>NC_064646.1:83030511-85581471 GCF_023864345.2 Schistocerca serialis cubense | reverse complement strand
ACATATAACTGATCGCTCATCTGCACTCATCTGCTTCATGTTCCATGGTAGAAATGGCGACGCTGCATTCTGGCATTTGACGAGCTTTTCAAGTCGTTCACACATCAACGAAAACCATTCAGTATTCTTCTGTCCCTGTAAACTTACCTTTCATACAATTAAGACGACTGTATCTGTCTTTTAACAGTGTCTCTCAAAACATAATTCAAATTCCATTCGATCTTGACGATACATTTTCTTGTCCGCTCCTTCATCTGCAAAACAAGACTGAATCGCCCAGCACAAGCCAGAGTTAAGGCCCAGGGAATTCTAGTTGTTCATATTACCACCAGGTGGCAGCCTGTGAGTACGCGCCTGAAATCTGCCAGTGAGAGCCATCGATTCTCTCTACTAGTGTTGGGCTAAACTGCGATTTTCCGATATCAGTGATTTCTGTGAATGCTACTTTTCAGTATCTGTTATTCTTAACTGTGATTTGTCGCAGTTAAGAGTCGCAGTTAAGGAACCTAAGTCGCGTATCCCTCCGCCACTGCTATTTCTGCTACTTCCGCGATTTCTGCGACTTCTGCTACTTCTGCGATTTCTGCGATTTCTGTGACTTCTGCTACTTCTGCGATTTCTGTGACCCTGCGATTTCTGCGACGTACCACCGTATGAAAAAGTTACATCTGTCCACACAGAAAATTGCATCTCAACAAATCTGTCATTGGTAAGTATGTTTTACGTTTATTCTTCCGTTGGCTTTAATTTTGTATTAAAGAAACAACTGTGAAAATATTAATAGTGTAATTAATATGTAAGTAGCCGCACAGTACCGTAATAGTTCGTGTTTAGAAAATGAATTCTAACATATTGTTATGTTCATAGGTACCTGAACTACATTTCAGTCACTCAGTAAAGTGATAATTCAAAATATCATTGTCAACAGAGCTGAAGAAATTGTCAGTCTTTAGACCGTTTTCGTCAGACGAGAGGTTAGTTTCTAAGCGTTTTGATGGATTTAATTACTTCAGTGAGATCGTTCTTGCGAATGTGATATATCAAATATTAGCAAATGTGATATAGCAAATATTAGCAATCTACTCTGTCAATTATATTGCTAGTAAAGTGACAGCAAAAATTGTTTAATAATCCTTGTGTTTTTGCAGACGCAGTTCTGACTGATTACTGTTTGCTGTACATATCTATCCACATCAAGGCTGTTGAGAGAGACTCGGAAGATTCAAGGCAGCTCTTAGAGGATTTGGAGTTTAAAAGTGAAATAATTATGAAATAAGTGTGTGACTTTAATCAAAGTGTTTTATTGAAGTTGTTGTGCGATTTTAAAGGAATAATAAATGTTAAATACATTGAGTGAATAATAAAAATGTCATTTTCCACATGTTAAGCCGTCCTATACCCGTAATTTTCCGCCACTTATTTATTGGTAAACACTTGTTGGATACCGACGTGCCGCCCCCCCCCCCCCCCTTTCTCACCAATCTTGGTGTGACACTGACCTGTAACATATCCCGAAGTCTACAATATGCATTTTGAGGCTGTTGATATGAAAGTGGGAAGTACAGATCTTCCAGTTAAATCAGGAATAGCTTAAGTGCATTACTTGAAAGTGACACAGGAAAAGCTTACTTATGTAGGTGGTAGTAGTGTCGGCAAAAAGTTCTTGTGTGTGAAGTTGCCATGTAGAACACCAGGTGTAAAACTTTTCTCCCGAGTCTTGAACTGTGTCGGAACAAAAGTGAGGCATTCATATGACTGTTTTCATTTCTCTACACTTATACAGATGTCTGAGTTCTGCTGTGTAACATTGCAAAGTCCTGTAGGCATGTGGAGTATTAACCAAAACTGTCATATTGGAAGCAGAAACAAACACATTTGTTACGTTACTTGATATTTTCAGGAGAAAAAGGCAATGTTGCTTCTTATTAATATAATACATTCAGAGTCACAGCAGTATTTGACCAACCATAACTGATGCTGAATGTGCATGTCGTCATATAATATGAAGGGCTTATTTCAATAGTGGTACAAGTCCATTACCTACACTTTTCTGTCTATAATGCTTCTGAAGTTAGCGATCCAAACAAACATAAATAAAGGTTCATCTCTAGCAAGAAGCCATATGCTTGAATATTTCTGGTATCTCAACTGCAGATTTTTCAGCACTCATTTAACTTTACGACTCTATATCTCAAAATTAACAAAAATGGACTTGTACCACTATTGAAATAAGCCCTTCATATGCACACACAGCACATCGATCTCGTGAGGCACAAGGCTCTCATAACGAAGTACGTACGTCGGTTAACAGATGACACTAGGAAAAGTATGTTAACTGCGCTTTCTAGTTGCTACTTGCGACTCTTAGTTGCGATTTGTCACAGAAATCGCAGTTTGACTCTGTAGCGAATAGCGTAGTATGAACTTTGCTCAACAGATGGCAGTGCTAACTGCGCTTTTTAGTTGCTACTTGCGACTCTTAGTTGCGACTTGTCACGGAAATCGCAGTTAGACTCCATAGCGTACCGCAGAGATGGACGTAGTACGAACTTTGACCCACAGATGGCACTGTTAACCGCGCTTTCTAGTTGCTACTTGCGACTCTTAGTTGCGACTTGTCACGGAAATCGCAGTTAGACTCCATAGCGTACCGCAGAGATGGACGTAGTACGAACTTCGGCCAACAGATGCCACTGTTAACCGCGCTTTTTAGTTGCTACTTGCGACTCTTAGTTGCGACTTGTCACGGAAATCGCAGAAAGCAGTGCTAAATTCGACCAATAGATGGCTCACGTCTTTGAATGTGAAATACTACTTGCGACTGCTAACTGTGACTGAAATCGCAGTTAGATTCTGTAAAGTTGCTACTGTGATATCTGTGACTTCTCAGTCACTGCGATTTCTAACAGATACGCGATTTCCTGCCCACCACTACTCTCTACATTAGTTCTTGGAGTTGGACGGACGCACTGGCACGTACGTTAAGCTATCTCAATACTCGTGTTCATTTGGAACGGTATTGTCTGCATGTTAGTACGCGTCGTATTTGAAACGTTTAAGTATTTAATTTCAATAGTACAGAGAAAAAGGATAGGATTTAATTCGGTGATGTAAATGGGTTGCGTGGAGTCGCGTGGATGTTTTCGTACATCCAACGTATTGTTACAAGTCGCTGTGCAATTATTACAGCGCAAACACATATGTGCTGACAACATTCCTACGTGTAAATTGCTATTTAGCACCTATTTAGTGAATTTCTGCTGGTACTACGTTGCGAGTTATCTGTGTATTCATGCGCGCACGCAGTTAAGACAGTCGCGAGGTTGCTGCTATCTAGTTCTGCTTTGCAGCAGCTCGTGGAATTTGCAGTGTAGTGTTCTCCTGGGTGTGCTACGATATAAGATGGAGTTCCATGCAACACAGCGTGATATTGGCCGCCTTGTGATATACAATAGAGGAATATAGTGACGGGAATGTACGTATATTCGTACGTACAGTCAAAGCTGTTGCATAGAATTTGTGAGTTGTATGACGTGTTATATTTTTATTACAGGGTATTTGACACGTTGTGATTTTAAAAAGAAAGAAATAAGTGAGCAGGTGTAATCAGTGCTGAGAAACAAAAGCGAAGCTGCAGCGGCACCTTATTCCAAAAATAAATAACCTCCTTTAAACTCTCCTTGTGGAAATTCCTTTTAAGCGTATGCTAATGTCTTCCGTTTACTTTTGAAGGTAAGTGTGTAGGCGGAAGTGTCAATTTTTTGACGTTACTCAGATAGTGGTATGTTACGAAAGTGACAAGATATAGCTTAGAGCTTGGCATTCGAACTCTTTGTTTATTTGAACTCGTTGTCGTCAACTGTTTAGTCATGCTTACACTATGTTCTGGGTAAAAGAATTAAATCGGAATCTCGCCATTTTATGTTGAATGAAACTGTCAAAAAAGATGTTACTGAAATTCGTAAGCAACATTAATCGTACATAAAGCTGAGACTACCTATTCTACATCAATTTTAAAAGCTGAAATACATCTACTCACGACGCTGGAGCATTTCTCGACAGCACTACATGCAAATGATTGCACAGCCTGATAACCTGTTAAATCTGGATATCAATCGCAGGTAAGTTTTCGTATCTCAAAGCATTGTGGAAGGTGACTTCATGCGACAAAAAATGGTGCCATTTTACTTGAGGGGAAGGAAGTTACGGGAACGTAACAGTAGTCATTTTCGTACTCACCACTTGGTCTCAGACTATAGTTTACGGACAAAAGCTGTGAATGGTTCGAAATAAAGGAAAACACACTCGTGTAACATCCGCGCACAGGAACAGCCTTCAGTGAGCACGCGCCATATTCTGCTGCTGCGCAGTTGGGTTTGCTCTTGGGTCTTTCGTTGAGGGTTTGGCTACGTACCGGATATTTTTCTGCTTTCCTGTTGATCTGTGACAAATAGTTCCCCACCAAGAAGTATGAAGATCATGTGTAACTTAGGTACTTAATTTGGATGCTTTACGGATTCTAATGGAACATATTGGGCCAGATATAAGACAACTTAGTTTTGTATAAACGGAAGGAAACTCAATGTTTTATTTTAGCGAGAATCAATTGGTATGAAACAATATAAACTTAACGTCTTGTAGTTTGCCGGTGTAGGCATTTGCTTCATAAAAGTATTTTAAACTTTTCGTTGTGTAAAGTCGAATAAATGACGCAAGAGGCCATTAATTCTGCTCAGCTGTATAAGAAACCTATGTGATTAGTGTAGTTATTTCTGAAGCTGTTGGCATCTTATTCAGTACTTCTTATTCAATACATTAAGCGCACATTTCGGTGACGGAGGCGACAATCAGTCTTTCGTGAATGGCGTAGACAAAAATTCCATATGTATCTTCGCTATTGGCGCTCGTTCTGTTTTTGTTGTGTACGCTTCTGAAAAAGTTTGAATTTCATCGTTTATAACAATCCAGCTGGAAAACATTTGCAGCTGAGTAATTGCTTTTAACGGAAGGTGGTAAAATAGTCAAATTGTTAGGAAGTATGGAACTGTCCTTTTTGCTCCTTATGTTACCCACACATGCGAAAATAGGAAACGCCGTATCATTGATTAGATGATACACGCATAAGTACATCAGTCGTATGAATTTGTCAGGTGAGTCGTGGAGAAACGTCAGTCATCAGTATAAAAATTTTGACCGGCACCTCGTTTCTTATGTCGCAAAGAAAGGATGCCATCGGTAAGTGGATTTGTTGAAAGTTGTTTAATTAGTAAAGAAAAAAAGGGCCAGTTCGTATCAGGAATGTGATGGCAGATCCTGCTCTCCATTTCAACTGAATCCAATGCATTGACGTAACATGTTATCAGAGATAGTAGGTAACCAGAAATACGACAGTCCTCAAGAAAAACGAGCATAATGTAAGATGGTTCAAGTATTACAGATAACTCATAGGTCAAATCGTCATAACAGAGGAAACTAGGTAAAAGTGAACGTTGGGGCACATTGTTGTCTAGCAACAGAGAAATTCTGCAAGAGGCAAATAATCCCGTTGCAGGAGCTCAGCGGCTGTCGTGATGGTACTTCCGAGCTGACGTGACTCGTGCAATAAGCGTAGCATGATGCCTCCGTATTTACCGAGAGAGAGCGCAATGTCACTGCCCCCCCCCCCCCCCCACCCTCTCCCGGCCCTTGCGCACCACACAGTCGTATAAGCGCCCTTGGTCCATGTCCACATAATACAGCAAAGGTCTTGAAACTACGTTGATAGATTCCAAAGACCAGTTTCGGCCAGGACAATGTGGTTAAATGACAGTTTATATATTTAAATCACCGACAAGTTTGGGATGAGTAGAGTGTTTCACAATATGGAATCAATGCATTAGCTTGTAATTAAAGATGAACTTTTAGATTGCTCAGGCTCGAAGACGGAGCGTTAACTATTGTTCAAGGTTTCACCCCCCCCCCCCCCTCTCCATCGTTTCCCATCATCCACTCGCCGATCCCTCCCCCCTTCACGTCCATTTCATCCTTCACCACGTATTCCGTGCAAATGAAGCAAACGAGATAAAGATTCTCTGCATATCCCCTTAAAGGTTTGTATTTTGTAAAAGTTCTCGAAACCATTTACACTAATTTTGAGTTCATTCGCGAACACCGCGGGGAACGAAACCGTATGTAAATCGCACATTCGCAAGCAATTATTATTCTCTAGCGGAACGGTGTACGCGATAAGAAGACAGTGCGCTAATCATTGCTTCGCGCTAATCATTGCTTCGGTCGGGTACATGACACATGAGTCACATTGTTCTTCTTTGTTGTTTGACGCACTATACATAATTATCATGTTTCTGTAAAAAGAAGTCAAGTGTCAGACTATGACTCTATAAAGTTCGCAATTCAATCCTTATTTGGTTGTAAGACTTATATTCTGACGTATATCAGTTTTTCCACCTCGCAATGATTTGGTAATGTGACAGTTCCAAGTTGCACCTCTGTTCAAACTTTGAGCATACTTTGAAACGGTAGGACAGTATAACTGGCTTGGTAAATCAAATTGGACGAAGACAAGGAAATACCACCTCTAGTAGGACCATACCTAGGAAAGCACTACGGTATTCCAACAAAGCTTCGGACTGAAGACAACTTTACTTCCACAAGCACTAGTATTAACATGATTATGTATTGTGCACCCATTCCTATTTAGGAGTAAGGATCTCGAGGGTAGTGACATTATTACCCCAGCTAGCGAAGAAATACTGTTTTTCGAAGATTCCACTCCCGAATTAAATTCCCTCAGTTTCTTCGTTCCAAAAGTATCTTTGTGGACGATGTATCGCTCTGATGAAGGCTATTTTTTTTGTTTTGTTTTAGCAGTTTCGGGCTACTTTTTTCCCATGGCATTGGTCGAGAAAGTCATCATAGTATTGGGCTGTTATCTTTTCCACCCTATGAAAGGTAGACGATAAGACGAACCCTCTTTGTATTTCAGAAAATTCCAACAATAATCTAACATATGAGATCAACTTCACCTTTATTGGCACATGCCCACCAACTTCCAACACGTCTGCTTGGCGTCTCGTTCCTGGTGTTTGGTGTTAAACGATCATATTCGCAATGACAAACTGACGCACAAAATCGATTGGATTCCTTTTAAAACAGCATAAATGTGGCTGATTCACAGTCGCTTTTAGTCATTTTTACTTTCATCAAGCTTTTCCTTACTTATGTGTAAAACGTATCATCCTCTTTCTCCCGGATATGGCTGTTGTCGGCTGTCTCGTACACGCTTAATCGTTGACAGTCCGAACCCGTTTCTGCAACTTCTCGGCGTATTCGACAGTGGTTGCTGTTATGAGATATACATTACCTGAATTATCTTTTCAACTACCTATTGTTTTACTGTTGCAAACGAAGATAGACTGTAAATATTGACCAATAGGGAATATATTTTCCTTAGCGAATTTTACGACAGTACAGTATTTTAACGAACATACACTTCACGACTACTATAAGGAAGCTCCGTAAACAGAACTATTTCGCAGAACAAGTTGACAGTTAACGTTAAACGCAGTCCGTTGCCTCTTTCATGTATAAACCGAAATTGTGCTTTGTAAACAAAACCCTCTAAGTCTAAATGTCTCGTAAAAACCTCAATCTTTCTTGCGCATGTCTGCTAACGAGAACCTTTTCATTCAGGTTGCGATTAGGATATAGATATTTTGACAAACAGCAACATGCCGATGTTACATTAACTGAGCTGTTAAATTGAAGCAGAAGGATTTAGGGTGACATGGACTGCCTTCTCTTCTTGGCCCCAGGGACATCGTCCAGAAGTTTTACCCATTGGTTACTTAATATATTTATGCGTTTGTTCTATTTTCAGCACCAAATCAAAGTACTGTTTCTTCCATGTACAAGCAACTGTTAAGCACTGGCACATCTTTGCTGCAAGCATTCAAAGGATGCTTCAAGCATTCGAAAGATGTCTTTTCCTATTTCACTAAGCTGAAGTGTCTAGTCTTTTGAGTTGATGATGCACATACGATGCCTTGACCAGTAAGTACATTATTTCTCCCATGTGAATCTTCATCCTACAAACTACAACTGTTTCACAAGTGAAACCTTTGCTCATCATCTGGAGATGTGGAGAAAAATTAGTCATGAGTCAGTCACAGTGATCAGTTGCGGCTGCAGTTGGTCGTTATTATACAGCTCATTTTATTTTAAGCAATCAACTGCTATGTTAACAAAATGGTAATTTAACCACCAAAAGTACCAGTAGACTGGCAGCGAACTAGTTTGAAGCGCTTCCTTCTCTCTGTAAACGCGTTACTTAAAATCTATTTCCACGTCTCTGTTGTCAACTAGAGTTGCAGAGGAGTGCTCAATTGGGGGGGGGGGGGGGGGGGGGGAGAGGAAGGAAAGGAGGGTTCACTTTCCCCTCACCTGTGGAATCTGGTATACAGAGATCATATTCATATATCGAGGGGTTATATATCAATTTTGAGGGATATAATGAGATTTTTGTGTTACCTATAAAATTCTGTTTTTATGACATGACATACCCCAAAACTTACAAACTCACATCAATAGTTATCCATTTACATGCAGTAGTTGAGCATAGACTGAACAGATATGTACCCAGTAGAGCAGTTGTTGATGGGAGGAACCCATCGTGATTTACAGTCACTGTAAAGAAACCTCTGAAGAAACAGACAACCGCATTAAAGGTATAAAACAAAGTGTAGGGCTACAGACGGAGAGGTGCTGAATGAAACGCGTCAGGCTCTCAAGAGAGCAACACTTGAAGCCTTAAATGACTGCCATAAAAGGAATATTGTCAAAAGCTCTTCCACAAAACCAAAGAAATTCTGGTCGTATTTAAAGGCTGTTAGCGCCACCAAAGTTAGTGTTAGGTCACTCATGGATGAGACAGGGCTTAAACTGAGAGTAGCAAAGCAAAAGTAGAAATGCTTAACTCCGTTTTCAAATGTTCCTTTGTAAAGGAAAACACAGTACTATTGCCCAAATTTAATTCCCGTAAGACTGAAAATATGAGTGAAATACATATTAAGTAGTGATGAGAAAAATAACTGTAATCGTTGAAATTGGACAAAGCTGCAGGGCCTGATGGAATTTCCAATTTGCGTATGAGTTAGCCCTTCTGTTAATCATAACGTTTCGTAGATCCCGCGAACAAGAAACCATGGCCAGTAGTCGGAAAAAAAGCGCAGGTCACACTCAGCTATAAGGAGGGCAGCAAAAGTAATCCACAAAACTAATTCTAATATGCTTGATAGCCATTTATTGTAGAATCTTAGAATGTTTCTGAGCTCAAATATAATGAGGTATCTCGAACAGAATGGGCTTCTTCCATGCCAACCAGCACGGAATTCGAAAACATCGATCATATGTAAACCAACTCGCACTTTCTTATGACGTACTGAAAACCATGGATCAAGGAAGTTAGCTCGACGCAGTATGTCTCGATTTCCGAAAAGCATTTTACTCAGTTGTACAGCTATACTGTATCAAGCGAATTTTTTGATTGGATTGAGGATTTTTGGTAGGGAGGACGCAGCAAGTTATCTTGCGTGCGGAACCATCATTAGATGAACATACAGTCAGGTCTTGATTATTGTTGTTTTTGTGGTCTTCAGTCCAGAGACTGGTTTGATGCAGCTGTCCATGCTACTCTATCCTGTGCAAGCTTCTTCATTTCCAAGTAACTACTGCGCCCTAAATCCTTCTGAATCTGCTTAGTGTATTCACCTCTTGGTCTCCCTCTACGATTTATACCCTCCACGCTACCCTCCAACATTAAATTGGTGATCCCTTGATGCCTCAGAACATGCCCTACCAGCCGATCTCTTCTAGACAAGTTGTGCCACAAATTCCTCTTTTCCCCAATTCTACTCGATACCTCCTCGTTAGTTACGTGAACTACCCCTCTAATCTTCAGCGTTCTTCTGTAGCACCACATTTCGAAAGCTTCTACTATCTTCTTGTCTAGACGATTTATCGTCCACGTTTCACATCCATACATGGCTACACTCCCTACAAGTACTTTCAGAAAAGACCTGACAAATCTATACTCGATGTTAACAAGTTTCTCTTCTTCAGAAGCGTTTTTCTTGCCATTGCCAGTCTACATTTTATATCCTCCCTACTCCGTCCCTTATCAGTTATTTTGCTCCCCAAATAGCAAAATTCATCTACTACTTAAAGTGTGTCATTTCCTAATCAAATTCCCTCAGCATCACCTGATTTAATTAGACTACATTCCATTATCCTCGTTTTGCTTTTGTTGATGTTCATCTTACAGGCTCTTTTGAAGACACTGTCCATTCCTTTCAACTGCCCTTCCAGGTCCTTTGCTGTCTCTGACAGAATTACAATGTCATCGGCAAACCTCAAATTTTTTATTTCTTCTCCATGGATTTTAATTCCTACTCAGTTTTTCTTTTGTTTCCTTTATTGCTTGCTCAATGTATGGATTGAATAACATTGGGGGTATTCTACAACCCTGTCTCACTCTCTTCCCAAACATTGCTTCCCTTTCAAAGAACCAGCCTTAAATGATGAATGTGCGAATATACTACAACCTCCTACACATCGCTCCCATAGGAATCGTGAGGACAAGATTAGTTTAATCGCAGCACGCACAGAGCATTGAAACATTCTTGCCGCTCTCTATGTAACCCTTATAACTGATACTATGGGACGTACCCTCTGCAATGCGCTTCATAGTGATTTTCAGGGCATAGATGTAAAAAAAAGACCATCACCTACATCGTAGTAAGGGCGTGCTTCCGCTGCCACCATGCTGCAGCTTCCGTGCTAATCAGGGTTGCTTTTTCAGTTCCCACGAGTATGAGATTGACTGTCTCATTATAGCATATGGAAGTGTTGTTAAGACACCTAAGAGGAGACCACAGCTCCCAAGACAGTTTCCAACTGGAATGATTTTATTCCTCAGCTGCCTGCTTTTGCTTGCACTCTTGGCTCAGATTTTTTCCTGTAATCGACAGTAAAATGCATTTAACGTCTCTCCGAAAGAGAGATTATTCTGAGAACATCTGAGTGAGGTGATGCAGTGGCTGAGGGGCGCTGGAGGAGAAAGGTGGTCCAAATCCTCGTCCAGACTTCTTGAATTAAGCTTTCTACAAAATCACTGACCTAGACGTCGACGAGATGGCCAACTTGAATCTTCTTTCCCTTTGCAGTACTTCATTATATCCATACAGTGATAAAAATTTGTGTGTTTGTGTTTGCTCAAAAAATGGTTCAAATGGCTCTGAGCACTATGGGACTTAACTTCTGAGGTCATCAGTCCCCTAGAACTTAGGACTACTTAAACCTAACTAACCTAAGGAAATCACACACATCCATGCCCGAGGCAGGATTCGAACCTGCGACCGTAGCGGTCACGCGGTTCCAGACTGTCGCGCCTAGAACCGCACGGCCACCCCGGTCGGACCGATTTCAACCAATTGGAACACATATCCATTACTGTCAGGCAACAACCGCTGTTGGGGCAAGAACCACGTACCTGTTACTTCTCTAATATTGTATTTCTAAAAAATTTCGGCGACAGTATTCACATATGCCGCTAAATGCTCTTATAAAATTATATCATGGTGTAACACACAGTTCAGGAGATTTAACATCATAAAACAATGAGATACGCGAAAAAATGCCGCATCATGCACGAAGTGTGAGTATATTTATTCTTTACTATTGAGACACTCCTACAGTGAGTCAGCTTCATCAACAGCTTTCAACTGCAAAGCGCACACTGGTGTAGGTGAAAACAGTAACCGTCTCTAAAGCTATGAAGAGGCTTTGCCACTAAGACGTTCCCAAAAAATTTGGGTAGGCCCTAATGCAGTTATACATTGTTCATCATGTATATTTCTTCGTGTGACTGTTTCATTTTCTCACAAATACATGTAAATGAATTTTTTCGATCTTACACTACACAGTTCGTTTTTTGTTTCCGTTTCTAACAGGAAATTAGCAAAATGAATACCTGGGCATCGTCATTTCATCCTCATGACCGGCGCGCAAGTCGGCCAATGTGGCGTCGAATGAAAGTAGACTTGCACTTGGCGGCCGAACTTCCCCGAATGGGGCCTCCCGGCTAACGATGCCATACGCCCATTTCTTTCATTCAACCGGGAAATTTGTACTTCCAACTACTAACACAAAAAAGAATGTTGTGGATACAGATTTGGAAATTTCCTAGTAGTAAAGTCCTCTGTCCTTCCTTTCTACACATTTAGATGGAATTCGCTAGGAAAGAACTGGACTCGGAGTACGATGTACCTGCTTAATCTTCATAGTTTAAAATCTTCACAGAAAATTGCATTAGATGTGTTATTCTCGTATGACATTTATGACAGAATTAAAATAGCTCAACGACTGTCTGCCAGTATAAGAGGTAGCTAGGTAAAATTTCTCAGTGTGGCCATAGCTTCCGTAGTAGCTTCATAATTCTTGAGTGTATTTTTGTTCTATCGTTGCAACTACAAAAAGGCGTGATGTTTTTTTCGCTAGACTCGTTTCGCGTTAATGAAGTAAAGCATCATCAGTGGTCTATAATTAAGTTATTTACATTTTGATTTGCTTTTAGATCGAAAATCAGTTCGTTAAGAATAAGTTGATTTGTAGTTAAGGTGATTTTCGGTTGATTTCTCGCTTACGTCGGGAAATGCCATCTGCTAGCACTTCGATGTTTTTCTGCGTGTCTAACATAACCGAAAATCACCGTAAGTACAAACCAACTTTTGCTTAACGAACTGTTTTTCGATCTAAAAGCAAATCAAAATGTAAATAACTGAATTACACACCCTGATGACGCTGTACTTCAATAAAGCGAAACGCGCCTGGTGAGAAAAATCTTTTGTAGTTGCAACGACAGTACAAAAAATACCCTCAAGAAAATTTCTCACCTTGGAGCCGTAACTATCTTATTAAACATCTCAAATGATAATGGAAACATGCTCAGTTCGCAGGGAACGATGGGCATACTTAAGTGTCGAATGTTTTCTGAGTGTTCGATAAATTATAGCTAATAGCGAAGCTAATATAGCGCCAAGTTTACTGTCGAGTTCTTTATGGCTTAGCTTTTTGTAATTTCTCTAATTTTTTTAATGCACCTTGTGCTGGTATCAATCACATCCTCTGTATTGAATGACCTAAGACTTTAACCCAGAAATGAGTGGTTGGTAAGCTCAAAACAGAGATTGACATCGCTTAAAACTAAACATATATAGTTATAGTCATAGACGGTTCTACATTGTATAAAGAAACCATCTATTGGCAGTTTTTCTTTGACGTCTCAATCGTTAAATGAGAGTGTAATTCATTCGTTCTGTCGAAGGAATCGCGCAGTTATTTAACCGACGATTCTTTCTGAATTAATGACCGTTAAATGTAACTGTCTCAGATTTTTCCGTTTTCATACTATTCATAAATTTCTTTGCGGATATTAAATGAAAGGCAGGCCACATTTTTTCACACACAAAAAAAAACAGATTAAAGATGACATGCTGTAACAGTGACCCCCAACCCCAGCAAAAAAGTGAGGTGACGATTGCCCCAGAAACACTGTATTCGTTAACGAAAGGTAAAAAGTTATTTAAAAAGCAAATAATTAGTTGTGCCTTATTTTATGTTTCCCTATTCCCCTTGGAATGCATTTGGATCATTAAATACAGAGCACCCATTGAGAAAGACGCAGTTGCTTCGGTACATGTTTGAGGTACGAATAAAAGTACTAATGAGTGTGTTCTGCAAAGACAGGCATTCACCAGAATATTACCACCCGACGAGATGCGAATCCAGACATGTAGCTACGTATCACGTAAATAATACTTAAAGCTTAACGGTTGGCCTATTGGGATGGTCATTGCAAGCTCACGAAAAGACATGATCAAATGTGCCCACTTCCTCACACAAATGAGGAAGCGTGTTGTTAAACCCATTGCGGCTCCTTTCCTGTGCGTCGGAATGGCCAGCACCGGCAGCAGAATATGTTGGGCAAGCTAGTTTTTTTGTCGCTATGAAAAGGCCGGCGGTCCAACTCAATGCAGCCGCTTCATTATGTTTCTTACAGCCAACACATCGCCACAAATTTGTGTGGCCACAGCAGCTGAGTTGCACTTCAGCACGCGATGCTTATTGCCAACACACATCTCGCCAGCCAAGTCCACGACACACACTGCGTGGGTATATTATGCTTCGTTTAGTGATTCACTTTGTCGGAAACGGGTCTGTGAAGACATCGCTAACGAATGACAGTTTCAGTAGTCATAAGGCAGAGATAGTGTTACTAGCCAGGGTTTATATCTGGTACAAAGGTTTCCATCAGAGCCCACTCGGACTCGTGAGAGACAACTGAGCAGCAACCATACAGCTGACATTGACATGCGCACTGACGGGATGCCGCGCTTCACTTGACCACCGACGCCACATGGCACAAGCTGATGTCAGCGCACTTACAATACCTCGAATATATCTGAAATTATTAAATTAATTTTATATGAAAGTTTCACAACCGTTCGGAAAACATGAAGATGTAAAAAAAAATATTGGACGATCCCTCATCGTATTTATGCTCAGTTCTGTAACGCAGTGACTTAACCAATTCCGCTATCTTGAAGCAACTTTTATCAGCATCGTAGTGTGTTCTTTGATCTTGTTATGGTAGTGTTATACAGCAAATCCTCATGAGAACAAGTTTTCGTGAATCTTAAATGAGTCGTTTACTCAGACCAGCTTAATTTCGCTACATGCGAGTTATAAATGCGAAAACAACTGAATATGAAAATACTTTAACCACCATTATGGCGTTTCCCATTGTTCTATTACAACCGATGTATCGGTAACGACTCGTTCTCGAGAATTGTGGTGGTGCTTAGAAACAGCAAATGTTTATAGGGTGTAACGTACAACATAAAACTCATCGAATATGGGCTTCTAAACACGACAAATATAATAAATAATAAATGAAAACCACTGAAATGAAATGAAATGATCGTATGGCATTGTTGGCCGGGAGGCCCCATGCGTGGAAGTCCGGCCGCCGTATTGCGAGTTCTTTTTAGTTGACGCCACTTCGGCGACTTTGCGCGTCAATGATGATGAAGAACACACAACACCCAATCATCACGAGGTAGAGGAAAATTCCTGACCTCGCCGGGAATCGAACCCGGGACCCCGCAAGAAGCGAGAACGCTACCGCAAGACCACGAGTTCTATTCTACAGTGTTACTTTTATTGTGTTAACCGGTTTTCGACTTGCAAGGACATCTTCAGACATTTATTGAAGATGGCCTTGTAAGTGAAAACCGGTTAACACAATAACAGTAAAACTGTAGAACAAAATAAAACTAGTGCTTTTCATATACTATAATTTTGTTCTACCAAGAACCGATGGAAGATTCAGCTAACAACAAATACAGTACGGCGTCTTGCTTTCTGCTTGTGAGATAGAGAACGTTCTTGCTTGCTATTGGTTCCACTTCTCGTGGCACGTTGTCGAAATATCGCAGAACTTATTTCGTGTTTCACGTGACGAAATGGTTTCTCAACGAGAAATATCTGTAAGTGACGTCACAAAACTTGTAGAGCACCACGTCAACGTTTGCTAACTCGGCTAAACACGCAAATAGCCAAGGTGACGTAAAGTCGAAAGGTATTTCATAAGGTACCGCTCCAATTCATAAAAACCTTTATAGAAACAAATTGCATGTCGTGTAAAATGAATCATTAATCAGGACCGCTGTGTAACAGCCGGACGAGTTGACAAGCATCCAAACAGAAAGCCACAGTCCTGCATGGTGATAGTCATCAGCGACAGAAGTTGAAGCAATTGCACTCACTGTTTACGCTACGAGTTTAGCCAGTGTACCAGTTTCACACAGTTTGATACAAACGGCACTACTTGACACCAAGTACGGCTCCCGAGCCGCACAGTCCATAAGCACCGTTGGTCGCGAGTCTAGTGATAAAATCTGTGAACAGTTCCAGTCATTTGAATGCGAATATATTCTGCGTTAGTTGTTTGCCGGTTTTGTCATGAGAAGACAGAGGTTTTACCTGATATAAAGAGAGACCAGCAAGAATAATTCGTGGAAGTATAACACAGTGACAAAGAAACTCCACCCTAGAATGAATCTTTTGCTGTGCGCTGTTTCGAAAACTTTCTGGTGTATTAAAACTGTTTGCCAGCCTGAGACCCAAACCTTGACCCTTGCTTTCCGTGGGCAATGCTCTTAGTGACTGTGCTACCAAGGCACGATTCACGACCTCTGCCTTCACATCTTTACTTCCGCAAGGACCTCTCTATTGCTGTCTAAACTTCACAGACGTTCTCCTGCACACCTTGCAATAGGGATATCGCGGAGAAATGACTTTTAGTCTCATATGATGTTTCATTCTGCAGACCATCCCCTTGTGTGAAAGACGAATTAGTTGGATGATGACATAATCATTGCCTATGCACAACGTTTAAATGCCTGATCATTAACACTGAATGACTTCGTGTCGTCCAAATAATCTTCATTCTCCATTAATCAAGATGTTTAAAAAATAAACAACTATACTTGAAAGAATGAACGTCAAGAAAATAGTGGTGGAGTTTTACACCATAGTTGACAAATCGCAACGGAAGATATTCTGCAGCGCAGACTGAAAACAGGAGTCGGTAATAAAAAGTTATGATGCAAAGGGTGTTTATTTATGATATTTTGGATGTTCTGCATAGTAAATGAATCACATTTACAAAACATAAAGCCTACTTCATTATATGGGGCACTGAAGAAAAAAAGAATCGAGGAAAAAGATAATTAACGTTACATCATATACTAAAGTCAAATAGGTATCTAATCTATTACAAGAACGGAAAGGATTTTCTAGTAGGAATTCCCAGTCATTAGCCATTGGCTATTCACTGCTGATAAATGGACACTGCAGACTTTTTGCTATTTTAAAAATCTGATCACTTTATTTGCAATGAATGGTGTGAGTGCTTACAACCATTTGCACATCCTACTACTTGAGAAATCAACAAAATCAGAAGGAGAAGGATGGATGATATCGTTCTGATGACTGTAGGCTAAAAGTATAGAAATTTTAACCAATTTTAAGGAGCATTCGTTTTCATAGTTTTAAAAACAGTTTTGATAGTTTTCTAACATACCTGGACACTTTTTCAGACGCTCCGTGACCGGCCCAGCAGATTTCGATCGCTTAGGGAAGGGAAACAAGTTGGAAAATATGGGACTAGGTAGTCTAATCAGCAAGAAATCCTTGACCCATATACACACCTCAAAAAGAGTTTTGCATCACCCCAGTTCCCAGAACTCCTGAAGATAGATGTTGACTGTGGATATCGTATTACAGACACAGTCCCTTTCACTGTTCAGAGATGTCACTAAACCCGCCCAAAGATGTAAACAACCATGCATGAGCAGCGCCTATTTGACGGAGGGGGTCCGACAGCCGATCAGTTCCAGTCATTCCACCAGGAATGAGGTACACGGCTCGTGTTGTCTTTAGTTCAACGATGCCTAGACCTGTCAATAGCGCGGTTCGATCGAGTCCACATTGTTACTTTGTGCCAGGAAGGGCTCTCAACAAGGGCAATGTCCAGGCGTCTCGGAGTGAACCAAAGCGATGTTGTTCGGACATGGAGGAGATACTGAGAGACAGGAATTGTCGCCGGCTAAGGTGGCCGAGCGTTTCTAGACGCTTCAGTCCGGAACCGCGCTGCTGCTACGGTCGCAGGTTCGAATCCTGCCTCGGGCATGGATGTGTGTGATGTCCTTAGGTTAGTTATGTTTAAGTAGTTCTAAGTTCTAGGGGACTGATGACCTCAGCTGTTGAGTCCCATAGCGCTCAGAGCCATTTGAACCAGGAGTTGTCGATGACATGCCTCGCTCAGGCCGCCCAAGGGCTACTACTGCAATGGATGACCGCTACCTACGGATTATTGCTCGGAGGAACCCTGACAGCAAAGCCACCATGTCCAATAATGCTTTTCGTGCTGCCACAGGACGTCGTGTTACGACTCAAACTGTGCGTAATAGGCTGTATGATGCGCAACTTCACTCCCGACGTCGACGGTGGGGTCCGTCTTTGCACCCGTCTTTGCAACCACGACACCATGCAGCACGGTACAGATGGTCCCAGCAACATGCCGAATGGACCGCTCAGGATTGGCATCACGTTCTCTTTACTGATGAGTGCTGCATATGCCTTCAACCAGACAATCGTCTGAGACGTGTTTGGAGGCAACCCGGTCAGGCTGAACGCCTTACACACACTGTCCAGCGAGTGCAGCAAGGTGGAGATTCCCTGCTGTTTTGGGGTGGCAATTATGTGTGGCCGACGTACGCCGCTGGTGGTCATGGAAGGCGCCGTAACGGCAGTACGAAGAGTGAATGCCATCCACCGACCGATAGTGCAACCATATCGGCAGCATATTGGTGAGGCATTAGTCTTCATGGACGACAATTCGCGCCCCCATCGTGCACGCCATGTGAATTACTTTCGTCAGGATAACGACATCGCTCGAGTGGCCAGCATGTTCTCCAGACATGAACCCTATCGAACATGCCTAGGATAGATTGAAAAGTGCTGATTATGGACGACGTGACCCACCAACCACTCTGAGGGATCTACGCCGAGTCGCCGTTGAGGAGTGGGACTGTCTGGACCAACAGTGCCTTGATGAACTTGTGGATAGTATGCCACGACGAATACAGGCATGCATCAATGCAAGGTATTAGAGGTCCGATGTGTACAGCAATCTGCACCACCACCTCTGAAGGTCTCGCTGTATGGTGGTACAACATGCAATTTGTGGTTTTCGTGAGCAATGAAACGGACGGAAATGATGTTTATGTTGATCGCTATTCCAATTTTCTGTACAGGTTCTGGAACTCTCGGAACGGAGGCGATGCAAAACTTTTTTTTTTTTGCGTGTGTATTATTCACTCTTTCAGGCCAATTACCATAATTTAAGTTTAGCCATGTGGTGGACTTACTTCTTGGTCCCAAGCTACGGAATTGCTGAACACGGTAAACTGAGACCTGTTTTCCTGGCGCCTATTGCACTACCATCATAGAGGCAAACAGTTGCTAAATTTGTCGAGACACGGGTTTGTGGTTTCTGTTCTGGACGAGCAAGAGTCCAAATCTCCTTACTGCTTAGGAATCTCTTTAAAATGCTGGGGTGGTGTTTTCTTTCGACCCTGTTCCAAACAGGTGATCAGTTTCTAATGACCTCGACGTTGACGGGAAGTTAAGCTTTTATGTCGGGTACACAGAACAGAGAAGCAAGTAGTCCAGTTAAGGGTATACGGAATGAGTTTTTCGATGAAAAAATCGATTTTTGGGTAAATGCATTTTCGAAAAATTAAGACTCTCCCGTTTAATACCATGTATAAAATATTTGGATGACGTGAATAGAACTATTTTAAATAATTTTTTAAAATAATTTTGGCACACGATGTTCCGCACCTTGTATATGAGACGCGAAATGTACCTGATATAGACAGCCTTGCCAGAGATATAATTGAGTACAAGAGAGTTAGCTTTCCTGTTGGCTACACTGCTAGACAGTTGACAATAGATTCTGCACCATTTGCATTGTTTCCTTTGTGAGTACATCCATGTCATTGTTGTGAAAGTCGTATGTGGAGAAGTCATTGAGTTTTCTTTCCTTCAACATGCCAAGACCTAGTCTGAAGGTATTTAGAAAGCGTGTACATTGGCGCAAGAAAGTAAAGTGTACTAAAAATTCGTCTGATTCATCTTCATCAGTATCTGATGTCCCAGTAGCGACTAACCTCAACACTGGTAGTGATACATTGAGTGATGCTGCTGCCAGTACACTGGAAAGTGCTTCAAGAAGAAAACTAGCTGGAATTGAAGAAGAATACAAGAAACTAAATGCTGGGACTACAAAATATGAGGTAATTAACGTCTCTTTATTATCAGACGTTTTGGAGAACAATGTGTGCTGCAAACAATGTGGAAAATGTGGTGTTTCATTGAAAACAAACTTACATGTAGGGCTTGCTTGTGAATTAGAGTTGATGTGCAGTTATTGCAAACACAGTGTTACTTTTTTCAATTCCTCACGTTACTGCAGATACAGGTAAACTATACGATATAAACATTAGACTGGTTTATGGATTACGGTGCATAGGAAAGGGCAGGGCTGCAGGTGCCATGTTGTGTGGTGTGATGAACCTCCCTCCTCCACCTTCAAAATTTAACAAACACATAATTGCAATAGGCTCTGCTGTAGAAGATTTGGCACAGGAAAACATGAAAGATGCTGTTGAGGAAGCAGTTGTTGAAAATAATAAAAGCAGAGACTTGTCCATAGCTTTTGATGGAAGCTGGCAGAAGAGAGGCCACACATCTCTGAATGGTGTAGTAACAGCTACAAGTGTGGACACTGGTAAGTTAGTTGATGTGGCAATACTTTCCAAGCATTGCAGATGCAAGGAGAAAATGAAAAATAAACATGAAGAGGAGTGCATGGCAAATTACTATGGGTCAGGTGGTGGTATGGAAGTTGCTGCTGTAAGAAGTATTTATCAACGCTCAGTAAAATGGTACAACGTTAAACACACAAATTGTCTTGGAGATGGTGACTCAAAGGCTTTCAGAGAAATTGAGGAACTGAGACCCTATGGTAACGATGTGAAAATTTCCAAACTGGGGTGTGTTGGCCATGTTCAGAAAAGGATGGGATCAAGACTTCGACGGCTCAAGGCTAGCATGAAAGGCAAGAAATTGAGCGATGGAAAAACTTTAGATGGGAAAAATAGACTGACAGATGCTACAATAGATCATATTCAGAAGTGCTATGGTCTAGCAATAAGACAGAATACAGCAGATGCAGAATTAATGAGAAGAGCAGTCTGGGCTTCTTTTTTTTCATACAGCTTCAAACAATGAGAATCCCCAACATGGGCTATGTCCAAAAGGAGACGATAGTTGGTGCAAGTACAACAGAGGCAATGTAACTTAAGAAACAATACAATCACCCTCATCACCTGCCACTTGCCATAATGGATGAAATAAAACCAATATTCCGAGACCTCGCAGATATTAGTCTACTAAAGAAATGTCTTCATGGCCAGACTCAAAATCCAAATGAGTGTGTGAACCATGTGATATGAAATAGACTACCTAAAACTGTGTTTGTGGGTATAAACACACTTCACTTTGGCGTTTATGATGCTGTTTCATCATAACAAAGTGCAAAGTTCTGCAGAAGTTGGGGCTCTGTGTAGGACTACGAACTGCCGCAGCTATGCTTTGTTTGGACAAGGAACGGCTGAGGTCTTCAGATAATGCCATAAAAGTATATTCAAATATGGCTAGACAGCATAGCAGAGCCATCAAGAGGAAGCTGTTGGACGATTCTGATGATACAAGCTATGGAGCAGGCTTGTCCTGAAGTAAAAACTTTGAAGCTAATTTCCTGTAACTTTAGTTTTTTTGTGTATAAGGTACATTTTCTCAGAGCCTATTTATAGTAGAAAGATGAAATTTTCTGTAGTTGTTCCTTAAGACCTTCTAATATATCTTAATTAAAAGGTATGTGGAATTATTTTGTATTAATGGATGTAAATTTTAAAATACTTGTTAAAATGTATAACTTTTTTTAACATTTACAAAAAATAAAATATCTTAAAAACTATACATTATTTTTTCAAAATTAATAATTCAGCATAAAAGCAGAACATATCTCTGCGTTCTGTGAAAAAATCAAGAGTATCGTCCAAATAACAAATGAGAAAATGTTCCTAACTTTTAGCTCAATTTAACATTGTAAGCATAGGGCGTTCCGTATACCCTTAACACCAAAGTGGAAGACGCAAGTGTCGTGCATTCAAGGTATGCAACGTATGTGTGAGAACTGAGAACCGGGTGAAGATACCTGTATGTCGCAGCCTTTTTATTTCAACCATGCTGTTATCCTGTACATGCAAATTACGCGCTTGAAGCAGTCTGCAATCGGACGCGTGCTGTCTGTCTTCTGTTGCAAGGTGAATGCACCTGCAAGTCGCGCATGCGCAGAAGCGTAGTGATGACGTGTGTGCCTGTCGTGCGGTGTTGCCTGCCGCTATTCGTTCTAATGTTATCCTGCATTCTAAATCATTTAACGAGACTCATGATGAAGTGTCGTGTTTCTCCTTGTGCCACATTAATTATAACGATAAACACAAAGGTTTTTTTTTTCGGCGTAAGATACTGAAGAAATATCATCAGTCTTCAAAGGTGAAACTCCCTGGCAGATTAAAACTTTGTACCTGACTGGGACTCGAAGGGGTGGGCAATTGCTCAACAGACTGAACTAACCAGGCACGACTGACGACTCGCCTTCACAACTTTACTGCCGCCAGTCTTCAAAGGCGATTGCTTACGAAATTCTTGTTTTGTCTGAAACATTGCTCAGGTGTCGACACCAAATACGACTAACAGGGAATACTGAACACATACGAAGACTTGGTCACAGGTTTGTCTGACCCGCGGGAGATCGTCTCGGAGGAACTGAAAACACTGAACCTATGAGGCTCCAACTATTTCGTGAAGTTTCAAGAACCAGACTGAAGTGAGGAATATGCTATAGACTATTACGTAGTGCTACCATAGGGACTACGAAGAGAAGATTTGACCATTTACACAGATCTGAGCGATATTTAAGCACTCATTCTTTCTGTTTTCCATTCGTTAATGGTACGGCAAGAAACACTACTTGGGAAGCACTTGCTGCCAAGCACGCAACAGTGGTTTGCAGGGTATGAATGTAGAGCGTAGATGCAAAAGTAGAAAAGTCTGTGGAGGAAGACAGTGTCTCAAAAGTGAACTATGGTGTAATTGTTTTCGCTTCAGCTGGCAAAAAAAAAAGAAATTTGCAGACCCAACAGCTGCTCTTCGTAATGGAAAAGATATTCACTGAAATTATCAGCAACTTCTAAGAATAAAATTATTGGTATCAAGCCAAGGATTGAACTTCTTTCGGAGGTGTTTAGAGCACAATTGACCATTTGCAAGACACGAACTAAATTACAAAGTGAGGGACTGTGCATGAATCAAGTTGTATGGTATACACAGATTCTGAGGACGCTTTTGACTCTGTTTCAGCAAAACAGAAACCAACAGCCCTTGAGAAACATGAAAATGATTCAACATTGGTTAGTACCGAACAATATATGTATCAAAGCAACATCGTTAGTGAAGTGGGATATTCAGAACTAAAAGAGCATTCGGACAAGGGGATGCCACACCACTGAAATTACTCTCGGCAGACTTAAAGACAGGTTTCAGATCCGAGAAGGGATATTTTTAATCGGAAGTATACGAAGTAGTTTTGCTGCTGACATTGTGCTGTTGGTTCCTAGTGCAGTGCATGGAAGAAGTTAAAAAGGCGTAGTTGGTAAGTAAGCCAGTAAATTAATTCGAATGTGACTAGAATAATGTGTAATCAGCCTGTCGGAAAGAAAAGTTCAAATGAGTAAGAAAATAATTCAGCCTGTTGAGTGTTTATATTTAAGGCAGCTCAAAAGAACGAGAGCTAAAGAGTAAATATGCCATGGAGTATTCGTGATTAAACAGTTGTAAGTCAGGTTTTCAAAGTTAATATTCCCACTTATCTGAAAAGTGAGGTTTACACTCAATGTGAATCACCAAATTTACCAGCGATACACATGGTTTTAATGTGAAAACCATCGAAAAACTCAGGTTTACTAATATAACAATGGGGAGATACGTGTTTGGAATTAGTAGTAGGTCCAGAAAAAACAAACAAGTCGATCAGGGAACAGTGGAATGGCAGACTGATTATGACTGCAAAGCAAATGAATGAGGTTGGCGGTACATGTAACCCGCGAATGCATGGTAGAAAGACCGTTGCCGGCCGCGGTGGTCGTGCGGTTCTAGGCGCTCCAGTCCGGAGCCGCGCTGTTGCTACGGTCGCAGGTTCGAATCCTGCCTCGAGCATGGATGTGTGTGATGTCCTTAGGTTAGTTAGGTTTAATTAGTTCTAGGGGACTGATGACCACAGCAGTTGAGTCCCATAGTGCTCAGAGCCATTTGAACCATTTGAAAGACCGTTACTGAATTCAAAGAGGGAAGGGAAGATAAAGACGACGCAGTTCTGGAAAGTTGGCACACTGTAGTAAAGAACATACAGAAGCAGCATGGATAATTAATCCAGAAGGCTGAAATGGATGAAAAAGTCCAGATGTGGCCTGTATTCAACTGTGGAGAATGTAGCAGCAAATTAAAAATAATTATTGTGTGAATAAAGAGGTGTATTGAGCCTCTTTCGTTGGATTCTTTTATAATGGGTGTGTCAGAGGCCGAAAGAGTTGTAAGCTAAGCTTTTTACCAACATGTACAGGCTGGCATTTTAGTTTCTTTCAGTAATATTTTTCTGCTGTTAATTATTTATTGCCGTTCAACTTAGCTGCGAAGAAATGTACTATACTGTTTATGTACTTCATATACAGACTAGTTATGAGTGCACCATTGTAAAGAACATGGCAGTCGATCTCGCAGACCTACTTCACGCCAGAAAAAGGCACAAGTTCAGAGAAGTGAGTACAGCACGGAGAATGACGTTGCAGTTCAGAAAACAGGTAAGGAATAAAAATCGACGTCCGTAGCTCGTGGTCTAGTGGCGAGCGTTGCTACCTCTGGATCACGGGGTTCCGGGTTCGATTCCGGGTTGGAGATTTTTCTCTGCTCGGGGACTGGGTGTTTGTGTTGTCCTCTTCATTCATGAACAGGGCTCAATTGGACTGTGTACATCCTGGGAATTTGTACGGGCACTGATGGCCGCGCAGTTGAGCGCCCCACAAATCAAACATCATCATCAATAAAAATAAACTGTGTTGTACCGGACTGCAGAATCCAAGACTCGGCGAAGCTAAGAATGCGGACCTGCTGTTCACACTATCGGTTTCCGTTGCGCTCCGAGCCAGCCTTAACGGCCGGCGCCGGCTAGCACAATGAAAGCGTAGGGAGGTCCCCCCCCTCCCCCGCCCCTGTCCATTCCACGGCCCCCCAGACACGCAGGGCATGGGCCCAGCTGCTCGACCAAGGTCGCTCGGTTCACGCTGCGCAGGCTGCCTTGAACCCTGCCAGCGGCGCATCAGCACTTTCTGCGTTTTCATGGGTATCACAGTATCTTTCCGTAAACATATTTCCCAGTTTCGCTCCTGGTTGGTCATGTAAATACTCCGGTATAGATTGACGGTTCATGTACATTATGTACACCTCTCGCTTTTTGAATTTGATACGATTTGCACTGTAAAACCAAGTGAACCGAAATATTTTGTGTGTGTTTAGGGGGAGGGGAGAGGGGGAGGGTGTGGTCCCTAGCGTCCAGCTACACAGGTTTCTAGAGCAAGAGTGCTCAACTCATCGATCGTAATCGACTAGTCGATTGCCGTAGCCTTATGAGTCGATATTTCAAAACCTGTGTCCTAAATCTGTTTAAATACCGTTTTCTTGACAAGAAGTGTTTCGCACGGTATTTGTGAGCGGTACAATAACTCTGACAACACTGTGTTCGCCTCTTTCGTCTCCATCTGCATTTCACTGCCTTTAACGCCCATACCAAGCAACAACAGTCTTTCCTAGGTCGCTATTCGGAAATTGGAACGTGGCGGCGAAACAAGCTCCGTCTCCAGCAGGCAAAAGAAACTATTGTTTTTGAGCTTCCAGAAAACAACAATGTGCATGACGGACATAATGATAGTTGAATATTTCTCGTTATTGCAACTGAGAGTGCTGTTCGTATTGTCAAGAGAGGAAGATTACAACTATACGATTTGAGTTGGTTGTTGCATCTGTCATTTGTAACCGATATGACACTTAAACTAAACGTATTACGCAAAGATCTTCTAGGAGAAAACCAAACTGCCATAACTTTTGTGCCTTCTATAAAGTGTTAAATTTGACTTTCGCACAGCTCAGTTACAGAAATTAAATTTGAAACTCTTTGCTCAAAGAGAGTTAGAACTGTCGGATCAGCAGACAACATTGGTTCAAGAAGCTGCAAAGACGTATGTGGCCAACCTGACAGCACTGAAGTATGAATTCGAAAACCGATTTTCATGTTTCAAGAAAATGGAACCTTTCTGGCTTTCATAGCTCACTCTTTCCAAAAAGTAAATGTGGGAGATATTTCTAGTAAAATAAGCACTCTTTTCTCATGTTGTTGGCATGAACCTCAAGAGGAAATGACTTGGGTTCAAAATGACATCTCTTGAAGACATTATACAACGAAGATAAACTTTTGCAGTTGAGTGAGTCTAAAAACCTATACTAACATTGGCATCATATTTTTTTATTAGTTTTTGGATCTACTTATTCATGTGAGGTAGCGATTTCAACGATGAACATCGTGCAATTTTAGAGTAGAACTAAACTGACTGATCCTCATCTTTCAGACTTTGTAAGGTTGGCTCTGACAAATTATTGTGCTTAAACCTTTACGAAGAAATGTTCAAATGTGTGTGAAATCTTATGGGACGTAACTGCTAAGGTCATAAGTCCCCAAGCTTACACACTACTTAACCTTAATTATCGTAAGGACACACACACACACACACACACACACACACACACACACACACACACACATGCCCGAGGGAGGACTCGAACCTCCGCCTTGAACAGCCGCACAGTCCATGACTCCAGCGCCCAGACCGCTCGGCAAATCCCGCGCGGCAAACCTCTACGCTTTAGGTCAGTAGATCTCAAGCTTAAAAAGGCTGAGCACCACTGGTCCAGAGAATAATATAACTGGAACAGCTTTATATGATGACGAACCTGCAGTGACTCTAAAACTAGTTAACAGTACAATAAACCGTATCAGATACAAAAAGCGGCTGGTTGCATATCATACCCACATGAATTGCCAATTTCATTCATAGTCGCACGAAGGGCGCCCATGTGATTGCATGTGTATGTATGTGTGTGTGGGGGGCATATCTGGGGATATGTTTTTAATATTTTGGAAGGCGAATGACGACTTGTAAGTAGCCACAAAAAAGTTCCATTCCCGACCCTGTTAAAAACCTACGTAATACTGACTTTTAGATAAAAAACTCAGTGTTCTTGAAAGTAAACATCCTAAACAATACTTTTTTCCTTTCCCTAAGAGCCGGGGAGGGGGGGGGGGGGGGGGCTCCCAGATTTCAACTTCCAAAAAGAATTGCGAGTCGTCAATTGGATTGTCAGGATTAGACGGGAAGTGATAAATAAATGCTGATGTATCTGCAGAATTAGAAGAATCGAACTGTTTGGTAACAACTCTTTATTCTACCCAATTGGCTAACTTGTAAACCACTACATCCACACATCTTTCAGTGGCAAAGACACTCGTCTACAATCAATGGATAGTGAAGAAACATACATTAATTCTATTTTTCCACGCCATTCTTCTTTTAGATGGATATAATAAAACTTTTAATACAAAGCTAAATGGACACTTGGCACGTACCAACCAAGGAAACTGCAGAGAACTTAGCAGATATTAAATAAAAGTAATCCAGTTTCACAACCATCAAATGAAGGGAAAATTGCCAGAAAAATTAACAAAGCAACTAGGTAGGATTGAACTGTGGAAGAGCTCCTGAAATCAGTTGGCGCAAAAACTTTAAAAGAAATTTATATTGATCATACAAAACGTATGGATAGTGGATGACTGGGAAACTGCACAGATATATCTACTACATAAGAAGATAGAGAGAACTGATGTTAAGGATTAAAGAGGGGTTCCCTTATTCCTGTCTTATGTATAAGGGGCGTTCAAAAAGAAACGAGCCAGAGGCGTAATTACAGAAACCTGTACCTTTATGTTAGAAGTATTGACCCTGGCTGCTGGCTAACCAGTTCGTCACGTACAGCTGGACGTCACAGTCCACACAAGTGCATGAAGTGTTAATCTGACGTTCTTCTTTGACCAAGATGGCCCCCTTCTGATTCACTTCCTGCAACACAGGACATCAGTGAATGCCCAGTGTTACTCGCAGATCTTGACCACCCTTCGCCAAGCGATCAAATCAAAACGACCAGGCAATCTCACCCGTAGGCTCATTCTGTTCCACGACAATGCAAAGCCTCATACGGCCAACCCAGTCGCGGCACTCCCCCAGAAATTTAAATGGGAGATTCTCGGCCACCCTCCATACAGTCCGGACCTCTCCCCCTGTGATTACGCTATTTTTGGTCCCCTTAAAAAGGCTCTGAGGGGCAAACGATTCACCACGGTCGATGACGTCTAGCTGTATGTGAGGAACTGGTTAACATCGCAGTCCCGGGAATTTTGAGAGACAACCATTCACTGCCTTGCGTCACAGTGGGATAAGTGTCTCAACAGCCAGGGTCAATACTTCTAACATACAGGTACTGCTTTCTGTAATTATGCCTCCAGCTCGTTTCTTTTTGAACGCCCCTTATAATATTCTATTTCTGTGTCTCCTGGACCGACCATAACAACAACAACTTGAATCCAAAATTGGTGAATATCAAGCTGGTGTCAGATGAAGTAAATCTTGCCCAAAAAAAAAAATATATACAGGGTGTTTCAAAAATGACCGGTATATTTGAAACGGCAATAAAAACTAAACGAGCAGCGATAGAAATACACCGTTTGTTGCAATATGCTTGGGACAACAGTACATTTTCAGGCAGACAAACTTTCGAAATTACAGTAGTTACAATTTTCAACAACAGATGGCGCTGCAGTCTGGGAAACTCTATAGTACGATATTTTCCACATATTCACCATGCGTAGCAATAATATGGCGTAGTTTCTGAATGAAATTACCCGAAACCTTTGACAACGTGTCTGGCGGAATGGCTTCACATGCAGATGAGATGTACTGCTTCAGCTGTTCAATTGTTTCTGGATTCTGGCGGTACACTTGGTCTTTCAAGTGTCCCCACAGAAAGAAGTCACAGGGGTTCATGTCTGGCGAATAGGGAGGCCAATCCACGCCGCCTCCTGTATGTTTCGGATAGCCCAAAGCAATCACACGATCATCGAAATATTCATTCAGGAAATTAAAGACGTCGGCCGTGCGATGTGGCCGGGCACCATCTTGCATAAACCACGAGGTGTTCGCAGTGTCGTCTAAGGCAGTTTGTACCGCCACAAATTCACGAAGAATGTCCAGATAGCGTGATGCAGTAATCGTTTCGGATCTGAAAAATGGGCCAATGATTCCTTTGGAAGAAATGGCGGCCCAGACCAGTACTTTTTGAGGATGCAGGGACGATGGGACTGCAACATGGGGCTTTTCAGTTCCCCATATGCGCCAGTTCTGTTTATTGACGAAGCCGTCCAGGTAAAAATAAGCTTCGTCAGTAAACCAAATGCTGCCCACATGCATATCGCCGTCATCAATCCTGTGCACTATATCGTTAGCGAATGTCTCTCGTGCAGCAATGGAAGCGGCGCTGAGGGGTTGCCGCGTTTGAATTTTGTATGGATAGAGGTGTAAACTCTGGCGCATGAGACGATACGTGGACGTTGGCGTCATTTGGACCGCAGCTGCAACACGGCGAACGGAAACCTGAGGCCGCTGTTGGATCACCTGCTGCACTAGCTGCGCATTGCCCTCTGTGGTTGCCGTACGTGGTCGCCCTACCTTTCCAGCACGTTCATCCGTCACGTTCCCAGCCCGTTGAAATTTTTCAAACAGATCCTTTATTGTATTGCTTTTCGGTCCTTTGGTTACATTAAACCTCCGTTGAAAACTTCGTCTTGTTGCAACAACACTGTGTTCTAGGCGGTGGAATTCCAACACCAGAAAAATCCTCTGTTCTAAGGAATAAACCATGTTGTCTACAGCACACTTGCACGTTTTGAACAGCACACGCTTACAGCAGAAAGACGACGTACAGAATGGCGCACCCACAGACTGCGTTGTCTTCTATATCGTTCACATCACTTGCACCGCCATCTGTTGTTGAAAATTGTAACTACTGTAATTTCGAAAGTTTGTCCGCCTGAAAATGTACTGTTGTCCCAAGCATATTGCAACAAACGGTGTATTTCTATCGCTGCTCGTTTAGTTTTTATTGCCGTTTCAAATATACCGGTCATTTTTGAAACACCCTGTATTTCTAAAACTACTTCTCAGGCATTGATAAATTTATAATGATAAAGCAGTATATTTCTTTGTAAATTTTAATGAAGCTTATGGCTCATTGGGCCGCAGATCTATCTTCCAAATTCTGAAAAAACCAGGTCTGGATCTTTCGGTGCCATTGCAATTATTAGCGAAACACTAAATGGTACAAAATCTAAAGTAAAATTCAGAGAAGAAATTTCTGAACATTTTGAAATTAAACCAGGAGTGCGACAAGGCGATGGATTCTTTCCATTACTTTTCACCTTTGTCTTAGAAACGCTAGTCCAGGAGAGGAGAAACGGAAATCAGAGCTTAAAATTGCGAACCCAGCAAATTAGGAAGAACCAAGATTACGATAGACTGCTAAGCTTTTGCAAACGACCTGGCGATCGACGTCTGGATACTGAAAGAGCGCAAAAACGAATAGAAATTCCTAATGAAACAGCAAGAAGAGTAGGGTACCAACTACAAATCGAGAAAAAAAAGAAAACAGAAGATATATCTAGCAACTACCTGGCATCCAAAATTCTGAAAACTAAATACAGGAAAGTCGAGAGACTTTCTCAGTTCAAATATTTAAATTAAAGCATTCAGGAGACTGACGTGGAAAACATTTGTTACGAAGTTCGTTGTCATACAATAGAAACATATTTTAGGCTTCCAAAAGACATCTGTAACAGCGAAAAAGCATCTCAGAACACACCAAACTGAGGCAATACACTACAGTCAACAACTTACAGTGTCTTCATGGTGCCGAAACAATCTTTTTAAACAGAAAAAGTGACACTTCAGAAATCCAAAAGAGAGAACAGGAAATAACCAGGAATGTTTGGTCCAAATTACGCTGACAAGGGGAGTCACGACGTTTGGCTCAAAAATGGTTCAAATGGCTCTGAGCACTATGGGACTTAACATCTGAGGTCATCAGTCCCCTAGAACTTAGACTACTTAAACCTAACTAACCTAAGGACATCACAGACATCCATGCCAGAGGCAGAGTTCGAACCTACGACCGTAGCGGTCGCGCGGTTCCAGACCGAAGCGCCTAGAACCGCCTTTTTTAAAAAATATAAAACAATTTAATAATCATATTAGACAATTTCTGAAATACTTGAGAATGGCGGAGATATATAATAAAGTTGACTAGCCTTCCAACTACACTTTCTGGGCATTAATTGAATGTTAAGTATCTGAAGTGATCAGATCTATATAATCAGTCTTTCACTGCGAAACTGACTTACACATCACAGAGCAAAAATGAACAGGGGAATGTGCCAGCCATTAAATATTACATTTATCAGATAGAATCTTATGGTTTTAACTAATTGATAAGGACATTTCTATAAAAACTGTCTATTTCCAAATTTATAATATAAGCCAATAATGCACTTGTAATGCTTTGTGTTTTGACACTATTAGACACACAATCTCAATGTCACATAAGTTCTGTACATTAGCTTATAAATTTCAAAACTACTCTCCGAAGTAGAAAAAGCACGCATCATAAATATACTTTAAAATCTTAATTAATATCCTTAAGGTAACTACAATACATCACTGTCAACACAGTCTTCTTTTTTATATTAACCAATGCCCATTCTTTCAAATACAATTTTTAGCATATTACCGAACTTTTTCTTGTGATTCGAATACCTTATAATTTTGTGGAATTCACACAGCATGTGTACCTTGAACTCTATGATGCTATCGGATTCTAATTTGTTAAGGACGTAGTTAACAAAATTTCCCAGCAACCAGTACACAGCGTTATTTTTTGCTTCTGGGAAATAGCGTGCTTCAGGCTTGTGTATCAGTGACAGCGGTATATACTCAGGTGATGTTCTTGTAATCAGAGCTATTTGCTCCCGGATCCACTTCCAACTATTCATGTGATCACTGCAAGTATATCTATGAATATGGGATGAGAAGTTCGGCCTTATGCAAGACACCTTTTTTCCTTTGTTTCACCCATACATGTTTCAGCACTTTTGTGCTATCATCAGTGGGTTCTATTTTTATTTTTAACTTACATTATGTTATTGTCCTCTTGTTTTGGTAGCTGTTATGCTACACAATATACAACATGTCATAATTTGAAGTTGTGGTACGTTTTCCTGTTTTGTTGGCGAAGTAAATAGGCTTACTTCTTTGTCTGTGTTATCGTGGAAATGCAGTTTTTCGATTACTCAACACGTGAGTTGTAACAACACGTAATGGCAGCGAAAACTCCGCCTATGTTTTGAGTAATCGAAAAACTGCATTGCCACGCGATCTCGAAAAGTTGGCTGGTTATGCTTTCTCGCGAGTCTCTTATTAAATTAACTTGCCTTTTGATAAAAAGAGCAGAGGCTTTATCCATTATATCAATTAATCCTAGTCCACCATTTTTAGGATCTAAAGTGGCTGTTTTTGCAGGTACTCTGAACACTTCACCTCTCCACAAAAAGTTGGTGATTTTGGACATTATTCTCCTCGCTATCATTCTCGGTATTGGAAACAGCTGGGCAGTATAATAAGCCTTAGCAAGGATACATGAGTTAAATGTGATTTGAGACTTTCTCGGCGTATTCCATTCGTGAAATCTTCTCGGGTGATCTTCGCTTGAAGATGATGGGTACGAAACCCTTCGAAACGTTGCGAGAAGACGACGCCTTTACTCGGCTGATCACCCGAGAAGATTTCACGGATACATGAGTTGATATACTGTGTTCTTTGAACTTGGTTCATATATCGATTTAAATTCTCTACAATGGCTCCTTGCACTGTATCTGCTGCAACTTTCCAATTTAAAGCCTTCATTTTCATAGGTCATGCTGTTAGGGTGATCCCAAGTGTTTTATGTTGTCGGACTAATTTTGCCCACTCGACGTTGATATTATCAAAACCTCTGAGATTTAAGATCTTACTTTTTTTTCGTTTGCATTGGCTCCAGATGCTCTACAGTACGAATCAATCATTGTTGCTAGCTTGGTTACCTTGTCATTATTCCTCATAATGACCCCTATATCGTCAGCATAGGCTCTTATAACTGTTTTATTTCCTGATAATGTTAAGCCTTTTAATCTAGCATGGACATGCCGGAGGAAAGGTTCCACCGAAATGGCGAAGAGCGACATGGACAGAGGACTTCCTTGAGTAACATCTCGTTGTATTTGCATCGGCCTGGATTGTTGACAATTCACCGCTATTTTAGCATTTATTCCAGTTGCTATGCTCTTAATCAACTGTATGACCCTATCGTTGAAACCTATTTTCTTTAATGTCTCTAGAAGATATTCATGATTTACTACATCGAACGCTTTATAAAAATCTAAAAACAATAGAGCACACTTTATGTTTGTTACAGAAGTTATTGCAATGATATCCCTGAATTCCGCTAGATTTTGAAAAATGGTTCTGCCTTGCACGCAGTTCTGATGTTGACTAATAATTTTATCTGTAAGGCATGAAATTCTCTTGTTTATTACTCTAGCTATTAATTTATAATCAGAATTCAGCAGTGAAATTGGACGAAAATTATTTAAATCTTTGTTTCCATTATTTTTTGGCACCAGAACAATTTTACTCTCCTTAAACTCAGCCGGAATCATTTTACCCTGAATAACCTGATTTACAATGTCCGTGATTCTCTCACCTACTATTGGCCAGTAACGGATGTAAAACTGTGCTGGCAGACCATACGGTCCTGGGGATTTTTTTGGTGGTGAGGCGCACAGAGTCTCATACACGTCTTCTTCACTGACAACCTCGAGAAAATTTTCGTTGCCATCTTCTGTCAGCTGTGGGGCTAGGATGTCAAGGAATTCTTCCAAGGAAGCATCACTACTTTGATGTACAGAATATAGCTCGCAATAATAGCGATAAATCTCGTCCATGATATCCTGCTGGGTTCTGAGAATCGTACCGTGTTTTGTTCGAATTTCATCAATAAAAGTCCTTCTCCCGTTTTTCGTATGCTTCACTAAATGATATAAGGAAGTAGTTTCATCTTCTGACACCGAATTTGCCTTCGATTTTATTTTCAACCCTTCCATTTGACTTCTCTTGATATTAAGTAACTTGGCTTTGACTTTTTTGGTGTCTGCTATCCGAAGTGAGGAACCTGCTGAGACTTGATCATATATATCTCTCAAAACGGAATAGTAATACTCTATAGTGCATTTCATTTCCCGTGCGCTCTGGGCACTGTATTGAATAAGAACTTTCCTCAACTTTGGCTTTGCCATTTGAACCCACCAGTCAATAGCAGTGGCATATCTACTACGGGCACGCAGGCATATTGCCCATGTTTCTTTAATCAGATCTTCTAAATCATTATTTACTAACAAGGAAGTGTTCAAATTCCACTGATTCTTGAATCGGCGAACCGGCTGTCTTGTTAGATTTATGCAAGCTAAGGCACTTGAATGGTCTGAAAAGTACGTAAGAATGGTTTCTACTTTTGTCACGGAAGTTTCAAGATTTTTAGAAATATTTAGTCTATCAATCCTACTACGTGATGTTGCCGTGACATAAGTGAACTCAACCGTGGACGGGTATTTGATTTCCCATATATCCTTTAATTCTAAACCAGTAAGTAGTTGGTTTAGTTCACTTCAGAAATTAAAATTATGTAACTGATCTATTCGATTTAAAACACAATTAAAATCACCTCCAAGTAATGTCTTGGCGATTTCCTTAACAAGTATATCAGGTCACCTTTGAAGAAACGTGCCCTGTCAGCTCGATGAGAACTTCCTGAAGGGGCGTACAAATTGATGATAGTCACATCATAGATATTTAGTCCTATTCCCCTTCCGGATTCCAGTCGTTCCACCTCGCTTACTGTAATCCCTTCCCTCACCAAAATAGCTGTTCCAACACTTGTTTCGGGAGACACATTTATGTAACTGACAAAACAGGGAATTACCAAATCCGAAATTAGAACTTCTTGTAACAGGGCAATATCAGTCGCGGATTCGTACAAAAATTCCTTAAGGGCTCGTAATTTCAAACCTGTCGTGATTTGATTTATGTTTATACTGGTGACAGAATAAGATTGCGTCATTGTTCTGTCACTATGTAGTTGTTTTGATGAACTAATTTAGTTTCCTGTGGTTCAGTGTCCAGTTAAGCTGTAACAGTTTTCTCGGAAGGCTGAACATGGAATAACACTTCAATCAGTTTATTAGTTACTGTCCCGTTTTTTTCTACTTCTGATGTTTTCTCTTGTACCGCAAGCAGACTGATTTCCTGGTAAACTTTGATTTTTCCTCCAGTGGTTCGTGTAGGACCGTTTCGGACCGAACATTCTTTGGGCTTGGATCGCCCCTACTGGATTTTCCTTTCCCTTGGTTACGAGCTACATTCTCATTTGGTTGCGTCGGTATTTTACTTCGCGGCTTATCTGGAGCAGCAGCAGACGCTTTCGCAATTTCGGTTGCCGGCGCCTGCCCTGAGGTGTTGACCGTGATTTCAGTTTGGCCACCACTTCCTCGTTCTTTATTAATTTCACTCACTTCCTGATCGAGGGAAACAAATGGAGATTGCAGTTTTGCAACCTCTCCCTGAATTTGTTTACTAACAGATAGATTCTGATCTTTGCAATCGGCTACTGCACCTGCTGTTTCTTGCAAATTAATGCTGCTCACACTCCTTTCATTTTCTGGCACCGTATGTGTATTATCTTTCTGTTCGTTAGTTTCCATTCGCATTTTGCCTTCAGGTTCCTCTGCCTCCTCATCGCACTGTTTTTGCTTGCGAAGTGAGGGAGTGGGACAAGACAGCTCGTCCTCTGAACAACTATCAGTTATCTCCAGAGGTCGTTTTTTCGGTTGCATTTCAGTTTCACGAGTAGTGGCAACAGGGTTTCCTTTTGTTGTTAACGGGGGAAATTGACTGTTATCGTGAAGGGAGACATCAGCTTGGCCCGCTGCGTTAACATCCTCATCCAGTTCATCCGGGCTATTCTTTGGTAACATATCATTTAAGGTAAGCTTCTGACGCTGTATCAAATTACTTTTAAGAACAACAGTTCGCCGCGGACAATCCTGTCTGAAGTGTCCGGTTTCGTTACATATATGACATGTAGCTTCCTGACCTGTATAAACAATTTGTGCCTTATACCCACAAACAGTTATGTGAGACGGAATATTCGTCTTAACGTCCATCTCTGCACAGCGGACCCCGTTAAAACAATGCAGTTTAAAGCGAGGCGACCATCTTTCATTTGCAATTGATTTAACGTCTCCGTAGTTTCAATGGGAAGATTCAAGACACGAACGGTTTTGTATTGAATGTTCGCTCTATAGATGGAAACCTTACTTTTATAACCATTTCTATGCACAAAATCTACTTCATAGCCCCACTTTCGTAACACTTTATCAACAGTCGAAGCACTGATTAACTTGACAAAAACACAGTATTTTTCCTGATCCAGTTGCCAGGTATCGACGGTTTCAGAATTTAGACCAATTACCTGTGTAATCCAGTCATCTTTTTCCAGGGATGTCGGCTGAACATGACGGGATTCCTTGTCAAAAGCAAATACCAGAGTATTTTTCCTGAGGTTTGTTGCCATGGTTAATCCAGCGAAGCAATTTCGGTTAAACAACCGAAATTCCAAGTAGCAGCAGCAAGACCAGAAAGAGCGAGCAGATCACAAGGAGTAGGTACGAACACGCAGATTAACGGACGGACGGCACTCGGCGAAGCACAAGTACTGCGATGTGAACATTGAAGTGCAGCGCAACAGTTAACAGCGGCCACTCGCGAGCGCAGCTGAAAAGGAACTGAGAACCGCTCGGCCACACCGGCCGGCTCACGACGTTTGCTTCACACTTTGTACACTATTGGTAGTCATAGGACAACATAATGTCAAGTAGTAAGGCGATTTGGAAAAAACGGCAAGAGATTTTCTACGCGTCAGTGATGTAAAAGTCACGCGATCTCCACACGATGTGCTTACGTCATCGATTTCTTAGCCACTGGTGCCCCCAATACTTACCTTCTCACATTAAACACCTATCATCATTCCTCAACCGCAATACCAGATTGGATACGTCAAGCATCTTGGCTGTACCTTTACATAACACAAAATATTTCTCCGTGTCATTCTCCACCTCAGCCACACGACTATGGAACGCGCTCCCCTGTGATCTGCGTCTTATTCAGAACCACTCAACATTCAAGAGGGAACTCAAACCTTACATATTAGGGACGGTATAGCCACCATTGTTGTGCCCCTCTCATCTCTTTCTTTCTCCTCTCCATCATAGCTTCGAATTTTACTATTCTATTTCTCTTCCTCTAACCTAGCTACCTCTTCTGTATCTCTGTCACCCCATTCTATCGTCTTATGTCTCTGTTCGCTGAGAATAACTCACAAGCTGCAAGAACATAACGAGAAAATTCCCAACTAGCAATAGCACTGACATTCATAAAAGAAAAATATGTTTACTTTCATATATATAGTCATTACTATTATTATTATTCTTGATTGTTATAATTATTTTTCAATTGTTATAATTATCTTTGTACTACTGTTATAATCTCTATTTTTTTCTTTAACATTAATACTGTATAACACGTCATATGTCCTTAATGTTCTGTACAAACGAAAATTCGTTCAATCTGAGTATGCCTGGTTAGGTGTAAGAGAGGGCCTGAAAGCCCTAATCTTGCAGGTAAAATAAATGCATAAATAAATAAATAAAACGGTGCGTTGCGATCCTGTGCATGAGCTGCCGGCGGTCATGTCGTTAGTGTTCAAGCTCCGTAATCGGTGTATCGCTGGATTTTTTTTTAATTTACATTTTTTTAGCTATAGTCTTTTTGTTTCACGCATATTACATTTGAAAGGTAATATAATGAAAAGACACGTGTATTTACATGAACTTTTATTGAATTTCCAATGTTATTTGGTTGCCTGCTAATTTTTATTATCACAGAAAATATTATATTTATAACGATCGACAAGTAATTGACCAAACGCATAAGGTTTTCCTGAAAATGTATGCCTGTAGTGATTTCTGACATCCCTTATACCTGAAATCGAGCAAGGTATCGAGATCTGCTTTACACCTAAACGCTTCGGTCTGTAATCACTGTTTTCAAGGACGAGGGACACGCTTGGAAAGCCCAAGTCAAACATCGATAAATAAAGTGTAAATTACTTTATGCAATAACACAATGAGTTAAAGATGTGTCTGAATATGAGGGTAATGTAGATTACTCATCGGTTGTGCTTTCGACGTTATAAGTTGCGGACTTACATTTTTCATACAATCATGGAAAACAAATTGAAACGGCATCTATTACATCGAATGAATGCAATTTTCCCTCTCTCACAAGGAATCTTCAGAGGTTCTAAGGAAAAACAAGGCTCGCATTTTGGAAAAATTCTCTTCCTTCCGACAATCTGACTGCAAACCACGCGTAACGTAACATTTCGTAAATATCGGTGTCGAAAATTGGCGATGTACAATCGAATGTACTTTATAGTATCTTCACGGGAAGCAATTCCTTGTTCGTTGTAAATGAAATACGAACAAGTTTGAAGGTACTTGATAAAGTTTTTAACTTGCCTCTAGAAATAAAAGTCGCATAATATTTGCTGTAATAATAAAAATTAGTAGACAGCCAAAAAATTAGAAATTCAATAAATTTTTATGAAAATACACGTATCTCTCCAGAATGCAATCTTTCAAGTGTAATACGAACGAAATAATACGACCAGTATTGAAAAAATCTAAACAATAAAAAAGGATGAGGTAACTCGATCCTGCGATTACAGATCTTGAACGCTGATCACGTTACTGCCACCATCTCATGATCAGGCTCGCAACGCACCGCTATGTATTCAACGCATGAAACTTCTCTTGAAATTTTCACGAAATAGCCTAAGTAATACGCCTTATTACTTCCACATTGTGTTGTCCTGATGGACTACCAAAAGTGTACAAAGTTTGAAGTAAATCAGTGCTCAGACGTCATAGTCCCCCCTTGTGGACAAGTAACGTACAAAGAGCAAATAAAAACATTGAAAAGTATACCAGTATTTTTTTGGGCACAAAAAATAACGCAAGTTAGAAGTCTACCAGCATATTTAAATAATGGAACCAACTAAAGTAACTACGCACTTTGTGGAACTCTGCGAAACCAGCAATAAAGCTAAAACAATGAAATTGATCAGTGCAGTGAAAGAAGGCTTGAAGGGAGTAGGAATTACACACCTTGGTATACCAGACAGAATACTTCTTGGCAGAAAATTCACGACTGGACAGTTGGGCAGGCAGAAACACCTAACAAGTAGGAAAAGTTTGGTCTAATGGGCACAATACATCCCATTCTGAGAAAATGAAAGTAAAATGAATACTAAGAAAAGCTGAAACAAAACCGTAGAAATGCAATTAGCTGAACATCGCGTGGTCCAGTAGGGCCTAAACATAAACAATAAAAAAAATTTCGAATGCATTAATTGGTCTGAATAAGATTTTTGCACATGTCTTTTCTTGTGCAATCTCCTCCTCTTTCATCTTGCGAGTTCACTGACATCCACAAGGAAACAGTTAATAAAGTCATTCATCCAAAATGAATTTACACTCTGCAGCGGAATGTGTGCCAATTCGAAGCTTCCTAGCAGATTAAAACTTTGTGGCGGACCGAGATAGCCGGAATAAAAGCTGTGGGGGAGGGTCGTGAGTCGTGCTTGGACAGCTCAGTCTGTAGAACAACAGTCCGCGAAAGGCAAAGGTCTCGGGTTCGAGTCCCGATCCGGCATTCAGTTTTACTCTGCCTGGCAGTTTGACTTGATCATATTAATAAATTCATAACAGCTGATTTACAGACACAGCTCTTACGTCACAAATGACGCTCGGAAAACCGATAATTCATGGAGCGAGTAAAATTGATTCAGTCCTAAACACTACAGCGAAAAATGGTTTCCGAAATGCCATTTTCTGGTTGTGAAAGTTTTGTGGCATATAACCGTGCTGTCTGTGAGGTCAACAACGGAAAACGCTAATGTAGATATTGAAGGACAAGGAGCCATTTAATGATGTCAGATACGTCTTGAGTCCCTCTACCCCCTACTGAGAGCAGACAAGAAATGAACCATCAACTATAAAATAAGATTTCTCTTTCTCTCACACACTTTACCCTATCTTCCCCTCTATCTTTCTTAACTCCCTCATTTTTATAACGTCATAATGATGTCTCCCTCCTTGCTGCTTCCCTCCTCACACACTATGTCATTTACCTGTATTATGTACCACATACTTTCTATACCTCCCCCCTTCCACTCAGGACATTTTCTGCATCCCGTCTGGCTTCATACCACACCCAGGCTCTACTCTCTTAGACGCCAATGCAGACAGATTTTACAAAGAAAACGAGTACTAAAATGAACTGAAAAATTATTAGCACTTCGAACGCTAAAGTACCAGAGAGAAAGAGAACGACATGAGCATCAATGAAATGAACACGCAGTGTAAAGTAAAGGCAAAACTTAAAAAGTATACATTTGTAGTGTTTCTTAAACTAGTAAAAGGAAATGGACAAGAAAAACAATGCCAGAAGTGAGAATTCTTGAGAAATGTGTGCATGCAGATAATACAGCCACATGGAAGAAGCAACAGCCAAGGAAACGTCATAAGTAAATGAACGAACTATAATTTTCAGATCAGTGGCAATGCTTCTTATCTATAAAATGAAACCTGTATGGTGACGAAAGTTCGCATTTGATAGTCTGAGTGAAAGCGACTGCAGTGACAATAAAGTACACATGTTTCAATGGGAAAAGGCAGAATGTAAATGTATGGAGCTTCGTATTCCGGCATGAAAACCATAAGTACACGGCTGGCCATTAAGTTCGCAATACTAGGGAATGCGACAAATTTTATTTATTGTGTGTATACAGAGTAGTGGAAAGAACACATATGAAATTTGGAGGTGATTTGTGGGTATACAGTGCGAAATTTAGTACACAGAGCTACCACCTCTGGTTGTAACAACAACTGGGCATCGAGTCCAACCAAGCTTGAGTAATGAATACGGGTATGCCATTTTGTACTGCTTTACTGCCAGAGCTCATCAATCGCAGTGGTTGGTGACTGGTGGTGTGCTAAGCTCCCAGCAGCTCATGACTAGATGAGAGATCTGGAGAAAGTAATGGCCAGTGCAGTACACGAGCACCGTCGGAATCGAGGTAGGTCAAGGCAGCACAGGTAGCACGTGAGCTTGTGTTATGTCATTGAAAGGTAATGTCTCGAAGATAGGGCATAGCCAACGGCCTTAAAACGGAAAGTAACACATAATGTCCAAATCACTGGCCAGATGTGAACCAGAGGTCATCCTGCTGTACACCCAATGGCACCTCAAACCTCAACGCCAGGTATGACAAAGATGAATGCAATCTGTAAACGATAGTCCTCTTGGAAGTCTCCGCACATAGATACATTCCTTGTGATGCTGTCTGCAGAACCTGAACTTGACTGAAAAGACAATGTGAAGCGACTCTGTGTCCAATGTAAACTTTGGGCGCACCACTGTCGGTGCCCCACTCTCTCTGTTAGCGTCTGAGGAAGCCAGAACAATGTTCGACGTGCTACAGTTCGTGTCGCTCCAGTTGTTGGCTGGCCACACTCGGGTGGATTTTACCGACGGGCGAAGGTCCACAGACATTTCCAGAGGATTCTTGAAGACCTCCAGTCCCCACTTGTGTGGTAGGTGGGACACAACCTTGAGGCCGTTACCTGCAGTTCTGGGAACTACTGATACGGTCTCTCAGCAGCCACACAGACGGGTGGATTTTTGTGACGCTCCTCTTTCAGCCAAGTCCATGAATTTTCAGCGAGCGCCCATGGTTGATGTGCTACTCCGGCATAACGACACGCTCACGTCGGCAGTATTGGGACGAGGGGTGTACTGCTCCAAAGTATCGTCATCTACGATGGCGGCGATGACGTCATCCAAGATGGCGACTACGACGTCATCCATACTGTAGATTTTGGCGGGAAGTTTGAATTTTGACAGGAAAGTACCACTCCCCCATCGCCCAGAAAATTCGCGGGAAGTTCAAATTCCAACAGGATAATGCGTCACACCAAGAAAAATTGCGGGAAAAAAGGACTTGTCTTCATTATTTAACCAGATTGAAGCATGTGTGTTCGCCACTGGGTCTGGACTCCATCTGGCTTATTTCATATTGTCGCTACCAGAGAGCGCCACTGTGATGTCATCCAAGATGGCGACTGTGATGTCAATCAAGATATCTGCACCCAATGTATCCACCACGTGGTGTAAGATTGAACACTTGGCCTGCCTCCACTAACCTAGCCCCCTCCCCAATAAAAATCGCGCAAAGCTCAAATTCCAACATGATAATGTGTCACACCTAGGAAAATGGCGGGAGAAATGGATTTGTCTTTATTATGTAACCAATTCCAAGCAGATGTGTTCACCCCTGGGTCTGAACTGCAACTGGCTTAGTTCATATTGGTGCCACCAGAGGGCATTCTCCTGATGTCAGATCATGATGCAAGTACAGTTATTCAAGATGGCTGCACCCGATGTATCCATCACGAGCTCCAGAGCTCAAGTGGTTTAGTTCATATCGTCAACACCAGAGGAAACCATCGCGACGTCGGGTGATGACGAAAGATCGTCTGCTCTTTCTCGCGCATGCATCATAACCGGACATGAGCCGTGCCACCAGCCCGCGGGTGTCCAACCGCTTACATCACACACCTCGGCCTCCACCTCCATACACGCGCTGGACATAGCCTTCTTTAAATATGCTAACACTCACAGCACGCACCTAACTAATTAATTACATTTTAATTTTAGCCATATTCAACAATCCAATTTACAATTTCAATATTGAATGATCAGATTAGAAGTTCCACATTTTCCCACTATCAGCACGGCATTCAGTCAAGACCCCCTTCTAACAGCCGTGTACCGGAAGTCTGTAGAGGAACGGAAGGTTCCAAATGATTGGGAAAGATCACAGGTAGTCCCAGTCTTCAAGAAGGGTCGTCGCGCAAATGCGCAAAACTATAGACCTATGTCTCTGACATTGATCTGTTGTAGAATTTTAAAACATGTTTTTTGCTCGCGTATCATGTCATTTCTGGAAACCCAGAATCTACTCTGTAGCAATCAACATGGACTCCGGAAACAGCGATCGTGTAAGACCGAACTCGCTTTATTTGTTCATGAGACCCAGAAAATATTAGATACAGGCTCCCAGGTAGATGCCATTTTCCTTGACTTATGGAAGGCGTTCGATACAGTTCCGCACTGTCGCCTGATAAACAGAGTAAGAGCCTATGGAATATCAGACCAGCTGTGTGGCTGGATTGAAGAGTTTTTAGCAAACAGAACACAGCATGTTGCTGTCAATGAAGAGACGTCTACAGACGTTAAAGTAACCTCTGGCGTGACACAGGGGAGTGTTATGGGACCATTGCTTTTCATAATATATATAAATGACCTAGTAGATAGTGTTGGAAGTTCCATGCGGCTTCTCGCGGATGATGCTGTAGTATACAGAGAAGTTGCAGCAATCGAAAATTGCAGCGAAATGCAGGCAGATCTGCAGCGAATTGGCACTTCGTGCAGGGAGTGGCAAGTGACCCTTAACATGGACAAACGTAATGTATTGCGAATACACAGAAAGAAGGATCCTTTATTGTATGATTATATGATAGCAGAACAAACACTGGTAGCAGTTACTTCTGTAAAATATCTGGGAGAATGCGTGCGGAAGGATTTGAATTGGAATGATCATATAAAATTAATTGTTGGTATGGCGGGTGCCAGGTTGAGATTCATTGGGAGAGTCCTTAGAAAATGTAGTCCATCAACAAAGGAGGTGGCTTACAAAACACTCGTTCGACCTATACTTGAGTATTGCTCATCAGTGTGGGGTACCAGGTCGGGTTGACAGAGGAGATAGAGAAGATCCAAAGAAGAGCGGCGCGTTTCGTCACAGGGTTATTTGGTAAGCGTGATAGCGTTACGAAGATGTTTAGCAAACTCCAGTGGCAGACTCTGCAAGAGAGGCGCTCTGCATCGCGGTGTAGCTTGCCGTCCAGGTTTCGAGAGAGTACGATTCTGGATGAGGTATCGAATATATTGGTTCCCCCTACTTATACCTCCCGAGGTGATCACGAATGTAAAATTAGAGAGATTCGAGCGCGCACGGGGGCTTTCCGGCAGTCATTCTTCCCGCGAACCATACGCGACTGGAACAGGGAGGTAATGACAGTGGCACGTAAAGTGCCCTCCACCTCACACTGTTGGGTGGCTTACGAAGTATAAATGTAGATGTAGATGAACCCCCAACCCTAGAATGCTGCACCAATAGTCACCTGACTCTATGTAAGAAAATTGTGGGAAACAAAGGACACTTCCACCAGCCTCAGCCCCCCGACAGCCACCTCCTCCTAGGAACCGGCGCCAAGTTTGAATTCTGGCAGTAAAGAAAGCTCACTTGTGCTTTCACTACCAATGTAAGAAAATTATTGCAAACGAAGCTCACTACCACCACTAACTTTAGCCTCCAGGATGCAACCTCTTCCTAGGGGCTGCCGGTAAAAGGACTCAGCCCGCACTAGGATGATGGAGAGAGTAAGGAGTGTACTTTATTTACTTGGGGGCAATTTATTAAGGGATCGATTATATCTATCACAGAACACACGCTCTGACATCCCCCACATCATGCAGGCCTGCAAACTACTGCTACATAACTCACGCAAAAGCCTCTATACACACTCTTGCTAATTGTAAACCGTCAAAAATAACGCATTGTACAACCTACAGACATACGAACCACTCATAAATAATGCAATACATTTACATCCAAATAGCCAAACAACTCCTAAATTTGTGAGTGATTCTTGAGTTTCTCCCGGCGTATTTGACAATCAAAATATCCACGGGTGTACTGCCGGTCTACAGTTTCCAACGGGCACAATATTTCGGCGATCATACATGTCGCCATCATCAGGTGAACTGACGGACTGAGCTCCCGTGAACGTGCCGGCATGTTAGCATATAGCTAAGAAAATGGGTTCACTACGCTTTCAACTACCTAGTTTTAACTACTTTTCAAGGACCAGACCACCCCCTCTTCCTAGGAACCGGCGCCGAGTTTGAATTCTGGCATTAAAGAAAGGTCATTTGCGCTTTCGCTACCAACGTAACAAAATTGCTGCAAACCAAGCTCACCACCACCACTAACCTTAGCCTCCAGGACGCAATCTCTTCCTAGGGCTGCCGGTAAAAGGACTCAGCCTGCACTAGGCTGATGGAGAGGGTAAGGAATGTACGTTATTTATGTGGGAGCATTTTATTTAGGGATGGAGTATATGTATCACAGCACACACGCACTGACATGCCCCACGGTATACAGACTTGCAAACCACTCCTACATAACTCATTTATAAGTCTCTACACACATGCTTGCTAATTGTAAAGCGTCAAAAATAACACAGACATGCGAACCACTCATAAATAATGCAGTACACTTACATCCAGATAGCCAAACAACTCCTAAATTGTCAAAATAATAATCCATAGGCATGCAGGTACAGAGACATACAGAAAGCAGAGCAAACGCTCTGCGAATGTGGAGGTGACTTGATACAGTCGAGTGCATTACTGTATTATACGTCCCAATCAATGCATTTGGGCTAGGTGGTGGCACCTGCGCTACATTTACAATCAATTTTAGAACACGGAACGAGATGTTGTGTCATGATCGCATATATAGATCTGAGCTCAAATCGATAGAATTGCGAAAAGTGACCAGGGAATAGGTATATATTGACTGAATATAGAGCCTAATGCGGTGAAATTGAGGAAGTACTTTGCTATCTTCTGGTTCGTACCGAACAATTTGTATATGGGACCAAGTATGCTGCAACAGGAGGAATCCCGGAAAACGTGGACATCGAAACGAAGGGAATAAGGGAGGCAGTCAATTTTTTCCCATTGAGGCTGCATGATACTGTATGTCTGTTGAGGTATCAGTGATACCGAATGCATCAGTCACGTGAAATAGCATGCGTTCTACTTGTATACAGCTACGTGTTCCGTATGTGTTTTAAAGCACTGTCTACTTGCGATCGTCAATGGTAAACCTGTTGGTCATCAGACGACTTCCATCTCATGTGTGAAGAAACTTGACACACTCCTATAAGAAGGAGCTTTGATTTATGCGATCGCACCTGTCGCATCTTGTGTGTAAAAATCGAGACTTCAGGCCCATAACTAACTTAACGGTAAGACCTTGTGATGTGGTGCAATCTCTGTGTACGCATTTGCCCGACTGATGAGCTGTTTACAGAGTTAGTGACGGGATGATTTGTAACTTTCACATGTCGGACGCTGCTGCAATGCGTTTATCTGTTTCCTTGCTGGATGTATTCCCCGCTGCAGGCATAGTATAATTTCTGAACCATGATCGGATGTGAACAGTGGACAAAAAAATGGCTCTGAGCACTATGCGACTTAACTTCTGATGTCATCAGTCGCCTAGAACTTAGAACTAATTAAACCTAACTAATCTAAGGACATCACAGACATCCATGCCCGAGGCAGGATTCGAACCTGCGACCGTAGCGGTCGCTCGGTTCCAGACTGTAGCGCCTAGAACCGCACGGCCACTCCGGCCGGCAACAGTGGACACTATACGTCTCCACAAAGCTATATTGCGCTCGTATCATGCAAAGCAGATGTTTTACCATTCGATAAGATGGTTCAGCGTAGAGAAACTGTGAAGAAGGGTGTATGTCTGATAGGTTGGAAAGGTAGTCCATCCAACATTATATGGTTCAAATGGCACTGAGCACTATGCAACTTAACTTCTGAGGTCATCAGTCGCCTATTACTTAGAACTAATGAAAAACCTAACTAACCTAAGGACATCACACACATCCATGCCCGAGGCAGGATTCGAACCTGCGACCGTAGCGGTCGCTCGGCTCCAGACTGTAGCGCCTAGAACCGCACGGCCACTCCGGCCGGCCATCCAAGATTATAGGTTTTTAAGATAATCTGGTATCTTACCAATACCTTCCTGGTACAGATCCTAGACTCTAGAACAATAATTTAGAGTTGATAGCTTCGTTGATTTTGGTAAAAATGTGTCCAACTCAATTCGTCTCGAACTACATTGCGTATAAAAATTAGTCTTTTCTTGTTCTCCTTCACTCTATGCTATTACATTACGGAACTTTGAAATCTGTTACTGTACATGGATAAGGAGTGCTAAGCTCCTCGACATGGTCACATCTCGAGAAATCTCCTGCGCTTGGATGAGTTGGGACTTGGAAAGCTATATTCATTCATGAGACGTGGAGTGTAGCGCTCTTCTTCTGTTCGCTTGGAGATTAATTCTCTCTAACGGTGCTGCAAGGTGTGTTGGTCAATGACTGTGTGTGGTTGGTCTTTTTCTCTTAAGACGGTGAGAATGCTGTGTGACTCCCATACGCTGAGAGATAGATCGTAAATTAAAGACTATGCTCGAGGTGATAGAAATATGTAGAGCGCTGTCTCGTATACTTTGATCATGTATGTGTTCAAGAATTAACAATGAATGGATGTACTGCACAGTAATCTATCCACATTCGCAATCATACTCTCAAAGTGATGTAAAAGGGGCGGTTTAGCTGTGATACTGAAATTTTGGCCATGCTGTCACATCAATGGTCGGTGTCGAAATTAGTGTAGAAGTGTTAAAATTGTTCACACTATCAACTATGATGTTTATTATTGCAGTATATCGGTGGTGTCTTCTCCATTCCATCCGTCCGCTGTCATGCTGTTGGTTACGAAATAATGATTGAGTGACAATGCTTGTTTGAGTTCGAGGGAGAGTTTTAGCGGCTGGGCTATACCTTCTGGGGTGGTTAGCACCGGAACAGTGATCTCGTGCATGTGTGCAAAATTACGAATGAGTCGAAACGTAACATAGAGTTATCAGCTATTTTGTCAGTGTGAAAGATGAGTGTAAATGTAGAGTTCGTGAATCACATTCGGACTCTAATTTGGAGACTCTACACAACGTGAGCAAACTCTTCCGGTTTCCTTATGTTGTAGCTGTCTTTTATTTAAAATCACCCGATGTATGGCATGTTATGGTATCAGCCCTAAGAACATGATTTACACGTGCAACGTCTAGTTTCCTAGGAAAGTCTGTGGATCAGAACTTCTTAATGTCAGCTTAGAACCTGGTGCAAGCCTCGAAGTCGTGGCAGAAAAAAGAAATTTTTGGCAGTGTACAAAGCGTGTTAGAAAACATTGTTTCAAACAACTAAACAGGAGCACAGGGGGCGTTTCTTGCGATTTACAGTATAGTACATGGGATACGATCATTCTCCTAGTGTAGAGATGATGAAACTTTAAACAACCTTCTGTAGTGTGTCAATACGCGTGTATTTAATAGGTTCGTTCCACACAGGGAGCAGTAGCAGCAGCACTTTGACAGGTAAATTCAGTGCGGAACGAAGTATGCTGTTAGGAATGCTTGGAGTGCTGCACGCTGTGCTATTCTGGGAAGCATTGTGAAAACTCTATCTATCTCTCTCTCTCTCTCTCTCCCCGCGCTGGACCCCCAACGCAGCTTTGTGTCGTCGCGCGAGTAATGGCGTCTATGTGAGTTCTATATGAGATGAAGTTATTTGAGTTTCTATAGTTGTTAATTTTTCCTCTGTTGCGGGGTAGAGGATAACGATGGTAGAATGTTGGGCTGATTGATTTGAATGGACGTGGATCTGTAGTACTTGTATGTAGTCTGGAAACGCGCCAAAATGCGCGCATTTCCGCTGAATGGCCAAAACACGGTCCTGTCACACTAACTCAGTTCGCTTTGTTTCTAGACGGGTTGCAGAAGGTGGTGGATATAGCTTTGCCCGACTTCTGCTCAGTTCCGACTTGAAATAGTTTGATCACATGCGCAAAGCTGTATAAATGGAAGCAGTTGCAAGATGTGTAGGGACTAATTAAGACTATGTTGGATTTTTACTGTAGCAGATTGGTTCGAGAAAGTTAACTCGTTTCGAGATATGATTCACTTGTGGCTTGATCCTTCTCAATCAGTCATCACCTTTAACTCAGTGGATATATAACGGAACCTCTGACATGGTACTGAGACAGAATACGTAACACATACTGGATAAATATCTAGCGGCGTGAGGGGAGTTGCAAATACCGGTCACATACCGCGTTCCTTAGCCGAATGACTTTCAAAATTCACCGATTTTATGACAACGTTGCATCATGGGCTACGTGTTGGTCTGATAATACACATTCCTACCATTACCGGCTCGGTATTTGTCTGGACAAAAAACGACCTCATTCAGAGGTAATGTCGTACCTAGATTTATAAAGCAAGCATATAACTTTTAACATGGATGCTAGTGCACACCTGTAGAACGACGAGCGCTTGTGAGAGTAACATGCAGTAGTTGTTGGGATCGATATTTTTTGTTCAACATGTGCTCGATTATGTCTATGACACGGTGGTATGACTCGCAGGATGAACGTAAGAGAGATGCACACCCATCGGTGATTTTCGGTCAGTATTATTTGGTGTTGTATGCACCCAGTTATTGAGGAGATAATATTATACTTAGTATTAGTGCCGGATGTGTGATATGTTCGCATTTGAGCATCAGGTTTATAAAGTATATCTGTTTGTGTAACGGAAATGTCTATGTGCTGTTGTAGGGAGGGTATGGATTTGACTTGGGGTACTGTGATAGCGAAGGGAAGAGTATGTCAAGTAATAAGAATGGTAGTGATATTTCTATTTCCAGAGCCACTGCTGAGAGGAGGGTGTATTTCCAATACTTCGGTCATTGCCGAATACCCTTCATTTGAGACCGCGATCGTAAGATTTAATTGTAAGTATAATGACAGAAGATATATGTGAGGGGTTTTCTGGAATGTGTCCGTGTATGCAAAGTCTGTGGTGATATTGATTCGCGTTCCCCTGTTAATGGTAGCTGTCTTCCGAATGCATGAATGAATTAGAGTTAACTTTATCATCTTCTAGACGAACTAATAGCGAACTAATACTTAGTATGTGCTGGGCGGCTTTTGTGATCAGGTGTAACTTTGAGAAGATGGTGCGTTTGTGGTGGAGCGTTATTCCCTCCCACGTCACTGGTTCGGTCGACTGCTTCTGGACATTTGGTGCCTTTATTTAGTTGAGGGAAGATCGATTGTGGTGTGTTGGACACACGTTTGCCTGTTCTCTAGACGTGGGAAAGACCATAGTTGGTTTGTAAAGAATATTGATCATCTCGAATCTGTTAGACGACCGACTTCGGTATTCGAAAGTGCGAATATCAGTTTACTCTACTTGATTCTAGTTAGTCAATGGTTTACAGCACGCTGCGCCTCGCTAAAGTTTGGTGTTTGTGGAGAAATAATTTACAGTGTATATGTTGTGCATTATGTTGCGTTAGCGATCAGGGGGCTAGTGCGGTGTTCTTGATATCGAGAAGTACAGCGAAAATTGACGGTACTCGGTGATATATTCCCTGTTTGGAGATTGGTTTGACGGTTCAATATTATTGCGAGTATCGTTTGTATTTGATGACCTGTACACAACTTTGCGATGTTTAGTTGTCTGTACAAAACGGTGATCAGTGTAAAATAGTTTATTAACACTGAGTGTAGCGTGTGTAGAAAGGAAGAACAGGTTGGGGGTGTGTAGATTGAGGGAACTGTCGGTGCAATTTAGCAATCTTTGCAAAATAACGACAGAAAGCCCAAGAAAGAAAAGATGGATGGTGCTTGGATGCCGACGGCGTTAGTAATTCGACTGGTAAATTCGATAAGAGCTAATGAGAATGCTTGGTTGATTGCGGTGGGATATAGGAGCGGTGAGAACATTTGCGTACGTTGCGGGCAGGAAGGCTATCACGTTATGTCCGGGAGGAAGACTGGACTAGGCAATATTTTGTTAAACAGGTTCTGTTAGGGCAGGAATTTTGGCGCATACAAGCTGAGACAACAAGAAAGTGAGTGTTAACTATTTCTGGGGCACTATAAAAATCAGCACTTGGCTCATTTTTTTTTCACAAAGCCATGTGACATAAGAATAACATTGAGAATGTTTTAGATGGTGATGTGTCAGTCAAGCTGGAGCATGTACGTGTGGTTGAACGCGTGTGTCAACACGCTCTGTGCTATTCTGCCTTCAATGGTAAAGACCTGTGGCGCATGGAGATGGCTCGAATATAAGACTGGCGTGAACGCGCTTTGGAATGCTATGACAGTATAACGGTGATTGCACAGAGCAGACTTTCACCTGCGATCGGCGGCCGCGGCTTGGGGCTCTGACGGAGCGCAGTCGTGGACGGACGTCTGTGTGTGCTTTGACATCTGACGGGCGCGTCGACCGCAAATGGGCGCGAAAGAGATAGAAGCGTTTGCGCTCCGTAAATACACTCCTGGAAATTGAAATAAGAACACCGTGAATTCATTGTCCCAGGAAGGGGAAACTTTATTGACACATTCCTGGGGTCAGATACATCACATGATCACACTGACAGAACCACAGACACATAGACACAGGCAACAGAGCATGCACAATGTCGGCACTAGTACAGTGTATATCCACCTTTCGCAGCAATGCAGGGTGCTATTCTCCCATGGAGACGATCGTAGAGATGCTGGATGTAGTCCTGTGGAACGGCTTGCCATGCCATTTCCACCTGGCGCCTCAGTTGGACCAGCGTTCGTGCTGGACGTGCAGACCGCGTGAGACGACGCTTCATCCAGTCCCAAACATGCTCAATGGGGGACTGATCCGGAGATCTTGCTGGCCAGGGTAGTTGACTTACACCTTCTAGAGCACGTTGGGTGGCACGGGATACATGCGGACGTGCATTGTCCTGTTGGAACAGCAAGTTCCCTTGCCGGTCTAGGAATGGTAGAACGATGGGTTCGATGACGGTTTGGATGTACCGTGCACTATTCAGTGTCCCCTCGACGATCACCAGTGGTGTACGGCCAGTGTAGGAGATCGCTCCCCACACCATGATGCCGGGTGTTGGCCCTGTGTGCCTCGGTCGTATGCAGTCCTGATTGTGGCGCTCACCTGCACGGCGCCAAACACGCATACGACCATCATTGGCACCAAGGCAGAAGCGACTCTCATCGCTGAAGACGACACGTCTCCATTCGTCCCTCCATTCACGCCTGTCGCGACACCACTGGAGGCGGGCTGCACGATGTTGGGGCGTGAGCGGAAGACGGCCTAACAGTGTGCGGGACCGTAGCCCAACTTCATGGAGACGGTTGCGAATGGTCCTTGCCGATACCCCAGGAGCAACAGTGTCCCTAATTTGCTGGGAAGTGGCGGTGCGGTCCCCTACGGCACTGCGTAGGATCCTACGGTGTTGGCGTGCATCCGTGCGTCGCTGTGGTCCGGTCCCAGGTAGACGGGCACGTGCACCTTCCGCCGACCACTGGCGACAACATCGATGTACTGTGGAGACCTCACGCCCCACGTGTTGAGCAATTCGGCGGTACGTCCACCCGGCCTCCCGCATGCCCACTATACGCCCTCGCTCAAAGTCCGTCAACTGCACATACGGTTCACGTCCACGCTGTCGCGGCATGCTACCAGTGTTAAAGACTGCGATGGAGCTCCGTATGCCACGGCAAACTGGCTGACACTGGCGGCGGCGGTGCACAAATGCTGCGCAGCTAGCGCCATTCGACGGCCAACACCGCGGTTCCTGGTGTGTCCGCTGTGCCGTGCGTGTGATCATTGCTTGTACAGCCCTCTCGCAGTGTCCGGAGCAAGTATGGTGGGTCTGACACACCGGTGTCAATGTGTTCTTTTTTCCATTTCCAGGAGTGTATGTCTTCGCGCCCTTCCGATAGGCGTCTAGGTGAATACGTATTGGGATATGAATTTATCAGAAATGAAGTAAGAATGAGATGGGGCCGTTTGCGGGACGCGGGCGGGGGCCTGTGCGTTGTATGAGAGTTGACTGATGCGTAAGTTATCGCTACCTCCGTTGTACTCTACTGGCAGGGGGCGGTAGACTATGCTTGCGCGCGTTGATTGCATTATTTTGCAGGTTTGTAGGCTGTGATACGCGCTATTTGGACAGTTTACGAGTACTTAGCGTCTCTACACATCAATGTGCTGTTTTATTCAGGAGCAGTTTGCTATTGTGTACTCAAATTACGAGTTGGTTGCGTGTCAGTGCAACATGGCCCCGGGCACATCTGGGTGGGTGTTTTGTGATAGTGTGATAGATGTACTCTATCGTTAAATAAGTTGTTTCTAAATAAATAGAGTGCTGTCAATCCTTACTCTTCCCTGCAGCCCAGAGCAGGCTGAGTCGTTTTTCCTCACCATCTTGGTTTATGTCACGAAAGGGGCGACAGCATCCTCTGCTGGTGATACTGGGTTCTAGAGCTCGGGGAGAACACACGATTTGCCGCCATCATGGATAACTGCACTTGCATCATTAGTTGGTGTCACTGTGGCGTCCTCTGGGGGCGACGAAATGTACTAAGCCAGTTGAAGTCTGGAGCTGATGGTGAACCCACTAGGTGGCCCAATCACCTGACGTCACTACAGCGTCCTCTAGTGGCATCGATATGAACTAAGTCAGTTGGGCTATGGACTCAGTGGCGAGTACACTTGGTGGTGGTGCTGCCTCTAATTGTTTAAATAAAGGGTGGTGTATGACTTAGGCAGTTGACGATTAGCAGGGAGAGTGTTTTAGATGGATTATTATTTTGACAATTTAAGAGTTGTTTGGCTATCTGGACGTAAATGTACTGCATTATTTATGAGTGGTTCGCATGTCTGTAGGCTGTGAAATGCGTTATTTTTGACGCTTTACAATTAGCAAGCATGTGTGTAGAGACTTATAAATGAGTTATGTAGGAGTGGTTTGCAAGTCTGTATACCGTGGGGCATGTCAGTGCGTGTGTACTGTGATACATATACTCCATCCCTAAATAAAATGCTCCCACATAAATAACGTACATTCCTTACCCTCTCCATCAGCCTAGTGCGGGCTGAGTCCTTTTACCGGCAGCCCTAGGAAGAGATAGCGTCCTGGAGGCTAAGGTTAGTGGTGGTGGTGAGCTTGGTTTGCAGCAATTTTGTTACGTTGGTAGCGAAAGCGCAAATGACCTTTCTTTAATGCCAGAATTCAAACTCGGCGCCGGTTCCTAGGAAGAGGTGGTGGTCTGGTCCTTGAAAAGTAGTTAAAACTAGGTAGTTGAAAGCGTAGTGAACCCATTTTCTTAGCTATATGCTAACGTGCCGGCACGTTCACAGGAGCTCAGTCCGTCAGTTCACCTGATGATGGCGACATGTGTGATCGCCGAAATATTGTGCCCGTTGGACACTGTAGACTGGCAGTACACCCGTGGATATTTTGACTGTCAAATACGCCGGGAGAAATTCAAGAATCACTCACAAATTTAGGAGTTGTTTGGCTATTTGGATGTAAATGTATTGCATTATTTATGAGTGGTTCGTATGTCTGTAGGTTGTACAATGCGTTATTTTTGACGGTTTACAATTAGCAAGAGTGTGTATAGAGCCTTTTGCGTGAGTTATGTAGCAGTAGTTTGCAGGCCTGCATGATGTGGGGGATGTCAGAGCGTGTGTTCTGTGATAGATATAATCGATCCCTTAATAAATTGCCCCCAAGTAAATAAAGTACACTCCTTACTCTCTCCATCATCCTAGTGCGGGCTGAGTCCTTTTACCGGCAGCCCCTAGGAAGAGGTTGCATCCTGGAGGCTAAAGTTAGTGGTGGTGGTGAGCTTCGTTTGCAACAATTTTCTTACATTGGTAGTGAAAGCACAAGTGAGCTTTCTTTACTGCCAGAATTCACACTTGGCGCCGGTTCCTAGGAGGAGGTGGCGGTTGGGTGGCTGAGGTTAGTAGAAGCGTCCTATCTTTCCCACAATTTTCTTACATAGAGTCAGTTGACTATTGGTGCAGCATTCTAGGGCTTGGGGGGGGGCGGGGGTGCTAGGTCATGACTTAATGCCGCGCTGATAGTGGGAAAATGTGGAACTTCTAATTTGATCATTTAAATTGAAACTGTAAATTGAATGATTGAATATGATTAAAATTAAAATGGAATTAATTAGTTCCGTGCATGATGAGAGTGTTAGCATATTTACAGAAAACCATGTCCATCGCGTGTTTGGAGGTGGCGGCCAAGGGTGTGTGACATAAGCGGTCGGAGCCCTGCGGGCTGGTGGTGTGACGCGTGTCCAGTTATAACGTGCGCATGAGAGAGAGCAGACGATCTTGCGTCATCACACGATGGTGGGTGGCTTCCTCTGGTGTTGACGATGTGAACTGAACCACTTGAGCTCTGGAGCTCGTGATGGATACATCGGGTGCAGCCATCTCGAATAACTGTACTTGGGTCATGATCTGACGTCAGGAGAGCGCCCTCTGGTGGTACCAATATGAACTATGCCAGTTGCAGTCCAGACCCAGGGGCGAACACATTTGCTTGAAATTGGTTACATAATAAGGACAAGTCCATTTTTCCCGCCATTTTCCTAGGTGTGACGCATTATCATGTTGGAATTTGAGCTTCGCGCGATTTTTATTGGGGAGGGGTTAGGTTAGTCGAAGCAGGCCAAGCGTTCAAACTTACACCATGTGGTGGATACACAGGGTGCAGCCATCTTGATTGACGTTACAGTCGCCATCTTGGATGATATCACGGTGGCGTTCTCTGGTGGCGACGATATGAAATAAGTCAGTTGGAGTCCAGACACAGTGGCGAACACACATGCTTGAAGCTGGATAAATAATTAAGTCAAGTCCATTTTCTCCGCCATTTTTCTTGGTGTGACGCATTATCCTGTTGGAATTTGACCTTCCCGCCATTTTTCTGGGTGAGAGGGGCGTGTCACTTTCCCGCCAAAATCCGCCATCTTGAATGAAGTCATCGCTGCCATCTTGGACGACGTCATCGACGCCATCTTGTCCCTTTGTCCCAATACTTTTGGCTACACTGCAGTATTTCTCACACGATTTTAAAGAAGCTATTCGGTAAAAAATGGCATTTACGTCATTTATAGCTCAATATCAACCCGTGGTCGTGGGGTAGCGTCTTTGATTCAATTCAGAGGTTTTCGGTCCCGGGTTCGAATCCCGCCACTGCTTAATTTTTGATTAATAATGAGCACTGGCGGCCGAAGCCTTCCGGCATAAGTCACCCTTATTCGGCCAACGTCGTTGTCAAAGAGGGCGGAGGAACGGACAGAGGTTCAGGGCACTCACTTTCCTAGGGGTGGGAAATTGCCCCTAAAGGCGGAAGAATCAGCAATGATCAACGACATGAGGATGCAGATGGCAATGTAAACCACTGCATTAGAGACACGTAACGTGTATCCACCGGACATGTGGCCTGTAATTGAAGAAGTATCATGATGATCTCTCCTTTAGCAAAAGATTCCAGAATAGTCCTCCATTCAGATCTCCAGGAGGGGACTGCCAAGGAGGAGGTTAGCATGAGAAAATAATCAGCGAAATAATAACACTCTAAGAATCGGGGCGTGGAATGTCAGAATGTTGAACGTGGTATGGAAACTAGAAAATCTGAAAAGGGAAATGCAAAGGCTCAATCTAGATCTAGTAGGAGTCAGTGAAGTAAAGTGGAAAGAAGACAAGGATTTCTGGTCGGATGAGTATAGGGTAATATCAACATCAGTAGGAAATGGTATAAAGGGAGTCGGATTCGTTATGAATAGGAAGGTATGGCAGAAAGTGTGTTACTGTGAACACTTCAGTGATAGGGTTATTCTTATCAGATTCGACAGCAAACCAACACCGACAACGATAGTTCAGGTATAAATGCCGACGTCGCAACCTGAAGATGAAGAGATAGAGAAAGTGTATGAGGATATTGAACGGGTATTGCAGTACGTAAAGGGAGATGAAAATCTAATAGGCATGGGGGAAGGAATAGAAGAAGAGGTTACAGGAAAATATGGGCTTGGGTCAAGGAATGAGAAAGATTAATTGAGTTCTGTAATAAATATCAGCTAGTAACAGCGAATACTCTGTTCAGGAATCACAAGAGGAGGAGGTATATTTGGAAAAGGCCGGGTGATACCGGAAGATTTCGTGTCAGACAGAGATTCCGAAATCAGATACTGGATTGTAAGGCAGATATAATCTCTGATCACAACATAGTAGTGATGAAGAGTAGGCTGAAATTTAAGACATAAGTCAGGAAGAATCAATATGCAAAGAAGTGGGATACAGAAGTACTAAGAAAAGACGAGATACGCTTGAAGTTCTCTAAGGCTATAGATAGAGCAATAAGGAATAGCTCAGTAGGCAGTACTGTTGAAGCGGAATGGACAACTCTAAAACGGCCATCACAGAAGCTGGAAAGAACAAGTTAGGTACAAAGAAGTTAACTGCGAAGAAACCATGGGTAAGAGAAGAAATACTTCAGTTGATTGATGAAAGGACGAAGAACAAAAATGTTCCAGGTGACTCAGGAATAGAGAAATACAAGCCGCTGAGGAATGAAATAAATAGGAAGTGCAGGGAAGCTAAGACGAAATTGCTGCAAGAAAAATGTGAAGAAATCGAAAAAAAATGATTGTCGCTAGGACTGATTCAGCATACAGGAAAGTCAAAACAACCTTCGGTGACATAAAAAGCAAGGGTGATAACTTTAAGACTGCAACGGGAATTCCACTGTTAAATGCAGAGGAGAAAGCGGATACGTGAAAAGAATACCTTGAAAGCCTCCAGGAGGGGAAGATTTGACTGATGTGATAGATCACACAATCAGCTTAACAGCTCATGCACCCAAGTTGCTGACGACAATAATATACAGAAGAATGGAAAAGAAAACTGAGAATGCGCTAGATGACGATTAGTTTGGCTTTAGGAAAGGTAAAGCCACAAGAGAGGAAATTCTGAGCACTATGGGACTTAACATCTGAGGTCATCAGTCCCCTAGAACTTAGAACTACTTAAACCTAAGTAACCTAAGGACATCAACACATCCATGCCCGAGCCAGGATTCGAACCTGCGACCGTAGTGGTCGCGCTGTTCCAGACTGTAGCGCCTAGAACCGCTCGGCCACACCGGCCGGCACGGTCAAGCAATGTAAACAAAGCCTGCATCATGACTTCCCAGTAATCAGGCTCGTCCTCCTTGTTTCTCTGCAGGAAATAAAGAATGTACATGTAAATAAAGAGCGCAGCACGTGTAAACTTGTTCGCTTGTTAATTATAAATAAGCTAGAAAACAGTAATGCTAGACAAAGCGGTAGGCAAGTTTACTTCATCTCCTTAGGCTGGCCTCTCCGACCCTAGGTTCCCTTACCCACACCGAGCGAGGTGGCGCAGTGGTTAGCACACTGGACTCGCATTCGGGAGGACGACGGTTCAATCCCGTCTCCGGCCATCCTGATTTAGGTTTTCCGTGATTTCCCTAAATCGCTTCAGGCAAATGCCGGGATGATTCCTTTGAAAGAGCACGGCCGATTTCCTTCCACATCCTTCCCTCATCTGAGCTTGCGCTCCGTCTCTAATGACCTCGTTGTCGATGGGACGTTAAACACTAATCTCCTCCTCCTCCTCCTTACCTACAATTGTACAGTGGAGCATTCTCTACGTCCTGTTACTTTCTTGCACGCTCTTACGGGAACACCCTGTATGTGTGTATCACTGTCCCATGAATTTTGTCACCTCAGTTTAAGTAACACATTACATGAAATTCGAAAAACTTGCAATGAAAAATAGGGATCACTACGAATTTTGGTTTGGTGCATACAGGCCATATACTGCTGTGTACGAAATTTAGCTAACATATTGAATTTTCCTTTAGACTCTCGAGGAGTTGTCTGTGTACAATTAGTCTCGAGAAAACTAATGTTATGTACTGCCCTCATCTGTGTGTAACCGCAATAAAGCTTGAATGAGACACTCCTAATACCCCATATATCTCACAGACTGAGTTACTGAAACGTGACTCTGACAAATGATAGCATGCAAAAGAGGAGAGTACTTTGCTATATGGTAAACAAGCATGACTTTCTTATCTGCCACGATATTTGAATAACTGCAGACTTCTGCTATGGAATGCTGTAATTTTTTAAGAGTCATCGATAGCAGGTGAAATGTGAATTAGTGTTGCTTTGCAACAAGATGAGTGAAGACATTACATTTCTATATTTATACCGATTATGTGCTTTTTCATTAGCTGTGGACCTGGTTTGTCCTTAGTTCTTCGTTTAATAATTCACTGTTTCAGTATTACATAGCAATTGCAACTACCTTACAATGTTAGCGAGGTGCCATTGTGTAAGTTCCGCTTTGTTTTGCCAAAACAAGCGAATTTTAACATGTCAACCAGAGAAATGTAGGTGATACTCGAAATTCGCTGATGAACGAGAGGTTTTCAGTTAACATCTAATTTTAGTTTCTAAAAACGTAGTGTGTTACTAGGACCTCCCGTCGGGTAGACCGTTCACCGGGTGCAAGTCTTTCGATTTGACGCCACTTCGGCGACTTGCGCGTCGATGGGGATGAAATGATGATGACTAGGACAACACATCACTCAATCCCTGAGCGGAGAAAATCTCCGACCAGACGGGAATCGAACCCGGGCCCTTAGGATTGACATTCTGTCGCGCTGACCACACACAAGTATAGTAAAAGGGGTGTAACAATGACAACTTCGAAAAACTTACACAACTGTTCCGTGAAATGCCTTATTTGTAAAAATTGGCCCATGAACATTACACAATCAAGAATGTAAAAATAATATGGCATACAAAGAGATGGCTGAAACATTTCTAGAGACTATTCCAGCTGTGGACCAAAGTGTTATAAACACTAACAGTGTAAAACGAGGGGAAACCTCAAAAACATGCAGACAGACAGGGTTTCCTGATGTGAGAAAAATTCTGGCATAACGTGTTTTGTAACGAACTGTTTTTAAATGCAGAAAGCAAGCCAGCATGTAAATATGTTTTATTACAGATCACTGATCATGCTTTATTTTGATAAAACGCGATGCCTTTGGTGACGAAAGTACGCATTTTGTTACGGTTGCAAAGACGGATTTGAAATTCCTTCACTAATTTGAAATAATCTCAGAAAGGTATAGGCTCTTGAAAAAAAAGCGTAAAGTGGTGGAATGAGTGTCAATAAAATGTTGATTGTTGTGTCCATTATTTTACAGATATTACGAATTACAGTACTTTACAAAGGCCCACTGGGCCGACGACAGCCACAATTTTCGTACTAGCATCGTCCATGGTTCCTCTCGAAGATACAAACCAGTTTCAAAGTGCGAAAGTGTACTACAATACATAAGATGCCTCTAAAACGTCGCACTGTCCGACATACTTGCAGTGAGACACAGCCGCAACTCCTGAAATCCGCCACCTGTCTAGCATGCACGGTAATCCTAGTTCCGCGGATAAATCACGAAAATCCGCCGATTTGCCCCAACACACGAACGGATCCGGCCTGTGGGGAGATCGGTGAGCTAGATCTGCCGGGGAGGGGGGGGGGGCACTGTACGTTAGTGGAAAACGACAGGAATCGTTAGCGCTAGGATTTCACCCGGAACAAGTCCCGCCCACTCACCCCCGGTTTTCCCGGTCTTTGTTCGGCGCCTGGGCATCGTTTCAGTTGACCCACGTGGCTTACCACGTTCGGCTGCACTTGGAGTGAATGTTACATTAATATCTTGCTAGGTCTTAAATTTTCCCAGGTAGTTAAAAGACACATTACAAGAAACGTGCACAATTGGCCTCAGCTGTGCCAGGTACTTCCACAGCAAACATAACAGAAAACAATGTAGCACTGAATTCTTTAAATACGAGAACTCAGTATCCAGATGAATAGCCGATGAAGAAACATACTTCTATGTGAGGAAAAGCACCCAAAGCTAAAACAGGATAAACCTACCCTCAAAGAATAATTTGTTTGGAGAAAGAGGAACCACAGTATACTTGACACTTAAGTTTCAGAACTTAGACAGTATATGTGAAACAAGCACCAATGTTCACTATACTTCCAGAGGGCATCAAAATTACTTTGTTGTTGCTAGATCGATCCAAGCTGATTTCGCATGCTATTCACTGAATAGTTTTGCTGAAAATTTTAGGGATGAAAGAAGAACTAGCACAGCATGAAGGACGTTTTACAGCCATGAAACACCGCAGCATATATTTCCTCCATAACTGCTCTGTGACAAACATAAACATCACATTATTATTATTTTTGAAATGGTTTGAATGACATTTTCAAAATTAATAAATCTTTTGGTTAAAAACAGACAGGACAAAGAATAACGACACATTATTTTCCTGAGACGTTTGCAACAGCATACAGGTCACTAATCACACAGAAACAGCTACAATTCTTTGTAACCCCGTTTATAATGCGCAGGTATGGTATTGGAAGAATTTACAAGTTAAAATTCACCCATTACCCATGCAAATACTAACGAAATATGTCATACATGCAAATATCTTACTGCTTTCATTAGGCATTTCTACTTTATGACATTCTTATATTCTTTAATTTTCGTGAGCTATTATGAGGGCCTACATAAACAAAACAACCTTCACTTATTTCTATATAACGATGATTTTAGACAACAGAGTTATTCGAGTGCATCCGTGGCTTTACTGCCGACATGACAGATTCAAGACCATTGTTTTCGCATTGTATGTTTGCTCTGCTGTTTCCCTCAAATAAACGTATTATAGTAAGTGAGTTAGTTAATGAAAATTTCTCTTTATTGCCCTTAAATAACATCACGTTATTTTTTGTTTTCTATTGCTGGCGATGCTTTCAATTCTCTATAAATATTTTTATTTCTTTAATAATGCAGATTCATATTACATTACTATCCAGAAAAACTTAAATTTCTTATCGTTACTGAATTTCATCACAGTATAACACGTGTTGGACTGCGACGATAACAACTTTGTTGTAGCTTCCAGTTTGCGGAACTGGCGGCCGTTTAGGGAGGGCCTTACACTATGGATAGGCGTGGAGGGGGGTGAATGGGCGGGACTTGTTCCGGGTGAAATCCTAGCGCTAGGGCACGTGAAAACGACGGGCGCGGCAGATCGGCAAACGAGATATAACCTGCGGAACTGCCCCGCGGTTCCGGCCCGTTGCAGATATTCGCTCGTGTGTTGCCAGCTAATTGTCCAGGTGGATACTTGTCTTGGTGCATACAAGCACTTGCCTGACACGAGGTAATATCCCACATGGCTGAAAGATGCTTCTCGGATGCTTGTCGCGTTGGCCCTTTCAGATCTTTCACGGCATTGTCTATGGCCCTGGTGAACTCAAAGATTGTATATTCACATGACAGCAGTGGGATCCCGACCAGCGGTAGCGGAACGATAAATCACAAACTCGATATGACACGATCCTGCCACTATCGAATTCCGACACGAGCTGACGGAAGATTTTCCTTCTTAGAATGGGGTATAATAAGATCTGAAAAGGTTAAAAGCGAGGAGTTCGGGGCGGCAAGGTACCGGCCCACATCACCTAGAAGAGATGACCCGATTTTATTTCACTAGCTGTGTAAACTGTTATTATGGAGTTTTTAAAAACTGAAACTTGACAAACAATTATTTGTTTTAATCCGAGAAAATCAGCAATAAACATTCAGCATTTCAAATTTGATACATATTAATTTGAGATTAAGCAGAAGGTTAACAGATGGGAAGTTAGAGAACGAAACTCCGAAGCAAGCAGGAACAAAATGGACAGAGGAAAGGAAGAGAGCCCATGCAGAAAAAATGAGAGCATTGTAGAGAAAAGGAAAAAGAATCAAGAAGCTTTGCGTGATCCAACAGGGTCTAATCGCACATAATAATAATAATAATAATTTGAGATTTCAAATGGTGACTACCTCACTCATGTGGTTCTGTCACAATAAATTCATTAAAGCAAAGAATAGATTCAGGTGCTACTAGAACAGACAAAAACACTTCAATTGACAAATGAGTACTAGCATGCGAGACGGAGATAGCCCACACAGACGATGAACTAACATATTTTGAGTATTACTGCGACTCAGAACCATTCCAAAATTCTTTATTTTTTACAGTAGAAGAGTAATGGTGGGTACTAATTATTCATGTATTATGGAATACTAAATACACGCTGTATGGCGAAAAACCGACGCACTACGAGGGAATTATCTGAATGGGACAGAAATCGGTAGCTGTGTGGTGCACTTTCAAACAAATGATTACAATTTCCGAAAAAATGGGCAATTTATTCAAGAGAAAGATTCACAAACTGAGCAAGTCAATAACGCGTTAGTCCTCTTCTGGCCCTCATGCGAGAAGTTATTCGGCTTGTCTTTAATTGACAGAGTTGTTAGATGTCCTCCTTAAGGATATTGTGCCAAATTTTCTCCAATTGGCGCGTTAGATCGTCAAAATTCCGAACTGGTTGGAGGGCCCTGACCATAATGAACAAAACGTTCGCAATTACAGAGACATCCCCCGACCTCGCTGGCCAAGGTACGGTTTGGCAAGCACTAACACAAGCAGTGGAAACTCTGGCCGTGTGTGGGTGGGCTTTATCTCGTTGAAATGTAATCCCAGAATGGCTTGCCATGAAGGGCAACAAAACGGGGCGGAGAATATCGAAGACGTACTACTGTGTTGCAAGGATACCGCAGATGACAACCAAAGGGGCCTTGCTATGAAAAGGAAATGGCACCCCGGAGCATCAGACTTAGTTGTCGGGCCATGTGGCGAACGTTAGATTGGTATTCCACTGCTGTCTGTGGCGTTTCCAGACACGTCTTCGGCCTGGAATCTCATTCGCTGGGATAGAATTGTCCTTAGTGATGTGTCCTGCTTCGAACTGAGCCTCGATGACCAGGAAAGATGTGTCTAGGGACGCTCTGGACAGCAGTGGGATACCAGTCCGACTATGGCCCACCATTAAGCCCGATAAAAGGGTTATGGTCTGGGATGCCATTTCTTTTCATAGCAGGACCTCTTTGGTTGTCATTCGTGGTACCCTGACAGTACAGCGGTACATACACAATTTTCTATGCCCCGTTTTGTTGTCCTTCATGGCAAACCATCCAGGTCTTACATTTCAGCAAGATAATACCCACCCGCACAGAGCGGAAACTCTACTGCTTATCTCCGAGCTTGCCAAACCGTACCTTGGCCAGCAAGGTCGGCAGATCTTTCCCCAATTGACAACGTTTGGAGCATTATGGAAGGGCCCTACAACCAGCTCAGGATTCCGACTACCTAATGCAGCTGTTGGACATAATTTGGCACGACATCCCTAAGAAGGGCATCCAAGGCAAGACATCCCTAAGAAGGGCATCCAAAAAGTCTGTCAATCAATACCAAGCAGAATAACTGCTTGCATAAGGGCCAGAGGTGGACCAATGTGTTACTCACTTGCTAAATTTGTGAAAGTCTGTCTCTTGAATAAATCATCCAGTTTTTCTGAAATTGTAATCATTTGTTTGTCTGCGCATTCGTATGACATGTGTCGATTTACAACCCATTCGATTAATTCCCTCGTGGTGTGTCTTTTTTTTGTCTTAGAGTGTACTTCAGTCCATTTCACTCTGCAGTTGTCCATGAAGTCTGCATGGTCTCCTTGTGAAGGGAGAGTATCCGGCGCTTTTTTAAATCTTCGTCGCCATCACTGGCTCGTAGGTCTTGAAAGAATCCTCGTTGATGAAAGATAAGTTAAAACTGTTCTCTCTCTTTCCCTGGGAGAGGTTCTCATGGGTAGAAGTAGGAACCAGGATGGCACGTGTCCTGGCTCTTATGTAACTGTCCATAACAAAATTGTTAGTGCCGAAAGCCATGGCATAACTTATGTCCAAGACTGAAAGAAATAGTCCTTCCCCTTTTCCTGTCCGATGTAGTTATTCAGGTTTTGCCGTTACCAACTAGAGAATAGTTTTTCGTGTTTTAGTGCGCCAGGCGGTCTTCGACACTAAACGGCGACAGTCAGAGCATTGTTACAGGATAGCTACTAACGGCTTATTTTCCCCTTTGAACAATAAAATCGTTTCGCCTGTCTCATAGCGAACATATGATTCTTTCATACAGTTCGTTCAGACGTCACTCATCAGCGACTGTAATAGAATTTAATATCTGGGAAAGTTTTCTGCCAGGTTCTGAATCGCTGAATATGAAATTTGTTTCCATTCTTCCGGAGGCATGGTGAATAGTTGTCTCCGAGTTTTGGTGAATAACACCAGAGTAACCAGCGTACTCCTCTGCTCGAAACTATTTTGAATTAGCTGTTAATTCCCTAATCACACAGCTAGAACGAGCCGTTCGAGTTATGACCAACTGGAGTTCAATATGAAACTTCGTGAGAACAAATTCTAACATTAGTCTGCGAGAGAAAATGCCGTTACAATAATATTGGTACTATTTTGGACATGTTTGTTCTGGAAATGTCTCCTCAATTGCGTACATAAAGATGAAAATAAATAAGTGACGATTGTAGTTGTTTCTCATTTGTCATCAGATTGACAACTGAATTCTAAGATGGTTTCCGCCGTTAACGAAACAACTTGAATATTAAATTTAAGCGAATCACGAAATAAACTATTCTGAGTGCTACTAGCGCGAAATTTTTTTGCTGTATTGAAAATAATATTAATTTGGAATTATCTAGTGATACTTTCCTTACACGAGACACGTAATTAAACTGTGCTTTAACAAATATGTGCTGCTGAAATATTGCCGTACTTTTACGTTAAGTAAGCAACTGCTGTACGAAATAGCTAAAAAAAACAGGTTTTCACAGAAACAGTTTTATCGTGTTTTTCACTGCAGTTTTACCACTATGATCAACTTCTTTGTATGCATGCCGAATACTAAGCACTAGTTTATACAAAATAATGGTACAGTTACTTGTGATCGACACATACTTAAAGCATCGCACAGCTGTCTGTCAAGTAGCACTTGAATTAGCAATTAAACGATATATACTTGATAGTTTCCTTAGACAAGACACGTAATTAAACTGTGCTGTAACAAAATATATGTTTCTGAAATGTCGCCGTACTTTTATGAAAGGTAAACAACAGTTGTGCAAAATACGGCTACGAAAAGATCTTTTCACAGAAACAGTTTATCTGTGTTCTTTTCTTTTTTTTTTTTTTTTTGTTTTACTGCATTTTCACCACTGTAATTAAATTCGTTGTATGAATAATGTCCGAATGCTACGCACTGGTATATACAAGACAATGGTACAGTTACTTAAGATCGACGCACACTTAAAACTTCGCACAGCTTCCTGTCAAATAGTTTGAATTGTCAGTGAAACGATGTATACTGTAATTGTGTCATGTGAGCTTATTTTTTGTTAACGTTGTTCTCATTTCCAGTATTACTGATAAATGCCAAAATAGTGAAACTGTTTATTACTGCCACATTTTGAAGTAATTCTGCACAGCTTCTGCACTTCGTTACCAGCCGAACAAAAGCACAAAAGACAATTGTGCTTTTAAATCTCTGATTTGTACTGCGAGTCACTGTGCCGTGGAAGATAACACTGAAGTATTGTGCTATACATATATTTACACTTACCAGTGCATCAGCTCAGCAGCTTATTACAATACTAATTCAATCTGTTGAAATAATTCTGCACAGCTTGTGCGCTTTGTTACCAGATGAACAATGTCACTGTAGGCAATTGCGCATTTTAATCCCTGATTTGTACTGCGAGTCATCAGGCCAAGAAAGCTCACACTGAAGTGTGCTATAAATACATTTATACTCAACAGTGCCTCGACATGCAATCGTTAACAATAGGATAACATTTGAAGATGCTTCACCACGTGTGTGCATTACTACTGCTTTTGTTAATTGTGTGTATTCTCCCTTATATGAATGAAGCCATCTGCTGCACATACAAATTAATAATTTCTATAAAGCTGAGGTTTCTTACTTCGGTATTGTAGTCGACGTCGACGAAAAAACGATGACGATTCCCGACAATGCAGCCAACACGATGGAATATGTAGAACTCTGATGTCTAAGCCAGACGACACGTTCTGCGGAATCGAAGTCCTGTTTTTTACTGCTGTTCCCTACAGGCCGTTGCAAGCAATTTAATACAATTTGCAGCGTCCCTCACATTTGGAGCCCACTCTTGAAGTACCGCCTACAATAACAGTCTTCATAATGTGTTCAACGAAAACAGCTGCTAGCGTTTGGAGCTAGTTGCTTCACGATATTATAAATTCCCTGACAAATGAAAGCATTACCCCCACCTATTGGGATGGCTCAAATAATGAGATTTTCTTTACAAGAATATAATGTACGTCTAAGACAACTTAATCGTAGAAACATGGAATAACGCGACGCTAAGATATTTTACACACGATTTGGAGTATTCATACAATTAAGAGACGCACAGTTATCCAAATTTGTATACACAGATAACACTAACGATTAAATGGCAGGTTTTCTGCACAAACTGGCTAACTAGGACGTGTGGGTGATTTAAGCATTTTACGGATTTGATCGTCTTATGTACCGATTCTTTTAACTTTTAATTCTGGATGCTACTCATCATGCCTTGTATTGACAATATGTTGGATAAATCAAACTGGTTTTTCTCAAAAGACACTAGAACAGTACTTGCTTTTTGGACAGCGGCCTTGCCATAATGCCACAGAGAACGTCCGACTCTAAGCCTTTGCAACAGTATAGGTGCATGCAGTGTCTAAAACACCTGCATCCATTTTGTAGTCGAGCGAAGCTAGTACCACCAACACAAAAACCTTGTAAAATGACCTTTTTTTGCTACATAGCATTCCTGACATTCTCTTTGCTATTTTGCACACCATTGCCTGCTTCCACTGTCCAGTAGAAGTGAGCTTTGTCCATTTTGGAGACATGGACTTCCCTGATCCTCATAAGTGGGTTGTATTTGGTATTGTGTACTACTTCGTACACAGTGGTAAGGAGAAATGGGGTACAAGGTGGTGCAGGAGCTGTCGCCTTAGGGAAGATGGACAGGAGCAGAAATGATTAGCGAACACATAAACACAGTAAACAGAAGTTGTAATTAACTTATAGCTTTCTCCAAGCGTTGCGAAGTAACTTTTCAAAAGAAAAAAACGACAATAAAATCCAGCTGTTACAAGAAGCAAACTAAAAGCATTATACAGTGCGAGGTTCCCGATACTTATGCACTAGCGAACTGTCGAAGGCTGAATAAGACAAGGCTGTCGAAGACTGTGACTGATTACGCCGCCTGCCATCCTATATCGTGGCAGCGGACGGCGCTCTTGGAGCCACTGAAGGCGTGGCTTAGCGGACGGGCATCACTGGATCCACCGTGCCCCTGAGCGACTACTATCGGCGTCTGTAGGAAACGTGCGATGCTTGTGGTCGTATTAATCTATGAGTCACAGTTGGAGCTTGGTATAATGCCTGGAACGTGTTATAATGGCATAAGGGATAGTGACTTCCCCACGATGGCAGATGTTTTCCAACAATGGCTGGAAATGAATTTTAGAAACTCCTGACAGGAAACTCTACAGCCCTTACACTTACTTAGTTTCTCCAACACTAAGTAGGATATCCGGCAACAAGTTTCCTCTAGCGGACTCAGCCAGCAGCCAAGTTTTCTGCTTCCTCTTTGTTAACATCTGTACGTTGAAGATACTTTGCGAAAGTACGTTTCCAGGTGTTACGAGGTCTTCCTCTAGTTATACATGCACAAGTAGGTTTCCACAACATTGCCAATTTTGCGATTCTTCCACTTTATATGTGCGGAATATGCCTCGAAAGTTTCAGTGTTCTTTCAACAATGTTTTTTGTGCTGGGTGCGTAGACTACTTCACAGCATCTTTCGAAGACATCTCTTTGAAACAGCAGGAAGTCGTTGCTTTTCTGTTCCTGAGGTTGACTGGCTGAAAGGGCTATATGTTAAGGTAAATGGTGTGGAACAAGTTAGAGCTCGTCAACTGGACGAGTCGGCTGACTGTCCTCGCAATTGTTCGAGGGCTGTCGTAGGTCCTGCAGGACGGAGGTGATGGTTTATGAAATGAATTACCGGGGGAAGCTCGGCCGCCGATTGAAAGTCTTCCTCCAGATGACGCCAAATTGGGCGACTTGCGTGTCGCTGGTGATGAAATGAAGATGAGGACAATACAGCACCCAGTCCACGGGAGTCGAACTCGGGCCCACTGCACGGTAGGCAAACACGACACCACTCAGCTAAATAGGAGGAGGGTGATGGTTTACAAAGTGCTGCGTAAACAAAAGTCGGGTGTGCGCGATCCTTTGACATTCGTATAGCTACTTTTCAGCAAAGAAAGCTTAAAAGAGTGCGATCCCGTGTGCAGGAGTAAAATTCTGATTAATCATTTTCCGGTTGTCTGGCAAGTGTTCCGCTTTAGTGAAAGTGCACATGCATGGTAGAACAGATCAAAAAGAGGAAGGGGGAAGGTATTGCGGACATTCCCCCCCCCCCCTGTCCAATACCACATTTCGGTGCAAACAATTAAATTTTTATGTGTGCCAGTTTCCAAATTTTCCAGAAATCTTTCGGATAGTAAATAATCTAACGTGTCATGGACTTCTATGAGTTAGAAGCTACATTTAGCTCAGTGTACTTTCCAGATGCTTGTACACCTACCAGGTTAGCCAAGAGCGATAGGCGCGCAGGCCCCAGATATAATCTGCCCGGCGGACGGCGAGGGCCGGTGTGCCGGCCAGCCTGGATGTGGTTTTAGGCGGTTTTCCACATCCCACTAGGTGAATACCAAGCTGTTCCCCACGTCGCGCCTCAGTTACACGACTCGCAGAGATTCTAAAAACGTTCGCACTATCTCACGGCTTACACTAGACGCAGACAGCTGGGGTACCCAGCTTCTGTCTCAGAGGGGTATGCGATGGCAACAGGAAGGGCATCTGGCCATCCTCTGACATTAACATTGCCAAATCCGTAGTAACAAGGGCGACCCTGCGTTGGAGTGGGACAAAGACCCTAGAAAATTATGATGACTTTCTAGTTGCTTGTATGAGGTCCTGCCCATGTAGATTACCTTGCAATCTAAGCAATAACATTCTAGTTGGGTAAGGGCACACATTACCACACAGTCCGTACTTGCTACAACAACAAATTGAAGACGGTTAAGTCTACAGGTAGAACCAATAAAACACAGGAAAGACAGAAAGAGAAAGATCCTCCACCATGGAAGAAAAGAAAAAGGAACAGAAAGACTGACCTCCCAAATCCAGGTGGAACTGACTGAAAGAAACACCAATCCTTTGGTTCATATGCTCACTTAGCCAAAGTCATTAGGTATGTGATTGTAATCGTAGTGCTGAGTGGAATGGTAATAATGGTGACAGCGCACTTCGATTTTACACTATCAGATTAAAAGTATCTGGACACCCCTACGTAATGCGAAACTGACCACCAGATGTGACGAGAGGCGGACCTACCAGTATGAAAGGAGGCGGGGAACTCTGTGTTGTCAGCAGAGAAGGTGGGTCGATTAGGAGAGCTCAGTGACTTCAAGAGTGGACTACTCGTAGGATGTCATCGGAGTAACAGTTCCATCAGCAGCATTTCAACCCTTCTAAAGCGGTCAAGATGACTTTTGGTGATGTGGTTCCAAAGTGCTACCAGCAGTTCATCTAGCACAATGACTTAGCGTAAGGATTAAAGAAGAAGGGCTGCAATGGTCGAGCAGCTCCTCATGATCTAAACATTTTGTAGTCGATGCAAAGTGACTCCTGAGGTGGTATAAAGAAAGACGCCACTGGACAGTGGATAACTGGAAACGAATGATCTGTGGTGAGTCACGCTGTACCCTGTGGAGATCCTGTGGAAGGGTTTGGGTTTGGCGAACGCCTGGAGAAGGTTACTTGCCATTACGTATACTGCCGATGAGGTGGTGTTAGATATGTTGGTGTTCTCCGTGGTTGGCTTGCGATCGCCTTGCTGCGTTTAAGAAAACACTAACTACGTAATGATATGAACATTATATACTGTGTACTGTAAAGGAACGGTTGGGGACGATTACTTTTTATCAGCACCACAATGCACTCTGGAACACCTGATACAATTGATACAGCTGATACAGTTACTACCCCATCAGTAAATGAAATACAGCAAGCAGTAAAGAAATTAAAGAATAACAAGGCTTGTGGCGAAGACCAGATATACGATGAGTTATTAAAGAATGAAGGCCCACAACTGGAATTAGAAATACAGGCGTTAATAGAAACAATTTGGAAGACAGGAACCACTCCTGCAGACTGGAAAACTGCAATTGTATGCCCCATATTTGAGAAGAATGATCCACTTGTTTGTGATAACTACAGAGGCATTGCCTTACTGGATGTCACCTACAAAATCTTGTCGAGCTGCCATTAAACAGGTTGATACCAATAACAGAAGAACTGATTGGGGACTACCAAAGCGGTTTCCGCAGAAACAGATCCATACTAGATCACTTATTCAGCCTAAGACAAGTAACTGAGAAGGCATGGGAATTCAATGTTGATGTTCACATATTATTCGTAGGCCTATAATAGCATATACCGACAGACACTCCTAAATATAATGAAGGAATTTAAAATACCGTCAAAGTTAATCAGATTAGTTAAAATGTTTATAGAGAAAACTTTATGTCGCATATAGACACCGGTAGCAGAAACTGAAGATTTTAAGGTGTACACTGGACTGAGACAAGGGGATGTCATTTCACCTATTTTATTTAACCTTGTCCTAGAGAAGAACGATAGAGAATTTTCTAAAACCGGTCCACAAGGGGTCCAACTATAGGATGTGAACATTACAAGACTTGCCTATGGAGATGATGTAGCACTAATAAGTAGTTCCAAAACAGAATTAATCAGAATGATGCAAAATTACTACAAAATTGCTGAGAAAACAGGATTACATGTTAATGAAGAAAAGACAGAATACCTGCCCATAAGTAAGAAAACCAGAAAAGATGCACCTTTGACTGTAGATGGATTCAGTTTCAAGACTGTTGACCACTTCAAGTACCTAGGAAGTCTTTTTAGTAATAACAACAGAATAGATATAGAAACTGATGTCCGTTTAGCAACAACAAACAATACAATTTTTAGTTTCCTCAAAATTCTAAGAAAAAGATCACTTAGCAGTAACTTCAAAATCCGCTTATATCAATCGACCATTATACCTGTGATGTTATATGGATGTGAAACATTAATATTTAGAAAGAAAGATAAAGAAAAACTGTTAATATTCGAAAGAAAAGTACTAAGGAAAATAACATGGAATGGAGAATAAGAAGAAATGAAGAATTAAGAGGGCTGTACAAACACCGTAACATCGTCGAAGTGCCCAAGAGGAGAAGGTCGAATTGGCAGGCCATATAGCAAGAATGACAAAGAATAGACTACCTAGAATGGCATTCGGCAGAACAATAGATGGAACGAGAGGAAGTGGAAGACCCAGAATCAGATGGTGGGATAACATTCTGGAGGACACAACAGCAACTGGACAAACAGCGCATTGGACAGACAGAAGTGGAAGGGGCTCATAGAGCAGGCGCATGGTCGATAAGGCCCTTGCCACATGTAGAGTAAAGTAAGTAACAATGCACTCTGTAATAAAGCATCATCTGTGAGGCAACGATCTGTCGACAATGTTCCTGATATGGACTGTCAGGCACGGAGTCTTGAACTAAGTGGATCAATTTTGGGATGTGTTCGACTATTAGAACGTCGACTTCGCTCGAGACCCCCAGCATCCAATAAGTCCACCTTCCCTGGTTTCGGCTCTTGAGCAAGAATGGGTTGCCATTCTTTCACAGATGTACAGACACCTAATTGAAAGTGTCCTCAGCAGAATCAAGCCATGATGAAGGCGAAAGGTGGACACACCCCATGTTAATGTCCATTAATGTGTGTCTGGATACTTTGGCTTAGACAGTATATATTGCGTAAATTAGAATATTAAAGGCTCTTTAAGGCTATTCGCAGACGATGCAGTTGTCTGTACCAAAGCAGCAACGCCAGAAGATACTAAGAATTTGCAGAACGACCTGCACAGAATTAACGAATGGTACAGACTCTGGCAGTTGACCCTGAACGTAGATAAATGGAACATATTGCGCATACATAGGAAAGAAATCCACGACTGTACAGCTACATTACTGATGACAAACAGCTGGAGACAGCGTCTGCCGTAAAATATCTTGGCGCAACTGTCCAGGGAGACCTTAAGTGGAATGACCATTTAAAACTGGGAAAAGCAGACACCAGACTCAGATTCATCGGAAGAATCTTAAGGAAATGCAACTCATCCACGAAAGAAGTGGCTTATAAAGCTCTTGTTCGCCAGGTTCTTGGGTATTGCTCATCTATCTGGGATTCCTATCAGGTGGGACTGATAGAGGAGATAGAGAAGATCCGACGAAGAGCGGCGCCTTTTGTCACGGGATCATATAGCTGGCGAGAGAGCGTTACGGAGATTGGTAAACAAAGTCCGCTGGCAGACGTAAAGAGAGGCGTTGTGCACCACGGAGTGATTTAATATTGAAATTTCTGGACAGCACTTTTCAGGAGGAGTCGGACAAGATATTATTTCCCCTCCCCCCCCCCCCCCCCCTCCACCACACACACACACACACACACACACAAGGAGGAAATTCGAGAAATTAGAGCCAGTACAGAGGCTTACCGTCAATCATTCTTCCCACGCACTATTCGCGAGTGAAACAGGATTGGAGGGATTAGATAGTAGTACCAAAGGTACCCTCCGCCACACACCATTAGGTGGCGTGCGGATTATGATGTAGATTAAAGCTGTGAGAGTCAGTTACAATTATAGTTCTTACGTGTATGATATATGTTGTTCTCAAATTATCGGACGAACGGTTTCTACACCTATACTTATCCGAATTAGAATTTCTCGTATGTTACACTGAAGTGATGTTCTGATGCAAACAAATTATTATTATTATGAAACATTTTGTATATTTAATTATATTAAAATAATACACATCTGTGGCACGTGACCGAAAATAATATTTGAAAGGCAGGGGTGGAGGGGCCACAGCACCAAAATTAGCCCCCCCCCCTCCCCCCGCCGCTTGATGATGTTTTTGTGTGAATTTCTTCGCCTGTACACTTCGAACCGTTTTCCTCTCTTGTTTTTGGTGGAGATTGTCGGTGGAAGGTATTTACCGCCAGCTGGAGGCGGTATGTACGAACTTCTATGAGCAGTTTTTTCAGAGACCGCTATTTTCCGTTATATTTGAAACGTCCCCTTTTTGAACAATTATACAAGACTGTGCTTAACCTGACAGACAATATTTTTTGCGCAACGCAATCTGACTTTCAAAAATCCATACAAAAGAATGGCCCTGACTAACATTAACCTATACGTTTCACAAATCACTTGCCTCACAAAAATCTTGGTTACTAGAGCTACTGCAATAAAGCGAGCGCCACTACTGCCAGCTAAATAAAAGATTCAAACTACGGAAGGCACTAACTACTGATAGGGATAGTTAGCAAATGAAAGATATTAATAGAGAACAAACAATGTATTTACCTTAATATCATCAAAAGTCATAATATATATAGGAGTTCATAACATCCATTCTTACAAATATCAAAACTCCACCATTTCTCTCTCCACATCCACCACTGCTGGAGGCTCACCTCCAACTACGCAACGCTATGCGCTGTTCACATCAGCTGCCGCTGCCCAACACTACAATGGTAGACAACAATGCAAACCAGCCACAGACTGCACACAGCACAGCCAGTGATTCTCACACAGACCGCTACGTAACGTTGCCAATAAGAAAACATAAACAGCCCACTTACATAGCCCCCATGCTCCCCACAAAAAAATTTTACAAATTGTTTTGGGCAGTGGCCGATAACGATTTGATAAAATTTTTCGTAATTACAATAACAAAGATATCAAATGCACACACTTATTGATACAATGTTGGTCAAAAGCTAAAATTTTCTCACAGTCCATAAAGACTGTCCTGATCATTCATCACAGTAAAACTGCCATTTCTTTTCTCAAAGTCTGAGCAGTAAAAGACAATGCACACGGAAGTAGTGGATTTCCATGCAGTTTTGAAGAAGTAGTGTTGTCCTTCCAACGGAAAGACAGTGCTGACTCTCGACATGCAGACAGGTAATGGGCCACAACAGAGCAAACCCACCGTAGAGTCAGTCGAAGTTTTGAAGAATATTGGTAGGTAGGTCATCACAGAGCAGACCCACTGTAGTCCTGGTAGAGATTATGGTATTGGTGGGCCACCAGAGGTGCAGACCCACTGCAGTCCTTGTAGAAATAATGGTATTGGTGGGCCATCAAAGATGCTTGTAGAGATCGCTAGCAGCCATCTGTTGCGACTGTGCAGGTACACAATCACCATCAAAGAGTCTTGCAGAGAATATAGCAAGTCCATGAACCACCACTTGTGCACTCACAAACTTTTTTTTTTGAAATGTACTTAGAACCAGCAATGCTGTTAACCAGTCCCTTGCTGAATTATTAACGTCCCAACTTCTTGTGCATTACTATGACCAACAGAAACGTGTGCAGTGAAATGTATGCTTACAAGTTACTTAATTTGATGAACTAGTGTCAATTACAATTATAAATTTACGACATAAGAACACAATTACAAAGGTACAAAGTACATCATTAAAAACATAACAATACAGATAACATTTGTAGTAAAACAGGCTATACAAAAGAATAGAAATAAACATCAGTGTTACAGGAATTATGACATGAGTACATACATAAAAGATCAGAATAACTTTCGAAACATCAACTTCACACATGAGCATTAAAACAAAACAGAATAAATAATGTCTAAACATCTTTACAAAGAAAATAACATAGTATTTGAAAAATTCTACAACATATCTCTTATCAGATAAACACATAAAGACAGGAAAAACACAAGTACACAAGAGTGCACAAACACATACCAGAATAACACAGGAGGAAAGGACAGTGTTTGTTTTCAGTGTAACATTTGGTACTGCAGTCCAACCCAAAACTTCATTCCATAGATCTTTCGTCTTATTTCAACATTTGTTTCCACCAAAAAAATCCTATCCAAGCATGCTTTCTGTATTTATATGTTCACATATTTCTTACCTCATTTTATTTATTTCCAAGAAAATCCTACCTAAACTGTTGTCCCTAAACCCTACTTTTTTGGTTCATATTCTCTTTCAAAATACTTTTTTTTTTGGCCAAACCATATTCTTATAGCTTCTCAATGCATTTCTTCCAATTCATCACAACTTGTTCTCTTATATAGCCTATCCCATTTTAAGCTAACTTAAATCTACTGAGCTCAGATGCTAAACTAAGGAACGAGGCAATGCAGCAGCACAAAACAATTAACACAAACAGCAATGATCAAAAATACAAATGGCAAAGCAAGCAGCATAAATTACAACTAATATAAGGCAATCAGCAGCAAACAAGAAAAATAAATCGGTAGTAAACTGGCTTAGCAGAGTAACACAAATTAAAATTCAGTAGCACTATGCCTGGCAAACAGCAGCAGAAAATGAAATAACTTATATCTAAACATGACATAGCTCAAGCAGGAAAAAAACATTACACTAAACACAATAATGCAGACAAGGGAAATGTATATTCACATCTTAATGTCTATGTAATTAAAGTGGTGCACCACAAAAACTAATTCTACAAAAAATTACCAAGTACTTGAAAAGAAAATTATATATGCAGTAATTGTTATCAGTCCCTTCTTATTGTTCTTTCCATTCCAGGAGCTCCTTTTTCGAAGAATGTGGATCATAAAATAATTATTTAATAGATCTGTTGACAGAAAGTGTTCACATTAGCAAATGCATCTAAGTTTATTTTATAAAACTAATGCTGCAACACAGCTGGAAACCAGATATCAAATGAAATAAGCAACTATGTACAAAGTAAAGCATAAGAACATCATTCAGTAGTCATGAGGCATTTCATAAGTTAGTAGAAAAATCTCTCAACTAGAGAGACAGTAGTCATAATCAGGTGTATAGACATAAAAATATTTCTCATCATTTCATTAGGCATTTCAGTAAATATCATAAATTAAGAGCTCCACAGTGTAATCATATGTTTTCAAGTTCGACCATGTCATTTTTGCGATGTTTTCTACAAATGAACGTCAATAGTGAGGTTAATGGCCTCCCTTTTTTTTTCTCCATCTGTACCTCTGAAAGGGGAACACACTAATGGCTTTTTTCCAGGCGACTGTCGCCCAGCTGGGTGCCCACGAAGCATTACGTGCAGGTGGTCACTTAACTTTCTTACCGAAATATTTACGACACCAGTTTCCGCTACAGTGACAGTCTCATATGAAAATTTCACAGGTCGAAAATTTATGTTACAAATGTGTAGAAACAAAATCCTATGAATATAACAGTGTGCAAAAAATTTTCGCCTGCATTGTGATACATTCACGCATTTACACACATTTCATAACTCTTAAAGTACGATTCTTGGTTTCCAATAACCTTTTTCACAAATCAGAGTCCCTAACCACTATTCATTACTCCTTACCTTATTACACATATAAATATTCGTCTACACTTCTTCAATATTTCATCATAACAGATACGTAGCATAATCAAATAACTCATATAGCATCAGCTTATTGATCATAAACATATGGCAACAGCATAATACACATCATCATCGTAATAATAACATCATAAAACCTCAGCCAAATCTCAAAATCGTCGTAGCTTCCTCCAATAGTGTCACAACCTAAAAAAAATTCTCTGCTCATGCCAAAAGTGTCATCTGCCTCAAACGTACTTTAAAAATCATGATCCCATACCAAATACATCATTCAAAGCTCTCATAGTATCACAATGGTTCCGAAAAAATATGAACAGTTTACAAAGTACAGACAAAATACAGTTTCATAAGTGTGAAGTTATCCAACTGTGTAATTGCGTAAACATGTGTCACTGATGTAGTAAAAAAAAATATATGTTTCTCTGTTAAATAATCAGATAGCTGTGTAATTTATGTGTTAGAGAAATATGGTACTGATGTGTAAAGTTGTATAAGCAAATACCATATTAGCTAGGGCTCCTTGTGCTTGCCAAACACATGGTACACAAAGTAAACGTGTACTCCCCTGAGGATTAATGTAATTATACCCTCAGGTGTTACAGATTACAGCAATGGAATGAAATGTATCACGGAAAACCTTTGTATCGTTGTACTTCAAATATCTTTAAAAATAAATGTTTTAAGTACAAAATTAATCACTCAAATACGTGTACTGTAGCGCTAAACTGTGCGTCTTGTTGTAAGATAATCTCTGTGGAAGTGTCATAGTTATCGTCCTCCGAAAGCTAAGTTCTGGAGAAGTCAATGTACTTACCTCATGATAAACAAAAGTGAAATGCTTTGAATATAGATATCTTAGTTATTACGCTTATTGCCGTGATGAAGAAAGTACTGTGCTGTAATGTATTGTTGTGCTACAGAAAAGGCTGTCTCATTGTAGCTATACCACAAAAGTTACTACTAAAACATGTTTTACTTTCCAGAATAATACAGAAAAACTGTGCAGATATAAAACAGAAACACTGAAAAACCAACATTGTAAATTGTCACTCATTAGTAGCGTCGTGATACAATCGTGTAGCTGTCACATAAACTAACCAGTGTCTCACAGAAAGTACTTTAAATCCAGAATGTATTTTCAAGTACACCAAAATGTTGCATTAAAATCTCATTAGCAGTGCCAGTATATGTTCTAAGTATGTGAGCCTTATAGTCGTTACGTGATTGTGCAACTAACAAGCAAGAATGTACAAATAACAACACTGTGTCGTATGTTCACTATAACAACGCATTCGTAATTTCTGTTTAAATAAGTTCTCTTGGTTCTTGACTGGATATTTAACTTCAAACATTGTTGCATATTAACAGATTCTAAGTCTGACAAAGCCTACTAGCAATGTAAAGTGAAAAGTTTTATGCCAAAGACAAAGTTAAAAAGCAGATTATCTTTCAATAAACGGTTTTACATGTGAAATGTGGTGTAAACCTTTACTCTTCCTAGTACGCAACGTTTCAACTTCAACGCAATTATCATGCGGTATACGTCGGTAAAGAATACTGGAATTTTTCTCAAGGTTAGCGTCTATGTTATTTTTCTCTGAGCCAGTCGGCGCACGCGGCTGCCTGCGGTGCGAGTCATTGTCTGTCTCTTTGTTGGTGCGCGCCATTATTGGGATTAGGAGACCGAACTTCTACAAATTCACCTTGCCCAGAGGGCCCAGCCCTGTTTAAATCCTTCAAGTTCTGATGAAATTCAGGTCTGTCGTTTTGTCGGAAGTTCCTGTAGTTTCTTTCTTGTCGGTTAAGTGGTGGAGAATTTCTCCCTGAATCGTAACTGCGCGCTGGACCGTTGCGTCTAAAGTTATTCTGTCTCCCGTAATAATAATTGTTTTGGTTCCCATATTGTCTGTTTCTCTGATTGTCTCTGTGATAGTCATTACCGCGGAGAGGTGATCTTTTCCTGTAATTATTACTACTCTGCCAACGTTTGTCATACGAGTGGTGTCTGTTTTGGTCACGATTTACGTTGAAAGAATAGCCTTGTCGTGTATTATTTCTGTCATCGCGGAATTGTGACGAATGTGATCTGTAATTGTTGTGCTCGTGTTTTCGTGTTCCGCGATTGTCAGTGTCAATTTCCAGTTCTTGCAACAGTCCCTGAAAAGCTTCAATGTCGTCTTTTGCAATGTCCTGCTAAAATAATATGTCGTAAATGTTCAGGCAATTTGAGTAAGCAAATGCGGATGAGTTCTGAGGGGCTGTATGGGTTTGAAAGATACTGATTCTTATGCAACATGTCTTCAACATATTTGACAATACTGGAAAATTCAGATTGTTCAAAGTGTTTCATCATCATGATGCTATGTTTTACTCGGTCTTGTGTAGCTTGAGACCAATATGCTGAGAGGAAGGCATGGTAAAATTCTCCTTCACTGTGACAATCGTGAATGACTGATCGCATTCTTACAGCTGGTTCATTCTCTAAATAGCCACACATAAATTCTAACCTGTGCTCCAATGACCAGTTGGGAGGAAAACAATGAGAGAATTGATGGAGCCATGATTGTGGATGAATGTCGTTGGCAGAATTCTTAAATGTTTTGAATTTACGTGTAGTAATGAACAGCTTATAGTCAAAATCATCATGTCGGCGAGTCGCATATCGGTCATTGTTACGTCGTGTCGGCGGTTCCATCTCAAAATTCGGTGCACCTTGCCAATTTCTTTCATAATTTCCGAAGTGTCCTGTGTTATTATCTTGTGGGTGTTCCGTATTTCTAAGTCCCTCTTCCCGTGTTGGAGCGCGAGTGTCCTCTGAAATATGAAATTTTTGTATTACTTGTGCCAACTGATTTTGTACTCCCCGGATTTCTCTTTTGTATTGCGTATTAATTTGATTCTGATTTTGTTTGAATTTCTTAATTTGTTCATACTCTTCTGTGTCAGTGATGGCTACAGGTCTTGTGTCATTCAGATCATCATCTACCTTTGCAGATAAGTTTGTGAACTGATCCGAAAGTTCGGCTACTTTCTCCGATAGTGAAATTATTTCCTCTGTGTGTTTTTCTGAACCAAGTTTCAGAGTGTCCATTTGTGTTGAAATCGTATCTACTGTGTCCTTTAAGTTTTCCTGAGTTTTTGCAAGTTGCGTAACCGAATCGGTAGATGCAACTGAGTCAATTTTAGCTTGCAAGGTGTCGTGATTTTCATGAACAATAGTTTGCAGTCCTTTTATGGCTGCTTCGTGATTCTGCAATGCATTTTCATGACGCGAAAAGATAGGTTGGAAATGCTCACAAATTTGTGTTTTTACATCATTGCAGACTTTTTGACATTTCGATTCAATGTTATGTAACTCAGTAGTTAAATCTTCACGTGTTTGTTCAAGCGTCGTGTCTAACTTTTGAAGATTGAAGATTTTGTTCCATTGTGTCTAACTTTTTAAGATTTTGTTCCACTGTGTCTAACTTTTGAAGCTTTTGCTGTGTTTGTCTCTGATTTTGTTCCATTGTGTCTAACTGTTGCTGTGTTTGTCTCTGATTTTGTTCCATTGTGTCTAACTTTTCAAGCTTTTGTCCCATTTGTTGCATTAATTGTAATAACAATGCACTGGTGTCTGAAACATGTTCCTCAGTGCTTTTCGGCAGTGAATTTGCACCAGCAACATTCACATTTTGACAAGCGGGAAATGTGTCTTGACTCATTTGAGAAAATGGTGAGGACGCAAAACCTGAATCTACAGTATTTGCAAAATTGTGTCCTGTCATTTCGGATTCCTGAGGCGAGCTGTTGCCGAGCGATCGATCGATAATGCTTTCCTGTTCACTACCTGTTTCACTGTCTACGCCATTGTTTGCAGCCCGCTCCATTTCCCTATGCACAGTTACCAAATTACTACTTTGAACATTAGTAAATTCATTACTCGGCGGCGCTGATAAGCTACGCTCGTCGTCACTATTATTTCTCAGTTTACTTTGAAGCCTAGTGTTACGTTTTTCACACGCCATTATTGTCACAATATTTCACACGATAACACAGAAAAGCACAATTTGAAGAGCAAAATAAGATAACACATTAACATAGAAATGGAAATAATGTCTACTTAAATACTTGGTGCAAATCTACATGCATGTCACAACTGTTTTACTGTACAACAATTAAAGACAACGCAATCTGACTTTCAAAAATCCATACAAAAGAATGGCCCTGACTAACATTAACCTATACGTTTCACAAATCACTTACCTCACAAAAATCTTGGTTACTCGAGCTACTGCAATATAGCGAGCGCCACTACTGATAGGGATAGTTAACAAATGAAAGATATTAATAGAGAACAAACAATGTATTTACCTTAATATCATCAAAAGTCATAATATATACAGGAGTTCATAACATCCATTCTTACAAATATCAAAACTCCACCATTTCTCTCTCCACATCCACCACTGCTGGCGGCTCACCTCCAACTACGCAACGCTACGCGCTGTTCACATCAGCTGCCGCTGCCCAACACTACAATGGTAGACAACAATGCAAACCAGCCACAGACTGCACACAGCACAGCCAGTGATTCTCACACAGACCGGTACGTAACGTTGCCAATAAGAAAACATAAACATTCTACTTACATATTGTTTAAATTATTCGCTCTTTGACGATGTATTGATCTGTAACCTTATCATCAAGCAACAAAGGCAACCCAAGTATTTGACATGAAAGATTCTTAAAATTATTATTTTCTTTTTGGACTTTGTATAGGAGCATTCTTCACGTTAAACAATACTGTAGTACGTTACTAGGATTATAAAACTCAGTATTGTAAGTATTCGCATTCGTTAATTTTTTATGTTGTTTAAACTCTTTGCATGCTGGTCACTTACATTTTTGGGGGGTTGTGTCAGAAATGAAACTTCAAGTGTAAAAGGTAGTTTTTGTTCCAAAAAGTTTTAATTGAAACGTAAATGGTTACAAACTTTAAAACAAATACATGTTATACATCGTAGTACTACGTTTACACGTAGGGAGGAACGTAACTAACTGAGCAAAAATTTGTGATTAAATTGTTGAGTTAATGTTTTGAAAGGTATAGGCCTAAATCAAAATATTAATTTAAGCTGTAGTGAAACACTTATCATACTTACATTGAAGATTGTTCAGCTCTCTATGGGCACTATTCTAATCGGACTAACACTTCTTTGCAGGTTTCGTTGATCGTACAATATTGTTGTCTGTTCATCACCACAAGTTGTCGGAGGAAAACGTAATCATTTCCTAAAACAGGTTTCATTGCCACCTCTTTCTTTTCGCGTAACGTTTTAAATCTATCAGCTAATCTACTTCTTGGAACTGAACATTTCACACTCTCTTGCGTGACTGTCCTTTCAAGAAATATGACTTTTCTACGGTTTCCTTCCCTTTATTTTCATCTCATTTACGTCATGAATTCTCCAGATTTGCCTGTTAAAAGAAAAAAAGTCGTAGCTGGAATTACTTTGTCCTATGCAATCCGCACTTACCGTGGTGGCAGATTAACATACCCAATGTTGTACTTGGACTAGACACTGATAAAGCCTGCAGTATGGAGACTATAATCAGTTGTATCTAAACATAAAACAACAATGTTATATTATTTACTTGCAAACAAAAAACAGCACTTTAAAGCTAATTTCGTGCGTCTAATCTCACTAGAAACAAATAAGTTGTTGCCACACAGAAACGCACTGTTGTTTTCATTCAGAATCGTGTGAGCGGTCTTGTTCCTCAATAGTTCACACTGCAGTGGCGCTAAAAGGTGCTTCCACTAGAGGTAGTGTTGAAGCAACTCTGGTCGAATACAATCAGCTATCCGATACTAACAGGCCTTCCGACACACGTTAAATGTTTTTTTTTACATTGCCTTTTTTTTACATAACGATGAGGTTATATCTCGAAACAAAATAGCACAATTAAGTAATGTAAGCAAGATGAAAAAAAAAAGACCTGCGACTGATATCGGTCTCTTGAAAACAGTATTCGTAAATTTTAACGAGCAGTCACGTCGAATAACAGCCAGTGTGGTTTTAAATTGTGGTGTAGATGAAGGGCTGGCGGGATAAAAGGGATAAGTCCATCAATTCTCCAAACGGATGTTTTTATGTCCAACTACACATTGAACCAATGGCTTTCGAATGGTGTTGTTGGTTGCGGCATAAATGGCACCGGTCCTTCTAAAATTAAAAAAAACAAGAATACTCTATTCGGGGATAAAGGAGATCAGTCCGTTCCGTTTGAGCAATAAAAGGGTTCAGTCCAAAGATTCATGGGAACTGCGTGAGGACTGGGATCAGTCTCAGCGCTTGTTGCGCCGTGAACCATCACTCATAGGCATGTCTAGACTTGTTCCTAGATTGGCCCACAATATTGTCCCCAGTCTCGCAACAAGACGCGAGTGAATAAGAAGCTCCTATAATTAGTGTACAATAAAGTGTGTTCATTGCAGTTCGTGCTGCTAAACTCGGGCAAGTGGAGTTTAATGCGCAAAGTTTGTGGCTCTTAGATTGTTTTTAGTGCATCACAGTTCAGTGCTAAAACAATTGACAAGTCTGCAGGATTCACAAACAATGGATTCACAAACAATTGAGAATGATGCTGATGAGTTTCTAAGAAGTTCAGGGACAGGGACGAAAAAAAGAAAAGTGAGTGGTAGAATGTCAGATGTAAGGAAAAAACTCAATCTAATGACTTATGTTCTTGCCCAAAATTGCGAATATCGACTTCGATGTCTTGAAGTGGTACCAAATTTACTAAAACATTCGATACTTCAACAGTTTAATCTCATGGAAAGTAAAAACGAGCAAGACACTTAACATTAGCGGCTTGATATCTGTTCTTCCTGTACAGCGTCGACGTAATCGGAAACCAGCAGCAGAGGCTAGAACTAATTCGGCCACTTTTAAATACAGAGTCCGTGGTAAAAATGATGAGGACCAGGCAGTAGAGTATAATGTTTGCAAAAAGGCTTTTTGTTCTTTTCATGGAATAGGGAAAAAAACGAGTAGAACGTGTTTGCACTGGTCTGGTAGCTACTGGATTTTGTGCAAAAAGCAGACAAGGAAAGCACGATGTTAGGCCTCGCAAGATTAAGGATGATGATGTAAATTTAATCAGAAACCACATTAAATCATTTCCTTCCAGGAACAATCATTATGGTTTGAAATATTCCAAACGAACTTACCTGCAACAAGATTTGAATGTAAAAAGAATGTTTGAATTGTTTAAAGAACAAAATCAAGGAGTGAAGGTGTCCTACCACTACTACAGAAAAATCTTTTTAACAGAATTCAATATTAGCTTTGGTTATCCACGAATAGACACTTGTTCTACTTGTGACGAACTTAATTCGAAAGTTAAAGGTTTGGAGACTGAAAAAAAAGAACTGTACAAGTATGGACAAAAGATAATAAATAGAAATCGAATTACGTCGATTAACGACGTCAAACACACTTCACAAAAGAAAGGCTCAAACTTTTTACAATAGAAAAAGTACAGCAGGTCGTGATAGTCGGACCTCTATAGCAAGAGAAGCCATTTGCTTTGATTATGGCAGAAACTTACCAATCCCAAATGTGTCAACTAATGATGTCTATTATAAACTACAGGTGTCTTTGCATGTTTTCAATATCACAGTTTTATCTTCAGGTAAAAGTTATTTCTACGAGGGCAGTTCAATAAGTAATGCAACATATTTTTTTTCTCGGCCAATTTTGGTTGAAAAAACCGGAAATTTCTTGTGGAATATTTTCAAACATTCCCGCTTCGTCTCGTATAGTTTCATTGACTTCCGACAGGTGGCAGCGCTGTACGGAGCTGTTAAAATGGCGTCTGTAACGGATGTGCGTTGCAAACAACGGGCAGTGATCGAGTTTCTTTTGGTGGAAAACCAGGGCATCTCAGATATTCATAGGCGCTTGCAGAATGTCAACGGTGATCTGGCAGTGGACAAAAGCACGGTGAGTCGTTGGGCAAAGCGTGTGTCATCATCGCCGCAAGGTCAAGCAAGACTGTCTGATCTCCCGCGTGCGGGCCGGCCGTGCACAGCTGTGACTCCTGCAATGGCGGAGCGTGCGAACACACTCGTTCGAGATGATCGACGGATCACCATCAAACAACTCAGTGCTCAACTTGACATCTCTGTTGGTAGTGCTGTCACAATTGTTCACCAGTTGGGATATTCAAAGATTTGTTCCCGCTGGGTCCCTCGTTGTCTAACCAAACACCATAAAGAGCAAAGGAGAACCATCTGTGCGGAATTGCTTGCTCGTCATGTGGCTGAGGGTGACAATTTCTTGTCAATGATTGTTACAGGTGGTGAAACATGGGTTCATCACTTTGAACCTGAAACAAAATGGCAATCAATGGAGTGGCGCCACACCCACTCCCCTACCAAGAAAAAGTTTAAAGCCATACCCTCAGCCGGTAAAGTCATGGTTACAGTCTTCTGGGACGCTGAAGGGGTTATTCTTTTCGATGTCCTTCCCCATGGTCAAACGATCAACTCTGAAGTGTATTGTGCTACTCTTCAGAAATCGAAGAAACGACTTCAGCGTGTTCGTAGGCACAAAAATCTGAACGAACTTCTCCTTCTTCATGACAACGCAAGAGCTCACAAAACTTCAGTGGACTGTTCTTCCTCATGCACCCTACAGCCCCGATCTCGCACCGTCGGATTTCCATATGTTTGGCCCAATGAAGGACGCAATCCGTGGGAGGCACTACGCAGATGATGAAGAAGTTATTGATGCAGTACGACGTTGGCTCCGACATCGACCAGTGGAATGGTACCGTGCAGGCATACAGGCCCTCATTTCAAGGTGGCGTAAGGCCGTAGCATTGAATGGAGATTACGTTGAAAAATAGTGTTGTGTAGCTAAAAGATTGGGGAATATCCTGGTGTATTTCAATGCTGAATAAAACAACTCCTGTTTCAGAAAAAATGTGTTGCATTACTTATTGAACTGCCCTCGTACTCATACACCGAGACTGTGGGAAAACGAGAAATCAATGACGTGTGCTCTCTTCTACACGACTCACCTTCCATTAGAAGTCAAGGAAATACACTTCTTTTGTGACGCATGTGGCGGCCAAAATAAAAGTTTCACCATATGACGTTTTATGCATTATTTAGTCCACCACGAGATGCGCTTTACCAAAATTACTCTCACTTATCCAGTCCGTAGCCACAGATACTTAGACTGTGACAGATAAATGCCTTCATTAAACCCAAAAGCTAGGCTCGAGATACCTGAAGCTTGGAAGGAACACTTTGACGTAGCTCGGCAAGAACCTTCACCCTTTGTAGTTCAACTTATAACAGAAAATGAACAAAACAGTGATCAGATTGTTGGGAAAACATTTTTCGGAAATGGACAGAACACCTACCTCCACTCTACGCAAAGAGGAATTTTCCAATTCGGCCAATACGAGAGGTAAGGACCGACAACACCACTGAAGACATTCTTTACCGGACCACGTAAAACAGAGCGTGGGAAAAAGCAGTCATTGTGAAAAGGAACAATCGGCCACCACAAAATGACGAATTCATTCTACCAGGCCTCTCCTATGATGGTAAGTTATTTTCATTGGACCCTTTTATAAATTTCATTAAAGAAAAAATTAGATTCCTAATCACTGGTCTTTTTATTTTAAGGCCCATTCCGATAAGTGCAGCAAAATATAAAGCCCTACAGACTTTGGCCAAATTCTGTGAACCTAAAGCTACGATCTTCTTTGAAAAACTTCAACACAATTAAGCAGGAAGACAACATTCTCTGGCCGGCCGGTGAGGCCGAGCGGTTCTAGGCGCTTCAATCTGGAACCGCGCGACCGCTACGGTTGCAGGTTCGAATCCTTCCTCGGGCATGGATGCGTGTGGTGTCCTTAGGTTAGTTAGGTTTAAGTACTTCTAAGTTCTAGGGTACTGATGACCTCACATGTTGAGTCCCTTAGTGCTCAGAGCCATTTGAACCATTTGAACAACACTCTCTGATCGTAGCTTGTATAACTACTTAACTTGTAAAGTTGAAAGTTGATTTAACTGTAATACTATGTGAAAAAAAATAAACGTCGTTTGAAGTATTATTATTTTGTAAATAGTTTCTCTTATTGAAATAAATGGGGTAAGTCCTATGGACTAATAACGTTTTTCCCACAAAAGCTTGTACTTCAAACTATTTTTGGAGGAAAAAAATACCTAATCGCCCTTTTTTACTGTACTTTTTCTACAAATTGTAAATTTATATACTTAAAACTACTAAATAACTAAAAAAATTAAAAATAAATTATGAAAGACAAAAGTTATTTGGTTTCAAATCATTGTTTTTGCTCTCCTGAAAATTTTTTAAAAGTGGACGTATCCCTTTTATCCCGCCTACCCTTCATATAAATTGTCCCGATTTAGTGATCATACCTAGGAGTATCCCACAAATGGATCCCTGTAGTAGTCTGACTAGATTACTACAGGGCATTCATCGATGGCATAGTCATAATCGTAGTTCTTTGCCATTTTATTTTATATGTTCTTTGTATAGTTGTTTAACTGACACTCCAGACATCTACCTTTGTTTAACAATATATATATATATATATATATATATATATATATATATATATAGGCGTAGTGACAATTTTAACCATGTCTCGCGGATCTAAGTGGCTCTTCTTTAGGCTGCTTTAGTAGCGAAGCGGCAGAGAGGATTAATGCGGATTCGGAATAAATGTTGCCGACTAAGCCTTCGGAGCAAGCGTCGCGTAACTTGGGCGCCTGGAGCTCGTGTATTCTGGCCGCGTTTGCAAGACGCATTACTTTATATATATATATATATATATATATATATATATATATATATATATATATATATATATATATATATATATATCTGAATCTGCTTAGTGTATTCATCTCTTGGTCTCCCTCTACGATTTTTACCCTCCATGCTGCCCTCCAGTACTACATTGGTGATCCCTTGATGCCTCAGAACATGTCCTACCAACCGATCCCTTCTTCTAGTCAAGTTGTACCACAAACTCCTCTTCTCCCCAATTGCCGGCCGCGGTGGTCTAGCGGTTCTAGGCGCTCAGTCCGGAGCCGCGCGATTGCTACGGTCGCAGGTTCGAATCCTGCCTCGGGCATGGATGTGTGTGATGTCCTTAGGTTATTTAGGTTTAAGTAGTTCTAAGTTCTAGGGGACTGATGACCACAGATGCTAAGTCCCATAGTGCTCAGAGCCATTTGAACCATTTCTCCCCAATTCTATTCAATACCTCCTCGTTAGTTATGTGATCTACCCATCTAATCTTCAGCATTCTTCTGTAGCACCACATTTCATAAGCTTCTATTCTCTTCTTGTCCAAACTATTTATCGTCAATGTTTCACTTCCATACATGGCTACACTCCATACAAATACTTTCAGAAACGACTTCCTGAAACTTAAATCTATACTCGATGTTAACAAATTTCTCTTCTTCAGAAACGGTTTCCTTGCCATTGCCAGTCTACACTTTATATCCTCTCTACTTCGACCATCATCAGTAATTTTGCTCCCCAAATAGAAAAACTCCTTTACTCCTTTAAGTGTCTCATTTACTAATCTAATTCCCTCAGCATCACCCGACTTAATTTGGCTACATTCCATAATCCTCGTTTTGCTTTTGTTGATGTTCATCTTATATCCTCCTTTCAAGACACTGTCCATTCTGTTCAGCTGCTCTTCCAAGTCCTTTGCTGTCTCTGACAGGATTACAATGTCATCGGCGAACCTCAAAGTTTTTATTTCTTCTCCATAGATTTTAAAACCTACTGCGAATTTTTCTTTTGTTTTCTTTGCTGCTTGCTCAATATACAGATTGAATAACATCGGGGAGAGGCTACAACCGTGCCTCACTCCTTTCCCAACCACTGCTTCCCTTTCATGCCCCTCGACTCTTATAACTGCCATCTGGTTTCTGTACAAATTGTAAGTAGCCTTTCCCTCCCTGTATTTTACCCCTGCCACCTTCAGAATTTGAAAGAGTGTAAAGCGTTCTCTAAGTCTACAATTACTAAAAACGCTATATATATACAACAGGTACCTACTGGAAAATGGCCTCTGACCGAAACCTGTTATAAAAGTACATTGTATAGCAAATTCACGTGTTACAACACGTAGAATTTCAACTATTTTTGTAACAGCCTCGGTGGAACTACAGCCTCGTTGAAACACTGGGGCTTTCGTAATCCACCTGAGCCATTTGTGTAGCATAAGCTGTACACAGAATTTTTTTAAACATCCGTGTCCTACTTCCAGTTAGTTACGCACTAACTCTAGGTGATGAGGCTTTGCTAGAAAAATAACGTTCCCTACCCTCGAGGAAACGAACACTGGAGACAGTACCGGTACCGCTGCTGTGGGTGGATGTGTACTTCCGGTGGCGACTCTATTCAGAGAAGGCCGCTCTCGCGTGACGCATCACCGTCACGCGTTGCTGAGTCACGGTACGAGTGAGCCGGTGACGCACTGGCTGGCTCCCTGCAACCTTGGCCACATCGCTCGTGCTGCGCTGCCCCTTCGCCCTCCTAGCTCAATCAAGCGTGCACTGTATCCAGTCCACCTGCAGCGCGGGCGAGGTGACCGCCCGGCAACACGAAGGGTGGAGAACGACGGACAGATCCGGTCTCTGGACTACTGCAGCCGCTCAGGTCCACGTCAGGGGCACCCTTTCCTGTTGTCGTGGTCTTCAGCCCGAAGACTGGTTTGGTGCATCTCTCCACGCTAGTCTACTCCGTGCGGGTCTCTTCAACTCTGCTCAGCTATTGCAACCTACCGTCACCTTCAATGAACTGGTAGATAACGTCGAAAGTTCCGTGAGGCTTTTCACTGGTGATGCTGTTCTATACATACAAGTCGCAATGCTGAGACTTGTAGCGAAATGCAAGAAGACATTCATTCAGAGGGTCGACGATTGGTGCTGGAAGGGAAAATTGGCCTTCAGCATAAATAAATGTTTTTTTAAAAGACGGCACTGTAGAAATTATTTCTTTCACATTGTATTGCCTTTGGGCCATTATTCAAGTGGTACTGCAAAAGCTAAAAAGAGTACAAAAATGGGGCACAGAGAGTATAAAGGGTGTTACAAAAAGGTACGGCCAAACTTTCAGGAAACATTCCTCACACACAAATAAAGAAAAGATGTTATGTGGACATGTGTAAGGAAACACTTAATTTCCATGTTAGAGCTCATTTTAGTTTCGTCAGTATGTACTGTACTTCCTCGATTCACCGCCAGTTGACGAGAATCCGCACGCAATTGTGCAATCACGTCATCAACACAGATTTTCTGTGAACGTTTGGGCAGGGATTGTTGGTGAAGTCTTGATTGGGCCCCATGTTCTTCCGCCTACGCTCAATGGAGCACGTTATCATGATTTCATACGGGATACTCTACCTGTGCTGCTAGAACATGTGCCTTTACAAGTACCACACAACATGTGGTTCATGCACGATGGAGCTCCTGCACATTTCAGTCGAAGTGTTCGTACGCTTCTCAACAACAGATTCGGTGAGCGATGGATTGGTAGAGGCGGATCAATTCCATGGCCTCCACGCTCTCCTGACCTCAACCCTCTCGACTTTCATTTATGGGGGCATTTGAAAGCTCTTGTCTACGCAACCCCGGTACCAAATGTAGAGACTCTTCCTGCTCGTATTGTGGACGGCTGTGATACAATACGCCATTCTCCAGGGCTGCATCAGCGCGTCAGGGATTCCATGTGACGGAGGGTGGACGCATGTATCCTCGCTAACGGAGGACACTTTGAACATTTCCCGTAACAAAGTATTTGAAGTCACGCTGGTACGTTCTGTTGCTGTGTGTTTCCATTCCATGATTAATGTGATTTGAAGAGAAGTGATAAAATGAGCTCTAACATGGAAAGTAAGCGTTTCCGGAGACATGTCCACATAACATATTTTCTTTCTTTGTGTGTGAGGAACGTTTCCTGAAAGTTTGGCCGTACCTTTTTGTAACACCCTCTATACAAGATTGCACAAACATGTCCTGCAGACAGTAGTACATTACAAAACGGGTGAAAATAATCCATCACTTATATTTTGCCTCAGCACACGTCAGACTGCAAAATCGTTCGATCTGTATACACGTCATCGTCAAAACTGAGACTTTTCAGTTTAGAAATACAGTACCATCAAACGACTGCGAAGCTCTGTGCACCGTGAAATGATGTAAATTACGTCGAGGTGTTACTAATGTTAACATCTTTCACCCAATGATTAAAACTGTGTGCCAGATTGATACTCGAACTCGGGACCTTTGCCTTTAGCGGGCAAGTGCGGTGGAAGTCCGCAAGTTTCGCAAGACAACTTCTGTGAAGTTTGGGAGGTAGGAGATGAGGTACTGGCGGATGGAAAGCAGTTGAGGACGAGCCGTGAGCCGTGCTTGAGAGGACAATTGGTAGAGAGCACTTGCCTGCGAGAGGCAAAGGCCTCGAGTTCGAGTTTCGGTCCGGCACACAGTTTTAATCTATCAGGAAGTTTCATGTCAGCGCACACTCCACCGCAGAGTGAAAATTTCATTCTGGCATTCTTTACATAAATCGCTACAGATCAATGTTCTAACACACTTTTTATATGTGAGCTGAGGTCGTTGACGCCAAAGTACATACACAAGTTAGACTGTCTGTACACTTACCAGAGGCAATATATTCCAGCGATAACAATTGTAAGCTTTACGTCATAACATGTTTTTTACATCTGTTGACAACAAACAGCTTTCTATGTTATGATATAGACGTAGGGTCCAAGGGGACAGGAAAGGAAAATTTATTTATAACAGAGCAGCAAAAAATGGTGCAAATGGCTCTGAGCACTATGGGACTCAACTGCTGAGGTCATTAGTCCCCTAGAACTTAGAACTAGTTAAACCTAACTAACCTAAGGACATCACAAACATCCATGCCCGAGGCAGGATTCGAACCTGCGACCGTAGCGGTGTTGTGGTTCCAGACTGCAGCGCCTTTAACCGCACGGCCACTTCGGCCGGCAACAGAGCAGTGTAAAGATTCATATGTTATCTCTTCAAAAGGTCTTACATTCGCTTAGATGTTCATACACAACACGACAACAACAATCTTAGATAGTACTTTGTTTGTGTATACATTACAGCTGATGAGAAAGACACAAAAGGCAGAAAGCGCTCGTCGGTGACCCAACCAACAGTGGAGCACAACAAATTGAGACAATACATCACAAGACGCTCCCTCGTAACTCGTTGTTCCCAGCCCTAACATGGGGAATGTAATTATGCAAGAAACTATATACATAAAATTTCTACAGTCAACGGCGAATATGATGTGCTTCAAAAAATCCTACTTGACTGTGAATCCCGACCATGGAAAGTTAATAAACAAATGTAACGTATTGAGTACACACAGACGGAAATACCCTTTCTTGTATGATTACACGATTTCAGAACAATCACTGGAAACAGTTACTTCCATAAAATATCTCGGAGTATACGTACAGGGCGATTTGGAGAAATTAATCGCAGGTAAGGCAGATGCCAGCGTGAGATGCCGGACTGAGATTCATTGGAAGAAGCCTCAGGAAACGCCGTCCATCAACAAAGGGAGTACCTTACATAACACTCGTTTGACCAATGCCTGAAAATTGCTCGTCAGCCTAGAATCCGTACCAGATAGGACTGATAAAGAAAGTAGGGACGATGCAAAGAAGAGCAGCACCTTGCGTAACAGGTTCATTTAGTACGTACGTACGTATTTAGTACGTCACAGAGATGATCACCAAACTCCAGTGGCAAAAGCCTCAAGACAGGCGCTCTGCACCACGGTGAGGCTTATTGTTTACATTTCGAAAGCGTACATGTCTAGACGAGTCAACAAATATGTTGCTTCCTCTTACGTATGTCTCGCGAAAAGACCAAGAAAACAAAATTACAGAGGTTCAGGCCCACACAGAGGCTTAACAGCAATCGTTCTTCCCTCGAACCACTGGCGACTGAAACAGTAAAAGGGGCATGTGAGACTGGTGCACCAAGTTCTGTCCGGCGCACACCGTGGGGTGGCAGATGTAAGTGTAGAGGTATAATCTGCTTATTGGTCTCCCTCTACAGTTTTTACCTCACACACTGTCCTAACTCTCGAGTTAATGACTCCTCGATATCTTACTATCTCTCCAAACAAGCGATCTCTTCCTTTAGTTAAGTTGTGCCGTAAACGTCTTTTCTCAACAACAAGATGATAATAACGAAAAAAAACTGGGAAAGGTTAGAGAAGAAATCGGTCGTGTCATTCACTCATAGTGATGTACGGAAATCTTATGCTGTATGTCCGAACGGGGATTCGAACAGCCGTCTCCCAATTACAAGTCCAGTACGTTACCACTGCTTCACCAAGCTTGCTGTCGAGGCCCACGAGAAAGACAGGTCGCGACGCGTACGTCACGAACGTAGGCCTGACTCGCTCGCTCAGCTCAGCATACAAACTGCGCCTGTTAACTCGTAATTGCGTGTTTACGTACAAATGAGAATTGCGTCTTCTACTGAAATCTGATCTGCTATTATGGATGTCGGCTCTCAAGAAGGGGCTTAAAATGACTCTGAGCACTATGGGACTTAACATCTGAGGTCATCAGTCCCCTACAACTTAGAACTACTTAAACCCAACTAACCTAACGACATCACACACTTCCGTGCCCGAGGCAGGACTCGAACTTGCGACCATAGCGGTTGCGCGGTTCCAGACTGAAGCGCCTAGAACAGCTGGGCCACAACGGCCGGCCCAAGAAAGGACTTAATTTTGCACCATCGCCGCAGAATATCCCTTTTGCTGACGTAATAAGTGACTTGAAACAAGCGGTTCACAAGATGCCTAGGGAAACTGCAGAAGAAATTCACCGAGAAACGAGCCGCATTCTTTCTAAATCCAAGCCGCCGATTTCAGACATGACAAGAGCTGACCGTAATGGTCTTCGTGAACTCCGCAACGATCCACACCTCGTAGCCCTGCCAGCTGACGAGGGCAATGCGACCGTCATTATGGAACGAGCAGACTACAAGGCGAAGATTCGGTTGATGCTGGAGGAGGAGACGTATCAAAAACTGTCAAAGGAACCAACTTCAAGAATAATGAGGAAGACGTCGGAGCTTCTCAAGAGGTCTTCGCTGGAAGAGAATCTCATCAAAAATCTCCTCCCTCGGGCACCTCGACCACCTACATTGTACGGCCTTCCAAATGTTCACGGACTCGCGTTCGGGAGGACGACGGTTCAATCCCGCGTCCGGCCATCCTGATTTAGGTTTTCTGTGATTTCCCTAAATCACTCCAGGCAAATGCCGGGATGGTTCCTCTGAAAGGGCACGGCCGACTTCCTTCCCTAATCTGATGAGACCGATGACCTCGCTGTCTGGTCTCCTTCCCCAAACAACCCAACCCAACCCAACCCCAAATGTTCACAAGAGGAACATTCGTCTGCGCCCCATAGTGAGCACCATTGCATCGCCGACTTACAGACAAGCGAAACATGTAGCCAACCTCGTTACCTCTCACGTTCATCACTGTGAGCACCACGTCAAGAATACAGCCGACTTCATTAGTCTAATTAAATGCCTATGTCTTGGAGAAGGGGATATTATGGTCAGCTTTGATGTAGTGTCATTGTTCACGCGTGTTCCCATTAAAGACTCTATAGATCTGCTCTCCCAGTTATTTGACGACACTGTTGTGGATTTATTCGAGCATTCTCTGACGTCATCGTATTTCTTGTATGATTCAACCGGACGGACGGCGTTGAGATGGGAAGCCCATTAGCTCCAGTTCTAGCCAATCTGTTGAAAACATCGCACCAGACACGGCTCCTGAAAAGCCTAATTGCTTTTATCGTTACGTCGACGACACGTTCGCTGTCTGATGGAGGTGAAAAGCTGGGAGAATTATTGGACCACATCAACAACATCCATGACAATATCACGTTCACGATGGAGATAGAGACAGGTGGTGCCTTGCCGGTCCTTGATGTCCTCGTCCACCGCAAAGCAATTGGGTGTCTCAGCCACAGCGTTTACCGGAAATCCAACCACACAGACCGATATTTGCACGCTAACACCTATGACCATCCGTCACAGAAACGTTCTGTTCTGAGGACCTTAGTGCATCGAGCCGAAACCGTCTCAGATTCCGAAAACTTGCCGAAGGAACTGGGCCACTTACGGAAAGTGTTCAAGGAAAACGGCTACAACAACCGCCAGATTTCGCAAGCTATCTTTCCGAAAATACACTCCTGGAAATGGAAAAAAGAACACATTGATACCGGTGTGTCAGATCCACCATACTTGCTCCGGACACTGCGAGAGGGCTGTAGAAGCAATGATCACACGCACGGCACAGCGGACACACCAGGAACTGCGGTGTTGGCCGTCGAATGGCGCTAGCTGCGCAGCATTTGTGCACCGCCGCCGTCAGTGTCAGCCAGTTTGCCGTGGCATACGGAGCTCCATCGCAGTCTTTAACACTGGTAGCATGCCGCGACAGCGTGGACGTCAACCGTATTAGCAGTTGACAGACTTTGAGCGAGGGCGTATAGTGGGCATGCGGGAGGCCGGGTGGACGTACCGCCGAATTGCTCAACACGTGGGGCGTGAGGTCTCCACAGTACATCGATGTTGTCGCCAGTGGTCGGCGGAAGGTGCACGTGCCCGTCGACCTGGGACCGGACCGCAGCGACGCACGGATGCACGCCAAGACCGTAGGATCCTACGCAGTGCCGTAGGGGACCGCACCGCCACTTCCCAGCAAATTAGGGACACTGTTGCTCCTGGGGTATCGGCGAGGACCATTCGCAACCGTCTCCATGAAGCTGGGCTACGGTCCCGCACACCGTTAGGCCGTCTTCCGCTCACGCCCCAACATCGTGCAGCCCGCCACCAGTGGTGTCGCGACTGGCGTGAATGGAGGGACGAATGGAGACGTGTCGTCTTCAGCGATGAGAGTCGCTTCTGCCTTGGTGCCAATGATGGTCGTATGCGTGTTTGGCGCCGTGCAGGTGAGCGCCACAATCAGGACTGCATACGACCGAGGCACACAGGGCCAACACCCGGCATCATGGTGTGGGGAGCGATCTCCTACACTGGCCGTACACCACTGGTGATCGTCGAGGGGACACTGAATAGTGCACGGTACATCCAAACCGTCATTGAACCCATCGTTCTACCATTCCTAGACCGGCAAGGGAACTTGCTGTTCCAACAGGACAATGCACGTCCGCATGTATCCCGTGCCACCCAACGTGCTCTAGAAGGTGTAAGTCAACTACCCTGGCCAGCAAGATCTCCGGATCTGTCCCCCATTGAGAATGTTTGGGACTGGCTGAAGCGTCGTCTCACGTGGTCTGCACGTCCAGCACGAACGCTGGTCCAACCGAGGCGCCAGGTGGAAATGGCATGGCAAGCCGTTCCACAGGACTACATCCAGCATCTCTACGATCGTCTCCATGGGAGAATAGCAGCCTGCATTGCTGCGAAAGGTGGATATACACTGTACTAGTGCCGACATTGTGCATGCTCTGTTGCCTGTGTCTATGTGCCTGTGGTTCTGTCAGTGTGATCATGTGATGTATCTGACCCCAGGAATGTGTCAATAAAGTTTCCCCTTCCTGGGACAATGAATTCACGGTGTTCTTATTTCAATTTCCAGGAGTGTACGTTAGCAGAAAGACTCCGAGGAGGACTCGAAGACGTCTGCGTTCTTGCCGTTATGTGGCTCAATTATAGGAAAGATAAGCCGGCCCCTAAAGAGGCATAAAATCGACTCGGTCATCAGGGCTCCAGGAGAAATTCGACAACTCCTGAGGCCTGTGAAAGACGACGTAGACCTCAGAACGCCAGGAGTATATAAAATACCATGTGGGTGTGGACGGTCCTACATCGGGCGGATTGTGCGTACCATGGAACAGCGCTGTGTCGAGCACGGTACCCAGACAAATCAGCGGTAGCTGAGCATGCATTAGAAAACGGTCGTCGTATTGCATTCGACGAGACATCTATTATCACACGGACTAACAGTTTTTAGGATCGCATAATAAAAGAAGCGATCGAAATAAAAATTTGTGACAACACGCTCAATGAAGACGGCGGCCTGCAGCTAAGCACAGCGTGGGACTCGGCCATCAGCAGGTTGAAGAGGGCGCGGCGGCCGCACAACGCAAACGTTACCATATATCGTGCCGCAGCCGGTACCAGTGACGTCACGGAAGGCAGAGCGAGTATATAAGGACGGCTGCAGCAACCAGAAGACAGTAGTGGAAACACGCCGAGGTCGACCCCATCCCGAAGCCTGGGAAGGACCCTCGTCTCCCGAGCAGCTACAGGCCCATCAGTTTGCAAAGTCTTTGAAAGGCTGTATCTCTGCCGCCTCCTGCGACACACCAGGGAAGAACGTCTCCTATCGGACGAACAATGTGGTTTTCGCCCTGGACACGCAACAACGCACCAACTGCTTCGACTCGTTGAAGAGGCCCTCGATGCCATGGAACGGCGGGAGTATTTCGGAGCCATCTTCCTGGGTGTTTCACGGGCGTTCGATTCTGTATGGCACGACGGGCTTCTCTTCAAGCTCCTGGACCTCGGTGTGCCCCTGACGCACGTCCGTCTCTTAAAATCTTACCTCGCCGACAGAAGCTTTCATGTACGCACGGAGGACCTGTCGACGCGCCGCCGGGTCAGGGCTGGAGTTCCCCAAGGCTCCGTCCTCGGGGAACTGTACATCCTGTATACCGCAGACATGCCGCGAGTGGACAGGGTCCACCTCGCCCTCTACGCGGATGATACGGCGATGTAGACGCGAAGCATGAATGCAGCTCTGCTCCAACGACGCATGCAGGCAGCGGCTGACACGCTTAGTCAGTGGGCCAGGAGATGGCGTCTCAGCTTCTATGGGGCTAAGACGTAAGCCTTCCTCATCACCAAGAAGTGTATCCCAGCCGACCTACCGCAGATCATCATCAGGGGAACCGCCGTACCTTGGGGCAATACCGCTAAGTTCAAAATGGTTCAAATGGCTCTGAGCACTATGGTACTTAACATCTGTGGTCATCAGTCCCCTAGAACTTAGAACTACTTAAACCTAACTAACCTAAGGACATCACACACATCCATGCCCGAGGCAGGATTCGAACCTGCGACCGTAGCAGTCTCGCGGTTAATATCGTTAAGTACCTGGGTGTGACGCTGGATAGAGGGCTCACACGGAGACACCATATCGACGACATCGTCAAAAAGGTCAGCGGTGGAATGACTCTACCCCTTCCTAAATCCGACACCTGCGCTCCCGCCAGAACTGGGTGTTGCGCTCTATCTTACGCTCATACGCCAGCTTATCGACTACGCCGCTGTGGTTTGGGGCAATGCTGCAGCGACCCACGTCGGCCGACTCCAGCGACTTCAGAAACGGATTCTACGTCTGGCATTGCACCTCCCTCGGGACTTCCCGTCGGACGACCTTAACCGAGTCTCCAACATCCCTACTGTTCGAGACAGGTTTCGTCAGGCTGCACGGCTCTTTTACGAGAAGAACGCGCAGTCCGAAAATCCGCTCCTTCGAGCACTGGGCCACCGGGTGGAGCGTCTTAACGCAACCAGATGGCCCCACCTGCTTCGCGACTACTGAGTTGCCAGTACGTCCAGAACACCGTCCCAGCAGACTGACAGGACATCAAACACGAAGTCGGGCCACATCGCACGCTCCGTCAGTTTGGAGGAATAGCCTTCCGGCTTAGACTCCACCGACCCACAGGGGCTCATCTGTCCCTATCAGGCAGCAGCAGCAGAAGACAGTCACCACTTGACAATGACCGAGGAGTACTCGGCCGAAAGCTCGTGGATTTTAAACCACGTGACGTGGTTGGAAGCCCGAGAAACTTTATTAGTTGTCGCACTTTTTATTAGTCGTACAATGGTCGAAAGTCCATATGCCTACTAATAATTTGTTACGGTTGCACTGGGTACAATGAAATTCTATCGGTTGGATGAGCCACTACATTTCGTATGAAATGAGGAATGTTAAGAAGTAGAGACTAAATGCTATAAACAAGCTGTTATACCATTTATGCAGAGCATAGAACTTAAATTACAACTACTGCACAGTTACGTATTTCATTGTAGTACTGGTAATCAGTAAGACTCTATAAAAGCAGATTTCAGTAGAATATGCAATGCTCGTTAGTACGTAAACATCCCGTTACGAGATAACACGGTTAGAAACGCATTTCGTTTGCTGAGCTGTGCGAGCCAGACGAGCGAGCTCGCTCAGGCTTACCCTCGTCACATACGCGCCGCCGTCTGTCTTTCTCGTAGGCCTCGGCTTGCTGTCTTTTCTCCCTGCTCCGACTCAGTACATCGTCGTTACTTATAATTCCACCCGTCTGATCTTCAGTAGCCTTCGGTAACATCGCATATCAAAAGCTTCTGTTTTCTTGTCTATTAGGTTGGTGCGTAAGTTCGTAGCGTTCCTTTTTTTTTTTTTTGTATGTTGGTATTCCGGTTGCTATGGGTTTATTTATCGACTGTCATTTTTTATCTGTAGTTCATTGTTGCTATTTCAGTTTACATATTGCCATTTTTCTATTTGGAGATAATGAGTGAAGCTATGGGCGCTAGAAAATGAAGTGCCAAGAGGAAAAAAATCGGAATATTTCTGCCGTAATCTTGTGTTTGAGTTCAATAGAGGGGTGACAGCAGCGGAGGCAGCCAGAATCATTTGCGCCGTGCGTGGGGATAATGCCGCTGGACAGAGCATGGCAAGAAAATGGTTTTCCCGTTTAAGGAGGATCGTTTTGACATTAGCGACTCTCCACGTTCAGAAAGACCTCTGGTTTTCGTTTAAAGCACTCCGTCTTCAGGCCACGAGTGGCCTACCGGGGGACCATCCAACCGCCGTGTCATCCTCAGAGGAGGATGCGGATAGGAGAGGCGTGGGGTCAGCGCACCGCTCTCCCGGTCGTTATGATGGTATTCTTGACCGAAGCCGCTACTATTCGGTCGAGTAGCTCCTCAATTGGCTGAGTGCACCCCGAAAAATGGCAACAGCGCGTGGCGACCTGGATGGTCACCCATCCAAGTGCCGACCACGCCCGACAGCGCTTAACCTCGGAGATCTCACGGGAACCGTTGTATCCACTGCGGCAAGGCCGTTGCCCAATGAAGATCGTTTAAACGCATTAATCCACGACAGTGTACTCGAGAACTGGCAAATGCGATGAACTGTCGTCATTTTATCATCGTCCGACATTTCCATGCGATGGAGAATGCCCATTCCTATCCTGTATCGTTACTGGTGACGAGAAATAGTGTCTTTGCGCTAACGTAAGGAAAAGAAAGGAATTGTTGATCCCAAACAAAGCAGCAACTCCCCGTACGAAGACCTGCGCGCATCCACAAAAGATAATGGTACGCATCTGTCATGCAGACGCAGTCCAAGAAGAGTGAATGAAGAGATGCTACTCCACGGTAACACCGCCCGCATTCTGCAGGATTCCCAATAAACACTGTACAGGAGTTGGGTCGGGAAGTCATCCGGCACACGCCTTATTCACCTGATCTTGCGTTCTCAAATTTTCATCTTTTCCGCCCTCTATCAAACAACTCTCAAGGAACTTCCTGTCCGGATGTAAATGCGCTCCGAACACGGTTCGACGATACTTCGCCTGAAAACCACGTGATTTCTACAGTCGAGGAATCGAAAAGTTACCCCAGTGTTGGCAGACTATTGTAAATAGCGAAGGAGAATATTTTATTAATGACTAAAGTTTCTATTACGTGTATCTGTTGTGTTTATTTAACTCAAGGAAAAACGCACGAACTTATGCCCCAACCCAATATAATGTTCATCGCCCATGTTTCTCTTCCGCACAAGTCTACTACTTGTCAGTGCACATTTTATAGCGTCTCTGCTTCCACTATCTTATGCTATTTTGCCCCCGAACTAGCAAAATTCATCTACTACTTTCAGCGTCGGGTATCTTAATCTAAATCCCCCTGTCATCATCCAATATAATTCAGCCACACTCCTTTACCCTTGTTTTACCTTTGTTGATTTTCATTTTACAACTTCTTTGTAGGCGCTGTCCATTGCACTTAACTGATATTGCAAATTCTATGCTGTCTGTGACCTAGTAACAATGTCACCGAAAGACACTAAAGTTTTCGTTTATTTTGTTTTTATTCTGTTTTAGCTGCGTTCACATTTGAGTTAATGATGACTAGTTTCGAAAGCATTCGTTCATTTTCAAAGCACTACTTGAGTCATTAGCTCTTTTGGTACGGGGTTACTCAAGGTTATTATAAATAGAAAAGCTGTCATCAACTTAAAGATCGTTTTGAACGCGCCAGCGATTTCCTAGCCCTGGTCCTACTGAATACTGATAGGCCGTTGCCTTCCTCTAGCCTCTGAACTGATTTACATAGCCAGTTTTAGGCGAACCCACAGTTTAACAAGGGCTCCGAACCACTGTGCAATCCGGCATTTTTCACGGTACCATACGCCGCTAGAGATGGAAGAACTGATAACCGTCGGATAAAAATCCCACGACTTACTGGGGACCGAGCCCCAGACCTTTGAATCCGTACTTCAGCACTTTACCACTGAGGCTCCTTATTTTCATTTTGATAAGAATGGGGATCTCAATCATTGTGACGAAATTATTGTTGTCACTGATTTTATTATTCCATAACCTTCGAAAAATCTGGACAGTAAGAAACGAACAAGGGCAACACATAGCTGTGTTGCACCGAACGAGTTTCTCGAAGTTATCGCCTCCAAAAACATAACGATGTTTTTATTTCTTGTTCTGCAATAACGGCACAAAAACTGCATTTTGTGTGTTGTTGTTGTTGTTGTTGTTGTGGTCTTCAGTCCTGAGACTGGTTTGATGCAGCTCTCCATGCTACTGTATCCTGTGCAAGCTTCTTCATCTGCCAGTACCTACTGCAACGTACATCCTTCTGAATCTGTTTAGTGAATTCATCTCTTGGTCTCCCTCTACGATTTTTACCCTCCACGCTGCCCTTCAATACTAAATTGGTGATCTCTTGATGCCTCAGAAAATGTCCTACCAACCTATTCCTTCTTCTAGTCAGGTTGTGCCACAAACTCCTCTTCTCCCCAATCCCATTCAGTACCTCCTCATTAGTTATGTGATGTACCCATCTAATCTTTAGCATCCTTCTGTAGCACCACATTTCGAAAGCTTCTATTCTCTTCTTGTCCAAACTAGTTATCGTCCACGTTTCACTTCCATACATGGCTACGCAATGTACAATTACTTTCAGAAACGACTTCCTGACACTTAAATCTATACTCGATGTAAACAAACTTCTCTTCTTCAGAAAGGCTTTCCTTGCCATTGCCAGTCTACATTTTATATCCTCTCTACTTCGACCATCATCAGTTATTTTGCTCCCCAAATAGCAAAACTCCTTTACTAGTGTAGGCAACACTAAGAACTGCGCTACTGGCATGGTCTAATCCAATTGGATTTCACTCCAGGCTATAGCGGGAGGCCGTTATATTTGACGACAATTCCGAATAACAGCAGAGTCCAACGTTCTTCGCTTGGCATTGACCGAGGTAAACGAGGTATTTTGGTGTGTATTAAAATTTTTTCATACTGAGCGAGAACCAAACCATTTTTATTTATTTATTTAATTTCTTTTGTAATGCCAGTACTTTTCCATTCAATCAGTTACCCGTTTTCCTGCAAAAGTGGAATTAATAACGAAAAGCAGCACTTCATTGTGACATAGATTGAATGTAACGTATCCTAATAAGATGAAAAACCTTCATCTTCCTAGACTGAACAATTTTGTCTTAAAGTGAAATAGAATTTCACCTCTTTGTAAGGAGTAAATTAATTTTTTTCTCTTCCATTAAGACAAATAACACCTTCCAAAGCAGAAAAATTTAAAGTTATAACAAAACTGTTCGTCTGAAAGAGTGCAATTGATTAAAAATTTATAAGAATGGAAACTGTAAATGATAACTGAGGAGTGTAGCGTATGTATAATCCATTTACCACATTTTTTAAAGGTGAACATAGGCCCTAAAAGATATACCTTAAGAACTATTGGCACTTGTTCGGCAGAAGAGATGTGTTCCACAGTAGGCAAGATCAAGTGCTCATAGCTCTTACGTCATGCATTTTAAAGCCCATTTTTACTAGACTCTTTTTGTTTCATTTTGGTCCATACTACCAACTTTAAGACTTTCTAGATGGAGTTCTGGTTCACTCCGTATATTCACCAACAAAGAGAAGTAATGTGGTGTCATTATTAGGACTGCAAGTAATTCAAAGAGATAAACGAGTGAATTTTTAAAATGCGACTATGACAACGCCAAGATTTATGCTGGTTTTTACTCACCGATATGAGAAAGAAACTATTATAAAATTGCCGTAAAAAAGTAAACAGATAACTCTTCCGACTCTAGCACAAGTCTTCGAACAGTAGAAACACCAGAAAGAGTGTTGCCAGAAGTTATTTCAGTGGACGGGCTTGAGGCCACTGACAATACCTAGGTACTGAAATAGAAACAACAGGCAGTCTTGGCTTCTGAGTGAGAACTTTGTATCATATGGTTGAGGATCTTTGAGTGTGGACGCCAGCATGAAAGTCGCACTTTCTCGAAATTCTGCGAGACTGCGTTAACTGGCAGATGCGCCTTAATACATCTTCGTAAAGGAGCGAAATGATCGGATGTTAAAGTTCCGGCATTTCTCAGAGAACTGTCAGATGGCTTTTATTGTTCACCACATACATAAATGATGTAGCGAATAGCGTCGAAAGCCTCTTTAGGCTGTTCGCGGATGACGTTCTTTTATAAATTAAAGTCGTACCGCCAGGAAATTGTGGTGAAACAAGGAATTGTGGTGAACTGCAGGGGCGAAGGCCTTGGTTCAGAGACTGGTAGTTTGTCCTGAACGTACATAAATGTAAAGTATTGTACACGAATTATTATTCACGAATGGCGATAAATCACTGAATACAGTAAAAAGCGTAAAATACCTGGGAATATGCAGCCGCTACTGGTACGAACACATAAAATTAGTTATCGCAAAACGGTGATGCCCGACCGAGAGTCATTAGGAGATTCCAAAGGAACCTCAGTTCATGTACGTTGACTCTTAAAGACTATGATGCTATTTATTTATTTGAATAGCGAAGACTTCGCTGCTGCATGAACACAGGTCAGCACTGGAACGCTGTGGCGTGGTTTTTTCAACGTCAGTAAGCGAAACATCTTCCCTTTAATAATTTGTTTACACCATTTAAAATCGTTGTGAGGCACAATTGCAGTTAAACAGACACTGTCTGACACCTTATTTTGGTTGTAGGGCTGTACCAGTTCAAGGAAGTTTCATAATTTGGGAAAACAAAGAGTGAAAGCTAATGTAAAATGTACCTTAACGTGAACGAGCCGTCTGAACATGAATCTGCCGGTTCGAAACCAGTAACGGGGCTATTTAAATAAATAGCAGTATAAAAATTGGTTGACTGCTGTCATCTTCTCTGTAAGACTCAGTCTGTACTTTGTACACAGGCTCACAATGTCAGTTTCGACAAAAACAGAAATTCAAATCATTCACGAGAAAGGTAGCATGCATCATCCAAGTTCAGTCGATCCTTGAGTATAGCTCGCCAGCGTGACAGCCTTACCAGTGAGGATCAAGAGGGGAGATGAGATGGATGCAATGAAGAGCGATTCGGTTCGTCGCGAGTTCGTTTATCAAGCGTGAAAGCACCACAGGGACGCGACACTCCCCCCTCCTCCCCCCCCCCCCCCCCCCCTTCCCAGGACACTCTGCTCTCTGCCGCAACCCGTTTTCCTGCGTGGACTCTACAATTCTTGCATTTCAGACTTTCCTGGATGTATCTCTTTTTTTCTCCTTCCTGGAGATCTCCAAATTCTGTTATCGTCAATGCGTCGCTTATGGCCAAACCATTCTAATTATTCCTTTTCTTCTCGAAGTTTTATCTATTCCTTTTATTTGCTTGATGTCTTCATTTGTTAATCACCCATAAATGTGGATTTGCAATTTACTTATTATGCTTCATTTCCGTTGCCTGAAATTTTTCTTTCATTCTCTTTCTCAGTGTCCACACTTCGGCCCTATCATACCTTTCCAAGTAGCTTCTTCGTAACTTTGAACATATTGTCGTTCCCTAATAGAAGATGTAGCTTTTTAATAATTGGCCTTTGCTTTCCTAATTTTATTTCGTTCATCTTGATGGTCTCTTCTATCCGTTTTCAGCGTGAAAAAAATGGCTCTGAGCACTATGCGACTTAACTTCTGAGGGCATCAGTCGCCTAGAACTTAGAACTAATTAAACCTAACTAACCTAAGGACATCACACACATCCATGCCCGAGGCAGGATTCGAACCTGCAACCGTAGCGGTCGCTCGGCTCCAGACTGCAGCGCCTAGAACCGCACGGCCACTCCGGCCAGCTCAGTGTGAATAAAGTGCTTATAAGAGATTAAATTTATTTATGGATTCTTGTTATTTCTTGGTACAACAGTTCCTTAAAGAAGAGATTAAATTCTTAATAGCTCCATCCTCAGTCATTCACTGTAACATATCATTCCCACTAGGGTCCTTGGACCATCCCAATCGCAGTATGGATTTCAAAAGGGTCACTCTACTGAGTCAGCTACTTATATACATACTGAGCACGTAACTGAGAAAATAGGAAATGATACTTTTGTGAAAGTTACTTACTACATTTGCACAAATAGGTTAGCTTTCAACTTTGAAAAGACACAGCTCATCCAGTTTTGTATTGTAAAAACTATACCGCACCTTATTAATCTTGTACTCCAACAAGAAATAATAAAAACTGTAGAAAGTTCATCGTCCTAAGTTGTGCATATTGATGAGAAACTTGAAAAACACCTGCTAAAGCTTTTAGATCCAAGTACTTTTGCCGTAGGAATAATGCCAACATTGAGGACGTAGAAGGCACTAAGTTAACATTTTGCATATTTTCATTTACAGATGGCTAACGGGATAATGTTCTGGGGTCACTCCTCACTTATTGCACAAAAGGTAGTACTCATAACTATGTGTGTAGTTCGCACATGTACGTCTTGCAGGCATTTCTTTAAGTAGCCGTGAATATTAACCACAGCTTTGCAGTACATTTATTCACTTATGAAATTTGAAAAGTAATAGAGATATTCACATGTATTACATAAGAACTAAAATGACATACACTGCTCTTTAATGAATCTAACTTCGGTACAGGAAGAGGTGATAGCTGCAGTTATAAAACTCTTTGACAAGCTCCCCATGAAAATGAAATGCCTGACGGATACAGAAGTGTTTCCAGATGCAGATGGAAGATGTTTCTCTTTAAAAAATCCTTGTGTAACATGTAATGGTGCAGTTATATACTTTTTCCCAAAGAATAATTAATTTCAAACATAAGTGAGAAAGAATATTAATTCCAAATTGTCGCTGAGTGATGGGAAAAGGGCAGCAAGTGAGGGAAAAATCCTTTTATTAACACTTACGGGAAAAAAATCTGTTATACAGGGTGATTCAAAAAGAATACCACAACTTTAAAAATGTGTATTTAATGAAAGAAACATAATATAACCTTCTGTTATACATCATTACAAAGAGTATTTAAAAAGGTTTTTTTTCACTCAAAAACAAGTTCAGAGATGTTCAATATGGCCCCCTCCAGACACTCGAGCAATATCAACCCGATACTCCAACTCGTTCCACACTCTCTGTAGCATATCAGGCGTAACAGTTTGGATAGCTGCTGTTATTTCTCGTCTCAAATCATCAATGGTGGCTGGGAGAGGTGGCCGAAACACCATATCCTTAACATACCCCCATAAGAAAAAATCGCAGGGGGTAAGATCAGGGCTTCTTGGAGGCCAGTGATGAAGTGCTCTGTCACGGGCTGCCTGGCGGCCGATCCATCGCCTCGGGTAGTTGACGTTCAGGTAGTTACGGACAGATAAGTGCCAATGTGGTTGATTGTGGAATTTGCAGCTCTCTGCTAGCTCTGCGAGTCGATTTTCCTGGGCTGCGAACAAATGCTTGCTGGATGCGTGCTACATTTTCATCACTCGTCCTCGCCCGTCCAGAACTTTTCCCTTTGCACAAACACCCATTCTCTGTAAACTGTTTATATCAACGTTTAATACACCACCTATCAGGAGGTTTAACACCATACTTCGTTCGAAATGCACGCTGAACAACTGTCGTCGATTCACTTCTGCCATACTCAATAACACAAAAGCTTTCTGTTGAGCGGTCGCCATCTTAGCATCAACTGACGCTGACGCCTAGTCAACAGCGCCTCAAGCGAACAAATGTACAACTAAATGAAACTTTATAGCTCCCTTAATTCGCCGACAGATAGTGCTTAGCTCTGCCTTTTGTCGTTGCAATTAAATTCCTAAAGTTGTGGTATTCTTTTTGAATCACCCTGTATATTGTCGTGCAAGAGCTTCTGAGCTGCCATCTAGCTTCAAGTTTCGGGGAATGCAGTTCGCAGAAGACTGATGGGCATGACGAACAGTGGGTCGAACTGCTCGAAGTCTATAATTCGCTGTAGGCGGACTGAAACATGAAGAGTAATACAAACTGTCAGTCGTAGATTTGTATCAGTTTTACGCTCATGTTTATTTGATTGCGTCAGGATTGGCCTATTATGACAACATTATTAACAATGCTTTAGAACAGTTAGAGAGTCAATATTACTAGGCGCAGTGACTATTTTTCTTCGAAGAACATATGATTTTATTTGTTTCTCAGCAGCTCACTGTTTTCTGTACAAACCAAATGAAGTGATAGTGACACTAATTTATTTTGCTTGAATGCATTGTGCAGTTTCTGTTAGCAACTGCTGTGTGGAATTATGACATTTACTTATACCATGTTTTGGAAATGATTCACTGGTAACGCTCGTTTCACAATAATTCCTGCAAACGTTTCGTCATTTTGACATCACACACAATCTCGACGACCACATGATCGGCCATCGTCTTTCGTTAGCATTCGATACGGGCCTCTCACAAGATTTCATGCTGGCGTACGGGAGATTTACAAAAACATGTCACTCTTGGAATGATTTATTATAATTATTACTATAAGGAACTGTCGCGTAATGATTTATCGACGGTTAATGCCTCCATATAAGAGTGGTCTCTTAGGAGCGAGTTATTATCGTGAATAATTTACGAATTAAGAATGAAATATACTTGTTTTATAATCTGCAGTATGCCGTTTCAATGTAACGGAGCACTGAAAATTTCTCTTAAACGCATCACCATTATCATTAACCGTCGCTTAATAACGTATCAACGAAACAAGCCTTCAAGATAGAATGTGATAACCAAGACCGGAGTTAAACATCGCTTTTGTCATGTTAGCGTTGTTAACACGTTCTGTTACTTTCTTCTGAAAGTAATACATGTGCGTTTGGCCAAATTGGAAGTTATTTACACTCAGTGAAATCTGAGAACGAAGCATCAAATAATTGTTTAGGGCTTTCCGGGTATGTGGTTAGGCAGGAGCCTAAGAATGACAGCTCACATTGCTGCGACTGAAATGGGCAACAAGGAAATTAATGTTCTTTCTTCTCACAAGTATTTGGCTCATTATTTCCAACTATGTGCTGCCTTTTGAGTGTGTGATTAGGCAGGAATAGCTGCGAGTGAAACGATGAGTAAGGTTCATATTCTTTTTTGTCATAAATATTTCGCTATTTATTTACGAATGTGTGGCGTTTTCCGACGGTGAAGTTAATCAGGAACCTAAGAGTACAGCTTTAATCGCCGCGACTGAAACGAGCAGCAATAAAATTCACATTCTGCCTTTTCACTAAAACATGCCTCTTTATTTAGGAATATGTAGCGACTTTCGGGTATGTGGTAAGGCAGCAACCTAAGAGGACAGCTTAAACTGCTGCGAGTGAGTCGAGGAGCAATAATATTCATATTCTTCCTTGTCACAAAGTCGACAGCCGATCATGCGGGTCGATATTGGGTGCGACAGGACTGTTGTGAAAAGAGCCTTCCCCATGAGTCACTCCGGGGAAGCCGAGCGTTATTTTCACAGTCAGTTGCGTATTCTAAGGTCCCAGTCGTGAGTTTTATGCTGGGAAGTTAATGTCTCAGGGGATTTTTATCTTAGACCCATAAAAGTGGTAGCCTGCCAGAAAAAAACTTCCATCTTCAAATTGTAGCTCGGATTATAAGCCTCATTCCAAACTTATTGAAAAAGGAAGCCACTACAGACGTAGAGGGATTCTTAAATAAAAATTATTAGTCATTTTTGTAGAAAAAACTCTAAATGACCAGTACGTAGCCACATTAATATTTTTTCAAAGTTGTAAATCATTCCAAAGGTGTTACCTTCGGTTCATGTCGGGACCGAAGCAGGCTGGTCCATTTCAGGAATGTTATAATCCACAAACCATTGCCTCACAGATGTTGCTTTACGACAGGGTGCAAGGTCATGTTGGTACCTCTAGCGTACACAGCACACAATGCTGTAAAATGTGTTCATATTCTTCCACATTTAGCGTTTTCTTCAGTGCAATGAGGGAAACACGTCTCTACCACAACATCATCTTCTTCATGCTTCACTGTTGGCACTACAAACAATGGCAAGCAAAGTTCTCCAGGTATTCGCCAAACCGTTCCATCGGATTTTCACAGAATATAATGTGATTCATCCTTCCAAATCACTCGTTTCCAGTCATCCAGTTTCCAGTGGTGGAGCTCTTTATACTACCTCAAGTGTTGCTCAGGACTGGCTAGAGAAATGTTTGGTTTACAAAAGGCTGCTCTACCACTGCCACCCAGTCTTCCTTTCTACAAACAGTCATTGTACCATCCGCACTGCAGTTAGCACTCTGGAACTCACGTGTGATTCCTTCTCCTGGTTTCATGCGATTTTTTTACAACCACCCTCCCTGTGCTTCACTGTGTGAGGTCTGCTGGACTTGGTTTAGCTGTGGTTGTTCCTTTGCGTTTCCACTTCGTAATCATGTCACCAACACTCGACTTGAGCGGCTTTTCAAGGGTTTAAACATACCGGGTGATCAAAAAGTCAATATAAATTTGAAAACTAAATAAATCGCGGAATAATGTAGATAGAGAGGTACAAATTGACACACATGTTTAGAATGACATGGGGTTTTATTAGAACCAAAAAAATACAAAAGTTCAAAAAATGTCCGACGGATGGCGCTTCATCTGATCAGAATAGCAATAATTAGCATAACAAAGTAAGGCAAAGCAAAGACGATGTTCTTTACAGGAAAAGCTCAATATGTCCACCATCATTCCTCAACAGTAGCTGTAGTCGAGGAATAATGTTGTGAACAGTACTGTAAAGCATGTCCGGAGTTATGGTGAGGCATTGGGCGGATGTTGTCTTTCAGCATCCTTAGAGATGTCGGTCGATCGCGATACACTTGCGACTTTAGGTAACCCCAAAGCCAATAATCGCACGGACTGAGGTCTGGGGACCTGGGAGGCCAAGCATGACGAAAGTGGCTGCTGAGCACACGATCATCACCAAACGATTCGCGCAAGAGATCTTTCACGCGTCTAGCAATATGGGGTGGAGCGCCATCCTGCATAAACATCGTACGTTCCAGCAGGTGTTTATCAGCCTGGCTGGGGACGATGCGATTCTGTAACATATCGGCGTACCTCTCACCCGTCACGGTAGTAGTTACAAAACCAGAATCACGCATTCCCTCGAAGAAAAAGGTCCGATAACTGTAGATGTGGTAAATCCAACCCATACCGTGACTTTCTCGTCGTGCGGAGGAGTTTCCACGACAGTTCTAGTATTTTCGGTAACCCAAATTCTGCAGTTGTGGGCGTTGACAGACCCTCGGAGCGTGAAATGAGCTTCGTCGGTCCACAACACGTTACTCAACCAATCGTCATCTTCCGCCATCTTCTGAAACGCCCACACCGCAAATGACCTCCGCTTCACTAAATCGCCAGGTAACAGTTAATGATGCCGATGGGTTTTGTACGGATAGCACCGGAGGGTACGCCTCAGTGCCAACCATACAGTAGTGTATGGAATGCCGGTGCGACGTGCGACTGCACGAGCGCTGACTTCCCCGTGCATAGACGAACCCTCTACAGTCTCCATTCCTTCCTGAACTGTCTCAGCAGCATTACGCCTTGTGCGCGGGCGGCCACTACGGGGTCTATCGTCTAAACAACCCGTGGCTTCGAACTTCGAAATCATTTTTGCCACAGCTGCATTTGTCAACGGACCTTTACCCGTTCGAATCCCCTTCCTATGGCAATAGGATCCTAACGCTGAACTAGCACATTCCCATTCTGATAATACAGCTTCACTAAAAGCGCCTTTTCAGGTAACGTCAACATGCTGCGACTGCTGGCGCATCTGATTCTCTCTCTCATAACAGCTCCTTTTATACACGATTGACATGCGCAGTCACTGACGTTTTGCTGTCCAGCGCCATCTGTCGGACATTTTGTGAACTTTGTTTTTTTTGTTCTAATAAAACCCCATGTCATTCCAAGCATGTGTGTCAATTTTTACCTCGCTATCTGCATTATTCCGTGGTTTATTAAGTTTTCAAATTTACACTGACTTTTTGATCCCCCAGTACTTGGATTTGTTACTCATGTGAGATCCAATAAGTAGTCCGAAGTCACTGAGCTCTGATGACCAACCCAACTGCTTCTCTGATGGTTATGTGTCTCATAGAAGCACTACTTGCCTTTGCCAGCCACACTTCTAGCATGGATGAATGATGATTGAAAATGACGGTTTTTTGTTTATCTGGATGATTGTTTGCATGTATGACTGTTGCCTGTAATCTGTTATACCTTAAATCGTCTGGTTAGCATGGAGATCGGTCTTTTCTCTGAGGTGCCTGGGTATTTTGTGCCTAACTGATGAATAAGTTGGTGGGTCGAAGTGGTTCAAAAAATGGCTCTGAGCACTATGGGACTTAACATCTATGGTCATCAGTCCCCTAGAACTTAGAACTACTTAAGCCTAACTAACCTAAGGACATCACACAACACTCAGTCATCACGAGGTAGAGAAAATCCCTGGCCCCGCCAGGAATCGAACCCGGGAACCCGGGCGCGGGAAGCGAGAACGCTACCGCACGACCACGAGCTGCGGACGGTCGAATTGGAAGGCGTCTCATACAGATCTTCTGATTTCTTTTTGATGTACGAGGTGTGGTTGTAAAGTTTTAAGAATGGATCCGCTACTGCTTACTGGTTTGGCAGGCAGGTACAGGGAGGGTGGCAAACAAAATAAGGCATTTTTCATGGCACAACTACACAGCCATTCATGCTTGTTGTACGATTCAGAGTTAAATTTCCAATTTAATTGGTGACTTTTCTTTTTAACTGTCTGCGAAATTGTTAAAGCAGGAGTCGGCCTACCTAGCCTCTTAATTTCTAATTTTTCTTCAAACTTCCGTGAACTGAAGGGTTGGGACTGTGAAGTACTGTGCCATCCACCATACTCCCCGGACTTAAGTCCTTGTGACTGATTTGATTCCGAAGATGAAGGAACCACTTCGTGGCATTCGCTTCAGAACTGTTCCAGAGATTCGACAGGCACCAGACCACTCCATTCGCACCTTCAACAGAACAGGCTCTGCTGACGGTATACTAAGCCTTCCACATCGCTGGCAACGTGTTCTACACAACGCTGGTGACTACTTTGAAGGACAGTAACAGGTGCAAACATGTAACTCTTTTGTGACAGTTGTGAATAAATAGTTGCCACTATTTAAGTTCCAACCCTCGTACATCCCATCTTCCGGTTTCCATCCCGTTCTTATAATTCCTTCGTGCTGCATCGTTCTTTTTTTTCTTCTTTTAGGGAGTGTATCACAACTAAGGAGTCGAATTAGGATTCTCCCATTATTATGATTGTGGTATTGCCCTTCCTGTTCACCTACATCCCCACAGTTAGCTTCCCTTAATCGATGTTCAAAAATAACTGCCTCATTCACACCAGTAGCGTATCTACTGAAACGTCACAACATGGATTTGGATACACAGTGACAAGTTTAACTGCTCTCAAATAAGGTATATCATCTTGATATTACTGCCACAGACGGCAGTCTCGTATATTGGGAACAACGTCTGTAAACGTTGAGTATATCTTACGCATACAGAGAAAGTATGATAATTAACAGCGAAAATCTGGTGTAAATGAAGGCATAAATGTGTCGGTAAAAATGCGGTTTGTGGGATGACTGTGGACTCTTGGTTCAGAGTCAACACCGACTTAAAGACTGCGCAATTTGCGGACGCCCGGCGGCAGCTTTCAAACGAGAGAGCTGACGAAACAGCTGCAGCTCAGATTCTGTGAGATAATCACGCCGCCACGCCGCACAGCTGGCGTGCAGTCACCTAGCCTGTCACGCTCAAAAGAACTTTGTGTCGTGCCCAGAAGCACCCAAACGATTTGATCTTTGCTTAAATTGGCATTATGTAGAAAAGTTTTCCGATTGATTTGTTGCGTGGTTTACTAATGCCCCACCATTTATCGTAACAAACAATCACGCTATGGACGTAGGATGATTGCATAATGCATTCAAGGTCATTTCCCTTGCCCCCTAATTTTTTTTATGTTAAGATAGTTAAGAACATTTGGACTAAGAACATTCTAACTAGATGTACAAGGTAACAACTCACAACTGCGGGGAGTGGCAATTGACATACGACATAAATAAATGTAAAGTTCCAAGATGCTACTCCAGGCGGGTGTAAAATGAATGTTCAAAAATGGTTCAAATGGCTCTGAGCACTATGGGACTTAACTTCTAAGGTCATCAGTCCCCTAGAACTTAGAACTACTTAAACCTAACTAACCTAAGGACATCACACACATCCATGCCCGAGGCAGGATTCGAACCTGCGACCGTAGCGGTCTCGCGGTTCCAGACTGTAGCGCCTAGAACCGCACGGCCACCCCAGCCGGCTAAAATGAATGTGCGCAACGGAAAATAATAAACGCTAAAATGAAGATTCGGCCCTGTCTACCCCCTGAAGCAGATCTTAGGATCTCTTAATTCTATAAATAAGAATCTAAACATAAATGAATGATGAAGGCAACTAATCCTACTAAATGATAAACGTTGTTCCTGCTTATATATTTATTGTAGATTAAAAAAACCTTTATATTACAAAGTTTACATTTCCTAAGTAAAATTACTAAGCAATTGCCCACTTCTGCCCCTTATTATGACTGTGTGATCTACACTCATGCTCATAAATTAAGCATAATGCTGATACATTGTGAAAATCGCTCTGGTGGGCGGTTTGCTGGTTTAAATCACCTCGGGGTATGACCATACGGTGCATCTGACCTGCGGTCGTCGCACGGTGGCGCTGGCAGCAGTCCACATACGCAGAGGTGTGTTGGTGTTTGTCAGAGTACGGTGCAGCGAGTAAGTGTGCAGACTTTTTCAGACGTGCTAATCGTGACTGTGTGTTGAAAATAACTCAAAGAACACATATTGATGACGTTATGAGGGATAGAATACTTAGGGCGACTGGGGGCTGGTCAAACACAGCAGGTCGTAGCATGGGCCCTCCGTGTGCCACAAATTGTGATCTCAAGATTACGGCAAGGATTCCAGCAGACAGAAAATGTGTCCAGGGCCTACAGTACGGGACGTCCACTGTGTACAACACCACAAAAAGACCGATATCTCACCATCAGTGCCCGCAGACGGTCACGGAGTACTGCAGGTAGCCTTGCTCGGGACCTTACCGCAGCCACTGGAACAGTTGTCTCCAGACACACAGTCTACAGACGACTGAACAGACATGGTTTATTCGCCCGGAGACCTGCAAGGTGAATTACACTGACCCCTGGTCACAGGAGAGCCCGTAAAGCCTGGTGTCAAAACACAGTACATGGTCATTGGAACAGTGGTCCCAGGTTATGTTCACGGACGAGTCCAGGCATAGTCTGAACAGTGATTCTCGCTGGGTTTTCATCTGGCGTGAACCAGGAAACAGATATCAACCCCTTAATGTCCAGCCGACCGCGGTGGCCGTGCGGTTCTGGCGCTGCAGTCCGGAACCGCGGGACTGCTACGGTCGCAGGTTCGAATCCTGGCTCGGGCATTGATGTGTGTGATGTCCTTAGGTTAGTTAGGTTTAAGTAGTTCTACGTTCTAGGGGACTTGTGACCTAAGATGTTGAGTCCCATAGCGCTCAGAGCCATTTTGAACCTTAATGTCCTTGAAAGGGACCTGTATGGAGGTCGTGTTTTGATGGTGTGGGGTGGGATTATGATTGGTGCACGTACACCCCTGCATGTCTTTGACAGAGGAACTGTAACAGGTCAGGTGTATCGGGACATCATTTTGCACCAGTATGTCCGCCTTTTCAGGGGTGCAGTGGGTCCCACCTTCCTCCAGCTCGAGCACCTGATCCAGAGTATGCCAACTTGTTGTGCGGCCTGTGTACGTGTGCATGGTGATCATATCCCATACTTATGTCAGGGTACATGTGCAGGAAACAATGGCGTTTTGTAGCACATGTGTTTCAGGACAGTTTTCTCAACTTATCACCAATACTGTGGACTTACAGATCTGTGTCGTGTGTGTTCCTTATGTTCCCATGCTATTAGCGCCAGTTTTTTGCGGTGTCACGTTGTGGTGGCACCACATTCTGCAATTACAGGGTGTTTCAAAAATGACCGGTATATTTGAAACGGCAATAACAACTAAACGAGCAGCGATAGAAATACACCGTTCGTTGCAATATGCTTGGGAGAACAGTACATTTTCAGGCGGACAAACTTTCGAAATTACAGTAGTTACAATTTTCAACAACAGATGGCGCTGCAAGTGATGTGAAAGATATAGAAGACAACGCAGTCTGTGGGTGCGCCATTCTGTACGTCGTCTTTCTGCTGTAAGCGTGTGCTGTTCACAACGTGCAAGTGTGCTGTAGACAACATGGTTTATTCCTTAGAACAGAGGATTTTTCTGGTGTTGGAATTCCACCGCCTAGAACACAGTGTTGTTGCAACAAGACGAAGTTTTCAACGGAGGTTTAATGTAACCAAAGGACCGAAAAGCGATACAATAAAGGATCTGTTTGAAAAATTTCAACGGACTGGGAACGTGACGGATGAACGTGCTGGAAAGGTAGGGCGACCGCGTACGGCAACCACAGAGGGCAACGCGCAGCTAGTGCAGCAGGTGATCCAACAGCGGCCTCGGGTTTCCGTTCGCCGTGTTGCAGCTGCGGTCCAAATGACGCCAACGTCCACGTATCATCTCATGCGCCAGAGTTTACACCTCTATCCATACAAAATTCAAACGCGGCAACCCCTCAGTGCCGCTACCATTGCTGCACGAGACATTCGCTAACGATATAGTGCACAGGATTGATGACGGCGATATGCATGTGGGCAGCATTTGGTTTACTGACGAAGCTTATTTTTACCTGGACGGCTTCGTCAATAAACAGAACTGGCGCATATGGGGAACCGAAAAGCCCCATGTTGCAGTCCCATCGTCCCTGCATCCTCAAAAAGTACTGGTCTGGGCCGCCATTTCTTCCAAAGGAATCATTGGCCCATTTTTCAGATCCGAAACGATTACTGCATCACGCTATCTGGACATTCTTCGTGAATTTGTGGCGGTACAAACTGCCTTAGACGACACTGCGAACACCTCGTGGTTTATGCAAGATGGTGCCCGGCCACATCGCACGGCCGACGTCTTTAATTTCCTGAATGAATATTTCGATGATCGTGTGATTGCTTTGGGCTATCCGAAACATACAGGATGCGGCGTGGATTGGCCTCCCTATTCGCCAGACATGAACCCCTGTGACTTCTTTCTGTGGGGACACTTGAAAGACCAGGTGTACCGCCAGAATCCAGAAACAATTGAACAGCTGAAGCAGTACATCTCATCTGCATGTGAAGCCATTCCGCCAGACACGTTGTCAAAGGTTTCGGGTAATTTCATTCAGAGACTACGCCATATTATTGCTACGCATGGTGGATATGTGGAAAATATCGTACTATAGAGTTTCCCAGACCGCAGCGCCATCTGTTGTTGAAAATTGTAACTACTGTAATTTCGAAAGTTTGTCTGCCTGAAAATGTACTGTTGTCCCAAGCATATTGCAACAAACGGTGTATTTCTATCGCTGCTCGTTTAGTTTTTATTGCCGTTTCAAATATACCGGTCATTTTTGAAACACCCTGTATCTTTAATTTATGAGCATGAGTGTAATATCAATAGCGCGAAATCACTGACATCATCCACGTACCAAACACTAGAAGACACTACTTTCAAAGATGATCTACGGTGGTGAGGAGCCTCAGTGGAAATAAACTAACGTGATCACAGCTGTTTAGCTTTTATAGCCGTAATATGCTGAAGCAATTTGCGATATCACCGTGTGTACTGCGTCCGGTGCGTCGAAGTGATGGTTCTCGTACTCGTCTGCGACGATGGAAGAATTCCAGCCACAGATAAACTAGGACGGCAGAAGGCGGTCCTCTGACTAATATACTCTAAAACTGTCTTCTCCTCTCTGTGTTCTACAGACGAGAAACGCGAACTCCCAGCCACAAGGACGGAGTTCAGATAACGTCTCAACGTAAGTATAGGCAGAGGAGAAGTGCTCTCAATTACTGAACGCTGCTTACTCCACGACGACTTCCAACCCGGAGGTGAAGTCCAGAATCGTATAGGTTCGCAACAGTACAGTGCCTAACTGTTCTAGTTATAAACTTTCCTGAGAGCAAAGACAGCAAGTCCATCTGTTCTAACAAATCTGATATCGAGCGACCGTCACACACGGGCGCTCCTAACGGAAGACCTCGTCTCTCCACCGCTGTCTTTCCAGCAAGGCTCAGCTCCCCACCGTCGTAATTCCGAATACGAATCATATTCCCGAAACCACGGAATATTCTCCCTCTCTACAGATTCTTCCGAACGCCGACCAACCATATTTTAGTCTTTTATTTGTAACCTCCCTACCGTAATTTATTAAGAATGACAATATTATTTATGAATGCTAATGGACATTGCGCTAAGTGTAACCTCTCCACTGAAATTTTAAAGACAGAAATAATAAATGAATGGGAGCCAAACGTAACCTCCCTAGCAATTAAATTTAATGACAATAAAAGTGAGAATCGCAATCTGACTCAAGTATAAGTTCTTCATAAAAAATTAAGGTCCATTCAGTGATAAGAAAATCTCAGTGATAATAATGATTCAATTAAACCGAAATATCGGTCTTTGGCCCTGTGCAAAAAATCAAAATTAAAATTCTTACCTCATTACAACACCTAATCAAATTTCTGCTCTTGTTCTTGCGCACCGCTTGGAGGAACTGCATTGCAAATAATAATATTCCTTTTTTTTTTTTTTTGTAATCTAATTGAAAACTGAAACTTTTGTTTAAGGGAAGTGGAACGAAATAGTTACTTCAATCAAATGAAAATTTTATGTAAAATTGCTTTTGAAATCAAAGTTATTATTGGGGGCACTTGTTGAAAATTAGTTACAATAGTTAAACTTTACATTATCCGATGATTATCTTAATTAACAGTATACCTCATTCAGCATCTTGACCAGTGTTGTCGCCAGACCACATCACGCAACCCCACTGGGCTGCTACCACTGACCGACCGCTCTGCATGACGACTACTGCCGTACTGCACGCCACTGAACAGAGCTACTGCTCGCGACGACTACTGACAGAGTACTGCCCTCAACTAGACAGAGCTACAGACTCGCAACGACTGACCGACAGACTGAGAACCGCTCGCAACACTCGCGCGGTCAAGCGCATACTCTCTGGTCACAGATGCTACAATGCCTCGCCATCGCTGCTATGTTACATACGTGTTTCATAACCCTCCACTGGGGGGGCAAAAATTTGGCAGCGATGGTGAGTCATTTGGACTTGCCAAGCGCGGCAAAATTTTTCTTTAATTAACAAAATTCTACAACTTACAGAATATTTAAATGTTGTGCACACGCACTAAGTACAAAATATATCAGACAAAGACAAAATGTGAGTACAAAACATAGTAGCAAATCAGAAAAATGTATATACAAATTATTTGACAGATAACAAAGTGCACAGGCACTGAAAAAAATTCTTTAGCATATTCAGAACAAATAAACAGACTGGCAAAATATTATGTTGACAAGTGACATGAGTGCACATGCACTGCAGTTGAGAACATATCAGTAATTGATGAAATGTATGTACAATTAGTAACAAATGACATAAGTGCATTCGCATTAAAGTATTGAATATACAGAATAATAGAAATCATATTGAAAAATGAGAAAAGTGTACAGGGACTGAAGTTCAGTAGAAAACATATTAACACCTAACAGAAGTGCACATGCACTGTAGTTCAGAAAATGAAATGTATATACAATATAAAAGATAAAAGTGCACATATACTGTACTTCAGAACAAATCAAAAAAATGTCTTTAGCATTTTGGCAATAAATAAACATAATAGCAAAAAAAATCATGTCGACCAGTGACATAAGTGTACTCGCACTGGAGTTTAGCGAATCGAAAAAAAATGTATAACCCATGAACATAAATAATGTTAGCAAAAAAATGATTTTCACTATGTGACAAGAATTAGGATAGGAAAGGGAAGGATTGCATCATGGTTGTAGCATTTTAGATTGCACACAGCTGTTTTGAAAGTCCATATCTTTCCACAGAAGTACAACACCAAGTGACACAACTTGAAGTTCTTTTCCCCTCAGAATTTATCAGTGTAGCCAAGACACTGAACTGTCGTAGTAATATTCCATTTTTTTTTTATTTTGGCAGTATATTAGGTACACCAAACAGTGGGACCATAATAACGTCTTCATCGCTCACGGTGGTGGACAGCATGTCGTGTCAACACCACGCTCTTACAAGGCACACCAACGTAGAATTAGTGCAAAACCAAAGATAGTGCTCCATGATCACTAGGATAAACAGGACAAATGGACATCGCAGTAATTCAGGGTAGTTAGCTCATGAGGTGAAGGACATTAAGTCACATAATATTGTCAATTACAATAGTAGTTTGCGGCATTCATAGCCCAGTTATTGAACATTTCTGTACCATGTATGTAGTATTACAGAAAAATGTTCATTAATTGTTTTACATAGAATCAGTAATCTTCTTTTCCTAGTTACAAAGCATTATTAAATAATCGCATTCTTTTCCAGTTACAAAGTATGGCATAGTTAATTAATCATTTGTCATTTCAATATAGTATTAATCATTAACCTTCTCCTAATTACAAAGCATCATGAAACAATCGCATTCTTTTCCAGTTACAAAGTATGGCATATTTAATTAATCATTTGTCATTTCAATAGTAATAATCATTAGCTTTTTCCTAATTACAAAGCATTATTAAACAGTCACATTCATTTCCAATTATAAAGTATAGTTAATTAATCATTTGTCATTTCAATATAGTAAGAATCATTAGCTTTTTCCTAATTACAAAGCATTATTAAACAGTCACATTCATTTCCAATTATAAAGCATAGTTAATTAATCATTTGTCATTTCAATATAGTAAGAATCATTAGCCTTCTAATTACAAAGCATTATGAAACAATCGCATTCTTTTCCAGTTACAAAGTATGGCATATTTAATTAATCATTTGTCATTTCAATAGTAATAATCATTAGCTTTTTCCTAATTACAAAGCATTATTAAACAGTCACATTCATTTCCAATTATAAAGCATAGTTAATTAATCATTTGTCATTTCAATATAGTAAGAATCATTAGCCTTCTAATTACAAAGCATTATGAAACAATAGCATAGTTAATTAATTATGTATCATTCCAATCTAGTAAGAATCATTAGCCTTCTTCTAATTACAAAGCATTATTAAACAGTCACATTCATTTCCAATTACAAAGATGAACATTGAAAACAAGAGCTAATTAATGGCATAATTAATAACAATTCATTAGGTGACACTAATTATTGGCACTCAGTGGCCATCAGGTATCGAATAGTATAAAGCATTGTTCCTCATTCAGTATTATTCAGATCATTACAAAGTCATTATTAAAAATCAGTTAATTATAGTCATAGCATTAATAATCATGGGGATTATAAGTAGTCTCATTACAATAACAGTGGCAATTACTAGCCAGTTACTAAGCGTTATTTTATATATATGTGTATTTTTGTTGTCTCATTAAGAAGTCATTACTCAAGTGACATACTATTCAGAGCTAATCAGTATTATTCAGAATTTTCTCAAACTGGTATCACTATTTGGGACTGTTAATACATTTTTTTTTTTGTTAGCAATGCATTGCGTTGGGATCGATAATTAATTGCTGAGGCATAACACTATTTGCTTTTGACCTATTGCTGCAAATGAGGATAGGTAACGTCATTCGTCATGAGTCAGCTGTAGCAAGGTTATGTAACAAGGCAGTATATGTGATTACATTTATAAATGGTAAACACAAATGGGTAAAAAAAATAAAAATGCAAGTACTAGAACAGGTATAATAAGTAACAGTTTTAGTAAGTATCATGACAAGCGTCTCCTGGAAAAAATACAAAATGGATTATTGACCTGAAAGAAGAAACGCACACTATGCTGAAAAGTAGTGAACTTCGAATTAACAAGTAGTGAAATGTGTATAAAATGTGTTCCGTAGCTGTCCTTTCCAAAACTTTCCGTCATCCTACTATGCAATAAAGCACCTGCTGTCAAAACAAACTGCAACAAATACTTAAATAACTACATAGCATAAATATAAAATTCCAACATTATCCTCATCTGTAAAGAAAAAACTTCATTATCAATCACTTCATTATCCATATTATCATAACTTCATTATTATCATCACCTGTAAAGAAAAACTTCATTATTCATAATACCATATCCTTCATCATTATTCATCAGTATTCACTATCATCTGCAAAAAATCACTTCATTACTCGTTATACAACTATTCCTTATCTCTAGCATATTTCATCACTAAAACTAAGATGTGTAGTTCAGTCTGACAGCCTGCATCAATCACCTTGTATTCTGAAAGAAAAAATTAGTTAAGACTGCTATTCTACGATGAGTATAGTATATTCTTGTTAATGCTTGTTAATCCTGATCCATTTACTCTTCCTCATAAAGTTATTGCATCTTCTTTCGTTTATTCCGTAGGTGAAATTCCCATTTCTGTTGAATTTATTTCTTACACACATCATTTCTTTCTGAAATTGCTGAACAAAGATTAATGTCTTGCATTTAAAATCATATACCCATTAAATAATGACTGGTTTATGGTAACATAATTAACCATACAGCATAACATGACAGAAAACATAATATGTCAAAGGCATTGACAGTGTTCAGAGGCAAAATGTACAGATAATATCACAATGCAACAGCAAAAATGTAAAACAGTCACGATGTTGAGATGTCATAAGGCAAAAAATGTCAAAGTCAACAGGTGTGTTATATCTTAACTATTTCACAGTGCATACAAACAAAACTGGAGTACAATCATATACACAAAAAAAATGGAAAATGTGCACGGTCTGATGTGTAACGACAAGAAAAGCGACCTGCTAACCTTACCTTGCCGGGCACTTGCCAAGAAAAAATGCGATAATCATCAGTAATTAGTCAAGTGAAATAATTGCATTAATAAATGACATTATAGTGTGTTGAATCATAAAGTGTCTTCATTCAATAAACGGTTTAATGTTTGAGATATGGTGGTTGCCTTTCGATTTTCTAATTCTCAAAGTTTCGACGTGTACAACATTGGGGTGAGGGATGCTGCGAATCCGATATGGACCTGCGTATAGAAGTTCAAATTTACTGCACTTACCTTTTAATTTACTGGATAAATAATGTGTACGTAATAATATTTTCTGTCCAACGTGAAAGTCTCGGCGTCTACCAACCTGTTTTTGCTGTCTTCTCCGGCGCTCTGCGGCACGTTTGATGTTGTTCAGCGCAATGTCAATTATTTCGTGGTGTCTTAGTCGACGACATTTAGGGAAGTTTACTAATTCTTTAATTTTGTTTGGTGGTTCAACGTTTTTCAGTATAATAGACGGAGATAGCATAGTGGATTCATTTGGAATGGAATTAATTACATCTTGGAATGAGAGTATGTGTGTATCCCAATCAATATGTCTTTTGTGGCAGTATATTCGGCACAGCTTACCAATTTCTTTCATTAATCTTTCACAGGGGTTCGAAGAAGCGTGGTACTTGGATATATAAATCGGAGAAATGTTTCTAGCTCGTAACATGCGTGTCCATACGCTACTACGAAATTGAGATCCATTGTCAGAAATTACTTTCATCACATGCCCTACATGAAATAGAAAATGTTTTACAAATGCTTTCGAAACAGTTTTAGCAGTAGCTTTACGTAACGGAGTGAAAGTAACAAATTTTGAAGTGAGCTCAACAGCGACAAAGATGTAGCAAAAACCTCTGTTAGTTCTCGGAATCGAACCAAAAATATCTACTGCAGCCATGTGTCTTAATTTAACAGGTATAATGGGATATAATGGAGGAATATGTGAAGTGGCGTCTGATTTAGCTTTCTGGCAAATTTTACAAGACGCTAAAACTCGTCGTATACGTTTCTCCATGTTAGTAAAATAAGAGTTCTGTCTCAGTATAAGAAAACATTTTCGTGCTCCGTAATGTGCGTAACTTAAATGAGTGTACCAAATTAATTTGTTAACCAGTTCGTCAGGAATGCATAATAACCAATTGTTGCTGTCAGGATGAGAGCGGCGAAACAGAATGTCATTGCGTACAGTGTAGTGGTTCCTAATCGTAACATTTTTCCTATCTTGCCAAAGGTGTTTAATTTCTTTCCACACATTGTCCTTATTTTGCTCTTGCGCTATGTCCTGTAGTGACGATGAAATAAAGTTTTCAAATGCGACTTGCTGAATGTACATGACACTGAAATTTGTTTTGCAGAAGTTGGTTGCTACGTCTTGCTGATTGTTGCCGAGAGAACGCGATAGTGCGTCTGCTATAACATTTTGTGTGCCGGGAATGTGAACAATCGTAAAATTAAATTCTTGCAAATAAAGTTTCCATCTGCTTAATCTGTCGTGAGTAAATTTAGCTGAAAGCAAAAATTGTATTGCTCTGTGGTCTGTGTAGACGGTGGTATGTCTGCCATAAAGAAAGTGCCGAAATCTCGTAAAAGCCCATACAACACATAATGTTTCAAGTTCTGTAACAGAATAATTTCGTTCAGCGGATGACAGAATGCGGCTTGCAAATGCGATGTTTTTAATAACTGTTGACCCATCTTCTTCAATTTCCTGGAAAATATGTACGCCTAAAGCGGTGTTAGAACTGTCGGTGGCAATGGAAAAATTTCTAGTAAGATCGGGGTGCGATAAAAGTGGAGCATTCAACAAAGCATGCTTCAGGTTCATGAACTCAGAATGTGCTTGCTTATCCCAAGACCAAATAGTGTTTTTACCTGTTAATTGGCATAGTCTAGGCGTGTCTAAAGCGGAATAATGAATAAATTTACGAAAAAAGTTAATTAAGCCCAAAAAAACTGCGTAGTTGTTTCTTTGTCGTAGGAACAGTAATGTCACGTAGAGCCTGAAGTTTTTCCGGATCAGGTGCAATGCCTTCTGCTGAAATCACGTGTCCAAGAAATTTTATAGAAGTTTTGCCAAAGTGCGATTTACTGAGGTTAACTGTGAGTCCTTGTGCATGGAAAGTTTGTAACAGACGTTCTAAAGTCACATTGTGTTCAGACTAGTTAGCTTCTGCGATAAGAATATCGTCTACATACGTCGTAATTCTGTCCTTAAGTTCTGTCGGAAGTATTGTGTTCAAACCGCGAATAAAAGCTGCAGAAGAAATAGTTAAGCCGAACGGTAATTTGCAAAATTGATAACAGTCGCCAAAACAGAGAAAAGCTGTATATTTTCTACAATTCGGATGAAGTTGAATTTGCCAAAATCCCGATTTCAAATCTAGTGTAGAATAAATAGCTGTACCATGAAATTTCTGTAAAAGTTCCTCTAGTGTCTGTGGTCGATCTGTTTCGTTAATAATAATGTCATTAATGTGACGTGAATCAAGTACAAGGCGAAGTGAGCCATCTTTTTTCTTAACAATATGTAGCGGGTTTATGTACGGACTAACTGCCGGTTCAATAATTCCTTGGTCAAGCATATCCTGCAATTCTTTTTTAACTTGTTCTCTATGAATATACGGAATAGGATAATGCTTAGCTTTAAATGTATCGTGCTGTTTCACTTGAAATTCATACATAAATCCGGACATAGTACCAGGAACATTGTCAAAAACTGGAGCTTGCTGTAAAAGAATTTTGTGTAACTGCGTTCGTTCGTCGTCTGTAGTTGCACTGCTCTCTTTAACCTTATCGGAAATCATTTGCATTACGTCGTAGTCAACTTCGTCTGGAGTATTATAGTTGTGTACGTACGTATCTGTGAACAATGTGGGATTACAGGCTATGTTACGTGTTGAGGAAATGACCTCTGTGCGGTTAATTGTTTGCTCTTCCGCAGACAATGAATGCTGAAACTCTAAAGCCAATTGTACATTTTCGTCCTTTAGCATTAAATAAGAATTTTGAAAATCAACCACTGCATCGTGTTGTACGAGAAAATTAGTACCTAAAATTACGTCTGTTGTCAATAAAGGAACAATCCAAAAATTTGAGTGGAAAGTATGACCTCCAATACAAAATGATAAATGCGTCTGTAATTTAACGTCTACACCTTTACTCGATACTGCTCCTTTTACTTTCGTCTTGCCTAAAGGTAATGTGGGATAAGTATTCTCTTTGTTACACTCGTTAAAAGTCTCTTCATTTATTACTGATATAGGTGAGCCGGAATCGATTACTGCTGAGAATTTCGATGAACCAATTTTAATTTCGATAACAGGATGTGAAATGGTTTTCTGAACAAATGGTCTTTCCTGCAAAAGAGTGTCTCTGATATCGTCAAAAGTAATTACATTTTCGTGAACAACATTTTGCGTGTCAAAGGTAGTGCTTGTATTATTGGAAGATGCGATCTGTACAGTATCTAGTCAGATTCTATCTGACGTGTTATTATTATTAGGAGGATTCTGTGGCATTTCGACTATTTGAACTGTCCTACTACTTCTTCCAGACGTGTTACGCTCTGGATGGTACCTACTGTCGGGTTCATTCATGAGAATATGTTCTTGCGTATGATTTTGCTGTTGGTGAGACCGACTGTTATTATAAGTACGCTGATAATTGTGCTCATCGTTCTTACGTTTGTCGTAATAGTCATTCCTATACGGTGCATTACGATAGCAATTGAAATACTGTCTTCTTTGTACGTAGTTGTTTCCTTGCTGCCGTACGTTACTATTTGTTGGATCTTGGACTATATGCGCACGCGGCGGAACATTAAAGCCTGGTTGACCTTGTGCATTCCATTGTTGGTTAGGTATGTTAACCGGCTGGTTTTGATGTTGTTGTTGTGAAATACCTCTATTGTTACTAAAGTGTGGTTCCTGTTGCTGAAAATTTTGACGATATTGATAATTAGAATTTTGGCTGTTATTAGAGTTTTGGTAGTAGTCGTTCCTAAAGCGTCTGTTACTTTTCCTATTGAAATTACGTGTCTGATCATAATTGCTGTACTTTTGTTGACCTTGGTTATTATACGAAAAGTTTTTGTTTACAAAAGAATAATCAGATTGCTGTACTTCCAAGAGCTGTAAAAGATCTCTGAACGCTGAAATATTTTCTTTTTGCTGACCCGTTAGAAGTGACACTCGTAATGACCGTGGTAATTTGGAAATGCATAATTGTATAAGTGCGGATTCACTGTACGGCTCACTCAGGTATTGGTTTTGTTGTACCATGTGCTCAAAAAATTGCGTCACACTGGGAAAATTTGAGTTCTCGTAATTCGGCAAACTAATTAACTGATCTTTAATTCCGCGCTGTGTCGCCTTCGACCAATACGCTGACAGAAAAGCATTCTGAAACTCTTCTACTGAATAGCATTGCCTCGCGATCGGTCTCATACGAGTTGCCGGTTCGCCTTCCAGAAAACTGCAAATAAATTCAAGTTTATGTGTTACAGGCCAAGTCGGTGGAAGAGCAAAGCTAAATTGTTGAATCCAATTCAGTGGGTGAATCTGCGTTCTATCGTTTTTGAAAACCTTAAACTTTCTCACTGACAGAAAATGTTTGTAGTCGAAATTATCATCTCTGTGTGATGGAACAGGTTCAGGATCGTAAGAGAATCTATTGAACTGTGGTTGATTGGAATCTAAGTCCCGTACTCTCTGTAGATTACCCAAATTATACGCACTGCGTGAGTCTGACAAATGTTCATAACGTGGCGTCTGTTGTGGTATGTTATTAACTGAAATGTTTTTCATCTCTGTTACTTCTTGTTGTAAATTTGACAACTTCCTACGTAACGTGTTGTTAGATGAATCGATCTCATTAATAGTCTGCTGTAAATTTTGAAATTCAGGTGTTTGGTTAAATGAAACCGGTGCAGTATCGTCTGATTTATTGTCATTAGTATTTTCGATGACATCAATACGACTGGCCAATTCATCACATTTTTCAGACAGTATTTTAACCTGATCATCGGTTTTAGAATCAGACGCATTAATCTGTTTTTGTAACTTACGCGTAGTTTCGCTCAGTTTTTTAACATCAGCTTTGATGACATCGCAATCCTGTGTTAGATCTAATTGTTCGAATCTATCTGTCACTGTTTGAATATTTACTGTGTGTGTATCTGTTTTTGATTTAAGATCAGAAATTTCATCCCTTAATTCCGCGTTCAATTGTTCTATGGTATTAATTTTGCCGGACACTGTAGTAATATTATTGTCTACATACGTCTTTGCTTTCGCGAACATTTTACGTTTGTCCTCTTGTCTTTGTGCAGTGATTGTTTCCCTGACTTGTCGTTTTACTTTGTTTTGATCTTGGATAAATCTGCGGAAACGCGTATCACTGTTCTGTATGTGCTGATTAAAGCGCTCGTTAATCTGAGTGTTCTGCTGTTCGAATTTCGCGTCTATCTTTGCGTCCATAGTGCGCGAAAGTTCTACCGTCATTGCTTTAAACTCGTCCCGTAATTGTGCAGCTTTTTCAGAGCATTGTTTAGCGACTCCGCTAATTTCGTCTCTGAGTGTTTCTGTTGCGGCTGTTTGCATTTCTCTTAATTCCTGCGCAACAGACTTAATTTCTTCGCTATTTTTTTTTGAACAAGCCTCAATTTCCGCGCGCAACTGTTCCTTAGTGTCATGGCACTGCGCGGCAACGTCTCTAATTTGTTCACTAAGCTGTCTGGAATTGTCGTCTAATTTTTTATTAAGTTGTTTGAGATTTTCGTCATTATTGTCTAGTTTCTCATTTAAGTGTTTGTTATCTTCCTTAAGTTGTTTGAAATTTTCATTCTGTTGTCTGACCTGTTCACTAAATTGTTGTTTGAAATCTTCACTCTGTTGTTGTAGCAATCTTACCATAATTTGTTCAAAGCCAAAGTTAGCGTTTATACTCTCTGTGCTGTTTAGTGGTGGATCTGGAACTCTCTCGCTTACTGTAACCATTTGGTTATTCTGAGATTTACAAAAAGGTTTGTCAGTCGGATGTACACTGTCAGACGTTATTTCGGAATTAAATAGATCCGTCGTACTTTCAGTATCCTGTTCATTTTCATTAGACAAATTTGTCTGTACACTACTTGGATTTTCTAAATCGGGTGTGTTAAGCTCGGCAGCACTCATTACTATAGAGCGTTCTGCGTCATCAATTGTCGTCAAATCAACAGAGGACATAACCGAGTTCGTTTGTTCATCATTAAGACAAAAGTCATCATTAGTGGTTGGAATGCACTGATTGTTAGTGAACGCAGGATTGTCATCATTACACTGCGTGTCACATGTCCTATCGGTAAAGTTGTTTGGGTCGGTAATTTCATTCATAATACCTCGCGATACACTATTCACAGTCTTTCGCGGCATTTTAACAATAGTCAAAATTATTCACAAAATAAATAAGCACAATGCAAAAGCAACACACAAATACAATAGAGCAACGGATTGCCGTTGACCTGTAGAAAGAAAGTCACAAGATTAATAAAAGCGTTGCGCCAAATCCTAATTATATCTAAGCAAACAAGAGCAGATATCTGACTGTTGTTCAAAAGACTCTCAACGAAATACGATCCTGGACTGGGTGTCGCCAAGTGTAACCTCCCCACCGTAATTTATTAAGAATGACAATATTATTTATGAATGCTAATGGACATTGCGCTAAGTGTAACCTCTCCACTGAAATTTTAAAGACAGAAATAATAAATGAATGGGAGCCAAACGTAACCTCCCTAGCAATTAAATTTAATGACAATAAAAGTGAGAATCGCAATCTGACTCAAGTATAAGTTCTTCATAAAAAATTAAGGTCCATTCAGTGATAAGAAAATCTCAGTGATAATAATGATTCAATTAAACCGAAATATCGGTCTTTGGCCCTGTGCAAAAAATCAAAATTAAAATTCTTACCTCATTACAACACCTAATCAAATTTCTGCTCTTGTTCTTGCGCACCGCTTGGAGGAACTGCATTGCAAATAATAATATTCCTTTTTTTTTTTTTTTTGTAATCTAATTGAAAACTGAAACTTTTGTTTAAGGGAAGTGGAACGAAATAGTTACTTCAATCAAATGAAAATTTTATGTAAAATTGCTTTTGAAATCAAAGTTATTATTGGGGGCACTTGTTGAAAATTAGTTACAATAGTTAAACTTTACATTATCCGATGATTATCTTAATTAACAGTATACCTCATTCAGCATCTTGACCAGTGTTGTCGCCAGACCACATCACGCAACCCCACTGGGCTGCTACCACTGACCGACCGCTCTGCATGACGACTACTGGCGTACTGCACGCCACTGAACAGAGCTACTGCACGCGACGACTACTGACAGAGTATTGCCCTCAACTAGACAGAGCTACAGACTCGCAACGACTGACCGACAGACTGAGGACCGCTCGCAACACTCGCGCGGTCAAGCGCATACTCTCTGGTCACAGATGCTACAATGCCTCGCCATCGCTGCTATGTTACATACGTGTTTCATATTGTCCAGCGCGGAAAGTTTGCGAGTAAAAACCTATACTCATACAATGGTACGCGTCTGAGTAAAAATCCTTGGAAATAACCCAGCCTGCATGGATTCTGAGGTGCCGCTTCTTCGTTCCTCTAACCTGCATCCAAGATTGCAGAGTTCGGACGTATTATCCAGTTATCGTTCCGGTCCTACTACAATAGCGGCCGGCCGTTACCCTACTGTGCTCCAGAGCTCAGGTGGCACGACCTCCGTCTAGCCACTTCCTGTGTTTAAGCAGGACCAACACCTGTGCGGGCCTTCCACCCAGAGCTTGAGTTCTGCCTGCCGTTTCATCTCCACTGGCGCTTCAATCTCTACTAGTATAGGCAATCATTTATTACGCCGTTTTTAAAATAAAGACATCCCGTCACCTTTCATGTAATATGCGTTGACAATTATTTACACTGCGTACGTGACAATGTCAGTCTCCTTTAAATATTCATATATACAATGTACAACCCATCAAATGACATCTAATTGTGGTTGTAGTTCACGGCAAAGTATGTGGATGAGTGCTTGTAAGGTGTGAAATTATAGCCACCTTACTACGTATTGCCAATACACAGACAAAAAGATCCTTTACTGCATGATTACACGATTGCAGAACAATCACTTGAAGTAGTTACTTCCATCGAATACGTAGGAAAATAACGAAAGGTTGAAATTGGCCAGTCTTATAGATAATAAAAAATAATACAGCCTATCTGGACCATATTTTGATTCACAAAACACTTTGAGGCTGTGGACCTCCACAAAAATAAAAATAAAAATTTAGGTTACGTAGGAAAGTGTGTAAAGGGTGATTTGAAATGGAACGACCACGTGTAATTAACAGTGAGTAAGTCAGATGCCAGACTGAGTCTCATTCAAAGAACACTCAGGAAATGTAGTATGTCAGCAAGGGAAGTAGCTTACGTAACAATCGTTCCATGAATCTGTCTTGCAGGTAGAACTCAACACGTCGCTCTTAATGGAACAAAATCGACAGATGTAAAGGTAATATCCGGAGTACCACAGGGAAATGTGATAGGACCGTTGCTGTTTACAATATGTATAAATGATCTAGCAGAAAGCGTCGGATGCTGTTTAAGGTTACTCGCAGAAGGCGTAGTTGTCTACACCAAAGTAGCAACGCCAGAAGATAGTAAGAATTTGCAGAACGACCTGCACAGAATTGATGAATGGTGCAGGGTCTGGCAGTTGACCTGAACGTAAATAAATATCACATATTGCGCATACATAGGAAAAGAAATCCATTACTGTATAGCTACACTATTGATGATAAACAGCTGGAGACAGCGTGTGCTGTAAAATATTTAGGCGTTACTATCTAGAGCGACCTTGAGTGGAAAGACCACATGAAACAGATAGTTGGAAAAAGCAGATACTAGACTCAGATTTATCGGAAGATACTTAAGGAAATGTAACTCACCCACGAAAGAAGTGATTTATAAGGCGCTTTTTCGCCCGATTCTCGAGTATTGTTCATCTGTCTGGGATCCCTATCAGGTAGGACTGATACAGGAGATAGAGAAGATCCAACGAAGAGCGGTGCGTTTCGTCACGGAATCGTTTAGCTGGCGAGAGAGCGTTACGGAGATGCTAAACAAACTCCACTGGCAGACGTTACAAGAGAGACGTTGTGCATCACGGAGAGATTCACCGTCGAAATTTCGGGGCAGAACTTTTCAGGAGGAGTCGGACAATATATTACTACGCCCCACATACATCTCGCGTATTGACCACGATGAGAAAATTCGAGAAATTAGAGCCACTCTTCCCACACACGAGTGGCATAGGGTTGGAGGGATCAGATAGTGGTACCGAAAGTACCCTCCGCCACACACCATTAGGTGGCTTGCGGGGTATGATGTAGATGTAGATGTAGACCAATTCTTGGATATTGCTCGTCAGTATGGGATCCGTACCACGCTGAGAGAGGAAACAGCGACGATCCAAAGGAGGATTTCGTTACAGGTTGATTTAGTAAATGCAAAAGCGTCACAGAGTATCTCAACCAAAACCAGTGACAGACGCTGCGACCACGTCATCACTGACGATGGCAATTTATTCTCTCTCTAGCTGAAAAATACTAAAAGCGAAATGTAGTTAGTTCGAGAAAGTAGTTCTCATCTGAACACGTGCAAAGGTTTCAATAGTGATCAGAGGAGTGAAAAATAATTTCGGAGGAATCTCAGATTCTACGAATACTGAATATATTATTCAGAAAATTAGTACGAGAGCTCATGTCTCACACACAAGTGCTCTTTAACAGGCAGCACGACCATATATACACAAAATTCACTAATATCAGTATATGTTCATATTAACGCCCATTATATTATTTAGTGAGTGGAAAAGGAATGAGTTAATCAATTTGCAAGCCCTGATGACTGGATAGCCCACCCTAACGTCACCACGCGGAAGTGTAGTGCCTGTTCACAGCAGGAGCTGATGCTCAGTGTGCGTCGTTTTGTCCACTGGCCACGCAAGCTGCCGTCACTAACCAGTTCCGCCTGCCAAGCAATTTTGTGGGCCTGCTCATCTCAGATTTTAGGCCACTTGCTTAAGGCCCTCATTACACAATCAGATTTCTTTGACAAATAAATTTGATCAAATATTCATCATATTCTTAGACAAACATCTTTGGCGTGGTGCAAAAATGGATATCACACTGCACTGTCATCAAAAATTTCGTTATAGTTCCTTCAGAATGGCTGGCATGTAGCAACAGAAGAACCGCAAGATGTCAACTTTGAAAGTACTTTGATGGTTTCCAGTCACTGAGTGAGGCAGTGATTTTTCCAAGACGAATACGAAATGTAATTAATATAATGTCCCTCCTTCTGTTAATGTTAAACGTATAGTAAGAAACTCTGTGTGCAGTGTAATAGCCAAGTCGTAATCGTATCATCGAAAACGCTTTAATATGACAAATGACTTGTGACCTGATGTGTTAGAGTTGAAAACGAACTGATTATGAGTATATCAAAGTGCTCCCCAAGTATTTCCTGATGCTTTGTTCCGATTATAATCCGTTTCGCGAATTTCTTTACTGATTTCAGACCCACTTTAATACATTCAAAACTAGGCACAATTTTTACTTTCTTGTACATTAGCTATTACTTATTCTTATAAAAGACCTAGTGGCCTTGTACTTGCTTCTGTGCCTTGAGTGCAGCTATCAACTTTCTCTGTCCTGGCTGCAACATTTAGTCCTGTAGCATGTCTGCCTGTGACGCTTTCTTTTTTTCCGTGCATAACTTAACCTACAGCTAAAACATGTCCCATTACATTTAGCACAAAACTAAATTCCTATTCAATTTCAGGTACCACTGCTCCATCCACAGTGAATCCTGTCGTGCTAATTTTCAGTTTTTTAATTCTCTTCTCAATGATCCAATAAACATTAGTGCTGACAGTGAACTTCTTACATTTTTCCTGATTTTGACTTCTTATGCAAATCTGTCAGTGCAGGTGATGCTAATTCGCTTTGAAGAAAGAGAATGGATTTCCATCTTACTGCCTAAAAAAGGAAAAAGATTTTATTTCATCCCAGATTACAAAATACCTTTCCATATTTATAGCGCCACGGTACGCTCCTCTTTGCATTTTGAGTGTGCTTCCCCACTCCAAATATACAACACATAATGGTTTCACGGGATATTTGTACATACCAACCGCTTGCAGTAAACAGAAGACGATCGCTTTCTTTGATTAAATATTAGGCGAGGCGCTACATTTGATTAAATAAATTTGAGCAAAGGCAATATTTGACAAAAGTTCAAATATATTTGACACCACGTCAAACCTTGCAGTTCCTAGCACTCTAACAGATGGATAAAGATCTCTATACTGCAAACTGATTAATGACTGTAGCTTCTTTGAGACAGACAAGTGCTTATCGTTGCGCTCATGAAAACGTTGCATAAAGGTGTCAGCAGCAGTCTGCTTCCAAGAGTTACTATTGTTTTCCAATATTTATGTTATTGCTATTTCTGAAAGTTGTGTCCCATACTAAGTATAAAACTTCTTTTATGTGGCGTGATTAACACAGCATAAAATTATCATAATGTAATTTTTAGCTTTGTTCCCGTGCTTGCAGTAATTAATAATGAACTGAAGAGGATTCACCATTTTGCAACAACACAATTTTGTTTTGTTTAATACCCATCCATTTTTAACCACAGCGTGCCACCCTCAGTGATTTTTCCTTTTATTCTTTCTTTTTTTTACATTATGTGTGCCCTGTGGCCGCCAACAACAAACAACCACAAGTCTAAATTAATACACCACGTCGTCATTGTTTTATTTGACTTGCCCAAAGCTGTACTTAGTATTCATTTGCCCGCTTTGTCGTTGTTTTAATATTTAAAATGACATTATCTCTCGTTCATTGTTGTCTCCTGGATATTATTACACTACTGGCCATTAAAATTGCAACATCAAGAAGAAATGCAGATTATACACGGGTATTCATTGGACAAATATATTATACTAGAACTGACATGTGATTACATTTGCACGCAATTTGGGTGCATAGAACCTGAGAAATCAGTACCCAGAACAATCACCTCTGGCTGTAATAACGGCCTTGATACGCCTGGGCATCGAGTCAAACAGAGCTTGGATGGCGTGTATAGGTACAGCTGCCCATGCAGCTTCAACACGATACCACAGTTCATCAAGAGTAGTGGCTGGCGTATTGTGACGCGCCAGTTGCTCGGCCACCATTGACCAGACGTTTTCAATTGATGAGAGATCTGGAGAATGTGCTGGCCAGGGCAGCAGTCGAACATATTCTGTATCCAGAAAAGCCCATACAGGACCTGCCACATGCGGTCGTGTATTATCCTTCTGAAATGTAGGTTTTCGCAGGGATCGAATGAAGGGTAAAGCCACGGGTCGTAACACATCTGAAATGTAACGTCCACTGTTCAAAGTGCCGTCAATGCGAAGAAGAGGTAACCGAGACGTGTAACCAATGGCACCCCATACCATCACGCCGGGTGATACGCCAGTATGGTGACGACGAATACACGCTTCCAATGTGCGTTTACCGCGATGTCGCCAAACACGAATGCGACCATCATGATGCTGTACACAGAACCTGGACTCATCCGAAAAAAATGACGTTTTGCCATTCGTGCACCCAGGTTCGTCGTTGAGTACACAATAGCAGGCGCTCCTCTCTGTGAAGCAGCGTCAAGGGTAGCCGCAGCCATGGGCTCCGAGCTGATAGTCCATGCTGCTGCAAACGTCGTCGAACTGTTCGTGTAGATGGTTGTTGTCTTGCAAACGTCCCCATCTGTTGAATCAGGGATTGAGACATGGCTGCAGTATCTGTTACAGTCATGCGGATAAGATGCCGGTCATTTCGACTGCTAATGAAACGAGGCCGTTGGGATCCAGCACGGCGTTCCGTATTACCCTCCTGAACTCACCGATTCCATATTTTGCTAACAGTGATTGGATCTCGACCAACGCGAGCAGCAATGTCACGATACGATAAACCACAATCGCGATAGGCTACAATCCGACCTTTATCAAAGGTACCCATTTCTCCTCCTTACACGAGGCATCACAACAACCTTTCACCAGGCAACGCCTGTCAACTGCTGTTTGTGTATGAGAAATCGGTTGGAAACTTCCCTCTTGTCAGCACATTGTAGGTGTCGCCACCGGCGCCAACCTTGTGTGAATTCTCTGAAAAACTAATCATTTGCATATCACAGCATCTTCCTCCTGTTGGTGAAATTTTGCGCCTGTAGCACGTCATCTTCGGGGTGTAGCAATTTTACCGGCCAGTAGTGTATGTTGCTGTGGCGTAGACACATGTTTCGCTACACAGTTTACTTTTCAGACGCTGACTGTCGTGTCCTCACACAACACCTCACGCACTCGTGACAAGGTTATCAGTGACGTGTGTGTCCTGCTACTTCGTCTAGCTGAGAATGTGTCATTCTGCTTCTGTGTATTGATCCACTAATGAAACTGAACAGTTTCTGGACTCACCAGTCAGCTTCACCAGTTTGGTGAAAGAATCGCGTTACTCTGCGGACACCAGACATTGCACACCAAACACCACCAGTCTTGAGATTATGCAACGGCTGTTCAAAGTACTGACGGGTATTTCTTGGTGGGTAATGGCGCCTTTTCCGTGAGCTCACATACCGTGACAGGCTGAACCAGCCGTCATCTCAAGAGATGAAAAACTGAGATGAAAAATCCAAAAGCCCTGATTCCACTTCACTCGCAAACCACCATCAGAACCCTAAACGTGGAAGCTCGTCTGTGCGCTTTAACTCAAGCAGAACACTAAATCTGTAAAGGATACAGATCCAGATCCTTTTTGTTAATGTTTCAGCACGACGGTCTACGAATTTCCACTTGCACAGAAAACGGCATTGAGTTTTCGTCGAACTTTGTTCCGGGCTTTTCGTCATTCGAGCAGAGATTTTCTGGTGTTCGAGCTCTTTTCGGATGGTTACGTTTTTTATTTGTTATAGAGTCGCTTGGCGTCATTTTGCTACTCAGTTCTGCACTGCCGACTTTGCTGGAGGTTTTACCGTAACACTTCCAGTCTTAAACTCCTGCGCAAGAAATTCCGCACACATTCTCCGCGAGCTGTGCTTCGCACAACTTTCGTTAACGAGTACGCGCTGTTTTACCGTGAGCGCCATTCTGTGTTGCTTTCAACTGGTCACTAAACGCGTCTGCTCCTCTCACACAATCAAACGTAATGTCACGGCCGAGTGTTCGGGTCAGAGCACTGCAGGAAATGTACATATGCTAATATGTGACAGCAACTGTTTGGTGCACCGAAATCATGGTCTCCAGCATTTTCTGTGATGGGCAGTTGTCCTATTAATTAATCCTAACGATACGTATTTTTCATAATGCGCATTACAAAGGTGGGAAGGGAGGAGGTACCTTACAGCCCGCCCCAAAGAAAGTTAATAAAATTCGTTAGTTGTTGTTAACTTAAATTAACATCACATTTTTTTAAAAGAGTTACTGATGTATATACAGGATCCAGAACCTTAAAATATCTTGTAGCACCCTTTCAGCAATATCAGTACATTTTCAAACACGTGTACTTGGTAAGCAGCGGGTCCTTTATGACCCCACAAAAAAAAAATTGAAAAAATGTAAATCTGATAAATTGTTGTTGACTTTTACTCACAACCTACTTTTTAAAGAGATGTCGATGTGTAAGTAGTCTTGAAACTGAAAATATTGAATATTCGGAAACTGAAAATATTGAATATGACAGTCATTCTGGGAAGTGAGACCTACTACTAACAGTTAAATTTTTCGGATAAGTTTAACTGAAAAATTTAAAAAATTTGTGGAATCTGGCAGAAGGATTCATTATAAACAGTAAATATGTTTTCAGAACTTTAAAATGTTAAGTTTTTTTTACATTTTAAAATTCGGAAAAAGTATTTACTGTATATAATGAATCCTTCTGCCAGAAGGATGAAAGTTGTAAAGTCTTATACACAGAGGGAAAGAAAATTAAGAAAGTCAATAATTTCTGTTATTTGGGATCCATTTTAGAGTTGCAGGGAAAGTCAGAGGTAAAAATTTATAAAAGAATTAGCAATGGAAGGAAGGTCATTGGGATGCTCAACTCATTCTTATGGAGCAGAAATTTAATAAACCGAACCAAAACAATCATATATAAATCCATACTAGAGAGCATAGTTATGTATGGAGTGGAGACTTGGACTACAAATCTGAAACACCTAAAAAAACTGCAAGCAGTAGGAATGGACTTCTGGAGAAGATCAGCAAGAATTTCTAGAAAAGAGAAAGTAAGGAACGACGAAATAATAAGGAGAATGGAAGTAAGAGAAAGAATACATGATGTGATGGATACAAGGAAGTTACAATGGTACGGGCATGTAAGAACAATGGAGGAAGCCAGAATCCCGAAAATGAACATGGAATGGGAACCAGAGGGGAAGAAGAGAAGAGGACGCGCTATGACCACCGGCTCCAAAATGTAGGATAAACAATGAGAAGACTTGGCGCTGAGGAAGAAAATATACAAGATCGAAAAACGTGGAGGGACATCCTGAGGAGATAAATAAGATGTTATGTAAAAGTTGTAATAATTTCCGGCTATTTCTTATGTTGAAGAAAATCCTTTGTATAGAGGAAGATCTCAAAATAAAAAATAAATAAAAAATGTAAAGTAACTGATAAGATTGGAATATTTTTAAAAGGTGGGCATAAAGTACTCGCACCCCCTTCCCTTGATTTCCGAGGGTCAACAAGGGGACAATTCCGGATAAGTCTGCTTTCGATGTAGTTTTATTTTCTCCACTCTGTGTGTGGACGTAGATGTATAGCTACTTAGCTATATAACGGAAAGATACGGTTGCCTTATTCTTTCTTAATTAAGAAATACACGACCAGACGGAGCGCTACCAAATAAAACAATAGTCATCCTCTTAACTGAATGCAGGAAGACAGAAGATGCCAAGCAGTTATCCTGAAACCCATACAGGGGCCAGAAAGCTGTGCATCTTTCCTTGGTTCAACCCCCAACGGACTGCGAAGTATTGGCGCTCGTGGTCCAAAGGGAGCTGACCTGTAGCTTCCACAGACGTCCGCTTCGTTTACTGCGTATTGATTACCGCGGCGAGTGGCCATGCGCTGTTGCATGCAGGCCGGAAACATGGGAAAGGGAGCGAAGGGCGGAGGGATTGGCGCGAAGAGAGAGTTTTGGCATTGGGGACAGCAGAAGGAGAATAAGGCGCGGGAGGGGGGGGGGGGGGGGTGTTGTGAGGGGTATCGGCCGTGGCCAGTCGAAGGAGGCATCCTTCCTGTCCTCGTAAACTTCAGTCACCTCAAAGCAATTTCTCTCGATGAAAAACTATGTAAACAAACCTATGTATGGTGCAGTTTATGTCAACATTCACCTAGACGGGGATGAACCTGTAACTTCCACAGACGTCCACTCCGCTTACTACGGCGTGAGATTACTACTGTAGTGATAACGAACGGCAGGTATACAAATTGTAACAGTGGTATCAGTTGGCACGTGTACTTAACCCTTTCACTGCGCATTTACTCTCAGCGGCTCCCGCCCTGTGCGCGTTATTTTCACCCGGTGCGTATATATACGACTGTAGCGGTCTACAGTTATTATTGAGATAAAAATGAGACGCAAAATCCAGTATTGTGGGTGTAAATCGTTTCCTTTTTTTAAATCTTTGTTCAGAAAGTCTTATTTTGTTCAAAAAAGGTACTTTATTAGGAGAAAAAAAATACAAAACATATTACATTAGTAATACTTCAAAGTGTGATATCTCTCGAAACAAAACTTCAAACATAAAGGCACATTACATTTTACACAAATGTGTCTAGTGTCACTTCGTTTATCATGTTTTGCACATACAATACACCTTCTCTGGGTGGCCTTCTTCTTTGAAGTTCCTGGGATTAGCGATATAAAGTGGCGCTCGGTTAGGCGTAAGGGATTGTCAACATCGGCCGATCTCCTTCCACGACGTTCCTCTGTTTGCGGTTGGTGATGAATCTCTAGGATCTCCTTGATAAGTTTCTGTTGAAAATCAGATACTGAAATATTTCGTCCCGTTTGAATTTTATATAATGCATGCGCATTGAGCAGAGACAGATCCACCAAATGAAAAAAAAACTTTTTTATACAATTTTACAGTTTTTCGTACACATTCTACTGAACTTAGCATCATGTCGCTCCTGTCGACGGCCCCCATATTTTCAGTGTAACTTACGATGCCAGCTGGTTTTGTTTTTGGTTCATTCGTGGTTCTGTCAATTTTGTCAGTCGCTGTAATTTCGCTTGTATGAAGAGTTGAAAGCATCCTCACTTCCCGCTTGTCCTGCCACTTCAGAGCAATAAGTTTATCTGTTGACGTAAACTCGATCTCGCCTTTTCTAAGTTTTTTTGATAAAGCAGGCATGCCTTTGCGGTTTGTTCTCACAGTTCCACAGGCATTAGTCACTCTGTCATGCGAATAAGAAAATAACGTTGGGCTGGTGTACCAATTGTCAACATACAATGTGTGACCTTTACCAAGGTAACGTTCAAGTAAAGTGAGAACAATGCTTCCAGCTATTCCAACATGTACACCAAAGTCAATTTCTTTTTTTACGTCTATTGCTGCACCCACATAAATAATAAAGTCAAGAATATAACCAGTTTCACAATCACATAACACAAAAAATTTTACACCAAATCTGTGGCGTTTGGAAGGAATGTACTGCTTGAAGAAGACACGACCTTTGAAGAAAACTAAACTTTCGTCAATGCACAAATTTTTAAAAGGATAGAAAGCACCTGGAAATACTTTTCTTAAGTGATCCACAATTCGACGTAATTTCCAGATTTTGTCATCTCCAGGGTCCTTACCGTTATCAGCAAAATGTAACATTCTAGGTAACAGAAGTTATCTATCTCTCGGCAGGATTTGCGCAAACATTGGAGTAGACGGTAACTGATCATTGGTCCAATAACTGTTTATTTAATTTTTTCTCACTTGAGCCATCAGAAAATTTACAGCAAGGAAACAGTAAACTTCGTCACTGTGTTTTTCCAACGTCGCAGTCTTGATTTTTCACTGGCATCATTGCAAAGGTGTACATAATATAAATTACATTGCTCAGCTATGTGTCTCACAATTTCTTGGCTAAAAAAACTTGGAAGCAGTCGTATACAGTACATAAATCATCTAAATTGACGATTTTGCAACCAGAACCACTGTTATCGAAATTATACACTTTAGGGTCCAAATCAGAGTCTTTCCATTTAAAATCAACTGTTTTGTGTCTCTTAGGAGATTTTTCAGGCATACGCTCAGGCTCTTCTTCGGAATCAAGAGGAAGAATCGACGATAACATCAAAATCTGGATCTGCATTTACTGGCTCAACGTTTGTTGGTTCACAAATATTTTTTATATTTGTGGTGACAGATTTATCTGCCAGCTCGTCGTCGTCATTATCTGTCCACCATAATCAGCTGGATTGGGCATGATGATGTCCTCGTCGTCACTTTGGTGTAGAACACTCAGCAGCTCATCGTCTGTAAACGGACGGTAACGTCGCGTTATTTTATTCGGTAACGCGGAAACGGCCGCACACAAACTAGGTAATACAGCGATACGTATGAACTCAGCAGAAAGAGAATTCTGCATTCAATAGTCGTTCAGGTATTTCCTAGTATTCCAACAATTAAACTGCATACTTGCGCAACAATTACCTCCGACTCGCTGGCCCGATTGTCGGCGTTATACGTAACTATACGACTGCAGCAGGGAACCGCTGTAAGTATTTTTTATAGCAAATAGTATATATACGTCTGGAGCACTGAAACGATTAGCGTATATTTACGTCTGGAGCAGTGAAAGGGTTAAAAAAAGTACTGAAACTTCGTCTTCTCGGGATTTCAGTGTCCGCTGGAAGACGGAAACAGATTTACTCAAACAGAGAAGCAAAAACCAAGTACCCTCAGGGCCGCAAAGTAAAAAATAATCTTTTTTTAATGAAATTTCCGCTATTTTACTATATGTTTTAGTGCTCATTTATTTCACATCAATACGCTTTCAGCTTTATATCCATTATCAAGTGCAAAGCTGAAAGGCAACAAAAGTCCGAGATGTTTAAATGATACGTCATAAAATACAGATGTACTTCCAGGTGCTCTGCCAAGTTATTTTTTCCATTGTATACATACATATTATGCAGAAAAGCTGATGAATGTGTCATCGCCGAATTATTGCAAAATATATCTGTTCGTTGTGAGTGGATGCCACAGCACTGTTACGACGATTATAAACACAACACAGTGTGGTAAACTGTTCCTGTGTTCCTGCTTTGCACAATGTAAGCCGCACTATCTCGTTTCAGTGATTAATCACATCCTCTATGCGAGCAGATATACACGGTCTAGTCACAGTAACGTGACCACGGCTTTTGTTCGGGGTCAGCTTGCAATAACCACTCACAGACAGCAGATCGCAGTGCTAGCGGTGGAGGGTATGTAAAGCATGTTGGGGGATGTGGAGAACAGTGCAGTCGTTGTCGTAATGCGGAAATGGAGCGATTTATCTGATGCCCGAAAGAACATTATCACTGGCTTTCAGGCCAGAGGTGGAACCATTTCTAACTTTGTAAATTCTTTTCGTGCCACCGTGTGCAAAAGTATGCCGTGTATGTCAAAAATGGCGCTATCCAAAACCGGCGCCGAAGCTGGTGTGGTGCACCAAGCATCATAGCTGACTATTGAGCAAGAGACTGCCCAGATGGACCAATGCTACCAACACTATCTTCTCAACGACCGTTCAGCGAACATTGCTGCTTCTCGGCTTTCGTAGCAAGTGCCTGGTTCATGCGCCCATGCTGACTTCTCTTCACTGGCGACGAAAGATGGAATTTGCACGCCACTAGCGCAACTTGATATGCATTAAGTGGCGACAAGTGGATCTTTTAAGGCGCGTGTCCACTGGCAAGTAAACATCCGGAAGTCGCTTGCAGACGCTACTTATGCAAGTACTTTGCATGTGAAAACACTCGCAGCAAGTTGACTTCCGCAAGTTTCGAGAACTTGGAGAAGTAGCTTCCGCAAGCTAGTGTAAACGGTTCTCCATAGCTTGCTGCAATTACTTGCTGAACTTGCCAGTTGCGGGAAGTTTTTTCGTAATTGCAGAAGTGTTTGTTGTTGTTGTAGTCTTCAGTCCTGACACTGGTTTGATGCAGCTCTCCATGCTACCCTATCCTGTGCAAGCTTCTCCCCAATTCTATTCAATACGTCATCATTAGTAATGTTATCTACCCATCTAATCTTCAGCATTTTTCTGTAGCACCACATTTCGAAAGCTTCTATTCTCTTCTTGTCCAAACTATTTATCGTTCATGTTTCACTTCCATACATGGCTACACTCCATACAAATACTTTCAGAAACGACTTCCTGACACTTAAATCTATACTCGATGTTAACAAATTTCTCTTCTTCAGAAACGCTTTCCTTGCCATTGTAGTCTACATTTTATATCTTCTCTACTTCGACCATCGTCAGTTATTTTGCTCCCCAAATAGCAAAACTCCTTTACTACTTTAAGTGTCTCATTTCCTAATCTAATTCCCTCAGCATCACCCGACTTAATTCGATTGCATTCCATTATCCTCGTTTTGCTTTTGTTGGTGTTCATCTTATATCCTCCTTTCAAGACACTGTCCATTCCGTTCAACTGCTCTTCCAAGTCCTTTGCTGTCTCTGATAGAATTACAACGTCATCGGCGATCCTCAAAGTTTTTATTTCTTCTCCATGGATTTTAATACCTACTCCGAATTTTTCTTTTGTTTCCTTTACTGCTTGCTCAATACACAGATTGAATAACATCAGGGAGAGGCTACAACCCTGTCTCACTCCCTTCCCAACCACTGCCTCCCTTTCATGCCCCTCGACTCTTATAACCTTCTAGTATCTCCAGGATTCGTCCAGGTATATAACCTTCTTTCATGATTCTTGAACCAAGTGTTAGCTATGATTAAGTTATGCTCTGTGCAAAACTCTACCAGGCGACTTCCTCTTTCATTTCTTAGCCCCAATCCATATTCACCTATTATGTTTCCCTCTCTCCCTTTTCCTTCTCTCGAATTCCAGTCACCCATGACTATTAAATTTTCGTCTCCCTTCACTATCTGAATAATTTCTTTTATCTCACCATACATTTCTTCAATTTCTTCGTCATCTGCAGAGCTAGTTGGCATATAGACTTGTACTACTGTTGTAGGCGTGGGCTTCGTGTCTATCTTGGCCACAATAATGCGTTCACTATGTTGTTTGTAGTAGCTTACCCGAACTGCTATTTATTTTATTCATTATGAAACCTGCTCCTGCATTACCCCTATTTGATTTTGCATTTATAACCCTGTATTCACCTGACCAAAAGTCTTGTTCCTCCTGCCACCGAACTTCGCTAATTCCCACTATATCTAACTTTAACCTATCCATTTCCCTTTTCAAATTTTCTAACCTACCTGCCCGATTAAGGGATCTGACATTCCACGCTCCGATCCGTAGAACGCCAGTTTTCTTTCTCCTGATAACGACGTCCTCCTTAGTATTCCCCGCCCAGAGATCCGAATAGGGGACTATTTTACCTCCGGAATATTTTACCCAAGAGGACGCCATCATAATTTATCCATACAGTAAAGCTGCATGCCCTCGGGAAAAATTACGGCCGTAGTTTCCCCTTGCTTTCAGCCGTTCGCAGTACCAGCACAGCAAGGCCGTTTTGGTTAATGTTGCAAGGCCAGGTCTGTCAATCATCCAGACTGTTGCCCCTGCAACTACTGAAAAGGCTGCTGCCCCTCTTCAGGAACCACACGTTTGTCTGGCCTCTCAACAGATACCCCTCAGTTGTGGTTGCACCTACGGTACGGCCATGTGTATCGCTGAGGCACGCAAGCCTGCCCACCAACGGCAAGGTCCATGGTTCATGGGGAAGTGTATACAGTACGAAATGTCAGTCTTGAAGCTCGTGTGGACGAGTGAAACAAACACAATGGCTTATTCAGCGAGTGGAGTGTTTTCCCGTATTGTGGGACACACAACACATAGACTTTAAAAATCGGTTAAAAAAACAAGACGCATTGGAAATTATTGCGTCAGAATTCGACACTACAGAGCCAAAAATACGGAAAAAAATCTACAATTTGCGTACACAGTATAATCAAGAACTAAATAAATCGAAGAAAAGAAAAAGTGGACAAAGTTCAGACGACTTACATAAAAGTAAATGGGAATTCTTTGATTCCATGAGATTTATGTTTCGTTCCTACACACCAAAAGAAACCGAAGATAATATGGTAAGTGAAACAAATTTAATATTCTGCATATAGTATTTATTACCTCTATTACAGATGTATTGATGTTTACATTCTCATCAGAAATCAATTGAAATTTAAAGGCGTCTGTATTGCCAGGCTACTTCCCCTTCTGGTGAAACAAAGTAGTTTGTGAATTCATTTCTGACTTCCTTGGCCATCCGTGGCCGATTGTGTAAGTTTATTGGTTCCAGCGGTATATTCGTTTCTGTCCATATCTCTTTGCGCCATTCTCCTTGTGTCTGTAAATCATGAGAATCAAATGTGCCAGGTGGGGCATAAACGGAATTTCTACTCTCTTCTGTGAGTAATAAGTTGTGAAGAGCACAAATCGTTTTAACCATTTGCCGCGATTTCTCTGGGTTTAGAAGAATTTGCGTTCGTAATACTCTAAAACGTGTGCATATAAGCCCAAAAAAGTTTTCAGACACTTTTTTGCTCTAGAGAGGCGATAGTTAAACACACGATTTTGCACTGGTTGGCCTCTGAAAGGATAGGGTTTCATAATATAATTTTTTAGAGCAAATGCATCATCAGCAACAATGACGTAAGGTATCTGTACAGTTCTACCAGGTAAATTTCGAAGAACTGGTACATTCAAAGAATTAGATTCAAGACATTCTGACAGTCTACAATTATTAAAAACTCCACCATCAGATATTCAACCATTACTGCCCTCATCGAAGTATGTAACTCTGTAGTCAGGTCCCATCACTGCCAATAGCACAATACTGTGGTACCCTTTATAATTAAAGAACACACTGCCTTCTTTCTTGGGAGCCTGTATGACTATATGTTTTCTATCCATAGCGCCAATATAGTTTGGAAAATCCCACCTATTCAAAACAAGTAGCGATTTGTGACCATACTTCTTCTGTTGAAGGAACTAAAATTTGTTGTTGTTGTGGTCTTCAGTCCTGAGACTGGTGTGATGCAGCTCTCCATGCTACTCTATCCTGTGCAAGTTTCTTTATCTCCCAATACGTACTGCAGCCTACATCCTTCTGAATCTGTATAGTGTATTCATCTCTTGGTCTCCCTCTACGATTTTTATCCTCCACGCTGCCCTCCAATACTAAATTGGTGATCCCTTGATGCCTCAGTACATGTTCTACCAACCGATCCGTTCTTCTTGTCAAGTTGTGCCACAAACTTCTCTTCTCCCCAATCCTATTCAATACTTCCTCATTAGTTATGTGATCTACACATCTGATCTTCAGCATTCTTCTGTAGCACCACATTTCAAAGGCTTCTATTCTCTTCTTGTCCAAACTATTTATCATCCATGTTTCACTTCCATACATGGCTACACTCCATACAAATACTTTCAGAAACGACTCCCTGACATTTAAATCTATACTCGATGTTAACAAATTTCTCTTCTTTAGAAACGCTTTCCTTGCTATTGCCAGTCTACATTTTATATCCTCTCTACTTCTACCATCATCAGTTACTTTACTCCCCAAATAGCAAAACTCCTTTACTACTTTAAGTGTCTCATTTCCTAATCTAATTCCCTCAGCATCACCCGACTTAATTCGGCTACATTCCATTATCCTCGTTTTGCTTTTGTTGATGTTCATCTCATATCCTCCCTTCAAGACACTGTCCATTCCGTTTAACTGCTCTTCCAAGTCATTTGTTGTCTATGACTGAATTACAATGTCATCGGCGAACCTCAAAGTTTTTATTTCTTCTCCATGGATTTTAATGCCTACTCCGAATTTTTCTTTTGTTTCTTTTTCTGCTTGCTCAATATACAGATTAAATAACATCGTGGAGAGGCTACAAGCCTGTCTCTCTCCCTTCCCAGCCATTGCTTCCCTTTCATGCCCCTCGACTCTTATAACTGCCATCTGGTTTCTGTACAAATTGTAAGTAGCCTTTCGCTCCCTGTATTTTACCCCTGCCACCTTCAGAATTTGAAAGAGATTATTCCAGTCAACATTGTCAAACGCTTTCTCCAAGTCTACAAATGCTAGAAACGTAGGTTTGCCTTTTCTTAATCTAGCTTCTAAGATAAGTCGTTGGGTCAGTATTGCCTCACGTGTTCCCATATTTCTACGGAATCCAAACTGATCTTCCCCGAGGTCGGCTTCTACTAGTTTTTCCATTCGTCTGTACAGAATTCGCGTTAGTATTTTGCAGCAGTGACTTATTAAACTGATAGTTCGGTAATTTTCACATCTGTCAACACCTGCTTTCTTTGGGGTTGAAATTATTATATTCTTCTTGAAGTCTGATGGTATTTCGCCTGTCTCATACGTTTTGCTCAACAGATGGTAGAGTTTTGTCATGACTGGCTCTCCCAAGGCTGTCAGTAGTTCTAATGGAATGTTGTCTACTCCCGTGGCCTTGTTTCGACTTAGGTCTTTCAGTGCACTATCAAATTCTTCACGCAGTATCATATCTCCCATTTCATCTTCATCTACATTCTCTTCCATTTCCATGATATTGTCCTCAAGAACATCGCCCTTGTATAGTCCCTCTATATACTCCTTCCACCTTTCTGCTTTCCCTTCTTTGCTTAGAACTGGGTTTCCATCTGAGCCCTCGATATTCACACAAGTGCTTCTCTTTTCTCCAAAGGTCTCTTTAATTTTCCTGTAGGCAGTATCTACCTTACCCCTAGTGAAGTAAGCCTCTACATCCTTACATTTGTCCTCTAGCCATGCCTGCTTAGCCATTTTGCATTTCCTGTCGATCTCATTTTTGAGACGTTTTTATTCCTTTTTGCCTGCTTCATTTACTGCATTTTTATATTTTCTCGTTTCATCAATTAAATTCAGTATTTCTTCTGTTACCCAAGGATTTCTACTAGCCCTCGTCTTTTTAGCTACTTGATCCTCTGCTGCCTTCACCACTTCATCCCTCAAATCTATCCATTCTTTTTCTACTGTATTTCTTTCTCCCATTCTTGTCAATTGTTCCTTTATGCTCTTCCTGAAACTCAGATCCCATCTCCTCAAATTCCCACCTTTTTGCAGTTTCTTCAGTTTTAATCTACAGTTCATAACCAATAGATGGTGGTGAGAGTCCACATCTGCCCCTGGAAATGTCTTACAATTTAAAATCTGGTTCCTAAATCTCTGTCTTACCATTATATAATCTATCTGAAACCTGTCAGTATCTCTAGGCTTCTTCCATGTATACAACCTCCTTTTATGATTCTTTAACCAAGTGTTAGCTATGATTAAGTTGTGCTCTGTGCAAAATTCAACCAGGCGGCTTCCTCTTTCATTTATTCCCCCCAATCCATATTCACCTACTACGTTTCCTTCTCTTCGTTTTCCTACTATCGAATCCCAGTCACCAATAACTATTAAATTTTCGTCTCCCTTCACTATCTGAATAATTTCTTTTATCTCATCATACATTTCTTCAATTTCTTCGTCGTCTGCAGAGCTAGTTGGCATGTAGACTTGTACAACTGTTGTAGGCGTGAGCTTCGTGTCTATCTTGGCCACAATAATGCGTTCACTATGTTGTTTGTAGTAGCTTACCCGAACTCCTATTTATTTTATTCATTATGAAACCTACTCCGGCATTACCCCTATTTGATTTTGTATTTATAACCCAGTATTCACCTGACCCAAAGTCTTGTTCCTCCTGCCACCGAACATCGCTAATCCCCACTATATCTAACTTTAACCTACCCATTTCCCTTTTCAAATTTTCTAACCTACCTGCCCGATTAAGGGATCTGACATTCCACGCTCCGATCCGTAGAACGCCAGTTTTCTTTCTCCTGATAACTATGTCCTCCTGAGTAGTCCCCGCCCGGAGATCCGAATGGGGAACTATTTTACCTCCGGAATATTTTACCCATGAGGACGCCATCATAATTAATCCATACAGTTAAGCTCCATGCCCTCGGGAAAAATTACGGCCGTAGTTTCCCCTTGCTTTCAGCCGTTCGCAGTACCAGCACAGCAAGGCCGTTTTGGTTAACGTTACAAGTCCAGATCAGTCAATCATCCAGACTGTTGCCCCTGCAACTACTGAAAAGGCTGCTGCCACTCTTCAGGAGCCATACCTTTGTCTGGCCTGTCAACAGATACCCCTGTGTTGTGGTTGCACCTACGGTACGGCTATCTGTGTCGCTGAGGCGCGCAAGCCTCCCCACCAACGGCAAGGTCTATGGTTCATGGGGGGACCTAAAATTATAGAAAACATAATTATATCTGAAATTTATCCCTTTGAAGAGAAATATTACATTACAACGTTTATTTGTAGGGATCAGAAAAAGCCAGGGAAGGTAATAAGTGTGAGACAGATACAGTCTAGGAAAATGCACAGGAAAGAAGAAAAGAAAAAAAATACCGAGGAAAGTTCAGACACTATTCTAAACAAGGCAATAGAAGCGATGCACAAACCTGTTGACGAACATCAGGTGTTAGGAGGCTATGTGGCATCGGAATTAAGGTTATTAACACGAATGTCAAGTCGAAAAAAATTAAGGAGGATGATACCAAAGGCAATACTCGAAGTATCTGAGGAAGATGAACCTATAACTAATTCTTGGATGAGAGGTGAAAGCAGTTTCATCTGCACACCATCAGAGAAAGTAATTATTATTTTTTGTACTGCCTAAGTTTATCATCCACAAGGTAACTGTTTCGTAAATTTTCTGCTTAAGCGAATTATTTGTGTGAGTTGTGAAATATCAAAATACTAACCTTCAAATATTCTCTTTTCAAATATTCATATAGAGCCACACAGCAGTCCGTAACAACTCGAGAGGTTGTGCAAACGGGTAACCGGAAAAGGTACATCAAAGAGTGGAAACTATCGCCTAAAAATTAAAAAAAAAAAGTAATTGAGTGAAATAAATATAAATGTGCGACTATTGACAATAAATTTTTATTTTTACATTTACGTGTTATATTCTCTTACCTGTGGCTAAAAATCGAAGAGTAATGAAAAGACGATCTCTTGGTGATACAGCTTGCATATTTGTATCCTGTTTCCGAATATTTGATTCTACAATTGACAAAAGGAGTTCAAAACTTGCGAAAGACATTCTCAGAAAGTTTGTAATCTGAGCAAACTCCTCTGATTTCAGTTCGTGCAGTAGTGTTTCTTGGAAACTTAAGCATGAACGCCTCTGTATCCATTTCTTTACCCAAACTCTTCTCTTTTTCTTAACTTTTCGTTTTTCGTCACGCTTTTTCTTTAACAATAACAATACAACAACAGTGGCGGCTGCTGTTGTTTGTGCACACGACATTGTAATCTGCAACTTGCCTGTCTCACAACGCGAACTGTAGTGGATACACTTCCGCAAGTACTTGCAGCAAGTTCGTGAAATTAACTTGCCGAAGCGACTTGCAGAAGTCAACATGCGCAAGTTTTCGTACTAATGTAAACACCTCAGCAAGTACTTGCAGAAGTTACTTGCGGAAGTTACTTGCTAGTGGACACGCGCCTTTAGGTGAATTACGTTTTATGCTCCATCGGATAGATGGCCGTCGGCGTGCACGGGGTGAAACGTCGGAAAGCAAACGCCTTGCTACAATCGTCAAAGTTTTATGATCTGGCGATTCCCGGGTGATCTGGTCATTCTGAAAGTCACAACGAATCAACACAAGTATGCCTCTATCCTTGAGGACCATGTCCACCACTAAATGCAGTTTTTTTTCCTCAGCGCGATGGTATCTACCAACAGGACAATGCAACGTGTCACGCAGTTCGCAATGTACTTGCGTGTTTCGAAGAGCACCACGGTGGGTTTACCGCATTCCCCTGGCCACAAAACTCCCCGGATTTAAATGCAATCGGGAATCTGTGGTACCAACTCCGTCGGGCTGTGCGCGTCATGGGTTCTCAACCATCTGGCCAGCTGGTCGTGGCGCTCGGGTCGGTGTGGCTCCAAATCCCTGTCGGTACGCCCCCTACTTCACTGACTCTCTTTCTGCACGTCTCGCAGCAGTTCACGTTGCGATAGGTGGTTGTTCAGGCTTTTGACAGTTGGTCACATTAATGTGACTAGACAGTGTATGTTGTAATATTTCGACGATGACATCTCCGAAATTATGTTGTCTTTCACCTTTGGCCTTGGTAATGGCTATAACGCTAAAATCGCGATAGTGTGAAATGACTTAATACTAAAACATACAGTCAAATGGCGCAAATTTAATTCAGCAAGTTCTGTATGACTGTGGTCCCCAATGAAGAAAAAAAATCGTAAAAATTAAATGGATGAGACATAAAGTACTGAGGTAGGAACTGGAATAGCAAAACTAAACACATTCAAAGTGTAGTCACAAACTAATTCACTGCAATTCAAATGTACAACTTACAGCAATGTTATTACGGACAAGAAAGGTAACAGCGTGGGGGGAAAGAATATAAAGGGTGATTGCGTGATGATGTTACACACTTTCAGGGATGGCGGAGAAGGGTAAATGTATCAATTTGAGGTAAGGGCACCTGGTCTGGAAACGACCGAGACGAAAGTTATAAACGAAAATCGGTCTGGTACCTCTGACAGTGGATCTCCTCTTATGCAAGCTCTTTGCTCTCCATATTTTGAGAGGAGATAGTATGAACCAAAACAAGAAAAAAAGGCAAGTAAACGTGGGTCAGAAGTGCATATCTTAAGTGCAATAAGCTCTCATTTATCTTTGCTACTGTGAAACACATCTCTTCTACTGAATAGTTATGATAGATATGCATTTTAGAACCCTTGCGTTTTTCGTGTTTTGGTCCAAACTACTGCCTTCCACACCATGGAACGCAAACAGCTTTCAGAAGAAGTGGTCCACAGTCAGAGCTATCAGAACGATTTACTCTTATAACATTCGACTTGATCGTTACAGAAGCAAGGTGTCTTACCTCAAACTGATACATTTGCCCTTCTCTATCATCCCTGAAAATCTTTAATATCACGGAAGCAACTTGTATTGAGGTGGTGTACAGCGTCTCCCAGGAGGAATGGTTAATATTCAGGGATATGACAGGGACGATCATTCGAAGGAAAAAAATCTAGTAAACATGGGTTCTAAAATGCATACGTTAGAACTATGAGCTTTTGTTCATTACAAAGGATTTGTTTGACGTTAGCGAAGATGAACAGGGTGCTCTTCGGCGCCGTCCGCCGCTGTCGTTCTGTGTTCATGGCATCCCTCGATGTGTCTAAGGCATTCGATTCGTTGGACCATGCGGTTCTCCGCCCTGTTCTTAAGGCCCATGGTCTCCCGGACGAATTTGTCGACTACATCGAGGGCTGCTATGCGGACAGCACGACGGTAATTGCGGGTGGTGGCGACGAGTCCCCGGCCGTGCGGCCAGCGAGAGGTGTCCGGCAAGGAGATCCTTTGTCCCCTCTCCTTTTCAACCTTGCTGTAGATTATGTTCTAGGCCAGCTGCCCACACATAGGTGTCAAGGTGTTGGGCCGCCAGGTCAACGCGGCGGCCTTCGCAGACGACATTCTGCACTTCGCCTCTACGAGGGGGGGGGGGGGGGGGGGTGCCTGCAGTCCCTCACCAACGCAGCAGTGGCAGCTCTACACCAACTGGGGCTGCGGGTGAACCCGCGGAAGTGTCTCACCCTCGCACTCGTGGCGTCCGGCCGCGAGAAGAAAGTGAAAAAGTGAAGGTTGATGCTAGCGTCACCTTCACTGCCGGCGACACCACCATGCTGGCGCTGGGAGTGGGCGAGACCTTCCGCTACCTCGGACTGCAGTTTTCCTCCTCCGGGCGGTGCCTCTTCCATCCGAGGCGCCACATAAAGGAGCAGCTGTCGATCATCACGCGGGCGCCGCAGAAGCCGCAACAGCGGCTGTACGCGCTTCGTGAAGTTCTTCTCCCGGGCCTGTACCATGGCCTAGCCCTGAGCCGCACACGCATCGGTGCGCTCAAGGCCATGGACAACTGCGTTCGGGCTGCGGTGAGGAGATGGTTCCGCCTCCCAGCAGACACTCCCTTGGGCTACTTTCATGCTCCAATAGCCCGTGGGGGCCTCGGGATTCCATGTGCCCGCTGGATGGGGCCAACCCTGAGGCGGGGCAGGCTCCTCACCCTGTTGCAGCTCGAGCCCTCCACCACCGACGCAGACCTGAGGGAGGCACGGCACGAAGTGGCGGCGCTGGAACGACACCTCACGTGGGAGGGCCACCTGCTGCAGTCGACTGCGAAGATTGGAGAGATGTGGGCAGCGCGAATGCACGTTACCTTCGACGGGGCAGCCCTTTCGTCGTCAGCCGGGACATAAGGCCAACACAGCTGGGTCGAGGACACCAGTCGTTTCCTGTCAGGCCGCGATTATGTGGCGTGCATCCGCACGCGGATCAACACGCTACCATCTAAAGCGCGCAGGAGTCGCGGCCGAGACAGGGAGAATATGTGTCGTGCGAGGTGCAACGCCGTCGGGACCGCGAATCACGCCGTCCAGGGTTGCGGCCTCAGCAGCCGAGCCCGGGTGCAGCGCCACGACGCGGTAGTGAAATATGTCGCGCGCGGGCTGCCTCAACGAGGGTTCGACGTGTCTGTCGAGTCACACCTCCGAACGCCAGAGGGAGTCCGCAAGCCCGACATCGCAGCGTCGAAGGACGGCGTGGCGCATGTCATCGATGCGCAAATTGTCGGCGACCACCTCGACACCGACTGGTGTCACCGGCAGAAGGCGACGAAGTATGATGTCCCGTCGGTGCGGCGTGCTGTCGGCGCTCTCCGACCCGCGGCCCGCAGCATGGAGTTCAAGACGGTGACGCTGAATTGGAGGGGGAGCTGGGCACCTACATCTGCCCGCCAGCTGCTACAACTGGGCTTCCGCAGGCGGGAGCTAAGCATCATAAGCGCGCGGGTGCTCGGGGGAACTGAATGGGTCTTCGGCTTGTTCGAAAATATGACGTCTGTTAGGCCGAAGTACAGGGAGGGCGTGGGTTAGCGAGTCGGTATTTCCTAGGTTAGTTTGCCCTCACTCCTGGGGTTTCAATATCGGGAGCAATACCGTCTCTTATTCTGTATTTTGTTAATTATTAATTGTCTGTATATTGTGTAATAATTTAAGGTATTGGCGGTTACACCACCAGCGGTAACCGGCGCCCCTGTAAGCTCCTCTCGGGGAGTACGGCACATTAATCGATAAGAGTGTATACCTTGTATTATTCACATGTATTTTGTGAATAAAGACGGCTTCATAGCTCTTAAGGTATGCATCCGTAGTACAACCTCTGTCTAGCTTGCAGGCCAGGGGAGAGTGTTGGAACCCTTCGTGGACTTTTTTTCTTTGTCTTTTTTAATTAGTGCGACCCACTGATCAGTACTGTTAGAGTGTTTCAGATCCGCTCCAGATCGGATTAAAGGAAGACATCGAAACAATTCATAGGTGGGAGGTGGGCTGATAGATTTGTTAGCGGTAGGTTCGAACGACGTAGCACGCTACGTATTACGGAGATGCTTTGGGAACTCAAATGGAAATCACTGGAGTGAAGGATAAGGCGACGTTCTTTTCGAGGAGCACTACTGAGTAAATTTAGAGAACCGGCATTTGAGCCAGAGTGCATAAGAAGCATGAAGATAAGATTAGAGAGATTAGGGCTGCTACGGAGGCATGTAGACGTTTTTCCCACACTCTGTTTGAGAATGGAACAGAAAAAGAAATGAGAAGTAGCGGCTTGCGATGTAGCTATGTAGACGTAGATTTGTTTCACACGATCAGAGATGAAGTAATGCCCATTGATCGTAAGGCACGTGTTTCAGAGCCCGTGTTTACTAGACTTTCTTGCTTCGAATGATCATTCCTGTCGTACCCCTAAACGCTGACCATTTGTCCTGGGACCCGCTGTGCAGTGGAGGAGATACTACAGGTTTTCAGACTGCATAAATACAATGGAAGAAGTAGGAAACGGATTAACAGAACCATCAGACGAGACTAGATTTCACTAATAATTTAAATAACGTGAACGTCTACAACAAAGCGTTGGGAAACGACAGCATCTCTGTTGACTTACGAAATCAACAATGATGTAATCCCCATCCCCCCTCCTTCCTTCTTTCATCTATTGTCCACAGTAAACAATGCCCAGTCCAAGTAATTAATAAGCAAAGTCTCTTATGAAGATTTGAGAGGAGCGAAGATTACAGTAAACTTTCAAGTTTACTGAACTTGTCTTGGGACCTTGGATCCTTCAAGCTGAAAATCTAACATCACGTCCTCACGATTCGTTTGACTAAATAAATTGGAAGACTGTTGTTGCAGAATTTTTTACTCATCCTGCCTCGGGCATGGATGTGTGTGATGTCCTTAGGTTAGTTAGGTTTAAGTGGTTCTGAGTCTAGGGGACATGACCTCAGATGTTAAGTCCCATATTGCTTAGAGCCATTTGAACCATTTTGTATTAATTATAGACACTCTGTAGAGATTCATTGAATTCTGAATTCAAGACTATATTTTAGCTGAACAATGCATTATAGTCTATTACTAATTTTCAGGAAACAGACATTAATGCCCATAGTTCGAAAATCTGACTTAAAATTTTAATTACACTTAATTAAAATTCAAGCGATGAAGGCATTATAGTCTATTACTAATTAAATGTTTTTTATTCCATTCTTTGATCACAATATGAATTCTTTAGACGATGACCGGTTTCATTCCGTAACGACCATCCTCAGATCTTTTTTACACCATGTCCTAAAGTGATAAGGCCATAACGGCATCGTCAAAACATATAAATATAACGCTCATTACGGACTGAAACCGGTCATCGTCTAAAGAATTCATATTGTGATCAAACACTGGAATAAAAAACATTTGACAGTATTGGACCACTGTTTGTATACACGACCATATTGCAGTTGGTGAAACTATTACTAATTTTCAGGAAACAGTCCTTAATGCCCATAGTTCGAAAATCTGACTTAAAATTTTAATTATACTTAATTAAAATTCAAGCGATATACTCACAACCCCCCCCCCCCCCATGAACCATGGACCTTGCCGTTGGTGGGCAGGCTTGCGTGCCTCAGCGATACAGATAGCTGTACCGTAGGTGCAACCACAACACAGGGGTATCTGTTGACAGGCCAGACAAACGTGTGGTTCCTGAAGAGGGGCAGCAGCCTTTTCAGTAGTTGCAGGGGCAACAGTCTGGACGATTGACTGATCCGGCCTTGTAACACTAACCAAACGGCCTTGCTGTGCTGGTTCTGTGAACGGCTGAAAGCAAGGGGAAACTACAGCCGTAATTTTTCCCGAGGGCATGCAGCTTTACTGTATGGTTAAATGATGATGGCGTCCTCTTGGGTAAAATATTCCGGAGGTAAAATAGTTCCCCATTCGGATCTCCGGGCGGGGACTACTCAGGAGGACGTTGTTATCAGGAGAAAGAAAACTGTAATGTCTGAAGATGGCCTTGTAAGCCGAAAACCGGTTAGCAATAAAAATAATGTTCTAGAACAAAAGCAAACTGGTGCTTTTCATTTATTATTAGAAAGAAAACTGGCGTTCTACCGATCGGGGCGTGGAATGTCAGATCCCTTAATCGGGCAGGTAGGTTAGAAAATTTAAAAAGGGAAATGGATAGGTTAAAGTTAGATATAGTGGGAATTAGTGAAGTTCGGTGGCAGGAGGAACAAGACTTCTGGTCAAGTGAATACAGGGTTATAAATGCAAAATCAAATAGGGGTAATGCAGGAGTAGGTTTAATAACGAATAGAAAAATAGGAATGCGGGTAAGCTACTACAAACAGCATAGTGAACGCATTATTGTGGCCAAGATAGATACGGAGCCTAAGCCTGCCACAGTAGTACAAGTTTATATGCCAACTAACTCCGCAGATGACGAAAAGATTGATGAAATCAAAAATGGCTCTGAGCACTATGGGACTCAACTGCTGAGGTCATCAGTCCCCTAGAACATAGAACTACTTAAACCTAACTAACCTAAAGACATCACAAACATCCATGCCCGAGGCAGGATTCGAACCTGCGACCGTAGCGGTCTTGCGGTTCCAGACTGCAGCGCCTTTAACCGCACGGCCACAACGGCCGGCGATTGATGAAATGTATGATGAGATAAAAGAAATTATTCAGATAGTGAAGGGAGACGAAAATTCATTAGTCGTGGGTGACTTGAATTCTATGGTAGGAAAAGGAAGAGAAGGAAACGTAGTAGGTGAATATGGAATGGGGGTAAGGAATGAAAGAGGAAGCCGCCTGGTAAAATTTTGCACAGAGCATAACTTAATCATAGCTAACACTTGGTTCAAGAATCATGAAACAAGGTTGTATACATGGAAGAAACCTGGAGATACTGGAAGGTTTCAGGTAGATTATTTAATGGTAAGACAGAGATTTAGGAACCAGGTTTTAAATTGTAAGACATTTCCAGGGGCAGATGCGGACTCTGACCACCATCTATTGGTTATGAACTGTAGATTAAAACTGAAGAAACTGCAAAAAGGTGGGAATTTGAGGAGATGGGATCTGGATGAACTGAAAGAACCAGATGTTGTAGAGAGTTTCAGGAAGAGCATAAAGGAACAATTGACAAGAATGGGGGAAAGAAATACAGTAGAAAAAGAATGGATAGATTTGAGGGATGAAGTGGTGAAGGCAGCAGAGGATCAAGTAGGTAAAAAGACGAGGGCTAATAGAAATCCTTGGCTAAACGAAGAGATATTGATTTTAATTGATCAAAGGAGAAAATACAAAATGCAGTAAATGAAGCAGGCAAAAAGGAATACAAACATCTCAAAAACGAGATCGACAGGTTGTGCAAAATAGCTAAGCAGGGATGGCTAGAAGACAAATGTAAGGATGTAGAGGCGTATATCACTAGGGGTAAGATAGGTACTGCCTACAGGAAAATTAAAGAGACCTTTGGAGAAAAGAGAACCACTTGCATGAATATAAAGAGCTCAGATGGAAATACAGTTCCAAGCAAAGAAGGGAAAACAGAAAGGTGGAAGGGTGTTCTTGAGGACAATATTATGGAAATGGAAGAGGATGTAGATGAAGATGAAATGGGAGATACGATACTGCGTGCAGAGTTTGACAGAGCACTGATAGACCTAAGTCGAAACAAGGCCCCGGGAGTAGACAACATTCCATTAGAACTTCTGATAGCCTTGGGAGAGTCAGCCCTGACAAAACTCTACCATCTGGTGAGCAAGATGTATGAGACAGGCGAAATATCCGCAGACACCAAGAAGAATATAATTCCAATCCCAAAGAAAGCAGGTGTTGACAGATGTGAAAATTACCGAACTATCAGTTTAATAATCCATGGCCGCAAAATACAAACTCGAATTCTTTACAGACGAATGGCAAAATTGGTAGAAGCAGACCTCGGGGAAGATCAGTTTGGATTCCGTAGAAATGTTGGAACACGTGAAGCAGTACTGACCCAACGACTTATCTTAGAAAATAAATTAAGGAAAGGCAAACCTACGATCCTAGCATTTATAGGCTTAGAGAAAGCTTTTGACAATGTTGACTGGAATACTCTCTTTCAAATTCTGAAGGTGGCAGGGGTCAAATAAAGGGAGCGAAAGGCTATTTACAATTTGTACAGAAACCAGATGGCAGTTATAAGAGTCGAGAGCCATAAAAGGGAAGCAGCGGTTGGGAAGGAAGTGAAACAGTGTTGTAGCCTAACCCCGATGTTATTCAATCTGTATATTGAGCAAGCAGTAAAGGAAACAAAAGAAAAATTCGGATTAAAAATTAAAATCCATGGAGAAGAAATAAAAACTTTGAGGTTCGCCGATGACATTGTAATTCTGGCAGAGGCAGCAAAGCACCTGGAAGAGCAGCTGAACGGAATGGACAGTGTCTTTAAAGGAGGATATAAGATGAACATCAACAAAAGCAAAACGAGGATAATGGAATGTAGTCGAATTAAGTCGGGTGATGCTGAGGGAATTAAATTAGGAAATGAGACACTTAAAGTAGTAAAGGAGTTTTGCTATTTGGGAAGCAAAATAACTGACGATGGTCGAAGTAGAGAAGATATAAAATGCAGACTGGCAATGGCAAAGAAAGCGTTTCTAAAGAAGAGAAATTTGTTAACATCGAGTATTGATTTAAGTGTCAGGAAGCAGGAAGTCGTTTTTGAAAGTATTTGTATGGAGTGTAGCCATGTATGGAAGTGAAAGGTGGACGATAAATAGTTTGGACAAAAAGAGAATAGAAGCTTTCGAAATGTGGTGCTACAGAAGAACGCTGAAGATTAGATGGGTAGGTCACATAACTAATGAGGAGGTATTGAATAGAATTGGGGAGAAGAAAAATTTGTAAATTTGTGGCACAACTTGACTAGAAGAAGCAATCGCTTGGTAGGACATGTTCTGAGGCATCATGGGATCACCAATTTAGTATTGGAGGGCAGCGTGGAGGGTAGAAATAGTAGAGGGAGACCAAGAGATGAATACACTAAACAGACTCAGAAAGATGTAGGGTGCAGTAAGTACAGGGAGATGAAGAAACTTGCTTGGGATCCCGATCAGGTCGCATTGAGGGAGGACATAGAAGCAATTCAGAGGCGGGCTGCTAGATTTGTTACTGGTTGGTTTGATCATCACGCGAGTGTTACGGAAATTCTTCAGGAACTCGGGTGGGAGTCTCTGGAGGAAAGGAGGCGTTCTTTTCGTGAATCGCTACTGAGGAAATTTAGAGAACCAGCATTTGAGGCTGACTGCAGTGCAATTTTACTGCCGGCAACTTACATTTCGCGGAAAGACAACAAAGATAAGATCAAAGAGATTAGGGCTCGTACAGAGGCATATAGGCAGTCATTTTTCCCTCGTTCTGTTTGGGAGTGGAACAGGGAGAGAAGATGATAGTTGTGGTACGAGGTACCCTCCGCCACGCACCGTATGGTGGATTGCGGAGTATGTATGTAGATGTAGATGTAGGATAGAGTACCATGGAGAGCTGCATCTAACCAGTCTCTGGACAGAAGACCACAACAACAACAAATCACAACCCAGTGATTTCAGAAAGTTACAAATTATTGATTTAATAACTGCCTCGATTCTGCGCAGCATAGGATCCATCAAATGTCGAAGTACTCTGAACCGTGAAATGCCGATAGCCGAATCAGCTCCCTATTGTTACTGGGTGCCGGCCGAGCGGTTCTAGGCGCTACAGTCTAGAGCCGCGCGACCGCTGCGGTCGCAGGTTCGAATCCTGCCTCGGGCATGGATGTGCATGATGTCCTTAGGTTAGTTAGGTTTAAGTAGTCCTAAGTTCTAGGGGACTGATGTCCTCAGAAGTTAAGTCCCATAGTGCTCAGAGCCATTTGAACCATTTGTTACTGGGCTTCCGTCGCGAAGCCATAATTTTCAACCTTGACCACAAGTTCTCAAACAGGTTGTGGCCGGGAATGTGGCTATGCCATGTTGTCACATTTATAAGATGGTCAGTGAAACATTCCTTATTGATTTTAGCGCCATGACACGGCGTACTGTCTTGCTGAAAACTGCACAGATCGTTGTTACCTTGAAACAAATTACGGACAGAGAGTAACAGTTTCAACGCTAAGAATTCTTCTTGGTACTTGTTGACGTTAATGTTGCCTTGTAACACTTGCATATACCAATGCCTACCTTGTCATGCAGCCTCATACCAAGGCACTGTCCGCCTCCGTGGCGTAGCGGTAACGTTTCCGCTCGTCACACAGGAGGCCGGGTTCGATTCCCGGCAGGGAACTGGGTGTTGTGTATCCTTCATCATCATTTTGATCACCATTGACCCGCAAGTCGCCGAAGTGGCGTCAACTAAAAAGGACTTGCAATCCGGCGGCCGAACTTCCTCGCATGGGGCCTCCCGGGCAACAATGTCATACGCTCATTTCGTTTCATTTCATACCAAGGCACTGAGGGACAGTGGCAGTGGTGCCCCCAGACAAGTCTTCGCCCGCTTGACCTAATTCCATTGCTTCCAAAGATAGTGCTCTTAGTGAGTCCAGCCCAGTTTTCTTGCGTCCACTCTCGGTGTGCCAAAGGCCACTGCATTATTCCTGCCTCTGCATTTTGTTCAGACAAGGCTTTTTTCCCGGATTCCTCACCCTCAAAGCATTTTCGCAAAGTTCTTGTCTGACCGTTCGATAAGAACCAAAGCGCCTGAAGCCTTTAATGTGGAGTTTACATCTTTTAGGGCAGACCGACGATGCAGCAGAGAAAAATGGCAATCTACGACAGTTTTGGTCGGTCTGTATTCGTTTTCTGACGGTTCTTGTATCAGTTTTGGATGACCCAGATTCTCCGTAACCCTTGCACACTTTACTCAAACACGAATTTGTAGCATCTCGACCCAATATTTTTACTATTTCTGTAACCTTTTTCACAGAGTGGTATTTCCTTACTCCTTTTACTTGGTGACCAATCAGCGCGTTTCGGTACAGGTGACATTGTTTTCAATACTGCCTTACTGTTTCAACTCGGCTCACTTTAAACAAATCTTATACTGCAACAGCTACAATATATTGCCGAACTATAGAGTAACAACAATGATGAGATCGCTCTTTCTCACTGTTGGAGCAATAAAACGGGTTCATTGTTTGATTTTTAGCAACAGAACAAATGAAAAGTTTGCTTTGAAGCTGCACAAGCATGTAGAATAGTGCAGTTTTTAATCGTACTCAGTTATGTATATCTGTTTATTTTTAATAAAAATGCGACTGGATTCGTGATTTCCTGTCAGGAAGATCGCAGTTCGTAGTAATAGACGGCAAATCATCGAGTAAAACTGAAGTGACATCAGGTGTTCCCCAGGGAAGCGTTCTGGGACCTCTGCTGTTCCTGATCTATATAGATGACCTGGGTGACAATCTGAGCAGTTCTCTTAGTTTGTTCGCATATGATGCTGTAATTTACCGTCTAGTAAGGTCATCCGAAGACCAGTATCAGTTGCCAAGCGATTTAGAAAAGATTGCTGTATGGTGTGGCAGGTGGCAGTTGACGCTAAATAACGAAAAGTGTGAGGTGATCCACATGAGTTCCAAAAGAAATCCGTTGGAATTCGATTACTCGATAAATAGTACAATTCTCAAGGCTGTCAATTCAACTAAGTACCTGGGTGTTAAAATTACGAACAACTTCAGTTGGAAAGACCACATAGATAATATTGTGGGGAAGGCGAGCCAAAGGTTGCGTTTCATTGGCAGGACACTTAGATGATGCAACAAGTCTACTAAAGAGACAGCTTACACTACATTCGTTCGTCCTCTGTTAGAATATTGCTGCGCGGTGTGGGGTCCTTACCAGGTGGGATTGACGGAGGACATCGAAAGGGTGCAAAAATGGGCAGCTCGTTTTGTATTATCACGTAATAGGGGCGAGAATGTGGCAGATATGATACGCGAGTTGGGATGGAAGTCATTAAAGCAAAGACGTTTTTCGTCGCGGCGAGATCTATTTACGAAATTTCAGTCACCAACTCTCTCTTCCGAATGCGAAAATATTTTGTTGAGCCCAACCTACATAGGTAGGAATGATCATCAATATAAAATAAGAGAAATCAGAGCTCGAACAGAAAGGTTTAGGTGTTCGTTTTTCCCGCGAGCTGTTCGGGAGTGGAATGTTAGAGAGATAGTATGATTGTGGTTCGATGAACCCTCTGCCAAGCACTTAAAATGTGAATTGCAGAGTAATCATGTAGATGTAGATGTATATGTCTTACCTCCTAAAAAACTGTAAATATTTAGTATACATATCGTAAACAAAAAATAGAATCGTAATTGATTGATATAGTCTACCACAACTTAACGTATATGTAGTAGTGACCAGACTAATGCCACTACTGTAGCTCTCTCGGTCCGTTCGCAGCTGTTGCTGCGAGGCCACGAGAGTGCAGCCGATAACGATTGGTGGGACAGGTTATATAAATACCGCTCCAGAAGCGACCGCCACGTCCCCACACACCTGTCCCAGCGCCGCAGTGCGTACTGCGACTCAGAACTCCATAAAACCTCCTTCCACTGTTCTCCGATACCAGTGGAGGCGATTGCTTGTACCACTCAGAGCCACGAAACCTATCTCAGACCACTACCCCTGTGTGCAATTACTTATTAGCTATCTGATTTTCTCCATTATGAATGGCCTTGTGAAAACCTGCAACTGTGGAAACAATGCGTTTCTTTATAAATAGCTTTTCTGCTACTAGTCACGGTTTTCTTTCATTCATATTTTACACGACGCGTTTCGGGGAAATGATCCCCATTTCCAAGTTCGTTTTCTCTGTATATTATGCCATTTTAACGTAATGCATTTGATGTGTGAGGTTCTGCTTTGTTTGGTTGACTTACCTGCAATATATAAAAAAGACACAATTTTTTAATTAGCTACAGATTTTTATATGTAGTTACTCGCGAAATATGGAAGAACTTGTACTTACAATTTTCTTATTGCCATTTGTACAGTCTCACACATGTTAAATACCACACACCATTTTCTATGTACAGAGAGTACGTGCCTTAAAAATGTGGCTCATAATTTACTTATATCTATTTTACAATAGTACTTGCCTGTATGTGTTACTTTTCTTACTTCAGTACAATGTCGAAGCAGCTGAACAAATTCACTGAATCACTTTCAAGTTTTTCGTTTCACATTTTATCTTCATATTTTCTGTAAAGTGAATATATTTCCAGTTCATCTAACAAAACCATTTTATGCCCTTTATTTAGTCGGTGGTCTACTCTGACATTTTGCTCTACTTTTCCAAGTGTGTATTTTATGCGTGTGCGTGCGTGTGTGTGTGTGTGTGTGTGTGTGTGTGTGTGTGTGTGTGTGTGTGTGTGTGTGTGTGTCGGCCGGAGTGGCCGAGCGGTTCTAGGCGCTTCAGTCTGGAACCACGCGACCGCTACGGTCGCAGGTTCGAATCCTGCCTCGGGCATGGATGTGTGTGATGTCCGTAGGTTAGTTAGGCTTAAGTAGTTCTAAGTTCTAGGGGACTGATGACCTCAGATGTTACGTCCCATAGTGCTCAAAGCCATTTGTGTGTGTGTGTGTGTGTGTGTGTGTGTGTGTGTGGCTGTTGTTGATGTGTGTCTGTTGTTTGAGTAGGCTTTAACGTGCTCTGTGTACCTGGTGTTGAAATTTCGGTCTCTTTGTCCTAGGTAGAACATGGGGCATTCCTGGCATGTTTTTTTGTATAGTCCAAAGTCTGAGTACAGGTCATCATTACACTTTATTTTAAGTATTAGTTTCTGTTGTAGTTTATTAGAGGTAGAAAACCAAACTTTCACTTTGTGGTTTTTGAAAATATGCGCAATCTTTCGTGATATATTGCCAATCTATGAGAAGCTAGATACACATTTGTTTTTGTAATTTTCTTCTATGATGCACTTTGTGTTTGGGTCTTTCTTCACTTTTTTTAGGACTGTGTCAACCATGGAAGCAGTATAATCATTAGCAACTGCAATCTGTTTCACTATGTTTACTTCTTGTTGCGTGTTTTCTCGGTTCAAAGGTATTTTTGTTACCCTATGTAATATTGACCTGTGTGCTGCCTGTTTATGCCTGTTATTTGTGGTTTCGATCGTTGTATTTTTCCTATAAATTTTGAATGTGCATTTGTTGTTGTGTCTTGTAATATTTAGGTCCAGGTAATTGATGCTTTTGCCTTGTTCGCGTTCCACTGTAAACGTAGATTTCTTGTGTAGCTTACTGCAGCAGTTTGGAATGTCTGTTATGTCTTTGTCATCCCTTTTCACTATCAATATAGTGACGTGTACACCCCCTATAAAATTCAATTTTCTTTAGGTAGGGTTCTTAGCTGCTTAATAACTTTTGTTCCAAGTGATTTATGTCTATATCTTCTATGGTATCTGTTGCACATAATCTCACTGCTAGGCCATCTTGTTGCTTACAAACGTTGCCCTTAAAGGTAAAGCAGTTGTAACTTACGGTTAGCTGAAGGAGTCCCGTAAATTCAATAATCTCTGTGTATGCGAGTTTCTTATGTCTCATAAGGTTCTTTTGGATTACTGTTGCAGATTATTGTCTGGTTATATTTGACTAAAGGTTGGTAATGTCAAGTGATAAGAACAGAGCATATCGGGGGAGTTTTTTGCCTTTTACTTCTTTAGCTAGTAAGCATGCTGTTTTTATACAATACGTTGTTTCACGTGTATAATTTTTCATCAGTATGTTATTCAGCTTCTGTGACAGTTTGTATGCTGGACTATTTATAGTGTTTACCATGAGATACATCGGATTACTTTGTTTGTGTATTTCTGTCTGTGCTCTTAAGCAGTACCCCCGTCCCACCCCCACCCCCCACCACCATCTACATTACCGCCTTAACTACATTTTAGAATGATAAAGAATTTTCATTGAATACTATCGTTTTTAAAATGACGGAAGATAAATTAAATTTTGTTTCTGTAGGTGTTGTATTAAACCACGAACTAATGAGTTTGTGGAACAACTGGTACTGCTTATTTCTAGTAATCTTTTTTATACAATGACGAAGAAATTCTCACTTTTTGTGAGTTGTCACTTGTTAACGAAACATGCTACCCTCGTACCACTCCCCTCCATACCGACAATCGCTTCACCGACGCCGTGCTCCCCAATTTAAAATCAAACAAATTAAATCGTGTGCACTATACTTAGGGCTACTGTCTGTAAATAGCTTGATTGCTGGACTCCTTATTTCTGATGTGGCAGAAGTTAGAAGACTTTAGGCTTTGTATCTGGCCATTGTCACTAATCTCTGTATAAAAAAGACCATGTTCCGACTGACTGACTCACTCACTGTCACGTCATCGCCCAACCCAAACCACAAAGGACAGAAACTTGAAATTTGCAGAGGGTGGTGATCTTATACTGTAGGCGTCGTTCGAGAGGGGATTTTTCGATATTCCATCCATAAGGGTGTGAAACATGCGTTGAAGAGGTTTCAAAAAATATGTCGCTTTTAAGGCAATTTTGAAGCGAGACCTACAAAAACTGGTATCTGGTTTCTCGGTTAGAAATAAAGAAATTGTGTGTGAGCATTTCTGGAGAATTAAGCCCCTATGTGGGTGAAATAGTGGGTGAAATTTTCTGAAAAGAAATCATTATTAAAGAACTAATAAAGTATTTTCAAAGTTACATATATGTTAATTGGCATTTGAATTCCCGGTTACAAATTTAAAAAATATGTTTCACAGTTTTTGGAAATTCAACCCCTAAAGGGGTGTTTTATGAAATATTTCATTATGAAAGCATTTTTAAAGCTAAATCTACCAAAATTTGAATTTTGCTTGTTGGCTGGAAATAAAAAAAATACGTATGGGATGGAAGTTTTTATGGAAATATTATGCAATCATTTTTAAGATAGATCTATGAAAAATTGTATATAGCTTCTCTATTAGAAACAAAAAAATACGCGTTTCACTGTTTTTGGATATTCAACCCCCAAGGGGTTGAAATAGCGGGGTGAAATATTTTCTGAAGATATTTAATTGTGAAAGCATTTTTAAAGCTATATATATAATAACTGGTATTTGACTTCTCAGTTAGAAATAAAAGATTATGTGTTGCACTGTTTTTGGAAATTCAACCCCTGAAGGAGTGAAGTAGGGGACAAAATTATTAAGAAAATATTTCATCATATTAAAAAAGATTTAAAGCTAAGTTTATGAACACTGGTAAGTCGCTTCTCGGTTAGATATAAAGAGATATGTGTTAGGAGGTGATAGTTTCTATAGAAATATCACCACAAGAACGCAAAAGGCTTGGTTAACAAAAACCTTGGACTCCAGCTACCATAATCGCTTTTTGGTCAGAAGTAAATTCAGCAAAGACTCTGCTTCTACGACCTTATTTAGCACGAAAAGTTTACAAGGTGTTACATTTTGTGAAAAAGATAAAAATTCAATTAAAGAAAAACAAAAACAAAAATCCGTGCGGACCATACAGTCTAACGGAGCGAAACTGCGGGCGCTAAGCTAGTAATAATAATAATAATATGAAACGTCCCCTTTGAACAATTTATATATGACTGTGCTTAAACTGACACACAATATTTTGTTAGCGCAACGCAATCTGACTTTCAAAATTCCCTACAAAAGAATGGCCCTGACTAACATTAAACTATACCTTTCACAAATCACTTACCTCACAAAAATCTTCGCTGCTCAAGCTACTGCAATACAGCGAGCGCCACTACTGCCAGCTAAATAAAAGATTCAAACTATGGAAGGCACTAACTACTGATAGGGATAGTTAGCAAATGAAAGATATTAACAGAGAACAAACAATATATTTACCTTGATATCATCATATATAAATATAGCAGTTCATGACAAATTTCAAAACTCCGCCATCTCTCTCCCCACATCCACCACTGCTGGCGGCTCACCTCCAACTGAGCAACGCTACGCGCTGTTCACATCCAGCTGCCGCTGCCCAACACTACAATGGCAGACAACAATGCAAACTAGCCACAGACTGCACACAGCACAGCCAGTGATTTTCATACAGAGGTGGCGTTACCAATAAAAAAACCTAAACAGCCTACTTACAAATAATAATAATAATAGTAAAAGCTGTTGTTTTGTCACGTAGTCCGTTTATTGATGCGAAGTGAATTATGAACCAATCTCTAGTCTTTTGAGGGAACTACCCCCAACTCGCAGAAGGCATTTCCCTGAGACATTTAAGCATTTATGGCGGCACATGTCTCAATTTTTCGGTTATAGATGCGTGGTACAAAGCACGGACTTGCGTGCGTAGTGGGTGGATTATAGGAGCAAAATGTTCGTACACTCGGTGGGTTCTTGCGATCGGTGGCTTCCGGGCAGCTGCATGATAAAGGAAACGAAGTCCCACCACCTCCACGTGGGTGCTTCTTCCGCACGGAATGCTTTACAGTGTCTTCAGTCTACATTTAGTGACTGCCTTTTGAGAGTCATACCTGATCGTAGGAAGTCACAGATCATTCTGGCACATCGAAAGTTGATCTGTGTTTCATGAAACAATTTCTCTTATGCTCCTTGATGGTGTCCAAATAAGAATAGTAAAATATCTCGTAATAATCTCAGATGAGCATTTAGATTGAGAAGAACAAACTGTTACAGCATGTTGGAAATCTCTGCCTTGTTACATGCCATCAAAAAATTTTGAATAATATTTCAACCTAAAATTTAAGCAAACTCTGTCTTCTGTCCTGTGAAATCTTTGCTACTGTGACATAGTTCAACACTGCAGACACTGTGAAAACTTCACAGGACTCGAGCTAGCTACGAAAGCTTTTTTAAGATACGTGTGTTACGTACCGTTGTTTGATCACATCAGCCGCTCTTACGCATTAGTGCCTTTAGTGCTTCTCCATACATTTCAAATACCTTTCATTATACCAAACTGCAATACAACAACGTCCAGCATCTTCCCTGTACAGATGCACAAGACAAAATCTTTCTCCTTCTGCTTCCTTCTCTTAGCTGCACACTCTGGAACAAACAAGCTAGTAGAATGAGATTTTCACCCTGCAGCGGAGCGTGCGCTGGTATGAAACTTCCTGGCAGATTAAAACTGTGTGCCCGACCGAGACTCGAACTCGGGACCTTTGCCGTTCGCGGGAAAGTGCTCTACCATCTGAGCTACCGAAGCACGACTCACGCCCGGTACTAACAGCTTTACTTCTGCCAGTATCTCGTCTCCTACCTTCCAAACTTTACAGAAGCTCTCCTGCGAACCTTGCAGAACTAGCAATCCTTAAAAGTTTTAATCTGCCAGGAAGTTTCAAACAAGATAGTAGTCTGCCTTCTCTCCCAAACCAGTTGGTTGGTTAAAGAGGAGGTTGAATCTTTACCTATTATGTCCGGCATAGCCTCTCCTTCGGAATAACTCTGCTCTGTTCCTTCCGTTCAACAACAACCCAGTATTTGCGCCATTTTGTCAAATTATAAATGCTTTCCTCAACCCCTACCTACTGCTATTTCTTTCCCTCCGTATCGTCTGGTGACCGTACCGTATTGTTTGCAGCATTTCTCCTGACTGGGAAACGACACACTCAGATTTGATTCCTTTTACACTGGTTACAAACATAACGAGAAATACACTGACGGGAAAAAAATCGCAACGTCAAGAAGGAGCTGTGTGACACTGGCTAAAGTTGGTAGGCGTGTTTCTGCATCTGCAAGGTGATGTCTATTCAAATTCCGCGCCAGTAGTCCGCCCCTCGTGGTCTCGCGGTAGCGTTCTCGCTTCCCGAGCACAGGGTCCCGGGTTCGATTCCCGGCGGGTCAGGAATTTTTCCTGCCTCGAGATGACTGGGTGTTGTTGTGTCGTCTTCATCATCATCATTCATTCCCATTACGGTCGGAGGAAGGCAACGGCAAACCACCTCCATTAGGACCTTGCCTAGTAAGGCGGTGCGGGTCTCCCGCATCGTTCCCCTACGCTCTGCAAAGAAGCATGGGATTTCATTTCCATTTCCAGCATAAGAGCATGCAAATTAGGTTTGTATTCACAGGTAGGTATTTACACGCTGCAGCGGTCGTGGGCGTTATATATCTTTGAGATTGGGCCTGGTGAATTGATGTTAATTAAGAAGGCCTTTAAGGCAACAAAGACGCCATTACGAACCGCCCAGTGAGTTTCAACGAAGTCGTATAATAGGGCTACGAGAAGCTGGACGTTCCTTCTGCCATATTGCAGAAAGACTTGGGAGGAATGTAGTCACTGTACATGACTGCTGGCAGAGGTGATCACTGGACTGCACGGTCGCAAGAACACGGGACTCCAGACGGCTACATGGCGCTGCAGGGAAGGAAGAGCATCGTGTTCGGCGTACGGCTCTGGCGCATCATACTGCATCTGCAGCAGCAATTTGTCAGCAGCTGGCACCACAGTGACACGAAGAACTGTTAAAAATCAGTTACTTCAGGGATAGCTTCGAGTCAGATGCCCTGTAGCGAGCAGTGCGTTCCATTGACCCCAAAACATTTCAAAGCTTATGGGAAGGCAGGGTGGATATCTTTGGTGTTTTCTGAAGAAATCTGGTTTTGTCTCGGTGCCAGTGGTGGCGGTGTGTTGGTTAGGAAGAGTTGAGGGCTGCATCCAAACTGTCTACATCATAGACAAACTGGACCTACACCTGGAGTTGTGGTCTGGTGCGTGATTTCGTAAAACAGTAGGAGCATTCTCGTGATTATCCCACGCACCCTGACTGCAAATTTGTGCGCCAGTTTGGTGATTTGACCTATTGAGCTTACATTCATGAACAGCATTCTAGGGGGTGTTTTCCAGTCGGATAACGTTCGCCCATATACCGCATTTGTAGCCCAACATGCTCTACAGAATGTCGACACGTTGTCTTGGCCTGCTCGATCACCATATCTGTCTCTAATCGAGCACATACGGCATATCGTCAGAGTACAACTCCAGCGCCACCTACTGCCAGCATTAGCCGCTCCTTTATTGACCGACCAGGTGCGACAGGAATGGAACTCCATTCCACAAACTGACATCCGGCACCTGTACAAGACAGTACATGAACGTTAACATGCTTGCATAAAATATTCTTTGATTACACCAGTTATTAATGTACCAGCATTTCACATTTGCCATGGCTTATCTCCCGACCACATTAACCTGTGATCTTGCAATGTTAATCACTTAAACATGTTACGTAGACAAATGAACTCTCGAAATTTCGTTACCCTACATTAATTACACTCCTGGAAATTGAAATAAGAACACCGTGAATGCATTCCCCCAGGAAGGGGAAACTTTATTGACACATTCCTGGGGTCAGATACATCACATGATCACACTGACAGAACCACAGGCACATAGACACAGGCAACAGAGCATGCACAATGTCGGCACTAGTACAGTGTATATCCACCTTTCGCAGCAATGCAGGCTGCTATTCTCCCATGGAGACGATCGTAGGGATGCTGGATGTAGTCCTGTGGAACGGCTTGCCATGCCATTTCCACCTGGCGCCTCAGTTGGACCAGCGTTCGTGCTGGACGTGCAGACCGCGTGAGACGACGCTTCATCGAGTCCCAAACATGCTCAATGGGGGACAGATCCGGAGATCTTGCTGGCCAGGGTAGTTGACTTATACCTTCTAGAGCACGTTGGGTGGCACGGGATACATGCGGTCGTGCATTGTCCTGTTGGAACAGCAAGTTCCCTTGCCGGTCTAGGAATGGTAGAACGATGGGTTCGATGACGGTTTGGATGTACCGTGCACTATTCAGTGTCCCCTCGACGATCACCAGTGGTGTACGGCCAGTGTAGGAGATCGCTCCCCACACCATGATGCCGGGTGTTGGCCCTGTTTGCATCGGTCGTATGCAGTCCTGATTGTGGCGCTCACCTGCACGGCGCCAAACACGCATACGACCATCATTGGCACCAAGGCAGAAGCGACTCTCATCGCTGAAGACGACACGTCTCCATTCGTCCCTCCATTCACGCCTGTCGCGACACCACTGGAGGCGGGCTGCACGATGTTGGGGCGTGAGCGGAAGACGGCCTAACGGTGTGCGGGACCGTAGCCCAGCTTCATGGAGACGGTTGCGAATGGTCCTCGCCGATACCCCAGGAGCAACAGTGTCCCTAATTTGCTGGGAAGTGGCGGTGCGGTCCCCTACGGCACTGCGTAGGATCCTACGGTCTTGGCGTGCATCCGTGCGTCCCCGCGGTCCGGTCCCAGGTCGACGGGCACGTGCACCTTCCGCCGACCACTGGCGACAACATCGGTGTACTGTGGAGACCTCACGCCCCACGTGTTGAGCAATTCGGCGGTACGTCCACCCGGCCTCCCGCATGCCCACTATACGCCCTCGCTCAAAGTCCGTCAACTGCACATACGGTTCACGTCCACGCTGTCGCGGCATGCTACCAGTGTTAAAGACTGCGATGGAGCTCCGTATGCCACGGTAAACTGGCTGACACTGACGGCGGCGGTGCACAAATGCTGCGCAGCTAGCGCCATTCGACGGCCAACACCGCGGTTCCTGGTGTGTCCGCTGTGCCGTGCGTGTGATCATTGCTTGTACAGCCCTCTCGCAGTGTCCGGAGCAAGTATGGTGGATCTGACACACCGGTGTCAATGTGTTCTTTTTTCCATTTCCAGGAGTGTATTTTTTGACATTTGATTTCTTTTCATCAGTGTCGTTTGGCACCTCTATGTAATGCGGAATTGACTATATGTTACTAGAGGCGGAGCTACTACTACTACTACGCGATCAGGCCCAGTGGACCGCACGCATCTACAAGTTTCCTCCTCCACTGTATTCTGTCCATTGCTGCTATCCGCCATCCGTACACATCTATTGACACTTGGTTTAAATCTTCATGGAGTCCATCCCTCCAACGCTTCTTGGGTCTCCCTGGCGGTCTCTTTCCTGTAGGTGTGAAATCCAGGAGCTTCCGATGATCCTCCGTCCGGGCCACATGGCCGGCCCACTGCATTCGTTCGGCTTTGACAGTTCCTGCTATGTTGGGCTGCTGGTATAGTTCCTCAAGCTCTCGATTGTATCTGATCCTCCATTCCCCTATATCTGCATCCAGAACCGGACCGAAGATCTTCCGAAGCACTTTTCTCTCAAAAACAAGGAGCTTATGGAAGTCCTGTTACCGGATACTCCACGTCTCACAGCCATATAGAACAACAGGCTGGATCAGGGTTTTGTACAGTCGAATCTTGAACTGTCTGGAGAGATATTTGGACCGAAGCAGTTGTGCTAGGCTGTGGTAAGATCGGTTTGCTGCTTGTATTCTGGCATCGATCTCTGCTTCACAAGACGACTTCTCAGTGAAAAGTGCCCCTAGGTATTTGAATTCTTGCACTCTCTTGTAGGAATGGTCCCTAACCTGCAGTGATTGTAGATGATCAGCAGTCTGACAATGACCACGCGTCATAACGAGGTACTCTGTCTTGACTTCGTTTATGTTTAGCGGAAATTTGCTGGCAGCCTACTTTAGTGCTTTGGTCATTTTCTCCAACTCCTCTTCCGACCTAGAGAGTAAACAGATGTCGTCTGCAAAGGCTAAGTATGCCAGTCTCTTTCCTTCGATTTCAATCCCTTCGTTCTCTTGGAAGGTCGAAGTTGAACAGGATAGGGGACAACCCATCAACCCATCTCCTTGCCAGAGTCCTGTCACAATTTCAAACTTCTCAGTTACGCGATTTCCCATCTTCACTTTTGCACGTGTTTCGTTCAGACAGATCTCTATCAGATTGATGAGTTTCTCTGCTATGCCAAACTCCCTTAAACAGCTGAGCAGGCTCTTGCGATGTATGCAATCATAGGACATCTTAAAATCAACGAATAAAATATGCAAATGTTTACCATATTCACCCAGTTTCGCAGTGAGATGCCGGAGACTGAAGATGTGATCTGCTGTTGACCGTCCTGGCCGGAAACCTCCCTGGTACTCCCCAAGCACCGATTCTGCCACTGGCTGAATTCTACGTATGAGGCAATTGGACAGGATCTTATAGCAGACGTTAAGCAGGGCGAGTCCTCGATAGTTGTCACATTTCAGTTTGTCGCCCTTCTTATGTATTGGACAAATCAGAGCTGTTTTCCATTCTCCTGGTAATTCTTCTTTGGTCCATATTGCCTGTATCAGTCGGTGGTGGAACTGCCAGTATAAAAGGAGGCTAGGCCGGCCGAAGTGGCCGTGCGGTTAAAGGCGCTGCAGTCTGGAACCGCAAGACCGCTACGGTCGCAGGTTCGAATCCTGCCTCGGGCATGGATATTTGTGATGTCCTTAGGTTAGTTAGGTTTAACTAGTTCTAAGTTCTAGGGGACTAATGACCTCAGCAGTTGAGTCCCATAGTGCTCAGAGCCATTTTTTGAAAAGGAGGCTAGGAGCACTGTGTTGTTGGTACAAAAGCAGGAACAGTAGAATAGCTGGTCAGAAGAGATCAATGGCTTCGCGCTTGAACTAGTCGTTGCACGTAACGGAACAAATCCATCACAGTTTTTTTTTTTTTTTTTTTTTTTTTTGCCCTGCCAAAGTTGCCCAGTTCGACTGTTGGTGATGTGATTGTGAAGCGGAAACCCGGAGGAACAACCGCAGCTACGCCAAGACCAATCAGAGTTCAAGCACTGATGGAAAGGAACCGTCGAGCACTGTGGAGGGTCGTTGTAGGAAATTACATGAAGTCAGCCAAAAGTTTCGCTCGTGAGTTCCAAAGTACTGCCAGCAGGCTGGCTAGGAAATGGCAGCGCGTAAGAAGTTAAAAACAATTTGGTACAATGGTCGAACATGACGCGGCCGTTTTAATCAAACTGTCCAGTAACTTGTGTAAAACCCTTAAGGGAGAGTCAAATTAATAAACTGGTGCATAAGTTCGTAGCAGTTTTGTTTTGCATGCATATATTCCGGTTGCTTTCGGCTTATCTATCGAGAGTCATTTTTCTTTTGTAGTTCACTATTGCTATTTGAGTTAACATGTTGTCACTTCGTCATTTGGAGATAGTCAGTGGGGCTGTGGACGCTAGAAATTGGAGTGCCAAATGGAAAAATCGGAACATTTCCCGCATATTCTTCTGTTTGAGTTCAGAAGTCGCGTGACAGCAGCGGAGGAAGCCACAAACATTTGCGCCGTGTATGGGGTGATGCCCGCTCGGTTGGCCGTGTGGTCTATCGCACGGCTTTCCGGGCGGGAAGGCGCGCCGGTCCCCGGCACGAATCCGCCCGGCGGATTAGTGTCGAGGTCCGGTGATCCGGCCAGTCTGTGGATGGTTTTTAGGCGGTTTTCCATCTGCCTCGGCGAATGCGGGCTGGTTCCCCTTATTCCGCCTCAGCTACACTATGTCGGCGATTGCTGCGCAAACAAGTTCTCCACGTACGCGTACACCACCGTTACTCTACCACGCAAACATAGGGGTTACACTCGTCTGGTGTGAGACGTTCCCTGGGGGGTCCACCTGGGGCCGAACCGCACAGTGACCCTGGGTTCGGTGTGGGGCGGCGGAGGGGTGAAGTGGACTGCGGTAGTCGTCGTGGCGTTGCGGACCAGTGCGACTGCGGCGGGTACAGAGCCTCTCCGTCGTTTCTAGGTCCCCGGTTAACATAACATAACATGGGGATGATGCTATGGGACAGAGCACGCAAGAAAATAGTTTTATCGTTTTAAGAAGGATCGGTTTGATATTAGTGGCTCTCCATATTCAGGAAGACCTTAGGAGTTTGATGAAGATCGTTTAAACGCGTTAATCCACAGTGATCCACGTCGATGCACTCGGGAACTGGCAAGTGTGATGAACTGCGATCATGCCAACATCGCGTGACATTTGCATGCGATAGGAAAGGTATAAGCCAAAATCACAGAACTCAGTGGGTTGCCATGTGTGCATCTCTGTTAGCTCGTCATCAACTAGCTTGTGAGCAACATCTACCATTCCCATCCTGTATCACCGAGCGAGGTGGCGCAGTGGTTAGCACACTGGACTCGCATTCGTGAGGACAACGGTTCAATCCCGCGTCCGGCCATCCTGATTTAGGTTGTCCGTGATTTCCCTAAATCTCTCCAAGCAAATGCCGGGATGATTCCTTGGCAACGCCACGGCCGACTTCCATCCCTGTCCTTCCCTAATCCGATGAGACTGATGACCTCGCTGTCTGGTCTCCTCCCCCACAACAATCGTTACTGGTGACGAGAAATGGTGTCTTTACGCTATGATAAGGAAAAGAAACGAATCGCTGAACCCAAACAGAGCAGCAACTCTCTGTACGAAGACCTGTGCACATGCGTAAAAGATAACGTTATGCATCTTAGAAGAAATATTAAAGGAAGGCAAACCTACGTTTCTAGCATTTGTAGACTTAGAGAAAGCTTTTGACAATGTTGGCTGGAATACTCTATTTCAAATTCTAAAGGTGGCGGGGGTAAAATACAAGGAGCGAAAGGCTATTTACAATTTGTACAGAAACCAGAAGGCTGTTATAAGAGTCGAGGGACATGAAAGGGAAGCAGTGGTTGAGAAGGGAGTGAGACAGGGTTGTAGCCTCTCCCCGGTGCTATTCAATCTGTAAATTGAGCAAGCAGTAACCGAAACAAAAGAAAAGTTCGGAGTAGGTATTAAAATCCATGGAGAAGAAATAAAAACTTTGAGGTTCGCCGATGACATTTCAATTCCGTCAGAGACAGCAAAGGACTTGCAAGAGCAGTTGAACGGAATGGACAGTGTCTTGAAAGGAGGGTATAAGATGAATATCAACAAAAGCGAAACGAGGATAACGGAATGTAGTCGAATTAAGTCGGGTGATGCTGAGGGAATTAGATTAGGAAATGAGACACTTAAAGTAGTAAAGGAGTTTTGCTATTTGGGGAGCAAAATAACTGATGATGGTCGAAGTAGAGAGGATATAAAATGTAGACTGGCAATGGCAAGGAAAGCGTTTCTGAAGAAGAGAAATTTGTTAATATCGAGTATAAATTCAAGTGCCAGGAAGTCGTTTCTGAAAGTATTTGTATGGAGTGTAGCCATGTATGGAAGTGAAACATGGACGATAAATATCTTAGACAAGAAGAGAATAGAAGCTTTCGAAATGTGGTGCTACAGAAGAATGCTGAAGATTAGTTGGGTAGATCACAAAACTAATGAGGAGGTACTGAATAGAATTGGGGAGAAGAGGAGTTTGTGGTACAACTTAACTAGAAGAAGGGATCGGTTGGTAGGACATGTTCTGAGGCATCAATGGATCACCAATTTAGTACTGGAGGGCAGCGTGGAGGGTAAAAATCGTAGAGGGAGACCAAGAGATGAATACATTAAGCAGATTCAGAAGGATGTAGGCTGAAGTAGGTACTAGGATATGAAGAAGCTTGCACAGGATAGAGTAGCATGGAGAGCTTGTAAGGGGTCCGTAGACCCTCACTATAATTTTTGCGACAGCACAGGTCGACAGGACAAACAATCGATAGTGTGCGTCGGGTGGCGAGAGCGAGAGCGAGTGTTGAGATAGTTGAGTGTGGTACGCACTGTGGGCCGAGCCGGGTGGAAGTCGGTTGCTGGAATGCAAGGCCGTACCGACAAAGGGAGTGGCCATCGCCGCGGTTAAACCCCTTTGTGTTAGAAATATATCGGGAAAGTGAAAAGTACAATTACTAGTGTGATTCAGTGATATTTCAGTGCCGATATTTGTATTTTCGCGTCTACCACGCCGGCATTATTTGGATTGCAGTGTTGGATTGCAGTGTTGGTTTACAGTGATTAAAATTTGCGTGTGACGATAATGAACAACGAAGAGGCCTGTGCTGAGATTAGCCGTTATGAATTCTGTACGACGAAGACAGAGGCTGTCTCCTTCCTTTTGGTGTTTTTGTGATGAATATAGTTCGTTGATTAATGAAGCTGTGTTGTCGTTCTTCTTGGCACCAGACATTTCTTTATTACAGTATTTGAGAAGGACAAAGATGGAATGTAACAACTCCGTAGCAGTCCAATCCGATTGCCAGCCCCATTAGGTACACGGTCACATTAATTATTATCTCTTTGGGCTGCTATCAGATCCCGATCGAGCGGGATAAGTCAGTAAGATTAAACCGGAGTGTTACACCCTTGGCTTACCGTGAAAGGACGAATGCAATTTTCGGACGAATCACAAAGAACAATAGGTAATTTTATCTTATTTGACGCGAAGAAAATATTTTCCAGTTTTGAATCGGGACAGAGCATAAACTTTATAATCGTGACAAGAAACAGTGCATTTTGAACAATACGAAGTAATAATATCTTACGATTGTGAATAAACTGTTTTTTCTTGCCATATTAGATGAGGGTAACAGTGTCGATAAACTGTGTTGTAATGTGCAAACGGGTAAATCCGCACGAAAAACTGTGAAAAGTGAACACTAAAGAAAAACACATGTGAACATTACTATAGCAAAACGAACTAAGAATACGTCACGAAAGTTTTAAAGAAGTGTTTAGTGATAATATTTTGACTGAAATTGTTTTTTAAATAGTGAAAATCGGACAGTCTCTTGTGGACCCATAAACTGTTATGCGGACGACAATGTATTGTGGCGACGCAATTATTGAGTGACGTCACGCAGACACGTGTAACAGTGGCGGCAAAGAGCTTCAATCTGCGAAGTGATTTCACACGTCATCCCAACTACCCGTGCAAAGAGTAGTTCAAGCACAGACGCACTACACCAAGCGCCGTCCCGACATCTAGCAGCCGAACTACAAACTACGCCCGCCTGCAGCGCCACGGAGCGGCCGACGGAGAACTACGACGTCCAACCACAGCGAGCAGCGCGACTTCACGCGGTTCCGGCGGCAGTACAGCGCCACGCCCACTTCAAATTTCAAAACATCACGACTAGTGGTAACGTCAGTTGGTGAGTGGAGACGACTGGTTGACATAACATTAAATTGCAATGTGCAGTTTTTGCGGTAAATAAACGTTTGTAAACGGAATTGCATGTTAGGAAAAGTGCCCAATTGCAGTAATTTCCGAAAAGTTTGCGAAAAATACTCTGAATTGAGCATACTTATTGATGCATACTGCGCTGTCTAAATGATAATTATACAGATATGCTTATTGTTTTTGGGGGATTTTGTATGTATAGATTTTATGAATGGTATGATTTATCTTATTTAAAACATTTTACATAAGCTGTGTATGTGAAAATTGATATTTGAAGTGATTAGGTTTTGAGAGTTGTTATGTTCGATGCTCCTGCATATTGTATCAATTTAGGGATTAATTGAAAAATACTTCAGGTACTGTTTGATTAGCTTCATGGTAATTAGGAGTGTTTTGGGTTACTAGAGGTTATTCTATATTACTTTCCTGTGTGTTAAAAATAACCAAACATGTCTACTGAGGATAAGCAGGTTTGTGAGGCAGTAATTGAAAGGAAAGGGATAGGACAGGAAGACAGGGAAGATTCGGGAATCAGTGATTATGGAGTATCATTAGATAGCCCATTAGCACACTCAACTAGTTATCCCAAAACACCGGAATAAACGATGAGAAATAAGTCAGTTTCAGAGGATGCAGATAAGTGGTCGATGTTGGTAGACTTGATAAAGGAGAATAGCGCATCACTAAAGAGTTTACAAGAGAGTTACGAATCATTAAGGAAGAGTTTACAGGAAAGTTTACGAAAAACAATAAAGGAAGTTTTCCAAGAAGATAGAGAAAGGAGAGAAATATTCCAAGAATCATTAAAGAAAGGTTCACAAGATAGCGAAACATCATACACGAAGATGGAATGCAATCTGAAGGAGGAAGTGCAGGAGTTACCCGAACAACTGAAGGTGAACATCGACGAGAGAGAGAGGAAGCAACAGGAGAATATAAACCAAGTCCAGGGAGACGTGGAGAAGATAGAAGGGAAGCTAACAAAAAAGGTAGAAGACGATATTGAAGAAACTAAAGCCGAATTGGGAGAAAGGATCACCGAAGTGGAAACAAATTGCGATCATGGAATCGCCGAGATAACGCAGATGCAGAAACAATGTAATGATGCGGTTAAGGGGATAGGAAATAGTCAAAACCAATTGGCTGTCAATCTGGGAAATGCTATAGCCATGCGACGAGAAGAGGATGATCAGAGGGTTGCAATGGAAGGCGAGGCCTTCACTTGGGGAATCAAGAAGAAGGAAGGGACTAAGGTTCATGCAAAATCAAAGAAAATAAACTCTGAAATAAATAAATTCAGCCACGTTTATAAGGGACCATACAGGATTATAAAAATTGGTCATCCTAACACTGTGGAGTTGGAGTATGCACGGACAAAGAGAGTGCATGGTAAGGAACATGTGGAAAACATAAAAAGGTACTACTCACACGAGAACAGGGATAACCCAGATGAGGAAGAGGTACGAATTGAAGAAAGTCAGGTGTAGGGAACTAGCAACTCTTTTGCTGGTATACCAAGTGGCGACTGGTACACTCCCAGCTGGGTGAGACTTTACTTCTAATTTCAAGTTTCACTCCTCTACCATCTTTCTCTATCCTTAGGTTAAGAAGTTAGAGTAGTAGTTAGAATAGGTATTGGTTGTACAAATGATAGTTAGGAATATTGTGGCAAATTTATAGTTCATTCATATATGGAGAAGTAGTTAAGGTGTAGGGAGCTAGCAACTCTTTTGCTGGTATACCAAGTGGCGACTGGTACACTCCCAGCTGGGTGAGACTTTACTTCTAATTTCAAGTTTCACTCCTCTGACATCTTTCTCTATCCTTAGGTTAAGAAAGTTAGTGTGTAGTAGTTAGAATAGGTAGTGGTTGTACAAATGATAGCTAGGAATCTTGTAGCAAATTTATAGCTCACTCATATATGGAGAAGTAGTTAAGGTGTAGGGAACTAGCAACTCTTTTGCTGGTATACCAAGTGGCGACTGGTACACTCCCAGCTGGGTGAGACTTTACTTCTAATTTCAAGTTTCACTCCTCTACCATCTTTCTCTATCCTTAGGTTAAGAAAGTTAGTGTGTAGTAGTTAGAATAGGTAGTGGTTGTACAAATGATAGTTAGGAATCTTGTAGCAAATTTATAGTTCACTCATATATGGAGAAGTAGTTAAGGTGTAGGGAGCTAGCAACTCTTTTGCTGGTATACCAAGTGGCGACTGGTACACTCCCAGCTGGGTGAGACTTTATTTCTAATTTCAAGTGCCACTCCTCTACCATCTTTCTCTATCCTTAGGTTAAGAAGATTAGTGTAGTAGTTAGGACTGATAGTGTTCATCCAAGTAATTCAGTCAGGAACCATGTAGTAAATTTGTAGTAGTTGCTGTTGATGTAGAGTGTGAGATATCAGAGAATCAATAACTTAAAAAAAAAAGCTCAGTTTACTGTGAGTAAATAACCAAAATTAATAATGCCAGAAGGAATAAAATGAGAACCATATCAGAAAGCGAATGTTTATATAATGTCGTGGTAAGCCAATTGGTTAAACAAGAATTTGGGTAATCTTATAGAGTTCTTTTATGAGGCATGAAAAGGTCAAACTGTTGTAAGAAAATTGAAGTAATGTATCAGCTTGTAAGTAGATGAACATATAAAGAAACAAATACACAAGGAGATAGTTGTTCGGATAAATGATGTGAAATATGATGAATGGAGAGGCTAAGGAGCCTGAAGTAGTATTTTTATGTGGTTATTGCAGCGAATATGGAGAGTTGATGTAGGTTGAAGATATATACGCAGTTGAAGTTGCTATTAAGTTGAGGGAATTATGTGTAATGATGTATATTGAGTATGAGAGGTTTAAAGTGTTGAAGTATATGAAGGATTGATATAGGTTGAAGATATATATGTATTTGCAGTTGAAGTTGGTGTTAAGTTATGGGTAATGAAGAGTATGGGGTATGAGATGTTTGAAATATTGAAGTATGTCATTTAGCACATGAGCAACATCTGTTTGCAAGTTATTTGTAGGTATACATGTTTATCTGAAGTATGCTGATAAAACAAGGTGTAACTAATGATTAATTAGTAATTCATGTATCTAATTAGCTATCAGAGTCAATTATGGTTATACGTAGGTCAAGCTTTAGAAGCAGAATTCTGGCACTGAGTAATCAATGACAAATATCCATATAGTGGATTTGAATTAGTGTGAATATAACAGGAGATATTGTACCTCTCATCTAAGCTTTCTTGATAACAATTCACATATGGAAGTGATGTTTGGCAAAATGAAATGATCAGTAGTTTAAAATTTTTCATTGGGTGACCACATTAGTTGTAGTGTTGCAAATAATTATGTAAGACATGCTTAGCGGTACAATGTGGCATTTAAATTTATGGAATGCTGTAGCAATAAGTTGTGAATTTCTTCCTTAACTTTTATAAGTGTTGGCCAAGTGAGTTATAAATTAGTGTGGTAGTAGTATGGACGGCACGAACCCCGCTGAAAGGACGACATACCAAAGGGGTAGCTGGCATTCAATGTATAAATGTCATATTTTGTCTCAATTTCAATTTGCTTGTGTTAAAGATTTAAATAAGTTGTGATTTTTTCTTCCTTAACTTTTATATGCGTTGGGAAGGGAGTTATAAGTTAGTGTGGTAGTGGTATGGACGGCACGAACCCCGCTGAAAGGACGGCATACCAAAGGGGTAGCTGGCATTCACCTAGTTGTTTTCTTGTCTTTGCTGTAGCAATAAGTTGTGAATTTCTTCCTTAACTTTTATAAGTGTTGGCCAAGTGAATTATGAATTAGAGTGATAGTAGTATGGACGACACGAACCCCGCTGAAAGGACGGCATACCAAAGGGGTAGCCGGCATACAACTAGTTTCTTTTCTTGTGTTTGCTATAGCAAGTTATAACAGATATGTAGTTAATGACTCGTACAAACCTTTGAAAGTGAAGAGTTTTTGGAAATTTTTGGTAAGATAAGTTTATAAAAAAAAAATATTTACCATGCTATGTTAAGTAAGTAGGATTGATGTTGTGTGTTATTTGGACAATGCCATATTTTTGAGATGTAATAACTTTTTGTAGAATATTATTGTAGAGGCAGCCCACTACCGGAGTCAAGGTTTTTCTTGGTGATTGTAATTTCATTACTTATTTGCACTGTGTGTTTTGTTCATATGTAGTGATGTCTAATTCCCCAACCGATTCTTTTATGCCTGTGGCTTCAAAGAAGTTTTCGAGGGCGGGGATGTAAGGGGTCCGTAGACCCTTACTATAAGTTTTGCGACAGCACAGGTCGACAGGACAAACAATCGATAGCGTGCGTCGGGTGGCGAGAGCGAGAACGAGTGTTGAGATAGTTGAGTGTGGTACGCACTGTGGGCCGAGCCGGGTGGAAGTCGGTTGCTGGAATGCAAGGCCGTACCGACAAAGGGAGTGGCCATCGCCGCGGTTTAACCCCTTTGTGTTAGAAATATATCGGGAAAGTGAAAAGTACAATTACTAGTGTGATTCAGTGATATTTCAGTGCCGATATTTGTATTTTCGCGTCTACCGCGCCAGCATTATTTGGATTGCAGTGTTGGATTGCAGTGTTGATTTACAGTGATTAAAATTTGCGTGTGACGATAATGAACAACGAAGAGGCCTGTGCTGAGATTAGCCGTTATTAATTCTGTACGACGAAGGCAGAGGCTGTCTCCTTCCTTTTGGTGTTTTTGTGATGAATATAGTTCGTTGATTAATGAAGCTGTGTTGTCGTTCTTCTTGGCACCAGACATTTCTTTATTACAGTATTTGAGAAGGACAAAGATGGAATGTAACAACTCCGTAGCAGTCCAATCCGATTGCCAGCCCCATTAGGTACACGGTCACATTAATTATTATCTCTTTGGGCTGCTATCAGATCCCGATCGAGCGGGATAAGTCAGTAAGATTAAACCGGTGTGTTACAAGCTGCATCAAACCAGTCTCAGGAGTGATGACCACAACAACAACAACAACATGCATATGGTGGAATAGCGACGGCGTGGTGTCCTACAAATTGCTTCTCCGAGTTGTAACCATCACTGCTGACATTTATTGTTAACAAATGAGACGTCTTGCAGACGCAGTCCTGGAATAACGACCAGGAGGACTGTGTGAAGTGATGCTACTCCACGATACTGTCAGCCCGCATTCTGCCAGACTGACAGAAAACACTACATAGGAGTTAGGTTGGGAAATAATTCCGTACCCACCTTATACATCTGATGTTGCGCTCCCAGATTTTCACCGTTTCCGCTCTCTAGCGAACAACTCTCAAGGAATTTCCTTTCCGGATGAAAATGCGCTCCGAACACGACTCGACGAGTTCTACAGTCCCGGTATCGAAAAGTTACCCTTCCGTTGGCGACTCAAGTAAACAGCGAAGGAGAGTATATTACTAATGACTAAAGTCTCTCTTATGTGTATCTGTTGTGGTTATGAAACTAATGATAAAACGCTACGAACTTGTGCACCGACACAATAAATTGGAATAAATTATTCCCCACCAAATATCAAAATACGAATTTGTACTGCCAATACGTAACTGCTAACATTTTGATTTCATACGTTAAACTGCATGAATAGCTCAATGAAAAGATTGAGGTTGATCGCCGTTGGCGATGAGGGATGCGCTGTAAGCTGTGAACCCCAGGGAGTCCGCTCTCAGGGCTGCTAACACAATAGCCACTTGCACACCTGTGTGACGGGAAACACGAGACAGGTAAAATCGGCAACAGCTGTCTTTTTTGGAGTGGGAGTAAGAAAAGAAAGCTGTACTGGTGCCGGGCTTCTGGAGTCAGACAATGCTGAATACATATCCGAGGAGTGCAGGAGAACAGAGTTTCAGCGCACATTCTGCCGCAGAGGGAAACAATTTCGTTCTGGAAACATCCCCCAGACTGTGGCTAAGCCACGTCTTCGCAATATCCTTTCTTCCAGGAGTGCTAGTCCCACAAGTTTCGCAGGAGAGCTTCTATAAAGTGTGGGAGGTAGGGGACAAGGTACTGGCGGAAGTAAAGCTCTGAGGACAAGTCTAAGTCACACTGGGGTAGCTCGCTTGGTAGAGCACTTGCCCGCAAAAATCAATGGTCCCGAGTTCGAGTCTCAGGCCAGCACACAGTTTTAATCTGCCAAGAAGTCCCATAGCAGCACACATAGCAGTGCAGCGTGAAGATTTCAATCTGGAAACAGAATTTATCTTTAACAAGCCGTTTAAACGGAGTCGTCGCTGCATAACAGCCAGTCCCAGAAAAACTTCTATTGCAGAGGGAAACAGCAGGTAGTGGAACTTAGCTGAAAAACACCGACTTTTAAATTAATAACTTAGAAACCGGAATGGGAACAGAAAGTAGGGACGCGTTTGTAGTGCGTAAGATGCCGAAAACCGACCATCTGATGCCAAACTGAATGTTTAAAGAAATGTAAAGACTAGTCTTCGAGTAGTTCATATAACCCAGGAGCTGAGTAACTAGTGTGACTGTGCATACAGAGATCCAATCACAATATGGCAGTGCACAAAGGTAGGCAGACAGAGGGAGCAAATCGTGCGCGTTTTGGAGCGCCTAGACTAGCAAGCTTTTTAATTGGTTAACCTCCTGAAATTCGAGTAGGGATGGGAGGCCAGCATATTCTAAGACAATATCTTCCTAGTCGTCATTCGCAAGAATTAGTGTTCAGCCAATGAAAATCAAATGGTTCGAATATCTCTGAGCACTATGGGACTTAACTTCTGAGGTCATCAGTCCCCTAGAACTTAAAACTACTTAAACCTACCTAACCTAAGGATATCCCACACATCCATGCCCGAGGCAGGATTCTAACCTGCGATCGTAGCGGTAGCGTGGTTCCAGACTGTAGCGCCTAGAACCGCTCGGCCACCCCGGCCGGCTCAATGAAAATCAAGCAATGCCGAAAAACGCAGAGCTCAAAGCTTTCCTTTTCGGAAGCATTCTCACTTTTTCAGTCCTGCAGTTTCAGACCTTCACGTCCAGTCTTCTTCAGAACTTCTGCTCCTCGTGGGTGAGGCGTTCTCATCTAGTTAAGTCGTACTTAGGCGCAGGCGGAGGCGAGTTCTGGGTACTGAGCCAGTAAGTGATTTCGCAATCACTTCAGCTGCCATTTTCAGTTTCCAAGAACAGTGAGACAGCTGCAACAGCGAAGCGAACTGTAGGGAAAGGCGAAGTTTTCGTGACGATATTCAGTATTTCTAAACTTCGTATTGAAGACGCGTTTACAGTTATTACTTCAACATGCTTTCAACTCTGACAATACACGCTCACACATATGCTTTGTAGCACTTGCTTTACCTATGTATTAACCTACGGCAATAACGGTACGACATTCAGATACGCGTTTACTTTGAGTTACCATTACAGATCCTTATCCAAGGTTGCCAAGACATTAGCGTGCTGATTACAGTTATTGTGAAATTCGTTTCTTATGAAATTTGATTACATGTGAGTAATAAATTGAGTTCACTGAGATCATTGCTAGATACGGATGCATTCCTTAGTCTTTGGTTTGATGAATGATGATTTGCTGCTATCAAATATTACAGGGCGAAATTAATCTATTTAATTAAAGTAGCCATTTACAAAAATCGACAGGTAAGGGCTACGAACGGGATACGCTTACACGAGCGGCTTCTCGTAAGCCACAGATTTCTGCATTTCTGTAGTACACGCTAAGCGACGCCTGAAGTGGTGTAAAGAGCCTCTGGACAGTCGATGACTGGAAAAGGGTGATTTGCAGTGAGAAATTCACGCCATATCCTGTGGCAATCCGATGGAGATGTGTGGTTGGCAAACGCGTGGAGGGTGTTTCCTCCCATCGTGTGTATGCCAAGAGTGAAAACGGTGTTACTGTACAGGGGTGTTTCTCGTGGTTAGGGTGTGGTCCCCTTACCTCGCTTAAGAAAACGCTAAATGTGGAAGGATATGCTATTTTGTCTAATACTGACATGGTGAGACCATGGCTGTGTACAATTAATGTAGGTCAATTCTTACAAAGAAGAAAACAGCAACCAGCCACTATTAATACTGCTATTTATTTAGGTAAATAGCGCCGTTACCGGTTTCGAACTGGCAAGTTCATCATCAGACGGCTGTTCACATAATTTTCAAGATACACTTTACATTATCGTCTGTTTTCGATTTTCATCATTCCACTGTGCCAAAGTATTTTTGGTGTGTTGTTGCCGTCGAAAAACAAAATCGCGCGGAGTTTTCGACGGCAACAGCACACCAAAAATATTTCGCCACAGTGGAATAATAAAAATCGAAAACAGACGATAATGTAAAGTGTATCTTGAAAAGCATGTGAACAGCCGTCTGATGATGAACTTGCAAGTTCGGAACCGCTAACGGCGCTATTTACCTAAATAAATAGCAGTATTAATAGTGGAGTACACCATCGCAGGCGCTCCTGTTTGTGATGCAGCGTCAAGGGTAACCGCAGTCATGGTCTCCGAGCTGATAGTCCATGCTGCTGCAAACGTCGTCGAACTGTTCGTGCAGATGGTTGTTGTCTTGCAAACTTCCCCATCTGTTGACTCAGGGATCGAGACGTGGCTGCACAATCCGTTACAGCCATGCGGATAAGATGCCTGTCATCTCGACTGCTACTGATACGAGACCGTTGGGATCCAGCACGGCGTTCCGTATTACCCTCCTGAACGCACCGATTCTATATTCTGCTAACAGTCATCGGATCTCGACCAACGCGTGCAGCAATGTCTCGATACGATTAACCGCAATCGCGATAGGCTACAATCCGACCTTTATCAAAGTTGGAAACGTGATGGTACGCATTTCCCCTTCTTACACGAGGCATCACAACAACGTTTCACCAGGCAACGCCGGTCAACTGCTGTTTGTGTGTGTGAAATCGTTTGGAAACTTTCGTCATGTCAGCACGTTGTAGGTGTTGCCACCGGCGCCAACCTTGTGTGAACGCTCTGAAAAGCTAATCATTTGCACATCACAGTATCTTCTTCCTGTCGGTTAAATTTCGCGTCTGTAGCGCGTCATCTTCGTGGTGTAGCAATTTTAATGGCCAGTAGTGTAGAAGACCATCCTTCTGATCGATGTTAGGTGGCATGTGCCTTATCCATAGAACATAATAATCATCGAGCTTTCGCTTTTTCCTGGTATTCTCACATTCTTTTCCTTTAAGCAGAGGTTGAAAATACCGCTTCAGTTGTAAATTACTTTATTTTCACACGACCGGTTTCGGACTGTTATAAGCCCCTCCTCAGGTGTCGTAGCTGTGACCATCCTCAGGTGTCGTAGCTGTGCTGCGATCCCCGAGCGCCGCGTGTTCCAGGCGCGGTGTGCTGCATATGTGCGCAGAACAGGGAGTTTACTTTCTCCAATCGGTGTCTTGTCAGTTGCAGCTCCGGCTTATCTTGGAAAGACTGGTGTAAAGTTTCTTCATGAAAATGTCAATACCTGGATGTCTTCATTTCTGAGCCAAACTCCTTGAAGACCTCTATCAACCTTAATAAACCAGGGACCCATGGTTTTTTCCTTTTGTCCAAAAATGAGGTAGAAATTCGCCTGGTCACTCTGCTCCCTCGCGTTCGTTTTGTGTGTCTACAGAAAGCAATTTCCTTTTCCGCATGGTGTCTGGTACCTTTTCCACACTCACGTGTCTTCTGTGCTCACAATACTGTCTTATCGGGTCTAAGATCTTCCTTAACGCATATCTTTCTGTGGCTTGCAACTTTTTGTTCAGACCTTTCCTATTCATCACGAAGAACTGCACCACAGTGTATGAGTTCGAGGTTGGACGACACTGAATGATTTTTGTAAACACCTCTCGTTCGCTCGTATGACACTTGCAGCTAGTTAATCTGAGATGTGAAGGTATCTGTCTCAGAAGTAATCAGTTCAATCCGCTCTTCCAGGTACGTGAGCCTTTCCTCCAGCCTAATTTGTCCGTAATCTATTTCTGTCTCTCTAGGCGTCGTCCATAATGATTGTTGAAAAATTCGTAACTTGTGTAGAATGGGAGACAATAATACACTACTGGCCATTAAAATTGCTACACCACGAAGATGACGTGCTACAGACGCCAAATTTAACAGGAAGAAGATGCTGTGCTATGCAAATGATTAGCTTTTCAGAGCATTCACACAAGGTTGGCGCCGGTGGCGATACCTACAACGTGCTGATATGAGGAAATTTTCCAACCGATTTCTCATACACAAACAGCAGTTGACCAGCGTTGCCTGGTGAAACGTCGTTGTGATGCCTAGTGTAAGGAGGAGAAATGTGTACCATCACGTTTCCGATTTTGATAAAGTTCGGATTGTAGCCCATCGCGATTGCGGTTAATCGTATCGAGACATTGCTGCACGCGTTGGTCGAGATCCGATGACTGCCGAGCTGGATCCCAACGGCCTCGTATCACTAGCAGTCGGGATGACAGGCATCTTATCCGCATGGCTGTAACGGATCGTGCAGCCACGTCTCGATCCCTGAGTCAACAGATGGGGACGTTTGCAATACAACAACCATTTGCACGAACAGTTCAACGACGTTTGCAGCAGCATGGACTATCAGCTCGGTTACCCTTGACGCTGCATCACAGACAGGAGCACCTGCGATTGTGTACTCAAGGACGAACCTGGGTGCACGAATGGCAAAACGTCATTTTTCGGATGTATCCAAGTTCTGTTTACAGCAACATGATGGTCGCATCCGTGTTTGGCGACATTGTGGTGAACGCACATTGGAAGCGTGTATTCGTCATCGCCATACTGGCATATCATCCGGCGTGATGGTATGGGGTGCCATTGGTTACACGTCTCGGTCACCTCTTGTTCGCATTGACGGCACTTTGAACAGTGGGCGTTACATTTGAGATGTGTGATGACCCGTGGCTCTACCCTTCATTCGATGCCTGCGAAACCCTACATTTCAGCAGGATAATGCACGACTGCATGTTGGAGGTCCTGTACGGGCCAATCTGGATACAGAAAATGTTGTACTGCTGCCCTGGCCAGCACATTCTCCAGATCTCTCACCAATTTAAAACGTCTGGTCAATGGTGGCCGAGCAACTGGCTCGTCACAATACGCCAGTCACTACTCTTGATGAACTGTGGTATCGTGTTGAAGCTGCATGGGCAGCTGTACCTGTACACTCCATCCAGGCTCTGTTTGACTCAATGCCCAGGCGTATCAAGGCCGTTATTACGGCCAGAGGTGGTTATTCTGGGTACTGATTTCTCAGGATCTATGCACCCAAATTGCGTGAAAATGTAATCACATGTCAGTTCTGGTATAATATATTTGTCCAATGAATACCCGTTTATCATCTGAATTTCTTCTTGGTGTAGCAATTTTAATGGCCAGTGGTGTAGGTTCAGTTTCTCCAAAATCCTGAATAAACACATACACTGATTATGAAATAAGTATACGTGTTACACGCCCAACTTATTAGTTGAACATTTCACTGATAACACCAGCGTAAAGTGCTTGACATGTTAGTTTGCAACATCAAAGATAAGAGCGTGGTTTACAGATTATCAACTGATAACCAGAGCAGGGACAAGCAGAAAGGGTAATCGTCTGACAACCTTCCTGAGTTATTATAGCAGAGTAGGTGATGTGTGTCCTAAGTGGAGAAACAAATTTCTAATAACGAGACGGCAACGGAACCACGTCCAAGAATAGCCTCACGAGAGTTCCGCCACGCGGACCTTGGACTGCGGGGTCGTGTGGTGACGTAACACCGTCGATGCGGGAACGGATAAGATAGCTGCTGGTTTCCAAAACGCCCAGTGACAGATCTGTGGTGAAGCTTGTTCCCCTCACGTCAGGTACACTGATAGCTATCTCCAGATAGCGAAGATACGATCACGCAGAGTGTCCTTCCCAGAAGATCCCTGGTTCGAATAATTTCTGACTGATGAGTGCACTACACCTGCCGATGAATCTACCTCCGAAATGAAATTAATATTCCCTGTGCACCAAAAAAGCTGTGAAACCTGCTAGAGTTCTGAAAATCTGAGTACACAAAAGGCTTATAAGATAATATTAGCAGCAATTACACGTTATTCGATTTCGATGTTGTTGTCTGCAGAAAAGTATCGTTCCTGGACGATAGTAAGAAAATGCGGAAGCACTTACACACAATTTCCCCTCGTTGCACAGATTGGAAGTTCTCTTTAAATGTGTACAAATGCAAGATAATATCCACAGACAAGAGGGAAAAAACGGCAGTACCTCATTATAAGAAAAGTGGTTAATTTCCGAAGGCCATCATTTAAATACCTAGATATGATACTCAGAACCGATACCAAATGCAACGAGTACGGGAAGTTGCTAGTAGTGAGGAAGTATAGAGGTTAGGGATTTCTTGAGAGGCATCTGTGGAAGGATAGAAAGACGTCAGTGCAACCTTCTCTACAGTTACGTTTTTTCATGTGTAGCACGTGTTTCCATAATTTGTCCCCATTTTAGAGTGCTTTGAGAGTTCATATAATTGCCGGCTTTGGTGGCCGAGCGGTTCTAGGCGCTACAGTCTGGAACTGCGCGACCGCTACGGTCGCAGGTTCGACTCCTGCCTCGGGCATGGTTGTGTCTGATGTCCTTAGGTTAGTTAGGTTTAAGTAGTTCTAAGTTCTCGGGGACTGATGACCTCAGAAGTTAAGTCCCATAGTGCGCAGAGCCAAGTTCATATAATTTTAGAATATTATGTTTGTGTGCTCTCCTCTCTTTCCCTGGAGTCGTCTTTTTATGTTCTCCAGGTATCGTGCCCCCTCCATCGCACAGAAATACACACACACAGACACACACACACACACACACACACACACACACACATAGCGCGCCGTCCATAATGATTGTTGAAAAATTCGTAACTTGTGCAGAAACTTCGAATCATTGTTGACACTGTTGTATCCTTTGCAACAACTTCGTTTATAACGGATGGTATTAAGTATTCTAGACAACTATTCCAGTTTCGGAGTCCATGTGGAAAAACCCGGCGGAAATCGTGGGAAAAATTCGCATACAAGCTGCTTGGATGCTAAAAGCTTAACATGGCCTATGCGACAGTGTAAAACAGATACTCGGGGAACTTAAACAGGACTCTTTGGAAGAACTGTGGCATTGCTTTCCAATAACATCGTTTATGACTCATGACCTTATTCTAGTGTACTATTTACGTGTTTGGAGCCTTATCAAAAAGCCTGAAGGAACTCGTGGAATAAATTCACATAAATACTGCTTGAATTGTTATTTAGTCCATACGTAAGAGTAATAAGGGGACGTAAACAGAATATTTTGGAAAAAAGTGACTGTTCTGCGAAATCCAGTCCGGAAAAATTAAAATGAGAATACAGGAGTTCCAGGTAGATTGAGCAACAATTCTTCTTCTTCCATCGTACATCTGGAATAAAGATAAAAAGAACAGCACAAATGCGAGCAGGAGTCAAGCTGTGATTATGAAGAGTGAGTTTTCGAGTTTAAAAATATGTGACATAAATGGCCGTATCTTTTGATTGCATTGACTTAGAGGCTTAATTTTTTGAGACCGCCAAGGGATCATAAATTTCAACTTGATATCTCTACTTGTCCCGAAGAAAAATGGGCCTTTACATACTGACCGATAAAGGGACAACAAAAGGATTCTACAAGGGTTCCATTTTTGCCGATTAAGGTGCGGAAACATAAAAAATTAAATGAGATTAAGGCTTACGAGTTCTGCTTAAAAAATTCCGGAACTTGGTCCATAAAATTTTTCTACGCTCACCTATTACTTGTTGTAAATGGTCTCCTTCAGAACACTCTCCTCCACAATTGATACACCGCTCTCAACGCCGTTTTCACTCCAGGAAGCTGTCTTGGTACTCCTACTGTCGGATGGCGCGAAGCGCCGTCTGCGAATTTTATTTTATCTCGTCAATCGTTCCAAATCTTCATCCTTTCAACGGGGTTTTCAACTTTGGAAATATAAAAAAAAGCTCGCAGGGGCCACGTCTGGAGACAACGGACGATGAGACAGCACAGTGATTTCTTTTTTGTGCTGTAGTCACACACCAACAGGGATTAATGTGAGGGTGCATTATCGTGATGCAAGAGCTATGAGTTGTCTCGACACATTTCAGGCCGTTTCCGTCTTACATTTTTTCTAGCAGGTGTCACAAAGCGTCCCGATAGTTTCATCGATTAACAGTTTGTCCCTGTAGCACGAATTCGTATGAACTAATCCTTCAAAGTCAAAGAAAACTATCCGCATAGCTTTGATATTTGACCTGACGTAACCAGCTTTTTTTGGTCTTGGAGAACCTTCCCCAATCCATTGTGAAGACTGAACGTTGCTCTCAACATCATAACCGTAGACCCACGTCTCTTCACCAGTTATGATTCTCTTAAGGAACATCTCGTTCTCAAGCGCGCGATCCAAAAGCTCTACAGATTGCGAGGCGGAGATCTTTCTGGTCTTGATTCATGAGCTTGGGACAAACATGGCGGCAACAGTGCATTCCAAGATACTGTGTCAGGATTTCATGACACAATGTAACTGAAATGTTACATTCCAGGATGCTGTGTCAGGGTTTCGTGACATGGTGCAACTGAAATGCTACATTCTTGTTCAATCTCTCGGACAGTCTTCGATTGGCATGCACCATTTCGCTGCCGTTCCTAACATGAGCGTCGTCGGTAGACGTCGAAGGGCGCCCTGAACGAGTGTCATCTTTAACTTCCGTCCGGTCATTTTGAAACCGTGTGAACCATTCAAAACACCAAGTACGCCTTAACTGCTCATCACCGTAGGCTTCCCGTATCATTTGGTGTGTCTCTGTAAAGGTTTTCTGTAATGCAGACGTTTTGCTCCTCCAGCTCTGCTATCTCGAAATTCGCCAACTGTCCGACCCAGTGTTCTGCTCAGTACAGCACTGAACAATAACCAACAAGCATAGAACAATGAAACTTGCAGCAGTTACACATTAAAGACAGGCGTGTGCAGGGATGCCAACTGCATTTCGCTCCAACACACCACTGGCACAAAATCACGAATGTTGCGGAATTTTTTGAACACACCTCGTACAGACATTTATTTTTCTCTCACCCCGTACACAAATTGTATATAGCATAACGTGGCTAATAATAACACCAAATAACCTCCACCAGACGCTGTAGTTGGCTCGAAGCAATTAATTACATTGTCCAGTAGCCAGAACGGCAAAATAATTACACCTCGGCACGAGAGTGGTAGCAGAAAGATCAGGGAAGTCCCGGATCCTATGCTACGCAGAACTACTGTTCGTCGCCAAGACGCTACAATGGGCACTGTACAACTTACTGGATAACCAAAGGAAGGAAGGAAGAAAGGAAGGAATGAAAGCTAGGGTTTAAAATATCGATGGCTGTCTCGACCATTACAGGCACATCAGTAACTTATTTGGAGAATGGTGGGACAGGAATCGAAAGGAGTGTTATCGAAAGAACCATTTGAGCACTATCCTGAAATGATTAAATTATTGCTACTCTTATTTCACCTAGCAAGATTGGGGCCTCCAGATCTTTTTTTTTTCCAAAATCTAATCAGACATTCTTAGCGAGTCGATTTTATTCATTTGTGTACACTACTGCCCATTAAAATTGCTACACCAAGAAGAAATGCAGATGATTAACGGGTATTCATTAGACAAATGTATTATACTAGAACTGACATGTGATTACATTTTCACGCAATTTAGGTGCTTAGATCCAGAGAACAACCACCTCTGGCCGTAATAACGGCCTTGATACGCCTGGGCATTGAGTTAAACAGAGGTTGGATGGCGTGTACAGGTACAGCTGCCCATGCAGCTTCGACACAATACCACAGTTCATCAAGAGTAGTGACTGGCGTATTGCGACGAGCCAGTTGCTCGGCCACCATTGACCAAACGTTTTCAATTGGTGACAGATCTGGAGAATGTGCTGGTTAGGGCAGCAGTCGAACATTTTCCCTATCCAGAAAAGAGCGTACAGGATCTGCAACATGCGGTGGTGCATTATCCTGCTGAAATGTAGGGTTTTGCAGGGATCGAATGAAGGGGAGAGCCAGGGGTCGTAACACATTTGAAATGTAGCGTCCACTGTTCAAAGTGCCGTCAACGCGAACAAGAGGTGACCGAGACGTGTAACCAATGGCACCCCATACCATCACCCGGGTGCTACGCCAGTATGGCGATGACGAATACACGCTTCCAATGTGCGTTCACCGCGATGTCGCCAAACACGGATGCGACCATCATGATGCTGTAAACAGAACCTGGATTCATCCGAAAAAATGACGTTTTGCCATTCGTGCACCCAGGTTCGTACACCATCGCAGGCGCTCCTGTCTGTGATGCAGCGTCAAGGCTAACCGCAGCCATCGTCTCCGAGCTGATATTCCATGCTGCTGCAAAAGTCGTCGAACTTTTCGTGCAGATGGTTGTTGTCTTGCAAACGTCCCCATCTGTTGACTCAGGGATCGAGACGTGGCTGCACGATCCGTTACAGCCATGCGGATAAGATACCTGTCATCTCAACTGCTAGTGATAGGAGGCCGTTAGGATCAAGCACAGCGCTCCGTATTACCCTGCTGAACCCACCGATTCCATATTCTGCTAACAGTTATTGGATCTCGACCAACGCGAGCAACAATGTCGCGATACGAGAAACCGCAATCGCGATAGGCTACAATCCGACCTTTATCAAAGTCGGAAACGTGACGGTACGCATTCTGCTCCTTACACGAGGCATCACAACAACGTTTCAACAGGCAACGCCGGTCAACTGCTGTTTGTGTAGGAGAAATCGTTTGGAAACTTTCCTCATGCCAGCACGTTGTAGGTGTCGCCACCGGCGCCAACCTTGTGTGAATGTTCTGAAAAGGTTTTGCATATCACAGCATCTTCTTTCTGTCGGTTAAATTTCGCGTCTGTATCACGTCATCTTCGTGGTGTAGCAATTTTAATGGCCAGTAGTGTAGTATATAAGTAATATACACGACACGATCAAGTCACATTTACGTGGCCACCAGCTACGCTCGATGTCAACGTGTAATAACCGCTCACAGTCGGCTGGTGGCATCACAAGAAATGGAAGATGCAAAAAACGTGCCAGATGGACGCGGAACAGTGCAGTCGTTGTCGTAAAGTGGAAACGAAGCGATTTACCTGACGACCAAATGGGCATGATCACTACCTTCCGGGCGAAGGGAGGAGGCATTTCCGAAACGGCTAAGTTTGTATACTGTTTGCGTGCCGCCGTGATTAAAGTATAAAGCGCATGCCAGATGGCGCTATCAAATCTGGCGCAGAGGCAACAGTGGTGCACCACGGGCCACAGATGACAGGGGTGAAGGACAGCTGCAGAGATGCGTACGGGCGAACAGATTTGCAACTGTTGACCAACTGACCTCCTAGAGGACCTAGATGAACCACGGGCTACGAGCAGTGTCTCCTCAACGAGCGTCCAGCGAACGTTGCTGTGGATGAGGCTCTGCAGCAGGCGCCAAAGTTCATGCACTTTCTCTGACTGCTGTTCATTGGCGACGAAGGCTGGACTTGACTGGCGACAGGTGGCCTTTTCAGATGAATTACATTTTATGCTCCATCGGAACGATTGGCAGTTGGCATGTACAGCGTGAAACGTCTGAAAACTTATGCTCTGCAACAATAGCCGGAAGGGTTCGGGTCGGAACAAATTCCCTTGCTGATCTCGATATTCTGGATGGCATACTTTATCAACACTTGAAATGGTACAGTACCGCCCGACATTGAAAATAGGTACAACATTCTTCGTTAGTCTTGTCATAACAACATTTTTTGTGATAATAACTCAATTTCACTTAATACACCAAAGCCAGATACCAGTATAGGAAAGAAGGACAATTTATTTATTTAATTGATCACATGTGCACTCTCACAATATAAATCCCTATATCCAGTTTGGTGAGATCTGCGAAATGAATGAATGTATGGTCGTCTGCTAACCGCAGATAGTGAATGCGCAATATATGATCATCTTTGAGACGGTCCTTTGGTCACCTTTGGTGGAACCAAAGAGATGAAATTTACCTGAGCTTTGAGCGCCTGAAATGTGGCTGACCAATGTGGTAGCATGGTGCTCCCCCACCTTGAGGGAGGTGCGAGATGACCTGAAGAACGGCCATGTTTCAGCACTCTGCCGCTGGATCTAGTGTTGGTAAGGCCTGTCTTAGATGTGCTCCGTAAAGACAAAAGAGTGGAGAAAATGGTATACATGTGAAATACTTAAGAGTAGTTTGTAATAATTATTTCTCTATTTGAGGAATTTACAATTTGTACAGAAACCAGATGGCAGTTATAAGAGTCGAGGGACATGAAAGGGAAGCAGTTGTCGGGAAGGGAGTAAGACAGGGTTGTAGCCTCTCCCCGATGTTATTAAATCTGTATATTGAGCAAGCAGTAAACGAAACAAAAGAAAAATTCGGAGTAGGTATTAAAATCCATGGAGAAGAAATAAAAACTTTGAGGTTCGCCGATGACATTATAATTCTGTCAGAGACAGCAAAGGACTTGGAAGAGCAGTTGAATGGAATGGATAGTGTCTTGAAAGGAGGATATAAGATGAACATCAACAAAAGCAAAACGAGGATAATGGAATGTAGTCGAATTAAGTCGGGTGATGCTGAGGGAATTAGATTAGTAAATGAGACACTTAAAGTAGTAAAGGAGTTTTGCTATTTGGGGAGCAAAATAACTGATGATGGTCGAAGTAGAGAGGATATAAAATGTAGAATGGCAATGGCAACGAAAGCGTTTCTGAAGAACAGAAATTTGTTAACATCGAGTATTGATTTAAGTGTCAGGAAGTCATTTCTGAAAGTATTTGTATGGAGTGTAGCCATGTATGGAAGTGAAACATGGACGATAAATAGTTTGGACAAGAAGAGAATAGAAGCTTTCGCAATGTGGTGCTACAGAAGAATGCTGAAGATTAGATGGGTAGATCACATAACTAATGAGGAAGTATTGAATCGGATTGGGGAGAAGAGAAGTTTGTGGCACAACTTGACTAGAAGAAGGGATCGGTTGGTAGGACATGTTCTGAGGCATCAAGGTATCACCAATTTAGTATCGGAGGGCAGCGTGGAGGGTAAAAATCGTAGAGGGAGACCAAGAGATGAGTACACTAAGCAGATTCAGAAGGATGTAGGTTGCAGTAGGTACTAGGAGATGAAGAAGCTTGCACAGGATAGAGTAGCATGGAGAGCTGCATCAAATCAGTCTCAGGACTGAAGACCACTAAAACAACATTTCAGGAACTTTTGGGGGGAGAGTTAAATGTCAGGCAGGTAATATTAAGGGGATCGTAGTAATCTTCGGAAGTGACCAACGGTCACAATGAAGCCACGTGTAGTAATAAGTTGAAATACTTGTGAGTGCTAGTACTAAGTTGGAATACTTGCAAGTGCTAGTACTAAGTTGAAATACTTCCGAGTGCTAAAGTTAAGCTCAATTACTGGCGTGTGTACTGTAAGTTGGAAATATTTAAGAAATGGCGTGTGCAGGACTTGAAATTAGAGACGAGTACTTCCACGTGGGGAGTACTGTGTGAGTCTCAATCTGTGTATGAGACAAAGGATAAGGAGAAGTTCTCGTCCATGGTATCAGTTGAGGACTCGCGTGTGTGACGAATATGTTCTTAATATTACTTTGCGTGCTATGTTTTCGTGTGACGCTGGATTCAAACTCTAATACTCTGAGAGAGAAGCAAGGTGAATCAGCCGTCTATCCAGCAACGCCACTTGGCTTGCATTGCACAGGAAGCCGTGGATATATCTCCAGAGTTCATAGTAGGAAAGTAGAATTACGAAGTGGGGCAGTGTCGTGCGGAACTGGGATGAATAATAATTGAAGTGGGAAAGCTGCAAGTGAAGTGATTCTAACGTTGTGACTATTCTTTGTGATGTATGTTGCCAGTGTGGTGTATTTCATGTAATTTAAGTGTCTGTGGTTTGCATGGGAGAGTAGCAAGATAGGTTCAGAGACAGTGGGTTATGCATGTTCCTTTTTGTACCGCTCGGTCTGGAGTAAATTTTCGTGATGATGGATGTGAGAGTCGAAGTGTGAGATATAGCAAAAGATCCACCATCCTATCCGGAAAGTGCACTGTAGCGTTAGATAATTACGAGACCATAGGATAGAGAATCACCTATGTAAAGCCTTTCCCACTGGGTGGAGTTTCTCATGTGTAATTGTTGTATAAAATTTAGTGGTGTGTTTAGGTTATCTTTGAACCGTAATAGAATTTATCGGAATAAAAAAGATAGTGAAAGGAAAAAGATTGGTGGCCTTGTCCTTCAAATAGTGTGTAGTCATGATACCCAGAATTTATAATGTGTGCGCCATTCATATTCAGTGCGATGGCCACGTGTTGGTCGAAGCCGTTGGGTAAGAAAGAAAATGTGGTATTGTCAGTGCGTAGTGAACAATCAGAGTTGTGTAAATTACTAATAGTCAGATGTGCGTTATCCGTTTCCGTTGTGTATTATTCAGACAGGAGAATAATTTGTAGCTTCACTGTGGATACTAGAGCTCATAATCACTCATTGATGTTTTTGCGAGAAATGAGAATAAATCGACTCGCTTGGCAGACCACTCATCTTGGAGGCCTGACTGCTTGATGCCACAGTATGAGCAAGGCATGTGGGTGCCTCTCAAAGTATACGTCTATCCCTGGTGTTCCTATCCGCCCCTACATGCAGTTTTTTTTTTTTTGTCGGCATGATGGTATTTACCAGAAGGACAATGCAAGATGTCCCACAGCTCGCAGTGTTCGTCCACGGTTCTAAGAGCGCCACGATGAGTTTACTGTACTATCCTGGCGACCAAACTTCCCGGATGTAAACATATCGAGAATCTGTGGGATCAGCTTGATTGGTCAGTTGGCACCATGGATCCTCCACCGAGGAACCTCGCGCTGCTGACCACGGTTCTGGAGTCGGCATGGTTCCAAATCCCTGTCGGTACGTTTCAGAACCTTTTTTACTCTCTTCCTGTACGTCTCGCAGCGGTTCGCGCTGCAAAAGATATTTATTCAGGCTTTTGAGAGGTGGTCACATTGACGTGACTGGACAGTGTAGAAGCTATGCCCAACTGAAAAGGAGGCGTTCGCTGTAGCAGCGGTTAAGTAATCAAGGTGGTTGACGATGTTTGCCGAGAGATGGCGGGTGGTATCCCCAGTTTCACAAGCGGAATTATCGGCGTCGCAGCAATTTACTCATTTCTGTAGAGCTGTTTCCGCTGTTCGTCGCATGATGGATTCCTCCTGATGGGCCCAGTTATCCAGTTTCTTCGTGCACAAGGGGAACATGCTTCACAAATTTGTCGCAGAATGGGAGAGGTATACCAAGAGCAATGTATCGCACAGTGTACAATATTCTGTTGGTATCGGCGTTATGAGGCGGGACGCGTAAACATCAAGGACACGCCACACCGTTGGGAGTTGGGCGTTGGCAACAAGTGTCACGATTTCGGCTGTGGAGGAGCTCATACGGACGAATCGTCAGATCGCTACATTTATGCTGAACTGTCGATACGCAAAGGAAGTGTGCATCACATAATGCACGAGAAGCTTCGTGATGGCAAAGTTTGTGCACAGTGAGTGCCCCAGCATCTATCAGAGAATTAGAAGACGGCGAGAATGGATGTTTGCCTGACCCATCTGTCGTGATACACAGGGCAAGGAAAGGATTTCATTGCTCAGATTCTGCCAGATCGTGTCACACTTCGACTCTGCCTCCAAACGGATGAGCAAGGAATTCGACATCCAGGCTTCCCTCGTCCACAAAGAGCCCACTCTGCCCTGAAGACCGGAAAAGTGATGCTCGGTTTCTTTGTCGACGAAGACGGACAACTTATCCACTTACTACGATGGGTTGCAACAGCTAACGCTGAGCGGAATTGCAACATGTTGCTGAGGCTCAAACGGTTCATCAAGAACAAGCACAGGAAAAAGCTCTCGAATGGGTTAGTGCTTTCCCAGGACAATATTAGGTCACATGTGACCAAGAAGACTCTCGAGCTCCTTAAAAAATTTCGGTGGAAGGTTGTGGAACATCCTCCTTACAGACCCGGTACCTCCCCACGCGACGCGTCCGCTTTAAACAATCTCTGAAAGGTCAGAGTTTCACCTGTGACAAGGAAGTGCAGGACATCGTGGAAAACCGGATCCATCACGAACCCAGCAGTTTCTACGATGAATCCATCCACTCTCTTCCTACGCGCTGGGATCGGTGTATCATTGTCAATAATTATGTGCAGCTGTACTGTTTCACATGAAGAGGAATTATAATATCGTTATTAAAATTTCTTTTCATATAACTATGATCTCCATTTTATTGAGCATACCTAATATAATGACAATTAAAGTAATAATACTAATACTAATAATAATAATAATAGTGTGAAAACATATAGTAATGCATATATGCAATTTGAGAAATGTCAGTTTTTATTAACACGGTGTTAAGCAATTTCCTCAATATTAGGGCACTGATTTTACATAATATCACATTAAGAAATACGTACATAAATATGTAACCAAAATATATATATAAATATGTAATGAAGCAATTATGTGTAAAAATGAATTTTTTTATTTTTTTTCCTAGAAAATGTAAATTCACAGGTAGGCTAGTCAAATATCTGTGTTAATTCTTAATCAGTTCACTTCTGTTACAAAGTACTGAAGTACAAGTGTCTCTTCTTCAGATACGTAAGTCATGCTGGAAGGAGATGCACAGTTAATTATGACAGGCCTATCGTTTTCCAATGTTCTGTTGTCATGCACAATCTTCTGTCCGGCAATATGTTTTTACAAATAGGGAAAGATCGTTCAACTTCGCAAGAAGTTTGCTGGAACTGCACCAACCACTTCACCTAGAATAACACTGAATTTCCGAACTGCATCTTCCATCAATCTCACAGCCTCTTGGAAAGGCACACTTGAAGTCTCCAGTTCGTTGATACTCTTGGGAAGCTCAAGTGACTTGTTATGTATCAATCTGAACTGAGGACTTTAGAACTGTTGAATGCTGACAAGGATTCACTGACGGACACTGCAAGATCAGAAGAAAAGTTCTCCATCACTGACTTCACAGCTTCAAAGTGCTTACTGTGGAAAATCACGGGTTCAATCCATGTTACCCATCTTTTTATCACTGTCTCCGGAAGCAGAGGCACAACCAAGTAGCTGCTGCTTGTGGTGCTGTACACGATAAGGAAATTTCAAGAAAACCTTCTTCAGTGCTGATATCAACGTATTTACTTCTGGGAATTGATGTCTTAACTGTATCTGCCGCCGGCCGGAGTGGCCGAGCGGCTCTAGGCGCTACAGTCTGGAACCGCCGCGACCGCTACAGTCGCAGGTTCGAATCCTGCCTCGGGCATGGATGTGTGTGATGTCCTTAGGTTAGTTAGGTTTAAGTAGTTCTAAGTTCTAGGGGACTGATGACCTCAGAAGTTAAGTCCCATAGTGCTCAGAGCCATTTGTACCATTTTTTTGTCCCCAGTAGAGATCAAGCCGCCATAAAGACGAAGGGTTTATATGCCCCATATTAATGTCCACTAATATAGGTGTCTGGATGGTTTTCATCAGATAGCTTAAAAAAGAGCTTTATAGCACTCCTAAGAGAAGGAATCGATAGGATACATCCTAAGGCATCATGGAGGAGTTAATTTGGCAATGGGGAGAATAGTGGGTGGTAAAAATTATGGAGGGCTCCAAGGCTTGACTGCCGTAACCAGATTCAGGTGGATGCAGGCAGTATTAGTTATCCAGCGATGAAGACACGAGGTCAGGGTGGACTAGCGTGCGGAGCTTCATCAAACCAGTCTTCTCACTGAAGACTAATGACGATAATGGAGGTGAAACGCACAGCTTGTGTTGCTGTGCTCTCAAAGTACTACACTGTCCAGTCACATTATTATAAGCATCTGTCAAAAGCCTGAATAAACACATTTTGCTGCACAGACCTCTGCGAGGCGTGCGCAGAGAGAGTCGATGAGGTTCTGGAAGATACAGACAGGAATGCAAAGCCATGCAGACTCCAGTGCAGTGGCCAGCAGCGCTAGGTTTCTCGGTTGACGTTCCACGGCGAGAACAGCCCGATCAAGGTGGTCCCCCATATTCTCGATTGAATTTAAATCCAGGGAGTCTGATGGCCAGGGTGTAAGACGTGTATATTTCTATTGTCTATTGTCAAACCACAATTTATGAAAGATTTTTGTATTTTATCAATAGGATTAAGTAGGAATAATTAATATTTGACATATTGGAAATGATTGTGGTAGCAGGGAATGTCTGCACCAAAGTATTGTTGGCAAGAGAGGCCGCAAATTGATATAATTTTTAAAAGGGCGGGAGAGACCGCGTATGGATACATTTTAAGAAAAGAGCGGGAAAGACCGCGCATTGATACAATTTGTAATGGTAGCAGGGATTGTCTGCACCAGAAAGCATTGTTGGCAGGAGAGACCGCACTTTAGCGTTCCTAGGAAGTCAGTAGTAAGCGAGATGTGAAGCGAGTCGGTAGCAGGTCTGAAGTGAGAGGTTGAGAGGAGTAGTGTGCCTGCCAGCCATCAGCTATGATTTACAAGAGATTATAAACGGATGTACAGAGACATCAGCTAACTATTATCATAAGAGGAACTAACATTATTGAATTTTTTTTTTTTTTTTTTTTTTTTTAGAAACTCAAGACTACGGAAGGTATGTTTGCGCAATGCTAGTTGTAAGATTATTGTAAAAAGTAAGTCCCATTTGAACGTTTGTAAAATCATTTCATTACCAGCAGTAAATATTTGAAGAAACGTTTTCAGAATATAATTAATTTTTGACAGCAATGTTGCATTACTGATTATAATCCATCCCAAAAACTATCAACGTAAAACTTTGAAAAAATTTTATTGTTGTCAAGAAAAAGTGTAACTATGAATTACGTAACTTCAATCAAATTAATTAAAGAATAACGTCAGCTTTGCTATTAAAGAATAACGTCAGCTTTGGTAATGAATGCAGCCACTTATTATGACAGGGCACCACCAGTTAATAGAGTATAGTAAACCAGAGTAAGTATATTCATGTCGCAGTTCGATGTAACAGCCAGATGGCAACCCAGTAACAGTAAAAAAGGTAAGGAACAGTTTTGGGCTATTGCAGATAACGACTGAGGGCCACGACGACGACACATTGTAAGGTGTCAGGCAAATCCAACACCTTCCATGAAAACCCTGACATGATAAGCAAATCCAGTAGTATGTCACATAGCTCCGAATAAATCGTGACATTAAATTAACCAAAGTAATACGAGTAACGAGTGAGCAAATGGAATACCACAGACTAACACAAGAATGCCTAAATGCATGTTACACCTTCCCACCGTGAGACAGACGCAGTTCCGAGGGGAGAAACGAGAACAGAAGCCGAGAGCAGAACCGTGTTAAGTTAGAAGGCCCTACGATAAGGGATGGACACCCACGTGGCCAGCTAACCATTAGGACCACCCCCAAGCCCATGTTAAAAGCTATAGCCTTAGCGTGAGACTTTTTCGCGTCTCTGTTACGTCAGGACCACCTCCCAACCCATGTTAAAAGCTAGAGCCTTCCAGAAGAACAGTATAGATCTTACAATAACACAAAGAGGGCCACCCCAGCCGCATGCTTTAGCGTGAGACGTTTTCGCGTCTCTGTTACGTCAGGACCACCGCCCAGCCCATGTTAAAAGATAGAGCCCTCCAGAAGAACAGTATAGATCTTACGATAACATTAAAAGGACCACACCAGCTGCAAGTTTTAGCGTGAGACTTTTTCGCGTCTCTGTTACGTTGCAAACTTTAAAAACATTGCCCCACCACTAAAAGTATAACGTTTCTCATTGGATGGACAGACTTTTTGTAGGTGGAGCTTAAGGTTAATATTGAGACCCTGATTGGTCAGATGAAAACACAGCCAGATAGTTTTTTTAAACCAACTTCGGTAAATTGTAGTAAGGAGAAGTTAGGAGAGAGTTGCTTCCGAGACGGCGAGGTGAGCGGAGCTGTGCTGTCCGCCGCCCGCTGACGAAAACCGACAAGGTAATGAACACACGCGATGCCGCATAACAGCGCATAAAGCTTCACTCAGAACTTCAGAAGTCTCATCTGTTACGCCCCCTTTTTGCGTAATACTAGTGTCGCTCGTCAATTAAAGCTCATGGTGTTCACATTTGCCACTTGAAGTAAAAATCTGAAACGCGATGATTTTTCTGTTATATAGTTATTGAGAAGCCACATCAGCCACTGTAATTTACGACAAGTTAGATAAGTAATTAAAGATAATTGAGGGTCACTGTAGACCATTTTGATAGTTTTCTCTCTTGTGAAACTTAATTTAAACCTAGATTATAGATGTGATATGGCATAGGTCATCCTTCGATCCATTGTAGAACTTGGAAACCCATTCAGGGAATATTCGTTCACATTTTTGTTGAATGCAGTTGGTTTTTACCATCCTGTATTAAAACATTTCATTTTATCAACAGTGCAATTTATAAACAATGTTTTGTGGGTAGAATAAAATTTCCAATGGTAAACTTAACTGCTTTTTCGACGTTATTTTACCAGCTAACTAAAAATAGGAAAGCCTTGAACCCCTTCCACTAAATTTAGTTAGTATTAAGATTCCTTCACAGGGAGTGCAGTGGAGCTGACGCTGAAATCATTAAGTATTTGGTTATATCATCGCTAGTCTCACTGAACTCTTCTGAACTCTACATGTCATGTGTGGTCTGGCGTCTCCTTACCAGCAACAGCTCCCAGGTTCAAACTAGGCAATTCCCTAAAAAACACGCTCAGAGCGTCGTTGCGCGAAAGTGGTAGGAAGACACGATATAGAGCAAACAGACACCACGCATTGCTTTTAAAACAGAAAATAAGGGATTCGGAAAGATTAGCAATGGCAGATCGAGACCTTGACCGAATTGAGGTAGAGATCCAGCATGAAAATGGACAGAGAATAGAGGACAGTACAACAGACGATGCAGTATCGCGAGAAATAGGACATATAACGCACCATAACGAGGATAATGTACGTCAAGGCATAGAAAACGTAAGGCAGCATACGACAGAGGAGCAGGAAAGTAGAGAGACAGTCGATGAGGATTCTAACTTGCGTCTTGAATACGTAGAACCCATAGTACAAGTAATCAGAGCTCCCTCACCACAGAGTACAAGGAATGCGAGCAGAAACGTGTCACAGCACAGTTCAGTGCAATCGGCTGCAAACCAACAATTGGGCGAAAACAGAGCGTAGGACGTCGGAAGAAAACGCAATAGGACCCACCAATCTGGCAGAACTATTACAATTAATGACGGAAACCATGACAAGACAAAATAAAGAAATTGCGAACCAAATTAAAATTCAGAATGCAGAAATGACGAAACAAAATGCAGAAACCACGAGACAAATGCGTGTGATTAAAGAACAAAACAAAAAAATTCAGTTACACCTAAGTCATATTGAAGACGAGGCAAAAGAATCTCGAGAAGTGATAGGAAACTTAATAACAGGTCACAATCAATTGAGAACAGACATTGACAAGGTACAAGCGGACGTACAAACATTGCGTAATGACATTCAGGACGAGATCAAAACATTACGTAACAACACCCAGGGTGAAGTCAAGAAGCTACAGAAACAGATAAACGAAATTACTAGACAAGCAGCAGGTACAGCGCGTGAAATTGTTGAAAACAGTGTGTTACACAAACGTATCACAAAAGCAGCGCTGAAAAGATATGATAACCGCATAGTCAAAATACACTCCTGGAAATGGAAAAAAGAACACATTGACACCGGTGTGTCAGACCCATCATACTTGTTCCGGACACTGCGAGAGGGCTGTACAAGCAATGATCACACGCACGGCACAGCGGACACACCAGGAACCGCGGTGTTGGCCGTCGAATGGCGCTAGCTGCGCAGCATTTGTGCACCGCCGCCGTCAGTGTCAGCCAGTTTGCCGTGGCATACGGAGCTCCATCGCAGTCTTTAACACTGGTAGCATGCCGCGACAGCGTGGACGTGAACCGTATGTGCAGTTGACGGACTTTGAGCGAGGTCGTATAGTGGGCATGCGGGAGGCCGGGTGGACGTACCGCCGAATTGCTCAACACGTGGGGCGTGAGGTCTACACAGTACATCGATGTTGTCGCCAGTGGTCGGCGGAAGGTGCACGTGCCCGTCGACCTGGGACCGGACCGCAGCGACGCACGGATGCACGCCAAGACCGTAGGATCCTACGCAGTGCCGTAGGGGACCGCACCGCCACTTCCCAGCAAATTAGGGACACTGTTGCTCCTAGGGTATCGGCGAGGACCATTCGCAACCGTCTCCATGAAGCTGGGCTACGGTCCCGCACACCGTTAGGCCGTCTTCCGCTCACGCCCCAACATCGTGCAGCCCGCCTCCAGTGGTGTCGCGACAGGCGTGAATGGAGGGACGAATGGAGACGTGTCGTCTTCAGCGATGAGAGTCGCTTCTGCCTTGGTGCCAATGATGGTCGTATGCGTGTTTGGCGCCGTGCAGGTGAGCGCCACAATCAGGACTGCATACGACCGAGGCACACAGGGCCAACACCCGGCATCATGGTGTGGGGAGCGATCTCCTACACTGGCCGTACACCACTGGTGATCGTCGAGGGGACACTGAATAGTGCACGGTACATCCAAACCGTCATCGAACCCATCGTTCTACCATTCCTAGACCGGCAAGGGAACTTGCTGTTCCAACAGGACAATGCACGTCCGCATGTATCCCGTGCCACCCAACGTGCTCTAGAAGGTGTAAGTCAACTACCCTGGCCAGCAAGATCTCCGGATCTGTCCCCCATTGAGCATGTTTGGGACTGGATGAAGCGTCGTCTCACGCGGTCTGCACGTCCAGCACGAACGCTGGTCCAACTGAGGCGCCAGGTGGAAATGACATGGCAAGCCGTTCCACAGGACTACATCCAGCATCTCTACGATCGTCTCCATGGGAGAATAGCAGCCTGCATTGCTGCGAAAGGTGGATATACACTGTACTAGTGCCGACATTGTGCATGCTCTGTTGCCTGTGTCTATGTGCCTGTGGTTCTGTCAGTGTGATCATGTGATGTATCTGACCCCAGGAATGTGTCAATAAAGTTTCCCCTTCCTGGGTCAATGAATTCACGGTGTTCTTATTTCAATTTCCAGGAGTGTAGAAGCGCAAATGAAGCGACAATTTCAGAAATTGCGAACAGAGTTGCTGCAAACCATTGAAGAGCGTAGTGAACAGGATCGAACAAGCACAGAGTCTGCAACCACATCCGTATCTGTAACTGCACCGGAAAAACAAGCAATTAACGAAGAGATCATGCATTTGCGATTCCAATCACAGGCGGAAAGTAACATACGTGAAATCAGACAGCCTACATCGCGGGTTCGCGAAAGTTACAGTGGACAATATCCAATGGATCTACCACAACCGGAAAGAACGACGGGAGAAATGATCAGAAACAAAAGTGGCGAAGAATCGCGAATTTCATATGGAACTATGACGAAGTACGACAACGATCATTTCCTCACAGTCAGAAAATTTCAGCGCTTTCGAGAAGGAAACTCGCTACATCCACGAACTTTTATTGATCAATTCCGAGTAGGATTACCAGAACACTGGACGCTAGCACACAAATTAGACTTTATATGTGCACACATGTCGGGAACAGTCGCAGAAACCATGCAGAATGTTGCAGCGACATGCCGATCGTACGAAAATTTCAGAGAGAAGTTTCTCTCACGATATTGGTCCAGCGAAGCACAGAACAGAGTGAAGTACGAATTATTACAGAACCCATATTTTGAAAATTCAGGAGAGAAGAGTCCCGTGAAATTTTTCGAATTAATGGCAAAGAAAAATCAATGCTTAGATGTACCATACAGTGACGGAGAGTTGATTAAATTATGCGCGATGAAGCTACCATTGAAATACCAGCAATCATTAGTAGGTCGCGGAGGCAATGACGTCGAAGCATTTAAATGTATTCTAAGGGAACTAGGGTTCATATTTTCAGAAGATGACGCAAGAAAACGACGAGGCGCACGTGAAAACGAAAGCAAAAAGCAGTGGAATCCACAAGACACAGTACGAAGAAACAACAATTACGAACCATGTGATAACTTCGCACCAAGAAACGACAATAGATTTCAACAAAGAACCGGTTATGGATTTAGAAGAGAATATGGCAATAACTGTAATTCACCCAGGAACGGCAAGAACTATTACAGAGGGAATAACGACAACCGGAACGGGTACTGGAGAACCAATAGACCGACAAATTATCAACAAAGAAACCACTATCAACAAGCTGAACAAGAAAAGAGAATATAGATAGAAGAGGTGGAGGTAAGACCACCAAACCCCGATAAACGTTCGAATTGATAGCTAAGCGCCCATGCCAAAGAGAATGACGCACCGACCCAGGACAATTGCAGCACCTTGAACAGAGAAGTAAAAATCTTATCTCGAGAAGAGAAGAAGGAAGAAACAAATCCGCAGGGACCAGATGAAAACGAAGACAAGAAAATAACAATATCGTGTTGGGACGAAATTAATTGGGAGAATACTGACAAGGAAGATGAATTACCAGAGGCATGCACAACGAATGTAGGAGGAAAGGACGAAGTAATGAGTATTGCAGAGCTATTTGAGATGGAAACCAGGGAAAGCGAATTCAATAAGGATAATGCGCAGTCGACAGAAGCTGAAAATAAGTTACGAGTGGGCACACAACCCAACTTATATAACGAAGGAAATTATGAAGCGATAATTAGAGCATTTAGATGCGATTATGTGGAAGTAGCGACGAAGAAGGAGAAGATAGACGAGGATGAGAAAAAAGTAGAGGATGTTGAAGAAAGCGTAAATGAAGAAAGAAATAGAGAAGAGGAAATAAAAGAGAGAGAAGTAGCAGTCGAAGCTTATCCTACAGAAAGTTCGAATTCACAAGGGAAATTCCTAAAAAGACTCATGTATGATTCAGTGGAGGATTCGTTGATGCAAGAAGAAGAAGAACAGAACCAACCCCTTCAAATTCAACCAATTGTGAAGGCCATGGTAAAGCATATCCCAGTCAATATTGTAATTGATAGCGGAAGTGAACTGACTGCGATCTCAGAACATTTATTCATGCAGTGTAATGCCAATGAGGAGTTGCCAGTTCTGAAAACACGTAAGATTAAAGTAAGAGGTCCTATTAGAAACAATGCTGCAGAAGTTACGAGACAAACAAGTTAACTCTTTCGTGTCAAGGTCAAAAAATCGAAGCCAACTTCGTGATTATACCTAAACTAACTGTAGATTTGATTATAGGTGCAGATTGTTTAAATGAGAGACGAACGATAATAGATATGGGAAAAGGTAGCGTAACATTCGGGAATGTCACACTTCTCTTTGAGCAAAAGCTAAAATTAGAAGAAATACCAGTTATAAACAAACAATTAAGAATGACGCGAGATAAAGAGGATGAAGAATTAGAATGGTATGCATAAAAGGGGGAATCACCTCAACTCATGTTAGAAGTCCATAAAGAAATCGACGAAAAATTGCAAGAAGTTCAAGGTATTTCGGAACACAGTAAAAGAGAATTAGAGGGTATTTTACGAGATAAAGCAGAGGTATTTTTACCTAAGACTGGCAGTATTAAACACTTTCAGTACAAGTTTGAAGATTAATTTTATTACTGGTAAATAATCAGCACAATATTTCAAGATTATGTTGCAGATAAGATCGTCAGGAGAAAGAAGAATGAAGAGAGAGGAAGGTGGGAAAAAGAAAGTAGTTTCAATAAAAACAAAAACAAAAATAACACCAATAGTACCATAGATTAAGGTGAAGGGATAAAGCGTAAATAGTCTAATAGCATGAAATACTAAAATGCTATACACCACGACACTACACAAAAAATTAAAAAACCGAATTTGAGGATTTTTGTAGAAGTTAAGACTCAAAATATCTTAGAATTGTAACATGGAAAGGGCGCCGAAATTTGTAAACCTTTTTAAGAAGGCGTAGAACAATGTTGGTACTAGACATATGTTACATGATTATAAGTAAAACTTTTTGTAAGAACCATTGTAAAAACTCCAGCAAAGACCAGATGCAACGACCCACAAGTTGCAACGCGAGAAGTATCGAGAAAGAAAAGGACGTAATTAGCAAGACACGATTCATACAAGGCAGAAGCGTCGAGAGAAGGGAAAGGACAGTGAGACCAACAAAGGGGACTTGTAAATCTACTGCTGAAGGGACCAGTGCAGGGACTGACAAGCAAACACTGGACTTTCACCGCTCGTAAACCCCGGGACGCCCCCACTCAGCGGAGCGAGCAAAAAACGGCCTGACAAGAAGATGACTTGAGCAAGCCACCACTGGCAAAAAAAAAAATGTGTAAAAGTCACACTACCGCTATTAAACAGCACGCTGATGCACGAAACTGAAGAAAACGTCCAATAAAGAAGAAATGACATATCCAAACCATTTATCAAACTGTTACTAGGAGGAGAACTTCAAAGCGACTAGTTATCAATAAATATTTCCATATCCTGCCCAGAGAAGAACCAAGAAGCAAGTAAGAAGCAGAGAAAAAGCAGGAAGAACAGAAGTTGAAGTTTCGCAATATTGAGACCAAGAAAGAAGATGGGTGAAGAGTAGACTACATACCTTCCCAAATCCCTATCCTATTGTAAACTAGTCGTCTGTAAAGTATTACAACGAAAAGCGACCGCTTTCAGCGACACATAACGATAACTTTCACGCATCCAAAGCCAGTAGACCACGAGATTCTGCATTCACAGCTCCATTCCATTACGGGACCTCCACTACAGCATCACACACTTGCAAAGCCAACAAGGAACGACGAACGAAGCTGTACATAAAATACTTGCCCACATCCATCTCGCTCAAGTCCATCACCTTCGTGCAAAAAAAAACATTCGCCAACCTCATGCTTAAACATTCATAGGATTGTGTGAATGTGTGAAATCAAATTATGTGATGTAGGAATTGTGCAAGAGAAATGTGTGAAAAACTAAATAAGTTAAGCACACCAGACAGCAAATAAACCACAAAATAACAGTCATTGACTATGGACTTAAGTAAAAAATAGACTATCGATAAAAAACTATATGCCACTTATTTTCTCCCTATAAAAATAAAAGAATAACTATATTTTACTTATTTTCTCCTTATAAAAACAAAGAATAAAAAATTATCTTGTTGGACGTTTTCCCATTTTTTTAACATTTGTACCATTTGTTAGGATAATTTCTCAATACTTCTGTATGTATATCTCTTTGTCAAAGCAATTCTTGGAAATAATTCCTATTTGTTAGTGTAACAATGTTGAAATGAGTGCCTAGAAACAAAAACAATTTACTTGTACATGATATTTAGAAAAGTGTTAGGAATAGATTTTACTTAATTACTACATTTATAAAAAAAATATATTTCTAAGAAAATCGATGTGAAAGACTTCTCACTTTCGATAACAGACTTCTTAAAAAACAAACTTCACACTTAAATAAAGAAAGAAAATAATTAAAAATTAATAATAGCATAAAAATATTCTTCTCTTGTCATTTTTTAGAATAATGTGGAAGAATATAAAAATATAAATTAGTAATACAAACTAGCATAGAACCAGAGTAATGTGGCTGAACAGTAGGCAACAAAATTTAGATAAAGGAATAATTTTTGACTGACTTAGACAACGATTCAATCATTGCCTAAATTCAGTGCAAAAATTAAGGTCGAAGGGAAGTGATATGTAAGGTGTCAGGCAAATCCAACACCTTACACGAAAACCCTGACATGATAAGCAAATCCAGTAGTATGTCACATAGCTCCGAATAAATCGTGACATTAAATTAACCAAAGTAATAAGAGTAACGAGTGAGCAAATGGAATACCACAGACTAACACAAGAATGCCTAAATGCATGTTACACCTTCCCACCGTGAGACAGATGCAGTTCCGAGGGGAGAAACGAGAACAGAGGCCGAGAGCAGAACCGTGTTAAGTTAGAAGGCCCTACGATAAGGGACGGACACCCACGTCGCCAGCTAACCGTTAGGACCACCCCCCAGCCCATGTTAAAAGCTATAGCCTTAGCGTGAGACTTTTTCGCGTCTCTGTTACGTCAGGACCACCTCCCACCCCATGTTAAAAGCTAGAGCCCTCCAGAAGAACAGTATAGATCTTACAATAACACAAAAAGGGCCACCCCAGTTGCAAGTTTTAGCGTGAGACTTTTTCGCGTCTCTGTTACGTCAGGACCACCGCCCAGCCCATGTTAAAAGATAGAGCCCTCCAGAAGAACAGTATAGATCTTACGATAACATTAAAAGGACCACACCAGCTGCAAGTTTTAGCGTGAGACTTTTTCGCGTCTCTGTTACGTTGCAAACTTTAAAAACATTGCCCCACCACTAAAAGTATAACGTTTCTCATTGGATAGACAGACTTTTTGTAGGTGGAGCTTAAGGTTAATATTGAGACCCTGATTGGTCAGATGAAAACACAGCCAGATAGTTTTTTTAAACCAACTTCGGTAAATTGTAGTAAGGAGAAGTTAGGAGAGAGTTGCTTCCGAGACGGCAACGTGAGCGGAGCTGTGCTGTCCGCTGCCCCCTGACGAACACCGACAAGGTAATGAACGCACGTGATGCCGCATAACAGCGCATAAAGCTTCACTCAGAACTGCAGAACTCTCATCTGTTACGCCCCCTTTTTGCGTAATACTAGTGTCGCTCGTCAATTAAAGCTCATGGTGTTCACATTTGCCACTTGAAGTAAAAATCTGAAACGCGATGATTTTTCTGTTATATAGTTATTGAGAAGCCACATCAGCCACTGTAATTTACGACAAGTTAGATAAGTAATTAAAGATAATTGAGGGTCACTGTAGACCATTTTGATAGTTTTCTCTCTTGTGAAACTTAATTTAAACCTAGATTATACACTCCTGGAAATTGAAATAAGAACACCGTGAATTCATTGTCCCAGGAAGGGGAAACTTTATTGACACATTCCTGGGGTCAGATACGTCACATGATCACACTGACAGAACCACAGGCACATAGACACAGGCAACAGAGCATGCACAATGTCGGCACTAGTACAGTGTATATCCACCTTTCGCAGCAATGCAGGCTGCTATTCTCCCTTGGAGACGATCGTAGAGGTGCTGGATGTAGTCCTGTGGAACGGGTTGCCATGCCATTTCCACCTGGCGCCTCAGTTGGACCAGCGTTCGTGCTGGACGTGCAGACCGCGTGAGACGACGCTTCATCCAGTCCCAAACATGCTCAATGGGGGACAGATCCGGAGATCTTGCTGGCCAGGGTAGTTGACTTACACCTTCTAGAGCACGTTGGGTGGCACGGGATACATGCGGACGTGCATTGTCCTGTTGGAACAGCAAGTTCCCTTGCCGGTCTAGGAATGGTAGAACGATGGGTTCGATGGCGGTTTGGATGTACCGTGCACTATTCAGTGTCCCCTCGACGATCACCAGTGGTGTACGGCCAGTGTAGGAGATCGCTCCCCACACCATGATGCCGGGTGTTGGCCCTGTGTGCCTCGGTCGTATGCAGTAATGATTGTGGCGCTCACCTGCACGGTGCCAAACACGCATACGACCATCATTGGCACCAAGGCAGAAGCGACTCTCATCGCTGAAGACGACACGTCTCCATTCGTCCCTCCATTCACGCCTGTCGCGACACCACTGGAGGCGGGCTGCACGATGTTGGGGCGTGAGCGGAAGACGGCCTAACGATGTGCGGGACCGTAGCCCAGCTTCATGGAGACGGTTGCGAATGGCCCTCGCCGATACCCCAGGAGCAACAGTGTCCCTAATTTGCTGGGAAGTGGCGGTGCGGTCCCCTACGGCACTGAGTAGGATCCTACGGTCTTGGCGTGCATCCGTGCGTCGCTGCGGTCCGGTCCCAGGTCGACAGGGCACGTCCACCTTCCGCCGACCACTGGCGACAACATCGATGTACTGTGGAGACCTCACGCCCCACCTGTTGAGCAATTCGGCGGTACGTCCACCCGGCCTCCCGCATGCCCACTATACGCCCTCGCTCAAAGTCCGTCAACTGCACATACGGTTCACGTCCACGCTGTCGCGGCATGCTACCAGTGTTAAAGACTGCGATGGAGCTCCGTATGCCACGGCAAACTGGCTGACACTGACGGCGGCGGTGCACAAATGCTGCGCAGCTAGCGCCATTCGACGGCCAACACCGCGGTTCCTGGTGTGTCCGCTGTGCCGTGCGTGTGATCATTGCTTGTACAGCCCTCTCGCAGTGTCCGGAGCAAGTATGGTGGGTCTGACACACCGGTGTCAATGTGTTCTTTTTTCCATTTCCAGGAGTGTAGATGTGATATGGCATAGGTCATCCTTCGATCCATTGTAGAACTTGGAAACCCATTCAGGGAATATTCGTTCACATTTTTGTTGAACACAGTTGGTTTTTACCATCCTGTATTAAAACATTTCATTTTATCAATAGTGCAATTTATAAACAATGTTTTGTGAGTAGAATAAAATTTCCAATGGTAAACTTAACTGCTTTTTCGACTTTATTTTACCAGTTAACTAGAAATAGGAAAGCCTTGAACCCCTTCCACTAAATTTAGATAGTATTAAGATTCTTTCACAGGGAGTGCAGTGGAGCTGACGCTGAAATCATTAAGTATTTGGTTATATCATCGCTAGTCTCACTGAACTCTTCTGGACTCTACATGTCATGTGTGGTCTGGCGTCTCCTTACCAGCAACAGCTCCCAGGTTCAAACTAGTCAATTCCCTAAAAAACATGCTCAGAGCGTCGTTGCGCGAAAGTGGTAGGGAGACACGATATAGAACAAACAGACACCACGCAGAATGTTAGAACATCCTATGTTTCGTCGAAATAATCAGCAAATCACTTTTAATAAGCAGCATTTACATTTGTATGCGAAGATTGAGAAAGAGAATTAATTTCAAAGGGAAGATTTCATTTGTTATTATTAAGCAAGAGATAGAAATCGTAAGGGAAGGTTTCATAGGTTATTGTAAAAGGGAAGGTTCTGTAACAAAAAAAAAAAAAAAAAAAAAAAAAAGAGATATAGAGAAGACGGGAAGGTTTCAAGGGGACTACGACAAACTCATCCTGGTGTTCACTGAACCTCACACGGATAGTGCGAGCTGCGTGACACGTTGCATTATCCTGCTGGTAGATGTCATCGTGCCAAGGAAAAAGAAACGGTATGTAGAGGTGGACACGGTCCACAAAGATAGATACGTACTTTTTGTTGATCCATTGCGGCTTTCAGAATGAAGAGATCACTCGGGGAATGCCAAGCAACATTCCTTGACCATAACGCTCCCTCCTCCAGTCTGGACCCTCCCAACCACTTTTCCAGTGTGTTTGCTTTCAGACGTTTCACGTCGATGGAGCATAAACCGTGATTCATCTCAAAAGGACACCTGTCGCTACTCACTGGACGTACAGTTGGGGTACTGGCTTGCAAATTCCAACCTTCGTCACTGATGCCCAGCAGTCAGCATGGGAGAATGAACCAGGCGCCTCTTGCTCACCTTGTAACACGGTCCATTGTCTTGTTGAAAAATGCCTCCCCGGGAGTAGACAACATTCCATTAGAACTACTGACAGCCTTGGGAGAGCCAGTCCTGACAAAACTCTACCATCTGGTGAGCAAAATGTATGAGACAGGCGAAATACCCTCAGACTTCAATATAGTAATTCCAATGCCAAAGAAAGCAGGTGTTGACAGATGTGAAAATTACCGAACTATCAGTTTCATAAGTAACGGCTGCAAAATACTAACGCGAATTCTTTACAGACGAATAGAAAAACTGGTAGAAGCTGACCTCGGTGAAGATCAGTTTGGATTCCGTAGAAATATGAGAACACGTGAGGCAGTACTGACTCTACGACTTATTTTAGAAGCTAGATTAAGAAAATTAAAACCTACGTTTCTAGCATTTGTAGACATAGAGAAAGCTTTTGACAATGTTGACTGGAATACTCTCTTTCAAATTCTGAAGGTGGCAGGGGTAAAAAACAGGGAGCGAAAGGCTATTTACAATTTGTACAGATACCAGATGGCAGTTATAACAATCGAGGGATATGAAAGGGAAGCAGTGGTTGGGAAGGGAGTGAGACAGGGTTGTAGTCTATCGCCGATGTTATTCAGTCTGTATATTGAGCAAGCAGTGAAGGAAACAAAAGAAAAATTCGGAGTAGGTTTTAAAATCCATGGAGAAGAAATAAAAAGTTTGAGGTTCGCCGATGACACTGTAATTCTGTCAGAGACAGCAAACGACTTGGAAGAGCAGTTGAACGGAATGGACAGTGTCTTGAGAGGAGGGTATAAGATGAACATCAACAAAAGCAAAACGAAGATAATGAAATGTAGTCGAATTAAGTCGGGTGATGCTGAGGGAATTAGATTAGGAAATGAGACGCTTAAAGTAGTAGATGAATTTTGCTATTTGGGGAGCAAAATAACTGATAAGGGGCGAAGTAGAGAGGACATAAAATGTAGACTTGCAATGGCAAGGAAAGCGTTTCTGAAGAAGAGAACTTTGTTAACATCGAGTATAGATTTAAGTGTCAGGTAGTCATTTCTGAAAGTATTTGTATGGAGTGTTGCCATGTATGGAAATGAACCATGGACGACAAATAATTTGGACAAGAAGAGAATAGAAGCTTTCGAAATGTGGTGCTACAGAAGAATGCTGAAGATTAGATGGGTAGATGACATAACTAATGAGGAGGTACTGGATAGGATTGGGGAGAAGAGGAGGTTGTGGCACAACTTGACTAGAAGAAGGGATCGATTGGTAGGACACGTTCTGAGGCATCAAGGGATCACCAATTTAGTATTGGAGGGCAGCGTGGAGGGTAAAAATCGTAGGGAGAGAAATCAAATGTGTGTGAAATCTTATGGGACTTAACTGCTAAGGTCATTAGTCCCCAAGCTTGCACACTACTTAACCTAAATTATTCTAAGGACAAACACACACACCCGTGCCCGACGGAGGACTCGAACCTCCGCCGGGACCAGCCGCACAGTCCATGACTGCAGTGCCTCAGACCTCTCGGCTAATCCCACGCGGCGTAGAGGGAGACCAAGCGATGAATACACTAAGCAGATTCAGAAGGATGTAGGCTGCAGTACGTATTGGGAGATGAAGAAGCTTGCACAGGATAGAGTAGCATGGAGAGCTGCATCAAATCAGTCTCAGGACTGAAGACCACAACAACAACATCGGGAATCACGACCTGCAACCAGTGTATGATACTCCTTGGCCGTCACGATGTATTGCATGAGCTCCACTGTACCTGCGGATGCCCACTTGCATGTTCCCCAGAGAATAATGGCGTGCCAGCAGCTTTTCTCCGTGTCGCAGTAAATGTATCAAGGAGCTGTACCCCTGGAAGACGGCGGATTCGCGCCCTCCTATCGGCATTATGAAGGAGGTATCGGGATTCATCAGACCATGCAACGCTCTACACTGCGCCAGCATCCTGTGCCGATGGTCACGTGCCCATTGCAGTCGTAGCTGCCGATGTGTTGGTGATAACATTGGCACATGCATGGGTCGTCCCCTGCGGAGGCCTGTCGTTAGGAGCGTTCGGTACGCTGTGTGTTCAGACGCACTTGTACTCTACCCAGTATTACAGTCTGATGTTAGTTCCTCCACAGTTCGCCGCCTATCCTGTTTTACGATGTCTGACATCTTTAATGAGACGTGGTCTCCCAACCTCACGACGACTGGACGTGGTTTCACCTTCGTTTCGTCACGTCTTGAAAACACTCACCATAGCACTTGTCGAACACCCAACAACGTCCTGGGACCTCTGCTGTTCCTGATCTATATAAATGACCTGGGTGACAATCTGAGCAGTTCTCTTGAAAGGGTACAGTACCGCCCAACATTGAAAATAGGTACGAAATTCTTGTCAGAACAACACATTTTTTGTGTAAAAGTAACTCAATTTCAATTAATACAGCGAAGCCGGATACCAGTGTGGGAAAGAATGACAATTTATTTATTTAATTGATCACATGTGCACTCCCTCAAAATAAATCCCTACATCCAGTTTGGTGAGATCTGTGAAAGGAATGAATGTATGGTCGTCTGCTAACCACAGATAGTGAATCGGAATATATGATCATCTTTGAGTCGATCCTTTGGCTACCTTTGGTGAGACCAAAGAGATGGAAGTTACCAGAGCTTTGAGCGTCTGAAATGTGGCTGACCAATAAGGTAGCAAGGTGCTTCTCCCACTTCGAGAGAGGTGCGAGAGAATCAGAATACGGCCATGTTTCAGCACTCTGCCGCTGAACCTTCTGCTGTAAAGACCTGTTTTTTTTGTTGTGCTCCGGAATGAAAGAGTGGAGGCATGGTATGGATGTGGAATATTTAAGAGTAGTTAGAATTAATAATTTCTCTTTCACAGGACCTTTTGTGGGGAAAATTACAAAGTGAGGCAGGTAATTTTAAGGGGATTGTAGTAAACCAACGGTCACAAAGAGCCCACGTGTAGATATAAGTTGAGATACTTCCGTGAGCTTAAGCTGAAATATTTAAGAATTAATAGCGTGTGTACAATAAGCTGAAATATTTAAGAATTAATAGCGTGTGTACAATAAGCTGAAATATTTAAGAAATAGCGTGTGTATCATAAGTTGAAGTATTTAAGAAATATCATTCCGTGTGACGCTGAATTTGAACTCTGAGAGAGAATCAAGGTGAGTCGGCCGTTTTCCAGCAACGCCACATGGCTTGCATTGCACAGGAAGACGTGCGTTTATCTCCAGAGTTCACATTAGGAAAGTAGAAATTACAAAGCGGGGCAGTGTCGTGTGAAACTGGGATAAATATTGATTGAAGTGGGAAAGCGGAAAGTGATGAAGTTGTAACCGTTCTTTGTGTAATATTTCATATTGTTGTGTTGTGTATGTCTTGTAATTTGGGTATGTGTGTTTTGCATGGGAGTAGCAAGGTAGTTTCGAAAGATTTGTGGGTATGCCTGTTCCTTCTGTATCGCTCGATCTGGAGGAAAGTTTCGTGAGGATTATTGTGAGAGGCGAAGTGTGAGGTATAATAAAAGATCCACCATCCGATCCAGGGAGTGCACTGTTGCGGTAAATAGATTACGAGACCATAGTATAGAGATTCACTAACGTAAAGCCATGCCCACTGGGCGGAATTTCTCATGTGATTTTGTTGTAGGTTGTAGAATTTGTGTGTTTAGGAATAAATCAAATAGTGAAAAGAAAGAGATTGGTGGGTTTTTTTATTAAATTGTATGTTATCGTAATGTCCCAAATTTATATAAAAGCCGTTAAATCAAAGACAAAAGGTAAATGTGGTATTGCCAGTGCGTAGTGTACAGTCAGAGTTCTATAAATCACTGATAGTCAGATGCGTGTTTCCGTTGCGTATTATTCATACAGGAGGATAATTTGTAACTAAATAGTAAGATACGAGAATTCATGTTGCTCGATAAATTAAGGAAGATTCCACTCGCTTGGCAAACCACACATCTTGCAGGCCTGACTGCTTGATGCCACAGTATGAGAAAGGCAAGTGGGTGCCTCTCATAATTTCGACCCTGCCAGGATTCCGTTTTTTTGCCACGATAATTTTGTTACCTGGATAGTTAATTTGTTGCCAGGATTCCATTTTTTGCCACGATAATTTTGTTACCAGGATATTTAATTTGTTGCCAGGACTCCGTTTTTTGCCACGATAATTTTGTTACCAGGATATTTAATTTGTTGCCAGGATTCCTTTGCCAGGATCGTTTTTGTTAGGATATTTTGTTGTTAGGGTTTGCTGTTAAGATTTTTTTTATGGAATGTATTGTGATAGCGCTAAGAAGTAAAATTTTTTCTGTTTGGAAATTCTTTCTGGATTGGTGAGGATCTTTTATTTTATTTTATGTAATTAATTGCTATATCGCACAAGGCTGGAAGATCGTTTCATAATTTTTTTTTTTGCGTAATGTCCGTAGTAACTAGGTCGCAGTCAAAAAGTGTAGCCACCATGGAGAATAGCGATTCTGGGGTGGACGTAGCAGTGCAGCAGGAAGTAACTGTTGACCATGGGTTAATGAGCGAGAAAGACAAACACTCCGAAGGGGCTGTATTGTTCAGTGGACCGCTGCAAGGGGATCCTTTATGCGGCGGGCTTTGTCCACAAACGCGGGCTTTTCCCGACGACGCGGGCGAGCCGAGACTAGGCCAGGTGTGCGGTGAAAGTGCAGCTACCCTTAGCGAAGCTACGGTTTCTCAGGCGAACGAGGTGAGCGCGTCGAAAGTAGGAAATAACGATGTGATACTGCAGTTTTTACAAGCGATGAGTAGGGAGACTAACGAAAGATTAGAAGCAATCAATAGAGATAATAAGGAGAGAGATAGGGAGGCTAAGGAGAGAGATAGGGAGGCTAAGGAGAGAGATAGGGAGACTAAGGAGAGATTGGAAGCAAATAAGGAAAGATTGGAGGCAATTGATAAGGGAAATAAAGAGGCAATGAGGAAGCTACACACAGTTATCGATGAGCGTCTGTCCGCAGTTAATAATCGGTTAGATGAGGGGGAGAAGAATCTGGATGCGGTGCAGCAAGAATGTGATGCTGTGAAAGAAAAGGCCAATAATTTGGAGGTACGAATAAGTGCAATAGAAAGCGATATTACAGAACATAGGGGCGTGTGGCCGGATGAGCGAATCAAAGAGATAGTGGAGGACTTACTTGCAGATAAACAAGGGGCATTAGACAGCGTGGAAGCTCAAGTCACACGGCAGGAAGTGGCGCTAAATAAATACAGGGATGAAGTTGCGGAGGTAGTGGTCAGAATGAATACAATTAGTGCAGAGGTAGAAAAGGTCAGTGTAAGAGGCGAGACAGGCTCTGACAGTACGCAGCGAGAGGTTTATGCCGAGCAGGAAGAGATACAATCACTATTACAGTTTAAAGAGGCGCAATTAGAAATAAATGGGAAACATAGGGAAGAGCTAGCACAGTTGCGATTAGCATGCAGTAGCGGAGGTGACACACCACCAGGTAGATTGCAGAGGGAGACTGAGATAAATTCAAAAAAAGGAAATAGGCAGAAAGAGAAAGACGAACTCAGAGAGTTAGAAGAACGGTTATGTCGGATAAAACAGGTGGCAAATCCAACTGGGTATAGCCCAAGGTCAGAAAACATAAATGCGGAAGAAGAATGTAGGAGGCACTTCGTGTCGGTACAAAAGTTCACTTGTTTTCCGGATCCTGATGACTACCAACATCCATGTCTGTGGCTGTCTCAATTTCAAGATTCATTACCTTCATCGTGGGGACCGCTCCTAAAAATGAAGTTTGTGTGTAACCATTTGAGGGACGAGGCTAGAGCGAAAATGCAGGAAGTTATTAAAGACTGTAGTAGCTACAAGATGTTTTGTGACAAATTTTTAAATGAATTCTGGTCGAAAAGTAAGCAGGACCAGGTTAAGCAAAGCATATTGATGATGCCAAATTGTAACGAAGGTGGTATAAGAGATCCAGTGTCGTGTTATCAGGAAATGCTGAGACGAAACAGGTATTTGGATGTGCCATACGAAACTGGGGAGCTCATTAGGATCTGTATAACGAAGTTGCCAGTGAGATTGCGCAGAGATATAGTGATAGCAGGCAGAGGCTTGAACGATTCTGCGTCATTTCAGCACTTATTACAGGAACTGGGTAACGAGAGCAACATTGTGAACGGCGACATGACTCTTAGGTCAGACAGAGTTGAGGATAGGAACGGTAGAAACTATCAGAATGACAGGAGAGCATGGAATCAGAGGAATGACGGAAATGGAAGATGGCGAGGAAATAGGGGGCAGAATTCATGGGGATATCGACCAGCAAACCGGGAAGATAGAAGATGGGACAGAGATGGAAGAAGGGAAAATGAAAATGATGGGCGAAGAGAGGATAGGCAATTATTGGGTTCACGACAGGACAATCATTGTCACAATGACGGAGGGACAAGAAGGTGACTACTTGATAGACGGGTACAAACCAGGACTATTAATGATGTAAATATTAGGTATATCGATTACGGAAAACTAAGGGAGAATCTGTTAGAGGAGGTAGGAGATGTGGGGAGTGAAGTCCACCCAATAATTAGCGTAGAAATAAATAATATAATCGTACCTTGTGTCATCGACACAGGCAGTGTAATGAGTGTTTTGAGGGAAGATGTGTTCAAGTGTTGTAGCCTTACGAAACCATGGCCAACGTTGCCATTGCAAAGGACAACAGTGAGAGGGGCAATTACAGGAAAGGGAATTGAGGTGAAGTTACAAGCGCAGGTAGACTTCGTGTGCCAGGCGAAGAGGTTTAGTACAGTGTTCATGATTGTGTCATCTCTAACTGTTGAAGGGATATTAGGGGTTAATTTTTTGAACCAATATAAAGCAGTCGTTAACATGAGAAATGGTTCGATGGAGTTGAAACGAGATTCGGAGGAAATTACATTAAGATTCGACGATTGCTTACATGGTAAAGATAACGCACACTTAGCATTATGTCTGGCGGTAAAGTCCGGTAAACAGGCACAGAATACGGGGTTCGACCAAGGGAAGAAGGAAATTCATAAATGTTTGGAGGAGGAGATCAGGGAGAAAATCTGGCATTTACGAGGGACCACGGTCTACGGGGAATTGCAGAAAATTTTATACGAGAATAGAAAGGTATTTAAACATGCTGCGGGTACAATAAGAAATTTTGTGTATAGATTCAAGGTCAAGCCACATAAACAGTTTAGGGCCCAAGTGTACCCGATACCTGTTGTGTACAAAGAAAGAGTGGAAGCTGAGATCGAAAGCATGCTACAACAAGGGATTATCGAACCAGCATCCAGTCCGTACAACAGTCCTTTAGTTTGTGTTGAAAAAAAGGATGGGTCAATTAGATTAGTTTTGGACGCAAGAAGGATTAATAAGATAATAGAGCCAGAGACAGATCGGCCGCTGACACTTGACGAATTGCTACAAAAGTTCCACGGGATCAGAGTTCTCAGCTCAGTTGATTTGAGAATGAGTTTCTGGCAGGTGGAGTTAGACAGGGGGTGTAGAAAATACACTGCTTTCTTGCGCTACGGGAAATCGTATCAGTTCCGGAAACTACCATTTGGGTTAAATGTATCATCCGCGGCATTTATCAGAGCGCTAAATACTGTCATTCCTAATGAAATAAAAGATAAGATAACACAGTACGTGGATGATGTCCTGATAGCCGAAAGAAACTGGGAAGACCACAATAGAACGTTAGGCATATTGCTCGGTGCAGTGGAGAGACATGGGGTGACCGTGAATTTGGGAAAGTCAGAATTTGGACGAAAAGAAATCGAGTTTCTAGGTCACATTGTGACACCAGAGGGAATAAGACCAAATCCAGACAAACTCGAAGCAATCAGAGATTTTCCGGTGCCAAGAACAAAACGTCAGCTACGGGGTTATTTAGGATTAATCAATTTTTACAGGAGGTTCATTAAGATTGGGGGTGCAGCGACACCCAGACTATGTCAGCTGACTGGAAAGAAAACGGTATGGAATTGGGACCCTGTTGCGCAGGAAGGGTATGAGGCGTTAAAGAAGGCACTGCTATCGGCACCTCTTCTCGGGCATCCAGACCTAGGGAAAGAGTTTTGTATGGCCACGGACAGTTCCCGTAGTGGACTTGGGGTAACATTGTTCCAAGAGCAAGAGCAAGGAGGAGAAGTAATACAACAACCTATTGCATTTGCGAGCCGAGTGCTTAGCAAAGCTGAGAGAAATTACACGGTAACTGAGCTTGAAGCTTTGGCAATAGTATGGGGTTTTAGTAAGTTTAGATATTATTTGTATGGAAGGCATACTAAAATCTATACTGACCACAAGTCACTACAGTTTCTGATGTCGGCCAAACTTAACCATAGACGACTCGCTAGGTGGGCACTCTATTTACAGGAGTTTCAGTTTTCGGTCATGTATATTCCTGGGCCACAGAATATAGTGGCAGATGCGTTGTCAAGGATAGGCAGGAGAAGCAGAAAGGAAAGATCCGTAAGATCGAATTGGCAGTAGGAGACAAGGTTCTAATTAAAACTCATCGATTATCAAAGAAGCACAGATTCCTAACTAGCAAATTCTTTACTGTGTATAGTGGACCATTCAGAGTGAGGCGGATTGTCCATGAAAATGCTGTACTGATTGAGACGATCAAGGGAAAACAGTCTCGTGGGCTTCATCACATTTCTAACATCAAATTATGGAAAAGTTAAGGATAGATCTAAAGTAGGCAATTTATGGTAGATAGTCAGTGTATTTATTTGTGGTGTGTAACATTGTGCAGGGTCAAAATCGAACATAAGAATTTTCAGGCGGGATGTCAGGAAGTATGACGGAATAGACTGGTCGAATGAGTCATGAACAGGAGTCGACAGAGTGGTGTGTGTACGTATTTTTTGTCATATGAATAAGGATCAAGCAGAAACGACGCGATGATTAATGAGTGGATAAAGATGGTAGATAGAGAAGCGACGTGATAAATAGTAGTGGATAAAGGTGATATATAAGGAGAGAAGCGACGTGGAGCAGTGTGATTAATAAAGAGAGATTCGACGTGATGAAACAGTGGTAAATAAAGGTGAGTAGAATTGAATAATGTGGAGATGTCTTAGATGTATGTTACAGAGAGACCTGTGTATGCTGCAATAGAGATTGATGCGAATGGCGAAGGAAGACCAGGAAATGATGGAGTAATGGACGGACAGAGAGCCGAAATACGAATGAAGAGATGAGGACAACTGCACAAAGTGAAAGGACATAAAGGGAGTATGAGATCCAGATGGTGAACGTTGTGGAACACTGACGTAAGATGTAATATAAGTGTAAGATCTAATTCTTAGCATAACATTTCCGATTTGGCAAAAATAATATTTATTGTTGTTGTTGTTGAAGCCTGGTACCAGTATAACTAATCAAAACGGTACCAATGATGTGAACTGCTATTTTGCAGGTTGAATAATTTGTGTATTTTTGTTCTTAGATGAAATGTCGCAATTCTAATTTGACATTTAGGAGGATGAATAATCGGTAAAGTGAATGCAGAGGTAAGCCGATGGAGAGAGGTGCCTGAGTGAAAGGACGAATTCAGAGACTGGAATGCTATATCCGAAACAGCTTCATGTGTTATGTGGTTGAGTATAAGGGAGCAAAGGTATGGTATGTTGTGAGTGTGGTGGTGTTATGAGTATAAGGGAGCAAAGGTATGGTATGTTGTCGTGAGTGTGGTGGTGTTAAGGTTAGCTGACTTCTAGACCTATTCTGGTAGTTTATTAATGGATTGAATGAGAAGGAAAATGTGATGTCTGGTGAGTGAGAGTCGTAGAGTACTGTGATCAATGCGCACACTCCTGTAAAGGGGATGCTACCGATCTGTAACTAAAACATTATTGTGTATTGTTTGATTTGGATGAACCTCGATGGCAGGTCAGGATCTGACATGTGGATGGTTCATACATGTCCTAGAAATGTTGCTATATATAATAAAAAAAAAAAAGGTAAAATATATAAAGAGATACTAATTTCAGTGTGTCACAAGCACAAAGGTGCATTGTATGTTGTAGATTTAGAGTCATCAGTTTCTAAAATGTTTATTGTGTTAGGATGTTAAAGTAGTTTAATATTTAATAACCTGTGGTAGGTAATTGTGAGCGGTATAGATTATTTCTTATTTTTTTTTGTTAGAACACTTTCAAGTGGTATTAATTTCAATCTGTCACAAGCACAAAGGTGCATTGTATGTTGTAGATTTAGAGTCACCAGTTTCTAAAATGTTTATTATGTTAGGAGGTTAAAGTAGTTTAATATTTAATAACCTGTGGTAGGTAATTGTGAGCTGTATAGATTATTTCTTATTTTTTTTTGTTAGAACACTTTCAAGTGGTATTAATTTCAATCTGTCACAAGCACAAAGGTGCATTGTATGTTGTAGATTTAGAGTCAACAGTTTCTAAAATGTTTATTGTGTTAGGATGTTAAAGTAGTTTAATAACCAGTGGTAGGTAATTGTGAGCTGTGTAGATTATTTCTTATTTTTTTGTTAGAACACTTTCAAGAGGTATTAATTTCAGTGTGTCACAAGCACAAAAGTATTGTAGTTTTAGGATAAAGTTTCTAATATTTTCACTGTGATAGGATGTTAGAGTAGCCTACTATTTGATATTGTAATTATGAGCTGTATAGATTGTTTATTATTCCTTTTGTTTTTTTTTTACACTTTCATGTTTTGTATGAGGGACGACAGGTACAATGAATAGAACGAGTGTGGGCTGTCTATAGAAAAGAGATAAATGTTGAAGTTGTATGTGTAGAAAACTAGGGTGTATAATTTTAATGTAAGAATTTCCTTTTGTCTGTAATGTTGCGAGATGCACGGAAGGCTAACTGATTGGGTGTCGTAACGCCCATACCGCTAGCGGGCCGAGCTGACGATGCCATGGCGACAGAGCCGCGGCACTCCCCACTCCACTGTCGGACGGGGTACACTCCACGCGCCCGCTACAGCAGGTCAACGGCCTGGGGCGACACGCACGTACCACTGGCCATTCATGAGTTCCGCCACCCTTACGACTGGGGAAGGTATCCCGCGGAGGCAACAGCGGGTGGTTTCTTCTGCTCAACGGCGCGCGCAGCGGCGCTACTGCAGAATGGACGAGGCGCGGCAGAGCCCGGCGAGCATTTTTTTTACCAGCAGCTAATAACTAGTACTGGACTGTGGAGCCGTGAAACAGGATGACTGCGACTTTACATAATGTGGAAAGTGAAGGACTGGTGTTTCCACGTTGTGAGTGGTGGAAAAGATTTTGTCTTTAGCAGACAAGACGATCGTTTTGTTTTGTCTTGACCACTGAATGGTGGGATCCATAAACTTTTGGCAGTGACTTGTTAAGTGTGCTTTGTGAATTGCATGTGGGACACTTGGTATACTTAGAGGACAGTTGTCGTTTGGTGAACAATTATTGTATGAAGGCAAGAAACTAGAGTGGGACATTGACATTTGCGTCTGTAGTAGGAGACATTTCTTGAACTGGTGCGGGAATAAGTGCTGTTTGTTGAAACTTACGACTTTTAATTACACCATGAACTGAAAGGACAGAACCGTGGGTAATAGTAGTTGTAGGGCCATTTTTTTGGACGAACAGATTCGTGTGGATGGTACTCTGACAGTGACTATGACATTTGTGTTTAATGTGAGATACAGTTTACTGTTCGGTGCGTGTTCAAAATGCCGATTTGAGTGACTTAAAGACCTTCGTCCGGGTAACCATGGGAGAGCTTTGACACCGAGACAGTGTTTCTAGGAAAACTATCAGCAACTTTTTGACCCCAAGAAAATCACAGAATGAAAGGTTTCCGTGTGACTCGCAAGATAGGGAATAATGTATTTGTAATTGTGTAAATGTTTTTTTTTATGTGTTTCATTCCTGAAGGGACAGCAAGTGTAATTCTATTTCATCAACATTTGTGTTTAGAATAGTTAGTGTTTGTTTTTTGTCTGTTCTGGGTTATCAAGTTCATGTAGCATTGATCAGTAAGGTTGTCACAGGGGACAAGAGTTTGCATTGCACAACAAATATCGGAATTAACTGATGTATTTTGATGTCGTCCATAGTAATAATCTTGTTGGTGTTTTGACTGAAGCCACTTATTTTTATTATCACAGTGGTGACATTTCACATTAAAGTGTAACGAAGGCTAGTCGAAATGCAAGTTCTTGTCGTCTATATGTGTGACAACAGAGAAAGTATTTTTTATTTGTTTTAGAATTATTGAAATTTGGATTACTCATAAAAATAACGAAGATCCCAGTAACAAAAGCAAAATTTTATCTCAAGATTATTTTTTCATTTCTATGATGTGATGTTTTATTTGTCATGTAGATTGTTGTAAATTTGTATGTGTACGTTACTCCGGATTGTGGAGAGTACAATAATGCAACAACTGCCAATTTGGTAAAGTAACAACATTTGGTCGTCAATTTGAGGTCACCAGGGGCTAAGGTCTCCTCCTGGTTATTTTGATGAATTGCTACGTTTGTTTTAATACAGTTTTCTTAAAAAAATGTTCGGAACTACCCTCGCATTGCAAGGATAGTACCGTGCCATTTTTTTCTGCATGGGTAGCCGGTGGTGAAAGGGTACAGTACCGCCCAACATTGAAAATAGGTACGAAATTCTTGTCAGAACAACACATTTTTTGTGTAAAAGTAACTCAATTTCAATTAATACAGCGAAGCCGGATACCAGTGTGGGAAAGAATGACAATTTATTTATTTAATTGATCACATGTGCACTCCCTCAAAATAAATCCCTACATCCAGTTTGGTGAGATCTGTGAAAGGAATGAATGTATGGTCGTCTGCTAACCACAGATAGTGAATCGGAATATATGATCATCTTTGAGTCGATCCTTTGGCTACCTTTGGTGAGACCAAAGAGATGGAAGTTACCAGAGCTTTGAGCGTCTGAAATGTGGCTGACCAATAAGGTAGCAAGGTGCTTCTCCCACTTCGAGAGAGGTGCGAGAGAATCAGAATACGGCCATGTTTCAGCACTCTGCCGCTGAACCTTCTGCTGTAAAGACCTGTTTTTTTTGTTGTGCTCCGGAATGAAAGAGTGGAGGCATGGTATGGATGTGGAATATTTAAGAGTAGTTAGAATTAATAATTTCTCTTTCACAGGACCTTTTGTGGGGAAAATTACAAAGTGAGGCAGGTAATTTTAAGGGGATTGTAGTAAACCAACGGTCACAAAGAGCCCACGTGTAGATATAAGTTGAGATACTTCCGTGAGCTTAAGCTGAAATATTTAAGAATTAATAGCGTGTGTACAATAAGCTGAAATATTTAAGAATTAATAGCGTGTGTACAATAAGCTGAAATATTTAAGAAATAGCGTGTGTATCATAAGTTGAAGTATTTAAGAAATATCATTCCGTGTGACGCTGAATTTGAACTCTGAGAGAGAATCAAGGTGAGTCGGCCGTTTTCCAGCAACGCCACATGGCTTGCATTGCACAGGAAGACGTGCGTTTATCTCCAGAGTTCACATTAGGAAAGTAGAAATTACAAAGCGGGGCAGTGTCGTGTGAAACTGGGATAAATATTGATTGAAGTGGGAAAGCGGAAAGTGATGAAGTTGTAACCGTTCTTTGTGTAATATTTCATATTGTTGTGTTGTGTATGTCTTGTAATTTGGGTATGTGTGTTTTGCATGGGAGTAGCAAGGTAGTTTCGAAAGATTTGTGGGTATGCCTGTTCCTTCTGTATCGCTCGATCTGGAGGAAAGTTTCGTGAGGATTATTGTGAGAGGCGAAGTGTGAGGTATAATAAAAGATCCACCATCCGATCCAGGGAGTGCACTGTTGCGGTAAATAGATTACGAGACCATAGTATAGAGATTCACTAACGTAAAGCCATGCCCACTGGGCGGAATTTCTCATGTGATTTTGTTGTAGGTTGTAGAATTTGTGTGTTTAGGAATAAATCAAATAGTGAAAAGAAAGAGATTGGTGGGTTTTTTTATTAAATTGTATGTTATCGTAATGTCCCAAATTTATATAAAAGCCGTTAAATCAAAGACAAAAGGTAAATGTGGTATTGCCAGTGCGTAGTGTACAGTCAGAGTTCTATAAATCACTGATAGTCAGATGCGTGTTTCCGTTGCGTATTATTCATACAGGAGGATAATTTGTAACTAAATAGTAAGATACGAGAATTCATGTTGCTCGATAAATTAAGGAAGATTCCACTCGCTTGGCAAACCACACATCTTGCAGGCCTGACTGCTTGATGCCACAGTATGAGAAAGGCAAGTGGGTGCCTCTCACTCTTAGTTTGTTCGCTTATGATGCTGTAATTTACCGTCTAGTAAGGTCATCCGAAGACCAGTATCAGTTGCAAAGCGATTTAGAAAAGATTGCTGTATGGTGTGGCAGGTGGCAGCTGACGCTAAACAACGAAAAGTGTGAGGTGATCCACATGAGTTCCAAAAGAAATCCGGTGGAATTCGATTACTCGATAAATAGTACAATTCTCCAGGCTGTCAAATCAACTAAGTACCTGGGTGTTAAAATTACGAACAACTTCAGTTGGCAAGACCACATAGATAATATTGTGGGGAAGGCGACCCAAAGGTTGCGTTTCATTGGCAGGACACTTAGAAGATGCAACAAGTCCACTAAAGAGACAGCTTACACTACACTCGTTCGTCCTCTGTTAGAATATTGCTGCGCGGTGTGGGGTCCTTACCAGGTGGGATTGACGGAGGACATCGAAAGGGTGCAAAAAAGGTAACTTGTTTTGTATTATTACGTAATAGGGGAGAGAGTGTCGCAGATATGATACGCGAGTTGGGATGGAAATCATTACAGCAAAGACGTTTTTCGTCGCGGCGAGATCTATTTACGAAATTTCAGTCACCAACTCTCTCTTCCGAATGCGAAAATATTTTGTTGAGCCCAACCTACATAGGTAGGAATGATCATCAAAATAAAATAAGAGAAATCAGAGCTCCAACAGAAAGGTTTAGGTGTTCGTTTTTCCCGCGCGCTGTTCGGGAGTGGAATTGTAGAGAGATAGTATGATTGTGGTTCGATGAACGCTCTGCCAAGCACTTAAATGTGAATTGCAGAGTAGTCATGAAGATGTAGATGTAGATGTAGATGAAGTTGAGCAGTTTCCGAAATGCTCCTGCCGAGCCTCCGGGTCATCACAATCTGCCCTCGGTCAAACTCATATAATTCGCGCGTCTTCCCATTCTACACATGGTCAGCACGCTCACTGATACTAAAAGCACCGTGTGTGTCTGACTAGCAGTCATTCCTCGCCAGGTGACATTTCTACCGCCGGACGGGTTTATATCGAAAGTGGGTTGGTGGTCATAATGTTCTCGCTGATCAGCGTATATAACGTGTAATAACTCAAAATACGCTTATGTGGGTTAGCACTTTCTTCCGGCGACCTCTTCAAAACTTCCTGGTAACGTGCAATGCCGAGTAAAAGTGTCTTCGATCAGAAGGGGCCGAGCGGTAAACACATCGTAACGCTGATTCAAGACGACGCTTTTTGTCAGCTCATATACTCACTACATTTGATCAGTGAAAACTCTGAGAAAGCCTACGTTTCCACAAAGAAGGGTACAGTTCAATATCGAGCTATGTTCAGGGCATACTTGCTGCCTGTACATTAGGGTGTGAATACCATTTGTAACCTGCAGTTCAGGGGAGGAAAAAATAGCTCAGGGAAGTTTGCGGAAAAGAGTGTCGAACGGAATGGGGCAATAGATGCAGAGCGGCGGGTGTGTCTGAGAACGAAACTCCGGCGACCTCTCTCGCCGCGGGTCTCGTTCCCATGGCAACGCGCCAGGCTGCTCCTGCGAGAACGCAGTACAGCGGTCGATTCGCAATGGACGTCAGCCGAACGTCACTAAACAGAAGGATCGCGAGAGTAAAGTGGCGGTATTTTCACACCAGACGGCACGTGTACTTGACGTAACATCGCTTAGCTCAGTACTAAAAGTCGAGAGCGGGGTTGTGAAGCTTACAGAGCTACAGAGAGCATGGGACGAATGAACAAATGTGCACCCAGAGTGGGAGCTAGGGATAGGGGGATGATAAGAGGGGGGGAGGGGGACAACTAATGTTAGTTTCTTATTACTGAAATATGGTTCTGCCTTGTACAAACACATTCTCGTTTAACACCCAAACACGTTTCGGTTGAGTTTCACCATTGCTTGTGGGTTCGTTTATTTTCTTAGTACCACTTACTGACGTTTGCGTGGCTGTCTGACATTCGCAGTACAGCCGATATTTTTCTCCATTTTTGTCGCTTTTTTTTGTTGATTTCGCTTTTTCATGTCTCTTCACTGTAGTAAGCAGTGATGTCTAGTACGGCCTGTCACACTATTTACACGCCCCGCAGAGCCAAGAAAGGCTGAATCAACAAAAAAATGACGAACTGTAGCGAAGTATCAGCTGTATTGTAAATATCAGACTGTTACACAAGCATCAGTAAGTGATACTAAGAAAATAAATGAACCCACCGACAAGAAACTTAACCGAAACATGTTTCGTTGTAAAACAACAAGAATTTGTGTTTGCTCAAGATGACTATTTTTCCATTATATTAGGAAGCAAACACGGACAAAAGGAGAGCATAAACCACAAGGTGATTAACTTTCGACGTGAATGACGAAATAGTTTTGTGATTTCACTACAAATGACTACTACGGCTATATTTATAAATTGCAGACCACTAAGAAGTGCATGGTAGAGGGTACGTCTCTTTGCGCCATTTGTTAGGGCTTCTTCCAGCTCCATTCGAGCATGTAACTGCGAAAGAATGACGACTTCGGTAAACGCTGTAATTAATGCAATGTTGTCCTCGTGATCCCTGCAGGAGTGATGGTTCAAATGGCTCTGAGCACTATGGGACTTAACTTTTGAGGTCATCAGTCGCCTAGAACTTAGAACTACTTAAAACTAACTAACCTAAGCACATCACACACATCCATGCCCGAGGCAGGATTCGAACCTGCGACCGTAGCGGTCGCTCGGTTCCAGACTTTAGCGCCTAGAACTGCACGGCCACTCCGGCCGGCTCTGCAGGAGTGATATGGAGAGGGTTGAAGTACACTGCTCTGCAATACGTAAGGACGAGACAGATAAAGTACCGTCACATATTACCTACTCGGTGAAAAAAAAAAAAAGTGCGGGAGCGTGTTTCCAGACGTAGCCCAGTCGTCCACAGAAAGATGGACGCCACATGGTGTTCTTTAAACGTTTATTTGACACTACAATAGTGAAACCATAGCCACAGAACATAAAATTTTTCTTTTAAAATAAGGGATTACATTGCCGGTTTCAATGAACTTGATCGTCATTTTTAAATGTGAATCGTCAGTTGGAGAATATATAATGAGAATTGTGACCATGCATCTGACAACAATTACGAAAAATAAGAAGACTAGGCAACCAAGGCGCTACAAGTTATGTCCATGCTTGCCCAACCTTCATTCCATGTCCTAATGTAGAATAAATAAAAACTACACCAGGGTAAAAACTGCCAAAGATTCTTGAAATATGTCCTGCTGTGACACAACGGTCGTATGGCTGATATAAATTCACAAGTCGTAAGTGTGTCAAGCAAGGCAAGCTTCCATATGGAATGCCGCGCATAATTTTACTGCGCTCCGAAAAAAGAAAAAAAAGTAAAATTACTATGTTCCGAAAAAAGAAAAAAGTAAAAGGAATGCAGCGCATAATTTTACCACGTTCCAAAAAAAGAAAAAAGTTAAATTACCATGTACCGAAAAGAGAAAAAAGTAAAATTATGTGCTGCACTCCATGTGGAAGCTCGCCGTGCTTTAGATACACTTACGACTTGTGAATTTATATCAGCCATACGGTCGTTGCGTCACAGCGGGACACATTGCAAGAACCTTTGACAAGTTTTACCCTGGTGTAATTTTTATCCGTTCTACATTTAGGACATGGAATGAAGGTTGGGCAAGCATGAACTAAGCTTGTAGTGACTTGATTTTGCCACCTTTGCCTCGGTTACCCGGTCTCATTCTCTTTCGTAATTGTTGCCAGATATATGGTCACAATTCCCATTGAGTTTCTCCAACTGATGTTTCACATTTGAAAATGACGACGTGGTTCGTTGAAAACTGTATTGTAACACCTTTTTTTATAAAAGAAAAATTTTATGTACTGTGACTAAGGTTTCACTATTGTAGTGTCAAATAAACATTACACTTTTATTGTAGACACACTCCTTTACGATAGTTATGTCGGAATATAGAGTGGTGTTCTTTATTACATGTCCCGCAGACTACTTTTGGATCACTTCACACAGGGAAAATCATACAGAACGGAAAGAAGGACGAAGTGTGACGAGTTTAGCCTGGAGTTTGATGTTGCTCACAGGATTGTTTCACGTGCACTGGGCGTGTTCTGGCACTGCAGCTTGAAGGAGAGGAGGTGGTCATTTGTGGTAAACTGCAGCAGCAGAAGACCGATACATCGTGCAAAAGGCAATAAGGGACCTTGTCAAACGTTAAGTGCAAGTGCGACAACATATAACAGCACTGCAAGAAATGTCAATTTTATTCAAAAACAGTAATTGCAGTGAAGTCACCGTGATTTATAATGGTCCCCTGGACATTACAAAAGGCGGGACATGGTTCTTAGTGGCGTGTATAATCAGCAGCCGACCACCTCCTGTCCTTCGGGCAGCAATGCCGGAACGCTCTCTGTGCACGTGAAACAATCGTGTGTTGTTGCTGTTGTGGTCTTCAGTCCAGAGACTGGTTTGATGCAGCTCTCCATGCTACTTTGTCCTGTGCAAGCTTCTGCATCTCCCAGTACCTACTGCAACCGACATCCTTCTGAATCTGCTTAGTGTATTCATCTCCTAGTCTCCCTCTACGGTTTTTACCCTCCACACTGCCCTCCAATATTAAATTAGTGATCCCTTGCCTCAGAATGTCTGCTACTTGTCAAGTTGTGCCACAAATTCGTCTTCTCCCCAATTCTGTTCACTTCCTCCCCATTAGTTAAGATATCTACCCATCTAACCTACAGCATTCTTCTGCATCACATTTCGAAAGCTTCTATTGTCTTCTTGACTTATCGTCCATGTTTCACTTTCATACATGGCTACACTCTATACAGATACTTTCAGAAACGACTTCCTGACACTTAAATCTATATTCGATGTTAACAAATTTCTCTTCTTCTGAAACGCTTTCCTTGCCATTGCCAGTCTACATTTTATATCCTCTCTACTTCGACCATCATCAGTTATTTTGCTCCCCAAACAGCAAAACTCATTAACTACTTTAAGTGTCTCATTTCCTAATCTCATTCCCTCAGCATCATTCGACTACATTACGTTATCCTTGTTTTGCTTTTGTTGATGTTGATCTTATATCCTCCGTTCAAGACACTGTCCATTTCGTTCAGCTGCTCTTCCAGGTCCTTTGCTGTCTCTGACAGAATTACAGTGTCGTCGGCAAACCTCAAAGTTTTTATTTCTTCTCCATCGATTTTAATTCCTACTCCAAATTTTTCTTTTGTTTCCTTTTCTGCTTGCTCAACATACAGATTGAATAACATCTGGGATAGCCTACAACCTTGTTTCACTCCCTTCCCAACCACTGCTTCCCTTTCATGCCACTCGACTCTTGTAACTGCCATCTGGTTTCTGTACAAATTGTAAATAGCCTTTCGCTCCCTGTATTTTACCCCTGCCACCTTCAGAATTTGAAAGAAAGTATTCCAGTCAACAATGTCAAAAGCTTTCTCTAAGTCTACAAATGCTAGAAACGTAGGTCTGCTTTTCCTTAATGTATCTTCTAATATAATTCGTAGGGTCAGTATTGCCTGGCGTGTTCCAACATTTCTGCGGAATCCAAACTGATCTTCCCCGAGTTCGGCTTCCACCAGTTTTTCCATTCGTCTGTAAAGAATTCGTGCTAGTATTTTGCAGCCGTGACTTATTAAACTGATAGTTCGGTAATTTTCACAACTGTCGATACCTGCTCTCTTTGGTATTGGAATTACTATATTCTTCTTGAAGTCTGAGGGTATTTCGTCTGTCTCATACAGCTTGCTCACCAGATGGTAGAGTTTTGTCATGCCTGGCTCTCCTAAGGCTATCAGTAGTTCCAATGGAATATTGTCTATTCCCAGGACCTATGAGCAACACCAAACTCCTGACTAAACTTGTCACACTTCATCCTTCGTTCAGTTCCCTGTGATTCTTCCCTGTGTGAAGTGATCCAAACGTTGTCTGCGGGCCATGTAATGAAGAACACCTTGTGGCACGGTGATTGCACGGCGGTGGTCTCTTTGCTCAATGACCAGTGCTATGTGTTCGGTCGACACCCCCACACCTCGCCGGCAAGATTTGCGATGGTCCCAAGAGCATTGGGGTTGACGAACGACGAGTGGGATCACATGCTCTTCTCGGAAGTGAACGGCTTCAGTCCGAGTAGTGATTCTGGACGTACTCCTACCTTCAAATGTCGAGAGATTGGAACACGTAATGCACCCTGGAACATTGTCGAACATGATCGTTTTCATGGTCCGGATATTATGGTGTGGGGAGGCGTAATGTTGCGTGGTCGTAATGACCTCCAAATCTTTGAAAACGGTACAATTATTGGACGACGTTGTTGAGACACTTTACTCGTTCCCCACGTGCATATTCCCAGGGGTGCATTTGGGTCATGCTCCATTTTTAAGGATGACAACGCTCGATCGCATCCGACAGCTTAGATGGAGGAGCTCTTGGTGGGTGTCAGGCGAATGGACTGGCCTGCCCGCTGCCCCGACTTAAATCCGACCGAACACGTGTGAGATGCTTTGGTGGACGTACTGCAGCCCGTCCACGTACGCCAGTGACCATCCAGTAGTTCTCAACCTTTCAGGCTGAGGAACGGAATACCCTATGCAAGGGGTCCTCACCAATCTTGTGGCTAGCATGGGAGCATTTTGCAGAGCGTGCACTGCTGTTCTTGGTGATCACACACCTCATTAAGATACATGTCCCTCATTTTGTAATGTCCAGGGCACCATCATAAATCGCGGTGTCCTTGAATAGAACTGTCATTTCTGCTCGTCTCACCTCTGAGTTCTTGCAGTTGCCTTCTGTACAGTACTGCACTGTAGTACAGCAGTTCTTTCTACGTATGGTCCAAGTCTCATCGAGCTATGTTAGCTGGAAGTGACACATCATGAGAGTGTTACTTTCGTCCTTACGTTTTGCACGTGAGTGTATAATCCTAGATTCGTCACTTAAAGGTGGCTGTTGTTCTTTGTAAGTAGGCTTTCAGCGTTTCATAGTCTGTGTCCATTTTTAAGCGTCTGCCAGTCCAGGTTTGTCAGCATCTCCGTGGTACTCTCCTATGAATCACTCAAATCCTTGACCATTCGTGTCGCGTTTCTTTGTATACGTTCAATTTCCCCTGTCAGCCATATTTCGTACGTGTCCCAGTCTTCTAGGATAGATCGAACGGGTGTTACGCATGCACTCTCTTTAGTACACTGACTCCATATCCACAGTATCCTAATAATGAACTACTATCTACCACCTGCTTCATCTACGGTTGAGGCTACCTGATCATTCAGTTTCGTATCACTACAAACTGTTACACCCAGATATTTGAATGAGTTGTCTAATTCCTACTGTGACTCAGACACTGTAGTAATAAGACAGTACGTTTTCTCGTTTGATCAGGCGCACAACTTCAGAGCGTTTAACGCTAGTTGCCAATCTTTGCACCATTTTAAAAATATATCATGGTGCTAGGGTACTTCACTACATATATGTGCATCATCTGCAAAAAGGCCAGAGTTGTTATGAATATTGCGTTCCAGGTCATTCATAGACAACATGAGCAGCAAGAGTCCCAACACACTTTCGTAGCCGGCCGGGATGGCCGAACGGTTCTAGGCGCTACAGTCTGGAACCGCGCGACCGCTACGGTCGCAGGTTCGAATCCTTCCTCGGGCATGGATGTGTGTGATGTCCTTAGGTTAGTTAGGTTTAAGTAGTTCTAAGTTCTAAGGGACTGCTGACCTCAGAAGTTAAGTCCCATAGTGCTCAGAGCCATTTTTGAACACTTTCGTAGGACACGCCTTAATTTTCTGCTGCATCCAAGACAACATGCTGTGACCTCCCTACCAAGTCACAAATTTCGACTGACATCCCAGACGTTCTTCTTTCGTTAATAAGCTCTGGTGTGGTACTGTGGCCCTACAGCTACACTACTAGTCAGTAACCATAAGATGTTCCGGATTCCGAAATGGTACATGTGTCTTTTCAGTGGTATAGATTGCGAGCCGTTTTTTCTTTTTTCTTTTTTTTTTAAAAAAAAGGAGGAGTGAGGGCTGGGGGGGGGGGGGGGGCGACGTTCGGTGCAGCTGGTTTCCCTTGCCTCATCGACGGGTTCTTCTTTCTGAATGAATCATCGCGGACTAAAATGAACTAGCAATGGAAGTACAGTGTACTGATGTCCATAGCAAAATTCATAATTAATAGCGAAATCTGATATAAGCCAAAACCAGTAAATATGGATCCGCAAACGAGATGGTTGCAATAGATTTGCAGAACTCGTTAAGTCTTTACAGATAGCGCAGTAATCGAGTCATGTGCTTAACCGTGCGCGAACTGCCTCTACGTGAGCGTAAGGCAGTAGCGATCAGCAAGACATTTGTGTTTCAAGAGGACATTGTACGTAAACGTGGATAAATATCAGGACCTGACAAAGTGGCAAAAAGGGGAAATCGTGTTTGGCCGTGCCTGTGGCCGTAGTGCGTGTGAAGTTGCTGGATTTGTTGGTATCCCGTGGCGGGCTATTCAACGTCCCTACAAGCAGTGGCGTAACCGAAGACGAGTTTCGTGGGTTGTGAATCAACATAGCTTCCAAACCCGGCAGGAATTGCTGCAGGTCGTGAAGGAAGGTCCATCCCGACCTGTTAGCGAGAGAACATCGCGACCGGAATTGTGTGCGACGAACATTCGTAGCCGGTCATCTCGCAAGAGGCAACTGCTCAGCAGGCACATAAAAACAATAGCTAAGTACGTTGGGCTGCTAGAATACGTGACTGAAATAAAAGATTGTTGTCCCGTCATAAGTTCCATTAAGACGTATCTTTTTTAATTCTTGATGCTCAGTAGTTTCGGACACCTCTGTCCATTTTCAAAACCATTTGTATCGTAAATGTGACAGTACAGGCGAAAGCCTATGTACAAAAATTGCCCTCAACAACAGTAAACAAACCCGCAGGACAGAGATTGGAGAACTGTCTGTCCTATGTGTCTATTTACTGTTTTTGAGTTGGCCATAATGCCGTCACACTTACGATGCAGATGGTTTTGAAAATGGACATAGGTGTCCGAAACTAGTCACCATCAAGGAATAGAAAAAATGCTTCTTAATGGAACTTATGACAGAGCTACAACAATTTATTTCAATCATAAAACAAGTTGCGGACTTATTTTACACTTGCAGCATGCTCGAAGTTCGTGAATGTGTGACTGTTTCTCTGAACACTCTCTCACCATACTACGTCTCGATTTGCCTGCAAAATCATCTGATTTGAACACCAGAGAAAATCTGTGCGACATGTTGGAACAGCGGATAAGACGCCGAATTCAGCATCCCCGCAATATGGTGGAATTGAGGGATCAAATCCCGAGCAAGTGGCTTAACCTGGACGCGATGTAAGTCCAGAACCTTGAGAACTAACTTCCTAACCGAAGCCAGACGGTTATCAAGTCCAGAGGTGGAATCATGTGGTGTTAAATGCTGCTCTAGAGGTGACATATTTTTTGCCCAGTGGGCTTATTTGATATGTAATTTTTTCGGTAAAGACCCCGTTTACTTAAGTTCATATTGCACCCATGGCCTAACTTCAGAAGAAATACAATAGTGCTTGAGCATTTTAAATGAAAAAAGAAACATATAATACTGTGTCAGTCACTAAAATATATTTTATGCACTACGTGTTTCGATGGTCAACCATCATAGTCAGGAGGGAGGCGTCTTCTTCATGGCTGTTGTTGATGGGAAGCACTGATCACTTTGAAACTTCCTGGCAGATTAAAACTGTGTGCCCGACCGAGACTCGAACTCGGGACAAAGGTCCCGAGTTCGAGTCTCCGTCGGGCACACAGTTTTAATTTGCCAGGAAGTTTCATATCAGCGCACACTCCGGTGCAGAGTGAAAATCTCATTCTGGACTGATCACTTTGTGCGGCAGCATATAAGGCTGCTAAGAGATTACGTTGTAATTTGCAAGTGCAAGCGGCGCAGTATTTGGGCCGCATTCTGTCGTTTCCCACTGCACATCAGTCACACAGTGTTTTGTTACAAAGATAAAGATGCAGCTGACCTCCCCTGATTGGTCTTTGCGAATGAACCATCGCGTACATCTATAATGAACTTGACTGATATTCACTTCTCCAACTCGTGACTACAGGGTTACAAACACAAAATCAAATAGGGGTAATGCAGGAGTAGGTTTAATAATGAATAGGAAAATAGGAATGCGGGTACGCTACTACAAACAGCATAGTGAACGCATTATTGTGGCCAAGATAGATACAAAGCCCACACCTACTACAGTAGTACAAGTTTATATGCCAACTAGCTCTGCAGATGACGTAGAAGTTGAAGAAATGTATGATGAAATAAAAGAAATTATTCAGGTAGTGAAGGGAGATGAAAATTTAATAGTCATGGGTGACTGGAATTCGAGTGTAGGAATAGGGAGAGAAGGAAACGTAGTAGATGGATATGGATTGGGGCTAACAAATGAAAGAGGAAGCCGCCTGGTAGAATTTTGCACAGAGCACAACTTAATCATAGCTAACACTTGGTTTAAGAATCATGAAAGAAGGTTGTATACATGGAAGAATCCTGGAGATACTAAAAGGTATCAGATAGATTATATAATAGTAAGACAGAGATTTAGGAACCAGGTTTTAAATTGTAAGACATTTCCAGGGGCAGATGTGGACTCTGACCACAATCTATTGGTAGATTAAAACTGAAGAAACTGCAAAAAGGTGCGAATTTAAGGAGATGGGACCTGGATAAACTGAAAGAACCAGAGGTTGTAGGGAGTTTCAGGGAGAGCGTAAGGGAACAATTGACAGGAATGGGGGAAAGAAATACAGTAGAGGAAGAATGGGTAGCTTTGAGGGATGAAGTAGTGAAGGCAGCAGAGGATCAAGTAGGTAAAAAGACGAGGGCTAGTAGAAATCCTTGGGTAACACAAGAAATATTGAATTTAATTGATGAAAGGAGAAAATATAAAAATGCAATAAATGAAGCAGCCAAAAAGGAATACAAACGTCTCAAAAATGAGATCGACAGGAAGTGCAAAATGGCTAAGCAGGGATGGCTAGAGGACAAATGTAAGGATGTAGAGGCTTATCTCACTAAGGGTAAGATAGATACTGCCTACAGGAAAATTAAAGAGACCTTTGGAGACAAGATAACCACTTGTATGAACATCAAGAGCTCAGATGGAAACCCAGTTCTAAGCAAAGAAGGGAAAGCAGAAAGGTGGAAGGAGTATATAGAGGATCTATATAAGGGCGATGTACTTGAGGACAATATTATGGAAATGGAAGAGGATGTAGATGAAGATGAAATGGGAAATACGATACTGCGTGAAGAGTTTGACAGAGCACTGAAAGACCTGAGTCGAAACAAGGCCCCCGGAGTAGACAACATTCCATTGGAACTACTGACGGCCTTGGGAGAGCCAGTCCTGACAAAACTCTACCATCTGGTGAGGAAGATGTATGAGACAGGCGAAATACCCTCAGACTTCAAGAAGAACATAATAATTCCAATCCCAAAGAAAGCAGGTGTTGACAGATGTGAAAATTATCGAACTATCAGTTTAATAAGTCACAGCTGCAAAATACTAACACGAATTCTTTACAGACGAATGGAAAAAAGTAGTAGAAGCCGACCTCGGGGAAGATCAGTTTGGATTTCGTAGAAATACTGGAACACGTGAGGCAATACTGACCTTACGACTTATCTTAGAAGAAAGATTAAGAAAAGGCAAACCTACGTTTCTAGCATTTGTAGACTTAGAGAAAGCTTTTGACAATGTTGACTGGAATACTCTCTTTCAAATTCTATAGGTGGCAGGTGTAAAATACAGGGAGCGAACGGCTATTTACAATTTGTACAAAAACCAGATAGCAGTTATAAGAGTCGAGGGGCATGAAAGGGAAGCAGTGGTTGGGAAGGGAGTGAGACACGGTTGTAGCCTCTCCCCGATGTTATTCAATCTGTATATTGAGCAAGCAGTAAACGAAACAAAACAAAAATTCGGAGTAGGTATTAAAATCCATGGAGAAGAAATAAAAACTTTGAGGTTCGCCGATGACATTGTAATTCTGTCAGAGACAGCAAAGGACTTGGAAGAGCAGTTGAATGGAATGGACAGTGTCTTGAGAGGAGTATATAAGATGAACATCAACAAAAGCAAAACGAGGATAATGGAATGTAGTCGAATTAAGTCGGGTGATGCTGAGGGAATTAGATTAGGAAATGAGACACTTAAAGTAGTAAAGGAGTTTTGGTATTTGGGGAGCAAAATAACTGATGATGTTCGAAGTAGAGAGGATATAAAATATAGACTGGCGATGGCAACGAAAGCGTTTCTGAAGAAGAGAAATTTATTAACATCGAGTATAGATTTAAGTGTCAGGAAGTCTTTTCTGAAAGTATTTCTATGGAGTGTAGCCATGTATGGAAGTGAAACATGGACGATAAATAGTTTGGACAAGAAGAGAATAGAAGCTTTCGAAATGTGGTGCTACAGAAGAATGCTGAAGATTAGATGGGTAGATCACATAACTAATGAGGAAGTATTGAATCGGATTGGGGAGAAGAGAAGTTTGTGGCACAACTTGACCAGAAGAAGGGATCGGTTGGTAGAACATGTTCTGGGGCATCAAGGGATCACCAATTTAGTATTGGAGGGCAGCGTGGAGGGTAAAAATCGTAGAGGGAGGCCAAGAGATGAATACACTAAGCAGATTCAGAAGGATGTAGGTTGCAGTAGGTACTGGGAGATGAAGAACCTTGCACAGGATAGAGTAGCATGGAGAGCTGCATCAAACCAGTCTCAGGACTGAAGACCACAACAACAACAACAACAACTCGTATTAACATGAATGCGAGGCACGGATGCAGGTTTTGGTTCTGGTGGGTAGGTGGGGGGGGGGGGGGGGAGGTTGTCTCAGTTTTTTACTATCATATCCCTTCCCACCCAGTCGATGTAGTTTACTGTCGTCCTTAATTGTAAAGTACTACAGTTGCCTGAGGTTTAATAACAATAACAATAAAATATATATATAATTTAATGCAATAATAATAAACAGTTTACATTAATGCTCAACATATCGGTTGAGCATAACTCCCAAGAATAATAATTTGCACGATACAGAATCAATGTGTGGACATTTTCGGTGTATCAATTAGCACTACGATTGAAAGGAGTGTTCATTTCACTTTTTATAGATTCACGAAAAGACGAAAGTAAATTCTTTATTTTGGAATGACTGTACAATACTCTGACGAATTAACAGCAAAATTGCAATCGCCCATCAAAATCAAAGACTATGTGATTAGACTTTCACTACCGCCTAATCTAATTCTGCGATGAGACCGTACAACGGAATTTCCCTCTCCTAGAACGGACCTTTAACTACCGTATAAATCGTTCGCCGAGATATGTAGGGTGTACATTCAGAATTCCAACGAATAAATGGGGAATATCTCAGAGATTAGTCAATATTAAGCTTAACTCTACTGTTAGCATTATCGAATGTTGCTGTGTCCTTCACAACTATTGCCGATCAACATGGAATACATCTTAAGCATACAGCGGCTATGTAATATGGGCAATAAAATTCCATCAACGCAAGGAAGGAGTTCAGTTAACAGTATTTACAGACAATGCCGGCAGAGTACAATGGCAAGACAAATGTATGTAAATGTGCTCTGTAACAATCGTAGTGAGCTCTTAATTTATTGCCGAACGTGAAAAACTATTTAATATATATCAGTACCAAAGTATGTGCAATTACGTACGAGTATGTTGTTTGCTCTAATAGACTAAAGCAATCACTGCATTGAAATTTTGAACAGAATTTATTTTAAACTGAAAGTTTGTTCATAAACCTGAAGGAGCGCTCGTCAGGAAGCAAAAAATTTGCTGCTTATCGCTGTTTCAAATTTTTAATGACCATATTCAAGCAATAACGCCACCACTAGAACACAACCACAGATGTCTATATTCGGGGATCCAAAGACATGGAAATCATGTGGGGAGACATAGGGACTGTATGGAGGGCAAGTGAGGGCTTCCAACGAAAGTTCTGCAGCATAGGCGAAACAACCTTGGAAACCAATGTGCCCGCCCGCATGTAAGCAGCAGAAGTTTCGCTGGTGGACCCTTACACATCCTCCATACGGTCCCTATCTCTCTCCATGCGATTACCATATTTTTGGAGCCCTGAAGAAAGACATTTTGTAGTGAAATTTAGTGCTTATGGAATATCGTCTCAGTTATGTGACTGGATTTGAGATTTCCTGCCAGAGAGGTCACAGTTCGTAGTAATTGACGGAAAGTCATCGAGTAAAACAGAAGTCATTTTTGGCGTTCCCCAAGGTAGTGTTATGGGGCCTTTACTGTTCCTTATCTATTTAAACGATTTGGGAGACAATCTGAGCAGACGTCTTCGGTTGTTTGCAGATGACGCTGTCGTTTATCGACTAATAAATTCATCAGAAGATCAAAACCAATTGCAAAACGATTTAGAAAAGATATCTGAATGGTGCGAAAATTGGCAGTTGACCCTAAGTAACGAAAAGTGTGAGGTCATCCGCATGAGTGCTAAAAGGAACTTGTTAAACTTCGGTTACACGATATATCAGTCAAATCTAAAGGCTGTAAATTCAACTAAATATTTAGGAATTACAATTACGAACAACTTAAATTGGAAGGAACACATAGAAAATGTTGTGGGGAAGGCTAACAAAAGACTGCATTTTAGTGGCAGGACACTTAGATAAGGTAACAGATCTACTAAGGAGACTGCCTACACTACGCTTGTCCGTCCTCTTTTAGAATACTGCTGCGTGGTGTGGGATCCTTAGCACATAGGATTGACGGAGTAAATCGCAAAAGTTCAAAGAAGGGCAGCACGTTTTGTATTATTGTGAAATAGGGGAGAATGTTACTGAAATGATACAGGATTTGGGATGGACATAATTACAACAAAGGCGTTTTTCGATTCGGAGGAATCGTCTCACGAAATTCCAATCACCGACTTTCTCGTCCGAATGCGAAAATTTTTTTTGACGCCGAACTACATAGGGAGAAACATCACCATGATAAAATACGGGAAATCAGAACTCGTACGGAAAAATATACGTGTTCGTTCTTTCCGCGCACTGTACAAGGTTGGAATAATAAAGAATTGTGAAGGTGGTTCGATGAACCCTCTGCCAGGCACTTAAGTGTGATTTGCAGAGTATCCATGTACATGTAGATGTAGATGTAGATTCGTGGACGAAGAGGTACACGCCAGGGTAAAGTAATTGTTTCGTAGTCATGAAGGCTTTGACTGTCTTGTCTCACTCTCGAAATAATAAAGGGTTTATTAACTTTTTTGCATGTGTCATTTCACTACCCATTATAAATATTACTTTAGACAAAACCTTATTAACTTTTATGGCCATCAATGTATGCAATGACATCATCATGGGCGAGTGCGCCGTAAGACATGAAAATCGTACTCAAGCCATTGGCAAAAGGGGAGATATTGCATACACTATGTGATCAAAAGTATCCGGACACCTGTCTGAAAATGACTTACAAGATTGTGGCGCGCTCCATCGGTAATGCTGGAACTCAATATGGTATTGGCTCACCCTTAGCCTAGATGACAGCTTCCACTCTCGCAGGCATACGTTAAAAAAAATAAATAAATCGCCAGGTCCTGATGGGATTCCAATTCGGTGTTACAGAGAGTACTCTACTGCATTGGCTCCTTACTTAGCTTGCATTTATCGCGAATCTCTTGCACAAAGTAAAGTCCCGAGCGACTGGAAAAAAGCGCAGGTGACGCCTGTATATAAGAAGGGTAGAAGGACGGATCCTCAAAATTACAGACCAATATCCTTAACATCGGTTTGTTGCAGGATTCTCGAACATATTCTCAGTTCGAATATAATGAATTTCCTTGAGACAGAGAAGTTGCTGTCCATGCATCAGCATGGCTTTAGAAAGCATCGCTCCTGCGAATCGCAACTCGCCCTTTTTTCACATGATATCTTGTGAACCATGGATGATGGGTATCAGACGGATGCCATATTCCTTGACATCCGGAAAGCGTTTGACTCGGTGCTCCACTGCTGACTCCTAACTAAGGTACGAGCATATGGGATTGGTTCCCAAGTATGTGAGTGGCTCGAAAACTTCTTAAGTAATAGTACCCAGTACGTTGTCCTCGATGGTGAGTGTTCATCGGAGGTGAGGTTATCATCTGGAGTGCCCCAGGGAAGTGTGGTAGGTCCGCTGTTGTTTTCTATCTACATAAATTTCTTAAGTAATAGTACCCAGTACGTTGTCCTCGATGGTGAGTGTTCATCGGAGGTGAGGTTATCATCTGGAGTGCCCCAGGGAAGTGTGGTAGGTCCGCTGTTGTTTTCTATCTACATAAATGATCTTTTGGATAGGGTGGATAGCAATGAGCGGCTGTTTGCTGATGATGCTGTGGTGTACGGGAAGGTGTCGTCGTTGATTGGCTGTAGGAGGATACAAGATGACTTGGCCAGGATTTGTGATTGTTGTACAGAATGGCAGCTAACTCTAAATATAGATAAATGTAAATTAATGCAGATGAATAGGAAAAAGAATCCCGTAATGTTTGAATACTCCATTAGTATTGTACCGCTTGACACAGTCACGTCGATTAAATATTTGGGCGTAACATTGCAGAGCGATATGAAGTGGGACAAGCATGTAATGGCAGTTGTGGGGAAGGTGGATAGTCGTCTTCGGTTCAGTGGTAGAATTTTGGGAAGATGTGGTTCATCTGTAAAGGAGACCGCTTATAAAACACTTATACGACTATTCTTGAGTACTGCTCGAGCGTTTGGAATCCCTATCAGATCGGATTGAGGGAGGACATAGAAGCAATTCAGAGGCGGGCTGCTAGATTTGTTACTGGTAGGTTTGATCATCACGCGAGTGTTACGGAAATGCTTCAGGAACTCGGGTGGGAGTCTCTAGAGGAAAGGAGGCGTTCTCTTCGTGAATCACCACTGAGGAAATTTAGAGAACCAGCATTTGAGGCTGACTGCAGTACAATTTTACTGCCGCCAACTTACATTTCGAGGAAAGACCACAAAGATAAGATAAGAGAGATTAGGGCTGGTACAGAGGAATATAGGCAGTCATTTTTCCCTCGTTCTGTTTGGGAGTGGAACAGGGAGAGAAGATGCTAGTTGTGGTACGAGGTACCTTCCGCTACACACCGTATGGTGGATTGCGGAGTATGTATGTAGATGTAGATGTAGATGTAGAATCAGGTACTGGAAGGTTTCTTGGGCCATGGCAGCCCATTCTTCACCGAGTGCTGCATTGAGGAGAGGTATCGTTGTCGGTCGGTGAGGCCTGGCATGAAGTCGGCGTTCCAAAGATCCCAATGGTGTTCTTTAGGATTCAGGTCAGGATTCTGTGCAGGCCAGTCCATTACGGGGTTGTCATTGTCGTGTAACCACTCCGCCACAGGCCGTGGTCGATCGTGTTGAAAGATGCAATCGCCATCCCCAAATTTCTCTTCAACAGTGGGAAGCAAGAAGGCGCTTAAAACATCAATGTAGGCCTGTGCTGTAACAATGCCACGCAAAAAAAACAAGGGGTGAAAGCCCCCTCCATGAAAAACGCGACGACACCATAACACCGCCGCCTCTGAATTTTACTGTCGGCACTACACACGCTGGCAAATGACATTCACCGGGCATTTGCCACCCACACTCTGCCTTGGATCGCCACATTGTGTACCGTGATTCGTCACTACACAGAAAGTTTCCCCACTGTTTAATCGTCCAATGTTTTCGCTCCTTACACCAAGCGAGGCGTCGTTTGGCATTTAACGGCGTGATGTGTGGCTTATGAGCAGCCGCTCTATCATGAAATACAAGTTTTCTCACCTCCAGCGTAATTGTCATAGCACTTGCAGTTCATCCTGATGCAGTTTGGAATTCCTGTCTGGATAGATGCCTGCCTATTACACATTACGACCCTCTTCAGCTGTCGGCGGTCTCTATCAGTCAACAGACGAGGTCGGCCTGTACGCTTTTGTGCTTTACGTGTCCCTTCACGTTTCCACTTCACTATCACATCGGAAACAGTGGACGTAGGGATGTTTAGGTATGTGGAAATCTCGCGACAGACGTATGACACAATTGACATCACCTGACCACGTTCGAAGTCCGTGAGTTCCGCGGATCGCCCCATTTGCTCTCTCATCATGTCTAATGACTAATGAGGTCGCTGATATGGAGTATCTGGCAGTAGGTGGCAGCGCAATGCACCTAATATGAAAAATTTATGTTTTTGGGGGTGTCCAGATACTTTTGACCACATAGTGTAGGTTAAATAGCTTACGAATTCCTCGTCCGTTCAGGATGTCGGAAGGGTTGGCAACTATGTTGGTGTAGGTACAGGGGAGCCGCACGGACACGGATCTCACGCTCAGCAAGGCGAAGCTGCTGAAGAAGTGGGGCAGAGGAGCGAGATCTTGCGTTGCATCAAGGCCAGAAGGCAGCGAAGCGCTGGCATCACGCCAGACCGCCCTTGTCGGCGGGTCACCGCCCAGTGACGTCACCAGGAGCGCGGGCTTCGTCACACAGCATGCGGCTTTAATTAGCTGTCTTCGCACGCAGCTCGTGTCACACGCTCGCAGCGCCCCCGCAATTGCACGGCGGCTCTTAATGCTGCTCCGTCTAGCATTCTTAGAGTTCTCAGTATTCGGAGCACACTGCCTATTCTAGCTCCTTTATCCTACGTAACCTGATCACCACAGTTCCTGCTAATGCATGTAATACTGAAAGCATCAAATGTCACACCTTTTCCACAATCTTGCATTTTCTGGAAGTGCTGCAGGTCTCGGTGCTACGGTCGCTGGTTCGAATCCTGCCTTGGGCATGGATGTGTGTGATGTCCTTAGGATAGTTAGGTTTAAGTAGTTCTAAATTGTAGGGGACTGATGACTGCAGATGTTAAGTCCCATAGTGCTCAGGGCCATTTGAACCATTTTTTTTGCAGGTCTCGGCGCATTGCTCTGAACTTAATATTTCATGAAACTTCCTGGCAGATTAAAACTGTGTGCCCGACCGAGACTCGAACTCGGGACCTTTGCCTTTCGCGGGCAAGTGCTCTACCATCTGCAAGATTCGCAGGAGAGCTTCTGTAAAGTTTGGAAGGTAGGAGACGAGGTACTGGCAGAAGTAAAGCTGTGAGTAGCGGGCGTGAGTCGTGCTTCGGTAGCTCAGATGATAGAGCACTTGCCCGCGAAAGGCAAAGGTACCGAGTTCGAGTCTCGGTCGGGCACACAGTTTTAATCTGCCAGGAAGTTTCATATCAGCGCACACTCCGCTGCAGAGTGAAGATCTCATTCTGGAAACATCCCCCAGGCTGTGGCTAAGCCATGTCTCCACAATATCCTTTCTTTCAGGAGTTCTAGTTCTGCAAGCTTCGCAGGAGAGCTTCTGTAAAGTTTGGAAGGTAGGAGACGAAGTACTGACAGAAGTAAAGCTGTGAGTACCGGGCGTGAGTCGTGCTTCGGTAGCTCAGTTGGTAGAGCACTTGCCCGCGAAAGGCAAAGGTCCCGAGTTCGAGTCTCGGTCGGGCACACAGTTTTAATCTGCCAGGAAGTTTCATATCAGCGCACACTCCGCTGCAGAGTGAAAATCTCATTCTGGTTAATATTTCATATCTACATCTTCATACATACTCCGCAAGCCACTGTACTGTGCATGGCGGAGGGTATGCAGAACGTCTGTCCACCATTCTATTCTGGGTATACAGGGTGGTCCATTGATAGTGGCCGGGCCAAATATCTCACGAAGGAAGCGTCAAACGAAAAAACTACAAAGAACGAAGCTCGTCTAGCTTGGAGGGGGAAACCAGATGGCGCTATGGTTGGCCCGCTAGATGGCGCTGCCATGAGTCAAACGGATATCAACTGCATTTTTTAAAAATAGGAACCCCCATTTTTTACTACATATACGTGTAGTACGAAAAGAAATATGACTGTTTTAGTTGGACCACTTTTTTCGCTTTGTGATAGATGGCGGTGTCATAGTGACAGCCAGTGATAATGAGAGACAAAGAGAGAGGTAACGACAGTGAGAAGAGACAGCAGCTGTGGGAAGGACTGAATGAGACAGTAGCAGGAAGAGAGAGCAAGAGGTAGAGAGTGACAGCGAAATAAGTCTGTGGTGGTAGGACAGAACGAAAGAGGATCGTGGCTGTGACGCAGAAGACTATGACAGGGAGACACTGTCAGTTAATGACAGTGGGTTAGGCTGAATAAGTGAGTGAGAATGGGCAACTGCGAGAAGATAGGTCAGAACGACTGACAGCGATGGGCTACTGGGTGTGAGTGAGTTAGTTACGGGACATTGTGGGAACAGAGTTGCATGGTAAAAGAGAGAGCATACCAAACCTTTTGGGAGGATTTTTAAAGGTGCTGAGGAAGGTGAAATGAGATAGCTGGTAACTCGTTTTTCAGTCAGAGCCTTTTAATAAACAGGAGTATATTCGCCTTTTTTGTGTTCCGATAGAAGCATTTTTCCCCTGGTATGTTTTGTACTTAAACGTGTATTGTGTTATATATTTTTTATTTATTCGTCTGTTTATTCCGATCAGATTAGAGCCTTCATGCTCACACTTACATCAACACAAGGTTTGAAGAATATATGATTTTCTGCATCACAGCCAAAATAATGATAATAATGTGGTGTCACCGCCAGACACCACACTTGCTTAAATCGGCCGCGGTCCATTTAGTACATGTCGGACCCGCGTGTCGCCACTGTGTGATCGCAGACCGAGCGCCACCACAAGGCAGGTCTCGAGATACGGACTAGCACTCGCCCCAGTTGTACGACGACTTTGCTAGCGACTACACTGACGAAGCCTTTCTCTCATTTGCCGAGAGACAGTTAGAATAGCCTTCAGCTAAGTCCATGGCTACGACCTAGCAAGGCGCCATTAGCCTTACATAGCAAGTGATAGTTTGATAGTTATCGTATGAAATGTCTCATCTGGAATGCTGTATTCACAACAAGAATAAAAGATAAGTATTCGAGGAGCTGCATACTTTTCTTATTAGAATTCACTACTTATCCTATTCCAGAATTCACGCCCGTCTGCGTTAGATAGCGTGCATTTCGGCCGCTTCTATCTACAAGGTGTTGGCACATTTACCAACACATCAAATAATATTATAAATAATAATAGTGGCGGCAGTTATAGAAGTGAAAAGGTGCTCTAAAACAAGATTTGCGTACGTAAGGCCACTTTGAATAACAGTACTAACAAAGACTTAACAGCAATAATAAGAATAATAATACAAATACTACTACTACTACTACAGATAATAATAGTAATGATAATAGTTGCGACAGTCGCTGTATATAAAAGGAAAAAACCTGACTGACTCGTCATTACCCAGGCCAAACCGCTAAGGATAGACACTTGAAATTTGGAGATGTTGTCTATCTTATGCTGTACGTGTCGTTTAAGAAAGGATTTTTGGCAATTCCACTCTTGAGGGAGTTAAATGGGGAACGAAAGATTTTTTGAAAATATGTCGCTATACAGCAAATTTTGAAGCTAGCACTACGAAAATTGGTATTTGATTTTTTGGCCAGAAATAACTGAGTGAATTTTTTTAAACATATAATTATTAAAGAACTACTAAAGCATTTTTCAAGTTACGTCTATGAAAACTGGTGTTTGACCTTTTGATTAGAAATTTAAAAAAATACGTGTTTCATTGTCTTTGGAAAATTCGACCACCAAGGAGTGGATGAAAATATCTCAGTGCCACATGAAAGCATTTTGGAAATATTTTATTCCAAACGCATTTTTTGAAATTAAATCTCAGCAAAATTGTATTTACCATCTTGGGTAAAAATAAAACAATACGTGTTTCAGTGTTTTTTGGAAATTCAACCTCTAAGTGGGTGAAATAGGGGATGAAAATTTTATGAAAATATTTCATTATATTAAAACATTTTTAAAACTAAATCTACGAAAAACTCGTATTTGACTTCCAAAGAAACATATCTTTGGCGATGAAAGTTTCTATCGAAATATCACACCAAGAAAGCAAAAGGCATGATTAACAAGAACCTTGTATTCCAGCTACCAGAATGGCATTTTTATCCGATATATATTCGAAAAAGATAATGCTTCTATGGCCTTAGCGTGAAAAGTTTAGATGTTACAATTTGTGAACAACATAAAAATATGAGTAAAGAAAAACAAAGAATATCTCGGCTTACCATAAAGTCTACGCGAGCGAAACTACTGGAACATAAAACGTATTGGTGGGTGTGCAACGGTTAGATATTATAACATACCGAGTTCTAAAGAAATTCAGTTAGACTACCCCAGCTAGAGATTCCGGTAAATCGCAGAACATCTTATGGGAAAGGATGGTATGCATTGGTGATGGGACATCGGAAGTGTACAACAATAGAGGCAGACATACTGCTGTCAAGCTAGATAGGTAGATAGGTTTTGAAGCCGGAGACATCGATCAGTTCTATGATATGGCGAGGAATGTTATTCTAAAGCCTACTACCGAAAAGGATTTAGAGCTGACGGCTGTGTGGCGAAGTGTGGCAGAAATGATTTTTCTAGAACGAGTGTTTCTGCTGCGTTGTGCAAACATGAGCTTTGACATCAAAGAGAGATATGAGGGATGGTGTGTGTCGATCAGACAGTAGGCGAAGGGAATGGAAAGCACTGCATTTCTCTGCACGCGGCCAGGGTACAGGGATTGGGCAAAAACACGGAAACGGCAGAAACACAACACACTACCATGCCTAAAACAGTTCAGGAAACCACCGTGCGAGGTGGCGCAGTGGTTGGCACATCGGACTCGCATTCGGGACTTCGCAGTTTGGCCCCCTCCCTCCTAACCAACCAAGTGCCGCGAGCTTTCCTGAGAAAGACCTTGCAAGACGACAGCGATGTAATCAACTGAAATTTGAAGTGTTTATACGATTTTCTTTCTCAGATACAAATGAAAGAGCTTTCTTATATTTGAGCTTTCTGATATTTTAGTAGACTATTGAGAAATGATCATGCACTCCTGTAAACTGTAGGTGTATGTACAATCACTTTAGGTTATCGTGCGTTAGTCCTGCTAGACTCATCACTGAGAAAATAATGTTAATGTTTTTCAGTTTGATATTAAAGATGATAGGGACTATCAAAAATTAGGGCTGTGAGCGGAACGACTAAATCTGAAAAACAGGCAGCCGATCTACATTCAAAGTCTCTCAAAATAATAGGCGTACATGAGCATTTGTGCCTGTTTCTCAGCTAACTTGAAGTTATTAAAAAGCCTTCTCGATATTCTGATCTAAATAATCTCGGGAATCGACAGGAAATTCTAAAAAGAAAAATAAGGCAGTTTTCTTCAATGTTGTTGTTGTGGCCTTCAGTCCTGACACTGGTTTGATGCAGCTCTCCACGCTACTCTATCCTGTGCAAGCTTCTTCATCTCCCAGTAGCTACTGCAACCTTTAGTGTGTTCATCTCTTGGTCTCCCTCTACGATTTTTACCCTCCACGCTGCCCTCCAATATTAAATTGGTGATCCCTTGATGCCTCAGAACATGTCCTACCAACCGATCCCTTCTTCTAAGCCGGCCGGAGTGGCCGTGCGGTTCTAGGCGCTACAGTGTGGACCCGAGCGACCGCTACGGTCGCAGGTTCGAATCCTGCCTCGGGCACGGATGTGTGTGATGTCCTTAGGTTAGTTAGGATTAATTAGTTCTAAGTACTAGGCGACTGATGACCTCAGAAGTTAAGTCGCATAGTGCTCTAAGCCAGCCTTCTTCTAGTCAAGTTGTGCCACAAACTTCTCCCCAATCCTATTCAATACCTCCTCATTAGTTATGTGATCTACCCATCTAATCTCCAGCATTCTTCTGTAGCACCACATTTCGAAAGCTTCTATTCTCTTCTTGTCTAAACTATTTATTGCCCGCGTTTCACTTCCATACATGGCTACACTCCATACAAATACTTTAAGAAACGACTTCCTGACATTTAAATCTATACTCGAAGTTAACAAATTTCTCTTCTTTAGAAACACTTTCCTTGCCATTGCCAGTCTACATTTTATATCTTCTCTACTTCGACCATCATCAGTTATTTTGCTCCCCAAACAGCAAAACTCCTTTACTACTTTAAATGTCTCATTTCCTAATCTAATTCCGTCAGCATCAACCGACTGAATTCGACTACATTCCATCATCCTTGTTTTGCTTTTGTTGATGTTCATCTTATACCCCCCATTCCATTCAACTGCTCTTCCAAGTCATTTGCTGTCTCTGACAGAATTACAATGTCATCGACGAACCTCAAAGTTTTTATTTCTTCTCCATGGATTTTAATGCCTACTCCGAACTTTTCTTTTGTTGTCTTTACTGCTTGCTCAATATACAGATTGAATAGCATCGGGGAGAGGCTACAGCCCTGTCTCACTCCCTTCCCAACCACTGCTTCCCTTTCATGCCCCTCGACTCTTATAACTGCCATCTGGTTTCTGTACAAATTGTTAATAGCCTTTCGCTCCCTGTATCTTACCCCTGACACCTTCAGAATTTGCAAGAGAGTATTCCAGTCAACATTTTCAAAAGCTTTCTCTAAGTCTACAAATGCTAGAGACGTAGGTTTGCCTTTCCTTACTCTATTTTCTAAAATAAGTCGTAGGGTCAGTATGGCCTCACGTGTTCCAACATTTTTACGGGATCCAAACTGATCTTCCCCGAGGTCGGCTTCTACCAGATTTTCCATTCGTCTGTAAACAATTCGTGTTAGTATTTTGCAGCTGTGACTTATTAAACTGATAGCTCGGTAATTTTCACATCTGGAAGATGATATCTATTCAAATTTGGCGCCAGTCGCATAAGAGTGGTGGTACTAGCGCCACTATGAGGATTCAAATCAGGTTTGCTTTAAATATACGCCGTAACGGTCGTGAACGTTAGTTATCTTCGCGACTAGACGTGACGAGTTGATGTTAGTCAATAGTGCTTTTAAGGCGACAAAGACCCCAGTATCAGCACCTCACTGAATTTTAACGAGGTCGTCTAATAGTGCTACGAGAAGCTGGATGTTCCATCCTGCGAGACCATGGTGTTCAGCTTATGGCTCTGTCGCATCGCACTGCGTCTGCAGCAACAGTCTGAGCTGCAGTTGGCACCACAGCGAAACAATGAACTGTTACAAATAGGGTACGCCCTGAAGCGTGCATTCCACTGACCCATGTTCGACTTCGGTGGTGTCAAGCGAGAGCTCATTGGATGGCAGGCCAGTGATGGCAATGCTTGGTTAGGATGTGGCCAGTTGAGGGCGTGCAACCAACCTGTCTGCGTGCTGGACACACTGGACCTACACCTGGAATTATTGCCTGGAGTGCGATTTCGTATGACAGCAGGAGCACTCTCGTACTTATCTCGCGCACCCTCACTGCAAGTCTGGTAATTCGACTGGCTGTGCTGCCATTCCAGGATGGTTTTTTCAACAGGACAACGCCCGTCCACATACCACTGTTGGAACCCAACATGCTCTACAGCAGGGGCCTCCAAACGTTTTAGTCCGCGGGCCACATTGACTCCTCCACGAAGTCATAAGGGCCAAGATCTACCTAGTGGGATTAAAGCACCCTAGCACTCCATGATCACCGTAATGTAAGGCTTAAGGAAACATGAAATCGCAAAAATCTAAGGTTGTGGGCATAGCTAGCACTGAAACGAACTACGATTTTTATTTAATTACATAATTTTGATTGGTGGACGTACCTGACCGAAATTCTGGCGTATTTTATTCTGGCGAATTTCACCGACAAAAAAGTATGTCACTGCACATTCTTCACGAAAGCGACCTGCAAAGTTAACGAAATCTCAAAATCATTGTTAGCAACACTATTACTGCAAGACGTAACAGATGTAGAGTATGTCAACGCATTGTTATTTCAAGCGGCGCAACAATAAATTTAGTTATGTAGTCTTGTAGCGAGTAGCAGAACCAGAGCATATATTTGATAGTTCTGTTGCGTGATTGTGTCTATGTTGCGAGTGTCTCACGAGTTTTTTTAGTGTTTTATGCGCTGTACTAGTAGGTGAGACGACGAAGTGTGGGACAATTCAAAGTCTGAATTCGAACAGACAAGGAAAATCTGAAAATCTAAATACGTATAGCACAACGTATTTTTTCACTGTATTTTTAGTGGAACTACAGAGTAATTGTGAGTATTTAATTTAGTAATGAAAGTACCTTAAAAATATATTCATTGCACTTTGTTTAGGCAGACTACTCCCTGGTTTTATTAGTATTAAATAGCATAATTTTATTTTCAGGTTACAATCTTTCGTGAAGTCTGTACAAATATGGAAAAGAAACGAAAGCTTGACAGTGAATGTAGAAATTTAAAGAGCAATGGGGATGTCAATATTTCGTGGTGGAGTCAAGCAACAAACCAATGTGTATTATTTGCAATGAAGAAATATCAGTCTTCAAAGAATACAATATGAAACGTCATTATGAGACTAAGCACTCTCAGAATTACTACAAGTTTAAAGGATGGGAACGATTAGAAATGTATGAGTCTCTGAAACGCCATCTATCGTATTGGTCGCGATAGGCCTCAAAACTCAATTGTTGGCGGTGTAGGTACCACCTCAAATATTTGGCGGGCCGGATACCAGGGATGTCCAGCCAGCTAACGCGGGCCGGTTTGCCGGGCCTCGCGGGCCGGTTTCGGCCCGCGGGGCGTAGTTTGGAGACCCCTGTTACAGAGTGTCGACATCAGATCTGCCTGCAGTCGAGCACATGTGGGACATTATCTGTCGACAGCTCCAGCATCATCCACAAAGAGCGTTGACCGTCCCTCTATTGGCGACCGAGTGGAAGAAAGATGGAACTGAATCCCACAAACTGACATTCGGCATCTGTACAACACAATGGATACACGTTTGCACACTTGCATTGAACATTCTGGCGGTTACGCCGCTTATTGATGTACCAGCATTTGGCAATTTCACCGGTTATTGATGTACCAGCATGTTACATTTTCAGTGGCTTATCTCGAGCTTACATTAACCTGTGGACTTGAAATCTTAATCAATGAAATATGTTACGTATCCAAATGTATTCCCGAAGTTTTATTTCTCTACATTAATTCCTTTTTTTATGTTGCAATTTTTTCCCATCACTGAAATTACGTTTTTCGGAAGCTGGTACATAGAGGGCGAGTCACGTAAGACGTAACGCCCCATTTATTTCCTCGATGGTTCCAGATATCGAAACGAGCTTTTCTGCAATTGATAGTTTGCTGAAGGCCGTGTAATGTTTGGTACGGATAATGCTCTGAACTGTGGTGTCAACCGACAGATTTAAATAAGTATGGTTTTCTTAGTGAAACAGTATACTTTTCATAACTGCATTCAGTAGCTCTTGGAAAGATAAATTACAGTCGTACAGCGCTTGTTAGTATTAACGTTGAAACGTTTCAGAAAAGAGTCCGAGAAAGGCACTAAATTGAAAAGCAACGCGGTCAAACGAATGGAAAAACTGGTAGAAGCCAGACTCGCGGAAGGTCAGTTTGGATTCCGTAGAAATGTTGGAACACGAAGGCAATACTGACCCTACGACGTATCTTAGAAGATAAATTAAGGAAAGGCAAACGTACCTTTCTACCATTTGTAGACTTAGAGAGAGCTTTTTACAGTGTTGACTGGAATACACTCTCTGAAATTCTGAAAGTAGCAGGGTTAAAATACACCGAGTGAAAGGCTTATCACAACTTGTACAGAAACCAGACAGCACTTACAAGAATCGAAGGATATGAAAGGGAAGCAATGGTTGAGAACAGGGCGAGACAGAGTTGTAATGTATCCCTGATGTTATTCAATCTGCACACTGAACAAGCATTTAAGGAAACCAAAATAAAATTTGGAGTAGGAATTAAACTTCAGGGAGAAGAAATAAAAACTTTGACGTTTGCCGATGACATTGCAATTTTATCAGAGACAGCAAAGGACCTGGAAAAGCAGCTGAACGGAATGGACAAGGTCCTGAAAGGAGGATATAAGATCAACATGAACAAAAGCAAAACGAGGATAATGGAATGTAGCCGAATTACATTAGGTGATGCTGAGGGAATTAGATTAGGAAATGAACCACTGAAAGTAGTAAATGAGTTTTGCTATTTGGGGAACATAATAACTGATGGTGGTCGAAGTATGAGGATATAAAATGTAGTCTGGCTATGGTAAGAAAAGCTTTTCTGAAGAAGAGAAATTTGTTAACATCGAGTATGGATTTAAGTGTCAGGAAGTCTTTTCTGAAAGTATTTGTATGGAGTGTAGCGGTTACACCGCTACAGCGACGATAAATAGTTCAGACAAGAAGAGAATGGAAGCTTTCGAAATGTGATGCAGAAGAATGCTGAAGTAGGGTGACCATACGTCCCGATTAATCGGATTGTTCCGTATTTTGAAGCTCAAAAATTTGTCCCGACTTTTTTTTTTAAACAATCAATTTGTCCCGATTTTCAAGATTTATTTTCAGACATTTACAAAGTGGTTAAAATATTTTTTGAGTGTCGATTTTATAAATTATCAATTGAAACTGTCATTCCGTACGTTGGTAACCCCTGATAATGAACAGCTTAAGCACTATAATCGTTGCGTACTCTTATGTTCTTTGCTTTTGCTTGCCATTGTTGTCAGCACTCAGTATCAGTTTCGTGAAGTGCTAGCACGTCGTGGCGATGCCGAAACGAAAATCAGAGTTTTCGGAAGAGCTTCAGAGTAAATTTCCTTGCTTCACTGCTACAGACAATGTAGCGTACGTAACTGTGCTGTATCCGTGTCTAATGGTGGTGCTGCAGATCTCAAGCATCATATGGAATCAGAGAAACACAGGAAGAATCTTCGATCGGCAGGATCCTCGCAAAAATGACGAGGTATTTTGTAACCTGAAATACACAGGAAGAGAAAAAAGTAGCTGCAGCAGAAGGAACCCTGTTATTCCATGTTGTTAAACACCACCAAAGATATCGTTCTAATAACTGCAGTTTTCAACTAAAAAATTTTTTTTCCTGATTCTAAGATTGCAGAAAATGTTTCGTGTGGAAGAACAAAGTGTGAAGCAATTATGAACAATGTTATAGGTCCGCATTCCCAGAAACAGGTAACAGCTGCTGTAAACAGTGCAAAATACTTTTCAATATCTACTGATGCTGGCAACCATGGGCATCAGAAAATTTTTCCTATGATAGTTCAGTATTTTTCTGTAAGTGAGGGTGGACTGCAGACGAAATTGCTTGATCTTGATGAATTTCAGAACGAAAAGTCCGAAACAATTTCCAATTACCTTTCTCATATTATACAGTCATTCAGTATCATCTCAAAGTGTTTTGCATTTGGTGCAGACAATACTAACTGTAATTTTGGGGGGTTTGTTGTGTCTAGACAAGACAGCCTAGACACAATGAGAGGAAGCCGAAAGGCATGCGCTTAAACTCACGCAGGCTGGCGTGAGGTCTGAAACAGGATACGTAATGAATGCTATAAAGCAAAGTACGTAGCTTCTGGAATACTTAACTTTAATTCATAATTGTAGAACATCGCTCTTGATGATACATTAATAGAATCTCAATATCAATTGAATACGGCGCCTTGCTAGGACGTAGCAAATGTAGCTGAAGGCTATGCTAACTATCGTCTCGGCAAATGAGAGCGTATTTGTCAGTGATCCCTTTCTGGCAAAGTCGGCTGTACAACTGGGGCGAGTGCTAGTACGTCTCTCTAGACCTGCCGTGTGGTGGCGCTCGGTCTGCAATTACTGACAGTGGCGACACGCGGGTCCGACGTATACTAATGGACCGCGGCCGCTTTAAAGGCTACCACCTAGCAAGTGTGGTGTCTGGCGGTGACACCACAGGGTTAATGAAGAAAGAGGGTAATAATGTTTTCACACATCTGAAAGAAAAATTAAAAAACTCTAATATTGTTGGCATAGGTTGTCCAACACATGTTGTTCATAACACACTTCAAAGTGCTTGTGATGTTTTACCTGTTGACATTGACTGCATTGTCATGAAGTTGTACAAACATTTTCATATTTTTTCTATTCGTGTTGCAGAACTCACTGAATTCTGTGAATTTGTTGGTGTCACTTACAAAAATTTACTTTACTTTTCCAAAACAAGGTGGCTTTCATTGTTGCCAGCCATAGAAAGGATCTTGAAAATGTATGAACCTTTGAAATCTTACTTTTTGTCACAGTCTAACTCAAAGTGCCCTGCAATCTTAAAGAGTTTTTTCAGTGATCCAATAAATGAATGTTATTTACTTTTTGTACATTCACAAATGAGTGTTTTCCAACAATCCATTCTGAGCATTGAGAAACATAATAATTCCATATGTGAAGTATTAGCAGTCTTAAATAAAGCTTTGACAAGTCTAAATTCAAGGAAACATGAACATTTTGTACCACTAAGTGTAAAAAAAACTGCTGAATGATTGTGATGACCAGTCTGTTAAGAAATTTGACATAGCAGTATCAACGTTTTATGATGCTTCAGTAGACTATTTATCCTCATGGTTACAGGGAATAGCTGAGTTTTCTGTATTCTCATGGCTGATACCCACAGAACCACCAGAATGGTCAGTAGTTGAAAATACTTTTCTTGTGGCTAAATGGAAAGGGCATTCTAGTAAATGACAGCCTCTTATTTGATAAAATAGTTCATATACAGTCATTTGTAAAACAACAAGTGGATACAGACAGTGAACAATGGAATCAGTTGATGGCACATGAAAAATGGTGTAGCAAACCCCCCCCCCCCCCCCCCCCCCGAAGTATCAATAGTCTTTGGTTTAGAGATGAATGAAAACAACTTGAAATTAACGATCCAATTTGAATTCCCACTGTATCCAGACACTTACTAGTGGATTTACTCCCTTTGTTCAATACACTATAGCCTGATTAATATTACTTGGTAATTGACATTTCACACGTTGGAGCTGCCTTCCTCCAAGAGCAGTCGACGTCACGTCCAAACTGTTCGCTGTTGACAAGCTTCCGCCCGTGGTCTGTTCACCTCCACTGTTTGGCAACTGTTGTGTAAGGAGCAGGCATATTTCTTAACAGTCGTGTGTGTGTGTGGTTTTTCGTGAAATCCGAAGAAAATGTTCAAATGTATGTAAAGTCTATGGGACTTAACTGCTGAGGTCATCAGTCCCTAGTCTCACACACTATTAACCTAAGTTTAACTTCCGCTAAGGACTACACACACACACACACACACACACACACACACACACACACGCCCGAGGGAGGGCTCGAACCTCCGACAGTGGGAGCCGCACCAATGTTTTGGTTTGTCTTGCCGACTGTCAAATACTATTGCCAAAGATCGAATGTTATTGCCAAGTTTCGAGTGCTATACACATGATTTTTTTAAAAAAAATAGTGACGAATTTGACTTTCACATTTTTATTCAATAATTTTACTCATTATTTTACACGATCTGGTGAAAGGTGGCCGCGGACCCCCTAGAAAGAGCCGGCGGACCCCTAAGGGGTCCGCGAACCACACGTTGGGAAGCCCTGGTTCAGAGGATCGCTTAATATAGCGCAGTACTTCTTTTCACACCCTGCCCACAATGCAAATGTTGAAAGAGTTTTCAGCTTACTATCGTCACAGTGGACAGATGAGAGGAATAGATTTACGGTGAGGAGCGTTTAGTGTATTTTACTGACCTGTGTAAACTTCAGTAAATACAGTTGCTCTGACTTCTATTCATACCTATTAGGCAAACCTGAGTTGCTGAATGAAATTTCATCTTCGAAGAAATATGATTGCAGTGTGGAATCCACAAAACCACAAATTCCTTGTATTCACTAAGAACTTTTTTTGTAGTGATTGTTACTGTATGTCTTTCTACATTCTGTGTTATAAATGTTACATTTCTTAATAAGTAATGGCTGCACGTAGTACATAGGCATGTTTAAATATTTTCATTTTATTTATTTTTACTTATTTTTTGTTGTTTTTGTTGTTGTCTATTTTTGTTGTTGTTTTTGTTGTTATTGTTGTTGTTCAACATTACAGTAACAAATTGATAATCTTTTTTTCTTATCAGTCGTAATATCTTATTCAATTTTTTGTAAAAAGGCTAGAGATTTTAAACACCTTTTTAAATCTCCAGAGTCTTCATATGTTTTCATAATGTCTTTTAACCTTTTGTCAAGATCCATGTACTATTTCTTTCTTTTTTGAAGAGGCACGCCAACTGAACCTTTTTTAATTTCCAAACTAGAATTCACTGCCTCCTTCTTCAGCTTTTGAATCAGAAAGTACATATTTGGATGTTTCTGATTTATTGAGGAGTTCAGTTTTCTATGCCAACAGTTGACAGCATTCGTCGTTCTGTGTCGTTGGTTAAAAACATTCCACATTTCAATAGGTATATTAGGATTTTCCATCCACTGATCAACCATATAATCTGCAAATGCTGTGATCCTCTCTCCGCTGGGCATTTGTTCCATTATTAAAAGCCACACTTCATCGACAGTGTCAAGTGGAAGATGTGATACTGCAGCACACATGCGACAATACAATCGGACTTCCTTCCTATCCCTGTAGTCTTCCGTTAATCCAATTTCCTGAATCTTCTTCCACAGACACTGGTTAAAGTGAAAATTACAGCAGGGAAGTTGTGTTTCAGGGAACACTGAATTCATTGCTTTAATTGTAGCCATTTCAAAATCTAGCACTGCCGTTTTTGGTCACCACCCAGGCATCTTAGATTTCAATCCAGAAAAAAAGTCTTGTATATGAGTTTTGACTTTTGTCTGGCAGCAAAGGAAATAAAACAAGAAATATCTTAGTTGCCTCTTCCGTACTTCCGATGTTGACATGGGTTGTGTACAATTGTTTGAACTGTTTCGAACAGCTGTCAAATGTCCCACCCACAAGCACAGTTCCATTGTCACAAAGGATTTTCTCTGCTTCTTCACAAGCAAATACTAGAGGTCTCTTGCCTGGAACAGAGCCACCATCAATCTTCAAAAAACTATTAGCTTCCGTTAATTTCGAAAAGTCATCGCTAAGGTGAATTTCCGAACTAGAGCCAGGGTTCTGAGTTGTCCCAATAGCTCCTCTCGCCTTATACAATTGAGTCTTGGAGCTGTCATAATTCGGAATATATGCCACGAATTCTAATCCTTTATCTTTCAAATCTTTAAATACCTGCTTAAAAATTTGGGCTACAGGCACTGTATTTTCTTCACGAACTCTTTTTCTGCTATTATGTAGTCTTTTCTTTATCTCCACATCTGTTTTGTCAGGTGGACAAGAATGTTGCTGTTGCGCAACGATTTAACCATTTGCAATTTTTAAACGGCCTTTGCACCTTCCCCGTTCATAATTGACGCACATACAGTTCGTATATTCTTCATTTTTCCTATAAATATGGTATCGATGACCATCCTTGGTAAGACACGGCCTCCCTTTTTTTGTTGTTATCACTTCCATCGTGTACACTGCATAGAACAGATGTCGTATAGGAAAACGCACGGAACGAAAGCTATCGACGACGACACTATCTGAGAAACGGCGACAACACCTGCACTGAGGGTGGGTGCCAGGGGTAGACAAGCATTGGGGGAGGCTCAGTTCGCAAACACCTCAGGGAACCGGTTGCTCGGGACAGCTTCGCTACCTGCTGCACCCTTGTAGGAAACCCCACGATAGGAAACCCCTCGTAGCCGCACTTCCCCAGTATTCTACAAATAAACCGAAGTCTACCGTCTGCTTTACCCACGGCTGTCCCTATGGGATTATTCCACTTCATATTTCTACAAAGAGCCACACTCAGGTATTTGCATGTGTTGGCCGATTCTAACAGTGTCTCATTGATGCTATAGCCACAGGACACTACGTTTTTTTCGTTTTGTGAAGCGCACAATTTTACGTTTTTGAATATTTAATGCAAGTTGTCAGTCTTTGCACCACTTTAAATCTTATCAAGATCTGACTCACAAGGGAATCTCCCCATCGCACCCCCTTCAGATTTAGTTATAAGTTGGCACAGTGGATAGGCCTTGATAAACTGAACACAGATCAATTGAGAAAACAGGAAGAAGTTGTGTGGAACTGTGAAAAAATAAGCAAAATATACAAACTGAGTAGTCCATGGACGACATAGGCAACATCGTGACAGTGTAAGCGCAGGAGCGGCGTGGTCCCGTGGTAACGTGAGCAGCAGCAGAATGAGAGGTCCTTGGTTCAAGTCTTCCCTCGAGTGAAAATTTTACTTTCTTTACTTTTTCATAGTTATTATCTGTCCGTTCCTTCACTGACGTCTCTGTTCACTGTAATAAGTTTAGTGTCTTTGTTTTGCGACCGCATCGCAAAACCGTGCGATTAGTAGACGAAAGGACGTGCCTCTCCAATGGGAACCGAAAACATTTAATCGCAAGGTCATAGGTCAACCGATTCCTCCACAGGAAAACATGTCTGATATATTCTATACGACACTGGTGACAGCATGTGCGTCACATGACAGGAATATGTTGTCGACCCACCTAACTTGTACACTTGGCGAATGGGTACAAAGATTCTTCTACCTTGCCCGATTTAGGTTTTCTTGTGGATGTTAATCACTCCCAAAAAAGTGATGAAAACGTAAGAGTTTGTCACATAAACTGAAAATAAAAAATTAAAATTTTCACTCGATGGAAGATTTGAATCAAGGACCTTTCATTCCGCAGCTGCTCACGTTACCACGAGACCACAGCGCTCCTGCCTTCTCAAAGTCCTTGATATTGCATATCTTCCCATGAACTACTCAGTTTGTATTTTTTGCTTATTTTTTTCACAGTTCCACACAACTTCTTCCTGTTTTCTCAATTGATCTGTGTTCAGTTTTTCAAGGCCTAGCAATTTCATTAACAAACAACGTGAACAGCAAGAGTCCGAACACACTTCCCTTGGGCACATCCGGGTTACTTCTACATCTGATGATGACTCTCCATCCAGGATACAATGCTGAGTTCTCCCTAAAAAAAATGTCCTCCGTCCAGTCACAAATTTCACTTGATACCCCATACAATCGTACTTTTCACAAGAAGCGTAAGTGTGATACCAGTTGAAACGTTTTTGGAAATCAACCTGACAGCTTTGATCCAAAGCTTTCAGTGTGTCATGTGAGAAAAGTGCTAGCTGGGTGTTACATGATCGATGTGTCCGGAATGCACGCTGGTTGGCATGGAGGAGGTCATTCTGTTCGAGATCCCTCCTTATGTTTGAGCTCGGAATATGTTCTAAGATTCTACAACAAATAGACGTACTGTGGATCACTTCTACGGCTCTTACTGTAGTGGGGTGTGTGTAACTTGCTCTTATTTCCAAGAGCTGGGCAAGATTTCTTGTTCAGGAATGTTGAAATGTGTTTGAATTCCTAAGGGACCAAACTGCTGCGGTCATCGGTTCGTAGACTTACACACTACTTAAACTAACTTATGCTAAGAACAACACACACACCCATGCCCTAGGGAGGACTCGAACCTCCGGCGGAAGCGGCCGCGCTATCCGTGGCATGGCGCTTCAAACCGCGCGACAACTCAGCGCGTTTTTTTTTTTCCGAAGGGCTTACGACAGATAGAAGGTCAGCCGCGAATTCAGTATTGAATCTGAGAATCGTGAAAGGAGCTGAGTACATGTGTAGCTGAAGAGTGCGAGAACGTACAGTGTTTGGTAACTTGTTTACTGTGACACAATTGAGTAACTTGTTAGCAGTCAGTGGCTTCCAAATATTCTGTCACGAATGGACAACGAAAAGAAAATACGTGACTGTGCAGAAGGACTGGGAAAAAGAAGAAAAACAGTGGGAGAAGAGTGCACATTGCGAAAAGACGTTTAGTCGTGAGAGAGCCGTATTGGAAACAGCTGGGCAGGTGATGCTGCATTACGGGCGCGGGCTGAGCTGCACCGGATGTAAACACAGCGGCATAGGGGGTCGCCTGGCAACGCCGCCAGTCCGGTCTGGGCGCGCCAATGACGTCACGGCCCGCCTGCCCCTTTCAAACGGCAGCTCGGCGGCGGACAGGAAACGGAATGCAACGGCACGTTCTCCGTGCCCTTCTGCGCAGCGCTGTTGTCCGCTCTGTCATTGCCACTGGTATCGAACTGCTGTGGCGCGCAGTTACGTAAAGTGGTGGCCGCCAATGAAATGCTTCTTGCGGCGTATCAACATGGCGTTCGAGCCACAACACGCTACTCGTGACCCAGCCTGTCACATATGACTAGTGCAGGCACTGGGTGAGGTGGTTCTTTCCGGTTCTTATTCATTGTTAATGTGAAACTAAACACGAAGAACTTGCATTAGAATCGACCAAAACTAAACTGCAGTTGAAATGGTTCGTGAGCAGATAGTACATGTACGCGCCAGCCAGGTTGCAGTGGTTCGCGAGCAGATAGTACATATAACGTTATTCCCTGCAACATATCTAGTTTTGCATCTACATCTGCATCTACTTGGCTAATCTGCAACTCACACTTAAGTGCCTGGCCGAGGGTTAATCGAACCTCGTTCACAGTAATTCTCTAATATTCCACTCTCGAACAGCACGCGAGAGAAAGAACACCTGTACCTTTCTTTGAGAGGTCTAATTTCCCTCATTTTATGACGATTATTATTTCTCCCTATGTCCGCGTCCGTAGCGTAGCGGAAACGTTACCGCCTACCACGCAGGGGGCCCGGAATCGATTCCCGGCAGGGGACTGGGTGTCGTGTGTCAAAAAAAATGGTTCAAATGGCTTCTGTGGTCATCAGTCCCCTAGAACTTAGAACTACTTAAACCTAACTAACCGAAGGACATCACACACATCCATGCCCGAGGCAGGATTCGAACCTGCGACCGTAGCAGTCGCGCGGTTCCGGACTGAGCGCTTTAACCGCGAGACCACTGCGGCCGGCTGTCGTGTGTCCTTCACCATCATTTTAATCATCACTGACTCGCAAGTCGCCGATGTGGCGTCACCTAAAAAAGGACTTGCAATATGGCGGCCGAACTCCCCCGAATGGGGCCTCCCGGCCAACAATACCATACGATCATTTCCATTTTTTCATTTCTCCCTTTATTTACAATTTGTACAGAAACCAGATGGCAGTTATAAGAGTCGAGGGACATGAAAGGGAAGCAGTAGTTGGGAAGGGAGTGAGACAGGGTTGTAGCCTCTCCCCGATGTTATTCAATCTGTATATTGAGCAAGCAGTAAAGGAAACAAAAGAAAAATTCGGAGTAGGTATTAAAATCCGTGGAGAAGAAATAAAAACTTTAAGGTTCGCCGATGACATTGTAATTCTGTCAGAGACAGCAAAGGACTTGGAAGAGCAGTTGAACAGAAAGGACAGTGTCTTGAAAGGAAGATATAAGATGAACATCAACAAAAGCAAAACGAGGATAATGGAATGTAGTCGAATTAAGTCGGGTGATGCTGAGGGAATTAGATTAGGAAATGAGACACTTAAAGTAGTAAAGGAGTTTTGCAATTTGGGGAGCAAAATAACTGATGATGTTCGAAGTAGAGAGGATATAAAATGTAGACTGGCAATGGCAAGGAAAGCGTTTCTGAAGAAGAGAAATTTGTTAACATCGAGTATAGATTTAAGTGTCAGGATGTCGTTTCTGAAAGTATTTGTATGGAGAGTAACCATGTATGGAAGTGAAACATGGACGATAAATAGTTTGGACAAGAAGAGAATAGAAGCTTTCGAAATGTGGCGTTACAGAAGAATGCTGAAGATTAGATGGGTAGATGACATAACTAATGAGGAGGTACTGGATAGGATTGGGGAGAAGAGGAGTTTGTAGCACAACTTGACTAGAAGAAGGGATCGGTTGGCAGGACACGTTCTGAGGCATCAAGGGATCACAAATTTAGTATTGGAGGGCAGCGTGGAGGGTAAAAATCGTAGAGGGAGACCGAGAGATGAATACACTAAGCAGATTCAGAAGGATGTAGGCTGCAGTACGTACTGGGAGATGAAGAAGCTTGCACAGGATAGAGTAGCGTGGAGAGCTGCATCAAACCAGTCTCAGGACTGAAGACCACAACATCATTCTCGCTATGTAAGTCGGCGTCGGTCAGAGTGGCCGAGCGGTTCTAGGCGTTTCAGTCTGGAACCGAGCGCGCTTCAGTCTGGAACCGAGCGACCGCTACGGCCGCAGGTTCGAATCCTGCCTCGGGCTTGGATGTGTGTGCTGTCCTTAGGTTAGTTAGGTTTAAGTAGTTCTAAGTTCTAGGGGACTGATGACCGCCGCTGTTAAGTCCCATAGTGCTCAGAGCCATTTCAACCATTTGAAGGTCGGCGTCAACAATATATTTTCGCATTCGGAGGAGAAAGTTGGTGATTGAAATTTCGTGGGAAGATCCTGCCGCTACGAAAAACGCCTTTGTTTTAATGATTTGCACCCCATATCCTGTGTCAAATCCGTGACGCTCTCTACCGTATTTCTCGATAATACAAAACGTGCTACCCTTCTTCGAACTTTCTCAATGTACTCCGTTATTCCTGTATGGTAAGGATCCCACACCGAGCAGCAGTACTCCAAAAGAGGACGGACAGTATCAGTGAAGGCTCTGTCCCTAACCACTCACTAAAATGTTTTTCTCACGGCGCGTTTCGAACGTAAGCTCTTGTCTCTTACATGTTACTCACCAGTACTGCTGCCAGAAACTCAACGCCGTTAGATATTCTGTAGAAGACATCCGATTCAATAACAGCAGTGGACATGGGAGAACAGATATGACACTACTGAAAGTTTTGTTGCAACTACTGTAGGCCCACAGCTTCGATATTTTTCTCAGATCTCCGTTACCGGCTGTATAATTTTTCTAATTAAATTGCTATTGCCCAATTTCTACCTTTTTGTCGTTGCTTGATGATGATTAAAAAGGCGACATTGGCCAATAGCAAATAATTTTGAAGACTGTACAGCCCGTAACGGACAATGTTTTCAGTTGAAAAAGCACTGAAAGTGGGGTGCAGTCGAGAGAATATCTCAATGAATGGGAGGACAAAGTTTAATATCTAGCCAACGTCGGCGTCATCAACTAGCCATGTTCGTTTTGAAGCAAAAGTTCACTATTTGTATATGCGTTTGCTGTTAGTTTTTTTTAAAAGGATTCTGTCGTGTGCAAGCACGATTTTCGTTTTTTTTTTTTTTTCACCTATACATGTTTCAGTGAAGTTTCATCATCAGTGCGTTCCCTTCAGTTTGTTAACAGCACACACTGCAGTTGATGTAGATGTCTGTCATCTGCACTACATTTATAATTTTGGTACAGTTTTTCCGTCTTCAGTTTTTTGATTTCCACTTTGGTGTGACTGTGAAACTGTACTCGCAGAAACATTCTGAATCACTGTTACGAACCGTTTACTGTCGAATGTTTCATAAACAATGAGTCAATGTGTGTTTGCTAGTAACATTTCAGAGTAAAGAAACGTGGAAACCGAAAAACAAATTCAGATGACAAGAAGAATGAATGGAACCCATTGATTATGAGAATTCACTGGAACATACACAGGCGAAAAAGAAAAAAAAAATTGAGCTCGGTCAAAGCAGAATGGTTTTTAATACATACTCACAGCGCGATATTGCAGTGCCTGTGTTATTCGGATTCCTATGCAAAGTTCCTTTGGATGTGCTTGCTTCGTAATCAGAGTAACACAGGCACTGAAGTATCGTACTTACCTGCCGACACCGGGCAAGCGACTTTTAAGTACAACGTCTGAGCAATATGCGTAATGGATGTACGAGTACAGGTCGTAGACGCATGGTTGACGACGTATGGAAGTTTGGGTCTGGCCGTGAGTCATGCACGGGTAGCCAAATAGTACACGCCACGGTAGCTCAGCTACCCTCTCTAACAAGAAAATTGAGTGAATGGTTCAACGAAGAACCTAAATGGGCGTCATCGGACATCCGCCCCTAACAAATTCAACGAACAATATAGAACAAAATGAGATTTAAAAAAATGGTAAGGCGACCGTTCGCGATAAGCGGGAAATGCGGGTTCTAGTCCCGGTCCAGCACAAATTTTCATTGTCGTCATTCCATTCTACAACTGATGGTAGACCTTATTCGCAATTGCGAATTCATTTGATGTACATACTCGTAGCCATGTTCTTGTAGCTCTGACTATTGATTAAAACTGATAGTAACGGAGAAGAAGAAACTTTTCCCTGTATCAGTGTATTACAAGGCGTTTCTGTGTCAGTCATTATAATCTTCAGGTGACGTACAATGGTACAAGTGATTTTTGGACTTCGCGTGCTATTGTTTTCTCCGCCATAGCCTATGCGTAACTCTACATTAAAAAATCTCCTACAATTTCATTTATGTCAATTTTTTGGGATAAAGATGTTCTATTATTAACTACTGCACATACCTGTTCGGCAACAGAAAAGTTCACTCATTTTAGTGGCTAGAAAGCACTGATCATGCTTAGGCACTTTTGTCAGTAATTTTATGTGTCATATGATATTACAAAGATGTTACAACATATTTGACCATCAAGGAGGAATATTTACGGAATAATCGTAGTGTAATGTGGATGCAGCCAACGTCAAACTGAAATAGTTGTGTAGCGTTGGAATATCGCTATTGTTTACACTTTACACCAAGATCGAGCTTTACTGTTACACTTACTTGCCACAGTTTTAAACATTTATTTATTAGTGACGGCAAAGGCGAATATTTGTGGCTCTTACTGATATAAACTGAACGATGCCAAAGGAAGGAAACTTACATTTTATTGACAAGTGCTACAAAGGCCCAATTATAGTCATTATACCAGTAAAAGGGCCCTCTCTCGCTCAATATTTATTGCGTGATATCGAGTACTGCGCTGTAACTTTGACCGTCTGAAATTGGTATTGACGGTTTGCGTAATACTGAAGAAAACTGCAGAGCTGTAAAAAGTATTGGCTCTCGCTCAAATCTGTTGTGCAGTATATTGTACCACGTAAGAATGGTACTGCGCAATACACGGCAGTTCAATTGGCTGCGAACGAATTTCCGCAAAGAACTGAAAAAAAAATGTATGACAGAAGATCAGGAAGTGGACTGGAAGGTGTGTATGAGAAATGAATTTTGCTATCGATCAGGAAACGCTAGATACCTCGTTGTCCGTAATAGCAGAGGAAACTGAAGATCATGGTGTTATTACAGTAAGTATATATGTTTATTTTACTTGTAACGGTTCTCAGAATTGACAAATAAGGACAGTGGTGCTGTCCATTGAGCATGCATGGTTTCACAGAGCAGACATAAGATAGCGTAAGCTTTCAGTCAGTAAAAAGTCAATAATTATTTACTTCGTTTGTAAAAGTCGTTACAGTGGAGAAACACATAGAAAACAGCACACGTACGCGATAAATCGCGCAGTTCATTTGTTTGATTTGTAATTAGTTGTTATAGAGGTCTCAAAACCTGCGCTGCCGTGAATGAGCCCCTGCTCCATTGAGATCTTGACTGGTAGCTTTTCAGATTATTTTCGACCGTTGTGCTTTGTTTCCGCTTTTGTGTAGCGAGACAAACATTCAACATCAATACATGCGAATTCCACATCGCCGAGCGACTACATGTTCTCTATGAAGTCGGAGTTCTGACGCTTCCAGGACATAAATATTGCACGGAGTTACTGAGTCTTTCGTTGCGTCGCATGCTGCGCGATATACTCGTATTTACACAATAATACCTCAGTAATAATGAGCATGAGAGCACCGCTCAACAAGCGCTTCACAGTTTGATTGATTGTATGGCCATATATTTGTGGTGACTGGAATTCGTCAGTAGGAAAAGGGAGAGAAGGAAACATAGTAGGTGAATATGGATTGGGGCTACGAAATGAAAGAGGAAGCCGCCTGATAGAATTTTGCACAGAGCATAACTTAATCATAACTAACACTTGGTTCAAGAATCATAAAAGAAGGTTGTATACCTGGAAGAATCCTGGAGATACTAAAAGGTATCAGATAGATTATATAATGGTAAGACAGAGATTTAGGAACCAGGTTTTAAATTGTAAGACATTTCCAGGGGCAGATGTGGATTCTGACCACAATCTATTGGTTATGAACTGCAGATTGAAACTGAAGAAACTGCAAAAAGGTGGGAATTTAAGGAGATGGTACCTGGATAAACTGAAAGTACCAGAGGTTGTAGAGAGTTTCAGGGAGAGCATAAGGGAACAATTGACAGGAATGGGGGAAAGAAATACAGTAGAAGAAGAATGGGTAGCTCTGACGGATGAAGTAGTGAAGGCAGCAGACGATCAAGTAGGTAAAAAGACGAGGGCTAATAGAAATCCTTGGGTAACAGAAGAAATATTGAATTTAATTGATGAAAGGAGAAAATATAAAAATGCAGTAAATGAAGCAGGCAAAAAGGAATACAAACGTCTAAAAAATGAGATCGACAGGAAGTGCAAAATGGCTAAGCAGGGATGGCTAGAGGACAAATGTAAGGATGTAGAGGCTTGTCTCACTAGGGGTAAGATAGATACTGCCTACAGGAAAATTAAAGAGACCTTTGGAGAGAAGAGAACCACTTGTATGAATAGCAAGAGCTCAGATGGCAACCCAGTTCTAAGCAAAGAAGGGAAGGCAGAAAGGTGGAAGGAGTATATAGAGGGTTTATACAAGGGCAATGTACTTGAGGACAATATTATGGAAATGGAAGAGGATGTAGATGAAGACGAAATGGGAGATAAGATACTGCGTGAAGAGTTTGATAGAGCACTGAAGGACCTGAGTCGAAACAAGGCCCCGGGAGTAGACAACATTCCATTAGAACTACTGATGGCCTTGGGAGAGCCAGTCATGTCAAAACTCTACCATCTGGTGAGCAAGATGTATGAGACAGGCGAAATACCCTCAGACTTCAAGAAGAATATAATAATTCCAATCCCAGATGTGAAAATTACCTAACTATCAGTTTAATATGTCACAGCTGCAAAATACTAACGCGAATTCTTTACAGACGAATGGAAAAACTGGTAGAAGCGGACCTCGGGGAAGATCAGTTTGGATTCCGTAGAAATGTTGGAACACGTGGGGCAATACTAACCTTACGACTTATCTTAGAAGAAAGATTAAGAAAAGGCAAACCTACGTTTCTAGCATTTGTAGACTTAGAGAAAGCTTTAGACAACGTTAACTGGATTACTCTCTTTCAAATTCTGAAGGTGGCAGGGGTAAAATACAGGGAGCAAAAGGCTATTTACAATTTGTACAGAAACCAGATGGCAGTTATAAGAGTCGACGGGCATGAAAGGGAAGCACTGGTTGGGAAAGGAGTGAGACAGGGTTGTAGCCTCTCCCCGATGTTATTCAATCTGTATATTGAGCAAGCAGTTGTTGTTGTTGTTGTGGTCTTCAGTCCTGAGACTGGTTTGATGCAGCTCTTCATGCTACTCTATCCTGTGCAAGCTTTTTCATCTCCCAGTACCTACTGCAACCTACATCCTTCTGAATCTGCTTAGTGTATTCATCTCTTGGTCTCCCCCTATGATTTTTACCCTCCACGCTGCCCTCAAATACTAAATTGGTGATCCCTTGATGCCTCAGAACATGTCCTACCAACCGATCCCTTCTTCTGGTCAAGTTGTCCCACAAACTTCTCTTCTCCCCAATCCTATTCAATACTTCCTCATTAGTTATGTGATCTACCCATCTAATCTTCAGCATTCTTCTGTAGCACCACATTTCAAAACCTTCTATTCTCTTCTTGTCCAAACTATTTACCGTCCATGTTTCACTTCCATACATGGCTACACTCCATACAAATACTTTCAGAAATAACTTCCTGACACTTAAATCTATACTCGATGTTAACAAATTTCTCTTCTTCAGAAACGCTTTCCTTGCCATTGCCAGTCTACATTTTATATCCTCTCTACTTCGTCCATCATCAGTTATTTTGCTCCCCAAATAGCAAAACTCCTTTACTACTTTAAGTGTCTCTTTTCCTAATCTAATACCCTCAGCATCACCCGACTTAACTCGACTACATTCCATTATCTTCGTTTTGCTTTTGTTGATGTTCATCTTATATCCTCCCTTCAAGACACCATCCATTCCGTTCAACTGCTCTTCCAAGTCCTTTGCTGTCTCTGACAGAATTACAATGTCATCGGCGAACCTCAAAGTTTTTATTTCTTCTCCATGGATTTTAATACCTACTCCAAATTTTTCTTTTGTTTCCTTTACTGCTTGCTCAATATACAGATTGAATAACATCGGGGAGGGGCTACAACCCTGTCTTACTCCCTTCCCAACCACTGCTTCCCTTTCATGTCCCTCAACTCTTATAACTGCCATCTGGTTTCTGTACAAGTTGTAAATAGCCTTTCGCTCCCTGTATTTTACCCCTGCCACCTTTAGAATTTGAAAGAGAGTATTCCAGTCAACATTGTCAAAAGCTTTCTCTAAGTCTACAAATGCTAGAAACGTAGGTTTGCCTTTCCTTACTCTATTTTCTAAGATAAGTCGTAAGGTCAGTATTGCCTCACGTGTTCCAGTATTTCTACGGAATCCAAACTGATCTTCCCCGAGGTCAGCTTCTACTAGTTTTTCCATTCGTCTGTAAAGAATTCGTGTTAGTACTTTGCAGCTGAGGCTTATTAAACTGATTGTTCGGTAATTTTCACATCTGTCAACACCTGCTTTCTTTGGGATTGGAATTATAATATTCTTCTTGAAGTCTGAGGGTATTTCGCCTGTTTCATACATCTTGCTCACCAGATGGTAGAGTTTTGTCAGGACTGGCTCTCCCAAGGCCGTCAGTAGTTCCAATGGAATGTTGTCTACTCCGGGGGCCTTGTTTCGACTCAGGTCCTTCAGTGCTCTGTCAAACTCTTCACGCAGTATCGTATCTCCCATTTCATCTTCATCTACATCCTCTTCCATTTCCATAATATTGTCCTCAAGTGCATCGCCCTTGTATAGACCCTCTATATACTCCTTCCACCTTTCTGCTTTCCCTTCTTTGCTTAGAACTGGGTTTCCATCTGAGCTCTTGATGTTCATACATGTGGTTCTCTTATCTCCAAAGGTCTCTTTAATTTTCCTGTAGGCAGTATCTACCTTACCCCTAATGAGATAGGCCTCTACATCCTTACATTTGTCCTCTAGCCATCCCTGCTTAGCCATTTTGCACTTCCTGTCGATCTCATTTTAGAGACGTTTGTACTCCTTTTTGCCTGCTTCATTTACTGCATTTTTATATTTTCTCCTTTCATCAATTAAATTCAATATTTCTTCTGTTACCCAAGGATTTCTACTAACCCTCTTCTTTTTACCTACTTGATCGTCTGCTGCCTTCACTACTTCATCCCTCAGAGCTACCCATTCTTCTTCTACTGTATTTCTTTCCCCCATTCCTTTCAATTGTTCCCTTATGCTCTCCCTGAAACTCTGTACAACCTCTGGTTCTTTCAGTTTATCCAGGTACCATCTCCTTAAATTCCCACCTTTTTGCAGTTTCTTCAGTTTTAATCTACAGGTCATAACCAATAGATTGTGGTCAGAGTCCACATCTGCCCCTGGAAATGTCTTACAATTTAAAACCTGGTTCCTAAATCTCTGTCTTACCATTATATAATCTATCTGATACCTTTTAGTATCTCCAGGGTTCTTCCATGTATACAACCTTCTATCATGATTCTTAAACCAAGTGTTAGCTATGATTAAGTTGTGCTCTGTGCAAAATTCTATCAGGCGGCTTCCTCTTTCATTTCTTAGCCCCAATCCATATTCACCTACTACGTTTCTTTCTCTCCCTTTTCCTACACTCGAATTCCAGTCACCCATGACTATTAAATTTTCGTCTCCCTTCACTATCTGAATAATTTCTTTTATTTCATCATACATTTCTTCAATTTCTTCGTTATCTGCAGAGCTAGTTGGCATATAAACTTGTACTACTGTAGTAGGTGTGGGCTTCGTATCTATCTTGGCCACAATAATGCGTTCACTATGCTGTTTGTAGTAGCTTACCCGAATTCCTATTTTCCTATTCATTATTAAACCTACTCCTGCATTACCCCTATTTGATTTTGTGTTTATAACCCTGTAGTCACCTGACCAGAAGTCTTGTTCCTCCTGCCACCGAACTTCACTAATTCCCACAATATCTAACTTTAACCTATCCATTTCCCTTTTTAAATTTTCTAACCTACCTGCCCGATTAAGGGATCTGACATTCCACGCTCCGATCCGTAGAACGCCAGTTTTCTTTCTCCTAATAACGACATCCTCTTGAGTAGTCCCCGCCCGGAGATCCGAATGGGGGACTATTTTACCTCCGGAATATTTTACCCAAGAGGACGCCATCATCATTTAATCATACAGTAAAGCTGCATGCCCTCGGGAAAAATTACGGCCGTAGTTTCCCCTTGCAGTAAAGTAAACAAAAGAAAAATTCGGAGTAGGTATTAAAATTCATGGAGAAGAAGTAAAAACTTTGAGGTTCGCCGATTACATTGTAATTCTGTCAGAGACAGCAAAGGACTTGGAAGAGCTGTTGAACGGAATGGACAGTGTCTTGAAAGGAGGATATAAGATGAACATCAACAAAAGCAAAACGAGGATAATGGAATGTAGTCAAATTAAATCGGTTGATACTGAGGGAATTAGATTAGGAAATGAGACACTTAAAGTTGTAAAGGAGTTTTGCTATTTAGGGAGTAAAATAACTGATGATGGTCGAAGTAGAGAGGATATAAAATGTAGACTGGCAATGGCAAGGAAATCGTTTCTGAAGAAGAAAAATTTGTTAACATCGAGTATAGATTTAAGTGTCAGGAAGTCGTTTCTGAAAGTATTTGTATGGAGTGTAGCCATGTATGGAAGTGAAACGTGAATGATAATTAGTTTGGACAAGAAGAGAATAGAAGCTTTCGAAGTGTGGTGCTACAGAAGAATGCTGAAGATAAGGTGGGTAGATCACGTAACTAATGAGGGGGTATTGAATAGGATTGGGGAGAAGAGAAATTTGTGGCACAACTTGACTAGAAGAAGGGATCGGTTGGTAGGACATGTTTTGAGGCATCAAGGAATCACAAATTTAGCATTGGAGGGCAGCGTGGAGGGTAAAAATCGTAGAGGGAGTCCAAGAGATGAATACACTAAGCAGATTCAGAAGGATGTAGGCTGCAGTAGGTACTGGGAGATGAAGAAGCTTGCACAGGATAGAGTAGCACGGAGAGCTGCATCAAACCAGTCTCAGGACTGAAGACCACAACAACAACAACATATTTGTGGGACAAGTGCTGGATAAATACGATTGTATGTAGATGTGCTGTCACTCAATCCGTTGGATGTGTATACATTTCGAGCTATGTCCATCAGCGTGACTGTCTGTCATTGTTATTCAGTTTTCCAAGCCATCGTGATTATTTTACAATAATCATAAAAATCCCTTGGCGTAGCGGATGATAATGTGCGATTAATATCATTGGTCAACAATGTATTTGGTTCCTAAGTAATAAATATCAACTAAATGTAGTATCCTGATTTTAAAAATACCAGTAAAAATCACTAACTGGTTCTAGTTTCTTAGATATCACGTTATGTTAGGTTAGTTACTCTTACAATGAGACATCAAACGTTCTTTTATATTACATAAATAAAACTTTTTTTCGTTTCAGGTTTGCAGCATCCTGTCTGAGCCAATGATCACTTTCGCAATGCTCGTGTGTGAATAATAGTGACAATTTCTATTATATTTGTGGCGAGTTCATAATTAATACACAGAAGAGCAAGCTGAGGCCTGTTGTATGCAAAGCTGATCAACTTTACTTTGGATACAAGGTGGGTGACCAGGAAAATGGATGGGCTGCCCATTTCTGCTGTAATAGCTGTGCTATGCTTCTAGGGGAGTGACTGAATGGAAAAACATACATCTAGCGATTTGCAGTGTCCGTGGTTTGGTGAGAACCAAAGAACCATCCGATGACTGTTAGTTTTGTGCAACTCCATCGATAAGAGGCATGACAATGGCAAATAAAAGTTGGATTGCGTATCCAAACTTATACGCAGCACTTTGGCCTGTTTCCCACAGCCCAGAGTTGTCTGTACCTCAACCACCTGTACATTGGGCTACCGACGAAGGAGAACATTTTATTATCCCCTAATGCACCTGAGATACAAGATGAAGATTTTACAATTAATGTGTCACAGATTCGTCGTCCTACACAGGAAGAACTCGACGATCTTGCTCTGGATCTAGAACTTAGCAAGTCCAAAGCACAACTTCCGGGTTCCCTGTTGAAAGAGTGGAATATAATTCCTACGGCATTAGTATCTCCTATCGACAGCGGCACAAGGTATTTGAAGATTTTTAGCAGTGGATGGAACCGTCTGTTTCTGCAACAATATTGATGGGTTTGTGGCAGCATTAGGAAATGAACACAACCCACAAGAATGGAGGCTTTAGGCTTTTCATAGATGTCTCAAAGGTGAGCCTGAAATGTGTGCTCCTCCATAATGGGAATGAGAAAAGCTCCATTCCTGTTGTGCATGCTGCAGAGATGAAGTGGCCATACAACTCAATGAAGCATATTCTACACTGTCTACAATAACCTGCCTTTACGTGGAAAATCTGTGCTGCTCCCAAGATTGTAGCGTTCCTCTGATGTATGCGGTTGGGATATACCAATGGCCAAAGCGAAGCAACCCAGAACCAGAACCGGAGAATAAGAATGTGGTGTCACCGCCAGACACCACACTTGCTAGGTGGTAGCTTAAATCGGCCGCGGTCCATTTAGTACATGTCGGACCCGCGTGTCGCCACTGTGTGATCGCAGACCGAGCGCCACCACAAGGCAGGTCTCGAGATACGGAATAGCACTCGCCCCAGTTGTACGACGACTTTGCTAGCGACTACACTGACGAAGCCTTTCTCTCATTTGCCGAGAGACAGTTAGAATAGCCTTCAGCTAAGTCCATGGCTACGACCTAGCAAGGCGCCATTAGCCTTACATAGTTTGATAGTTATCGTATGAAATGTCTCATCAAGAACGATGTATACAACAAGGATGATTAAAAGTTAAGTATTAAAACAGCTACGTACTTTTCTTGTTACCACTTATTACGTATCCTGTTTCAGACCTCTATCTAGCCTAAGTGAGATTACGCGTGCCTTTCGGCTACTTCAGTGTGGCGTAGCTGTCTTGTTACGCCACAACAAAGAATGTACTGTATAATTCTCTTGTCCATAGGGAACAGATTCTGCTGCGACATGAGTAAGAAGAGAGCAGCCTATGAGTGCCTCTAAGAGATGTTTCCTTACATGACAGATGATAAACTAAGGGAATGTGTATTTATCGGTCCACGAAATAGGACAGTCACGAAGAGCAATCATTTCGCTGAACTAATGGACGAAAAGGAAAAAAAAAAGGACGTGATCATTAATTTCCTTGGAAACAGAAAGCAGAAAATTATGTGGAATTAGTGCAGACTATGGTAACATGTTTCCAAAACATCGAGTGTCACATGTTTCTTAAGCTGCACTACTTACACTTACACCTAAACTTCTTTGCAGAGTATCTCGGTGCTGTTAGAGATGAACAGTGGGAGAGGTTCCATCATCGTATATATACGATGGAGAAGCACTACCAGGGAAAACGGAATACTAAAATGTTAGCAAACTACAGCTGGACTATTATATATATATATATATATATATATATATATATATATATATATATATATATATATATATATATATATATATATATATATATATATATATATATATATATATATATATATATATATATATATATATGTGTGTGTGTTTGTTTGTAAATGTGCATAGATATACACGAAAATTATGTCCGTAATAAATACACTGAAGTTACGAGATACGGAATAGCACTCGCCCCAGTTGTACGACGACTTTGCTAGCGACTACACTGACGAAGCCTTTCTCTCATTTGCCGAGAGACAGTTAGAATAGCCTTCAGCTAAGTCCATGGCTACGACCTAGCAAGGCGCCATTAGCCTTACATAGTTTGATAGTTATCGTATGAAATGTCTCATCAAGAACGATGTATACAACAAGGATGATTAAAAGTTAAGTATTTCGTGGACCGATAAATACACATTCTTTGTTGTGGCGTAACAAGACAGCTACGCCACACTGAAGTAGCCGAAAGGCACGCGTAATCTCACTTAGGCTAGATAGAGGTCTGAAACAGGATACGTAATAAGTGGTAACAAGAAGGTATATGGAAGTGCCACACACAGAAAACAAACAAACAGAAAATAAGTATTAAGTACATGCAGGATGTGTGTAATGTGTATACACTTACAAGAAAATGGCTATATCACAAAAATAAGAACCACTAAATAATTTTAGTACTTTTTCCGTATTCGGTGAAGTACAATGCATCGAATACAGCTTGTTTATCTAGGAACCTGATAAAAAGGTTTTTATTAGTTGACCATTGTATTTATAGTCCCATTAAGTATGAACAAAGATTGTACTGCAAAGTAAAAACTCAAGAATTACTTCCCTAAAATATTTCAGTGTGTGTTAAATTGCTAATCTGCTGCATGTCATTGCTCCAGATTCTAAGTTTTTCAGGACTGTTCACTTTGGCTCACATGAAAGCCATTGTTTCGCAATGCCATAGCAGCGAAATTTATTCGAAGAGAAACTCAGCAATGGTATCAGTGTGCAGAACAAAACCTAAAATATACCCATGGCTAACCTTTGTTTTTTCCGCCTCTGTAGCCGAGTGGTCAACAAAGACGGTGTTTGATCTACGGTTATACTTCCTGATCGTATATTGATTGTTGTTATAATAAAGTTTACTGCACCAAATGTCATGCGAATGACTCGGGTTCGATTCCCGGTACTGCTCGTGCTCATGTACGGGTAATTTCAACTATCGCCATCTTGAAAGTCGCGTTAGTAGCGTTTCCAAAACTTGATGTGTAGAAACGCTAACATGCATGCTAGGATAGTGGTGAGGGGATACGTGTGTAAGTAATTCAAGCTGTGCTTAAACCGTTAAGGATTAGTAATGACGTGATACGAGGGGCATCCACTAAGTAATACAACACTTTTGTCGACCAGTTTCGTTTGAAAAAGTGTAGAATTCGTTGTCGAACGTCGTGGAATATTCCGGCTTCAGTCCCTATAGTTTCATGAAATTCCGATACGGGGCATGGCTATACGTAGCCTTCAAAATGGGGTCTTTAGCAAAGATGCGTTCCAAACAGAGAGCTGACATTGAGTTTCTTTTGGTGTAAAACCAGAGCGTCGCAGATATTCGTGTCTACCGAGACCTGGCAGTGAACAAAACCACGGTGAGTCGTTGGGCGAGGTGTCATCATCGCAACGCGGTCCCGCAAATCTGTTCGATCTATCGCGTGCCGGCCGCCCGCACACGGATGTGAGGCCTGCAATGTCGGAACGTGTGGACACTCTCATTCGAGGTGGTCGACGGATCGCAATCTAAACACCTCGCTGCACAACTGGACGTCTCTGTTGGTAGTGCTGGCATACTTGTCCAGCGGTGAGGGTTCTAACATTCTGCGTGGTGTCTGTTTGTTCTAAGTCGTGTCTTCCTACCACTTTCGCGCAACGACGCTCTGAGCGTGTTTTTTAGGTAATTGACTAGTTTGAACCTGGGACCTGTTGCTGGTAAGGAGATGCATGGAGGCTTAATTAAATAGAATGCAAATATTTTTAATTTTAGTAGCTGACTGTCCGGTTACGCTGTCTCGTAACCGGTTGGCCCTGACTAGTATTAGAACGCAATCTGACTGCATAGAATAACAACAAAGAATGAAAGGAAATTTCCGATACCACAATTAATTAATTAAGTCCCCAGCAACTATAAAAAGCTACGAAACCAAAACTACGAACAACAAAGCACAAGTGTAACTGTTCTGTGTGTGGAAGTGTGATTCAACGTACACATCTGGCACGGTTCTTCCTCAATAAGACAAGATATTTTAAATACCATTTACACTGAATTAATTAAAAAAACTGAAATACTATAACTGCACATAGAAACCCGAATTACAGTCTAATACATGAACACAAGCCAGATGCTTTGTTGACTGAACCTGTGACCAAGAGGCATTGTTAGTTAGAAAATTTAAAAAAAAAATAAAAAAAATGTTTTTTACCTTCATATATATTGACTAAAAATACACTCTGATCATTACACCATCTCCATTCGAACAACATCTGCTGTCTAGCCCATCAAAACAACTGCACACGACATGGCCTCAAATAGTACAGCTATCAACATCCTCTCAGCAAAGCACTAACCACCACAACTTCTGAACAAGCACTGCCAGTGGAGGCGACGAAACAAAACTCCTTGGCGCGATCTCTGGCGCTGTGACTCAGTGTAGCTACCTTTCAGAGGCGCCAGACCACACATGACATGTAGAGTTCAGAAGAGTTCAGTGAGACTAGCGATGATATAATCAAATACTTAATGATTTCAGAGTCAGCTCCACTGCACTCCTTGTAAAAGAATCTTAATACTAACTAAATTTAGTGGAAGGGGTCCAAGGCTTTCCTATTTTTAATTAGCTGGTAAAATAACGTCGAAAAGCAGTTAAGTTTACCATTGGAATTTTTATTCTACTCACAAAACATTGTTTATAAATTGCACTATTGATAAAAGGAAATTTTTTAATACGGGATGGTGAAAACCAACTGCGTTCAACAAAAATGTAAACGAATAATCCCTGAATGGGTTTCCAAGTTCTATAATGGATCGCAGGATGACCTATGTCATATCACATCTATAATCTAGGTTTAAGCTAAGTTTCATAAAAGAGAAAACTATCAAAATGGTCTACAGTGGCCCTCAATTATTTTTAATTACTTATCTAACTTGTTGTAAATTACAGTGGCTGAAGTGGCTTCCCAATAATTATATAACAGAAAAATCTTCGCGTTTCAGATTTTAACTTCAAGTAGCAAATGTGAATACCACGAAGTTTAATTGACGATCGACACTAGTATTACGTAAAAAGGGGATGTAACAGAAGAGACTTCTGCAGTTCTGAGTGAAGCCTTATGCGCTCTTATGCGTCATTGCGTGCGTTCATTACCTTGTCAGTGGTTAGGCAGCATCATGGGCGGCGGGCGGCGAAGCTCCACACACCTCGCCATCTCGGTAGCAACTTCCTCGAGCTTCTCCTTACTACAATTTACCCAAGTTGGTTTAAGAAAAGGTAACTGGCTGTGTTTTCAACTGACCAATCAGGGTCTCAATGTTAACCTTAAGCTCCGCCTACAAAAATTCTATCCAATGAGAAACGTTATAGTTTTCATTCTGGGGCAATGTTTTTAATGTCTGCTACGTAACAGATACGTGTATAGTGTCACTCTAAAACTTGCAGCTGGTGTGGCCCTTTTAGTGTTATCGTAAGATCTATACTCTTCTTCTGGAGGGCTCTATCTTTTAACATGGGCTGGGGGGTGAACCTCCCGGCGATCGGCCGGCGATGTGGGTGTCCCTTATCGTAGGGCCTTCTAGCCTACACAGCTCTGCTCTCAGCTTCTGTTCTCGTTTCTCCCCTCGGAACTGCATCTGTTTCACAGTGGGAAGGTATGAATGCATTTAAGCGTTCTTGTGTTAGTCTGTGATATTCCATTTGCTCACTCGTTGATCGTATTACTTTGGTTAATTTAATGTCAGGATTCATTCGGAGCTATGTGACATATTGCCGGATTTACTATCATGTCAGGGTTTTCATGGAAGGTGTTGGATTTGCTTGACACGTTACAGGGTACGCAAGGTGTTTGCCCGCTGGATTCCTCGCTGGCTAATAACTGGTCATGAAGAGCAATGGAGCATCATTTGTGCAGAATTACTTGCGCATTACGAGGCTGATCGTGACAATGTTTTGTCGAACATCGTTACAGGCGATGGGACATCACTTTGAACTGGAAACAAGTCGGCAATCCTTGGAGTGGAGCCAAGGAGTGGCCTCACACGAGTCTACGCATCTGAAAGGAGCTCATAAAACTTCACTGAACTGTCGTTTCTCATCCACCCTATTGTCCGGGTCTTGTACCGTCCGGATTCCATCTCTTTGGCCCAACGAAGGATGCACCCTGGAGGAAGCAGTTACTTGGATGGTGGAGAGTTTATTGACGCAGCAGCACGTTGACTTTGACGTCGACCAGTAAAGTGGTACCATGTGTGCATACAGACCCTCCCAGTAAGGTGTCTTAAGGCCGTCGCACTGAAATGAGATTGTTTTGAAAAGCCGGCCGGTGTGGCCGAGCGGTTCTAGGCGCTACAGTCTGGAACCGCGCGACCGCTGCGGTCGCAGGTTCGAATCCTGCCTCGGGCATGGATGTGTGTGATGTCCTTAGGTTAGTTAGGTTTAAGTAGTTCTAAGTTCTAGGGGACTGATGACCTCAGCAGTTAAGTCCCATAGTGCTCAGAGCCATTTGAACCATTTTTTTTTTTTGTGATTCTTGCTTTGGAAGAGCGCAACTGTGTGGGAACCGCTGGTTTCATGCAAGATTGGGCAAGCCTCACGTCGCTCGCGAAGTGAAAGATCTGTTTAATGATATCATCCACGAATGTTTTATCTCTAGAGGTTTTCCAGATGCATGGCCTCCGAGATCGTCTGATATGAACCGGTGTGAGTTTTGGTTCTGGGGATATCTAACCGAACGCCTTTACTAGGGAGACCTTTGGTCTCCACCTGATGTGAAGGCCAGTGTACAGGAAAACGTTGTTCAGATTCCACCAGAACTGCTGTGAGTAAGTGGTAATCACGTCGTTTTACAACGTAGCATCTCACAATTAAAAAATATTCTGAGCTATCATGCCGTGGTGGAAGGGATTTCACTCAGTAGCGATCCAGGGCGTCAATCGGACATTCAACAAAGCTACGATTCCCATTGGAAATGTCCTCCATAATGGGGACGAAACGTCGAGTTTTAATGTGTAATCACTTCGACCACGCCATAATAGTCCAGAATGTTTTTATTAATTGTGACTGTTCCGGCAGTGAAGTGTACATTTTACAATGCAGCATCTCGCCGACGTCTATAGTGCTCATACTGAACGAACTGTGAAAACGGGCACTTGTTTGATGTTTTGTGCCCATGTCCCGTTCGTGATCCATTACGTATGGAAGCATATCTATACGTCTTTCTTGCATTCACAGCGCCAGTTTTGCACTTGGTGGCCAAAACTGGAACTCATTTTTTCCGACGTAAATCTGTTCCGCATTAACGCATTAGACTATGTACCAAGTTTTACTGCCATACGATCTGTGTACCAGGGATCCGACTGTTCGTTCGTAGGTTTGTGGATGCAAGTGACATTACACCTCTAAGCCCAGGTCATGTAATTCGCGTAAATAACGGGCTGCTGATATGCTTACGCGATGATGGTGCCCGGTAGCGACCCGGATGGTTTCCATAGGATTTACATCAGGCTAATTTGGCCGCCGAGACATCAACGTGAGTTCACAGTAATGCTCCTCAAACCACTGTAGCACGGTTCGGGCATGAAACGATGCAGGTGATCCGCAGCTGTCAGCGTGTCTTCGATTACCACCGCAGGTCCCACGCAAGTGCAGGAGAATGCCTCCCACATCATATTGCTGCTCCCACCAGCCTGTGTCCGTGACGCTCCGCACTTTTCGAGCCGCCGTTCACCTCGATGACAGCGTTTGTGGAGACGACCATCGACATGTTGATTTCCTTTGATCGACGGTCGAATGCCGTTCGTTCCGCGCCTACTGCAATCGTAATGGACGATATGAACACGTAGGGGTGGTCTGCTGCGGAGCTCTTTGTTCAACAATGTACGATGAAAGGTGTGCTCCGAAACACTTGAGCGTGCATCAGCATTGTGTTCTTTCGCAGATATGTCACACATCAACGTCTATCCTACACTACTGGCCATTAAAATTGCTACACCAAGAAGAAATGAAGATGATAAACGGGTACTCATTGGACAAATATATTATACTAGAACTGACATGTGATTACAAAAAAATGGTTCAAATGGCTCTGAGCACTATGGGACTTAACATCTGTGGTCATCAGCCCCCTAGAACTTAGAACTACTTAAACCTAACTAACCTAAGGACATCACACACATCCATGCCCGAGGCAGGATTCGAACCTGCGACCGTAGCAGTCGCGCGGTTCCGCACTGAGCGCCTAGAACCGCTAGACCACCGCGGCCGGCACATGTGATTACATTTTCACGCAATTTGGGTGCATAGATTCTGAGAAATCAGTACCCAGAATAACCACCTCTGGCCGTAATAACGGCCTTGATACGCCTGGGCATTGAGTCAAACAGAGCTTGGATGGCGTGTACACGTACAGCTGCCCATGCAGCTTCAACACTATACCACAGTTCATCAAGAATAGTGACTGGTGTATTGTGACGAGCCAGTTGCTCGCCCACCATTGACCAGACGTTTTCAATTGGTGAGAGATCTGGCCAGGGCAGCAGTCGAACATTTTATGTATGCAGAAAGGCCCGTATAGGACCTGCAACATGCGGTCGTGCATTATCCTGCTGAAATGTAGGGTTTCGCAGGGATCGAATGAAGGGTAGAGCCAAGGGTCGTAGCACGTCTGAAATGTAACGTCCACTATTCAAAGCGCTGTCAATGCGAACAAGAGGTGACCGGGACGTGTAACCAGTGGCACCCCATAGCATCACGCCGGGTGATACGGCAGTATGGCAATGACGAATACACGCTTCCAATGTGCGTTCACCGCGATGTCGCCAAACACGGATGTGATCGTCATGATGCTGTAATCAGAACCTGGATTCATCCGAAAAAATGGAGTTTCGCCATTCGTGCACCCAGGTTCGTCATTGAGTACAGCATCGCAGGCGCTCCTCTCTGTGATGCAGCGTCAAGGGTAACCACAGCCATGGTCTCCGAGCTGATAGTCCTTGCTGGTGCAAATGTCGTCGAACTGTTCGTGCAGATGGTTGTTATCCTGCAAACGTCCCGATCTGTTGACTCAGGGATCGAGACGTGGCTGCACGATCCGTTACAGCCATGCGGATAAGATGCCTGTCATCTCGACTGCTAGTGATACAAGGCCGTTGGGATCCAGCACGGCGTTCCGTATTACCCTCCTGAATCCACCGATTCCATATTCTGCTAACAGTCATTGGATCTCGACCAACGCGAGCAGCAATGTCGCAATACGATAAACCGCAATCGCGATAGGCTACAATCCGACCTTTATCAAAGTCGGAAACGTGATGATACGCATTTCTCCTCCTTACACGAGGCATCACAACAACGTTTCACCAGGCAACGCCAGTCAACTGCTGTTTGTGTATGAGAAATCGGTTGGAAACTTGCCTCATGACAGCACGTTGTAGGTGTCGCCACCGGCGCCAAGCTTGTGTGAATGCTCTGAGAAGCTAATCATTTGCATATCACAGCATCTTTTTCCTGTCGGTTAAATTTCACGTCTGTAGCACGTCGTCTTCGTGGTGTAGCAATTTTAATGGCCAGTAGTGTACTTTACAGAGCACACAAGCCTTCGAACCCCACGTTATGTGAAGAGTCGTGGACGTCCAACAAAATAGCGCGTACTGGTAGTTTCACTGTCCTCGTACCTCTTTCCGTGGATGCTCACGCCAATATCACGTGAACATTAGACCGGCTTCGCCGCTTGCAAGATACTCGCTCACAGGCTCTGGGTAATAATAATCTGCCCTTTGTCAGAGTTATTATCTCAATGGACTCAGCCCATATCTTCGCTCTGGCGATCCCCCGTCCGTGTCTGCTCCGCTTTCACACTTTTGTTGCCGTGTCACGAGCCCGCAGCGCCACCACGCGGCATCCAGCGTCGCGGTGTACAGTGGTCATAATGTTTTGGCTTGTCAGTGTATACTTGTTGATGTTGTAAGGTACAGTGGTCTGAGGATGGCGCCAGTGAAGTGCCGAAACTGGTAGCTTAAAGAAAAGTAAGTTCAGAGGAAGTGGTGTTACGGTTGAGGGTGTTTTTCGTGGTTAGAATGTGGCTCCCATAATTGCGCTTAAGGAAACACTATCTGCGGAAGGATGTGGGTACATTTAACAACGTCGTGAACTGCGTACAGCAGGGGAACCGTTCAGAGGCGATGACTGTATTAGTATGATAATGCACCCTGTCATAAAGCAGCACTTGTAGGGTAATGGTTTGTGGACAATAACATTCTTGAAAAGGAATGGCTTGCCCAGAGTCCTTGCATGAACCCAAGGCAACATCTTAAGGATGACTTAGAACGTCGATTTCGCTCCAAAGCTCACAGTCTAACATCACTACCTTCTCCAGTTTCGGCTCCTGAGAAAGAGTCGCTCCAAAGCTCACAGTCTAACATCACTACCTTCTCCAGTTTCGGCTCCTGAAGAAGAGTGGTCTGCCGTTCCTTCATAGACACCTCAGACGTCTCATTGAAAACGTCCCCAGCAAAGTCCAAGCCGTTATAATGGCGAAGGATATCCAGCAACAGTTGTCCGTTTACTTTTAATCAGATAGTGTATGTAGTATCATATTTAACGTATCGCAGACTTGTGAAGTAAGCATAATAATTAATTTACCCATTACAATGAATTTTGACACTACAAAAATAGTAATAGAAGCCAACATCGTCCGTCTACGGAGGCATTCCTAATACCGGAGCCGGCAGTGCCGCTGTACTGTAACGCTCAAAGTCCCGTCGACAGCGACGTCATTAGGGCAAACATACGAGGCCTGAGGGAGAAAGGAAGGACACAGAAATTGTACGCGGCTGCTTCGAAGGAACTGTCTCAGCACTCAGTAGAAGTAATCGAGGAAAACCACGTAAAACGTAAAGGCCGGATGACAGGACGGCTATGTGGTGCCGCGTTCGTCCTAGACACTAGCCTAGTGGCGTAACTACTGCGTCACAGCACTGGACAGAGGTCGGAAGACTCTTCGGACGTGCTCTGTCGTATCGAGGTCAGCTCCTACCTCTGATCCGCACTGTGACTTGCTGTTATTGTCTTTTGTATGGTAACGAACAGAGCTACACAATGTTCTGGTTGTGTCAGTAAAACTCGTCCTCTTATTGTTCTGAGTCTGCTGATCACAGCTGTCTGTAATGCGATTTTGTCCGTCATATTTTTTTTTAAGCCTGCGACTGTGAAAATATTGGGTTTGTTTATAATGACTTATCTGCTACCAGTCACGATTTTATCTTATTCATATTTCACAAGACGCGTTTCGGAGAACGATTTCCATTTTCAAGTGTTTATCTCTTTGTTCTATGCCGTGATCCACCGACAACGCCTGACAACATGCGTCAGCGCATTGTCAATGCATGTGCGAACATTACGGAAGGCGAACTACTCGCTGTTGGGAGGAATGTCGTTACACGTATTGCCAAATGCATTGAGGTTGACGGACATCATTTTGAGCATTTATTGCATTAATGTGGTATTCACAGGTAATCACGCTGTAACAGAATGCGTTCTCAGAAGTGATAAGTTCACAAAGGTACATGTATCACATTGGAACAACCGAAATAAAATGTTCAAACTTACGTACGTTCTGTATTTTAATTTAGAAAACCTACCTGTTACCAACTGTTCGTCTAAAATTGTGAGCCATATGTTTGTGACTATTACAGCGCCATCTATCACAAAGCGAAAAAAGTGGTCCAACTAAAACATCCATATTTCTTTAGGCACTACACGAATATGTAATAAAAAATGGGGGTTTCTATTTAAAGTAACGCAATTGATATCCGTTTGACGTATGGCAGCGCCATCTAGCGGGCCAACCATAGCGCCATCTGGTTTCCCCCTTCAAGCTAGACAAGTTTCGTTTTTTGTAGTTTTTTCGTTTGATGCTTATTTCGTGAGATATTTGGCCCGGTCACTGTCAATGGACCACCCTGTACGTAAAAATTTATGTAAGTTATTTTCGACGAATATTGTGCTCTAAAGTTGTGAGTGAAGTTTAACATGTGTGAGACTGCACAAATGGACCATAAGGAAACTGTAAGTACAAGTTCTTCCAAATTTCGCAACTAACTATACATAAAAAATCGGTAACTAACCAAAAATTGAGCGTTTTTTTAAATACTGCAAGAAAATCAACAGCATCAAACCATAACCTCACATTTCTAAAACATTACATGAAAAAGGCATAGTACAAAGAAATACACACTTGAAAATGGGAATCATTTCCCGAAGCGCGACGTGTAAAATACGAATAAAAGAAAATCGTGACTGGGAGCCGAAAGATTATTCCCAAACAAATCCATTGTCTTTAATGCGGCGAGTCCCATCAGTTACACGCCGCTGCTCCACAGGAGTTGGCAGTTCTCTCCCTTTCACGTCTTCCACAAAGCGATGGTCTCGCTCTAATGCTGGTGCAGTACGCTGTCCTTGTTGCATTTACCCAAACACAGACTCTTTCAGATTCCGAATAAAGCTGCGCAGAAATCCGCAGGAGTAATAAATAATCTTTGTTCCAACACTTCCAAAAGTAGTCGGCAGCAGTCTAAATTGCCTCACCAAATCTATTGCTTTTTGGTGACTCATGACCCGTGGTTAGGGTGGTAAGTCTTTCTGCACAAATGGACCATAAGAAGACTGTAAGTACAAGCGTAGCGGACATTTGAAGCGATGACGCAAATGAGCGCTGTGGAGTAGGCACACTACACGGAAGATTATTGACACTGCAAACTGCTGTTGCGGCTGAGAAGAAAATAACCATGGTCGGCGGAGCCTACTGTTGCCGTTAGAAAAACACTGGGAAGTGTCTTCTATAGCCAAAAAAGAAAAAGATAATGTTGTTGTGCGCACTTAATTTAAAAATTGCTCGCCAATTGTCGCACGGCACTAGCATTTCTGGAGAGTAGCGAGCTGATTAACGTACTCAATCACGTACGAGTGGAAAAACTGGTAGAAGCCGACCTCGGGGAAGGTCAGTTTGGATTCCGTAGAAATGTTGGAACACGTGAGGCAATACTGACCCTACGACTTATCTTAGAAAATAGATTAAGGAAAGGCAAACCTACGTTTCTAGCATTTGTAGACTTAGAGAAAGCTTTTGACAATGTTGACTGGAATACTCTCTTTCAAATTCTGAAGGTGTCAGGGGTAAAATACATGGAGCGAAAGGCTATTTACAATTTGTACTGAAGTCAGATGGCAGTTATAAGAGTCGAGGGGCATGAAAGGGAAGCAGTGGTTGGGAAGGGAGTGAGACAGAGTTGTAGCCTATCCACGATGTTATTCAATATGTATATTGAGCAAGCAATAAAGGAAACAAAAGAAAAATTCGGAGTAGGTATTAAAATCCATGGAGAAGAAAAAAAAACTGTGAGGTTCGCCGATGACATTGTAATTCTGTCATAGACAGCAAAGGACCTGGAAGAGCACTTGAATGGAATGGACAAAGTCTTGAAAGGAGGATATAAGATGAACATCAACAAAAGCAAAACGAGGATAATGGAATGTAGTCGAATTTAATCGGGTGATGCTGCCGGAATTAGATTAGGAAATGAGACACTTAAAGCGCTAAAGGAGTTTTGGAAATTCGGGGAGCAAAATAACTGATGATGGTCGAAGTAGAGAGGAAATAAAATGTAGACTGACAATGGCAACGAAAGCTTTTCTGGAGAAGAGAAATTTGTTAACACCGAGTATAGATTTAAGTGTCAGGAAGTCGTTTCTTAAAGTATTTGTATGGAGTGTAGCCATGTATGGAAGTGAAACGTGGGCAATAAATAGTTTAGACAAGAAGAGAATAGAAGCTTTCGAAATGTGGTGCTACAGAAGAATGCTGGAGATTTGATGGGTAGATCACATAGCTAATGAGGAGGTACTGAATAGAATTGGAGAGAAGAGAAATTTGTGGCACAACTTGACTAGAAGAAGGTATCGCTTGGTAGGGCATATTCTAAGAAGCATCAAGGAATCACCAGTTTAGTATTGGAGGGCAGCGTGGAGGGTAAAAATCGTAAAGGGAGACCAAGGGATGAGTACACTAAACAGACTCAGAAGGATGTAGGTTGCAGTAGGTACTGGGAGATGAAGAAGCTTGCACAGCATAGAGTAGCATGGAGAGCTGCATCAAACCAGTCTCTGGAATGAAGACCACAACAACAACAATCTGTGCTTACTTGTATCAGTGGGATATTTTGACAGCGCGCGTAGCGTATTATTTGGAAGCTAAGAACAACAATGTTTCACGGTATCGAAAATGAATAGCTCTTGGTATGCATCTGAGAGCCTATGTTTACTAGGCTGTTCTGCTCCAAATGATTTTACCTGTCATATCCTTGAATGCTGATCGTTTCTTCCAAGACACCCTAAATAAGCTGTGTCTAACAAAAATTTGAAGCACTCAGAACTGGAGGAGGTTACGAAATGAAACTTGTCGGATTGAGAAGTGTGTGATATCGTTTCAGTGATTACAATACGAACCGATTTATCAGTATGGCACTGCACCCTGTCTGGCCCGAATGCGTGCACTGATTCAGTTGGGGTCATAAGCCCCTTGTATCCTCTCCTAGGCGAGTTGGCCACAACACAACTTCATGTCTTGCATACTCGCTCTGGTACGGAGTTGGCGCCAAAGCCGGCCATGCACATATTTTCTTGGGGACAGATCTGTGGATCTTGCTCAGCACGAGAGTGTCTGTACATCGCGCAGACAGTTCTTAGAGATACGTGCTATGATTGAGCGAGCACTGTGCTGCTGAAAAATTGCAACACGATAGTGTCACATGAGAGGTAACATATCAAGACGCAGGATGTTCGTGCCATCAGGTTTCACTCAGTCACTGCCAGCCGTGGCTTGAAGTCATAACCGATCGCTCGCTACACCACGACGCCGGGAGAAACAGAGCTGTGCCTCTCCAAAACACTGGAAGAGTGAGACCTCTGACCTCTCCCCCAACGATGGTCATCTGTGGTAGTGCACAACCTCGATTAGTAGCTGGACATAGTGGAGCGCCATTCATCGGCAGTCCATCCTCTCTGATTACTGCACCATTCCAGACGCAGCCGTTTGTGTTGTGACGTTAACGGCAGTCTACACAAGAGACGGTAACTCTCCGGTCAGGTTGCTGCTAGTTTCTAACCAATGGCACAGGATGGTACAGAATGTAACAGAAACTCCATTACATGTTTTCTGATGGCAGAGACAGATGCGAACGGGTTACATGTCCTCTTGAAAATATTTTGAGGTCTGGCCTGCTCACTGAGCGAGTTTTTAAAGGGTGGTCTGAAGTGGTCGACCAGAACGTTGATGACGAGTATGCCTGCCTTCGCGTTCCCATGCAGTCCAGCAGCGGGCTACTGTCACATCCAAATGCCCAACAAGTCAGGATATTGCTAGAGTCACCAATCCGACCAAATGGAGACCCATAATCAGAGCCTTTCCAAACACTGCCAGATGCTGATAACGCTCTCACACGCTCTCCGTGTCCTTCACTTTGATCACCGAGGACTTGATGCTATTCCCACCAAAATGGTTCAAATGGCTCTGAGCACTATGGGACTTAACATCTATGGCCATCAGTCCCCTAGAACTTAGAACCACTTAAACCTAACTGACCTAAGGACATCACGCAACACCCAGCCATCACGAGGCAGAGAAAATCCCTGACCCCGCCGGGAATCGAACCCGGGAACCCGGGCGTGGGAAGCGAGAACGCTACCGCACGACCACGAGATGCGGGCTCTATTCCCACCCATTGCATACCCTACCAGACCCAGTAACAACACTAAACATGTACAGTACTAATCCAGTCTGGTGGTCATTCTACCCGTCACACAGAGCTGCAGTTCTAATCAGTTACGTATCCGCTGATGGTGTGTACATGTACCAAGTTACACTGACACACGACAATGTCTTCTGCGTGCTTCAGGTTTTTTGTCAGGCAGTGAATATACGAGGGTTGGAACTTCAATAGTGGCAACTATTTATTTACAGATCGTACAATACAGATATTTGTTTCAAAGTTTTACTGACCTTCGAAGTAGTCACCAGCATTGTGTATAACCCGTTGCCAGCGATGTGGAAGTCGTAGGATACTCTTAGCAGTGCCAGTTGTGTTGACAGTTCGAGCGGCGCGGTCTATTGCCCGGCGAATTTGTAGCAGTTCTGAAGCGAATGCCGTGAAGTGTTTCCTTCAGTTTAGAAATCGAGTTGAACTCACGAGGGCTTAAGTCAGGGGAGCGCAGTAAGTGGTATAGCACTTAGCAGCCCCATCAGTCAAACAAATCAGTAACAGCTTGCACTGTACGTGCCTGATCATTGTCCCGCAAAATGATGGTCAGGTCCTCCAGTAAGTGTCATAACTTCTGTCTCTATGCTGTTAATCTTTGGAACATAACCTAAGAGCTACTATTAGAGTTCCAACCCTCGTACAAGGTGTCACAGGTAAGTGTAGATATTTCTGTTGGTGTCTGAGCAAGGTGTACTGAACAACATTACATCAGTATTTATTTCATTTGCAGGCTAATAATAATTATGGGTATTATAAGTCTTATGTTTTTAGGTTGGATACTACCTCTACATACGCGTGGCACGAGGAAGCCATTAATGCTTATTGCAGCGGGTCAGGTATTGAAGTGTGGACGCAGATTAGTTAGTTCATGGTGAGAGGCGCACTCCACTCAGCGGTGCCGTTACGACCGTGCAGAAAACATCAAGTCGTAAGTTATGTGACGCGTTTGTGGGAAGACTATTCGTCGCAGAGAATAACAACCGACACACTGATGTGTGTACACATTAAGGTACTACGTATCAAAATATCTGCACTTATACCTGCTACACCCTTTAAATATAATGTGTCCCAATTGTCTTAACCACCCCAAATAATTATTTGTCCTGTATTCTGAAAAAAAATCAACCAAATGTTGTTTAGCTACCAGGAGAATATTGTCGAGCATGATTTATTTTCTCATAACTTTGTTCATTTAAAAAGATATGAACAGCAGTACGTGTTTTTTTTTAACAGAACCCTGTATTTTTTTTATTTGGTGATGCACCTCCTCAAGACGTGCTCAACAACGTATCACAGTGTACCATTCACGTAAACATTATGTCACACAAAATTAACTACCACTATAATATATGGAACAAAGACAGCCTCCAGTTGCGAGAGGTAGTAGTCCATAGTTCTTGACATAGGTTCCAACCCATATGAATGGACCTTCTTCAGGATTCTTATTACGTTTTACTTGCTGATCATGACGAGCCGCCAATTGGCTTAGTTATAACTAAAACTGAAAGTCGTAAAAACAGCCTTCTTGTCAATTTTAATTATGATTAAGCCTATTGGCGACACATCACGATCAGCATTTAAAACGTTATAAGACTTCTGAAGAAGAGTACTACCTTCCGCAACTGCATGGTGTTTTGAACCCATATATTACATTTGCACAGTTGCTTTCTCAGCTATGCTTAAGATTCTGTCACTGTCTTATTAGGGGGTAGTGCAGGTATCGATAGTACCGTAACTCTCCCAGTTGCTGCAGTTGACAGTAAACGAATGAAAACAAGAGGAAAATGTACACCAGTCATTCAGCCAACCGTCTCCAGTTGAAGGTATGTGTGAGTATGATGTACTGCCACGAAGAAGAGATAGAAATGCTGCTCATTTGGTACGGTCAAGATAAATGAGTTTAAATGAATGACGTGCAATTTCCTTTTATTTCTATTTGTTTGCTGTCAGCTCCAGCAAGAGGATGTTACGTACTGCACTGTGTACTCTAGAAGAGAGTCAAAGTCCTTGTTTTGTTACGACTTCAATACCGTCATATTTGCGTGAACGGTACTTTGTGATACGTTTTTGAGCAGGTCTAGAGGGAACAACTTGGATTTCCGAATGAAGACGGTAGGGTGCCCTTTGAAAAAAGACGTATCCTCGTTCTTCATATCTTCGTAACGGACATAGTTACAGGACTGGCAGTCGTGGTTGTTAACGTCTCGCTAGTAGCTAAGCAACACTTACTTGTTTAGTTTTGTTTAGTTTCTGGACGAAGTGTAATTTGTTGTGGCACTCTACGCATGTAAATATACACTTACGGAAAAAAAAATCGCAGCACCAAGCAGTTGTGCAACATAAACGAAAGATGATAGATGTGCATCTACATTTGAAATATGACATCTATTCAAATTTGCGCTCCAGTCGCATAAGAGTGTCACTAGTGGTGCAACTATGAGGAGGCAAATCGGATTTCTTTTAAATACACGCTGCAGATGTCGTGAGAGTTAGGTACCTTTGCGACTGGACGTGCGGAATTGATTTTAGTGAAGGACGCCTTTAAGGCGAGAAAGACACCCTTTACTGAGTGTAATAGGCCTATGAGGAGCTGGATGTTCCTTCTGCGACACCGCAGAAAGATTTGGCAGGAATTTAGCCACTGTACATGATTGCTGGTAGCTGTGGTCAAGAGAATATACGGTCGGTAGAAATATGGGAACGCGTGAGGCAATACTGACCCTACGACTTATTTTAGAAGCTAGATTAATAAAAGGCAAACCTACGTTTCTAGCATTTGTAGACTTAGAGAAAGCTTTTGGCAATGTTGACTGGAATACACTCTTTCAAATTCTGAAGGTGGCAGGGGTAAAATACAGGGAGCGAAAGGCTATTTACAATTTGTACAGAAACCAGATGGCAGTTTTAAGAGTCGTTGGGCATGAAAGGGTAACCGTGGTTGGGAAGGGAGTGAGACACGGTTGTAGCATCACCCCGATGTTGTTCAATCTGTATATTGAGCAAGCAGTAAAGGAAACAAAAGAAAAATTCGGAGTTGGAATTAAAATCCATAGAGAAGAAATAAAAACTTTGAGGTTCGCCGATGACATTGTAATTCTGTCAGAGACAGCAAAGGACTTGGAAGAGCAGTTGAACGGAATGGACAGTGTGTTGAAAGGAGGATATAAGATAAACATCAACAAAAGCAAAACGAGGATAATGGAATGTAGTCGAATTAAGTCGGGTGATGCTGAGGGAATTAGATTGGGAAATGAGACACTTCAAGTAGTAAATGAGTTTTGCTATTTGGGGAGCAAAATAACTGATGATGGTCGAAATAGAGAGGATATAAACTGTAGACTGGCAATGGCAAGAAAACCGTTTCTGAAGAAGAGAAATTTGTTAACATCGAGTATAGATTTAAGTGTCAGGAAGTCGTTTCTGAAAGTATTTGTATGGAGTGTAGCCATGTATGGAAGTGAAACATGGACGATAAATAGTTTGGACAAGAAGAGAATAGAAGCTTTCGAAATGTGGTGCTACAGAAGAATGCTGAAGATTAGATGGGTAGATCACATAACTAATGAGGAGGTACTGAATAGGATTGGGGAGAAGATGAGTTTGTGGCACAACTTGACTAGAAGAAGGGATCGGTTGGTAGGACATGTTCTGAGGCATCAGGGGATCACCAATTTAGTATTGGAAGGCATCGTGGAGGGTAAAAATCGTAGAGGGAGACCAAGAGATGAATACACTAAGCAGATTCAGAAGGATGTAGGCTGCAGTAGGTACTGGGAGATGAATAAGCTTGCACAGGATAGAGTAGCATGGAGAGCTACATCAAACCAGTCTCAGGACTGAAGACCACAAGCCGGGTTCTGGACTGCCAAGTGGTACTACCGAGAGGAAAGACCATCGCGTCCGGGGTACTGCATGTGCAGCAGCAATATAAGGGGTAGTACGCACGACAGTGACACAACGAACTGTTACAAATCGGTTACTTCAAGGACAGCTTCAATGCCAGACACCCTGTAGAGTGCATTCGACTGACCCAAAACCGCCGCCATGATGTCAAGTGAGAACTCATTGGAAGGCAGGGTGGAGGTCTGTTGTGCTTTCCGATGAAATCTGGTTCTGTCTCGGTGCCAGTGATGGTCGTGTGTTGGTTAAGAAGAGATCAGTTGATGACCTGCAAAAAAAAATGGTTCAAATGGTTCTGAGCACTATGGGACTTAACTTCTGAGGTCATCAGTCCCCTAGAACTTAGAACTATTTAATCCTAACTAACCTAAGGACATCACACACATCCATGCCCGAGGCAAGATTCGAACCTGCGACCGCAGTGGTCGCGCGGCTGCACACTGTAGCGCCTTGAACCGCTCGGCCACTCCGATGACCTGCAGCCAACCTGTTTTCGGGCTAGACACATTGGACGTACATCTGGAGTTCGGTCGGGGGTGCGATTTCGTATGACAACAGGGGCACTCTGGTGGCTATCCCACGCACTCTTATTCTAAATTTGTACGTCAATCTGTGGTTCGACCAGTTGTGCTGCCAGTTGTGAACAGCATTCCAGGGGGTGTTCTCCAACAGGATAACGCTCGCCCACACACCGCTGTTGTGACCCAACACGCCCTACAGAGCATCGACATGTTGCCTTGTTCAGCTCGATCACCAGATCTGTCTCCAATCGAGCCCGTATGGGTCATCGTCGGATGACAACTCCGGGGTCATCCACAAACAGCATTAACAGTCGCTGTGTTGACCGACCAAGTGCAACGGTCATGGAACTCCATCCCACAATCCGAAATCCGGCACCTGTAAAACACAATGCTTTCAACGTTCTGGCGGTTACACCAGTTATTAATGTATTTCACATTTGCAATTGCTTACCTCGGGCTTACAAGTGATCTTGCAATGTTAATCACTTGCATTTGCTACCTAGACTAATGTATTTCCGAAATTTCATCGATCTACATTAATTATTTTTTGGTGTTGCGATTTTTATTCCGTGAGTGTATTTTGTGTATCTATACAGAAATGAGTGAGCCGTGATAGTGAGGGTTGTGACGTCAGAAAGTGGCGAACAGAAATATGAAAACTAATTCAGATGAAGACCCAGGGGAAGAGCTGCTGCGTGGATACAGAGCGTATGATGTGTGGCCGCCATATGCCACGGCTTGGGAACTGCGGCCAGCGTCGTGGGCAGGCTTGGCGTGCTGTGTGATCGCAGTTGGCACACACACCTCTGCGGCACGCTGATAGCGGCTGGGGCTCCCAGTGGGTGGGCCGAGTTTTATATGGTTCACAGGGCCGGTGTCGGCAGCGTCGCAGCGGACGTTTGGAATGAGGAGGTCAGAACGTCGGTCAGAGATCGAAACACGAACAGCTGCCAGAGTGTCAACTAGGGGCATCAGTATCGGCAGGGAAAGGAGTGTAAATGACTTATTCAGTGGGACTAGGCTAGGAAAAGTAGTCACGACAAAGGCTTTATACGTGTTAACGAAGGTCCGACAGTAATCAGTGTTGTTACTCTTGTGGTCTTCAATCCGAAACTTCGAACTGATACAGCTTTCCACGTTAATCTGCCCCGTGCAAACTTCGTCTCTGCATAACTATTGCAACCTACATCCGTGTGAACCTACTTACAGTATACTGAGCTCACAAAAGTCATGCAATGGCGGTAGTATCGCGTTGTTGTTGTTGTGGTCTTCAGTCCTGAGACTGGTTTGATGCAGCTCTCCATGCTACTCTATCCTGTGCAAGCTTCTTTATCTCCCAGTACCTAATGCACCCTACATCCTTCTGAGTCTGTTTAGTGTACTCATCCCTTGGTCTCCCTCTACGATTTTTACTCTCCACGCTGCCCTCCAGTACCAAATTTGTGATTCCTTGATGCCTCAAAACATGTCCTACCAACCGATCCCTTCTTCTAGTCAAGTTGTGCCACAAACTTCTCTTCTCCCCAATCCTATTCAATACCTCCTCATTAGTTACGTGATCTACCCATCTAATCTTCAGCATTCTTCTGTAGCACCACATTTCGAAAGCTTCTATTATCTTCTTGTCTAGCCGATTTATCGTCCACGTTTCACATCCATACATGGCTACACTCCCTACAAGTACTTTCAGAAAAGACCTGACAAATCTATACTCGATGTTACAAGTTTCTCTTCTTCAGAAACGCTTTCCTTGCCATTGCTAGTCTACATTTTATATCCTCTCTACTTCGCCCCTTATCAGTTATTTTGCTCCCCAAATAGCAAAACTCCTTTTCTACTTTAAGTGTCTCATTTCCTAATCTAATTCCCGCAGCATCACCCGACTTAATTCGACTACATTCCATTACCCTCGTTTTACTTTTGTTGATGTTCATCTTATACACTCCTTTCAAGACACTGTGCATTCCGTTCAACTGCTCTTCCAAGTCCTTTGCTGTCTCTGACAATGTTATCGGCGAACTTGAAAGTTTTTATTTTTTCCCCATGGATTTTAATACCTACTCCGAATTTTTCTATTGTTTCCTTTACTGCTTGCTCAAGATACAGATCGAATAGCAGTTTTTCCATTCGTCTGTAAAGAATTCGCGCTAGTAGTTTGCGGCTGTGACTTATTAAACTGATAATTCGGTAATTTTCACATCTGTCAATACCTGGTTTCTTTGGGATTGGAATTATTATATTCTTCTTGAAGTCTGAGGGAATTTCGCCTCTCTCATACATCTTGCTCACCAGATGGTAGAGTTTTGTCACGGCTGGCTCTCCCAAGGCTGTCAGTAGTTGTAATGGATTGTTGTCTACTCCTGGGGCGTTATTTCGACTTAGGTCTTTCAGTGTTCTGTCAAACTCTTCACGCTGTGTCATATCTCCCATTTCATCTTCATCTACCTCCTCTTCCATTTCCATAACATTGCCATCAAGAACATCGCCCTTGTATAGACCCTCTATATACTCCTTCCACCTTTCTGCTTTCCCTTCTTTGCTTAGAACTGGGTTTCCATCAAAGCTCTTGATATTCATGCAAGTGGTTCTCCTTTCTCCAAAGGTCCCTTTCATTTTCCTATAGGCAGTATCTGTCTTACCTCTCACAAAAGGTATAAAAGGGCAGTGCACTGGCGGAGCTGTCATTCGTACTCAGATGGTTTACATGAAATGTTTCCGACGTGATTATGGACGTATGGATAATTACAATTCGGAAATCGCTGGGGAATTCAATATTCCCAGATTCAAAGTGTTAAGAGTATGCCGAGAATACCAAATTTAAGGCATTACCTCTCACCACGGACAATGTAGTGACTGGACGGCCTTCATTTAACGACCGAGAGCATTAGTGTTTACGTAGAGTCGTCGGTACCAATAGACTAGCAACACTGCGTGAAATAACCGCAGAAATCAATGTGGGGCGCACGGCGAACGTATCCGTTAGGACTGTACGGCGAATTTGGCGTTAATGGGCTATGGTAGCAAACGACCGACACGAATCCTTTGTTAACAGCACGACATCGCAGCGGCCCGTGGCCGTATCGATTAGATTCTAGACGACTGGGAAACAGTGGCCTGGCCAGATGAGACACGATTTCAGTTGGTAAGAGCTGATGGAAGGATTCGAGTGTGACGCAGATTCCATGAGGCCGTGGGCCCAAGTTGTCAGCAAGGGCCGGCCGGAGTGGCCGTGCGGTTCTAGGCGCTACAGTGTGGAACCGAGCGACCGCTACGGTCGCAGGTTCGAATCCTGCCTCGGGCATGGATGTGTGTGATGTCCTTGGGTTAGTTAGTTAGGTTTAATTAGTTCTAAGTTCTAGGTGACTGATGACTTCAGAAGTTAAGTCGCATGGTGCTGAGCGTCATTTGAACCATTTTTTGTCAGTAAGGCACTGTGCAAGCTGGTGGTGGTTCCATAATGGTGTAGGCTGTGTTTACTTGGAATGGATTGGGTCCTCTGGTCCAATTGAACCGGTCATTGAATGGAAATGGTTAAATCTGGCTACTTGGAGACCATCTGCAGTCATTCTTGGTCGTCAAAATGTTCAAATGTGAGTGAAATCTTATGGGAGTTAACTGCTAAGGTCATCAGTCCCTAAGCTTACACACTACTTAACCTAAATTATCCTAAGGACAAACACACACACCCATGCCCGAGGGAGGACTCGAACCTCCGCCGGGACCAGCCGCACAGCCCATGACTGCAGCGCCCGAGACCGCTTGGCTAATCCCGCGCGGCTCTTGGACGTCATGTTCGCAAACAACAATGGTGTTCTTACGGATGACAATGCGCTATGTTACCGGCCCACAGTTGTTCGCGACTGGTTTGAAGAGCATTCTGGACAATTCGACAGAATGATTTGGTCATCCAGACCGCCTGACATAAATCACACGGAACATTTATGGGACATAATCGAGAGGTAGTTCGTGCAGAAAACCTTGCACCGGCAACGCTTTAGTAATTATGGACGGCTGTAGGGGCAGCACGGCTCACTATTTATGAAGGGACTTCCAACGACTTATTGAGTCCATGCCACGTCGAGCTGCTGCACTATGCTGGACAAATGGAGGTCCGACACGATATCGGAAGGTATCACGTGACTTTTGTCACCTCAGCATATTCAAGCTAAGTCTCCCTCTATAATTTTTTCCCCTCTGACTTCTCTCTAGTACAAAAACGACGATTCCTTGGTATCTCAGGATGTCCCCTATCAACCGATCTCTTCTTTTAATCAAAGTGTGCCATAATATTTTTTCTGCCAAATACTATTCAGTACCTCCACATTAGCAGTCAGTTCTGTCCAGCTAATCTTCAGCATTCTTCCGTAGCAAGACATTTAAAAAGCCTGTACTTTGTTCTTGCGTGGATTGCTTGTCGCCCACATTTCACTTCTGTACAAGGCTACACTACAGAGACACACATTCAGAGCCGGCCGCTGTGGCCGAGCGGTTCTAGGCGCTTCAGTCTGGAACCGCGCTGCTGCTACGGTCGCAGATTCGAATCCTGCCTCGGGCATGGATGTGTGTGAATGGTTCAAATGGCTCTGAGCACTATGGGACTTAACATCTATGGTCATCAGTCCCCTAGAACTTAGAACTACTTAAACCTAACTAACCTAAGGACAGCACACAACACCCAGCCATCACGAGGCAGAGAAAATCCCTGACCCCGCCGGGAATCGAACCCGGGAACCCGGGCGTGGGAAGCGAGAACGCTACCGCACGACCACGAGATGCAGGCGATGTGTGTGATGTCCTTAGGTTAGCGAGGCTTAAGTAGTTCTAAGTCTAAGGTACTGATGACCTCAGATGTTAAGTCCCATAGTGCTTAGAGCCATTCGAACCATTTGGACATACGTCGTTCCAACACTTAAATTTATATTAGATGTTAACAAATTCCTGTTTTTCACAAATGCATATCGTACTACAGCCATTCCGTATTTTATATCCTGTTTGCTTCGACCATCACGTATTATTCTGCTGCCAAAATAGCAGGCAGAATACGGCGCCGCGGTTCGCAACGCCTGTATAAGACAACAATCGTCTGGCGGCGTTGTTAGACCGGTTACTGCTGTTACAATGGCAGGTTATCAAGATTTAAGTGAGTTTGAATGTGGTGTTAGAAACGGCGCACGAGCCATGAGACACAGCATCTCCGAGGCACCGATGAAGTGGGGATTTCCCCGTACAACCATTTCACGAGTGTACCGTGAATATCAGGAATATGGTAAAACATCAAATCTCCGACATCGCTGCTGGTGGAAAAAGATCCTGCAATAAAGGGACCAACGACGACTGAAGAGAATCGTTCAACGTGACAGAAGTGCAACCCTTCCGCAAATTGCTGCAGATTTCATTGCTGGGCTATCAACAAGTGTCAGCATCCGAACCATTCAACGAAACATCATCAATATGGGATTTCAGAGTCGAAGGCCCACTCGTGTACCCTTGATGACTGCACGACACAAAGCGTTACGCCTCGCCTGGGCCCATCAGCACCATCATTAGACTGTTGATGACTGGAAATATGTTGCCTGGTCGGACGAGTCTCGTTTAAAATTGAATCGAGTGGTTGGATGTGTACGGATATAGAGACAACGTCATTAATCCATGGATCCTTCATGTGAGCAGAGGACTTTGAAGCTGATGGAGGCTCTGTAATGGTGTGGGGTGTGTGCAGTTGGAGAGGTGTGGGACCCCTATAACGTCTGGATACGACTCTGACAGGTGACGCGTACGTAAGCATCCTTTCTGATCACCTGCATCCATTCATGTCCATTGTGCATTCGACGGACTTGAGCAATTCCAGCAGGACAATGTGAACCCCAAACGTCTAGAATTGCTACAGAGTGGCTCCAGAAACACTCTTCTGAGTTTTAAACAGTTCCACTGGCCACCAAACTCCCCAGAAATGAACATTATTGAGCATATCTGGGATGCCTTGCAACGTGCAATTCAGAAGATATTTCCACCCCCCCCCGTACTCCTACGGATTTATGGACAGCCCTGCAGGATTCATGGTATCAGTTCTCTCCAGCACTACTTCAGACAAAAGTCGAGTTTATGCCAAGTTGTGTTGCGGCACTTCTGCGTGCTCGCGGGAGCTCTTCATTGTATAACGTCTTTCCCAGATACTCTCCATTCCATTCGTCTACTCTTCCATCTTTGATAGAATTACATTGTCACTACCTAACCTCACAGTTTTTATTTCTTGAGACTGAACTTTAATTCCCTCTCCAAATTCCGTTACTGCTTGCTCGTTGTACAGAGTGAACATCATGGGGTAGGTTGTCGCACTCCCTTCTAAACCACTGCTTCGTTTAAACGTCTAGTTACAACTAGTGTTCTGAGCGATGGCCAGAAGATGTACTCGTAAACAATACCTGATTTTCAGTCTTAGTTTCTGAACTGGTCAATTAAATTCTATCGCGTTCACACCGCCACTAACAAAACGAAAATAGCTCCGGTATGATTCCTTCTTCGTCTTCCCGGTTTAAAGAGCTGAAAATTTTGTAAAGAGCTGCTGAGAATGGTATTGGTTTCAAAGAATCTTCATTCCACACTCCTCTTTCGATTCAGAATTACAATAATGATGAAGCTTAGAAGAGAGAAGATGCGACAATGATGGATAACAATGCGAAAAGGGCAATACCAAAGAGAGGCTGAAGATAATGTGGAAGGAGTATCTTGAGCACTTCCTAAATCCGAACGTAGTTGGAGATGAGGATAATAGACTAAAAGGAGGTAGATGTACGGGGGGACCTGACACAGAAAGAAAAGGAAATAGCACTGGACAACATGGAAGGAGGGACTGCAGTAGGTGTGAATCAAGTAGAAAGTGGAAAGAAATATAGACCAACTAGCGGGATAAAGATTGGAGGTGGACAATTAAAGAAGGTGGAAAGTGTCAAGTACTCGGGAACAGTAATAGAGGAAAACAAAAGAAATGAGAAAGAGATCAGGGAACGTGTTAGATAGGCAGAGCAGTTCTGCGAAGTGCTATGAGTCAGGTTTGGAACAAAGACGTCCTACAAAAAAAGCAAAGAAGTAATACATAGAAAAGTTACTACATCCCAATACTGACCTATGCTTCTGAAACGCGGGTAATGAAGAAAAAAGATGTAAATAGTTTGCAGACATGTGAAATAAAGTTCCTAAGAAGTAGGATAGGAGTAACAAGGAGAGATAGATTGAGGAGTGAAAGGGTAAGGGAAATAGTGAAAGAGAAACCCTAGCAGAGCAGAATAGAAACATCAAGGCACGTAAAGAGAATGGAAAACAAGAGGAGTCCCAATAGGATGCATGAACTGGAGATGCGAAGGGAACGACCGAGAGTAAGAGCGAGGGATAGGTGGCTGAAAGGTGTGGAGGAGGGTGTTGAAAAAAGAGGCGATGACTGGACCAGAGAGAACACAGAAAGATGGTGGGAAAACAGGACTGGGTGGCGAGACTTGTGTTCCAAAAACACTCAGCCTGGACCTGGAAACTGTGATGAGGTGATGAAATCCATCTGCATAATTTAGGTTGAGTCACTGCTGTACAGGCTATCATCCGTTTGGAGGCTTAAGGGGCTCCGGAACGCCCTATACTAGCAATGTTAAAATAACGCTTATAAATTACATCTTTCCTCACAAAGTATTTGAGGTAGGAAGTTGAACTTTTTACAGATTATTTATTGGAATGTGGGCTACAACTTAACACAGGGATTTTACAAAATTTTAGTTCAGTTATTAAAGATGATTTTTTTTTCAATTGCAATGAAAATTCACAATTTTTTTTTACAATTTTTTATTTATATATTCAAAAATATACAGTTTTTTTGAAAAAATGCTGTGTTAAATTATGCAGAAGGTACTGTGTAACATTTACTGAAAGTTTGAAACAAATATGTTTGGAAGATCCTTAGAAAACATGTAATTAGTATGAGAAAATAAAAGTTTTGGGAATCGAGCGACAAAGATTGGATTAACTTTTTAGTGCATTCCAGGTCCATAGGATGGATTATCTTCATCCTCTGCAAACTCCTCCTCCAGCTTCCTCTTGTTTCTCCTCCTGTTTACTCTTGCTTGTATTTCTAGACTCATTACAGCCCTGTCTGCAGCCCGAAGGCGTTCCTTGTCTAAAGCAAGCATCGCTCATACCATGTTAGAACCTATCTTCATTCCCATATTTCTAAATACCTTGCACCTTACAATGTTGCCATCATTGAAAGTCGCAACAGCATCATACACACCAAAGTGAAGTGTTTCTATTCCAACAAATACAGTCTTGGGGATTCTGGACCATATAACACTATTTACACTTTCATTGGGGTTTTGAGTTTTTCCGTGAATACACTTTTTCAACAGTTCAGGTGCTCCTAAGTCTCTGAAAATAGGTTTTATCACCTCCATACTTTATCTCACATCACTAAAATGTACCTGATGAACACGGACGTTAATAATAACACCATTTGACAGCAGTTTAACAGCGCCACAGTGGGTCACGCCCATGTAGAACACATTTCAAAAAAAATTTAAAAATAGTTGTAGTCTTCGGAATTGAATAAATTATATATCTATTAAAAGGTAATAGTCTGCAGATTCAGAAAACGCAAAAAAGTAAAAATTGAACTTTTCATGATTTTGAGCCTTTCCGGAGCCCCTTAACGGTAGCAATTTATTGACAAGTTATTGACAATTTTACATTTTCTTTACTCTTGAAGTAAGTTCAGTTTTTATAAAAGCCAAAGAAATGCGCGTGATAAGTACAGGGTGATAAGTCTCTCGAATACAGTAGATAAAACTTACTCAGAAATAATAACCAATCGCTAGAACGTAATAACACATGCATGTTTGATGAAATAGCTTAGCGGATTTAGGAAATGACGCACGCATAGCGGAAATATTTTTAGCACCAAGAGAATTTTAGATTAATGACGAGAAGTCAATTTAGAAAACCACGTTGTTTTCATTGACTTCGAACAAGCTTTTGACTCTCGTCATTAGAAATAGACTATGGACAATAATGGACAAACATTTTTTTCAGGCGACTGTCAAAACTATCGATATACTTGGAGAAATACATGCTGCACACTGTGGGGTCTTACAACGTATTTATTCACAACCGATTTCGATCGTGGACTTTCTTCACAGTGACAATATCTGTTGTAAGAACTTCACATGTCATACACGCTATTTAACCAGAAAATTATATGCCATTGCTGACTTGAGAACGACAGAAAATGATACTTCACGTTATAACACCAGTGTAAGCAAGCAGAAAACATTGAAAACATGAAAACTTGTAACTGGTTAAAAAGCATGCATGATATGTGAAGTTGTCATTGTAGATATTTTTCCACTGCGGATCGAAATCGATAGTGAATAAATTCATCGTAAGACAGCACCGTGTGTATCATGCTTGTCTCCAAGAATAATGCACAGTCGAGGATACATCGTGCATCTTATACAGGTAATAATAATCATATGTCAAGACACCAAAATAATTATAAATATAGTCACTTCAAAAACAGCTAAGGTAATAGTAAACCAACGTGTCAACGCAGGGATTTAGCATGTCACTGGCTCTCTTTAACATCGATATTGAAGATCTAATAAGAAACTGGGAGAATGGAGTCCACGAAGACATACAGCTGAAAAGGATCATCTATGTAAATGCAGTGCTGTATGCAGATGATGTAACTGTGTCAGAAAATACAGAGGTAAACTTCGAACACTCTGTGTATAACAAACTGCCTGTTGGCTTCTGTCTCGGGTTCTTCGGCTGACGTTCATCTAATGATTTTACTTACGTTTCGCCAGCACGAGTGGCTGGTATTGTCAAAGCGTCACCACTGGCAATGGAGGGTGAAGCTTTGACAATGCCAGCCACTCGTGCTGGCGAAACGTAAGTAAAATCATTAGATGAACGTCGGCCAAAGAACCCGAGACAGAAGCCAACAGGCAGTTTGTCAACAACTGGCCACGAAAACCTGAACAATATTGTACTCTGTGCATAAGCTATATGAGTTGGGAAAAACATTGCAATCTAAAAATATCTGCTACTAAAAAAAAAAAAAAAAAAAAAAAGCTTGCAGCGCAAACGAATTATCAGAATGGGACGGAAATCGGCAGATGCGATGTACATGTGCAAACAAATTATTACAATTTCAGAAAAAATGTGTGATTTATTCAAGAGAAAGAGCTCTAAAAATTGAGCAAGTCAATAGAGCGTTGGTCCAACCCTTGTGCAATCAATTATTCGGTTTGACATTGACTGACAGAGTTGTTGAATGTCCCCCTCAGGGATATGATGCCAAATTCTGTTCAACTGGTGCATTAGATCATCGAAATCCCGAGCTGGTTGGAGTGCACCGCCCATAACGCTCCAAACGTTCTCAACTGAGGAGAGATATGGCGATCTTGCTGGCCAAGATAGGGTTTGGCAAAAACGAGGACAAGAAGTAGAAACTCTCGATATTCTATATCCGTTTTGTTGCCCATCATGGCAAGCCATGCTGGATTTACATGAGCAAGACAATGCCCACTCACACACGGCGTGTCTTCGTTCATGCCAAACCATACATTGGCCAGGAAAATTGCCGATTCTCTCTCCCCAATTGAGAACGTTTATAACATTATGGGCAGGGCCGTCCAACCAGCTCGGGATTTTGACGGTATAACGCACCAACTGGACAGAATTTGGCGTGATCTCCGCCAATAGGATACCTAGAAATTCTGTCAATCAGTGTCAGGTTGGATAACTGTTTGCATAAGAGCCAGAGGTGGACCAAAGCGTAACTGACTTGTGGTTAGCACACTGGACTCGCATTCGGGAGGACGACGGTTCAATCCCGCGTCCGGCTATCCTGATTTAGGTTTTCCGTGATTTCCCTAAATCACGCCAGGCAAATGCCGGGATGGTTCCTCTGAAAGGGCACGGCCGACTTCCTTCCCCATCCTTCCCTAATCCGATGAGACCGATGACCTCGCTGTCTGGTCTCCTTCCCCAAACAACCCAACCCCCCCCCCCCCCGTAACTGAATTGCTCAATTTGTGAAGCTCTTTCTGTTGAATAAATAACCCAATTTTTCTGAAATTGTAATCATTTGTTTGTCCGTACATGTACATCACATATACCGATTTGCAACCCGTTCGTATAATTCCTTGTGGTATGCCTTTTATTTTTTGTCCTGGAGTGTATTTAGGGAGTGACATAAGTCTGGATATAGACAAAGACATAGAAAAGAAAACCACAAGTTTCAACAGATATCTGGAACTATGAAGAGAACTTTAAAAAACAAAGTTAGAAAAAATGCATAATTGAAACTAATAAAAAATTGCAGTGACTATACTATTGTATGGCAGCGAACGTTGGATCGAGAGAGAAGAAATAACAATAGCACACAGTCAGCAAAAATGAGTTTTTTAAGAACTGTCAGAATTTGATCAAGGAGAGACCACATAGAAAACGACCACATCCGGGCAGAATTGGGAATCCATACATATAATGAAAGTGGAGGTACATTAATATGTGTGTATCTATGTTCCATATTCCTACTAAACCACTGGACCAATTTCAGCAGCACTTGATACATGTATCACTTACTGTCTGGAAATCACCGCTGCAGGGGTGAAAAGGCAGTGTAACACACGACGCGATAATACCCGTACTTTTATTCATACAGTGTTTGATATTAAGAGCACTTAGAGACTTGCAACAAATGTTGTTACTGTGGTCTTCAGTCCTGAGACTGGTTTGATGTAGCTTTCCATGCTACTCTATCCTGTGCAAGCTTCTTCATCTCCCAGTACCTACTGCAACGCACATCCTTCTGAATCTGCTTAGTGTATTCATCCCTTGGTCTCCCTCTACGATTTGTACCCTCCACGCTGCCCTCCAATGCTAAATTTGTGATCCCTTGATGCCTCAGAACATGTCCTACCAACCGGTCCCTTCTTCTTGTCAAGTTGTGCCACTAACTCCTCTTCTCCCCAATTCTATTCAATACCTCCTCATTAGTTATGTGATCTACCCATCTAATCTTCAGCAGTCTTCTGTAGCACTACATTTCGGAAGCTTATATTCCCTCCTTGTCTAAACTATTTATCGTCCACGTTTCACTTCCATATATGGCTAGACTCCATACAAATACTTTCAGAAACGACTTCCTGATACTTAAATCTATACTCGATGTTAACAAATTTCTCTTCTTCAGAAACGCTATCCTTGCCATTGCCAGTCTACATTTTATATCCTCTCTACTACGACCATCATCAGTTATTTTGCTCCCCAAATAGCAAAACTCCTTTACTACTTTAAGTGTCTCATTTCCTAATCTAATTCCTGCAGCATCACTCGATTGAATTCAACTACATTCCATTATCCTCGTTTTGTTTTTGTTGATGTTCATCTTATATCCTACTTTCAAGATCCTGTCCATGCCGTTCAGCTGCTCTTCCGGGTCCTTTGCTGTCCCTGACAGAATTACAATGTCATCGGCGAACCTCAAAGTTTTAATTTCTTCTCCATGGATTTTAATAGCTACTCCAAATTTTTCTTTTCTTTCCTTTACTGCTTGCTCAATATACCGATTGAATAACATCGGGGATAGGCTACAACCCTTTCTCACTCCCTTCCCAACCACTGCTTCCCTCTCATGCCCCTCGACTCTTATAACTGCCATCTGGTTTCTGTACAAATTGTAAATAGCCTTTCCCTCCCTGTATTTGATCCCTGCCACCCTCAGTATTTGAAAGAGACTATTCCAGTCAACATTGTAAAAAGCTTTTTCTAAGTGTACAAATGCTAGAAATGTAGGTTTGTCTTTCCTTAATCTATTTTCTAAGACAAGTCGTAGGGTCAGTATTGCCTCACGTGTTCCAATATTTCTACGGAATCCAAACTGATCGTCCCAGAGGTCGGCTTCTACCAGGTTTTCCATTCGTCTGTAAAATATTCGTGTTAGTATTTTGCAGCCGTGGCTTATTAAACTGACATTTCGGTAATTTTCGCACCTATCATAACCTGCTTTCTTTGGGATTGGAATTATTATATTAGTCTTGAAGTCTGAGGGTATTTCGCCTGTCTCATATATCTTGCTCACTAGATGGTAGAGTTTTGTTAGGCCTGGCTCTCCCAAGGCTATGATTAGTTCTAACGGCATGGCGTCTACTCCCGAGGCCTTGTTTCGACTCAGTTCTTTCAGTGCTCTGTCAAACTCTTCACGCAGTATCATATCTCCTATATCATCTTCATCTACATTCTCTTCCATTTCTATAATATTGTCCTCAAGAACATCGCCATTTAATTTCAAACATTTGCGAGACTTTTTCGCTGACACCCTCACGAACTGATGAACGGAAAAAAGTTTACCACCTACTGCGTTTCCGCTGTTCATGCAGTAAATCTGGCACATAAAGCATGACTTTTTAATTTGTTACTTGTGTACTACTAATTGTATTCGTGACACATATTGCAGATAATGTCCATGTATACCACTGAGTGTACCAGAAAATGTACACTTAGTTCAGGAGATACGACGTCATGAACACTGAGAAGAGCGTAAAGTTGCTGCACCATGCAAGACGTTTCAATTAGCAACTTCTTTACTACTAACTTTACTCACAACACATTCGGAGACAGCAGGAACATGTAGCACTGGATGTACCTGCAAAATTATATCATTGTAGAGCATACAGTTCAGGAGATACTCCGTCATAAACATTGAGATTCGTGAAAATGAAACTGCAGGGGGAAATTCGCTAGAGATACAGGTGATATATGTGTACAAATACATGTAAAATATTTTAAATATACGTGAAATATATTCGTGTATGTGGGCAAAGCCACCGGTAAAAAGTTCGTCCTAAATCCCTGGAAAGACTTCAACCAAATCTAATACGTATACACCGATGAGCCAAAACATTATAACCACATGTTCAATAGCGTATTGCTCCACTTTACAAACACAGCACAACTGAGATGCTGTTTGGCTTAGATTCTACAAGTCCTTGGCAGGATTCCAGGGTTACACTGTGTGATTAAAAGTATCCGGACGCCCCCAAAAACATACATTTTTTCATATTAGGTGCATCGTGCTGCCACCCACTGCCAGGTACTCCATATCAGCGACCTCAGTAGTCATTAGTCATTGTGAGAGAGCAGAACGGGGCGCTCCGCGGAACTCACGGTCAGTTGATTGGGTGTCACTTGTGTCATACGTCTGTACGCGAGATTTCCACACTCCTAAACATCCCTAGGTCCATTTTTTCCGATGTGATAATGAAGAGGAAATGTGAAGGGGCACCTGCAGCACAAAAGCGTACAGGCCGACCTCGTCTGTTGACTGACAGAGACCGCCGACATTTGAAGACGGTCTTAAAGTGTAATAGGCAGACATATATCCAGACTATCACACAGGAACTCCAAACTGAATCAGGATCAACATCAAATACTATGACAGTTGGGGGGGGGGGGGGGGGACGTGTGAAAACGGCTTTTATGCTCGAGCGGCTGCTCATAAGCCACACACACGCCGGTAAATGCCAAACGACGCCTCGCTTGGTGTAAGGAGAGTAAACATTGGACGATTGAACAGTGGAAAAAAGTTTGTGGAGTGACGAATCATGGTACACACTGTGGCGATCCGATGACAGGGTGTGGGTATGGCGAATGCCCGGTGAACGTCATCTGCTAGGGTGTGTAGTGACAACAGTAAAATTAGGAGGCGCTGGTGTTATGGTGTGGTCGTGTTTTTCATAGAGGGGGCTTTCACCCCTTGTTTTATTTTTTGCGTGGTACTATCACAGCACAGGCCTACATTGATGTTTTAAGCACCGTCTTGCTTATCACTGCTGAAGAGCAATTCGGGGATGGCTATTGCGTCTTTGAACACGATCGAGCACCTGTCCATAATGCACGGCCTGTGGCGGAGTTGTTACACGGCAGTAACATTCCTGTAATGGACTGGCCTGCACAGACTCCGGACCTGAATCCTATAGGACACCTTTGGGATGTTTTGAAACGCCGACTTCGTGCCAGGCCTCACCGACCGACATCGATACATCTCCTGAGTGCAGCTCACCGTGAAGAATGGGCTGCCATTCCCCAAGAAGCGTTCCAGCACGTGATTGAACGCATGCCTGCGAGTGTGGAACATTCATCAAGGCTAAGGGTTGGCCAACACCATACTGAATTCCAGCATTAGGGATGGAGGGCACCACGAACTTGTAAGCCATTTTTAGCCAGGTGTCCGGATACTTTTGATCACATAGTGTATGGCCCCACATGTCCATGTACAGCTCAAGGAATTCCCGGTAATTATGGGATGGTGGTTTACAGGCACACAGCTGGCGCCCAATGTGTGTTCCAGTGGGTACAGATCAGGGACATTTGTTGGCCAAGACATCAGTGTGAGTTCACTGCAACGTCCATCAAACCACTGTAGCACCATTCTAACCTTGTAACACCGACAGTTATCCTGCTGGAAGATGCCATAGGGGGAGACTTCAAGCATGATGCGATGCAGGTGGTCCGCAACAGTATTCCACTCAACATCGTCAAAAGCTTTCTCTAAGTCTACAAATGCTACAGGGTGGTCAAAATAAAACTGTTGTGTAAAATATTTCATCACATTAACCCTTGATTTGGTAGACACTGAAATGTTATGAAGGAAAAATATTTATAGAAGTGTGCAAATTAACTGGGACAGGTTTATATTTTACAAGGAACTGAAGTTGGTTAACTGCAACGAATTTTACACGCCCAGTTGCTGGACTCTAGGTAGACTATTGTTGCCTGGACTATGAAAGACAATTGTTGGTCCCCTGCAGTTCAGCTGAGTGCTTTTACACTCATCAACCAGAGCATTATGACCACCGTCCTACTATCTATAAATCCCGTCCAGGCGATAGCAGTATCACTTGACGAGGAATGACTGCTAGTCCGACAAACGCACGGTGCATCTATGAGCGTGCTGTCTGTGTGGAATAGGGAACGCGCGCGAGCTATCTGAGTTTGATCGAAGATACACTCCTGGAAATGAAAAAAAGAACACATTGACACCGGTGTGTCAGACCCACCATACTTGCTCCGGACACTGCGAGAGGGCTGTACAAGCAATGATCACACGCACGGCACAGCGGACACACCAGGAACCGCGGTGTTGGCCGTCGAATGGCGCTAGCTGCGCAGCATTTGTGCACCGCCGCCGTCAGTGTCAGCCAGTTTGCCGTGGCATACGGAGCTCCATCGCAGTCTTTAACACTGGTAGCATGCCGCGACAGCGTGGACGTGAACCGTATGTGCAGGTGACGGACTTTGAGCGAGGGCGTATAGTGGGCATGCGGGAGGCCGGGTGGACGTACCGCCGAATTGCTCAACACGTGGGGCGGGAGGTCTCCACAGTACATCGATGTTGTCACCAGTGGTCGGCGGAAGGTGCACATGCCCGTCGACCTGGGACCGGACCGCAGCGACGCACGGATGCACGCCAAGACCGTAGGATCCTACGCAGTGCCGTAGGGGACCGCACCGCCACTTCCCAGAAAATTAGGGACACTGTTGCTCCTGGGGTATCGGCGAGGACCATTCGCAACCGTCTCCATGAAGCTGGGCTACGGTCCCGCACACCGTTAGGCCGTCTTCCGCTCACGCCCCAACATCGTGCAGCCCGCCTCCAGTGGTGTCGCGACAGGCGTGAATGGAGGGACGAATGGAGACGTGTCGTCTTCAGCGATGAGAGTCGCTTCTGCCTTGGTGCCAATGATGGTCGTATGCGTGTTTGGCGCCGTGCAGGTGAGCGCCACAATCAGGACTGCATACGACCGAGGCACACAGGGCTAACACCCGGCATCATGGGGTGGGGAGCGATCTCCTACACTGGCCGTACACCACTGGTGATCGTCGAGGGGACACTGAATAGTGCACGGTACATCCAAACCGTCATCGAACCCATCGTTCTACCATTCCTAGACCGGCAAGGGAACTTGCTGTTCCAACAGGACAATGCACGTCCGCATGTATCCCGTGCCACCCAAAGTGCTCTAGAAGGTGTAAGTCAACTACCCTGGCCAGCAAGATCTCCGGATCTGTCCCCCATTGAGCATGTTTGGGACTGGATGAAGCGTCGTCTCACGCGGTCTGCACGTCCAGCACGAACGCTGGTCCAACTGAGGCGCCAGGTGGAAATGGCATGGCAAGCCGTTCCACAGGACTACATCCAGCTTCTCTACGATCGTCTCCATGGGAGAATAGCAGCCTGCATTGCTGCGAAAGGTGGATATACACTGTACTAGTGCCGACATTGTGCATGCTCTGTTGCCTGTGTCTATGTGCCTGTGGTTCTGTCAGTGTGATCATGTGATGTATCTGACCCCAGGAATGTGTCAATAAAGTTTCCCCTTCCTGGGACAATGAATTCACAGTGTTCTTATTTCAATTTCCAGGAGTGTAGATAGTGATGGTCCGGAGGCTCGGCACGAGCATTTCGGAAATGGAACGAACTGCGCGACTTGTCGGGTGTTCGAGGAATGCTGTGGTGAGTGTCTTCAACACGTGGCGAAACCAAGTTGAAAGCACATCCAGACGTCGTGAGGTAGGGCATTACATATGTCGGGCGTCGTTGGCTGGGCAGAATGGTAAAAAAGGACAGGCGGCGAGCTGTGGAGGAACTAACATCAGACTGTACGAGGTGCATTCAAGTTCTAAGGCCTCCGATTTTATTTTTTCTAATTAACTACTCACCCGAAATCGATGAAACTGGCGTTACTTCTCGACGTAATCGCTCTGCAGACGTAGACATTTTTCACAACGCTGACGCCACGATTCCATGGCAGCGGCGAAGGCTTCTTTAGGAGTCTGTTTTGACCACTGGAAAATCGCTGAGGCAATAGCAGCACGGCTGGTGAATGTGCGGCCACGGAGAGTGTCTTTCATTGTTGGAAAAAGCCAAAAGTCACTAGGAGCCAGGTCAGGAGAGTAGGGACCATGAGGAATCACTTCAAAGTTGTTATCACGAAGAAACTGTTGCGTAACGTTAGCTCGATGTGCGGTGCGTTGTCTTGGTGAAACAGCACACGCGCAACCCTTCCCGGACGTTTTTGTTGCAGTGCAGGAAGGAGTTTGTTCTTCAAAACATTTTCTTAGGATGCACCTGTTACCGTAGTGCCCTTTGGAACGCAATGGGTAAGGATTACACCCTCGCTGTCCCAGAACATGGACACCATAATTTTTTCAGCACTGGCGGTTACCCGAAATTTTTTTGGTGGCGGTGAATCTGTGTCCTTCCATTGAGCTGACTGGCGCTTTGTTTCTGGATTGAAAAATGGCATCCACGTCTCATCCATTGTCACAACCGACGAAAAGAAAGTCCCATTCATGCTGTCATTGCGTGTCAACATTGCTTGGCAATATGCCACACGGGCAGCCGTGTGGTCGTCCGTCAGCATTCGTGGCACTCACCTGGATGACACTTTTCGCATTTTCAGGTCGTCATGCAGGATTGTGTGCACAGAACCCACAGAAATGCCAACTCTGGAGGCGATCTGTTTAACAGTCATTCAGGGATCCCCCAAAACAATTCTCTCCACTTTCTCAATCGTGTCGTCAGAGAGGCTTGTCGAGCCCGAGGTTGTTTCGGTTTGTTGTCACACGATGTTCTGCCTTCATTAAACTGTCGCACCCACGAACGCACTTTCGACACATCCATAACTCCATCACCACTTGTCTCCTTCAACTGTCGATGAATTTCAATTGGTTTCACACCACGCAAATTCAGAAAACGAATGATTGCACGCTGTTCAAGTAAGGAAAACGTCTCCATTTTAAGTATTTAAAACAGTTCTCATTCTCGCCGGTGGCGGTAAAATTCCACCTGCCTTACGGTGCTGCCATCTCTGGGACGTATTGACAATGAACGCGGCCTCATTTTAAAACAATGCCCATGTTTCTATCTCTTTCCAGTCCGGAGAAAAAAAATCGGAGGCCTTAGAACTTGAATGCACCTCGTGATACTGGGCAGAGTACAAGTGCGTCTGATCGCAAGGGGGGCCGAACGCTCATAACGATGGGCCTCCGCAGCCGACAACCCATTCATGTGCCAATGTTAACACCACGACATCGGCAAATACGAATGAAATAGACACATGACCATTGGGACTGGACGTTGGCGCAATGGCAGAGCGTTGCATGATCTGATGAATCACGATACCTTCTTCGTCATGCCGATGGGAGGGGGACTGCTGCTTGAGACAAGCTGGCTCCATTATGTTCTGGGGAACATAAACATAGGTATCAGTGGATCCTGTGGAGATCGTGCAAGGCATCACGATGGCCAACGAGTATCGTACATTAGTTACAGACCACGTGCACCCCTTCATGAGGATCATGTTTCGCGACGGCAGTGTCATTTTTCAGCAAGGTAAGGCGCCATGTCACAAGGCCAGGGTGTGATAGCGTGTTTCGAGAAACACAGTGGTGAGTTCTGATTCGTGTGATGGCCCCCCGGTTCGTCAGATCTTAATCCGATCCAGCACATGTGGGTTGTGACTGAATGTGGCATCAAAGCTCATCGCCCCCCTCCCGGGAATTAACGGGAATTGGGTGACTTGCGTGTGCAGATTGGGGCAACTCCCTCCAGAGACCTACCAGTGCCTTATTACTTCCATGCCCCGACGCGTCGCCATTGTTATCCGTGCCAAAGGTGGACGTAAGGGCTATTAGGTAGGTGGTCGTAATGTTCTGGCTGATCAGTGTACGTGTAGCAACAGGGTGTGTTGTTTCTGAGTACTCGACAGGAAAACTTGGTGTTAAAAAGGACAATTCACCTAAGAAGTGGGCGAAAATAATTGCTCTACATGAGCGCATATCTACGACTACAGGAGAATAGCCTCTGTTGTTGGTGTGGGAAAATCTGGTGTTTCCAGACTTACTATCGCATATAGTGATTCTGTCTCATTGTTTCCAAATAGAAAAGGCAGATTTGGTGAAAACCAGTAAGCACCAGTACGACGGAAAAAACCCTACCTAGAAACAGTAGAATTCATCCTCAAAAGATAAGAAAAGACCTTCAGAGAGATTTATTGGCTACTGGGGTTGAAATCGACTCTTCAACGATATGGCGTACGTTTCTTGATTGTGGGCGGCAGGCACAAAATCCAATAAACGAGCAGTTGTTAACACCTGCCATGAACAAAAAAGGGTTCGCATGAGCCAAGATGGATAAATCTTGGACCTCCAATGACTGGAAACATGTAATTTTCGGTGATGAGTCACATTTCATTGTTCAAGGATATCTACATCTACATACATACTCCGCAATCCAACATACGGTGCATGGCGGAGGGTACCTCGTACCACAACTAGCATCTTCTCTCCCCGTTCCACCCCCAAACCGAACGAGGGAAAAATGACTGCCTATATTCCTCTGTACGAGCCCTAATCTCTCTTATCTTATCTTTGTGGTCTTTCCGCGAAATGTAAGTTGGCGGCAGTAAAATTTTACTGCAGTCAGCCTCAAATTCTGGTTCTCTAAATTTCCTCAGTAGCGATTCACGAAAAGAACGCCTCCTTTCCTCTAGAGACTCCCACCCGAGTTCCTGAAGCATTTCCGTAACACTCGCGTGATGATCAAACCTACCAGTAACAAATCTAGCGGCCCGCCCCTGAATTGCTTCTATGTCCTCCCTCAATCCGACCTGATAGGGATCCCAAACGCTCGAGCAGTACTCAAGAATAGGTCGTATTAGTATTTTATAAGCGGTGTCCTTTACAGATGAACCACATCTTCCCAAAATTCTACCAATGAACCGAAGACGACTATCCGCCTTCCTCACAACTGCCATTACATGCTTGTCCCACTTCATATCGCTCTGCAGTGTTACGCCCAAATATTTAATCGATGTGACTGTGTCAAGCGCTACACTACTAATTGAGTATTCAAACATTACGGGATTCTTTTTCCTATTCATCTGCATTAATTTACAGTTATCTATATTTAGAGTTAGCTGCCATTCTTTACACCAATCACAAATCCTGTCCAAGTCATCTTGTGTTCACCTACAGTCACTCAACGACGACACCTTCCCGTACACCACAGCATCATCAGCAAACAGCCGCACATTGCTATCCACCCTATCCAAAAGATCGTTTATGTAGATAGAAAACAACAGCGGACCTACCCCACTTCCCTGGGGCACTCCAGATGATACCCTCACCTCCCATGAACACTCACCACCGAGGACAACGTACTGGGTTCTATTACTTAAGAAGTACAAAGCAAGGGTTGTCAGGCGAAGCTCCCCTGAGGCAATGAGAGCTGAGCATCGTGAACAGACTGTAAAATACCCTCCCAAAAAAAAAAAAAATGCTTTGAGATTTCTTCACTGCAAGTGGCCCTAGGGCACTAGTCCCAGTTGATGCCGTGACGAACGGAAACAAATCCATGGAAATCCTTAGGCGCAGGACTGTGCCATTCCTACAGACCTTTACAGATGGTGGAGGAACATTTCAGTATGATCTACCCCCGTGTCACACTTCTAAATCAGTCAAGACATTCATGGAAGAAGACAACACTAGTAACACTACCGCTTCAGTGATCTGGTAATTCATCAGACTTAAAGACTATCGAGAATTTGTGGAATTTTATGAAGTGGCATCTTGGTAAAATGGACTGTTCAGCAAAAGAATGCATGGTAGCAAACGTGGTAAAAGTGTGGTTTCATGACGACGAACTACGAAACATTCTACCGGGAGACCGGTGTGCTGACAACATGCTCCTCTGTATCCGCATGTGAGTCCTATGGGCGGAGGATGACATGGCGGCCGGTCTGTATGTTGGGCTTTGGAGGCCTCTTCGGTAGGTGTTTGTTTGTTTTTGGTCGAATTTATGCCACAACGTGTTCAGAAGCTTAGTATAGTAAACGGAGGCCACATTACTCATTAACATTCATTAAGTTACTATATGTTCGCACATATAGTAAGTAACTTGCACACTACTGTTTTGGTCATGTGAACAATTTTAATACATTTCTTTTTTCAAAACACAGTATGTTGCTTGCAATCAACATTGCCGTAAAAGGCGCGTGAGTGCTCTAACATGAAATAGTACACTCTTGCTCATGCGGCGGAAAAAAAGGTAGCATTCTACAGTATGTCATGTGAAATGTCTTACAACAGTTCCTTTTTGGTACAAAGTGCAGAACGTTCCACATTTTCCAGTCGAATACCACTTAGGACAAAGCCTACACCTTCCATTTGGCCCTTACTCTGTCCGTGACCAAAACTGTCACTTCGTACGTCATTCACTGGCACAGGATCTTCTGTTCTCTTCTTCTTCTGGACTGTTTGTCTATCCAGCCTTCCCATGAAAAATCATTCGATTTCCAATGCTCCAGGTAAGAATTCACTAACACATTTGTAAAACAGCTCAGCGTCAAGGCTTCCTCTTTTGTTTGTAAGCAGTTTTCGTTACACAGGATAAAAAAAAACGTACAAAATCGAAAGAGACTGCTAGAACACTAACTGATGATCACATAACCTAGCACGGTGTCTACCAATGATGTAAACTATCCAGAAATTTTACACCAGAAAGAACAAAATGGTTCAAATGGCTCTGAGCACCACGGGACTTTTATCATCTGAGGTCATCAGTCCGCTAGAACTTAGAACTACTTAAACCTAACTAACCTAAGGACATTACACACATCCATGGCCGAGGCAGGATTCGAACCTGCGGCCGTAGCGGTCGCGCGGTTCCAGACTGAAGCGCCTAGAACTCCGTCCGGCCCAGAAAGAGCAGAAAACGACTGAGTAGGAGAGCTTAAAACGTTGCTTTGAGGCATCATTGGCCATCCAAGGTCGAATTTTGAAAAATGTCGCAGAAAATAGTAATTTTTAAGTTACGTGAGAGCAACTTTGCCCAATACTCAGGCTATCCAATTTACATCGTCCACGCCAGGGTGCAGATTATGTAAATTGAGTTTCCTATCTCAAGGAATGCGAAGTACTTTCCGGTCCAGTTTTACACTGCTACAATAAATGAGTCGTTCGTTTTCTGAGTTCTGTATTTTCCAAAGCAGCGATTACATGTACAAATGTGACAGATCAATTTAATCGAGTTCGTAATCGACGAGTTTGCATTGCGTTCACCAGCTGGCGCTCTGAGTACAGTGCCTTGACAAAATGGCTACGAAACAAGAAAAGAGTTTTTGTGTTTTGGAATGTGCGAGATCTATTGCAACAATGCAGCGTACATTCGGAAGGAATTGTGGAGGACAACCTTCTAGTAAACAGAGCATTGTACGTTGGTATCGACTGTTTATGGACACTGGTTGTCTCTGCAAACAGAAAAGTAGCGCTCGACCAAGTGTGCCAGCTGCAACCGTGGAGACGGTGAGGAAAAGCTTCGTGCGCAGTCCAAAAAAATCAGCGGTCTGGACAAGACTCGAACTTGAAATACCGCAGGAAACAGTGTGGAAGGTTTTGCGACAACGATTACATTTCAGACAGTAAAGCCCGCAGCTCGTGCAACAATTAAAAACCGGAATATTATGCCGGTGAGTTCAATTTTGCATCACAATGCAAAAGCCCTTGAGAACGAACACTTCGCCTCCAAGCAGAAATTCAGCGAAGAAGCAACCTATCTGGAAAGGTTAATTGCCACAATGTGAGAGATGGTGCGGTGAAAATTCTTCATGAAATATTGACTCTAGAACGAGATTCGCCGAAGGTTAATGTTTCTGTGCAGTGCCACAGACAAAGTTGTGTGAGCCGTTTTTTTCCGCATCGCTGGATTGGGCGTAGTGGCTCTGTTCCCACGGTCCAATAGGCCGCCTGATCTATCCCCTTGTTGGGAGTACGTTAAGGACCGTGTTTACATACTCAATCTAGTTACAACTTTTTTGTGCCCTACAACACATTCTAACACAAAAAAATGCTCCACGAAGGAAGTATACGCCGGCCGTTGTGGCCGCGCGGTTCTAGGCGCTTCAGTACGGAACCACGCTGCTGCTGCGGTCACAGGTTCGAATTCTGTCTCGGGCATGGAGGTGTGTGATGTCCTTAGGTTAGTTAGGTTCAAATAGTTCTAAGTCTAGGGGACTGATGACCTCAGATCTTAAGTCCAATAGTGCTCAGAGCCATTCGAAGGAAGTATAGGAATCAGACGGAAATAGGTGAATGTGGTGTGCATATACAGACAAACAAATGATCACAGTTTTAGAAAAATTGGATGATTAATTCAAGAGAAAGTGCTTCACAAATTGAGCAAGTCAATAAAGTGATGATCCACTTCTCGCCCTAATGCTAGCAGCCGTTCGGCTTGGCATTCATTGATAGAGTTGTTGAATGTTCTAATGAGGAATATCGTCCAAATTCTGTCCAACGGGGCGCGTTAGATCGTCAAAGTCCCTAATTAGTTAGAGGGCTCTGTCCATAATGCTTCAAACATTCTCAATTGGGGACAGATCCGGCGAGTTTGCTGGCCAAGATAGGGTCTGGAAAGGGCAACAAAACAGGGGGCAGGATATCGTCATCATACCACTGTGCTATAAGGGTGACTGGTGCCTGGTCATTGGGGCTCAGTTCGAAGCGGGAATCATCACTGAAGTCAATCCTGCTCCAGTGAATGAGATTCCGCCAATGAGATTCCAGGCCGAACACGTGTCTGGAGACGGCCTGGACAGTGTTGGAATACCAACATGACTGTCGCACGCCATATAGCCCGACAAGCAGGAGTGATGGCCTCGGACGCCATTCCTTTTCATAGCAGGACACCTTTGGTTGCCATCCGTGGTACCCTTACAACACAGTGGTACACCGACAGTGTTTTACACCGCGCTTTGTTGTCCTTCATAGCTAGCCATCCTCGGCTTACCTTTAAGCAAGATAATGCCGGCCTGCACACGGCAAGAGTTTCTACTACATGTCTTCTTGCCGGCCGCTGTGACCGAGCGGTACTAGGCGCTTCATTCAGGAACTGCACTGCTGCTACGGTCGCAGGTTCGAATCCTGCCTCGGGCGTGGATGTGTGTGTTGCCCTTACGTTAGCTAGGTTTAAGTAGTTCTAATGACTTCAGATGTTAAGTCCCATAGTGCTTAGAGCCATTTGAACCATTTTTGTATTCTTGCTTGCCAAACCCTGCCTTTGTCAGCAAGATCACCGGATCTCTCCCCAAATGAAAACTTTGGAGGACTATGGGCGGGATCGTCCAACCAGCCCGGGATTTAGACAATCTAAGGCGCAAATTGGACAGAATGTGGCACGATAGCCCTTAGGAGGACATCCAGCAGGGCTGTCAATCAATGCCAAGCCGAATAACTGTTCGCATAAGGGCCAGAGGTGGACAAACGCATTATAATGAAGCTTTTTCTCTTGAATAAATCATCAGATTTTTCTGAAATTTTAATCATTTATTTGTCTGTACGTGTACATCACAACTACCCATTTCCGTCTCATTCGGATAATTCGTTCGTGGTCCGTCACCTTTTTTGTCTTAGAGAGTATATTATGATAGTACATTTTCCAATAAGCATTGGTGCGGTGCCGAGTTAGATCCTCTCCCGACATCGAGATATGCGTCCACCTCATAGCCTTGTTGCGTGGCTTCCCCAGATGTCATGCTAGGAAAGTGCGAGTTGGGACTTTGGTGACCGATGTTTTCGGTATCATGGATGTTTTGGGGAGCAGCCGCAGGGGAGTGTCGTAGGACCGTTGCTATTCACAATACACATAAATGACCTTGTGGATGACATCGGAAGTTCACTGTGGCTTTTTGCGGATGATGCTGTAGTATATCGAGAGGTTGTAACAATGGAAAATTGTACTGAAATGCAGGAGGATCTGCAGCGAATTGCCGCATGGTGCAGGGAATGGCCATTGAATCTCAATGTAGACAAATGTAATGTGCTGCGAATACATAGAAAGAAAGATCCCTTATCATTTAGCTACAATATAGCAGGTCAGCAACTGGAAACAGTTAATTCCATAAATTATCTGGGAGTACGCATTAGGAGTGATTTAAAATGGAGTGATCATATAAAGTTGATTGTCGGTAAAGCAGATGCCAGACTGAGATTGATTGGCAGAATCCTAAGGAAATGCAAACCGAAAACAAAGGAAGTAGGTTACAGTACGCTTGTTCGCCCACTGCTTGAATACTGCTCAGCAGTGTGGGATCCGTACCAGATAGGGTTGATAGAAGAGATAGAGAAGATCCAACGGAGAGCAGCGCGCTTCGTTACAGGATCATTTAGTAATCGCGAAAGCGTTACGGAGATGACACATAAACTCCAGTGGAAGACTCTGCAGGAGAGACGCTCAGTAGCTCGGTACGGGCTTTTGTTGAAGTTTCGAGAACATACCTTCACCGAGGAGTCAAGCAGTATATTGGTCCCTCCTACGTATATCTCGCGAAGAGACCATGAGGATAAAATCAGAGATATTAGAGCCCACACAGAGGCATACCGACAATCCTTCTTTCCACGAACAATACGAGACTGGAATAGAAGGGAGAACCGATAGAGGTACTCAAGGTACCCTCCGCCACACACTGTCAGGTGGCTTGCGGAGTATGGATGTAGATGTAGATGTAGTCTTACTAGGAGAAGTGTTTTGAAAGCGAGTACAGCAGCGGCAATCCGTGCCGCGGCTGCGATCCATACCGGCGCTGCCGGCGACCTCCACCCACGCACGCGCGCCTCGCGGCCTGCCATCGATTGCCGCAGCTAAAGGTCGGCCGCAGTCAGCTGACTGTCAGAAAGGCGTCAGCTGGTGCAAGGACGGACACTCTCGCCCCGGGGTTTCTCTTTAATGGCGATTACTCGGACTACGTCACTGTGCGGTGTCTTCCTGTTTTCGTCTCGCTTGTGACGTTAGCAGGGACGTCATCAGAGATTAACCGCACGCTCATGACAGCGGAGGACTGGGGAAAGAGCACACCTCGGTTTTCATTGACAACTACTCGCAACATTACTGTAATGAAATTGTCCCATTCTTCGTAATGGCTGCCTAGAGGACTAATTCGTCTTGTGGAGGTTGTTTCATATTGTCTGGGACGACATAGCCGTCCCTTTTTCCTACAATGGACAGGACGCAGTTCCCTGTTCCACACTGCTTGGCGTAACTACGGGCCATTACCTGGAGCTAGCATTCGTCAGCTGGTAATGTTGAACCCCAGCAACCGCTGCTAGGAATGTCTTCAGTGTTTTGCGGCACAAAAGAGCCGATGAAACTCTCGACTGTCGCCGCTGTGATGGAAGTCAAGGCCAATTTTCCGCGCTGACGACCTTTTTCCTGCGCGCACGGCCTACACCTGAAACGCCCCGCCGGGGCATGTTCACAGACTAGCCGCATTGTCTCGCCCACAGTTGGAGAGGCTGCGCTCGGCTGAAACGCAGTGAGAATGCAAGTTTTCTTTAAGGTCCATTGTGCAGCTGTCTGTATGCAGGAATTCCCTGTGGTCAAAAGAGTCTTCTTCTCCACTTCATGGAGTAGGCCAACAGCCAGTTCCGTCTTCACTGAAGCCAACCGCGCGGGATTAGCCGAGCGGTCTCGGGCGCTGCAGTCATGGACTGTGCGGCTGGTCCCGGCGGAGGTTCGAGTCCTCCCTCGGGCATGGGTATGTGTGTTCGTCCTTAGGATAATTTAGGTTAAGTAGTGTGTAAGCTTAGGGACTGATCACCTTAGCAGTTAAGTCCCATAAATTTCACACACATTTGAACATCTTTTCACTGAAGCCATCTGTTCGTCGCTCATCCTACACATCTTTGATGTTGATTTATAATTAATTACTTGTTTAACTAATCTGTCTTACCGTATTCTAACGATATGTTGTTTCCATCCTACGCATCCTTGGAGAGTTTTTCATTTATACAGGATGGATGAGAAGTGTCCTTTGCGCTGTAGCCGCTGGTTTGAATCAAATGTTATTATGCCCATTGGCAGCTATGTTACTTCTTATCAATTGTTGAAATCAGTTGTTAGAATTCATGTTTACATAAAGCTTTTATCCATTATGGATGAGGAACACTGCGGCTGTGATCAATAAAGGTTTCTTGAAATTACTGCAACCAGTCGCCTTTTGCTTTGTTCTTCAGTTTGTTGTTATTATTCCATTACCGGTTTCAAACCGCCTAGCGCTACATCATCATTAATTGTGTGCAGCAGTGTGGGAGTTATGTAGCTGTGACAAGATGTATAAACCAAATATGTAAGCGCTGAGTGTGGTGAGCGATAGATTTTGTTGCTGTTTTACAGTGATTATAATAAAATACAGCGACAATAATAAAAAATATAAATAAAAAACTGAAGAACAAAACAAAAGGCGGCTGCTTGCAGTAATTTCAAGAAACCTTCATGTTTACATGTTTTCGCAGTTGCAGTTGAGCTTTAATTTGTAGCCGTGACAGATGTGAGCGGTCATAGTTACGTAACTGATCAGCGTTTAGTGACAAGTATGTGGATGCACGAACGACAATACACACGACAGACAATGAGACAGATTATGGAACCATTTCAGGAAAGATTTAATAAGGCTCCACCGCGAAAGGCAACACTTCTGTATTGTCAAATACGTGCTTTTGCTTTTGGTTATGTCAAAGACAGGACACGAAGTGGAATGAAGAAGACACGAGAAGAAACATGTGTCAGATGGTTCAAATGGCTCTGAGCACTATGGGACTTAACATCTGAGGTCATCAGTCCCCTAGAACTTAGAACTATTTAAACATAACTACCCTAAGGACATCACACACATCCATGCCCGAGGCAGTATTCGAACCTGCTACCGTAGCGGTCGCGCGGTTCCAGACTGAAGCGCCTAGAACCGCTCGGTCGCACCGGCCGGCAAACATGTGTCAGAGTCTCTGCTTCGATTGAACTATCTTCTTTGAAATCGGCACGTAAACGTGGTTCTGAACTCGGTATACCGAGGGCAAAATTACGAGATCACATGAAAGAAAAGGCTTTGAGGTCAGACCCACATTCGTAAACGAGTTATCCGGTACAGACCGGAATGAACGCGTTTTAACATGCTGTGGTTTGTTAACTCCATTTCCAAATGCAGTGAACCGTGTCAGGGCTATATTTCCAGATGGACATGCCATTTATCGCAGCTCACATTCTAGAAATATTGTCGTATGGACCAAAGAGAATCCTCATTACACACACGAGTTAGAAAGGAACCCGTCTCACGTAATGATATAGGCAGCGATGAGAACATCTGCTTCGATGGTACTTTTAGAAGGGACTGTGAATGGCGCAAATTGTTTACATATGTTACAAACATGGTTACTACCTCAGCCCGAGGAAAGGGGCCTCGCAGATGCATACGGTTGCAGCAAGACGGAGTGTCTCCTCGTTACGTCTTGCAGTGCACGAGCTCCTAAATGAACTCTTTGCAGGACGGAGGATGTGTCGTGGTTCATCAGCAACACCAACTCCCTTAAAATGGCCACCAAGAAGTCCTGGCCTCACCACACGTGACAACTCGACATGGGGAGTCATTAAGGCGCAAGCATCTGCACGGCGTTATGTTAGGAACGAAGAACGGCGCAATGCTGTTGAAGATGCATTTCGCACCGTAACACAGGACATGCTGAAAAATATGTCAAAAAGAACATGGAGGCGAATGGAAATGTGTTAACAGCATGATGGGGACATACGTACATACTGGACACTTAACACGTAAGAAAGTATTTGGGTTAAAACAAATCAGATAAATTAGCATTCGATACTAGGAGTGCGGGGACTTCTCGCCCACCCGGTAAATTAAATACTACGTTCTTCTCTTATAATACAGTTTTGTATTTGATGTCTGAGGACACAACCTTCAATATCCCTTAAAAATGTCATTTCAGCCGAGTGTATTCTTCCTCTGTCTTTCTTTGTTAATGTCCAAGATTAGGTTGCACATTTTAGAACAGCCACTACTTTCCAAAATACTAGCTTTGCATCCTTCCTTGTCAGCCAGTTCTGCAGATTGTTCCACATATCAATTGAAACTGACTTAGTTCATCAGTGATGACGTTTTCATTTCGCAGTCTAACAGGTGGAAATGTGACGCTTGTCCTACTGATTGTATTTTCCTTTGATCTACTGAAAATTTTAGATGATAATTCTTACGAATTTCATTTAGGCGATGTATTGCAAACTGGAGGTCATTTTCTGTTTTCAAGTAATTGAAATGGGGAACATTCTAAGTGCCATTTTTTTTATAAAACGCATTTTCAGAAATTCTGTGTTCTCGTCACTCTGTTGTATGTCGCTAGATCCAGGGGCCAAACCATCGGCGATATCTTTCAAACATCCGTTAGTAAATGGCGCATGGCCCTTGCGCTAAGCTGTGCTTCTCATTGGAGTTCCAATATGTAAAAGATATGAAAAATGGTTTTTGTTGACTACAGTTCTACCAGTTAAAAACTTAATGCTGTATTTCTGTGCTTGTATTGTCTCAGATAAAACGTACTACTTCAGTATTAACGAGCTGAATGAAATGTACCACAAAATGGACAACTATGCACAGAGAAAATGGTTCAAATGGCTCTGATCACGATGGGACTTAATTTCTGAGGTCATCAGTTCCCTAGGATATAGAACTACTTAAACCTAACTAACCTAAGGGCATCACACACATCCATGCCCGAGGCAGGATTCGAACCTGCGACCGTAGAGGTCGCACGGTTCCAGACTGTAGCGCCTAGAACCACTCGACCACCCCGGCCGGTCTACGCACAGAAGTTTTGGCTAAAGATAAACCAAGACAAAACAGAGTTCATGCAATTACGAAGAAGACAAGAGCAGCAAGAATTTGTTGAGATAGACTGCATGAAGTTCAATAGAGTTCATGACTTCAAATATTTTGGATTTTGGTTTAACAGCAACAACAGCATATAAACGGACACGACCGAAAAAATGGCAGTGGGAATGAGATGCATGTATTCCCTCAGGGAGACCGTCAGCTCAGAATCAGTATGAGCGGACACTACGATGAGAGTATGTAAAGCAGCGATATGCCCAGAAGTCACGTACGGTTCAGGAACCTAGAGCATGACTAAACGAGAAAAGGAAAAAAAAAATTTGAAAGAAGAGTAATGAGGAAGACATGGGGAACCGATCTCTGATAAACGGGAATGGAGAATGAGGAAGAATGAGGAAATCTACCTCTTGATGCAGCAATCAACGATCCTACAAAAGCTGAAACGTAAAAGAATCAAATGGATGAGCCATGTGCCGTGTAGCCCGTATTTCAGAAGAAAGGCAGATGAAGAAAGCACTTGGGTGGAAACCAAACAGCCGGCCGGAGTGGCCGTGCGGTTCTAGGCGCTACAGTCTGGAACCGAGCGACCGCTACGGTCGAAGGTTCGAATCCTGCCTCGGGCATGGATGTGTGTGATGTCCTAAGGTTACTTAGGTTTAATTAGTTCTAAGTTCTAGGCGACTGATGACCTCAGAAGTTAAGTCGCATAGTGCTCAGAGCCATTTGAACCATTTTTTGCAAACCAAACACCAGACGCCCCATAGCACGACCAACGCAGAGGTGGATGGACGACGCGGCAAAGACACTGGCAGCTCTGGTTGAAGACTCCTGGAGAGACCGGACACAAAACAGAAAGGAATGGAGGCAGTTTGTGGAAGCAGCGCGAGGTCTGTTGGGCCTACGACCGTTGGATACAGATGTGCGTCAGTATTAATAACACTTGGAACAAAAATTTTCTTCCTGTTCGTTGTTACGAAAAAAACAGCCACTGACAAATGTAAACAACGCCAAGTTTATCATAGATGTCAACAACCGCCTTAATATGAATCTGGCTGTTCGTCCGCAGCTCGTGGTCGTGCGGTAGCGTTCTCGCTTCCCACGCCCGGGTTCCCGGGTTCGATTACCGGCGGGGTCAGGGATTTTCTCTGCCTCGTGATGACTGGGTGTTGCGTGATGTCCTTAGGTTAGTTAGGTTTAAGTAGTTCTAAGTTCTAGGGGACTGATGACCATAGATGTTAAATCCCATAGTGCTCAGAGCCAATCTGCCCGTTCGAAACCGGTAAGAGTACTATTTGTGTAAATAAACAGCTTTATTAACAGTCGCTGGTAGCTCTTCCCTTCTTTGCAAGAATCATCTTGTATATCTTTCTTATTGCCACTTAGGACCATTCAGTTTCCTGGTAAGGCACTTAGAACGTTCTTAATAAAGCACTGATTTTCTAATTCGTCTCATTATTTTTTGCGGTGACGCGGCAAGTAGCATAATTCTGTGCTATTAGAATACCTTCTCAGTTATGTACAAACACAGATACATTTTTTTCTCATTCTCCTGACAAGTGTGTTACATTTGGCGCGTACAATAGTTCCTATTGCCACCCCTTAGCCACTGGGTCATTGGCAAAGAGGAGAATACAAGATGGGTCTGTCCTGATCAAAACAGTATAGCGAAAAAGGCTGCTTATGAGAAAAGTACACACATAAAGCATAAAATTTATGACAATGGCAGAAAACTTTTTATTCTCCAGTTTATTTGTGAATTTTAGTTGGCGTTTCTCTGTATCTTTACGATTCGTAAATATAATGTCACAAAGATGGTTAAAATGGCTCTAAGCACTATGGGACTTAACATCAGAGGTCATCAGCCCCTAGACTTAGAACTACTTAAACCTAACTAACCTAAGGACATCACACATGCTGGCCGCTGTGGCCGAGCTGTTCTAGGCGCTTCAGTCCGGAACCGCGCTGCTGCTGCGGTCGCAGTTTCGAATCTTGCCTCGGGCATGGATGTGTGTGATGTCCTTAGGTTAGTTAGGTTTAAGTAGTTCTAAGTCTAGGGAACTGATGACCTCAGATGTCAAGTCCCATAGTGCTTAGAGTCATTTGAACCATTTTGACATCACACACACCCATGCCCGAGGCAGGATTCGAACCTGTGACAGTAGCAGCAGCGCGGTTCCGAACTGAAGCGCCTAGAACCGCTTGGCCATAAAGGTCGGCTATAATGTCACAATTTAGACAGTTAAATTTACCCTATTCTCTTCCATTATCAATAAAACATATTGTTTCTATGAGGCTTGTTCCCTTAAAAGCCACATTTCTAGTTTCTCTTTTTGATGTCTTTAAGTAATGTATTATTTACATATCCCTTTCAACAAGAAAATTCCTTTTCGTAGATCATCATGCTAAAAGCGTGACGCCATCCGCGAAGGGAGTCTTACTATCACATTGCATCGCCCTCAAAAGAGTAGATGGAACACCGAACCTTCTTCGGGCCCTCTATTTGTCAACACAGACTGTGTTAATTTACCATTTAAATCTAGGACAGCGATGGTACACGTTTCTCAGAGCGTCCCTTCTAATGTACTGAATAATCCCTTTGTTATGTTGTTGTTGTTGTTGTTGTGGTCTTCAGTCCTGAGACTGGTTTGAAGCAGCTCTCCACGCTACTCTATCCTGTGCTAGCTTCTTCATCTCCCAGTACGTACTACATCCCTCTGAATCTGCTTAGTGTATTCATCTCTTGGTCTCCCTCTACGATTTTTACCCACCACGCTGCCCTCCAATACTAAATTGGTGATAAAAAAAATGGCTCTGAGCACTGTGGGACTTAACATCTATGGTCATCAGTCCCCTAGAACTTAGAACTACTTACACCTAACTAACCTAAGGACATCACAAACATCCACGCCCGAGACAGGATTCGAATCTGCGACCGTAGCAGTAAATTGGTGATCCCTTGATGTCTCAGAACAATCCTACCAACCGATCCCTTCTTCTAGTCAAGTTGTGCCACAAACTCCTCATCTCCCCAATCCTATTCAATACCTCCTCATTAGTTATGTCATCTACCATCTAATCTTCAGCATTCTTCTGTAGCACCAAATTTCAAAAGCTTCTATTCTCTTCTTGTCTTAACTATTTATCGTCCATGTTTCACTTCCATACATGGCTACACTCTACACAAATACTTTCAGAAACGACTTCCTGACACTTAAATCAATACTCGATGTTAACAAATTTCTCTTCATCAGAAACGCTTTCCTTGCCATTGCCAGTCTACATTTTATATCCTCTCTTCTTCGACCATCATCAGTTATTTTGCTCCCCAAATATAAAACTCCTTTACTTCTTTAAGTATCTCATTTCGTAATCTAATTCCCGCAGCATCACCTGATTTAATTCGACTACATTCCATTATCCTCGTTTTGCTTTTGTTGATGTTCATCTTATATCCTCCTTTCAAGATTCTGCCCATGCCTTTCAGCTGCTCTTCCAAGTCCTTTGCTGTCTCTGACAGAATTACAATGTCATCGGCGAACCTCAAAAGTTTTTCTTTCTTCTCCATGGATTTTAATACCTACTCCGAATTTTTCTTTTGTTTCCTTTACTGCTTGCTCAGTATACAGATTGAATAACATCGGGGAGAGGATATAACCCTGTCTCACTCCCTTCCCAACCACTGCTTCCCTTTCATGTCCCTCGAGTCTTGTAACTGCCATCTGGTTTCTGTACAAATTGTAAATAGCGTTTCGCTCCCTGTATTTTACCCCTGCCGCCTTCAGAATTTGAAAGAGAGTACACCAGTCAACATTGTCAAAAGCTCTCTCTAAGTCTACAAATGCTATAAACGTAGGTTTGTCTTTCCTTAATCTATTTTCTAAGATAAGCCGTAGGGTCAGTATTGCCTCACGTGTTCCAATATTTCTACGGAATCCAAACTGATCTTCCCCGAGGTCGGCTTCAACCAGTTTTTCTATTCGTCTGTAAAGAATTCGTGTTAGTATTTTGCAGCCGTGGCTTATTAAACTGATAGTTCGGTAATTTTCACACCTGTCAACACCTGCTTTCTTTGGGATTGGAATTATTATATTTTTCTTGAAGCCCGAGGGTATTTCGCCTGTCTCATACATCTTGCTCACTAGATGGTAGAGTTTTGTTAGGCCTGGCTCTCCCAAGGCTATCATTAGTTCTAATGGGATGTTGTCTACTCCCGGGGCATTGTTTCGACTCAGGTCTTTCAGTGCTTAATCAGACGCTTCACAGTATCATAACTCCCATTTCATCTTCGTCTACATCGTCTCCCATCTCTATAACATTGCCCTCAAGTACATCTCCATTGTATAGACCCTCTATATACTCCTTCTACCTTTCTGCTTTCCCTTCTTTGCTAAGAACTGGGTTTCCATCTGAGCTCTTGATATTCATGCAAGTGGTTCTCTTTTCTCCATAGGTCTCTTTAATTTTCCTGTAGGTAGTATCTATCTTACCCCTAGTGAGATAAGCCTCTACATCCTTCCATTTGTCCTCTAGCCATGCCTGCTTACCCATTTTGCACTTTCTGTCGATCTCGTTTTTGATACGTTTGTATTCCTTCTTGCCTGCTTCATTTACTGCATTTTTATATTTTCTTCTTTCATCAATTAAATTCAATATTTATTCTGTCACGTAAGGATTTCTACTAGCCCTCGTCTTTTTACCTTCTTGATCCTCTGCTGCCTTCACTACTTCATCCCTCAAAGCTACCCATTCTTCTTCTACTGTATTTTTCCCCCATTCTTGTCAATTGTTCCCTTATGCTCTCCCTGAAACTCTGTACAACCTCTGGTTCTTTCAGTTTATCCAGGTCCCATCTCCTTAAATTCCCACCTTTTTGCAGTTTCTTTAGTTTTAATCTACAGTTCATAACCAATAGATTGTGGTCAGAGTCCACATCTGCCCCTGGAAATGTCTTACAATTTAAAACCTGGTTCCTAAATCTCTGTCTCACCATTATGTAATCTATCTGAAACCTGTCAGTATCTCCAGGATTCTTCCATGTATACACCCTTCTTTTATGATTCTTGAACCAAGTGTTAGCTATGATAAGTTGTGCTCTGTGCAAAATTCCACCAGTCGGCTTCCTCTTTCATTTCTTATCCCCAATCCATATTCACCTACTACGTTCCCTTCTCTCCCTTTTCCTACTCTCGAATTCCAGTCACCCATGACTATTAATTTTTCGTCTCCCTTCACTATCTGAATAATTTCTTTTATTTCATCATACATTTCTTCAATTTCTTCACCATCTGCAGAGCTAGTTGGCATATAGACTTGTACTACTGTCATAGGCGTGGGCTTTGTGTCTATCTTGGCCACAACAATGCGTTCGCTGTGCTGTTTGTAGTAGCTTACCCGCATTCCTATTGTTTTATTCATTATTAAACCTACTCCTGCATTACCCCTATTTGATTTTGTATTTATAACCCTGTATTCACCTGACCAGAAGTCTTGTTCCTCCTGCCACCGAGCTTCACTAATTCCCACTATATCTAACTTTAACCATCTATTTCCCTTTTTAAATTTTCTAACCCACCTGCCCGATTAAGGGATCTGACATTCCACGCTCCGATCCGTAGAACGCCAGTTTTCTTTCTCCTGATAACGACGTCCTTCTGAGTAGTCCCCGGCCGAAGATTCGAATGGGGGACTATTTTACCTCCGGAATATTTTACCCAAGAGGACGCCATCATCATTTATCCAAACAGTAAAGTTGCATGCCCTCGGGAAAAATTACGGCCGTAGTTTCCTCTTGCTTTCAGCCGTTCGCAGTACCAGCACAGCAAGGCCGTTTTGGTTAGTGTTACAAAGCCAGATCAGTCAATCATCCAGACTGTTGCCCCTGCAACTACTGAAAAGGCTGCTGCCCCTCTTCAGGAACCACACGTTTGTCTGGCCTCTCAACAGATACCCCTCCGTTGTGGTTGCACCTACGGTACGGCTATCTGTATCGCTGAGGCACGCAAGCCTCCCCACCAACGGCAAGGTCTATGGTGTTTTTTTTATGTTTACATTACCGAAAGTATTTGTAACCTCTATGATCGATGAGTGTTTCTGTTGAATTTTGTATCTTCTTGAGGTAACCCCGTCTCAAAATCCATTTGTACTTCAGTTAAGACACATTCATAATTGTTAATTTTGAAGATTACTTCCCCAATTAGAGTTGCTGGAGGCAGTTATGAGTTGACAGTGTAATGACCATGTGAAGTACACAGGTTTGGAACTCAAATTATCCTCACATTACATCTACTAGTCGGTGTTGATACGTGAAGAGCTATCCCACGTGAAGGTCTTCCTGTTTCCATGACATAGGATGTGGGAAGCTGTCTCGTGATAATGGGAACTGCCGCCAGTGCTAGAGAGCACACGACAGTATCTGAGCAAGTTATGAGGCAGACTAGATGAACAAAACAGAATGTATAAGTCTGGAAACAACCTCCTATTCTACTGCTAAGCCAATTCTCAGCAATATACTTTCTTCCAGGAAGGATAGTACAAAAAGGTGTACCAGGAAAGTTTCCGTGACGTTTAGGCGGTGAGGGTGAGAGAGAGAGAGAGAGAGAGCGTGAGAGAGGGAGGGAGGGAGGGAGGGAGGGAGACACTGGCGAATGGACTGTTTTGGAACGGGTCGTGAGTCGTTCCCGGATAAAAGATCAGAGCATTGCCCGCGAAGAGTAAGGTCCGAGTCTCAGTCTCGTTTCGAAACACAGTTCCAAAACAAAGTGACCAGAAACGTCACAACAGGTGGTTGGGTGATTTCATGACAGAAACAGAAACTGCCGCCGACATTCGTTGTGGTAAAGAGGTCACTTACAGAGTTTCGTAAATAGAGAGACCGTCCAAATCAGGGACTGACAATGAATTGTTTTAATCCACTCCAGACCGACGACCTTATAAAACACTGGTTGCGCCCCGCGATGTTACCCGTGTTTAAACAGTTAATTACAAAGAACTGTTAATGCCGAAACTCACCATCCACGCTTATGCGTTATCACGGAAGTTATCTCCTGGAGGAAATGAGGAGCGAGACCCTTGTGGCCTAGCAAACCGCGCGACAACGAAAATATTAGTAAAGCAACAATTTTGAGCCGAAGGGAGAAGATACATGTTTCTCACAACTTGCTGGTTTACTTAAGGGAAACAGTTTTACGCAACTGAGTAGTGAATTAAAAATTGTGCCAGGGGCAGGAATCCATTCCAGTACGATTATGCCATAGGTGGTAAATCATTGGAAGCGGTAACGACCGTAAAATACTTAGGAGTTACTATCCGGAGCGATCTGAAGTGGAATGATCACATAAAACAAATAGTGGGAAAAGCAGGCGCCAGGTTGAGATTCATAGGAAGAATTCTAAGAAAATGTGACTCATCGACGAAAGAAGTAGCTTACAAAACGCTTGTTCGTCCGATTCTTGAGTATTGCTCATCAGTATGGGACCCTTACCAGGTTGGATTAATAGAAGAGATAGACATGATCCAGCGAAAAGCAGCGCGATTCGTCATGGGGACATTTAGTCAGCGCGAGAGCGTTACGGAGATGCTGAACAAGCTCAAGAAAGGCGTTACGCAATACGGAGAGGTTTATTATCGAAATTACGAGAGAGCACATTCCGGGAAGAGATGGGCAACATATTACTACCGCCCACATATATCTCGCGTAATGATCACAACGAAAAGATCCGAGAAATTAGAGCAAATACGGAGACTTACAAGCAGTCGTTCTTCCCACGCACAATTCGTGAATGGAACAGGGAAGGGGGGATCAGATAGTGGTACAATAAGTACCCTCCGCCACACACCGTAAGGTGGCTCGCGGAGTATAGATGTAGATGTAGATGTAAATCATTTCAAGACTGTCTGCGAGATGCCTAGCGCGGAAAAGATCATAATTATCTTGGTGTGTAGCGAGAGCCAGAAATGTGCTGTAAGACGTCTCTGTAGACAACGTTCCGATACTTCTTTAACATATGTTTTTGAGTGGGGTCCACCTTTAGTAAAACACTATTTTGTTTTTGTTCCACTGCAGTTGCAACATCATCAGTGCTTTTTTATTGTTATGACTGTTAAAGATAAGGAATGTTCTTTACTGTTTAAATAAATACAAATACTAGTTTCTAAATCGTAATTACAGGTTTTTGAGGAGCACATAAAATTGTGCATTCATACCTTCTTAGCACGTGGTGTGGTTTTCCTGCTGTATTACGTTTTTATAGTGTCTGTTTTACTTTACAGTTTGTCACCTGCAACTGTATACAATTTAATGTAGGAAAAACATTTACGCAAAATTACGATTTCTAAACTGTTGTGGCTATGCCTGAGATTAATAATTTATGTGAAAGTTTGTTTGTGTGTGTGTGTGTGTGTGTGTGTGTGTGTCTGTATACACTATGTTTCACTTACAGTTTCTTTTTTCGTCATCTTCTTCATTGCCAAGTTCAGTGTTTTGAGTTGTAACTGTCACTATCAGCTGTGATAACAAGATGGCGGACAGTGGAACAGTAGAAGGTGTGAAAACAAGATGGCCGGCCCCACTCAAAAACATATGTCATTGTTAAAGCAAACACAGACGAAAGAGCTTCAACATCAAGATGATTATACCGATATTTCTTGTTTTCTCTAATTATGTAGAGATTCCTGGCTCTCGGTGCACGCGAACAGTCCACTTAGAGCTGTCCGTGTGAAAAACATCCACTTTGAAAGGGAACTGCATGCTTCTGAAGTGGAAAGACAAGTTTGTTCGGATGATAGTTCATGATAGCAATACCGTCTTTCCTTTGGCTCCCTCCGCCGGCGATGATGGTGCCCTGCACGATATGTCTTCTCAACTCTGTGATACGTAACATAGCGTCACTGCACAATCTTGGTGCATCCATGTGCTATGACATATTTTCATGTGCATACGCTTTCACTGATGATATTTCTTGCTCTCCTACATTTATGTACGTACGTATTTCACTTGCAAAAACAGTCAAAAACTAATCTCTGCTCTAAGCTCAATGCATTCTGTGGATGGTTAACTTTCATGGATGACTTAAGTCACGTTACTCATCCCATGAGAACAGTAGTCTCGTTGACCATGCCATGGGAACAGAGATTTTTTTGCAATAAAAGGTAGTCTATGTGTTAATCGAGGGTATAGGCGATCTCATTTCCAAAGTTCATTCAAATCCGTCCAGCTGCTTCCGTGTGAAGGAGTGAGAAACATACTAAGTCGACGAAGAAAGAAAATACGCAATTTCTGGTTCGGTGCAGCGCAATTTTCAGTGGGTGGTTTTTTCTACCATCTACAAACTCTAGGGATTGATCGGTGAGAGGAAACGGAACAAAAAAGGTCTAATGAAATTATGTCCACAAATGCATGGTTTTCATGCTACAGACCATTTATTCAATTGTACTTTGTTACAGAGACTGCGGGCTAATATGCACTGTACCATGCAACCACAGTTACAGTATGCATGGTTTCCTCGTAGAAGGTGGTACTGTTCCTCATATGTCATGCTTAGCACCCTCTTCTGCCATAGTAACTGGTAGTGTTATGTCCCATTCACTTCTCTTGCTGACTCATCTTGTAGGGAATGTGACACAGCGTTGTACACAATGGTTTCGCATTCGAATCGAGAGCTTGCCGAAAGAAATGGTGTTTACTTACGGAAAGGCAAATGGCAACCGGAGGGGGGGGGGGGGGGGGGGGGAAATCAGGAGACATATCCCTGCCGACAACAACCACAGCATTCAATGTTTGCAAAATCTTTCGCCGTTTGTCTCAGACAGGGTCGTTTCAGGAAGCAGGAAATCATGAAGAACGTAGCCGAAATGCTCTGAACCAGACTTGGAGTAAAATGTGATTAACACAGTGGAAGGCGACTGCCGTGTGAGTACCATGCAGTTGCCCCGCCAGTACAGGGTACGCCAGACGGCCGTGTGCAACATTCTTCACAACTGTTGCTACCCTTATCATTTTAGCGTGTGCAGTGATTACTAACGACAGACTTTCCACATCGGGAGCAGTTTTGCCACTGGCTTCTTCAACAGCCAACCACGATTCTGGGATGTGTGTCCTGCATCGTATTCACAGATGAGGCCATCTTTACGCGGAGTGGTATCTTCAGCTTTCATAACAGTCATCTGTGGAATAGTATGCAGAACCTCCATGGTATGGTGACAGCGAATCTTCAGCATCGGTGCAGATGGAATGTGTGACCCGGGGTAATTGGCGACGGTATTTTGGGACCAGTCTTCCTGCCACGTCGCCTAAAGGGCCGGAACTATCGACGTTTCTTGCGGGTGACTTTGTCTCCCCTGCCGGAAGAAGTGCCATTGATGATTCGAAGGGTTATGTCGCTGCTACGTGATGGTGCTCCAGCCCACATCGCCGTTAACGTCCGGACGCATCTCAATCCTAACTTCCGTAGTCGATAGATCGGAAGAGGGACTGCATGGCCTGCTCGTTCACCGGATCTCAACCCGTGCGGTTTCTGGCTATGGATACATCTCAAAAGTATGATGTATGCAGAGCCCATTCCAGGTGTGGAGACATTGGAGCAGCGTATTCATGCTGCTTTTGACACTGTTCGGATGAAGCCTGGCCGATGTGAACATGTGAGACAGAACATGCTGCACCGCGTACACACATGCGTTGAGGCACATGGAAACCAGTTTCAGCACATGCTCTAACTGGCATGGTAGCCGGCCGGGGTGGCCGAGGGGGTCTAGGCGCTATAGTCTGGAACAGCGCGACCGCTACGGTTGCAGGTTCGAATCCTGCCTCGGGCATGGATGTGTGTGATGTCCTTAGGTTAGTTAGATTTAAGTAGTTTTAAGTTCTAGGGGACTGATGACCTCAGAAGTTAAGTCCCATAGTGCTCAGAGCCATTTTTGGCATGGTACAGCGCGTATTAGACCACAGTCTCTGTAACAAAGTATGGTTGAATAAATGGTCTGTAGCATGGAAACCATGCATTTCCGGACATAACTTCATTAGACCTTTTTTGTTCCGTATCCTCTCATCGATCAATCCCTAGAGTTCGTATAGGGTGGAACAAAATCGCTCTGTCTAATATTGGTACGTGCTCTGGCGTCATCTGTTCTCACGTGTGTGCCTGTTATCAGCGGTTACGCTCGCATATCATAATCAAATCTAGCCTCTTTAAAAGCCTACCACGTTCTACATGTAAAAGTACAGCGTATCTCCGTCGTGCAGTATTTAAATGTGGTTCTTCAAGCGTGTCAGATGCCTTACCCTTAGCGGTTAAAACGAAACAGGCTTGTGTGGAAGTACGGACTAACACTTTGCGGAGTCTAAACTTTATATTCATTACGTTAATCGTATTACGTAGGACATGTTAAACAATAAAAGCATTTTCACAAATACGATACAGTTCAAAAGTAAAGGAGTAAAAACTTTTTCTAAGAGTAATTATTGTTCCACATTTCGTGTTATGCTCGTCAGATCAATAAATGTCTTGCATTACACACTTTGTAAAGCTGCCTGTGTTGCTCATCAGGGATATCGGTTCAGCGGTTTAGTCGTGAAAACGTAACAGACAGAGTCACTATCGCGTTTATAACGTTAGTATGGAAGTATGAATTGGCACGTATTAAACATGTCGAGGATTGTATAAAGCATTGTATTCTAGCTGTTACCCAAGGCGGCGCTCGTGTGTCTGTAGAACGAAATGAAATGTGCGTATGGCTTTGTTGACTGGGAAGCTTGGTTCAAAATGGCTCTGAAGACTATGGGACGCAACTGCTGTGGTCATAAGTCCTCTAGAACTTAGAACTACTTAAACCTAACTAACTAAGGACTTCACACACATCCATGCCCGAGGCAGGATTCGAACCTGCGACCGTAGCGGTCGTGCGGTTCCAGACTTTAGCGCCTTTAACCGCTCGGCCACTCCGGCCGGCTGGGAAGCTTGGTGCAAGTCTTTTTGTACGACGGCACTTCTCTGACTTGCACGTCGATGATGGTAAAATAATGACGAGGACTACGCACACATCCAGACGCGTGCAGGAAAAAACCGAACCGGGTGGGTGTTGAACCCAGGACCCACAATCTTTGAACAGCAACGCTAACAGCATGACCTCGAGCAGTAAACAGAGATTTGAACGCAACAAAGAAGGACGCTTGACGCTCAGTGGCTAAATTTTGACGTGTTTTTGTCTGATATATGTATGGCAGTATGGATTAAACATGTAGAGGTGTGTATAAACGTTGTATTCATTACGTTGAATCGTATTATGTAGAACGGATCAAACAATAAAAGCATTTTCACAAATATAACGAAGTTCAAAAGTCAAAGAGTAAATAACTCTTTCAAAGGGTAACTGTTATCCCATGTTTCGCGTTATGTTCTTCAGATCAGTAAATATATTGTACTACACACTTTCTAATGTAGCCTATGTTCTTCCTTAGCGTTCAACCTATCTCCATATCAAGCGTAACAGACAGAGGTATTTTCGCATTTATAAATTTAGTTAGATATGGACATGGATACTGGATATTCAAGGCGTTCCTGAGTAAAGTTCTAAGTCTTTCGCAAGCTGAGAACGAACAGTATTCTTGTCTGGAGACGGGTTGCTGCTTGATGCATTCCTCGGTGATTAACCACATTCCAGTATATTCTAAGGCGAGCCAAAGAACTTGCTACCGGCCGTGCATTTGCAAGAATTAATTACTTCGACCGAGTCGTATGGGGTAGGTTTGCCTGTTCCGCATCCAATTTACGCTTCACCACTGGAAGTCTTTGTTATCGCATAGTGTTAACTACAGCGTGTCGCCATCACTGAGGTTTAGGCTTGTTGGCGTGTTCCTTCTTCACGGGAAATTGTGCTCCCGGCTGGTTGGGCTCTCCCACTATGTGTAGTCCTAGGGCCTTACATTCAAGCAAAATTTTCGGAATTCTGTTATTCTCCGCACGCTAAACATGCTCTCTCCAGTTTAATTTATTGTCCAGAAGTGGTATTAACATTCAGAATGAAGCGATTTTTGTTGAGTCACCAGTATTCTGACTGGATTTATGCCGCCCGCCACGAATTCTTCCCCTGTGCCAACCTCTTCATCTCAGAGTAGCACTTGCAACCTACATCCTCAATTATCTGCTGGATGTATTCCAATCTCTGTCTTCCTCTGCACTTTTTGCCCTTTACAGTTCCCTCTAGTACCATGGAAGTCATTCACTGAAGTCTTAACAGATGTCCTATCATCCTGTCCCTTCCTCTTTTCAGTGTTTTCCACAGATCCCTTTCCTCTCCGATTCTGCACAGATCCTCCTCATTTCCTTGAAACCTCTCCTTAGAAAAATTTATGAATTACTGTCCTGATAAACCTCTTACGTTATTTGATTTTCAAACAGCTGAGCAGAACTGAATGTACTCAGACATTTCTCTCTTTACTTATTCTGATCAACACTAAACTGACACACAACATTTTTAGCGCAATGCAATCTGACTTTCAATAATCCCTACAAAAAATGGCCCTGACTAACAAAAACATATATCTTATATGAAGCACTTACCTCACAAAAACCTTCGTTACTCGAACTACTGCAATACAGCGAGCGCCAATACTGCCAGCTAAAAAAAGATTATAACTATATATATATATATATATATATATATATATCCGTTCATGATATCCAGTTTTACAAATTTACTCCTTCTGATGCACACACGTCCAGATCGTCCGCTCTCAAAATTCTGCCATCTCTCTCCCCACATCCACCACTGCTGGCTGTTCACCTCCAACTGCGCAACGCTACGCGCTGTTCACATCCACCTGCCCAACACTACAATAGCAAATAATCCAACTATGCAAACCAGCCACAGACTTCACACAGCACAGTCAGTCATTTTCATACAGAGCGCTACGTGGCGTTACCAACATAAAAACCTAAACAGCCTACTTACATAGCCCCCATGCTCCACACAAAAAATTTTACAAATTGTTTTGGGTAGTAGTCAATAATGATTTGATAAAATTTTTCACAATTACAGTAACACAGATATCAAATGCACGCACTTATTGATACAGTGTTGGTCAAAAGCTAAAATTTTCTGACAGTCCATAAAGATAGCCCTGATCATTCATCGCAGTAGTAATTGCAGTTTTTTTCTCGAAGTCTGAGCAGTAAAAGGAAATGCACGCGGAAGTAGTGGATTTCCATGCAGTCTTGAAGAAGTAGTGTTGTCCTTCCAATGGAAAGACAGTGCTAACTCTTGACATGCAGACAGGTAATGGGCCACAACAGAGCAAACCCACAGCAGAGTGAGTCGAAGTTTTGAAGAATATTGGTAGGTAGGTCACCACAGAGCAGACCCACTGTAGTCCTGGTAGAGATTATGGTATTGGTGGGCCACTAGAGATGCAGATCCACTGCAGTCCTTGTAGCAATAATGGTATTGGTGGGTCATCAAAGGTGTAGACCCACTGTAGCCCTTTTAGAGATGGCCAGCAGCCATCTGTTGCGACTGTGCGGATGCACAATCACCATTAAAGAGTCTTGCAGACAATATAGCAAGTCCATAAACCACCACTTGTGCACTCACAAACTTTTTGGTATGTCCTTAGAACCAGCAATGCTGTTAACCAGTCCCTTGCTGAATTATCAACACACGTCCAAGCACTAACAGCCCCTTTCTTTTCACATATTGTGCATATACTATGACAAACAGAAATGTGTGCATTGAAATGAAACTTAATTTGAAGAACTGGGTCTATACAATTATAAATTTACGACATAAGAATACAATTACAAAGGTACAAAATACATCATTAAAGAACATTACAATACAGATAAAATTTGTAGTAATGCAGGCTTTACAAAAGAATCTAAATAACATATACATCAGTGTTACAGGAGTTATGACATAAGTAAATACATAAAAGATCAGAATAACTTTTGTAACATCAACTTCACACATGAGCATTAAAACAAAACAGAATAAATAGTGTCTAAACATCTTTACAAAGTAAATAACATTTTATTAGTGCAAATTATATTTGAGCATAACAGTATTCCTCACATAGTGAATGTAGCTTAGTATTAGAAAAATTCTACAACATAAATCTTATTAGCTAAACACATAAAGACAGGAAAAGCACAAATACACAAAGGTACACAAACACATAGTGGAATAACACAAAAGGAAAGGACAGGGTTCTTTTTCAGTTTAACATTTGGTGCTGCAGTCCAACCCAAATCTTTCCTCTGATTTCAACATTTTTTCCTGCAAAAAAAATCCTATCCAAACCTGTTGTCCCTAAAGCCTACTGTTTTGTTCATATTCTCTTTCAAAATAATTATTTCTCATTGTGCAATACTCATTTTGACCCAAATCTTTTTCGTATAACTTCTCAATGCATTCTTTTCCTATTCTTCATAACTCAATCTCTTATATAGACTACCCCCTCTTAAGTTAACTTAAATCTCCTGAACTCAGATATATATACTAAGGGACGATGCAATGCAGCAGCAAAAAAAATTAACACAAACAGCAATGACAAAAAAATGCAAGTTGGCAAAGCAAGCAGCAGTATATCTAAATTAGCAAAGCAAATGCAATATTACAACTAATATAAGGCAATGTGCAGCAAACAAGAAAAATAAATCAGTAGTAAAACTGGCTTAACAGAGTAATACAAAGTGAAATTCAGTAGCACTATGCCTGGCAATTAGTAGCAGCAAATGCAATCACTTATATCTAAATATGACAAACCCAAAAGCAGCAAAAATAGTACACTGAAGACAACAATGGGGAAAATGGAAATGTCTATTCACATCTTAATGTCTATGTCATTAAAGTGGTGCACCACAACAACCTATTCTACAAAAAAATTACCAAGTACTTGAAAAGAAAATTATGTATACAGTTACTGTTATTAGTCCCTTCTTATTGTTCTTTCCTTTCTAAGTGCTTCTTTTTTTAAGAATGTGGATCATCAAATTATTATTTAATAGATCTGTTGACAGAAAGTATTCACATCAGCAAATGCATTTAATTTAATTTTATAAAACCAATGCTGCAACACAGCTGGAAACCAGATACAAATGAAATAAGCAACTATGTACAAAGCAAAGCATAAAAACATCATTCAATAGCCATGTGGCATTTCATAAGACAGTAGACATTCTCTCATCTCTTGCAGAAAGACACTTGTCATAATCAGGTGTGCAGATGTAAGAATATTTCCCATCAATTCATAAGCATTTCAGTGAGTAGCACAAAGTACGAGCTCCACAGTATAATCATATGTTTCCAAGTAACAGAGTGTCATATTTCCAATGCTTTCTACAAAGGAATGTCATAAGCGAGGTTAATAGTCTCCTTTTTTTTCACCTAATGGCTTTTTTTCCAGGCGACTGGCGGAGCTGGGCGGCCACAACACATTACGTCAAGGTCACTTAGCTTTCTTACCGAAATATTTACGACAGCAGTTTGCACTACAGTGACAGTCTCATATAAAAAAATTTCACACATCGAGAATTTGCGGTACAAATGTGCAGAAACAAAATCCTATAAATATAACAGTGTCCAAAAAATTTTCGCTGGCATTGTGATGCATTCACACATGTACACACGTTTCATAACTCTTAAAGTACGATTCTTGGTTTCCAACATCCTTTTTCACAAATCAGAGTCCCTAACCACTACTCATTATTCCTTACTTTATTACACACATACATATTCGTCGACACTTCTTCAATATTTCATCATAATAAATACATAGCATAATCAAATTCCTCATATAGCATCTGCTTATTGATCATAAACATACCTCAACAGCATAATACACATTGTCGTCGTAATAATATCATAACAGATCAATCACATCTCAAAATCGTCGCAGCTTCTTTCAATAAAGTCAAAACCTTCAATGAAGTCATCTACCTCAAACGTTCTTCAAAAAGCATGATCCCTTACCAAATACGACATTCAAAGCTCTCATAGTGTCACAATGGTTCCGAAAAAATATGAATAGTTCACAAAGTACAGACAAAATACAATTTCATAAGTGTGAAGTTATCCAACTGTGTAATTGCGTAAACATGTGTCACTGACGTAGTAAAAAAATGTTTGTCTCTCTCAGCTAAATGTTCAGATAGCTGTGTAATTATGTGTTAGAGAAATATGGTACCGATGTGTAAAGTTGTATAAGCAAATACCATGTTAGCTAGGGCTCCTTGTGCTTGCCACACACATGGTACACAAAGTAATCGTGTACCCCCCTGAGGATTAATGTAATTATACCCTCAGGTGCTACAGATTACATCAATCGAATGAAATGTATCACCGAAAACTTTCTTTGCATCTTTGTGATTAAAAAATCTTTAAAAATAAGTGTTTTAAGTACAAAAATTAATCACTCAAATGCGTGTCCTTTAGCGCTACATGTGAGTCTTGCTGTAAGATAATTCTGTGGAAGTGTCGTAGTTATCGTCCACCGTAAGCTAAGTTCTGCAGAAGTCAATGTACTTACCTCATCATAAACAAAAGTGAAATGTTTTGCGTATAGATATCGTAGTCATTACGCTTATTGCCATGACGAAGTAAGAACTTTACTGTAACGTATTGTTGTGCTGCGGAAAAGGCTGTCTCATTGTAGCTATACCACAAAGTTACTACTAAACCATGTTTTCCAGCCCGCATCTCGTGGTCGTGCGGTAGCGTTCTCGCTTCCCACGCCCGGGTTCCCGGGTTCGATTCCCGGCGGGGTCAGGGATTTTCTCTGCCTCGTGATGGCTGGGTGCTGTGTGATGTCCTTAGGTTAGTTAGGTTTAAGTAGTTCTAAGTTCTAGGGGACTGATGACCTAAGATGTTAAGTCCCATACTGCTCAGAGCCATTTGAACCATTTCAAACCGTGTTTTACTTTCCAGAATAATGCAGAAAAACTGTGCAGATATAAAAGAGATACACCGCAAAAGCAACAATGTAAATTGTGTCACACACTAGTGGCGTCGTGATATAATCGTGTAGCTGTCAAAGAAACCAAATGCTAAGTCATCTTTAATCTCACAGAAAGTACTTCAAATAAAGAATGTCTTTTCAAGTAAACCAAAACGTTGCATTAAAATCTCATTACCAGTATATGTTCTTAAGTATGTAAGCCGTATATTCCTTACGTAATCGTGCAACTAACAAGCAAGAATGTACAAATAACAACACTGTGCCATCTGTTCACTATAACAATGCATTCGTAATTACTGTTTAAACAAGTTCTCTTGGTTCTTGACTGGATAGTTAACTTCAAACATTGTTGCATGTTAACAGTTTGTAAGTCTGACAAAGCGTATTAGTAACGTGAAGTGAAAAATTTTATGGCAAAGACTAAGTTAAAAAGCAGATTATCTTTCAATAAACGGTTTTACATGTGAAATATGGTGTAAACCTTTACTCTTCCTAGTACGCAGAGTTTCAACTTCAACGCAATTATCATGTGGTATATGTCGGATTCTGTAAGGTCCATTGTAAACCAGAAAGAATTTGTGACTCAAGTGTTTCTTCTCATGTGACAATGAATGAGCTTTAATGAGAACTTTCTGACCAATATATAGTTTCTTTACATTTGCTTTACCGTGTAGTTTTCTCGTTTTGTCTGCAGCAGAATTTAAATTTTTAATAGCCAAATCAATTATGTCTTTGTGTCGAAGTTTATGTGTACTCGGAAAAGGCACAAGCTCTCTGATTCTGTTCGGTGGTTCTTCATTCTTCAGTACAAGAATAGGTGGTGAAGCAGTGGAGTCATGAGGCATTTCATTCAGCACATTTTGAAATAAGTGTAAATATCTGTCCCAATGCTGATGCTTTCTGTGACAATAAAGTCTGCATAGCTTATTGATTTCTTTCATAATCCGTTCAGACAGGTTACAATGTGGTGAGTACAATGAAATGAAAACAGGTTTGATTTTATGATTCCGAAGCATGCGTGACCAAACAGCAGATCTGAATTGCGGTCCGTTATCTGAAATGACTTTACTAACGTGTCCAACTTCACGTAAGAAATTTTTAACAAAGGCGTTGGATACAGACCGTCCCATGGCTTTACGTAACGGTGCGAAGGAAACAAATTTTGAAGTAAGTTCAACAGCGACTAGAACGTGCGAAAATCCATTCGATGTTCTGACAAGGGGTCCCAAGAGATCAACAGCAGCACGTTCTTTTAATTTAGAAGGAATGATAGGAAACAACGGAGCACGATGGGAGATGGTAGATGGTTTAGCTTTTTGACAAAGTTTACAAATAGACAAGACTCTTCGAATTCTCTTTTCCATAGCGTTAAAATAACAAGTCGTCCGAAGAATATGATAACATTTTCTTGGACCAAAATGTGCGTAGCTGAAATGAATGCACCAGACGAGCTTATTAACAAATTCGTCAGGAATGCAAAGTACCCATAGCTTGTCATCAACAGTGCAGCATTTGAAGAGTATGTTGTTTCTAAGCAGATAATAATGCTGAATCTGTGTGTGTCTTTTCATGCCATTTACTTTTGATGTCTTTACAAATAGGATCTTTATCTTGTTCATGAGCAATGTCCTTTAAAGATGTGGTGATGAAGTTTTCAAAGGCGACTTTCTGAATGTAAAGAATACTGAAATTTTTCTCGAGGTTGCCTTCTGTGTTACTTTTCTCAAGCCCAGCCGGTGCGCGTGACAGTGTGTCCGCAACAATGTTCTCCTTGCCGGGAGTGTAGACTATTGTGAAGTGGAACTCTTGCAGAAACAATGCTCAACGTTTTAACCTCATAATTTAATTTTGAAGACATAAGAAATTGTAATGTACGATGATCACTGTATGCTTTTACGTGCTTACCAGAAAGAAAGAAACGGAACTTGTTAAATGCCCAAACGATAGCTAAAGCTTCTAATTCAGTAACGGAATAATTTTTTTCAGATTTTGTTAGCAATCGGCTAGCAAAAGCAATGGTTTTCTGAACAGTAGTGTCATTTTCTATGGCTTCTTGAAATAAATGGGCACCAAGACCGACTGTAGAAGAATCCGTGCTAAGGCAGATATCTTGTGACAGATCTGGATGAGCTAGTATTGGCGCGTTAAGTAGCGATTCTTTCAAAGAATTGAATTCCAACTGTGCCTGTTCGTACCAGTTCCAAATAGTATTTTGTCAGTGAGAGAACAAAGTTTTGGTGGTACTAGAATTTGCATATTCAGAAAACGACGGTAAAAATTTACGAGACCTAGATAACTGCAGACTTGTTTTTTTGTGGATGGAACTGGAATGGCTCTGATTGCTTCTAACTGTTCAGGATCCGGCTGAATGCCTTCAGAAGAAGTAATGTATCCCAAAAACTTCACCTTTGTCCTACCGAATTCAGACATTTCCAAGTTAACTGTAATTCCAGATTCTGCAAAAATATATAACACACTGTTGAGGATGCGATGATGTTGTTCCCATGAGCCTTCTGCTATCAGAATATCGTCCACATATAAGGTAATGTGACGTTTTAAGAACTCAGGTAATATGGAATTTAGCCCGCGAATGAATGCAGCTGAAGAAATGTTCAAACCAAAAGGAAGTTTCCGAAATTGACAGCAAACGCCGAAACAAAGAAAAGTTGTGTATTTTCTTCATTCTGGATGAAGTTCGATCTGATAAAAGCTGGATCTGAGATAAATGGAAGACAACACTTTTACACCATTAAAATTTTGAAGAAGTTCTTCCAACGTTTGCGGCCTGTCTGTTTCAGGAATAATGATGGTATTGATTTGTCTCGAATCTAAGACAAGCCTGATCGATCCATTTTTCTTCTCAACAACATGTAATGGATTGTTGTATGAGCTTACTGCAGGCTCAATAATGCCCTCGTCAAGCGTAGATTGTATTTCTGTTCTAACACGGTCCCTATAATATGCCGGAATTACGTATGGTCTAACATAAAATTTAGTATGCTCACGAACGCGAAATTGGTATTGAAATCCCTTGATTGTTCCTGTTTTGTGAGTAAAAACTGTGGAATGTGCTTGTAAAATCTCAATAAGGTCCTGCCTATCAGTGTCATTACAATTATCAATTGTTTGAATTTTATTCTCAATGAACTCATTGGTAACAAATACGCCGTCGATATCATCCCTGTCAATACTTGCAGAGTGATTGTTAGTGTCAAGTTACGTCGAAAATTCCGAACTGTTGTCTAACAGAAGGAAAAGCCGATTAATTTCCTCGTCATGGTTTGAGAGCCAATCTTCAAATTTCAAAGCTATTGACTTACCTTCTTTCTCTAAACTTATTTCAGCATCGTGAAAGTTTAAGATTGCTTTGTATTCATTCAAAAAGTCTACTCCCAATATAATAATACAGTAATGAAACAACAAGAAAGTTCATAGAGAAACTGTAGCTTTGACAAATTAAGTTGGCTTGTTGGCGTGCATCTACACTTTTTCCAACGACTGCACCTTGTAATTTAATCTTACGTAACGGAAGTGTGGGGCAATCGTTCGATTTGTTGCATTTGCTAAAGGCTGTTTCACTAATTACTGAAATGGGACTGCCAGAGTCAAGTACTGCCGTAAATTTTACATTTACTATAATGTGAATTACAGGATATGCAATGTTGTTATGTTTTACGTCGTGTTCCTGGAGTAAGATGTCCCTAATGTCTTCCATCTTTACGTAATTACTAGCCTCGGGAGCTTATGTCGTCAGCTTCATAAGTACGTTTTGTGGTTGCCAGCGGTGTGAGTCATTGCCTACTGTCTCTTTGTTGGCGCGCCTCGTTATTGGGATTTGGAGATCTAACTTCTACAAATTCATCTTGTCGAGAGGGCCCTGCCCTGATGACATTCAGGTGTGCCGTTATGTCTGTAGTTTCCATAGTTTCTTTTTTGTCGGTCATATGGTGGAGAATTTCTCCCGGAATCGTAACTGCGCGGTGGACCGTTGCGTCTGAAGTTATTCTGTCTCCCTTGATAATAATTATTTTGGTTCCCATATTGTCTGTTTCTTTGAGTATCTCTGTCATCGTCATTACTGCTGACCGGTGATCTTTCCCTGTGATATTGTTACTCTGCCAGTGATTGTCATATGAGTGGTGTCTGTTTTGGTCACGATTTGCGTTGTAAGAATAGCCTTGTCGTGTCCAGTTATTGTTTCTGTCGTCACGGAATTGTGACGGATGTGACCTGTAATGATTATTTTCCTGTTTTCGCGTCCCACGATTGTCAGTGTCAATTTCCAGTTCTTGTAACCGTCGCTGAAAAGCTTCAATGTAGTCTTTGCAACGTCCTGCCAAAATAATATGTCTTAAATGTTCAGGCAATTTGATTAAGCAAATGCGAATAAGTTCTGAGGGGCTGTATGGGTTTGACAGATACTAATTCTTGTGCAACATGTCTTCAAAATATTTGACGAGACTGGAAAATTCAGATTATTCGAAATGTTTCATCATTATGATGCTATGTTTTACACGATATTGAGTAGCTTGAGACCAATATGCTGAGAGGAAGGCATGGTAAAATTCTACTTCAGTGTGACAGTCGTGAATGACGGATCGCATTCTTACAGCTGGTTCATTCTCTAAATAGCCACACATAAATTCTAATATGTGCTCTAATGACCAGTTGGGAGGAAAACAATGAGAGAATTGATGAAGCCACGCTTGTGGATGAATGTCGTTGCCAGAATTCTTAAATGTTTTGAATTTACGTGTAGTAATGAACAGCTTATAGTCAAAGTCATCGTGTCGGCGAGTCGCATATCGGTCATTGTTACGTCGTGTCGGCGGTTCCATCTCAAAATTCGGCGCACCTTGCCAATTTCTTTCATAATTTCCGAAATGCCCCGTGTTATTATTTTGTGGCTTTTACGTATTTCTAAGTTCCTCTTCTCGTCTTGGAGCGCGAGTCTCCTCCGAAATACGTAATTCTTGTATTACTTGTGCCAACTGTTCTTGTACTTGCCGGATTTCTCTTTTGTGTTGGGTATTAATCTGATTCTGGTTTTGTTTGAATTTCCTAATTCGTTCGTACTCTTCAGTGTCATTAAAGATTACCGGTCTTGTGTCATTCAGATTATCATCTGCCTTGGTAGAGAAATTATTTACCTGATCCGAAAGTTCGCCTACTTTATCTGATAATGAATTAATTCCCTCCATGTGTCTTTCTGAACCAATTTTCAGAGTATCTACTGTGTCCTTTAAGCTTTCCTAAGTTTTTACAAGTAGCGTAACCGAATTGGCAGATGCAACTGAGTCAATTTTAGCCCGCAAGGTCTCATGATTTTCATGAACAATAGTTTGCAGTTTCTTTTGTGGCTGCTTCGTGATTCTCTAAAGCATTTTCATGCCGCGAAAAGATAGGTTGAAAATGCTCACAAATTTGGGTTTTTACGTCATTACAGACTTTTTGACATTTCGAACCGATGTTATGTAACTCAGTAGTTAAATCATCACCTGTTTGTTGAAGTGTTTCTTTAATTTGTTTCTGATTTTGTTCCATTTGTTGCTGTGACTGTTTTAGATTTTGTTCCATTGCATCCAACTGTTGCTGTGTTTGTCGAGCGTACGTGGCGTTACCAACATAAAAACCTAAACAGCCTACTTACACCTTACCTTATCAGTCCACATAATTTTCAACATTCGTCTGCAGCACCACATTTCAAATGCTTCGATTCTCCTCTGTTCTGGTTTTCCCGCAGTCCATGTTTCACTACCACCCAATGCTGTGCCCCAAATGTACATTCTCAGAAATTTCTTTCTCAAGTTGATACTAGTCGACTTCTCTTGGCCAAGAATGCCCTTTTTGCCAGTGCGAGTCTCCTTTTGACGTCTTCCTTGCTCCGTCCGTCATGGGTTATCTTGCTGCCTAGGTAGTAGAATTCCTTAACTTCATCTACTTCGTGACCATCAATCCTGGTGTTAAGTTTCTGGCTCTTCTTATTTCTGCTACTTCTCAATATTTTCGTCTTTCTTCGATTTACTATCAATGCATATTCTGGCCTCATTAGACTGTTCATTCCATTCACCAGATCATGTAATTCTTCTTCACTTTCATTCAGGATGGCGAATGTCATCAGCGAATCTTATCATTGATATTCTTTCGCCTTGAATTTTAAATCCACTCCTTTGTTTCCATCATTGCTTCATCGATGTACAGATTGAAATGCAGGGGCGAAAGATTACATCCCTGTCTTACACTCTTTTTAATTCCGGCACTCCGTTCTTGGTAGTCCACTGTTATTACTCTCTCGGGGCTCTTCTACATATTGTATATTACCCGTCTGTCCCTATGAAACAATATCAATGATAATATTCACCGATGACATTGCTGTCCTCAGCGAAAGCGAGTGAAAACACAGCCAAATATTTTAAAGTAAAGGTTTTCGTAGCAAAAACGAAGACTATGTGCTTATGTGGGAGATAACATTTGAATTAAGACCTGAGGCAGGCTACTTGTAGTGAAAAAAATGAAGTAACAATACGTAGAAGGAACTACACGTTTCCAGTAATGATAATAAAATGCAAAACTTATTCTGAGTCATCAGTCTTCTGACTGGTTCGATGCGACCTGTCCCAACCTCTTCAACTCAGACAGCAGTTACACCCGAAGTTCTCGATTGCTTGCATTGCTATATCCAAAGACACGTTTATAGGAACTGTCGACCTAGTCAATGTAAAATGGTGCAAGGTATTCGAAATTCTGAGATGAACAGGAGTAAGCTATATGGAGATGGTTCAAATGGGTCTGAGCACTATGGGACTTAACTTCTGAGGTCATCAGTCCCCTAGAACGTAGAACTACTTAAACCTAACTAACCTAAGGACATCGCACACATCCACGCTCGAGGCAGGATTCGAACCTGCGACCGTAGCGGTCACGCGGCTCCAGACTGTAGCGCCTAGAACCGCACGGCCACTCCGGCCGGCTTATATGGAGAGACGGGTGACGTGCAACATGTACAAGAACCAAGAGGTAACAATAAGACTGGAAAACCAAGAACCAAGTACTCGAGTTAAAAAGGGTATAAGGCAGGGATTCAGTCTTTCTCCCCTCCTGTTCAATAGTACATGGAATAAGCTATGATGGAAGTAACACAAAGGTTGAGAGTGCGATTAAAATTCAGAGTCAAAGGATATCAATGATAAGATTCATTGACTGGTGCTGTCCTCAGCGAAAGTGAAGACGAATTATACGACATGTTTAATGGATTGAGAATAAATTGGATAAAGACAAAAGTAATGAGAAATAGCAGAAATGTGAATACTGAGAAAATTAATATTAAAATTGATGGTCACGAAGTAGACGTAGGTAAGTAATTCTGCCACGTTGGAAGCAAAATAACCCATAAAGAACGAAGCAAGGAAGACGTAAAAAGCAGACTAGTAGAGGCAAAGAGGTCATTCCTGCGCATTACTGGTGTCAGACATAGGGCTTAAGTTGAGGAAGAAATTTCTGACGTACGTTTGGAGCTCAGAACTGTACCGTAGTGAATCATTACAAGTGGGAAAATTGAAAGAATAGAGAATCGAAGGATTTGAGATGTGGTGCTACGGAAGAATCTTGAAAATGCAATGTACTGATAAGGCAAGGAATAAGGAGCTTCTCCGCAGAATCGGCGAAGAAAGGCACATATGGAAAACAGTGACAAGGAGAAGGGGTCAGCATGATAGGACACCTTCCTTGGTACTACACGGAACTGTAGAGTGCAAAAACTGTAGGGGAAGGCAGACACTGGAATACATCCAGCGAAAAACTGAGGATGTATGGTGCAATTTCTACTCTGAGATAAAGAGGTTGTCACAGGATAGGAATTCGTGGTGGGCCACATCAAACTAGTCAGAAGACTGAAAGTTCCTGGCAGATTAAAACTGAGTGCCTGACTGAGACTCGAACTCGGGACTTTTGCCTTTCGCGGGCACACAGTTTTAATCTGCCAGGAAGTTTCATATCAGCGAACACTCCGCTGCAGAGTGAAAATCTCATTCCAGTCTAGTTAGAAGACTGATTACTCAAAAAAATAAAAAATAAATAAAAAATCAGCCTGTGTCTTCCCATAGCGTTTCTGTCCTAGTACCATGCAAGTTATTTCCGTGACTTTTGTCACTTTTCACTCATTCTGTTTCCTCCTCGTCGTTGTTTTCCATTTATTTCTTTCCTGCGTAGGACTTCCTCTTTTCTGTCTTACAGCCACTTAATTCTCAGCGCACTTCTGTAACACCACATCACCAATTCTCTTCATTTCAGATTTTCTGGCTGTCCATGATTCACTTTCATACAACGCTATGCTGCAGCCGCACATTCTCAGAAGTTCCTTTCTCTTATAAGATCTCAATGGTTGATACTAATAGTTCCTTTTGGCGATAAGTGGCTCGTTTGCCCATTCTGGTCAGCTCCTGTATTCCCCTTACTTCTTCTTATTTTGCTTCCAAGCTAGCAGAATTCTTTCAGTTTTTCTACTTCATGATCCCAACGTTGGTAAGTTTGTCTCTACTTTCGTCTTTCTTCAGTTTACTGTCAGTCTATTTTATTATGCCTTTCATTCCTCTCAGCTTATCCCATATGTCTCCCTCATCTCTACCGACGATAGCAGTGTCATGGGCGAATCTTCCTGTTGATATCGTTTTGTGCTGAGTTTTTATATCACTCCTGGACAATTATCTAAAATTTCAAGGATTTTACTAGAGCAAAAGCCATCAGACGGGAGGATAATTACCCTCGAAGAAGGAACAGTGAAACAGGTCTTAAGCTGAGTGGTGGTGGTGATGACAACGATGATGATGATGACATACTGTAGATACACGGTATGGTAACAAAGACATGGAGGGGTGTAGAGTTGTTAAATGCCGAACAGTCTTATGAGCATAAGATTCGGCCGACGTAATTTTTAAAAATACGCAAGCCAGCTTAGCTTTCACAACACAAAAGTGAGTCAGCTCGGCTGTTGTAGTGTGCGCCGTTATCAGAGGTTAGTGAGTGGAAAGCACAATATCTTTAGCAAAGTGGGCACTGTACAGCTTCATTTGCAACATCTAAATGCAAAGCGTCGTGATACAGTTGGAAGGAGACGAACCTCAGATCTTGAGGACGCGAACAATACGATGCAAACTACTTCAGTGTTGAGTATCTTTCCATCGATACTATTTTATCAGGTGACAGATTTTATTCTCGATAGTTACAAACAAGGCCTTGGAAATATTCGTTATATAATTTGCGCCCGAAAAGGGACTTGAAAATCCTGGATACTTAGGTAAAATGAAATGTCGTGTGACGAGGGCCTCCCGTCGGGTAGACCGCTCGCCTGGTGCAAGTCTTTCGATCTGACGCCACTTCGGCGACTTGCGTGTCGATGGGGATGAAATGATGATGATTAGGACAACACAACACCCAGTCCCTGAGCGGAGAAAATCTCCGACCCAGCCGGGAATTGAACCCGGGCCCTTTGGATTGACAGTCTGTCGTGCTGACCACTCAGCTAGCGGGGGCGGACGATAATTAGGTTAAAAACTCAGAGATTTCTAATCGGAATTGCCGGCCGCTGGTGGTCGAGCGGTTCTAGGCTCTTCAGACTGGAACCGCGCGACCGCTACGGTCGCAGGTTCGAATCCTGCCTCGGGCATGGATGTGTGTGAGGTCCTTGGTTAGTTAGGTTTAAGTAGTTCTAATTTCTAGGGGACTGATGACCTGAGATGTTGAGTCCCATAGTGCTCAGAGCCATTTGAACCATTTTTGATTTCTAATCGGAATTATAAATATAATGGACTTTCGATGATACTGGTGAAAAGCTAGGATCAGTCACTGATGGATCAGGAGACTGGCAGCGACCTTCCCGGCATTCGCCTCAAAGTACTAAGGTAATCTGGAAGCAGACAACTTTGGAGGCAGGGCAACCACAGCTATGATTAGTCATCTTGGATATTAATAACCACTTCAGCTGTATTTAGTCCTTTACTATTGGACAATCATATGTTCACCAGAAGAATGTGTCTTTTAGTGCCACGAATCTGGAAGGTCCGCAGGATGATTTTGAACTCTGAATATACGTCTAGCGCCCTTGTCACTAGACCTAACAACTCGGTCTTAAGAATGTGAATATTACAATACATCGTGAAGCTCTAAGGCGATAACAAAAATTGCTTAAATATGATAATTCACCGAATACTCAGCACAGTCCACTTCGAATACACATTTTACGTTTATATGCGTTAATTCGAAACGCAGTTAGCTCGACGTAAATGCAAAACTGAGTTTTGAGTTATTATTTTTAAAAAATGTACAGTCCCTGTTACTTCTGATTTCATTAGCTCAAGGTTGAAGACTGATAAGGGTTGAGGTGTCCGAGCGTAGTTGGAAACAGCTGTGTTAGTAAGTGGACGTATATTTCAGGGCTGTATGTCAGGACTGCAGTTTGCTGCGCAACCGTAGCCGTTCACCGATAACTCCAGCGACTTAAATGGCCTGCAGTGAAGTGACGAAACTGAATCATAACCGCAGATGGTATTACTGACTTCCCGGAACCGACGACAGCCATTTCCCCTATAACAAAAGCATTTGACAGCAGGAAGTCAACATCGTTAACTTCCTTTCTCAGTGTCGTGTTGGAGGACAGACGTACCTCTCGTGAACAATAAAACACACAAAAATAAGCCGTGAACCAAACTGGAAGCTGAAATTTCAGTCAGAAAAAAATAACAGCTTCCAAATGAGACATAAATTTCACTATCACGCTTCGAAAAAAATCGTCCTGGCTAAAGAAATAACTGACCACATTTTAGTTAAATGTTAGAGAGGAGTGAAAATAAGACTCACTCAAAATACTCAAATGATTTTTGTCCAATTTCTTATAGCTAAACGAAGAAGGATACATGAACAAATGAGGTATCAAATTGAGCAACGTAAGGTCTCGTTTTGACAAAAAAAAGTTTAGTTGCTTGAAAGTAATTGGGAGTAGACAACATTCCATTAGAACTACTGACGGCCTTGGGAGAGCCAGTCCTAACAAAACTCTACCATCTGGCGAGCAAGATGTATGAGACAGGCGAAATACCCTCAGACTTCAAGAAGAATATAATAATTCCAGTCCCAAAGAAAGCAGGTGTTGACAGATGTGAAAATTACCGAACAATCAGTTTAATAAGCCACAGCTGCAAAATACTAACGCGAACTCTTTACAGACGAATGGAAAAACTAGTAGAAGCCGACCTTGGGGAAGATCAGTTTGGATTCCGTAGAAATATTGGAACACGTGAGGCAATACTGACCTTACGACTTATCTTAGAAGAAAGATTAAGGAAAGGCAAACCTACGTTTCTAGCATTTGTAGACTTAGAGAAAGCTTTTGACAATGTTGACTGGAATACTCTCTTTCAAATTCTAAAGGTGGCAGGGGTAAAATACAGGGAGCGAAAGGCTATTTACAATTTGTACAGAAACCAGATGGCAGTTATAAGAGTCGAGGGACATGAGAGGGAAGCAGTGGTTGGGAAGGGAGTGAGACAGGGTTGTAGCCTCTCCCCGATGTTATTTAATCCGTATATTGAGCAAGCAGTAAAGGAAACAAAAGAAAAAATCGGAGTAGGTATTAAAATCCATGGAGAAGAAATAAAAACGTTGAGGTTCGCCGATGACATTGTAATCCTGTCAGAGACAGCAAAGGACTTGGAAGAGCAGTTGAACGGAATGGACAGTGCCTTGAAAGGAGGGTATAAGATGAACATCAACAAAAGCAAAACGAGGATAATGGAATGTAGTCTAATTAAGTTGGGTGATGCTGAGAAAATTAGATTAGGAAATGAGACTCTTAAAGTAGTAAAGGAGTTTTGCTATTTGGGGAGCAAAATAACTGATGAAGGTCGAAGTAGAGAGGATATAAAATGTAGACTGGCAATGGCAAGGAAAGAATTTCTGAAGAAGAGAAATTTGTTAACATCGAGTATAGATTTAAGTGTCAGGAAGTTGTTTCTGAAAGTATTTGTATGGAGTGTAGCCATGTATGGAAGTGAAACATGGACGATAAATAGTTTGGACAAGAAGAGAATAGAAGCTTTCGAAATGTGATGCTACAGAAGAATGCTGAGGATTAGATGGGTAGATCACATAACTAATGAGGTGGTATTGAATAGAATTGGGGAGAAGAGGAGTTTGTGGCACAACTTGACAAGAAGAAGGGACCAGTTGGTAGGACATGTTCTGAGGCATCAAGGGCTCACAAATTTAGCATTGGAGGGCAGTGTGGAGGGTAAAAATCGTAGAGAGAGATGAATGCACTAAGTAGATTCAGAAGTATGTAGGTTGCAGTAAGTACTGGGAGATGAAGAAGCTTGCACAGGATAGAGTAGCATGGAGAGCTGCATCAAACCAGTCTCAGGACTGAAGACCACAACAACAACAGCAACAATCAGACTAAGTAACAAAAAAAATGGTTCAAATGGCTCTGAGCACTATGGGACTCAACTGCTGTGGTCATAAGTCCCCTAGAACTTAGAACTACTTAAACCTAACTAACCTAAGGACAGCACACAACACCCAGCCATCACGAGGCAGAGAAAATCCCTGACCCCGCCGGGAATCGAACCCGGGAACCCGGGCGTGGGAAGCGAGAACGCTACCGCACGACCACGAGATGCGGGCGACTAAGTAACAACAATTTAATTAGTGATTTGAGGGAACACCTTTGTCCACTTTTCCGCTGGTCATCAGGGCTCATTTCGAAACGGGACCATTGCTGAAGATCTTCTCCAGTCGGTGAGATTCCAGGCTGAAGAAGTATTTGGAGACGTCCCGGAGAGCGGTGCGATACCATCGCCTGGGGTATCATTTCTCTTCATAACTGGACTCCTTTAGTTGTCATTCTCGGCACCATTACGCACAGCGTTACTTTGACGATATTCTACGCCCTGCTTTGTTGCCCTTCATGGCAAGCTATCTTGGGCACACGTCTCAACAAGATAAGAACCACCCGCACACGGCGGGAGTTTCTACCGCTCGTCTTCGTGGTTGCCAAACCTTACCACCAACAAGGTTGCCGGATCTCTCACCTGTTGAGAACGTTTGGAGCATTACACGCAGGGCTGTCCAACTGTTTCGAGATTTACACGATCTAACTCGCCAATTGGACAGAATTTGGCATGATGTCCTTCAGCAGGACATCCAACAATTGTATCAATCAATGCCAAGCTGAATAACTGCTTGTGTAGAGGCCAGAGGTGGACCAAAGTTTTATTGATTGCTCAGTTTGTGAAGCTCTTTCTCATGAATAAATCATCCATTTTTTCTGAAATTGTAATCATTTGTTTATCTGTGCATTTTCATCACATCCAGCACCAAAGGGATTGATTCGTCGTACTTTTCTACTACCGTGAGCGAGTTGTTGTAGATGGAGGTTACAGATTCAATGCTGTCGGTAAGCGTCCTCTAGATCCCTAAGAAAACGTTATGGCGGTAGGCGAGTGGAATTTGGTAAGGTAGCACGAAGAATTTTGTGTGCTCACGCACTCGGACTCATCCTGTTTTCGGTAGAAATACGTCAGCGTTTTCAAGTAATGTTACTTCCTGATCCTCCTTATCTTGCGTTGGAATGTTTCCTAAGTTCCCTAACGTGTTATCAGTAGCACAGCGCACCTCCCGTCGAATTTGTTTGTTTCTTGTGTGGTGCGACTACGCCCATGACTCCACGATTGATTTCTATCTACCGGTTTGTGGTGTAATTTGAGGCATTCGGCAGGAATTTGCGCATGTATTGCGTGATCAGCAAATGTAATTTCATGATGCCATCTTTTTGTAATATGAGCTCTCCTCGTCCCACATCCAATACGGCCTGGTTTTGGTTCAGGGAATCCATGGCGAATATTACTTACATTGCCAGCGAAGGGACGACCAGAAAGTTCGTTTCCAAGGTGTGCCCATGGCAGCTGAACACTCACCGCGTTTGTAGCTGCACCTCTGTGTGCTTTCCTCTCGGTGCACCAGTGATTTTCGCCGGCCGAGGTGGCCAACCGGTTCTAGTCGCTACAGTCTGGAACAGTGCGACCGCTACGGTCGCAGGTTCGAATCCTGCCTCGGGCATGGATGTGTGTGATGTCCTTAGGTTAGTTAGGTTTAAGTAGTTCTAATTTCTAGGGGACTGATGACCTCAGAAGTTAAGTCCCATAGTGCTCAGACCCATTTGAACCCATGACTTATTTTTCCTCACACAAAAGCTCTCTTGTGTCTTCTAACATGTTGATGTTCTTTCCAATGGTTTCTGCGAACCTGTTTAGAGCTGTGTCCACAGTAGCTGAGCGTCAGTTTCTGTTTAGACTTCTAATACGTTTCCCCCGTGACAAAAAAATGGTTCAAATGGCTCTGAGCACTATGGGACTTAACTTCTAAGGTCATCAGTCCCTTAGAACTTAGAACTACTTAAACCTGACTAACACACATCCATGCCCGAGGCAGAATTCGAACCTGCGACCGTAGCGGTCGCGCGGTTCCAGACCGTAGCGCCTAGAACCGCCTGGCCACACTGGCCGGCTCCCACGCGACAGGTTAAGTGGCCTAATCTGGATATTTTGATCTTGTTGACTATTTTGCTGACATTGACTGGCGTTCTACCAGATATTTCTTTGCTGCTTTGGTTCTCCATTATCCTGCTGGAACTGGTTTGGATTTTGTGGTTCTCTCCAGTTTCCATTTTGCCATTCGTAGTAATTTTTGCCGTAATTGCCTCGTTTACCTTTGCTCTCCCACGGCGGCTAGTTATTCTCCTCTGTATTTCGAGTTGTTGTTTCTCTGTACTCGATATTTTCCCCCATTTCATCTGTGGTCGTTCCTTCCAGACGAGCCTTGGCGGTTGCGGTCGTTGTTTCTCTTCCTGTCTCTTGCGTCTCGTATTTCGCTGACATAGCCTAATCCGCTTAGCGCGCTCTTGAATGGTTCAGTGGAATCGTTGCACCGTCCGATGAGGAGGTGTTGGTAGTCAGACGTAATCTGACGTAGCAGTGCCTCATAATTTCCTTGGGACTGTACGGCTGGTCGAAAAACCGATTCTTCTTAACTAGCGACTCAAAGAAATTCACCGGACTATGGAATACTGACGCTTTTAGGCCTTTGCCCAGCACAATCTCCAGCTTGATTCTTTCTTGCGTGTCCTGCGACCAATATGTGTTAAGGTAATTGCTCTTGAACTCTTTGTATGAGCGACAACACTCCGCAACACTGCGCATGTGTTGCGCGATAGAAACCCTCTAAAAATCCGCTGATAAATTCAAGCTTGTATTTCAGTGGCCACGATTCTGGTAGCAATTTATCGTGCTGAGCTATCCAACTTTTAATGTATTGTTATTCTCTTTGTACACTTGGAAATTTCGAATGAATGAGAAATGTTTGCGGTCGAATGGTTCAACATTTCCTGCGAACGAATTTTCGCTCGTTTCTGCAGCACACGTCTCCACAAATCGGCGTCCAAACGATCCTTGTCCACTGTTAGGACCTCCTCTTGTGTCGTCAGATTCACGGACTAATGTTTATAATATATAAAAAACAGCTACCAGCTGTTACTACATATTACTACATATTTGTAATATGAAGCTGGGCCACGTTTTGTAAACGTTATTCGTGTGTGCTGCGTGTGTAATTAAGATGATGAGGTTGAAAGTGACGTCCATTGACTGGAATAGCACTCACATAGTGCATATTGAAATGTGTATTAAGCTTGCGCTCGAAAACATAAACGCACGAATATTTCGTCAGGCAGAACTACGTAGCTATGCAGCAAACGAATAACAAAAACAAAACTAGGTCCAACTTAGAATGCTTGTAACTGCCATCTGAAGATGGATTTGTAAAGAAAAATCCGAAACCGGTCATGGTCTGAAGATAATAAACCTTTTAAACCATACATGTGGCTGGTAGCTGTTTTTTATAAATTATAAACCTTAATACAACAGCCACGTTTCTCAACATGCCGACTTTCGACAAAATAGCGTCACGGACTAATGTTTCCGTTCGCCGAAGACGAACAAAATTGTGTTCTGGTTCGTTTTCTACCATACTTTGTATCACCGATGATACGCACCCTTTCGTGCTCCCTGTGGCGGCTTATAGTTCTCCTGCGGCATTCGCCTTTCTGCCGCTGAAGTAGCCTAATAATGCATGTCGAAATGCCGTAATACTTGCTCTTCTCTCCCTACCCGATGACGAGGGAGTGCTGGTGTACCAGACTGTGATTCCAGCTGCGCAACGCGCTCACATGCTTGCTGTACGTCTTTTGCCAGCTCGTTTTGCTATTAGGTGATCCGTGTCTGCTCTTCTTCGACCTCTGACATTTCTGCCTGTTTGTCCTCGATCTGGTCGATGCGCTTTACGTTCCTGCTAACTTTTCCTGCATTTGCTGGCTGATCCTTCTTCACTGATTTTGGAGCGTGGCAAGAACCTTTTTGGTTTTGTACATTTCCGGTTTCACCTGTTTTACTTGTTCTTTAGCTAATGAAACATACTTGCGTGCACCTTGGGCTACTAACCTTGCCTCCCTGGCATCGCGTATTGTCTCGTCCGCGACCTCTCGCATCTGTGCTGACGTTTCCTTGACATTTTCTACCTCTTCCTCAACACTCGCGATTTCTTTCTTAAATTGCTCCTTACTTTCAACAAGCTATTCAGCAACAAACCGTATCTCCCTCGTCTCCTTAGTGACTAATTCCCTCATCTCCTTTGTCGTTAATTCCTTCATCTCATTCGTGGCTATCTTCTCTATCTCCTCCCTCTTCCTCCCCTCTTCCTACATGAATCGCACGAGGACCTCAAAAAAAGGTTCAAATGGCTCTGAGCACTATGGGACTTAACATCTGTGGTCATCAGTCCCCTAGAACTTAGAACTACTTAAACCTAACTAACCTAAGGACATCACACAACACCCAGTCATCACGAGGCAGAGAAAATCCCTAACCCCGCCGGGAATCGAACCCGGGAACCCGGGCGCGGGAAGCGAGAACGCTACCGCACGACCACGAGCTGCGAACACGAGGGCCGCAAATTGAGATCCTCCGCTAATACCTCCAGGACTTGATGAACGCGATTCCATGCCTCTGCGTCGTTTTGTTTGTGAGTCTGATCTGCCACTTTCACTAACCGTACGTCTTGCAGTGTTGCAGAGCCTATATGGTGCAGTGCTGCGGTTCCAAAACGGCTCTAAGCACTATGGGACTTAACATCTGAGGTCTTGAGTTCCCTAGACTTAGAACTACTTAAACCTAACTAGCCTAAGGACAGCACACACATCCATGACCGAGGCAGGATTAGAACTTGCGACCGTAGCAGCAGCAGCGCGGTTCCGGACTGAAGCGCCTAGAACCGCTCGCCCACCACAGCTGGCTGCTGCGGTTCCACCTTCGGTCTCATTACCTGACTGAATTACCTCTGTAAGTTGTTGTTGTTGTGGTCTTCAGTCCTGAGACTGGTTCGATGCAGCTCTCCACGCTACTCTATCCTGTGCAAGCTTTTTCATCTCCCAGTACTTACTGCAACCTACAACCTTCTGAATCTGCTTAGTGTATTCATCTCTTGGTCTCCCCCTACGATTTTTACCCTCCACGCTGCCCTCCAATACTAAATTGGTGATCCCTTGATGCCTCAGAACATGTCCTACCAACCGATCCCTTCTTCTGGTCAAGTTGTGCCACATACTTCTCTTCTCCCCAATCCTATTCAATACTTCCTCATTAGTTATGTGATCTACCCATCTAATCTTCAGCATTCTTCTGTAGCACCACATTTCGAAAGCTTCTATTCTCTTCTTGTCCAAACTATTTATCGTCCATGTTTCACTTCCATACATGGCTACACTCCATACGAATACTTTCAGAAATGACTTCCTGACACTTAAATCAATACTGGATGTTAACAAATTTCTCTTCTTCAGAAACGCTTTCCTCGCCATTGCCAGTCTACATTTTCTATCCTCTCTACTCCGACCATCATCAGTTATTTTGCTCCCCAAATAGCAAAACTCCTTTACTACTTTAAGTGCCTCATCTCCTAATCTAATTCCCTCAGCATCACCTGACTTAATTAGACTACATTCCATTATCCTTGTTTTGCTTTTGTTGATGTTCATCTTATATCCTCCTTTCAAGACACTGTCCATTCCATTCAACTGCTCTTCCAAGTCCTTTGCTGTCTCTGACAGAATTACAATGTCATCGGCGAACCTCAAAGTTTTTATTTCTTCTCCATGAATTTTAATACCCACTCCGAATTTTTCTTTTGTTTCGTTTACTGCTTGCTCAATATACAGATTGAACAACATCGGGGACAGGCTACAACCCTGTCTCACTCCCTTCCCAACCACTGCTTCCCTTTCATGTCCCTCGACTCTTATAACTGCCATCTGGTTTCTGTACAAATTGTAAATAGCCATTCGCTCCCTGTATTTGACCCCTGCCACCTTTAGAATTTGAAAGACAGTATTCCAGTCAACATTGTCAAAAGCTTTCTCTAAGTCTACAAATGCTAGAAACGTAGGTTTGCCTTTCCTTAATCTTTCTTCTAAGATAAGTCGTAAGGTCAGTATTGCCTCACGTGTTCCAGTGTTTCTACGGAATCCAAACTGATCTTCCCCGAGGTTGGCTTCTACTAGTTTTTCCATTCGTCTGTAAAGAATTCGTGTTAGTATTTTGCAGCTGTGACTTATTAAGCTGATAGTTCGGTAATTTTCACATCTGTCAACACCTGATTTCTTTGGGATTGGAATTATTATATTCTTCTTGAAGTCTGAGGGTATTTCGCCTGTTTCATACATCTTGCTCACCAGATGGTAGAGTTTTGTCAGGACTGGCTCTCCCACGGCCGTCAGTAGTTCCAATGGAATATTGTCTACTCCGGGGGCCTTGTTTCGACTCAGGTCTTTCAGTGCTCTGTCAAGCTCTTCACGCAGTATCGTATCTCCCATTTCATCTTCATCTACATCCTCTTCCATTTCCATAATATTGTCCTCAAGTACATCGCCCTTGTATAGACCCTCTATATACTGCTTCCACCTTTCTGCTTTCCCTTCTTTGCTTAGAACTGGGTTTCCATCTGAGCTCTTGATATTCATACAAGTCGTTCTCTTATCTCCAAAGGTCTCTTTAATTTTCCTGTAGGCGGTATCTACCTTACCCCTAGTGAGATAGGCCTCTACATCCTTACATTTGTCCTCTAGCCATCCCTGCTTAGCCATTTTGCACTTCCTGTCGATCTCATTTTTGAGACGTTTGTATTCCTTTTTGCCTGTTTCACTTCTCTGTAAGTAGGCTGTTTATATTTTCTTATTAGCAACGTTACGTAGCGCTCTGTATGAAAATCACTGGCTGTGCTGTGTGCAGTCTGTGGCTAGTTAGCATTGTTGTCTGCCATTGTAGTGTTGGGCAGCTGGATGTTAGCGCGTAGCGTTGCGCAGTTGGAGGTGAGCCGCCAGCAGTGGTGGATGTGGGGAGAGAGATGGCGGAGTTTTGAAATTTGTAACACTGGATGTCATGAGCTACTATATATATTATGACTGTTAAGGTAAATACATTGTTTGTTCTCTATTAACATCTTTCAATTGCTAACTATGCCCATCAGTAGTTAGTGCCTTCAGTAGTTTGAATCTTTTATTTAGCTGGCAGTAGTGGCGCTCGCTGTATTGCAGTTGCTTGAGTAACGAAGATTTTTGTGAGGTAAGTGATTTGTGAAAGGTACAGGTTAATGTTAGTCAGGGCCATTCTTTTGTAGGGATTTTTGATAGTCAGATTGCGTTGCACTAAAAAATATTGTGTGTCAGTTTAAGCACAGTCATGTATAATTGTTCAAAGGAGACGTTTCATATGTCGACCCTTAGCCGAGGATACCTCACTGGAATCTTCTGATTTTTTCTTGTAGTTTGTGTAATTAGTGTAGCTATTGTTTATTGCTAGTGCGTAATTGTAGAGAGAATCTCCTTTGTAGTTGCAGTCTTTCATTGTTGTACAGTAAAATAGTTGTGGCATGCATGTAGATTTGCACCAAGTATTTCGCAGCTGCGCTTGCAATTAACTAATTATTATTTTCAGTGCTATGTTAATGTGTTCTCTTATTTTTGCTCTTCAAATTGTGCTTTTCTGTGTTATCGTGTGAAATATTGTGACAATAATGGCGTGTGAAAAACGTAACACTAGGCTTCAAAGTAAACTGAGAAATAATAGTGACAACGAGCGTAGCTTATCAGCTCCACTGTGTAATGAATTAACAGACATTCGAAGTAGTAATTTGGTAATTGTGCATAGGGAAATGGAGCGGTCGGCAAATAATGGTGTAGACAGTGAAACAGGTAGTGAACAAGGAAGCATTATCGATCGATCGGTCGGCAACAGCTCGCCTCAGGAATCCGAAATGACAGAACACAATATTGCAAATACTGTAGGCTTAGGTTTTGGGTCCTCACCGTTTTCTCAAATGAGTCAAGACTTATTTTCTGCTTGTCAAAATGTGAATGTTGCCGGTGAAAATGCACTGCCAAAAAGCATAGAGAAACAGATTCCAGACACTAATACATTATTATTGCAATTAATGCAACAAATGGAACAAAATCAGAGACAAATGGTACAAAGGCTTCAAAAGTTAGACACAATGGAACAACACCAGAAACAAACACAGCAACAGATAGACACAATGGAACAAAATCTTCAAAAGTTAGACACAATGGAACAAAATCAGAGACAAACACAGCAAAAGCTTCAAAAGTTAGACACCACACTTGAACAAACACGTGAAGATTTAACTACTGAGTTACATAACATTGAATCGAAATGTCAAAAAGTCTGTAATGACGTAAAAACACACATTTGTGAGCATTTTCAACCTATTTTTTCGCGGCATGAAAATGCATTACAGAATCACGAAGCAGCCATAAAAGAACTGCAAACCATTGTTCATGAAAATCATGAGACCTTGTGGGCTAAAATTGACTCAGTTGCATCTACCGATTCGGTTATGCAACTTGCAAATACTCAGGAAAACTTAAAGGACACAGTAGATTCGATTTCAACACAAATGGACACTCTGAAGCTTGGTTCAGAAAAACACACTGAGGAAATGTGTTCACTATCAGAGAAAGTAGCCGAACTTTCGGATCAGGTAACTAACTTATCTACAAAGGTAGATGATGATCTGATTGACACAAGACCCGTAGCCTTCACTGACACAGAAGAGTATGAACAAATTAGAAAATTCAAACAAAATCAAAATCAAATCAATACACAGTACAAAAGAGAAATCCGGGAAGTACAAGATCAGTTGACGCAGGTAATACAAGAATTACATATTTCAGAGGACACTCGCGCTCCAGTACGGGAAGAGGGACATAGAAATACGGAACAAGCACAAAATAAGAACACAGGACACTTCGGAAATTATGAAAGAAATTGGCAAGGCGCATTGGATTTTGAGATGGAACCGCCGAAACGAAGTAACAATGAGCGATGTGCGACTCGCTGACACGATGATTTCGACTATAAGCTGTTCATTACTACATGTAAATTCAAAACGTTTAAGAATTCTGACAATGACATTCATTCACAAGCATGGCTTCATCAATTTTCTCATTGTTTTCATCCCAACTGGTTATTGGAGCACAGGTTAGAATTTATGTGTGGCTACTTGGAAAATGAACCAGCTGTAAGAATGCGATCGGTCATTCACGATTGTCACAGTGAAGGAGAATTTTATCATGCCTGCCTCTCAGCGTATTGGTCTCAAGCTACACAAGACCGAGTAAGACATAGCATCATAATGATGAAACATTTCGAACAATCTGAATTTTCCAGTCTTGTGAAATATTTTGAAGACATGTTGCACAAGAATCAATACCTGTCAAACCCATACAGCCCCTCAGAACTCATCCGCATTTGCTTAATCAAATTACCTGAACAGTTACGGCATATTATTTTGGCAGGACGTTGCAAAGACGACATTGAAGCTTTCCAGGGACTGTTACAAGAACTGGAAATTGACACTGACAATCGCAGAACGCGAAAACAGGAGCACAACAGTTACAGGTCACATCTGTCACAATTCCACGATGACAGAAATAATACACGACAAGGCTATTCTTATAACGTAAATCGTGACCAAAACAGACACCACCCGTATGACAACCGTTGGCAGAGTAGTAATAATTACAGGGAAAGATCACCTCTCCGCGGTAATGACTATCACAGAGATAATCAGAGAAACAGACAATTTGGCAACCAGAACTATTATTATCACGGGAGACAGAATAACTTCAGACGCAACAGTCCAGCGCGCAGTTACAATTCAGGGAGAAATTCTCCACCACTTAACCGACAAGAAAGAAACTATGGAATCTACCGACATGACGACAGACGATATGATCGTAACGACAAACCTGAATTTCATCAGAACTGGCGGGATTTAAACAGGGCAGGCTCCTCTCGTCACGGTGAATTTGTAGAAGTTAGGTCTCCAAATCCCAGTAACGACGCGCGCCAACAAAGAAACAGACAATGACTCGCACCACAGGCAGCCACATGCGCCCACTGGCGCAGGGAAAAATAACATAGACGCTAACCTTGAGAAAAATTCCAGTATCCTTTACCGATGTATACCACATGATAATTGCGTTAAAGTTGAAACTCTGCATACTAGGAAGAGCAAAGGGTTACACCACATTTCACATGTAAAACCGTTTATTGAAAGATAATCTGCATTTTAACTTTGTCTTTGCCATAAAACTTTTCACTTCACGTTACTAGTACGCTTCGTCAGACTTAGAAACTGTTAACATGCAACAATGTTTGAAGTTAAATATCCAGTCAAGAACCAAGAGAACTTATTTAAACAGAAATTACGAATGCATTGCTATTGCGAACAGACGACACAGTGTTATTGTGTGTGTACATTCTTGCTTGTTAGTTGACGATTATGTAACGACTGTAAGGCTCACATACTTAGAACATATACTGGTACTGCTAATGAGATTCTAATGCAACATTTTGGTTTACTTGAAAATACATTCTGGATTTAAGGTACTTTCTGTGAGATACCAGATGGGACAGTGGTTAGTTTATGTGACAGCTACACGATTTTATCACGACGCTACTAATGAGTGACAATTTACAATGTTGCTTTTGTAGTGTTTCTGTTTCATATCTGCACAGTTTTTCTGTATTATTCTGGAAAGTAAAACATGTTTTAGTAGTAACTTTTTTGGTATAGCTACAATGAGACAGCCTTTTCCGTAGCACAACAATACGATACAGCACAGTAATTTCTTCATCACAACAATAAGCGTAATAACTAAGATATCTATACGCAAAGCATTACACTTTTGTTTATTATGAGGTAAGTACATTGACTTCTGCAGAACTTAGCTTTCGGAGGACAATAACTACGACACTTCCACAGAGATTATCTTACAGCAAGGCGCACATTTAGCGCTACAAGACACGTATTTGAGTGATTAATTTTGTACTTAAGTCATTTATTTTTATTTGAATTACAATGATACAAAGGTTTTCCGTAATACATTTCATTCCATTCTTGTAATCTGTAACACCTGAGGGTATAATTACATTAATCCTTAGGGGGTACACGCCTACTTTGTGTACCATGTGTTTGGCAAGCACAAGGAGCCCTAGCTAATATGGTATTTGCTTCTGCAACTTTACACATCGTTACCATATTTCTCTAACACAGAATTACACAGCTATCTGATTATTTGACAGAGAAACAAACATTTTTTTATTACATCAGTGACAAATGTTTACGTAATTACACAGTTGGGTAACTTCACACTTATGAAACTGTATTTTGTCTGTACTTTGTGAACTGTTCATATTTTTTCAGAACCACTGTGATACTATGAGGGCTTTGAATGATATATTTGGTATGGGATCACGATTTTTAAAGTATGTTTGAGGCAGATGACACTTTTGACATGAGCAGAGAATTTTTTTAGGTTTTGAAATTATTGGAGGAAGCTACGACGATTTTGAGAGTTGACTGAGGTGTTATGATGTTATTATTACGATGACTATGTGTATTATGCTGTTGCGGTATGTTTATGATCAATAAGCTGATGTTATATGAGGAATTTGATTATGCTATGTATTTATTATGATGAAATATTGAAGTGTCGTCACAAGATTGACGTGTCGACGAATATTTATATGTGTAATAATGTATGGGGTAATGAATAGTGGTTAGGGACTCTGACTTGTGAAAAAGGATGTTGGAAACCAAGAATCGTACTTTAAGAGTTACGAAATGTGTGTAAATGTGTGAATGTATCACAATGCCGGCGAAAATTTTTTTGGCACTGTTATATTCATAAGATTTTGTTTCTACACATTTGCAAAGCAAATTCTCGACCCGTGAAATTTTGTATATGAGACTGTCACTGTAGCGGAAACTGCTGTCGTAAATATTTCCGTAAGAAAGTTAAGTGACCACCTGCACGTAATGCATCGTGGGCACCCAGCTGCGTCAGACGCCTGGAGAAAAAGCCATTAGTCTGTGCATTTTCAGAGGCACAGGTAGAAAAAAAAGGGAGGCCCTTATTCTCGTTATTGACATTCCTTTGTAGAAAGCATCCCAAATACGACACGCTCAAACTTGAAAACATTTGATTACACTGTGGAGCTCTTAATTTATGATTTACTGAAATGCCTAATGAAATGACGAGAAATATTTTATGTCTATATACCTGATTATGACTACTGTCTTTATAGTTGAGAGATTTTTTACTACCTTATGAAATGCCACATGGCTAATGAATGATGTTTCATGCCTTCCTTTGTACATATTTTCATTTTTTTAATATCTAGTTTCTAGCTGCACTGCAGCATTGGTTAAAATAGAATTTTATAGATGTACTAATATAAATATTTTCTGTCTACAGATCCAGTAAATACTAATTTTGTAATACATTTCCCAAAAATGGGGGAGCACAAAGACATTTCCCTTCACAGGAATTGCATACGGAATTTTCTTTTCAACTAGTTGGTAATTTTTTTGGTAGAATAACTTCTTGTGGTGCACCACTTTAATTACATAGACATTAAGATGTGAATATACATTTCCCTTGTCTGCATTGTTGTCTTTAGTGTAATGTTTTTTTCTGCTTGAGCTATGTCATGTTTAGATATAAGTTATTTCATTTGCTGCTGCTGTTTGCCAGGCTTAGTGTTACTGAATTTGACTTTGTGTTACTCTGCTAAGCCAGTTTACTACTGATTTATTTTTCTTGTTTGCTGCTCATTGCCTTATATTAGTTGTAATATTGTTGCTTACTTTGCCAATTTGAATTTTTTTGTCATTGCTGTTCGTGTTAATTGTTTTGTGCTGCTGCATTGCCTCGTCCCTTAGTTTAGCATCTGAGCTCAGTAGATTTAAGTTAGCTTAAGAGGGGGTAGCCTATAAGAGAATGAGTTGCGATGAATTTGAAGAAATGCACTGAGAGGTTATACGAGAAAAATACAGAAAGCATGCTTGGATAGGATTTTTTTGGCTGGAGCAAATATCGAAATAAGACGAAAGATCTATGGAATGAAGTTTTGGGTTGGACTGCAGTACCAAATGTTACACTGAAAACGAACCCTGTCCTTTCCTTTTGTGATATCCCACTATGTGTTTGTGTACCCTTGTGTATTTGTTTTCTTCCTGTCTCTGTGTAGTTTCATAGAATTTTTTCTTCTTCTAATACTAAGCTACATTCACTATGATGAGGAATACTGTTATCCTCAAATATAATTGGCATTAATAATATGTTATTTACCTTGTAAATATGCTTAGACATTATTTATTCTGTTTTGTTTTAATGCTCATGTGTAAAGTTGATGTTTCAAAAGTTGTTCTGATCTTTTATGTATTTACTTATGTCATAATTCCTGTAACACTGATGTATATGTTAGTTCGATTCTTTTGTAAAGCCTGTACTACAAATGTTATCTGTATTGTTATGTTCTTTAATGATGTATTTTGTACCTTTGTTATTGTATTTTTATGTTATAAAATTGTAATTGACACCAGTTCATCAAATTAAGTAACTTGTAAGTTACATTTCACTGCACACGTTTCTGTTGGTCATAGTATATGGACAATATGTGAGAAGTAGGGACTGTTAGTGTTTACACGTGTGTTAATAATTCAGCAAGGGACTGGATAACAGCATTGCTGGTTCTAAGGACAATTCCAAAAACTTTGTGAGTGCACAAGTGGTGGTTATGGATTTGCTATATTGTCCGCAAGACTCTTCAATGGTGACTGTGCACCTGCACAGACACAACAGATGGCTGCTGGCCATCTCTACAAGGACTACAGTGGGTCTGCACCTTTGATGACCCACCAATACCATTGTTTCTACAAGGACTGCAGTGGGTCTGCGCCTCTGGTGGCCCACCAATACCATATTCTCTACCAGGACTACAGTGGGTCTGCTCTGTGATGACCTACCTACCAATATTCTTCAAAACGTCGAATGACTCTGCTGTGGGATTGCTCTGTTGTCGCCCATTACCTGTCGGCATGTCAAGAGTCAGCACTGTCTTTCCGTTGGAAGGACAACACTACTTCAAGACTGCATGGACATCCACGACTTCCGTGTGCATTGTCTTTTACTGCTCAGACTTTGATAAAAGAAACGGCAGTTTTACTGTGATGAATGATCAGGACTGTCTTTATGGACTGTGAGAAAATTTTAGCTTTTGACCAACATTGTATTAATAAGTGTGTGCATTTCATATCTTTGTTATTGTAATTATGAAAAATTTTATCAAATCATTATTAGCCACTGCCAAAAACAATTTGTAAAATTTTGTTGTGGGGAGCATGGAGGCTATGTAAGTAGGCTGTTTATATTTTCTTATTGGCAACGTTACGTAGCGCTCTGTATGAAAATCACTGGCTGTGCTGTGTGCAGTCTGTGGCTAGTTAGCGTTGTTGTCTGCCATTGTAGTGTTGGGCAGCTGGATGTTAACAGCGCGTAGTGTTGCGCAATTGGAGGTGAGCCGCCAGCAGTGGTGGCTGTGGGGAGAGAGATGGCGGAGTTTTGAAATTTGTAACACTGGATGTCATGAGCTACTATATATATTATGACTGTTAAGGTAAATACATTGTTTGTTCTCTATTAACATCTTTCAGTTGCTAACTATGCCTATCAGTAGTTAGTGCCTTCTGTAGTTTGAATCTTTTATTTAGCTGGCAGTAGTGGCGCTCGCTGTATTGCAGTTGCTTGAGTAACGAAGATTTTTGTGAGGTAAGTGATTTGTGAAAGGTACAGGTTAATGTTAGTCAGGGCCATTCTTTTGTAGGGATTTTTGATAGTCAGATTGCGTTGCGCTAAAAAATATTGTGTGTCAGTTTAAGCACAGTCATGTATAATTGTTCAAAGGGGACGTTTCACCTCATCATAATGAGAAAATTCTGTGTTCTGCATACCCGCAAGATTAGTTACTACATTCGACTGATAATTCTCCGCAATTTTCTCCTGATCAACGCTACCGGTCCAACGTTGATCCATTTGTAACGAGATTCGAATACTCTCACTACCTTGGATAAAACGTGCCTGCTTCTAGTAAGCATGCATTCAAATTCCTACTCCCGAGAGATTACAATTGCTACTCTTTGCAATACCACAAAATTCTATCCTGAAATTTGCTCTAGCGAGCCACTTATTCAGAATTCCCGACAATGCGGTTCAAATAAAACCAATACTAATCTACGATAACATACATGAGCCTCAACACAACGCCGTTATCCGTCAGGAACAATCAACAAACGGACACAGAAGTCATGACAACAAATAAATGGAAATACCAGCAAACAACACACAAAAATTTACTAATCTACAACGTATTTAATTCTTATGTGCACGCCAGTGTAATGTAGCTGTGTTCACCAAATGTATTTCAACAGGGGAAAACAGCAACCTTGTAACGGAAATCGCACTTGACGGTCACAGAAGGCCCCACCAATTGGCAGCGGTCGCCAGATCACAGAAAATGTCTGGGGTCTAATAACAACATCAAAGAATGGCACTGAATATGGAAATAAGTGAGAGAGCGACTTGTCCTCTCTCACTCGCCCTTAGAAAGTTTAGTGTAGAACGATTCTCAGTGACACAGGGCTTTCTCTTACATCGCGAGGAGCCCCCCTCTGTGTCACAGACGTGAAAAACAGCTGCCGATACGACATATTTTAATTGAGGGTGTTTTATGTGACGACCTGAGGACAGATTTTGTGGTTCCCACTGGACCTGCCCTCTATTTCAACTGACAGTGAAGCGATTGAGGTTTGTGATTAAGATTTTTTCCCAATATATTAGGTGTGAGCTGTTAAGCTGTCACAGAGTGCCTCAGTCAGATATTTATGAGCAGTCACCAAGCTACTGTCATCTGTTCCCTTTCTAACAGTGTCTGTATTGGCATTTTATCTTTGAATTTATGTAGTTATTCTGCTGTATTTAGTCTGACTTTGATTGGTGGTCTTTTACGAGTTCTGTTCAAATCATCCCGAAACATTCCTAATTTCGAACCAATGGTGTGTTGGAGCGAAATGTTGGCATCCCTGCACGCATCTGTGTTTACTGTCGGAACAGCTCTGGCAGGCACTTACGAGCCAGGTTCTCATCCAAATAAATAAGTAATAGGCAACGTTTGCAAAAATTTTTTGAGACAATGAGAAGACATATAAAAGATATGTTTGGAGATTATGACTGCTCATACTTTGAACTTTATTTTAAATTTTCAAATAAAAGGCAAAATGGCGCGTGCAGTGTAACCCCTCAGAAGTTATCTAAAATCGAAAATGGATAAGTCAGTCGATACTACATTAAATTTATGGGAGTTATTACCTAAACACAATGAAATAGCCTGAAATTAAACGATATGGTACTAACTCGAACTCTGAGTTCGATTTTTGGGGATTAGTTTTACTCTTTACGGCTTTACAAAAAATAGTTTACATTGATAAATTTCATATACTATAGGTATAAGTTCCCAAAAGATAGATGTTGATAGGTCGAACCGTTTTTATTTTATGTTTCACGCAGTTTTGAAAAATCGTTTCTCGAGAAAAAGTACTTTATGTGTATTATTAGTTCAATTTGCATAAAAACTACATGTTATTATATGTTTTTGACGTCGTTGAACACAATTCTGAAGTTAGATTTTCAAAATTCAAAATGGCTAATCCGATATGGCGGACCAAAAATTTTGAGCAAAATTTGACTAAAGAAAGTGTTTTCGTTAATTACGTTTAGTCTGAAATTCCAGAACCGTATATCAACCATTCTTCTAACTCGAATTGTTCCTGGAGAGCAATTCCCTCGTTCTTGTTGACGATAGAAGTCGATCTGGCTGAACTGGATATGCTCCGTTCGGCATCCTGCACATATGTTCGTCAGCTTATGTTTGCATGCATATTGCAGTATAAATCATTTTGTGAACGCGCGTCACGGGACGACAGGTTTTCCACCTGAGCCGGGCGTATCCGGCTGAGAGCGTCATACGGCGGCTGCGACACTGCTTCCAACAATGGGCTGTAAAAACTTTTTTAACGCAAGCATTTAAAAATCTTTTCGTCCCGCCATTCTAGACACATTTACCTTTTAAAAATGTAATAAACAAAAAATCGAATTCTCGATCATTGTGAATGAGAACCTGGCCTTATGCGTGAATTGCAGTGTCGTGAAGTAGATACAGACTGCATTCAGTTAACGCACACAAGAAGAGCAAATCGGCCAACTTTTCATCAAAAAAACCTACCAATACGGCTGTATATCGCTGTTAACGGGCAACTATCATTGCCGGAAAAGCAAATTCGAGACAAAACCAAGCAATACTTAACGCCTGCTTGAGGGTTCAGAGTAAAGTTACTAGTATATTGTCATTGTAGACGTAACAAATGTATGAAGTATTTCGTCTTTGAAATTTTGAATTCTGCACCGCGTTCCATAGCCAGAAGCTCATACGTGTCAATTTGTATCAACCAAATGGCGCAAAAATCACAGTTTTGAAATTGTGCGTGCAACTGATGTTTCATGATGTACTCTGAGCAGATCGAGCATGGAGTATGCCGTTCAGTATCAGTACAGATGTACTATGAAACTCGAATGATAACTTAATAGTAGTTGTAGGAGAAGCAGATGCTATGTTGAGTTTCATTCCGAAAAGCCCTATGAACATTTAATTCAGCAATCAAATAAATGACTCACAAAACGCACGTTAGACCGAATATTGAGTATTGCTCGCCAGCCTGTGTCGCTAACCAGGTGGCATTACTACAGGAGGTAGAGAAAATCCAGAGAACAGCGGCGGATTTCGACACAGGTCCGTTAAATAACCGCGAGAGTGATACGTACATGGTCAACCAATTCTTGTGGCAGACGCTATTAGAGAGGCGTTGTCCAGCACGCAGAGGTTTACTGTAGAAATTCCGTAGTGTATCTCGTAAAAAGAGTCAGATACGACATTACTCCTTCCAACATAAATCTTTCAAAATGGCGATGGGAAACTATTGAATTAAAGATCACAAAAATGTTCAAATGTGTGTGAAATCTTATGGGACTTCACTGCTAAGGTCATCAGTCCCTAAGCTTACACACTACTTAACCTAAATTATTCTAAGGACAAACACACACACCCATGCATGAGGGAGGACTCGAACCTCCGCCAGGATCAGCCGCACAGTCCATGACTGCAGCGCCACAGACCGCTCGGCTAATCCCGCGGGGCTAAAGATCACACATGGGCGCCCCAATAGTGGTTTTTCCCACACACTATTCCCGAACACAACAGAAATCGAAGAAAAGTTTGTGTACCAGAAATACTCTGACGGGAAAAAGTCGCAAAACCAAGAAGGAGTCAAGCGACATATATGAAAGTAGGAAGGCGTGTTTCTACATCTGAAATATGATGTCTGTTCAAATTTCGCGCCAGTCGCATAAGAGTGGCACTAGTATCGCCGCTATGAGGAAGCAAACCAGGTTGGCTGTAAATGCACGCTGTAACGGCCGTGAGCGTTCGTACCTTTGAGGGTGGACGTGGTGAATTGCTATTGGTCAAGAATGCCTTTAAGGGGACCAACACGCCATTGTCAACACCTGACTGAGTTTGAACGAGATCGTGTAATAGGGCTACAAGAAGATGGACGTTCCTTCTGCGATACTGCAGAAAGACTTGGCAGCAATGTAGCCACTGTGCATGATTGCTGGCAGCGGTGGCCACCAGAATGTACGGTCGCAAGAAGACCGGGTTCCGGACGGTCACTTGGCACTACGGAGAGAGAAGACCGTCGTGTTCGGCATACGACTCTGGCGCATCACGCGTCTTCAGCAGCAAATCGGTTACTTCAAGGACAGCTTCAGCCGGAAACCCTATAGCGTGCATTCCATCGACACAAAACCCCAGCCACATGCGCCTTCAATGGTGTCAAGAGTTAGCTCATGAGTGGAGGTCTGTTGGGTTTTCTGATGAATGCTGGTTCTGCCTCGGTTCCAGTATTGGCCCTGCGTTGGCTAGAAGAAGGCCAATTGAGGACCTGCTAGACACGCTGGACCCATACCTGGGGTCATAGTCTGGGGTGCGATTTCGTATGACAGCTGGACACTCTCGTGACTATCCCACGCACTCTAACTAGAAATTTGTATGTCAGTCTAGTGATTCTATCTGTTGTGCTGCCATTCATGAACAGCATTCCACGGGGTGTTTTCCAACAGGATAACGCTCGCCCACATACCGCTGTTATAACCCAACAGCCTCCAGAGTGTGTCAAAATGCGTCTTGGCCAGCTCGATCATCAGCGTCATCCACAACCAGCAGTAACCGTTTCAATATTGACCGACCAAGTGCACGTTTCCATGCGTGCACTCAACTTTCTGGCGGTTACATCAATTATTAATGTACCAGCATTTCACATTTGCAATGGCTTATATCGCGCTTGCATTAACCTGTGATCTTGCGATGTTAATTTTTGTGTTAGCAGAAGAGCCAACACCGTGTTACGAGCGGAGGCCGAAATGCACGCGTTTTAGCTCACGCAGGCTGGCGTGAGGAGGGAAAAACTATACTGATGTGAGGTCTGGAACATGACAAGGAATGAGAATTCAGAAAGCGGACGTAATTAGTTTGATACTTAACTTTAATCCATTAATGATGAACGTCGCTCTTGACGGTACATGATTCACAATATTATCTGTTCAGAATACATTCTTGAAGTAATTATAGTAACTGAATATGGCGCCTTGCTAGGTCGTAGCAAATGACGTAGCTGAAGGCTATGCTAAACCGTCGTCTCTGCAAATGAGAGCGTATGTAGACAGTGAACCATCACTAGCAAAGTCGGCTGTACAACTGGGGCGAGCGCTAGGGAGTCTCTCTAGACTAGACCTGCCGTGTGGCGGCGCTCGGTCTGCAATCACTGATAGTGGCGACACGCGGGTCCGACGTATACTAACGGACCGCGGCCGATTGAAAGGCTATCGCCTAGCAAGTGTGGTGTCTGGCGGTGACACCGTATTAATCACTTAAATATGTTATCTAGACAAATGGATACCAATATTTCATTACTCTACATTAATTGCTTTTTGGTGTAGTGATTTTTTCCGTCGGTTATGTCCTGTCATACACCTTAACGACCGTTTTACACGAGCGACTTTCTGGTCAAAATCGATTGATCAGACGTTTTCAGTTGGTGAGAGATCTGGAGAATGTGCTGGCCAGAACAGCAGTCGAACATTTTCTGTATCCAGAAAGGCCCGTATAGGACCTGCAACATGCGTTCGTGCATTATCCTGCTGAAATCTAGGGTTTCGCAAGGGTCGAATGAAGGGTAGAGCCACGGGTCGTAACACATCTGAAATGTAACGTCCACTGTTCAAAGTGCCGTCAATGCGAACAAGAGGTGACCGAGACGTGTAACCAATGGCACCCCATACCATCACGCCGGGTGATACGCCAGTATGGCGATGACGAATACACGCTTGCAATGTGCGTTCACTGCGATGTCGCCAAACACGGATGCGACCATCTGATGCTGTAAACAGAACCTGGATTCATCAGAAAAAATGACGTTTTGCCATTCGTGCACCCAGGTTCGTCCTTGAGTGCACTATCGCAGGCGCTCCTGTCTGCGATGCAGCGTCAAGGATAACCGCAGCCATGGTCTCCGAGCTGATAGCTCATGCTGCTACAAACGTCGTCGAACTGTTCGTGCAGATGGTTGTTGTCTTGCAAACGACCCCACCTGTTGACTCAGGGATCGAGACGTGGCTGCACCATCCGTTACAGCCATACGGATAAGATGCCTGTCATCTCGACTGCTAGTGATACGAGGCCGTCGGGATCCAGCACGGCCTTCCGTATTACGCTCCCTAACACACCGATTCCATATTCTGCTAACAGTCATTGGATCTCGACCAACGCGAGCAGCAACGTCTCGATACGATAAACCGCAATCGCGATAGGCTACAATCCGACCTTTATCAAAGTCGGAAACGTGATGGTACGTATTTCTCCTCCTTACGCGAGGCATCACAACAACGTTTCACCAGACAACGCCTGTCAACTGCTGTTTGTGTATAAGAAATCGGTTGGAAACTTTCCTCATGTCTGCACGTTATAGGTGTCGCCACCGGCGCCAACCTTGTGTGAATGCTCTGAAAAAGCTAATCATTTGTATATCACAGCATCTTCTTCCTGTCGGTTAAATTTCGCGTCTGTAGCGCGTCATTTTCGTGGTGTAGCAATTTTAATGACCAGTAGTGTAACAAGTATATACGTTTTCTATGTTACTTGGCACGTAGAGGGAAAACTACATACTAAGGACAAAGCAAAGAAGGCGATATTTTCTGGCTTCTACATGATGTGTTTGTAGGTGCATATTTTCTGAATTTTGCAGAGGTCACAGAACCCTTGAATCGATTCTTGAGGAAGGGCATGAAGTTGCACTGGTCAGCAGAATACGAGACAGCGTTTGAGACATTGAAAGCAACATTAATTTTTGATCTGGTATCAGTCTTTCCTAATTTCGAGAAGGGGTTTATCACCTCCTGTGACTCTAGCAATAGAGCGGTTGGTTGTATTTTTAGCCAGAACATTGACGAGCATGGGCATCCAGTAGCGTAAGCTTCAAGGCAATTGAACAAAGTGGAACGCAGCTACTCCACTATTGAAAAGAAGATGTTGGCAGTGACTCTGCATCTGCATCTACATCTACATCGATACTCTGGAAATCACACTGAAGTACCTGGCAGAGGGTAACACAAGGCAGAGGGTGGCACATGGAACAGCGTACTTGTGTTGTTATTTATAAAGATCGAAGTTTAAGATCAGAACAGACCACGCTTCATTAAAATGATTTTGAGACTAAAAGATCCATTGAGTGGTTAACTAGCATAAACCGAGAAATGCAGAATAGCAAACTTGTATGTTAGTATAACTTGTATGTAAAGGAAAATAGGATAATGGAATGCAAGTGCAAAGAGGCTCAAATGTTAAAATGATGATACAGTATTAGGAAACGATCCATGTAGGCCAGTCCTAAAGAGCAACAAAGTTTTGCACCATATACAATTATTCAAGCAGATCTAATAAATAATGTAGAGGATATGCAAGTGCTAAATTCGACACGAATTTTTTGAAATAGGGGAGGAATGTTGTGCAGTAGAATAAGTTTATTGTGCAGTCTTAAAATATCGTTAAGGTTCTAATAGGCGAATTCAGAACAGAGTCATTTGGTAAGCGTGATAGCGTTACGGAGATGTTTAGCAAACTCAAGTGGCGGACTCGGGACTCGGCAAGAGAGGCGCTCTGCATCGCGGTGTGGCTTGTTGTCCAGGTTCGAGAGGGCGCGTATCTGGATGAGGTATCGAATATATTGCTTCCCCCTACTTATACCTCCCGAGGAGATCACGAATGTAAAATTAGAGAGATTCGAGCGCGCACGGAGGCTTTCCGGCAGCCGTTCTTCCCGCGAACCATACGCGACTGGAACAGGAAAGGGAGGTAATGACAGTGGCACGTAAAATGCCCTCCGCCACACACCGTTGGGTGGCTTGCGGAGTATAAATGTAGATGTAGATGTAGATGCTGGACTGGTGTGCCAGTGGTAATTTTAACAAGGTGTACTCCCAAAGTAACAGACCTTGGAACGGGGTAGACAGAATTGCAAGCACTGCTGTGCTACTTGACAAGGCACTGTGAGATAACACCATCTAACTTCACCAACCAAGTGCTGGTTCAAAATCAAACCTAGACAGGAAATACAGAGCTCAGTAACTCAAACCAGTAATGAAATTACTGCAGCAAGGCAAGGAGCACTGATGGGTCTGACATATGTGGACAAATGCGCACATACATCATTTTAATGAAGCATGGTTTGTTTTATCTTAAACTTCCATCTACCGGGTGATCAAAAAGTCAATATAAATTTGAAAACTGAATAAATCACGGAATAATGTAGATAGAGAGGTGCAAATTGACACACATGCTTGGAATGACATGGGGTTTTAATATAACCAAAAAAATACAAACGTTCAAAAAATGTCCGACAGATGGCGCTTCATCTGATCAAAATAGCAATAATTAGCATAACAAAGTAAGACAAAGCAAAGATGATGTTCTTTACAGGAAATGCTCAATATGTTCACCATGATTCGTCAACAATAGCTGTAGTCGGGGAATAATGTTGTGAACAGCAGTGTAAAGCATGTCCGGAGTTATGGTGAGGCATTGGCGTCGGATGTTGTCTTTCAGCATCCCTAGAGATGTCGGTCGATCACGATACATTTGCCACTTCAGGTAACCCCAAAGCCAATAATCGCACAGACTGAGGTCTGGGGACCTGGGAGGCAAAGCATGACGAAAGTGGCGGCTGACCACACGATCATCACCAAACGACGGGCACAAGAGATCTTTCACGCGTCTAGCAATATGGGGTGGAGCGCCATCCTGCATAACATCGTACGTTCCAGCAGGTGTTTATCAGCCGGGCTGGGGATGATGCGATTCTGTAACAGATCGGCGTACCTCTCACCCATCACGGTAGCAGTTTTGCTGTCCAGCGCCATCTGTCGGACATTTTGTGAACTTTGTTTTTCTTTTGTTCTAATAAAACCCCATGTCATTCCAAGCATGTGTGAATTTTTACCTCTCTATCTACAGTATTCTGTGGTTAATTAAGTTTTCAAATTTATACTGACTTTTTCATCACCCTGTATATAAATAGCAACACAAGTACGCTGTTACATGTGTCACACTCTGCCTTGTGTTATCCCCTGCCAGCACTTAAGCGTGATTTGCGGAGTATCAATGTAGATGTAGAGTCATTGCCAACATTTCCTTTTCTATACTCATAGGTGCGGTCTCGACCAGTTAAATAGAGACGCTTTCGAAGCTCAAGAACACATTCTGTCATGTTGCCGTTCTGTTCACGTCGCAAAAACCAGCGAGAATGACTGTCTATTGAGTTTCAGTGAAAACCACAGCATGCTGATCGATGACGGCCAGTCTGCTACTTGCCTGCTGACTCCAACACAGAGAGGCAGCCAACCTGATGCATAGCACAGCCGTTTGGTTCGCTACTGCTGCCTACTGGGTCATCAGGGATGAGAAGACTGGTTCAGCCCTCCTCCACTACTGGGTCATTACAGATGATCTGCAAGCTGCCATGTCTGCACAGCCTCCTGGACAACTAGCGAGAATCTGCTGCAGTCTCGGTCGATCCATGGTGAGTGATCAGGGCGTAGTCTTCACGACAACTGGCATCCTGGACCACAGGTGGCAGTCTCCATCTGAGCGCATGACGGTCTGTCTTCGAGAGCGCTGAGGTGGTAGGCGTACCGCGTCATCGCAGGCAGCAGCTACCTCGCCGTGCCATCAACTGCCAACATAGCATGCGGCCGTGGTGCTCACCTGCGGCAACGACGTCGTAACTCGCTGACAAGACATCAGGACTCCTCTACGGCACGCTGCTGTCGTGCTCGGCCGACGACTGTATCTCTGAAGACATTATACCTCTGTAAATTCTGCTCGACCAATAAATGTTGTAACAGATACCGCTGTACTACTGACGGTTCCGGGCATGCACGACACTCGACGCTCTGATCACAATGCCAACTCAGCACTCTGCAGCAACAATGATGGCAGGAGACCCGCGTGGTAGCCGCGCGGTCTGGGTTCAAATGGCTCTGATCATCTACATCTATATCTACATCTACATCGATACTCCGAAAGCCACGGTCTGAGTTCAAATGGCTCTGAGCATCTACATCTACATCTACATCCATACTCCGCAAGCCACCTGACGGTGTGTGGCGGAGGGTACCTTGAGTACCTCTATCGGTTCTCCCTTCTGTTCCAGTCTCGTATTGTTCGTGGAAAGAAGGATTGTTGGTATACCTCTGTGTGGGCTGTAATCTCTCTGATTTTATCCTCATGGTCTCTTCGCGAGATATACGTAGGAGGGACCAATATACTGCTTGACTCCCCGGTGAAGGTATGTTCTCGAAACTTCAACAAAAGCCCGTACCGAGCTATTGAGCGTCTCACCTGCAGAGTCTTCCACTGGAGTTTATCTATCATCTCCGTAACGCTTTCGCGATTACTAAATGATCCTGTAACGAAGCGCGCTGCTCTCTGTTGGATCTTCTCTCTCTCCTCTATCAACCCATTCTGGTACGGATCCCACACTGCTGAGCAGTATTCAAGCAGTGGGCGAACAAGCGTACTGTAACCTACTTCCTTTGTTTTCGGATTGCATTTCCTTAGGATTCTTCCAATGAATCTCAGTCTGCTGCTGTGGTCATAGGTCCCCTAGAACTTATAACTACTTAAACCTAACTAACCTAAGGACATCACACACAACCATGCCCGAGGCAGGATTCGAACCTGCGACCGCAGCGGTCGCGCGGTTCCAGACTGTAGCGTCTAGAACCGCTCGGACACCCCGCGCGGCTCCTCACGTTGGAGGTTCGATCCCCCGTCGGGCGTGTGTGTGTATGTTGTCCTTAGCATAAGTTAAAGTTAGATTAAGTAGTGTGTAAGCTTAGGGACCTATGACCTTAGCAGTTTGGTCCCATAAGACCTTACCACAAACTTGTAAAATTTCCAATGGTGGCAGGGATGCTGCAATATATTCGTATTATGAAGATCGGCACTCTGCCGCAACTATGGTGGCAGGGAGCGGCTGGGACACAACAATATAGTCGTATTATGAATATGATTATCGATGCCACTTTTTCTGAGTTAATGTCCTGAAACTACATCCTCATACGAATATATCAAGCATACCTCTCGGGTTAGATAATAATGCCAGAAGATATTCACAGGCAGACACTGAAAATTATTAATCATAAATAGAAAACAGTTACAATAACAGGAAATATATTTCTAGATGTAAGAAAATCAATAAGCAAAAAGTACCATCGGTTAATATAATCTGCAAAACGGAAAAACAAGATGTAATCTTGAAAATATCAATTAACACAAATTTGATACAATGTAGAAGACTTTGCTTACAGCACATTTATTCTGATCATGTTAATGAATTTATTGGATTACTTTGATGCCTTCTACTTTTTTATGCTGACCGACAGCATGAAAATTCAACAAAACATCATACGAAAGCTACGTTTCGGGTGTTTGCGTAAAGTATAATCCAGGGGCAGTATTCAACTAGATGAATGAGGAAAACCACACAAAACCACTTTCAGTTTGAACTAGGACTGTACTAGGAAGGTCCTTGTCCGCTCAGTTTGACACTTCAATCCGCAGTAATGTCGCAAATGTAAGACAGCGCCGAAACTGCCGCCGCACCTACGAAACGGCATAATCTCTCGTGAAAAACTTGACACACAAGTAAGTTCAAGTCGTATAGTGATAACTAAAAGCAATGGCAGTTCTCATCGGACTTGGAAATGCCAGATCTGCGATTCAGTAGAATACGGGAAAATTCTATAATGAACAAGAAATACGTACCCTAGATACAGATCACAATTTAGTAACGATGAAGAGCAGACTGAAGTTCAAGAGAATCGTCCAGAAGAATCAGAGTCGAAGTGGGATACTAAAGTACTGAGAAATAATGAGATGCCTTTGAAGTTCGCTAAGGATGTGGATATTCCGTTAAGGAATACCAGAGTAGGCAGTTCAGTTGAAGTGGAGTGGTCATCCCTAAAAACGGGCAGTCACTGTTGGACAAACATAGGTTCAGGGAAGGTAACTGCGAAGAAACCTTGGGTAACAGAAGAAACATTTCAGTAGATCAATGAAAGAAGACAGCACAAAAATGTACAGGGAAAGACAGGACTAAAGCAACCCAACAGGAATGAAATAATTAGAACATGCAGGCCAGCCAAGACACAATGGCTGCAGGGAAGTTGTAAAAAATCGAAAAATAACTGATCTTCGGGAGGACTGACTCAGCATATAGAAAAACTGGAACAACGATCGGCGAAATTAAAATCAAGGATGGTAAGGTTAAAAGTGGAATGGAAATGCCAATGTTAAAGGCAGAGGGAGAGCAGAAACCTGGAGAGAGTACACTGAAGGCCTCTGTGGCAGGGAAGATTGTCTGAGGAGAAATTGGAGTCGACGTGGAAGACATACGGGACTCAGTATTAGTCAAACTTTAAAAGAGCTCTTAAAGACTTGAGATCAAATAAGGCAAAAGGGATTTATATCATTCCATCGGAATCGCCAAAAGCTTTGAGGAACGTGGCAACCGTATGAATATTCAAGTTGGTATGTAGAATCTTGAGACTGGCGACACGCCATATGACTTTCAGAAAATATCATCCATGCAATTAAATATGATGCTGGCAACAATCAGAGCAATTCCGAAGATGACAAGAACAGATAAGAGCGAGACTATCGCACAGCCAGATTAACAGCTCATGCATCCAAGTTAGTGATAGGAACAACAGACAGAAGACTTGGAAAGAAAACTGAGGATATGTCAGATAACGATGAGTTTGGCTTTAGGGTAGATAAAGGCACCATAGAGACAACTGTGACGCTGCGATTGATAAGGGAAGCAAGCCTGAAGAAAGATCAAGACAAGCTCAGGGGATTTCTCAACATAGAAACAGCATCGACAATCTAAAATGGTGCAAGATGTTCCAAATAATGACAAAAATAGGAGTAAGCTATAGGAAAAGACGGGTGATATATAATATGTGAAAGAACAAAGAGAGAATAATCTATAAGTGAAAGAAGAAATCACGGAAATAAAAGGTTCAAGTGTGGAATTAAATTCAAGGTGAAGGGATATCAGTGTTAAGATTCGGTGCTGACATTGCTGTCCTCAGTGAAAGCGAAGAAGAATTACAGGACCTATTGAATGGAATGAAGGGTAGAGCCACGGGTCGTAACACATCTGAAATGTAACGTCCACTGTTCAAAGTGCCGTCAATGCGAACAAGAGGCACCCCATACCATCACGCTGGGTGATCCGCCAGTATGACGATGACGAATACAAGCTTCCAATGTGCGTTCACCGCGATTCGCCAAACATGCATGCGACAATCATGATGCTGTAAACAGAACCTGGATTCATCCAAAAAAATGACGTTTTGCCATTCGTGCACCCAGGTTCGTCGTTGAGTACACCATCGCAGGCGCTCCTGTCTGTGATGCAGCGTCAAGGGGAACCGCAGCCATGGTCTCCGAGCTGATAGTCCATGATCCTGCAAACGTCGTCGAACTGTTCGTGCAGACGGTTGTTGTATTGCAAACGTCCCAATCTGTTGACTCAGGGATCGAGATGTGGCTGTACGATCCGGTGCAGCCATGCGGGTAAAATGCCTGTCATCTCGACTGTTAGTGATACGAGATCGTTGGGATCCAACACGGCGTTCCGTATTACCCTCCTGAACCCACCGATTCTATATTCTGCTAACAGTCATTGGATCTCGACCAATGCGAGCAGCAATGTCGCGATACGATAAACTGCAATCGCGATGGGCTACAATCCGACCTTTATCAGAGTCGGAAACGTGATGGTACGCATTTCTCCTCCTACACGAGGCATCACAACAACGTTTCACTAGGCAACGCCGGTCAACTGCTGTTTGTGTATGAGGAATCGGTTGGAACCTTTCCTGATGTCAGCACGTTATAGGTGTCGCCACCGGCGCCAACCTTGTGTGAATGCTCTGAAAAGCTAATCATTTGCATATCACAGCATCTTCTTCCTGTCGGTTAAATTTCGCGTCTGTAGCACGTCATCTTCGTGGTGTGGCAATTTTAATGGCCAGTTGTGTATGTTGGCGGCAGTAGAATCGTTTGCCAGTCAGCTTCAAATGCCGATTCTCTAAATTTTCTCAGTAGTGTTTCTCTAAAAGAACGTCGCCTTCCCTCTAGGAATTCCCATTTGTGTCCCCGAAGCATCTCCGTAATACTTACGTGTTGTTCGAACATACTGGTAACAAATCTAGCAACACTCCTCTGAACTGCTTCGATGTATTACTCCAATCCGACTTGGTACGGATCCCAAACACTCGGGCAGTGCTCAAGAACAGGTCGCACCAGCGTCCTATATGCGGTCTCCTTTACTGATGAACCACGCTTTCCTAGAATTCTCCCAGTAAAGTGAAGTCGAAGCCTTCCCCACCACAGTTCTCTCATGCTCGATCCACGTCATACCGCTTTGCGACGTTACGCCCAGATATTTAAACGACTTGACTGTGTCCAGCAGGACACAAGTAATACTGTATACGAACATTACAGGTTTGATCTTCCTGCTCAACCGCATAACTTACATTTTTCGACGTTTGGGGCTAGCTAGCTGCCATTCGTCACACCAATTGGGAATTTTGTCTATGTCGTCTTGTGTCTTCCAACAGTCACTCAACTTCGACACCTTACCGTAAATCATGGCATCATCAGCAAAGAACCGCAGATTGATGCCCACTGTCCGCCAAATCATTTATGTATGTAGAAATAACACTTCCCTGGCGCACTCTTGGCGATACCTTTTTGTCTCTGATGAAAACTCGCCTTCGGACAACATAATGGGTTCTGTAGGTTTATGGCTTACAGTTATATTAAATTCAATAAAAATATGGTACCCAATTCAAAATTAGTGTTTTTTCGTTATACATATTACCTCCTATATATAAAAATCAATTGTTGTGTGTTAGTCTCACCAAAACAAAGAAATGGCTTGACCAATTTGAATAATTTTTGTTTTGTTTTGTTCGCTTTAGTACAGGGGCGCTTCAGAAAAGAAAAGAAATATTTGGGATATACGAGCCTGTTTCAACCACATTTTTCGCATCTTTTCTTTGTTTGGAACACGCAAAAACAATTTTCTGGAGTTGTTGTAGATGTACAGTGCAGTACTACGCAATATTTTTAGACAATTTCCCAAAACGTGAATGCCCAAACAATATATCACTGCTATACTGACTGTTACGGCAGCTACAGCAGCATGCTGGACTGACGTCACAGGCTACACAAGACTCACATGGAGCGTCTTAGCGGGCTTTCAGATTATTTGGATTTCATTTCCATTTAAAAAAATAAAATACTCAAATTTACGATGGAAAAAACAGTCAAATACCGTGTTGCAAAGCACTGCCAGGTTCGCTATTTATACAATAAAGGGCGCCAACTGGACGACTCGCCCGGGGCACCTGGATGGCTAAGGCCGGCCCTGATCACAGATCATATTATTTACTTTATATGACATTTGAGATGTAATATAATGAAAAAAAGAAACATCTGTATTTGCATGAAGTTACAATTTATGTTTTCCATGTCTGTATGACAAATCCATCCTGCAACGTGTGATCTCAAGGTTCAAAATCGTTCAAATGGCTCTGAGCACTATGCGACTTACCTTTTGAAGTCATCAGTCCCCTAGAACTTAGAACTAATTAAACATAACTAACCTAAGGACATCACACACATCCATGCCCGAGGCAAAAAAAAATGGATCTGAGCACTATGGGACTCAACATCTTAGGTCATCAGTCCCCTAGAACTTAGAACTACTTAAACCTAACTAACCTAAGGACATCACACAACACCCAGCCATCACGAGGCAGAGAAAATCCCTGACCCCGCCGGGAATCGAACCCGGGGACCCGGGCGTGGGAAGCGAGAACGCTACCGCACGACCACGAGATGCGGGCTGCCCGAGGCAGGATTCGAACCTGCGGCCCTAGCGGTCGCGCGGTTCCAGACTGAAGCGCCTAGAACCGCTCGGCCACTTACGGGTTTGCTGCCAGGTGACGTCGTCGACCACCGCCGATATTTCGATAGGAGCACATCCTGCCATTCTCAAGGCACAAACACAAGGAGGAAGAAATGTGCAAGGGAATTTAATACCTCGGTTCACAGAGGAGAAACAAGGAAGGTACCACACACAGAACAAGTGTCAACACAAACAAAGATAACCAACATCAGAAATATCGATAGTGACTATTAGTCAACAGGTTTTCGACCACATTCTAAGATTAAGGCCCTGTTGCGGTCCGTAAAAGATGATCTGGGTTTGCGTAAGGCTGGTGTCTGACGTATTCCTTGCAGTTGTGGCATGTCATATATTGATCAGACAATCAGGACTGTGGAAGATCGGTGTATTGAACATAAGCGTCACTCAAGCTTACAACAGCTGAGCAAACCCGCTATTGCAGAACATTGCCTTGACACCGGTCATCCTATGGAATACAACAACACGGAGACTCTGGCTTGCACGTCCAGCTGTTGGGATAGTGTTATTAAGGAAGATGTTGAAATCAAAATATCAAGCAACCTTATAAACAGAGAAGGTGGATTTTTTTTAAATTTTGCTTGGAATCCGCCTCTGTCTCTCATCAAAAAAGAGAGGGACAGAATTAGTGCCACTCACCTGTTGATTAATAGTCAAATGGTTCAAATGGCTCTGAGCACTATGGGACTTAACATCCATGGTCATCAGTCCCCTAGAACTTAGAACTACTTAAACCTAACTAACCTAAGGACAGCACACAACACCCAGCCATCACGAGGCAGAGAAAATCCCTGACCCCGCCGGGAATCGAACCCGGGAACCCGGGCGTGGGAAGCGAGAACGCTACCGCACGACCACGAGATGCGGGCGATTAATAGTCACTATCGATATTTCTGATGTTGGTTACCTTTGTTTGTGTTGACACTTGTTCTGTGTGTGGTATCTTCCTTGTTTCTCCTCTGTGAACCGAGGTATTAAATTCCCTTGCATATTTCTTCCTCCTTGCATTTGTGCCTTAAGAATGGCAGGGTGTGCTTCTGTCGAAATATCGGCGGTGGTCGACGACGTCACCCGGCAGCAAACCCGTAAGTTATTTGAACATTCAATTCTCCGAGAAAAGTTAAGGTCTCACATAATGGGTTGTGTTATTTAAGAAGTCTTCGAGCCGCTCTGTGAACTTATACCATGTGCTCGTATCTTCATTGACAGCCTGCAATGGGTCACCGTGTCAAACGCTTTCCGGAAGTCTAGAAATAGTGGAAACTGCCTGTCACCCTTCATCCGTAGTTCTGAGTATATCACGTGAGAAAAGGGCAAGCTTAGTTTCGCACGAGCGATGCTTTCTAAAACCTTGCTGACTCGTAGACATAAACTTCTCAGTCTCGAGAAAGTTTATTATATTCTGACTGAGAATATGTTCAAGGGTTCTGCGGCAAACTGAAATTAGAGATACTGGTCCGTAATTTTGTGGGTCCGTTGTTTTACCTTTCTTACATTCTGGAGTCACGTGCGCTGTCTTCCAGTCGCCCGGACTTTGTGCCGGGCGGAGATTCACGGTAAATGCAAGCTAGATACGGAGCCAATCCCATAGAGTACTCTTTATAAAATCGAACTGGGTCACCACCCAGACCTGCTGACTTATTTGCTTTCATTTCTCTCAGTTATTTCTCTACGCCAGGTATGCTTGTTACTATGTCGTTCATACAGGAGTCATGTAATGTAGCTAAACTGTTCTCGCTTATGTGTTTAACGTCAGATATTTAACGCGTTACCTCAAGTGTAAGGTAATGGGACTGTTTAAGATCGATTGTTTAAAGGATCGGCGTGGTATGTTTATTAGTTTCTGCTTATAGAGCCCGCACCGCAAGTTCAATCTTTGGAGGTCTCTCCAGAGATTGTAAATTCGGCCCTGCTTGTGACAGTTGGTTGTTACAAACTTGGGATTCTTCTGAAAGCACAGCGCCGTGGCGTCGGTCCCCAGCGGGGCCACCTCTCAATTGGACAGTGTTTTCTGATCAGAGCGAAGCGGTCGCGCCGTATGCCCAGAGAGCGGGTGCAATCAATATCTCGAGTCGGCGGCACAGACCACAGCGAGCGCCAGTGCAGCATGTCGCGTCACGTGGCGGGCACACGCGAGCAGAGCCGAGGCGAGGCGAGGCGAGCCGAGAACTGAACTACTGCGCAGCAGGTTACGTCTGTCGGCAGGCATGCTTTCAGCTGCTTCCCTAGTGCTCGCTGGTAGAGCATTCAACTGCCACAACACATGCGCTTTTGTCACGCGTACATCATCGGGTTTTCGCCTGCACCCTCAGACATTTGCAAGGGAGGCTGGGTTGGGGGGAGGGGGAGGTGGGCGGCAGAGGAGCGTGTTTGCCCCCCCCCCCCCTTGAGTCTATTCCTTTTTTTCCTTTTTTGAATCATCAGTCTTCTGTCTGGTGGATGCGGCCCGGCACCAGTTGCTCTCTTGCGCTAACCTCGTCGTCCCAGAGTAGCATTTGTATCCTATGCATGGCTACTGAAAGAGACAGAAATAGACAGCGAGATGGATTTACGTGTGTATGTCATATCCCTTCCCTCGAAAATTTGCTTCCTTCGTATCTCCTCTCTGTTACCACAGCTGATGTGTCACTGATATGGTTTGTATCAACAAGGGGAAGCCACGGCGTTGGGATCACGGATTTACTTCAAACTTTGCACACGTTCAGTGGGCCGTTAAGGAGAGTTGGAACGCCCTATCCCGCCAATGTTAAATTTAGTGACTTGGCTTCCCTGTATTTCAGGAACCACTCTAGCCATTGACATGGAACTTTTACAGGACATTAAACTGTATGTTCTGAGTCTACTGAACTACAATAATTGCATTTCAGCCACTGCTTTCGGAAATACAATTTTTTAATTGCACGGTTAAAATTGTGTGTACTTTTTTATACGTTAACCTAAATAATCTTAATTATACATAACATTATGTTCTTCTTTTAGTTCAGTAGACTCAGGATATGCATGTTATTACTCCCTGCAAATTTGAATATATTACTCGGAAGCCGGCCGGAGTGGCCGTGCGGTTCTAGGCGCTACAGTCTGGAGCTGAGCGACCGCTCCAGTCACAAGTTCGAATCCTGCCTCGGGCATGGATGTGTGTGATGTCCTTAGGTTACTTAGGTTTAAGTAGTTCTAAGTTCTAGGCGACTGATGACCTCAGAAGTTAAGTCGCATAGTGCTCAGAGCCATTTGAACCATTTTTTTTTTTCCTACTCGAAGTGCAACAGAAAATGTAAATTTTCAGGAACGGCTTCTAAAGTTTCAAAAAGACTGTAACTCAGTTAACTCGACGGGGGTTGGAACTTTATTAGTGGCAAATTATTTATTTACAGCTCTTACAAAATACGTAGACACGTGTTTCAAAGTTTTACTGACCTTCAGAATAGTCACCAGCATTGTGTGTAACCCGTTGCCAGCGATGTGAAAGTCATAGGATACTCTTAGCAGTGCCAGTTGTGTTGACAGTTCGAGCGGCGCGGTCTATCGCCCGACGAATTTGTAGCAGTTGTGAAGCGAATGCCGTGAAGTGTTTCCTTCAGTTTAGAAATCGAGTTGAACTTGCGACGGCTTAACTCAGGGGAGTGCAGTAGGTGGTGTAGCACTTGGCAGCCCCATCAGTCAAACAAATCAGTAACAGTTGCACTGTACGTGCTTGAGCATTGTCCTGCAAAATGATGGTCAGGTCCTGCAGAAAGTGTCATCACTTCTGACTCTAGGCTGGTCATGGTTCTGTCCCCTTAAAACAACATACTGTGCAAGCAGTAAGGTGCATTACTCTGGCAATTCAGAGAAAATCGCAATCGAAGTTTTACGCTTCTGTTATGTAAGTGATGTATCTGTGTGTAGGTGCCGATCCCAAAACGTAAACTTGTAAGCGTACGCGCGAAGCGAATGGGTCGTAGTCGAGGTGACGGTTTGAATCTCGTTACTACTCACTTTTTATTCCAAATTTTTTTTCATTCCTCGCCACATTATTTATTTGGTATGACATTTGAGAGGTAATATAATGAAAAAAAGACTTGCGTTTTCATGAAGTCATAGCCAATTTCGTATGTTATTTGACTATTTACTGGCCGGACGGTGTGGCCGAGCGGTTCTAGGCGCTTCAGTCTGGAACCGCGCGACCGCTACGGCCGCAGGTTCGAATCCTGCCTCGGGTATGGATGTGTGTGATGTCCATAGGTTAGTTATATTTAATTAGTTCTAAGTTCTAGGCGACTGATGACCTCAGAAGTTAAGTCGCATAGTGCTCAGAGCCACTTGAACGATTTTGAACCTTGAGATCACACGTTGCAGGATGGATTTGTCATACAGACATGGAAAACATAAATTGTAACTTCATGCAAATACAGATGTTTCTTTTTTTCATTATATTACATCTCAAATGTCATATAAAGTAAATAATATGCCGGCCGGAGTGGCCGAGCGGTTAAAGGCGCTACAGTCTGGAACCGCACGACCGCTACGGTCGCAGGTTCGAATCCTGCCTCGGGCATGGATGTGTGTGATGTCCTTAGGTTAGTTAGGTTTAAGTAGTTCTAAGTTCTAGGGGACTTATGACCACAGCAGTTGAGTCCCATAATGCTCAGAGCCCTTTAAATAATATGACCTGTGATGAAAAAAGTCGATCAGCATTTAATTATGAGCAAGACTCGAGCCGTCGCCTCATACACGATCGTTTTAAGAATCTCGAACGATAATCACTTTTTTTTTCATTTTGTTCGGTGTTGTCCGTTGCGTTTGATCTGAGCGGACGGCATCCGTTCAAGTTGATCGTTGATTCCTTTACTCAGTTTTTTTTTATTACAGGGGGCCACCGCCTCTGTGACCGAACATGCTCAACTTCAACCACTATGAACTCTAACATGCGGCACGTACACACAAACACATAAGCCACATAAGAGACACGTAAAACTTCTGTCGCTATTTTCTCGGAATTGCCAGAGAAGTGCACCTTACTGCTTGCACACTACGTTGTTTTAATGGCCTACTAAAGGTGTGCAAAGTTAGAAGTAAATCTGTGGTCCCGGCGTCGCGCCCTACCCATGTCAGACAGCAGTATGCATGAGAGGCCCAGTTGCTTCCGCCGCCCACGGTGGAATGCGTTAAGTTCCGAATAATGTTCACCAATCTGCGGTCTTCTATAGCTGTTGCCCGCTGCGCATAAAACAGCATGTAGGTCGTGAATCGGTTATCTTGAGGCAGTAATATACTGTTAGCGAGAAAGTGGTATTGTATAAATAACTGCATTTCGAATTAGTTTGTGTAAATGCGATATCACTCGCTTTTTTTTCTTAGCAGAATACGACAAATTACACAATTATAGTCCACTTAATGAATTACAAATAATTTCCATTCTTCACATTGTCACAGAGAATAAACAAAATACTGAACTGCGTGTGTGCGTAATTACTATCAAACTACACTACTGGCCATTAAAATTGCTACACCACGAAGATGACGTGCTACAGACACGAAATTTAACCGTCAGGAAGAAGATGCTGTGATATGCAAATGATTAGCTTTTCAGAGCATTCACACAAGGTTGGCGCCGGTGGCGACACCTACAACGTGCTGACATGAGGAAAGTTTCCAACCGATTTCTCATACACAAACAGCAGTTGACCGGCGTTGCCTGGTGAAACGTTGTTGTGACGCCTCGTGTAAGGAGGGGAAATGCGTATCATAACGTTTCCGACTTTGATAAAGGTCGGATTGTAACCTATCGCAATTGCGGTTTATCGTATCGCTACATTGCTGCTCGCGTTGGTCGAGATCCAATGACTGTTAGCAGAATATGGAATCGGTGGGTTCAGGAGGGTAATACGGAACGCCGTGCTGGACCCCAACGGCCTCGTATCACTAGCAGTCGAGATGACAGGCATCTTATCTGCATGGCTGTAACAGATCATGCAGCCACGTCTCGATCCCTGACTCAACAGGTGGGGACGTTTGCAAGACAACAACCATCTGCACGAACAGTTCGACGATGTTTGCAGCAGCATGGACTATCAGCTCGGAGACCATGGCTGCGATTACCCTTGACGCTGCATCACAGACAGGAGCACCTTTGATGGTGTACTCAACGACGAACTTGGGTGCACGAATTTCAAAACGTCATTTTTTCGGATAAATCCAGGTTCTGTTTACTGCATCATGATGGTCGCATCCGTGTTTGGCGACATCGCGGTGAACGCAGATTGGAAGCGTGTATTCGTCATCGCCATACTGGCGTATCACCCGGCTTGATGGTATGGGGTGCCATTGGTTACACGTCTCGGTCACCTCTTGTTCGCATTGACGGCACTTTGAACAGTGGACGTTACATTTCAGATGTGTTACGACCCGTGGCTCTACCCTTCATTCGATCTCTGCGAAACCCTACATTTCAGCAGGAAAATGCACGATCGCATGTTGCAGGTCCTGTACGGGCTTTTCTGGATACATAAAATGTTCGACTGCTGCCCTGGCCAGCACATTCTCCAGATCTCTCAGCAATTGAAAACGTCTGGTCAATGGTGGCTCGCCACAATACGCCAGTCACTAGTCTTGATGAACTGTGGTGTTGAAGCCGCATGGGCAGCTGTACCTGTACACGCCATCCAAGCTCTGTTTGACTCAATGCCCAGGCGTATCAAGGCTGTTGCTACAGCCAGAGGTAGTTGTCCTGGGTACTGATTTCTCAGGGTCTATGCACCCAAATTGCGTGAAAATGTTATCACATGTCAGCTGTAGTATAATATATTTGTCCAATGAATATCCATTTATCATCTGCATTTCTTCTTGGTGTAGCAATTTTAATGGCCAGTAGTGTACATTGCACGTAACGACCAAGGAGATAAGATATAAGAAATAGGGCTCATACGGAGGCATAAGAAGGCATAATCGCTCTATTTGCGACTGTAATAGGAAATTAAATGACAAACAAGTAGTGGTACAGGTACCCTCCGCCACGCACCGTACGGTGGCTTGCGGAGTATCTGTGTAGATATGGGCGTAGATTACTCTTTCCAGTTCATCGCCCATAAAACTCAGGCATGTAAGGGTCACTGAAAAAAGAAATGAGCCGGAAGCCGTAAAATGAAAACGGCTGAAGTGATCGTAATGTCATCGCAAGCGAAAGAAGGTGTGGTCGCTAAGAGTATGCTGAGACCTTAAACTGCCGAAGAGCGGGGCGTGGGAGCACAGCCACGTGACCACAGAGCGAGCACGTGTTCGCGTCGATCGCCCGTTGCACTCAGTAGTGCTGGAAACAGAGAAGCGAAGGCTTCAGAATAAGAGCATAGGGATGTCGTGCGTTTCCTGGCAACGGAAGGCGTGCAGGGAACGGAAATTCAGCAAAGAACGGCACACATGTACGGAGAGCACTGCATGTCCGTTGTTAAGGGACAAGGCGTGGCACAAGCGATTCGAGGGTGGACGGATGTCGTTGGCCGATGACGCACGATCTGGGAAACAACACCGCATTGCCAGTACCACTGTCCAGCAGGTGGATACCTTAACCATCGAAGACCGGCGAGTTACGACGGCAGCCATTGCCCCAGAAGTCGAATTGAGGGTTGGAATACCAACGGACATGCAGGGCTCTCCGTATACTTGTGCCATTCTTCACTGACTTCTCGTTCCCAGCACTCTCGCTACAAGGAAACGCACTGCAGCCCGGTTCGCTTTATTCAAAAGCTCCACTTCTCTGTTTTCAGCACTGCTGGCGAGGAGAACACGGCAGGTGCCATAAGACAACTTCGCTCAGTGGAAGAGCGGTCAAAATAAGCTGAAACGTATTTCGGTTTATCCGTAGATACTCCACTGTTCCTAGCAAAACGACAGATGAAGTTGGCGAGGTACTTTATGTGCCTTTTAGCGATTAAATAGGCCAGCCAGATAGGTGGTACAGCGGCTAGCGTCGTGACGTCACAATTTTGCGCCCTGTCTTCGAAACCCAATGATTAAAAAATGGCTCTCAGCACTATGGGACTTAACTTCTGAGGTCATCAGTCCCCTAGAACTTAGAACTACTTAAACCTAACTAACCTAAGGACATTACACATATTCATGCCCGAGGCAGGATTCGAACCTGCGATCGTAGCGGTCACGCGGTTCCAGACTGTAGCGCCTAGAACCGCTAGGCCACTTCGGCCGGCCCCGATGATTACTTTTTATTACTAAAAGAATCTTTTTCATTGTTTAATGAAATAACTTTGTCCTTATTCGTCCGCCGGCCTTTGTGGCCGCGCGGTTAAAGGCGCTTCAGTCTGGAACCGCGTGACCGCTACGGTCGCAGGTTCGAATCCTGCCTCGGGCCTGGATGTGTGTGATGTCCTTAGGTTAATTAGGTTTAATTAGTTCTAAGTTCTAGGCGACTGATGACCTCAGAAGTTAAGTCGCATAGTGCTCAGAGCCATTGAACCTTATTCGTCCACTTATTGTATGTCATATGGATAAATTTAAAAAAAAAGAAAAAGAAATAATAAATGTACGAGAAAATTGTTTGAAATTGTTTTCGGTGAAAGTCCTTTACTGTACCTTGATTCAAACTGAATTACAGGCGTTTCGGTAAAGCGACGCAATATGCATGGCTTGCCACGAAATTGTTGCAAAGGAGTGAAATCTTCAGCAGTGTTAACGACGTTTCCTTCCGAGTGAGATTAATACGAAGAAATGTCAACTGGCGAACGTGCCGTCCCCTGGTGCTCGTGGTGTTCGGAACTTGTACGTTTCGAATGTTTCTACGATCGGTGTAACTCTATCGTCACGTGTATGTACGTAGGCGTAAAATATAAGAATTAACACAAGATTTGATATAAGAATGATATATAGGAATGCGAGAATTTAAAGAGATTGTAATCCCTGAAAATATCGTACTGTGAGGGCCACCGGCTTGGACGCAGCTGCCTCGTGCGTGTACGAGTGCAAGCTGGCGTTATCGTGGAATGTCGACGAACTGCGGTGTCAGTATACGCCGGTCACAGAGCATCTCCACGCACACATCGTAGTCGCTAAGCGTCGCTGGCCGCCTGCAGGGCCAAAACAGTTTCCAACGCGCTTGATTCCGAAGCAGAATTACGTCTTTTTCGACTCACAATGAAGTATTGACAAATCCGTATTCGTTCGTGGTAGGACGCGAGACACAGTTATGACGGGTTGGCGTAGCGAGCACGGTATTATAAATGTCTTCATAGAAATAAAGTGGTGATGGCTAATAACTTGCAGTTCGCGTACTTCTGTACCTCAAGGACCCAGTGCCCGCAATAATCCTAACAAATACCAAGGAAGACCCTCAGTCGAGAATGTTGTTGTTGTTGTTGTTGTTATTGTTGTGGTCTACAGTCCTAAGACTGGTTAGGTGCAGCTCTCCACGCTACTCTATCCTGTGCAAGCTTCTTCATCTCCCAGTACTTACTGCAACCTACATCCTACTGAATCTGCTTAGTGTATTCATCTCTTGGTCTCCCTCTACGATTTTTACCCTCCACGCTGCCCTCCAATGCTAAATTTGTGATCCGTTGATGCCTCAGAACATGTCCTACCAACCGGTCCCTTCTCCTAGTCAAGTTGTACCACAAACTTCCCTTCTCCCCAATTCTATTCAATACCTCCTCATTAGTTATGTGATCTACCCATCTAATCTCCAGCATTCTTCTGTAGCATCACATTTCGAAAGCTTCTATTCTCTTCTTGTCCAAACTATTTATCGTCCATGTTTCACTTCCATACATGGCTACACTCCATAAAAATACTTTCATAAACGACTTCCTGACACTTAAATCTATACTCGATGTTAACAAATTTCTCTTCTTCAGAAACGCTTTCCTTGCCATTGCCAGTCTACATTTTATATCCTCTCTACTTCGACCACCATCAGTTATTATGCTCCCCAAATAGCAAAACTCCTTTACTACTTTAAGCGTCTCATTTCCTAATCTAATTCCCTCAGCGTCACTCGACTTAATTCGACTACATTCCATTATCCTCATTTTGCTTTTGTTAATGTTCAACTTACACCCTCCTTTCAAGACACTGTCCATCCCGTTCAACTGCTCTTCCAAGTCCTTTGCTGTCTCTGACACAATTACAATGTCATCGGCCAACCTCAAAGTTTTTATTGCTTCTCCATGGACTTTAATACCTACACCGATTTTTTCTATTGTTTCCTTTACTGCTTGCCCGATTTTTTTTTTTTTTTTTTTTTTGTCATCAGTCTACTACTGACTGGATTGATGCGGCCCGCCACGAATTCCTTTCCTGTGCTAACCTCTTCATCTCAGAGTAGCACTTGCAACCTACGTCCTCAATTATTTGCTTGACCTATTCCAATCTCTGTCTTCCTCTACAGTTTTTGCCCTCTACAGCTCCCTCTAGTACCATGGAAGTCATTCCCTCATGTCTTAGCAGATGACCTATCATCTTGTCCTTTCTCCTTATCAGTGTTTTCCACATATTCCTTTCCTCTCCAATTCCGCGTAGAACCTCCTCATTCCTTACCTTATCAGTCCACCTAATTTTCAACATTCGTCTATAGCACCACATCTCAAATGCTTCGATTCTCTTCTGTTCCGGTTTTCCCACAGTCCATGTTTCACTACCATACAATGCTGTACCCCAGACGTACATCCTCAGAAATTTCTTCCTCAAATTAAGGCCGGTATTTGATATTAGTAGACTTCTCTTGGCCAGAAATGCCTTTTTTGCCATAGCGAGTCTGCTTTTGATGTCCTCCTTCCTCCGTCCGTCATTGGTTGTTTTACTGCCTAGGTAGCAGAATTCCTTAACTTCATTGACTTCGTGACCATAAATCCTGATGTAAGTTTCTCGCTGTTCTCATTTCTACTACTTCTCATTACCTTCGTCTTTCTCCGATTTACTCTCAAACCATACTGTGTACTCATTAGACTGTTCATTCCGTTCAGCAGATCATTTAATTCTTCTTCACTTTCACTCAGGATAGCAATGTCATCAGCGAATCGTATCATTGATATCCTTTCACCTTGTATTTTAATTCCACCCCTGAACCTTTCTTTTATTTCCATCATTGCTTCCTGGATGTACAGATTGAAGAGTAGGGGCGAAAGGCTACAGCCTTGTCTTACACCCTTCTTAATACGAGCACTTCGTTCTTGATCGTCCACTCTTATTATTCCCTCTTGGTTGTTCTACATATTGTATATGACCCGTCTCTCCCTATAGCTTACCCCTACTTTTTTCAGAATCTCGAACAGCTTGCACCATTTTATATTGTCGAACGCTTTTTTGAGGTCGACAAATGCTACGAAAGTGTCTTGAGTTTTCTTTAGCCTTGCTTCCATTATTAGCCGTAACGTCAGAACTGCCTCTCTCGTCCCTTTACTTTTCCTAAAGCCAAACTGATCGTCACCTACCTCATTCTCAATTTTCTTTTCCATTCTTCTGTATATTATTCTTGTAAGCAGCTTCGATGCATGAGCTGTTAAGCTGATTGTGCGATAATTCTCGCAGTTGTCAGCTCTTGCCGTCTTCGGAATTGTGTGGATGATGCTTTTCCGAAAGTCAGATGGTATATCGCCAGACTCATATATTCTGCACACCAACGTGAATAGTCGTTTAGTTGCCACTTCCCCCAATGATTTTAGAAATTCTGATGGAATGTTATCTATCCCTTCTGCCTTATTTGACCGTAAGTCCTCCAAAGCTCTTTTAAATTCCGGTTCTAATACTGGATCCCCTATCTCATCTAAATCGACTCCTGTTTCTTCTTCTATCACATCAGACAAATCTTCACCCTCATAGAGGCTTTCAGTGTATTCTTTCCACCTATCTGGTCTCTCCTCTGCATTTAACAGTGGAATTCCCGTTGCACTCTTAATGTTACCACCGTTGCTTTTAATGTCACCAAACGTTGTTTTGACTTTCCTGTATGCTGAGTCTGTCCTTCCGACAATCATATCTTTTTCGATGTCTTCACATTTTTCCTGCAGCCATTTCGTCTTAGCTTCCCTGCACTTCCTATTTATTTCATTCCTCAGCGACTTGTATTTCTGTATTCCTGATTTTCCGGAATATGTTTGTACTTCCTCCTTTCATCAATCAACTGAAGTATTTCTTCTGTTACCCATGGTTTCTTCGCAGCTACCTTCTTTGTACCTATGTTTTCCTTCCCAACTTCTGTGATGGCCCTTTTTAGAGATGTCCATTCCTCTTCAACTGTACTGCCTACTGCGCTATTCCTTATTGCTGTATCTATAGCGTTAGAGAACTTCAAACGTATCTCGTCATTCCTTAGTACTTCCGTATCCCACTTCTTTGCGTATTGATTCTTCCTGAGTAATGTCTTGAACTTCAGCCTACTCTTCATCACTACTATATTGTGATCTGAGTCTATATCTGCTCCTGGGTACGCCTTACAATCCATTATCTGATTTCGGAATCTCTGTCTGACCATGATGTAATCTAATTGAAATCTTCCCATATCTCCCGGACTTTTCCAAGTATACCTCATCCTCTTGTGATTCTTGAACAGGGTATTCGCTATTACTAGCTGAAACTTGTTACAGAACTCAATTAGTCTTACTCCTCTTTCATTCCTTGTCCCAAGCCCATATTCTCCTGTAACCTTTTCTTCTACTCCTTCCCCTACAACTGCATTCCAGTCGACCATGACTATTAGATTTTCGTCCCCCTTTACATACTGCATTACCCTTTCAATATCCTCATACACTTTCTCTATCTGTTCATCTTCAGCTTGCGACGTCGGCATGTATACCTGAACTATCGTTGTCGGTGTTGGTCTGCTGTCGATTCTGATTAGAACAACCCGGTCACTGAACTGTTCACACCCTCTGCTCTACCTTCCTATTCATAACGAATCCTACACCTGTTATACCATTTTCTGCTGCTGTTGATATTACCCGATACTCATCTGACCAGAAATCCTTGTCTTCCTTCCACTTCACTTCACTGACCCCTACTATATCTAAACAGACAACATACAGATTCAATAACATCGGGGAGAGGCTACAACCCTGTCTCACTCCTTTCCCAACCACTGCTTCCCTTTCATGCCCCTCGACTCTTATAAATGCCATCTGGTTCCTGTACAAATTGTAAATAGCCTTCCGCTCCTTGTATTTTACCCCTGCCACCTTCAGAATTTGAAAGAGAGTATTCCAGTCAACATTGTCAAAAGCTTTCTCTAAGTCTACAAATGCTAGAAACGTAGGTTTGCCTTTCCTTAATCTATTTTCTAAGATAAGTCGTAGGGTCAGTATTGCCTCACGTGTTCCAACATTTCTACGGAATCCAAACGGATCTTCCCCGAGGTCGGCTTCTACCAGTTTTTTCATTCGTCTGTAAAGAATTCGTGTTAGTATTTTGCAGCTGTGACTTATTAAACTGATAGTTCGGTAATTTTCACATCTGTCAACACCTGCTTTCTGTGGGATTGGAATTATTATATTCTTCTTGAAGCCTGAGGGTATTTCGCCTGTCTCATACATCTTGCTCACCAGATGGTAGAGTTTTGTCAGGACTGGCTCTCCCAAGGCCGTCAGTAGTTCTAATGGAATGTTGTCTACTCCCGGGGCCTTGTTTCGACTCAGGTCTTCCAGTGCTCTGTCAAACTCTTCGCGCAGTATCGTATCTCCCATTTCATCTTCATCTACATCCTCTTCCATTTCCATAATATGGTCCTCAAGACCTTGTATAGACCCTCTATATACTCCTTCCACCTTTCTGCTTTCCCTTCTTTTCTTAGAACTGGTTTTCCATCTGAGCTGTTGATATTCATACAAGTGGCTCTCTTTTCTCCAAAGGTCTCTTTAATTTTCCTGTAGGCAGTATCTAACTTACCGCTAGTGAGATAAGCCTCTACATCCTTACATTTGTCCTCTAGCCATCCCTGCTTAGCCATTTTGCACTTCCTGTCGATCTCATTTTTGAGACGTTTGTATTCCTTTTTGCCTGCTTCATTTACTGCGTTTTTATATTGTCTCCTTTATCAATTAAATTCAATATTTATTCTGTTACCCAAGGATTTCTACTAGCCCTCGTCTTTTTACCTACTTGATCCTCAACTGCCTTACCAACCTCATAAATACCTTATAATACACACATAATGTACAATAGATGTATTACGCTTATTGTGAAACTCAGTTGTAATTTTACAAGTAATATGAGGCTCTTGTATACCCTAAGTTGATAAGTAACGTTCGCATATTAGCTACTAGGGATACGGGTAGACAAATGGAAAACAAAGTAGAAACAGTAACTGCGTTTCGAAGACGGGGCGCGGAAACGAGATGCTGCAACGCTAGCCGTTGTGAGAGCATTTCAGACGATCTTATCGGCCCCCTAAAGATCTCTGTATTACGTCGAAAACTTTGACTGTCGTTTTCTCAGAAACGGTCGAGTATCTCCGGATGAGCCCAGATACGTGTTCCCTTATTTTGGCTGCTGTGAGCGAAGTTTGAGAGAAATCGGGTTATGGAATTTCCCGTGTTCTCCTCGTGAGCGCAGTGGTCGGTCGACGCGTGCACGTGTTCATTATATTGTATGTACGTCCGTGTCTCCCTTGCAGCGAGATTCCATCCTCGGCGCTCTTATACGAGGGTTCGAACTTTAATAGTGGCAACTATTTATTTACAGCTCTTACAAAATAGATACGTGTATCAAACTTTTACTGACCTTCAAAGTAGTCACCAGCATTGTGCGTAACCCGTTGCCACCGATGTGGAAGTCGTAGGATACTCTTAGCAGTGCCAGTTGTGTTGACAGTACAAGCGGCGCGGTCTATTGCCCGATGAATTTGTAACAGTCCTGAAGTGAATGCCGTGAAGTGTTTCCTTCAGTTTAGAAATCGAGTGGAACTTGCGAGGGCAAAGTCAGGGGAGTGCATAGGTGGTGTAGCACTTAGCAGCCCCATCAGTCAAACAAATCAGTAACAGTTGCACTGTACGTGCTTGAGCATTGTCCTGCAAAATGATGGTTAGGTCGTGCAGAAAGTGTCATCACTTCTGTCTCTGTACTGTTCATTTATGGAACACAACCTACGACCAGCTTAGAGACCGAAGTGATGACACTTTCTACAGGACCTGACCATCATTTTGCAGGACAATGCTTAAGCTCGTACAGTGCAAGCTGTTACTGATTTGTTTGACTGATGGGGCTACCAAGTGCTATACCACCTACTGCAGTCCCCTGACTTAAGCCCTCGTGAGTTCAACTCGATTTCTAAACTGAAAGGAACACTTCTCGGCATTCGCTTCAGAACTGCTACAAATTTATCGGACAATAGACCGCGCCGCTCGAACTGTCAACACAACTGGCACTGCTAAGTGTGTCCCACGACTTCCACATCGCTGGCAGCGGGTTTCACACAGTGCTGATGACTACTTTGAAGGTCAGTAAAACTTTGAAACACGTATCTATTTTGTACGAGCTGTAAATAAATAGTTCCCACTATTAAAGTTCCAACCCTCGTACAAACCACACCTTCTTCCGTAGGCAATGGCATTACGATCCGTTCAGCCGTTTTCATTTCGCAACTTCCATCTCGTTTTGAATGACGATAATAGCACATTGCTTTAGCATAGCTTCCAAGAAACCGCAGCTCAGAAAAATATAGCTTCTGGGAAGCATACGTCCGATAATTTGAGTGATACGAGTGTCAATCAGTTAATTTATGAACCATAATTGGAACAAATTCTCAACACTTTGTTATTGTCATAATTTACACAAAATAAAATCGAAGTGTGCACTCACAATTATCATTGCTCCAAACTCTGGCTATGTGAAAGATCTAAAGGGTATTTTCATCAGTCGTTTCTTCCTACGTTCGGAGTTCCTTTCCCTCTTTGCTTTCCCTCACTCAACTACCTATGGTTTGCCTCCCCCCTCCCCGTCGAATCAACAGCTGTGTAGGATTTGTTTTTGACAGGTAGTCGATCACCCTGTGCGTATGCTCCATGACCTGACGAGGCACTCACGCAGGTAATTGAATGATGCCCTGTGCTAAACGTAGCTTTGTAAAAGGTCCTTTAAACGAACAAACCCGTTTTCCAAATTCGCTGTTTTCTATCCACGAATCTGTCAAACAAGCGTGCAAACGTACGAACAAAGTTTGTCAAATTTAATCTCATGAAGGAGCTGTCACGAACTATTCAGTGCCAATGGCTACCAATGTAGACAAATCATTTCTTGTATTGACTACAGCGCTGTGTATAAAGAAGAAATGGAAAACAAGACGCTGGTCTAGGTAATGGTTTTTTTTTTTCTCTACGCTCCCGCTTGTATGTTGCACGTAGAAAACTGACTTTCATCTTAACATCTTCTTGCGTAATATACAGGGTGTTTCAAAAATGACCGGTATATTTGAAACGGCAATAAAAACTAAACGAGCAGCGATAGAAATACACCGTTTGTTGCAATATGCTTGGGATAACAGTACATTTTCAGGCAGACAAACTTTCGAAATTACAGTAGTTACAATTTTCAACAACAGATGGCGCTGCAAGTGATGTGAAAGATATAGAAGACAACGCAGTCTGTGAGTGCGCCATTCTGTACGTCGTCTTTCTGCTGTAAGCGTGTGCTGTTCACAACGTGCAAGTGTGCTGTAGACAACATGGTTTATTCCTTAGAACAGAGGATTTTTCTGGTGTTGGAATCCCACCGCCAAGAACACAGTGTTGTTGCAACAAGACGAAGTTTTCAACGGAGGTTTAATGTAACCAAAGGACCGAAAAGCGATACAATAAAGGATCTGTTTGAAAAATTTCAACGGACTGGGAACGTGACGGATGAACGTGCTGGAAAGGTAGGGCGACCGCGTACGGCAACCACAGAGGGCAACGCGCGGCTAGTGCAGCAGGTGGTCCAACAGCGGCCTCGGGTTTCCGTTCGCCGTGTTGCAGCTGCGGTCCAAATGACGCCAACGTCCACGTATCGTCTCATGCGCCAGAGTTTACACCTCTATCCATACAAAATTCAAATGCGGCAACCCCTCAGCGCCGCTACCATTGCTGCACGAGAGACATTCGCTAACGATATAGTGCACAGGATTGATGACGGCGATATGCATGCGGGCAGCATTTGGTTTACTGACGAAGCTTATTTTTACCTGGACGGCTTCGTCAATAAACAGAACTGGCGCATATGGGGAATCGAAAAGCCCCATGTTGCAGTCCCATCGTCCCTGCATCCTCAAAAAGTACTGGTCTGGGCCGCCATTTCTTCCAAAGGAATCATTGGCCCATTTTTCAGATCCGAAACGATTACTATCTGGACATTCTTCGTGAATTTGTAGCGGTACAAACTGCCTTAGACGACACTGCGAACACCTCGTGGTTTATGCAAGATGGTGCCCGGTCACATCGCACGGCCGACGTCTTTAATTTCCTGAATGAATATTTCGATGATCGTGTGATTGCTTTGGGCTATCCGAAACATACAGGAGGCGGCGTGGATTGGCCTCCCTATTCGCCAGACATGAACCCCTGTGACTTCTTTCTGTGGGGACACTTGAAAGACCAGGTGTACCGCCAGAATCCAGAAACAATTGAACAGCTGAAGCAGTACATCTCATCTGCATGTGAAGCCATTCCGCCAGACATTTTGTCAAAGGTTTCGGGTAATTTCATTCAGAGACTACGCCATATTATTGCTACGCATGGTGGATATGTGGAAAATATCGTACTATAGAGTTTCCCAGACCGCAGCGCCATCTGTTGTTGAAAATTGTAACTACTGTAATTTCGAAAGTTTGTCTGCCTGAAAATGTACTGTTGTCCCAAGCATATTGCAACAAACGGTGTATTTCTATCGCTGCTCGTTTAGTTTTTATTGCCGTTTCAAATATACCGGTCATTTTTGAAACACCCTGTAAATGGTGCAAATGGCTCTGAGCACTAAGGGACTTAACATCTGAGGTCATCAGTCCCCTAGAAGTTATAACTACTAAAACCTAACCAACTTAAGGACATCATACACATCCTGGCCGGCCGTAGTGGCCGCGCGGTTAAAGGCGCTTCAGTCTGGAACCGCACGACCGCTACGGTCGCAGGTTCGAATCCTGCCTCGGGCATGGATGTGTGTGATGTCCTTAGGTTAGTTAGGTTTAAGTAGTTCTAAGTTCTAGGGGACTTATGACCACAGCAGTTGAGTCCCGTAGTGCTCAGAGCCATTTTTCATACACATCCATGCCCGAGGGAGGATTCGGACCTGCGACGGTAGCGGTCTTACGTAATATAGACTGAGGTGATAGAAGTCAGGGGATAGCGCTATGCACATTTACAAATGTCGGTAGAATCGCATACACAAGGTATAAAAGAGCAATGGCTTGGCGGAACTGTCATTCGTACTCAGGTGATTCATGTCAAATGGTTTCCGACGTGATTGTGACCCCACGACGGGAATCAACTGGTTTTGAACGCGGAGTGGTAGCTGGTACTAGACGGATGGGTCATTCTATTTCGGAAATCGCTACAGGATTCAGTACTCCGAAATACACAGTGTCAAGAGAGTGCCGAGAATACCAGATTTCAGGCATTACCTCTTATCACAGACAACGTAGTCGCCGACGGCCTTCACTTAAAGACCGAGAGCAGCGGCGTTTCGGTAGAGTTGTCAGTGCTGGCAGAAAAGTTGAAATAACCGCAGAAATCAGTGTGGGACGCACGACGAACGTATCCGTTAGGTCAGTGCGGTGATATTAGGCGTGAACGGGCTGTGACAGCAGACGACCGCAGCAGACGACCTTTGCTAACACACACTGTGCAGCTCCTTACCTGCGCTTGTGGCCGTATCGGTTGGACCCTAGACGACTGGGAAACCGTGGCCTGGTCATCTGCGTCTCGATCTCAACTGGTAAGAGCTGATGGTAGGTTTCGAGTACGGCGCGGACCCCGCGAATTTATGGACCCAAGCTGTCAACAAGGCATTACGTAAATTGGTGGTGGCTCCATAATGGTGTGGGCTGCATTTACATGGAGTGGATTGGTTCCTGTGATCCATCTGAACCGATCATTGACTGAAAGTGATTATTTTCGGCTGCTTGGAGACCGTGTGCACCCATTCACGGTTTTCACGTACCCAAACGACAATGTCACGTCAGTGGTTCTCTACTGTTTGCAACTGGTTTGAAGAAGATTCTGGACAATTCAAGCGATTGGCCACCCGCTTCGTCCGACATGAATACCACTGAACATTTATGGGACATAATCGAGAGGTCAGTTCGTGCTCAAAATTCTGCACCTGCAGCACATTCGCAACTGTAGTCGACTGTAGAGGTGGCATGGCTCAGTATATCAGCAGGAGACTTCCAACGACCTGAGTTCATGCCAGGTCGGGCTGCTGCACTACGCCAGGCAAAAGGATGTCCGATTCGATATTAGGAGTATCCCATGACTTTTGTCACTTAAGTGTGTTACCCTTGTGGGATTGATACCTAGATGTAGGTTTGTGAAGGGTTTTTCTGGATTCCTTCGAGTCTCTGTCAATAGAGAATTATCGTCATTACTGTTACATGCCTGTGATCATACATGATTCATACCCCTCAGTAGGCCGGCCGCAGTGGCCGAGCGGTTCTAGGCGCTACAATCTGAAACCGCGCGACCGCTACGGTCGCAGGTTCGAATCCTGCCTCGGGCATGGATGTGTGTGATGTCCTTAGGTTAGTTAGGTTTAAGTAGTTCTAAGTTCTAGGGGACTGATGACCTCAGATGTTAAGTCCCATAGTCTCAGAGCCATTTGAACCATTTTTGAACCCCTCAGTAGTCTACCTATATATGAACCCCGTTGACACTGCCTGATGAAGACAATGAACCACCCAAAAGACAAAGTCGGATGCCAATGCAACTTTGTGCACGTACACACCTTCGATGGGTATCCAAATGATTAGAGGTCCAATTCTCCATGACAGCCGGCCGGTGTGGCCGTGCGGTTCTAGGCGCGTCAGTCTGGAACCGCGTGACCGCTAAGGTCGCAGGTTCGAATCCTGCCTCGGGCATGGATTGTGTGATGTCCTTAGGTTGGTTAGGTTTAAGTAGTTCTAAGTTCTAGGGGACTGATGCCCACAGATGTTGAGTCTCATAGTGCTCAGACCCATTTTTTCCTCCATGACACAGAGAATGGCCACCAGGGTTCATTCTGTTGTTCGTTTCGTTTGTCGTTAGCAGCGCTGGTAGGGCATTTTGGGGGTGTGAACAGCATCAGGTGTTGACTGACCAGTGTGTGGGACACAGAGATGTCACTTACTCGTGTGAGATAACGTTAACAGCATTTGGCAGAGTTTGAAAGGGGCCTCATTGTCAGCCTCAACTGTGCAACATCTAGTCTTGTGGGACATTCAGATGCGACAGCCGCCTGATGTTGGACTGCATGGAAATGTTAGTGCAGGCTTACTGGTCGTCAACATTCCGGTCGACCACGGTTGCCGACAACAAGGAAGGGTTACCATACTGTGCACCAAGCACATCATGTCCCTAAGCATCTGCGGCTGCCGTCTGAGAATAAGTAACGGACTATCTGTCATTCCGCAATATTCGTCAGACACTAGCAGCAGCCAGATTGGGGAATTACCATACCGTGCGTACGCTGCCGTTAACATCACGACGCAATCGCCTGCGTTTGGAGTGGTGGCGCGTTTGGGAAGCGTGGACTGTTGACGAATGGCCTCGCATTGTGTTAAGAGCGCGAAAAGAAATGATCGTGTGACATTGGTGACCGGGAGGCTCCCACCGGGTAATTTCGGCCGCCGAGTTGCAAGTCTTATTTCAGGTGGCACTACATTGGGCGGCTTGTGTGTCGGTGATGAGGAAATGTTGGTGACGCCAACACAACACCCAGTCCACGAGCGCAGAAATTTCCAACCTGACTGGAAATCGAACCCGGGCCTGCTGCATGGTAGGCAAATACGCTACCGTCGGTGGTTCGTATCCTCCCTCGGGCATGGATGTGTGTGTTGTCCTAAGCGTAAGTTAGTTTAAGTTAGAGTAAGTAGTGTGAAGGCTTAGTGACCGATGACCTCAGCAGTTTGGTCCCACGGAACTTACCACAAATTTCCAATTTCCAAATACCCTACCACATAGTTAAGCAGGAGGACGGGTTAAGGCACGGACTGCGGTAATGGACTACCACGGATGACCACCGTCGGCGAGTGTGGCTGACGACCCATTCTTACAATGTTTTGAAAAGGCACAGCGGAGTTGCTCCTGGCGTTACGATATGGCCACTGAGTATGACTTCAGGTCAGAACGGGTTGTGATTGAAGGAATTGTGAGGGCACAACGGTATGTCGCGTACACCATGTGTCCTCACGTGTTACCACTCACGTGACAGTAGCGCTTTGCCCTCATTAACACGACAAGGCTCGTTCACATGAGCCACGTGTTTCTACGTACTGTCTTCATGATGCTGAGGTATTCCTATGGCCAGCAAGATCCCCAGACCTGTCCTCGATAGAACATCCATGGGACCAGGTCAGACATCAATCCATCCCAGTGCCAGTATCCAGTATATGAAGGACCAGTTACAACAGCTGCGGGCGAGTTGGCATCAGGAGAGGTCACAACGGCTTATGACACCTTTACCAAATGGATCAGTGTGTGCATCCAGACCACAGGGCTTGCAACGGCACTCTGATAAGTGTGTTCACACTACCAAGTTCTTTGTAAATTTAATTCGATTTCGTAATCGTCGAAATAAATTCAAAACCCTCTCAAACCGTTAAGTTTAATTCTGCCTTTTTTCTTTCATTTTTTTGTGAGAGTGTATTTATGCTATATACGTACTGATGCTGACGTCACAACTCAAGCAAATTGTTTCGTGTGCAAACTGCACTTTCGGTATACTCACAACGTAAACTGACTGCATAAAACATCTTTACACCTGTAAGTAGGCTGTTTAGGTTTTTATGTTGGTAACGCCATGTAGCGCTCTATATGAAAATCACGACTGTGCTGTGTGCAGTATGTGGCTGGTTTTCATTGTTGGAATTTGCTATTGTAGTGTTGGGCAGTTGGCTGTTAACAGCGCGTAGCGTTGCGCAGTTGGAGGTGAGCCGCCAGCAGTGGAGGATGTGGGGAGAGAGATGGCGGAGTTTTGAGAGCGGATGATCTGGACGTGTGTCCATCAGAGACAGTAAATTTGTAAGACTGGATGTCATGAACTGATATATATATATTATGACTTTTAAACACTATTAAAGTAAATACATTGTTTGTTCTCTATCAAAATCTTTCATTTGCTAACTATGCCTATCAGTAGTTAGTGCCTTCAGTAGTTAGAATCTTTTATTCAGCTGGCAGTATTGGCGCACGCTGTATTGCAGTAGTTTGAGTAACGAAGATTTTTGTGATGTGATTCATGAAAGGTATAGGTCATTGTTACCCAGGGCCATTCTTTTGTAGGGATTTTTGAAAGTCAGATTCCGTTGCGCTAAAAATATTGTGTGTCAGTTTAAGCACAGTCATTTATAATTTTTCTAAGGGGACGTTTCACCCCCTGTCAGTCTGATGTATTTGTACAGTATGACCTACTCCAGTTGTGACTCATTACTCGAGTAGTCCAATGCTATACTTTTACGCGTAATACAGATAAAGCATTAACATTTGTGTGCATTAAGAGCTTATTTGTAGTCTTCGAAGCAGTCTGGAACTCACTAGATAATATAGTAAATCTGTATCTATTGCTGGTACTCCATTCAGGATAGCGTGCTGGGTTCTGCTGTAAAACCATTTTAGGTTTTACAAGCTGCGACATAGTCGCGAATACAGACAGTGATCCAGGTACTGTCAAATGTTTTTTATTCCAGTCTTTGATCACAATATAAAAAGTCCTTCGACGGTGACCGGTTTCAGTCAGTAACGACTATCTTCAGATCTGTTCTACACCATCTCCTAATGTGGCAAAGCCGTAATGGCATCGTCAAAACATATAAATACCCTCAGCAAAGCATCGTCACGTAGAACTAAAATATGGTGTAAAATAGACCACATCGTGCACACAGTCATTTTGCAACTGGCGTTACTGTACAAAACATATGCCTTTGCTTTAATGATTGTGAGCCCAATTCACGTATCATATCCGTGGCGCTCTCTACCGTATTTCGTAATAATTTAAAACGAGATGGCCTTCTTTGAATTTTTTCGATGTCTTCCGTCGATCCTATCTCATACCGCACAACAGTACTCCAGAAGAGAACGGACAAGCATAGTGTAACCTGTCTCTTTAGTAGAGCTCTTTTTAGCATCCTCCGCCTTAAATGGTTCAAATGGCTTTGAGCACTATGGGACTTAACTTCTGAGGTCATCAGTCCCCTAGAACTTAGAACTACTTAAACCTAACTAACCTAAGGACATCACACACACCTATGCCCGAGGCAGGATTCGAACCTGCGACTGTAGCGGTCGTGCGGTTCCAGACTGTAGCGCCTAGAACCGCTTGGCCACCCCGGCCGGCCCGCCTTAAATAATCATTATCACTTCAGTAGAGCTGTTGCGTTTTCTAATTGTTCTGCCAGTAAATCGTAGTCTTTGGTTTGATTTACCCACAACATTTTCTATTTTATCGCTCCAGCTTAAGTTATTCGTAATTTGAATCCCCAAGTACTTAGTTGAATTTACAGCCTTTATACTTGTGCAATTTATCGTGTAACCGAAATTTAGCGGATTTCTTTTAGTACTCATGTGGATGACTTCGCACTTTTCTTTATTTAGTCAATTGCCATTCTTCGCAACATAGATTCTTGTCTAAATCGTTTTGCAATTTGTTTTGATCATCTGATGACTTTATAAAATAGTAAAGGACAGCGTTATCTGCAAACAATCTAAGAGTGCTACTCAGATCGTCTCCTAAATCGTTTATGGAGATCAGGGACAGCAGAGGGCCTATAACACTTCCTCGGGGAAGCCAGGTATAACATCTGTTTTACTCGATACCTCTCTGACAGGAAATCATCAATCCAGTTGCACAACTGAGGCAACAGTCCACAGGCAAACAATTTAGTTAGAAGGCGCTCGTGAGGTACTGTGTCAAAAGCCTTCTGGAAATCTAAAAATATGGAATCATTCTCTGTCAATAGCACTCACGACTTCGTGAGAATAAAGAGATAGTAGTCTTCCACAAGAATGATATTTTCTGAGCCTGTGTTGGCTGTTTGTCAATAAATCGTTTTCTTTGAGATAACTCATAATGTTTGAACACAGTATATATTCCAGAATCCTATTGCAAATCGGTGTTAGTGGTATGGGTCTGTAATTCACCAGATTGCTCTTATTTCCTTCCTTGGATATTGGTATGGCTTGTGCAACTTTCCAGTCTTTAGGTACTGTCCTTTCAACGAGCGATCGGTTGTATATAACTGCTAAAGATGGAGCTTTAGTGTCAGCATACTCTGAGAGGAACCTGGCTGGTATACAATCAAGGCCGGAGGCCATGCCTTCATTAAGTGATGTAAGCTGCTTTGCTACACCGAGGATATCTATTTCTAAGGAAGTAAAAAATATCTATTACATATCCGGCTGTGCTTTTGCCTAACTGATGCATACCTTAAAGTCACCAATGAACATCCACATCTACAGCACTTAGTACAGCGCATACCGCTAGTAAAATATTATCCTTGATTAACTTCCCAGCGAACTCAATGGATTCTTTTGGTTCTTATCTCTGATAAGGAGTTTAACCTACCGGCTGCTATGTGAACGCGAGTCTCTACAAGCTTAGCAGATGTAATATGGTGGACCCACATCCCACAGTATCATTGTTCGAACCCTCCTCCTCATTATAATTATCGCTTGGCATTACTGAACAAACACACGTATATAAACAATGTACACTGACGGAAAAAAATCGGAACACTAAAAAATAATTAAAGAAGAGTAATGAAATTTCGGGAATACATCTGTCTAGGTAATATGCTTAAGCGAGTAACATTGCAAGATCACAGGTTAATGTAAGTGCGATATAAGCCATTGCACATGTGAAACGCTGGTACATTAATAACTGGTGTAACCACCACAAGTTGAATGCAAGCATGAAAACGCGCATACATTGTGTTTTACAGGTGCCGGATGTCAGTTTATGGACTGGAGTTCCGTTCCTGTTGCACTTGGTCGTTCAGTACAGGGACCATTAACGCTGCTTGTGGATGACGCTAGGGTTATCGTTCGATGATCACCCATATGTGCTCGGCTGGAGACAGATCTGGCAGAGCAGGCCAAGGAACCTTCGACATTTTGTAGAACACGTTGGGCTACAACAGCGATATGTGGGCGAGCGTTATCCTGTTAGAAACTTCTCTGAATGCTGTTCACGAATAGGAGGACAACAGGTCGAATCACCAGACTGATGTACAATTCTGCAGTCAGGGTGCGCAGTATAACCATGAGAGTGTTCCTGTTGTAATACGAAATCTCACTCCAGACAATAACTCTAGGCATAGGTCCAATGTGTCTAGCATGCAGACAGGTTGGTTGTAGATCCTCAGTTCGCCTCCTTCCAACCAACGCGGGGCCATCACTGGCACAGACGCAGAACCAGCTTTCATCAGAAAACACAACAGACTTCCACTCTGTCCTCCAAAGAGCTCTCGTTACACACGACTGAAGTCGGGAATGGATGTGGTTTGGGACCGGTGGATTGCACGCTACAGGGTGTCTGGCTCGGAGCTGTCATTGAAGTAAATGATTTACTGCTGCAGTTGCAAGAGGCGCTAGAGCCACACGCCGAACATGATGGTCTTCTGCTCTCATTAGTGTCACGTAGTCGTCCGGAGACTGGTTGTCTTGCCACCGTACATTTTCGTGACCACCGGTGCCAGTGGCTACATTCCTGCCAAGTCTTCCTGCCAAGTCTTTCTGCAGTATCGCAGAAGGAACATCCAGCTCCGTGTAGCCCTATTACACGATATCGTTCAAACACAGTGAGCTGTTGATAGTGGTGCCTTTGTCGCCTTAAAGGGGTGCTTCATTAACATCAACTGAACATATCCAATCTAAAAGGTAACTACCGCTCACGACAGCTACAACGTGTTTTTAATACAAACCTGGTTTGGTTCCTCATAGCGGCGCTACTAGAGCAACTCTTACGCGACTGGCGTGAAATCTGAGCAGACATATTTCAGATGTAGAAACACGCCTACAAACTTTCGTTTATGTTGCACAACTCCTTCTTGGTGTTGCGATTTTTTCCCACCAATGTATTTACAGGTTAGTGTTTTAATCAGACAAGCAGATCACAGCACTCGATGCCACTTCGTGTAAATTTATCAGACCAACTTTATAACAGTGGAGTGGACAGTCCTCCACAATTTGCATTTTTGTCTGTTGCATACAGCACTTTCAGAACAGGCCCATTTCTTCAAGATGTGGCCACACCTCTCTTGTGCCGATCGGATGTGGTTGAATCTCACCTACGGAGAAGATCGAATCATGTAATATCCTTCATTAGGTTTGAATTAAACAGGCATTCCGGGGTGGATGATCGTTTATATTCTCGGTGACATCGAAAACATCTGTGAAATTTAAAAACGATCCAAGGTGGTTTTGCGTGACTTCAGACGTAGAGCTGTTGGACCGTCGAAAGCGCTGGTTTGAAGTGAGTTCTTATGGGAATCTGCGTTTTTAATAATTTTCATCTTGGCAGTATTTCTTCTGAAATTCTTACAGAGATTCTGATTCAAGTTTTAAAAGGGTTCTCAATCGTGGGGATGTTTTCTTCGAAAATCCCGTTATTCTTGCGTAACAAACTGATTGTTGGTAACATAGCCCTTTAACGCATCGCGTGGGAGATACAGCATCACATAAATTTTGTTTCTTCGTCTTTCTTTTCATGATTACGTAACGCAGATTGTCAGCACATTTCCACGAATCACGATTTCCATGAATCACTATCTTCAGCAAGACCTCTTACGCCATAAATATTCTACTTCTCTTTCAGTGCTTCATCTGAAAAAGTGTAGATATATCCATCGTCTAGAAACGTGACAAGTCGGGAAGTCTTTTCTTGTCCCACTGCCGTTCCACAATTCAGTTGTCGCTTTACATCATAGCCTTTTATCAGGGCAATCTTTAGCGTGAACCTATAACATTACATCTTGAATGTCTCGATTCGAGTTTTCTTGGTTGTTCTCAGGCGTGTTATACGTCAGTAGCGTTAACTACTAACTGCCCCAAATTACAAATTTCCAGCAGTTACAAATTTCCAGCTGCCAAAAGCTGCTATATGTTTCTCCTGAAGTGAACTAAGTACTACATTATTGAGGTTTCGTACACAAGGCCATTGTTTGGTAAGTTTCCACTGCTCTGTATCCAGTATTGTTGGTAGCAGTTCTCCTCAACAATATTTCTTGTGTGTGTTCCCACATCTAAGAAAACATATTGCTTTAGCAAGCATTTCGCTCGTGCACCATCGTCTGTAGAAAAACCCAAATATTTATTTGAGCCTTACAAGGCATAATGTGCTGGTATGAAATTCATTACCCTTGTCTTTAGGAAAGTACATTGCTATTTTAACCTGTTACCTGCACAACAGTTTCTCTGCTATGCAACGTTCCGCATTTATTAAAGGTATCTACAGAAAACGTTCGCTCCACTACAACCTGCTTGTTAACAGCACAATGTCTGATTTTCCAGGACATAACAAAAATAATGCTTCTAGATTAAAGCATTTCAGCACTTGTATTCTGTTTTTTTGTGAATAGATTTTTTTTACTTATTTCAAACGCCCGTCATCAAGACAAGCGATATACTCAATATTTTTCGCAAATACATTTTTCCTCATATGCATATGACATAAGTAAAATATGTTCGATGCATACGTTACTAGTGACCCAGCACAGCTTTGCTCGGATAGCATCATCTATGGCCAGCCGACCTGACTGGCGTAGAGTATTTTGTTTGCAGCCGACGTTAAGTAAATGAATATCACGTTTCATATAACTTATGCTATGTAAGCAGCGCACGCTAGGAAAGTTGTCTGGAGTCATGAGTCCTGTGTGTTCCACATTGAATTGGCGTCTGTATTGACACCTCATAGCCATGATGGGAGCACATCGAGATGTAAGTAACTAGTTTACATCCAATGTCAGTACTGTACGCGAATCATGGGTGTTATGTGTGTGTCAGTGATTAAATATGTATCGGAGGCTGGCTGACGTGGCATAAATAAACCAAAAAATAAGAAAAAAAACACGCATGACATAGATGTTTAGCTCTCGTGAAGCTTAGTACACACTATGAGGAATTGCTGAAACTAATTGCTACAACTCTTTGTCATGGACTGTTGACGGCAGATTTCTTCTCTGTGCCACGCACAGAATCGTGTCCACAGTAGGTTTGATTCAAAGAAAGCAAAAAGCTGAAAGTTGAATCATCTGTTGCGCTCCTGAATGAGCTTATTGTATATAAACGAAGCAAAGTTTCTGAAGCTGCTAATTTACTTCCTCGGAAAACGTTTTACGTTCATCATAAATAATAAAACAGCACATCTTTTGGATTCGCATGTTTTTATACTGTTGCAAGTAAACTACTGGTTAAAGTAGCTGATTATTTCAGATTGTAGGTCTCACATCACAATCTGATGATGAGGTAGTTACTTTTTCGATATTCGTCATATTTATTACGGTACTTAAAAGTTGACTAACCCACTGCCCAATATGCGAAGAATTTTCAGTGATTGAAGAGTGCGAATTACGACTGGTAATGTGGGGGAAGCAGAAACTGGCAGTTTGAAATTGTGGTCGTATTTCAAAATGCGTCCCCGAAACATCTGTAGAATTATTTCGAAATCTTTTGTTTCCATCCACGAGAAATTTCTGAATTACAATCAAGAAGATCGTGCCCGTGTCTTTATGATCTTTCAAAGGCCTGAATCTCTTTCTCGCCATTGGAGAGTCGTTTTGACAGTCTTCTGTATAATTTGAAAAGTGTCCATGTAAATAATGTTTTTCGCCCCAGCTCGCAGCGAATAGTATTCACATCTGTATTTGACTCAAGGAAAGCAAGAATCCTAACGTTGAGTCATGCTGCATTGCTGCAAAACCTTCTTTATATATTATCGGAGTAAAGCTGCACCCCATACTGCGTTTTACTCTATGCATAAATAATTTGAACGCACAGATTTTGGACTTGCATTTTTTTTTCGCTAGGTAGTTGTTCCGGAACGACTGCTATCAACTGGTTGTCGCTTGCAAGACGACTTTACGTCTCTAACCAGTTACCAAACCGGAAAAAGGGGAAACTATTGTGTAACGTGGAATTCGAGGCTCGGCTCGTTCCTGGCGAATGTGCACATCAGTGAGAGATTAAGAGGTGAATACTAGGTTATAAGGTAGAGTGAAAAGGTTGACCCTGTCAGGATTAGAGCCTGGAACAAATGGTTCAAATGGCTCTGAGCACTATGGGACTTAACATCTGAGGTCATCAGTCCCCTAGAACTTAGAACTACTTAAACCTAACTAACCTAAGGACATCACACACATCCATGCCCGAGGCAGTATTCGAACCTGAGACCGCAGCGGTCACGCGGTTCCGAACTGAAGTGCCTAGAACCGCATGGCCACCGCGGTCGGCAGAGCCTGGAACCTTGCCAAACGCTCTACCACTGGACGATGGAACCAAATGCGAATTTGGTTGCACTTCTTGTCAACACAAGTCACTGCTTCTCTGTCCAGTTGCGGCAACTGTTCAGTAGCTGGCTGTGGCATCGTTCTCTCAACTTAACTTTAATATTTCGTAATTCAAATAATTTGTACGAGATTGTTGTTGATAATTCTTCCGGGTTATATGGCCGTGGTCCATGGAAATCTTCTATTCCTAACGTTTCGTCCAATACTACGTTGGACATCTTCAGAGGTCGGCAGGACTCAACAGGACCAGCCATACCTCTGAAGATGTCCAACGTAGTGTTGGACGAAACGTTAGAAAAAGACGAATTCCATGGACCACGGCCATACAACCCGGAAGAATGATCAACAACAGTACCATCCATACAAAAACCTTCCTCCTGGATCAGTATATCTGCCGGCCGAAGTGGCCGTGCGGTTAAAGGCGCTGCAGTCTGGAACCGCAAGACCGCTACGGTCGCAGGTTCGAATCCTGCCTCGGGCATGGATGTTTGTGATGTCCTTAGGTTAGTTAGGTTTAACTAGTTCTAAGTTCTAGGGGACTAATGACCTCAGCAGTTGAGTCCCATAGTGCTCAGAGCCATTTGAACCATTTTGATCAGTATATCTACTATTGAAAATCGCTTCAAAATCTCAACAGCAGCTCCTGAGGTTAGTCAGTACATACAGACGTACGGCAAGAGGCGACTTCAGTATATATATAGAGAGAGGCAATGGAAATGAGCGTATGGTGTCAGTGGCCGAGAGTTCCCAGGCGGGAAGTTCGGCCACCAAGTGCAGGTCTTATTGAGTGCGACGCCACATTGGGCGACCTGTGCGTCGACAATGGGAATGAAATGATGAGAGAGAGGAGAGAAGTACGTTTGCGGTTATTTATTACCACTCCAGACCTAAAGTAATCATCATCACCTGAAATGTAAAACAGCAACTGGCAAACACGCAAGTAAGGAACCACAATTTTTGCTTATGGAATTCTGCCTCAGAACTGCATTTAACGTCAATAAAAGACTGAAAATACAGTGTTCGAATATGGAATAATATTATTTAAATATTTTAAACTGAAAGAAATAATTACTGAATGGCCCCTTCTTCAATGGTCAACCCGTAGGCTTGTTTCCAGTATTCGTTGTACACAGCCATATATTGACTTCGCAACCACGTGTCACTGCTTAATATTTAGATCTGGTAACGGCTGCGAAGCTAAAACTAGCAATCAATGTTAATGAAGTAACATGTGACCAAGTGACTGACTTTTATAATCTAACACTTCCATACATTTTTTGTCGAGCTAAAGAAAGCGTATAACGAGGAGTCATTTAAGGAAGTAAAAAACGGTTTATAAGTGAAATCGAAATTCGGTATGAAAAGATATCAGTGATAAGAGTCGCTGACGACATTATTGTCCTCTGTGAAAGCGAAGAGTCCGCAGCTCGTGGTCTTGCGGTAGCGTTCTCGCTTTCCGAGCACGGGGTCCCGGGTTCGATTCCCGGCGGGGTCAGGGTTGTGTGACGTCCTTAGGTTCGTTACGTTTAAGTAGTTCGAAGTTCTAGGGGACTGATGACCATAGATGTTAAGTCCCATAGTGCTCAGAGCCCTTTGAACCATTTTTGAAAGCGAAGAAGAATTAGGGGACTGTTGAATGGGAAGAACAGTCTAAGGAACACAGAATAAGAATTGGGGGTAAACCAAAGAGAGGCGAATGCATGAGGCGAAGCAGAAATAAGATTAGTGACAAAATTATAAAAGTTGGGGGCTACCAGGTAGACGAAGTGAAGGATTTCTGCTACCTTGGAAGGGAAATAACACAAGATTGAGGAAGTGAGGAAGATACAAGACGCAGAGCAGCACAAGCAAAGAGCGCCGTCACTGCCCAAAGTAGCGTACTAGCATCAGACAAATGCCTTAACAAACAAAATTGTGAAGATGGACGTCTGACGGATGGGATAGTGTGTAAATGTATCATGGATTTTGTGAAAATTGGAAAAAGGAAATCTAAGGATTTGAAATGTGATGTAAAGATGCTGAGAAGTGGACTGATAAGGAACGAAGATGTTATACGCAGAATCAGTGAGTGGAGCTATACATGGAAAACACAGATACGATGACAGGGCACATCTTAAGATATCGGGGAATAAATTCCGTTTATAATAGAGACACACACAAGACAAAAATTGCATGGGAAGACATAATATACCTGTAAACGACTATTCCTGAGTCTTTAAAGAATCGAATTCACATGTACTTTCGCCATATGTCTCGAACTATATATCTTACTGTGATATATCTACGTCCACATCTACATGATTACAGTTCACAGTTAAGCGCCTAACAGGAGTTCTTCGAATCACCTTCAAGCTACTTCTCTACCGTTCCATTCTCGGATAGTGCACGGGAAAAATCAGTTCTTGGCTTCTTTCGTGCGATCTCCGATTTCTCTTATTTTATTATGATGAGTATTTCTCCCTGTGTAGGTGGGCACCAACAAAAATACTATAGCAATCGGAGGAGGAAGTTGGTGGCTGAAATTTGTTGTTGTGGTCTTCAGTCCTGAGACTGGTATGATGCAGCTCTCCATGCTACTCTATCCTGTGCAAGCTTCATCTCCCAGTACCTACTGCAACCTACGTCCTTCTGAATCTGCTTAGTGTATTCATCTCTTGGTCTCCCTCTACGATTTTTACCCTCTCCACTGCCCTCCAGTACTAAATTGGTGATCCCTTGATACCTCAGGCGCTACCAACCGGTCCGTTCTTCTCGTCAAGTTGTGCCACAAATTTCTCTTCTCTCCAATTCTATTCAATACCTCCTTATTAGTTATGTGATCTACCCATCTAATCTTCAGCATTCTTCTGTAGCACCACATTTCGAAAGCTTCTATTCTCTTCTTGTCTAAACTATTTATCGTCCACATTTCACTTCAAAAATGGTTCAAATGGCTCTGAGCACTATGGGACTCAACTTCTGAGGTCATTAGTCCCCTAGAACTTAGAACTAGTTAAACCTAACTAACCTAAGGACATCACACACATCCATGCCCGAGGCAGGATTCGAACCTGCGACCGTAGCGGTCTCGCGGTTCCAAACTGCAGCGCCTAGAACCGCATGGCCACTTCGGCCGGCCATTTCACTTCCATTCATGGCTACACTCCATACAAATACTTTCAGAAACGACTTCCTGACACTTAAATCTATACTCGATGTTAACAAATTTCTCTTCTTCAGAAATGCTTTCCTTGCCATTGCCGGTCTACATTTTATGTCCTCTCTACTTCGACCATCATCAGTTATATTGCTCTCCAAATAGCAAAATTCCTTTACTACTTTAAGCGTCTCATTTCCTAAGATAATTCCCGCAGCATCACTTGATTTAATTCGACTACATTCCATTATCCTCGTATTGCTTTTGTTGGTGTTCATCTTATATCCTCCTTTCAAGACCCTGTCCACTCCGTTCAGCTGCTCTTCCAGGTCCTTTGCTGTCTCTGACAGAATTACAATGTCATCGGCGAACCTCAAAGTTTTTATTTCTTCTCCATGGATTTTAATTCCTACTCCAAATTTTTCTTTTCTTTCCTTTACTGCTTGCTCAGTATGCAGATTGAATAACATCGGGGATAGGCTACAACCCTGTCTCACTCCCTTCCCAATCACTGCTTCCCTTTCGTGTCCCTCGGCTCTTATAACTGCCATCTGGTTTCTGTACAAATTGTAAATAGCCTTTCGCTCCCTGTATTTTACCCCTGACATCTTCAGGATTTGAAAGAGAGTATTCCATTCAACATTGTCAAAAGCTTTCTCTAAGTCTACAAATGCTAGAAACGTAGGTTTGCCTTTTCTTAATCTATTTTCTAAGATAAGTCGTAGGGTCAGTATTGCCTTCCCTGTTCCAACATTTCTACGGAATCCAAACTGATCTTCTCCGAGGTCGGCTTCTACCAGTTTTTCCATTCGTCTGTAAAGAATTCGCGTTAGTATTTTGCAGCCATGGCTTTTTGAACTGATAGTTCGGTAATTTTCACATCTGTCAACACCTGCTTTCTTTGGGTTTGTAATTATTACATTCTTCTTAAAGTCTGAGGGTATTTCGCCTGTCTCATACATCTTGCTCACTAGATGGTAGAGTTTTGTTAGGCCTGGCTCTCCCAAGGCTGTCAGTAGTTTTAATGGAATGTTGTCTACTCCTGGGGCCTTTACCGTAAAGAAAAATGCCTTTGTTTTAATGACTGTCAACCCAATTCAGATATCCGTAGCACTTTCTCCCGTATTTCACGATAATACAAAACGAGCTGCCCTTCTCTGAACTTTATCGGTGTCCTCAGTCAATAATATCTAATGCGGATCACACACTGCATAGCAATACTCCTTAAGCGGAGGGACAAGCAAGCAGTGGAGTAGACCTATTACATTTTCTCGTTCTGTCAATAAATGACAATGGTTCGTTTACTTTCGCCACAACATATCTATATGATCGTCCCAATTCAAGTTATTCATAACGGTAATCACTAAGTTTATAGCCTTTATATTTGTGTCATTTATCGTGTAACCGAAATTTAGCGGATTGCTGTTAGTACTCATGTGGATGACTTCACACTTCTCATTATTTAGGATCGATTGCCACATTTTGCACCACACAAATATTCTGTATAAATCGTCCGCCCCCGGTAGCTGAGTGGTCACCGTGACAAACTGTCAATGCTATGGGCCCGGGTTCGATTCCCGGCTGCGTCGGAGATTTTCTCCGCTCAGGGACTGGGTGTTGTGTTGTCCTAATCATCATCATTTCATCCCCATCGACGCGCAAGTCGCCGAAGTGGCGTCAAATCGAAAGACCTGCACCAGGCGAGCGGTCTACCCGACGGGATGCTCTCGTCACACGCCATCATCATCTGTTTAAATCATTTTCCAATTCGTTTTGATCATCTGATAACTTTATGAGGCGGTAAACGACAGCATCATCTGCAAACAGTCTATGAGGACTGTTCGGGTTGTCTCCTAAATTGTTTTGTGGACCAGGAACAGCAGAGAATCTATAACACTTCCTTGGGGAGCGCCATATATCACTTCTACGAAATATGATCTTTCTGACAGGAGGTCACGAATCCAGTCACACAACTGATGCGATACTCCATAGGCACGCAATTTGATTAGAAGTCGCTTATGAGGAACGATGTCAAAACCCTTCTGGAACCCTAAAACTATGGAATCAGTCTGACGTCCCATGTCAAAAGCGCTCATTAGTTTGTGACAATAAAGAGCTAGTTGTGTTTTCACAAGAACGATATTTCTCAGTCCTTGTTGGTTATTTAAAAATAATTCACTTTTCTGCGAGGTAATTCATATTGTTGGACCACAGTATATGTTCCAAAATCCTACTGCAAATCGACATTAGTAACATGGGTCTGTAATCTAGCGGATTGCTCCTATTTATTGTCTGAGGTATTGGTGCCACTTGTGCAAATTTCCAGTCTTTCGGTACAGATCTTTGTACGAGCGAGCGGTTGTATATGATCTCTTAAGTATGAAGCTATTGTAGCAGCAAACTCTGAATATAATTTTGCGGGTAGATTGAGTGGTATATATGGATGCTGTTTGCGGTTGTATATGATCTCTAAGTATGAAGCTATTATAGCAGCAAACTCTGAATATAATTTTGCGGGTAGATTGAGTGGTATATATGGATGCTGTTTGCAAAATGTGCTCCTGATGGATTTAGTAGTAAAGAAGTAATAAATTAAAACGTCGCGCATAATGTCGAAGTTGTACTGCAGGAACAGTGAAAATGTAGTAAGCGAAAACTTTTTTTTTTTCCTTTCATTATTTTGTGGAGGGTGTTGGCGAATAGTTTCGTATAGGCTTGGTTCAAATGGCTCTGAGCACTGTGACTTAACGTCTGAGGTCATCAGTCCCTTAGAACTTAGAACTACTTAAACCTAACTAACCTAAGGACATCACACACATCCATGCCCGAGGCAGGATTCTTACTTGCGACCGCAGCGGTCGCGCGGTTCCAGACTGTAGCGCCTAGAACCACTCAGCCACATTGGCCGGCCCGTATAGGTTTGAACTTACGTAAAATGTTTAGTGCAAATCCCCAAGTTCTACTCATTCTCAAATTCTAGATGAATACAGTGGTAGATTTCGCGCCGTTGGTTCAAATGGCTCTGAGCACTATGGGACTTAACTTCTGAGGTCATCAGTCTCCTAGGACGTAGAACTACTTAAACCTAACTAACCTAAGGACATCACACACATCCATGCCCGAAGCAGGATTCGAACCTACAACCGTAGCGGTCGCTCGGTTCCTGACTGTAGCGCCTAGAACCGATCGGTCACCCCGGCCGGCCGCCGTGAGTTACCGCAACTTCAAGACATACATACATACAGTTTCTAACTATAATACTTGACTTGAAGGTTTAACGTAATGACACTAAGGTTACAACTGGTAATTCGTAGATTATGACAACATTTTAAATTTTTAAATTCGGTCAATAATTAGTTCTCGAATAGCCAAACTGCAACTGCTACTGTGACCTGGCGACATTTTAGTAATATAGATAGAACAAATAATTGAGGAAGTTGGCTGAAGGTGCTACTCTGAGCTGTAACAGACCAGCCAGAAGACTGATGATCTAAAAACAAAAAAAGAAGAATTTCACGAGTCCCTGTAGCCTGAAGTAGAATCTAGGAAGAGAGAGCCTTGGATGGCTGCGAAGAACGAAGGAACCATCAAGAGAATGAAGGAATATTGGTGTCAAAGGAAGATAAGATCGCTTGATAGATATTACGTTAAAGTCGATTGAAAACGAAGTAAGTAACATCGAAGCCGACAGGAAAAAGGAAGAAAGGACGGTTAGAGTTTAACGTCCCGTTGATATCGATGTCATAAGAGACGAAGCACATGCTCTGACTGTTTCAAGAATGGGGAAGGGAACCGGCCGTGCCGACAGGAAGCATAATGAACGAAGGAAAAAACAGAGTCATGTTGCAGGGTTTCTCGTAAATATTTATTCCTGTGTCTCCTTTAGGGAAAGTATAAGGCGCAAGAAGCGCGGCAAGAGTGGAGTGGTTGCGAAACCCAGTGACCTACTCATTGGCACGTGTTAAAGCTGAAATGCCGAAACTGAGCGCTGTAGCCGACTGAGACAGCAGAAGGCTCGCTTCGAGAAATGGCTGCAGCAGTTCTGTCCCCAGCGGGCGAGGATGCAAAAGGGTGACGCCGGTAACTTCTGGAGAATACAGCATCGCGAGAACTAAGAGTCTCGAACGCGAAAATAAATTCTAAAAATAAGAAACAATCTTCGTTTAACACAGAATGTTTTTCTTTTCCGTTCCCACATGGACTGATCTGCGGCCTGACTGACTTTAGAAAACATTCTAGGCAGGAAAAAGCCCCCGCTCAGAAGCTAACAGTGCCTGCTGTCAACAGCAAATCGGACACTGTCCGTCACAACGCCTTCGTAGCAGAACCAGGAAAGCAGTGCTTGTGCACGAACGGAAGTGTGTCCGTCCCAAACCCAAAACAAACGCGGCGGAACACTTTGTGACATCAAACAAGCAGGAAACAAAAGAGCAAGCAGAAGCAGATTGCCTGTGGAGGAATATACATCTGCGACGCAGCCACCAGAAGCGATTCAAGAACAGGTGGATTCCGGGATCTGTCGAGATTCTCAACTCTTCCGTCTGTCGAGATACGTGTGTTGGCCAAATATGTTAAAACACCGCAAGAAATGCATGCTTGAACATAAATGCAGTCGCTGGCCAAGCCTTCAGGTTGCAGTATCGTTTCTGACCACGAACAAATGGTACGAATGGCTCGGAGCGCTATGGGACTTAACATCTGTGGTCATCAGTCCCTCAGAACTTAGAACTATTTAAACCTAACTAACCTAAGGACATCACACAACACCCAGTCATCAGGAGGCAGAGAAAATCCCTGACCACGCCGGGAATCGAACCCGGGATGACCACGAACAGCACCTCGCAATGCCCTTCACTCGTTGCAAGCGCCAGCCGTCCACAGAATAGTGTTCCGTGTAGCTGCGAGCGCATTTACATCAAAGCTAACAAAGGAACATTCCCAAGTGACAATAAATGGACTTGATGAAACTTGGCTCGACGACAGCGGTACAGTCTTGGGACGTAAACAGCTTCCGATGTTGGAAGAACTTTCAAACCTAGTCCTGTTGTATGATTATCATGTCAATCTCTACTTGAGAAACAATATAATCAAGACACAGTAATGACTACATAATCTATTTTCTTCGCCAAGGCTTACCAATGTACTGAAATACGCCTGTTACAAATCAGGATATTTAGGGTATTACCCTCGACAATTTGAAATAGTGCTGAATTTTGTTTTGTATTGTGTTCTCTGTTGTGTAAAGAAAAGTTACGTTTTCAGCATTTTTTTTTTTTTTACAGACTGTCGTTGCTGTAAATATTTTCTACCACAACAACGAGTTACTTAATATTTTCGAAGAAGAAAACACCCTAATGAAGTGGTAAACTAAAATCCAAGAAAACCAAGCATGTAAAACGTAAAGTAACAGCTTAGAACATAAAACAAAGCCGACCGGTGTGGCCGAGTGGTTGTAGGCGCTTCAGTCTGGAACCGCGCGACCGCTACGGCCGCAGGTTCAAATCCTGCCTCGGGCAGGGGTGTGTGTGATGTCCTTAGGTTGCCGGCCGGAGTGGCCAAGCAGTTAAAGGCGCTACAGTCTGGAACCGCGAGACCGCTACGGTCGTGGATGTGTGTGATGTCCTTAGGTTAGTTAGGATGAAGTAGTTCTAAGTTCTAGGGGACTGATGACCTTAGAAGTTAAGTCCCATAGTGCTCAGAGCCGTTTGAATTATTTGTCCTTAGGTTAGTTAGGTTTACGTAGTTCTAAGTTCTCGGGGACCGATGACCTCGGATGTTAAGTCCCATAGTGCTCAGAGCCATTTGAACCATAAAACAAATGTTAAGTAAAATAATAATTAGAATAGTTATCAGTCTTTAGGTATTTTAATGAGGTATTTTGAAAATATTCCGACAGCACGTTGTGTACAGCTTATTTTCCAAAAATTGTATTTCAGAAACCAGCTTTATTACACAGGGTTGTATGTGACTTGAAAGCTTCTTTAATTTAAGCTGTAACAAAAGTTTTCATTTGCCGAATTAATTGATGGTAGTGGGGTATTTCGCAAAATTTCAAATAATGTCGAAAGTTGATTTACAGTTTTCAAAAACATTATTTATATGAAAAACATTATTTATATGTGTTTTACCCCTTAAAACTATCACTGGGCATATATAAAAAAAATACGTTACACTATTTTACCCCTCTACATGCATGCCAAGTTTCATCAAAATCATTTACTGACACTCGAGACAGTTCCTCTGTTAAGTGAATGTCAACGTGGCCAAATTGTTGGTGCTCATATGGTGGGTCCTTCGGCAACCAACGATGTCGAAGTGTTTGGTGTTTCAAGAGGCACCGTATCGAAGATTTACACCGCGCACAGAGAAAGCGGTAAAACCTCATTCTAAGTCATAAAGCGGACGAAAGTGCATGTTGAGTGGTCGTGATGGAGAGGCTTTGAAGAGGACTGTGACGAAAAATAAGAGTACGGCAGCTGCGAAAGTCACTGCAGAACTCGCGAACTCTGTCAACATCAAAACAACTGGAAGGGAGCTCCATAATCAGGGAACTGCAGGGCGAGCTAGAATTCCAGTACCGCTCATCAGTTATAGAAACACTCGTAACAGGAAAAGATGGTGCCGAATTCAAAAAACCTTTACTATGGAAAAAGGGAAGAAAGTAATTTGGTCGCATAAGTCTTGTTTCACTAACTTTCCAACTTCTGGCCGAGTTTACGTCCCAAAACTGAAACGTGGCAGGAGTTCCGTAACGATATGGGTAGCCATATCGTGGGATCCATGGGCTCCACGGTTATTCTGGAAAGTCTCTTTACTGTCAAGGATGGGTGTTATGTTGTCCTCATCTTCATTTCATACTCAACGACGCACAGGTCTCCCTTCCAGTAATGCCATGCAATCATTTTATTTTTACTTCTAGATATACATCTCCATCTACATGCTCCGCAGGCCACCGCACGGTGCGTGGTGAAGGGTACCCTACACCACTACTAGTTTTTTCCTTTCCTGTTCCGCTCATATATAGAGCGAGGGAAAACAACTATATGCCTCCGTATGAGCCCAAGTTTCCATATTGTATGTTCGTGGCCCTTACGTGAAATGTATGTTGGCGGCAGTACAATCGTTCTGCAGTCACCTACAAATGCCGATTCTCTAAGTTTTCTCAATAGTGTTCCTCGGAAAGAACGTCGCCTTCCCTCCAGGGACTCCCATTTGAGTTCCCCAATCATCTCCCTATTTCTTGCATATTGCTCAACCTATCGGTAACAAACCGGGCAGCCCGCCTCTGAATTACTTCGATTTCTTCCTTCAATCAGACCTGGTACGGATCCCAAACACTCGAGCAGTATTCAAGGATAGATCGCACCAGCGTCCTATTTGCGGTCTCCTTTACAGGTGAACCACTCTTTCCTAAAATTCTCCCAGTAAACGGATGTCAACCATTCGTCTTCCCTGTTCTCACACGCTCGTTCCATCTCATATCACCCTGCAACGTTACGTCCAGATATTTAAATGACGTGAATGTGTCAAGTAGCACAGTACTAATGCTGCATCCAAAGAGTATGGGTTTGTTTTTCCTACTCATCCGTATTAAGTTAAATTTTTCTACATTTAGAACTATGTGCCGTTCATCTCACCAACTAGAAATTTTGTCTAAGTCATCTTGAATCCACCTCCAGTCACTCAACTTCGACACCTTACCGTACACCATCATCAACAACAGCAAACAGCTGCCCACTCTGTCCGCCATGTAATAGCGGTCCCATCACACTTCCCAGAGGCAATCCTGACGAGACCTTTGTCTCTGATGAACACCAAGAAGAAATACAGATGACAAACGAGTATTCATTGGACAAATATATTATACTAGAACTGACATTTGATTACATTTTCACGCAATTTGGGTGCATACATCCTGAGAAATCAGTACCCAGGACAACCACCTCTGGCCGTAATAACGGGCTTGATACGACTGGGCATTGAGTCAGACAGAGCTTGGATGGCGTGTACAGGTACAGCTGCCCATGCAGCTTCAACACGATACCACAGTTTATCAAGAATAGTGACTAGCGTATTGTAACGGGCCAGTTGCTCGGCCACCATTAACCATACGTTTTCAATTGGTGAGAGATGTGGAGAATTTGCTGGGCAGGGCAGCAGTCGAACATTTTCTGTATCCAGAAAGGCCCGTACAGGACTTGCAACATGCGGTCGTGCATTATCCTGCTGAAATGTAGGGTTTCGCAGGGATTGAATGAAGGGTAGAGCCACGGGTCGTAACACATCTGAAATGTAACGTCCACTGTTCAAAGTGCCGTCAATGCGAACAAGAGGTGACCGAGACGTGTAACCAATGGCATCCCATACCATCACGCCGGGTGATACCCCAGTATGGCGGTGACGAATACACGCTTCCAATGTGCGTTCACCGCGATGTCGCCAAACACGGATGCGACCATCATGATGCTGTAAACAGAACCTGGATTCATCCGAAAAAATGACGTTTTGCCATTCGTGCACCCAGGTTCGAAACTGAGTACACCATCGCAGGCGCTGCTGTCTGTGATGCAGCGTCAAGGGTAACCGCAACCACGGTCTCCGAGCTGATAGTCCATGCTGCTGCAAACATCGTCGAACTGTTCGTGCAGAAGGTTGTTGTCTTTCAAACGTCCCCATCTGTTGACCCAGGGATCGAGACGTGGCTGCACGATCCGTTACAGCCATGCGGATAAGATGCCTGTCATCTCGACTGCTAGTGATACGAGGCCGTTGGGATCCACCACGGCGTTCCGTTTTACCCTCCTGAACCCACCGATTCCATATTCTGCTAACAGTCATTTGATCTCGACCAACGGGAGCAGCAGTGCCGCGATACGATAAACCGCAATCGCGATAGGCTACAATCCGACCTTTATCAAAGTCGGAAACGTGATGGTACGCATTTCTCCTCGTTACACGAGGCATCACAACAACGTTTCACCAGGCAACGCCGATCAACTGCTGTTTGTGTATGAGAAATCGGTTGGAAATTTTCCTCATGTCAGCACGTTGTAGGTGTCGTCACCGGCGCCAACCTTGTGTGAATGCTCTGAAAAGCTAATCATTTGCATATCACAGCATCTTTTTCCTGTCGGTTAAATTTCGCGTCTGTAGCACGTCATCTTCGTGGTGTAGCAATTTTAATGGCCAGTAGTGTATTTGTCTTTCTTTCCTTATTTAATCGCGGAAAAACCATCAGCGTGAAAGACAGTTTATTTTATTCATACAGAAAATGCGGCAAACAATAGAAGTAGGTTTCTTATCATAGATCTTCTAAAGAAAACCCAAAGAAGAGCAGCACGTTTCGTCAGTAAAGGCGAAAGCGTCATGGAGATGATCAACTAATTCCAGTGGTAGACTCTGCGAGACAGGAAGATATAGTCTATTGTTAAAGTTCCGAGAGCGTACGTCCTAGAAAGGTTAACCGATATATTCCTAGTAGCGCCACTACGATGATGCAAAACAGGTTTGCTTTAAATACAAGCTGAAACGGTCTTGAGCGTTACTTACCGTTGAGACTGGACATCGTGAGGTGGTGTTAGTCAAGAATGCCTTTAATTCGATAAAGATGCCCTTATAACACCTCACTGAGTTTGAACGGGGTCGTGTAATAGGGCTACGAGAAGCTGGATGTCCCATTTGTGATACTGCAGAAAGACTTGGCAGGAGTGTAGCCACTGCACATGATTGCTGGCAGCGATGTTTGCAAGAAAACCGGTCTCCGGACAGCCACATGGCACTACCGAGAGGGAAGACCGTTGTGTTCGTCGTACAGCTCTGGCACACTGTTCTGCGTCTGCAGCAGCAATGTAAGCAGCAGTTGACACCACGGTTACACAAAGGACTGTTCCACATCGGTTACTTCAAGGACAGACGCCATGCACCGTGCGTTCCACTGACCTCAAACCAGCGTTATTTGCGACTTCAGTGGTGTTATGTGAGATCTCATTGGAGTGCAGAGTGGAGGTCCGTTGTGTTTTCTGATGAAAGCTGGTTCTGCCTCGGTGCCAGTGGGGGCCGTGTGTTGTTAGGAGGAGGCCAACCGAGGACCTGAATCCATCCTGTCTGCACGCTAGACACACTGGTCTACGCCCGAAGTTATGGTCTACATCTACATTTATACTCCGCAAGCCACCCAAAGGTGTGTGGCGGAGGGCATTTTACGTGCCACTGTCATTACCTCCCTTTCCTGTTCCAGTCGCGTATGGTTCGCGGAAAGAACGACTGTCTGAAAGCCTCCGTGCGCGCTCTAATCTCTCTAATTTTACATTTGTGATCTCCTCGGGAGGTATAAGTAGGGGGAAGCAATATATTCGATACCTCATCCAGAAACGCACCCTCTCGAAACCTGGCGAGCAATCTACACCGCGATGCAGAGCGCCTCTCTTGCAGAGTCTGCCACTTGAGTTTATTAAACATCTCCGTAACGCTATCACGGTTACCAAATAACCCTGTGACGAAACGCGCCGCTCTTCTTTGGATCTTCTCTATCTCCTCCGTCAGACCGATCTGGTACGGATCCCACACTGATGAGCAATACTCAAGTATAGGTCGAACGAGAGTTTTGTAAGCCACCTCCTTTGTTGTTGGACTACATTTTCTAAGCACTCTCCCAATGAATCTCAACCTGGTACCCGCCTTACCAACAATTAATTTTATATGATCATTCCACTTCAAATCGTTCCGTATGCATACTCCCAGATATTTTACAGAAGTAACTGCCACCAGTTTTTGTTCCGCTATCATATAATCATACAATAAAGGATCTTTCTTTCTATGTATTCGCAATACATTACATTTCTCTATGTTAAGGGACAGTTGCCACTCCCTGCACCAAGTGCCTATCCGCTGCAGATCTTCCTGCATTTCGCTACAATTTTCTAATGCCGCAACTTCTCTGTATACTACAGCATCATCCGCGAAAAGCCGCATGGAACTTCCGACACTATCTACTAGGTCATTTATATATATTGTGAAAACCAATGGTCCCATAACACTCCCTGTGGCACCCCAGAGGTTACCTTAACGTCTGTAGACGTCTCTCTATTGAGAACAACATGCTGTGTTCTGTTGCTAAAAACTCTTCAATCCAGCCACACAGCTGGTCTGATATTCCGTAGGCTCTTACTTTGTTTATCAGGCGACAGTGCGGAACTGTATCGAACGCCTTCCGGAAGTCAAGAAAAATAGCATCTACCTGAGAGCCTGTATCTAATATTTTCTGGGTCTCATGAACAAATAAAGCGAGTTGGGTCTCACACGATCGCTGTTTCCGGAATCCATGTTGATTCCTACATAGTAGATTCTGGGTTTCCAGAAACGACATGATACTCGAGCAAAAAACATGTTATAAAATTCTACAACAGATCGACGTCAGAGATATAGGTCTATAGTTTTGCGCAACTGCTCGACGACCCTTCTTGAAGACTGGGACTACCTGTGCTCTTTTCCAATCATGCGGTTTCGTATGACAGCAGGAGCACTCTCGTCCGATACCACGCACCCTGACTGGTGATTAGACCTGTTGTGCCGTCATTCATGAACAGCATTCCAAGGGGACGTTTTCCAACAGAATAACGTCCGCCCACGTAAAGCTGTTGCAACCCAATATGCTCTACATAATGCCGACATGTTACCCTTGTCTGCTCAGTCATCAGCTCTGTCTCCAATGAGCACATATGGGACATCAGGGGACGACAATTCCAGCGTCATCCACAAACAGCATTAACCGTCCCTGTATTGACCGGCCAAGTGGAACTCCATCGCACAAAACTAACATCCGGCACCCGTACAACACAACGCCTGCACGTTTGCATGCATACATTCAACACTCGGGCTGTTGCACCGATTATTAATGTAACACCATTTCACAACTGCAATCGCTTATCTCGCGCTTACATTAACTTGTGATATGTGTTACCTAGATAACTGTACTCCTGAAATTTCATAACGCTACATTATTTTTTGGTGTTGAAATTTTTTTTGCATCAGTGCATATTAATGACATAGTAGATAACGTCCGAAGTTCCGGGAGGCTTTTCACGGGTGATGCTGTTGTGTACAGGGATTTGCAAAGCTAGAAAATTGTACCAAAATGCAGGAAGACCTAGAGAGAATCGACGCTTGGTGCTAAGAGCGCCGGCCGGAGTGGCCGAGCGGTTCTAGGCGCTACAGTCTGGAACCGCGCGACCGCTACGGTCGCAGGTTCGAATCCTGCCTCGGGCATGGATGTGTGTGATGTCCTTAGGTTAGTTAGGTTTAAGTAGTTCTAAGTTCTAGGGGACTTATGACCTAAGATGTTGAGTCCCATAGTGCTCAGAGCCATTTGAACCATTTTGACTGATGACCTCAGATGTTAAGTCCCATACTGCCCAGAGCCATTTGAACCTTTTTTTTTTATGGTTACACGATTGGCATCAGAACTTTCCTACAAAATTACTGGAAGCAGTTACTTCCGTAAAATATCTGGGAGTTTGCATACGGAGCGATTTGAAGTGGAAGGACCACATAAAATTAATCGCATTTAAGGCACAAGCCAGAGATTCATTGGAAATAGCTTACAAAACATTCGTTCGGCCACTAGATGGATTTTTTCGTCAGCGTAGGGTCCCTACAAATAGGACTGAGTCTGGAAGTAGAGAGATCCAAAGGAGAGGAGCTCGTTCCGTCGCAGGTGCATTTAGTATGCGCGGAAGCATTACGGAAAGTTCCGAGAGCGTACGTTGCTAGGAGAGTCAGCCAATACATTGCTTCCCCCTACGTATATCTCGCGAAAAGACTAGGAAGATAAAATTATACACATTCGAACTCACACGGAGGCTAACCAGCAATCATTCTTTCTATACACGACTGGAACAGAAACAACGGGAGGTGTCAGTGGAACGTAAAGCACCCTCAGCCACATACCGTAAGGCTTGCGAAAGTCCATGCGCCGGAAATGTCAAGTCCATATCACAGGCCAGGGTCGTAATTTCCAACACCTTCTTTGATAGCGATCGTTGATTTTGTTCTTATTTCTTGGTTCCTGCTGTACTAAACATTACAAACATGTTTTCTCGCCCTGTCGGTGTCTCCTTTCTTATGTTTCGTGTCGTCACTACTGCGCCAGGAAAGCGTTTCCGACCATGCGCTGGTATGCGATTTTCCGTCGTCCTGGTGTAGTCTATCTCTCCAGAAAGTTTGTAACCGCTGTGCCGAAGCACCCTGTGTATGATTTCATGTATAGGTGATCTGATGGTGTACAGATGCGAAATTCAGTACGAAGATCTAAACGCCCCTAGCAGCTGCAATACTCTGACACGGTCTGGAGTCAAGTCGTGACAGATGGCGCGCCTTTACGATGCACACAGTGACTTGTCCCCTCTCATATTAAAATTTTACTCTGAGTACTTCGATTTGGGGAAGTATAGCCGAGTATGGTCATTACAAGGCTAGTACTGAGAACCCAGAAGATTTGAATATTTTCCTCTCTAATTGCATGCGATGATGAGTTGCTATTTCTTCGCACACTGCGTCTCTCGTCTGTGTGGTCTGGGAAGACAGGAGAGTTCTGCTGGGGATGAAAGGATTATGCTGACGGGAGTGGATGTTGTCCAGACGCCGACATTGTCATAAGAGCGGGGACGACTTGCCCACAGGGGCCTGATGGAGCGGCTGGGGTTAGAGATCGTTACTTCGCAGAAACTTAGTGAAAACACTTTCTGACGGGCTACGAGCGAGGCATGGGAATGACATATGTTCCCAGGCAGTCTTGGTGGGCAAATTCCCGCATTTTCTGCAAAATCATAACTGTGCTTGGCTTGCTCAGGGGATAGCTCCGTGACGTAACAAAATCGGCTCAGAAATTGGCGCCAAGTGTCTCCATTGGTGGAATAGTAGTGCTTCGGCAATAGAGTGGAATTTTCCGCCGGTTTTCGAGTTCCCGATTGGCACCTTTAACCACGGCCACTGTCGTGGGGGCGGGAATGTTCTGTGTTTGGCTTGTACGGGTGCTCTTGAGAGAGTCGAGTCTCGCCTTTCGGTCGGGGTAGGTTACAAGACTGAGCTCTCGCTGCTCTGGACAACCTGCCATCCGTTGGCTGTTTAATTGCACCTGTTTGACGAAGTTGTTGAAGTTTCGACTTCAATGTAACTTTGCGAGTGGCAACTGAGCGCTCTGCGTACAAGCGGCTTATGTTGTCCTTCTTGAGCAGTTTTGGCTAAAGTTGACTGTATCGGAGTTACTGTGTGACTTTGCTTGTTAAAATCAGTCACTGTACCATCAGTGATTGTGTGGCGAACCTTCTTCGTCTCCCTCAGAGGCGCATTTGAATTGCTAGGAAGTCTTTAGTCTGGAACAACTAGACCAGGATGATTTGTTTCCGACTATACTCGCGACATTATCATCACCATGACGGGACGACGAAGCAACCAGCCATCGCCTCCGGTACGCCAGATCGTGTCCTTGCAGTTAAGAAGACAGCTTGGTAATGTAGGTCCACAGCACCGGCAGATTAGGGAATTTTGCTCTGTGATAATCAGAGCTCAGCAGAGCGCGCCTGTTCCCGTCTTTTCTGTCGTGGTTCGGTCTTGAGTGTTCATTGTCTGAGTCATCACTACTGTAGCAGCAATTAATGTTGGGTTGGTTGGGTGTTTCTCTTAAGATTTGAGTTGCAAGGAATTGGCCCCACATTCCACTTGGCCATAAGTGTCACAAGCTAGTTTATGGACAACTTCACCTTCACAGCATTTATTTGAGTATCCAGTTTGATATATTGTAAATGTTTCATGTGTTTTGTTTATTATTTTGAGTTCAGTCATAAGAAATCAAATTGCTATTTTGAACAGAACTTTCATTCTGTAGATTGGTAGAGCAACCCTTTCATTTCTGACTACGTTAGTGAAACTTTCCTTTATCAAATTAATTTCTGTCAAATTAAATTATTGCAGATGTCAAACTCTTATCTACTCCACCTGCAGGGTCGATTACAGTTAGTTCGCGTTTCTTCTTAATCCATGTGCAACAGCAGAAGTCGGAGTTAGAAAAGAGGGGGCTTACAGCATCATTTCCATATGAAGATTTTAGAAGAATTTAGTGTTAAATGCACCGCTAGCCCCGGCACCTCGGAGTCGAAATGATACGGGTATTTCATTTCATGTCGGTGTATGTCAACTTATATTTCGCGGAAAGACCACAAAGATAAGATAAGAGAGATTAGGGCTCGTATAGAGGCACATAGGCAGTCATTTTTCCCTCGTTCTGTTTGGGAGTGGAATAGGGGGAGAAAAGTTGCTAGTTGTGGTACGAGGTACCCTCCGCCACGCACCATATGCTGGATTGCGCAGTATGTATGTAGATGTAGATGTCGAAGTTCATCAGTCATAGTACCAGGCGACTGATGGCGTGCCCGTCTCTCGTCACCTTGTGATCAGATGTTTACATTGAGCGGATCTGGTGAATATGTTGGCCAGGGCAACAGTCAACGCCGTCTGTATCGAAGTATGTCAGGACAGTGCGTGCGAAGATGCAATCTTCCTTTATCATACTGAAAGATAACCTCGCAAACACCACGAAGATAAGGCGCAGCCACCGAACTTAACACCTCAAAAATGTGACGCCTACTGCCCAAATTACCGGCTACGCGAACCAGAGGTGATCATGCCTGTACCTAGCGACACCAGACACAAACACGTCATGTGGTGGGTCTATATGACCGTGACGAATGCCGTCTGGCACTTTCTCCTCAGAGCCTGAATACGTCTGAAAAGTACAAGCGGCACCACTCCGCTGCCCGGTGTTGTCTACGGGCGAACCACACTGTCGACGAGTGCCGCGTAAAGGAAATTACCAACAATGATCGCCGCACTGCCCCTCTGGATACTGCTCTTCTTGGAGACAAAGCCATTTCGTGACTCAAGGAACACCAAGGTACACTAGCTCGCCAGTCGCCTGGCGCCACTGAGACCCTCCCAAGGCGTTCAGCGTAGCCCTTCTGAACACGTCGATTCCATATTTTCAAGATAGTCGTCAGATCCCGTCTAATGCAAGCAGCAGTATCGTGGAACGATAAACTGCAGTTTCCGAAAGGCATCGACTCTGCATATCTCCGGTTCGTACCGGTATCATATACGAGCCATAACATGGTTTCCTCTTGCAAAATGGTTCAAATGGCTCTGAGCACTATGGGACTCAACTGCTGAGGTCATTAGTCCCCTAGAACTTAGAACTAGTTAAACCTAACTAACCTAAGGACATCACAAACATCCATGCCCGAGGCAGGATTCGAACCTGCGACCGTAGCGGTCCTGCGGTTCCAGACTGCAGCGCCTTTAACCGCACGGCCACTTCGGCCGGCTTTCCTCTTGCAGACAAACAGTCAAAAGTGGTTTCTGAATGAGAAACCCGGTGCGTAACTTTTCCTCGGAATATAGATGGCGTTGTGCAGTGTTCAATTTTTAAAATTTTAGGTGCAGGAACACAGCTCTTCAATCATGCAACACCCCGCCCCCCCTCCATCCCACACCACAAGCCATAAAAATCTCAAGTTACAATGTCTGAATACTTCTGATTAAACATAAAATGAGAAACAATTTTTTACAAAATATTGTTGCGAAATTCAGTTTTTAAAACAGTTTCTTATAATCAAAACAATAAAACACAAGATTTGATACACTACTGGCCATTAAAATTGCTACACCCCGAAGATGACGTGCTACAGACGCGAAATTTAACCGACAGGAAAACGATGCTGTGATATGCAAATGATTAACTTTTCAGAGCATTCACACAAGGTTGGCGCCGGTGACGACACCTACAACGTGCTGACATGAGGAAAGTTTCCAACCGATTTCTCATACAGAAACAACAGTTGATCGGCGTTGCCTGGTGAAACGTTGTTGTGATGCCTCGTGTAACGAGGAGAAATGCGTTCCATCACGTTTCCGACTTTGATAAAGGTCAGATTGTAGCCTATCGCGATTACAGTTTATCGTATCGCGACATTGCTGCTCGCGTTGGTCGAGATCCAATGACTGTTAGCAGAATATGGAATCGGTGGGTTCAGGAGGGTAATACGGAACGCCGTGCTGGATCCCAACGGCCTCGTATCACTAGCAGTCGAGATGACAGGCATCTTATCCGCATGGCTGTAACGAATCGTGCAACCACGTCTCGATCCCTGAGCCAACATATGGGGACGTTTGCAAGACAACAACCATCTGCATGAACAGTTCGACGACGTTTACACCAACATGGATTATCAGATCGGAGACCATGGCTGCGGTTACCCTTGATGCTACATCACAGACAGGAGCGCCTGCGATGGTGTACTCAACGACGAACCTGGGTGCACGAATGGCAAAACGTCATTTTTTCGGATGAATCCAGGTTCTGTTTACAGCATCATGATGGTCGCATCCGTGTTTGGCGACATCGCGGTGAACGCACATTGGAAGCGTGTATTCGCCATCGCCATACTGGCGTATCACACGGCGTGGTGGTACGGGGTGCCATTGGTTACACGTCTCGGTCACCTCTTGTTCGCATTGACGGCACTTTGAACAGTGGACGTTACATTTCAGATGTTTTACGACCCGTGGTTCTACCCTTCATTCGATCCCCGCGAAACCCTACATTTCAGCAGGATAATGCACGACCGCATGTTGCAAGTCCTGTACGGGCCTTTCTGGATACAGAAAATGTTCGGCTGCTGCCTTGGCCAGCACATTCTCCAGATCTCTCACCAATTGAAAACGTCTGGTCAATGGTGGCCGAGCAACTGGCTCGTCACAATGCGCCAGTCACTACTCTTGATGAACTGTGGTATCGTGTTGAAGCTACATGGGCAGCTGTACCTGTACACGCCATCCAAGCTCTGTTTGGCTCAATGCCCAGGCGTATCAAGGCCATTATTACGGCCAGAGGTGGTTGTTCTGGGAGCTTATTTCTCAGGAAAATGTAATCACATGTCAGTTCTAGTATAATATATTTGTCCAGTGAATACCCGTTTATCATCTTCTTTTCTTCTTGGTGTAACAATTTTAATGGCCAGTAGTGTATAAACAAGAGGTGCTACCCTTTGTATCCGTACCAGTGCCACGTCACTCCATATTTCTGCTCGATAAATATCGGCAGTAGTTTTCATGACTCATGTTCTCAACTGCTGCCGGCCGCAACATTCAAATTGTTGCACCGTTGCTGATCGGTTACGTGTGTCTAGTATTAATTAATAAAGCGTTTAGCCAGTAATGACGATTCGCTTCTACAGATAAGCTACACATTTGAGCAAGCACGAACGTCCCCATAACACTTTTTTTTTTCTTGAACATACAACCAACTTGGTCTTTTTTTTCGTACGATACAACCGACCATAGTTCAAACACATCAGTAACAACCATGGAGGCAAAAAGAGACGAGAGGTGCCATTACGTCACAAACTTGAAGCCGATGTCCGCCATCTTAACTAACCCAAAACATTAGGTTCACTGCATTCATACCCCCATTGTTCACCGCGGTGACACTTCCCCGTAATGTCACTCTGACTGCTTCTATTACTAGAGCAAATATGCATTCAAGAACAAAAAAACGTTCGAAATGACTTTCCTGACACTATGTTATTCATGTAAGCTCTATAACTTTAGTATTTAAAACAGCTGTTACGCGCTCACGGCAGAAATAATGAACGAGAAGCACCCGTAAAGAGCAGTCTGCGTTTTGGGCTACTTAACCCTACGACGCCCAAGCCTTTTTTTCTAACTTGGATGCTTAAGGGGGGGGGGGGGGGTTGGTGAGCCCACAGGTATTAAATATGTTTACTGACGAAAAATTACAACTTTCAAAATGGTTTGTGTATTTTAACTAAGGCATCGGTTTATAAATGTTGTTAATTGTTATAAATATTGGATTCAGTGAATAAAAAATTGACATATTAAAATACAAAATACAGATGTGTTCATATACAATAGACTACTCCGAGTCCTCAACTTCAAGGCAAGAGATATACTTCAAAATTTTCTTCTGAATGTGCGTTGCACAAATGTTTATGACACTGTCCACAATACTGTTTTAGTTTACTTAGATTGCTGTACTTCTGCTTCTTTGTTTTAGCTTTTCTTACACAAATACGGCACCGACCTTTCCCTGCAGGAGACTGATGTGCTTCTGTTGTCACTTCTTTGATTTTCTTTTGTCGAATAGCCTCCATTGATTGAACAATTTCGTTAGATAACCCTCTTGCATTGGCACTTCTTTCTTCTACCTGCAATTTCACTAGTTCCGTCCCAGCATGCAGAAGATAAAGTTTACGTTTGTTGTGTTTCTTTTCATTCCATCTTGGATGTTGCTGGGTGAATATGGTGGTTGCATTGATAGCACAAATGTCGATGAGAGAGTAGAATACAGATAGAGGCCATCTCTTTGCTCTCCTCTTGCAGGTGTACATACGTGCCATTTGATCAATGGTATCAATTCTACCTTTAGTGGAATTATAATATGCATTTATCTCGGTTTTATTCTTCTCTCCTACAACAGTGCCTTTTTCTTGGTGCATTGTCGACAACATCAGTAAGTTTTTACTTGGTTTCGTTTTTGCTGTGTAGGACACCAAAGTTATTGGAGGCCTACGTGTTGGGAACTGCAGTAACTCACTGCACGTTTACAAGATAAATAACAGCTGACTGACATCAACAATCACTTCCTCCGAAAGTAAACCGATTGTTGTGAATATCAAGAATACCAACCAACAAGAAACTAGCTTGCATTGTTGTAGAGATGAGAAATACGAAAGCCTACTAAGGGAAATTTTCTATAGCATGAAAGCCTAAGGGGGAGGGGGGGGGGGAGTTGTTGGACTCATAATGTGGTGTCACCGCCAGACACCACACTTGCTAGGTGGTAGCTTTAAATCGGCCGCGGTCCATTAGTACATGTCGGACCCGCGTGTCGCCACTGTGTGATCTCAGACCGAGCGCCACCACAAGGCAGGTCTCGAGATACGGAATAGCACTCGCCCCAGTTGTACGGACGACATTGCTAGCGACTACACTGACGAAGCATCGCTCATTAGCCGAGCAGATAGTTAGAATAGCCTTCAGCTAAGTCCATGGCTACGACCTAGCAAGGCGCCATTAGCCTTACACAGCAATTGATAATTATCGTCTAAAGCATGTATCAACAAGAACGATGTATACAACAAGGATGGATTAAAGTTAAGTATTCCCAAAGCAACGTACTTTTCTTTATAGCATTCATTGAGCGTCCTGTTTCAGACTTCAAGATATTCTGCGGGAGCTTACAGCGTGCATATCGGCCCCCTCAAACTAACACTGTGTCGGCACCTCTGTCGACACATCACCTGGCGACGAGTCAACGGAAAGGGTCTTGTTCTTTCTAATTGCTTACATTTACTTGTGTCATGGCTTCGCCAGATGTACTGTCCGAATTTTATCGCTTGCAGAATCAGCAGACGCAGGCGTTATTGGATGCCCTTGGACAGCTCGTCCAGGGTCAACGTGCACTGCAAAACGATGCGGCCGCCGCCGCTTCACCGCAACGCGCAACCGAAATTTTTCAGAGCGCGCAATGTTCCTCACGCATTGCGTGATGAGGTCGCAAGAATATTACACGATTTAGAATCACAAGGTGTAATTGAACGTGTGCAAGCTTCTCTCTGGGCCTCACCCTTAGTAATTTTGCCAAAACCTTCCGGAAAACTGAGACTTTGTGTGGACTTCAAGGCAACAGTGAATCCACAACTCGTGATTGCAACTTTTCTCTTACCCCGCCCGGAAGACCTTTTTGATAAACTGTGCCCGGGTAAATACTTTTCGAAGTTGGACCTAGCAGATGCGTACTTGCAAATCCCAGTGGACGCCGAATCCCAGCGCGTCTTGGTGGTTAACACGCATCTGGGTTTGTACCGATTCAAAAGACTGCCATTCGGGTGTGCGTCCGCCCCTGCATTGTTTCAGCAATATTTACAAACTGTTTGTGCGTCGGTCCCTATTGCTGCGAACTATCTGGACGATATTGTGATCTCCGGAAAGACAGCAGACGAGCATTTAGCACACCTACGAACATTATTTCAGGTATTGCGACAAAATGGTCTTCGCTTGCGGAAGGACAAATGTGTGTTTTTTGCTCGTGACTTACCATACCTGGGACATGTAATAAATGCCCAAGGCATACATCCGAGTCCAGAGCACCTCCGTGACATACAAGACTTGCCTTCGCCACAGAATGTGAAGCAGCTACAGAGTGTGTTGGGTAAAATTAACTATTATCATCGCTTTCTGCGCAATGCCTCTTCCATTTCAGCTCCGCTTCATCGCTTACGCCGTACAGGTGTTCCGTTCGTCTGGACGACAGAATGCGAACGCGCCTTTCGCCAGTTGAAATCGGAGTTGCTTTCTAATACTTGCCTTACGCCATTCGATCCCCAGAAACCTCTTTTGTTGATGGTAGATGCATCGGATTTCGGGATCGGTGCTGTGCTTGCGCACAAAGATGGGTCGCATGATCGCCCTATTGCCTTTGCGTCCAAATTGCTCTCGTCTGCGCAAAGAAATTATTCACAGATAGAGAAAGAAGCTTTGGCTCTCGTGTTTGGTGTTACTAAGTTCCATGATTTCTTGTGTGGTCGTCACTTTACCATCATCACAGACCACAAACCTTTGACATCGCTTTTTCATCCGAACAAGCCTGTACCTCCGCATACAGCGCAGAAATTCATTCGTTGGTCTATTTTCCTCTCGCAGTACCGCTACGATATTTTGTATCGGTCCACTGCTCAGCACGGAAACGCCGATGCGTTGTCCCGTTTGCCTGTTGCTGAGGATAAAGCATTCGATTCTTCCGAACTTACTTGCATGTTCATTGATGCGGAAACCGATGAAGTGGTCGAATCGTTTCCGATTGATTTTCGTCGTGTAGCTACAGCCGCAGCTGCTGACCCTGTCCTTGCTACCGTTTTGCGTTTTGTTGCTACGCAATGGCCTTTGTCAAAGTCTCGGATCGAGGATCCGTTGGTACGCCGATTTTTTGCTCATAAGGCGAGACTTTTTGTACGACGTGGTGTTTTGTTGTTGCGTTCTGATAATGATCGGTCCAGAGTCGTGGTCCCACGTTCGTTACAGTCCTCTGTCTAACGGCTTCTTCACCAAGGACATTGGGGTATAGTGCGAACGAAACAACTTGCTCGTCAGCACTGTACTTGGTTCGGAATCGATGCTGCGATTACGAATATGTGTTCTTCTTGCATGGCGTGTGCCGAACAACAATCCGCAACGCCGCGGAAAGTCTTTGCATGGCCAAAAGCCACTTCCCCTTGGCAACGCTTGCACATTGATTTTGCTGGTCCATTCTGGAATGCTCGATGGTTGGTTCTGGTAGATGCCTTCAGTAATTTTCCTTTTGTTGTCCGGATGTCTTCCACGACGTCCTCTGCCACCATCCAAGCGTTGTCTGCTATCTTTTGCATTGAAGGTCTTCCGCAGACTATTGTTTCCGACAATGGCCCACAATTCATGTCCGCAGAATTTCAGTCATTCTGCCAGGCCAATGGTATTCAACATCTGACATCCCCGCCGTTTTCGCCTCAGTCAAACGGTGCCGCTGAACGATTGGTCCGGACTTTCAAGTCACAGATGTTGAAGTTGAAAGAGTCGCATTCTCGGGAGGACGCGTTGTTGCTCTTTTTGTCATCGTATCGCTCTCAGCCCCGAGATGGTCGCTCGCCGGCTGAGTTGCTCCACGGTCGTCCTTATCGAATCTTGATGTCTTTGCTGCACCCGCCGCATCAGGTTCCTGTGCTGCGGCAGCCACCTGCTTTTGCCCCTGGCGACGTTGTATTTTATCGCAACTATCGCGGTTCACGGCGTTGGCTCGCGGGGCGCGTTCTTCGCTGCCTCAGCCGCGCGATGTATTTGGTTTTGGGGGCCTCTGGTGAGGTGCGTCGGCATCTCAATCAGCTGCGCCTCTGTCGCCGCACGGGTTCTGCCGCTCCCCGCCTGCTTTCAGCGACGGTGCCGTCCGGTCAGCGCCCTGGGGACCCATCTACTGGCTCGCCTCATCCCCAGGTGTTACCGACGATGCCTTCCATTTTTCCCCATGGCGACGCGCCGCCGCGGCCGCCGCCGCCGCCGCCTGTTCTCCCGCCGGCGCCGCCCGCATTCGACGCTTCGCTGCAGCCGCCAAGCGCCTCCCTGGGTCACGCGCCGCCGATCGCTTCCAGTGACCAGCTGTCCTCCGCCATGGAACTCTTGCCCGCTCCGGACCACATGGCGTCTTCGCGCGTCGGGTACCCCGACGTCGACCCTTCGGCCCCTCCTGTCTCTTTACGGGCGCATACACCGCATGTTGACGTGCACCCTGGACTAGGTTTTCAGGCGTTTCCTAGCTCCCCTCGGACCGAATGGCCGGGTGCGGGTGGCACGGCCTCGCCTGTCGTTAGGCTCCCCACCTCACCGCATACGTCAACATGGGGTCCTCCCCACGGCGGGCGGAAGCCTTATCACACGACCGTTCGCCGATTTGCGGGGGAGGACTGTGGTGTCACCGCCAGACACCACACTTGCTAGGTGGTAGCTTTAAATCGGCCGCGGTCCATTAGTACACGTCGGACCCGCGTGTCGCCACTGTGTGATCGCAGACCGAGCGCCACCACAAGGCAGGTCTCGAGATACGGAATAGCACTCGCCCCAGTTGTACGACAACTTTGCTAGCGACTACACTGACGAAGCATCGCTCATTAGCCGAGCAGATAGTTAGAATAGCCTTCAGCTAAGTCCATGGCTACGACCTAGCAAGGCGCCATTAGCCTTACATAGCAATTGATAATTATCGTCTAAAGCATGTATCAATAAGAACGATGTATACAACAAGGATGGATTAAAGTTAAGTATTCCCAAAGCAACGTACTTTTCTTTATAGCATTCATTCAGCGTCCTGTTTCAGACTTCAAGATATTCTGCGGGAGCTTATAGCGTGCATATCGGCCCCCTCAAGCTAACACTGTGTCGGCACCTCTGTCGACACATCACATAATAAGTTTATTTTTTCATTCAAAGCAGGAATTTTCTATAAAATATAACAACTGTCAGTTTTGATTATTATCTACAGAGAAATTTCAATGCAGTTATAGCAAAAGAAGTATAGATATGTGTACACTACACTTATCCATGTGCAAAATTTAATTTACAGTCAATTAAATGGAAATTAACTAAGTAGTTTTGTACAAATACACATCACTTAATGTGTTCTATTTGCCTTCCGATGTATTGGGTAATCGGGATCCGTCCTCCAGGCACTCCAGTTCTTGGTTTCTGCTCTGTGTCCTCGAATCATCCGCTCTCGCCAATGGTCTTGAGTTTTTCGTCTTCTCTTCCTCCTCCTTCCTGTCGCACTTGTAGGGTCTACATTAGGTGGAGCTGATTATACGGACACTCCTAGTTCCTTGAGAGCTGTGTGTATAATTTATACATCCTAAAATGTGTTGTTGCAAAAAGTGTGGTAACGCAAAGGGGCCTTTGCGCCCCGAAGCCCTCAGCTGACATAATGTTCCACCTAAATGTCTCTCTTTCCGGGACATAATAATGATTCATGTCTTCTTCTCCTTCACCACCAGTACAAAAAGGGTTGTCGATCAGTGGTGGAATAAAAGAAAATACGAGCGTGATTGTGCTTCGTGTACAATGCGTTGACGGGATCACAGGGTGTATTGCTCCGTATCGTTTCCCTTTGTCGTTGGTTCGTCTGCTCCATTCCTCATATGGCGCCTGAGTAGCAATGCAAAATAAAGAGAAAAACGGTCCCCCTGCCGGCCGGAGTGGCCGAGCGGTTCTAGGCGCTATAGTCTGGAACCGCGCGACCGCTACAGTCGCAGGCTCGAATCCTGCCTCGGGCATGAATGTGTGTGATGTCCTTAGGTTAGTTAGGTTTAAGTAGTTCTAAGTTCTAGGGGCTGATGCCCTCAGACGTTAAGTCCCATAGTGCTCACAAGGGAACATCCCCATCGCACCCCCCTCAGATTTAGTTATACGTTGGCACAGTGGATAGGCCTTGAAAAACTGAACACAGATCAATCGAGAAAACGGGAAGAAGTTCTGTGGAACTATGAAAAAAATAAGCAAAATATACAAACTGAGTAGTCCATGCGCAAGATAGGCAACATCAAGGATAGGGTGAGTTCAGGAGCGCGGTGGTCCCGTGGTTAATGTGAGCAGCTGGTTAATGTGAGGTCCCTGGTTCAAGGCTTCCCTCGAGTGAAAAGTTTAATTTTTTATTTTCAGACAATTATTATCTGTCCGTCCGTCCGTCCGATGCGAGGTAACTGCGCCGTAGTATTGGGACGCTACACCTAAACAAACATCGAAACACATGACGTTAGTCGACTACAGCGCACGGACGAGAGAGTATTCCTGCTAACGAGGCTCCCTGGCTGGCAGTTGACTGTTCGCTGCTTTGGATGAGAGTGCATTAAATACGTGAGACGCATTCCGTGGGCAATATGAATCCAGCAAATATAGCTCGCGGCTTCAATAACAATGTCAATGAATATTTTCCGAACTGTAAGGCATCGGGAAGTTCCCTAAAGGATCGAACGATTGTCGAACATTTTTATGATTATTTCCTACATTTGTTGATAAACAGTACGTGTGGTGATGATAGTCTGAAAATAAAAAATTAAGCTACTCCCTCATGGGAAGACTTGAACCAAGGACCTCTCGTACCGCAGCTGCTCACGCTAACCACGCGACCACGGCGCTCCCGAGCTCATAATATCCTTGATGTTGTTTATCTTGCGCATGGACAACTCAGTTTGTATATTTTGCTTATTTTTTTCATAGTTCTACAGAACTTCTTCCTGTTTTCTCGATTGATCTGTGTTCAGTTTTTTAAGGCCTATCCACTGTGCCAACTTATAACTAACTTTGAGAAATTGCGCTGAAATGCTGATCATTTGCTTACCGCTATCTAATGTTGTCGTGCACGCCATATCACTTTGACGTTTGTTACACACCGTCTTCATTTCATGCCTTTGAAATATTAACGGTGTTGAAACGTTGATCTTCTTCTTTCACCCGACTTTACTGCAAGTTAGACCAATCATTTTTTAATGTTCTGTGCCTTTTGTAAAGCGTTGGTCTCCTTCCTGAGCTATCTTTCCTTTTTTTCTTCAGAGATCTGAATCGTTGGTTTTCGTTTTGACTTGGAATTTTTTTTTTAAATTTTAATGTGTTTTTTTCTTCAGCTTTATCTGTGATTTGGAGTGAAAATTCTTCCCCATTTCCGTAAACAGTAGTTATTAATTTATCTGTAGAAGTAGTCAACAATCAACAATTTGTTTGCTTAGACTATTTGGTTTCGTTCTGTGGTTGTGTCCGTAAAAAGCAATTCTTCTTTTCCTCTTTGAGTCTTGGAGTTTTTCGGTTATTTGATAAAGTTTATGGAATCTGGATCCTAGTATTTTTCGGAATATCCTCCTTTCTTTCATCTCCAGCTATTGAGTTGGGCCGTCGTTGGTGTTGGACGGTGTTTCGTCTGCGTGTACGACTTCCGGTGTGATTATCTTGTTACAGTCTCTTATATTTGCATTCCACGACAGGAACGTTTTGTTATAAGTGTTTCTGGTGAACTGGAAGGCCAGTTCAATTTTATTTATTGTAGCTTCTATTGCCTTTCTCTCCAGAACATTCCGTTTGATCCATTCTGCAAATCCCTTGACGATTTCGACTTTTTGTTCTGCCACTTTCTAATGTTTCGGTAGGTTTATTATCTTTGTCATTATTTTGGTCTTTTCGATGGAGACCAATTCTTTCTCTTGCTTTTGTAGTTCGAGGGTCAGGTCATTGTCTTCTTACCAAGTCTCGGGATTCCATCGTGGGTCTTCGCGTTCAACTTTGTAACTGCTTTTTACTAGGGCGATCTGCTGCCTGAGTCTCCATAATATGCCTTTATCTGCTTGTAACCCTTGGAAACGACAAACTTAACATGGAAAATTGTTCTCCAACCTGAGTTTTCACACTTTAACACTGACTATTCGTAAAGCTCAAATAACAGCTCGATTACAACATGCTTTTTGAGCAGAAATTTAAAAAAATTAAAATCAGTTGCAGAACACTGGAGAATTTTTTGAAGTATTCAACTCCTCATTGCTTTTCTAGAAAAGGAGCGAACGGTGGATGGACTAATTTTTCTTTTATTTATCTCTTTATTTGGTGTTTTGGTTCTATGGATCTTGGAATATGTAATGCAAAAGTCTGAGCGAGTCTTGGAAGTTTTCAGTCCTTGTTCGATGTCTACGTTTATCTTTGGAAATAATGACGATTAAAAAACCGAAAATTGGTTATTTCAGAAACGGTTTTAACAGTCATTTGAAATTGGAGATGGAAAAAAAAAGCAGTACACCTGAAAACCGGTTGGTTCAGCGATAACCGCCATCCCTACCAGTAAGTCGGCCATGCAGGAAATGTGGCCGTACGGGGGAAGCCAATGGTTTCCAGGCCTATGTTTATTAGGATTATTTACTTCCAGAATGAGATTTTCACTCTGCAGCAGAGTGTGCGCTGATATGAAACTTCCTGGCAGATTAAAACCGTGTGCCGGACCGAGACTCGAACTAGGGACCCGAGTTCGAGTCTCTGTCCGGCACACAGTTTTAATCTGCCAGGAAGTTTCGATTATTTATTTGTTTCAATGTGCAGTTGCCACTTTCGTTTGAACGTGTAATAGTCAGAACAACCTTTATACTGTTTACAACCACTCCGAAGTGCGTGACAGAGCGTATTTCCCATTCCACCTCTCATTAAGGCATCTTCGAATTCACGTATGGAGAGCAGGAAGATTGATTGCCCAGATGCCTTTGTGCGTGCTGTTAACAACAGCTGGTTCTTCCTGCGCTCCATGTAGATGTACTGTACCTAAATATGTTCTATGTAAAATCACCGTGGAGAGTTTTTATCATTCGCATTCTGATTGGGGAGAAACTGTAATAGTCATACTATGGAAAGTACCAAAGATGCCCATCCGGTAGTTTGTAGGCGAAGGGGGCGAGGGTAGACCTGATGGGTGTGGATTATTGTAATATATTGGAAGCCATAAAAAAGTTCCGGTTCTAACCATGTTAAAAACCTGCGTAATACCGGCCTTTAAATCATTATCTTGAAAGAGAAGCACCTGACTACATTATATTTTTCCTCTTCCTGAAGTTATGCCCCCCACCCCACTCCTCCCCCCCATTGCCCGCCGGGTATGGGTGCACTTGACCCTCTGTCATGCACTTCACGTTGGTTTTGCAGAGTATGGACGTATTGTAGATGTGGACAGCCGATCTCTGCAGAGGCATTCCAATAAAGTTGGCCTTGCTAACATCTGACGCCTGCATTGCACGTCTGTAAAAGGGGCGAGTAACCTCGGTCACCCTCTTAACTTTTAAAATAACACACTGTATTTGGATGAAATCGTCACGCTCGTGACTCTTTAAAATCATACTCTGCATTTGCTTGAAATCGCCCAGGAGCCTGGGCTAATAAATATAGCATCTGATACAGGCGTAAGTATTCAGACACGACCTTTTCTCATCGAGCTTCGGGACTTGACGCCCACGAGATCAGTTTACTCGACTCAGGCTAAATGAAACCCACTACGTATGCATCAGCGTTCGAATCGCCGTCGGGTATTCCGTTACAGCTGCTTCAGCGCCGCACTAGCGCTGAACTATCACAGGGGACGTCGTAGACGTCCGCGCCATCTTGCGGAGACGCCGAGAGTCACTGTGTGTAACAGAGTCAATGTACTGGCTCAGTGGGACGGAAGAGAAACGTAAAGCGACATACCGAAATCCTTACGCCAAATACTAACATGCCGTTTCAGTTGTTGGTGCCCAGATGTTCTAAGAGACAAATGGCATCTCTGTGTGTTGGAAGTTATGCTTTGCGGTATTTACAGGGGACAAATCGTCGCAGCGAGATTTAAATGCAGCAGGAGAAAGGGAAAATGCTTCGTACGTTGAAAGTCTAGTGAGCATAAAGTCACGCCTTCCTCGCGCGGCTCTGTTTTACGCTCTGCGTCCTCGCAAATAAAAGCATAGTACAGTTACTTCATTTCCGAGCACAGTGTTCGCGGTTGACAGCAAAGGAACAGCACGGAAACGAGCCACCTAAGAAATGCGCAGGGAACGATAAGCCGCCGTACTCGGTTACGCTGTGGGAACAGGGTAACCTTTGTTCGACCGACCGCCCACGTTGCTGCTGATTCAACGGTTGCCACAACTACAATACACAAGACACCTCGGCAGCAAGCACATTGCAGAGCAATGGACTGGCCGCGTATGTGTGTGCGTGTATCCAAACACCACGGTCGTAGTTAAGCACAGGCTATCGAGGTGCGCAGCACAAAAACCCATAAATACTATAAAATTTCATATATGTATGTGTGGAGTGCCGTGGTATCCGTGTTTTGCAATTTTGGGCAGGACTACAACAAAACCAATCACTTATCATTAGCGTTAACATGAGGTTTTATTTAATCGCTATCTCTCCCGGCTAATGGCCTCAGTTACACTATGTCGGCGATTAATGCGCAAACATGAACACCATAATTACTCTACCACGCAAACATATGGGTTTACACTCATCTGGCATGAGATGTTCCAGGGAGGGGGGAGTCCACTGGGGGCCGAACCGCACAATAACCCTGGGTTCGGTGCAGGCCGTCGATGAGGTGGGTGGACTGCTGTGGCCAGTTGCGGGGTTGTGAACCACTGAGGGCTAGGCGGGGCGAAGTTCGACGACGTTTGCAGCAGCATGGATTATCAGATCGGAGACCATGGCTGCGGTTACCCTTGACGCTGCATCACAGACAGGAGCGCCTGCGATGGTGTACTCAACTACGAATCTGGGTGCTCTAATGGCAAAACATTTTTTCGCATGAATAAAGGTTCTGTTTACAGCATCATGATGGTCGCATCCGTGTTTGTGGACATCGCGGTGAACGCACATTGGAATCGTGTATTCGTCATCGCTATACTGGCGTATCACTCGGCAGGATAATGCACGATCGCATGTTGCAGGTCCTGTATGGGCCTTTCTGGATACAGAAAATGTTCGACTGCTGCCCTCGCCAGCACATTCTCCAGATCGCTCACCAATTGAAAACGTCTGGTCAATGGTCGCCGAGCAACTGGCTCGTCACAATACGCCAGTCACTACTCTTGATGAACTGTGGTATCATGTTGAAGCTGCATGGGCAGCTTTACATGTAGACGTCATCCAAGCTCTGTTTGAGTCAATGCCCAGGCGTATCAAGGCCGTTATTACGGCCAGAGGTGGTAGTTATGGGTACTGATTTCTCAGGATCTATGCACCCAACTTGCGTGAAAATGTAATCACATGTCAGTTCTAGTGTAATATATTTGTCCAATGAATACCCGTTTATCACCAGCATTTTTCTTGGTATAGTAATTTTTATGGCCAGTAGTGTATGAATGAATTATTCAAGTTTTTAATTTATGATTTCCCAGAAATGAAGACAAATCGTTAACCTTTTAAAGCAAATGAAGCATTATACTCCATTGCTACGTCACTTCGCAAAAGTATTTCTAGGCTAGGGTTGGTGTCATTCAGCAATACAACGGATGTCCGCCGACGACAGCGAGGCACTGTCGTATAGACCAGATGGAGACTAGTCATGCACACTACACGAACGCGCGCGCCTTTATCCTCGACACATGGCAACTGGGACACTATTTTCGAATTTGATGTAGGACCAGCAGCACTTTCATTTCATACAAATACAGTACATATATTTCGGCAACTAGTTTCGAACCGACCGATTCATTCTCAAGCCTGACCTACTGCGACTGCACTGAAAGTGCCTGATCTTAATTACGACCATTCGAAATCGGCAATACGCGCATCACAGAGTGACGTTAGATAAATGTCACAATATACTTATGCTCACTACACAAGTCAGATTCGAACTGAAGCCAAACATAGCCAACAGTAGTCCTAAGAAATGTTCGATGGAGTTAGTGTCACGCCTCGTATTCCAAACGCGCTTCCCTATAGGAGCACTAGCGCCATCGAACAGTTCCTAGTACTACTATTGGCTACGTTTGGCTTCAGTTCGAGTCTGGCTTGTGTAGTGAGCACATGTATATTGTGACATTTACCTACCGTCACTGAGTGATGCGTGTATTGCCGAATTTGGTCTTCATTAAGGTCAGGCACTTAAGTGCAACTTCAGTAGGTCAAGCTTGAGAATGAATCAGTCTGTTCGAAACTAGTTACCAAAATATGTGTACTTCAACTGTGACAGATTTGTGATAAACACTTCACGATTTATGAGACGCTGTTGTCTCAGCAATGCTGTACTGATTCTCGCTCTAAGTACTTGTTACTCGCTTATGTCGGCATTGTTACAAAAATAGCACTGATCGCTTTTCCCATTCTCTATAATAATACTATACTTTAAATCAATGCAAATTTCTAAGAATAAAAATTACTAATTTTTATAAAAAGATTCATTTAAAAACGAAAAATTTTAGCACTGTTGCTGTGTCTATTTCGGTTTTCTATTTGGTTATTAGTAAAATATAAAAAAACACCTGTCATAACCGAGACAAATAATCGCGGAAAATAAAGGTTATTCGGAACTAAAATACTGGTATTGGTTTTAAGCGAGCGGTTTATCCCATCCCTGTCTCTACGTTCTGTGAGGAGGCATGAACCTCCATCACTTCGTCGTCTGTTCGTGGTTTCAGCGTCCTTCATCCAGTTTCCACAGCTAGTAGCTCATGTCATTGGTTTTCCCTATCTGCGGTCTACATTATAGTTCCCCATTTGTCTCTGTCCCACTTATACACTTACGTCATGACGTGCCCGCAACGCCATTCGCTCTTGCGGTGGGCAGTGTTCGCAGTGTATGCCTTTCAAGTTCCAAGTAAAACAGCTGATTATAAGCCCTGAAATGGTTTCAAATCTGGGTATTTTAAAGATTTTCTTTTTTTCAAATTATATGTTAGAGATGCTTACCCAAACATCCAAGTAACATTGAGGATGTGTGTGACAACCCCAAAGGCTGCAGTAACTTGTGAGCACAGTTTCAGCAAATTAAAGAAAATAAGAAATCAACTTAATATCGATTATGGGTGAAAGCAAACTGCCAAATGCAGCTACCTTGTCGACAAAAGACGACACAGCTCCTAAACTTACTTCAAAGATATAATCAATGAGTTTGCATCGTTCAAAGCTTGGAGCTGCAAAATAAAATTATAATAAAACACGATTAGTGACACTGTGTGTTTCTCAGCTCTTAATTACAGCCCTTTATCTTTTAATTTTGATTAGAATTTATGCACCCTCCTCTCATGAACCATCGACCTTGCCGTTGGTGGGGAGGCTTGCGTGCCTCAGCGATACAGATAGTCGGACCGTAGGTGCAACCACAACGAAGGGGTATCTGTTGAGGGGCCAGACAAACGTGTGGTTCCTGAAGAGGGGCAGCAGCCTTTTCAATAGTTGCAGGGACAACAGTCTGGATGATTGACTGATCTGGCCTTGTAACACTAACCTTAACAGCCTTGCTGTGCTGGTACTGCGAACGGCTGAAAGCAAGGGGAAACTACAGCCGTAATTTTTCCCAAGGGCGTGCAGCTTTACTGTATGGTTAAATGATGATGGCGTCCTCTTGGGTAAAATATTCGGGAGGTAAAATAGTCCCCCATTCGGATCTCCGGGCGGAGACTACTCAAGAGGACGTCGTTATCAGGAGAAAGAAAACTGGCGTTCTACGGATCGGAGGGTGGAATGTCAGATCCCTTAATCGGGTAGATGGGTTAGAAATTTTGAAAAGGGAAATGGATAGGTTAAAGTTAGATATACTGGGAGCTAGTGAAGTTCGGTGGCAGAATGGTTCAAATGGTTCTGAGCACTATGGGACTTAACTGCTGTGGTCATCAGTCCCCCAGAACGTAGAACTACTTAAACCTAACTAACCTAAGGACATCACACACATCCATGCCCGAGGCAGGATTCGACCCTGCGACCGTAGCGGTCACGCGGTTCCAGACCGTAGCGCCTAGAACCGCACGGCCACTCCGACCGCCGGTGGCAGAAGAAACAAGACTTCTGGTCAGGTGAATACAGGGCTATAAATACAAAATCAAATAGGAGTAAAGCAGGAGTAGGTTTAATAATGAATAAAAATAGGAGTGTGGGTAACCTAGTACAAACAGCATAGTGAACGTATTATTGTGGCCAAAATAGATACGAAGCCCACGCCTGCTACAGTAGTACAAGTTTATATGCCATCTAGCTCTGCAGATGACGAAGAGATTGATGAAATGTATGATGAGATAAAAGAAATTATTCAGATAGTGAAGGGAGACGAAAATTTAATATTCCTAGGTGACTGGAATTCGATAGTAGGAAAGGGAAGAGAAGGAAACGTAGTAGGTGAATACGGAATAGGGGTAAGGAATGAAAGAGGAAGCCGCCTGGTAGAATTTTGCACAGAGCATAACTTAATCATAGCTAACACTTGGTTCAAGAATCATGAAAGAAGGTTGTATACGTGGAAGTCGCCCGGAGATACTAGAAGGTATCAGATAGATTACACAATGGTAAGACAGAGATTTAGGAACCACGTTCTAAACTGTAAGACATTTCCAAGTGCAGATGTGGACTATGACCACAATCTATTGGTTATGAACTGTAGATTAAAACTGAAGAAACTGCAAAAAGGTAGGAATTTAAGGAGATGGGACCTGGATAATCTGAAAGAACCAGAGGTTGTACAGAGTTTCAGGGAGAAAATAAGGGAACAATTGACAGGAATGGGGGAAAGAAATACAGTAGAAGAAGAATGGGTAGCTTTGAGAGATGAAGTAGTGAAGGCAGCAGAGGATCAAGTAGGTAAAAAGACGAGGGATAGTAGAAATCCTTGGGTAATAGAAGAAATATTGAATTTAATTGATGAAAGGGGAAAATATAAAAATGCAGTAAATGAACCAGGCAAAAAGGAATACAAACGTCTCAGAAATGAGATCGACAGGAAGTGCAAAATGGCTAAGCAGGGATGGCTAGAGGACAAATGTAAGGATGTAGAGGCTTATCTCACTAGGGGTAAGATAGATACTGCCTACAGGAAAATTAAAGAGACCTTTGGAGAAAAGAGAACCACTTGTATGAATATCAAGAGCTCTGATGGAAACCCAGTTCTAAGCAAAGAAGGGAAAGCAGAAAGGTGGAAGGAGTATATAGAGGGTCTATACAAGGGCGATGTACTTGAGGACAGTATTATGGAAATGGAAGAGGATTTAGATGAAGATGAAATGGGAGATACGATACTGCGTCAAGAGTTTGATAGAGCACTGAAAGACCTGAGTCAAAACTAGGCCCTGGGAGTAGACAAAAATTCCATCAGAACTACTGACGGCCTTGGGAGAGCCAGTCCTGACAAAACTCTACCATATGGTGAGCAAGATGTACGAGACAGACGAAATACCCTCAGACTTCAAGAACAATATAATAATTCCAATCCCAAAGAGAGCAGATGCTGACAGATGTGAAAATTACCGAACTATCAGTTTAATAAGTCACGAATGCAAAATACTAACGCGATTTCTTTACAGACGAATGGAAAAACTGGTAGAAGCCGACCTCGGGGAAGATCAGTTTGGATTCCGTAGAAATGTTGGAACACGTGAGGCAATACTGACCCTACGATTTATCTTAGAAGATAGATTAAGGATAGGCAAACCTACGTTTCTAGCATTTGTCGACTTAGAGAAAGATTTTGACAATGTTGACTGGAACACTCTTTTTCAAATTCTAAAGGTGGCAGGGGTAAAATACAGGGAGCGAAAGGATATTTACAATTTGTACAGAAACCAGATGGCAGTTATAAGAGTCGAGGGACGTGAAAGGGAAGCAGTGGTTGGGAAGGGAGTGAGACGGGGTTGTAGCCTCTCCCCGATGTTATTCAATCTCTGTATTGAGCAAGCAGTGAAGGAAACAAAAGAAAAATTCGGAGTGGGTATTAAAATCCGTGGAGAAGAAATAAAAACTTTAAGGTTCGCCGATGACATTGTAATTCTGTCAGAGACAGCAAAGGACCTGGAAGAGCAGTTGTACGGAACGGACAGTGTCTTGAAAGGAGGATATAAGATGAACATCAACAAAAGCAAAACCAGGACAATGGAATTTAGCCGAATTAAGTCGGGTGATGCTGAGGGAATTAGATTAGGAAATGAGACACTTAAAGTAGTAAAGGAGTTTTGCTATTTGGGGAGCAAAATAACTGATGATGGTCGAAGTAGAGAGGATATCAAATGTAGACTGGCAATGGCAAGGAAAGCGTTTCTGAAGAAGAGAAATTTGTTTCTGAAAGTATTTGTATGGAGTGTAGCCATGTATGGAAGTGAAATATTGACGGTAAATAGTTTGGACAAGAAGAGAAAAGAATTTTTCGAAATGTGGTGCTGCTGAAGATTAAATGGGTAGATCACATAACTAAAGAGGAGGTATTGAATAGAATTGGGGAGAAGAGGAGTTTGTGACACAACTTTGGTACTGGAGAGCAGCGTGGAGGGTAAAAATCGTAGAGGGAGACCAAGAGATGAATACACTATGCAGATTCAGAAGTATGTAGGTTGCAGTAGGTACTGGGAGACGAAGAAGCTTGCACAAGATAGAGTAACATGGAGGGCTGGATCAAACCAGTCTCAGGACTGAAGACCACAACAACAACAACAATTTATGCACTATTAAAAATTTGTGCTGAACAACTAAAATGTGAGGTGACAAAAGTCGAGGAACAGCAGTCTGCACATATACAGATGGCGGTAGTTTCGTCACTCAGGTGATTCGTGTGAGAAGGTTTCCGAGGTGACTGTGAGCGCACGATGGGAATCAACAGATTTTGAACACGGAATGGTAGTTGGCAAGAGTGTGTCGTTAATACCAAATTTCAAGCATTACCTCTCTCCACGGACAACGCAGAGGCCGACGGCTTTTACTTAACGACCGAGAGCCGCGGCGTTCGCCCAGAGTTGTCTATGCTAACAGACAAGCAACAATGCATGACATAACCGCAGAAATCAATGTAGGACGTACGTCAAATGTACCGTTAGGACAGTACGGGGAAATGTCGCGTCAGTGAGCTGTGGCAGCAGACGACCGACGCGAGTACCTTTGTTAACAGCACGACGTCGTCTCCTGCGCCTCTCCTGCCACGGTGTCGTGGGGTTTCCTACCTTGGGGTTTGCTACGAGCAGTGGCGCACTGAACCTGTCAGAGGCCCGGGCCGGCAAAACAAATTGAGGCTCCCCTTGCTGCCCCCTCCCACCCTCCTCACCACACAGGATTTCTCCGAGAGTTTCAAACGCAAGCGGAAGGAAGTCCCACATTACTTATCACCTTCATATTGTTTCGTAATAATTTACAAGGTATGACGTTATTTTACGTACACTGAAAGTGACTGCTCTCGTAACGTCGTTGCTATTATTTAATTGCTTTGTTGCCCCTTATAAGACAGAAATCATTACATGATTCGAACAACAGAATGCAAGTAGTACATAGGCATGTTTAAATTTTTTATTTTTCATTTAATTTATTTTTATTTATTCTTTGTTGTTATTGTTGTTGTTCAACATTTACAGTATCAAATTGATAACCTTTTTTTCTTATCAATCGTAATTTCTTATTCAATTTTTGTAAAACGCCTAGAGATTGGAAACACCTTTTTAAATCTCCAGAGCCTTCATATGTTTTCATAATGTCTTTTTGTAGTGTTGGCAGAAGAGCCAACACTGTGTTTCTTGAGGAGGCCGAAATGCACGCGTTTAATTACACGCGCTGACTGGCGTGAGGTCTGAACAGGACAATATCTTGAGAAGTGCAAATAAAGTACGTAGATGAAGTAATACTTAACTTTAATCCACAATTGTAGAACATCTCTCTTGATGATACATGCTTCACATAATAATTATCAATTGAATACGGCGCCTTGCTAGGTCGTAGCAAATGTAGCTGAAGGCTATGCTAACTATCGTCTCGGCAAATGAGAGCGTAGTTGTCAGTGAACCATTGCTATGAACGTCGGCTGTACAACTGGGGCGAGTGCTAGTACGTCTCTCTAGACCTGCCGTGTGGTGGCGCTCGGTCTGCGATCACTGACAGTGGCGACACGCGGGTACGACGTATACTAATGGACCGCGGCCGATTTAAAGGCTACCACCTAGCAAGTGTGGTGTCTGGCGGTGACACCACACTTTTAATCCTTTGTCAAGGTCTATGTACCGTTTCTTTCTTTTTTGAAGAGGTAGGCCAATGGAATCTTTTTTAATTTCAAAAATAGCCTACTCCTTCAGTTTTGGAATCAGAAAGTACACATTTGGATGTTTCTGATTTATTGAGGAGTTCAGTTTTCTATGCCAACCTTCGACAGCATTCGTCGTTCTGTGTCGTTGGTTAAAAACATTCCACATTTCAATAGGTATATTAGGATTTTCCATCCACTGATCAACCATATAGTCTGCAAATGCTGTGATCCTCTCTCCGCTGGGCATTTGTTCCATTATTAAAAGCCACACTTCATCGACAGTCTTAAGTGGAAGATGTGCCACTGCAGCACACATGCAACAAAACAATCGTACTTCCTCCCTAGCCCTGTAGTCATCCGTTAATCCTAGTTCCTGAATCTTCTTCCACAGACACTGGTTAAAGTGAAAATTACAACTGGAAAGTTGTCTTTCAGGGAACACTGAATTCATTGCTTTATAATTGTAGCCATTTCAAAATCTAGCACTGCCGCTTTTGGTGACCACCCAGGCATCTTAGATTTCAATCCAGAGAAAAAGTCTTGTATATGAGTTTTGACTTTTGTCTGGCAGCAAAGGAAATAAAACAAGAAATATCTTAGTTGCCTCTTCCGTACTTCCGATGTTGACATGGATTGTGTACAATTGTTTGAACTGTTTCGAACAGCTTTCAAATGTCCCATCCATAAGCACAGTTCAGTTGTCACAAAGGATTTTCTCTGATTCTTCACAAGCAAATACTAGAAGTCTCTTGCCTGGACCGTCATCAGTCTTCAAAAAACTATTACCTTCCGTTAATTTCAAAAGGTCTTCGCTAAGGTGAATTTCCGAACTAGAGCCAGGGTTCTGCGTTGTCCGAATAGCTCCTCTTCTCGCCTTACACAATTGGGTCTTGGAGCTGTCATAATTCGGAATATATGCCACGAATTCTAATCCTTTATCTTACAAATCTTGAAATTCCTGCTTAAAAATTTGGTCTACAGGCACTGTCTTTTCTTCACGTACTCTTTTTCTGCAATTATGTTGTCTTTTCTTTATCTCCACATCTGTTTTGTCAGGTGGACAAGAATGTTGCTGTTGAGCAACGATTTCACAATTTGCAATTTTTAAACGGTCTTTGCACCTACTCCGTTCGTATTTGACGCACATCCAGTTCGTATATTCTTCATTTTTTCCTATAAATCCTTGAAAAGACACTGCCTCCCTTTCGTTGTTGTTATCTCTTCCATCGTGTACACTGCATAGAACAGAAGTCGTTTAGGAAAACGCACGGAACGAATACTATCGACGACGACATTGAGAAAAGGTGACAACACCTACACAGGGGGTGAGAGGCTGGGATAGACAAGTAGTGGGGGAGGCTCAGTTCGCAATCACCTCGTTAGGGAACCGGTTGCTCGGGACAGCTTCGAGACCTGTTGCATCCTTGTAGGAAACCCCACGATAGGAAACCCCACAGCCGGCCGGTGTGGCCGTGCGGTTAAAGGCGCTTCAGTCTGGAACCGCGTGAGCGCTACGGTCGCAGGTTCGAATCCTGCCTCGGGCATGGATGTGTGTGATGTCCTTAGGTTAGTTAGGTTTAAGTAGTTCTAAGTTCTAGGGGACTTATGACCACAGATGTTGAGTCCCATAGTGCTCAGAGCCATTTGAACTTTTTTTTTTTTTTTTTTTTTTTTGAAACCCCACGTAGCCCCTGCCACGGGAGTAGCTCAAAATCGCGCAGACGGTTCATAGCGACACATGCCATTGTCCTGCTGGAAAATGGCGCCACGATACAGTCACGTGAGATGTAACACATGAGGACGTAGGATGTCTGTGAGTACCTTTGTGCCGTCACAGTTCCCTGACGTGATGTCATACCCGATGAATCTCCACAGCATGACGGAAGCAATAACACTGCTGTGCCTCCACAAAACATTGGATGAATGGTTTCTCTCCCCAGGTCATCACCATACTCGCCGATGATGATCATGCAGGGGAGTGCAGAACTGCGATTTATCACTGAACACAAAAGTCGCCATTCATGAAACGTCCATGCTCCCTGGTAATTATACCACTCCGAAGTTTGTGTTGTCCGGGTCGTGTCCCCTTTCCCCCCCCCCCTCCCCCCCCCTACGGCCGCTCTACTAAAACCGTTTGCATTCTTAGATGTATTGTTTCTACATTTCTAAGCTAATTACCGAACAATAAATCCTGGGATGAAAACAGAGCCCCAAGAATGGCAAGGAATTCTGGAAAACTGCAAGTCATCTTTAACACAGGATACTTTTCGGTTGCCTTGACAGGGGCATATAAGGCGAACATCAACAAAAGAAGGATAGTGGAAAGTTGTCGAATTAAATTAGGTGATGCTAAGGGAATTAGATTAGGAAACGAGACACTTAGAGCAGTAGATGAGTTTTACTATTTGGGCAGCAAAATAACTGGGATGTAAAATGTAGGCTGGCAAAGGCAAGAAAAGCATTTCTGAAGAAGAGAAATTTGTTACCATCGAATATGGATTTAAGCGTTAGGAAGTATTTCCTGAAGGTATTTGTCTGGAGTGTAGCCATGTATGGAAGTGAAGCATGGACGATAAACAGTTTAGACAAGAAGAGAATAGAAGCTTTAGAAATGTGCAGCTACAGTGAGGAGGTACTGAACAGAACTGAGGAGACAAGGAATTTGTGGCACAACCTGACTTGAAGAAGGGATGGGTTGATTGGACACATTTGAGACATCAAGGGATCACCAGTTCAGTGTTAGAGGGAAGTTTGGATGGTAAAAATCGTACTGGGAGACCACGATATGAATACAGTAAGCAGATTCAGAAAGATGTAGTTTGCAGTAGTTATTCGGAGATGAAGAGGCAGCACAAGACAGAGTAGCAGGGAGAGCTACATCAAACCACTCTTTGGACTGAAGACCAAAAGAACTATTTTTCAGTTGCTTATTCGAGGGCTGTCCCACGTGGACGCGATTGCTTTCTGACCAACTGCAGAGAACATTTCAGGCAACGAAAGGAGCACATTCAAACGCTGTCCACACACAAAAAGAGACACGATTTGCGAGTCCACAGGTAAGAGAGACAAACCACACGACGACGAGTATGGCTCTATTACACTGTAGAAGTTCTTTGACTAATCTTGTAGAAGCTAGGACCACGCTCTAAGTCTCATAAAAACGCAGTGACGTCGAGGATTATATAAAACACTGAAACGTCCCCTTAGAAAAATTTATGAATTGCTGTGCTGGAAAACCTCTTACGTTATTTGCTTTTCAAACAGCTGAGCAAAACTGAACGTACTCAGACATTACTCTCTTTACTTATTCTGATCAACACTAAACTGACACACAATATTTTTCGCGCAATGCAATCTGACTTTGAAAAATCACTACAAAAGAATGGCCCTGACTAGCAATAACCTATACCTTTCATCAATCACTTACCTCACAAAAATCTTCGTTATTCGAATTAGTGCAATACAGCGAGCGCCAATACTGCCAGCTAAATAAAGATTCCAACTACTGAAGGCACTAACTACTGATAGGCATAGTTAGCAAATGAAAGATTTTGATACAGAACAAGCAATGTATTTACCTTAATAGTGTTCAAAAGTCTATATATATATATATATATATATATATATATATATATATATATATATATATATATATATATATATCAGTCCATGATATCAAATATTACAAATTTATTCTTTCAGATGGACACACGTCCAGATCGTCCGCTCTCAAAATTCCGCTATTTCTCTCCCCACGTCCACCACTGCTGGTGGCTCACCTCCAACTGCGCAACACTACGCGCTGTTAACATCCAACTGCCCAACACTACAATAGCAAATATTGCAACAACGTTAACCAGCCACAGACTGCACACAGCACAGCCAGTGATTTTCATACAGAGCGCTTCGTGGCGTTACCAATATAAAAACCTTAACAGCCTACTTACAACGCCATGTATAAAAGACTAACCACCAGTACCGGTTTCGCACTAGTAGTACCAAGTATTCTAGGCGGGGCTGCTCGTCTGGCGTACCGGTAAATTTGTTTACGGGCCACTGCGTAGAGTTATACATAAAATTCGGAAAACAATGTTAGGTAACTGAACATCATTAGTTTCATATAATTGAAATGATTTAAGCAAAGAATGCTAGGAAATGTCTTACGAGGCATGAATGGTTTCTGTTCCATATGTAATTGGCGTTTGGAGTGACATCTCCAGGCAGTGATGGAAGTACAACGTGGCGTAATTAATAGGTGCACATCCAATGTAAATATTTTATGCGAATGATATATATATATATATATATATATATATATATATATATATATATATATATATATGCCTGAATAACCTCACCCGTCACTCTGTCAAACTAAGGCGTAGCGATATACGGGGTGGTCCATCGATCGTGGCCGGGCCAAATACCTCACGAAATAAGCATCAAACGAAAAAACTACAAATAACGAAACTTGTCTAGCTTGAAGGGGGAAACCAGATGGCGCTATGGTTGGCTCGCTAGATGGCGCTGCCATAGGTCAAACGGATATCAACTCCGTTTTTTTTAAATAGGAACCCCCATTTTTTATTACATATTCGTGTAGTACGTAAAGAAATGTGAATGTTATAGTTAAACCACATTTTTAGCTATGGCGCTGTAATAGTCACAAACGTATAAGTACATGGTATCACGTAACATTCCGCCAGTGCGGACGGTATTTGCTTCGTGATACATTACCCGTGTTAAAATGCACCGTTTACCAATGGCGGAAAAGGTCGATATCGTGTTGATGTATGGCTATTGTGATCAAAATGCCCAACGGGCGTGTGCTATGTATGCTGCTCGGTATCCTGGACGACATCATCCAAGTGTCCGGACCGTTCGCCGGATAGTTATGTTATTTAAGGAAACAGGAAGTGTTCAGCCACAACTGAAACGTCAGCCACGACCTGCAACAAATGATGATGCCCAAGTAGGTGTTTTAGCTGCTGTCGCAGCTAATCCGCACATCAGTGGCAGACAAATTGCGCGAGAATCGGGAATCTCAAAAACGCCGGTGTTGAGAATGCTACATCAACATCGATTGCACCCGTACCATATTTCTATGCTCCAGGAATTGCATGGCGACGACTTTGAACGTCGAGTACAGTTCTGCCACTGGGCACAAGAGAAATTACGGGACGATGACAGATTTTTTGCACGCGTTCTATTTAGCGACGAAGCGTCATTCACCAACAGCGGTAACGTAAACCGTCATAATATGCACTATTGGGCAACGGAAAATCCACGATGGCTGCCACAAGTGGAACATAGCGGCCTTGGCGGGTTAATGTATGGAGCGGCATTATGGGAGGAAGGATAATTGGCCCCCATTTTATCGATGGCAATCTAAATGGCGCAATGTATGCAGATTTCCCACGTAATGTTCTACCGATGTTACTATAACATGTTTCACTGCTTGACAGAATGGCGATGTACTTCCAACATGATCGATGTCCGGCACATAGCTAGCGTGCGGTTGAAGCGGTATTGAATAGCATATTTCATGACAGGTGGATTGGTCGTCGAAGCCCCATACCATGGCCCGCACGTTCACCGGGTCTGACGTCCCCGGATTTCTTTCTGTGGGGAAAGTTGAAGGATATTTGCTATCGTGATCCACCGACAACGCCTGACAACATGCGTCAGCGCACTATCAATGCATGTGCGAATATTACGGAAGGCGAACTACTCGCTGTTGAGAGGAATGTCGTTACACGTATTGCCAAATGCATTGAGGTTAACGGACATCATTTTGAGCATTTATTGCATTAATGTGGTATTTACAGGTAATCACGCTGTAACAGCATTGTAACCTCCCCACAAAAATTTTAAAAGAAATGACAATATTTATTAGAAATGGGAACCAAACGTAACCTCCCTGCATGAAATGTACTGACAAAGACAATAAAATCTGAAATTCGCAATCTGACTCTGGTGTAAGCTCCCACAAAAAATATAATAAAAGATAATTCAGTGATAAGAAAATCTCAGTGATAATGATAACTCAATTAAACCGAAATATCGGTCTTTGGCCCTGTGCAAAAATCAGAATTAATTTCTTACCTCAGTATAACTGCATGTCAAATTTCTGCTCTTATTGTTGGCCACGGCTTGGAGGAAATGCATTGCAAATAATATTTTTTTTTTTTTTTTGAAATTTAACTGAAACTTTACTTTAAAGGAAATGGAAGGAAATCGTTGGTTCAATTAAATGCTTCTTTTGTAAAAAATTGCTTTGAAATCAAAATTATTATTGGGGCGATTATTGCACAAATTAGTTACAATTAATTTACATTATTACCTAAGGGCATTGCTGATTCATTACCTTGTTTAAAAAATAATATACCTCGTCCTGAATCTCGACCAGAATGCCATGTCGACGCCGGCCGACTCCTCACACACAACTGCACTGAGCTGCTACTACCGACATACTGCACTGCTCACAGACTGCCCACTGACAGACTGCTCGCAACTGTACTGCACGACGACTACTAACAGACTACTGGACGCAACTGAACTGAGCTACTGCTACCGACAGAGAGCTGCTCGCAACTCTCGCGCGGTCAAGCGCAGACTAACCACGATAAAAGGCTCTCTGGTCAAAGATTTTATCATGCCTCACCATCGCCGCTACGTTACATACGTGTTTCAGCATGCATTCTCAGAAGTGATAAGTTCACATAGGTACATGTATCACATTGGAACAACCGAAATACAATCTTCAAACGTACTTACGTTCTGTATTTAAATTTAAAAAACCTACCTGTTATCAACTGTTCGTCTAAAATTGTGAGCTATATGTTTGTGACTATTACAGCGCCATCCATCACAAAGTGAAAAAAAGTGGTCCAACTAAAACATTCATATTTCTTTACGTACTGCATGAATATGTAATAAAAAATGGGGGTTCCTATTTAAAAAAGAAAACGCCGTTGATATCCGTTTGACCTATGGCAGCGCCATCTAGCGGGCCAACCATAGCGCCATATGGTTTCCCCCTTCAAGCTAGACAAGTTTCGTTCTTTGTAGTTTTTTCATTAGATATTTGGCCCGGTCACTATCAATGTCAATGGCCTGACGTAGATTTGTAGCCCGTGACAGCGCTCCTGTTGTAAACCGTAGTACACACTGATTCATTGTTCAGACTTACAGACGCAATTCTTTGTCGCAGACTCTTTGTGGCAGACTAATTCGCCCTGCCACGAAAAGAATCGTGTCCGTATTTAGGCTTGATTGAAGGGAAGCAGGAAGCTGGAAGTTGACCAACTGTTTCGGTGCCGGAAAAACTTTATGTGAAAGAATCAAAGGTGCTTCCCTTGCTGAATTAGCTTTCCGGAAAATGTTTTACTTTTTGCATAAAAAATAAAAGCCATAGATTATGGGTTCGATTGTTTTCTTCGCCATGCAGTTGTTCTCAAATGATTGACTACGGTGCTTCGAAGTTAAGTAACTTACTGTTCGTTGCTCGAAGAATGTGCAATGAGTTATGAATGCGAACTGCGGCTGCAAATTTTTACATTAACACCCACCGAAGAGCCATTTAAGCCTCAGATGCGCAAATAAAATATTGTCAAACATTCGAATATTGTAATTTCATACTAATTACTATGTGAATTACACAGTACTTCATAAGGAATTCTGGATAGAAGCCGAATAGAAAGCTCATGACTACATCAAATTCAAGAACACTTAATATGCAGACTCTGTAATTGGTATGAAGATTTTCTGTTAACACTGCAGCCACTAATTATCTAAATTTTTTATTGACTACCAATGTTCACTAGAATTTATATTCCCCTCACTTTCTGTTCGCATTTTATGAGTTATTTCATCAAAGTTTGCAGTATAATAGGTCAGCAATGTAAATTACTTGCAACATCGTATCTAATTAAAGAGATATTATGCAGTCCTTTGTTAGAAATGTAAACATATACTGATTTTCAGCCCTAGAAATCACTTTGAACGGTTTGGTTACTATTAAATGAAAGCATATTGTCACTCCAATTTATGTTAGGAGAACGACGCAAGTTATAAATTAATTAAATATAATAAGCATTGTTACTTTCCGTATATTAACTTGTTTCATGCTTCTGAATTGTTTCTTTCACAAACTACCCATACATACCCGTCAGAAAATAATGTACGTAAGTTATGCCGTACACAGTTTATCTCTGTGTATTAATTTTATATTGTAATTTTGTAAATTTGCATCATAAACAATACTATTGATATATTAAACAGATGTGCGACAAAACTGTCGTTACGCAGAAGGCAGCTAGTTTTCAGAGTCAGCATGTTGTCACACTGAAACTCCAGTTGTTCATTGCCGCACACCACCTACGCACTAATAAAAGAATTCCTTGCAACTACAAAACTTTCATTGAAGATTTCCAAGACATGTACATCACATTCCGCAAGCCATCTAATGGTGTGTGGCGGAGGGTGCTTTCGGTACCACTATCTGATCCCTCCAACCCTGTTCCACTCGCGAATAGTGCGCGCGAAGAATGATTGTCGGTAATCCTCTGTATTGGCTCTAATTTCTCCTTGTGGTCAATGGTCGAGATGTATTTGGGGAGAAGTAATATGTTGTCTGACGCCTCCTGAAAACTGCTGTCCCGAAATTTCAGTAGTAAATCTCTCCGTGATGCACAACGTCTGTGTTACAACGTCAGCCAGTGGAGTTTGTTTTGCATCTCCGTAACGCTCTCTCGCCAGCTAAACGATCCCGTGATGAAACGCGCCGCTCTTCGTTGGATCTTCCATATCTCCTCTATCAGTCCTGCCTGATAGGGATCCCAGATAGATGAACAATACTCAAGAACAAGTGCCTTATAAGCCACTTCCTTCGTGGATGAGTTACATTTCCTTAAGATTCTTCCGGTGAATCTGAGTCTTGTGTCTGCTTTTCCCACTACCTGTTTATATGGTCATTCCACTTCAGGTCGCTCTGTATAGTTACGCCTAGATATTTTAGTGCAGACGCTGTCTCCAGCTGTTTGTCATCAATACTGTAGCTGTACAGTAGTCGATTTCTTTTCCTATGTATGGGCAATATGTTACATTTAATTACGTTCCGGGTCAACTGCCAGAGTCTGCACCATTCATCAGTTCTCTGCAGGTCGTTCTGCAAATTCTTACTATCTTTTGGTGTTGCTACTTCGGAAGTGAAACATGGACGGTAAATAGTTTGGACAAGAAGAGAATAGAAGCTTTCGAAATGTGGTGCTACAGAAGAATGCTGAAGATTAGATGGGTAGATCACATAACTAATGAGGAGGTACTGAATAGGATTGGGGAGAAGAGGAGTTTGTGGCACAACTTGACCAGAAGAAGGGATCGGTTGGTAGGACATGTTCTGAGGCATCAAGGGATCACCAATTTAGTATTGGAGGGCAGCGTGGAGGGTAAAAATCGTAGGGGGAGACCAAGAGATGAATACACTAAGCAGATTCAGAAGGATGTAGGTTGCAGTAGGTACTGGGAGATGAAGAAGCTTGCACAGGATAGAGTAGCATGGAGAGCTGCATCAAACCAGTCTCAGGACTGAAGACCACAACAACAACAACAACTTTGGTATAAACAACTGCATCATCTGCGAATAGCCCTAAAGAGCATCTGACGCTTTCTACTAGATCATTTATATATATTGTGAACAGGAACGATCCTATCACACTTCCCTGTGGTACTCCGGATATTACCTTTACATGTGTCGATTTAGTTCTGTTAAGAGTGACGTGTTGAGTTCTATCTGCAAGAAAGATTTGAATCCAATATACAATATTTCAAGCAAAGCACCTGTCTTGTAATGCTAGAGTTTCACAATACCAGATATCGCTCGATTATTCTATTGATTCACTGTTATTCTCTACGTATTCTTGAATTTGGTGGCTGTTTCTAAATCGGCTTTACTGTCTACATCTACATGGATACTGTGCAAGTCACATTTAAGTGCCTGGCAGAGGGTTCATCGAACCACCTTCACAATTCTCTATTATTCCAATCTCGTATTGCGCGCGGAAAGAACGAACACCTATATCTTTCCGTACGAGCTCTGATTTCTCTTATTTTATCGTGGTGATCATTTATCCCTATGTAGGTCGGTGTCAACAAAATATTTTCACATTCGGAGGAGAAAGATGGTGATTGGAATTTCATGAGAAGATTCCGTCGCAACGAAAAATGCCTTTCTCTTAATGATGTCCAGGCCAAATCCTGTATCATTTCAGTGACACTCTCTCTCAGATTTCGCGATAATACAAAACGTGCTGCCCTTCTTTGAACTTTTTCGATGTACTCCGTCTGTCCTACCTGGTAAAGATCCCACACAGCGCAGCAGTATACTAAAAGAGGACGGACAAGCGTAGTGTAGGCAGTCTCCTTAGTAGATCAGTTACATTTTCTTAGTGCTCTGCCAATAAAACGCAGTCTTTGATTAGCCTTTCCCACAACATTTTCTGTGTGTTCCTTCCAATTTAAGTTGTTCGTAATTGTAATTCCTAGGTATTTAGTTGAATTTACGGCCTTTATATTTGACTGATTTGTCGTGTAATCGAAGTTTAACGGATTCCTTTTAGCATTCATGTGGATGACCTCACACTTTCCTTTGTTTAGGGTTAACTGCCGATTTTCGCACCATTCAGATGTCTTTTCTGAATCGTTTCGCAGTTTGTTTTATCTTCTGATGACTTTACTATTCGATAAACGACAGCGTCATCTGCAAACAACCTAAGACGACTACTCAGATTGTCTCTCAAATCGTTTATATACATAAGGAACAGCAAAGGGCCTATATCACTACCTTGGGGAACGCCAGAAATCACTTCTGCTCTACTCGATGACTTTCCGTCTAGTGGTGCTATGATTTCTCCGAGATATTAAAAAGAGGACACGTATGAAATCGTCCCGTATCTCGTTTGCAGTGGCAGTCTTCTGATATTTTGATGTAAATTTCCCTTCAAATGAGTCTTCTCGTTTGATATTTGGAGTCATGTGAAGCTATCTCGTGTAACTTCTCTATGGGTTAGTTGGTTTCTTCACCAGTCTTAGTCAAGATAGCTAGATCTTCAACAAGGGCTGGGCACGTCTCTTTGATTCTCTATCCTGAGGGTCCCCATTCTATGATGGCTTTGTCTAACACTACGTTAAACAGAAGCGGTGAGAGTCCATCTCCTTGTCGAACTCTTGTACGTAATTTATTCAAAGGGATGTGACATTTCACCAAGAAGCTTTACTTTGTCTGTGAGAGTCTGGCAGATTAGTTCTCCACTCTGAGCGCTCCTAAAGTGTCCAAAATGGTTTGTTTGTCAACAGAATCATGCGCCTTATTAAGTTAGTTTTATCTTCCATCATTTGTAGTATTATGTTCACAACACAAATGTAATGTGAACATAATATGACTCGGTCAATATATATATATATCGCTTTTTGGGACACCCTACGTATACAGGGCGATACACGGAGATATGCAAATATTTTAATATGTTATTCTACAAGTAAAACTAAAGAAAAGGTCCGCAAGCGTTTAGTTACGGAGGTACGGCTAATAAACGATTTTGCCTGAAATTTAGCAACTTGTAACCTCCCCACAAAATAAAATAAATATAAATAATATTCACATTTAGTGTAACCTCCCAACAGTAAAAGTTCCGAAACCTCCCAACAGTAAAAAATATAACCATAACATTGACATGTAGCGTAACCTACCAATAATACAATGTGACAAACCTCTCGCTAAAATTGTCGCTCACTTGTAACCTTTCAATAATTGACTGTGAATTTAAACTGGTAAACTTTGGACGTCAGCAGTGCTGCGTCATGGCCGTGAAAATTCATTCTGAATAAATTGAAAAATCTTACCTCAATTAGGTCGCCGGATAACGCGTATATATCTGCTCCTATAAGAAATTTTTCTGGGGCAGCTCAGTGCAATGCTGGCCGATAGATTTGTCATGTATAAAAAGAAACAACTGATTTTTCTTTTCATTAATCGGGATGACCAAGGATTGGAGAAATTAGTAAATTCTTTAAATTGAAATGAATGATTATCAAAAGTTACTTTTGATCAGAAAGATTATTATTAAGAGATTTCTTTAGACGCATTTACATGGGACTTGGTATAACAATACTACATATGCGCGAGGCTGCTTTTACCTTATACTACAACGCTCAGGCTCCGCCATCGCTCCACCACGACCGGCCCAGCCAACACGATACACCAGACTGCTAGCAACTACTTACTACTAACACACAGTTCCTACTGCAATCAACACTGCTCTTTGGTCTGAGATTCTCTTATAGCTAACATATCGCAGGCAGCGCATGAGCAATCCATCAAAATTACATCTGCTCGAGTGCACTAGCAACAAATTCCTTAATCATGGACCTCTTACAAACTCCGCTAATATGAAGTCATCGCCAAATTGTATGAGGTTAAAGTTAAGCACGATTTCCATTTAATTTGTTGTTATTGGTCTGGCGGATCTAGTAAAATATGTTCCAGATGTGTATCTGCAGTAGTTTTCCAGAACATCCAGACGAGCAAAGATTATTATACAAGTAAATTTGTTTACTTTCCACTAAGAATGTAGAAACGTTTTCGTCATTGTTGGCAACCGTTAAAGAGTTGTTTCAGTCGTTTCCTAATCTTGAACGAGTTAGTTTTCCGTATTGTTCTGTGAAAGAACATAGTAAAAACGGTGTATTTACGTGAAACCCCATAGTAACGTAGTTTGTAGATTATCTATGAAATGGGAACGCCGTTCATATTTACGAGAGAGGAATTCACCGATATGGTGTTTATTTATGGCAAATGTGATGGTAATGCTACGGGTGCAGATAATAAATATCGCGTATCCAACTCGGAATATTCCAAATGCACGAACCATTAGCGGAGTATTTCGAATATTATGGGAGACAGGTTCTCTACCTAGCGTTCATAATTAGTACGAGCGCTTTATACGGGAAGACGATGATGAAGATATTATGGATGCTGCTCAACGTTGCCCGGGTACCAGTACACGACGTATCTCTCAACGTTTAGGCATTTCACAAACTAAGGTAGGGCGTACACTGAAGTACAATAATTTGTATGCTTACCATAAACAAAAAGTGTATTATTTACATCCGGGAGAACCTGCCCTTCGCTTGGATTTGTGTAACTGGTTAAATACTAATCGGCAGTTACACAAATACGCCACTGGCCATTAAAATTGCTACACCAAGAAGAAATGCAGATGATAAACCGGTATTCATTGGACAAATATATTATACTACAACTGACATGTGATCACATTTTCACGCAATTTGGGTGCATAGATGCTAAGAAATCAGTACCCAGAACAACCACCTCTGGCCGTAATAACGGCCTTGATACGCCTGGGCATTGAGTCAAACAGAGCTTGAATGGCGTTTACAGGTACAGCTGCCCATGCAGCTTCAACACGATACCACAGTTCATCAAGAGTACTGACTGGCGTATTGTGACGAGCCAGTTGCTCGGCCACCATTTACCAGACGTTTTCAATTGGCGAGATATCTGAAGAATGTGCTGGCCAGGGCAGCAGTCGAACATTTTCTGTATCCGGAAAGGCCTGTACAGGACCTGCAACATGCGGTCGTGCATTATCCTGCTGAAATATAGTGTTTCGCAGGGATCGAATGAAGGGTAGAGCCACGGGTCGTAACACATCTGAAATGTAACGTCCACTGTTCAAAGTGCCGTCAATGCGAACAAGAGGTGACCGAGACGTGTAACCAATGGCACCCCATACCATCACGCCGGGTGATACGCCAGTACGGCGATGACGAATACACGCTTCCAATGTGCTTTCACCGCGATTTCGCCAAACACGGATGCGACCATCATGATGCTGTAAACAGAACCTGGATTCATCCGAAAAAATGACGTTTTGCCATTCGTGCACCCAGGTTCGTCCTTGAGTACACCATCGCAGGCACTCCGTCTATGATGCAGCCTCAAGGGTAACCGCAGCCATGGTCCCGCAGTCCATGTTGCTGCAAACGTCGTCGAGCTGTTCGTGCAGATGGTTGTTGTCTTGCAAACGTCCCCATCTGTTGACTCAGGGAATGAGACGTGGCTGCGCGATCCGTTACAGCCATGCGGATAAGATGCCTGTCATCTCGACTGCTAGTGATACGAGGCCGTTGGGATCCAGCATGGCGTTCCGTATTACCCTCCTGAACCCACCGATTCCTTATTCTGCTAACAGTCATTGGATCTCGACCATCGCGCGCAGCAATGTCGCGATCCGATAACCCGCAATCGCGATAGGCTGCAATCCGACCTTTATCAAAGTCGGAAACGTGATGGTACGCATTTCTCCTCGTTACACGAGGCATCACAACAACGTTTCCCCAGGCAACGCCGGTCAACTGCTGTTTGTGTATGAGAAATCAGTTGGAAACTTTCCTCATGTCAGCACGTTGTAGGCGTCGCCAATCGGCGCCAACCTTGTGTGAATGCTCTGAAAAGTTAATCATTTGCATATCACTGCATCTTTTTCCTGTCGGTTAAATTTCGCGTCTGTAGCACGCCATGCTCGTGGTGTAGCAATTGAATGACCAGTAGTGTACATTTTATTTACTGATGAGACACAGTTTACTCGAGACGGTATAAACAATTTGCTTAACGAGCACATATAGTCTGAAGCAAACCCACATGCAACAGTACAACGCAGTTTCCAGCAGCGATTTAGTATAAATATGTGGTGTGATATAATCAACACACACTTTATTGGACCATTCGGTTTCCCAGGACGTGCAACTGGTGAGACGTACCTACAGTTTATGAGGACAAAGTCAGTTCACGTGAGGCATTACTTGCTCGCAATATGAATGCAAGAAAATGGTTCAAATGGCTCTGAGCACTATGGGACTCAACTGCTGAGGTCATTAGTCCCCTAGAACTTAGAACTAGTTAAACCTAACTAACCTAAGGACATCACACACATCCATGCCCGAGGCAGGATTCGAACCTGCGACCGTAGCGGTCTCGCGGTTCCAGACTGCAGCGCCAGAACCGCGCGGTCACTTCGGCCGGCTATGAATGCAAGACACGAAATTAAGAACAACACTGTGAAACTGAAACGAGCAACAAAATCTGTTCAATAGACGTGCAGCTGAATGCATTGAACTCGTTGGAGACATTTTTGAACATTTATTGTGAATCTGTATGTACACTGTAAAACTTCCTTAACAGTGAGCATTGTTTTCCGGTTTAACATGAATTCACGTGTGCTATGGTATTAATAAAATCAGATTGTCTGGCACATTCATACAGTTTCAGCTACCATTATTACCATCATTTTTCCAAAATTAAATTATCTGCAATTTACGTTGAAAACTTTGTGCAATTGTCTGGAATTTAAAAAGCAAATTGGACCAAGTCGTTAATAAATTAAAAATTTTACGTAATTACGTCTTTGCTTCTCTGGATGTTTTTGAAAGCTGCTGCAGATACACATCAGAGACATGTTGTTTAGATTTACCAGACCAATAACAACAAAATAATGGTAATTGTGCTTTACTTTAACGTCATACAATTTGGCGATGGCTTCATACTAGCGTGTTGCTACATTTCAGGCAAAATCTTTTATTAGCCGTAACTCCGTGACGAAACATTTGCGGACTTATATTTATATGAAATTTTTTCTTTAGTTTTACTTGTAGAATAACGTATTAAAATATTTGCATACCTCAAGCTTTAAAGACAAGTGCTTTACACAAAGACAAAAAAAGTGTAGTAAACATAGGCTCTAAAGTGTATGCCTTGAGCTGTGAACAAATGTTCATCTTCGATACAATGAAACAGACCTCTTCTACTGCAAGGACATCCCTTTCCATATTCTGGGAGGAGGTAGTATAAACCAAACCAAGAACCAGTAAACGTGGGGTCTAAAACGCATACTTCTAGGGGCTATGGGCACTTGTTCATCTTCGATAGCGTGAAACACACCTCTTCTGCTGACTATGTGCTCGTAGCTCTATGCATTTTAGAGACCATGTTTACTGGACTTTTTTTCTTGTTTTAGTGTAATGAACCTGCCTCTTAACTGGCAGAAGAGATATTTTATTGACAATTTTATTAGAATCGTAGGTTCAAAAATGGCTCAAATGGCTCTGAGCACTATGGGACTTAACTACTGAGGTCATCAGTCCCCTAGAACTTAGAACTACTTAAACCTAACTAACCTAAGGACATCACACACATCCATGCCCGAGGCAGGATTCGAACCTGCGACCGTAGCGGTCACGCGGTTCCAAACTGGCGCGCTTACAAGGGAACATCCCCACCGCACCCCCCTCAGATTTAGTTATAAGTTGGCACAGTGGATAGGCCTTGAAAAACTGAACACAGATCGATCGAGAAAACAGGAAGAAGTTGTGTGGAACTATGAAAAAATAAGCAAAATATACAAACTGGGTCGTCCATGTGTAATATAGGCAATATTAATGGCAGTCTGAAACGAGGAGCGCCGTGGTCCCGAGGTTAGTGTGAACAGCTGCAGAACGAGAGGCATTCAGTTCAAATCTTCCCTCGACCGAAAATTTTAACTTTTTATTTTCAGTTTATGTGAAAAACTCTTATGTTTCCATCACTTTTTTTGGAGTGATTATTACATCCACAAGAAAACCTAAATCGGGCAAGGTAGAAGAATCTTTTCACCCACTCGCCAAGTGTACTAGTTAGGTGGGTCGACAACATATTCCTGTCATGTGACGCACATGCTGTCACCAGTGTCGTATACAAAATATCAGACGTGTTTTCCTGTGGAGGAATCGGTTGACCTATGACCTTGCGATCAAATGTTTTCGGTTCCCATTGGAGAGGCACGTCCTTTCGTCAACTAATCACACGGTTTTGCGGTGCGGTCGCAAAACACAGACACTAAACTTATTACAGTGAACAGAGACGTCAATGAACGAACGGACAGATCATAACTTTGCGAAAATAAAGAAAGCAAAATTTTAGGTCGAGAGCAGATTTGAACCAAGGACCTCCCGTTCCGCAGCTGGTTTACGCTAACCACGGGACCACGGCGCTCCTCGCCACACATTGCCCTTAATATTGCCTACCTTACGCATGGACGACCCAGTTTGTGTATTTTGCTTATTTTTTCATAGTTCCACACAACTTCTTCCTGTTTTCTCGATTGATCTGTGTTCAGTTTTTCAAGGCCTATCCACTGTGCCAACTTATAACTAAATCTGAGGGGGGTGCGATGGGGATGTTTTCTTGTTAGAACCGCACTGCCACACCGGCCGGCGAATCGTAGGTATTTTAAAAGTGGGAGTGAGGGCAAGTTATATTTGGGGTAGGGGATAAATAGTAACAAACTGAGATTCCCCTTCCCCCTATGAACGAACCCTGATTCATCGCCTGCGTACAGTTATCCGATAGCGAGCAATTAATATGAGTACGGTACAACGGGCATTCGGCTGAAATCGACCGATTAAATATGGCGCGAACATAAGCATTAGGCTACGCTACAGATCACTCTGTTACCACAACCTTTATTTGTCATTCACATTCGTTGGCTTCCCCAACTCACAATCGAATTACTGTTTCACCTTTCAGCCTTACCTAGACCTCAAGCTACAGTACAGATCAGTCTGTCAACAAAACCAAATCGACCAATTTTGGCTGATCGCTAGCTGTGCCGTACTCAGATTAGCGACTCATTACCCGATGGTCGTGGGCGTCTTTCAGTGGCTCATTGTACCTTTCGTAAACATTCACTGTGAAACAGTTAAAAATTTGGTGAGACGTCGTAAATATTTACATAAACTTCGCATCTGTAGAGCGCCTTGAATAAGTAAACACGAAAATGCAGTCGTTTTTCATTCGCATTTGGATATATTGGACATATCGTGGTATTACAATTTATGAACGAGAAAGGAAAACATAAATTGTATGAACACTGAGGTACAAAAGTCATGATGGGATACTTTCCAACATTGTGTCAGATCTCCTTTTGCCCAGGGTACTGCAGCAACTCGACGTGGCAAGGGCTAAACAAGTCACTTGAAGTCCCTGCAGAAATAATGAGCTATGCTGGCTCTATTGCCGGCCATGATTGCGTTAAGTGTTTCCGGTGCTGGATTTTGTGCGCAATTTTGGAAGTTGTCTGTAAACTTACAAAGGAATAAGAAAAAAAAAGTCTTTAGGCAAAATGCGACATTTCGTAGCGGGACCTCATGATAACAGCTGTGCAAAACAGGTTCTGCACGCCGGCGTCTCACGCGCGTTGGGTCGTTGCCACCAGTGGCAGGAAGGACAGCTGTGGTTACGTCACGCGGCAAGTGGAGCGCCTGTTACGCAACAGCCGAGCATGCGCTGTAAGCCCCGCATCGCTCTGAGACGGCAGATGGCTCTTGTGCAGTCTACGCGCACCTGCTTGCCTATCTGGTTGCCTACACACACGAAAGACGCAGCCACGCCGCTGCAAATCATGTGTAGGACGAGCCAGCTTGCAGCAACGGATTCAGGATTCGGTTCTGTGCGTCGGAGGGGTGAGGGGGAGATTGGGAGGAAAGGGGGGGGTGGGGGTGGCGACGAGTTTGTTTATCTCTTTTCTCCTTTTCCCCAAATATAATTTGCCGTCAAATCTACCGGGTGATCAAAAAGTCAGTATAAATTTGAAAACTGAATAAATCACGGAATAATGTAGATAGAGAGGTACAAATTGACACACATGCTTGGAATTACATGGGGTTTTATTAGAACCAAAAAAATACCAACGTTCAAAAGATGTCCGACAGATGGCGCTTCATCTGATCAGAATAGTAATAATTAGCATAACAAAGTAAGACAAAGCAATGATAATATTCTTTACAGGAAATGCTCAACATGTCCACCATCATCCCACAACAATAGCTGTAGCCAAGGATATGTTGTGACCAGCACTGTAAAACATGTCCGGAGTTACGGTGCGGCATTGGCGTCAGATGTTGTCTTTCAGCATCCCTAGAGATGTCGGTCGATCACGATACACACGGACTGAGGTCTGGACCTGGGAAGCCAAGCATGACGAAAGTGGCGGCTGAGCACACGATCATCACCAAATCGACGCACGCAAGAGATCTTTCATGCGTCTAGCAATATGAGGGTTTTTTTTTTTTTTTTTTTTTTTTTTTTTTTTTTTTTTTTTTTGGGTTCTAATAAAACCCCATGTCATTCCAAGCATGTGTGTCAATTTTTAGCTCTCTATCTAAATTATTCCGTGGTTTACTAAGTTTTCAAATTTATACCGGCTTTTTGATCACCCGGTACATTAATTCTGTCGATCCCCCTTTTCATGTGCCACAGATGTCTAAGATACTAATAACAGTAAAATAACAGTATGTTTTAATATAATAATAGTAATTTATTCAGATGAGACCGCAGAACATTGTTTTAGCATATTTTACAAGAAACTGCAACTCAGAAAAATTCATCATTTTAAACGCATCTGCCCAAAAATTTCACAAGTTCATGTGTCACGCAGTTGATTTAAAGACTGCAACAGCAACAAACTTTCACATAATTTTATTCATCCATAGATCACTTTTACAAGGATATTGGACATATCGTGGTATTACAATTTATGAACGAGAAAGAAAAACATAAATTGTATGAACACTGAGGTACAAAAGTCATGATGGGATACTTTCCAACATTGTGTCAGATCTCCTTTTGCCCAGGGTACTGCAGCAACTCGACGTGGCAAGGGCTAAACAAGTCACTTGAAGCCCTGCAGAAATAATGAGCTATGCTGGCTCTATTGCCGGCCATGATTGCGAAAGTGTTGCCGGTGCTGGATTTTGTGCGCAAACTTACCTTTCAGTTATGCCCCATAAATATTCAATGGGATTCATGTCGAGCTGTTTCGGTGGCCGAAACATTAGCTAGAACTGTCCAGAATGTTCGTCAAACTAATCCAGAACATTGTCATCCAAAATAATTCTATCGTTGTTTGGGAACATGACGTACATGAATGGCTGAAACATGTCTCCAAGTGGCCGAACATACCCATTTCAATCAATGATGGGTTCTCCGACTGAAGTGGCCGAGCGGTTCTAGGCGCTACAATCTGGAACCGCGCGACCGCGACGGTCGCAGGTTCATACGTTCATCTGCGGTTATTTCAAGAAGTGTTGTTTGTCTGTAAGCGCTGACAACGCCGCTCCTCTCGGTCTTTAAGTGAAGGCCTCGGCGAGTGCGTTGTCTGTGGTGAGAGGTATTCTCGGCTCACTCTTGACACTGTGGATTTCTGAATATTGAATTCCCTAACGATTTCCGAAATGGAATGTCCCATGCATCTCGCTCCAGCTACCATTCAATTCAAAGTCAATTAATTGCCGTCGTGCAGCCTTAATCACGTCTGTATCTTTTCACACGAATCACCTGGGTACAAACGACGGCTCCAGCAATGCACTGTCCTTTTATACTCGTGTACTCGATACTACCGCCATTTGTATATGTGCATCTCGCTATTGTACGACTTTGTGTCATCTCAGTGTACAGCTTTGGGAATGACGTTTTCCAGAAAGGAACAGAAAAAAACATAGTGTGGAAGTTTTATATGAAGCAGTAGATATTTTATTATCATCATCATAATTTTTTGTGTTCAATTGTTTACGAAATGGTAGTTGGCCAAATGTTTGGGTGTAACGAAAACATGACAGTATGGATTTTTGTTCAAATTTTCTTGGTCAACCAAAGAGTGGAAAATGGACAAAATAAATGTTTGAACTGGCTCAGAGCACTATGGGTTCAAAATGGCTCTGAGCACTATGGGACTCAACATCTGTGGTCATAAGTCCCCTAGAACTTAGAACTACTTAAACCTAACTAACCTAAGGACATCACACACATCCATGCCCGAGGCAGGATTCGAACCTGCGACCGTAGCGGTCACGCGGTTCCAGACTGAAGCGCCTATAACCGCACGGCCACACCGGCCGGCAGAGCACTATGGGACTTAACATCTGAGGTCATCAGTCCCCTAGAACTTAGAACTACTTAAACCTAACTAGCCGCGCGGGATTAGCCGAGCGTCCGCAGCTCGTGGTCGTGCGGTAGCGTTCTCGCTTCCCGCGCCCGGGTTCCCGGGTTCGATTCCCGGCGGGGTCAGGGATTTTCTCCGCCTCGTGTTGAATGGGTGTTGTGTGCTGTCCTTAGGTTAGTTAGGTTTAAGTAGTTCTAAGTTCTAGGGGACTGATGACCATAGATGTTAAGTCCCATAGTGCTCAGAGCCATTTGAACCATTTATTGACTAGCCGAGAGGTCTCAGGCGCTGCAGTCATGGACTATGCGGCTGATCCCGGCGGAGGTTCGAGTCCTCCCTCTAGCATGGGTGTGTGTGTGTGTGTTTGTCATTAGAATAACTTAGGTTAGGTAGTGTGTAAGCTTAGGGACTGATGACCTTAGCAGTAAAGTCCCTTATGATTTCACACACATTTAAACATTTCAAAACCTAACTAACACAAGGACATCACAAACTTACATGCCCGAGGCACGATTCGAACCTGCGACCGTAGCGGGCGCGCGGTTCCAGACTGAAGCGCCTAGAACCGCTCGCCCACACCAGCCGGCCGAAAATGGACAAATGGGGTATCAAGTTGAGCAGCTTGGTGTCTAGTTTAAGAAAAGAAGTTTATTTGTTTTAAAGGACTCAGGTTAATTAGGAAATACCTGATTAGTGATTTGAAGGAAAATTACTCTGTTGAGTTTTGTCCCAATTTTCATGACCAAAAAAGAGTGGGAAACGGACAAATGGGGTATCAATATGTCCAGTGTGAGGTCTAGTTTCCCAAAAAAATGGGTTTAAGCGCTTGAAAGTAATCAGGTTAATTAGAAAAGTAAAATAGTGGTTTGAGGGACAATTTTTGTCCGAATTTTCGTAGACAAACGAAGTGTAGCATGCTGGGCAAGTTGGGGAGTGTGTGAGTGCTGATGACAGACCGCGGGGCAAACACTGTCAACGATTACAAATTTATTGACCTTGACAGCTGGAGTAGCGAGGCAGGCAGGCCTCTCCTCGCGACGCCTGCTGGGGCGGGGCGGCAGCTGGGCTGGCACCTCACGCTGCTGGACGGAGCCGCTAGCAGGTGCCCAACTTGCCTTCCGCGCACCGCGCATGCGCCACTTCAGACCTCTCTGGAAAGTTCCAGACGCTGTCATTACACCCATATAACCGGAACAACGTGCTAGTCCCGGCAGTCAGTGATTTCAGCTCCTGATGACGGTGGGGGAGACAGATTTCGAAACCTCGAGTGTTTTAGTCAAAATGACGCGTTTGAGAACCGAGAAGATTTTATTGAACCATGCTACCGATTCCGAGGACACAGACCTATAATTTCACTGCCCTCCCCTAAGAAAAGTACACTACTGGACATTAAAATTGGTACACCAAGAAGAAATGCAGATGATAGACGGATTGGACAAATATATTATACTAGAACTGACATGTAATTACATTTTCACGCGATTTGGGTGCATAGATCCTGAGAAATCAGTACCCAGAACAACCACCTCCGGCCGTAATAACGGCCTTGATACCCCTGGGCAAATAGTCAAACAGAGCCGCGCGGGATAAGCCGAGCGGTCTCGGGCGCTGCAGTCATGGGCTGTGCGGCTGGTCCCGGCGGAGGTTCGAGTCCTCCCTCGGGCATGGGTGTCTGTGTTTGTCCTTAGGGTAATTTAGGTGAAGTAGTGTGTAAGCTCAGGGACTGATGACCTTAGCAGTTAAGTCCCATAAGATTTCACACACATTTGAACATTTGAGTCAAACAGAGGTTGGATGGCGTGTACAGGTAAAGCTGCCCATGCAGCTTCAACACGATACCACAGTTCATGAAGAGTAGTGACTGGCGTACTGTGACGAGCCAGTTGCTCGACCACCATTGGTTCAAAATGGTTCAAATGGCTCTGAGCACTATGGGACTTAACTTCCGTGGTTATCAGTCCCCTAGAACTTAGAACTACTTAATCCTAACTAACCTAAGGACATCACACACATCCATTCCCGAGGCAGGATTCGAACCTGCGACCATAGCGGTCACGCGGTTCCAGACTGAAGCGCCTAGAACCGCACGGCCACACCGGCCGCCCCGACCACCATTGACCAGACGTTTTCAATTGGTGAGTGATCTGGAGAATGTGCTGGCCAGGGCAGCAGTCGAACATTTTCTGTATCCAGAAAGGCCCGTACAAGACCTACAACATGCGGTCGCGCATTATCCTGCTGAAATGTAGGGTTTCGCAGGGATCGAATGAAGGGTAGAGACACGGGTCGTAACACATCTGAAATGTAACGTCCACTATTCAAAGTGCCGTCAATGCGAACAAGAGGTGACCGAGACGTGTAACTAATGGCACGTCATACCATCAAGCCGGGTCATACGCCAATATGGCGATGACAAATACACTCTTCCAATGTGCGTTCACCGCGATGTCGCCAGACACGGATGCGACCATCATGATGCTGTAACCAGAACCTGGATTCATCCGAAAAAATGACCTTTTGCCATTCGTGCACCCAGGTTCGAAACTGAGTACACCATCGCAGGCGCTTCTGTCTGTTATGCACCGTCAAGTGTAACCGCAGCCATGATCTCCGAGCTGATAGTTGATGCTGCTGCAAACGTCGTCGAACTGTTCGTGCAGATGGTTGTTGTCTTGCAAACGTCCCCATCTGTTGATTCAGGGATCGAGACGTGGCTGCACGATCCGAGCAGCCATGTGGATAAGATGCCTGTCATCTCCACTGCTAGTGATACGAGGCCGTTGGGATCCAGCACGGCGTTCCGTATTACCCTCCTGAACCCACCGATTCCATATTCTTCTAACAGTCATTGGATCTCGACCAACGCGAGCAACAATGTCGCGATACGATAAACCGCAATCGCGATAGGCTACAATCCGACCTTTATCAAAGTCGGAAACGTGATGGTACGCATTTCTCCTCGTTGCACGAGGCATCAAAACAACGTTTCACCATGCAACGCCGGTCAACTGCTGTTTGTGTATGAGAAATCGGTTGGAAACTTTCCTCATGTCAGCACGTTGTAGGTGTCGCCACCGGTGCCAACCTTTTGTGAATGCTCTAAAAAGCTAACCATTTGCATCTCACAGCATCTTCTTCCTGTCGGTTAAATTTCGCGTCCATAGCACGTCATCTTCGCGGTGTAGCAATTTTGATGGCCAGTAGTGTATATTAATATTCTCTATTTGCAACCAGAAATACACCTTTCATAAAGCAATCATAAATCAACATTTTTAGTCTATCTAAATGAAAGAAGAATTTATGTGATTTCTGCTGTTGCAAATTCGATGCCACGTAATTTATATTAGATGCATACTTTGTAACTTTTAGCAAAATGCAAGTTGAACTCAAGTCATCTGACAAATGGTTTCTTAGCGAGTCTTTAAAAGAAAAGAACGTTTAGGACATGGGATACACAGCTGACTCACTATACTTCATTGCATGAGGGTTCAAGCCTCGTTGCAGTTATTGTTTTTTTCTTTGTTTAAGTTAGAACACCTACAGCTTTTAAATGTAAAATATATGCTAATCGACACCTATCTATTAATAATTTTAATTAAAAATACACATATTCCTCTTTCTAATTACATACTGAATTTCCAGTTTTCATTGCAAATATAAATTCTTAATTGTCGATATTTTATAGAAGATTGTTAATAAAGTTTGTTTAAATTAAGAAAACATAAATTACATTTTTAGGACAAAAATGGATAATCATTCGTTATTTGGTTTATGATCAGCGTATTATACACAGATGTTTTACACGAATCAGAATGATAAGCATCGTGGAAACACGAACAACAATAATTTTCACAGCGTTGAGAACACCATTCAAAAGCAGGCATTTTTGCAGTTGCCACCATACCAGTGCAATATGAAGACAACAGATGTGGTGTCACCGCCAGACACCACACTTGCTAGGTGGTAGCCTTTAAATCGGCCGCGGTCCGTTAGTATACGTCGGACCAGCGTGTCGCCACTGTCAGTGATAGCAGACCGAGCGCCACCACACGGCAGGTCTAGAGAGACTTACTAGCACTCGCCCCAGTTGTACAGCTGACGTTCATAGCAATGGTTCACTGACAAGTACGCTCTCATTTGCCGAGACGATAGTTAGCATAGCCTTCAGCTACATTTGCTACCACCTAGCAAGGCGCCGTATTCAATTGATATTTATTATGTGAAGCATGTATCATCAAGAGCGATGTTCTACAATTGTGGATTAAAGCTAAGTATTATATGAACTACTTACTTTATTTGCTACTATTAATTCCTTTAACTGTTCCAGACCTTGCGCCAGTCAGCGTGTAATTAAACGCGTGCATTTCGGCATCCTCTAGCAACACAGTGTTAGCTCTTATGCCAACACTACAACAGAACTAATCTGCAGCCAGGTTCCAGGTAATTGTCGAGAGAAATTACAAGACATTTAAACTGCCAAATGTACTGGAAGTGATGCACTAAGATTTGTCATACATGAGTGCCCAGCACTGGCGGGACACAGAACTGCGTATCATAAAAGGAGGGAATGTGGTGCTTCGTTGGTTTCGTGGATTCCGTTGTCGATCTACGCGTTATCAGTATGTGAAATGGGAGGTCCAGTACTTAAATGTATTTCTCGGATTCGGATATGGAAGATATTGAGAGAATATCAGGCGGCTGAATGTAAGTAATACCTTCAGTGGCTTCAATATTTAACTGTACTGTGAAATCCCTGCAATGTGATTTTGTGTCACACATCTCTCGTGCAGAACAGAAACCCTGTATTCAAATTAGGAATTTTCATCACTCTTGGTTTTAATTATGATACTGTGTTTGCTAAGGACGAGAGCCTGCTATGTTTTCCGTCTTGCCCCCTAAGAGGTGTGCGGTATTGCTGGAGTTTTGCCGGATATTATTTCATTCTCTTAAAAATTAAATGACCTTCGAAGCTGTATTGTTTCTTTGCTCGTCACTGCTTACGTCGTGACTGCAACTTCTCACGTCATTGCGGGTTAGTTGGACCAGCTGGTTAGCCAGTGCTGTCCGACTTAAATGCGCTGCTAAAGTTGCCCCGTGCAATCGCTAGTCGATGTATGCGTAACGCACAGCATAAAACGTTCAAATGGCTCTGAGCAGTATGGGACTTAACTTCGAAGGTCATCAATCCCCTAGAACTTAGAACTACTTAAACTTAACTAACTCAAGGACATCACCCATATCCATGCCCGTGGCAGGATTCGAACCTGCGACCGTAGCAGTCGCGCGGTTCCAGACTGTAGCGCCTAGAACCGCTCGGCCACCCGGGCCGGCAAAACGTATCCTTATTATCGTACTTGACTGTACTGAATTGAGCTTGGCTTTCGCTCCGTGTGAAACGAAGTCCAATGAGATTCCAGCAAACGCGAAGAATACATAATGTAATGTTTACATCAGGTTTATTCTTATGATGAACACAGTGTAGTTATCACCACAGTCATTTGAAGACGGTGCTTTAGGCCAGGAACGAAACAGTGTTTCTCGTTTTCGATGTCTGTATTATTTCTCTAGGCGGCGTGTTTGATTCTACGAGACAGAATGTAACTAGTTGCGATAGGGCGCGGGAAATGGATATGGGTATCACCATTCCACTAAGCAGACGCAGTAGGAGCATTTACGGAAAGCGTGTGATCGAGCCAGAATCTGTACTACGCAGCTGTTGCTGTTGCTGCTGCAGCCGTATTGTGCGAGTTAGACAAGGCGACTGCCAATGTCGCCCTCCCATGCTCGCCTGCCAATCATTTTGTTATTATGATGGAGATATACACATTCAGAAATGGTACTAAAAACAAATAAAAAAGGTCGAAGCACCACAGAGGAATTATCCGAATGGGACGGGGATCGGTGGACGAGACAAATAAATGATTACAATTCAGAAAAATTGGATGAGTTAATCAAGGGAAATAGTCGCAGAAACTGAGTAAGTCAATAACTCATTGTACTCTTCTGGCCCTTATGCAAGCAGTTATTCAGCTTGACATGGATGGACAGAGTTGTTGGGTGTCCTTCTGAGGGGTATCGTTCAAATTCGGCCCAACTGGGGCGTTAAACAGTCAAAATCCCAAGCTGCTGTAGTTGGAGGGTCCAGCCCATAATGCTCCAATCGTTCTCCGTTGTGGAGAGATCCGGCGACCTTGCTTACCTAGGTAGGGTTTGGCAAACACGAAGTCAAGCAGTAGAAACACTCGTCATGTGCGGGCGGGCATTATCTTGCTGAAATGTAAGCCCATGGTGGCTTGCCACGAAAGGCGACAAAGCGGGGCGTAGAATATCGTCGACGTACCGCTGTGCTGTAAGGGTGCCTCGGACGACAACGAAATGGACCCTACCTTGAAATTAAATAGCTCACCTGGCCATCACTCATGGTTAAGGTGACCAGATGCAGTTGTTTAAAAAGGAGGACAAACAGCTTCAAAAAGGAGGACAAAGGAAAAAAAACGAGGACACATCAAACGGGTCAACTGCAGATGAGGATACCACCCGTCAGCTTTGGACAAGTCACGTGACTATTGTAGTGGTTAATAAAAAAGAAAAAGGGAAGAAAAGAAAAGGTTGAAAATGTGGGAAGAAATGGCAAACAAAAAGGGGGTTTTAAAATCGTTAATGACCGTGAAAAAGGGAAAGAATGAAATGCAAATCGGACTTCATATTACAGAAAGTCCATCGGACTTCGTGATTCGGAAAAGCTATTGTAGGGGTGGTCCTTGTGGCGTTTCTGAGCAAAAGTCAAACCAATTTCCCCTACAAAAATTATTTGAAAGAGAACAGAGAATAACAAAATGTGATTAACAGGGAGAAATGGCGTAGATAAGAGTTCATTCTTTACCAAGTCATTATGTATTCTCTCGTGCGGCGTCCAGGTCTTGTTCTCCAACAATCTCCTGCTTCATTTCTGCATGAAAAGTCGTAGCTGCTCCAAAATCTTGGAGTAAATTTCATCGTCCAGGAATTACTAATGTCCACAAATTAAAAACATCTTGATATTGAATGCAATGTATTTTACGGCTGCTTCCATCCTCCAAATTTCATACAAGCTTCCACAATACAATATGTCTGCACATCAATAAGTTTTTACGTCTTAATCAGACCAAGACTAACGAATAAGTTTTTGCGTCTGAATCATACCAAGACTAGCTAATAAGTGAAGTTAAGCTTTCGCTCTCAAGAGACAAGAGCGGGTAGGAAACAAAAAGAGTTACAATTTTTGTACCTTCATTTTCTTATAAATATTTTCTCTGCCGTCGAGCGCTCATACAGCTGCGACGGTATAATTTACATCTGAGGGAACGAGTGTAGCGCGGCGAAATTCAAAGTCCCGCTACACTATCGGGAATTAGCGGTAAATCTAGTAGTTAATTGTTGGTGGTGGTCAGGTGGTGATTCCCAGAGCAATATTTTTTTTATTTTAAATTAAAAACATTGATTGTGGTGACAGTGTGGCGTCAATTGTTTTGTTATGTCAACAACACGGAATTGTTTACAAAGCAAAAAACGTAAGACCATTCACCTCCCTTCATTCGACGCACCGCTACCAACATCTACAGTTCAAGCAACAGCTGGCGACATGTAAACTGCACTTTAACCTTCCGAATACAAATAAATTGAATGACTAGGAAACAATGAAATAAAACCACGACATTAGGAAATGTACACTTTCGTTTAGGCATAGCCGAATATTTTACGTAACTCACTCGGTTAAAGATTACACTCACAAATCACACGTGCACTACAGGAAGCCAAGCCAATACAAAGCGAAGATACGAAACGCTTGTAGGTCAACGATAATATCGATGATCCTGGTGCCACCTACTTACAACGCCTTCGTGCGTTTTTATCACGAAGGCTGTGCCAATAGTTAAAAGTATTTAAGAAAAGAGCAATAGAACGGGACGAATTGCAAATTTAACTGTATTACGCCCAACTTTGCGTAAAAGCCGGACACTGTAAAAATCCGCCCGGACCCCGGACAAAGTGCTAAAAAGGAGGACATGTCCGGATTAATCCGAACGTTTGGTCACCCTACTCATGGTTGTTGGACCGTATGGTGGGCGACTGTCAGCTGGGTATCACACTGCCCTCCTGGGCGTCTCCAGAGACGTCTTGGGCCTCTTTGACTGGAGTAGGACTGTTTTCAGTGAAGAGTTCCGTTTACAAATTGACTCTCAATGATCCGCGAAGACGTTCGTGGAGACGCCACGAACAGCAGTGGCTACCATCTTAAATGTCGCCAAGATATCCTACGCACCGGTTTCTTGCGCTCACGGCAGGCCATCCTGGGCTTTACATATCAGCCGCCTGCACACGGCGAGAGTTTCCACTGCTTTTCTTCGTGGTTGGAAAACCCTACTTTGACCAGCAAGGTTACCGAATCTCTTCCCCAGTTGAGAATGTCTAGAGCGTTATGGGCACGGCCCTCCAACCTGCTAGGGGTTTTGACGATCTATTACGCCAAATGGACAGAACTTGGCACGGTATCCCTAGGAGGACGTCCAACGACTCAATCAGTGCAAAGGCGATTAACAGCTTGTATAAGGGCCAGAGCCGAAAAGGAGAAGCCTACCTTTGCCATGTTGCCGAGTCTTTGTAAAGTGTTCGCATTGCATGGCTGCTCTTCCATCTCACTTGAAACAGTAATAAAAAGTTTGGCTGTTTTGCCGTGATGTACACCAAGCTCAACAAATGAGAGTTGGCGATTCAACTGTCTGTTGTTGAGTATTCATCCACGACAGTATATTGTTTTCCACAACATACTCAGAATTGACTGTCAATGCGACGCATTGACGCTAAGAGGATAAACTCAACACAGGACTTTAATGGGAAAACGGACTTCTAAGACTCTTCAAGATTACACGTACGCTTCAACGACGTCTGTGCTCGGCATAGAGAACACCGTCTCTACTACATTGCACGACTGCACGCGAGAGACTGTCAAGGCTATTGTCAATACTGTCCACAGACAACATGTTTTCAGGCTTCGCAATATATTGCCAAAAAATTGTTCAAATGGCTCTGAGCACTATAGGACTTAACATCTGAGGTCATCAGTCCCCTAGAACTTAGAACTACTTAAGCCTAACTAACCTAAGGACATCACACAAATGCATGCCCGAGGCAGGATTCGAACCTGCGACCGTTCCAGACTGAAGCGCCTAGAACCGCTCGGCCACACCGGCCGGCCAATATATTTCCAAAGTTTTTGATGTTCTCGATATTATTGTGTAACCTCTCAATGTCACTCCTAGACGGTCAATATTATTGCCCAATGGGAAATATCAATATTATTGACAGTGTAGAGGGCACTTTAGACGAAGGTGGTTGATTGTTCACTGGTATGCGAGGATGGGTACCATGTTTATAACCGTGGGCCTACAGTCTGTTTACCGTCGTACTGTGACTGAAAACAAAGCGCAAGAAGTGTATTTAAATTTTATGCGTCTTGGATTAGTTTTCCACGTACTGATATAAAGATAGCGACGCAGGAATAGGGCAGAGACACGTTTATTATCGGGACGGTTTACGAAGTACAATGCGAACTACGGAGTTAAAATTCCAATGTGACGATGTAGCCGTTGTCGTTAGTTGATATATCGTGGAGAAACATAAAAGCAGCGACTGTAAAAGAACAGGGTTTCCTAGTGAACTAATTACAATATTGAGCACATACGGTACTAAAAACTGTGTACTAGTGACAACATGCTTCTTATCGTGAACTAATGTGTTGTGTAGAAATGAAAGCAGTGACTAAAAGGGCAAGTTTAACGAATGAGCTCTTTTCAGTACTGATAACATACTCCGAACTCTGTACCGTATACAGAACTACTACATCCGAGCATTGGTACAGTGACATTGCCAGTCATTACATATTGCTGACTGGCTACCATGTATAAACACTATTAAATTTGAACGGTGATTACTGCGTATTACATGTAGAGACGTTGGCAAACGTTATATCGTTCAGTATGGATTATAGTTACGTGTAGTCAACCACTAACGCTTCCGTCAACATGAAAATGATACGCATGTTCACATTAGCTATGTTTTGCAAGAGGAAAGCCGCATCGACATTATTTAACAAGAATTAAATCGATTTTATGAATTCATAGGCCTATGTAGTATGTAGATTCCCTTATTGTTGTTATGCACCTCACTTAACTTTCATGACTTTCATTTAAATAATTTCGAGTACTGAGCTAAAACTTCACTCACTCTGTAACGCTTTTTACAGTAAGATGTTAATGCAAATGGTGTATGTTTTCGTTAAACTCTCTTAGCACTTCCATGCATTACACATGCTTGACTTCCTACAGTAATAAGAAGCACTCTACATTGTTTTCTGTTTTGTCTTTTTATTTTTAAATTGGATTGGTATGATGTTTAGACAGCGCAATTGAAGGAGCTTATCAGGTATGTTGAGAAATATTAATAATTATTCTGCTACAAGTGAACCTACAATTCCGGCCTAGTCATTTTTTAAAAAAATGTTTGTAGTTCTTCTAGCATTAAATACAACTGACTTTTGCTCGTTTCACTAGTAAGCATTCAGGTTTCTTCGCCATTCTTTAACGTTTCCAGAATGAGATTTTCACTCTGCAGCGGAGTGTGCGCTGATATGAAACTTCCTGGCAGATTAAAACTTCGCGCCGCATCGAGACTCGAACTTCCGGACCTTTGCCTTTCGCGTGCAAGTGCTCTACCGTCTGAGCTACGCAAACACGACTCAGGACTTCTCCTCATAGCTATACTCCTACCAGTACCTCGTCTCCTATCTTCCAAACTTCACGGAAGCTCTCCTTCGCAGGAGAGAAGACGAGGTAGAGAGAGCTTCTGTGAAGTTTGGAAGGTAGGAGACGAGGTACTGGCAGAAGTAAAGCTGTGAGACCGGGCCTGAGTCATGCTTGGGCAGCTCAGACGGTAGAACACTCGCCCACAAAAAGCAAAGGTGCAGAGTTCAAGTCTGAATGCAGTGCACAGTTTTAATCTGTCAGGAAGTTTCATTCTTTAACGTTGTTCCCCAGCTTTCACTATTTAGCAGATCAAATAAAACTTTGTTAGATTCTTTGCATGAACACTATCTTTTCTGACAGAAAGATCAATTAAGGGGGCAATCCTATTTGCCCTATATACCACATGATTAAGGCCTACTTTCAGTGGTCTTATTACATCAGATACTTGAGCAATGCAACCGATAACAAGCAGCAAAGCATACGTTTCTTTATGGATGAGCCGAGTGTAGCTGTTCACAAGCACAACAACTAACAACACCTGTAATGTTGTTAATCAGTCACATAAGGCTTATTCGTGAGTTCCTTTTTATGACATAACAGATCGTTTCAAGTAGTAAAAGAACTAACAGGGCAGGCAAGTAAATTATATATCATATCCCCTGCAACATTCTTGCTTGCTTCCTCGACCGCCGCGTCTCGACCCAGTCCTCAGTAGCCGGTCTGCACCGCGTACCACCTCGGTGGTACACGTTGTAACAATACCTTTTTTCTGTCGTTGCATTCCTGATCCACGAGACCGGGCGGCCAACAAAAGAGGTTATGGACTCAGCCAAGCCCTGTAACACGAATAGCGCGTTTAACCGATAAAATAGCGTCTAAAGAAAATATATTCTCACACAGTACTTGAGATAGTGATCTTAAGTATCTTAGTTATATATACAGGGTGTTACAAAAAGGTACGGCCAAACTTTCAGGAAACATTCCTCACACACAAATAAAGAAAAGATGTTATGTGGACATGTGTCCGGAAACACTTAATTTCCATGTTAGAACTCATTTTAATTTCGTCAGTATGTACTGTACTTCCTCGATTCACCGCCAGTTGGCCCAATTGAAGGAAGGTAACGTTGACTTCGCTGTTTGTGTTGACATGCGACTCATTGCTCTACAGTACTAGCATCAAGCACATCAGTACGTAGCATCAACAGGTTAGTGTTCATCACGAACGTGGTTTTGCAGTCAGTGCAATGTTTACAAATGCGGAGTTGGCAGATGCCCATTTGATGTATGGATTAGCACGGGACAATAGCCGTGGCGCGGTACGTTTGTATCGAGACAGATTTCCAGAAAGAAGGTGTCCCGACAGGAAGACGTTCGAAGCAATTGATCGGCGTCTTAGGGAGCACGGAACATTCCAGCCTATGACTCGCGACTGGGGAAGACCTAGAACGACGAGGACACCTGCAATGGACGAGGCAATTCTTCATGCAGTTGACGATAACCCTAATGTCAGTGTCAGAGAAGTTGCTGCTGTACAAGGTAACGTTGACCACGTCACTGTGTGGAGAGTGCTACGGGAGAACCAGTTGTTTCCGTACCATGTACAGCGTGTGCAGGCACTATCAGCAGCTGATTGGCCTCCACGGGTACACTTCTGCGAATGGTTCATCCAACAATGTGAGGAATGTTTCCTGAAAGTTTGGCCGTACCTTTTTGTAACACCCTGTATATAACGCGTCGTACGAAAGAAATTTTCTAGGTGAAATGTTTAACCATGGACCTTGCCGTTGGTGGGTAGACTTCCGTGCCTCAGCGATACAGATGGCCGTACCGTGGGTGCAAACACAACGGAGGAGTATCTGTTGAGAGGCCAAACAAACGTATGGTTCCTGAAGAGGGGCAGCAGCCTTTTCAGTAGTTACAGGGGCAACAGTCTGGATGATTGACTGATCCGGCCTTGTAACACTAACCAAAACGGCCTTGCTGTGCTGTTACTGCGGCTGAAGGCAAGGGGAAAATACAGCCGTAATTTTTCCCGAGGGCATGCAGCTTTACTGTATAATTAAATGATGATGGCGTCCTCTTGGGTAAAATATTCCGGAGGTAAAATAGTCCCCCATTCGGATCTCGGGGACTACTCAGGAGGACGTCGTTATCAGGAGAAAGAAAACTGGCGTTCTACGGATCGGAGCGTGAAATGTCAGATCCCTTAACCGGGCAGATAGGTTAGAAAATTTAAAAAGGGAAATGGATAGGTTAAAGTTGGACATAGTGGGAATTAGTGAAGTTCGGTGGCAGGAGGAACAAGACTTTTGGTCAGGTGAATACACGGTTATAAATACAAATTCAAATAGGGGTAATGCAGGAGCAGGTTTAATAATGAATAAAAAAAATAGGAGTGCGGATACGCTACTCCAAACAGCATGTTTAACAGTAGCAAAGGGGACACCCGTATATGCGACAACTTGACACATCCCCGCCCATCCCATGTGTGCGGGACAAACTTCGTATTTTCAAATGGCAACTCACTATTTTTATTCCATATTCGGATTCTACGCCAAAAAATACGTACTATTTACTCAAACCATTGCTTCCCATTCGTGGTTGGTGCACTAGGATCGACAAATATTAAGTGTGCATTTTATGCAATTAATAACCGAAGCATTTGATTCTACGTTTCATGTACAATGTAAGTGTAAATCTTTGTGTTCCAACGTTAAATTTTTATGTTCAAACGTTACTTGATTGTTGTAAATGTGAGTGTACAGTACAAATAATTAGCTAGATATTGACATTATGTCTTGTATGACAACGTAATCCCGAAACCAATTGCTTGATTTCGATGGCCATCTTCGAACCCTGCCATCAGGGTGACTGGTTTCGGTAGCGGCTACCGGAGGAATACAAACCACAACCACCGTAATGAGGTAAAATGTCCATTAAGTGATAGTGACAGGCGCACCTCGCACCTCCCATGGATGCCCACTGAAATCAAGCATCCCAAGGGGGAGACGCAATGGAGCTCACGGAAATCATGCATCCAGATGGGAACAGAAAGCTATTACATCCACATCGTTGTTCCTGGATCATGTTAAACGTAATTTCTAACCAGACATTGAAACGACTAACCGTTTTCCATTCTACAAACAAATTTGCACCACTAAAGTAAATTTCGAATATAAATATCAACCGTTAGAATGAAATGGTTTACATTTCGTTCGTAAATGGAATGTAGAATTAAATGCGTCTATTCTTAATAATTGCAAAAACGGACACAAGTGATATCGATTACAGTGCCATCTACCTGGGGTGGTGGCAAGTGGGGGAGGGGGGTCTATGGTGGCTACAGCCCCCCCCCCCCCCCCCCCAATGGAGTTTCATATTACACTGGATAAAATGTCTTCAGAAATCAGCGAATAAACCAGGTGATAAAAAAGTCAGTATAAATTTGAAAACTCAATAAACCACGGAATAATGTAGATAGAGAGGTAAAAATTGACACACGTGTTTGGAATGACATGGGGTTTTGTTAGAACCAGGTGCTCCACCCCATATTGCTAGACGCGTGAAAGATCTCTTGCGCGCGTCGTTTGGTGATGGTCGTGTGCTCAGCCGCCACTTTCGTCTTGCTTGGCCTCTCAGGTACCCAGACCTCAGTCCGTGCGATTATTGGCTTTGGGTTACCTGAAGTCGCAAGTGTATCGTGATCGACCGACATCTCTAGGGATGCTGAAAGACAACATCCGATGCCAATGCCTCACCATAACTCCGGACATGCTTTACAGTGCTGTTCATAACATTATTCCTCGACTACAGCTACTGTTGAGGAATGATGGTGGACATATTGAGCATTTCCTGTAAAGAACATCATCTTTGCTTTGTCTTACTTTGTTATGCTAATTATTGCTATTCTGATCAGATGAAGCGCCATCTGTCGGACATTTTTTGAACTTTTGTATTTTTTTGGTTCTAATAAAACCCGATGTCATTCCAAGCGTGTGTGTCAATTTGTACCTCTATATCTACATTATTCCGTGATTTTTTTCAGTTTTCAAATTTATACTGACTTTTTGATCATCCGGTATTACTTCAACAGATTCGATCATTTTTTTACAATTATGTAGCAATGTAGGTTGCAATGTATTTCAAACACATTTTAACAAAAGAATAAGAGTGGCAAATAGCTTACTATCTAAACCAATAACTATTAAAATTAAAATGGGGGTCTTATTATTTATTAATAGACATTTTTTACCCTGGACTCCAAAACAGTTACCAAAAACTACTTCAAGCAATATCAAATATTACCAATTTGTCGGTGGAGGACCCCAACTCTCCTTTTGTTAAGCGATATTTCGTTCCCCCAAACCTCCTTCCACCCCACCCCCCTCTTTCACCCCCCCCCCCCTTAAGCGACATCTAGAATCGCCAATACCATCTACCACGAATGGGAAACAATTGTTTCAGTAACCATCCGATGTGAGTGAGTGTTTTCTGCTGCAAGATATAGTCTACAGAAGACCGAATAAAATATGTATTCATTTCTAATAGAAAATTTGTAAATAGAATTATTTACGAACATTTTCTGTACTCCATTTTTTTCTTTGCATAATTGACATAATTTGTCACTCACTAAACTCTTTTCAAGATTTCGTTTTGCTGTGAAGGTTTTCGTGATCTGTGAGGATGTGTTTTCTACCAGTGTGATAGATATACTCCATCCCTAAATAAAATGTTCCAAAATAAATACACTCCTTCCTTATTCTCCCCAGCAGCCCAGCACAGGCTGAGCCATTTTGGCGCCATTTTCCCCCTACAGACCACCATCTCGGATTACGTCACAGGAAGGATGACAGCACCATCTGGTGGCAGTACTGTGTACTAGGTCAGTTGGACTCTAAATCTCGTGGTGAAGAGACTGCCTGCGCAAAATAAAGACTTGTGTCCAGAGTCGTTTTCCCGCCACTTCCAACCCACCGTCTTGGGTTACATCATGAAATGGACCACAGCACTCTCTGGTGGTGGTACGGAGTACTAGGTCCAGATCTTGTGGTGAACACACTGATTGAATCAATCTTGGATAACTGTACTTGCCTTATCACCTGACGTCATGGCCGCGATCTTGGACGACAGCACCCTCTGGTGCCTGTACTGTGTACTTGGTCAGTTGAAGTGTAGGCCTCATGGCGAGCACACTGGATGGTGGTGCTGCCTCTAATTGTTTACATAAAGACTGGTGCATGATTTCGACAGTTGATGATTAGCAAGTATGTTTGCACAGTCTTTAGGATGGATTATTATTTTGACAATTTAAGAGTTGTTTGGCTCTCTGGACGTAAATATATTACATTATTTATGAGTGGTTTGCATGTCTGTAGGGTGTGCAGTGCGTTATTTTGAGGGTTTACAATTAGCAGGCATGTGTGTAGAGCATTATAGATGAGTTATTTAGGAGTAGTTTGCAGGTCTGTATGCTGTGTGGCATTTCAGAGCGTGTGTTCTGTATCACTGTGATAAATATACTCCATCCCTAAATACATAAAGTACACTCCTTCCTCTCTCCACCAGCCCAGTGCAGGATGAGTCCTTTTCCCACCAAGCCCTAGGAAGAGGTGGCGGCCGGGTGACATAGGTTAGTGGAGATGAGCTTTGTTTCCCGCGATTTTCTTAGGTTGGTAGCGAAACCCCAAGTGACCTTTCTATACTGCCAAAATTCAAACTTGGCGCCAGTTCGTAGGAGGAGGTGGCGGTCGGGTGACTGAGGTTAGTACAAGTGTCCTTTCTTTCGTGCCAATTTCTCAGATTAGCAGCGAAACCCCAAGTGACCTTTGTTTACCGCCAAAATTTAAACTTGACGCCAGTTCACAGGAAGAAGTGGCGATCGGGTGACTCAGGTTAGTGGAGGTAGCCCAAGTGAGCTATTTTCCCGCGACTTTCTTTGCTTAGTAGAGATATCCATGGTGTGATGCATTATCGTGTTCGAATTTGAACTTCCCGCCATTTTTCTGCGGGAGGTGGCGGTCGGGTGACTGAGGTTAGTACAAGTGTCCTTTCGTTCACGCTATTTCCATAGCTTAGTAGAGATATGAAAATGATCTTTGTTTATCGACAAAATTCAGACTTGGCGCCAGTTCATCGGAGGAAGTAGCAGTCGGGTGGCTTAGGTTAGTGTGGGTAGCCCAAGTGGCCTATCTTCCTGCGATTTTCTTTGCTTAGTAGAGATAACCATGGTGTGATGCATTATCGTGTTGGAATTTGAACTTACCGCCATTTTTCTGGGGGGAAGTGGCGGTCGGGTGACTGACGTTAGTACAAGTGTCCTTTCTTTCATGCTATTTTCTTAGCTTAGTAGATATGCGAAATTATCTGTGTTTACCGCCAAAATTCAAACTGGGCGCCAATTCATAGGAGGAAGTGGTGGTTGGGTGGCTTAGGTTAGTGTGGGTAGCCCAAGTGGTCTATCTTCCTGCGATTTTCTTTGCTTAATAGAGATAACCGTGATGTGATGCATTATCCTGTTGGAATTTGAACTTCCCGCCATTTTCCTTGGGGAGAGGGGCGTTTCACTTTCCCGCCAAAAGCTGCTGTCTTGGATAACAGTACTTGCGTCATCAGCTGACGTCATAGGCGCCATCGTGGATGACGTCATGCGCTGTTGCCGCCATCTTGGATGACGCCATCGCCACCATCTTGGATACATCTGGCAACAATGGAGAGTGGGGCTCTGGCCCAATACTCCCAAGCACAACTCACGCTCCCTCCTCACAGCTTTAATTCCGCCAGTCGAGTCTCGGTCCGGCACACAGTTTTAATCTGCCTTTAAGTTTCAAGACAGAAGTCATCTTGAAATCTGAAAAGAAAGTTTCCAGTTTCTCGCGACCTGTTTGCAAAAAAAATCTGTAGGAATTTCCTTCTTGCTCTTTTTCATTGTCTCTTTGAAGGTTAGACCATTTTCTAGAAGATACTGTCCTAAAGGATAACTACGATAATGGTCATCCGTAGTTACATTCCTGTGGGTGCCCTTAGTTGATTTGACTAATCTCTTCACAATATCAATAGGCTGGTTAGATGCAAGATATGGTCCAGGATTCTGTCTGCTGCAGTATACTTCAAAGTTACAAGTGTAAAATGTCTTGCTATAACACAGTGCGTACAACTTCAAACTGTACTTGGCAGGCTTATTGGACGCAAAACCACAACGTCCACGAAACCAAACAAGCATTTCGTCTGTAGTTGCGAACTTCCATGGGCAGTTGTTCAAAAATGCTGACTAGAGATCGTGGATAGTAGCAGTTTTGCCAACTGCAAGTCACTCTTTTCTCGTTGAACTATCATCAAATGTCAGAGACCAGAGCAAGAACAGAAAGCACTTGTAGCTAAATGTGCTGCCCTGAGAATAGTCATACCTATGCCATTTGATTCCGACAGCTCTAATACGTCCGTGCGTCCTCCTTTTTGTACAGCAATGAGAAACAGTGCTCCTAAGAGAGCCAATATTTCAGTAGCGGAAGTATTTTTGCAGTCTCTGTCCCTCGCGTAATTCACAAAATGGTTCATATGGTTCTGAGCACTATGTGACTCAACTGCTGAGGTCATTAGTCCCCTAGAACTTAGAACTAGTTAAACCTAACTAACCTAAGGACATCACAAACATCCATGCCCGAGGCAGGATTCGAACCTGCGACCGTAGCGGTCTTGCGGTTCCAGACTGCAGCGCCTTTAACCGCACGGCCACTTCGGCCGGCCGTAATTCACATATGATCTCTTGTTATGTATATGTCTATTGGTTCAAATGGCTCAAATGGCTCTGAGCACTATGGGACTTAACATCTGTGGTCATCAGTCCCCTAGAACTTAGAACTACTTAAACCTAACTAACCTAAGGACATCACACACATCCATGCCCGAGGCAGGATTCGAACCAGCGACCGTAGCAGTCGCGCGGTTCCGGACTGAGCGCCTTAACCGCAAGACCACCGCGGCCGGCATATGTCTATTGGTGTTCGCAACAACAGAATCAATTATTTCAGGATTAAAAAAAAAAAATCAGTTTTAGTTCCTGAAGCATTGCGTTTCGGGCCAGGTAAGACCTCGATTATATTCTTACGTTTTGTTTTACCTGGCCCCACTAACGGATTATTTATCTGTAAAGCATCCTGGTGCTTACCAATATAAAAATGGCACTCATCACTTGGTAATTCATTCACCCGCCATAGTACGATTGTTCAGATTCACTGGAAAAATCTGCAGCCTCGATTATTTCTGCTTCATCATCGCTGTCAAAGAAATCAGCATAATCCTTTTCGTCAGATGATTCCAGAAGAAGGTGCTCAATTTCGTCTGACGTCAATCCTTTTCTTCATACAAATATTCAAGACAATAGGAAAAGTGTAATACTAAACTTCAGTAACTAAATAATCATTCAGTCGAAGAATTTTTGTAAAATATCGCTTCTGATCTTCAAAACTTGAGGAAAAAAAAGGTAACATTCATGATAGTGAAATATTTCTTTCGGCGGTCAAATTACAGTTAAAGCTTGCTACTAGGAGCTTTCTTTGGAGCAGTGCACATCGTGAATTTTTTTCTCACGCAGGAGTTATTACGTAACAATTTCTTCTGTATTCCTGAAACCCTTAGTATGTTTCTTTGTGCTAGTAATATGCGACTGGGTTAATTTTTCCTCCTGGACGTGTTCTGCGTATGTTACGGCTTTTATAAGCAAAATAAGTATTCTTGTGGCATTTTACATATTGAATGAAGTAGTTGGCTACACGGAGTGTATGGCAAACTCTGTCACAAGCGAAAATATATAAAATTTTACAGGAAACAAGTCATGTCAGACGAAGTGCTGTTGACGCGGTTAGAGGAACCGTTACACGAGAATATCCACATAGAGGGCTTGTCTTCAGGTATTGACACACAATCTGAGGATGAAGAGATCGAAACTGCAACAGAGGAGTTTCACAGCGATTCTCAAAAATTCGTCAGTAGGGGTAGCCCCAACTTCTGCAAACCGTGATACCTATCAAGGAAGGGATGAAAAACAAAATTATTTAAAAATGAAACTCCTCCGGCAATAGCTGCCCGTCAGAATACTGTCAGATAGTTTGGTGTAAAGGGGGGTACAAAAAATTCGAAAAAGGTTCCGGATTTATGGAAACTGTTTTTTTCCAGACACTGTAATTGACCGTAATGTACAACACACAAACCAGGAACTATTAGAAAGAATGCCTGCAGCTTATCAACGGAGTTCTCGAGACTGCTTACAGACAGATTTTGAAAAATTACCGTCTTGCCTTGGTGTTTTATACGTACCTCGTGGAAGTGAAAAAGTCGGAAGACGGTGGATCGGACTCGGTGTGGTAAAACTGGAAAGAAGTTCGCCTCAGTTGTCAGCTTGCTATGACTATGTCAAAGTGCTGGTAGGAGAAATGTTGTGACTAATGCTAAACTGTATGTAACCACTGCATACTGAAATATTCATACATTTTTAACAGTCATAGGCAGTGCTTGATCTGTAAAAAAAGACGTTCCGGTACTGTGACGTTCGGGAGGCGGTGGGTGTTTTTGAAATTTAAACATCTTAAAACATTACTTTGACGCCTTTTTGTGCACTTGAAAAGTGAGAATACAATATTGTTACTGGTAAAAAATAAAGTTCTATCGTACCACATTTCAAAATCTGCGGTTCTGATAGTGGATATTGTCTTGAAAGGAGGATATAAGGTGAACATCAACAAAAGCAAAACGAGGATAATGGAATGTAGTCGAATTAAGTCGGGTGATACTGAGGGAATCAGATTAGGAAATGAGACACTTAAAGTAGTAAAGGAGTTTTGCTATTTGGGGAGCAAAATAACTGACGATGGTCGAAGTAGAGAGGATATAAAATGTAGACTAGCATTGGCAAGGAAAGCGTTTCTGAAGAAGAGAAATTTGTTAACATCGAGTATAGATTTAAGTGTCAGGAAGTCGTTTCTGAAAGTATTTGTATGGAGTGTTGCCGTGTATGTAAGTGAAACATGGACGATAAATAGTTTGGACAAGAAGAGAAGAGAAGCTTTCGAAATGCGATGCTACAGAAGAATGCTGAAGATTAGATGGGTAGATCACGTAACTAATGAGGAGGTATTGAATAGGATTGGAGAGAAGAGAAATTTGTGGCACAACTTGACTAGAAGAAGGGATCGGTTGGTAGGGCATGTTCTGAGGCATCAAGGGATCACCAATTTAGTATTGGAGGGCAGCGTGGAGGGTAAAAATCGTAGAGGGAGACCAATAGATGAATACACTAAGCAGATTCAGAAGGATGTAGGTTGCAGTAGGTACTGGGAGATGAAGAAGTTGCACAGGAAGGAGTAGCATGGAGAGCTGCATCAAACCAGTCTCAGGACTGAAGACAACAACAACAACATATATAGGTCATTTTTCATTTGAAACCCTATAATGTATACATCAATGTAATCAGGAAAGACTAGAGAATTTAATAAAGTCATTAAAAAATTTCTGTTTTTCCACCATTTATAAGTACACTTTATCCTTAACCTTGGTTGTAACGTGAGGTATGGTAGCGACAGACGTTTGTTCGGTAGGTAGTCGTTTCTTTGGTTGCTTTGCTTGCTAGTTGGACGAAATGGCGCTGTAGAAATAACATTGTGACAAAAGTGTGCGTTTACACTCACGGGCTGAGGGAGAAGGCTTCTTCTTGTACGCACAAAATAGGAAACGAGAGGCAGGATGTATTAATTTAATTTTTTGTCTGTTTCGCCGGGGCCTGTATCACCAGGCATACGTCCCAAGATATGTCAAGTAACACAGTGGCTTGCAAAGTACTGATGTCGATGCATCTTTTAGGTTGCACATCATCTCCAATTGATTTATTCCTTTCGTACTAGCGCCACAGACAAAGGCAGTGGTAAAAAGGGAACAATAATCGTTAAAATACGAACAATATTAGCGCAGAAATGCGCCTCAGTATTAAGGGCAACTAAATTTGTGGTATTTAGACCACTAATAGCCCAGTTTGACAACGTAAAACACTTGAAGCCTCGACTTTTGATTTGCATTTCTCCGCAGCAGCACTTGTTGCTTTCTGGAGCGAAATGAAAAATGGCCTTGGTTGCCAAACCCACTTACTGTGATTTCAACACTAGCAGGAAGAGAACTGAGCCTGAAACCCAGAACACCAGACCTTGTTGTTTTTATTTACACGTCTATCAACACCTACATAACCCACTCTAAATCCATACTTCACACTTTGTCTTTTCTTTTTTAACACGTCTTATCTCCAGAATGAGATTTTCACTCTGTAGTGGAGTGTGCGCTGATATGAAACTTCCTGGCAGATTAAAACTGTATGCCGGACCGAGACTCGAACTCGGGACCTTTGCCTGTCGCGGTCAAGCGCCCTATCCATTCTTCCACGAGTACTAGTTCTGCTAGGTTCGCAGAAGAGCTTCTGTGAAGTTTGGAAGGTAGGAGACGAGGTACTGGCAGATTTGAAGCTGTGAGGAGGGGTTGTGAGTCGTGCTTGGGTAGCTCAGTCGGGCAGTCAGCGTTCGGCATGGCAGCAGTGCGCACCGCGCTCGGCCGTCCACGCCGCTGCGCGCGCGGAGTGTTTGTTTACTTCCTCGTCACCGCTCTTCTCACAGTCAGTCGAACAAGCTATAATGGCCAACTCTTACAGGAAGGACACTCTTAAGTTCACCTTCTCAAATGAATACGCACGACTCAAAGCACTGTCCGTCGAACGCTTCCTATGCGAAGATCTCCCGTGACGACCTCGTCGGCATACACCTATCGATCATTAGCAGCGTCGTTTGTTAAGATGACTTCCGACGCTGCCTGCAGTGAGATTATTCAACGGACGCTACATGGACTAAAATTTCGACAATCCGACGGAAACGTCGGGCCTGTGGATGTCGACCATGCAGGATTTGGCCTTCGAACGATCCGTGTATTCGAACTGCCTTTCGAGGTGAATGAAGATGAAGTCATCGCGGCGCTAAGCCCGTTCTGAAACGTCCAGAGCCACGTAGCCGAGACATGGGCACAGTTTACGACGTATCCGGTGCTTAATGGTGTGAGACAAGTCCGAATCGATCTCAAACGGCACGTTCCATCGTACATTTCTATTGTCGGCTGCCGTGCGATGGTCATTTACCTCGAACATGTTCCGGTTGTGGCAAAGAAGGCCACGTTCGTAATGAATGCCTGCAACGCCGCATCACACAACTACGGCACGACGATACGAACACCGACAGAGCCACAACCACCCTTCCAGTCACCTATGCGGCGACACTGCACGTCCAGCCCTCACGAGACGACATTCATGAGCGTCTCTCTGGGCCGATACACCCGGAGGCGTCTCAGCACCTTGACACCGGCAATGCCGCCCGTGGACACGACCTACAGCCGGACACGCCCACGCTAGAAGATCACAAGGATACCAGCGAGAGTGTTATGGAGAATGAAGACCGCACCATAGCACCCGCGGTTTTTGTACCGGAACGACGTGAGTCACTTCCTTCCTCAGACACCGAAACTCATTACCGGAAGCAAAAGTCGCCCGAACGACGAAAAAACCGCCGCAAGACATCAGAATCGACCATTGAGCCCCCTCCGCAGGACGAAGAGATGGCACATAACTCTGACGGAGTACACGGTAACTATTTCTCCTCTGCTACGGAGACGCGTCATCCACAAGACGGTGAGCCGTCCAACAGAGATCGTGATCGAGCCCCGCGCCCAGAAGCCATGGGACATAGCACGCCCATCGTCACCGACGCAATTCAGCCGACTCGGCCAGCGCTGACGGCCATTTTTCATGGGCGGATGACACGGATTTCCCACCTCCATCTGATGCGGAAATGAGATCTGTTCCTCCGTTAGACCAACACTAAAATGGCGGATGTTTCTACGACGACCCATGCGACTTCTATGGACTTCCAGAATCCATCACGACAATCTTCACCAGCTACGAACCTATCGACAGCACGAATCCCCCATCAGGCATACCGAATAGCTACTACCAATACTACACTACTGGTCATTAAAATTGCTACACCAAGAAGAAATGCAGATGATAAACGGATATTAATTGGACAAATATATTACACTAAAACATTTTCACGCAATTTGGGTGCATAGATCCTGAGAAATCAGCACCCAGAACAACCACCTCTGGCCGTAACAACGAGCTTGATACGCCTGGGCATTGCGTCAAACAGAGCTTGGATGGCGTGTACAGGTACAGCTGCCCATGCAGCTTCAACACGATACCACAGTTCATCAACAGTAGTGACTGGCGTATTGTGGCGTGCCAGTTGCTCGGCCACCATTAACCAGACGTTTTCAGTTGGTGAGAGATCTGGAGAATGTGCTGGCCAGGGCAGCAGTCGAACATTTTCTGTATCCAGAAAGGCCCACACAGGACCTGCAACATGCGATCGTGCATTATCCTGCTGAAATGTAGGGCTTTGCAGGGATCGAATGAAGGGCAGAGCCACGGGTCGTAACACATCTGAAATGTAACGTCCACTGTTCAAAGTGCCGTCAATGCAACAAGAGGTGACCGAGACGTGTAACCAATGGCACCCCATACCATCACGCCGGGTGATACGCCAGTATGGCGATGACGAATACACGCTTCCAATGTGCGTTCACCGCGATGTCGCCAAAACGGATGTGACCATCATGATGCTGTAAACAGAACCTGGATTCATCCGAAAAAATGACGTTTTGCCATTCGTGCACCCGGGATCGTCGTTGAGTACACTATCGCAGGCGCTACTATCTGTGATGCAGCGTCAAGGGTAGCCGCAGTCATGGTCTCCGAGCTGATAGTCCATGCTGCTGCAAACGTCGTCGAACTGTTCCTGCAGATGGTTGTTGTCTTGCAAACGCCCCCATCTGTTGACTCAGGGATCGAGACGTGGCTGCACGATCCGTTACAGCCATGCGGATAAGATGCCTGTCATCTCGACTGCTAGCGATACGAGGCCTTTGGGATCCAGCACGACGTTCCGTATCACCCTCCTGAACCCACCGATTCCATATTCTGCTAACAGTCATTGGATCTCGACCAACGTGAGCAGCAATGTCGCGATACGATAAACCGCAATCGCGATAGGCTGCAATCCGACCTTTATCAAAGTCGGAAACGTGATGGTGCGCATTTCTCCTCCTTACACGAGGCATCACAACAACGTGCCACCAGGCAACGCCGGTCAACTGCTGTTTGTGTATGAGAAATCGGTTGGAAACTTTTCTCATGTCAGCAGGTTGTAGGTGTCGCCACCGGCGCCAGCCTTGTGTGAATGGCCTGGAAATCTAATCTTTTGCATATCACAGCATCCTCTTCCTGTCGGTTAAATTTCGCCTCTGTAGCACGTGATCTTCGTGATGTAGCAATTTTAATGGCCAGGAGTGTAATAATGTCGGCTCCCACGCTAAACTTCAACTGCTCCTTGACACGCTAAGAGCAGCGGACATCGACATCGCCCTGTTACAAGAATGAGGACAGCAACTTGGACTGGGTGTTATGGATGCGAGACGTACGCCGCCCCTGCAGCTATGTAACACACAGGCGCAGCCATCCTCCTCCGGGAAGGTATTGTAGTTTGCGACGTCGCATATCTCCCAACGGCGCGAGGGGTGGCCATAACAGTTGAAGGAATCAAGATCATAAATCTCTACGCCCCATCGGGCACTGATAAACGGAAGGATTGCTCCCAGTTCTACGCAGAAGATATCACGCCTTAATTCCTCGGCAGATACGATCATCTCATCGTGGGTGGAGATTTCAACTGTGTTCTCGAGCGTACAGAACAATACCGTCATTTCACCATATGTCCGGAATTGCGCTTCCTCGTCCGCCGCTTTCGTCTTCTCGACACTTGGAAAGTGGTACCCGGCGACCACCTGCGGCATACACACATCACGAGCTACTCCGCCAGCCGACTCGATACAAATATACATCTCTGAAGCTCTAAAATCCGTTCTCCTCGACGCGGAAATTTGGCCGTCTGCCTTTTCGGGCCATGGCATCTACATCTGTACCATGAACCTACGTAGGTAATCTATATGGCGCAGTGCAGGACCTTGGAAACTCACCGTCACGCTACTGCGGAACCCCGAATGTCGACAACAGGTCGCCGACACGTGGCACACTTATGTTCAACGCATCATGCGTTGCAGTGGTGGTTTCTGTGCGCCAAACCGGCCATCCGACGCACCTTGACAAACTATGGCAGTGCCAAAGCCAGGTGGTATCACCATACAACAGATTTCTACTATAGCGCTCTACGTGAGCTCATGGATCGTCTAAAAGAAGCTCAACGCATCAAGGCAAAGATTTTAACCTTGACCAGATGCCGTATAGAGGGAGCCATTATACGAGCACGCAGCCAAGATAGGCTTAATGGTGAAGAACCTTATGTGCATCATATTGTTCAAAATGTTCGTCGACGCCGACAGGCTTTAATGACAACTTTAGGCCTACCTGATGGACGACGGCTGACTTCGCAAGCTACCATTGCGGATGCCTTGACAACGCACCATAAACTTTTCTATCAAGAAGTACCTGCCGGTGCAGAGGGCATTGCTGAGGTTGCCTAGGAAATACTTTGTACACTAAACGCCGCAGCTGCAACCCTCCTGACTGCGGAAGTGACCACCCACGATGTCCATGGCGCTGTGGCCAAAGGATCAATGAATCGGTCTCCCGGCCCGGATGGTTTACCTCTCGAATTTTACAGAACCTTCCTAGATCTGATGTTGCCACGATGGAGAGACATGTACTGGGAACTTTTGTTCGGCGTGGCGATCCCGCCACCAATGATCATGGAAGGCTTACTCGTACCAGTCCTGAAACCTGCAGGAGGAACACGACTCGACAGTTATCGGCCGATCACGTCACTCAATTCCGACTTCAAGATTTTCACACGCCTTCTAGCAGTGCGATTCAAACATGTCTTACTAGACACTGTTTCCCACGTACAAACATCCTTAGGCGGCGATCGTAATATACAGACAGCCTCAGTGAATATCGAGATGTGATCGCTGTGGCAACACACTCGCGACTGCCAGGCGCTTTAATCTCCATCGACTTCAAACAAGCGTTTGACCGCGTCAATCATGCATTCCTCAACGCAGTGATGGACCGAATGGCGATTCCCCCGACGTTCACGCAAGTGATTATGCGGCTCCTTCGTGGGGCAACGTCCAGACTTCTCGTCAACGGCAGACTTACAGAACCTATACGGATTGAACGCTCAGTACGGCAGGGATGCCCTTTGTCGACGGTTCTTTATGCCATTGCGATGGAACCATTTATTAGCAGATTACGGCGACGTTTGACAGTTATTCCACTCCGGGATCATGTGTTCCGTTGCCGAGCCTACGCGCACGACTTGGCCATCGTCGTACGTTCAGCGGCCGACGTACAATTCGCGATGCAGTGGATTACCCGTTAACGGTGCAGGGGCGGGGAGCGCTATGAATGTCGCAAAATCGTGCGCCATGAAGATCTGCAGACAGAGTGGTCCCCTTTCAACTGGTGGACACCCTTCGCTGTCTCGGGTTGGTGTGCACGCGAGACATTCGCCGCACCTCGGCGATCAATTTTCGGGCGCTGCTGCAACGCATCCGGGCCAACATACAAAAGCACGTACTACGCCCGCTGAATATGTGCCAGAGAGTCACCATCGTCAATACCCATCTGGCAGCCCGGATACCCCATATCGCGCAGATTCTGCCCATCACTGCGACAATGGCAGCCAGATTACACGCGGCTTTCGGGTAGTTTATATGTTCTGGACACATCTTGAAAGTCCAGTATGAAGCTCTCACCTTACCGTAGCGGGATGGTGGCCTCGATCTGGTTAATGTGAGAGCCAGGACTACGGCACTTTACACCAATAGTATGCTCCGGTTGTGGAAAAGCCAAAATGCTGGTTTTACTGGAATGCTGACCACAGAGCTCGCGTCTGTTTCGAGGCGCCCACCGACGTCTCTGGCACACATCCCACCTCCGGTGCCGCATATCTGCTGTTTCTTTTTGGAATTCAGTTACACATGCACCGAGCTGCCCAGGACCGGGAAGACGACCACCCGAGACATCTACCGCCTTCTCCGAAAGTCCCCATCCCGAAACCCCGTCGAAACACGTCAGCCCCAGGTTCCACGGCCTACAGTTTGGAAAACGATCCATCGACCATATCACACCACTGACACCACCGCCACGTGGTACCTTCTCGTCAACGGCAAGTAAACTGCAAGAGAGAAACTGCATCGCATCGCGCTGGTGGACTCACCCCTGTGCCTCAAGTGCAATGTCGAAGATACAGATTGACATCGTTTTGAGTGTGGGCCAGCAGCAGATGTCTGGACCCTCGTACAGAAGATTGTGGCTTTCTACCTCCGAGTACCACCACATCACGTTTCTCCTACCATGATGATATATCCCGACACGACCTACTTTCCATTGGCTAAGTGGCACGCCATCACATGGATCAGTGGCGTGGCTATCAACTACCTCTTCCGCGACGACATCGTCGATTCGGCAGACTTTTGGACACGCCTCCAAGTACATCACCTCATCCTTCGCCGACTTCGACACTATCGGGCCACTTTCGCGAACTATTTACAGAGTACTTTCACCAACCCGCCTCAGAGTTGGAATCTTAGCGAAACGTGCCAGCCAAGAGTGGACAATCCCAGTTCCCCTTCTAATGGTCAATGACAGAATGCACGTTGTTCTGATAGAGCGCCAAAGTGGAGCATGGCGCGGAAACTATTCCTAATTTCTTTCACTTCTCTTTTCTCCTCCTCTTCGAAGTTTTTTTCTCTTACACATGTTTAACCTTTTCACGCATAGCTCTCTATCTGCAGCCTATTTGTTTTCTTTCACCTCTGCTTCTCAATAAAAATAATATTTTAAAAAAAGTTGGGTTTCTGCTGATGGTGAGACTGTATACTCATTTACGTTTAAAAAAAAACGAAAAAAAGAATGTTGCGAAAATATAGCCTACCTATTTATGTTTTACGTTTTCATGGAATATTGTGTTATTTTATGAAGACTGTCGTCTTTTATTTTCATACACTTGAGGTTCTTATTTGTTTTCTCATTACCTGCAACTTTTTGTTCATGTAGTAGGTGTTTGTTCCCTTTGTATAAATAAAAAAAGTAAAAAAAAAAAAGTCAGTAGGGCGCTTGCCCGCGAAAGGCAATGGGTCCCAAGTTCGGGTCTCGGTCCGGCACACAGTTTTAATCTGCCAGGAAGTTTCACATCTTATCTGTTTACAACGGTACTGTCTGATTTTTACCATATGGAAAGGGCTACTATTGCCATTCTAACAAGGGAACCTCCCCATCGTACCCTCCTCAGATTTAGTTATAAGTTGGCACAGGGATAGGCCTTGAAAAACTGAACACGGATCAATCGAGAAAACAGGAAGAAGTTGTGTGGAACTATGAAAAAAATAAGCAAAATATACAAACTGAGTAGTCCATGCGCAACCCAGGCAACATCAAGGAAAGTGTTAACTAACGAGTGCCGTGGTCCCGTGGTTAGCGTGAGCAGCTGTGGAACGACAGGTCCTTGGTTCAAGTCTTCTATCGGGTGAAAATTTTAATTTTTTATTTTCAGATAATTATCAAAGTTCAGGCACTCACACATAATCAACTTCGCTCTCCAAAATTCCAGGACATGTTCAGATTTGCTTGGACATATACAGAATTTGACGGTCTACGCACGGAAACATCTGAAAACGTAAAAAAACATATGTTTTGACAGAGCACAGGGAAAACTGTGCGACTCTGAAACTGTTGCATTCATTTGATGCACTTTATGTGACAAACCCTTATGTTTTCATCACTTTTTTTGGAGAAAACCTAAATCGGGCAAGGTAGAAGAATCTTTTTACCCATTCGCCAAGTGTGCAAGTTAGGTGGGTCGACAACATATTCCTGTCATGTGACGCACATGCCGTCACCAGTGTCGTAAAGAATATATCAGACGTGTTTTCCTGTGGAGCAATCGGTTGACCTATGACCTTGCGATCAAATGTTTTCGGTTCCTATTGGAGAGGCACGTCCTTTCGTCTACTAATCGCACGGTTTTGCGGTGCGGTCGCAAAACACAGACACTAAACTTATTACAGTGAACAGAGGCGTCAATGAATGAACGGACAGATCGTAACTTTGCGAAAATAAAGAAAGTAAAATTTTCACTCGAGGGAGGACTCGGATCAATGACCTTCCGTTCCGCAGTTGCTCACTCTAACCACGAGACCACGGCGCTCATCAACGATCATCGTCCTTTATGTTCCTATGTTCCACATGGACTACTCAGTTTGTATATTTTGCTTATTTTTTCATAGTTCCACACAACTTCTTCCTGTTTTCTCGATTGATCTGTGTTCAGTTTTTCAAGGCCTATCCACTGTGTCAATTTATAACTAAATCTGAGGGGGATGCGATGGGGAGGTTCCCTTGTAAGTTCCAATGTTTGCGGCGCGTTAGCCTCTCTGACGTAATGCTGAAGGCCGTTCACCTTCCCAGCGGCCATGGCATAGGCGACACCAGCTTTCACGCGCACATGTAACGCTGCTTCCTGCCTGCTAACTTGAAGATTAGCTTAATGGACGAATAAGAGCATATTTCTTGCCACTTGAGTTAGAGGACAAGATGAAAGTTAATCACAAGGCGTGCGAAATGCTTTCAAGAGTTAATTAGGATTGTTTGATAAATACTTTGATACAGGTATCCTTTGATCCCCAGTGGCTCATTGAAGAAAAATCCGTCGTTTTGTGACCCCAGTTTTGTTACTGGGTGGTAATGAGAATAAGCTGTGATACATGCATTACTGAGTAAGGACTGCTTATAAGCGAGGCCTCCATAAATCCTTTGACAAGGCAACCATAAAATCACTTTCCGCCGAGGACAGCCACAAACATCTACCAAATTCGTCTTCTCCGTACCAACTGCTTTGTAGTAACAGTGGATATCAGGAAACCACACGCTCGCTCCGCTGTGTAATACTGTATAAGATACACCCGATACCAATGGCAACTACTTGACGATACGAACGTAAAGGCAACACAACACCCAACCTCCCAGAGGAGAAAATCTCCGACGAGGCCGGGAATCGAACCCATGCCCCTTCGCTTGGCACTCCTCGCTGCAGCTACAGAGGCGGACTAATGTTTTGTTTATGCCCAAGTGAAATCTAACAAACTCTTGGGCAGAAGAGAAATCACTGACAAACTGGGAGAAAGTGAAGTTCGTACAGACAGTAACAGAATAAACTATTATTTCTTAAAAGTGGTGCAATGATTAACGAGAACTGGTGTTTCAGAAGGTAAGGAAGAGGGAGACCAAACAGTAAACCTTTCGTGACCAGCGGAACACATGTGTCTTACGAACAAATTTTATTTACTGAAGTTCGAAAGGGTGTGAAAGTAGCACATCTGTGTGGTGCTGCAATCTAGCGTTGAATTTATAATCCGTTTGGAGACAACAGGGTCATTTTTTGGCACCCAGTGCGCGAGATATCGCGTAATTGTTTAGTTGTGCGTTGTCTGCCTTGTGTTTTGACGGTTTTATGTAGTTTTTTCCTATCTACAACAGAAAAGATCTGTAAGGGTGTGTATTGTATCTTTGACATTGTTTGCTATAAATTACGAATTCGTGCACACATTTATTGATAAAATACTTTTAATTCTTTTAGTGCTTTGTCTAATGGCCAGTGTGTAGAGAATTTCTACTTGTCCCTTTTGTTCATTTTTTTCAATATTTTTGCATTTATATATTTTATCCAGTTTGTAATCTTATTTTATTTTCCTTGATTTAATATGAAACGACACAGAATTTCTGGTTCATTTTCCGTGACGAATGCTTGCCTTCACCTTCTCTTTTTATTTGTCCCAGTTGAAATCTGCCTTACAAGATCAAGTTGAAAAGGAGGTTGGTAACATTTTCCTCCATTCTTGCAGTTCCACTGTTTGCTATTGCAACCTCCAAAAGAAAGTCACACATTTCAAACAAAATTTACACATGATATTTGGGAAGTCTGCTGCCGTTAGTGTTTTGGGCAATATTAAAATTGACGAAAATGTCTTTTCTGAGCTCACTCAAATGATGTGTTATTGACAAGCATGGTGAGTGCTCAGTAAACGCTGTCACCAAACCTATCTCGGCAGGGTGTCCTCTTCGAGCTTAAAACTTATGGTGCTTGTAGTAGGCTGATGCACTCACAGTGAAAGCACTGATTATTTATTACACTGTGGTACTAGAATCATGTGCGAATGGCGATTTGAGTTTTTCAAAAGTTCGCCTCTTCCAGCACACAAACTAATGTCACACGCCCTGCAACGAACACGAGAACTGCCCTTGAGACCTGTAAACACCCTTTAAACTGTTCTTTCTCTTCCAACACTTCCCTAAATTTCTGTTTTCGGCTTGCTGTTAGACTGTCATTATTTTGTAACTCTCTTTTCTTTTTCGGCACTGAAGCTACAATAAAAAAGTACTAATACTAGAGTTTTGGCTCTGAGCACTATGGGACTTAACATCTGAGGTCATTAGTCCCCTAGAACTTAGAACTACATAAACCTAACTAACCTAAGGACATCATACACATCCATGCCCGAGGCAGGATTCGAACCTGCGACCGTAGCGGTTGCGCAGTTCCAGACTGAAGCGCCTAGAATCGCTCGGTCGCTCCGGCCGGCTACTAGAGTTACACACCCCAAAAAAGAAACTTTATAAGCTTATGTTAAGGCTAAAGGAACCGAAATGATTTATGCGAGCTGTTCATCGTTTATTTTCAATTTGTGAACACACAACAGAGACAGAAGAAGAATGTAACAGTGGCTGTAACAATGGTGCTGAGGTCGCACTGAAGTTGCCTGATGGGCTCCTGGTTTCGGCCGTCGCATTTCGGCCCCATGAGCACTTCGCGTTGATTTTCTTCTGTTGGTTCAACTGGCTCTGTGCACTATGCAACTTAACTTCTGAGGTCATCAGTCGCCTAGAACTTAGAACTAATTAAACCTAACTAACCTAAGGACATCACACACATCCATGCCCGAGGCAGGATTCGAACCTGTGACCGGAGAGGTCGCTCGGCTCCAGACTGTAGCGTCTAGAACCGCATGGCCACTCCGGCCGGCCTTTTCTTCTATTTGCGGTTGTTACTAGCACCAGGGTTTCCTCAACAGGGCCATTTGACTTGCGATCATTGCGGTGTATAGCAACAACTTTGGTTAAATTTAGGTTTTTTGCTACAAATAAGTACCGCATTCGAAAATGATTTCTCGTAATGCTTAGCACACTGGACTCGTATCAGGAAGATGGTTCAAATCCGCATCCGGCAATCCTGATTTAGGTTTTCCGTGATTTCCCTAAATCACTTCAGGCAAATGCTGGGATGGTTCCTTTGAAATGAAATGAAATGTCGTGTGGCTAGGGGCCTCCCGACGGGTAGACCGGTCGGCTGGTGCAAGTCCTTTTACCTGACGCCACTTCGGCGACTTGCATGTCGATGTGGATGAAATGATGATGAAGACAACACAATACAGTCCCTGAGCGGAAAGGACACAGCCGATTTCCTTTCCCATTCTTCCCTCATTCGGTGGGACCGATGACCTCACTGTTTGGTCCCCTCCTCCAAATCAACCAACCAACCATCTCGTAATCCTCATTCCCGAACCCCTGTTACTTCCGTCGAAATTTGTACCTGAGAAGAAAGCAGCTCATCGGCAACAGGAGCGTAAAGCAGCAAACATGTCAGTATTTCCCCTGTAACGTACCCCCTCCAGACAGAAAATACTTTGCTTCTACACCTCGTTTCATCCCTGAGGTCAACTTTTTCATTTTAAATTTCTTAGATTGTAGTTTTTCTTTCTTGGACAAAAAGTCACTGCGTTTAACAGAGTGATCTGAATTCCGTCCCAACATTTTGGAAAAAAGAGCCAGAAGTCCCTACGCGTAGGGGCACATCCCTGCGATTGGCAGCTATGATGCAGGACAGGATGCAGCTGAGGCTGAACTGTCTTTATTTCTTCTCGTGACGAATCTTACATATTTCGGGTGCTGAGTAGTTGAAAAGTTGTAACGGCCTATTATCCCGCCATTTTACTGCAGATACACATCCTTTTATACGGATTATGATGTATGCTTACAAGCAGTTACAAAAAATTTTCCAGTAAGAAGGCAATCAGACAATGCAGCCCATGGAAGCAAGAGATGAGGACTAATTTTGTATGTGGCTACTGCTAAGTACCAGCCATCTTTTGAAAAATTTAATAAAAATGTTAAGCTGTGGACAATTTTTAATGTAATATACGAAATTTCAATTAGTTCGGACACGAAAGGGTTGTAAAGGGTGGATACGCACATCTGCCCGATGTTACTCTTCACAGATCTGCTGAGCTTTCTGGGATGTAGGCAGGCATCTCTGCCCACTACTGATAGGCTGCTGAAGTACATGGATGGCATCAGATGCTTAGAGGCCACTGGTCAACTGGCTCACATTGTTGAGAGGGCCTTCCAGCAACAATGCGACCTGTTGCAGTCCAGAGTGCCCAGCAAATAACAACCCTCTTTTCACCAGGAGACCACATTCAATAATGAATTTACAGAAAACACTCCATCCGTGCCATGTGCTCTGAAATGTACCAAGAAATGGTTTAATTTTCTTATTTCACTGAGAAGACAAATTATTAAGGCATGTGATCGATTTAACATGTGCATTCCTAGTTTTCTGTCTGTCCTTCACATACTCTGTTCCTAAGTTGTGCGAGGGTTCATTCAATTTATGAATTACGACGTAGGTCGTCTTCTGCTCTGAGAAGTCTGTGAACCCCCGACTGGTTGATTATTCATCTCATGTCTCTAGATTTCCACTTCTACCAATACCAGCTGTAGCGGGGCTTTGAATTTCGCCGCGCTACACTCGTTCCCTCAGATAAAAAATATCCCGTCGCAGCGGTATGAGCGCTCGACGGCAGAGAATATACTGAAATGGTAACACTTTTTTCGTTTTCTATCCGTTTTTTGTTTGTCTCTTGATAGCGGTAGCTTAAGGCAGGCGTGATCGGATGCTGACGGAAAAACTTAATGGCTAATCTTGATCTGATTGCAATGTGTAGACATTGTGGAAGTTATTAAGAAATTCGGTGGATGGAAGTAGCAAAGTGAATTAAATTGCATACAGTATCAAGATGATTTTAATTGGTATAAATTAGTGATCCCTGGACTATTGCAAGATTTCGGAGCAGATTTTTTCACGCTGAAATGATGGAGATTTTTGAAGACGTGGACGCCGCCCGAAAGAAGATAAGTTAATCTGGTAAAGGATGATCTCTCGTCTACGCCACTTCCCCCTGTCAGTTACATTCTGTTATTCTCTGTTTCTTTTCAATAACTTTTGTAGTGAAAATTGGTTTAACTTTTGCTCAAAAACGCCACAAGGACCACCCCAACGATAGCTTTTCTGTAATACAAAGTCCGATTTGCTTTTCATTCTTTCCCTTTTTCACGGTCTCTCTTCTCCCATTTTTTTTTAATTAACCACTACAACTGGCTCCCGCGACAGGACGCAATTTTCGGATGTGTCGTTTTTGAACAAATTTGAAACTTTAATTTGTATTTTTTCCGAACAGAGAATAACCAAAAATCATGAAGTTTAAATGGTAACGAAAACACCAACTTTATTGTACCGCAGCAAATGATTATACAACAATATTGTAAAGAATTTTTGTAACTAATTCAATGTGTTTTTCTTTTCATGGCATATATTGATGCAAAACTGTTATTTTGAGACCTTTTGGTGATTATCCGATGGAGATGTATTAAGAAAATCCATATTTTAACGAATACGATTTACGCAGGAGTGATTGACCAGCCGCTGCAGGACAGAAAATTTAATGGTGAGTCACACAATTATGTTTCATTCAAACATTCAAATGCCAACTGCAGAATCCATTTTTCCTTTTCCACACATCCTGTAGTTTTCTTCTAGATTTTTACAAAATTATCTATCTCTATTGTAGTCTGTGGTAATTATAGTATTGTTGTAGCATATGAAGATCGTGAATTTGACCGCCAAACAGTCATTTGTTACGAAAAATTTTGTCCGCCCTGCTGCATCTTTCTCAACCATTGTTTGCAATAGAGCAATCATTTACATTGACGAGAAAATATTTCAACCTAAATTTGAGTCAAATCTTTATTAATCAGACTTATATTATTCCCTTTTTGACTTACTATTATACATCCTATTACAATGGAACGTGGTAAGGTAGAGATAGTTTCGGCAGATGAGTTAAGTGAAGTAGATTCATCTTTCAACCAACAAGAAAGTCCGCGTTTCCCTCCATGGACGAGTTCACAGATCAATGCAATGATTTTGCCTCAAACTCGCAACATTTGTGTTAATACACAGATGGCGACTTTAAATGACGAAATGTGGAATGGACGCGAGACTAGACCGTCAGCGCCATTGTTAACATCAATGTCAGAACCGAATATGAGACAAATTCAGCAATGTGACACAAATCGGAAACAGGAAACTGACAAACTGAACCGACTATTAGAGTTATTTGCAGACATGAAACGAGACGTTAGTCAGAAAATTGACATATTAAACCATACTATGACCGAAAATTTTGAACGGACGACAAAACAGATGACAGAATTAAATAACACCACTCAACAGCTCAGCCAGCGATTTGAGACATTGTCCGATCGAGTCACTAAACAGGAAGAAACTTTGGTTACATTCACACACGAAACAAAAAACAATATCACCCGATGTGAGAATCAGTTAACTCAAATAGTTAATGTGCAGCAGGAAGTGAACACCCGTGTGGAAGAGTTAGCTCAGGCCCACACTTCAGCTAGCTCCACCCAAGAAAAGCTGACTGAAGAAGTGACAAATATTACCCAACAACTCACAATGGTAGTTCTTGAACAGACCCACCTCAAAGAAAAGATAGAAAAATTAGAAGACCGAGCGGACCTCGCGTCACTAAACAACGACACCAACATGGCCGAAAGAATTGTACATGAATGTAGATTGTGTGACGACTGTCTGGACAAAAAACTTGAAACAATTACACAGGACATACTTTCAAAAACAAAGACACATGTTAAAGACGAGACAAAACACACAGAAGACGAAGTGACAAAATTACGAGACAATGTTGTGCCGTGTTTGGCGATTGGTGCAAACGCATCGCTAGGAAACGACAAAACAGCTAAAACCATGGCTAATGACACAGACAGAACACCACCTATTGTGGAATCACCTATTTCCAATCAAAATTACAATGTGCCGCTTTCTTTTCCACCGAACGATCAAGATTACGGTACCACACCTAGAGTAGCAAGTGACCTAAATCACATCAATACAGTTATGCCAACCGGCATGGCCGATGACACGTTTGTAAGACATGGGTATTCCCAGACATTTTCCAGTGAGGACAAGCACAAAGTCCACCCTATTGTGTTTATTAGATCATTTGACGGTGTTTTTCCACGTAGTTGGTCAGAAGTCGATAAAATCAGATACGTCACCAATCTCATGAGAGGACGAGCAGCTAAGTGGGGTGCCGCTATGAAGCGGCGGTGCCTTACGTTTGAACAGTTCGAACAAGCCTTCTTGGACGAATTCTGGTCCGAGAATGAGCAACAGAGTCTAAGGAGAGAAGTGTGCAACCCCGAGACCTATGACCCTAAAAAAGAGACATTAAGACAATACTTTGAGAGGTACCTAGACAAGACACTGTACTGGTCCAAACCAGCCGACTTGCCAGCGATAATTGACACTTTAAAGAGCCACTTACCCTTTCCATACCGAGACAGATTAATAGGAGTACCGGAGAATGACGTTAAGACTTTCTTAAACTTCTTAGATCAAATGGACGTAGTTGACAGAGGCGATTCACGCCATTCAAATTTTACTCATATTAGTAACCAAAATCAGCACCCACCCCAAAGGAACCGTAGTGACGGTGGTTGGTGGAACCATCCGTCCGCGCCGCGACACAATACGATGCCTGCGCGCGAAACATACTCAAATGGAAACGTGTATGACGGTAGGAACAACCGCAGAAATTCGTGGAATAATAATAACAACAATAATTATCACCCATATCAAAATGATAACTACAGGCAAAATGAAAATCACAGACAGTACAACAACCGCAATAGGAGACGTGAGAATAACCGGTACAACCCGGGCTACTTTGACAGGAACATGACATATAACAGACATAATTACCACCAAAACAATACCAATCCCAACAATCACCGACAGAATATGTGGAACACACACTATGTAAACATATATATATATATATATATATATATATATATATATATATATATATATATATATATATATATATATTAATTGTCTAAAAAGGATCAAAACTGTAACAAGTGTATGTAGTATATAGATTTAGAAACCAAGTATTGACAAAGATAATCCTCTAAGTATGCACGTGGCGTTTCCTGGGAAAATATCTATAATAGACATTTAGGTATATCTATTCTATTGTTTGCTAGCCTGCCACGCTAAATGTTTTAGCGTGACAGTCGAGGGGGCGATGTAGCGGGGCTTTGAATTTCGCCGCGCTACACTCGTTCCCTCAGATAAAAAATATCCCGTCGCAGCGGTATGAGCGCTCGACAGCAGAGAAAATACTAAAATGGTAACACTTTTTTCGTTTTCTATCCGTTTTTTGTTTGTCTCTTGATAGCGGTAGCTTAAGGCAGGCGTGATCGGATGCTGACGGAAAAACTTAATGGCTAATCTTGATCTGATTGTAATGTGTAGACATTGTGGAAGTTATTAAGAAATTCGGTGGATGGAAGTAGCAAAGTGAATTAAATTGCATACAGTATCAAGATGATTTTAATTGGTATAAATTAGTGATCCCTGGACTATTGCAAGATTTCGGAGCAGATTTTTTCACGCTGAAATGAAGGAGATTTTTGAAGACGTGGACGCCGCCCGAAAGAAGATAAGTTAACCTGGTAAAGGATGATCTCTCGTCTACGCCACTTCCCCCTGTCAGTTACATTCTGTTATTCTCTGTTTCTTTTCAATAACTTTTGTAGTGAAAATTGGTTTAACTTTTGCTCAAAAACGCCACAAGGACCACCCCAACGATAGCTTTTCTGTAATACAAAGTCCGATTTGCTTTTCATTCTTTCCCTTTTTCACGGTCTCTCTTCTCCCATTTTTTTTATTAACCACTACACAGCACTAATGACTCTGATTTAGAAAAAAGCTTTTATTATGCCTTTAATGACAAAACGAGATCATAGGTTAATCGGCTAGATACATGTCATTTTTAACTAACTCCCAACTTACGAAGAAAAAGAAGATATCAATACATCACTATTACATTATTATTGTAGCGTTCTGGTCGTTGGTAATCCGTGACCCCATGGCGTGTGCAGAAGATCCATTGCTGCCTCTTATTATTTTGCACGTCTTGATCCCAAGTAGAGATTTAACGTTCTCGGGATGGCACGAACATGAAACATATGAGACAAGACTTGTTCCTTAGTAAATCCTGTTACATAATAATAAAGCTTTTGAGTTCTGGGCCATTTTTCTGGATAAGAAAATGAACAGGTCTCCCACTAATAAAGCTTATTGATTTCTTCATTAAAACAGCTGACGGGATAGGATGGTCTAAACAATGTATAACAAGGAATGTCTTTCAAGTTTACAAAGACAAATAAGTATTTAATCTTAAAAGCTATACAGTACTTAAATTACATAAGCTTGTTGACATAAAATAATTATCATTTATTAAACATTTTAAGGAAAAGTCAGATTTAGAAGTGTTGTGACTCGCCGATTATTCAAAGTGCCGCCAGCCATGTGTCTGCCAGCCAGGCAGCAGCTGCGCCACCTAAGCGGCCAGCCGAGCGGCGGCCGCTAGGCTGAGACTCAGTGTTCAATCGAATGCCGACTTGTTCACAGGTCCACTTACTCAATGACTTATATGTGTTGTTGTGTTGTCCGAAATATATGTGTTGAATTTGAAGATTTAACAATTGGCGACGAGGTAGTGGATTTTTCCTTTTCACCGTTGACTCACAGGGTTCCATGGCTACTGTCGAGCAGCTCTTGCAAAATCTCCTTGAACAGCAAACGCGTCTAACAGCGGCGATTCGCGATTTCGTCGCGGCGTCAAATGCGGGGCGTTTCTCGTCGTTGGCTGTACCTCCTTTTCCACCTTACGCCCGCATCTCGTGGTCGTGCGGTAGCGTTCTCGCTTCCCACGCCCGGGTTCCTGGGTTCGATTCCCGGCGGGGTCAGGGATTTTCTCTGCCTCGTGATGGCTGGGTGTTGTGTGCTGTCCTTAGGTTAGTTAGGTTTAAGTAGTTCTAAGTTCTAGGGGACTTATGACCACAGCAGTTGAGTCCCATAGTGCTCAGAGCCATTTTGAACCACCTTACGACGAGACGGCGGAAGACTGGTCTGATTATGAAAAACGTCTTCGACAGCACTTCTTGGCATTTCATGTCACGGACGAACAACCATGTAAGTCTCTGTTCCTTTCCTGGATTTCACCTCAAATGTATCGGTTGTTGTCGCAATTGGCTCCATTGAAGGATCCTGCGTCTTTGTCCTTTGCTGAAATGTGCTCCCTTCTGTCTGTCTATTTTCAAAAGCAAACGCATGTGGTAGCCTCTCGTGTTGCCTTTTATCGTTGTCAAAAACAACCAAATCAGTCGTATCGCGCTTGGGCTGCTGAACTCAGTCGAAAGTGTCAATTTGTTACTGACGTTCACAAAGAATCCTATGCCGATTCCATGGTACGGGATGCTATTATCCGGTCGGCGCCCGACAAAGAAGTTCGGCAACGTGCCCTTCAGTTGGCGAATCCGACTCTAGATGAAGTTCTCTCCATTGCGCAGTCTTTTGAAATTTCTCGCGCCGCTGGGGCGCAAATAGAAGCGCGGGGTGACGTCGGGGAAATACAACCTCTGTGCGCTGTTGACGACGCGTGCGGCGCGTCCCCGCCGGCCGACGTGGCCGCAGAACGCTCCCACGCGCAGCCTCGGCCTAGCCGTAAACAACCCACTAAGAAACTGCAGCAAAATCCCCGGCAACTTCCTTCATGCCCGCGGTGTTTTACGAAACATTCACGCGAGGATTGTCCCCAACGTTGGGCTGTGTGTCACAATTGCAAAAAGAAAGGTCATGTGTCTTCCGTTTGTAAATCCGACCGCATACACGATGTTCATGAACATGACGCTGATTCTGATTCTGTGTTGTCTGTCAATTGCACCTCTTCCCTTTCAGGGAAGTTATTCCTCACTGTCCAAATCCTTGGTCGAGATGTTCGCATGCAAGTGGATACCGGTTCTGCTGCCACTATAATTAATTCTCAGACGTATCTTCAGCTGGGTTCTCCACTCCTGTCCCCTGTCACTCGGCAATTACGGACGTACAATAAACAGAAGATTTCTCTCTTGGGACAGTTTAATGCTGAGGTATCTTACAAATCCGTCGTTCGCACTGTTCCCATATTTGTGGTCGACCAGAGCAACGCAGAAAATCTTTTTGGTTTCGATGCCTTTCGCGTTTTTGGGTTCTCCATAGATGACTGTCAATATTGTCTCTGACGCTATTCCTTATGCTCAACTGGATTCCTTGTCGACGACATTTTCGTCCCTTTTTTTCTCCTGGGTTAGGCCGTGCAAACGACTTTGAAGCTCATATCACGCTCAAACCTACTGCTCGGCCTAAGTTTTTTCGGGCTCGGCCCATTCCTGTGGCCCTTCGTGATCGGGTAAAACGGGAGTTGGATCGTCTCACTGCTTCAGGGATCTTGCTTCCTGTCACTTCCAGTGAGTGGTACTCTCCTGTCGTTGTAGTTGCTAAGCCCAATGGTGATATTCGTCTCTGAGGCGATTTCAAAGCCACTGTAAATGCTCAATGCCTCATCGACACTTACCCTATGCCCCGTCCTGAAGAACTGTTCACTAAACTCGCTGGAGGACAGTATTTTTCTAAAATTGACCTGTCGGAAGCTTATCATCAACTTCCTCTCGACGCTGCTTCCCGGCAGTTTCTGGTCCTTAACACGCCTTTCGGCCTCTATCAATACCAACGCTTGCCATTCGGGGTTGCTAGCGCCCCTGCTCTTTTTCAGCGATTCTTGGAACAATTATTGCTCCCTGTCCCGGGGTGTATCAATTACATGGACGACATAGTTGTCACTGGCTCCACCACTGAAAAACATCTTCACAATCTCCGCACACTTTTTAATGTCTTACAGACTGTCGGTCTTAAGTGTAATCTTCAGAAATCACAATTTTTTCAGGCATCTATCACGTACTTGGGGTTTCAACTCTCTCGGGATGGTATTCGTCCGCTTCAACACACTGTTGCTGCGATCGATGCCCTTCCTCGCCCTACATCTGTTAAGGAACTGCAGGCCTTCTTGGGGAAAATAGCATACTATCACAAGTTTTTACCATCTGCGGCGTCGGTGGCTCAGCCGTTGCATCGCCTGTTGCATAAAAACGTGCCTTTTCACTGGTCCGCGTCATGTGACGCGGCTTTCCGGAAATTAAAGACTATGCCTGGCTACTTATCGACCTGGCCAACATCTTGTTCTTGCCACAGACGCCTCTCAATACGGGGTCGGTGCAGTCCTTGCGCACCGTTTTTCTGACGGTTCGGAACAACCCATCGCTTATGCCTCCAAAACGCTCACGGATGCCCAACAAAAGTATTCTCAAATTGAGAAAGAAGCTTTGGCCATCATTTATGCTCTTCATAACTTTGGTGTTTTTCTCTATGGCTCAAAATTTCATCTTGTTACGGATCACAAACCACTTGTTTCCTTGTTTCATTCATCAACGTCACTTCCCGACAAGGCTGCACACCGCCTCCAGCGTTGGGCTCTTTACTTGTCCCATTTCAATTATGAGATTCATTTCCGGCCAACGGCTCAACATGCGAATGCTGATGCTTTGTCTCACCTTCCCATGGGTCCTGATCAGGCATTCGATACGGACGAACTTTTGTGTTTCCACCTGGATGTTGCCGAGCAGCGGGTTGTGGACGGGTTCCCCATCACTGGGGACAGGCTGGCGGCTGCTACGGGTTCTGACCCTACCCTCTCCTGGGTTTTACGCTGTATTCAGAAGGGTTGGCCAGATCGCCCGTCCGCTAAGACTTCTGATCCGTTGCGGAACTACTACACTTTGCGCTACCGCCTCAATGCTACGGATGGTGTTATCCTCCTCTCCACTGACAATGCTTCGCCGCGTGTTGTGGTACCTGCGTCTTTGCGTGCTTCGGTCTTGCGCCTCCTTCACCAGGGGCACTGGGTGTGTCTCGCACAAAATCTCTGGCGCGCCGTCATGTGTACTGGCCTGGCATCGATTCTGAAATCGCACAAATGGTCGCAGCCTGCGGCCCTTGTGCGTCACAGGCCGCTGCCCCGAAGTCATCTTTGTCACCGTGGCCTTCACCTGAGATACCCTGGGAGCACATTCATGCTGACTTCGCGGGACCTTTTTTAGGTACTTATTGGCACCTCGTAATTGACGCCTACTCTAACTTTCCTTTCATTGCCCGTTGCACGTCACCTACCACCGCGGCAACCACCAGTGCTCTCGCCCGCATTTTTTCTTTGGAAGGCCTCCCCTCTACTCTTGTTACTGATAATGGTCCGCAATTTGCCTCTTCCGACTTTGCGGATTTTTGTGCTCGTCACGGCGTTACGCATGTCACGGCCCCGCCGTTCCATCCACAATCCAACAGTGAGGCTGAACGACTGGTCCGCACATTTAAGGCTCAGATGCGGAAACTTCTGACTTCTTCTGCTGCTGATGATGCGCTTCTCCAGTTCCTGGCGTCTTACCGTTTCACCCCCATGGGCGATCACAGCCAGGCTGAGCTCTTACATGGCCGACAGCCCCGCACGCTACTTCATCTTCTGCGGCCTCCCACCTCACGGCCGCGGGTGCCTTCACTTGGCCGGTTCACCGCCGACGACCTCGTCTGGGTACGGGGATATGGCAGGCGGCCAAAATGGAGCCCGGGCCGCATCTTACGACACCGTGGCAGACGCCTGTATGAAATCCAGACGGACACGGGTGTTGCAGTGCGTCATTCGGACCAGCTTCGGCCTCGGGTGCCAGCAACGCCGGTTCCGAATGCCCCCACACCACCTTTGGCTCTACCTGATGCTCGGGATCTTGGCATCTCTCAATACTCACAACGCAGCCCTCTCACCGTCATCGCGATGCCAGCACCAGAACGGACGCCACCAGGAGACGTGCCCATGCAGGAACCGGAGGACCATCCTCTCTCAGAGTACATCTACTCGCCTCCTCCTCCTCCAACGGACGCCGACACATCGCCCATGTCTCCTGTCATATCAACTGGATTTGCCGCAACGGGCAGATTGGTCCATGGGGCCCCAGCAGATTCGACCCCTACGTCTCCTGTCATCTCGACCCGTTATCATCGGGGACACTTCCGTCCGTACAGGAAGCCTCCTCCTCGAGACTTTACGGCGAGTCAAACAACGGCTATGGACGTTAGCCATCTCCAGGACACCTGCATCAAGACCAGAGCAACCATTTCAAAGGGGGGAAAAGTGTTGTGACTCGCCGATTATTCAAAGTGCCGCCGCGCAATTACGCACGTCCTCTACGTGCGGCGCTGTCTGCCAGCCAGGCAGCAGCTGCGCCACCTAAGCGGCCAGCCGAGCACCGGCCGCTAGACTGAGACTCAGTGTTTAATCGAATGCCGACATGTTCACAGGTCCACTTGCTCAATGACTTATGTGTGTTGTTGTGTTGTCCGAAATATATGTGTTAAATTTGAAGATTTAACAAGAAGTTTCTTAGTCATCATCTTCCATTGAAAAAATGTCTGTGCCAATAACTGAATACCTCATGCCAAATTTTAGTAGGAAAATGGATAAATGTGCAAACTGCCCCTGTCAGGACCGTGTGTTATTTTCAAATGTTTGCTTGCAAACTTGTGGAATTACGTTGAGGCATCTGGAGGTATAGTGATCGACACTATCACTGCATAACACCAGGGAAAAAAGCAACGAACTTTGAAACTTCAAGTAGATTTGATAATAGTACAAGATGTGTTAGCGTAACCTTAAGCTGCAGTTCACGTTAGTAATGTCAGAATCAGTTAAAAAGTGACACTTTCAGTCTAGACATTTCCATTGTCTCTTGGTGCTCACTTTCCTGCCTCTTCATCCTCAGACATCAATTCTGCACTTGTCCGCCCTGTAACAGGTTTTGTTTCCAGTGATAAAAAATAGGGATGGATTTAAAATTTACAATTCTTTAACATGTTAGACAGTCGCACAGTGATGGACCACCGTATAGTTTTTTCACAATCGGACTTCTCAGAAGTTTAATCAGCTCCTGTAAACAAATAGTTCTGTATTTATATGGGTTTTCAAACTTTCATTGCTGAGTCAGTGAGAGTAAAATCTTCGATTGACTAGATCACATCATTTTCCTCCTCTACTTCAACAATTTGGGTGGTAGCCAACATGCAGGCACTAGAATACTGTTGGAGAAAACCCTAACTGAGGGGTCAAACATTGAGTTGTTGAAGCAGAAGTGGTAATTTTATCACCCAGTAAATTTTACTTTCATATATGTAGTGAAAATGTACTGTATTGTTATTTAGTTTGTTAGTTTTCCTAGTCTAGTCCTTTGCACATAGAAGTTTTCGTCCACTGTTGGAATTCAGATCTGGGGACAAAGATTCAATGGGGCATTTAAATGTGTTACCCAAAGTGAGTACTGTGAATCAATGAAATTGTTTTCATGACAAACATGAGACTATCACATGCAATGGCAATGGGATACAGGCAGTTGCAGATGCGGGGTTTGTTTCTGGGGAGAGAGGATGGAGGTAGGTAGAGACATTTTCAAAATTTGTTACTGTCTACATCCTTCCATTTTATATGCACAAATACACAAATATTCTTCTTGTCATCTCCACATTTAGTTTTTAATAACAATTAAATATATGACATGTTTTAACATAATAGCGAGGTTTGTTTACATCAGTGTTTAGTACATAACTTTAAAAAAACTGCAATCAGAGAAATATCTCAATTGAAAAATATTTTTCTGAAAATTTGGAAAGCACCTGTATCAGTTGATTTAAGAACTGCTGCAGTAACAATTCTCACAACTTTGACAGTGTCATACTTGAGCAATTATGGGGAAAAATATAGATTGCAATTCACTGCAAAGACAACACACTGAGTTGTAGACAGACACAATGAAAAGACTGTCACATATTTAGTTTTTGGCCAATGTATTCTTCAGAAAAGAAAACACACACACACTCGCACGCTCGTACACACACTCGCATTTACACAAGAAAGCACACATGGCAGCCATCTCTGGCAGCTCAGACCAGAATGCAACTGTCACGTCAAATGAAAGCAGCAATCTGGAGTGGAGCAGGGAAGGACGAGGGATAGGAGGTTACGTGCAGGGGTAGAGTAAAGTGCTGTCTGGTGGAGCATGCAGGGACTAGATGGAGCACTGCCAAGACTGCCAGGTGCAGTGTCGGGAGGCTGCGGGGCAGTGGGGAAGGTGAGAGTGAGAGAGAGGGGGGGGGCAGGAAAGTAGAGGTGCAGGCAAAGGGAAAGACAGATGGGTGCCTCAATAGGCAGGAACTAATAGGACAGGGGGAGCAGAAATTGTTGGGTGTAGAGTGTGGGGACAGAAGGTTAGCATCAGTTGAGGCCAGGATAATTTTGGGAGTGGAGAATGTGTTGTAAGAACAACTCCCATCTGTGCAGTTTGGAAAAGCTGGCAGTGGGGGGGGGGGGGGGGGGGGAGGATCCTGATGGCCTGGGTTGTGAAGCAGCCATTGAAATAAAGTGTTATGTACAGCTGCATCTTGTGCCACAAGGTGTGCTATCATGCTTTTTGGCAGTGGCCATTCATACAGGGGAACAGCTGGTTGTTAGTCATACCAAAATAAAAAGCTGTGCAATGATTACAGTAGAACTGGCATATGACATAGCTACTTTCACAGGTAGCCAAGCCCAGTGGTGCCCATATCTGAAGGCAAGGGGACGACTGTGCCCACTGCATCCCGTTAGGTGTCAGAGAAAATAAAAAACTATAGTGTAGTCTAGTGTTTTTCTTTCGAGAAAATAATTAGAGTTGCTGTTATGCATGTTTTTAAGAGGGTCAGAACTGGAATTTTTAATAGCTACTTGCAAGTCACCATTCATCTTCCAAAATATTAAAAATTCCGCACTTCCAGATTTAGGTGATGGATCACCACCTTGGGAGGGGTGAGAAGGCTCTTGGGTAGGATGACTCATTTCAGGACATGATGATTGGTAATCAAAGCCCTGACGAGGTTCCAGTCCAGTCCAGGATGGTATTGTTCTTGGAAATGGTGGGAGGAGTGGGAGTATGTGGGGAGGTGACAGAGGAGATCTGTTTGCAGACTACATCTGGAGGATAGTGTTTATCTGTGATGATATTTGTGAGACCTTAAGCATAATGGACAAGTAAGTTCTTGTCACTACCAGATATACCGTCCCCAAGTGGCTAGGCTGTATGGGAAGGAATTTTTGGTGTCAAAGGGATGGCAGTTGTTGAAATGCGGGTACTGTTGGTGGTTGATGGGTTTATTGTGGACAGAGGTGTGGATGGAGCCATTACAGAAGAGGATGTCAACATCTAGCAACATGGAGTGCTGGGTTGAGGGGACCAGGTGAAGTGGATGGGAGAGGTGGTGTCGAGGTTGTGAAGGAATGAGGGTAGAGTGTCTTGGCCTTGCGTCCAACATGATATAAAATCAACGCATGATCTCATCATTATCAATATTTCACTTAACACCATGACTGGGAGTGCAGACAGCAGAGTATGACTAAGTGAGGGTTTAAATGAGGAAAATGCTTTCTTTACACACATATGTTTGGGAAAGTCAGTCCTCTTGTTACTTTTTTCTTAGTCAAGGGTAGTTTTCTTTCAGTATTGCCTTACTCAGCTTCATATGGTTTCCCAGTTCTGCCTGCAGATTCACCAACTGCGGCCGATTTTGCTGGTAGCAGGTGTGGTCAGCCTATGAACCTGACTGGAATGTCTACTCCAGCCAGTGTGGCCATATAGGCTTACCCTCAGGCAACTAACTGAAAAGTATATTGTGTTAAACATAGCTGTAATTTTCTAGAATTCATGGCTGTTTTTGAGCCTTTTGTTTTCAGGCTGCTTTCTATTCCTAAAAATGTCTGAAAAACTTTGAAATTAACATATGGTAAAATGTCCTCTTTGATTTTCATCTGTGTGCAGGTATTCTCTGTGCAATATAGTCACCAAGATACTTGTCAACTAATCAAATTAGCCTGTAATGAGCCATCAGTTCCTCATATCGAAACATTCAGTGGACAGTTTTAATCAACTTCAGAAAGTATATTTTTGAGCAATTGATTTAGACATGTCTTCTGAATAGTGAGTTACACCAGTTTTTGCCCTGCCTGATGATGGCAGCTTGTGATGATATGAACTTCACAAGACACTTGTTGGGGAGCCATTCTGATTAATGATTAACCAAACATTGCTCACAACTGGCCTGGGTAGGGTCCAAGATGTGCCCATCGTACTCGATGCTGCCCCAGATATGCTAAATAAGACTGAGATCACATGACCTGTAGGGTTACATAAGCAACCCTACATCCATGGAGTATTCTCAAACAATTCTAATACAGTTCCAGAGTGGCCAGGTGGTGCATTGTCTCTAAGAACGTACAGGTCACCTGAAAGAGAAACAAACGGATGCACATGATTGAGAGTACATTCCTATATCTGTAGAGAGACTCTTTATGGTAAACTTGTCCAGGCTATATTTTGACTCATGTAAACATATACCATCTCATCCGTAATGGTGCCCTGTTAATAAGTAGGATGTGGCACTCTTTGTGATAGTCAGTGTTCTCATACCCTGATATTAGCACATATCTATGTGTATTATAGTTAATCAGTGCAAGTAACCTTTTCTCATCCTTTGAGCAACTAATGGCATTGTTCCTGTGGCCCAAACTAATGTACAAGACTTGTGATGTGGAATACATGATGGTATACATGTGGGGTGATATTTTCTGTACCCTGAAAATGTTCTGCAGTTTAAGATTTGGTTTTGAAATCTGCCATACCATTATATAATCCATCTGAAACCTTGTAGTGTCTCCAAGAATATTCCACTTATACATCCTTCTTTCATGAGCCTCAAACCAAGTATTAACAATGATCAAATTTGCTCTGTGCAATATTTTAGCAGGCAGTTTCCTCTCCTGTCACTTCCCCCAGTCCACTTTCTCCTACTATTTTTCCTCATCTTTCTTTCCCAACTGTCAAATTACACTCTCTAACAATTAAATTATGTCCCCCTTAATGATCTAAATAATTTCTTGTACCTGATCATAGAGTTTATTGGTCTCTTCATCAATGATTGTAGTGTTGGCTTGCTTATGATGACTTTACAGAGTGTTCATAGCAGTTCATTTACTCTTCCATTACCCCTATCTGATTTTGTGTTGTTAAACCTGTACGTGGTTGACTGCAAGTCCTGTACTTCCTGCTACTGTGCTCCACTAATACTCACTATATCTGACTTCAACCTATCTGTTTCGCTTTCTAAATTCTCTAACCTAGCTACCTGATTAAGGGATCTAACATTCCACACTGCAAACTGTAGAACACCATATTTTCCCCCCTGATGACAACATCCTATTGAGTAATCTTCACTCCCAGATTTGATGGGTGGAGCTGTGGTTTCCCCTTGTTTTCAGGTGTTCACAGTCTAACACTGGCTAATGTTGTAAAACCAGATCAGTCAGTATTCCAGACTACTCCCCTGCAGCTGCTTCCCCTTTTCAGGAACCACTGGCTAGTCTGGTATCTCTACAGATACCCCTCTGATGTGGTTACATCAATGACATCGCTTCTGTATCACTGCAATGTGTAAGTCACACCACTGTGGCAAGTTCCATAGGTTGTGGGTGGCTTGTAAGAATACTGTGTATAGCAATACTACATAGAAAATCATAATTCCTGTATCGTTTTATTGTTATAGTCAGTGCATCTTTGCATTTCTGCTTTGCTGCTACAACCCATTTCTTTTATGTGTGAATAGCCAGTTTTCCTTCTGTTTTACTTGGGTCCCTGATGTTTAATATTAGCATTGTGCCAGCCCTGTTTGGTTAGGTATTTAATGTGGCTCTGATGTCTACATGTTGTTGTAGTTGTTGTTGTTGTGGTCTTCAGTCCTGAGACTGGTTTGATGCAGCTCTCCATGCTACTCTATCCTGTGCAAGCTTTTTCATCTCCCAGTACCTACTGCAACCTACATCCTTCTGAATCTGCTTAGTGTATTCATCTCTTGGTCTCCCTCTACGATTTTTACCCTCCACGCTGCCCTCCAATACTAAATTGGTGATCCCTTGATGCCTCAGAACATGTCCTACCAACCGATCCCTTCTTCTGGTCAAGTTGTGCCACAAACTTCTCTTCTCCCCAATCCTATTCAATACTTCCTCATTAGTTATGTGATCTACCCATCTAATCTTCAGCATTCTTCTGTAGCACCACATTTCGAAAGCTTCTATTCTCTTCTTGTCCAAACTATTTATCGTCCATGTTTCACTTCCATACTTAAATCAATACTGGATGTTAACAAATTTCTCTTCTTCAGAAACGCTTTCCTTGCCATTGCCAGCCTACATTTTATATCCTCTCTACTTCGACCATCATCAGTTATTTTGCTCCCCAAATAGCAAAACTCCTTTACTACTTTAAGTGTCTCATTTCCTAATCTAATCCCCTCAGCATCACCCGATTTAATTTGACTACATTCCATTATCCTTGTTTTGCTTTTGTTGATGTTCATCTTATATCCTCCTTTCAAGACACTGTCCATTCCATTCAACTGCTCTTCCAAGTCCTTTGCTGTCTCTGACAGAATTACAATGTCATCGGCGAACCTCAAAGTTTTTATTTCTTCTCCATGAATTTTAATACCTACTCCAAATTTTTCTTTTGTTTCCTTTACTGCTTGCTCAATATACAGATTGAACAACATCGGGGAGAGGCTACAGCCCTGTCTTACTCCCTTCCCAACCACTGCTTCCCTTTCATGTCCCTCGACTCTTATAACTGCCATCTGGTTTCTGTACAAATTGTAAATAGCCTTTCGCTCCCTGTATTTTACCCCTGCCACCTTTAGAATTTGAAAGAGAGTATTCCAGTCAACATTGTCAAAAGCTTTCTCTAAGTCTACAAATGCTAGAAACGTAGGTTTGCCTTTCCTTAATCTTTCTTCTAAGATAAGTCGTAAGGTCAGTATTGCCTCACGTGTTCCAGTGTTTCTACGGAATCCAAACTGATCTTCCCCGAGGTTGGCTTCTACTAGTTTTTCCATTCGTCTGTAAAGAATTCGTGTTAGTATTTTGCAGCTGTGACTTATTAAGCTGATAGTTCGGTAATTTTCACATCTATCAACACCTGCTTTCTTTGGAATTGGAATTATTATATTCTTCTTGAAGTCTGAGGGTATTTCGCCTGTTTCATACATCTTGCTCACCAGATGGTAGAGTTTTGTCAGGACTGGCTCTCCCACGGCCGTCAGTAGTTCCAATGGGATATTGTCTACTCCGGGGGCCTTGTTTCGACTCAGGTCTTTCAGTGCTTTGTCAAACTCTTCACGCAGTATCATATCTCCCATTTCATCTTCATCTACATCCTCTTCCATTTCCATAATATTGTCCTCAAGTACATTGCCCTTGTATAGACCCTCTATATACTCCTTCCACCTTTCTGCTTTTCCTTCTTTGCTTAGAACTGGGTTTCCATCTGAGCTCTTGATATTCATACAAGTCGTTCTCTTATCTCCAAAGGTGTCTTTAATTTTCCTGTAGGCGGTATCTATCTTACCCCTAGTGAGATAGGCCTCTACATCCTTACATTTGTCCTCTAGCCATCCCTGCTTAGCCATTTTGCACTTCCTGTCGATCTCATTTTTGAGACGTTTGTATTCCTTTTTGCCTGTTTCACTTACTGCATTTTTATATTTTCTCCTTTCATCAATTAAATTCAATATTTCTTCTGTTACCCAAGGATTTCTACTAGCCCTCGTCTTTTTACCTACTTGATCCTCTGCTGCCTTCACTACTTCATCCCTCAAAGCTACCCATTCTTCTTCTACTGTATTTATTTCCCCCATTCCTGTCAATTGCTCCCTTATACTCTCCCTGAATCTCTGTACAACCTCTGGTTCTTTTAGTTTATCCAGGTCCCATCTCCTTAAATTCCCACCTTTTTGCAGTTTCTTCAGTTTTAATCTACAGGTCATAACCAATAGATTGTGGTCAGAGTCCACATCTGCCCCTGGAAATGTCTTACAATTTAAAACCTGGTTCCTAAATCTCTGTCTTACCATTATATAATCTATCTGATACCTTTTAGTATCTCCAGGGTTCTTCCATGTATACAACCTTCTTTCATGATTCTTAAACCAAGTGTTAGTTATGATTATGTTGTGCTCTGTGCAAAATTCTACCAGGCGGCTTCCTCTTTCATTTCTGTCCCCCAATCCATATTCACCTACTATGTTTTCTTCTCTCCCTTTTCCTACACTCGAATTCCAGTCACCCATGACTATTAAATTTTCGTCTCCCTTCACAATCTGAATAATTTCTTTTATTTCATCATACATTTCTTCAATTTCTTCGTCATCTGCAGAGCTAGTTGGCATATAAACTTGTACTACTGTAGTAGGTGTGGGCTTCGTATCTATCTTGGCCACAATAATGCGTTCACTATGCTGTTTGTAGTAGCTTACCCGCATTCCTATTTTCCTATTCATTATTAAACCTACTCCTGCATTACCCCTATTTGATTTTGTGTTTATAACCCTGTATTCACCTGACCAGAAGTCTTGTTCCTCCTGCCACCGAACTTCACTAATTCCCACTATATCTAACTTCAACCTATCCATTTCCCTTTTTAAATTTTCTAACCTACCTGCCCGATTAAGGGATCTGACATTCCACGCTCCGATCCGTAGAACGCCAGTTTTCTTTCTCCTGATAACGACATCCTCTTGAGTAGTCCCCGCCCGGAGATCCGAATGGGGGACTATTTTACCTCCGGAATATTTTACCCAAGAGGACGCCATCATCATGTAATCATACAGTAAAGCTGCATGCCCTCGGGAAAAATTACGGCTGTAGTTTCCCCCTTGCTTTCAGCCGTTCGCAGTACCAGCACAGCAAGGCCGTTTTGGTTATTGTTACAAGGCCAGATCAGTCAATCATCCAGACTGTTGCCCTTGCACCTACTGAAAAGGCTGCTGCCCCTCTTCAGGAACCACACGTTTGTCTGGCCTCTCAACAGATACCCCTCCATTGTGGTTGCACCTACGGTACGGCTATCTGTATCGCTGAGGCACGCAAGCCTCCCCACCAACGGCAAGGTCCATGGTTCATGGGGGGGGGGGGATGTCTACATACTGTATCAAATGAGCTTGTTATAGCCATAGTCAGATTGTCTACTTTCTTCATCTACCAATTAAAACTCCTCTGTTGGCAATAGCTTTTAGATCTCTCACCTGAATTTTTCCTGTCACTGATCCATTAACATGTCACTTTCCATAAATGCCATCAAGGACAACCAAGCTATACATTATCAGGTAGATGCAACCACTGCAAACTACTTCTGTGAAGTATACCAAAAATATACTATAGAAACAAGACCAAAGCCATGTGGAAAGTTGTGAAACAAGAGATGTGTAATGTCTCTACTATAAAAGCCAATAACATGCTATATCAAGATGAAGAGAAAATAACAGCACCAAGGAAAGTACAGTAGCAAATACATTCAACAGCTATTTTATGAATATAAGTTGGCAACTAATCAGTAAGATTACTCTAAGTAACCGAAACAAAACAGCATCACTGCTGAAGATCAACAGCTCTGCTACCTCATTCTATCTGTACCCAATGAATGAAGAAGAAATCCTGACCATCATAAAAACCTTAAAAACGAAACAATCCTTAGGAGTAGTTGGTATACCTGATAAAATAACGATAAGATGTAGTGAACGCATTGTAAAACCACTAACATATTTATGCAATAGTTCACTGTCATCAGGGACTTTCCCTTCTTGTCTAAAAATTGCAAAATTGAAACCAATCTACAAAAAGGAAACAAACTGAAGAAGTTGGCAATTTCAGGCCAGTTCCACTATTTTCTGGATTCTCAAAAATTTTAGAGAATGTCTTTCACAAAAGACTTATATTCTTTATGAAAAAATATCAAATCCTATCCACCATGAGTATACAACAATGAAAACCATCAATTTTTGACAAAATAATTTAATTGGATAGATAAAAAATCTACTCACCAAGCAGCAGCAGCAGCAGCAGCAGCAGCAGCAGAAAACACACATAAAAGAAGGTTGTAATTAGGCAAGGTTTTGGAGCCAGTGGCTCCTTTTTCAGGCATAAGAGTTGAAGGGGAGGGAAGAGGGCTGAAAGAAAAGGACTGGAGACGTCTAGGAAAAAGGATCAGTCTTTCCTTCTCATCCCATGTGGTATGTCTCCCCTGACTCACAATTCTGGGTGACTTTCCCAAAATCTACCAACTGAGGTACCCAAGCACAACTCATGACCCATCCTCACAGCTTCAGTTCTGCCAGTATCTTGTCTCCTATCTTCCAAACTTCACAGCAGCTCACCTGCAAACCTGGTAGAACACTTTCCCATGAAAGAAAGTCCCGAGTTCGAGTCTTGGTCCAGCACACAGATTTAATCTGCCAGGAAGTTTCAAATGAGTACACACTATGCTGCAAAGTGAAAATTTCATTCTGGAAACATCCCCTAGGCTGTGGCCAAGCCATGTCTCTGCAATATCCTTTCTTCCAGGAGTGCTAGTTCTGCAAAGTTCACAGGAGAGCTTCTGTGAAGTTTGGAAGGTAGAAGGCAGAAGGCAGAATTGAAGATGTGGGGATGGGTCGTGAGTCATGCATGGGTAGCTCAGTTGGTAGAACACTTGACTGCAAAAGGTAATGGTCACAAGTTTGAATCTCAGTCCGACACAGTTTTAGTCTGCCAGGAAGTTTTAAAAAGGTAGTGTCACGGACATAACGGAAAAAAATTGAAGATAATGCACATTTGTTTGAACTTCTTGCAACGTCTGTGAGATTCTTCAGCATAAAGGCAAACTAGTGGTATTTATGCAATGTACAAGGGACAAAATTTATGAAAATATATCATGTTAAATAAATTTACCATAACTAATGTACAGAAAGACAGTTAAATGTTGCTTATGTAACATATTAATGTCACAGGCATAATGCATCCATTTAATTTATAGTGAAGGACTGAAATTATACACTCAAAAATGTTAAAATTTTGGTGTTGTGACATATGCATGAATAAATGAAGATTATTCAGATAACAGACAATAAATTTAGTTTAGAAGTTTATCACTTAAGCAAAAATTGACCCCATCTGAGAATCTGTGATACACACCATATGGAAATGTCAACTCCATTAATATAATCCTTTTCTGGCCATACATATTTACCCCTCACTCTCTTAAAGAATTTTACTTTTTTTTTTTCTCCATTCATCTCTGGTAACTTGTCCAACATATTTGTGCAGTAATGTCCTTATTCAGATTCAAGTTTAACATTAACCCTCTGACCAAAAAGACAGGGGAAAAGTTTTAATAATTGAAAATGATTGTGAAAGAATTTATAAGTGTCTTCTCTTGAACATTCTGGTCTACAATACATTTGAAAAGGAAGATTGTGCCATTGCTCTGGGACAACAAACCTATTTTAGCTGTATATATCCCAGTGGCAATTACAATATTTTAGTCTGACATAAACACATATGTTTAGTCCATGTGCTACATCTAGCAGCTGAAACAATGTCTAAAATATGACATCATGAATATACTGATATCCTCAACAAAGAAGGTAAACAGGCACATGAAATACAGATGGGTTTGATAATTCTGGCAGCATTGATTGATATGCTGACTTTTTCCGTATTAAAAGTATTCTGGAAAGCACCTGCCAGTTTGCCACACAGAGATATACTGCCGGATTTCACTTAGACATCACAAATTATTTTAACCAGATGGGTACATGGACAGGTGCTTCCACCTTTTTAGACATCACAACATATTTTAACCACATGGGTACGTGGACAGATGCTTCCACATTTTACTGTGATAATTTCTGTGTAGTTACGTCAGTAAGAGACTGTGAATTCTGAAAATGGCTATAGGTTGTAGACACTTTTGAAGCCACTGATGTAGCTTTGCATTCAAGAAAAAAAGATCTGAACACAGATCTGATTTACATCAAATCAAATTTTGTTTATGTTTCTGCAGCAATAATGAAGTTGGAAGCCACATGTCTACCACTGGTGGAATCTTTGACAATTATTGAAGAGCTCGAAAAACATTTTCAATCATTCTATGGAGATATGGAAGAGCAATTGAATGCAATGGACAGTGTCTTGAAAGGAGGATATAAGACAAACATCAGTAAAAGCAAAACAAGAATAATGGAATGTAGTCGAACTAAATCAGATGATGCTGAGGGAATTAGATTAGGAAATGAGACACTTAAAGTAGTAAATGAGTTTTGCTATTTGGGGAGCAAAATAGCTGATGATGGTTGAAGTAGAGAGGATATAAAATGTAGACTGGCAATGGCAAGGAAAACGTTTCTGAAGAAGAGAAATTTGTTAACATCGAGTATAGGTTTAAGTGCCAGGAAGTCTTTTCTCAAAGTATTTGTATGGGGTGTAGCCGTGTGTAGAAGTGAAACATGGATGATAAATAGTTTGGACAAGAAGAGAATAGAATCTTTCAAAATGTGGTGCACAGAAGAATGCTGAGGATTAGATGGGTAGATCACATAACTAATGACAAGGTATTGAATATTTGTGTCATAACTTGACTAGAAGAAGGGATCGGTTCGTAGGACATGAACACACTAAGCAGATCCAGAAGGATGTAGATTGCAGTAGGTACTGGGAGATGAAGCTTGCTCAGGATAGATTAGCATGGAGAGCTGCATCAAACCAGTCTCTGGACTGAAGACCACAACAACAATGCATGTTACAGTGAAAGATAAGCTGAACAGAATTATCAGAACAAATCCTGATTTTGAGATCATGAAATTCACAGTAAAACATATTTTGGTGAAACTGTAAAAGACTTCCAACTTTGTCTGACTTTGTCCAAAATTTCTTCACTTAAGTAAGCAGCTGTCACATCTTGTGGCATAGAAAGGTCATTTTCCATGTATAAAAATGTTCCATAAAATAAACTCATGAGCCTAAATGACGGAAATTTGGAGATATTGTTTATTGTGTACTGCTTAAGAAGAAAATAGAAATAAATATAGAACTGATTTTTAATATCACATATTTTTATTGTTTTACCACCTCAAAATACATGCTACTGCAATGGTACTGCCTGAATGCTTGCATGTTTTATAACTTGATAGTGCATGAAAATCCAACCTCTGTTTATCACTAATCTGATTTATGCTACTTTTTATTACTTTTGTCTTAATTTGGTTTACTCTCAAGCCATATTTTGTGCTTAGTAGACTTTATTCCATTCAGTATGTCCTGTAATTCATTCTTGCATTCACTGAGGACAGCAAAGTGATCAGTGAATCTCATCATTGATATTTTTTCATCTTATATTGTAATCCCATTCCTGAGCCTGTCTTTTATTTGTGTCTTTCCTTCATCAATGAACAGATTGAATAGCAGTGATGAGAGACTGCAACCCTGTCTTCTCTTTCTAATCCAAGCACCTCATTCTTGATTTTCCATTTTTATTGTATCTTCTTGATACTTGTATGTATTATATATTACCAGTCTTTTCCTGTATCTTACTCCTATTTTTTTTGAGAATTTTGAACAACTTGAACCATTTTACATTGTGAATGTTTTTTTCTAGGTCAAAAATCCTGTGGACATGCCTTAATTTTTCTCAAGTTTTGCTTCCATTATGAAGCACAGCATAGGAACTCTTCTCTGGTTCCTCTACCCTTCCAAACTCGTCGTCACCTATAAGATCCTCAACTTTCTTTTCTATTCTTCTGAATATTGTTCTTGTCAGCAACTTAGATGTGATGCTCTTGCTATTTTTGGGATTGTGTGGATGTTATTTTTCTGAAAATCTGATGGTATGTCATCAGTCTCATAGATTCTACACACAGCCTTGAATAGTTGCTTGGCTGCCACTTCACCTAATGATTTCAGAAATTCCAAAAGAATGTTATGCTCATGTCCCTTCTGCCTTATTTAATCATAAGTCTTCTAAAGTTTGTTAACATCTGACCTTAATACTGAATCCCCTATATCTTTGATATCAACTTCCATTTCTTTGTCTGTCACATCATAAGACAGTTCCTTCTCCTCATACAAGTCTTGAATATACTTTTCCACCTATCTGCTCACTCCACTGTGTTTTGCAGCAGATTTTCCACTGCTTTCTTATTTCCTGCAGCTATTTTGCTTTAGCTTCCCTGAATTTCTTATTTATTTCATTTGTAAATGACTTATTACTACATCCCTGTTTTTTGTGAGTGTTTTCTTACTCCCTTCCTTTATCAGTCACATCCAGAACAGTTTACTACTTTTTAGTGACCTTATGATTCTTTTGATTGAATTTAGTAGCCAATGATCTGAATTTCATATAATCTGTCTTGCTGCTGATGTCATCTAGGGGATCAGTGTATCATCTGCATTGCTGAGTTCATTCACTTTGTGCCTAATAACACTTCAAATTTTCCTTGCCTTGTTATTGGAATTTTTTTGGGTATAGTACATGGTTTTGCCTTTTGAAAAGAGGCTGAAGTATTTTGCAATGCTGCTTGAAGTGGAGCCTTGATTAGAAGTAGTTCTTCACATTAAAGCTCCTCTCTCTTCACAGTACAAGATACTTTGATCCCAGAGGTGAGCTACCCTTTTCCTGGAGATTCCACTGTGAATTTCCATGAGCCACTGTATAGCAAAACTGGATTCATAAAGTTATAAGAATAGTTGTAGGAAATAATTAAATTTCTCATCTAGTGTGTTTCCTTGGTAAACTTCTTCCCATGTAAATTTCTCTGATTGCGTAACCGAGTCAGCATTTACAATTCTGTTAAATTTTCCTTTTCCTTTGTAGTTAAAACTGACTGATACTTTATTGCTGCCATCTGACTATCATGGTCCATGATTTGTGATAAATCACCGAGCGACCACCTACACATTGAGCACCAAATGACATCTGCAATGTCACCCATTGTTGCAAGACAGGCGCTTTAAAGATAACAGCCACTCTGCATCCACTATTATGAAACATGGGCATTTGTGGCTGATGCCGCGGCTATGTGACAGCACATGATGACTGTGCAGGCGCAACCTAGCACCAACCAAGCACCACCTGCAACTCGCTGGCTATGTATGTGATCGTCACCTGTGATCACTCTCATTCTGTTCTGACTCTGTATGCTATTCACTATGTTTACAGAACTATTGTGGATTTGTCTGCCACATGACATTTCTAACATTGTTGCTGTGAACATTAAACACACTTGTTCTGCAGGTGGTGTCACGTGTTTTTATGCTGTGAGTTACTACATGCTCAGATTTATGATGGGTTCACATCCATTTCGTGAAATATAGATGTCTTTATAAATAAATTATCAACTGCTGTTTCACTTTGTTTTATTCTTGTTAAGAATATTTCTGTGTGGGTCAAACCAGAGCTGTACATCAGTATCTCCAGGATCAGAACTATCTGATATGGAATCTATATTGAAGTTTTCACATACAATGACTTCCCAGTTATTTCTAATAAGTCTTATTAATACTCCTTCAAAATTTTAATGAAGTTTAAAACATATCCTACTTGAGCCCCGTAGACTGCCAGAACAGCTACCTTGTATGTTTCCAAGTCTGTTACTGAAGTACAACGTTTAAATAGCTGTATTTAATTCCCTGAAGTCCACGGTATGGGACTTTATTTCATTTTTTGAGTATGTAATCACTCCCACTTCCCTTGCGTTAGGCATACAGTAATGTGACACTAATTCAGTTTCTGTGACTTCCAGATGATGTTCTGTTATGCACAGTGTACCTGTACAAACACTTTTAGATTTTTCAGTGTCCTGTATAGATATGAGAAGCTCAGTTTTTGTATTGAACAGGCTGCTAATGTTTTGATTGGGAAGTCCAAATACAATGACAGAAGAAAAACTGCAACACAAAAAAAAAAAAAAAAAAAAAAAAAAAAAAAAAAATTGTAGAGAAATGAAATTTCAGGAATGGATTTGTCCAGGTAACATATTTAAGTGATTAACATTGTAAGATCAGAGGTTAAGAAGTGAGAGATAAGTCACCAAAATGTGAAATGCTGGTACATTAATAACTGGTGTAACTGCCAGAATGTTGAATGCAAGCATGCAAATGTGCATACATTGTGTTGTACAAGTGCCAGGTGTCATTTTGTGGGATGGAGTTCCGTGCCTGTTGCACTTGTTTGGTCAATACAGGGACAGCTGTAGCAACAATCTCTGACTCAGTCGGCTCTAGACTTGTGTTGTGTACACATGTGTTTTATATGTGTCTCCATCAGTTAATAAAGCATAGATATTTTATTTTTATGGCCTTCTTCATTCCATCTGGAGTATGTGTATCTATGTCTACACTATATAGGTGACACCTCATCGAACATTCTTCGACTCATCTTGCTTGCAGCAACAGTGGAGCCATCATGTGACATTATGGCTGAAGACTGGCAATTGCAAGGCAGTGACTTGTTTAGTGTTGAGTTCAGTGCTTTACAACAGCAGCAACAAATCCTACCTTTGATTAAATTTGAAAGTGACGTTCTCTCACTCAGTGTCAGTGGTTACAACAATGACATTCTTTTATCTCAACAATGTACCAGTTGCTGACATGTATCTACTGTGAATACCCTTCTTTCACAATCAAACAAGACACTTGTCAACAAACTACCATGGACAGACGGGGACTGATGTTCGATCAACTAACTAACATGTTGCGTCTCCCACGCTGTGTACAGTGTTTCTTAACCTCTCACATTGCAATATGCAGCCAATTCCTGTCGGGCTGTGTGAGTACATTCTCCTGGATTTCACATCAACGTCATGGCCTCCTCATGAAAGCTCATTGATTGTCACTCTCCATCCAAATACACTGCTAAATGGACCTTAGAACTTACACAGCAGCTTTGTGCAATTTAATTCAACACTCAAGCTGCCACCATTTTGTCCACAACAACCAAACATGTGGTTCACCTTCACTGAGTGCATATCCCACAATCACGGAATTTAAAAATTTCGTCAGTTTACTGTGTCGCCTCAGTGACCTTGCAGACCTTATTAGTTATGTTATATTATGACCCCTGGTTATCAACAAATATGATGTGGGGAGAACTGCTCTCATTCCGTGTTTTGCCCATACACCAGAACAGCAGCTGCGTCAAGTTAACTATGGCGAATATTAAGGTACAACAACTATGGTGATGTCTTCGACAGTTAATTCATGTGACACTCATGCCATATCTACTTTCGGGACTTTGTGGATTGGGAAATTACCTCCTCAGATACAATTAGCAGTGATTTCACATGAGCATGTATCATTCAAGAAAAGATTAATTTGGCAGACAGACTGCTTGCAACATGGACATCAATAACCAGCCACACCTTAACGCCAAGGTACAGGCATTGGTGCCCAGCAGTCAGCAACTGAATGGTACTGAGTGCACATGGGCAACTCCGAAGATGATGTTGCTCCATCCCACATGGGTGATGACCTTCACCAGGCCAAAACAGATGGCTGACTAGCAACGACACTTTGTCTGCTTACAAAACAATGTGACCACACCCATGCTGGTTTCACTCATGTTTTGGCAATAAAGTTCGCAACATCAAGGCATCCCGTGACTACCCAAACAGGAAGAATTATTGTTCCACCAATTCAAGTCGTCTACTGTCTCAACATCTGAGTCAGGTCCATTGCACACTGCCTTTGTAGGACAGAGAATACACTTCTAACCAATATTATCTCATTTATATGGAGTCTGAGGTGTTATTCCATGTGATCTACATGCAACAGAAAAACCTCTATCTGCCTTCCAATTCTGTGCAGTGGACAATTCACACATCACAGAGTATGGAATCACAAAGTTCTCCTGGAAATTTTTCATTGTCCATATCAACAAAACATTATTGGCAGCTGACTTTCTAAGACATTTTCACTTCTCTCGTGATCTGTCTCTTGGAACTTTTGCAACAGAGCAGAGAACATTCTGTCACTAGTTTTATAAGTGCTAGATCATCCATCATACAGCCAATGGCTGTGGAACTTGTCATACAAACCATCAATTCAGTTGACACATAGAAACCCTAGCAACAGATGTTTCAAGACTGCATGTCATTGGCTTTGAAATTGCAATGGACTAAGCAGGAATACTTTGACATAAAAGAGAAAATGGTTCATTTGCACAAAGGAAACTTTACTACAAGTGATGAAATTTGCACATCAGCAGATGAGTTTGGAACCATGAGTATGTATGTGGAACACATCACTCAGGAATAGCCTCATCATTCTGCCTCTCTCATCATGAATGATTCATTGGACACAGGACAGACTGTGGCAACATTCACACATCATAGGAGCAGCCTTCAACAGCTTCATCAGCACCCCTACAGATCAGTCAGGTGCATTGGTATTCTGGTGCCTGTGCACTTGCCGTGTGTGTCTTCCCCACATAATCCTAGTGTCCAGTTCGGACAGTGTGCTATCAGTAATGGTACAGTTCATAAAGTAAACAGCACACGGGTCTGCCAGTCCAACACAAAATGGGTAAACTGGCTCCTGATAGACCACGTGGGTTAAGATGGTCATAGTGTAGTTGATACCACTATGGTACCACTTTCCTAGAGAGGCATGCAAACCAAAACATACAACCTTCAGTGGTAATTAACACCTCACCAGGAACCATCAGTGGTTGTGCCTGAGAAGCAAGAATCATGGAAGGTCTGGCCAAGATGGTTTAATTGAACATTGTTTACCATGACATTTTATTAACACAATTATTGTAAATTGATATAACTATACTTGGTACAAGTCTTGTTTTAACAGTGGAAAATATTAAAGAGAGAAAAAAGAACAATTGGGCAACAGTTTAAAACAGTAAAACAAATCCATACAAGAAACTGGAAGTAAATAATCGTTTCCTGTTGGTCAGAGCCACCTTTACCTTCAGGACAAGACCATAGATCTAAATGAAAACACAAAATCACGCACCTGCCGAACATTAAAAGAACAAAATTACATTAGCTACAGCGGTTAATACTCAAGTAAAACCTCCAAGCGCTCACTCCTCACTTACTATGCATTTCCTCACCGATTTCAAAACCAGAACTAGCCAAGTAGGCAAGACTGTGAAGATAAAACAACACCAAAGACCTCAAAATAAGAACTGAGTGTAACAGGTGAGCTGCACTGTCTCAGGAGTTGTTGCAGGCTGGGATTTTTAGACAGTCTGATAGTCCTTGGTATCCATTCGGCTCATATCCAAGAAGGATCATACTTTCAGACTATACAGTGATTATTGGGTGCTCAACTCCCACACAATTGTGGACACTTACCCTGTCCCAAAATTTAGTACTTTGCACATTATTTTGTAGGTGTCTCAGTTTTCAGTGTGTTGGACCCTAAGAAAGCATATTTACAGATCCCTATGAACCCTGACCCCCCCATGAACCATGGACCTTGCCGTTGGTGGGGAGGCTTGCGTGCCTCAGCGATACAGATAGCCGTACCGTAGGTGCAACCACAATGGAGGGGTATCTGTTGAGAGGCCAGACAAACGTGTGGTTCCTGAAGAGGGGCAGCAGCCTTTTCGGTAGTTGCAAGGGCAACAGTCTGGATGATTGACTGATCTGGCCTTGTAACAATAACCAAAACGGCCTTGCTGTGCTGGTACTGCGAACGGCTGAAAGCAAGGGGAAACTACAGCCGTAATTTTTCCCGAGGACATGCAGCTTTACTGTATGATTACATGATGATGGCGTCCTCTTGGGTAAAATATTCCGGAGGTAAAATAGTCCCCCATTCGGATCTCCGGGCGGGGACTACTCAAGAGGATGTCGTTATCAGGAGAAAGAAAACTGGCGTTCTACGGATCGGAGCGTGGAATGTCAGATCCCTTAATCGGGCAGGTAGGTTAGAAAATTTAAAAAGGGAAATGGATAGGTTGAAGTTAGATATAGTGGGAATTAGTGAAGTTCGGTGGCAGGAGGAACAAGACTTCTGGTCAGGTGAATACAGGGTTATAAACACAAAATCAAATAGGGGTAATGCAGGAGTAGGTTTAATAATGAATAGGAAAATAGGAATGCGGGTAAGCTACTACAAACAGCATAGTGAACGCATTATTGTGGCCAAGATAGATACGAAGCCCACGCCTACTACAGTAGTACAAGTTTATATGCCAACTAGCTCTGCAGATGATGAAGAAATTGAAGAAATGTATGATGAAATAAAAGAAATTATTCAGATTGTGAAGGGAGACGAAAATTTAATAGTCATGGGTGACTGGAATTCGAGTGTAGGAAAAGGGAGAGAAGGAAACATAGTAGGTGAATATGGATTGGGGGACAGAAATGAAAGAGGAAGCCGCCTGGTAGAATTTTGCACAGAGCACAACATAATCATAACTAACACTTGGTTTAAGAATCATGAAAGAAGGTTGTATACATGGAAGAACCCTGGAGATACTAAAAGGTATCAGATAGATTATATAATGGTAAGACAGAGATTTAGGAACCAGGTTTTAAATTGTAAGACATTTCCAGGGGCAGATGTGGACTCTGACCACAATCTATTGGTTATGACCTGTAGATTAAAACTGAAGAAACTGCAAAAAGGTGGGAATTTAAGGAGATGGGACCTGGATAAACTAAAAGAACCAGAGGTTGTACAGAGATTCAGGGAGAGCATAAGGGAGCAATTGACAGGAATGGGGGAAATAAATACAGTAGAAGAAGAATGGGTAGCTTTGAGGGATGAAGTAGTGAAGGCAGCAGAGGATCAAGTAGGTAAAAAGACGAGGGCTAGTAGAAATCCTTGGGTAACAGAAGAAATATTAAATTTAATTGATGAAAGGAGAAAATATAAAAATGCAGTAAGTGAAACAGGCAAAAAGGAATACAAACGTCTCAAAAATGAGATCGACAGGAAGTGCAAAATGGCTAAGCAGGGATGGCTAGAGGACAAATGTAAGGATGTAGAGGCCTATCTCACTAGGGGTAAGATGGATACCGCCTACAGGAAAATTAAAGAGACCTTTGGAGATAAGAGAACGACTTGTATGAATATCAAGAGCTCAGATGGAAACCCAGTTCTGAGCAAAGAAGGGAAAGCAGAAAGGTGGAAGGAGTATATAGAGGGTCTATACAAGGGCGATGTACTTGAGGACAATATTGTGGAAATGGAAGAGGATGTAGATGAAGATGAAATGGGAGATATGATACTGCGTGACGAGTTTGACAGAGCACTGAAAGACCTGAGTCGAAACAGGGCCCCCGGAGTAGACAATATTCCATTGGAACTACTGACGGCCGTGGGAGAGCCAGTCCTGACAGGGCTCTACCATCTGGTGAGCAAGATGTATGAAACGGGCGAGATGCCCTCAGACTTCAAGAAGAATGTAATAATTCCAATCCCAAAGAAAGCAGGTGTTGACAGATGTGGAAATTACCGAACTATCAGCTTAATAAGTCACAGCTGCAAAATACTAACACGAATTCTTTACGGACGAATGGAGGAACTGGTAGAGGCCGGCCTCGGGGAAGATCAGTTTGGATTCCGTAGAAACACTGGAACACGTGAGGCAATACTGACCTTGCGACTTATCTTGGAGGAAAGATTAAGGAAAGGCAAACCTACGTTTCTAGCATTTGTAGACTTAGAGAAAGCTTTTGACAATGTTGACTGGAATACTCTCTTTCAAATTCTAAAGGTGGCAGGGGTAAAATACAGGGAGCGAAAGGCTATTTACAATTTGTACAGAAACCAGATGGCAGTTATAAGCGTCGAGGGACATGAAAGGGAAGCAGTGGTTGGGAAGGGAGTAAGACAGGGTTGTAGCCTCTCCCCGATGTTGTTCAATCTGTATATTGAGCAAGCAGTAAAGGAAACAAAAGAAAAATTCGGAGTAGGTATTAAAATTCATGGAGAAGAAATAAAAACTTTGAGGTTCGCCGATGACATTGTAATTCTGTCAGAGACAGCAAAGGACTTGGAAGAGCAGTTGAATGGAATGGACAGTGTCTTGAAAGGAGGATATAAGATGAACATCAACAAAAGCAAAACAAGGATAATGGAATGTAGTCTAATTAAGTCGGGTGATGCTGAGGGAATTAGATTAGGAAATGAGGCACTTAAAGTAGTAAAGGAGTTTTGCTATTTGGGGAGCAAAATAACTGATGATGGTCGAAGTAGAGAGGATATAAAATGTAGACTGGCAATGGCAAGGAAAGCGTTTCTGAAGAAGAGAAATTTGTTAACATCCAGTATAGATTTAAGTGTCAGGAAGTCATTTCTGAAAGTATTCGTATGGAGTGTAGCCATGTATGGAAGTGAAACATGGACGATAAATAGTTTGGACAAGAAGAGAATAGAAGCTTTCGAAATGTGGTGCTACAGAAGAATGCTGAAGATTAGATGGGTAGATCACATAACTAATGAGGAAGTGTTGAATAGGATTGGGGAGAAGAGAAGTTTGTGGCACAACTTGACCAGAAGAAGGGATCGGTTGGTAGGACATGTTCTGAGGCATCAAGGGATCACCAATTTAGTATTGGAGGGCAGCGTGGAGGGTAAAAATCGTAGAGGGAGACCAAGAGATCAATACACTAAGCAGATTCAGAAGGATGTAGGTTGCAGTAGGTACTGGGAGATGAAGAAGCTTGCACAGGATAGAGTAGCATGGAGAGCTGCATCAAACCAGTCTCAGGACTGAAGACCACAACAACAACAACAATGAACCCTGAGGATATTCCAAAGACAGCTATCATCACCTGATTCAGGCTGTACGATTCTTTATATGACATATGCACTTAAAATGCAGCACAAACCTGGCAAAGATTTATAGGCAGTGCACTTTTTAAATTTCTCTTCTGCTACTCTTAATTGGATGACATTTTAGTTTTCTCTACTTCGCGAGAGGAACACAAAGAGCATCTCAAACCAGTTTTCAAAACTTAATGCACACTTGGCATCATCATCAACAATGATACATGTCAGTTGAGATAGTCTAAAGTTACCTTTCTGGGTCATTTGGTTTCCTGTGACTGTACTTGGCATACACCTCAGTGTGCCAAATTCATTTGTCATCTGCATGACCACAGACCTTTCATGACTTACAATGATTCCTCAGTACAATAAATTTTTATCGTAGAAACCTGCGCAATGCAGCCACCACACAGGCACCTCTTACAGGCACATTAAAAGGCAAGCACACCTCAGGCAAAAAAACTGTTAACTGGACTCCACAGATTTAACAAGCATTTGACAAAATCAAGGACTGCCTTTCCCAGGCTATAACCCTCACAACCCACTACCTACTGACCAACTCACTATAATCAAGGATGCAAATTGTTTTGTGATCAGTGCTGTCCTCCAACAGTCAATAGCATGCACACAACAACCACAGCGTTTTTTTTTCCCCCAAAAAGCTGAAAAACTCACAGCATTAGTGTTTGGCCTACAACAGAAAACTAATTTCGTGTGTACAAAGCAAATGGTACTTTAAAGATGACCTTTGACAGTTACATGGATCATGATGCTCTAGTGGATTCTATTTGAAATTCTGCAAAAGACTATTGTGCTTGTGCTTCCGCCATTTGGACTTCATTGCACAATTCACAACAGATGTTTGAATCTGCATGGCACAGCAGTACTTTGCTGATAAACGTTCTTTCAATTGATATTGATTTTGGTAAACTTGCAGGTTCCATAGATACGGGAACTTCTGTATAACAACACATCAGGATAGTGCATTAAAAGTGCAATGCCCACAGTTCTTCAAAACCACTGTCATTTACTGGAACCATGCACCATGAGATGAACCATTTTCTATGAACTGCATGTACTTTCACGCCTTGAGATTTGTACAATACGAAACGTGTCACTGACCACTTTGTCTGGCCTAACATCAAGAAAGGCTGTAAATCTTGGACTCAAGCATGCAGTGCCTGCTAGCCTTCCAAAATATGGCATGCACAACCATGATACCAGTGTTACACTACCCCTAAGGGCCATTTACAGCATGTCCACTTGGATTTCGTTGGTCCCCTTCGTGATTCAAATGGGTATTGATATATTTTTTCAGTGACTGATAGAGTAGCACAGAGGCTTGAGGGTACATCAGTTTCAGACATCACTGCTGAAACAACTGCAAAAGCACTTATTAGCCAATGGATTTCTCATGTTGGTTGCCTGCCATAATAACAACAAACCAAGGGAGGCAATTCAAGTCAGCACTTTTTCTGAACTTTGTCATGTATGAGGTGTCCAGCACTTTCAAACAACATGTTACCATTCACAAAGTAATGAGCTTGTAGAATTCTGACACTGTACTCTAGAAATTGCTTTCATGAGCCACAGGGGGAAAGGACAGGTCTCCTCCCATAGGTTCTTCTGTGTGTGCATGCAGCTTATAAAGATCTCTGTGCATCTCTTGCAGAATTCATTTATGGAGAAGCCCATACTCTTCTGCCATATTTCACCAAATGGTTACAATTACCTGTGGACAAACAACTGCCAAAGCATGTCTGTAAATTCAAGCAACATATTGCACACTAGAGATGGGTTGTTTGTGAGCTAACGGGAACAGTTCACCAAGATGAACTGAACAAGCAAGGAATGAATTCTAAGGAACAGTCTTTCATAGTTCACTTTGGTCGGGTCTTATAGTTCCCGGGAACGAGAAACGGTTGGTCTCATTCCTGCAAGGGCACGTCTGCCGGTCTCGTTCCAGCCTCGGTCCCATTCCCGTCTGTCTCGGTCTCGGTTGTGGCTTTCTACTTATAGTTCCCGGGAACGGGAAACGGTTGGTCTCATTCCTGAATGGCATGTTGGCCGGTCTCGTTCCAGCCTCGGTCCTGTTCCTGTCTGTCCCGGTCTTGGTCTCACTTGGCTGGACTTGTCCTTCTTCGTGTGGCCACTTGTCGCAGTTCCACTGATGACTGCTCATAGTTAGTTCAGTGTCGAGTTGTTGTACGTTTCGTTCACTTCACACACCCATTCTAGATCTGCTTCAAACCTTTTTTGAACTCTGAACTTCTGGGTCTTTTCGTATTCTATTCAGAGTCCACGACTGGTAATTAAAATGTATTTTATAATTAATTATAAAATACATAAAAATTATGTGGTATGTAATATATACATCTTTTCAGGTAACAAAACGGCCGTATTAGGTTACTACACTATTTCGATAAACAGCAGAAGAAATATTTGTAAAAAGGTAAGATTTTTTTTCTTATTACACATGCAAAGGACGTCGGCACGGCACACATGAGTGGCCATTTTCCGTCTTCCTTTGATCCAATGTAAAAGAGCATTTCGTTGTTATGGAAGGCAGACCGACCTACAACCGAATTAAGCCCGCACTTCGTAATCGAGTGTATGGTGTCACATTTTGTAAAGAGAATATGAAAACTCTTACTATATTATTTCAGTGGTACAGGGTGGTGCACGAAAAATAGGCCCCGAGTGCTGGACTGCTCATTGTCACTTACCAGTCGTCATTTATTCTTTCGAAGTTGTTTGCATTAGCTTATTTGTTATTTCTTCACTGCCTAATTATTACATGTTTATTTATTTTGCTCATAGTGGTCAACAAATCATGCATAATTGGCAAGCAGTCTGTACTTGGGGCCATCTTATATTATTTCACTGCGATCAGTCACATAACACTACAGTTGGCTAAACGAGATGTTTTGCAGAATCACAAAAATTACAAGTGTGTGAGAATTCTGTTATGAATAAAAACTCTGTACTCCAGGCGGGAGGCAAGTTCCTCCTCTTGGCGTCTTCCATCTTCAGTCACCTATGCTACTAATTTTCAATTTTTCATAAGAACCATATACCAAGCACAATGAATGGAGAACGAGTAAAAAATGAACAGTTCCCAAAAAAGAGCGACCACCAGTGAACTCATTCCCAAGGATGAATGACTTTGCCCATCTCTATTGCACACCCAAAGATACCACCACTTGGACCGTGGTAAAAATTGCTGTTTTGAAGAGCACGCCGCAGCGTGTAGTGTGAAGCAGTTGCCCTCCATTTTTGGCAGTGGCTCTGCTGTGGCAATCGCAGCTTTGGTGTCTCCCTATGGTGGGAAAGAGGAAAGGTTGCCTGTTCAAGTACATTTAAGGGGCGCTATGAGCTGTCCAGGGGGTCAGTCTGCGGTCAGTCTGGGAGTCGGTCTGGGTCAGTCTCTCGTCCCCAGCTTGCTAGTCTGTCTCTCATCTGAATTTGTGAGGCAGTTAGTGTCTGTCTGTCATTCAGAGTGCTAGTATGTCATTTGTTCGGATCAACCTTTAAAGCCGGCAAAGTGACGGTCTTTCCACACCAGTAAGAGAACTCAGTGAGTGGTCGCCCTGTTGGGGCTTAGTTCCTGCATCTGAGTTTGCACGTTAGGTCGCCAGTCTGCTCGAGTTTGCTCAGGCAATGGTCATTGGTGGTTGGATTGATCGGTTGGTCGGTCGTGCACTGAGACACAAGATAACTTGCCTGCCTTGAGTGTCGGCGCATGTGAGATCGCCATGTGAGTCCAGTGGGCCTCTCCGTATAGTGAGGGGTAGTGGCTTCGCGGCCGCCACGAGAGCAACAGCAGTCAACCCACGACATCGGTCTGGCCACGGCGAGCTGCGACACCATGAGACGAGAGATCAGCGTGTCTTCCTGCGTCCATTGAAGCAGCTGGCAGCGGACGGTTTGGGAGAGCGTTTTGGGGGTGCTGCACCAGGTCTTCGCCAGAAATTGCAGTTTATTAGAAGTTAAGTGATTGGTGATATGTTGTTTCATTTACTTGTTAAATTCTACTTGTTTTCTTGGTGAGGTCACCAGGTGCTTTGTTTTGGGGTCGTCTCACCATTAATTCTTCTCCATTTGCCCATCCGCGGGAAGGTGGTTATTTATGAATTGGGTTAGAGCAACCTGCGGTTCGGAGTGTTTGGTAATCTCCCTATCAATCTGCCATACATTAATAGCTGCCTCTGTCATGTTTGTTGGATTTGGTGTGTTAGCAAATTTATTGCTTGGAGTGTTAACGGCCTAATTCCTGAAACATGTTTTGATCCTGCCTATCATCTTGAGAGGTGGTATCTGTGTATTGTAAAGCATCTTAACTTGTTTGGCCAACCCTGTAGAATTTTATATAAGATTGGATTTCATGGACTTTTATTTAAATGGTCATTTTAGTATATAAATTTGCCACCCTTCCACCGTAAGACTTTTCTTAGAAGTGGCAAGTTAATCTTTTAATTTTAGTGTTTTGTACTATTTCCAGTCCTCCTACGGGGGTGCATAGTTTGTGTGCTTGTGTGAATTGTTAAAACTTTTACTTTAAGGTAATCTGGTGTGTGGCAGATTTGCACCTGTATAGTCTTTCAGAGGTTGTTAGGTTGTGAGCGGTCGTGACTACGGCTGTGCCAAAAGGGAACAGGAAGATTCTCAGCCCGAAAGCTCATACACTCAAAAATTTGTTTCCTTCTGCCTCTGAATAAGTTGTGACTTGATATTTAGAGGGTGCTTTCTGCTTATAATTTTAAATCTGTTTCTAAAAAAAAGGCTTTAGGCATTTGTTAAAAGTAATTTGATTTTGATTTCATCAGTTACTCCCTGGCAACTACTTCCACACTCACATAGTATGATTAAGTGTGTTAATGTTCTTGATAAATCACTAGTAAATAAAGTAAATTCTTAAGAAAAAGTTTTGAAAGTAAAATCACGGTTATCTCCCTATCAATCTGCCGTACATTAATAGTTGCCTCTGTCATGTTTGTCGGATTTGGTGTGTTAGTGAATTTATTGCTTGGAGTGTAACGGCCTAATTCCTGAAACATGTTTTGATCTTGCCTATCATCTTGAGAGGCAGTATCCGTGGACCCCAGAAAACCTTTGTCTCTGAAGGTCTGCAGGTCCATGCCCAAATAATGCTGCATGGTGATACTGTCTGCCTGGTATTACACCCACGCTAATCAGGACCTCGTAAGGTAATCGTATGGGGCGGCATACCTCTGACATTTTTGCTGCATGGTTAAGTGACTACTGTTATGGTTAACAGGCTTAAACCAGTGTGGATCCTACATGATGCCACTGACCCACCTATGAGTATCAGTAATCATATAGATGATGTTCCGCATGTTAACCTAGATGACAACATAATCATAGCATGAATGGACTGAAATCAGCTCTGACCTGAGGAGACTTAAGTCAAACTAATTGATGACCTTCTTGTTGTGGAAAGACACCAAGATGAGCAACGTGTCCACAATGGCACACCACCAGACACATTCTCCTGACAATTCTGACCCCTGTGACAGATTGATCAGAATTCCATTGCTTCCATATTTTGTCTAGAGGGGTTTCTCACATTCATGGCTGCTGAAAGATACCCATAGCCCCAACTTCTGTCATCAGAGCAAGACACATCCACTGCATCATTCCTTCTGCCCTCCTCACACCTGCCTCCACTACTCAGCATCCCCAGTCTTCACTCTTGTTTTGGACAACCTCATCAGCTACAGCCTCATTTTGGGTAGTTACCACCTCCAGTTGTTTTATGAGGAAACATTGTTGTTTACTAACAATGATTGCAAAGCAATTTATTTGAGTTAAAAAATGCAGGTCCAGAAACAAAATGTATAAGACTCCATGTTCTAAACTACCCCATTTTGATACTAGATGCATTTCTAGCATGAAACTGGTCTGTGTGATCATCTGTTTGCAGAGAACTCCTTCCATGTAAGCAGGATACCATTAATGCCATAAAAGTTTAGATTGTCAGGCACAATTTTATGGTCTACACTCTCATAGATTACCCTAGCATATCTGTTGCCAGATTGTGATCACCACCTTGGCCCTCCCTGCTGAGGCTAAAGATACATTGACTAGCTGATACACCTTCAAAAATTTATTGAGATAATAATTTTGTTTTAGGATTTACAGAAAAAAAAATATTTTGCAGAATCTTATTTATTATCAAACATGAAACACAAAACATTATTAGTCATTCAGTTTTAATAATACCAAAAATATTTACTGGAAATCAACTTTCTGAGATTTAGTATTCACAAAATCATTACCTATGTCTGTAGTTTCAATAGCAATACAAATCAAAGGTAAACTGGTTATTCTGCTTTGCAACAATGTCAGTCTTAGGTAATTTATCATTATTTTTTATTCAGGAAAAGATATTTCACTGTGAGGTAGTGTGATTGGTAATGTTAGGAAAATTCTGTGTTGTCAGACAGTTTGAGAATACTAAAATTGAATTGTTGGAAAATAAATAAATCTTTATGCCTAACTGACTGATTGTGCAGACAGCCTTTGCTGCTATCCTGGAACCGGTGGCCCGAATGCAGTGCACCTGTGGCACCACCAGATGATGATGCCTCTGCTTGATCTTCACTTTCAGATGCCTTTACCATATTACAGAACATACCAGCATAATAAATTTCCTTATTTGGCTTCATCAGGATCTTATTTGAGAAACCATATATAACTTCACAGCTAACTTGATAATCTACAAGCTCCTGTAAGTGCATAACAGAGGGTACTTTGCATTTATTACTATTCATCCCTGTTTCATTTCATTCACATATGGAGTAAGGGAAAAGTGACTGCATGTCTCCGTATATGTCCTTATCTCTTAACTTATTCTCTTAGTCCCTGCATTAAGTAACTGATGGAGACAGGATAATTTTTCCAACCAGAGGATGTCTTATTTCTTCTAATGATACCAAATTTAAATCTCAGATAGGCACAACAAAAAGACTGTCACACAAAGCTTATGGCCAAACAGGCCTTCATCAGAATTGGACAACACACACACACACACACACACACACACACACACACACACACACACACACAGGACCACAATCTCTGTATCCAAGGCCAGACTTGGCCTTTGCAGCCAGAGACTGTGGTCAAGTGTGTGTGTGTGTGTGTGTGTGTGTGTGTGTGTGTGTGTGTGTGTGTGTGTGTGTGTGTGTGTGAGCGCGCGCATTCGAGCGCACCATGCATGCATGGGCGCTTGTGTATGTTGCCCAATTCTGATGAAGGCCAGTTTGGCCGAAAGCGCTTTGTTTGACAGTGTTTTTGTTGTTATCTGCGACTCAACATCTCCGCTATATGGTGAGTAGCAACTAACCTTTTCATAACATGGTCATTATTCCATCCTGGGTTTTCCATTACTTGATTCCAGATTTAAGTGTCCTGAGCATCTTTGTTACACTTCTGTGTGAGTTAGACTGATGTGTTACAGGCCTTGTGGCATGTATCTGAATCGGTTCTATGTCTGCAGTCAGATCTACTTAGGATCCCCAAACATTGAAGTAGTACTCCAGAGTATGTTTCACTTGTGCCTTGTCAGCAATTTCCTTTACAGATGAAGTGAATTTTTCCAAGAATCTTCCCTACAGATCTAAGTTTTTAATTTTCTTCTTTGTTGTTCATTTCATATACCTTCGTAGTATTAGCTATTTACATCTAAATGATGTTATAGAATCTAGAGGTTTATTACTAAATGTCTGCTTTGATGCTACTGTATTTTTTCACCTCTTTATTGACATTAGCTTGCATTTATCCACATCTAGTAGAAAAGTAAAGCTGTCCTCCATCTGAAGGCTGGTATGAACACTGCAGATTTACTAGGCATGGTCCAACTGGAGGTGGTATGCCCTTGTCTTCCTCGAACCTTTGAACTGACAGACCCAGCCAGTTGTAGGGGGACCTACAATATAGCATCCATTCTGAACCTCTGTGAACTTGGCATTTTCCACGTAGACAACTTACTGTCATTGGTGAAACAAGTAATAAGTGACAGAGAAAATCTCACTATTGGAGCTACCTTTGAATCTTAGTCTTAAAAGCAACATTTAAATTAATTTACATAAAGCTGTTACCATTGAACAGTTGTCATTTACAAATAATTTAAGGTATAATTCTGATTTAAAAATCCTTTAGTCATCATCTTTCATTGCACAAATATTCGTAATGGAATACTTTACACAAAATTTTACTATAAAAATGGACAAGTGTGCAGAATTGCCAGAAATGGAAATCAGTGAGGAATGTCAGTATTATTTTCATGTGGGAAGTTGTATAAAATCTGCATGAGGAATGACAATGATCACAGCTGGAGATGCATTGATTGTCACTATCTGTAGTTTGTACTGGGGAAAGAAGCACTCCGTTTGGCAGTAGTACAAGATGAGTGCTGTGTGAGCTGTGGTTTGCAGTAGTAATGTTAGGGGTAGGTCAGAAGACTGGATTACAATCTACACTTCCAAATTTTTTAGCTACTGTATAGGACAGTTAGTCAGTCTGTGAATATTCTATGGACATGATTCAAAATTTCATTTCAAAATTTTTCCTTCATGTTTTTCAAGTACTTTGATGACACTCTGATAAGGGCCCACATGCTTGGCAGAACTATGGCATCAGCATCACACCACCATTTCCTGTACTTTGCCAACAAAACCAGCTACACGCCTCTGTAAGTGGCCAATAGAACACATAAGAGAGAGGTTATGTGGTTGTTGCTAGGTGCGTTGTGGGGAGCAGAGAACATTTGAGTTGCTCTTGTGATCCGGCTTTCAGACTGAACTGATAGCTTCCTGCCATCTGCCTCTGTCACTGTTCTCTTTGACCGGCTATCAGTTAGCTCAGATGTGAACCACCTTGTCTCTCTCTCTTTTTATTTGTTTATTCAGCTAACACCCAGACTGGAAGACGCCCTCATGGTCTAGCCTCGACAAACCCTCCAATGTCCCAAGTACCAAGAACATAGGCAAAGTTTATTTTATTCAACTATTTGATTTTGCCCTCCTTTCTGATACCATTCCTCTCCCATCCTTGACCAGGCCACCATCTGGGTGCGCCTGTGCAAATTGGTGTCGGAAGTCTGGGTCCACCACCATTTGATCTGAAGGGAGCTCACATAATTTTGGTGCACATTCAGTGTGGTGTGGTTGGTGAGAAAACATTGCCCTGATATTTCACCACAGGCTTGTTGCAGTGGCACACCAGCAGTGTTGTCCGGAATGCACTGTAGCTGCACATTTTTTCACCTAATTGGAACAAAGTCCTGCCCATAGCATACTGCCTGCTGGCCACTGTGCCCCAGGAGTCGAGCCACGAGTTAACTGCGCGCGAGCCAGTGCCACCGCAGAGCCAACTTTGACTGCGTGCCGTCACTGAGTCCTGGATGCCTCTACCACTGCTGTCTTCATACACCAGGCGTGCAAATTAGGCAAATAGTTAGTGCAGCTCCCATGGTGTGGCTACCACTTGCCTGTAATAGGCCAAGAGCATAGGATGCATTATATGGTCTTTGCAACATGCTGCTGCCACAGGCACTGTCCCACTAAATGTCGCGTGACTTCGCATGCCTTCTGCCAGCCCTGGCCAAGCTGTCTGTGTTTCAGGTGCCATGGCGCAACCACCACACTGTGCCACATTGTTTGCTGCAGGTCACGCTGTGGCCCATCTGCTGCCAAGCACCGTGCCAGCCTTGCTGGGTCCATAATATCTTGCCGCAACCTGCAGTCTGCCTGTTGCTGCTCCACCCGAGGATCCTGGCTTTAAGCCTGGGGTGCCCCTACTTCGTCACTGTTGCTGATAGTCACCAGTGGCTCCACATCACCTCAATGTAAGTGCCATGTGGGTATGGTGCACACCACCCGTGCGTGCATTACTGCTGACACCCAACACACATCATGTTGCACCATACTGCATCTCATTGGGTCTACCTGTTTCCTCAAAGCATCAACTTGTACATCACAATGGTGCTTCTGGTACCCAAGTTACATAACTTTGTGACAATTTTATGTGGCTAATCATTGTGACAGTATCATCTATGTATGTAACAACTCTGCAGCTACTTAGATCTGTAGGTAATCATTAATTGAAAATAATAACCTGATTGATAAACACTTGGGGTCCGTGACTGGAATTGCAATGCATGAAATAAAGACTGGAAGTGTTGTGATTGCTTTCTGTTTCTGCAAATGAGCCAGCAACGGGGGATGTCAACAACACGCTGTACTTTTGTTTGAGAATTTTCTGTCAGTGATCTTAGTCATAGTTTAGATGGTTCAGATGTGGACTAGAATACAAATGCAGTAGGATTAAGAAAAATCAGAACAGATTCACATATAACTTTATTTTATGAGACTAATGACTGCACTGAGTATTCTGAGACACTTCTGCTGGGATGAGGTTCATTACTGACTTCTTCAGAGCTGATATTGAAAGGGTAGAACATTTATTTGGCATGTATGTGACTTCATTGAACTGGCAACATTGCTTCTTTCACAAAAGGTTAATTATAATCAATGTTTTGAATATGAGGAATAAGAGGGAAGACACTGTCTGTGACAGCAGTATTCTGTAGGTGTACGGTTGCTAAATGCTCCTTTGAAAGATGGTCTTGTGATAGTATTTCACATGTCCTCCAGGACCTTGTAACTTACAAGATGTGGCTTAGCAACCATAGTCCATTTGAACCGGTAGTGGCACTTCCATCAGTTTTGTTTTTGTGTCACGATCCGTCCTATACTAAAGGGGAAAATTTATGCAAAAAAAAAAAAAAAAAAAGAATTAACGAAAATTTTTCCACTAGATGGCTCTCTAAGCAGCAGGATATGCAAAATAAAAGATGTGGGTTATATAGCCGTCCCTCAGTTTGTGCATAAGATGCTCGGCGTGACAGTCTCAATGCAGGATGACGTGGTGTCGGTAAAGCTCTTTTGCAAGGAAAGTGACTGGAAAAAGATGTCAGTCTGTCATCTGCCTAAGATCTGGAGACAATCGTTACAAAATTCAAAAATACAGGTTCATTTGAAATGCAATGTGGCAGAGGGAGGACAACAACTGATCTGATGTCAGTAGAAGGTGTGGTGACAACAATGGAGGAGAGCTCAGCGGTGGTGTGCAAACGTGCAGTGCACAGGGAACTGCCTGAACTTTGAACATGTGCTTGGGAGCATGGTTGCATAAAATTCAATGAAACATCCTCCGTTGCCACCTATACAGAATTACCCATGTTCAGGAGTTGTTTCATGGTGATCTGCCAATAAGACAAATGTTTGGTGTAGAATTTCTTGCTCACATGGAAGTGGACAATGATTGACTGTGGAACATTCTGTGGACAGGGAAAGACCATTTCCCTCCCCAGTGACATGTCACTATCCAGAATTTCAGAATATGGGCAACAGGAAATTCACTTGCAAATCAACTGGTACCAAATCTTCTGGAAAGGTAACCATGCGGCACAGTTTGATGGCATTGTTTAACATTGACCGTGTCAGTTTGTGGAGATGTGCCCTGCTTGTCCTGTTACTTGTACTGTCACTGGTAAACATAATAAGAATCTTTTGTGTACCAACGTCATCTCACACCTTCAGCTGCATAGAGGGTGTGGGTAGGATCTTTTTTTTGCAGGATGGTGCTATGGCACATCCAGTGAAGCAGCTGTTGCAGAGGCATTTGGGAAATACTAGAATTATAAGCTGTCATTTCACAACAGCCTGGCCATGCAGATCACCTAATCTCAATCAGTGTAACTTCTGGGTGTAGGGTTATCTGAAAGATGCGTGTTCAGTGCTCCGATTAGAAACGTAGCTAAACTGAAGGCACAAATAGTGCAACACATTCTGCACGCGACCTCTGGGATACTCTGCTCTGTTGTGGGACATGCTGTTTCTCGATTTCAACTTGTGGGAACAAACGGTGGACAGCATATTCAGCTGTCTTACACCAATCTCTCTATAATTGAAAACTGATTTCATTGTTCCTTTTTATTCAGTTTTTGGCCTCAGGACAGTTAACAACCAATTTTTTCCATCCAATGTGGTACAGCCTTGTGATGGTGGATGGGCATACCCAACAGAGCCACAACTGTTGGGTGCCAGACTTATGTGATCATGCGCACTGAAAAGTATAGTGGTTTAATGTGCAAGTTACATCATAGCCATTGTATCATGATTATCTGTCATTTGTACCTGAATCCATTTATGTTATGCTTACAGTGCCATCTAGGGGTAAAATTTTCATTATTCTTGTTTTATCTCCATAATGTTGTGCTCTTCTGTGATAATATTCCATTCAAATTTGACATCATTCTGAGCAGTGGTTCTTCTTTTACAGTATTTTGAATCTGGAACTTTAATTATAATCACGTTGTACATAATAATAGCTGGTGTCTGCAGTTCCCTCTAAACACTGCATACCATGTCTAGCATTCCTTTTCTTTATATTTAATTGTCATAATGAAGTAATGGGGTCTTCATATTTTGCTACATCCACAACTTTTAGACTCTCATTTAAGTTTTCTGTTTTGTATGTGATCCATGAATATATTCTTTTTAACAACTGGACTTCAAAGTTTATCAGTGGTGATTAATCCTTTCACTGCTGTTAGTATGTTAACTTGTCATAAAAACGTATACATAGAATGAGGGGTATCATTTATTTGTGCCTGATGCTTTGTAAGTCTCCTGAAATTGAGAGATTACATTTTTGCTAAGCTAGCACACAGTGAATGAAATTGAAGATGTGAGTGAAAAAACTAGCAGGATCTATTCATGCGATTGAAATGCCAGATTCAGTTTCGAGAACCAGCTTTTGTTCATTTTCCCACACTGTATTTGGAGAGTTGATCCATATATCAAAAGATGAAGAGCCAGGAAATCTAATTAAATAGATGAAGGCAGTTTGCACAGACCTGCCTGCTAAGATGAAACAATAGATTTCCAAAACACAGGCACAAGTCAGACATGCATAATTTTGTACCCATCTTTTTTTAACGAGTCTGTGGGAACAGCAACATCGGTGATCAGCGAGAGCTTTGAGGCAGACTCTCTCTAACTTGGAAATGTGGTCTTGGACATTGTAGTGTGTGGACATGAACTGTTTTATGTATTGCATTTCCCTTAATATAGTAGTTGTTATATTCTGTACCTACGATGTGATTTACTTCCTGTCACCATAATGTACTGGAGTCCTACAATTGGTGACCCTGAGTATCGTATGCTGTTTATTTGTGAGAATTTGTTTATTTCATTCCAACAATGTGCCTTTCCTGCATCCATTGACTCTTGAACCCTGTGAATCATGACACTATTCCACATGCTTCACTAACAGTGAATATGGACAAAATGTACCTTGTGCTTCATGAGTGATAAAAACTGACAGTGACGCTCCACATTCCAGTGTTTTGCCAACGAACATGATTGCACAACAGTGATGTACAGTGAACAGTCTTCTTCTTGAATGAGATTTTCACTCTGCAGCGGAGTGAGCGCTGATATGAAACTTCCTGGCAGATTAAAACTGTGTGCCCGACCGAGACTCGAACTGGGGACGAGATACTGGCAGAAGTAAAGCTGTGAGACCGGGCGTGAGTCGTGCTTCGGTAGCTCAGATGGTAGAGCACTTGCCCGCGAAAGGCAAAGGTCCCGAGTTCGAGTCTCGGTCGGGCACACAGTTTTAATCTGCCAGGAAGTTTCAGTCTTCTTCTTGTTGCTGCACACCCGCCTTTGGTGCAACTTCTGCAGCCCCACATGAACATTTGCATCGGCTTGATTTGATCAATCTTCCAACTGTATTTCATTTTCATTTGCACACACCAAACTCGTGCTCACTCACCATGCATCATCTACCAAGAATGCTGTGCGATGTCTTATTTTATCTGTGTTTCATACAGCTGGCTGCATTACCGGCAGCTACACTGACTGTAAGTCAAAGATTCGCAGCACACACATCCAGGCTTCACAGCCTTGCTGCCGTTACACTGTCCAGCAGAATAACATGTGGCATTATGTCTCGAGCTTCTGTCGTTCTGAACTGATAACCCTCAGGTTTGGTTCACTACTGTGGAAAGCATCTTCACCACAAAAGCTGTTGTCACCGATGATATGAAATACATTACCTTACTTAGTCAGACAATCAAGCATTACTCAGTCAGACAATCAAGCAGACACCATTAATGGCAGCATTCATCCTCCCCCTCCAAGTGAAATCACCTGACAATGAAAACTACACTCCTAGAGTGCTTATCAAATACATCCAAGGAGCAGCTGCATCATGTATTATATGATGAATGTTTACAAGATGGAAGTCCATCCATGCCAGCACATCTGCCTAAAGATCTACCTGTGCCTCATGTATGACAAGGCCTTACAGATGGTTTTGGTGAATAAACTACCTGTGCAAGTTCAAATGTCAGTAGTAGTGAGTGAACATCAACCACTCAGTGCATGTCTTCACCTGGCTCATTTAATTTTTCCATTTATTCAACATCAACAATGGATCAAAACTACCATGCAATAACAGTGTCAGGTGCAATGCAGTACCGCCGTAAACCTGTCTGCATTCAGCCTCCGACCACCCCTGAGCACTTCCAACCACATCCAATGTTGACGTCACTGTGGGCAGCACGGTCAATGTCTTGAGTGTTGACAAAACAGACAATCCTAACATAGTTGCACCCACTGTGCAGCCATGCTAGTGCTGGTATCATGTGCACTTCAGGGATACTGCTTGTAACTATTGACAGCCCTGTCAACATCCAAACTTGCTGCACAGCACATGAGGGGTTGCCTCAGTCATCACGAAAACATCTTATGATCCTCCACACATGATGCTTCTCTAAATAACTGACTATATATTCTTGACTAGAGCAGCAGCCTACACTTTCTTATTGACACTGATTCTCAGGTTAATAGCTCACTGCCTTCAAAAAAATGGTTCAAATGGCTCTGAGCACTATAGGACTTAACATCTGTGGTCATCAGTCCCCTAGAACTTAGAACTACACTCCTGGAAATTGAAATAAGAACACCGTGAATTCATTGTCCCAGGAAGGGGAAACTTTATTGACACATTCCTGGGGTCAGATACATCACATGATCACACTGACAGAACCACAGGCACATAGACACAGGCAACAGAGCATGCACAATGTTGGCACTACTACAGTGTATATCCACCTTTCACAGCAATGCAGGCTGCTATTATCCCATGGAGACGATCGTAGAGATGCTGGATGTAGTCCTGTGGAACGGCTTGCCATGCCATTTCCACCTGGCGCCTCAGTTGGACCAGCGTTCGTGCTGGATGTGCAGACCACATGAGACGACGCTTCATCCAGTCCCAAACATGCTCAATGGGGGACAGATCCGGAGATCTTGCTGGCCAGGGTAGAGCACGTTGGGTGGCACGGGATACATGCGGACGTGCATTGTCCTGTTGGAACAGCAAGTTCCCTTGCCGGTCTAGGAATGGTAGAACGATGGGTTCGATGACGGTTTGGATGTACCATGCACTATTCAGTGTCCCCTCGACGATCACCAGTGGTGTATGGCCAGTGTAGGAGATCACTCCCCACACCATGATGCCGGGTGTTGGCCCTGTGTGCCTCGGTCGTATGCAGTCCTGATTGTGGCGCTCACCTGCACGGCGCCAAACACGCATACGACCATCATTGGCACCAAGGCAGAAGCGACTCTCATCGCTGAAGACGACACGTCTCCATTCGTCCCTCCATTCACGCCTGTCGCGACACCACTGGAGGCGGGCTGCACGATGTTGGGGCGTGAGCGGAAGACGGCCTAACGGTGTGCGGGAGCGTAGCCCAGCTTCATGGAGACGGTTGCGAATGGTCCTCGCCGATACCCCAGGAGCAACAGCGTCCCTAATTTGCTGGGAAGTGGCGGTGCGGTCCCCTACGGCACTGCGTAGGATCCTACGGTCTTGGCGTGCATCCGTGTGTCGCTGCGGTCTGGTCCCAGGTCGACGGGCACGTGCACCTTCCGCCGACCACTGGCGACAACATCGATGTACTGTGGAGACCTCACGCCCCACGTGTTGAGCAATTCGGCGGTACGTCCACCCGGCCTCCCGCATGCCCACTATACGCCCTCGTTCAAAGTCCGTCAACTGCACATACGGTTCACGTCCACGCTGTCGCGGCATGCTACCAGTGTTAAAGACTGCGATGGAGCTCCGTATGCCACGGCAAACTGGCTGACACTGACGGCGGCGGTGCACAAATGCTGCGCAGCTAGCGCCATTCGACGGCCAACACCGCGGTTCCTGGTGTGTCCGCTGTGCCGTGCGTGTGATCATTGCTTGTACAGCCCTCTCGCAGTGTCCGGAGCAAGTATGGTGGGTCTGACACACCGGTGTCAATGTGTTCTTTTTTCCATTTCCAGGAGTGTACTTAAACCTAACTAACCTAAGGACATCACACACATCCATGCCCGAGGCAGGATTTGAACCTGCGACCGTAGCGGTCACGCGGTTCCAGACTGAAGCGCCTAGAACCGCACAGCCACACTGCCTTCACCTTGCCTACCAATTTCATGTGCACCACATCTCCAGTTGAAGGCCACCAGACTCTGCTGTTAACATTCACGGTTCTCAATCCTGAACACTCGACCAGTGATTCTCCATGCCATTCAGTTAGACATTCATTATTCCCAATTTCCTTTGAACTTTCCATCTTGTCCCCCCCTCTGGTCATGGGTGAGTTAACACACTGACCTTCTGGCTGTTCCATCAAGGGAATTTATGATCCTACCACCTTGACAACATGCCACGAGGGCATTGCCCAGTGAACGGATTGTGCAACTCTATCACCTTTTTCCAAGGAGTACCTACTACAATGTGTTGGATACATTGAATGCATCAAGGACATTCAACAGCTCCAAATGCACATTAAGGCAGAATGGACTCATCTCCAGGATGACAACCCAACACTTTACCACTATATCCGTGCGGATGAGGATAAACTTTCTGAGACATGCCACCTCCTTGGGCACCTCCATCATTCACCTCCTGCTATCAGCGGACATGTGCTGGCCACGCACCACCACAAGTCACCTGACACACTTGCTGCACCCACAGAAGTATTATCGGTTAGTGACACACTTGCAGCTTGCACACTGCCCCTGCCTATCAGTGCCGCTCCTGTCAGGACTTGATTGATATATCTGTGATGAAGAATGGATCAGTGCATCAAATCAACACAACCCCTGGGCGCACAGTGAGTCAACGCCCTTGCAGACTAAAACCTGACCATCTATGTACAGCAAAAGGTACAATTGATGAAATTCTTCAGGCAGGCATTGTATGTCCTTTGGACAGTTGCTGGGCCTCACCAGTTGGCCTTGTCCCAGAAAAAGATGGGTCTGGTCAGACTATGTGGTGATTATTGCTCCCTCAATGCTCGTACCATCAGAGACAATTACCCTGTACCTAACATTCTGGATTTCATGCACTACCTCACCAGTACTATGGTGTTCAATGTTGCAGACTGAAAAAAAATCCTTATTTACAGATCACTATGTGCCCAGTGGATTCCCACAAGAGAGCTATGGAAAATACAATGGAATGAGCATTTGGCGTCATTGGCCGGGAGGCCCCTTGCGGGGCAGGTCCGGCCGCCTTGGTGCAGGTCTTATTACATTCGACACCACATTGGGCGATCTGCATGCCGGATGAGGACAAAATGATGATGAAGACAGCACAACACCCAGTCCCTGGGCAGAGAAAACCCCCTGACCCAGTTGGGAATCGAACCCGGGCCTGTAGGACAGCAATCCGTCATGCTGACCACTCAGCTATCGGGGCAAACACAAGAGAGCTATAATTATGCCTTTCAGCCTGTGTGAGTTCCTCTATATGCCATACAGTCAGAAAAATGCTGCCCAAACATGGCAACAGTTTGTTGACAGTGTACTCCTCAAGTTCCCATTTTACTACATGTATCCTTAAGGCATACGAATATTGAAATTTCCTGGCAGATTAAAACTGTGTGCCGGGCCGAGACTCAAACTCGGGACCTTTGCCTTTCGCGGGCAAGTGCTCTACCAACTGAACTACCCAAGCACGACTCACGCCCCATCCTCACAGCTTTACTTCTGCCAGTATCTCTTCTCCTACCTTCCAAACTTAACAGAAGCTCTCCTGCGAAACCTTACACAACTAGCACTCCTGAAAGAAAGGATATTGCGGAGATATGGCTTAGCCACAGCCTGGGGGATGTTTCCAGAATGAGATTTTCACTCTGCAGTGGAGTGTGCACTGATATGAAACTTCCTGGCAGATTAAAATTGTGGTAGAGCACTTGCCCGCGAAAGGCAAAGGTCCCGAGTTCGAGTCTCGGTCTGGCACACAGTTTTAATCTGCCAGGAAGTTTCATATCAGCGCACTCTGCTGCAGAGTGAAAATCTCATTCTGCATACGAATATTCTCACCCACCTTCAGTACTTGCCATGTACGGGTACAGATATCGATCCTATACTGGAAGAACCTAATCTATCATTACACTCCTTTGCCACAGCGCAGCAGCATCACTGACGGGGATGCCTCATAGTTCAAGAAGGGAGAGACTGGCACTTGGAGATTATTGGTGTGAAGGGGTGAGTCAGTTGGGCATGAGCAAGCCCAGAATACTGTTAGTAGAGCTGGATCACGATTGCAGAGCACATCCCAAGTATATAAAAGTGACAATTTTTTGAAGTCAGATTTAAATTTTGTATTGAGGGAATTGTTATATAATGAAAAGGTTATTATACAGTAATGCACTGGCAATGGTAAACTCATACAGGCTTGAGATAAATGAGCGACTGCATTTATACAGTGACTGCAATCAGAACCAGTAGGGACATGTATGTATTTAAAGTGAAATAAAATTAACTGTGCTGTACAAAAGTGTTCACATGTTACAGCTTCCTCCTTATTAATAGAGTGTTCAGAAGGGACTGAATCATAGAACATTGTAAGAGGATAGAGAGGACATACATCTTAGGCTCATGGTCAGAACTGTAGTTATTGGCACATATTCCTTGGGAGTAAGTTTGCCCTTTACGAGGGTAATCCCAAAAGTAAGGTCTCCTATTTTTTTTATTTCTACAATGGTTTACATCAGTTTACAGCTCGAACATTTAGCTATTTTTTGACATAATCGCCATTTCTGTCGATGCATTTTTGCAGACACTGTGGCAGTTTTTGTATTTCCATGTCATACCAGCTCGCTGCCATGCTGTTCAGAAAGTTATGAACCTCTTCTTTCACCTCGTTGTCGGAGCTGAATCGCTTTCCAGCCAGATGTTCTTTTAACCTAGGGAACAGGTGATAGTCACTGGGCGCCAAGTCAGGACTATAGGGTGGGTGGGTGATTATGTTCCACTGAAACTGTTGCAGGAGAGCAACGGTTTGCTGAGCGATGCGTGGGCGAGCGTTGTCATGGAGAATGTGTATGCCCTTGCTCAACATTCTTCTTCTCCAGTTCCGAATTGCCCATTTGAGTTTTTTCAGAGTCTCACAGTACCTGTCAGCATTAATTGTGGTCCCAACGATTCAGCTCCGATGACGAGGTGAAAGAAGAAGTTCATAACTTTCTGAACAGCATGGAGGCAAGCTGGTATGATATGGGCACACAAAAACTGCCACAGCGTCTACAAAAATGCATTGACAGAAATAGAGATTTTGTCAAAAAATAGCTAAATGTTCAAGCTGTAAACTGATGTAAACCATTGTAGAAATAAATAGGTCTACGTAGTTATAAAAAAAATAGGAGACCTTACTTTTGGAATCACCCTCATATACGTGGTGATTTATTAACGCCTAAAGCCAAAATTTTCTAACCAGCCATGCTATAGCAAGTATTAATCATCTGTATTCACAGAAAAAGCAATAAACAGTAGGGGCAGTTACATTTGGTAAGTATGACACGACTGAACTTTTTAAATGCTTTGGCTGTAGATGTGGGGAGAAAAATAACACAACAAAACAGTACCGAATTGTTCAGTCTGAGGAGGCATCATAGGAAGAGTGGAATGACTGCAAGAACAGTTTTCAAACATTTGGATATAATGGAACAACTACTACAAGAAAGAAGGAGCTGGACGACAGAATGACACAAAGAATTACACAGATGTCACATCAAAATGAATAGCAGCCAGCAATACAGCAGCCAGCAACAGCTGAAAATACAGAATGTAAATGTTGCATGTTGCTGTAGACCATTAACAAAAATTACTGCTGTGGAAATAGTTTAACAGTGCAGCAGAGGCTGCCCACCTTGTTAGCCGTGCAGTCTAACGCACTGCTTTCCGGGTGGGAAGGTGTGCTGGTACCTGTTGAGTGTCGAGGTCCTGTGTGCCGGCCAGTCTGTGGATGGTTTTTAAGGCAGTTTTCCATCTGCCTCAGTGAATGTGGGCTGGTTCCCCTTATTCCGCCTCAGTTACTCTATGTCAGCGATTCTCAGTTACTCTATGTCAGCAATTCCTGTGCACTTCATGTATGCGTACACCATAATTACTCTACCACGCAAACATTGGGGCATTGGGGTTACACTCGTCTGATGTGAGATGTTTTCCTGGGGGAGGGGGGTCCACTGGTGGCCGAACCGCACAATAACCCTGGATAACCCTGGGTTCGGTGTGGGGAGGTGGTGGGGTGAGTGGACTGCTGTAGCCTGTTGTGGGGTTGTGTACCACTGCGGGCTAAAGCAGGGACGAAGCCTCTCCATTGTTTCTAGGTCCACAGTTCCACAAAATACAATACAATGCAGCAAAGACTAGGAGGTGACTAAAGCTGCGTTTGGCAAAAAAGCGATATTTCTGAAATTTTAAACATCGACAGAAATTGTGTAAAATTCAGGAAACATGTTAGTGAACTTTGTAGAGGAAGAGAAAAAACTGTTACAAATAACAGAAGTATTTGAAGAAATGTGAAGGGAACAAAAGGGAATTATTAAATAAATGTCCAAGAAACAAGAGGAAGTGTGGGGAAAATATGGACAAAAAACTGGAGAAACAAAAGGAAGAAATTAAAGTGTCAATGATAAAGAATATGGATAAGAAATTGAAGAAACACGAGGAGAATATCAAGAAAACATTTAAAATGTGGGAGGAAAGAATGGATGAGACAATATGTAAGGAGGAAGAGACTGAAGCCAAGGAAAATCTGAAACAACAGTCTGAAACAATATTGGTAGAATTGGCTCAGGTAGAATAAGAAGCAGACAATGAAAATCTGAGTGCAACAGACAGTGCATGAATAAACATTGTGTTTCCAAGATGAAATTCATGAAGAAACTAAGGAAAAATGTATTGTGTATTGATTTTGAACATCAGATGTGGATACAATGTATGAATACAGATTGTGCTGAAGTGAAAACAGTGAAAGAAGAACAAGCAATATGGGTACTGATTGAACTTGAATAGTGCACGCTAATGAAGCGCAAAATACTTGTTTACCAAGTGGACAAGGGGTTAGTAAAGGAGGCACAAAGACGAATGTGTTTGCAGCAGAAGCACAAAAAAAGGCCGCTAGAAACACAAAACAAGGTATTTAGCACAGGTAGATGAATCACAGAAGAGCATGGTGAGCGTGAAAATAAATATGAAGGGCGGGGGACAAAATGAGGAGCACAATTTCCAGTGAACAAGTGTTTCAGGATTGGCCTGACCTGAAACATATTTGGGGAGTCTGTGAACAACTAGAGAAACAGACAAAACCATTTATGTAATAAAAGCAGAAAAATTAAGGGAAGAACAAGAAGCCCCCTTCTCTCTCTTGCGGGGCTGCCTGCATTGCTATATTGCCATTTGCGCTGCCCCCACCAGTCAGCCCGCACACAATTCGTTCGTTTCTTTCGTCAGTCAACTCGACTGAATCAAGTTATCAAATAGTTGCAGTTTCCTACGTAGCACACGCATCTGTGTCATCGTATTTTATATGTTTCTGTCTGGCACATAGACAGCTACCACATACCTACGAGAAAAGTAGCGGACATTCTAGTGATCTCTATCCGTTATTGTGTCTGGTATTTGTTTGAGGAAAGTCACAAATATTCTACTGTTTTCTTGTACAGAGAACCTTCAATACATAGCGTTATAAGTACGGACTACTCGCTTAACTGAACTACCATTCTCTGAAGAAGAATCACTCTTGGTGATTAAAAAGAGACCAATGGGAGAGATTCTTCAATACAAGCAAACGAGCATAAACGTCCTTAATGATCATGATTCTCTTATGCAAATGTTGTCTGTTTGTCCTAGATCCGACTATCCTACTTTGCTTGTCAACCTGCATCTATTGCTACAGTAGAAAGAAGTTTTTAAATATTGCGGAGTACAAAGGCATGACTGAGGTCGACAATGAAGGAGGATGGATCCATTATGTTGAATGCTCACTCAGACACTGATTGTCCTATTGATGATGTAATTAACTGATTTGCCAGGATGAATAGGTGCATCGAATTCATCATTTAAGGAAGAGAACCACAATTGTAACTTTTTTATAGCATAAGATGGCTTTGTCTTGTATATGTGTATAATCAGTTTAAATAAAACTTTCTTAAACTTTGCTTGTGACTCGATTATTTTCTATTACGGTAAAAGTAAAGGTAGCTCAAGATATCTTTAGCACCCCCTCCTTGAGGTTTTTCTGTATCCCCCACTGTGTGTGAATAAATCATTAGTTGACTTAGGAAGTTAGGTGTCTGCCACAGCAAACAATATATATAATAAATTATTGAAATCTGGAGATGTAATACCGAGTTTACCCATTAGTGGATTCAAAATAAAATGAGCTGTGGGTGAATACGGGAAAACAAGTCATTCGTGACTCTGATTGGTTGACAGAGCACAATGCAGAGATAGATTATGGGTGAAATGAAATGAGGTTATATGACAAAGAAAAAAGTAATATTTAGTGACAAAATGACAGTAGACAGAATACCAGGTTTTTTCCTGCAATTACCGATTAGTGACTTGTGAATGGAAAGTAGAAGAGGAGAATTTAATAAATCCTAAGCAAAGTGATGTATCTCCAATTCGTGCAGGAGCAGCAAATGAGTTGAAATGGGAAGAAATAAACAGCAAAATAAATGGGATTTTTAACATAGGGGTTGTAGCAGCTGGAAAGCTATTCCCATTAATTAAAACACTCAGGGAGGTTTTTGTAAATATACCACAAATAATAACGGGCACACCATGCCACATATAAAATTAAAACCTCATAAACCATATTTAGAGCCACATTATCCAATTCCACATGCCTGAAAAAGAAGCAGTAGAAAAAGAATTGCAAGAAATGCTGAATATAGGGCTAATAGAGATGGGTCAAAACCAGTAGAACAGGCCCTTTAGTCATTGTGAAAAGAAAAAAGTAATTCACAATGTCAAAAAAGTAAGACCTTGTTGTAGTAGATGTGACTGTCAGGAGTGAACAGTGTCAGTAAAGGACAATTAGACGTAGATATGTTTCTCTGAAGGACAGTGATTTATTAAACAATGATAAAGAAGTGTTGTGTGTGTAAGCTTGTGTTGTGAATTAGTTAAGGTTGGTTCGAATATATTCAGTTACGCTGCCACTTAGACTGTTGCTTTAAAGCACAGTGATTCTTTTAGAATAGCTAGGGTGAGTTCAGCACTTGTGGCACTTGTTAGGAGGTGTGGCAGGAGTGGGCAGCTATAGAGAATTTATGAGAAGAAGCTGTGGTTCACACAAAGTAATGTGCTGTTTCATGTCATGAGCCCATGATGCGAGGCGCTGCATTTAACTGTGGAGTGGTGCAGCAGAGAGCAGCCTGCCCATTGGGGAGACTCGGGCGGTGCCTGAACGAGCCAACAGGAAGGGGAGAATTCAGTGAACAGGTGGATGCCTTCAGCAAGCATAGACATCTGCCCCATCAGCTACAACAGCAGATGTGGATCAGCTATAGACAGCTTGCTTACTTGTTGCATATGTAACATGACGCTACACCATGGCAGCTTGTGAGGAGCATGAGTTTGCTGCATATCACAGTTAACCACTGTGTGTCATCATGTGCGCAGATCCTGTGTGATATTCCTGCAGTGTCTCCCTGTGGATTTATCTGTGCAGTGCAAAGATGTGCTCAAGAATGTATGAAATCACTTTTTTCTTATTTGTGGTACTTTTTTCTCTTTCTCTTTGCAACAGACTGAAATTTTAAATCTATGCCTTGTTCATGTTTACTGAATTAAAAAAAAAAAAAAATAATAATAATAATAATAATTTTCTATAACATGTAGGTTTAGTTAAAGTTTATCAATTTATAAATTTTTTGCCATGCAAAAAAGCTTTTGTCACTTAAAATAGGCACCTGATTCGGACTATTTGGTTAAAGTAAATAACAAAGTGTGGGGTGAAGAATTTTGAGAAATATGTTTCTGTGTATTTTCCTTTCAGCAAAGACTTTCATACTTCATGAATTTTGAAATGGACTGAAGTGATGTGTAAGTGGAATTTTCAATTGTGTCTTGTGTAGTGAAGAACTTTGGGGGATGTATTGCTATGTATTCTCTTTCAGCATGAAATTTTATATTTCATAAATTTGGAAATGAATTGAAACAAAATCTAATCGCAATCTTCAGTTTGATCTTATGGTGTGAAAATTCTTGAAAAATGTGTTGCTATGTATTTATCTTTCAGCAAGGATTATTTGTATTTTATGTAATGTACATTTACAATTTGTACAGAAACCAGATGGCAGTTGTAAGAGTCGAGGGGCATGAAAGGGAAGCAGTGGTTGGGAAGGGAGTGGGACAGGATTGCAGCCTATCCCCGATGTTATTCAATATGTATATTGAGCAAGCAGTAAAGGAAACAAAAGAAAAATTTGGAGTAGGAATTAAGATCCATCGAGAAGAAATAAAAACTTTGAGTTTCGCTGATGACATTATAATTCTGTCAGAGACAGCAAAGGACCTGGAAGAGCAGCTGAACGGAATGGACAGTGTCTTGAAAGGAGGATATAAGATGAACATCAACAAAAGCAAAATGAGGATAATGGAATGTAGTCGAATTAACTCAAGTGATGCTGTGGGAATTAGATTAGGAAATGAGATGTTTACAATAGTAAATGAGTTTTGCTATTTGGGGAGCAAAATAACTGATGATGGTCGAAGTAGAGTGGATATAAAATGTAGACTGGCAATGGCAAGGAAAACGTTTCTGAGGAAGAGAAATTTGTTAACATTGAGTATAGATTTATGTGTCAGGAAGTCGTTTCTGAAAGCATTTGTATGGAGTGTAACCACGTATGGAAGTGAAACGTGGATGATAAATAGTTTAGACAATAAGAGAATAGAAGCTTTCGAAATGTGGTGGTACAGAAAAATGCTGAAGATTAGATGGGTAGATCCACATAAATAATGAGGAGGTATTGAATAGAATTGGAGAGAAGAAAAATTTGTGGCACAACTTGACTAGAAGAAGGGATCGGTTGGTAGGGCATATTCTGAGGCATCAAGGGATCACCAATTTAGTATTGGAGGGCAGCATGGAGGATAACAATCGTAGAGGGAGACCAAGAGATGAATACACTAGAGATTCAGAAGTATGTAGGTTGCATTAGGTACTGGGAGATGAAGAAGCTTGCACAGGATAGAGTAGCATGTAGAGCTGCATCAAACCAGTCTCCGTACTGAAGACCACAACAACAACATGTAATGTGAAGTGGACTTAATTGTAATCTGCAGTATGATCTTATCCTGCTTGAATAAGTCTATACATTATGAAACTGAATATGCCTTTGTAAATGTCAGAAAATAGTAGAGATGAATGGGTGACAAAAGGGTGAAGTATTTATTTGGAAAAAAGAAAAGGAAAGACCATGCTGCCAAGCTATGGGGGAACCATTGCCAATTTCAATTACACTCAGTTAATGGGGAACTCCTTTTTTCAGTAATCGAGGGAATTTTTTTACTTTTTTCTTTCACAAATCCTTGTTTCACATGGATTTTGAAAACATTTAGTTGGAGGTGTAAGGGTACACACATCACTCCCTTACTGGAAGGATTGAATCTACCCTTATGCTCCTTCGTTAAACCACAGTGACATTGCTGATGGGGATTCCCTACAGTTCTAGATGGGACAGATTGGTGTCTGGAGATCATTGGCATGAATTAGTGACTTAGTTGAGCCAGAGCACGCTTGCAGGGCAGGTCCCGGGAGCTTGTGCTCTGCACATCACGCCTAAAAATGCGTATTAGTTTTGTGATATTCCACAGTATTGTCAGTAGACCTGGAGTGTGATTTCAGAGCAGATCCCAATTGTATAAAAGTGATAATTTTGAAGTCAGATTTAAATTTTGTATTGAGGGAATTGTTACATAATGAAAATGTGATTGTACAGTAATGGACTGGCAATGGCAAACTCATACAGGATTGAGATAAATGAGAGACTGCATTTGTAGAGTGAGTGCAATTAGAACCAGTAGAGACATGTTACAAATATTCAAAGCAGAATAAAATTAGCTGTGTTGTAGAGAAGTGTACATATATTATGACCTCTTCATTAATAATAGTGTGTTTTGGAAGGAGCAGAATCATAGAACATTGAGGGAGAACAGATAGGACATGCCTCATATGCTCATGGTCAGAACTTCCACATGTACTTCAGGAGTAAGTTTGCCCTCTATATCTGACTATTTAGTAATGTCTGATGCCAGAATTTTCCAACCAGCCAGACAACAGTAAGTATTAAACACTTATGTACATCCAAAAGAAGCAATAAAATAGTAGGGGTGGCTTACAATTCAGCTCACCTCGAACAGGTTCCCAATGAACTGGCCGATAATGGTGCTGTGACAATCAATGACGTGTCAACTTTGCCAATTGCAAGTGGGTTGGCTGAGAGGTGTGCCATGTTAAACCGTGCAATTACGATAAACCCTGTGTCTGCGTGGTGCATTGGTTAACGCAACTACCTAGAAGCAGGAGATCCCAGGTTTGAATACCGGTCCAGCACACATTTTCACTTGTTGCTGCTGATTATGCGTAAATTCCCACTACAACTGATATCAGTAGTCCCTTTCCTTTCTCCCCCATCACAGCTGCAGATTCTGCATGGTGTCTGTTCTTTAAGACATTCCCAAAATGGTACAGACATCAGACCTGTACTGGAAGGATCGAATCTACCCTTATGTTCCTCTGTTACAGCACAGTGGCATTGCTGATGCGAGTGCCCTATAGTTCTAGATGGGAGAGATTGGTAACTGGAGATTGTTGGTGCAAAGGAGTGAGTCAGTCCAGCCTGAGCATGGCTCCTAAAGCACAGACACCTTGCATTCATATAAAAGCAAGTGACTGGATGCCTCGGGTATCTCACCCACTACTGAGTGCATAGAGCTCATTTGCGACCTCCACCTACCACAAATTTCGCCATTTTGTAGGAATGATTAATTTCTACTGTTGCCATCTACCCCACGCAGACCCTCCAGGCCCCTTACCCCAAGTGATAAGGGGCAAGAATACCTCTGGTCAATGCAAATTTATGCAGATGCTGGATATTCAGCGAACCTTCGAACACATCAAAGGATTCCCTTGTGCAGACTGTCACCTTGGCGCGTCCCATCCCCATTGAGCAACTCTCAATTACTGCAGATGTTAGTGACCTGGCCATTGGCACTTTATTGCAGTGTGTCCCAACAGCCCCTGCACTTCTTTTCCCACAAGCTTACACAACTGCAATGCAAATGGTCCACTTTTGTCAAAGAACTCTTAGCAATCTATGAAGCTGTGCACTATTTTTGTGAGGCATCAAAGGATCTCTCTCAGGAACACTGCCCCTACACACTATCCCAATGCCCCAAAGGAGAGTGCAGTAGATGATACAGACATTTGGAGTACATTGCACAATACACAACTGACACCCAGCATGGAAAAGGTACTGACAATGTTGTAGCTAACTACCACTCACTCATGCCTTGGCACTATTTTTGCACACATTGATTATGAAGAATTTGCACAGGGACAACATAATGAGCAGCATCTTCAAGATCTACTGAACGATTCCATGATGAACCTTTGCACTGAACCCAGGCTCATACCGGGAGCGACTGTGTTACACATCACAGAATTGGATATGTTCTCGTCACTCAACCTTTCTGCCGCTTAATCTTTGAGCAATATCATAACCTTACACATCCTCCTTGCACATGCTGAAGCATGACCCACACCTTATCACCAAGAAATTGGCTGAACATCAAGAAATACTGTAAGTTGTGGACAAAAGCACGTGTTCCCTGCCAACAAAGAAAAACCTCATGATGCACCCAGCCCCCTTTTGACCACTTTATCGAAGGGTCGATTCCAGTATATACTCATCTACCTCGTAGGCATCCTGCCTCTCTTAGCTGGCTACCTTTCTAACCTGGCAGTCATTGACCATGTGACACGATGGGTGGAGGTGACCCCCTTCCAGACATTACAGCAAAAACTGTTGCAAATGGTCTAGGGTCTACTTAGTTCACTCATTTCTGATGCCCCTCGTCCATCAGCAAGGACCTGGACATATCGTTTGAATCATTTTTATTTCTTGAACTTCACAAGTTGTGCACCATCGCTTGCTACATAACAACTGCATATCATAGACAAAGTAGTGGGCTCGTTGACAGGTGGCACCGTAACTTCAAGTAGGCCCTAATGTGACATGGAGGTGACTAGACTAACACCCTCCCCTGGTTTATTCTAGGTGGGCACAGCTCATAAACATGACCTGGGTGCCTCCCTTGCCGAGCTGCTGTGTAGTGAGACATCATCCCTCCCAGGCAATTTTGTTTTGCACAAACTTCCCTCTGTGAAAGCTTCTCTGCCCTCTCTTGTTGACTGAATGAGAAGGCCCAGCTCTTGACTCAGCGTACCTCTCCCCCCTCCCCTCACTCTACGCCAAAAATCTTCATCTCTAAAGAGCTTATGGACTGCAAATATGTCATGCTTCATGATGACACAATACATGTGACCCTTCACCTACCTTATTCGGGCCCCCATGAAGTGCTTCATCATGGTACTCACACATTCAATGCAAGTTTGTAACTGTCTCTCTCAGCAGACTCAACCCAGCATACCTAGAAAATACATGATCTGGGTTTTGTCAGTTTTTATACACTGCTTTAATGTGCTGTAACCATGCACCTCACAAATTCTCACTACTGTATTAAAATACATACTGGAGACTTTAAAGGATAGCAAAGAAGACTGAAGGCAATTTTACCAATTTCTGTAAATATTGTGTTAACTAAAGGAAATAGCTGTCTTATGTGTGACACATAGAAACAGGTAACAGAAAACTATTCATACTAAGCTTTCATGCTCTTGCTCATTCTCTAGTAGAAGCACATAGACACCCAAAAGCACATGCCAATGGCCACAGCTAGACTCACTGTGGCCACAGGCACATGTGTTTGTTCTCTGTGTTGTTAAGTGTGTGAATGTGTGCACTTCTAAAGCTCTTGCTCGAAAGCTGCTGTAAATAGTTTTGTGTGTGCCACACATCAGTCAGCTATAGGTGAGTGATTACCTTTCCTTTATTTTACATATTATTCCATCCAAGAATTTCCATGGTTGTTATAAATATTGTGTGTTTATGATGTCACAACACAGTAGCAGAACCCTTGAACACTGGCATTAAAGGCTACTTCTGCTTAGTGGTAGTCATAATGTACAAGGAAGTGCATGGAGAAATGACAAATGTATGCCACAGCTACTTCATGACTGTTAGTAACCATACCACCTAAGGCTAGTGGAAAAATCTATGAGCCAAAGCAGCGTTTTGTCTAAAACAAAGAGCATTAAGAACTGATTTCTCAATATAATTTTTGAGTGCACTGTGAGTGTCACACCAGATGTTCTAATAAAAAAATAAATAAATAATAAAGAAAGTCTACAATTGCGTTCCGCGAGATCCATTAAGCAGTTCAGCCATAGCTGCCAGCCCAAACAAACTTTCCAACCACAGATAACAAGGATGAATCTAGTACAAATTTGCCTTACTTAGCTATTCACATTACGTGATACAAACTGATTCAAAGATCAATGATATCTTCTACGTATTTTTCCAATTCATAGCCTTTTGCAGAAGTGGGGTATACAAAATAATTTATGAGGCCTGATCAAACAAATGAGAATTTTGAACCTTGCAGGGTTTTCATTGACAGTTTTCTGAAAGACAAATCTAAGAAACTGGGCCAAGTCTGTGCACTAGCAGCTTTTGTGTAAAAGGTAAAACCTGAGTTGTCCATTGGTAGGTCCTCAAAGCATTTCATCGTTTATGGTATATAGATTTTTGTCATAACTACAAATGATCCTAACAAATTGAATTAATATTTAAGTTGGCACTAGCTAAATTGTTCGAAACAAAACTACAAGACATCATCAGAGGCTGTAAGACACAGACAGCAAGCTGAATTGTTTCTGCATGTCCACTCAATGGTTGGTTTGCAATATCAGGTGCTGCCTAATATGAGAAGATGCTGAAAAGTAAAGTCTCCAAATTTTTTTACATGGAAGCTCTTTGCTTTTAAAATAAAACAAACTTTATTGACAGTCTACTTTATTCTTCACACCTACATATTTGGAGCCCTCTGCCATCAGAAGGCTCTGAATTGTAACATGGTGGCGAGTAATGTAACTTATGTCAGTGTGTGAAAAACAGTCTTCTGCAATCTTAGTTTCAAATTTAAAAGGTTCCTCCACACATGAAGCACCGACTTCTACAGCATGACAATGCCAGACACACACAAGCGCTGTGTCATCTGCTGAATCTGACGCCTTGGGTTCACTGTCGTCAATCATTGTCCATACAGTCCCAAATTAGTCCAAAACTTAAAGAACTTCACTTTGATATTGATGAAGCAATGCAATCAGAGATGAAGCTCTGGCTTTGTCAACAAAGTCAAACAGCCTACAGTGACAGTATCAACAAAATGACCACTTGTTGGAGAAATGTGGTCATGGCCTGTGTAACTATGTTGAGAAATAAATACATAGACATGAAGAATAAAGCTGTACAATGTTAATAATGTGTTTTATTTAGAAAGCCTTAAGAGTTCTCACAAGCTACTGTAACTGTCTAGTGCATAGTTCCACTACCTTTGGTATGGATAGGGTTGCATTCATATGCGAACTGAGTTGGTAACCTTTCACTCACAGCTCTGGGCGATGCTGCATTCGGCCATGAAGCTCGAGGCTGTTGCCAATAGCATCACTACGGCAGGGTAGAAGTGGGAATCTGAGGGATATCCACCCATCCCCCATGTCCTCTTATCAGTCCACAACTGTGGCTGCTTCTATAGTTGCCTACAATGGGGTGACCATCACCTGTGGCAGTGGGAGATCATTTCACGGCGTGGCAGGCAGCGTTAAGACGTTTCAGGTCGCTGATCAAAAGGCCTCTGTGGTCTGTCTAACAAAAAGGTTTCAGGCGTTATCTGTGGCTAATAAAAATCCTCAGCCAGATGCAGTCACTCGCCCTATTTCAAAGGAAGCCTCTTGGTCTGCAAGATCTGAGCATTCCCAGAGAGTGGGATTACTGGTAGTTGGGAGCTCCAGGGCCATGTGTATAATAAAGCACCTTAGAGATATGGCTGCCATGAGAGGAGGAACACCAGTGTGCATAAAGGGGTGTATAATTCCTGATGTGCAACAGGTGCTTCCGGATGCCACGAAGGGCACAGAGTGTAGGCAACTGCAGTTGGTAGCTCATTTCGGAAATAATGATGCGAGTCGCTTTGAAGTGGAAGAGACACTCTATAGTTTTGACTGTCTTAATTGGTAAAGACTGCCAGTCTTGCTTGTGAGATGAAGGCAGTACTCTCATCCATAGCACCATCGACAGGACCGATAGCGGAATGGCCAAGCGGAGGGTCTGAATTAGAGGCTCAGATGCTGCTCAGACACTGTAAGGCCCAGATTCCTCATCTTGCACAGTATGTTCATGAAGTTTCAGGTTCCATGTAATAGGTCAGGGGTGTACTACATATAGGAAGCAGATACACGAATAGTGGGGTGTGTGTTGAGAGTGAACTGGGTAGAGGGTCTGAGCTTCAGTCTCAAAGGGTACAGGACAAACACAGGATGAGGATAGACATACCAACAATCAGTATTGTAAGCTGTTGAAACTGTGTACATAAATATCCGGAGCTGCAAATGCTAATAGAAAGTACTGAAACTCAAATTGTTATAAGCATGGAAAGCTGAAACTTTTACAAAGGACATAATGATGTTCAGAAAGGATTGTTGCTGTACAAATCAGTTTATCTTCTAGTGAAATTAAAATAGATACTTCCTACGATTTAGTATGGGTAGAAATTATACTTGACAATGGAAATAAATTACTAATTGGTTCCCTTTACTGATCCCCTGATTCAGATTATAAATTGCTGAACAGGTCAAAGAAAACTTTAGACTCATTTCAAATAGGTACCCCATTCTTACAATTATAGCTGGTGGGAATTTAAATCAACCCCTGATAAGCTGGCTAAAATACATGTTTAAACTTGGTGGTAGGCATCAAACGTAGTCCCAAATCACTCTAAATGCTTTATCCAAATATTATTTTGAACAGTTAGTTCACGAGCCCTCTCGAAGTGCAAATGGTTGTAAAAACATATTTGACCTCTTGGCAAAAAGTAATCCTGAGCAAGTAGTGAGCACTATGATGGATGCAATAATTAACACTTTCGCTGTGGCATCGGTGCAGGCATGCAACTCTCCAGTGCGGCCTGGCAACGTACGAGTGCGAGCCAGTAACACTTTGAAACAGCAGGTACCGCTCGGAGCCGACGCTCCTAAGCACACCTGAGCTACAGGCCGACGTCAAGACCTTGTAAGATCTGTAGGGTCACATTCTATACTGACTTAATGATGACACCTTAGATGCATTACTTTTTCGTCGTCTATTTCCACACAATCGTCGTGATCCATATCGTCAGATTCGGAAGTGTCACGAAACAGATTCGAAAGCTGTGCTTCTACACTATCATCACACTGCAATTCTTCTGCAGCCTCTAAATGACAATCTCCGTGGTATGCCTCATCCTCACTAGACAGAAAATCACTGTCGTCTAGTAAACTAAGTAACTTTTCCTCTGTCAGTTTAACACTTTTCCTGCTCCTTTTCACATTGGAAGGTCTAGGTGTTGGTTCATTAACTGCCATTACGAAAAATATACATTCGATAACTGACCACACAAAACAAAAGTTTACACGCTTTGATGCTGCAACTAGGCAGTAATCCGACAGTGAGCGTGGACGCTTATCAGCGTCAGCCGCACTGGCTCGTGGCTTGTTGTGACGCTTATAAGTGTCAGCCGCAGCGAAAGTGTTAATGACCAAAATGTCATTGTAGCATGACTCAACACCATAATATCCAAATCCATCATTAACAAATGCAAAATATTTATTTAAAAAACCAGACAAAAATTCACTTGCTGCCTGCCTAAGAGTGTCTTCAAATGTTCCAAAGTTAGTTTAGAACAGATGTGGCTTAAATTCAAAGTAACAGTATTGGCAGCAAATGAGAAATTTATACCAAGCAATTAAAAAACAAAGTATAGATAGCCTACCGCATGGTACACTGCGCAGGTCGGAACATTATCAGAAAAGGAGAAAACGAAAGAAAGAAAGATTGCCAAAGTTAAAAGAATGCAAAATCTCCATGATTGGTGATGGTTTACTGAAGCCAAAGCTTGGCATGGACTTCAGTGAGATATGCTTTTAGTAGTTTAGTTTCTGCAACAAAATTGTCTTGAAATCTGGCAGAAAACCTATAGTCTCGTATGTTAAGTACACCAGTAGCAAGACACAATCAGTACATTCACTGCATGATAGGGTGATGTCACTGAAGACAGTGCCAATATGGCAGAGTTACTAAACACTTTTCTGGAATTCGTTCACCAAAGAAAACTAAGTAAATAATCCAAAATTCTAATCAATAACAGAATCCAATAAAAATTGCTAAAGTAGATATCCTTGGCATAGTGAAGCAGTTTAAATCACTTGATAAAGGCAAGCCTTCTGGTTCAGATTGTATACTAATTAGTTTCCTTTCAGTGTACAGTGGTACTGTAGCTCCATACTGATGTATCATATACAACTTCTTGCTCGACTACAGATTTGTACCTAAAGACTGGAACGTTGCACAACACTGATACCCAAGAAAGGAAGTAAGAGTAATCTGTTTAATTACATGCCCATATTGCTAATGTCTATTAACAGTAGGATTTTGGAATATATACTGTTTTCGAACATGGAGTTATCTCTAAGGACACGATATATTGACATGTGTCCAACACAGGTTCAGAAAATATTGTTCTTGTGAAACACAACTAGCTTTTTATTCTCACACAGTAATGAGTGTTATTAACGGGGGATGTCAAATTGACTCCATATTTTTTAGATTTCAAATGCGTGTGAATTCCTAAGGGACCAAACTGCTGAGGTCACCTGTAAATTTTTTAAGAAGGCTTTTGACATTGTTCCTCCCAAGATACTTAAAATCACATTGCTTGCCTATAGAGTATTGTCTCAGTTGTGCGACTGCATTTGTTATTTCCTCTCAGAAAGGTCACTGTTCGTAGTAACTGATGGAACGTTGAGTAAAACTGAAGTGATACCTGACATTCCCCACAGAAGTGCCATAGGCACTCTGCTGTTACTAATCTACATAAACAATTTAGGACACATTATGCACAGTGTTCTTGTTTTTATTGTTTGCAGGTGATGCTGTAATTTACTGTATAGTAAAGTCATCTGATGATCAAAACCCAATTACAAAATGACACACACAAGATGCGTATGTTATGAAAAATGGCAACTGATTCTAAATAAAGGAAACTGAGGTTACCCATATGAGTATTAAAAGAAATACTAAATTTCAGTTCCATGATAAATCTCACAGATCTAAAGGCTGTCAGTGTAACTATAGGAATTACAACTACGAACAGAGAGAATGTTGTGGGGAAGGCAAACCACAGACTTTTTTTGGCAGAACCCTTATACGATGCAACAGGTCTATTATACCTATACTACACTTAATTCATCCCTTGCTAGAGTACTGTTGTGCAGTATGGGATCCCTACAAGATAGGATTGACAGAGGATATTGAAAAAGTCTGAAGACAGGCAGTTCGTTTGGCTGTCATGGATATGATTTGTGAGTCATGTGTGGAAATCATTAAAACAAAGGCTTTTGTTGCGCCAATGTCGTTTCATGAAATTTCCATCACCTAGTTTCTTCAGTCACCCAATCACACCATTGTGCATGCATGCAAGTTCAAGTAGCCCATCAGACACAGTGTCACCAATTGTGTTCTTCATTTTGTTTCCTAAAATCTATCAAGAGAGCAATAAAAAAAATTTGACACGAGATGTTAGTAGGGATCGAACCCAACCCAAAGGCTGAGCAGTCTCTTGCAATGTCTTCTATGCTACGAGAACTAATATTAATCACATTTAGCGGGCAATTTTAGTTTGTATACACAACTGCCCAACTGGCTAACTACAATGCTAATTAACTCTGAAACAGTGCAGTGTATCAAATTTTTTTTCTTAATTATTTCTCAGCATTACCTACCCTGCAACATCCCTAAAAGATTTTTTTCCTTCCAGACTGCTTCTGGCCACCCTGTAGATAGTTGTGCAGAATCACACTGACATATTACCGAGTTTTTAGTGAAACAAAAGACTCCTACTTACCACAGAGGAAGCAGTCACAGACAGGCATAATGAAAAATATGACTAGAAATGTTCAGCTTTTGAACCATGGCCGTCAAAATTTCTTAACTGATCATGCTTATTCTCACAGTACTGTGATACAAAGGTTCTTTTGACCTGGTTCATTAATGTTTTTATCACTTGCTTGGGATGGCTACTGGAATTTTTGTGAATGTATCAGAGTGGGCTTTCTGTAGACTGTGCCCTGAAGTTCAAGTGAAGTTTTCTTAGAACCTGTAGGTCCATAAATTCTAATGTCTCCAGAAATGGAAGACTGAACATTAGCCAGAGAAATCTGCCTTGGATCACAGCCAAACATCAAACTAAACTTCGCAGCAGATGGTAAATGAGATAATAATTTGCTGATTCCAGAAGATATGGACCATAATTTGGCAATGGATGAAGAAAAGTTAATGATACTATTAATAAAAATAATGCTACTGATATCTTTGCTTGCAGGGATAAAACTGCCCTTACAACAAAACAGCAATAATCACTTGAATTCTACACAGTTTTACAAGAATAAAATCTGTGCCTATGAATCAGGGAACTTGAGTTCCTCACTTAGGTGCACTGAATCACTACATTTTTTAAGAACAATAAATTATGAATGTTTAGTTTTTCGGATGACAGCACGTAACTTGAAATGAGAGCTTAATTTATGTAAGTCATACAGGGTCTGTTAATAAGGTATAAATAACACATTTCTTTCTTCTCAAAACTTTATGTACATCAGTTTTCTACCACTTTACAATGACAATGACATTTCAAAAGAAAATCAAGAAAACACTGGGAACAATGCCTGGCAAAAACTTATTACAATTTTTCAACTGTTTCAATGTAATCAATGCTGATAACTGAAAATCATCAATAATGATGAAATTCTACACTACAGTCTTCTGTATTTTTCCTCTGGACTATCAGCACCAACTACAATCTCCGCAGTGTTACTGTTCGCACTCACGAGTATTAACATTAGTAAGATTTCTACAATATACACTGAATTTGGTGTGCTCTGGCCCAACATCTGTGCCATTTTCATAAATATTTATATACACATTTATGTACATTATACAGCTGCTCTCTCCGTCACTATAATACATCATCAAAATGTCGTTCTTCTAATACTTTTACTCTATTTTATTTGAAGCAATTTACAGAAAAAAGCAGAATATAGCTACACAATTTTCTTCCTATAATGTATCAGTCATGGTCAATCACCCAAGAAACAGATCTCTTATTTCCACAACAATGTACAGTATTCGAAAATATATTTATCACACATTTGTACTTTCATTCAAAATACATACACACACACAGTTCACTGAACACATGGCCAAACAAGTGCTACAAAATTACTTCGCACAAAACATCACACAAAGCTTTAAAACAGTCTTATATTTTGTCCCTGAAGAAAACCATAATGGAACAGTTTGTTTTCTGTCAACTGGAAACATGTATGTTGCTTACTGCAATCATAAAAATATTTCCTCAGGCAGCACTGAGCGAAAGAACAAGTTATGGCAGTTTTGTTTAATGTACACACACATTCAAAATACAAAGAAAAATGAAAGTTTATAAATCAAGATAAACAACAACATTTTAAAACTTTTTAAGGAATGTCAGTTCATAATCACCTCGATTACTTCAAAGAATTTCAACAACATTGAAGAGCAACAATGAAGTAGCATCAAATACGGACAATATTCAGTCGTGCAGAATGTCATTACACTAGAGAACGGTATTGATACAACTTGTTCCACTTTCATACCCAAAAGTATTCTGCTGTTCTCCTTGACAAATTACTACAAGATTAATCCAACATCACATCAACTTACTATAATAACTTTTTAAACTGCATGCAGTTTCATTCAATTACAGTTTCTGTGTATCTGTTAAAACTGCACGCCTGTGCCTGACAATTAACTTTGAATGTTTAACTATGATAATGAAATACTGCTACACATGCTGAAGTAGAACATATTCAGTAAAATCAAATTAATGGACTGGAAACATAATAGGCCTCTCAAACCTTTATGTGACGTCTGAAATTTACAGAATATTTAATGCAACTCCTGCACTTTACTCTCTCAACTCATTTGCAAGAAACTGTGCTCACTTATGTAAGAATTCAACAGCTACCATCAGCTTCAGAGTAATTTTCACACACCTGCTCAACACAAAAAATTTAAAATTTTTAAAGTCCTATTCAAGTTGCTTACAATAAAAGTTAAACTCTCATAAGACTAATCACTGTGTTAACATCAGTCTGAACAGAGTGAAGAGTTCTGTAGCACACTCTTCAACAGTAGCATTCACATTTACGAAAATTCAGTCTTCTTCTTGGGTTACTTCCACTGCAAGGGATAACAGTTTACGTAAGTAACTTTCATAATATAAACTCTAAGAAAATTTACAAAATAAGTAGTATAATGCTTAATCACCAGACTTTTTACACATTTGTGGTCACATGTATAAAGGAAATAAGACCGCATCACCACTACACACAGCACGTTTCTATCTATACAAAAATGTGCACAAGCACATGTACCCCCCCTCCCCCACACACGTCAAACTACTAAACTTTCCAGCACCGAAGTTTTCCTCACATTGTGATGATGTCTAACCAATATCTACAGAACTGTTTACTCTTTGGAAGAGATTCTGTATGACAGACTGCACCAGCCTGGGACATAATGAAGTAAATGACAGCAACGAGAAGACAGGTACTAGTTGTGTACGGCAGCTGCAGCTGCAGACTGCTGCAGCCGTTCCAGTTCCTCAAGGCTCAAGACATTTGGAGTTGATGGCACAGGGGGCATATTAGGCAACTGGCCTGCACGTGCTTGGGCCAGCAACTCTGGAGAAAACCAGCGAGCCAACTGGTTACTGGTTGGGGAAGTTGACCTGTTCTGCTGAGGAATTGCACTGTTCCGTGTTACGAGCTGCTGAACTTGTTGTTGCGGCTGTTGCTGAGATGGTCGCTGCAGTCCTCCGGCCAACCGTGACTCTGCAACTGTGCCTAACACATCATTTAAAAGGTAATGTTCATATCACAAATGAAGGATGTCAGTTACAGAGAAACAAAAAATGAATGGAAAAACTACAGAAGCAAACAGAATAACTGTCACAACTATTACAAAAGATGTTCCCTTGGCATATAGGAATGCCACTGGCAAAATCTATCCTCAGACCAACTTCCACAGATACAATAAACTTCACCAGGTAATGATACCATCTTTGGATTACAATGAAATGAAAGATTTTATGAGGTATTTTGAAGTTCTACTGATATAGACCTCTGTAGTTCAACAACAGAACTTACATTTATATTAGGAAAAAATCCATTCATATCTACACACAGTTTAGTAATCTCTACACATTTCTGTTTAAAGTACCATTTAAAAGGAAACCAAGTGAATAAATAATGTTAAGATGAAAACCTGTCTCTTTCCTGTAGTAACTGAATACAAAAAAATAAGGTTCTCTATTTAAACACACACACACACACACACACACACACACACACACACACACACACACACACACACCAAAATCTTAAAAATAATTTGATCTATTTTATAAACCTGGTGAGTGCTGAGCACTATTACTTAGTAACTGATTCTCTTTACTCCTTCAATTATTTAAAAGATATTTTGGTAGATATCTATCAATTGCAAAACTGCTGCTTAATGCTCTTTATTAGGTCAACACATCAGTAAGTACACAGCACTGTTAAATCTGAGGAATGCCAAGTCTCTTCCTGATGACATTACAGCTGTAAAAAATTTTGTTTCAGGATAATAACTATTCTGGCTGGTGGTAATATAAAGGATGGAATAGTCAATATTTTGAAGTGCAGTGAAGGCTCTTCTGAAGCAAAATGGATATTCTTTTTCTTCCATTAATACCTAGCAGAATAAATTAGGAAGATACTACTTTGAAGCTTTTAGGAAATGTGTTACTGTAGCATTAAACATTCTGTTGGTCACTTCAAATGCAACATTTTTCAAACATTTTATGCAATATTTTAACAGTATTAGCACTAATCTATTTATTGATGAGACACTACCATCATTTGCCACTAAGTTCTCAGATTGAACAAAATTGGAATTTTGCTTATGGAACCTAATGAAGACAAAGGAACAGTAAAAGGTGGATATGCATGACAGATCATGAAAATGTTGCCTTCCAAAGAAAATGCACATGAAAAGCAGCATTAGAATGAATTTTGATGTTATATGAAGAGATAAAGTTGACAAGTCTTCTAGAAACTAGACTGTGGAGCATCTTGCTGAAAATACTGTAATTGTGTGATCTGACACGAATAAAAATGAAACTTTCATACTGACCCAACATATTAAAAGTAAAAGATTAAATTGGAAAATGGAAAATTCTTTGTTGTTGTCTAAGAATATAAATTAGTGCAATATTTGATCTTGCAAAGCTGTTACCAGAATGTGAATTTTGCAGTATTAGTGATACTGTAATTTCTGAAGTTTTGTAACTGTCTTATTTTATAAATTTTTATCATGAAAGCTTTATACCCTTGTCTGCTTTGTTGTGGAAGATTGGTTAATGTGAAGACACTTCCAAAACAACTGTTGCATATATTGCAGTTTGATTCCTTCATACCCAGGACATTATTCATTTCGTTTAATAAGTGTGCTACACTACTGAGTAAACCTAACACACTTATGGAATAGCAAATGCCCTTTATTACATCCATTCACCATTATGGCAAAGAGTTTTTTTTCCAACTAAGAGATCAAGAAATAACATTTCTATCCTTCAATTGAAATAACTGCGATATACTCTTATGTTTGGATGGAGCAACAGAAGTAGGTAAATACACAATTAAATATTCTTCCCATGCCACGTTTGCTCCCTTTGTTGCCTGTTCTGTAAGGCTACATGCAGTTTATCACATGTAATGACTGTAAAGAAGGTAGTGCAAGTATCTGTGTTGCAACAAATGCAGCAGTCAAATGTGATTAAATGGAAGAAGAAAAGTAACAAGTGGGAAACCATATGAAGAGTGGGAAAGGAAAAAGTTTGAAGTGGGGAAAAAAAGTTTGAAGTGGGGAAAAAAAGTTTTCAGTACTATTGTGTTCTCAGTACTCTGCTGCACATCTCTAAACTTAAACCTAACACTTCATTTCTTTACTCTAATTGTCATTAAGCATTGTCTCAATAGCAATGGAACTGGAGCAAAACTTTTCTTCCTGATATTTTGTTGATAACTGAAGTGTGTGATATCATGTCTGTGTATAAAATACAAGGGATTGTTAATCAAAACTTGTAGGGATGGCATATTAAGAAGCAGCAGGGATGTTATAATGAAAGCACTGGGTAATTTGTGTGGTTGACCATGTGTAACAATTTATTACTTTCCTCAACTCAGACGAAAGTTCTAAAAACCAAACAGATGAAAGTAATGAAGCATGGAAAATCCAGGATGGAATGTAACAATATTATGAAAAGGAAAGTTGCCACTCACCATGTAGTGGAGATGCAGAGTCCATATGCATCTCCGCTATATGGCGAGTGGCAACTTTCCTTTTTATCATTTTGTTACAGAAGAAGGAGGGGGACGGGGAGGGGGACGGGGAGGGGGACGGGGAGGGGGACGGGGAGGGGGACGGGGAGGGGGACGGGGAGGGGGACGGGGAGGGGGACGGGGAGGGGGACGGGGAGGGGGAGGGGGGAGGGGGAGGGGGGGAGGGGGAGGGGGGAGGGGGAGGGGGAGGCGGAGGGGGGAGGGGGACGGGGGAGGAGGAGGCGGGAGGGGGTTGGGGGAGGCGGGGAGGGGGAGGGCGGAGGGGGAGGGGGGTGGGGGAGGCGGGGAGGGGGGAGGGCGGAGGGGGAGGGGGGAGGGCGAGGCGGGAGGGGGGAGGGCGAGGGAGAGGGGGGAGGGCGGAGGGAGAGGGGGAGGGGGGAGGCGGGGAGGGGGAGGAAACATCAATGGTAGTGAATGGAACAGCTACACCTTTGTCACCAGGGCAATTTGTAGCTGATTAGAAAGACAAGTACCTATGTTCAGCAGGATTTCTTGTACTGGTAAACAGGAGGATGGCCAGGGCCTGTGACACTGATTTTGAAAGTGTTTAAAGATAGTAATACTTAAATTACAGCAAGATTGCCATATTTCTTATGATGGGAGAGTTTAAAAGCCTAAGAGTTCCAAAATTGAAAATTTATTTGAACATAGGTAGTTTAGAAGTAACGGTAACAACTCAAGCAACAGTAGAGGTGTTTCGTCGTCAACCAGCACACAACCATGACAATAGTTCGCTACCTTTTGGACAAATACAGATCTATACTATTTGGTTAGTAGTTAGACAACTACATTATTTACACTCTGCCAGAACTTTCCATATAATTTGAAAATATACTTAAACTATGTTATAATAGCTGCTGCTAAGGGCCCATTACCAAACTACTTACAATTACATACCATTCCAATAAATGTCTTTTTGCTTTGGATGTGGAGGAGGGTAAGAGCAGATGGTACATGAAGTGATTATACTGAAATGATAGTATAATCTAACTCATCTAGACCCCTATTATGAAAATAGACAGCCATCACAATTATAATGGCGATAATGTTGTTTTCTGTGTGTTCTAGGACGAGACAAAATGAAAAACCATTAGTGGCACCGACAACCCTCATACATAGAAATTTATTCCTCCAGCTTTATATTTCCTGGACCTGCCAGCTTTGCATCCAAAAAACCTAACACTGTTTTTCAAATTTTAATTTTTTTCCATGCCAGCTGAAGAGACTAAAGTTCAGCATGCAAATGAGTGAAATTAGTCTCCATCATCAGCATTAAGACAAAGAGCCAGCCTTGTGCAATTAAATATCTTCTGTAATTACCTGGCTTTGAAGTGTTGCGCCCTGTATTATAATTCTGGTTGGGCAAAATCTGTTGCACAGCAGGATTGATGTTTCGCTGCTGCTGCTGCTGCTGCGACTGCTGATAGCCTACCAGCTGAGCTTGCAGTGTTTGAGCTTGCAAGAGAACACAGTCATCAGTTGCCATGATATTTATTGTTAACCTACATATGTCTTACAACTTAAAAATATAAAGTAACTTGAAAAATTGAATGTGTAATTTCATCATTTCTGATTCCAGGAAATGAGTTTTCCAAAGCACACTTGCGATTCATTTCTCGCCCGAGTCACTGTATCTGTATCAGCCTGATGCTATTATGGTTCCACTCATGGATGGTGTATGGGAAAAACAGCTGTCTGTACATATTAATATAACTGAATTTCTATAATTTTACCTAGTTAATCAGCATGCAAGGTTTACATTAAAAGTAGAAAAAATTAAACAATGCAAACTCTAGGTTGGATCACTGATCAGCCGGAACATTATGACCACCGACCTACTATCGATATAAACCCATGCAGGCGATAGCAGTGTCACCTGGCAAGAAATAACTGCTAGTCAGACACATGCACTGTTCATGTAGTATCAGCGAGTGTGCTGTTCGTGTGTAAGAGTGGGGAGGTGGTGATTGCCCATAGGCTCGGTATGAGCATTTTGGAAATGAACAACTTGTCAAGTGTTCGAGGAGTGCTGTCTTAAGTGTCTTTAACATGTGACTAAACCAAGGTGAAACCACGTCCAGATGATGTTGGGTTGGGTGGCCGCCACTTATTACAAATGTCCGACTCAGTAGGCTGAGCAGACTAGTAAAACAGGATAGGTGGCGAACTGTGCCGGAACTAACATCAGACTTTAATGCTGTGCGTAGTAAAAGTGCGTGTGAACACACACTGCACCGAACCCTCCTAGCAATATGCCTCCGCAGCCAACGACCCATGCATGTGCCGATGTTAACACCACAACATCGACAACTACGACTGAAATGGACAGTGGCAAAGCACTGTATGGCCTGATGAATTCCAATACCTTCTTCAGCTTGCCAATGGGAGAACACGAACCCGTCTTCTTCCAGTGAAACAATTATGACACCTGTACTGTGGGACGGAGACAAGCTGGTGGTGGCTCCATTTTGCTCTGGCGGGAAATTCATTCAAGTGGGCATCCATGGGTCCAGGGGAGCTCGCATAAGGCACTGCGATGGCCAAGGAGTACTGTAAACTGGTTTTAGACCACATACACCCTTTCATGACAATCTTGTTTGGCAACGGCAGCGGCCGTTTTCAACAAGCAACAATATAAAGTGCCACATCAAAAGGCCGGGAGTGTGATGGAGTGGTTCAAGGAACACAGTGATGAGTTTCACTTGACGTGCTGGTCCCCACACTCATCAAATCTGAACCCAATATAACATCTCTGGGATTCAAACGTGGCATCAGAGCTCACTGCCTCCCTCCCCAGAATTTCTAGGAATTAGATGTGTGTGTGTGTGTGTGTGTGTGTGTGTGTGTGTGTGTGTGTGGCACCAACTCCCTCCAGCGACCTACCATGGCCTCACTGCTTCCATGCCATGATGGATCACCGCTCTCATCCAGGCCAAATATGCACGTACTGGCTATTAGGTAGGTGGTTATGATGTCCTACCTATTCAGTTTAGATTGCTATCACCGTAAAAAAATGATGTGTAAAGTTGCAGATAAGCACAATGGAGACAATTACCCATCAGCTTTAGGCCAAAGCCTTCTTCAGGAAAGAAAATAGACGCACATTCATTCACACAAGCATACCTCATGCACACACAACTGCTATCTCCAAAAGCTCAGCCCAGAATGAAAGTGTCATGTAGAAGGAAAGCAGCAATCTTGATGGGGTTGGGAAGGGGAAGGGACGGCAGGATAAAGGTGGGGGAAGAGAAGAGTGCTATTTAGTGATGCGTACAGAGACTAGACTGCCAACAGGCACAATTTCTGGAGGCAGTGGGATGGGAAGGGCACTGGGAGGAAAGGGGATTGAAAAGGGTGAGGAGCAGGGAAAGGGAAAGATGGGTGGGTGTATGGCGGAGGGCGACACACAAAGAGAGTGAGGAGAAGAGAACAGAGAGGGGATAGAAACTGTTGGGAGGAGGGTGTGAATTTCAGTAGGAGTTATCCTTATAATTCCCATCTGGGCAGTTCAGAAAATCTGGTGGTTGAGAGGAGGATCCAAATGGCTAGGGTAGTAAAGCAGCCACTGGAATCTAGGATATTATGTTCTGCTGCATGTTGTCACTGGGTGGGTTATCTAGCTCTTGTGCAAAGTTTGTAGGTAGCCATTCCATCCTAGTGGACAGCTGGTTGGTAGTCATACCAATATAAAAAGCTCTGCAGTGACTGCAGCAGAGCTACTATATGATATGGCTGCTTTAACAGGTGGCCCGGCCTCTGATGGGGTAGGATAAGCCTGTGACAGCACTAGGATAGAGAAGTGCTGGGTTGGTGGATTGGGCAGGTACTGCACCTAGTTATTCCAGAAGGATATGATCCCTTTGGCAAGGGGTTGGGATTGGGAGTAGCATAGGGATGGAGTAGGATGTTGCAGAGGTTGGGTGGGCAATTGAACACAACTGTAGGAGGCCAAGGGAAAATCTTGGATAGGACATCCGTTATTTCAGGGCATGATGATATGTAATCAATGCCCTAGGAAAGGATGTGGTTCATTTGTTCCAATCTGAGATGGTATTGAGTGACCCAGGGGTACTCTGTTGTAGCTACTTCTTGACAGTGATGGGAAGATTGGGAGGGGGGTGGGGGTTGGGGGGGGGGGGGCGGGGGGGAGGGAATGGCACAGGAAATTGATTGTGTACTATGTCTGGGGGATAGTGCCTGACTGTAAAAGTAGTGGTGAGACCTTCAGCATACTACACAAGGGAGTTCTTGTCACTGCACATATGCCATCCATAAGTGGCAAGGCATAAGGGTGGGTATTTTTAGTGTGAAAGAGATGACAGCTGTCAAAATGCAAGTACTAGTAGTGGTTGATGGGTTTAATGTGGACAAAGGTGTTGATGTAGCAATCAGGTAAGATATGGTCAACATCCAGAAAGGTGGTGTGCTGGGTTGAAGAGGACCACGTGAAGCAGATGGGAGAAAATTGAATCCCTGGCTCTCCAGTGCCTGGAGCAGCATTCCAGACAACACCTCCATTAAATCCCTCCCATACGGCCTGGTCACCCATGGATGGCATATCTGCAGTGACAAGGACTCCCTTGCCCAATATGCTGAACGTCTCTCAAGGCCTTCACAGACAACGGGCACTATCCCCAGACCTAGCCCACAAACAGATCATCCATGCCATTTTGCCTCACACCCCCACTCTTCCCATCATCCCCAAGAAGTGACTACTATGGAGAGACCCCTTTGTCACCCAATACCACTGTGGACTGGAACAGATGAATGCCATCCTTCGCCAGAGTTTTCACTATGTATCATCGTGCCCTGAAATGAGTGACATCCTACCCAGGATCCTTCCCTTGACCTTCTAAAGCTGTGTTCCATCACCTACCCAACCTCCGGAACTGCTTATTCCACCCCTATGCTACTCCCAAACCCAGCCCCTTGCTGCAGGGATTGTATCCCTTTGGAAGACCTACATGCAATACTTGCCCAATCCAACCACTCAGCACTTTCTATTCCAGTACTGTCACAGGCTTATCCTACCCCACTAGGGGCCAGCCACCTGTAAAAGCAACCACATCATACACAAGCTCTGCTGCAATCATTGCACAGCTTTTTATATTGGTATGACTACCAACCAACTGTCCACCTGGATGAATGGCCACCAAACTGAGCCCAAGACCAAGGTAACCTAGCCTGTGGCACAACCTCCAGCTGAACATAATATGCTTGATTTCAGTGTCTGCTTTACTACCCTAGCCATTTGGATCCTCCCCTCAACAACCAGTTTTTCTGAAGTGCAAATGTGGGAGTTATCCTTTTAAAGTGTTCTCCATTCTTGAAATTATCCCAGTCTCGATCTACGGTAACCTATTGACCCTACACCCTCCCCCTAATAGTTTCCAACCCCTCTCTTCTCCTCTTCCTCTCACCCTCTGTGTGCTGCCCTCCGCCAATGCATCCTCGTCTTTCCCATTTGCATGTCATCCTCCCCTCCCCCCCCCCCCCCTCCTGATGCTGCACCTTTTAGCATTCTAGTTACTGCATGCTCCACCAAACAGTGCTCCTCTCTCTCTCTCTCTCTCTCTCTCTCTCTCTCTCTCTCTCTCTCCCCCCCCCCCCATATTATCCTCTCCCTTCCCCTTCCCCTTCCCCACCCACTCCAGATTGCTGCTTCTATTCTGTGTGATAGTTGCATTCTGGTCTTCACTGCCAGAGATGGTGATCAGGTGTATTTGAGATGTACTTGTGTGTGTAAATGGTGTTCCTTTTTTGAAGAAGGCTTTGGCTGAAAGATAATGTGTGTCTTTTCATTGAGCCTGTTCATAACTTGTTATCTTTATGGTTAGTAGCATTGTATCTTTCCCTTATACTGAAAAATGAATGAAAGCATCTTTTTCCTCAAGTTTAAGAAACCATCTCCCTGTAGCACAGTTTCTTTCCAGCACCCACCTTTAGTGTTTATTGGAGCCTTTACATAACCATACTGACTGAACAAATCCAATTAGATGGCATTCATTTTCAGCAAACAAATGGCTTCTATTTATATTATTCTGGGCCTGCTGCATAGTTATGTGTGCAGGACACTGTACAGGGTGCCCCACATAAAACCAGTATGCCTTACATGCCAGTTGAATTGCTTGTGAAGTGCCAACACTGTCTCTAAAGACAGCTATACTGCATTTTATCAAAGTTGAGTATAGCTATGTGCTCGTGCATCAGTAGTTGTGAATAGCTTGTATTGTTCGCTTGTTACAAAAATGTGTCTGCCTGCATTACAACAGCGAACTGATGTGGAGTGTTACATGAAGGCAGGCTCCATTAAGGAATGTGTAGAAATGTTTCAAGTGATGTATCCTGGTAGGAAACTCCCACGACCATCACTATTCAAGGTCTGTAAAAGTAATGGAGGACTGTATGATCTGTTCAAAATGTGCAGTGGAATCTGCGACCAACAGTGCGGACCCCTGAAACTACAGACAGAATTCACATGGGCGTTATGGGCACGTCAGTAAGGAGGTTATCATAGCAGGTTGGTGTATCTACAGCATTGCGTCAACGTGTACTAGAAGATTATGAAAATAAAAGCCTATAGCATGAGCTTAGAGCAAGAGTACAAATTTGAGTATCAAAAAAGTTCATTATAGTAATTGGCCGTTAACATCTACTGCAAATGGTGACTTCAACCCCCTGCTTTACTTAACGAGGCCCGAGGCCTGGTTTGTCATTGTGAATACTGGTCACAGGACAACCTACGTCTTCTGGATGAAGAACCTCTCCAGAAGACAGGCGTTTGGTATGCATTGTCGGGCACGTGCATCACTGGACTCCTATTTTTCAAGTACACTTAACAGTGTCCGATACTCTATGTGATCAAAAGTATCCGGATACCTGGCTGAAAATGACTTACAATTTCGTGGCGCCCTCCATTGGTAATGCTGGAATTCAGTATGGTGTTGGCCCACCCTTAGCCTTGATGACAACTTCCACTCTTGCAGGAATACGTTCAATCAGTTGGTGGAGGGTCTCTTGGGGAATGGCAGCCCATTCTTCACAGAGTGCTGCACTGAGGAGAGATATCAATGTCAGTCAGTGAGGCCAAGCACGAAGTCGGCATTCCAAAATATCCTGAAGGTTTTCTATTGGATTCAGGTCAGGACCCTGTTCAGGCCAGTCCATTGCAGATATATTATTGCCGTGTAACCACTCCACCACAGGCAATCGCCATCCCCAAATTGCTCTTCAACAGTGGGAAGGAAGAAGGTGTTTAACACATTAATGTAGGCCTGTGCTGTGATAGTGCCACACCAAACAACAAGGGTTGCAAGCCCCCCTCCATGAAAAACATGACCACACCATAACACCACTGCCTCCAAATTTTACTGTTGGCACTACACCCACTGGCAGATGACGTTCACCGGGCATTCGCCATACCCACACCCTGCCATCTGATCATCACATTGTGTACTGTGATTCGCCACTCCACACAATGTTTTTCCACTGTTCAATTGTCCAATATTTACACTCCTTATACCAAGTGAGGTGTCGTTTGGCATTTACCGGCGGGATGTGTGGCTTATGAGCGGCCGCTCGACCATGAAATCCAAGTTTTCTCACCTTCCGTCTAGCTGTCATAGTACTTGCAATTGATTCTGATGCAGTTTGGAATTACTGTGTGATGGTCTGGATACATGTTTGCCTATTACAAATTATGACCCTCTTCAACTATCAGCAGTCTCTCAGTCAACATACAAGGTCAGCCTGTACATTTTTGTGTTGTACGTGTCCCTTCACGTTTCCACTTCACTATCACATTGGAACAGTGGACCAGTGGACCTAGGGATGTTTAGGAGTATGGAAATCTCGCACACAGATGTACAACACAAGTGACACCCAATCACCTGACTACATTTGAAGTCTGCGAGTTCCGTGGAGTGCCCCATTCTGCTCTCTCACGATGTCTAATGACTACAGAGGTCGCTGATATGAAGTACCTGGAAGTAGGTGGCAGCACAATGCACCTAATATGAAAAACTTATCGTTTTGGGGATGTCCGGATACTTTTGATCAAACAGTGTATCTAGACACCTTTGACTCACTCTATGCACAATGAACAGATGGAAAGAAGTTGTATGCAGTATCCCAACAAGATGGAGCAACTACTGCACACACATCCAACTGAAGTATGGCCCCCATCACCAACGTGTTCGGGTAAGCAGACTTGTCAGTAGAGGCCCCTGGCGCAAGAGATCCCTGGACTGTGTACGATTTCTCTTTATGGGGCACACTAAAGAGTGAAGTGTATGCTGACAGTTCTCGCACAATAAATGATCTTAAACATAACATTACTAAAGAAATCATCATGTTTGCAGAATAACATGTTGCTGCTAATGTCACCACGCAAAGTCTGTGATGCCTGGAGTCCATGACCACTGCTTCCAGCATCTCCTATAAACGGGCAACAATATATTTTTAACAATGCTAGTATCTATTCTTTTTAGTTAGTTCATTGTTGCTTGAATCTCAGGCATGAGGTATATAAGTTTTAGGTGGAACACCATGTATAACAGTAATTTATAATTCCAAGTAAGCTGGTAAGTGATTTTTTTTATTTTACAATAGCCTTCTTTGTCTGAATTGCCATTAGGTTATCTGTGAATACATGGTACATAATTTTGGTTCATTATTTCTAATTATATTGGTAATTATTAACTACATTTTATTATTATACAATTTTACCTCCATCTGACAGTTTTGACTTTCATGCAATATCACTGGTTCTGTCACTGTCTTATTTGCTTGTTAGTTCCATTCTGTCAGTGTTATTGTTATAAGAATGGTTGCAGCCTTGTTCGACAGCAATGTCGTATGGTTACATGTGGTACTATTTATTATTGTTGTTGTTGTTAGGAAGGTTTTTATCTTTGCATGTCCATATAGCATCATTGGATGCTGTCATTTTGATGTATCTTTGTAGATGGATTTTGGTATTCAATTTTAAATGGAATTAAACATATCTTTCTTGTTTTTTTATGTGCTATATGATCCCTAAGTTTCATACATACATTGTTATATCTGCTTGTTGACAGATTTCCCAGTGATGCTGCATGGTTGTAATATTGTTTGTTCAAACCTACATAATGTTTTGAATTTAGCAGCAAGGTTATCTCTAGTTGTCTTTTGTTTTTATACATCTATCCACTTGCCCTGGTGGATAATTTCAATAGAATTTTCTATGTGCTGCTTGTGTTTCAGGTCAATTTGAACTTTTACTATTTTTTGTGGAAATTTTGTGTATGGCATGTATGTACATAAATTTCCATCTCTTCCAGAATGCTCTTTAGTGGTTCTTTCGGTGTTGTGTAACATTTAGATAGCTTGCTCTATTTTATCTACTGTGTGCTGTTCAGTGTTTAGGTGGTGGAAAAAGGTAGATGGATTGTTGTCACTGCCTGTAACGTGTTCTCAATATCTAACAGAGAGGTTTCTGCCCATCTAACCTATGTAGAATTTATAGCAGTCTGCACTGAATTTTGTACATTCCTGGGTTCAATTATATTTACGACTGTTTTACCTGATTGTATGCTGTTTGGTACGCGAACTTTAAATTCGTGTTTTTGTAGTGTGTTAATATTGTTAGATATCTTTTCTAGATACGTAGTTGGTATAAATGTAAATTTTTGTTCTGATGATATTTCTCTAGTGTGTTACTTCTTTTCATATCTTAGACTGAGCTACTTTGGTATTTGTGGATTGTAATCATTTTGTTGTGCCACATATTGCAGGATTTTTATCTCTTGTGTAGTGTCTTTTTCAAGTGGTAAGTTTATGACTCTGTTAATCACAGCATAAAAGTATGTATTTATGTGCTTTTGGGTTGCATGAATTTGCATTGAAAATTTTATCTGTTGCGGTGGGTTTATGATAAATTTCAAATTTGTGACAGAGGAAATTCATCGCTTTATTGTTTCCTGGTTCTATTGTAAATTTCATTTTATAGTGCAGTGCTTTCAGTGCACTGTGTATGTATTGAATGTCTGTATCATATCCACCAATTATTAATGCAAATTCGTGCCACAAAAATACCAATACGGATAACATAATCTGACACCTACATATAGTAGTAAGTCAGATAAGGTGATAACGAATCGTTATTCCAACACCAATGGAACATATCTAACAAGAAAATATACAGTGACAATCACCAATATAGCATGGATGTAAAAGCCATCAGAGGTAAGTAAAATGTATAATAATGAAATCCATTTTATAATTACCTATTAAATTAGAAATGATGTACAATTTACTTACAGATAATCTGACAGCAATTCAGCTGAAATGTGTTTACTAAAAAATAAAAGAACAGCAATCAAACTTAGCAGCGTACTTTGAACTATAATTATATGAAATAGTTTCTACTTTTCACAATTCCTCGACAACTTTTTCAACAAAAAATGCCCCCTCTCTCCCACCTTTTCTATTACCGGAAATAAGGCCTTACCAAAACTACAGATAGCAGAAATAGAATTTTTTCCAACGTGTACCACACGTATCCTCAATTATGCCATTCTAAGTATTTACACAAGCAAAGGCTTACTACCACACTGTCTACCTACTTACTGTTAGGAATTTGATCAGAAAATTCACTTGAGGAAACTATAAACTGGACACTACTTAATTTCATGAGGTAAAATTCTTAGAACTGCTGATATATACGCAAAAGCACAAGGTATTTAACATTAAATCAGGTTGCTTTGACCTATAAAGGAGATCTTCATATCTAAATCTTTGAATTCGGAGTCTTTGTCACATTTTTTCCTTCTCAGGTGGGCCAATTAAGGACCACATGCCAATTTCAACACCTCGTTTGCTGTTCTTTTCTTTCAGTACCCTACTCTATTCACTTCAGGTTTTTCACACTCCTATCACAGAGTCATTGCATGGTCAGCAATTATTCCCTGAACATTGTCAGTTGTTAAGATTTTATATTATTTTTTCTAAATCTTTTTTTACTTCATGAAACAATTTGCTTGCCAATTTTCTATCCAGAAATATTTGATTCTTTTTTTGGTTAAGCTACTGTCTTGCATTTGAAATAAATGTCCAAAAATACACACCTTTTTCTCATTACTTCTGGTATGTTTTTTTGGTTATTTTTCATGTGATAAAGACTGATAGCTTTACTGTTCACCAGAATTAATTTATGGAAATCACATAAAATTTTAGTTAACAGGAAACTACCCTTACTTTCCACACAATTACTTTCTTCCTTGGGGAAAAAGGACAAAGGGTCAGGTAAAATTAGAATGGATGGCCAGGTCACTCTGATCCCACTGTGACAGGGGATGAAGCAACTTCAGTCATTAACCAATTCACAACAGGACCACTTCATATACACAATTAACAAAACATCACTGACAGGCAACATACAACTGAAAGCAAAGTCAAAGATCAGTAAGCAGATTATATGTACTACAGTTTTAAAGCTATTTACCTTCTCCTCACTCTTCTAATGAAGCAATTCAATTACAGCAAAATTAAATTATTCACCTAGTATTACAATACATATTTCCACAATTTATGAGAAAGAGAATTTTTGACACTGTTTTAGAAAGTGTACACAAATGACCTAGTCTGATAATCTAGCACCTTCAAGTAACAATCTAGTAAGGAATTTTTAATATTACTTTAGCAATTACATCAGGGGGTGTACAGAGTTGCTAGACTCGTGGGCCACAAACCTCTACAGACTACATAAGAATTGCGAGAAAAAAGCAACAACAACAACAACAACTACTACTACTACTATTAAAAAACAGGTATTTCTGTCAACCTGTAAGCATTCACGGAAATACATAAAATTGTTGCTTATACCTTTGTGGCAAAAAGTTCTGTTCACTAATGAATAGTCTGATGAAGCTCACCAACTCGGGGTATGTCGTCTTTGTACTGCAGAATACACAAAAAACCCAAGACTGAACAATATCATTCCCTGCCCACATATAGCTCTTGTTATTGCAACTTTTCATAAGTGACATTATTCCGAATTGGGGTCCTACTAGGCCAGTGCCAGCTAGACTGGCAGGGCTCAAAAGAATTTTTATCTAGAGGAACCCTCCTTTTCCTTTACAGAAGGGAATGGAAGATGAATCAAGTTACTAGAAGGAACAGCGAGCGGCAGGTAAACATCCGATCAATGGCATGCCGCAGTGGCATACCTGAACTATGTATTCCTGAAACTGTGATATTGTTTTACGAACAGTTACAAACATTAATTTACCTCTTGCCCCAGGATGATTTTGTGTTACTGGTGGAGGTGGCCTGTGCATCATCATTAAGGAGTTTAACTGTTGTGTGGCCACAGCAGCTGCTACATTCTGAGGGTGTGTCACCAGTTTTGACCGTGTTGCTCCTACATTGCTACCGTAACTTCCACTGCCCTGCAGAGCAACATTATGGCGCTGTTGATGGATTTGTTGCTGCTGCTGTTGCTGTTGGTAGTCTATACTTGAGCCGTAATGGAAATTACCATTTCCTTTCACAATTGGACGACCTGCAACATACAAAGCAGTAACAATATATCAATTAAGGACTAAATGTGTACCATCAAAATGATATCATGTGCTATTAAAAAAAGAATTCCCTTTGACCTAAAAGAATTTGAGAAAAAATCACTCACCTGAAACTTGCTGGTTTTTAAGATATAGGGTGAGAGAAGTAATATAAATTGTGTACAAGTGTCAAAGTGGGGATGAAGGGAAGTAAGAATGAAAGATTAAGAGAAGTGCTAGCATTAAAAAGCATATAAAGCAGGAATGTGGACTTTAGCCCCTTCTGTTCAATGTACATATGAAAGGTTCATGAGTGGAATTAAAATGCAGCATAAAAGAATATAACTGAAAGTTTCACTAATGACACTGTGATCAGCAGTGAAAGTGAGTAAGAATTACAGGACCTGTTAAATTGACTGACTGACACACTGAACACAGTAAACTGAGTAAACAAAAGGATGACTAAAGTAATGAGGAACAGCTGAAGTCAAATTAGTGAAACTTATCCAAACATACAAAGAGAAGAAATTCTGGTACCTTGTAAGTAAAAAATACTGGACACAAAACAAGGGCATAGCAGAAGCACAAAAGCACAGAGAAAGCTTTCCTTATTATAAGTGAGTCGAAGTATTGACCATACATCTAACGATGTGGGAAAACCAGAAGAGAGCAAAAGCTACACATCTGAGGTGTTACAGGAGGATGCTGAAAATTTAGTAGACATATAGGAACTGAGGTAGTTTTTCACAGACTCCACGAGGAAAATAATATATTGAAAACCCTGACTAAATGAACGTAAAGGATTACGACACAAGGGAATAATTTCCAGGATACTACAGGAAGCTGTAGAGAACAAAAACTATAGGGGGAGACAGATGAATTTATTCAACAAATAACTAAAAGAGTAGGCGCAAGAGAGATCCACCTCAAGTAAGTCAGAAGACTGACAAATGTCTGCTCTTTTACTTCACACTGAGTATTAGTTGTGCGAGACCTCACTCTGCCATGCACAAACAACCAATGACAAACTGCCTATTAATTCATCTGGATACCCCATTCCTCCTCTGTCATAGCGACTGCGCTTAAATGTATAAACCCGACAATTTCTGACTGCACTGCTGAGGTTTCGACTTGCCGACTGTCGTCGTCCAATGAACTATGGTTTTACTACGTGCTGGATTAATGGGACCACACAGTGGTTCAGGTTGAAAAAATCTGATTTTCGGTTTTCATCATATTTCGATAGATTAAGATTTTATTTAAGTACTCTGAAAAGGATTTTGCACATAAAATTTTTTTTCCAAGCATTTAAAGGGCATTTTCCTACCACGTGTGTTTATGTGCCACACCCACTTTTCTGCATATATTTTAGATCTTTATATCCCCTACATTGCATGTTACGGATTTTTTTTTCACTCCCGAATGTGTTGGCTATCCTTGGAATGCAATGATCGGTATTCTTTTGTTTCTGCTGTTTGTAAACAACACGCTTTCAAACACGCGGTTAGTTTTGTTCAAGTGTGATCGTGAGTAGTTGTTATACTTACGTTTGCAGTGCTTGCCTACGTGTGTTTTGTTGTTTATTGAAGATGAAACCAAAAGGCATTTTCAAGGAACGACAATTTAGAGGAAACAAGTTTAGAAAGCTTTCTGTACAAGAGGTTATGTCGCCTGGCAAAAATGTTTCTAATTTTAATTCTTCAACACGTGCATCATCAAAGAAGCTCTCACTATTTCAAGAGTGTTACAACGAATTTACTGTACGTGACAAGGGGTGCAGTAACATTATTATAAATTTGAGAATATTATCATATGTAATTTCTAAATTTGTACAATGTAGACAGTGTGGTGAGTCGCAGAGTGTGAAAATTTGTGAGAGTGCCAGTGGGAGAAAAGGTCTAGCAATTGCTTTGGATTTAATTTGCACTAAATGCTCAGCTGCGATCTCATTTACGAGTTCTTCAAAACCAGATGCAAATGGCCCTTATAGAATCAATATTAGATTGGTTTATGCCTTACGATCCATTGGCAAGGGCATGGCTGCAAGGAGAACATTTTGTTCAGTGATGAACTTACATCAACCACCAAATTTGAAAAACTGACTGCAATATCAGAGAAAGCTGTATTGAGGTCAGTGAGGAAAGCATGAAACTGGCTGCTAGGGAATCAGTGGAAGAAAATGATGGATGTTTGGATATTGCAGTTGGACTTGATGGAAGTTGGCAGAAAAGAGGACAAACTTCTCTGAATGGAGTAGTGACTGCCACGAGTGTAGACACCGGTAAAGTGCTAGATGTGGAGATAATGTCTAAATATTGCAAATGTTGTAAAGTCAATGAAGATAAAGAACACAACTGTGTGGCTAATTTTAAAGGAACAAGTGGTGGTATGGAAGTTCATGGAGTACAACAAATATTTCATCGCTCTGTAGAAACAAGAGGCATACAGTATACCAAATATTTGGGCGATGGTGACAATAAGGCATACAACAATGTGGTGAACTCTAAGCCACATGAAGATGACATTATTAGCAAAATAGAATGTGTAGGCCATGTTCAAAAACATTTGGGAACAGGGCTGAGAAAACTAGCGGTTGATATGAGAGGGAAAAAATTAGAAGATGGAAAATTGTTGACCAGACAGGGTCAGTTACCTAAAAAAAACTGAAATAGAAAACTTGCAGGTATACTACGGGCAGGCAACTAGGAGAAATAAACGAACTCTGGAGGCAATGAAGAGAGAAGTTTGGGTCCTATTCTTCCATAAGTCCTCTACTGGTGATAAGCCATGTCGTGGATTGTGTCCATCAGGAGAAAATTCGTGGTGCAAATACAATAGGGCTCAGGCAACTCACCAGCATTCTCTTCCTGCTTCTGCTATTATTACAGCAATTAAACCTATTTTCAGAGACTTGGCTCATCCTGACCTCCTAAGGAAATGTCTGCATGGGCAGACACAGAACCCAAATGAATGTTTCACAATGAAACTAGGAGTTCATGATGCTGTTATTACATTCAATTGTGGTAATATTGGAAAGTGTTGGGTACAGAAAAAGCTTGGAATTAATCCTGGTGAAAATATGATCAGTGGGCTGCAACACTGCGATAAAATGAGGATAGCCGATGCAGACTGGTCTGCATCTAATATGGCCAAGAAAGCAAGACAAACATCCAAGAAGGTGAAAAAGAAGCTGAAAACTTGCTAGAGGATAAAGAAGGGCCATCATATGCAGCAGGGCAGTTTTAGTTAACTGTAAGTAACAAATTTCAAAAGTTTTTTCTTTAAAGTCAATTTCCCACAAACTAAAATTTTCACTACATATGCCCCATTATATTAGAAACTATCATAGATAAATGAATGAAATTTTCAAAGACGCTGCATAACATAAAAAGCCACCGCTGATATTACATTCACTAATATTCCCCATTAGGAAGTTCACAAAAAATATTTCTCAAAAACTATAAAATGGATAAAGTAGATTTTAGTACAGTTGACTATCAGAATCATGTAACATACAGTAAAAATATTAATGTCCTGCATCAAATAGTTTTTCAGAAACAGGTCAAATACTTGCCTATATTAACATAGGTTAGATAGGCAGGGAGTGGTCCTCTTAATGTGTTATCAATTTCCACTTATTTCGAACACACTCCTGTTTTATATACTGGGAACAAATTTGTAGTGTATATTGTGTTGAAGGGAATGATTACCTTTCTATTGCAAAGGATTTTTGAAATGTACTTGGTTGTATTAACCTTTGTTCTTAATACTGCAAGTGGGGGTGGCTTTGTGACTGCCGGGGTGACGTGAACTTTTTCGAGGAGTTCAAATATTGTGCCATTTCTGCGCTTGCCACAGGGCTACGAGTGATTCTGTCAGATGCCTAGCAAGTGCTGCTATTTGTTGGTCATCACTTGCACTTCTACACAAACAGTCATGGCTGCTACAGTGGTTTAGTTTAAATGTGTGTTTTTCTTCCCAGGAGGAAACCTGCTAACTTTGTACTGCACAACGTTCAACTCACTCGCTTGTGCTTCTACAGGTAATTATATTAATAACCATGTTTGTTGGCAATCATTTAATGTTTAAAGAACTTAAATATATTCTTTTGGTGTAAAGTTATACAGACATAATCAAAATTTCGAAGGTTGATGGGGTGACTGACAGATACAGTTTGTCACAAAGACACCCCACAATGTTTTTTTCTAACATTTTATGTTTTTCCCAGTTTATTGTCAGTTGAGCCAACTATATTAACAGTCCAACATGCCGAGGAAATATGTGAGAAGGATTGAGAGTTGTTCTTACTGCAATTATACTGAGGAAACTCTGGCAGACGCTATCAAACAGGTTTTGGAGAAACTTTTATCACTGAGAGAAGCTTCCTGCAGGTCAGTAACTTACTCATAAACGGAATTACTATGAAAAGATGTTATTACAATGCACAATATTAATTTATCTGTTCTTATCAAGTACAAAGTTCATAAGAATACACTATGGCTGAAAAGAAAAGAGGCCCGAAATGTTCCAGTTGCATCAGCAGTACCAGTGAGAACACCAGGTGGTCAGCAAGTTTTTATAGACAATGAGGAAATGGAATTTGCAGTACATGCGGTTCCCATGTCTACATATGTATTTCCAATTACCTGTTTTGATCTTCGCTGCGTTGCTAAGAGCTATCTGGATAGGACAGGGCGAAAAGTACCTGCTTTTGGAAATAATTTTCCTGTCGGAGATTGGGCAAAATCTTTTATGAAAGATCACAAAGGTTTCATTTCACTAAGAACTGCCAAAAATATTACCTATTCAAGGGCTTCAACTGATGAAAATGTAATTAATGATTTCTTTTTGAATCTTGAGAAGGAGATTGCTGGTGTACCTCCACAACAAATTTGGAACTATGATGAAACCAATCTCGTTCATGACCCAGGAAACAAAAAGGTCATCACACAGCAAGGATGCAAGTATCCAGAGCAAATTCGAAACTCTTCAAAGGCTTCCACATTGTTGATGTTTTGTGGGAATGCTGCACGGAATCTAGCGCCTTTATATATTAATTATAATGCAGAAAATATTTGTTCCACTTGGACTGAGAATGGACCAAATGAGTCTAGATACAATAGAACCAAATCTGGGTAGTTTGATCACCAGGTTTTTGAAGACTGGTTCATTTCTCTCATGTTGCCTATTTTGAAGGAACAAATGGGTGTCAAAGTATTGATAGGAGATAACTTGAGCTCCCACATCAATTTGGAAGTGCTAAATCAGTGTGAGGACAACGAAATCAAATTTATAGCCCTCCCACCAAACACAACCCACCTTCTGCAAACTCTAGATGTAGCATTTTTCCACCCTTTGAAAGGCCATTGGAGGGAAATACTTTCTTCATGGAAGATGACAGCTTGTGGAAGCAGATGCTCATCTGTTCCCAAGGATCAGTTTACTGGTCTGTTAAAGCAGCTTGTGGAAGCCATGGAATCGAACGTAGAAAAAAATCTGAAGTCTGGTTTCCGCAAAACAGAAATTTTTCCACTAAACAAACAACAGTTTTGTCAAGACTTCCTAACAGCAGTTTTGTCAAGACTTCCTAAAGCTAATCTAGAAAACAATATGGGTGATATGGCAGACCACATTGGAGAATCATTTCTTCAGGAGCTGCAGAAAAGAAGGCAAGAGGAGACAAAGCCAAGAGAGAAGAAAAGACGTAATAAGTTACACGTTCCAGCGGGGAGGAGCATTGGAACAGCAGATGTTTTAAATGTGGAAAACAACCAAACTGAGGAAAACATAACAACTGATGCAAACAAACAAGGAAAGATGAGAATGAAGCAAAAGAAAGAAGAGTCAGTCAGGTGATGAAACTGATGTCAGTGAAACATTTTCTATACAGGAATCCGATGATACTGATTTGGACTTTTACACAAACACTTGTCTGATTCTGATGAAGACTACTTTTTTGATGAAACAAACTGTGTAAATCAAGAAACGTTTGCCACTGAAGAAGCCAATAACACAGACTTTTCTGTTGGATGTTATGCTGTTGTCAATTTTGATGGTAATTTTATCTCAGGGAAAGTCATTGAGAGAAAGGTTGGTGGTTACATTGTCTCTGTTATGGACTGATCGAAGAAGAGTTGGAAATGGCCATAAAAGCCTGATGCCATTTTTTATGGTGCAGAAGTAGTTTTGTACAGCATAAACCCACCCAAACAAATAAGTGACAGAGGTTTAGTTCAAGTGAATGGTGTAGATTAACAAGGCCAAGTTTATTGTCAAGTTGTTGAGATGTAATGCCTGAAACAATAGCTATTAGTATTATCAAAGCCTAGCATTTAAAATTCATTTTCATAATTTATTTGTTCATGATGTTAAAATAAAGTTTAATGGGGTTAAATTGGGTCTGTATTATTTCCCTATTAGTTTTAGTATAAAAACCAGACTGTCACAAAGTCACCCCACCTGACAGTTATTTTGAACTGTAATTAGGTCATACTTTAGTATTTAGTTTGTGCTTGTATGTTGTTATATAACCAAAGAGTGCAGTTACACATGGTAGTAAATATATTTGAGATTGAATCATTTTTATCTGGTTCACATGAATAAAAATAAAAAAAAAGTGTCCCAAAGTCACCCCCCCCCCCTTACGGTATGTGTTGTTTCGATAGTGTGTCACTCTTTTTCATACTGTGTTTGAGACAGATATTCATAGAAAACACTGTAGAGATTCTCGTCCAGTGCAGCCCCCCAGTTATCAATCTATCCTCCTCATTACGTCTGGTAAGTCATCCCTGACCTACAGTTCTGGGTGACATTTCTGAAATCTACCCTTTTTCCTGAACCTCTCTAGTCTTTTTGCTTCACCCTCTTCTTTCACCATTGACTCTTCTGCCCGAAGGAGCCACTGGCTCCCAAAGCTTGCACAAGTATAACCGTGTGTGTGTGTGTGTGTGTGTGTGTGTGTGTGTGTGTGTGTGTGTGTGTGTGACACATTCCGTGCTCATATCATACCACACTGTTTCTCCTCCATACAGTTCTCCCAAATCAAACTGGTATGTTACGAGACATGAGCCCTCATGCTGATGACCTCACAAAATATGTCACGGTGCTTCTTTCGCACAGGTTGCAGTCCATGAAAATTCAGCTCACACAGGGCATGCCAGACTACAGTTAATTTTTTTTTTAACTAGGACACGTAAACAAAGCAGCAAAAACTGAACTCACTACAGTACTACTTTTAGGAGATGGTCTTTCACTACTTTCTGTGCTCGGCTGAGTCACACCTTCATAGACACTACAGTCTGTGTAAACTTACCACAACTGATTAAGTCACATCTACAGATGCAGGAAAGCTAATACAAAAGCATGCAATGCTTTAGTATGAACACCTCATAGGAACACAGCATTATGGATTATTGAATTCAGTGTTTGTGTAGGATAAATGAAAAACTGGCCAGGTGGCAGTAGGACACATGGTCTGCAGGTTCTGTAAAAACTTTATTATGTGTGTACACAATTCATTCATCCTGGTAATCTATAATCTCATCGATTTTTGCCCATTATCAATGTTGATATTGGTCCTGGGAATTCGAACACCTTCAAAGCTGTTACAGAAATATATTTTCACGTGGTATAATCACAAATTAACGATTTTCTGATTTTTTTTCTCTTTCTTGTACAGTGAAACCTCAGTTCTTCCAAATTTCACAATCCTAGGTGAACACGAAGTACTCTAAGTTTCGATGAACTATCATGTATCAAAATTTTGACATAAAACACCATACACACAATAATCCAATAACCGTTCTCTCTTATTTACAAACTGAGGTATGGAATCCTAAAAGTACAACAAATCATAATTTTATTAACTATTACTTTTTCATACATGAAAGGATGCACATAATGTAACGGCGACGACTCTGTACTATTGTACATATAAGTAGTTCTTTTCATCTGATTTTACGATAAACTTGTGTAATTGATGTTCTGATTTCATTTCTTTTTGTTTCATGCCATTACGTTAAGAAAACTGTAAATAAGTTTCAATGTGAATATTAATGTTGATGTCAAATGTCAAGTAATATTGTAATAGAATTGAAATGTAACAAATGTTGTAACTGTTGTAAGATGTTTAAAATTGTAACACTGTGTCTGGTCCATACATAGGCAAAGTGTTAGGATATGCAGAATGCAAAACCTCGGGTGAATACCCGGTCTGTCAGAGAGCGGGCAGGTGAGTGCGGGAAAATGCGCACGTGACGCGCATTGCACATCACAATGGGCACAGTAGTAGTTGGAGTTTGACACTGGTTTGAGCAATACCTTCTAGAGCGAGGCAGCTCTCCTGGAAGACGTAGCTTCACTGAGCCTCGGGTATGACGTTCCAACGCCCACACAGAATGGCAAAATTCCTTAGGCACTAAATGGAAAAGTATTGCTACGCTAAGAAGAATTAAAGTGCCAATACGTCAAGAGCCATAGCTGTGATTGTATGTGTGCTCTGTGCCTTGCCATCTTGCCGACCGTCAACCACTGCATCGATACTAGTAGGTTGAAACTTTTAGTACTGTTCGTATCGATCAGAGAGTGAACTGCGTTTGTTTGGTGCAAAAATAACCTAAATTTTACCAGAACTTTTTTCCATCATTTAATTATCCTCACAACTAACTTAGACAGGGTCCTTTCCAAACGTTGTGCAATCCAAGTGTCCCGAAATGAAAATTAAAAATTATGTTAATAATAATTATTTGTAGAATTAGCTATATTAGAATGGTGTTTAAAGAAATGTTTTGTTAATGAACCAGTAAATGAATAGCGAAGGTCTAACAAAGTCTTAAGATAACTTTAGTATTGATATAGTAATGACGTTTATTATTTCGAGACAGATTTAAAGGCATTTAAATGAGCAATAAATAAGATGTAAAGAGTAGTAACTTATATACTGGAAATCTTGAATGAATAATAAATTCAGTAATCATTTTCTTAAATACAGCGATCATAACAGTTTCATGGTCCCCCCTTCATTCATTTGAATTCTGAAGTGCTCTAAATTGGTTTAACCAGCAAAAGTTAAAGTCAATATAAAAGCCAAAATTTATCAGTGTTTTATATCTATCAAAATTGACATTTTGTGTGTGGCATGAAAGTTCAGTTTCTAGGGTAACCTATGCCTGATTTTAATCAGATTAATAGACAGTATAAAGTTTTGTAGTAAACATTATACTGTAGTGCTACGTATTCATGACATTTCCATATCAATACAGAACGTGAGACTATCACGTCAATAGATTTTCTGGTTCTAAAATTTTACTATATTATGCAGTGTTACAACTTCTTGTTTTGCATGAATATATATACCAACTTGTACAGGGAAGAAACTCAGTTAATGCCTAATTAAGCTGGCAACTGTATTATTGTCACATTGGTAGCATCTTCTGGTTTGCTTTTGATCCATCCTGACGTATGATTGCATTTTGAACTTACTTGACGTATCATTATTATTACAGAGTGGGTTAAGTCTGATTTGCCACTATTCAGGTACACGCGGTCAATATCTATGCGAAAATCCTCTCTCATAAGGTGAACCCCGCTCACTTACCATAGCACAGGCTTTAAAGAGTGCTGTGTCAGGGATTACAGTAACACCAGCAAAGGACAGGGAATTATAATCATTTTGCTCTTTTAAAATTCAGAACTAATACCTTATTACGGACAATGAACAACTTTTAATTAAAAGATTTTCTTAAAAAAATCTGTTAATTTACCCTGTTGCTGTTTTGGCAAATTGACATTCCAAGTAGTTGGAACTGCCTGCTGCAACTGTGATCTTGTCTGTGATATGGAGGACTGCTGCTGCGAAGTTGGTGGGTTGATAGGCAGCTGCTGCTGCAACATCTTTTGTTGCTCTGAAAAAGAAACATTCAATTTAAGAAATTCCTTAATGAAACTTAATAATGGTCATCAGGTACAATGCCACATTAACTACGCAGTCACGTAAGTAGCTCACATCTTTGATTTATGCAAGTCATATTTCACATGACTTTGCAAAATTCTCTTTCAACAAATATTTTGACTTTGAAAGCACATTTTTTTAACTATCCTGCAACAGCTTTTGCAAAGAAATACCCAAGTTATCTTTTGAGATAAGACTATGAAACAGTGCCAACTGCTCTCATTCTGAGAACACACACAAACACACACACACACACACACACACACACACACACACACACACAAATGGGATGATATTACCAAACCAAGTCTCTACTGCAAAAATGTGTTAACTGTCATCGGACCCCAGTATTTATAGACTGGTACTAAACTGCAAAATATTCACAGTGGATGTGTTCTATAACGAATAATCAATAGTACACCCTGCCCTCACACATGGGAACTGTAATGTAACAACAGTTTTTACACATACAGTACCCATAGTTAATTTCATTGAAGCATTGTGAGAACACACAAGTTTATTACTAATTAGAACATAATTTGAAACTTGCCCTACTGGCTACACAGCTCCTTGGTACTGTAATGGATCTGGGAGATGTGTTATTTTCTACTGGATTTGTCGATACCAAATTTAATGTGGGAAGTTGGTAATGTTTTCTTGTATTTCTGTCAGAATATTTTTTTAAATTGTAATTTGCCTTATTTTTTGCTAATTTACTTATATTTTTTGAGAGTGACAGTATATTGATTACTATTAGTAGATGTGACGAAGAATATCAAAAAGACTGGTTACAAGTGGAAGGTTGTGTGTTGTGTAAAATGTCTGACACTGGAGTCGTCTTTGACCATACTCAGTCAGCAGTGAACCCTTGGTGTGTGTTGACAGTAGAACAATGTGCAGGTCGCCGTTATAAATATTTGCTAGTGAACAGAAAAAATGAATTATGTTACTACTTTTTTTATATAAACTTTAAGAAGAAACCACATTCGAAGAAATGGTATTTGAAGCACCAAAAAATGAGGCAAATGCATTGAACCAGGTCATTTCTGCAGCCAATGAAACTGCATTGTGGAATCATACTTCCACTAGAAAACTGAAGCCAAGACAAATATCAACTTGTAAACATTTCACGGAAAAGGTACTGTCAAGAAATATGCCAAATTTAAGTAAATAAAAATAGATATCATATTTCAACTGGGGGCTCAGCCAGGATACCATATTTCAACTGGGGGCTGTAGCCGGGATATTGTGTTCACATGATCTTCAACAGTGCTACGAGGAAGAAAATTTTTGTGTGTTAATACCAGTTTTTTTCAGAATGTGTGTTACAGTATTTGTGTTCATTGGGAAGTAAAAGTTTAGGAGAAGAAATGTTTCGGCAAAAAATATAATTTTCGACAGAAGAAGTAATTTCAAGAATTTCGGTCAACAATCACGTGGATGGAAAACGTGGATTTGCAACAGTAGAAGAGTGTTCCAGACAAGTCACGAAACCCTCGTATTTTGTTAAAACGATCTTTTTATCTTGTTTTGTATTGTTGCGTATAAATTTTTTTTTCTCTTCACAATGACTTATGAGATTTTCGAGAGTATTGTGCCTAAACTCGAAAATGGTAATTTAATAGACTTCGAAAATCAGGACAGGTCAAATGAAACAGAAAGAACCGATCAATTTGATTTAAAAAGTTTTCTTGTAAATTTCATGAAAGAAATTAAACAATCAGTTGACAACAAGAAGACTTACTGGGATGAAAAAATTGATAACATTTTGTTACAAGTCCAAGCAGTCAATACCCAAGTGGGTGATCTTTCGAACAGAGTTGGCAGTGTTGAGGAAAAAATCGAATCTGTGGAAGCAAAAGTAAATGAAATTGATGCTAAATTGAGCGATGAAATTAATACTGTAAAAAATGAGTTACTGGCAGATAGGGAAAGAAATTTAATTGATTTTAATGAGATAAAAGGGGAAATTAAAATTTTGGATGAGAACACAAAAGTTTTAGTAAAACATGTAGAACAAAAAACTGACAATCGTTTGTTTACTCTAGAAAAAAAAAGTAGAATGCAATGATTTAGAAAACAAAAAATGTGTCAAAGAACTTAGCAAAAAAATTGAAAGTTTTGACATTGAATTTCAAAGCAAAAATCACAATGTCAACACATGCAATCTTGTATCTAATATTCCAGTGAAGCACTTTTTAGTAGATGGACCCTTACATCCCGTTGATTTTATACAGTATTGTAAGGATTGTTTTTTACCTCACTCACCAGATGATACGAAAATTAAATTTGTGAAAAAATTCTTGGAAGGGGAAGCTTTGACTTGGGCAAACCAGATTGTAACTGTGGGGATGAACTTTTCAGAATTTGAATCATAATTTCTGGGAAATTTTTGGGATGATCTTAAACAAACTAGAATCAAAAGTGAATTTTTGAATGGGGAAACTATAGAGAATCAGATGGGAGCATGAAACAATTTTGCAAAAGTGAACTTCAAAAATTTATTCATTTAACAAAACATTTGGATGACTTGATCAAAACTGATACCTTAAAGAGAAGATTGCCATCAGCAATGCAGTTGAGTTTAGTTCATTGTCCTGATAGTAATGTTGAGCAGTTTCTCAATTATATTGAAAAGTTGGATAGGGTAACAACAAGAACACACAGTGGGTTTACTCAGAAAGGTAGTGGTCAAAATTGGGGAAATGATAACTTTCAAAAAAGGGAACAAAACAATTATGTCGTCAGTCAAAATTCAGGGGGATATAACAATTTTCAAAAGAAGGACCATAATTTTCATCCAAAACAAGAACAACATTTTTGCGGAAATAATCAACAAAATAGAGAACACTTTAGGGATCAAAATCACAGAAATTTTGCTAGAGATCAGTACAATAGAAACTACCAACAATCAGGTAATGTTTGGCATAGGAATGGGAACAGAAATGTTGATCAGAGACATTGGCAGAACCACAATCAGCATTTCAAACGGGAACCAGTTGTAATTCAGGAAATAAAAAACGAGTAGACGCCCCCTTGAAGGTCCGCAAGGTTGAGGCAGAAGGTGAGCATGATGAAAGGACCAATGGATGTGATAATCATAAACCCAAACATGACAGTTCCAAACCTAAACTATCACATGAGGTTATTAGTTGTTACTTATTGAAGAAATTTCAAGATGAAAATAATGATGATATTGATAAAGATAAAATTTTCTGTACACAAGAACATACAGTAGATAAAAGTAATTGTGATTCATTTAATTTAACAGAGTTTTACACTTGGGCAGAAAAGAACAACACTTTGTCAGGTGATGTAATTTGTAGTAGTTCAGAGACGTGTGTGAATGAAAGAGAGAATGCATGCTGTGAGAATGAAAATATTGGTGAAAGGGATCTGGTAACTTTAGAAAGGGGAAATAATATTTTGGGGGATAATTTAAATGTGTATGACCTGAATATGTATAATGATGATGATGATAAAGTTGATAATGATGGTAATGGTATTGATGATGATGTTGAGGAAAGGTGTTTCATTAGTTTAAATAGGGAGTTGAGTATACACATGGTTGAAAATGGATTAAATAGTGAGAATATTATAGATATTCCCAGGGATGTTACCAGGATGAATAAGGCTCGCAAGCAGGGTGTATGTAAAAGTGTGAATTTTGATGTTGTTGGTGAAGAATCTGACTACACAAATAATGACACATGTATAACTTCTAGCCTAAGTGAAATTTTTACAGATACTGATGACGCACACATTTCTTATGAATCTATGGCTGAACAGTGAAACTATTTCTTTTGACAAGAACTTTAGAAAAATGCTTATTAATGTATGTGAAACTATATGTCCTGAGTGGTGGAAAAAGATGAGATGTTTTATTTTTGAAAAGCTGAAGGATAAGTACTTCAATAGTATACAATGTGATTTGGATGAAGATTGTTGGCTATTTGAGATAATAGAGAGTACTAATGACAATTTTGTATCTTGTGCAAATTTTGTAACTGTGACAAATAATACATATAATGGTATACCACAAGATTCTGATAAGTACAGGTTTGGGGAAATTGAAAGTGATTTATTACATGAGGATACAGGTTCTGAGAAAAGTGATCAATTTTGCAGTCCTTATATAAAAGTTCAAATTGGGTCATGGATTGGTAAACGTTTAATTAATACAGGAAGTGAGATCTCGGGTAGATCTGAAAGGTTAAGCAAGAAATTGAAAGTGGGGAAAGATTATGTTGAAATGCCAGTTGTTGGGGTAAAGATAAAAGGTGCTACTGGGAAGAGCAGTAAATTGGTAAAAAGCCAGGCTTTAGTGACATTTTTAATTGAAGGCAAGTTGTTCACACATGGATGTTTTGTAATTCAGGAATTTAATGAGGATTTTCCTTTGGGTATGAATTAGATAGTAAAAGTAAATACAGCATTTGATTGGGCTGGAAGAAAACTTTTGATAGAAACTAGTGAAAGGGAATACATTCAGACAAATTTTGTGAACACACTTGGTGATCAGAGTAATGGAAATTTTGAGAGTATCAATTTACTAACAGAAAGTAGATTAGAGAATATTGAAATTCATAGATTTGATACTGATTAAGTTGAATTTGGGAATTTAGTAAATTTGAAAATTTCAGAAACACAAAATTTATCTGGGGAGCAAAACCAACAGTTAGAAAATCTGCTGTGGGAATACAGTGATGTTTTCAGTGACATACCTGGTAGGGTAAAGGGTTATCAGTGTGAGCTTCAGGTAAAACCTCATCAACCATTTTGCATAAAACCATACAGTATTGCAATATCGAAAAGACCTGTTCTCGAGAAAGAGCTGAAAAAGATGGAAGGATGTAATATAATAGAAAAGAGTATCAGTGCATATAATAATCCTTTAGTAGTTGTTTCGAAAAAAGATGGTTGAGTAAGATTGGTTTTGGACTCTAGACACTTAAACAAAATTTTGTTCAGACAGACAGACCATCCCGAAAATATTGATGAGTTACTCTATAAATTTATAGAATATAAAATATATGTCAAGTTTGGATCTAACTTCGGGTTTTCATCAGGTTCCACTTTCGGTTAATTCTAGAAAATATACTGCTTTCTTGTACAATGGTAAGAGTTACCAATATTATGTTGTGCCATTTGGGTTAAATTCTTCTGTTTCCGAATTTATAAGAGCTTTGGATCATGTACTGGGGTAAGAACTTGCATCCAAACTAATAATTTATGTAGATGACATTTTGGTTACAGGGCAAAATTGGGAGGAACATTTTTCGATTTTGAAGTCAGTTTGTGAAAAACTTATAAAAGGGGGGATGACATTGAAATTACAGAAATGTAAGTTTGCAGTTTCTGAATTAAAATTTTTGGGTCATGTTGTCACAGACAAGGGAATTGTGGCAGATCCAGAAAAAAGTAAAGCAATTTCAGAAATTCCTATTCCTAAGACTAAAAAACAAAGTCGTTCTTTGGGTTATGTGGTTAGTACCGAAAACATAAGAGATCGGAGTCTGAATCCACCATGTTTAAGTCAGTTACTTAAGAAAAACACTGTTTGGGTTTGGGATAAAAGTTGACAGGAAGAGTTTGATAAAATTAAGCAAGAGCTGAGGAAGCAACACTTATTACACAGACCTGATTTTAATTTACCATTTTGTTTGAACACTGATAGCAGTAATTATTGGCTTGGAGCAGAGTTATTTCAAGAAAGAGTAGAGAATACATTGTACCATAGCATTTGCAAGCAGAATGTTGCTCAAGCATGAGAAAAATTACACAGTCACAGAGAAGGAACTTTTGGCAATTCATTGGGCTTTTACAAAATTTAGAATTTACCTTATTGATGTGAAACAAATACTAACAAAGAGATAGAGGGGCTGGCCAGTACTTACCTCAGCTCAGTACAGCCAATAGATACACAAAAAACAGAACCAAAAATTTTTAAAATTTTTGGTTCTGTTTTTTGGTTCTGATTTTTGTGTATCTATCGGCTGTACTGAGCTGAGGTAAGTACTGGCCAGCCCCTCTATCTCTTTGTTAGTATTTGTTTCACATCTTTATATGAGATTTTCCATTAATCATTTAATTTACCTTACTGGACATAAAACCATAGTATTTTCGGATCACAAAGCTTTGAGTTACTTACAAGAGTGCAAATTATACCACAGTAGATTTGACCAGATGGGCAATATTTCTGCAACAGTTTGACTTTGAAATCAAGTACATAAAAGGTTCTGAGAATGTAGTAGCTGATTCACTTTCAAGGTTACCAATTGGGGGAGAACAGGAGATTTTTGAACAAGAGGAGGAAAAGCAATTTAAAATTAGATACCTGAAAGGGGTGGAAAATGAGAAAAAAACTAGAGCTGTGTGTAACAAAATTAGGAAAAATCAAAATTTAGATCAAAGTTGGAAATTAATCAAAGAATGTCTAGGCAAGAAGGGTATGAGAAACTTGATAAATTTTACAAATTACATAAGGGGATTTTATTTCGGAGAACAGATGTAGATTCTGATAATTGGAAACTGTGTTGGCCAGAGGCAGATGCTGAAAAGCTGATTATTTACATACATGAAAGTTTTGGTCATTGTGGGATGCAGAAGTGCATTCAAAAGATACAAGAAAACGTTTATTTTTACAATATTGGAAAGAAGGTAAGAAAAGAATTGGCAACCTGTGACAAATGTCAGAGAGTTAAAGTGAGCAATCAAAGACGTGGTGGAGAGATGCAAAACATTATTCTGGAAAAACCTTTAGATCTTATCGCTGTGGACTTACGTGGAATGTTACCAAAGAGTAAAGGTGGTCACTGTTACATATTTGTTATGGTAGATGTAGTTTCAAAATTAATTAAACTATATCCAGTGAAGAAAGCTACTAGCTATTAAATTATAATAAAAATTGAAAGAGATTATTTCGCACAGGTGAGTAAACCAAAAGCTATATTACCAGATAATGGTTCACAGTTCACCTCTAAAATTTGGAAAAAGTTTATTGAAAGATCAAAATTGAAGCATATACTTATATCTGTTTATTCTCCATCCACCAATCCTGCAGAAAGATATATGAGGGAAATTGGGAGACTTTGCAGAACCTATTGTAGCCATAAAATCCAACCTGGTTTGAGCACATTCGAAATTTTGAATATATTATGAATAGCCTACAACATAGTTCCACAGGATTTTCACCGTAGGAGATAATGTTTAATATCAGACCTCCAAATCTTATATCAGAACTTAATGAATTTTCTAAATGTACACCTTTAACCATGAAAGAGAGAGAAGACATTGTCAGGGAAACTATGAGGAAACAAGGGGAAAAGAGGAATAAAAGACATAACAATAGGGTAAAATTAGCCAGTTTCAAAATTGGGGATCTTGTTCTGGTCAAATCTCATGAAAAATAAAAAATGTTAACTTCAGAAATTAAAATTTTTTTTGATATCTATATTGGGGCTTTTGAAGTCATAGAACATCCACACCCTAATGCTTATCGTTTGGTGTACCCTAATTCAAAGAAATTATTTGGTCTCGGGAATGTTGTCTCTTTGAAACTATATAAACAGAAATCATAATTTCAAAAATTTAAATAACCTATTTTCATCTAAAACAAAAGTCTTCCACAGGAATATGCTTGTTAGAACAAAACTACCTGTACAACCAAGTATGTATATTTGCATGTATGAATTAATAATTTGAAGTCACCTGTTAATTGAAACTGATGAAAAAACACTGTTGTAACAAAGAATGAGAGAAAGATTTTTTTACTTTTTTACAAAAAAAGTCTCCATAGTGAGCATTTCTGAATTTTTCTAATTTTTGGAAGCGAAGTCTTCCCTGTGGGTGAAGGCATGCATGCGAGGACATGCATGCAAAGGTGTAAGTTTCAAAACCAATTTTAGATAAAGCCTCACGATATATGAGCAATTTATTGCTGTCCGTGATCTGAAGGCTGACCGATCATCGTCATTCTTCCGGCGGACAAGGGTTCCACAACCGTGGTACTTGATCGTCGGGAGTATGTGGCTGAGAGACTGCGTCAGCTTTCAGACAACACCACATACAAAGTTTGCCAAGGTAATCCCATTCCTGAAGTCCAGGCGGAGCTTCAAGGAATTCTCAGAACCTTAGGCCCCCTACAAAACCTTTCACCTGACTCCATCAACCTCCTGACCCCACCGACACCCCGCACCCCTACCTTCTACCTTCTTCCTAAAATTCACAAACCCAATCATCACGGCCGCCCCATTGTAGCTGGTTACCAAGCCCCCACAGAACGTATCTCTGCCTACGTAGATCAACACCTTCAACCCATTACATGCCTGTAATGGGTTGTTATAAATTGTGCACCATTGAAAGTGGGGCACTGCAATGAGTCACCGTTCCACAGTGAACGTTTAAACTTCCCTACAATAATCAGTTCATAATACATCATTAATGCATTAAAATACAGTCCAATATTTTAATGTAACATTACCCACATCCCAACATTTCTACTTCTCACACATTCTCAGTAATAGTAATTGAGCACCTCCAAAAGGTTATTTGTATAAATGGAAAAGGGGGATGAACTCTAGACATTATCTTGTTGAGGAAACAAAATTTATTAATACTGCACAGAGAAAGCAAGTTAAAAGTGTGTAAAACACAGAAACAGAAGACAGAAGCATGGAGAGTGTGTTTAGAGCAGTCTGTACACAGGCAACGTCAGGCAAACAGATGTTCTGCAGGCAGTCTGACAGCCAAGCACCCATGGGCAGACAATGTCAGGCACTCAAGAATGCCTCTTGTTAAAACAACAATGAAGCAAATCTGATTGCAACAAGGGTGTGTTAAACATAAAAATTTCACATCAGTAAAAATACTAAGCTGCTGACAAGTACATTACCATACCTAGCTTTTCAACAAATCCCAACCAAGTTTTCAGTGTTGTTAATGTGCCTATTAATGACTATATCTCACCTATTTGGTCAGCTGTTACCCTTACACCTTGACTACTTTTGTCGTGCTACAAATTTTCATTGTCCTATTTAAAAATTACTAAGGTTTCGTTACTTTTGTGGAACTAGAAATTTCTTTTTATTCGTAAAATATTTGGTGTCAGTTTGTGAGTTGCCACTACACAAAGAATGCACTTAATTGCTGGACCACAAGTCTGGAATCTTTTTCCAATTCTTGTATTTTCCTGATAAAAGTTTTTCCAAAAGAGTTGTTGAACCAAATACTGATATGATATTGGCTACATTTCTGCTGGTTTTGTTTTGCTTTAGGGTGCAAAAACAACTGGGACCATATGCGCCCGAGTCAAAACTATAGAACACAAAGACAGAGAGGAATTAAAAAACGACTACACATCAGTCCCAACTGATATAATAGAAGACAGCTAAAACCAGGAAGAAGGGCTAAAAAAGACACCAAACAGAAATGGACGTCCAAAACTAAAAATTAAATGGTCTTCGCCATATTGCTTTGGCGGATAGAAAGTAAGACGTGGTCGACAGCCCGCACGTCATTTACTAACACAGCTGATAACAGACGGCAAACCCAAACAGAAATGTAAAAAGTTAAAAAATTGACATTCCATCACGAAGTGGCGAACAGTTAAAACATGAGTGCAACGTGTATGAAGTGGCAGGGTAGCACCACTTGGCTAAATAGGCCGTGCCCAATACGCAGACGAGTTAAAATAATCTCCTCCCTGCGGGAGGGCCGAGAGGAGGTGGCACAAGCCACTGGGAGAGGCTTAATAAGCCGATGCTTATTCCGTGAAGGGAGGACCATTGGTGATGCCAAAGGAACACCACCTCCCGACAGACAGCAACACGGAGATCATTTGAGGGACTATAGGTACCCACGGGCTGAGGTATGAGGACTGCAGCTTTGGGAGCAGCGTCAGCAGCCTCATCTCCTGGCAGACAGACATGACCAGGAACCCAGAGAAACATTACACTGGCTCCACCAAGAGTGAGCAGTTGACAGTTTTCCTGGACTCCTTGCACTAAGTGATGGGAGTTTGAGAAGAGGACACAACTGAAAAGGCTGTGTCATTGGATGTACTCTGTGGCCTGATACAAGGCGAGGAGCTTGGCTGTAAATACTGAGGAATGTGCCGGATGCCGATATTGAAAAACACGGGTGCCAAAGACGAAGGCCTCATGGTCGGTCTGAGAGCCATCAGTGTATACAAAGGTACTATCACGAAAGTCTTGAAATTGAAGGCAACAGACCAAGGCTGGAGTAGTGTCCTTAGGAAGCGAATGGAGGCCAAGGTCAACATGGGCCGCATCACGAAGCCAAGCTGGTGAAGGGTTCATAACCACTGGGAAAGGTGCAGGTAGTCTGAAGTTTAGCCACTGCAGCAAGTGCCAAAAACAGACTGCAGGAGGTAACAGAAGGAGGACGAGCCCCATACTGACGATCAAAGGAATCACTAAAGAAGGAGGCATAAAAGATGGGTGGCCACACATGGCAGAAAAATGGCATGCATACCTGCTGAGGAGAAAGTTACGGCGGTAGGGCAGGGTTGGTTCAGCATCCTCAGCATACAGACTCTCAACTGGGCTGGTGTGAAAGACGCCCATGGCCTAACGCATGCCATGGTGGTAGACAGTGTTGAGATGGTGTAAGGGGGATGGGTGTGCAGACGCATAAACAAAGCACCCATAGTCTAATTTCAAACAGACAAGGGACCGGTACAAACAGAGGAGGGTGGTTCAATCGGCACCCCAGGAAGTGACACTGAGGAACCACATACAACGGGCTATCAGGTAAGATACATGGAAGGACCAAGAGTTTCCTATCGAGCATGAGCCCCAGGAATTTTGTGGTTTAAATGAACGGAAGGGTAACAGGCCCAAGTGTAAAGATGGTGGGAGAAACCACTTGTGTCGCCAGAAATTCATACAGATGGTTTTGTCAGTGGAAAAGCGAATGTCATTGTCGATGCTCCAGGAGTAGAGATGATCAATGCACCACTGTAGACACCACTCAGTAAGACAGGTCCGTGGAGAGCTGCAATAGATGGCAGAATTGTCACCAAAAAGGGGACCGGAGATACCTGGTGGGAGACAGGCCACGATAGGGGTAACGGTGATAGCAAAGAAGCTGACACTTAGGGCGGAACCCTGAGGCAAACGGTTTTCCTGGATAAAGGTGACCGATAAGGTAGAACTCACAGGCACCTTGAAAACTTGGTCTTACAAAAATGCCTGAAGGAAATAGGACAGGCGGCCATGGAGGCCCTATATGTAAAGTGTGCGGAGGATACCAGTTCTCCAGCAGGTGTCATAGGCCTTCTCCAAATACAACAACACGGCCATAGTCTGGAATTTCCGCAGAAAACCATTCATGACATGCGTGGACAAAGTAATGAGATGGTCAACTACACAACGCAGTGCTCCAACTACACAACGCAGTGCTCGAAATCCACACTGTGTATTCATCTGTAAATTTAAAGACTCTAGCCACCATACCAGTCGGGCACGAATCATACGTTCCATCACCTTGCAAACACAGCTGGTATGTGAAACAGGGTGATAGCAACAAGAAAGGTATTTGTCCCTACTGGGCTGAGGTATGGGTATGGGAATGGGAATGGAAATGGAAATGACAGTGGCTTCACGTCAGTGTCCGGGAAATGTGCCCTCTGCCCAGATGTGGTTGTACATGTTAAGCAGAAAGTGCTTACCTACAAGAGAAAATGCTGCAATATCTCAATGTGGATGGCATCTGGCCCTGGGGCAGAGGATCGGGATGAACTGAGAGCATGATCTAGCTCCCTCACAGTAAAGGTGGCATTGTAGCACTCACGATGCGAAGAAGAGAAGGGTATCGCCCGAGCCGCCTCCGCCCGTTTCCAATGGACGAAGGCCGGGTGATAGCGGGAAGAGCTCGAAACTTCGGCAAAATGGCGGCCCAAGGTGTTGGAGATACGAATAGGGTCCACAATGACATCAGCGACTGTCAGGCCAGAAATTGGGGAATGGATCTTGGTGCCAGAAAGCCGTTGGAGGTTGGCCCACATAACAGAGGAAGGTGTGGAACTGTTAAAAGAACTAGTGAATGAATGCCAGCTAGCTCTATTGCTATCCCAAAGAATGCGATGACACTTTGCACCTTCTGTTTATAATGAATGCAGTTTGCCAGTGTAGGGCGGCGGTTAAAAACATGGAGAGCTCGGCAACGCACACAAATTGCATTGCAGCATGCCTCAGTCCACCCAGTACTGGGACACGACGTGGTAAAAAGGAAGTGCGAGGAATGGAACATTGTGCAGCAGTAAGGGTAACGTTTGTGTGCGAGTCCACCTGGTCATCACAACTGGGGAAATCTTGTGAATCGAAAGTCACCAAGGAGGAGTAAAGCCGCCAGTCAGGCTTAGTAAGCTGCCATTTGGGCATGCACACAGATGGGAAAGGAGTCAGCAAACAGAGAGCACAAGGGAAATGGTTGTTTGAGTAGGTGTCAGGAAGAATGGACCACTGAAGACTATGGGCAAGCTGCGCAGTGCAAAAGGATAGGCCCAAATGGGAATAGGTGTAAGAGGAGTCAGAAAGGAAAGTGGGTGCTCCAGTGTTAAGGCAGAAGAGGTTAAGTTGGTTAAAAAGGTCAGCCAGGAGAGCACCTCTCTGACAGGTCCTGGGAGAACCCCAAAGGGGATGACATGCATGAAAGTCACTGAGTGGCAAAAATGGAGGAGGTAGCTGCCCAATAAGCTGAAGGAAGTCTGCTCTAGTGACATCGAATGATGGAGGTACATAGGGAAAAAGTCAGATGGGGAAGGAAAAGGTGAACTGCAACTGCTTAAATATGGGTAGTCAGAGAAATGGGTTGACTATGAAGGTCATCCCATATGAGCAGCATGATGCCTCCACGAGATGGAATGCCGACCTCAGGGGGAAGGTCAAAACTAATCAGTAGGTAATGTGAAAGCTCAAAGATATCATAAGGGTGCAATTTCGTATCCAAAAGGCAGAGTACAAGGGGATGCTGCGATGCTAAAAGCAGCTGTAAATCCTATTTGTGGGACTGAAGGCCACTAATGTCCCATTGGAGGACAGTCATGAGGAGGAAGAGATGTAGGGGTGTCAACTCAACAGCTGCTGAGTGACAGCCGGTGTAGAGTTGCTACTAAAGTGCGCGGAAGCAGGAGGATCCTGCTCCATGGGGTCCGCAGAAGTATCAGCTTGCTTGTGCGGTTGGTCTGTGGAGTCCAACGCTGAAAAACTGTTTGTGGAGTGCACCGGCGAGACGGAGGCCGGCCGGGCTACAGTGCCACATGGCGACACCATCGAACAGGATCTTCGAGTTGGCAAAGGAGAAGACCGTTTGCCTTTGGTGGACTTCTTCGAGCCTTTCTGGTTAGAGGAAGGATCGGGTGGTGTCTGGCTCGAAGGATGGAAGAAGTCTTCATGGGAAGTCTTGATGGGAGTACTACTACTGTCCTTTCCTGCCTACTGGTTGTGACCTGGTGGGCTTCGTCCCTTGAGGCGAGAATTTGACGGTGTGTTGCACTGCGGAACAGGGGGGATGGCTATGCTAACTTGACACTGCAATTTCACAACCTCAGAGCTGAATTTGAGGTCACATGTTTGTGTGGCCATGTCCTTCATGGAGTGATGGGTAACACAAACAGAACTATAGTGCCTGATGGGAGAACACAGGGTTTGTGACTAGCCAGTAATTTGCGAGCTACTGGGTAAGGCACTTTTTTCTTTACCCGAATCTCGAACAGCCCACTAATTAAGATACAGGGGACAATCCCAAGAGGAGGCGACATGGACGCCATTGCAGTTGATACAGCGGGGAGGAGGCGGCAGACAATCGCCCTCGTGTGCATCCCTACCACAGGTTACACATTTGACTGGGTGTTGGCAAGAAGTTCAGTGAGGTTGAAAGGATGACACTGATAGCAGCACATCAGGTTTGGAATGTATGGCCAGATTATGATAATTTCATAGCCTGCTTTGATCTTTGATAGCAGCCCCCGTTCTATCAAAGGTGAGGAAAAAGATTGCAGGTGGACACTGAAGAGGAATTACATTTTTCATTACATCATGAATGGCAATGACACCCTGATTGGAGAGGTAAGATTGTATTTCGGCCTCAGTTCTACCATCGAGTAGCCTGCTGTTAATTACGCCATGGAAGAATTCAAAGTTCTATGGACCTCGACATGGACAGGGTAGCTGTGGAGAAGTGAGGCGGCAAGCAGCCAGTTTTGCTTGCGTATCAGAAGCAGTCTCCGAAAGGAAAGTGCCATTCCATAAACGAGAGCAGGATTTCACAGGGCCAGCAATTGCATCAACACCTTTCTGAATAATAAATAGATTTACCGTGGTGAAGGACTGACCGCCTTCAGTACGTGAGACCACGAAGAACTGCGGTGCTGCAGGAAGCGTCTTTGAATCATTAGCCTCATTATGTTTTTGTTTTGTAGACATTGAGTGGGAAGATGATTGACTCATCACGAGAAAATCCCCGCGATTGCCAGCATCTCCAATAGCGCGTTCCTTCCAACTGGGGGCTCCCTGCACAAGGGGGTGCACCCGCCTTAGGCGATTGTTCACACCTCAGGTCACCTCCCGAACATCTGACAGAGGGACCTATCGGCAATCTAGGAAGTTTGCAGCTCAGGCAATCACCCCTTCCTGGGCCTGGCCTGTACCAGGGAGTATGTGCGAACCTACCTGTCGACCCTGGGCTGGGAATTATGCATTACCCTGTCACCTGTTATGCATCAGACACATGGGCTGGCCTTCAGGAGCACACAGGGAGGAATAAGAAAAAGAGGAACCTCAAATGTCGAATCAGAGGAACAAGAGAAGGGAAACAAAGGAGAAGCGAGTGAATAAACGAAGGTAAGACTGTTCTTATGTCAGTGACAGACAATTCAGAACATTCCCAATAACAACCCAGAAATGGTCCCCAAGGGAAGGGAAAAAGAATAGCAAGAAGATAGACATGCAGCATGGGTAGGAAAAAGTGCCGCAAAGGCTGGGGCCCCATGGTAGTCAAGCACGAACCCACCAAAGAGTGGTGAGCCCCCTGGGGGGCTACATTTCTGTGTTGCTTGGGAAACCCTTCCATGTGTACATCCTAATAAGATCTGCAATTAATGCTTACATATCTGCCCTTGAGCAGAGTGCAATCTTTTATCACTTCTAACCCCAAGGTTTAATATCTGGTGCTACTGAAAATGGAATGCTAAATACTTTCAACACATTTTCTAGGCTATGTAAGTCCTGAAACTTTGTCAAAAATCTGAAGTTCAACACTGTTTTGTTGATAACCACATAATTGTAATGATAAAAAGATGTGCAAAGGTTTCCAGTACCAAGACTTTCATGAAAGCATTACTTTTATGACATTTTCATAATCATTAGATTCTGCCCTCAGAGTGTCATATTTAAGTTATTTGTTTCGTATCAGTGATACAGGCTGTGTGATATGACAGGATATGTGAATGTGGTTACTTGAGGCTTACTGCTTGTGCCTGCCCCTGCATGTGAGCTGGCCATCTAAACCAGGTTCTCTTCATGGGACTGAGAACCCACAAGAGAACACTGCTCCCTCAGGACATGTGGGAGAACTTCTGGGAACTGTTTGTTTTCATTTTATGGAACACTAATGGGAACAATAGAGCAAATCATAGTTTATTTTAGATGTGTTTCTAACCAAGTGATTGTGGCAACAAGCAGCTGTGACAAAACAAGTGGCTTGGCTGATCTGGTTGCAGCACAGAAGTCAGCAGTGCAGAGCCAGCTTGCTGCTGGGTATGGACAGGCTGGTGAGTCTGGAAGGTTGGACAGTACCACAGAATGAGTTAAGAGGCCAAGGGCTAGCTGTTTTGCTGACAGTGAGGCACTGGTGTAAGGCCAAGGCTAACGTGCCTGGAGAAAAGGGTTCAATACCAAAATGTCCTGGTGACAACATACTACATTAAAAGCATTGTACATTCACTAAAATAGCTGAAACTGTCTACAGCTGAGCTACAGAAAATGTAAGGACTTCTCTGGAATTTACTACCATATTTGTACAAAATCTTGGTTAGAAGTAGTTTTAGTTTGAATGGGTGTTTATTATGAAGTAACAGCCACATAAGGACACTGTGACAAGTCGTGTCTGAAAAGTAAGTACCATTTTGGAAAGAAACTTTCAGAAACTTTTTTCAAAGCAAAATTTTTTTTACAAGAAACAACGTTTCTTAAACTATTTTTCTACATAGTTGCCACCATTGTTCAGACCTTTGTCATACTGGGAAATCAATTCTCTACTCCTTCACGGAAAGATGCTACCAGTGAAGACTACCACTGCTGAACACCATTTGTCGTATCATTGCTGTCAAAGCACCTTCCTCCAAAATCGTGCTTCAAGTTTGAGAGATAGTTGTTGTCAGAAGGTGAGAGATAGGGGCTATATGGAAGCTGATCCAACCGAATTGCTGAGAGAGGTTTTGATCAACAGCAGCAGAATGGGGATGTGCATTGTCATGAAGCAACACAATGCTTTGACTGAGCATTCCTTCCTTCTTTTTTGAATTTTATGCCAAAGTTCTCTCAGTGTTTTACAGTATTATACCACACTGATGGTTCTCACCTCTGAAGTAACTACACATGCAGAATGTCGTGTATTCCAGACCACAGTGCACATAATGTTTTGAATTTTTGTTGTTTGGGGGATCGTGAGTGCCTCCACTCTATCTGCTGTTTTGATTCTACAGTGACATGACAAACCTACGATTCAGCATCAGTCATAATTCCATTTAAGAATTCATCACTCTACTGGATAAGACATATCAAAGCACAGCCAAATCACTGTTTCGTGGACACCTGGAAGCATATTCGGACTCCAACGGGAACACAATTTGTGAAAATTCATGTGATCTGTGACCATATCAGGCAAAATAGTTTTTGAAATTTGTGGAAAATCATCACAAAGCATTCTTATTATTAACTGTCAGTTTTCACAAATTGACTCCTTTACTTTCTCAATCAATCCATCACTGGCAACAGAAGGTTGCCCACTCCATGCTTCTTAATGAACACTAGTTTGTCCATCAATGAATTCTCATTCTCTCAGCATTTGATCCGTCATAACATATTTACCATTTATCTCTACAAGTTGATGAATTTCAGCTGGCATAACACTGTGTTCAAAAACCATATTACAGAATGCACTTCACTTCGGTGGGCTCAGGGATTGTCTTAAACAATTTTAACAATCACAAACAAATGTAAACGCAACAAAAACCAGCTGTAATGTCATCAGTGAAGGAGGACGAACCAGTGTGTCGAGTGTGAATGTGTGGAACTGTGATACTAGGGCTGGGATGACGACAGACCAAAATCTTTCTTACTTTTTTGGGAACATCTCATAACATGTAGGACATCAATAAGTATCTCATGACTTTGGCTACTTTATGAGCACTCGGTCAAAAGATATGCACGAAAATAAATTATTAAACAAAATTATTTATAATACTCAATTCAGTTGCAATAAAGGATTCTGAATATGTAGACTATCATTTAGCTTCGGCATGTTGACATTGCAATAGGGAATACGAGGTGATAATTTACATCTATATAATTCAAGTTTGTAAGAATTAAATGTGGTTCGATTCAAAGTACTGCAATGGCAATTAATACACCAACATGCATTTGACAAGTTTCTATGACGCTCTCTGAACAAATGCAAAATAATGAATTAAAAGAGTAAAGCATAGATATTTAGATACTGATAAGATTTATATCCACATATATTTAGGGGTATATTTATTGAATATGTAATATGTATACAAAACAATGTAAGGTAAATAATTTTCAATAAGATGGCCAACGAAAAGTAGCAGGTCTCGATTGCATTAGTTGGTCATGTGAGCCACACCTCTGGAGTAAGCGAGCAGAGGGGCCTCGTGGTTTTTTAGTCACTGTCCTTGGCAGAGTAAAAGTCTTTCATCAGTGTCATCTATATAGGTGAGCCTGCCAAGACTGGGCAGGTGACAAGCCACAAGTGAAAGTTGCTTAGGATGTTGTGTTGTCGACTTTTTTAGCCACATTATAGCTGACTCCATTGGAACTGCAGTATTACGCGAATGAGTAGTACAACTGATAGTGGTGGGAGTTTATTTGATCTTTATTAGAAATTTTGAAAACACTGCAATTTACTGGAACCATTACATGTGGTGGTACTACTACTACTACTACTACTACTACTACTACTACGATTAGTTGGTGTTCAGTGCTGTTTGTTAGCTGCTCTGCACACCTTGCTTTGTTGATCATATCATTTAAATAATTGCTGCAAATCTATTTACAATTGTATGGCTATCTTTTCGTACATGTTTCTGATTCTTTTTTCAATTCAATTGGAAAGTTTAATTAAAACAAATGCTTTAGGCTACATCTTTAGCCTTTCAGATCCAGTACCTCATTTGATTTTGTTAATTACTCTGATTTTATTATATTTTAAACACTGTGCTTAATTCTATGGAAAATTCACTGACTACTGTGCTAAGAGATAGCAATGCTTAGTTGTTATTTGGGCTAAAAAGCAGCAGTACACAACCCACCCTTAGGTATAATTTAGCCACAATTATTGCAGGTTGTGTGTTCACCCAGTCACCACATACTGCTATCAAAAGGATATCATAGAGCACACAACTGGTTGCTCGTCCTTATAATAGCACAGTGAGCATACATGGTGTCTTAACTGTAGTGTAATAGATATGTGGAAGGTATGTTTACACCATAGATTCAATTTAATTAAACAATACACTTCTCATCTTAAACAAACACTACTTTACTGGAAGAGAGAGAGAGAGAGAGAGAGAGAGAGAGAGAGAGAGAGAGAGAGAGAGAGAGAGTTAAAGCTATAAGTTTTTCTGTACCTGCAGATTTTGTTTCACTTCTGTTGCTTGTTGCACTGTTTTCAGGATCCTTTTCAGCTGTCATCTTCCTCAGCACAGAAGTTGGTGTAAAGGCAAGAGGTGTGGGGGATATAAGTTTTGGAGGTGCAGAATCTCCAGTCTTAACTGAATTTCCTCCTGCATTTGACAATGATGACACACTGGGAGAGAGTGACCTAAAGAAAAACATGAACACACAATTAACAGAGGTGAGTTAATATACTCACATCCAGAAAGTTTTGCATCACCCCGGTTCCCAGAACACGGGAAGATTGACATTTACTGTGGATACTGTATCACAGAGAGTCCCTTTGACTATTCAGAATGTCACTAAACGTCAAAGATGTAAACAACCATGCATGAGCATTGCTTATTAGATGGAAGGAGTCAGACATACGATCAATTCCAGTCATTCCACCAGGAAGGAGGTACACAACTTGTGTTGTCTGTAGTTCAACCATGCCTAGACAGCCAATACCACAATTTGATCGTGTCTGCATCGTTACTTTGTGCCAGGAAGGCCTCTCAACAAGGGAAGGGTCCAGGTGTCTCAGAGTGAACCAAAGTGATGTTGTTCGGACATGGAGGAGATACAGAGAGACAGGAACTGTCGATGACATACCTCGCTCAGGCCAAGGTGATGCAAAACTTTTTTGATGTGTGTACTTCTGAGAGATGTGTACCACCAGTGTTGGCTAAACAAAGGGAGTAAATCCAAAGAGCACAAACCATTCCTTACTAATTTTCAGGAACTCTTCGACAATAACACTGGAAATAACAGTTATTAAAATGTCACACTAATTCCTGACCCAATTTGTGAAGGTGCAGTAACTTTATCCAAGATATTTGATATTTAGACTTTAAATACTTGACCAAAGACAAAACATGGTGAAATCACTATCTTGATGATTATCAGGCATTTCTCATCCACTGATGCCCCTCTATACTTTTCAATTTTTACGAACAACTATATGCATCAATTCTGTTCCTATGTGAATTCACAAGTGATGTACCAACCTTCCAACCACCTTGCTCTTTGAGATGATGTATCATTCATTTACTCAGCAACATGTTCCACAACAAGTTGATGTTCAGTGCAGTTAAGTCTTTTCCAATTCGTCTTTTTACCTTAATCCTTTTCCTTGTTTTTATGTCTCCCCTACTTATTCCTGACATTCATCTCAACAACTTGTTGAGAAATCTTCAGTTTTTTAGTGTTTAACACATTAAAATAATGCCTCAAAGCTACAGTTAAAAACTTTTAATACAGTGAATGCAAACTTTCCATTTCATACCTCACCTTAGAAGTGTAGTTCCCAAAACTATAAGCACTTCAGGACATTTTTTACTCACCTGAGTATTTCTTTTGCTGTCCATCTAACCACTTTCTTCAACAGTAAAATATAAAAACTTACTAACTGAACTTCATTCTTTTCAATTTACTGATTACACAATTTTTGTGGAGGGTATAACCAATTTTGAGGTTATCTTTGAAGTCTGCAAGATTAAGCCCTTCTCTTTGATGTTAAATTTCATAGACGTAAGAAGTACAACACAATGCTATTTGCACAACTAAAGTGGTTCAGTTATGTTGTATTAGTAAGTATTCTTTTATGGATCCAATAACTTAGGAACACACACACACACACACACACACACACACACACACACACACACACACACACACACCATGTCTGACAAGGCAAGTTTAAGAAATAAGTATGATAATCAAGTTTTTGTAAAACCTGGCATCAGGCAAAGGAGATACAGCAATCAGTATTATTAATTAAAAATTTAAATAGTCTTGATTGCAATGAATATATATAATCAATTTTTTCCATTACTGGTCTGGTTGGTTAACAACCATCTTCAAATCATGCAGGATAAAGAATCAGTATCTACATACAGTGCTGGCCACACCACCATTGTTACTAAGTTTAACCATGATGAGTGGCAAATGATGATGTTGTTGGCACCATTACATGTACATATTGATTCTTTACTAAGAATGATCTTAAGTTGGTTGTTAATCGACAAACCAATAATGAGCAGGTTCTGATTCTACATGTTTTACTGCTATCAAGACTTAAAAAATTCAGAAAGTCGTAACTTTTTCTTTACGTCTCTTCTCAATGCTTCCTCTAAACACTACAAGGCAGCATTCCCAAGATGACAATATCCAAAACAGAACATCTAAAAATACCTAGTACAAACTGAAGTTTATCATACCCTGCATTGCGTCGGTGTAACACGGTCTCAGCAACACAGCAAAGACAGTCAAAAAATTGACTACTTACATTGTTACAACTCTTGTTGCTGTTGTTGTGGTCTTCAATTGGAAGGTTGGTTGATGCAGCTTTCCACTCCACAATCTGCTGTGCAAGAGTATCCTCAAATAGCTACAGTGACCTAAACACATCTGTACCTGTTTACTTTATTCATTCCTAGGTCCACCCCCCCCCCCCCCCTCCCCCACAACTTCTCTCTATTACCAAATTGACTATTCCTTGATGCCTCACAGCATGTACTATAATCTATCCATTCTTTTAGTCCAGTTGTGCAAGAATTTTATTTTTTCATCAGTTTCATTCAAAACAATCTGCTAATTTATCATTCAATACATTAAACTAATCTTTACTATTCTTCTACAGCACCGCATTTCAAGAGGTTCTTTTCTCTTGTTATATAAACTGATTATGAATCACATTTCACTTCCATATACAGCTACTCCAGACAAGTATCTTCAGATAAGACTTCCTAACCTTTAAATTTCTATTAAATGTTACATTCTTTTTCAGAAACTTTTCTTGCCATCAGCAATCTTCATTTCATATCTTGTCTACTTCAACAATCAATTATGTTGCTACCGAAATAGCTAAATTCATCTACATCTTAATGCCATTTGCTAGCCCAATTGCAACAGCATCACCCAATTTAGTTTGACCACATTCTATTACCCTTATTTTACTTTTGCTGATGTTCATAACATCTTTTTTAACACCTTTTTTCCATTCAACTACTCTTCCAAGTCCTTAGTAGACAGGGGGCATTGCAGGGTCATTGACAAACCTTAGAAGTTTTTATTTTTTTCCCCTGAACTGCAATCTCTCTCAAAATTCTCCGTTTTCTCACACAGTATGCTCAATGTATTAACTGGGTAATATCGAAGCTAGGCTGCAGCCGGCCCCTCCCTTCTGATCTATGGCTTCACATTCATATCCTTCAACTTTTAACTGCCATCCAGTTTCTGTACAAGTTTTAAATAGCATTTTGCTACTTTTATTTTATCCCTGTTATCTGCAGAATTTCAACAAGTGTGTTCAAGTCAAAAGTTTTCTCTAAATGTACAAATGTCACATATGTTGGTTTACTTACTTTAACATATCTTCTACTATAAGTCTTAGGCTCGGTAGAGCTTCATGTATTCCCACATTTTTCCAGAATCCAAACTGAACTTCCCAAGAAGATGATCAACGAAGAGCTTCAATCTGTCCTTCCATTCTTCTATACATGATGTGTGCAAGTATTTTACAACAAGCCATTAAACTGGTGGTCCAATAATATTCACAACAGTTAGTACAAGAATTAATATAATATCTCCTCCTTTAAGTCGCATCTGTCTTGTATCTTGCACATGAGCTTATCATCGTTGGGTCTCTAGGATTTCAGTAATTCTGAGGGAACATCATGTACTCCATCAAATTATTCTCATATAACAATGAAAATAATCAATTATTGATAATATAAATGGATAGATTAAAAATCTACCCATCAAGTAGCAGCAGGGGAAAAAGACTGGAGAGGTTTAGGGAAAGGGTACAATTTAGAGAAGTCACCCAGAACCCCAGGTCAGAGGAGCCTTACCACACAGGATGAGAAGCAAAGACTTTGACAGATGGGTCTCCCTTTGATAGTGTGTGTTTTGTCAGTTACAGGGATGGAATAGGTGGCAGTAGGAGGGTGCATAGGCCAAGTCATGTAGTGGGGACTGTCATAGTGGTAGGAGCCATAGGGCAGGGAGATGGGTGCAGGAGCAGCGTAGGGTCTGACAAGGATATTGTGGGGAGTGGGAGGGCGACAAAGAGCTATTCTAAGTGCGGTGGGCAAAATCTCATACTGAATGTATCTCATTTCAGGGCATGATCTTAGGAAGTCATGGCCTTGTCAAAGTAGCCGATTGGTACATTCAAGACCAGGATAATACTGGGTACAAGTGGTGTGCTCCGAAGTAGTTTTTTGAGGGATCAGCAGTACCAGGACTGATTGTGATGGCCCGGGAAATCTGCTTTTGAACTAGGCTGTTGGGATAACGAAGTTCAGTGAAGGCTGAAGTGAGAGTGCATTGCTGTAGAGTCTGCATCTGAATAAATACATTTGCCTCTAATGCCAAGGCTGTATGGGAGGGTAAGTTTGACATGGAAAGGATGACAACTGTCAAAATTTAAGTACTGTTGTTCGTTAGTAGGTTTGATGTGGACTGAAGTGGCATGGGATTCGGGAAAGGACCACGTGAAATTTAATTGGGAGAGTCTTTCCTTCTCATACCACCCATTAAGTCTCCCCTACACATGGTTCTGGGTAACTTTTCTGAACTGTACCCCTTCCCCTAAACCTCTACAGTCCTTTTCCTTCACCCCTCTTCTTCCCCTTCAACCCTTCTGCCAGAAGGAGTCACTGGTTCCAAAAGTTTGTAAAAGTTAAATCCTTTACAACATGATACATTACATGGCCAAGGGCCACTAATTACAATTATTGGCTTTGTATACCATTGCCATCATACATAACGGAGTAAGTCAGTTGTGTCTCTCCTCTTCATCCTGTGCAGTAAGTCTCCCCTGATCCACAGTTCTGGGCGACTTTCCAGAAATATACTGCTTTTCCTACACCTATCCAGTCCTTATTTTTAAACCAATTATTAGCCAAGTTTAAATTATGCTCTGTGCAAAATTGTACTCAATGGTTTTCCTTTTCAGTCCTTTCTGCCTTCTCTTCCTTTTCCTACTATGAAAGTCCAGTCACCAATCAGACTTCTGCATCTCTTAACTATCTGAATAATTGTGTTCCTCTAATTGTACATTCTTTCAACTTCATTATCAGCAAAGGTAGTCAGCATGCGAAGTTTTACAAATTTGATTGGCATTGGTTCTGTGTATCTTTGCTATGATAATGCTTTCACCAAGCTGCTCATAGAAATTTACAAATTATATTTTTAAAATTATGAGAAAATTGTTGGCCATTACTTACTTTCAGGATACTGAATTGTTAGAACTGCAAATAGTTTTGATGCTCTTAAGCTGGGATAGAATCTTTTTTGTATTTATGTATTAATATTAAGAATTTCACCTCCTGAAGGTAAGCATTCCCAGGAAGTCCACCAATAATTTTAGTTTCGTCTTGCAAATTTTTCCCTTTTTAAAGTTCTGAAGTGCACAATATCTCACTACATTTTTTTCAAGCTAATAGCACAGCTGCACTGTTGTACTTACTGTTGCATTTCTTGCCTCTTTCTGTAATTTTCACGCTGTTCTTCCAACTTCTTCTTTATTAAGGCTGATTGCATTATGTTCTGTGTGTGAAGCTGCAATTCCCGTGGAGAAGGAACACGTGGCACCACTACAACAAGGAATTATTTGTATAAATTATGACAAAAGGAATTTCAATACACAAAAATGTTCTTTATATGAGGCCTTTCAAAAAATTCCAAAAGATTTGTATTTTTGTGCTGGCATATCATTGGCATCCCTGCACATGACTGTGTTTAATGTGTAACTGCTTGTTGTATGTCTGTTGGTTATTGTTCAGGGTTGTATTGAGCAGAATGTTGTGTTGTATAGTTTGCTCCTCCAACTCTGCCATCTCAAAATTTGCAATGCGCCTGCATTAAATTTTGCATGAAACTTAAGAAAACCTTCACAGAGACACAGCAAATGACGCAGGACGTCTTCTAAGCTGTAGTCAGTGTTACGAATGGTTCACATGGTTTAAAAATGGCCAGACAGACGTTAAAGAGTTAAAAGATGACCTTCGTTCAGGACACCCTCCGACATCTACCAAAAACGCTCATGGTCAGGAGAGACAATGAAATGGTGCTTGCCGATCGAAGACTGACACTCTTCGAGAGATTGCAGAAGAATGTAACATTTCCGTTAGGTCATGTAATGAAACCCTGACACAGCATCTAGGAATGCGTCATGTTTCCACCAAGTTTGTCCCACGGCTCAGAAGTCTTGACCAGAAACATCTTCGCCTCACAATTTGTGAAGAGCTTTTGGATCGAGCAAATGTGAACGAGATGCTCCTTAAGAGACTAGCTGGTAATGAGACCATGGGTCTATGGTTATGCTGTTGAGACCAAGGTTCAATCTTCACAAAGATTCAGGAAAAGTTCTCCAAGACAAAAAAAAGCTATTCAGGTAAGATCAAATGTCAAAGCCATGCTGATAGTTTTCTTTGATTTTGAAGGATAAGTTTATTACGAATTCGTGCCATAGGGACAAACTGTTGATCGAAGGAACTATCGGGACATGTTATGATGCCTGTGTGAAAACGTGAGAAGGAAACAGCCCAAAATGTGTCCAAACAATTTATGACTCTTGCATCACCATACCTGTCAAGCTTTTTTTTTTAAAAAAACACCAAACCTCGTGTACAGGGGGGGGGGGGGGGGAATAAAAAAATAAATAAATCCAACTACTTTTGACACATCCAGCTTGACAAAAATACAATATTTGGGTTACAAAATACAATACTTCAGGCTTTAAACATGATACTTCATCAGCCTATTACATATGTAAATGTGAATTCATTGATCTGTAGATGAACATAAAAATCAAAATGAAATCCATGTTGAACAGCAGCAGTCTTGGTGAATATTGGTTAGGAGCATACATAATAGGACTTTCTCGATAAATTAAGCAGATATGCAACAACTGAAAAAGGCTTTACACAATAAAACTTGTTCCATGTAACAAAGGCAAGAAATAATATAATACACACTGAAAAACATGCTACTTCAACTTGAAAGCCAAAGTTGTGATCTCTTTAGTTTCCTGCAAACAGTTTTGAGAATGTTTTGCCATAAAAGGGACCAGAAGCCCTGATCTTTATAAAAGAAATTAGCCCAAATAATCATTGTCCAATGATGGATGATCTGAACTCTATTCTATTTTTCTTTGCAAAGCTGAAAACATGTTCACATTCTGCACTGCTATGGGGTATGGTGAGAAGTAGAAGATTACTCTAGAAATTCGATTATATTTAAGAAGTCCATTGGCACCAAGAATTCTTGATACTTGCATCCAACTGCAATTACTGGCAGCATCTTTATTTGCAACTGAAGTGTCATCTGCCTGTAGAGCTGTAAACTGCCTCCGAAGCTCATTTACCACCTCATCGGTAGTTTCATTTTCTTCCTTGCATACCATGAGGAAACTTTCTGAAGGAAAAACTAATGGAAGAAAACAGTAAATCTTCAATTTTGTCAAACCTTGCAATTTGAGCATGCTCCAACATGTCATTCTTGAATGGAAACTTGATGATTTAGTCATACACAGCACAAAAGTAGTTTCTCACTGATGAAAAGAAAAGGGATTTATCTGTATCTTGGAGATCATTCACTATGTTCAAAAACCAAATGCCAATAACTAACTCATTGTCACTTCTTTGATTTTCAATCAAGCTGTACTCTACTTGAAACAGTGAGGAGCTTTTGACAACTTTAGGTGTGATGAACTTTGTTCAAAACTGCTTTAGGAACTCCAGTGTAAGTTCTAATAAAAAGTGAACTTGTAGGGAATAAGTCTGAAGGGCAACACTGAATTTGTCAAACACACTACTAGTCACATGAAGGAAAGTGCAAAAGGCTTTGTTCAAATTTCGTGACACCTGAACATAAACATTATTCCCTCACATGTTTTAGCTGAACTCTTACCTTTTAGGATGGGTTTGTCACATTTGGAAGAATATGCTATTCTTTTAGCAGTATATGTAGTAGCAGAATAAAGAATTCTCTTCTGATACTCTTTGGATCCACCTTGTTCAACTCTAAGTATTCTGAAAGATGTCAAGCATATGGAAATGTTTTGGGTACATAATATTACTTCCTCTAAGAAGAAAGAGAAGCAGATCGAATGAATATGGATCTCACCCACTTTAAGTTTTAATCTTCCACCACCTTTTTCAACTGGTAGATTCATCAGGTGTCAAGTGCAACCTATGATGGCAATACCTGGTTAACTTCCTTCAGAACTGCTGAAACCCCATTTTTGTGCCCTATCATAAGAGGGGCATTATTAGAGCAGAAAGCCACACAGTTTTCAGTTGTTATCACAGCTGAATTCCCATAACATAACATCAGGTTACATGTATTTCGCCCTGCTGTGCCCCCATCTTAAGCTGGTGTGGACAGCACAGTGCTGACTACTCTTTCCCACAAAATACCATAGGCCCTTAACTTCAGATGATGCATTTTTTGCAGTTTTATTTACAATGAACATTTTTGTGTGACCATAGCTATGTTTCTTTGCAACTTCTGATGTGGAACCATCATCTTAAAGAACCAGCATCACCAGCCGCACTTAGGGGTACATTGCGATCTTCCTTTAATGTAAAATAACTTAATGTTTATCACACACGATTACTTAAATCGTTTCTTCCACCATGTGGAAGATTAGTATCACCCCCACACATAGCGCAAAAGGCAAATTTTCCTCCCTTTTTTGATTTTAGTGTATACAGAAAATCAACAGATTATGGTTATTTAAATGTCTAGAAGTACTGTTTCTTGTTGAATTTATTCATGAATCCTACAACAGGAATATAGAGTATGAGAAAGTCCGAGGAATGTTTTGATGTGTACTTAAACATCAAAAGAAACCTGTATCATTGAATGCCACATAAAATAACAACAAACACAAGGCAGTTCAAACACTTCATTGAACTTGTTAAAGCACACACAGCCTTAAACCATTAAACGAACATGACACCAACCCTTTGAATGAAGAACATGCACATGGTAAGAGGAAGAGGAAGAAGAAGAAGAAGAAGAAGAAGAAGAAGAAGAAGAAGGAAAGAGTGGAAAAATGTAATTAGTCCTCATATGGCCAAAGAATACGAGTTAAATCACAACAAGCGAATGGAGCAGAACAAAGGATTTGCAGAGCAGAACCTGCGGACATGTATGACTCACATGGAAAAATTATTATCCTGGCTTTGAAGTCAATCCCAATGATGACACAAACATCACATAGTGAAGAGTACTAATCACATCAAAGAATGAGTTATCGACTGTCTTAGACTTGCCTTCGACCCATGGAAACAAAACAATCAATTGAACGGAAGTGGGGTGATGATCGAATGTTAATGTTTCAAATTTTTGTCTGCGAAGTTTTAAGATGACACTGTCCATCCATAAACCATAAAATGTCACCATTTCTGTAAATTTGATGAATAAACTGTAAAAGTTGGTGGGTTTGCATCACGATAACGCACCCGCACATTCATCCCTGTCAGTGCACGACTATTGCACAAAAAATGAAATCACTGTGTTGCCTCATCCTCTTGTCTCCAGACCTGGCACCTGTGGACTTTTTTTATTTCCCAAGTTGAAAACCCCATTGGAAGGACAAATTTGCAACGACGTAAGAAAATTCGTACATGGTGCTTTGCACGATCCAGCAAGAGGCATGTCAAGACAGCTTCCAACAGTGGAAATGGCACTGGGAGCAATGTATTAACTGTGGAGGAGAGTATTTCTAAGGAGACTATGCACAATAAGTAAAAGATAAGCGCAGAAAAATATTGCAGACAGAGTTCCGAAATTTTTTGAACAGACCTCATATGCCTATTACCACATTACATTAAATGTAACTTCAAGCTCTTGGGCATCGCAAAATTCTGTCAACATGAGAAGTGAAGTCAATCTTTCATGAAATATGAAGTTTAATGGCGTGCACACTAAATGCCTTTTCTTGCTGTGAATTCAACTACTGTAGTCCCATAATGCATTTCCACTTAAATATATACAAACTTTAAATGCAAAACTATTTGCTATTTCACACTGCTCACATTCACTGCAACTCAGATTTAACTACGAAAGACCCACATTTTTATGATATGAAGAGGAGTGTGTAAAATATACAGAAAGGGAACTATTTTACCATTAATAACAGCACAGTTTAATCTCTAAGATAGTACACACATACTTTAGAACACTTAACTAAAAACTTCACAGCTTCTTACCTGGAGGTTGAACAGTGAGTGTATTTGTTTTTACTGTCATACTGGGGGATATTAGTGAAGATCCCTGACAGTATGCTGCATGTACAGAACGGAATAAATTTAATTTAGTTAGTGAGAACACACACACATTACGTTTTATTCAAGCAAGGTACCTCTGATCTATTACTCCAAAACATTTAAACCAAACTCAACTGTTATTTACCATTGTTTAAAGGTGAAGGTATTCTAATTTGCTGTTGCTGATGCTGTTGCTGCTGCTGTTGAAGCATCATCTGATGAAGCAACTCAGGAGCTTGACCAGCATGCAAATGAGGAGATGCAGTGCGATGAACTATACCTACAAAATTCAAGTAATTTCATTGTAAGTTGTAACATTACCTACACAGGGTGTATACGTGGACAAAGAAAATAAAATTCATGGATTTCCTGGTTAAAAATACTTTTTCTCCCAGGTGAAAACATACTTTTTCCCTGTTAACTGACAGTACATTTTCTCTATGAACTGTATAACTTATTCATCCTTTGAATGGTTATGTTTTATACATGGGCGTAGAATTTCCCAGCGCTTTAGAAAACAAACCACAGGGGAGGGGGGAATGTTTTGGAAAGATCTTTGATGTGCAGTAACACATACGCTGCATATTTTCGTAGTACGAAAGTATGAAGTCTAATTCCACCAAACACCGCATGTTACTTTCCGAAGCATTGAAATCGAGATTGTGATGCACTTTTGTAAGCCAGTCATAGCTCATGTCACGCGATTTTCACTAGCCGATGATACCAGATATTCAGTGCTTATGACACATGATGAAGTCCGCCAATAGCAACATCACAGTTAAGCAGTGCGAACACACAGAGAATGTTAATGGTTTAAATTAATATACATAGTGTTGCTACAAGAAAAGTAAAGCTTTCACTTATAATATTGGTCTATAAGATTAATACGATGGAAGAGAAGCTAAGCTTTTACATATAATGTTGGTCTTTTATGGGCGTATTCATTTTAAGATATATCACAAATGTGCCATTAAATTTTTTAATAACAACATAAATGTCTGTTCTTCTGGGCTAGAAATTCATCTAAATGGCTCCTCATCAAAGAGTTTATTTTTAAATGAGAGTCAAACGCTCTCTGATTTAAGAAATTCATCGGACATTCTCGTACGTAGTTCAACTTGCGTAAAAGGAAATTTTCTTTGATAGTAACACTTTTCAAACCACCATTCGGAATATTTTCCCGTGACCTGTTAGAAATAGGTTCGTTTCTGCAGTTGCCAGAAAGCGCCAGATGACAGGCGCCACCGCGCTTCCGTAGCTACGAAGCCGTAGGGAGCCGTATGTTCATACATATACAACATTAAAAGATCTTACATTAGGTCATAACAGAAACACGACATTCGAACCTGCGGCTGCTTAGACAGCCAACAGCCATATTTCTGTAGCCAGAAGAGGGAGAAGGTACTACTCAGTGACGCATGCTCATGATTTTGCTTGTTTAACTGCTAAAACGAATCTGATGTAAAAAGTTGTGATGTCACGCTCATCGGAGGCAATTTGTTGTTACGAATCATTGCATATTCTTCCTAAAGCCTTTGACAAATTTTGCTGTTGGCAGACGCTTGTATGAGCACTTTGTTTTGTTGCTGTATATGGCGCATTTACTTTGCAGTTTAAGTTTTATTTTAGTTTTTCACTCGTTCACGTTTTATTGCTGAAGTATTATTCTGCAGCAGTGGGATACACTAATATTCTTTGTTAGAGTATCGCTTCTTACCAGTCAAAATTACAAAATTTGATTGAAAACAATGAAAAATACCCGTGTTTTTCCTGGTTTTCTCCCGGATGAAAAAATTCCCGGATCTCCCAGTTGTCCTGGGTCGTATACACCCTGCTATAAAACACAGACACGAAGCTCATACTCTTAACAAAACATTTTAGAACCTAAATTTTGCAGCTGATGTGTTTAATTGAAATACATTTACAAATCCATGTTTTTTTCCCCCTTGAGGTGATGTGCTTGCTGACAACAGCATGCAATCATTTAAGCAAACAACAGTACACTGCATGACCCAAACAGAATACTTGTCAGCAGAACAAGTTTGAAGTGCCGCCTGCTAAAGCAAGGAAATTAAAATTCCAAATATCCTGTTGCCAATACCATCAATATTCCAACAAAACAAACCTGCCAACTAAATGTAAAAAATATCTGGCAACTGTGTCTGTAATAGAAGAACTGAAAACTTCTGAAATACGAAACCATAAAATTTAGATCATCATCTAACAATGGTAAATCCAGTGAGTTGCAGACAGGCACGGCAGGAGGGAACACACACACACACACACACACACACACACACACACACACACACACACACAGAGAGAGAGAGAGAGAGAGAGAGAGAGAGAGAGAGAGAGAGAGAGAGAGAGAGAGACTATGGTTAAGGTACTGGGGCACAGAGCCCTGAAAAAGTGGTTGTGCGAGGGTGTGTTTTCTACTTTGGAAAAAAAGACTGCCTGAAAGCTTATTAATGTGCCTGTCTGCAACCAAACGCCACTTCTATGTGATGCATTACTCATTTTACTACAACTGGAAGGAAATTACGGTTGTTGCCTCCCACAACTGCTTGTAGGCTTTTTATGTCAGTTTCATTTTATCCACTAGCAAACTCACAATTTTATGTACAAAATAAATACACACTATTTAAATACACACTATTCTGATGTTGCCTTAACTATAGCAAAGTAGAAATTAAGAGAAAGTCCAGTTTGGAACACCAAAACACAAGGAACAGATGACACATTAAGTTGCACACATGCACAATTAAAAGACATTTACAGATAAGCTTACGGCCACAGCCTTTCAGAAGAAGAAGAAATACAAACACATTCATTCACACAAGAAAGCACACCTTGTGCACACATGACCAACTCTGACAAGAATGGCATTCTGTTCTGAGCTGCGAAGTTGGCTGTAGTGTGTACGAGGTGTGCTTGCTTGTGTGAATGAGTGTGTGTGTGTGTGTGTGTGTGTGTGTGTGTGTGTGTGTGTGTGTGTGTGTGTGTGTCTTCTTCTGATGATGGCTGTGGCTGAAGAGCTTACATGCAAAGAGTGTTAATTGCACATGTCTGCAACTTGACATCTCATCTTTATGATAAGTAGCAATCTATCTCTTCCTTACAATGTTAGAGTAGGAATAAATTCAGTTTTGCCAAATTCTTTCATTTGTACCTTAATGTTGAGATGGTATCAGGTGCCTTTCAAATGCCTTACTGTATCAAAAGCTAATGCATGTTGAAAATCAATGTAAAGATCAGTTGAAATGGGAGAAAGTGAGGGGAACAACTTATTTCTGTTATACAATTTGTGGCTTACTATAGAACTTCCGATTCAGGAGGTCAAGTGGATGCTACAACATGTACACAAGTTGCTAATAATTTATTAAAATTTGAACATGGAAAATACCTAACTTTCTAAACAAGGAGTGTTCACGTGGATGACATGAAATTGATGCTGTTGCTGACAATGTTTAGCACTTCATTACTGAATGATAGTTTCACAACAGAGGTAAATTCTTTAACTGATTCGAAGTTCAGAATAAATGTTCTATTCGCATGCAGCTGGAGCTGTACTACAACAATACTGCCATTGTAAGCAATAACTGGAACTGGTCACTGATTACACAGAGAATTACGCTCTTACTCTGACAGGGCAGGCCTTTTTCACCTGAGCACTGGTTCACCAAGATCGTTATCTATATTTCAGTGAAATACTGAATTAATGAACCCACTTTTAAGGAAATCCTAATTTTATGTATATTTCCTTCGGTCCTGGCGAAACTCCAATAAGAACATTGTTATCCCTTCCCACTTGTATTGAACCATGCTTTAGGAAACAGTCTGCTTTTAGAGAATAAATGTGAAACATTCTGCAAACTGAAATCCATTTTTATGCAATTCCTAACATATCAGAATGAGCTTCAGGTTTCTTTCCATTCCATAGAGATTGTATTTTGTGTCCTGTGACACATTAAATGGTAAGCTATTCAGTCAGTTGACATGTATTTAAACCGTAGTCACCAACTACTTCCCTAGTAGTGATACGGGCGTATGTGTGGAACGAATCAGAAACTTATTTTCATATGACATGTCACTTTATTAGATGTCGCAGTAGCTCAGCTTACAAAGCACAAGAAGTATAAATGTTCATCGAAGTGCTGAAGTTACCAGTTTTACTTTCATGAAGTTATAGCAATCCAAAAGCAGAAAGCTTACAGTTCAGCAAAAGCTGCCGTGCATCTGCAATGCCCGTGACAAACTTAACATAAGTCTTCAAGTCCATCATTATTGAAATGGTTGTGGGACCGTAGCTGTTCAGTATAAAATGCCTAATTAGAACACGTTAAGCTATCTAAATTTCCTGTTATTTTATTTGAGCAACCAGTTCCAGTGCTGCATTATACCATCTTCAGGCCCCCTGACTTACATGATCCCATCTCTGGTCCTATCAAAATACAGGCCAGCAATCATTGAATCTTATTCTTAGCTTTTTTGACACAGTGACCTTTTCGATTATCACTTGCTGACCTATAGTGATTAAATATATAGCACATGGTATTGTTAATTTTGTAATTAAATAGCACTTTTATCAGCTAACCTTGCTTGAATTATGCTTCTGGTCACACCTGTGTACTGTAGCAAAATCATTATCTGGGAAACCCCTGTTTGAAGATAAGTATTTGGGTTCCCAGAGATTCATTAAAAGGGGTTTTACTGTACTTAATAGTCGACCCAGTTCATGATGCACGTTGCAGACTGAACATCTGTGGTTCCAGGGACAACAAACATTTCACTGTCGGTGTTTCATAGAATTACTGATCGAACTTAAAAATTTAAAATGCTGTCATAAAATATTAACTAAGAGAGACTCTTACATTAAAAGTTTGAACAGTAAGTCAAATATTACAGTAAGAAACTGAGTATATTTCTTTAGTCAGCATACTGACGATGCAAGAACTACTCTGAATATGTTCCTCTAGTATCTAGGGGTAAGATAGATACCGCCTACAGGAAAATTAAAGAGACCTTTGGAGATAAGAGAACGACTTGTATGAATATCAAGAGCTCAGATGGAAACCCAGTTCTAAGCAAAGAAGGGAAAGCAGAAAGACGGCAGGAGTATATAGAGGGTCTATACAAGGGCGATGTACTTGAGGACAATATTATGGAAATGGAAGAGGATGTAGATGAAGATGAAAAGGGAGATATGATACTGCGTGAAGAGTTTGACAGAGCACTGAAAAACCTGAGTCGAAACAAGGCCCCCGGAGTAGACAATATTCCATTGGAACTACTGACGGCCGTGGGAGAGCCAGTCCTGACAAAACTCTACCATCTGGTGAGCAAGATGTATGAAACAGGCGAAATACCCTCAGACTTCAAGAAGAATATAATAATTCCAATCCCAAAGAAAGCAGGTGTTGACAGATGTGAAAATTACCAAACAATCAGTTTATTACGTCACGGATGCAAAATACTAACACGAATTCTTTACAGACGAATGGAAAAACTGGCAGAAGCCAACCTCGCGGAAGGTCAGTTTAGATTCCATAGAAATATTGGAACACGTGAGGCAATACTGACCCTACGATTTATCTTAGAAGAAAGATTTAGGAAAGGCAAACCTACGTTTTTAGCATTTGTAGACTTAGAGAAAGCGTTTGACAATGTTGACTGGAATACTCTCTTTCAAATTCTAAAGGTGCCAGGGGTAAAATACAGAGAGTGAAAGGCTGTTTACAATCTGTGCAGAAATCAGATGGCAGTTATAAGAGTCGAGGGACATGAAAGGGAAGCAGTGGTTGGGAAGGGAGTGAGGCAGTGTTGTAGCCTCTCCCCGATGTTATTCAATCTTTATATTGAGCAAGCAGTGAAGGAAACAAAAGAAAAATTTGGAGTAGGTATTAAAATCCATGGAGAAGAAATAAAAACTTTGAGGTTTGCCGATCACATTGTAATTCTGTCAGAGACAGCAAAGGACTTGGAAGAGCAGTTGAACGGAATGGATAGTGTCTTGAAAGGAGGATATATGATGAACATCAACAGAAGCAAAACGAGGATAATGGAATGTAGTCGAATTAAGTCGGGTGATGCTGAGGGAATTAGATTAGGAAATGAGACACTTAAAGTAGTAAAGGAGTTTTGCTGTTTGGGGAGCAAAATAACTGATGATGGTTGAAGTAGAGAGGGTATAAAATGGAGACTGGCAATGGCAAGGAAAGTGTTTCTGAAGAAGAGAAATTTGTTAACATCGAGTATAGATTTAAGTGTCAGGAAGTCATTTCTGAAAGTATTTGTATGGAAGTGAAACATGGACGATAAATAGTTTGGACAAGAAGAGAATAGAAGCTTTCGAAATGTGGTGCTACAGAAGAATGCTGAAGATTAGATGGGTAGATCACATAACTAATGAGGAAGTATTGAATAGGATCGGGGAGAAGAGAAGTTTGTGGCACAACTTGACCAGAAGAAGGGATCGGTTGGTAGGACATGTTCTGAGGCATCAAGGGATCACCAATTTAGTATTGGAGGGCAGCGTGGAGGGCAAAAATCGTAGAGGGAGACCAAGAGATGAATACACTAAGCAGATTCAGAAGGATGTAGGTTGCAGTAGGTACTGGGAGATGAAAAAGCTTGCACAGGATAGAGTGGCATGGAGAGCTGCATCAAACCAGTCTCAGGACTGAAGACCACAACAACAACAACAACAACAGTATCTGAGAATGAGAGCACTTAGTAACTCCAAACAAACTTTGAAATTACATATAAACCTTTTCTTGATCACATGATAAATATTGAATGAACTCATTTGTAAAGTAATCAGAAGATTTTAGCTGTTATATACACGGGAGTCGGATTTTTTGTGGAATCAGAGGTTTGTTTACTGTGTGTGTGTGTGTGTGTGTGTGTGTGTGTGTGTGTGTGTGTGTGTGTGGTGGTGGTGGTGGCAGCGGTGGCAGGGGGCGGCACAGAGGCAGCACTAAATGCTTAACCTGATATCTGAATCCAGCACCTTTATTTTTAATTCTGTCAATGCTTTTTGTATGTGAAAAAATGGGCAACTGTCAGAAGTAACATTTGATTCAATGAGGATCAAAATCCAGACCATTTATTTACTAGTCTCACTAAACCACTGTACCTGTTTAAAGATACAATATTAACATGAGAATTGTCAGTGGCTGACCTTTAAGAAGATTAGTTTGGATTCCTGAGAAATGTAGGAATAAAACAGGCAATACTGACCCTAGGTTTTAAGAAAGGCAAGCCTATGTTTATAGCATTTTTTTTGAGACAGGTTTTGAGAATTTAGACTAGATTACTTGAAATTCTGGAAGCAGTAAGGATAAAATACAGGGAACCAAAGGTTTATAGTTGTACAGAAACCAGGTAACAGTCTAAAGCCACAGGACATGAAAAGGTAGCAGTTGCTGAGAGCAGACACACTCAAGGTTTTAACCTATCCTCAATGTTATTCAATCTACACATTGAAGAAGCAGTAAAGGAAAAGTAAGGAGAAATTTGAATAGTGCATTTAAGTTCAGGGAAATAATTAGTCAAGGTATGCTGATACCATTTTCATTCTGTCAGAAATCAAAGGGCTTGGAAAAAAGCAATTGAATGGAATGGACAGTGTCTTGGGAAGACAGTATAAAGGAAGTATTAAAAGCTAATGGAATGTAATCTAATTCAATCAGGGGATTTTGAAAGAATTACATCAGAAAATAATACACAAAGTAGCAAGTGAGTTGCTATTTGGGCAGTGAAGCAATTAATGATAACTGAAGTGAGAGGATATAAAACAGACAATGGTGGGGGAAAACTACGCCACAGATTAACTTGTAAAGTCTGAATATAAATGTGACAAAGTCCTTTGTGTCGGTGGTGGAACTACTACAATGCTTTCTTCCCAGTGGCAGGTATTCACATAACGGGTATGTCTTATCTCCTGCCAACATCCGTAGACTCCACATCCACTTCACTCACCACCTTTTAACTTCCTTTCATTATTCTTCTACACACTAATCCTTCAAAGGCATTAACAATCAAACAAACCCGCAGCAACATTCGACCACACCAATTACTCTTTCTTTATCTTTTAACTTGTGATAGTAGTCTTCTTTCCTCTATTTCTTCCTGCACTACTTCATTAGTAACTAAATGCGAACTGATGTTTTCCATCCTTCTCCACATCCACAAATTCTTCCAGTCTCTTTTCAATGCCCACGTTTCAGCTCCAAAGAGAGCCACATTCCCGAAAAATATTTTGCTAACCTTTACCTGAGCTCTTTAACTTTTTTTCTACTAACACTTTCTTAGCTAGCCTTCAAGCTTTGGCATCCTGGTGGCTCCTCAGCTCTTCCATTATTAGGCTTCCTAGGTCCCTGAAAACTGCCACCTGCCGATTTTAATTTCGTGTACCTTAATACAAAAAATTTTACCTTATAGGCCAATCACAGTGCAATTTGCTTTTGCTTACCAATCTCCATACTCTATTCTTCACTTATATCTCTCAGGCCCTATGGCGACTCCTGTTCGCCTCCACTTGTAGCAGCAGATGGGCTGCGCTGACTGAAAACCGGCAAACAGCGAAGTTCCTGTCGGCCGAGGAACCACTGCATCTCCCCTGCGGCACCCTAGCTAGTCACTTTTGCAGCAGGCACGCCTTCGAATGCCACACTTTCTGAGCGGCCATACGCACCGAACTGTCGCTCTTGCAATCTCTGCTCCCGCTTCGATTAGGCGGCATCTCCGGGCCGAGCTCTAGGCATCTCGTCCTGCACAAAGCCAGACGGCTGGCATTTTCAGCTGCCGCACGTCACCAGAGTTTGCACTAACAGCAAGATTTTGCATCCGCATCCAGTTTCCACGTTTTCCTGCAGTCCAGTTAATGAGAGAAGTGCTACAGTGTCTTCTGCATTGCCTTCCCAAGCTGTGTTTTTTCGGGACACTCGACTGCAGCTGTACGAAGTCTGACGCCAGACGCACAGTTCGTCACCCCGGTATCGGCACCTGAATTATTGAGAGCAGTGTAGATTACTTCAGTACAGTGAAGTTCAATGAGTGCCAGAAGTACCAAGTGTGTATATTACTGTTTCACCCCTGGGTATTTTGGCACTCTCGTCACCAAGTGCGCCACTGAAATGAGTCTTCTTCCGAACTACCAGCTCCCTTGACCGCCAGGCAAGCCCGTATTACTTTGAAACTTTGCCCCTTTTTCCCACGGATGTGTACGACAGACTGACGGGCATCACTCCAGTGAAACTTGTGTTACTGTCACCCTTCTTGTCACTTTTCTTCTTGCACCGCCAATGTTACGTTGAACATAATACTGTAAACTGTTTATAGTTCCCTGTTCAAATACTCCACCACGAGCAAAGACCTTTTGATTAAGAGTTTGTAACCCATTAAACTTTGCAGTAGTTAGCTTTTAGAAGTATGTATCTCTCAACTCAGCTCACATGCCTCTTTCAGTATGCCTTATTTTTCGACCTTACTTGGCTTGCTTCTAAAAACATGTTTGTCTTTAACCCTTCTAGTACCACTGGGGTCAATATGACCCCCAGTTGCTTGTACACAATGACATATTGTTCAGTCTTACATTTACAACATATGAAAATTTATTTATGGGCTATGCACTGAGTACCACTGGGGTCACAATGACCCAAATCTAAATTTTTGTTTTGCTTCTTGAATGTAACGTTATGGAAACAGTGACAAATGTTACATTGAACAGATGGTATACGAAACACCTGCAATAATGAAACTAACATTTCCTACTCACTGCTGAAATACAAGAAATTTTGAATGAAAAAGAGGAATTAGGAGATATACCATCTGATGACAATGAAGAGAATGAGGCTATTATTTCTGGAAGTAGTGAATCAACTGAAGATTCTGATGGTGCTGGAGATTTGGAAACTCCACTTCCTGAAGTTGCTGACATCTCAAATCAGAATGTTAAGTATATATAATCTACCATATGTTTGCAAAAACTTCAAGGAAAGTACTAATAGTAATCATATGTAAGTACATATGTAAAATATGTAATCCAATTTTTTCAGGTAAAGAATGGAAATGAAACATGGGGAAAAATCCTGTTAGATTACATGGGAGACAACCAGCACAAAATATATTGAAGATAGCTCCAGGCCCACGAGGCATACTAAAATACAAATGTTGTGTGACTAGCACCTCCTGTCGGGTAGACCATTCGCCAACCTTTCGATTTGACGCCACTTCAGAGACTTGCGTGTCGATGGGGATGAAATAATGATGATGATTAGGACAGCACAACACCCAGTCCCTGAGTGGAGAAAATCTCCGACGCAGCCGGGAATCAAACCCGGGCCCTTAGGATTGACATTCTGTCGCACTGACCACTCAGCTACCAGGGGTGAACATGAGGCATATTGTAAGGAATGTAAATCCTGTGCAGTTAGCATTTGAATTATTTATTAAGGCCAGCATTTTGAAGATTATTTTAAAGTCAACCAACAAAGAAAGTAACATTACTTTCGGTAACAAATGGACAGATCTCAAGAGAGAAGCATTTGAATGCTTTCTTGGCCAACTTATTCTTGCGGGAGTGTACAAAGGTCACAATGAGGGCTTAGTGAATTTATGAAATGAAGAGCATGGCCGACCTATTTTCAACAGTTCAGTGGCTAGAAGCCACTGTACAGAAATATCACACTGTATTCGGTTTGATGATGCTCAGCACCAGCAACAGAATTGTAGCCCTGATAAATTTGCTCCTATAAGGGATTTATTTGAGCAGTGGATAAGGACATTACATGATGCATATGAACCACATAAGAATACTGCAGTTGATGAGCAACTGGTAACTCATAGGGGTAGGTGTCCATTTCGCCAGTACATCCCCTCAAAAGCTGGTAAGTATGGTATTAAGATATGGGCTGCATGTGACAGCACAAATTACTTTATCACACACCTGCAGATTTACACAGGAAAGGGTGAAGGCCAGCCTAGATGAATAAATCAGAGAGGAAGAGTAGTGTTAGAACTGACAGAACATTTATCTGGGAGTGGTAGAAATATCACAACAGATAATTTCTTTACAAGCTTTGAGTTGGCAAAGGAACTAGAATGAAAACAAATAACTCTGCTAGGAACACTAAGTAAAAGTTATCGTGAACTACCTGCAGAATTTATCTAAGCAAGGGGAAGAACTGCAGCTTCAGGTCTCTTCAGATTCCAGGGATCAGCTACAATAGTCTCCTATTGCCCAAAACAGGTTAAGATAGTGACATTGCTGAGTACTATACATTTCAGAGAGGAAATAGGTAACGATGAAGCAGTAAAACCTATTATAATACTAGACTATAATGCAACTAAATCAGTTGTAGAGAACGGAAAAGTTAGTCAGGACTTACAGCACAAAATGTATGACAAGATGGCCCGTAGCTATTTTTATAGTATTCTGGATATTAGTGCCCTAAATGCTTTCATAAATTGGCTGGTCTTAAAACATGACTGGAATACAAAAACCAACAACAAAAGAGAATTTATTCTGAAACTGGGAACGAGTCTAGTACAGAAAAACGGAAGTTGGCATAGCAAAGCTTCTCTTTCTCGTCGTCCTCCTTCAGCAAAAGTGCACACGGGCAAAATGTGGACGGTGCTCCCTAATTGAATGTTCAATGGATAGAAAACATTCAGAAATGTGCAGAAGATGCTTTTCTTAACAACATTCAGAGATACTTTGTTTTAAATGTAAAGAGTTGCTTTGTTTTAAATGTAAGGATCTATAAGATCAAGGTTTAAGACAATATCTAAGTGCTTATATACATAGTTTACCTGGTTTCAATCAGTAATGTATGCTTTTATGTCAGTTCATTAAAATAACTACAATTCTGCCATTATATCTCTTGTTAATTACTTGGCATCATATTGACCCCAGCGGTACTCAATGTCACAAAAAAATTCTGGTAGTAGGAGGGTTAAGAACATAAAAGGGAACCTTTAAATCGTTCCTTCAGCCCAAATCTCACAGAAACAACATGGCAGGGATGTGATGTGGTTTTGGTGGACACGTGTCTCATTGTGGATTGTGTCATGTCCGTTTGCAGCCATGAGTTGCGGAGATGTTCAAGTGGAGCACTGCTGTTTTCATTAATTTGAAGTCATCCGCAGTGGCTAAAAAACTCATTTTATGTAGGTGAAAAAGCTACATCCATTTCTGTTGATGGCTTCTCTGTAAAACTTTTTGCGAAGTGCATGTTCTCTGCTATACACACACTGGAGATTTTGAGGAAATTACTGGGTAAAAAAATTTTGCAGCATTTTATAACCCTGACATCAGAACTTGATAGTGAACTGGTTTTATTTTTGTTATTCCCCATAGTTACTTTGATACTTTTGAAATAAGAATCACCAGGCATATTTTGAAAAGTTTGCAATGAAGAATGAAGAATGTCATCAAGGACCAGATTACGTATGGTGGGTTTTAGGACATAGGCCGCTATGTGCTAGATATAACAAACACATTGAAATTGTTTTGAACAGTGGAAGGAGAGTTATACCTCTTTCCAGCCACAAGTAAATAAGTGATATTTTGACATTTGCCCCCGAAGAAATATGACGCGCAATGCTTTATGTTATAGCTGCACATTATGTGGATTTTTGGCTCTTGTTTCTCTTTCATATGTGGTTTATGAAGTCAGTTACAATCACATTTTACATTAGTATTGCATATGAGTTATTTTCATTTTAAAACTGGAGGCACACAATGGCAGATCCAGCAGCAAAGTTGGTTATATCCTGGAGACATAAATTTTTCTTGTTTACACCAAGTTTAATTCACAGAACATTCACCAACTCTTTTTGAGCACATATAGTTGAAAAAATTGTGTCTGTTAGAGCGACCAATGAATGAGAAATTGAATTTCTCAATTGATATACAGGTATCTAGTGTACTGTGTTCTGTATGTCTTTTGCCTACCTATTTTATGCTTTCATATTTGGGCTTAGATGCAGGCAATGTATCTGAGATAAAATGTCTTTTGCATATTTACACATTTGTTACATAGTTCATGTTATCTTTGACAAAACAGCACTATCTTTTTTATTTTACTCAATAAACAACGTCAAATCTGTGCAGTTACAATGTTGTGCTGCTGAGCACATTTTTGCGTTACTCATTGCAGAAATAGAAACCTTATTTTGAGGAAGTACAACAAGACATGTTAAAACAATGTTTACTGCAACACAAATCTGCACAAGCAGTGCAGGGAGATACGGAAAAATTTAACACTATTCCGGTTGTAATCCCATTAACCATGTACACTCATCACTACATTTTCTGTCCCTAATCAATGGATTTTTCCAGACAGGTGAACAAATTCACTACTAACTTTGCACTTGCTCACAGAAAACATGTTTGTCAGCTGGGATATACTGTCACATGTCAAGTAAGGCTTTCTTCTCGGTACTTTATAGTGGCAGATTTTTATCACACAAGATACAGAAAGCATATGTTATCTAGTGCCAGATTTCTTTTCCCAGTACCCCTTAACTTCTTTGCAAAGCTTTGACAAATCCATAGTTGCTGGATGTTTTGACTTTTCCTTTCCCTTTATGCAGTAGGGTTGTCAGTTGAAATGTGTAGCCTGGCATACTGTTACTCTGAACGTGTCTTATTAGTGCATCCCACAGTCTAGTTCGCTAAAATGCCTGAAATCCTCTGGTTCCATCTTGCAGTCAGAGAGACTATTGTCCTTGACACTGGCAATGACAAATCCAGTTTTCTGCATGAAAGGATATTTTGTTACTCTCTGTAAGGGTAAAATCTTTATCACAGGGTATGAAACTATGTCCTGTAATGAGACGTTTTGATCTACAGCAGTGAAATATTTACTGATGAGATTTTGGAAAAATGTCCTAATATTCTAATATCTCTCGCAAAATCAGTAGGTAGGACATGCAAATGAAAATCTTATGAAAAATATGAATTATGGCAAACATTCCACTTCTGTTGCTTTCCTCTGAATGCTGTCCTTCACTATGTCTAACACAATATAGAAACTTTTGAGACGTTCTGTAAAAAGACTGGAAATGTTGAGGATGTAACTTCAGTTGTTTTTCATTACGTCCAATATGCCATATTTCTTCCTTTTTTTTTCCTCTCAAAGGCTGTACCCAGTATCTTCTTCTCTGCTCAACATTTACGAGTTACAAAAGGTGCAATGCGTCACTATCTCCGTCTAACGACAAGACATTCTGGTCTATTCGCAGTACAACCATCCCACATCCCTTCGACAGCATCAGTTCAGTGTGAATTCAGCATGTCCCGTTCACACCACTTCACTGACTTGCCAGTCAGGCACCTGTGCTACATCTTTTCTGTGTAAATTGAGCCTCAGACCTAATAACATTTGAACTTAACAGCCTAATACTTAAGTGTAGACAACAAACCATTCAGACAGGAGACTAGAAGTTTCTGGAATTTAGATTAAGTAACGAAGTACGGAACTGGAAAAAATAAATAAATAAAATATAAAAATTTATGACAACCTAATAAAAAGAGGAAAACGGTGATAGCCTAAGGCATCTAGTAACAGCTCATTTGGTGATGGAGTGAAATGTGGGGGACAAAAATTGTAGAGATACCAATCCTTTGCTATAGCAAGAAGGTTCAAAATAATATAAACTGCTGCTATGCAGCAATGAAGAGACTTTAGCAGTGTGTACTAGCAAGGAGAACAGCATCAAATCAGTGTTTGGAATGAAGTTAACAACAGCCTTTACAAGGGTTGAACAGGCAAGGTGTACACTTTATCAGGTGAAACACGAAACTTTAAACATGAAACATGAACACTGAGTTTTTTGACTACGAGCATCTACTTACTAGCTAAGTCATTAAAACATTATTATAGCTTGTACAAGAACTGAACCTGCAGCATCTCAAACATACACAATTTTGTAAAATATTCTTTGCTAGGACAGATAGAAACATGAAAATAATAGAGGCACAAAGTGTGTGTGTGAAAAATTAATGCTGGATCCACAAATATTTATTACAGAAAACAGCTTCTCACCTTGCTGCATTTGCATCTTTAATATGCTCAAGAGGACCTCCCTGTGACGATGTTGCATGGCTGGATTTTGCAGCTGTTGAACTAAGTGGTGTGATGTTATTTCACCATACCTCAAACCTGGAAGTTGCGAGAAATGGAGTTTATCAGAGTAAGGTGCAAATTTTTCTAATGCTGTAAAGTGGTAGAAGGAGACTTTAAACGTCACTAAAACAATACCTTCCAAGATATTCCAACACATACAACATTAAACGAATATGTAATAAAATTTAAAGTTTAAAATTAGAAGGAATTTGAAGTGAAAATAAAACAAAAAGCCATTGATGATTAATCTAAGTTAATTTGTACAGCACCCAATAGTGACCAACGGCACAGCTGTTAACAAGTACTGTGCACAGCTATTTATCCTTTCCAACATAATATTCATCCTGAACATCAGAAGATGGGACAGACCAGGGTTTCAGCACCCAGCCATCAATGAGTTCATTAATGGTAGTGCAAAGTTTACTAAAAAAATTCACTCTGATATGAAGTTTGATTTTTAGCTGCCACACTCTCAACTGATTTACAATCTGCCCTTAATATCCGCATCAGGTTACATAACAACATACATGAACGTATTTCAAGCAGAAAACGGTGGCAGTGACAGGTTAGTGATGCAAACTAAATGTTAAATTTCCTCATGTTAATTTGTCATTAGGAAAATATTCCTACATGCTATTTCATATTTTTTTGTTTGGGGTTTTAGGGTGCAAAACATCCAAGGTCATAAGCACCCAGTACAGAACCATAGAATGCTGGGACCACGAGTGTAAAAAACCATGGCAAGATCCAATACAAAAAGGAAGAAAAAACAAATCTAAAACATCAAGACGTTACAGAAGAGTATCTAAAAGACATCGACAAGACACCGGAGTCACCAGGTAGAAATCAAATCTCTTGCCATATTACCGCTTCTTAAAAAACTTAAAAGACGAGCCACAGCTCGCACATCATCCGCTAAAATGTCCGGCAAAGCGAGCGGCAGCCCGACACAGACGTAAGTGGCTAAAATAGGAGCAGATGATCAGGGAATGTGAACGTTAATGGCTGGCTACAGAAAGGACAGCTGGGTGCAGGGTTGCCACTCGAGTGGCGGTGACTAAAGCGGCAGTGCCTTATTTGCAAGTGAGCTAACATTACTTCCTCACGCCGAGATGGTCGGGAAAAAGTCAAGTCGACCAGGCTGTTGGGAAGAGGTTTGACTTCTGAGTTTGTTCCCATGAAGGGAGCACCTATGGTCATGCCAAAGTGACGTGATACGCTGATAGAGAAAAGTACAAATATCTTGCAAGGGAACAGAGTAAGAGGCAGGCCGACCGAGACGGACTGCGGCCTTGGCTGCAGCATCAGCAGCGTCATTCCCAGGCACACCAACATGGCCAGGAACCCACATGAACATCACTTGGGCTCCCCCATTCAGGAACAAATGGGGGCAGTCCTGTATCCGTCGTATCATGGGGTGGACTGGATCGGGATCATCTAGACTCTGAAGGGCACTGAGGGAGTCAGAGCAGATCACACAGCGAGTGAGCTGGTGCCTCCGGACGTAGTGAACAGCCTGATAGAGGGCAGAAAGCTCTGCTGTAAACATTGTGCACTGGTTGAGAAGCCGGTATTGAAACTTATCAGCCCCGACGACAAAAGCACAGCCAACACCATGGGCGGATTTGGAACCATCACTGTACAAAAATATGCTATGGGCAAGTTGTGAGCGAAGTTCGAGAAATTTGCAATGATAGGTCAGCTCGGGAATCGAATCCTTCGGGAACGAGCCAAGGTCAAAATGAACACAAACCTGTGTCTGAAGCCAAGTTGGTAAGTGCTCTCCTCCATTTAGGAAGTGGCGAAGCAGGTGACCAAAGTGGATACCGGGAGGCCGCAGAGAAGGAATGTACATCTCGTACTGGAGGTCAAGAATGTCATCAAAAAAAGGGTCAAAGGTTGGGTGGCCTGGCATGGAAGAAAGCCGACATGCGTACCTACTGAGTAGGACGTCACGCTGGTGCGACAGTGGTAGTTCACCAGCTTCTGCGTAGAGACTCTCAACAGTGCTAGTACGGAAGGCACCAGTGGCGAGACAGATCCCCAAATGGTGTATTGTATTTAGATGTCTTAACATAGATAGCCATGCAGAGGAGTAGACAATGCATCCATAATCCAACTTGGAGCGGACAAGAAATTGATACAGGCGGAGGAGGACAGTCCGGTCAGCTCCCCAAGGGGTACCATTCAATACACGAAGTTCACTGAGAGACCGGGTACAGTGTGCAGCCGGGTAGGACATGTGGGGAGACCAACTGAGTTTCCTACCGAACATAAACCATAAGAACTTCGTTGCATCCACGAACAGGAGAGCATTTTGGCCTAGTCGCAAGGATGGTGGAAGAAACGCTTTGTACTGCCAGAAGTTGACGCAAACTGATTTGGCAGCAGAAAAGGGGAAACCATTTGTGACACTCAATGAACAGAGATGGTCCAGACAACGCTGAAGACAGCATTGCAAGAGGCACGTCTGCTGAGAGCTGCAATAAATAGCGAAGTAGTCAACAAAAAGAGAGCCGGAAATGCCAGCTGGAAGGCAGTCCATAATGGGGTTGACGGCTATGGCGAAGAGGATGACATACAGAGCCCTGAGGCACCCCATTATCCTGTGAAAAGGTGTGGGATAAGGAGGAACCCACATGTACCCGGAAAACTTTGTCTGTTAAAAATTCCCGGATGAAAGTGGGAAGACGACCGCGAAGGCCCCATGTGTGCCTAGTACGTAGAATGCCTGTCCACCAACAGGTATCATAGGCTCTCTCCAAATCAAAGAAAATAGCCACTGTTTGTCGCTTCTGCAGAAAATTATTCATAATGAACGTCGACAGGGTGACAAGATGATCAACTGCTGAGTGATGCTTTCGGAACCCACACTGAACACTAGTGAGAAAATGGTGTGACTCCAGCCACCACACTAATCTACCATTGATCATGCATTCCATCACCTTAAGAATGCTGCTGGTAAGGGAAATTGGACGATAGCTGGAAGGAAGAGATTTATCTTTACCAGGCTTAAGTAGGGGAACAATAATAGCTTCACGGCAAAGTGTGGGAAATACGTCGGTCCAAATACAGTTGTAGGTATCGAGGAGAAAGCGTTTTCCCGCAGGAGGAAGATGCTGCAGCATGAGGACGTGGATTGTATTGGGCCCAGGAGCAGAAGACCTGGATGAGGAGAGAGCACACACGAGCTCCCTCATAGTAAAAGGAGTATTGTAGCATTCTCGATTCACAGAGACGAAAGAGATTGCACGAGCTGCCTCCGCCTGTTTCCAAAGGAAGGCAGGCAGGATGGTAGTGAGTAGAGCTTGAAACCTCCGCGAAGTACCGGCCCAAAGCATTTGAAACATCAACACGGTCGACTATGACTTTTTCCGCCACAGTCAGACCAGGAATCGGGGAGTGGGCATTAGTCCTGGAAAGCCAGCACAGGCCACCCCAAACGAGAGAGGACGAGTAAATCTGTTGAAAGAGCTGGTGAAGGAAACCCAGCATGCTTTCTTGCTTTCCTTAATATTGAGGCGGCACTGCGCATCTAGTTGCTTGTAGCGGATGCATTTTGTTAACGTAGGGTTGCGGTGAAAGACACGAAGCACACGTTGTCGGACATGAATCGCATTGCCGCACTCCACAGTCCACCAAGGCCGAGAGAATAACGTCCAAGAGGTGCTCGACCTCATCATCAAAGCTGGGAAATGACCGTTTGTCAAAGACTGCCAAGGAGAAATATAGCCTCGAGTCAGCAAGAGAGAATTTCCAATTATCGGGCTGCTGTGACAGGGTACGACTGTACAGGCAAGTCACACAAGGGAAGTGGTCACTCGAGTAAGTATCGGAAAGAGCACACCACTCGAGACATCGAGCGAGCTGGGCAGAGCAGATCGAGAGGTCTAAGTGGGAATAAGTGTGCGTGGAATCAGAGAGATACATGGCTTCACCGGTGTTAAGGCACACAAGATTAAGATGATTAAGAAGATCCACCAAAAGAGAACCTCTTGGACAGGTGACAGGTGAGCCCCAAAGAGGGTGACGGGCATTGGTGTCAGAGGAGCAGAAAGGGTGGAGGAAGCTGAGCAACAAGCTGCATCAGGTCCATCCTAGTGACAGCAGAAGACGAAGGTATATAAATGGTGCAGAGGGAAACGGTAAATTCGATAAGGAAAACACGGGCAGCAACTAATTGCAGGTGGGTGTGCAAAGGAATAGGATGACCCACCATGAGCAGGAATTCCTGCCGCAAGGGGAAGATCCATTCGTAGCGAAGTAAAATGGGAAAGAGCAAAATAGTCTTGAGGACGTATCTTGGTATCTTGTAGACAGCCTATAAGCAGACATTGTGATCGCAGGAGCAGCTGCAGGTCCGCCCTGTCCGACCGAAGGCCATGGATACTCCATTGTAACAGGGCCATAAAATTTAGGAACACCAGGAGGTGGACAGGCGCCCTCATATGCATCCCTGCTACAAGTGACACATTTAGCTGCGTTTTTACACGACGTGCTGGTATGATCGAACTGCTGGCATTTATAACACCGCAACGGATTGGGAATGTAAGGGCGCATAGGGATGACTTCATAGCCTGCCTTTATCTTGGTAGAAAGTGTTAACCGATCGAAAGTCAGAACAATGTGTGAGTGTGCAGCAAATCAGCAGCTTCCTTCTCCATAACTCTATGAACAGCAGTAAAGCTGATCCGATAGATAATTAGTTATTTTGTCCTCCATCAAACCATCTAACAGCCGGGTGTAGATAACACCGCGGGACAAGTTAAGTGTCCTGTGAGCCTCCACTTTTATCGGATATTCATGTAGAGTACCATTGCGGAGATGAGAGCATGACTTCACAGGGCCAGCGATGCCATCCACGCCTTTCTGTATAACAAAGGAGTTAACAGTATCAAAAGTCTGGTTTTCGTCTAAACGTGAGACTACTAGATATCGAGGCGCAACAGGAAGAGACAGAGGCAGGAGCCTCATTCCACTTTCGTTTATGGGGAAACACACTGAGAAAAAGAAGGGAAGTCAGTCATTGGGAAAAAGTCCCCCACAATTGCCAGCGTCTCCGATGGCGCGCTCCTTCCAGCAGCCAGGGGCCCTCCAAAGCGGAGCCCCCCACCTTAGGTCACACCTCCCGAACAACAGACGAAGGGACCAATTGGCAGAGAAGGAAGGTAACAGCTCAGGCAATCACCCCTCCCTAGGCCTGGCCTGTACCAGGGGGTACGTGCGGGCCCTTGAAGTTGTGGGCTTTCAAATAACTACGCACCCTTTGACTCAAAGTTGCAATATTAAAAGTTTTGGCTGGTTTCGTTGCCTAGGGGCTGGGATATGTACTTGCCGCATTACAGGCAAATACCACTGAGTCTACTGTATACTATAAGAATACACACATGAATCTAATGGTCGAAGGTTTCTATCACTTGGCAATTGCGAATTATGAAAGTAACATGTAAATTTATAAATGGAAGATTGCAATTAAATAAAATCTGTAGGTACTATCTTAACAACTTTAAATGATGAGTACGATAGAAGAAGCACTTTTGAGAATGCAGAATATTTCTGCAAAATACTTATTGCTGTCGATGGTCCCAGCAATTATATAAAATATAAATGAGTAACAGGGAAACAATAGATTCCTACTGCACGTAATTAGTTATGAACAACATAGCTCATGGGATATTCACTTCTAAATGCACACACGTCTTCACTGTAGAAACCACCGAAATCTCGCAAGTGCACAAGTCGGCACTCCGAATTATATCTATCTGCCGCGACCAAGCACAAACTGCTCCATGGTCCAAGTCTTTCCGCAGACAGTGCATCCGTCACGTCCAACACTTCCCATGTCCAGTGCTGTCCTCTCCAGCACTCCACAACTACCCTCATGTCCTCTCTCGAAACAATCCCCCTCCCCCACTTCCATACAGTCTTACCATTAACGAGCGCTCCCTCCATGTCTCCAAATGAACGTACATTCACAAACATATTTAAGCACATACAAAATACTGGATTTACATTTAAACACTTTAAATTATGGACAACTTGAAGCAATATATTTTATTTAATACTTTGCTCCACACTTACTAAAGCTCGAGAGTTGCAGCATCAAACTGGTTACTCCATTCATAGTTCATTTGCATGCAGCACATTAGAAGTCCAAGAATGGTTACATGATCTCATTCTGACAATTACAATGAACTAGACTCGAGCCTTTCAATAAGTAATGTTAGGCACTACTTTTACTCTCTTGCTTTTATCACTATCAATTAATTAAACTTCACATAATTTCAGAGAGAGAGAGAGGTGTAGCTGCAATTTCCCAATTTCCTCTGAACAACAGCATTACTATGGATGGTGTAACAGATTAATATTTTTACTGTACCATTTGCAATTTTAACTGGATATCTATTAACAGTGATAACTGAAGACCTTTACATTCTCCATTTTCTGCTCTTTCTAACTTACTACTTGCAGTATTCGGTAACAGTCCTATAATTATTGCTATGGCTATTGTCCTACAATATTTTGCTTTCCATTCCCACATGGCTACATTGTCCCAGCTGACGGGGATTGTGCTGGCACTGCAGCTCATTGCAGAGCAGGCAAGAAAAGAAAGGAGGCAGGGAGTGGGAGTGAGTTGGCAAAAGGTGGCCAATGGCTGGGAGGTAGAGGCAGCAAGCACACAGGGTAGGAATGTGGATCCTCTGAACTCAATCTGATCACAGGCAGGACTTGTGCAGAGTGCACAATGATACGGGAGGGGGAAATAAAACACAGGAAGATGTTGACTGCATGGAGGTGGATGTGAGTGCAGAATGAGAGGTTAGAGTCCTTGGGCAGGTGTCGGGTGGTGGATCTGGGGCAGGTGCTGGTGAAGATTTGAGGCATGGAGTAGTATAAGATTAAAGGAAGTTCTACATGAATAACTATGCAATTGTGGAGAACTCGTGCTAGAGGAAGGATATATGCAGCCAGAGTTGTTAAATTACCACTGAAATCAATCATTTTGCATTCAGTGGAGTGTTCCACCACTAGGTGGTCAATTCTGTGTCTTGTCCCCACATTCATTTCCACCCGTCTCCTCCCTAACTTAATTCAGTGTACAATCACCGTCCTCTTCCTCTGCTACTCCACTGACACCCCCCCCCCCCCCCCCCCTCCAAAGTATCTACAACTACACACCATTGTGCACTGCACAAAACTCAGCCACCTCCAGTCTCCTTCGGGTATCAAAACTATTTATACTAGCCTACACAACAATGTTGTTACTGCATTGCCAAGGAAAATAAAAACCACCTTGTGTCAACAATAAAATACACTATGTAATTGACAGCAGAATGCACTGATATTGTTAATTATTTAAAGTATTTTACTACTGAAAGCAGTGCAGCAAGATGGTTTTTATTATATTTGATGTCACCATAAGAAATTTGCCATTCACGCTGTTTATGATACATGAAGATTATCAGATCACTTAAGTCGGAAGTTAAAGATTTATTTGTCAGCTGCTTTTGGCATTTCTAAAATAGTATGTTTCTCCCAAATAATTACAACCTGTGAGGCACCACATACAGAAAATATATCTGGAGGATTCCTCTGGGAGCTATAAATGTCCTCACTCTGTTTAAATCTTACCATGGAAAAAATCCAAGCTGGTATAGTGACAATATTATGAAAAGAATAGTTGCTACTCACAATATAGCAGGGATGCTGAGTCAGCAGCCAGAGACTGTGCTTGCGGGTGCACATTCTCTCTCTCTCTCTCTCTCTCTCTCTCTCTCTCTCTCTCTCTCTCTCTCTGTGTGTGTGTGTGTGTGTGTGTGTGTGTGTGTGTGTGTGTGTGTGTGTGTTGGCCTGTTTGGCCAGAAACTTCGACAGTCTTTTTGTTGTGCCTATCTGTGACTCACCATGTTTACATGCTTATCAATGGCGATGTCTGATCAAAAAAGTGATATGTTATCTTTATCTCTTCCATTATTCATATTCCACTCTGAGTATTTCATTAGCGCACTTCTTTCTTTTACATTTCTGATATCAGTGGCACAGCAGAATGTGTGCTACAACCAATCACAGGTTTTTAGGCTATTAATTACACATAGATGTTTTATACCACTTACAGACAAACAGTTGGTGACAAGGTTCACATCTTTTGAAGAAAAAACTGCAGAGAAACATGCACCAACCTTGTAATATTGCTTTGGCTTCAGGCCTCTGCAGAAGTTCATGGCTGGGCTGAGCATTATTCACCATAACTTGAAGCTCTGGAGGTAGAGGTGACAGTGAAGGAGGAACTGCAGGAAGTACCGGGTGTACAGGAGGCGGCACGGTGAAATGCCCCATGTGTGACGGCACAGCTTGCTGCTGTTGCTGCCTCTGTTGAGCCAACTGCACATGCTGATTTGCTGCTATCAGTTTTGACAGCATCTCTTGCTGCTGTTGCTGTTGACGCTGTTGCTGCAATGTGCATTCAATTTGTCAGTTTGGACTTACAATTTTAGTATGAAGGGAGTAATTTATTTAGCTTTAATGTACATGATGTTTACTACAGTTTCCCACCAACTGCACAGAAATAATACAATTTCTAATCAGACAAAGGAACATGTTGGTTTTAGAAGTAGATATAGCACAATTCCAGTGAAATTACAAAATGGAAAAAAATGAGTAAAAAAAAAAAAACGTTAAAGGAAGGGAGCTGAAGCTATTGCCTGTTTGATGAAGTTATGTTGTGGGGAACCAACAGTAAGGCTGTACAATAATAACTAGACATCTTAAATGAAACAGAGAAATATGGCATCTATGCACTGTGGAGAAATGCAGGACTACGGAGGGAACCAAGGGACATGAGGTTAAGGAAAAATTAACATTAAAGGACAGGATAATTGAAACTGTGGACAACTGTAAATATCCCAGTAGTGTAATACTGAAGAATCACAAGGATGGAGGTAGCTATCAGCAAAAGGGTACAATAAAATGATCCATCTCCTCAGTGTGTGGTGGGTTCAGTTTGGGGAAGAGTGGTACCAATGAGGTTTAAAGAAGCCCTGAGCAAGATGTACTTTCGCCCACATTGACAGAGCATCAGAGACCTTCACAATGACTAGAGGTGACTAGAATCCATGCCAGTGATATGAAATTCCTAAGTATTATGTTATGGAAAACAAGGGGAGAAAGTGAGAAATGAAGATGGTAGGGAGGAAATTGGAGTAGAAAAGTTAGATAATAGAGTTGCAAAGAGCATGTTAACATAGTTTGGACATGTAAAGCTAATGGAACACACACACACACACACACACACACACACACACACACACACCTCTTCATAAGGTTAATAAAATATTTCTAACAAAAATGAGTCCAACAAGAACATTCCACATTACCTAAACTGTTTTCAGTAGTCTCAATGTGAGTTCTCAGATACCTACACTGGAATATATAGGAAGGAATACATGTAAATGGCACATACATGAATCACACTGTGTTGCCATTGCACTGACTGTCTACAACAGAGAAAAATGTACACAATCAAAAGACAAACCCAACATAGCATATTTGAATAGAGGCTTAAAAATCAATTGCAGTAAGACAAAGAGTAACCGACATACTGAAAAAATTGTATGAATTAAAAATGAAATCAAACAAAGTTTTTTTCTTCAAACAATGGAAAAATCCAGGATGGAATTTAACAACATTATGAGAAGGAAAGTTGCTTCTCACCGTACAGCAGAGATGCGCGCGCGCCCGCGTGAACACAGGCCGCCACACAAAGCAAAGGTGGAGAAGCGTTTCACCCACTGGAAAGCTGTAGGTACTGTGAAGTGGAGCTGTAAGGTGGCTATAATTTAGCACCTTACAAGCACTGATCTACATACCTTGCCACGATTTAAAACCGAAATTAGGTATCATTTGATAGGTTGCACATCGCATATATGATGATTTAAAGAAGACTGACTGTCACATACACCTTGTAAATAGTTGTTAACGCTTACTGCATGAGAGGTGATTGAGTGTATTATCAAAACAGCGTTATAAATTATTGCCTATACCAGTAGAGGTTGGAACGCCAGTGGAAATGAAACAGCATGCGTAACTCAGGCCCTGGCTGGAAAACCCCGCACAGGTATATTGGTCCTGCTTAACACAGTAAGTAACCCAAGACGGACGGTTAGGGCACCTGAGTGCTGAAGCAAAATACGGCAGCAGCTGGCCGTTACTGTAGCGAGGGCAGTAGGATAACCTGATACTACTTCGGAAACTCAACGTCTTGGACGCAGCAGAGAGGAACAAGGGGTCGTTAACTCTGAAATCACGCAGAATGGGTTATTTCCAAGTATTTCACACTGAGAAGCATACCATTGTATGAATTCCTAATTAATGGGTTTAGGTATTTCCTCATGAACTTTCTGCACTGGACAACAAAAGACTAAAATATGGTTGGTCAGTGTTCGGAAAAATCTGTAGAGAGGGACAATATTCCATGGTTTCGAGAATATGATTTGCCTTCTGCTTTTATGAGGGAGGGTAGCCAAGCTTTGCTGGGAAACCAGCGGTGGATGAAAGAGGTCTTCCGATTTTTGCACCCGTGTGTGACGGTCACTTCAGTATCAGCTTTGTTGCTACAGAGGGACTTGCTGTCTTTGCTTTTAGGAGATTTTACAGTTAGAATAGTTAGGCACTGTACTGATGCAAACTTATACGATTCTGGACTTCGCCTCCGTGTAGGGAGTTGTCGTAGAGTACGCAGTGTTCAGTGATTGAGAGCACTACTTCTGTCGATGCTCACATAGAGACATTATCTGAATTCTGTCCTTGTAGCTGGGAGCTAATATTTGTATGTACAACACAGAGAGGAGAAGACAGTATTAGATTATACTAGTCACAGGACCGCTTTCTGCCGTCATAGTGTTTGAACGAGTTGTTTTTATATTTTGTGGCTCAAATAATTCTGTCGTCACAGACGAGTACGAGAAGCATCACTGACGGACCAGACACAGTACATACAGTAATATTGCTAATTGCTTCAGCTTATTAGGGCTATAAAGCAAAACAGCTGAGATCACATAACTTATTTCCTCTGAGGCTGCACACCACTGTAGATCATCTTTGAAACTAATGTCTTCTAGTGTTTGGTACGTACGTGATGTTAGTCATCTCACATTATTTATATTAGATAAAGTAAACATAAAAAGTGACAGATTTTGGCAACTTATCACTAATATTAATTTTGAAACTTATTTGTGTCTATGTGCACTAGACATTAATATACTTACATTTGTAACATATGAAGGGGTTTTAATCTACAATAAATGTATAAGCAGAAACAGCATTTATGATTTTGTACTTACTAGTTCCCTTCATCATTCATTGTAATTTGTATGTTAAAGAACAAGGAGGAGGTGGTAGTATCACCATAAAGAGATCCTAAGCTCTGCTTCAGGGGGTAGTCAGACAGGGCCAAATCTTCATTTTCACGTTCAGTATTTTCTATTGCGCACATTCATTTTACAACTGCCTGGAGTAGCATCTTGGATATGGCTTACCCTACCAGGATCCTACTTTGAGTCTCCTGATAGTAGCCATAAAGTGGTTTGAAACCTTTGACATTTTCAGAAAATTTTTTCCCCATTTGTAATGTTTAGGTGTTATTGATAGTGATCACCAGCTTGCTTGTATAGCTTGCAGTGGTAAAGTCACGCGATAACATTAAAAGCATTATTTGTGTGTAGTATTGTATTTCTTTTCAGAGGCGTTACACTTCAGCCCGCTGGCGGCAATTTATTGATATTTGTGTTGTGTCATTTGTCATCTTATTTTGTTTGTATTGTCGTAACACTGCTCGTTCACGATGTTGTCATTAGTTTGGCTTGTTTGTTGTTCATATTTTATGTTACATGCCCGTTACATAATGTGGGTAGTGTAAATTGTGTGTACTTTTAAGAGAGAACTTATCAGGGATCACTCCATGATAACTAGGGTGAAAGCGACTAAAGCACAACAGATCACTGTTTGTAACAATATGAAAATGGCAGATACAATGGATAGTCAAGAAAGTGTATGGGATGAGTTGGCTTTGTTAGCAGCACAAGGAACAGGTGAGGAGAATACCAATCCAAGAGAACTTTTTTGAGGATGATAGACACTGTCAAGCCCGTGGTGGGCAATCTGATAGCGAAGATTAGGAACAGAGACACACTGAGGCAATCTTAAAGATATGGGACTATAATGTAGGGAGTCCAAGTGAATGCGTAACAACTAAGAATCATGATAGCTTGCCGTCAGTGACTATCACGAGGCAGCATCTCAGGAGTGCATGGTGATTACTTTCTTGAATACCAAGAATGGAAAATGGTAGATCACCTAAGAGTAGAGGAAGTCACAATAGGAGAGAAGATTTAGATAATGCAAGTGTGTTGGACATCCTTTTACACCTAAAAGCAATGGGAAGTAAAATTCAGCTCAGCTCAGAAATGGGGAATAAAATTCAAAACAGTGTCGAGATTCAGTCAATAAAACATGCAAAGACGGAAGTGAAAAATGAGGTATTGACACGCCAAAGAAAACTAGAATGAGAGATTGCGGAGGTCAGAAGAGCTGCGAATGAGGCGAGATTACTAGCGAGGGGGTGCAAAGTGGATTGCTCTTGAAACATTAGCGAAGACAAAATATGAAGAAGATAGGTAGAAGTGCATTAACCAAGTTACAGAGGTGCTTGAAACAAGTAGAAATAACACAGCTGCAAAAAGACAGAAATTGCACGAAGTAAGGCATTGACCGAAGAGCTCTCACTATTTAAACAAAACATAGAAATCGAAATTATGCGATCATCTCAGGAAGTCAGGTCACAACCTAGTCAAAAATCACATCTCAGAAAAGAAATAGTAGGCGATTTGGAAATAACAGAAACCGAAAGAGACAGTTCAAATTCAGCACAATCATGTTCAAGCCCAGACGATATTGGAATGTGCTCGAATGTAAGAGTTGCTCACCAACTACAGACAAAGTTTATCTGCAGAGCAACAAAATATCGCTAGAGATATGGCGCATGCGTCTACACTGGGCACGACTGGGTCGCAAATTGGAAATACGGAGAACAGCAATGAGACATTTCATATGCATACTTGTTACCCAATAATGCGCACCTTGGGACATTTTTCCAGTGAGGAAAACATGACAGGGAGTAGAAGAGAGGATGCCCAAGGTAACAGTAGACAGGAAATGTTAGCACCAAGTGAGAATGTGGTAGGTCAAGTGGTAAGAAATTCTAATGAAATTTTCGATTTCAAGCATTTTATCTCTGTACGAAAATTCCAGCATTAAGAAGATGAGGGTAATGTTTTACACCCAAAAACTTTCACTGGACAATTTGATTTATTATTACCTCTCCACTGGCCTCCGATGTACAAACTGGACTTCATATGTTCACATATAGAGGGAACATCGGCCGAAGGCATGCAGAACATTGCAAAAACAAGCACATCATATGAAGAGTTTCGTGACGCATTTTTAAACAAATACTGGTACAAGGAGACACAAGACAGGATAAAACAGGAAATAATGATGAGCAGAGGCTTGAAGAGTTCAGGGTTCCGTAGTCTGGTGAAGTATTTCAGAAACTCTACCAAGAAAAATCAGTGTTTGGATGACCCATGCACACCGGCTGAGATCATAAGATTGTGTTACATGAAGTTGCCAATTTCCTACCAGAAAATGCTCATCGGCCGATGTGGAAGTGATGAAGGATTCAAGGGTACCCTAAGAGTTGGAGTTCGCTTTCAATGAGCATCATCAGGCTGGAGAAAAACATAGGCAGAGAGAGAGGGCAAAGTGAAAGAAGTGAGAACAGAGGAAATAATAGAGGCTATAATTGGCAAAACAATGTAAATTGGCCACCTCACCAAAACATGGACCATAGGTATCTTCGTGGGAACAACATATAGTGGAAGAACTATGGCACGGAATATAGGCAACAAAATGAACGAAGGTGGGAGCCACAAAGTAATGGCGTATCATGGGGTGACAATAGATAAACTTGCAAACAGTTTGATCAAGGATAGGGTGGAATGAATAATAACAGGAATCAGGAACAATCAATCAAAATTAGACCACCTATCCCTGGGAGAGTATGACAAAATGAAGTAGACTGAACAATGACTAGTCCAGACTATGGGCACTAGTGAAAATGCGCTTGTAAACGATCTCGCAAGCAATAACGTAATTATAGAATGAGGACATGAGGGAGATATTACTTGATGAAAATGAAACATTACCTAAACAGGAAACCTATCTGGTGGTAAAAGTACAAATGGGAGGAATTATGGGTACTGCTGTAATAGATAGTGCAAGAAAACTCAGCTATTTCCGATAGACTGTTCACTAAATGCAAGGATTCAGTTAATCCACCGATGCTTCCAATGCAAAAACAACGGTATGAGGTGCGTTAGTTGGAAAGGGTACAGAAATATCACAACGAACACGTCTAGATTTTGAATGTCAAGGACACCAGATGACTGCAAATCTGTTCATAATACAGAAACTAACAGCTGATATAACAATCGATGTAGATTTTCTTTTAGTGCAGAAAGCTATCATTGATCTAGGAAGAGGTGAGTTACTGTTAAGGGAGAGAATAAAAATAAAAATCAGATTTGATGAGAAGGCAATAAAAGCTAAAATACCAGTGAGCTTTTTACAACTTCAATTCACAGACAAACATACAGTTCAGAAGGAGGAGTGTAGAAAAAAATGAGAATGGAGCAGATTTCAAGTCATAACATGAGCAGATTAATGAAATTAACAGTAAGATTAATTCGAAACTTGAGAATCTGGAAAACATAGATATATGAACAGACAAGGGTTGGAGTTTGCACTCAAAAATAATGCAGAGATCATCTTCCCGAAAACCGGATGCATTAAGGGGTATCAATATAAATTTGAGGTAAAGAAACAGACCATTTCGGGTACCTCCTTATGCCATCCTATGGTCATACCAGGAAAGGGTTCTAGGTGAACTACGAAGAATGGAGGACAAAGGTGTAACTGAGGGAGTGAGATCTGAGTATACTAGTCTACTACGCATAGTAGACAAAAGGACAGTGGAATTCGACTGGTGTTAGACTCTCACCAAATAAATAACATTATTGTGCCAGTGACGGATCGCCCTGAAAGGCTTGAGGAGCACCTTCAAAGATTTCATGGGGTTTTGGTGTTTCCCTTACTTGATTTGTGATCGAGCTTTTGGCAGATAGAGCTCGATCCTGAGTGCCGAAAACACACGGCATTTATTGCCTTCGGAAGGTGTTTTCATTACAAAAGGCTCCCTTTTGGATTGCCTGTATCTTCAGCTGCATTTATCAGGGGCCTTAGCAAAGTATTGAGCGAAGAGTTAAAAGAGAAGATCATGTGTTATGTAGACGATATATTGATAGCAAAAAATACCTGGGAGAAACAAACTCTTAGAGGAAGTGTTAGGTAGTTTGAGAAGGTATGGGGTGCATGCAAATATTGGCAAGTCTTTTTGGTAGCAGTAGAATTAGCTTTCTGGGACACGTAGCAACAGGAGAAGGGATTAGTCCAGACCCAGGGAGTATGGCAGAAAACAACTGAGAGGGTCTTCTAGGGATAATAAACTTTTATAAAAAGTTTATATATGTGGAAAAATTAGTTAGTCCCTGACTCTGCCAATTGAAAGGAAAAAGGAACACCCTTGGTGTGGGATGAGTGTGCAGAACGAGAATTCAGTAATTTGAAGGCGGCACTCATCAATGCTCCTATTTCATCATATCCTGACTTATCACAGGATTTTTGTATGGCCACTGACAGCGCGAAGACTGGTTTGGGAGTTATGTAGTTTCAGGAGTTTGAACAAGACGGAAAATTAGTACACAGAGCAATCGCCTTTGGTAGCAGTGTACTATCAAAAAGTGAAAGTAATTACTCTGTTACCAAGCTTTAAGCCCTTGCAATAGTATGAGGATTTAAAAAGTTTGGACACTTTCTGTTCAGTACAAGAACAAAAGCCTACACAGACCATAGGGCCCTAGAATTTCTCGTAACAGCCAAACTTCCACATGGAAGACTAGAGAGATGGGTAGCTGTGCTTTAAGGATACCGATTTTCAACAGTCTATGTGCATGGTCTGACAAACGTCATTGCTGATGCCTTGTCCGGCTCACCTATTGGTGTAACAGAAGAGAGAGCTGAAGCATTAGATCAAGAGCACTTTTCGTTGTTCTACCTCAAAAGTGTTGCATTTGAAAACTTCTCACTGTAACGATGTGGATTATCCAGAATGAGCAAGACAAGGAACCAGATTTAGTCAAAATAAAGGAAAAGCAAAGGATCGGACGCAGGCCCACATAAGATAGCACTACCTCTTGAGAAAAAGTATTCTGTTTTACAGGGCAAACGTTAATGATTCATTGTGGGTGGTGTATATACGAAGTGAGTTAATAAATAAGCTTACATGGTACACGCACCTACCGTATTTACTCTAATCTAAGCCACACTTTTTTTCCGGTTTTTTTAATCCGAAAAACCGCCTGCGGCTTAGAATCGAGTGCAAAGCAAGCGGAAGTTTTGAAAAATGTTGTTAGGTGCCGCTACAACTAACTTCTGCCGTCGAATATATGTAGCGCTACACAGGCATGCTTTGTAGGCACAAAGAAATACTGGCGCCAAAACTCTGCGTCGGTAAATAAATTAAAAAAAAAATGTGGAAGACGAGCTTTTTTCCTCCGCCACGAGTTTCGACTACTGTATTTACATACATTATCCAACGAAGTAAATACAAATTCCGTATTGTTTATCTTCGAATGCAGCAGAATTTCAATTTACTACGAAAATCCGACTGGCAAGACTGTTTAGGATGTTTGTCAATATGGCCAAATCTACGTTCTGAATTTTTTCCTACCTGTGAGAAGAGAAGGTTGCTAATAGGAACCTGATGAAATGTGAATCATTTGCAGAATTCTCTTCACGATAAGAATAATACGAATATAAACATTTTGCTATGTATTCTTTCATGTTTGCTGCTATCTCATTTAAATCCTGTCTGCCTAATAAACTACGAAACTAGAGTGAGACAACAGCAAACGTGGAAGAATATACATATTGTGTCATGTTTATATTCGTATTATTCTTATGCCTAATAGTGATACAGTCAGAAATTAAGCACGGCAACTGATTAGATTTTGAAATCTAAGATGATTAATTTCTGTGCAGAATTTCATGTACTAAAGAAGTGGCTGCAAAGATTTTCAAACAGAGAAAAATTTTCGCCTAACTCTCGTTCAGAACATGTTCTATCATACACAGTCTATTATTTGGTTCTTGTTGATCATTATCAAAGAAAGCAGTAGTGTAGGTAACAACAAATAGCAGTCTCTTACCATTGTTTCGCCAATGAGACAATTCCCCCCCCCCCCCCCCCCGCCTCTCTCTCTCTCTCTCTCTCTCTCTCTCTCTCTCTCTCTCTCTCTAAGTGGCAGTAGTGCGCAGAAAAGCAAGCCGTGCTGCGAGCAGCGACAGGCCGTAAACGCGCACTATCAGAATGCGACAAACAATGCACGACACAGTGCAGTAATGCATTTTCAGCTTAGAGTGACGTAAACACCTATAACAAAGAAAACGGCACTTATCAGATCAAAGCAAAATAAGCAATCGATTCAAACCAGACGGAGCACGTGAAAAAGGAAGGGTACTCGTATAAATACAGACGGAGCGCCTGACGCATAGCAATGGCTACCTGGTAAAGCTTAACTGCTAAGCTTACGACTCTAACCAAACTACTGTCGCTGTATCGTCACCCACTCGACGTAAATTGTGTCGAATATTACAATGGACCAACTTTGTTTCGATTTGGAGGTGCGGCCTAAAACTTCTCTCTCCCCCTGAATTTCGAGTCGCAAATTTCAGGTGCGGCTTGGATTCGGGAATTTTTTTTTTTTCCTTAATTTTGAGGCTCATTTTTCAGGTGCGGCTTAGATTCGAGTAAATATGGTAAGCTATGTACATTTAGGTCCACGAAAATGTTTTCTGAAAATGCGCAGACCAAAAGCCGCATGTAAGGGAATTTGTAGTTGGACAAAAAGACTTAGTTAAGTCTTATAGGTTGTCCAATAAGCAAATGAAGCTATGTCAAAAGTTCAAGAGATACAGTGGCCCGGTACATATAAGAAGACTAGTGCATGCAAATGCGGTTGAAATTGAGTCTGTGACATCAGGAAAATCTTTGAAACTATTATGTGAGCTATCTCAAGCCATTTATAGAGTAAGTAGGAACAATTAAAGAGAGCTTGTATGGCGAAAGTAAAGTATATTGTATATAGTTGGCAATTAGGTTATTGCACTGAAGGGATATGTAGATGTGCTATTATAATGTTAAAACAGGTACTACAGTGCATAGAAGGGTAGAATGTCCAGAGAGAGAAAATTAGGGTAGGTTTTTTTGTGTAGGCTATAGCTATGAGCACAGCAAGCTGAGTGTACAATTTAAAGGGTGTCTTGAGTTTTATGATGTGCTATCTGTCCATGAAGGAATAAAGTAAAAATGATAACTGTGTGGTACTGCAAAAAATAAATGAATAATTGTAAAGATGTGTGAATAGGTAAGTTTGTTACCCAACTGATGTGGAACGTATTAGCAGAGAACATCAGCATTTTGAAAATATTTTAGAACTACTTCATGAAACGAGTGTGGATTTTTCATGTTTAGCGGTGGAATCACAAATGAGTGACTCGCTAGTAGCGTTTTGCGGTGACTCACAGGTGTGTCGTCCAAATATTATTTGTCTCCATTCAGAGAAACAAGAGTTCACTAGGTGACCTGCTCCATGTGGCTACGCGAGAGCGCACCGTTATTTGTATATGGAAGTGTTGTATTTATGCTGTTCAGAGACACAGAAGAATTGTGTACATGGTGGTCAGTTCTGCCGAATACCATGTAAGCACACCAAAATGATGCTCGAGTGTCACTATCATGAAATGGATGTGTACGAAGAGGATATCGACATGTAAAAATTAATAAAGGAAAGTACAAAATGCTATACGTTCAAAGCACATGACATCGTGTTGATGATCAGTGATTTTATAAAATGTACTAAAATCTTTATATTTTCAGGTACCACTAATAAAATAGAATGTAACTTTAGTAACATAAAAGGAAGAGTTAACGGCAGATAAATGTAATAGCAGCAGCTCCGGAGAAAGGACAGTGACAGAGAAGGTTATTACTGAGTAAAAACATGAAATAAGGTATGTGAGTGTGATTAAAGAAGCTATCAGTAATTTTGTACTGAACTCGCTATGTAGTTTGTGATTGTCGACAGGAAGAAAGTCTAAGCATGAAATGAATAAGAGGTCCGCCTATTCATTCATTTGTGTGTGTTTGTGCAGACGTGCACTTTCTTGTTCACAGATATTCACAACAAAACCAAGAGCCACGAGATTGGATGATCTTATGATACCCAACGACAGTTTAGTACTTTGAATACGGTTTTAGTTAGATTAGTATAAAAGTTCTACTGGCCAGTAGTTTAACAAATAGTATTTGCAATTAACATTGGGATGTGGTGATCATAATTCTACTGCTGTGTGTATTTTTTTTTTGTAGATATACAGGTGCCAACAGATATCTAATAATTAAATTACATAGGTTGAGGAATATGTTCTTTCATAATTAACATTAACTTTGTACATGAAATTCTGATCCGAATAAGAAGAGTAAATAAGTGAGTGTCTTGGCTGATTGTACAGCTAGAACAATAAATTTAAAGATAAATGAATATATATATAATTTAAAAACAAAGATGATGTGACTTACCAAATGAAAGTGCTGGCAGGTCGACAGACACACAAACAAACACAAACATACACACAAAATTCAAGCTTTCGCAACAAACTGTTGCCTCATCAGGAAAGAGGGAAGGAGAGGGGAAGATGAAAGGAAGTGGGTTTTAAAGGAGAGGGTAAGGAGTCATTCCAATCCCGGGAGCGGAAAGACTTACCTTAGGGGGAAAAAAGGACAGGTATACACTCGCACACACGCACATATCCATCCACACATACAGACACAAGCAGACATATTTAAAGACAAAGAGTTTGGGCAGAGATGTCAGTCGAGGCAGAAGTGTAGAGGCAAAGAAGTTGTTGAAAGACAGGTGAGGTATGAGTGGCGGCAACTTGAAATTAGCGGAGATTGAGGCCTGGCGGATGACGAGAAGAGAGGATATACTGAAGGGCAAGTTCCCATCTCCGGAGTTCGGATAGGTTGGTGTTGGTGGGAAGTATCCAGATAACCCGGACGGTGTAACACTGTGCCAAGATGTGCTGGCCGTGCACCAAGGCATGTTTAGCCACAGGGTGATCCTCATTACCAACAAACACTGTCTGCCTGTGTCCATTCATGCGAATGGACAGTTTGTTGCTGGTCATTCCCACATAGAATGCGTCACAGTGTAGGCAGGTCAGTTGGTAGATCACGTGGGTGCTTTCACACGTGGCTCTGCCTTTGATCGTGTACACCTTCCGGGTTACAGGACTGGAGTAGGTGGTGGTGGGAGGGTGCATGGGACAGGTTTTACACCGGGGGCGGTTACAAGGGTAGGAGCCAGAGGGTAGGGAAGGTGGTTTGGGGATTTCATAGGGATGAACTAAGAGGTTACGAAGGTTAGGTGGACGGCGGAAAGACACTCTTGGTGGAGTGGGGAGGATTTCATGAAGGATGGATCTCATTTCTGGGCAGGATTTTAGGAAGTCGTATCCCTGCTGGAGAGCCACATTCAGAATCTGATCCAGTCCCGGAAAGTATCCTGTCACAAGTGGGGCACTTTTGTGGTTCTTCTGTGGGAGGTTCTGGGTTTGAGAGGATGAGGAAGTTGCTCTGGTTATTTGCTTCTGTACCAGGTCGGGAGGGTAGTTGCGGGATGCGAAAGCTGTTGTCAGGTTGTTGGTGTAATGCTTCAGGGATTCCGGACTGGAGCTGATTCGTTTGCCACGAAGACCTAGGCTGTAGGGAAGGGACCGTTTGATGTGGAATGGGTGGCAGCTGTCGTAATGGAGGTACTGTTGCTTGTTGGTGGGTTTGATGTGGACGGACGTGTGAAGCTGGCCATTGGACAGGTGGAGGTCAACATCAAGGAAAGTGGCATGGGATTTGGAGTAGGACCAGGTGAATCTGATGGAACCAAAGGAGTTGAGGTTGGAGAGGAAATTCTGGAGTTCTTCTTCACTGTGAGTCCAGATCATGAAGATGTCATCAATAAATCTGTACCAAACTTTGGGTTGGCAGGCCTGGGTAACCAAGAAGGCTTCCTCTAAGCGACCCATGAATAGGTTGGCGTACGAAGGGGCCATCCTGGTACCCATGGCTGTTCCCTTTAATTGCTGGTATGTCTGGCCTTCAAAAGTGAAGAAGTTGTGGGTCAGGATGAAGCTGGCTAAGGTAATGAGGAAAGAGGTTTTGGGTAGGGTGGCAGGTGATCGGCGTGAAAGGAAGTGCTCCATTGCAGCGAGGCCCTGGACGTGCGGGATATTTGTGTATAAGGAAGTGGCATCAATGGTTACAAGGATGGTTTCTGGGGGTAACGGATTGGGTAAGGATTCCAGGCGTTCGAGAAAGTGGTTGGTGTCTTTGATGAAGGATGGGAGACTGCACGTAATGGGTTGAAGGTGTTGATCTACGTAGGCAGAGATACGTTCTGTGGGGGCTTGGTAACCAGCTACAATGGGACGGCCAGGATGATTGGGTTTGTGAATTTTAGGAAGAAGGTAGAAGGTAGGGGTGCGGGGTGTCGGTGGGGTCAGGAGGTTGATGGAGTCAGGTGAAAGGTTTTGTAGGGGGCCTAAGGTTCTGAGGATTCCCTGAAGCTCCGCCTGGACATCAGGAATGGGATTACCTTGGCAAACTTTGTATGTGGTGTTGTCTGAAAGCTGACGCAGTCCCTCAGCCACATACTCCCGACGATCAAGTACCACGGTCGTGGAACCCTTGTCCGCCGGAAGAATGATGATGGACCGGTCAGCCTTCAGATCACGGATAGCCTGGGCTTCAGCAGTGGTGATGTTGGGAGTAGGATTAAGGTTTTTTAAGAAGGATTGGGAGGCAAGGCTGGAAGTCAGAAATTCCTGGAAGGTTTGGAGAGGGTGATTTTGAGGAAGAGGAGGTGGGTCCCGCTGTGACGGAGGACGGAACTGTTCCAGGCAGGGTTCAATTTGGATAGTGTCTTGGGGAGTTGGATCATTAGGGGTAGGATTAGGATCATTTTTCTTCGTGGCAAAGTGATACTTCCAGCAGAGAGTACGAGTGTAGGACAGTAAATCTTTGACGAGGGCTGTTTGGTTGAATCTGGGAGTGGGGCTGAAGGTGAGGCCTTTGGATAGGACAGAGGTTTCAGATTGGGAGAGAGGTTTGGAGGAAAGGTTAACTACTGAATTAGGGTGTTGTGGTGCCAGATTGTGTTGCTTGGAATTTTGAGGTTTTGGAGGGAGTGGAGCTGGAAGTGGGAGACTGAGTAGATGGGAGAGACTGGGTTTGTGTGCAATGAGAGGTGGTTGAGGTTTGCTGGAAAGGTTGTGAAGGGTGAGTGAGTTGCCTTTCCGGAGGTGGGAAACCAGGAGATTGGATAGTTTTTTGAGGTGAAGGGTGGCATGCTGCTCTAATTTGCGGTTGGCCTGTAGGAGGATGCTCTGAATAGCCGGTGTGGATGTGGGAGAGGAAAGATTGAGGACTTTTATTAAGGATAGGAGTTGACGGGTGTGTTCATTGGCTGAGTTGATGTGTAGGTGAAGGATTAGGTGGGTGAGGGCAGTGGATTGTTCAGTTTGGAACTGGTATAGGGACTGATGGAAAGAAGGGTTGCAGCCAGAGATGGGAACTTTAAGTGTGAGGCCTTTGGGGGTTATGCCAAATGTCAGACAAGCCTGAGAAAATAAAATATGCGAGCGTAATCTGGCTAGGGTGAAGGCATGTTTGCGGAGGGAATGTAAATAAAACTTAATGGGGTCGTTGTGGGGGTGTTGTGAGGGTGACATGGTATTAGAAGGTGGAAAGTGTAAGATGAGGTTGAAATGAAAATGAAGGATAAAAATATATGGGGAGAGATAAGGGTGAACTAGAAAATAACTGGAGATCTGGTATGAAAAAATGCGAAAAAGTGTTGGTTAAGTTGATCCTGTGGTGAACTTGGGTTGGTAGACAGCGATGTGCATGAAGGTTAGGTGGTTGTGTTGCCGCTAAAACACGTTAAAGGACGGAGAAATTCGGGAAAATTTCGAAAAAACGTGTAAATGTATTAAAAGGCGTGGTGTTGTGGTGAAAGATTACGAAAATGGGGCTAACAATTGTAAATAATGTCGTTAAAACCTGTGGAGAGCGGCTAAAAATGATCAGTGATGTACGAAAAACGGAAGTGGAAATAAAGTAAAAGTTATTAGAACTAGCCGAAATGGTTATTTAATACGTGAAGGCAGCTGTTATTGAACTAGAAACGGTTAGCGGTATTGTTGAAAGCGCAAAATAAAAATTTTTTGGTTATGGTTTGGAAGTGGGTTACGTATTATAGAGTATATACAGGCGGGATAAATTTGTATTACGGTAAAAAGGGAAGGTGAATAGAAAGTGAGACTACTGGTAAACGCAGAAAGAGAAAATAAAGAGAAAATAAGACGACAGGAAAGATTTCGAGATGCAACAGCGACAATAACAAACGTAATTGTTGGGTTCAAATTAATGATATGGTTATAATAGAGGGAAACATTCCACGTAGGAAATATATATCTAAAAACAAAGATGATGTGACTTACCAAATGAAAGTGCTGGCAGGTCGACAGACACACAAACAAACACAAACATACACACAAAATTCAAGCTTTCGCAACAAACTGTTGCCTCATCAGGAAAGAGGGAAGGAGAGGGGAAGATGAAAGGAAGTGGGTTTTAAAGGAGAGGGTAAGGAGTCATTCCAATCCCGGGAGCGGAAAGACTTACCTTAGGGGGAAAAAAGGACAGGTATACACTCGCACACACGCACATATCCATCCACACATACAGACACAAGCAGACATATTTAAAGACAAAGAGTTTGGGCAGAGATGTCAGTCGAGGCAGAAGTGTAGAGGCAAAGAAGTTGTTGAAAGACAGGTGAGGTATGAGTGGCGGCAACTTGAAATTAGCGGAGATTGAGGCCTGGCGGATGACGAGAAGAGAGGATATACTGAAGGGCAAGTTCCCATCTCCGGAGTTCGGATAGGTTGGTGTTGGTGGGAAGTATCCAGATAACCCGGACGGTGTAACACTGTGCCAAGATGTGCTGGCCGTGCACCAAGGCATGTTTAGCCACAGGGTGATCCTCATTACCAACAAACACTGTCTGCCTGTGTCCATTCATGCGAATGGACAGTTTGTTGCTGGTCATTCCCACATAGAATGCGTCACAGTGTAGGCAGGTCAGTTGGTAGATCACGTGGGTGCTTTCACACGTGGCTCTGCCTTTGATCGTGTACACCTTCCGGGTTACAGGACTGGAGTAGGTGGTGGTGGGAGGGTGCATGGGACAGGTTTTACACCGGGGGCGGTTACAAGGGTAGGAGCCAGAGGGTAGGGAAGGTGGTTTGGGGATTTCATAGGGATGAACTAAGAGGTTACGAAGGTTAGGTGGACGGCGGAAAGACACTCTTGGTGGAGTGGGGAGGATTTCATGAAGGATGGATCTCATTTCTGGGCAGGATTTTAGGAAGTCGTATCCCTGCTGGAGAGCCACATTCAGAATCTGATCCAGTCCCGGAAAGTATCCTGTCACAAGTGGGGCACTTTTGTGGTTCTTCTGTGGGAGGTTCTGGGTTTGAGAGGATGAGGAAGTTGCTCTGGTTATTTGCTTCTGTACCAGGTCGGGAGGGTAGTTGCGGGATGCGAAAGCTGTTGTCAGGTTGTTGGTGTAATGCTTCAGGGATTCCGGACTGGAGCTGATTCGTTTGCCACGAAGACCTAGGCTGTAGGGAAGGGACCGTTTGATGTGGAATGGGTGGCAGCTGTCGTAATGGAGGTACTGTTGCTTGTTGGTGGGTTTGATGTGGACGGACGTGTGAAGCTGGCCATTGGACAGGTGGAGGTCAACATCAAGGAAAGTGGCATGGGATTTGGAGTAGGACCAGGTGAATCTGATGGAACCAAAGGAGTTGAGGTTGGAGAGGAAATTCTGGAGTTCTTCTTCACTGTGAGTCCAGATCATGAAGATGTCATCAATAAATCTGTACCAAACTTTGGGTTGGCAGGCCTGGGTAACCAAGAAGGCTTCCTCTAAGCGACCCATGAATAGGTTGGCGTACGAAGGGGCCATCCTGGTACCCATGGCTGTTCCCTTTAATTGCTGGTATGTCTGGCCTTCAAAAGTGAAGAAGTTGTGGGTCAGGATGAAGCTGGCTAAGGTAATGAGGAAAGAGGTTTTGGGTAGGGTGGCAGGTGATCGGCGTGAAAGGAAGTGCTCCATTGCAGCGAGGCCCTGGACGTGCGGGATATTTGTGTATAAGGAAGTGGCATCAATGGTTACAAGGATGGTTTCTGGGGGTAACGGATTGGGTAAGGATTCCAGGCGTTCGAGAAAGTGGTTGGTGTCTTTGATGAAGGATGGGAGACTGCACGTAATGGGTTGAAGGTGTTGATCTACGTAGGCAGAGATACGTTCTGTGGGGGCTTGGTAACCAGCTACAATGGGACGGCCAGGATGATTGGGTTTGTGAATTTTAGGAAGAAGGTAGGGGTGCGGGGTGTCGGTGGGGTCAGGAGGTTGATGGAGTCAGGTGAAAGGTTTTGTAGGGGGCCTAAGGTTCTGAGGATTCCCTGAAGCTCCGCCTGGACATCAGGAATGGGATTACCTTGGCAAACTTTGTATGTGGTGTTGTCTGAAAGCTGACGCAGTCCCTCAGCCACATACTCCCGACGATCAAGTACCACGGTCGTGGAACCCTTGTCCGCCGGAAGAATGATGATGGACCGGTCAGCCTTCAGATCACGGATAGCCTGGGCTTCAGCAGTGGTGATGTTGGGAGTAGGATTAAGGTTTTTTAAGAAGGATTGGGAGGCAAGGCTGGAAGTCAGAAATTCCTGGAAGGTTTGGAGAGGGTGATTTTGAGGAAGAGGAGGTGGGTCCCGCTGTGACGGAGGACGGAACTGTTCCAGGCAGGGTTCAATTTGGATAGTGTCTTGGGGAGTTGGATCATTAGGGGTAGGATTAGGATCATTTTTCTTCGTGGCAAAGTGATACTTCCAGCAGAGAGTACGAGTGTAGGACAGTAAATCTTTGACGAGGGCTGTTTGGTTGAATCTGGGAGTGGGGCTGAAGGTGAGGCCTTTGGATAGGACAGAGGTTTCAGATTGGGAGAGAGGTTTGGAGGAAAGGTTAACTACTGAATTAGGGTGTTGTGGTGCCAGATTGTGTTGCTTGGAATTTTGAGGTTTTGGAGGGAGTGGAGCTGGAAGTGGGAGACTGAGTAGATGGGAGAGACTGGGTTTGTGTGCAATGAGAGGTGGTTGAGGTTTGCTGGAAAGGTTGTGAAGGGTGAGTGAGTTGCCTTTCCGGAGGTGGGAAACCAGGAGATTGGATAGTTTTTTGAGGTGAAGGGTGGCATGCTGCTCTAATTTGCGGTTGGCCTGTAGGAGGATGCTCTGAATAGCCGGTGTGGATGTGGGAGAGGAAAGATTGAGGACTTTTATTAAGGATAGGAGTTGACGGGTGTGTTCATTGGCTGAGTTGATGTGTAGGTGAAGGATTAGGTGGGTGAGGGCAGTGGATTGTTCAGTTTGGAACTGGTATAGGGACTGATGGAAAGAAGGGTTGCAGCCAGAGATGGGAACTTTAAGTGTGAGGCCTTTGGGGGTTATGCCAAATGTCAGACAAGCCTGAGAAAATAAAATATGCGAGCGTAATCTGGCTAGGGTGAAGGCATGTTTGCGGAGGGAATGTAAATAAAACTTAATGGGGTCGTTGTGGGGGTGTTGTGAGGGTGACATGGTATTAGAAGGTGGAAAGTGTAAGATGAGGTTGAAATGAAAATGAAGGATAAAAATATATGGGGAGAGATAAGGGTGAACTAGAAAATAACTGGAGATCTGGTATGAAAAAATGCGAAAAAGTGTTGGTTAAGTTGATCCTGTGGTGAACTTGGGTTGGTAGACTGCGATGTGCATGAAGGTTAGGTGGTTGTGTTGCCGCTAAAACACGTTAAAGGACGGAGAAATTCGGGAAAATTTCGAAAAAACGTGTAAATGTATTAAAAGGCGTGGTGTTGTGGTGAAAGATTACGAAAATGGGGCTAACAATTGTAAATAATGTCGTTAAAACCTGTGGAGAGCGGCTAAAAATGATCAGTGATGTACGAAAAACGGAAGTGGAAATAAAGTAAAAGTTATTAGAACTAGCCGAAATGGTTATTTAATACGTGAAGGCAGCTGTTATTGAACTAGAAACGGTTAGCGGTATTGTTGAAAGCGCAAAATAAAAATTTTTTGGTTATGGTTTGGAAGTGGGTTACGTATTATAGAGTATATACAGGCGGGATAAATTTGTATTACGGTAAAAAGGGAAGGTGAATAGAAAGTGAGACTACTGGTAAACGCAGAAAGAGAAAATAAAGAGAAAATAAGACGACAGGAAAGATTTCGAGATGCAACAGCGACAATAACAAACGTAATTGTTGGGTTCAAATTAATGATATGGTTATAATAGAGGGAAACATTCCACGTAGGAAATATATATCTAAAAACAAAGATGATGTGACTTACCAAATGAAAGTGCTGGCAGGTCGACAGACACACAAACAAACACAAACATACACACAAAATTCAAGCTTTCGCAACAAACTGTTGCCTCATCAGGAAAGAGGGAAGGAGAGGGGAAGATGAAAGGAAGTGGGTTTTAAAGGAGAGGGTAAGGAGTCATTCCAATCCCGGGAGCGGAAAGACTTACCTTAGGGGGAAAAAAGGACAGGTATACACTCGCACACACGCACATATCCATCCACACATACAGACACAAGCAGACATATTTAAAGACAAAGAGTTTGGGCAGAGATGTCAGTCGAGGCAGAAGTGTAGAGGCAAAGAAGTTGTTGAAAGACAGGTGAGGTATGAGTGGCGGCAACTTGAAATTAGCGGAGATTGAGGCCTGGCGGATGACGAGAAGAGAGGATATACTGAAGGGCAAGTTCCCATCTCCGGAGTTCGGATAGGTTGGTGTTGGTGGGAAGTATCCAGATAACCCGGACGGTGTAACACTGTGCCAAGATGTGCTGGCCGTGCACCAAGGCATGTTTAGCCACAGGGTGATCCTCATTACCAACAAACACTGTCTGCCTGTGTCCATTCATGCGAATGGACAGTTTGTTGCTGGTCATTCCCACATAGAATGCGTCACAGTGTAGGCAGGTCAGTTGGTAGATCACGTGGGTGCTTTCACACGTGGCTCTGCCTTTGATCGTGTACACCTTCCGGGTTACAGGACTGGAGTAGGTGGTGGTGGGAGGGTGCATGGGACAGGTTTTACACCGGGGGCGGTTACAAGGGTAGGAGCCAGAGGGTAGGGAAGGTGGTTTGGGGATTTCATAGGGATGAACTAAGAGGTTACGAAGGTTAGGTGGACGGCGGAAAGACACTCTTGGTGGAGTGGGGAGGATTTCATGAAGGATGGATCTCATTTCTGGGCAGGATTTTAGGAAGTCGTATCCCTGCTGGAGAGCCACATTCAGAATCTGATCCAGTCCCGGAAAGTATCCTGTCACAAGTGGGGCACTTTTGTGGTTCTTCTGTGGGAGGTTCTGGGTTTGAGAGGATGAGGAAGTTGCTCTGGTTATTTGCTTCTGTACCAGGTCGGGAGGGTAGTTGCGGGATGCGAAAGCTGTTGTCAGGTTGTTGGTGTAATGCTTCAGGGATTCCGGACTGGAGCTGATTCGTTTGCCACGAAGACCTAGGCTGTAGGGAAGGGACCGTTTGATGTGGAATGGGTGGCAGCTGTCGTAATGGAGGTACTGTTGCTTGTTGGTGGGTTTGATGTGGACGGACGTGTGAAGCTGGCCATTGGACAGGTGGAGGTCAACATCAACTTTCTATTCACCTTCCCTTTTTACCGTAATACAAATTTATCCCGCCTGTATATACTCTGTAATACGTAACCCACTTCCAAACCATAACCAAAAAATTTTGATTTTGCGCTTTCAACAATACCGCTAACCGTTTCTAGTTCAATAACAGCTGCCTTCACGTATTAAATAACCATTTCGGCTAGTTCTAATAACTTTTACTTTATTTCCACTTCCGTTTTTCGTACATCACTGATCATTTTTAGCCGCTCTCCACAGGTTTTAACGACATTATTTACAATTGTTAGCCCCATTTTCGTAATCTTTCACCACAACACCACGCCTTTTAATACATTTACACGTTTTTTCGAAATTTTCCCGAATTTCTCCGTCCTTTAACGTGTTTTAGCGGCAACACAACCACCTAACCTTCATGCACATCGCTGTCTACCAACCCAAGTTCACCACAGGATCAACTTAACCAACACTTTTTCGCATTTTTTCATACCAGATCTCCAGTTATTTTCTAGTTCACCCTTATCTCTCCCCATATATTTTTATCCTTCATTTTCATTTCAACCTCATCTTACACTTTCCACCTTCTAATACCATGTCACCCTCACAACACCCCCACAACGACCCCATTAAGTTTTATTTACATTCCCTCCGCAAACATGCCTTCACCCTAGCCAGATTACGCTCGCATATTTTATTTTCTCAGGCTTGTCTGACATTTGGCATAACCCCCAAAGGCCTCACACTTAAAGTTCCCATCTCTGGCAGCAACCCTTCTTTCCATCAGTCCCTATACCACTTCCAAACTGAACAATCCACTGCCCTCACCCACCTAATCCTTCACCTACACATCAACTCAGCCAATGAACACACTCGTCAACTCCTATCCTTAATAAAAGTCCTCAATCTTTCCTCTCCCACATCCACACCGGCTATTCAGAGCATCCTCCTACAGGCCAACCGCAAATTAGAGCAGCATGCCACCCTTCACCTCAAAAAACTATCCAATCTCCTGGTTTCCCACCTCCGGAAAGGCAACTCACTCACCCTTCACAACCTTTCCAGCAAACCTCAACCACCTCTCATTGCACACAAACCCAGTCTCTCCCATCTACTCAGTCTCCCACTTCCAGCTCCACTCCCTCCAAAACCTCAAAATTCCAAGCAACACAATCTGGCACCACAACACCCTAATTCAGTAGTTAACCTTTCCTCCAAACCTCTCTCCCAATCTGAAACCTCTGTCCTATCCAAAGGCCTCACCTTCAGCCCCACTCCCAGATTCAACCAAACAGCCCTCGTCAAAGATTTACTGTCCTACACTCGTACTCTCTGCTGGAAGTATCACTTTGCCACGAAGAAAAATGATCCTAATCCTACCCCTAATGATCCAACTCCCCAAGACACTATCCAAATTGAACCCTGCCTGGAACAGTTCCGTCCTCCGTCACAGCGGGACCCACCTCCTCTTCCTCAAAATCACCCTCTCCAAACCTTCCAGGAATTTCTGACTTCCAGCCTTGCCTCCCAATCCTTCTTAAAAAACCTTAATCCTACTCCCAACATCACCACTGCTGAAGCCCAGGCTATCTGTGATCTGAAGGCTGACCGGTCCATCATCATTCTTCCGGCGGACAAGGGTTCCACGACCGTGGTACTTGATCGTCGGGAGTATGTGGCTGAGGGACTGCGTCAGCTTTCAGACAACACCACATACAAAGTTTGCCAAGGTAATCCCATTCCTGATGTCCAGGCGGAGCTTCAGGGAATCCTCAGAACCTTAGGCCCCCTACAAAACCTTTCACCTGACTCCATCAACCTCCTGACCCCACCGACACCCCGCACCCCTACCTTCTACCTTCTTCCTAAAATTCACAAACCCAATCATCCTGGCCGTCCCATTGTAGCTGGTTACCAAGCCCCCACAGAACGTATCTCTGCCTACGTAGATCAACACCTTCAACCCATTACGTGCAGTCTCCCATCCTTCATCAAAGACACCAACCACTTTCTCGAACGCCTGGAATCCTTACCCAATCCGTTACCCCCAGAAACCATCCTTGTAACCATTGATGCCACTTCCTTATACACAAATATCCCGCACGTCCAGGGCCTCGCTGCAATGGAGCACTTCCTTTCACGCCGATCACCTGCCACCCTACCCAAAACCTCTTTCCTCATTACCTTAGCCAGCTTCATCCTGACCCACAACTTCTTCACTTTTGAAGGCCAGACATACCAGCAATTAAAGGGAACAGCCATGGGTACCAGGATGGCCCCTTCGTACGCCAACCTATTCATGGGTCGCTTAGAGGAAGCCTTCTTGGTTACCCAGGCCTGCCAACCTAAAGTTTGGTACAGATTTATTGATGACATCTTCATGATCTGGACTCACAGTGAAGAAGAACTCCAGAATTTCCTCTCCAACCTCAACTCCTTTGGTTCCATCAGATTCACCTGGTCCTACTCCAAATCCCATGCCACTTTCCTTGATGTTGACCTCCACCTGTCCAATGGCCAGCTTCACACGTCCGTCCACATCAAACCCACCAACAAGCAACAGTACCTCCATTACGACAGCTGCCACCCATTCCACATCAAACGGTCCCTTCCCTACAGCCTAGGTCTTCGTGGCAAACGAATCAGCTCCAGTCCGGAATCCCTGAAGCATTACACCAACAACCTGACAACAGCTTTCGCATCCCGCAACTACCCTCCCGACCTGGTACAGAAGCAAATAACCAGAGCAACTTCCTCATCCTCTCAAACCCAGAACCTCCCACAGAAGAACCACAAAAGTGCCCCACTTGTGACAGGATACTTTCCGGGACTGGATCAGATTCTGAATGTGGCTCTCCAGCAGGGATACGACTTCCTAAAATCCTGCCCAGAAATGAGATCCATCCTTCATGAAATCCTCCCCACTCCACCAAGAGTGTCTTTCCGCCGTCCACCTAACCTTCGTAACCTCTTAGTTCATCCCTATGAAATCCCCAAACCACCTTCCCTACCCTCTGGCTCCTACCCTTGTAACCGCCCCCGGTGTAAAACCTGTCCCATGCACCCTCCCACCACCACCTACTCCAGTCCTGTAACCCGGAAGGTGTACACGATCAAAGGCAGAGCCACGTGTGAAAGCACCCACGTGATCTACCAACTGACCTGCCTACACTGTGACGCATTCTATGTGGGAATGACCAGCAACAAACTGTCCATTCGCATGAATGGACACAGGCAGACAGTGTTTGTTGGTAATGAGGATCACCCTGTGGCTAAACATGCCTTGGTGCACGGCCAGCACATCTTGGCACAGTGTTACACCGTCCGGGTTATCTGGATACTTCCCACCAACACCAACCTATCCGAACTCCGGAGATGGGAACTTGCCCTTCAGTATATCCTCTCTTCTCGTCATCCGCCAGGCCTCAATCTCCGCTAATTTCAAGTTGCCGCCACTCATACCTCACCTGTCTTTCAACAACTTCTTTGCCTCTACACTTCTGCCTCGACTGACATCTCTGCCCAAACTCTTTGTCTTTAAATATGTCTGCTTGTGTCTGTATGTGTGGATGGATATGTGCGTGTGTGCGAGTGTATACCTGTCCTTTTTTCCCCCTAAGGTAAGTCTTTCCGCTCCCGGGATTGGAATGACTCCTTACCCTCTCCTTTAAAACCCACTTCCTTTCATCTTCCCCTCTCCTTCCCTCTTTCCTGATGAGGCAACAGTTTGTTGCGAAAGCTTGAATTTTGTGTGTATGTTTGTGTTTGTTTGTGTGTCTGTCGACCTGCCAGCACTTTCATTTGGTAAGTCACATCATCTTTGTTTTTAGATATATATTTCCTACGTGGAATGTTTCCCTCTATTATAACTATATATATAATTTGTGTGTTACGTTTGTACAGTATTTGTGTAAACTGGAAACTAATTGTGTGTAATATTGGGTAAAGGTTTCACAAAAAGGAACGTTTATGACACACACTGGATGCAACAACGTGATGTGCGGATGGAATGAGAGGGTAACGGCACAGCTGCAGAGAAAAGCGGAAGCAAGGGATGCCATCGGTAAGCCTAAGCCATGTCGAGGGCTTGGGCAATCCGCAGTAGACCTGCTGGGTCGGTTCACATGGCCACTAATGACTCTTCTTCACTTTTGCATTATACGATGGAGACGAGATAAGCAAAGTGCACACATGATACAGTCAGTTAACCCTACAGCGCAACTACTAATAGCTGTATGGAACTGAACTCTACTTGCTTTTCCTTCTGCTGTTCTCTGACAGACAGAGACTGATAAACATCATAACCTGTAGCAGTCAGTCATCTGGCACTGACTTCTGAGGAATCTGAGTCTCACAACGACTCAAGTTCCATGTATAATGTCACCAAACAGATAACCTACCTACCCACAATTACCGTTATCCTTATCCAAAATACAATATTTATATCAAGAGAAAGAAGTGAGATCATGAACAGAAGAGTAGGATCACAAACATAGTAAAAAGAAGAAAGACGAAAAACTTACAACTAGAAACCATTCACTTCTCTGAGCCAACGCAGAAGAATTTTAGATCCTACATCATCAATTCTGCGAGACACTTGTAACCTAACGGGATCAACAATGGGCTGAGGGTCCAAAGACTGACTTGCAAAGCCACTATGACCAATATCTAACAAGTTGTTAAACCAATCTTCACTTCCTAAACTTAACAAAAACCATACCTTCATCCCTCATACACAAATGAAGATGAAAGTGTGTTGTGAAATCTGAATCAATGTGTGACTGTTTAAAAAAGAGAGAGTAAGTAAGTATAATTTGATGAATATTGAACAGTTACACCCGATATATTTATCATTTTTTTAAATTTTTTTGAACATCTTGTACTCATTTCTCAGGGTAGTCTTAAGTAAATATTGGTGTATATATTCACGTAAAATTATTTTTTTTCATTCTCCTTGATAATGATGCTGTGCATTTAAACTTTTTTAAATATTTGTGTATTTATTTAAAATAATTTTTTGTCACTTTCTTTGATAATGACAAGGGTTTTAACATGATTAATATTTTACATTTTATACACTGTGAACAAGAACATTAGTTTAAATTGCTGGTCGATCTGAACTCTTATTACAAATATTAGTTGTCACAGTAAATGTAAATGCAGTGTGTCAAATAATGATTTGGAACATAAGATTTTTGAAATGTTTAAAGAGAATACACGTTAGGGAAACACTAGACTTGGACAATCAGTTTGTGAATTTTTTTTTTTTTTTTTATTTTTTTTTTTTTTTTATGCAAGCTGAGAGCATGAGCATGACCAAGTGATATTATCCAGGATGTTTCACAGAATCTTATATAATTGTATAATGACCAACAGATAACATCTAGAATAACTGACGTAACTGCTTGTTTCGCATATTAATGGCTAAATGACGTACATGTAATTTATTAGGCGAGCGGAAATGGGGAAACGCCAGCGAGCGGAAATGGGGAAACGCCAGCGAGCGGAAATGGGGAAACGCCAGCGAGCGGAAATGGGGAAACGCCAGCGAGCGGAAATGGGGAAACGCCAGCGAGCGGAAATGGGGAAACGCCAGCGAGCGGAAATGGGGAAACGCCAGCGAGCGGAAATGGGGAAACGCCAGCGAGCGGAAATGGGGAAACGCCAGCGAGCGGAAATGGGGAAACGCCAGCGAGCGGAAATGGGGAAACGCCAGCGAGCGGAAATGGGGAAACGCCAGCGAGCGGAAATGGGGAAACGCCAGCGAGCGGAAATGGGGAAACGCCAGCGAGCGGAAATGGGGAAACGCCAGCGAGCGGAAATGGGGAAACGCCAGCGAGCGGAAATGGGGAAACGCCAGCGAGCGGAAATGGGGAAACGCCAGCGAACGGAAATGGGGAAACGCCAGCGAGCGGAAATGGGGAAACGCCAGCGAGCGGAAATGGGGAAACGCCAGCGGAAATGGAAACGCCACGCGTAACTCAGTCCCTGTGTGGGAAACCCTGCACAGGTTTGTTTGGCTACTTACTGTGTTAAGCAGGACCAAGATGGATGGTCTGGGCACCTGAGTGCTGAAGCACAATACAGCAGTGGCCCGCCGGTATTGTGGCAAGGCCAGTAGGATAACCGGATACTACTTCGGAAACTCAAAGTCTTGGATGCAGCAGAGAGGAACAAGGGGGCATTAAATCTGAAATCATGCAGGATGGGATATTTCAGAGTATTTTTACTGTTAGAAGCGTACCATTGTATGAATCCTAATTAACAGTTATAGGTATTTCCTCGCAAACTTTCTGCACTAGACAACAAAAGACTAAAATGTGGTTGGTTGGCGCTCGGAAGAATGTGTAGAGAGGGACATTATTCCATGGTTTCGAGAATATGATTCATCTTCTGCTTTTACAAGCTTTGCAGGGAAGCCAGCGGTGGATGAAAGAGGTCTTCCATTTTAAGTGCCCGTGTCTGACAGTCAGCTCAGTATCAGCTTTGTTGCTACAGAGGGAGTTGCTGTCTTTGCTTTCATGAGATTTTATAATTAGAATGGTTAGGCACTGTACTGATGCAAACTTTTATTATCCTGGACTTCACCTCCGGGTAGGGAGTAGTCGTTGAGTACGCGGCTTTCAGTGATTGAAAGCACTACTACTGTCGATACTCACGTAGAGACGTTATCTGAATTCCGGCCTTGGGGCTGGGAGTTTGCATTTCTTGTCTGTAGAACACAGAGAGGAGAATACAGTATTAGGTTATACTAATCAGAGGACTGGTTTCTGCTGTACCAGTGTCCGAGTTGTTTTTATATTCTGTGGCTGAAATAGTTCTGTCGTCACAGACGTGTACAAGAAGCAACACTCCGACACACCAGACACAGTACATATGGTGATATTGCTAATTGCTTCAGCTTATTTGGGATATAAAGCTAAACAGCTGTGATCACATAACTTATTTCCACTGAGGCTGCACACAACTGTAGATCAGCTTTGAAAGTAGTGTCTTCTAGTGTTTGGTACGTAGATGATGTAAGTCATCTCGCATTATTTATATTAGATCGGGTAGCCATAAAAAGGGACAGATTTTGGCAATATATCACTAATATTAATTCGGAAATTAATTTGTGTATCTAGGTCTATTGGACATTTATATATTAACATTTTAATATATAAAGGGGTTGTAATCTACACTCATGCTCATAAATTAAGGATAATCGCAGAACGTGGTGCCACAGAATGTGGCACTACACAAAACTGGTGCTAATAGCATAGGCACGTAGGGAACATACACGGCACGTGTCTGTAAGTCCACAGTATTGGTACTAAGTTGAGAAAACCATCCCAAAACATGTGCTTCAAGACGCCACTGTTTCCTATGCATGTACCCCGATATCAATATGGGATATCACCACCATGCACAAGTACACAGGCCACACCACGGGTTGGCATACTCTGGATCAAGGTGGTCAAGCAGCTGCTGGTGTATAGCCTCCCATTCTTGCACCAATGCCTGTCGGAGTTCCTGAAGTGACATAGGGGTTTGAAGACGTGCAGCGATAAGTCGATCGAGAGCATCCCAGATGTGCTCAATGGGGTTTAGGTCTGGCGAACAGGCAGGCTGCTCCATTGCCTGATATCTTCTGTTTCAAAGTAGTACTCCACGATGGCAGTGCAGTGGGGCTGTGCGTTATCATTAATCAGTAGTAAGGTGAAACCCACTGTACCCCTGAAAAGGCAGACATACTGGTGCAAAATGATGTCCCGGTACACCTGACCTGTTACAGTTCCTCTGTCAAAGACATTCAGGGGTATATGTGCACCAATCATAATCCTACCCCCACCATCAAACCACGACCTCCATACAGGTCCCTTTCAAGGACATTAAGGGGTTGGTATCTGGTTCCTGGTTCACGTCAGATGAAAACCTGGTGAGAATCACTGTTCAGACTATACCTGGACTCTTCTGTGAACATAATCTGGGACCACTGTCTGAATGACCATGTACTGTGTTCTTGACACCAGGCTTTACGGGCTCTCCTGTGACCAGGGGTCAGTGGACTGCACCTTGCAGGTTTCTGGGCGAATAAACCTTGTCTGTTAAGTCGTCTGTAGACTGCGTGTCTGGAGAAAACTGTTCCAATGGCTGCGGTAAGGTACTGAGCAAGGCTACCTGCAGTACTCCGTGGCCGTCTGCAGGCACTGATGGTGAGATTATCGGTTTTCTTGTGGTGTTGTACAATGTGGATGTCCCGTACTGTAGCACCTGGACATGTTTCCTGTCTGCTGGAATCGCTGTTATTAACTTAAGATCACACTTTGTGGAACACGGAGGGCCCATGCTACGACCTGCTGTGTTTGAGCAGCCTCCAGTCGCCCTAGAATTCTACCCCTCATAACTTCATCCATGTGCGTTCTTTGAGCCACTTTCGACACACAGTCACCATTAGCACGTCTGAAAACATCTGTACTCTTACTTGCTGCACCGTACTCTGACATGCACCAACACACCTCTGCGTATGTGGACTGCTGCCAGCACCACCGTGCGACAACAGCAGGTCAAATGCACTGAATGGTCATACCCTGAGGTGATTTAAATCTGCCAACTGTTCACCAGAGCATTATTTCACCATGTATCAGCATTATCATTAAATTATGAGCATGAGTGTACAATAAACGTGGAAGTAGAAACAGCATTTATCATTTTGAAGTTACTGGTATTCTTAATCATTCATTTATGTGTAAGTTGTAATTAATATGTTGAAGAGCAAGGAGGAGATATCACGATTAAGAGATCCTAAGCTCTGCTTCAGGGGGTAGTCAGACAGGGCCAAATCTTCATTTTCATATTCAGTATTTTCTGTTGCACACATTCAATTTACACCCGCCTGGAGTATCACCTTGGAATGCTGCCGGAGCAAGAGCTGAAAGCGAACATCAAGAGTCAACAGATAAGAGGGACATGCCCCACACTGGTGATCAAAGGCGTCATTGAAGGAGGCATAGGATGGATGGCCATGCATGGCAGACTTACAGCATGCATATCTGCTGAGGATAAAGTCACAGCAGAAGGACAGCGGTAGTTCGGTGGCTTCTGCATACAGACACTCAACCACACTAGTGTAAAAGGTGTCGTGATGGTGGATAGTATTGACATGACGTAATATGGACAGATATGCAAATGCATAAACGAAACACCAATTACTCTAGTTTCGAAGGGACAAGGGAATGGTGCAAACTGAGGAGGGTGGTTCGGTCTGCTCCCCACGAAGTACCACTGAGGACACCTAGGACATTGAGGGACAGCGTACAGCAGGCTGCCAGGTAAGACATGTGGGACGACCAAGGAAGTTTCCTACTGAGCATGAGCCCCAGGAATTCTATAATTTCTAAAAACAGCAGGCCAACAGGCCCAACATATAAAGATGGTGGAAGAAACTAATTACGCCACCAGAAACTCATACAAAGAGCTTTGTCAGTGGAAAAGTGAAAGCCACTGTTGATGCTTCATGAGTAGAGACGATTGGGACATCACTGAAGATGCCACTCGATGAGACAGGTCCATGGAGAACTGCAACAGATGGCAAAATCGTCAACGAAAATGAAGCTGGATATGCCCTGCCGGAGACAGGCCATTACAGGGGTAATAGCAACACCAAATTGGATGACTCACGACGGAACCCTGAGGCACTCAGTTTTCCTGGATAAAGATGTCAGACACCGCAAAACCCACACGTAAATTGCAAACTTTGTCTTTTAAAAATACCTGAAGAAAACAGGGCAGGCGGCCATGGAAACCCCATGTGCAGAGTGTGCAGAGGATACCAGCCCTCCAGCAGATGTCTTAGGCTTTCTCAAAATCGAAGAACACAGCCACAGTCTGGTATTTCAACAGAAAACCATTTATGACGTGGGTGGACAAAGTGATAAGACAATCAACGGCAGAATTGCACCCTCTAAATACACACTGTGCAGTGGTTAGTAAATTGCAAGAGACTAGCCACCATATCAGCCGGGCATGAATCATACGCATCACCCAACAAACACAGAGGCGAGAGAAATGGGGTGGTAGCTACAAGAAAGGTGTTTGTCCTTATCGGGCTTAGGTATGCATATACAGTAGCTCCTCACTTTCAGGCAAGTGCTCCACCGACAGCTACTGAAGCACTACTCACGACCAAGCCCCACAGCTTCAATTCTGCCAGTACCTAGTCTCCTACCTTCCAAACTTCACAGAAAATCTTCTGGGAACTTTGCAGAACTGACAGAAGTCCTGGGTTTGAGTCTTGGTCTGACACACAGTTTTAAACTGCCAGGGAGTTTGATATTAGTGCACACACTGCTGCGGAGTTAAAATTTCATTCGGGGCCGGGGGGTAAATGTAGCTATAGCACAGATCATAATTCATAGAAAAGTTTAGAGGTGGTCTTTATCCAGCAGCAGATGTTGTAGAATGACTAGAAATTTCTTCACTGATCACTTGAAAACAATGGAAGAAGAAACAGAAAAAACTTTCTAACACAATGTATAGAAAACTAGAAATCAGAAATTAGATATCATTAATCTGAGCAAAAGTTACTTGTGTGAAAGTAAACTCTTAAGACAATTCATAGCTACAATACACAGGAATCACTGTACAGGCGTGAAATTACATTCATAAGCCATTAAAGACATTTTGATACATCAACAGTGTGTGTTCTAGTATCATCCCATACACAGTAACAGTAGATCTTTTCATTAGTTGTTCATTCTCTGAATGAAAGGTTTTACTATTTTGTTCACTTAGATCTCAGAAGTTGTTTGGTTGATGAGCACTACAATAATTCATGTTCCACAAATTGCAAACCATGATGTTTTCATATGTGCAGGGCCTTTATTTAACTGGTGGTGATTTTCAGGACTCCAATCTACATCTATACTCTGCCCTTTATTTAACTGGTGGTGATTTTCAGGACTCCAATCTACATCTATACTCTGCAAACCAATGTGAGGTTCATGGCAGAGGATACATCCTGTTGTACCACTATTAGGGTTTCTTCCATTCCATTCACGTATTGGGCATGGGAAGAATAAGAATTAGATTTACTGAATGAATGCATCTGTGTATGCAATGATCATTCTAATTTTATCCTCACGATCCCTATGTAAGCAATACGTATAAGGTTTTAGTATGTTTCTGAAGTCATCATTTAAGTCCGGTTCTTGGAACTTTGTTAATAGACTTTCTTGGTATAGTTTACAGTAACTCTGACACACTCGCTTGGATCAAACAAACCTTTGACCATTTGTGTTACCTTTGTCTGTATATATATCCCCATTAGTCATATTTGGTACAGGTCTCTCACACTTAAACAATGGAAAATCCAGGATGGAATGTAACAATACGAGAGAAGGAAAGTTGTTACTTACCATATAGCAGAGATGCTGAGTCACGGTAGACACAATAAAAAGACTCACACGATCATAGCTTTTGGCCATTAAGGCCTTTGTCAGCAGTACACACGCACACGCACACGCACACGCACACAAGCGCGCGGGCAGGCGGGCGGGCGGGCGGGCGGGCGGGCGCGGGCAACTAGCCCACCCATCTGCAGTCTCAGAGAGCTGCAACTGCAGACGTGTGTGTGTTTGTGTGTGTGTGTGTGTGTGTGTGTGCGCGCCCGCCCCGCAAGTTGCGCGTGCGTGTGTCAACTGCTGACAAAGGCCTTAATGGCCGAAAGCTATGATTGTGTGAATCTTTTTATTGTGCCTATCGCGCCTCAGCATCTCCACTATATGATGAGTAGCAACTTTCCTTCTCTCGTATTGTTACATTCTCTCATACTTAAGCAACATTCAAGTTCTGGTCACACAATTGATTTTTTTTTTGTTTGATTTGGTTTTGGGGCACAAAACTGCTACGGTCATTAGCGCCTGGTCTGTGACTTAGGAAACACTAAAAAACGAAAATGGAAACCAGCAGCAATGGGAATGAAACTCAAAAAATTTGAGAAAGTAAAAGCAGAAGGAAAGCTTAAAAATCCACTACAGAAAGGGTTGGTTGTCCCCAAAAAGAGCTTCAAATGACTGACGTCATCTCACTGGCACTAATAAACTTGAGAACGCAATCGGCTGAGCACGTGTCATCTGCTAAAATGGACGATATATCAGGCGACAGCTGTAGATGGGCACGTAATGGAGTCAAATAGGGGCACCCAGTTAAAAGGTGTCTTATCGTCCACAGCTGAGAGCAGTGGGGACAGAGTGGGGGAGGATCGCCGCTTAAAAGATGTCGATGGCTAAAAAGACATTGCCCTATCCAGAGTCTAGTTAAAATTACCTCCTCCCGATGACGCGTTCGGGAGGAAGAGGTCCAAGCACAGGGAAGAGCTTTCACATCCCGCAATTTATTATGGGGAAGTGTCGACCAATGTGCGTGCCATAAAAGAACAATACGACGACATAAAACACTCCGTAGATCGGCGAAGGGAATCGATCGAATAGCTGCCCGAAGGAGAGAGACAGCAGCCTTGACCGCTATATCAGCCGCCTCATTTCCACAAATACCAATGTGTCCTGGGAGCCAGAGGAACGCCACCAAGATGAACCCCAAGTGGAGCAAGCGCAGGCAGTTCTGAATCCGGTGGACCAGAGGGTGGACAGGGTAGAGAGCTTGGAGACTGAGGAGAGAGCTGAGAGAATCTGAACAGATAACATACTGTATCCGCTGATGGCGACGGATGTATTGGACAGCCTGGAGAACAGCGTAAAGCTCCGCAGTATAAACCGAACACTGGTCAGGAAGCAGAAATCGATTTGGGGTGCCGCCAACAATATAGGCACTCCCTACACCTAACAATGTTCTCGAGCCATCAGTGTAAATAAATGTGGCTTCCTTCATTCATGCACATAGAGCAGCAAATGCCCAACGATAAAGAAGTGAAGGGGTACCATCCTTGGGAAATTGACAAAGGTCACGGAGCAGGCAGATCCACGGACGGAGCCAAGGCGGTGCTGTACCCCAAGTTGTCAAGAAGGTTTTAGGAAAGCGGAAGGAAAGAGAATGGAGCAGTTTACGGAAGCGGACTCCTGATGGTAGTAGGGAGGAAGGGCGGTCTGCATACCCTACATCCAAGGAGGCGTCGAAAAAAATGTCATGGGCCAGATTAGCAGGTATGGAAGACAGACGGCTAGCATAACGACTCAGAAGGACTGCTCGCCGATTGGACAGCTGAGGTTCAGCAGTCTCAGCATAAAGGCTTTCCACAGGGCTGGTGTAAAAAGCTCCAGACACTAAACGTAATCCACAGTGGTGGATAGAGTCGAGACGCCGAAGAATAGATGGCCGAGCAGAGGAGTAAACTATGCTTCCACAGTCTAATTTCGAGTGCACTAAGGCACGATAGAGGCGGAGAAGGACCACTCGGTCCGCTCCCCAGGAGGTACCATTCTGGACAAGGAGGGTGTTGAGGGATCGCAGACAGCGAGCTGAAAGATAGGAAACGTGGGAGGACCAGCACAGTTTTCTGTCAAACATAAGACCCAAGAATTTAGCGACATCCGAAAATGGAAGGTTGACAGGTCCTAGATGTAAGGAGGATGGAAGAAACTCCTTACGACGCCAAAAATTAACACAAACGGTCTTACTGGGAGAAAAGCGGAACCTATGGTTGTGAAGTTGGGGTACGTAAAAAAATCTTCACGAGTATGCTCTTTTTTCAAAGTCTTTGTGTCTGACTTTTGGGCTCGAGATTTAGCAGAACCCGATGAAGGGTGAACCATAGAGTGAGCAGGCGAAAGTGGGGAGGTTGAACGGGCGATCTTTGCGCTGGCCGATCTGAAAACCATGGCACTAAAGGTGAGATCACAAGTCTTGCATGGCTGTCTCCTTTGTGCTCCGACAGTGCTGTATTTTCCTGTCTGAGGCACAGTGGGCTTTCGACTGGCGAATAATTTTCGAGCAGCGAAGGTCGACACCTTTTCCTTCACTCTGATTATTCCCTGCATGAGCTTTTCGTCTTTAAAAACGGGGCTATCTCGAAAGGAAGCAGCGTGGTCACCCATACAGTTGATGCAACGAGGGGATGGAGGTGGACAAGCACCCTCATGGGCATCCTTGCCACACGTAACACATTTGGCCGGATTGGAACAGGACTGGCTGGTGTGATTGAACTGCTGACACCGATAGCAACGCGTAGGGTTTGGGATGTAAGGGCAAATGGAAACTATCTCATAGCCTACTTTGATTTTCGATGGGAGTTGAACTTTGTCAAATGTCAAGAAGACAGTGCGGGTTGGAATGATGTTCGTGTCAACCCTTTTCATGACTATGAACAGCCATTACGCCCTGGTCAGACAGGTAGTGTTGAATTTCCTCGTCGGACAATCCATCGAGGGAGCGTGTATAAACGACTCCACGCGAGGAATTTGAAGTGCGGTGCGCTTCCACCCGGACAGGGAAGGTGTGTAGCAGTGAAGAACGCAGCAATTTTTGTGCCTGCAGGGCACTGACTGTTTCTAACAACAAGGTGCCATTTCGTGATCTGGAACAAGACTTTACAGGACCTGCAATTGCGTCGACACCTTTCTGAATAATGAAAGGGCTGACTGTGGAGAAATCGTGACCTTCGTCAAACCGAGAAACAACAAGAACTGTGGCAACGATGGAAGGACTGTCTGTGGCTGAGACTCATTGAACTTACGATTGTGAGCAGACATAGTAGAAGAAGAGGAAACCATTGCGAAAGTATCCCCCATGATTACCGGCGTCTCTGATGGCACGCTCCTTCCTTGTGGGGGCCCTCTCTGAGGGCACTCCCGCCTTAGGTGATTGTTCACACCTCAGGTCACACCTCCCGAGAAACAGAGGGACCAATCGGCACTTTTGGAAGGTATCAGCTCGGCTAATCACCCTCCATGGGCCTGGCCGTTACCAGGGGGTACGTACGTGTCCTACCTGACTACCCGGGGCGGGGAATTACGCGTTACCCCGTCACCGGCTACGCATGGAAATCCGTGGGTCGGCCTTCAGACACGCACAGGGAGGAAAAAAGAGAAAGGGAAAAATCAAAGGGAAAGGAAGGAAGAGAGGTCTCAAACGCCGCAGTGGAGAAAAGGGCAAAGAGAAGAGGTAAGGAAAAGGGAAGGACAAAGGAAGGACGAGGACTTGCAAGTGGAGAAAGCAAAGAATTTGTTACAGTTTCGAGCGTCCGTCTCCGGACGTAGGCACAAAACACTCCCAGAGGGGGAGAAAAGGAAGGAAAGAGGCGGGGGGGGGGGGGGGGGGGGGTATGCAGCCCGGAAAGGAAGGAAGGCCACATTAGCTCGGGATCCCGTGCTCGCTACGCACGTTTCCACAAAAGAGTTAACCCCCTGGGGGGCTCACAATTGATTTGTAAGCAATATCCTTTGTAGACTTATTGCTTTGTATGAGTTGGCTGTTTCCAATAGTGACTCATTGATATTATAGTCTGAGCATACATTTTTTTGTTTTGTGATGTGCACGGTTTTACATTTCTGAAAATTTTAACCAAATTGCCAATCTTTGAACCACTTTGAAATCTTATCAAGATCCGTCTAAATATTTATGCAGCTTCTTTCAGCCAGTACATCACAGGTAACTGCATCATCTGCAAGAAGTCTGAGATTACTATTAATATTTTCTGCAGGGTCACTGATATACAATATGAACAGCAGGCGTCCCAACATTCTCCCCTGGGGCACACATCAAGTTAATTCTACGTCTGATGATGAATCTGATCAAGGTAACACACACTGCCACCCCCCCCCCCCCCCCAAAAAAATCAAAAAGTCCTCAATCCAGCCATAAATTTCAATTTCTACCCCATATGAGCATACTCTTGACAGTAAGCATAGGTGTCGTAGAGTCAAATGGGTTTTGGAACTCAAGGAATACTGTATCTACCCAACTGCCTTGACACAAAGCTTTCAGTATGTCATGTGAGTAAAGTGAGACAGTTTTCACGTGGTCAATGTTTTTGGAATCCAATGTTTAAGTTTCTGCGAGCTCATACATCCCAATAAATGAAGCCAAGGTTCATCAGAAAAAAGGCACTTTGCAATGAATGTCTCATCCCACATAGGTCATTTTGGTACCAGCACGAGTGTCTTAACTGGTCAATAAAAGCACTTCTGTTCCTTTTGAAGGTTTCAGTAAGTTTGTGCTCAACTTTGTTACTGATTCACTGATCTTAGGTACTAAAAGTGTGGAACGTTTTACTCAGATTTCTTTCAAAAACCATTCGTAACATGTTTAGCTTACTCTAAGACTGATATTCCACCTGCCACATTTAACAACGGAGCAATGTATCTTTCAGTGACTGGTGTCTGCCCATAGGGGTATATGTTCCTACAACAATAGAGACCATCCATTCGTGTCTGTGAAACACCTTATATGTTACTACATAATTTATTTTAAGGGAGTATTACACTAACACCTGTCACTAAAACTGTTTCCCGCCAGACTGAGGCCTTTAGCTTTGTCAAATATGGGCAGCACTTTCACTAATAATAATGCTGTATAGGCACACGTGACCCATCCAACAACTTTAGCCAGTCTCTCTCTCTCTCTCTCTCTCTCTCTCTCTCTCTCTCTCTGCGCTACTTGAATTTAAAGTGTTACTGTCTAGTGCAAACATTTCATAGCAATACACAGGTGGAGAATTGAAGACATCTGTGAAAGCTTAGTGTTTATCAAGCTTTCCCTGTAGATCAATGTAATTATCTGCTTTACAGTAGATTCCATATAAAAATTGGGTAAGCAATAAATAAAAATTTAATGTGCGATTCAATGTGCCAAGTGGGAGAACTTAAACCTTTAAATGTCCAGACATATTAAAGATCTGTGTGCAGAACCAAGACTATAACCCTGTCGAGTGCACAGTTTTAATTTGTCTGGACCGTCCGTATCAGCACACTATTCACCGCAAACTGACAAATTTATTACGAGTACTTTAAGCTTTTCCTTTGCGGGGAAATAACCTACCTCCTGAGCATTCCTCGGGCATTAGAAGCTTGATTTTAACAGTACCTATCCTTCATACTCAATAGCTACTCTTACTTACATGTTGGGCTACCAGTCCTTAGAGAGAAAAAAATTTCTATTTTAATAAGGCCTCATGAAGATACTTCTTAAATATGTAATTTAGAAATAGCTACTGATGCACGATGTTCTTAAGCAAGAATCATATTACTTATTTCCTGCAAGCAATAATTATAAAGGTAATATCAATTAAAAACATAGACTTGTATGTAAACACTGCAAGGGAGAGAATGAGGTTTTTACTTAGTAGCAGCATCTGCTATTATCAAAATCTGACTGGTTGACTGCCACTTAAAACTAGACCCTTCTTTTTCACAGGTATTACCAATGGAAGTATCCAAGCTCAACTTATAACCTGTTTTACAGTTCACCAATACAGAGAGTGAAGCTATGAAAAGATATGCGAATTGAGCCTGAATCATCTAGTGTGCAAGTGAATTGTCAACTATGGCACACTGTCTTTGATTGAGTGCTGGTCGTGTACACTGTTTTAACCTGCTAGTTTCATAATGAGAGACACACAACTTATACACTGACAATTAACTAATTTATTACCTGTTGGACTTGAAGCAATTTCATAACCAAATCCTTGGGGATTTGCATCTGCTGTTGCTGCTGAGAGATATTAGTAGTTTGCTTGTTTTGGGAGTTAGTATTCTCCAGGCCTCCTACCATATTCACAGAATGATCAGGAATTGATGTCTGGCGACTAACTTGCCTATTTTGTTGTGAGTTTTTCAGCATCTGCAACCAGAATATTTTATCTTATTAATAACATGGTACCTTCTATATACGATTTTTTCATATACCACCTCTAAAATCATAGTTTTAACATCTGCCAACAGTTGTGTACATAATTTATCATAAAGGAGAGGATAATTTGGTGAATTTGATGGAATGAACATCATTACATACAGAACAGGGAAATAATGACTTTCATTGCAAAAACTTTATGCTACAATACAACTTCTTATAAAATTATATAGTGTGTAAAACCTTGTTTCTGAACAAATAACTACTGTATCATTGGAAGCTTGCTAGAGGTCAAGATTTACTTTCGAAGGCTTTAAACATGCCAAGGGCAATAGAGACCGAACTAAAGCAACCAAACAGGTTTATGGAGTTATGCTATATAAAGTGCTCTTAGTTTGCATTACATTTCATGCGAAAATTGACATCCAATGTATTCTAAACTTCAGAAATTCTAATAAACTTTAACTACATCCCTACAATATACATGAAAATTTATCAACCAATATGATCCTCAGTGACCTGAATATCCGAACAATCAAAATTAAAAATCAGTTTGCATTAATAACATTTATGAAAATTAAACACACAGATAAAGTGCGCATAATGGCATGAAAGTATGAAAAGGACGGAACGGCTAACAGTACTTACCTTAATGTGGTGGCCTTCCAATACTGCCAATACACATTTAAAAATGTGAATATTTTTTACTTCTGTAACTAGAAGTTCCTTTTTCCAGGAAGAAAGGGATAAGTTTGGAAAAAACAAAAAAGAGGAGCAGTTCACTGTACCTTTGTCATTTTGTATATGTATGGCATCAATACAAGACCCACAGATGAGGCTTTACGAAAAGCTCTCCATGTTAATGATGACATGTCAAATAGTATTTAAAACAAGGGTTTGGTAGAAAAGTCATGGCATGATTGGCTGGAAGACCCCCAAAGAGCATGTTCAGCCTACTAATTGGAATGGTTTTTTTTCTATTGTGTGTAATGTTTCTGTTGGCTGATGATAGGATGATGAAACCCAGTGCTGGAACATAGCCTGTTCCTCTCTAAGCGGACCACAGAGGGCTTGTCTCAACTGATGGATGAATCACCAGCAGTATTACATGCTCCCTCTCCCCGAGAGACTGTGGGAAATTGAATTTAATGCAGCACACTGGTGCTAAGACTGGCGATCAGAGACTGTCAACGCCATTCCTCGCCTTTGCCAGAATGGCAAAGGAAAGCAGCCAACACCACGAGATACCCAAGCAGTTACCCATCCTAGCACTGGCCACACCTGATTTTGCTTAACTTCAGTGATCTGATGAGAAACAGTATTAAACAAGCCAAGGCTGTTAGCAAGGGTTAGATGTGAAGTGCATAACGTGACACAACCAATGAAAATGAAAAATGTGTAATTCTGAGTTAAGATGGATTACATTTTAAGTTAAGGTGGTTAAATTCTCACAATGTATTTTGCATGGTGACATTATGGTAGACCTAGTGTCCAAATAATTGAGACTTGTCAATGGAATGAAACAGTCACAATTGTGACGTTACAGCTCCAAAATTTATGGTCATCATAACCACAAGGCACATAGCACCATTAAAATTCTGTCCTCAATTAACATAAAATTTGTTATTTGGGTTTAGACTTTTGGAAGTTGAATAATTTATACCTCTATTATATGAAGCTCCACATCACAAATGGGGATTCTTGTTGCAAGTTTTATTATTCCAACATTGTAATATCTTGGGAGAAATAAAAATAAACTCAGCTGTGATAATCACTTGCCCTATAGTACAGGTGTTCAATAACAGAAAGGTACATACAGAAGAACTGCAACAGGATAGCTCCACTTTTCTTCACTGCGCATACCTGAAGAGGGGAGGGGAGGGAGAGGGAATACACAAAGTTTAAGAACAGGAACGCAGCATTAGAGTGAGATCATCCAAATGCAGGCATGTTTAACATTTAGAACAGGATATTGGGACTGATGGGATACACTGGAGGGAGACAGGTACAAGAACAGCCTTAAAGATTCATTAACTCATGCCTATTAACTAAACTGAGGATGCCAAAGTGAAGTAATGAGAAGCTTGAGGATGAGGAATAAACATGATGGAAATAAGAGCCACAGATGAGTGGAGGATAAGGATTAATGACAAACAAGATGAGTTACTGAATGTAGGATTTAATGGAAGGACAATTCTACCTGTACAATACAAAAGGCTGTTTAGGAGGGTGGAGTGAGGAGCAGCCAGATAGTCTAGACTGTAAGGCAGCCAATAATGTTAGTGGAAACAAGACCCTGTTTATATATTGTGTGGCAACAAGGATTCTGTTGCTGATACTAAAGTGTGTGCTTCTAAACCGGTTTACACGGCAAACACACACACACACACACACACACACACACACACACACACACACACACGCGGCAAACACACACACACACACACGCGGCAAACACACACACACACACACACACACACACACACACACACACACACACACACACACACACACGCGGCAAACACACACACACACACGCGCGGCAAACACACACAGACGCGCGGCAAACACACACAGACGCGCGGCAAACACACACAGACGCGCGGCAAACACACACACACACACACACACACACACAAACACACAAACACACACACGGCAAACACACACACACACACACACGGCAAACACACACACACACACACACGGCAAACACACACACACACACACACGGCAAACACACACACACACACACGGCAAACACACACACACACACACACACGGCAAACACACACACACACACGGCAAACACACACACACACACACACGGCAAACACACACACACACACACACGGCAAACACACACACACACACACACACACACACACGGCAAACACACACACACACACACACGGCACACACACACACACACACACACACACACACACACGGCAAACACACACACACACACACACACACACACACACGGCAAACACACACACACACACACACACACACGGCAAACACACACACACACACACACACACACACACACACACACACGGCACACACACACACACACACACACACACACACACGGCAAACACACACACACACACACACACACACACACACACACACACAGCAAACACACACACACACACACACACACACACACAGCAAACACACACACACACACACACACACAGCAAACACACACACACACACACACAGCAAACACACACACACGGCAAACACACACACACGGCAAACACACACGGACACTAGAGAAATATGGATATGTTGCCACAAACAGTAGTGATGGAACATGATAATTTCTTGTTCAACAGCAGATGGGAAGAATCAGATGTCATTGGGTTATACTCTGCCACACCTATGTCATTAAGAGCACCTGCAATAGTTGATTAACTCTAACAGCAACAGCCGGTCACTGCTTCGGCACTAAGCCTTCACACTTCCCAGACGCAGGTGCATCAAGTTTCCAACAGTGATGTTAGTCGTAATTTGTGTCAATGTTAATGAGTGGGAGTTTTGGTTGACAAGTAAACATCTGCCATATTACTGAACACAGTTGAACTTTTAAGTTCCTGTGTTTAAAGATTTAGACTGGTACTGAAAGTAAATGGATTGCTTTTACGTATACATTTCTCTACTTCTCTATAGGTGTATTACTGAAGAGGTGTTCTTAAATTTTCAGAAAAGCCACATATTCGTGGATGTCGATATAAGCCATACAACTTCTATGTCTAAGGGAAGTCAGAAACAGGTAGAAAATTTCAACAGTCATAAAGAAAGCATATAAACATTACTTTGGAGTAGAGGTAGGAGACCAAGCTAAGAATGGGTACCACATTTCTGTTGTTCTACATGTTACTGCAAACTAATTCATTGGTGGAAAGGTAAAGAGAATGTGGCATTGTTCGCTGTGCCCATGGTGTTGAGAGAGCCCAAGGACCACGTTACTGATTGTTATTTCTGTCTAACAAAAATTCAGAGTTTTACAAAGAAATCTAAGAGGCACATTGCTTACCCAGATATGCCTTCAGCAAGAATGCCAGTGCAGCATTCTGACAGCCCTCCAGTACCTTCAGGAGCTCCAGGTCAAATTAGGAGTGGTAAGTAGTACTAAAGACATCACAGATGATCCTTTATATCATTCCACAAGTGAGTCATCGCCACATTTGTTAACACAAGCAGATTTAAATGATTTAGTATGTGATCTAGGACTAAGTAAACGAAAGGTGCAGCTACTTGGCTTAAGATTACAAGAGTACAAGCTACTCCACCAAAGTACGAAAATCAGTTTGCTCAGGCACAGAGAACATGCCTTTATTTCCTATTTTGCAACTGACGGAGCACTGACATTTTGCAATGACATTGCTGGCCTAATGAAAGTGCTGAACTTCACCTATATTTCACAGGAGTGGAGACTTTTCGTAGATGAGTCGAAAACAAGTCTCAAGGGTGCTTTGCTCCATAATGGAAATAAAATACCCTCTGTTCCAGTAGCTTATGTCAGCTTGACCAAAGCTAATTACAAATTCATACAAAGGATGCTAAATTCATTACAATACAATGAATACAAATGGAAAATATGTGCAGATTTCGAAGTAATTGCTATGGTACTGGGAATGCAAGAAGGCTACATGAAGTATGCCCGTTTTCTTTGCAAGTTGGATAGTCAAGAAATTCTCACTACGTGGAAAAGAAATGGTCTAGATGGAAGTGGAAAGTTGGTGAAAATGTACAACGTGGAAGTCTGGTAGCTCCTGAAGATGTACTACTTCCACTGCTTCACATCAAACTTGGCCTAATGAAACAATTTGTAAAGGCCTTGGAAGCAATGGGCAGTCCCCCTTATTACAGCTACAAAAATAAATGAAGGTGTATTTGTGGGCCCAGAAATCAAGGAATTGCAGAAAGATGCAAATTTTGAAGCACATTTAACTGACAAAGGAAAGACAGAATGGGACTGTTTCAAAATTGTGTCAGAAAACTTCCTCGGAAGAAGAGCTACTAACTACAAAGCAATGGTGAATAACATGATCAAAGCATATTGATATCTGGGGTGAAATAAGTCGAAGGTACATATGATGGACTCTCATCTGGTTTACTTCACGGAGAATAGTTGTGACATATCGAATGAACATTGTGATAGATTCCATAAAGACATTTCTACCGTAGAAAGGCGTTATGAAGGGAAGTGGGTACCTTCTATGAGGTGTGACAAAGTAATGAGACTTATTTTCTTTGCAAGTTGTGGCAACCTTGCAGGCTTGCATAGGCACAATATCTTTGACCTTGGTCTACGAGCTGCTTCTAGTCCAAACGGTGCATCGATTCAAGAGCTCAGTCGTGAGTTGTGCTGTAATAAATTAAAACGCGTTTGTTTCTCTCGGCACGGAAATGTAACTGCATAATACTGTGCAACGGTATGCCATTTCTTTTTGCGTTAAATTGGGTGAAACTGCGATGACAACTTATGGTAAGCTTCAGAAGGCTTTTGGAGAGGATGTTATGTCAAGAGCTCAAGTTTTTCGTTGGCATAAAATGTTTAGTGAAGGCAGAATGAATGTTGAAGATGAAGACCGCAGCAGACAACCATCACGGACGGACGTCAACTTGGCCAGGGTGTGTGAACTTGTACGATCTGATCGAAGACTATCCGTGAAAATGAATACAGAAGACCTGAACATCAATCGAGAAACGGTTCCTCTAATAACTGAAGATCTTGGTATGAGAAAGATTTGTGCAAAAATGGTCCCCAAAAATCTCACACCACAACAGCGAGAAACACTGAAAAATGTGGCAGCCAATCTGTTAGAGCAAACGGAAATCAATCCAGAATTATTGAGCCGTGTTATCACTGGTGATGAAAGTTTGGTTTTTTTCAGTACGATACAGAGACAAAGAGCCACAGTTCGCAATGGTGTTCAAAGGGATCACCCAGATCACAAAAAGCTTGCATGTCGAAGTCAAAAGTGAAATGTATGTTCTTGTGCTTCTTTGATTCCAAGGGAATTGTTCATAAAGAGTTGGTGCCTCCTGGACAAACAGTTAACCAATATTACTACAAAGAAATTTTAGAAAGACTTCGTAAAAAGAATTCTTCGTGTCCATGCCAATATTGCTGATAATTGGATTCTGCATCACGACAACGCACCATCCCGTTCTGCTCTGTTAGTACAGCAATTTTGTACTTCAAAACAAATTTCAGTACTACCACAGCCACCTTATTCACCAGATATCACTCCGTGCAGCTTTTTTCTATTTCCAAGAGTCACAACAGCAGTCAAAGGACTCCATTTTCAAACACAAGATGTCCAAAAAGCTGAAACGAGGGTCATTGAGGATATTACAGAAGATGGGCTCCAGAAATGTTACCATCAATGGGAGAAGCGCTGGAAAAAGTGTGTGCAATCAGAAGGGAACTACTTTGAAGGAGACAACACTAAACTTGACTAAAGGGTAAGCAACATTTTTTTTCACATCAGTCTGATTACTTTATTGTCGCACCTCGTATGTTAGCAGTTTATTACTGGAATATCATTCCATACAAGAAAGATTCACAACAAGAGGAAAAAGTGATGTGCATTACAATACAGTGGCTCTTTTTTTTTGTCAATTTTCTGTAATTTCTCTGTCAAATAAATGCTACAAAGTGTATACACAATGATTACTGTGTTATATGTTAGATCTCACCCTCGATTAATGTGATGAACTTATATCATCATTAAAACTTGAATTTGTTTATCGAATTTCACCTCGTGTTTGCTGCACTACATCAGAAACAGAAATGAGAAATAAAATTGCAGTTACTCAAACTATACCTGACAAAACTAGAAATAGTTTTGAATTCAGCACTAAGTACAACTAGAATCACCATGTATTTTTTCAGAAATAGAAAAAAAGCTTTTTTGTAGAACAGTGTAATCTGTTCAAATTTAGTGAAAGGTAGACATTCAGAATACATTTCATATGGCAGGCCTGTTTATGGTGGTAGATAACTGACTGCGGCAATCAACACAGCAATTTGAAGTTTCACTAACTTAAGTACAAGGCAAGCTGCAGTTCCTTTAGATCTTATAAACATTCGTCATACACTTGTTTCAATACGGGAGAAAGTGTAATGAATATGGCAGATGTTAAAAAATGCATCATCAGATATTCAAGATTACGGTGACAGGTCTTCATGGATACATTAAAAGCAAATGTGACATGTTGAGACAAACTTTTGGAAAGGAGTAAACCTCAAACTGTTTAACACTGAGAATGACAAAAGCTTCTGAGTGCCACCAACCCTTACTGGTCAGAACTCTAGGACACACCATTTCACGCCATTCACAAACGCCATAATGTGCAAGGAAACTACAGACATAATCAAGTGGAATGATACATTGAAGTGCTATCATCATTTGATTCAGTGCAGTCTAGAAAATAATCAATTTCTACTCATCTTTCAATTTCATTACCTTCGGACTCTGCTATAAAACTCATTACAGGTGTTCTATGTATTCCATTACTTCCCTGTCGAACAATTTAAGCCCCATTTCAGTACCTGTATCATGACCTGCACACAACCAAGCTCTCTAGATATAGGGACACACAATAATCAGCTCAGATTCCTCAGCATACGTTTTGGTATCACATCACTGTCACATGCAACTTAAGTGAGCATTTGTGGTACTCTCAGGCAAAATAGGTGTGAAAAACTAGTGGTCAAATTTACTGCTGACAGTTCTATGTATACAGTAATAAAATCAACAGAGTTCCAAGCTTAATTTCTACAGTATAATCTCTGTTGAAAAGAAAATCAACTAAATTTCGAAGCTGCATTTCATAGTGGTTTATTTGACAGATTCCACAGTTCTAGTGTTACGGTTTCAGTCAACCATGTAGAACTGAGAGCTGCTCAAGTTTATTCTTTATAACCTTGTAGTTGCAAAAATGCCCATGTGTGCGCACACGGGTGTGCCACTGTTATCAGTAAGTTGCAACTGGTATTCACGTAACTATGTTTAAGCAAAAAGGTTACTTACTTTCAGAATGGCTCAAATATATATAACACCACCTCCATCTACCCTTGTAGCTGCCTTAACATTATGGCATTTGTAATCATGAAAAATTAATGTTGCCTTCTAATGATTTGACATTAAGGGTGCTGGCATCTAGAGGCATCCTGATCTGTCATAACTGTTTACAAATTTTTGTATTACCTGTTACGGAGTATGACCACATTCATTACACTCTAATACTGTAACAAACAAGTAATGAATGATGTCGGACCTACAGAAATCTAATCTTTAGTGCAACTGAAAAATTTTGCAAGTAAAATGTTTATGCCAGACAAAGATCCAATGCAAAGCGAACCCTCAAAATTCAAAACACTGCTAGCTCTCCATGGCTATTCATAGATAACAATGCTAAGAAACTGCACACATAGAAGCTCTTAGGCAAATTTTTAAGTGTTTGTGCATTCACAACAATTTTTATGCCCCTGGCCTATTTTTGAACCTAGGGAACAGAAACTGATAGCTTTCAGACAGAAGTCTTGGGACCATACTTCTAACATATTACAATCTCAAGAGATTTAGAGAAAATGATTTTTTGCTTTCTGACCATAAGACTCAAAACATAGAAACCTGCTTTGTTGTCAGAAGTTGAAATCATTTCAGTGAAGATTGTTCCCTGCTCTACAATCTGGGACAAAACCTTACAATTATGAACCTCTCTTTCCCAATAGCAGCAGGTGTAGATTTACACAGTACAGAACTAGTAAACCACATACATTTGGCAGTTAGTACATGTGGACACCAAATACATGCTGAACAGATTTCAATACCTGGGAAAGAATGAACATTCAAACCCTTTCCAAGCTTATGGCACCATTCCTTAGAAGCTTAAGGAATTTGAAAACAGCCATTTTTTCACGTCTTGATACCTGGCCAATATACTGAATAGTTAAGGTGTAAGTCTAGTGGGTACAATGAACAACTCAAAAAGAAGAGATAACCACATCAATATGAAATTCAAAACTGCCACAATGAAGCATGTAGACATAACCTTGCCCACTTATGAAGCCAAGAAAAATTTCCTGTTTTCACTACACTACATCTACATGTTCATGTAAGATTGGGAATGATTTGAAATTTCTTCCAGAAACTGAAGAATTTGACGATAAAAATAAATATAGAATTGATATCTGGGTCAGATGGCTTCCAAATTTTCAGAGAAAGCAGCATCTGGGAGGTATAAAAAAAGTTTTTTACATTAGAATTTCCCAGGATAAGTGTGTGGGTTCTTTACAGAGCTGTTAAAGTGAAGTTATGAACTGTGAACGGTTTCTGCAGAATCTCAGTTGAGCAATAAGGCAAATGGAAAACAGGTGTCAAAACGGAGGTAACGGAGGATTAACTAACACTAACTACATACATTAAGGGTATATCCAGCACCTTATTGAAGCTAAGAGTAACAAATGCTCTTTAACGAAGCTGGTCACATCACTGCCGCATTCAGATACTTCTGTATTTGAGAAGAGTAACTTTAGCATAAAGAACATTTGCCACTCAGGTTGAACAATTTATCACTGGAACAAGTGCTGACTGTGTCTGTCCAAGCATTACACACGCAAGACCCTTTTACTCCAGTATACTGAAGCACAGCTGCAACAGACAACTGCAGTAGGACTTGAAAGGGAGTCATAGTTACTCTGCTTCTTATCCACTGAAAGTAGCACGTATTTATCTTAGTATGCAATATCCTGTAGCAACCACAATCTTCTCTGTAGACTCATGTCAGCTGCTGAAGATAGCTATTGGTTGGCTATTTAAAATTGTGTATTGGAGGCAAATTTGGAAAAGTATGATATCTGCTATATCCGTGAGTAGCCGGATACTGGTGCACATGTCAGAAAAACAGGAGAGAAATAATGACGATGAAGGTTGGGAGACGGCCCGTGGACAGGACTCAAAACCCAAGCTAGAGTGTAGCAACAGGTCTGATCCAACACAACAAAAGTAGGTCAATAGCAACCTATGCAACAACGAAGGGCAACAAGCTTTCGACACAACCCTGTCAATAGGTCAAGTACAAGCCATAATACAAATTGAGACCAAAGAGGAAAACCAACGCCAAAGAGAAGTCTTTGATGAGTAGTCATTAGTATGGTGGAAATAGGAATGAATGCTGTCAGACAAAGTACAAGACTGACACAGAGGCTGAGATGCGGCAGTATTTGTGCTGGCCACAAGGAAGACTACTGGCAGGTGTATTCATGTGATGAGACTGGTGTACTCACTAGGTGAGCACAGCACTGTGGCAAGACTGTCCTCTATCATCCATCAAGGTCTATTTGCTTCGGTGGGCATTCCACTTTTGCACAGCCCAATACCAAAGCTTTTGCCTGTGGTTCTCTATGAGGGGACTTCAAAAAGTGATTTACATATTATGGCAGTACAAGTAATTTAATGCTGCACTAAACTGTCTTCTGAACATAGTCACAAAGTCTCCGTAAACGATAGAAAGTTCTAAATCTCACTTCCATTACCACAGAAATAATCTCGTCACAGAGCCAGTCAAGAACTGCTGTGCAAATGACTTACTCATTGGAAAATCTCTTTCCCCAGATGTCCTCTTAGCTTGTTTGAAAGATGGAAATCCATGGTTGCGAGATATCCCTCCCTGATCAGCATCACCTACGTATATGCGGCCTTTATTAAGCTGCTGGCACCATTTCACTACTGCTGGACAAAACTGTATTAGACCAGTGTACTGGCAGAATTTCACAGTGAATCTGTCCATTTTAGACATTTTGCCCCCAACAACCTTACTGTTCTGCATACTTCAACTAAGTTTCCAGTCGTTACGCCACTTTGCCTGCACACTTGATGAAACTCTGAACATTGAAATTTTACTATCTTCTGATGATATGACACTTGTTGTGCAATATTTTTCACTTGGGATGATGTGTGTAGCTTTTTTTGAAGGCCCTACATAATCCCTCTGCAAACCAGGGCCTTCTTAGTTTCATTAACTTAAGTTTAGATTTCACCTATTTGCAACAAATAGAAAATGAAGGCATTACAGTATGGGATTTGATTGTAACTGCAATTCTCCTTTGCACGTATTTGGTGCACAGTGTTTTTGAACTAAGGGCACTGACATTTCGGGTTAAGTAAGGATGATAAGCTGGGGCTCTATGGGGCTGTTATGGAACACACATTCTATTATTTTTAGAACAGCAAGTAGAGTGCAACAATAATTCACATAAATTTGTATAGCAAAACACATACAATTTTAGAGAATAATTAAACAAAAATTTATTATCAGTTACCTAGATTTAACAGTGGATTATTTACACTATCCGATGTTTAGCTCTCAACAGGCATCACCTTAAGATTGTTATCTACAATAACTTGTTCATAAGGAAAACAAAATTAATGAATTTTGGTTACGAACCTCAATAAGAAAAATGCATGCTTCATGAAGATAAATTCTTTGCTATTAAACTCTAATAGAAACAATCTTATACATGCCAAGCATACTAATCAATGTTGTAAATAGGAAAATAGAAAAATACTGCAAAGCCATACTACATTACGTACACTACACAAATGACACCAACTACATGAACCACAAAGAATATTAAGTAAAAGGAGATTCTCTTCCTGGATTAACAACCTACTGCATCAGCAAAAATACTAAACTAGAATTGTGTAAGTATGCAGACTTCTTTATATCAGTATAACTACTACTGACCCAAAGCTACTTCCCAAAAATTAAGTAACTCCATTACTTTTTTCCCCTTTGCATCTCTCTGACCTTCGCCTCAGTTCAGAGGCGATGCTCTTATTCAAGTCATTATATTAATGCACTAAATGCACATCATTAAATTATGAAAAAAATGGAATGTACCTGGCACGAAAGTTATTGCCCTGTACAATCAAACATTCTTATGTGTTGACTTCGACAGCCGGCCTGCCACCCTTCCTCTCTCAACCACAGTGAAGCATGACAACTTATTGTCTAGGATAAAGCATTAGTGCAAGACTTTTCACCTAAAATCTTTGTTCATAGGAGAGTTATAGCATATCTAAGTGAGAATGAACTATTAACTTTTATTTTCCTTATGTTCTATCCCATGTAATCCCATAACTACTATGAGTACTGCAGTTACTGAGACATTACTTCAAAAGCTGCAGGAGATTGTGTACTTGGAAACTATTAGTAAAAAGAAACAAACAAACAAACGAATTTTGAGGCGCTTACATTTTCTGCGGCAGTGACCTTATCACTAAGTTATTGTAAAAAACCTGCAAGTGTTTAGCTCAGCAAGACAAAGGAAAGCATGGAAAACCAATATAATTGCAAGTGTGTAATGAAAAGAGTATAGTCAACGACTCCTCAGGTAATTGAGGCACTGAGTCATTGATATGTACACAAACAAGACTGAACTCTCATTTTCTCTGTACGAATTTTTAATAGTATGCTATCAGGTGTTCTGAGGTTTTTTCCCCATTTTATACACAAAATTTTGAAGACTAACTCAGCCATCATCTTTAAGTGCTGCGAGTTTTGCCCGTTATATATACTTCCTGCCTGAACAATTCACAGCACCAGAAGACTGCTGGGTCGGTCTTCTAAATATTGCACATAAAATGGAAACAACAACTCAGCAGTATACCTGGAAGCGCACTCTTAAGACAGAATGTTGCTAGCTTTCAGGAAAGTACTCTTTCAAAGCTACACCCACACCCCTACATTGCTCAATGTCCTTGGCCTCCCAATTATACGTCAGCACTGCAGCTCAACCGGCTGGCAAAGACAGGCCAATATAGCCAAGCAGGTCACATGTGCCAGCATATGCACGAGTGCTTTAGAGCTCTGAAGAAAGATTCATGCAAAAGGTAGCAAGATTTCCAGTCTCATCTGTGCACCTATCTACGACTCGGTGCCTCAACTCATTACTTGTTACAGTTACTCCTTCCATTATCTACATTCCACCAGATACTTTTGATTACCATAATTACGAGAAAGTATCTGAAAGTTACTTCCATTTAGAGATTAAAAGCAGAAAGAAGTTAACATTATATGATACAGGAAGCCGACATTAAATGCCTTTTAAAAATGAGAAGGGGAAAAGGCTTGCTGTGAACAAATGGAAGTGACAGTACGAAGAATTATTCCTGCATATGAAATGATTTTTCAGGAAATCAAGCAAAATGTCAACGGATGTGAAGACAAAAACAATTTTTCTTCTTTATTATTCCCACTTCTCTTATTTTGTTAGATCTGACTGCAACAACAAAATCTAAGCTGCCTACACCACTGTGTTTACCCATGCATTTACTAAGTCTAAATTTTTAATTTGTTTACACTGAGAAAGTTGAGATTTACTACCTTAACATTTCAAAACAATTATTAGCAAGTTGCATACTGATCTTTTCCTGTAATAATTAAACAATACAATGAACTATTCTATTTAAAAATTATTGCTTTATAAATTGATTTTTCTGGTAATATTTCTGGTTGTTGTGGCATTGCTGCTACAATTACGTCAGGCGATAAATTTTGTGAAGTTCAAATTCTCAAACTTAATTTTCGCTGTTAAACTTAATTCCTACGGCTCAAAAATTTAATTAAATCTCAATGTTTTATTTACTTCCTTAAAGGATGACAAAAGGTGTATTATGCGACAGAAGTACTCATCCAAGCAGTGGTCAAGCAGAAGTCTATTAACCATTTGAAACAGCAAACACTGAAACCCAGTGATCATGCACACTTTACCTGAGTAAAATGTAACTGTTGTATATTCGAGGGAAGTGGACCATTTGGTGCTGTCGCAGGTATCACCTTCCCATCAGTAATCTGAGCAAGCTGTAATTGAAACGAATGGCACAAAATGTTGCGAAGCAAATCAAAATGCAATTCCGCTACATGCCTATGGGAACTGGCTACTTACTACACTTAACACTGCTACTTCGAATATACTTTTCTAAAAGCCATTTACTAAGAGTTCTATGTTAGATCACAAGCAAAATTTATGTTTAATACAAGAAAAACTAGAAATATTATGTTCAAAGGTATTCTAATATGTGCTACCTAGCACTATATTATATGCAGTAATTCACTGTCAGTATTATTAAATTCTTAATTACACTGGTCTTGAAATCCCATTTAACAAAGCAGCAACAAAATACTTTTCTTATACTTTACTGTTCTACTGATCTTTGTATACCCACTTTCCAAAGTTAATACTATTCAATTACACTACTACATTGTTTGAGTACTCAGTTATCTCAAGAGAAGTTCTACTATTCCTGCATCATGCCTGGTGAAGGAAAGACTTGTGCTACAAATCTTAGCATACGTTTTTAATGCATTTTAATTTTGGATTTTTAGTTCAGTGATTAACATTGCACAAGAACATGGCTTTTAAAAATGTATATTTCTGAACATAACTATTACAGGATACCATATATCTGACTACAGGGCATAGGAACATCAGCACTAAAATTATGTGAATTTTCCCAAAATGAGTTGCTTCTATGATACTATTCTGGGGGAAGCATAGCATAGAAAACTACACATGGTGAAACTGTACTACCACTGTTAATATGTAAAAAGGAATATTTAAGGTATATACTTACCAATTTATTGAATGCCGATAAATCTTCTTCCTTTTTTGTATTTGAATTCACAGTCGCATTCTGGCTTTCCGTTGAATTTATTCCTTGCCTTATTTTTGCTTCTAGTTCTTCAACACTATGAATTTTCCCAGTCACTTCTGAAACAGAATGTTTAATTTAATAAGTAGTTTACATATGCATCAAGGAAAGGGATAAGCATTCTTATTCTCTCTATTATTTCACATCAATGATCAGGCTCTCCAATACCTTCAGTAACATTCATTTACAAAGAACCAAGACAGAATAAGGCTTATCATGTAAATGCTGCCCAATAATAAATAAAATACAGCGAAGGCAACTACTCACCTATGGTGGGTTGATGCGTGGAACACAGAAACATAATGGAGGTCCAAAAGTAAAAAGTAAGTGGCCTTCGCCATATTGCTGTGGTGGATAAAAAGTAAAGCGCGATTGACAGCCCATGCATCTTTCACTAAAATGGCTGATAAATCAGGCGGCAAACCCAAGCTGGAATGTAAATGGTTAAAAAAAGGGCATTCCAGCAGGAAGTGGCAGACAGTTAAAATTTGTGTGCAATGTGGACAAAGTGGATAGTGCCACTGAACAAATGATGGCTAAAATGGCAGTGCCCAATATGCAGGTGAGTTAAAATAATCTCCTCCTGGTGGGAGGGCCAACTGAAGCTTTTCCAAGCCACTGGAAGAGGCTTAATAAACCGAAGCTTGTTCCTGCAAAGGGAGGACCATAGGCGATGCCAAAGGGACACCACTACCTGACAAGACAGAGATCAGAAGGAATGTAGGTACTCATGGGCTGAGGTATGAAGACTGCAGCCTTGGCAGCAGGGTCAGCAGCCTCCTTTCCTGGCATACCGACATGACCTGGTAACCACAGAAACATGACACTGGCTCCACAAACAGAAAGCAAGTGACAGGTTTCCTGGATCCACTGCACTAAGGGATAGACAGTGTACAGCACACAAACTTTGAAGGGTACTGAGCAAGTCTGAGAAGAGGGGACAATTGGAAAGGCTGTGTTGCTGGATGTACTCCATGGCGTGCTACAAGGCGAAAAGCTCGGCTGTACTACGGAGTGTGCCGGAAGCAGATATCGAATGACATGGGTGCCAATGACGAAGGCACACCCAACCCCATGGTCAGTCCAAGAGCCATCAATGAATGTAAAGGTATTATCTCTAAGTTCCATGCGAAGGCTGTGAAACTGGAGGCGATAAACCAAGGCTGGAGTAGTGTCCTTAGAAAGTGAGTGAAGATCAAGGTTAACATGGGCCACTTCACAAAGCCAAGGTGGTGAAGGGTTCACACCCACTGGGCAAGTTGCAGGTAGTGTGAAGTTAAGCCGCCACAGTAAGTGGCAAAAGTGAACTCCAGGAGGTAACAGAAAGGGGACGAGCACCATACTGACGATCAAAGGAATCGTCAAAGAAGGAGGCATAGGATGGGTGGCTATGCATGGCAGACAAATGGTATGCATACCTGCTGAGGAGAAACTCACGGCAGTAGGACAGTGGTAGTTCAACAGCTTCAGCATACAGACTCTCAACTGGGCTGGTGTAAAAGGCACCCATGGCCAAACAGATGCCATGATGGTGAATAGTGTTGAGACGGTGTAAGATGGATGGGGATGCAGACACATAAACAAAGCACCCATAGTCGAGTTTAAAACAGACAAGGAACTAGTACAAACGGAGGAGGATGGTTCGATCAGCACCCAAGGAAGTACCAGTGAGGACATGAAGGAGACTGAGGAACCATGTACAACGGACTGCCAGGTAAGATACATGGGAGGACCAAGAGTTTCCTACTCAGCACGAGACCCATAAACATTTTAGTTTCAACGAACGGAAGCACAACAGGCCCAAGATGTAGAGGTGGTGGGAGAAACCATTTGTGCCGCCAGAAATTTGTACAGTCAGTTTTGTCAGTGGAAGAGCGAAAGCCACTGTCAATGTTCCCGGAGTAAAGACGATCAAGACAGCGCTGAAGATGCTGCTCAGTGAGACAGGTCCATGGAAACTGCAACAGATGGCAGAATCCGTCAACAAAAAGAGAGCCGGAGACGGTCTCAGAGGGAGACAGGCCATTACAGGGTTAATGGCGATAAAGCGGACGAATCTCAGCACGGAACCCTGAGGCACACCATTTTCCTCGATAAAGGTGTCTGACAAGACAAAGCCCACACACACCCTGAGAACTCAGATCTTGTAAAAATGATTGAAGAAAACAGGGCAGGCACCCACAGAAGCCCCACATGTAAGAAGTATGGAGGATACCAGTTCTCCAGCAGGTGTCATAGGCCTTCTCCAAATTGAACACCACTGCCACAGTCTGGGATTTCGCAGAAAACCATTCACGACATGGGTGGACAAAGTAACGAGACGCTCAACTGCAGAACGCCGTGCACAAAATTCACACTGTGCATTCATCAGTAAATGGTGAGACTCTAGCCAGCACACCAGCCGGGCATGAACCATACATTCCATCACCTTGGAAACACAGCTGGTCAGAGAGATGGGGCAGTAGCTAGAAGTATGGTTTTTGTCCTAACCAGACTTAGGTATGGGTATGATGGTGGCTTCATGTCAGTGTCCGGGAAACGTGCCCTCTGCCCAAATGTGGTTGTACGTGTTAAGCAGAAAGTGCTTGCCTGCGAGAGAAAGATGCTGCAACATCTGAACGTAGATGGCATCTTGCCCTGGGGCAGAGGATCAGGATGAACTGAGAGCACGATTAGCTACCTCACAGTAAAGGCGGCATTGTAGCACTCACAATGTGAAGAAGAGAAGGGTATCGCCCGAGCCTCCTCTGCCGTTTCCAATAGAGGAAGGCAGGGTGATAGTAGGAACAGCTCGAAACTTCGGCAAAATGGCGGCCCAAGGCGTTGGAGATAGTGTGGTAGGACCGCTGCTATTTTCTACATACATAAATGATCTGGCAGGTAGGGTGAGTAGCAGTCTGCAGCTGCTTGAAGATGATGCTGTAGTGTATGGGAAGAAGTCTAAGATAACTGACTGCAGTATCATACAATGTGACGATTTCTAGTTGGTGTGATGTAGGGCAGCATGCTCTGGAAGTAGAAGAATGTAAGTCAACAGTTTTGCTGCTGTGGGGATGTATAAATATGCTAGTACACCATTCCCAGGTGTTGTGGTCATGTATACACATGTCGCTTTGATTTTCCTACACTGTTATGGACATCTGGATGCGTCCTGAGCCACCAACCTCTTGTTGCTGCGGATGAGTTACTTCCACATCTCTGTGAATAAAAAAAGCTTCCAGTATTTATCACACAACATATGTGCCTCATTGAATGCTATTACCTGCAGAAAACCTTGTTTCGATATCTTCAGTTGTTTATAAGATACGGCAATTACTATAACCACAATTTGCGATGCGCAAGGATGTGAATGAGCATGTATCATGCTATCATACTTCAGATGTAAAACCCAGTAACTTGTGAAGAAAATGACAGTTCAGCTCTCAATTTTAAATAAAATTTTGGTATCTGGTCTACAGTTCATTCACTGCAAAGTACACAAGCTAAAAACAACCATATGTGAAAATTCTGAGCGATGTTTTACTTAATTTGATTCAAGGGCTGTATGACAATGAGAAGAAACTCAGTTCTCTCTCAAGTGAAGATTCGATACTCTAAGATATACAAAAACAATTATTTTTTAACCTAATATTTTTCAAAAAACCGGGTAATCGTTTATCACTTGGAACACTGTCTCTCAGCACAGGCACCAGCATTTGGTGAGCAGCACAGATTACAAAGAGCTTGTCTGTAGCAGCGGAAAGGTTAAAGCAGATAAGTAGGAAAAACACACCCATAACATTAGAATACAGCATTAGAATTGTGCTACTTGACACTGTCACACAGATTAAATATCTACGTGTCACATTGCAAAGGAGTATGAAATGGAAGAAGGATGAAGGACTGTAGCAGGTAAGACGGTCAACTTCGTTTTACTGGGAGAATTTTAGTGAAGTGTGATGCATTTGTAAAGGAAACCGTATACAGGACATTAGCGTGACCCACTCTTAAGTACTGCTTAAGTGTTTGGGATCAACACCAGGTCGGATTATAAGAAGACCTCTAACCTGTTCAGAGATGGGCTGCTAGATCTGTTACTGCCAAGTTCAAACAACATGCAAGTATTATGAGATGCTTCGGCAACTCAAATGAGAATCCCTGGAGCGAAGGTGACAGATCTTTCTGAGGAACACTGTTGAAAAAGGATTTAGATACTGCAGAATGATTCTATTGCCATCAACATACATTTCACATAACAACAACAAAGGCAAGACGTGAGAAATTAGAGCTAATATGGAGGCATTTCGACAGTAATTTTCCTCTCACTCTATGTGTGGGTGGAACAGGAAAGGAAATGACTAGTAGTGGTACAGGTTACCCTCTGCCACACAGCATACGGTGACTTGCCAACTATGGAAGGATATATGCGAGTGGTTTCCTTTCCCTTATTTTACTTACTGGGACACACACACCTCCCTCCATTATTTAAACAATTAATATTATGAGTTTAGATTAACCAATGTGGAGACAGGAAATCATGGGAACAACTGAAATAGCACATTGCTTCACTGCAATTTGCATTTATTGTAACAATTTATAAGAGATCAAGAAAATGTCACATTATACTTGACAGATAGTATCACTAGAACAATAATAAACACCTGATTCAGTTTTCTGCACTTTAATTAACGTTCAACAGGGGAACACTAAGTTCTCGCATAAATATGCGCTTGGGCACGTTAAAGAACTGGTTATGGAACAGTCCCTTATAACATTAAGGCGTAGGGAGAAAATAATTAGCAAGTTTACACATTGACTATATATATATATATATATATATATATATATATATAATGATGTGACTTACCATACGAAAGCGCTGGCAGGTCGATAGAAACACAAACAGACACATACATACACACAAAATTCAAGCTTTCGCAACAGACTGTTGCCTCATCAGGAAAGAGGAAAGGAGAGGGAAAGACGAAAGGAAGTGGGTTTTAAGGGACAGGGTAAGGAGTCGTTCCAATCCCAGGAGTGCAAAGACTTACCTGGGGGAAAAAAAGGACGGGTATACACTCACGCACACACACACACACACACACACACACACACATACAGACACAAGCAGACGTATTTTATATATATATATATAGACACACACACACACACACACACACACACACACACACACACACACACACACACACACACACACACTAAGTTGATGTGACTTACCAAACGAAAGCGCTGGCACGTCGATAGACACACAAACAAACACAAACATACACACAAAATTCAAGCTTTCGCAACAAACTGTTGCCTCATCAGGAAAGAGGGAAGGAGGGAAGGAGAGGGAAAGACGAAAGGATGTAGGTTTTAAGGGAGAGGGTAAGGAGTCATTCCAATCCCGGGAGCAGAAAGACTTACTTTAGGGGGAAAGAAGGGGTATACACACGCGCGCGAAAATGGTTTATCAGTATGTACAACAGCTGTTCCATAGTTCCTATCACCTTGTACACCAATTGCAAAAGTGCGATAAGAAATAATGTCTCTGTCATAGTACGATTCCAATCCAAGTAATGCTTTATCACTATCTCGTACTATGGCAAGTGTTAACCATGAATTACCAGGAACAACTTCTGTAGTAGTACACGAAAAGTTGATCTTGCATCCAACAAATGTGATAGGTCCAGTCAGTAGCTCCTCTTGAGAAACATTGTTAGGAACAAAACTGAAGGTGTCCACTGTCTTGTAAACTGGAAGTCTGCTCCTTCTTTTATATGCTCTCCTGCAGTACGGCATGGCTGTGTGCTCGGTGCGGCTGCCTCGAGTCGAATGAGCCTGCAGCTGCCTCGGGAGCGCCCACTTCCGCTCCCGAGGCAGCTGCAGGCTCATTCGACTCTAGGCAGCCGCACGGAGCACACAGCCATGCTTTATTCGAGGATGATGTGAACATACACAAATTCAATCATCTTACTACACATTGATCGTGCCAAAAGCCGAGAAGCGATTCTTCTTCAGGCTCATTCGACTCGAGGCAGCCGCACTGAGCACACAGCCATGCCGTACCGCAGGAGAGCGTATAGAAGAAGGAGCAGACTTCCAGTTTACAAGACAGTGGACACCTTCAGTTTTGTTCCTAACCATGTTTCTCAAGAGGAGCTACTGACTGGACCTATCACATTTGTTGGATGCAAGATCAACTTTTCTTGTACTACTACAGAAGTTGTTCCTGGTAATGCATGGTTAACACTTGCCATAGTACGAGGTAGTGATAAAGCATTACTTGGATTGGAATCTTACTATGACAGAGACATTATTTCTTATCGCACTTTTGCAATTGGTGTACAAGGTGATAGGAACTATGGAACAGCTGTTGTACATACTGATAAACCATTTTCATTGTATACAAGGAACAGAAGACGTGTTAATGCTAATGAAAGAATCAATGTTTGGGCCAAGACTGATGGTCCTTTAGCAAGTTATCTTAAAGTACAAGGTGACATTACTGTATATTATCACTGTTAATAAAGAGAACCATCCTTATCTATCCCGTGAGATTTTTTTTTTAAAAAATAAAAACACTAACTCAGCTACTGAAGCATCTGTCTCTTCTGTGGGTTGCAGGGGTTACGACCTCTGGGGAGGTGGGTGGGTTTCATTCATGGCTGTGTGACTTAGCCTGCTGCGCTCGGCGTGTGACGTAGCCAGGGCTGTACAGCGAGCGCCACGCCAGGCGGGTGACCTTGAGTGTGCGAGAGCGGCGCGCGCGCGCACACACACACACACACACACACACACACACACACACACACACACACACATCCATCGGCACATACACAGACACAAGCAGACATTTGTAAAGGCAAAGAGTATTTGCCGCTGCTCATACCTCACCTGTCTTTCAAGAACATCTTTGCCTCTGTACTTCCGCCTCGACTGACATCTCTGCTCCAAAGGTCCCAGGACGCTTCCCTGGAGAACACCTCATATCACTTCAGTTTTACTCAATGATTTGCCATCTATTACTACGAACTGCGACCTTCCTGACAGGAAATCACGAATCCAGTCGCACAACTGAGGCCCGCAGCTTGATTAGAAGTCGCTTGTGAGGAATGGTGTCAAAAGCTTTCAGGAAATCTAGAAATACGGAATCAACTTGAGATCTCCTGTCGATAGCGGCCATTACTTCGTGCGAATAAAGAGCTAGCTGCACTGCACAAGAACGATGTTTTCTGAAACCATGCTGATTACGTATCAATAGATCGTTCCCTTCGAGGTGATTCATAATAATAAATACAGTATATGCTCCAAAACCCTACTGCAAACCGACGTCAATGATATAGGTTTGTAGTTAGATGGATTACTCCTACTGCCCTTCTTAAACACTGGTGCGACCTGCGCAATTTTCCAATCTGTAGGTACAGATCTATCGGTGAGTGAGCGGTTGTATATGATTGCTAAGTGGGGAGATATTGTATCAGCGTAATCTGAAAGGAACCTAATTGGTATACAATCTGGACCTGAAGACTTGCCCGTATCAAGCAATCTGAGTTGCTTCGCAACCCCTAACGTATCTACTTCAAAGAAACTCATGCTAGCAGCTGTTCGTGTTTCAAATTCTGGAATATTCCATTTGTCTTCCCTGATGAAGGAATTTCGGGAAACTGTGTTCAATAACTATGCTTTAGTGGCACAGTCACCGGTAACAGTACCATCGGCACTGCGCAGCGAAGGTATTGACTGCGTCTTGCCGCTTGTGTACTTTACATACGACCAGAATTTCTTCGGATTTTCTACCAAATTTCGAGACTGTTTCGTTGTGGAACCTATTAAAGGCATCTCACATTGAAGTCCGTGCCAAATTTCGCGCGTCTGTAAATTTTAGCCAATCTTCGGGATTTCGTGTTCTTCTGAACTTCGCATGCTTTTTCCGTTGCCTCTGCAACAGCGTTCGGACCTGTTTTGTGTACCATGGCGGATCAGTTCCATCTCTTACCAATTTATGAGGTATGAATCCCTCAATTGCTGTTGCTACTATATCTTTGAATTTGAGCCACATCTCGTCTACATTTGCATAGTCAGTTCGGAAGCTATCAGATAGATTATATAATGTTAAGACATATTTAGAAACCAGGTTTTAAATTGTAGGACATTTCCAGGTGCAGATGAGGACTCTGACCACAATCTCTTGGTTATGAAATGTAGATTAAAACTGAAGAAACTGCAAAATGGTGGGAATTTAAGGAGATGGGACATGGATAAACTGACTAAACCAGAGGTTGTACAGAGTTTCAGGGAGAGCATAAGGAAACAATTGAGAAAAATGGGGGAAAGAAATACAGGAGAAGAAGAATGGGTAGCTTTAAGGGATGAAGTAGTGAAGGCAGCAGAGGATCAAGTAGTAAAAAGATCGAGGGCTACTAGAAATCCTTGGGTAACAGAATTTAATTGATGAAAGGAGAAAATATAAAAATGCAGTAAATGAAGCAGGCAAAAAGGAATACAAACTCCTCAAAAACGAGGTCGACAGGACGTGCAAAATGGCTAAGCAGGGATGGCTAGAGGACAAATGTAAGGATGTAGAGGCTTATCTCACTAGGGGTAAGATAGATACTGCCTACAATAAAATCAAAGAGACCTTTGGAGAAAAAGAGAACCACTTGTATGAATATCAAGAGCTCAGATGGAAACCCAATTCTAAGCAAAGATGGGAAAGCAGAAAGGTGGAAGGAGTATATAGAGGGACTACACAAGGGCAATGTACTTAAGGGCAATGTTATAGAAAAGGAAGAGGATGTAGATGAAGATGAAATGGGAGATATGATACTGCGTGAAGAATTTGATACAGCACTGAAAGACCTAAGTTGAAGAAACAAGGCCACGGGAGTAGACAACATTCCATTAGAGCTACTGACAGCCTTGGGAGAGCCAGGCCTGACAAAACTGTACCATCTGGTGAGCAAGATGTATGAGACAGGCGAATACCCTCAGACTTCAAGAAGAATATAATAATTACAATTCCAAAGAAAGCAGGCGCTGACAGATGTGAAAATGACCGAACTATCAGGTTAATAAGTCCCGGCTGCAAAATACTAACGCGAATTCTTTACAGACGAATCTAAAAACTGGTAGAAGCCGACCTCGGGGAGATCAGTTTTGATTCCGAAGAAATATTGGAACACAAGAGGCAATACTGACCCTACGACTTATCTTAAAAGCTAGATTAAGGAAATGCAAACCTACATTTCTAGCATATGTGGACTTAGAGAAAGCTTTGGACAATGTTGACTGGAATACTCTTTCAAATTCTAAAGGTGGCAGGGGTAAAATACAGGGAGCGAAAGGCTATTTACAATTTGTACAGAAACCAGATGGCAGTTGTAAGAGTCGAGGGGCATGAAAGGGAAGCAGTGTTTGGGAAGGGAGTGATAAGAGGGTTGTACACTATCCCCGATGTTATTCAATCTGTATATTGAGCAAGCAGTAAAGGAAAATAAGGAAAATTCGGAGCAGGAATTAAAATCCATGGAGAAGAAATTAAAACTTTGAGGTTCGCCGATGACATTTTAATTCTGTCAGAGACAGCAAAGGACCTGGAAGAGCAATTGAACGGAATTGACAGTGTCTTGAAAGGAGGGTATACAATGAACATCAACAAATGCAAAATGAGGATAATGGAATGTAGTCAAATTAACCCGGGTGATGCTGAGGGAATTTGATTAGGAAATGAGTCACTTGAAGTAGTAGATGCGTTTTGCTATTTGGGGAGCAAAATAACTGATGATGGACGAAGTAGAGAGGATGTAAAATATAGACTGGCAATGGCAAGGAAAGCGTTTCTGAAGAATAGAAATTTGTTAACATCAAGTATACATTTAAATGTCAGGAAGTAATTTCTGAAAATGTTTGTGGAGTGTAGCCATGTATGGAAGTGAAACATGGACGATAAATAGTTTAGACAAGAAGAAAATAGAAGCTTTCAAAATCTGGTGCTACAGAAGAATGCTGAAGATTAGATGGGTAGATCACATAACTAATGAGGTGGTACAGAATAGAATTGGGGAGAAGAGGAATTTGTGGCAGAACTTGACTAGAAGAAGGGATCGGCTGGTTGGACATGTTCTGAGGCATCAAGGGATCACGAATTTTAGTATTGGAGGGCAGCGCGGAGGGTAAAACTTGCAGAGGGAGATGAAGAGATGATTACACTCAGTAGATTCAGAAGGACGTAGGTTGCAGTAGGTACTGGGAGATGATGAAGCTTGCACAGGATAGAGTAGCATGGAGAGCTGCATCAAACTAGTCTTTGGACTGAAGACAACAACATATAAATACATATATATGCATGAGCACAATTAAAAACTGGTGGAAAAACAATAAATTGGAAATTGACAAAACTATACTCAAAGGAGCCGTACTCCATCTTAACAGCCCAAAAATGGCTACTTAATGGCTACCTAGAGTAACAAATTAAGAATAGCATTCTTATAGATTGACTAGAATACAGGAATAAACAGCACATACATGGTTTCTGACGGCCGACAAACTGTGTTGGGCTATTGAGCAGTGATTAATTTAAAATAGCCACAAATATGCTAACCAGGTTAGCGGTGTATTCAAATTCACCCATTAGTATCTTGTGAGTAACCACAGTTAATTAGAACCACTCTCCTTGAAGTCAAGTAACAATATATTTTAGAGATCAAGTCTAGAACAGCAAAAGTTGAAATGATGAAAATAAGTATCTTTTTACAGCATCCACATATTCAGGAGGCCATCTGGAAGTAGCAGTATACTCCTAACAGCAAATTTATGCAACTGAAACCCTTTAGAATCACTATCTGGCTCAGGAAAGAACATTGCTCTTACCAATCTGTTTTGTTGGCAGTATGTAATAATGATGGAAATTTCTGGATGGATCAATACATAAAGTAAGTGTAAGACGACGACACACCTATTGTGTATTGGTGTGTAGTGCATCACCATGTAACACGAAACGGTATCCCTGAGAGGAGGAGGAGGGGGGGGGGGGGGGGGGTCACGCATGCACATTCTGTTAAGTGTTCCTGTGTTCCACACAGCAGTCTACTGTGAGTGGTTGCCATTGCTTTATTTCACATTTTTTTGGCATTTGTTTTACATAATTTCTTTATAAGACAGAGCCTTTTTCCTACAAGCAAGTAATGGTTTGTGACAATGTGGGCCATTTCATTAAATACAACATTGTGGACCATTTCATTATATACTATCTTCAAACTTTATTTAAGATAGCATTAAAAAGTGAACTACATATCTTAGTGTTCCCTATAGTGGGCGTTACTAGATTTAAAAAAGAGAGAATTTGCAAATGTTTCCCTAGTTGCACGACTAACATCTTCAAAGTTACGTCATAACCAAAGTCTGTGAAACTGCACTAAGGAGGAACTAACTGCTCCTGAAAATTCATACTGAAGATTAATCTACTTAATTTCATCAAGTTGTCCATTTCTGTCTACCATCTTCTCTCAATGGAACTACACATGTCAAACTTATTTGTGACAGCATTAGTATAATAGCATCTCCTCATTTATTTTTAACACAGCGATATACTACTTTAAGTAAGAAATGTAACTAGCTTAAAATTATATTAGAGTTTATACACAGGAAACTTACCCAATTCTCTGATGTTAGAGGTCTTCGCACTTGCTGATGTATCACCTTGTGGCCTTCTCTGCAACATCTCAAGCAGTGATGACTTCTGTGTATTGTCAGAGTCTGTGCTGACATTAAGATTTTGTTGGGTAACTGTACTTTCAGCTGGTGATATAGGAGTGAAGTACGTGTTTGACTCACTCAAGGGTGGTATAACTATTGCCGGCTCAGTTATATCTGGAACAGGTATTGAACGTTTAGAACACAAAATATCACCTTCGATCATTTCACAGGGAAGAGCATATACAAATACACTTCAAAACTAGATTTCTGAATTACGGATGAAACTCATTCTTGATGACATTAGCTTAGGTACTTTAACTGATCAAATCAAGGTTGTAGCACAGACATTGATCATAAGCAGTGAATGTCACACTGAGTCATCCCGTCAGGCTTTAATGACTGACACATGGCAGTTAAAGCTTTTATTCCATTCATAAGATGTCCTCAGTGGCTCTCTGGGAAAATCACTCTCCTTCAAAATTTGGTGCAAAACTAAGTACTGATATAGCAATCTTCTAAGATTTCACAACAAAGATAAAGGAAATACAGGCACAAAAACTCAGCAAGGGGAGGATAAGGAGATGTGGGTGGCTTTGTATCTCACCAATCTTTAGCATGAACAGATTTTTCTGGGCCACTCCAACCAACTCTGGTACTGCAGAAACGTCTGGAAAACAAGGAAGTACTGAATGTCCCACTACTTGGTACTATTTTGGTCTACAGATCATTAACTGAATTGTTTTGCAGATATTCTAACACCAAATAAAAAAGCTTTTGCGTACTCTGCAACATGACAGTCCTGACCGTGTACTTAGGAGATTTGAAAACAGAAATTCTCTACAACACATACTTCGCTTCTGCCACCCACTTTATTGTAACTTTTTTGCACTGTCTTTTTTCCCTTTCCCTCTCCATTATTCCTACACTACAATACCCTCTCAGCTTGATATTTTTTACTACATTGTCACTCACCTTTTCAGGGTTTTTATATTCCCACACGATACCAACAATCAATTCTTCCATATCAATAAATTTCCCTTAAACCAGGATTACAAAAGTTTTGTATATGTACTTCTGTTTTAAGAACAGTCCATGAGATGTGTATTTTTACATATTTATGACACTGTCCATTTGAACAATGACCAGCACAATCAGAATTGATATGTCTTAGTCTACAGCGACTTTTTTGATTTTACCTCCTGGCAACCAATTTCAGTACACAGTACCACACTCAGGCCTTTATGTGGCGAAAAAATTGCAGAACACAATGATAACACTGTAAGAAATGTACAACTTTTTTTCTGTACATTGGGAATCATATGGTATAGTATACAATCTTGAAATGTTTATGCAGCCATTATGATTGCTTCCCAAATAGGTGTGTTAAATACTAAATGTCAATGCAGAGCCTTAAAAAGATGCAAATTGTGGCCTACAGTGGTAGAAGTGTCCGTAAGTACAGGTTTTTCATTCTAAAAAAAAAAAAAAAAAAAAAAAAAAAAAAAAAAAAAAAAAAAAAAAAAAAAAAAAAAAAAGCCAAAATAAGAGATACCTAAAACGTATTAAAATAGCACAAATTTTAAACTTAAGAAATTGCATGATTAAAAAAACAATAAAAGAGGCCCACTATTTTAAAGATAGAAAATGTGTGTAGTCATATTTACATCTACCATTTGCATACGGTTTGTAACACTAGAATTGTCAATCTGACCACTGATCTTTCAGTCAAGCAAATGGGGTTGGCATAAAAATGGGATAATCTATCACATTACTTGAATTAATCATACAATGCAAGACAGAATAATTTTGAAATATTGGATGAGACCACTAAGGGAACACTAACATCTTGGAGAAGTGGAAGTTTACAGGCCAGGTAAGTTACTCAATGATGAAACAGTAGAAGAGGAAAGAGCTAATGCCAGGACTGTTTACTAAATGGTTACAAGTTAACATCAGATTTACTGGATACACAGTTGATCCACAATTTATTGATCTTTTAGTCAATACCCTCCTCACAGCTTTTAATCTTTGAGTATACTTACTTAGATGATGTTGTCTTGTGACAGCCAGAGCGACAGCACCAGCAGCAGCGAGTACTGTTTGTATAAAGCGTTTATTTTGCATTTTGTTTACGACCTTCCACTAAGGAAGGGGTTCTATTTGTGTTTATCTGCTCTGCATAGTAACTAACAGTTCTTGATAAAACTTTACGTAGTTTTCGTGTTAGATTTCTTAGTGTTTTCTTGATCGTTTAGAACAGAAAGCGCCCTAAAACCGTCTTTTGTTTGTTTCGCGGCCGTTAGCCACTAGTCACCTGAATCAGCAGTTGTCTTGTGACAGCCAGAGCGACAGCACCAGCACCAGCAGCAGCGAGTAGTGTCTGTATAAAGCGTTTATTTTGCATTTTGTTTACGACCTTCCACTAAGGAAGGGGTTCTATTTGTGTTTATCTGCTCTGCATAGTAACTAACAGTTCTTGATAAAACTTTACGTAGTTTTCGTGTTAGATTTCTTAGTGTTTTCTTGATCGTTTAGAACAGAAAGCGCCCTAAAACCGTCTTTTGTTTGTTTCGCGGCCGTTAGCCACTAGTCACTTGAATCAGCAGTTGTCTTGTGACAGCCAGAGCGACAGCACCAGCAGCAGCGAGTACTGTTTGTATAAAGCGTTTTTGTACTTATTTGCTGCGCTTAGCTTTTAAATAGTTTTTCTGGGAAAACCTAGCGTAGTTTTCGCGTCTCGTATTTCAGTGAGTGTTTCTTGATTATCAGAGTAGCTCATCAGAAGATTATCTTGGGAATTTGTCACCGTATAGAGTAGGGTAAACATAGTCATGTGTAGGGGCTGTGGTTGTTGTGAGCGGACGCAAGGAGAATTGGCCACTCTTCGGGGGCAGGTGGAGGCTTTGTCTGTTAGGCTCATCGAGCTCGAGGCGCAGGCGTCGGCTCGTAGTGGCGTTGGGGCAACTGTGGTGAGACCTATGCCTACTTCGGTGGCCTTGGAATCACATGGAACCCCTGATGTCGCTGCGTCTTCCGGCAGTGAGCATCTTACCGGTCAGCCATCACTCCAGGGTGAATGGCGGACAGTGGTGGGCTCGCGCATGCCTGGCCGAAAGGCGAAGGTGGGATCTGGCCGCGTGGCAGCTGCCTTACCCCTTTCCAACAGGTACGGGGTGCTTCCTAGTGGTGATGACATCGTTTCCGAGCCACCACAGGGTGCCTCGCCTGTTGGGCCAGTGGCCGATTCTCCGGCAAGGTCCCGACAGTCACAGAGGGCGGGCCTATTAGTTATAGGGAGCTCCAATGTTAGGCGGGTTATGGAGCCCCTCAGGAAAATAGCGGGTAGGTCGGGGAAGAATGCCAGTGTGCACTCGGTGTGCTTGCCGGGGGGTCTCGTCCGTAATGTGGAGGAGGCCCTTCCGGCAGCTATTGAACGCACTGGGTGTGACCGGCTGCAGATAGTAGCACATGTCGGAACGAATGACGCCTGCCGCTTGGGTTCTGAGGCCATCCTTGGTTCCTTCCGGCGGCTGGCTGATTTGGTGAAGACAACCAGCATCGCACGCGGAGTGCAAGCTGAGCTTAATATCTGCAGCATAGTGCCCAGAGTCGATCGCGGTCCTCTGGTTTGGAGCCGTGTGGAGGGTCTAAACCAGAGGCTCAGACGACTCTGCGACTATAATGGTTGCAAATTCATCGACCTCCGTTATTGGGTGGAGAACTGTAGGGCCCCCCTAGACAGGTCAGGCGTGCACTACACACCGGAAGCAGCTACTAGGGTAGCAGAGTACGTGTGGCGTGCACACGGGGGTTTTTTAGGTTAGAGGGACACCCCCTTGGGCGAAACGATAAAATACCTGACGGCTTACCAGAGAGGACATTATCATCGTTGATAAAGAATGTCCGTCCTCAGAGACCAAAAACAGGAAAAGTTAACGTAATATTGGTAAACTGCAGGAGTATCCAGGGCAAGGTTCCTGAATTAGTATCTCTTATTGAAGGAAATAGTGCGCATATAGTATTAGGAACGGAAAGTTGGTTAAAACCGGAAGTGAACAGTAATGAAATCCTAGACACAGAATGGAATATATACCGCAAGGATAGGATAAACGCCAATGGTGGAGGAGTATTTATAGCAGTAAAGAATTCAATAATATCCAGTGAAGTTATTAGCGAATGCGAATGTGAAATAATCTGGGTTAAGTTAAGTATCAAAGGTGGGTCAGATATGATAGTCGGATGCTTCTATAGACCACCTGCATCAGCAACCGTAGTAGTTGAGCGCCTCAGAGAGAACCTGCAGAACGTCGTGAAGAAGTTTCGTGATCATACTATTGTAATAGGGGGAGACTTCAATCTACCAGGTATAGAATGGGATAGTCACACAATCAGAACTGGAGCCAGGGACAGAGACTCTTGTGACATTATCCTGACTGCCTTGTCCGAGAATTACTTCGAGCAGATAGTTAGAGAACCAACTCGTGAAGCTAACGTTTTAGACCTCATAGCAACAAATAGACCGGAACTTTTCGACTCCGTGAATGTAGAAGAGGGTATCAGTGATCATAAGTCAGTGGTTGCATCAATGACTACAAGTGTAATAAGAAATGCCGAGAAAGGAAGGAAAATATATTTGCTTAACAAGAGTGATAGGGCACAAATCGCAGAATATCTGAGTGACCACCATCAAACGTTCATTTCTGAGGAAGAGGATGTGGAACAAAAATGGAAAAATTCAGAAACATCGTCCAGTACGCCTTAGATAAGTTCGTACCGACTAAGGTCCAAAGCGAGGGGAAAGATCCACCGTGGTATAACAATCATGTACGAAAGGTACTACGGAATCAAAGAAAGCTTCATCATAGGTTTAAGAGTAGTCGAATCATAGCTGATAAGGAAAAGCTGAACGAAGCGAAAAAGAGCGTAAAGAGAGCAATGAGAGAAGCATTCAACGAATTCGAACATAAAACATTGGCAAACAATCTAAACAAGAACCCTAAAAAGTTTTGGTCATACGTAAAATCGGTAAGCGGATCTAAATCCCCTATTCAGTCACTCGTTGACCACGATGGAACCGAAACAGAGGACGACCGAAGAAAGGCAGAAATACTGAATTCAGTGTTCCGAAACTGTTTCACTGCGGAAAATCGTAACACGGTCCCTGACTTCAGCCGTCGCACGGACGCCAAAATGGAAAATATTGAAATAAACGATATCGGAATTGAAAAACAACTGCTATCACTTAGTAGCGGAAAAGCATCCGGACCAGACGAGATACCCTTAAGATTCTACAGTGATTATGCTAAAGAACTTGCCCCCTTTCTATCGGCAATTTATCGTAGATCGCTGGAAGAACGTAAAGTACCTAGCGACTGGAAGAAAGCGCAGGTCGTTCCCATTTTCAAGAAGGGTCATAAATCAGATGCGAATAATTATAGGCCTATTTCGCTTACGTCAATCTGTTGTAGAATAATGGAACATGTTTTGTGTTCTCGTATTATGACGTTCTTAGATAATACAAATCTCCTTCATCATAACCAACATGGATTCCGCAAACAGAGATCATGTGAAACTCAGCTCGCCCTATTTGCCCAAGAAATTCACAGTGCCGTAGACACTGGCGAGCAGATTGATGCCGTATTCCTGGACTTCAGGAAGGCATTTGATACGGTTCCGCACTTACGTTTAGTGAAAAAAATACGAGCTTACGGAATATCGGACCAGGTTTGTGATTGGATTCAGGATTTCCTAGAAGAAAGAACACAACATGTCATTCTTAACGGTTCAAAATCTGCAGATGTAGAGGTAATTTCGGGAGTACCGCAGGGAAGCGTGATAGGACCTTTATTGTTTACAATATACATAAATGACTTAGTTGACAACATCGATAGCTCCGTGAGGCTATTTGCAGATGACACGGTTGTCTACAAGAAAGTAGCAACATCAGAAGACTCGTACGTACTCCAGGAGGACCTGCAGAGGATTAATGCATGGTGCGACAGCTGGCAGCTTTCCCTAAACGTAGATAAATGTAATATAATGCGCATACATAGGGGCAGAAATCCATTCCAGTACGATTATGCCATAGGTGGTAAATCATTGGAGGCGGTAACGACCGTAAAATACTTAGGAGTTACTATCCGGAGCGATCTGAAGTGGAATGATCACATAAAACAAATAGTGGGAAAAGCAGGCGCCAGGTTGAGATTCATAGGAAGAATTCTAAGAAAATGTGACTCATCGACGAAAGAAGTAGCTTACAAAACGCTTGTTCGTCCGATTCTTGAGTATTGCTCATCAGTATGGGACCCTTACCAGGTTGGATTAATAGAAGAGATAGGCATGATCCAGCGAAAAGCAGCGCGATTCGTCATGGGGACATTTAGTCAGCGCGAGAGCGTTACGGAGATGCTGAACAAGCTCCAGTGGCGGACACTTCAAGAAAGGCGTTACGCAATACGGAGAGGTTTATTATCGAAATTACGAGAGAGCACATTCCGGGAAGAGATGGGCAACATATTACTACCGCCCACATATATCTCGCGTAATGATCATAACGAAAAGATCCGAGAAATTAGAGCAAATACGGAGACTTACAAGCAGTCGTTCTTTCCACGCACAATTCGTGAATGGAACAGGGAAGGGGGGATCAGATAGTGGTACAATAAGTACCCTCCGCCACACACCGTAAGGTGGCTCGCGGAGTATAGATGTAGATGTAGATGACTTACCGAACATAAGCGCTGGCAGGTCGATAGACACACAAACAAACACAAACATACACACAAAATTCTAGCTTTCGCAACAAACGGTTGCTTCGTCAGGAAAGAGGGAAAGACGAAAGGAAGTGGGTTTTAAAGGAGAGGATAAGGAGTCATTCCAATCCCGGGAGCGGAAAGACTTACCTTAGGGGGAAAAAAGGACGGGTATACACTCGCGCGCACACACACGCACATATCCATCCACACATATACAGACACAAGCAGACATATTTAAAGACAAAGAGTTTGGGGCTCTTTGTCTTTAAATATGTCTGCTTGTGTCTGTATATGTGTGGATGGATATGAGCGTGTGCGCGCGCGCGCGCGCATACCCGTCCTTTTTTCCCCCTAAGGTAAGTCTTTCCACTCCCGGGATTGGAATGACTCCTTACCCTCTCCCTTAAAACCCACTTCCTTTCGTCTTTCCCTCTCCTTCCCTCTTTCCTGATGAAGCAACCGTTTGTTGCGAAAGCTAGAATTTTGTGTGTATGTTTGTTTGTGTGTCTATCTACCTGCCAGCACTTACGTTCGGTAAGTCACATCATCTTTGTTTTTAAGTATACTTACATAGTTTCATTTGTTTCTCCTAGCCCTAAGCTTCTCCCTTTGTACAGAAAACCTCATGCTGTAGAATGCGCACAGCTACTGATGCGTAATTCTGTGAATATATCAGTTACGCATATGTGCACACGGTATCAACTGCCACAAGCAGACACCTATATTATTGCGTGTGTAATTTGGACACCCTTTATTTGACATCCACTCAGGAAACAAACGTGACAACTGCATGTCGGGGCCAAGGGTCTACCTATACATTATACAGTTGTACTATCGCAGAGAAAAATACTCTGTAAATTTCTCTTACATTGTTATTGTAACTAAACACTGGTACTGGTTGTAATGGATCTGGGAGATGTGAAATGTTTTCTTATATTTTTGTCAGAATTTTTTTTACTGTAACTTGCCTTATTATATGCTAATTTACTTATATTTTTGAGAGTGACAACATATTGATTACTATTAGTAAATGTGACGAAGAATATCAGAGAGACTGATTACAAGTGGAAGCTTGTGTGTTGTGTAAAATGTCTTTGACACTGGAGTCGTCTTTGACTGTAGTCAGTCGGCAGGGAACTCGTGGTGTGTGTTGACGGTAGAACAATGTGCAGGTCGCCGTCATAAATATTTGCTAGTGAACAGGAAAAAATGAATTATGTTACTATTTTTTTATATAAACTTTAAGAAGAAACCACATTCGAAGAAATGGTATTTGAAGCAACAAAAATGAGGCAAACGCATTGAACCAGGTCATTTCTGCAGCCGACGAAACTGCATTGTGGAATCATACTTCCACTAGACAACTGAAGCCAAGACAAATATCGCCGTGTAAACATTTTACGGAAAAGATACTGTCACGAAATATGCCAAATTTAGGTAAATAAAAATAGTTAGCATATTTCATGGGCACGGAAACCAGCTGCCAATAGGAAAAACAACAAAAGTTTTGACTACAGACAACCATTTTTCTGATTTCTATTTTGACTGAGTTTTGTCAGCTTCTTGAAAGTTAGGGATTCTGCACTGCAAAGCTTGGCCACAAAATGTTGTTGCAAAGAAAAGTTCAGTTCAATACAGAAACGACAGAAACAAGACACACACACACACACACACACACACACACACACACACACACACACACACACACACACACAAAAAACAACCTACATATAACTTGGCATCCACTGAATAGCTATTTAAAATCTTTGAGTACACTGGAGAGGATATATTTGTACAATTTGGTGAAGAAGTTAATCAGGTAAGTTACCTATCTAAATAAGATTTACTGAGGAAGCAACTGAAGACTGTCAAAAGCAGCAAACATTTGAAGACATTGGGGGTTCAGACCTGAAAATGGGTTCTTCTGAAATGTTTCCCTCATACTGTATTGGTGTCTCAATCTAGTACTCCAGTACGATAAATTTATCAGTATTCCAAAATACTGACAGTTATTTCTACATGAATCAAACCAACAACAAAAACCAGCAATGCAACAAAGTCATTGCCAGAGAATGACTTCTTTCACTGACAGCCTCACATGCCTAAATCCTACTCACCACTGATTAAATTATTAAGGAGCTCATCTTGAATGGAGGAACACCTACTTTCTGCTTGTCTGTTAACAGGGCTCTCCCGCCGAAACCACTGGCTGAATCTTGATCCACCAGAGCTGTCATTTACAGCACCATTCTGTAAACAGCAAACACCAAGTATCAGGACACACACACACACACACACACACACACACACACACACACACACACACACAATCAAACTTACAACAAATTGTCTTTTGTTACCTAATTACTCAGCATATCACAAATTATTTTCGTAAGTACAGTAATTCACAAAGCTGAATGTAGTTAACATTACTACTTACTGCCAGCAAGCCAGGTACAGAATCACTTTTGAGGAACTCATCAAGATTGAAGTCAAGACCTTGATGCTGGTGAGAAAAACTACTGTTGTTCGACTGGGGAAGCTGGTCTGCTGGAAGACCAGAATCTTGGTCTGACGGCAGATCTGGTGAAAGTGGCCCCTTCTCAGGCAATGGCCTCTCAGGTGATCGAGGAGTCTCTTCAGCAATAGGCGAATGAGACTGTGTTGGCTGTGGCTGTGCGACTGCCCCACTGCGGTTTCCAGGTGGTGTTGGAGTCCTGCGTGATGAAGCTGAACTTTGTCCGGCACTTACAGGAGGTGATGGTTCTGAAAGTTTTCTTCCACTTGAACGGTTACCTGCAAGATATGTAAATATTTTAAAATTTTTGTTGATACTGACTTGCAAAGCACTTAGATGCAATGTTTTAGAAATGTTGAATAAGCATTCAAAATTGTCTGTCTGTATAAAACCTTGAGAAAATTCACAATGGAATGTAACAGTATTCTTAAAAACACATGACACCCAAGCACCCACATCCCCACAAGAGCACCCTCCACCACACACACACACACACACACACACACGCACACACACGCACGCACGCACGCACGCACGCACGCTAGAAATTTGAGTTCCTAGCTCAGTTCCCAATCTGTCAAGTCTGCTGCTACTGATTGGGCAACTCATGGCACAGTTTCTAGCTTTCTGTTTAATGCAGAGTCAAAATTTGCAAAGTAAATCTGTAATATACATAATCTACATTCATGGCCAAAAGAATCACAGACCACCCCAAAGTTGAAGGGGGATGGGTGGGAGAAGGAGAGAGGGAGGGAGGGAGACAGTGAGTGTTCTGTGATCTTTAGGACTAGGCAAGTCCAGCATGCCATCCCATGTTGTATTGACTGTTTGCCTGACAGTTACATGCAAAATGGACACAACACAGTATCAATGCCTTTTGAGGGAAGGAAACAAAATCTACATGGATGGGCATGGCATTAAACCCTCCTCCTTCCGCTGTAATGTATTTGGTCATTGTCACATCATAGGTGCCCAATGCATGGGGGACAATGTATAAGTAATTTTTGAGAACTTGTGTCTGTGGAGTAAGTGGTTTATTCATCTTCATCTAAGTGATTACTCTGCTATTCACAATAACGTGCCTGGCACAGGGTTCAATGAACCATCTTTAAGTTGTCTCCCCACTCTAAACGAGCGTGGGAAAAACAAGCAATTAATTTTTCTGTGTGAGCCCTGATTTCATTTAAAATTAAATACAAACAGTCACAACCACAGTAAACCTTTTAAAATGTAAGGCTACTTGTTTCTTTCTATTTTAGACCATCTTCAGACCCACACCATGATGGTCGATGGTGGCTGCGAATGGAGCAGGCGCTACACCTTCATGAACGGTAACTGCTCAACCATCTGTTAATCATCCACCAATACTAAAAACACTGAGTTCCGAAGTCCATACTTGGCATGGAGGGGAAAAAAAGGAGGCGGCACTTCAACAAGACAAGAGCTGTCTGTAAGGCTCCACAACAACAATGTGAGGGTGGCTCTTGATGAAACTACAGGTTAACCTGGTATGATCATGAGACTGTGGATTTCTTCTGAGAGAAGCAAAAGGAAGAGCACCACACTCCTTGATTCCGAAGAGTTTACGAGATGGGGCAGTAGCTCATCTGATGTCTTTCCATTCCCGAGTGAGCAGATGTCTCGTGCATCTGGAAATTTGCACCTGGCATTGTAAAAGCAAACACGGAGCAACTAAATGCTCCTCTAGCCAAATGGTCATCCAATTCATTACCAACGATACCCAAATGATATGACCCAGTGAAAGCCAACTGAGCAGACAGCATGACAAAGGTCATTGAGAAGATCATGAATAGCCATCAGTCAATAACCTGGAGACTGCTCAATGAGTCAGCAGATATTAAAATACAGTCAAGGTAGACCCATTTGATAAAACTGAGGGTTCTGCTAACAGCTGTCAGCTCTGCTGCAAACACACTACACTTTCCTGATAATGAATAGCATTCCGTACTGGTATGATATGTAAAAGTATATCCCGCCTGATTCACTGTTTTAAAGCCGTCTGTATAAGACACAGTTAACACCTGCAAATCTACGAGCTGGACGTAACACGTATTAGGATGGTGCAAAGAGAATGGAATATGTGGGATTAGCAGGGAACTGAAACAGTGATTGCGTAGAAGACCAAGAGCTGGTACCATCAAACCTGAAGAGGTAAATTCCCGACTAATCCGAAAGGCACCAATTGCCAGATTCACACCACCATGGTGGATGGGATTTAAGTTTCCAAGCTGAAGAAGCCAGCAAACCATAAACTTGGCAACCATAGTCCAGTGGGGACGAAACCAAGGCCTGATAAGTGAGGGTAACAGTAGTAGAGTCTGCACCCCAATGTGTTTGGGCAAAGAAGTAGAGAGAGGTTTCCACACACAGCTAGACTTCAGCAGCCAAGTTGGCTTTTAATGAAAAAGGAGGCCCAAGAAATTGGAGTGTGCTACTAAGTCTGGATGCTGGATGTCTAAGTACAGTTCCAGATCTGGCTTGACCGTGGCACAATGGCACAAATGCATGACCCACAGTTTTGCCTGTGAGAACCAGAAACCAAGGGAAAGGGTCCATGCAGAGGTTCATCAGATGGCACACTGAAGTTGGCATTCAGCAGAAGCTACCAAGCTGAAGTGAGTGACACTCAACATGGAGCCCTGACAGACACTATTCTGTTGGACCAGTGGAGACCTGAGTGAAGTGCCAACTAACGCAACAACTGATGTGATAAAAACTGACAAAAACAGGTAAGAGGACTTTAAAGTCCCGCTCATGCAGCACAAGTAAAATGTAATTATGCCAAGCAGCGTGGTACGCATTATGCAGGTCAAAAAAGAAACTGTGATAAGTTGTTGGCGTTTAGAAAAAGCTTGTCAGATAGTTGCTACTAATATACATAGGTTGTTGGTTGTGGATCATCCTTCCCGGAAACCACACTGATAGTGGGACAAAGGTCCAGAGATTCAAGAACTCGGCATACTCTGTGGGCAACCATCCTTTAAACCAGCTTACAGAATACGTTGGTCATTCAATCTGCTTGTAACTTAACTGTCTACAGCTGTTTGGCTTAAGAACTGGGACAACTATGCTACCATGGCATTGAAAGGAGGAGAGGTTTCTTTTGGAAAACACTCAGGTGTTTGGACCATCTGATTGTGAATTTAATCGGGATCTGAGGCTGTCTCGTGGCACAAGGCAAGAGCCTGAAGCTGTTCCCAGTCAGTGAATGGTCCACCTACATATATACTTTGCTAGCCACCAAGCAGTGTGTGGCAGAGGGCACAATTTGTGCCAAAGTCACATTCCCCCATCTGTTCCACTCGTGGATCACTCAAGGGAAAAACAATTGAACGCCTCAGTACGAGCTCTAATTTCCCTGATCTTTGAATGGTGATCATTGCACGATCTGAAAGTTTGTGGTAATAATATAAGCTCTAAATCCTTGGCGAGGATCGGATTTCGGAGTTTAGTGAGCAGCCCCTTCAGTTTAGCACATCGTCTATCTGCAAGTGTGTCCCACTTCAAACTTTCTCTGAGATTTGTAATGCTCTCGAGACGGCTAAATGTACCAGTCACGAGAATCTTGCCACTTCTTTGGACCTTCTCAATCTCTTGAATCAGACCCAACTGGTAAGGGTCCCATACAGACCAACAATACTCTAGGACTGGACGAACTAAAGTATTGTAAGTAATTTCCTTTGTTGAGGGACTGCAACGCTTCAGGGTTCTACCAATAAACCGCAATCTAGAGTTCAACTTGCCCGTTACTTGTGTAATCTGATCGTTCCATTCGAGATCATTTCGAACAGTCACACCCAGATACTTGACGGATGTTACTGCTTCCAAAGACAGGGCATTTATTTTGTACTCTTACATTAATGGGGATTTTCACTTTGTTATACACAGTAGGTTACAATTACTAATATTGAGAGATAAGTGCTAGTTATTAAACCACACATTTATTTTCTGCAATGCTTCATTGATTTGTTCACAACTTTCATGTGATACTACTTTCATGTGATACTACTTTCATGTGATACTACTTTCATGTGATACTACTTTCATGTGATACTACTTTCATGTGATACTACTTTCATGTGATACTACTTTCATGTGATACTACTTTCATGTGATACTACTTTCATGTGATACTACTTTCATGTGATACTACTTTCATGTAGACTACAGCATCATCAGCAAACAGTCTAATGCTGCTGTCAATACCATCAACCAGATCGTTTATGTAAATCATAAAAAGCAGTGGATCTATTACGCTGCCCTGGGGCACACTTTATGTTACGCTTGTTTCTGTTGAAGTCTCCCCATACATTCAGGACAACATACTGCTCACTGTCTGTTAGAAAACTTTCTATCCAACCGCATATGTCATCGGATAGACCGTAAGCGCGCACTTTTTGGACCAAGCGGCAGTGCGGAATGGAGTCTAACGCCTTTTGAAAGTCCAGATATATGGCATCAACCTGGGAGCTGGAATCTGGAGCCTGTTGTATATCATGCCTCGCATTACCGTTGGTTCCTAAAACCTTGCTGGTTTCTGCAGGTGAGCTTCTCAGAGTCTACAAAGGTCATTATATCTGAACACAAAATATGTGCTATGATTCTACAAAAATCGATGTCATTGAAATTGGACGGTAATTGTGTGCATCTGATTTACTACCCTTTTTATAGGTTGCTATGACCTGGGCCTTCTTCCAATCCCATGGAACTTTCCGCTGTTCCAATGATCTCTGATGGATAAGAATGGTGCTATATTTGTAGTATAGTCAATATAAAATCTTACGGGGATACCGTCTGGGCCACATGCCTTCTTGGCATCTAGGGATCGTAACTATTTTACAATCCCTGATACAATAAACCCTACGTCAGGCATCCTTGCATTTTTCGATAAGTGAATGGGGGAGTGGTGCTGCAGTCTTCAACAGTAAATGAGTTTTTGAAAGCTAGATTTAGAATTTCAGCTTTCTGTTTATCGTCGTCCATTACATTAAGTGTAGTGTCAGCAAGAGAAGGTACTGAATTTGTTGCGTTCATACATTTTATGTACGACCAAAATTTTTTGGGGTTATTTTTAGAATCTGCAGAAAAAATGATATTCAGCTTGATGGGGAGTGAAACACAAGGGGATGTCTTCAACTCTTCACTTCTGCAGCGGAAAGTTAGCTGGATAGGAAGAGTATGCCAATGCCATCGCAAAGCAGCTAGCAAGGTATTCTGTAAGAACTGATGAATTGGTACGAAGGCTAACATGTAGGGCAAGACCTGGTAGGGCCGTTTGTTATTGGCAGCCAACAAGACCACGGAGCTTGGCTCACAGCTGAGATGAAGATATATACATCTCCGGGGAGGAGTTACAGCATTCCTAACCTGCCTTCCCTCCTTCATTTGGTTAGACAGCAAGCCTTAGTACAAGATCGCTTAAAAGTTAAGAGTCTTTTTGGCTCTTATCAGTTGTGTTCTTTAGGTCAAATCTCTGGTTTGTTTTCCCTCTGGTTGCTGTGCTGCACTCTTGCACCATGTCTCCTGGTTTAAAATACAGGGTGATTAAAAAAGAATACCACAACTTTAAAAATGTGTATTTAATGAAAGAAACATAATATAACCTTCTGTTATACATCATTACAAAGAGTATTTAAAAAGGTTTTTTTTTCACTCAAAAACAAGTTCAGAGATGTTCAATATGGCCCCCTCCAGACACACGAGCAATATCAACCCGATACTCCAACTCGTTCCACACTCTCTGTAGCATATCAGGCGTAACAGTTTGGATAGCTGCTGTTATTTCTCATTTCAAATCATCAATGGTGGCTGGGAGAGGTGGCCGAAACACTATATCCTTAACATACCCCCATAAGAAAAAAATCGCAGGGGGTAAGATCAGGGCTTCTTGGAGGCCAGTGATGACGTGCTCTGTCACGGGCTGCCTGGCGGCCGATCCATCGCCTCGGGTAGTTGACGTTCAGGTAGTTACGGACAGATAAGTGCCAATGTGGTGGCGCTCCATCCTGCTGAAATATGAATTATTGTGCTTCTTGTTCGAGCTGAGGGAACAGCCAATTCTCTAACATCTCCAGATACTGTAGTCCAGTTACAGTAGCACCTTCGAAGAAAAAGGGACCAAAAACTTTATTGGCTGAAATGGCGAACAAATGTACAACTAAATGAAACTTTATAGCTCCCTTAATTTGCCGACAGATAGTGCTTAGCTCTGCCTTTTGTCGTTGCAGGGTTTTAAATTCCTAAAGTTGTGGTATTCTTTTTGAATCACCCTGTATTTATAAGGTGGCAAGTATGGAAGGGACAGTCACCAGTGACGAGGAAAGAAATTGTTGGAGGAAACGTGTTGTCAAATGCCGGTGGTCAGTGTCCTGACCAATTCACTCTGAAGGAACTGTTGCAACAGGACTGACTGATTATGATTCATCCCCTCATCAAGTGGTGGCACGAGAACACACATGTAGCAGGTATTATGTAAGCAAGTTTTTTGGGCCATCGGCTCCTTCTGGCATAAGAGTTGAAGGGGAAGAAAGAGGGGTGAAGGATGAATGGTGAGGTTTAGGAAAAGCAGTACGGTTCACGAAATTCACCCAGAACTGCAGGTCAGGGGTGACTTACTGGAAGGGATGAGAACTCCTGACCCAGGGTTCTGGGTGACTTTACCAAACTCTACCCCTTTTCAAAAACCATACCAGTCCTTTTCCTTCATTCTCTTCCTTCCCTCTCTATCTCTCTGCAAGACAGAGCCACTGGGTCTGAACACTTACATACATAATATATATCTGTTCTCCTGCCACCGCTTGGTGTTTTTAACTATACAATTACATTGTTTTTCTAAAATTTATTATTTTCTTTGATTATGATTAGCTTATTTCGGTGCACTTAAAGGGTGCCTCTTCACTGTTGTTGAATTGTATTGTGTACTCTAGTTTGGCAGTGCGCTCTGTTGTTCCTGCCCTGCCCTGCCCTCTGTGATTCTTCCAGAGTTGTGAATGTGTTTTCTGTGAAGTTTGGACCTGTTCTTACAGTGGTCTGTCTTGCTTAGAGAAACTGTTTGACCCTTCCAACTCAGTGTTCACTGAGTGCCCTGTGTTACTTTCCTGGAAAGTAGCTTAATTGTGTTTCCAGGTGTGCTAATTATTTTGATAATCTATTACCATTTGGTTTAAAGGTACCTGCAGTAGTGGAGTTACTTTCAATGTGGCAAACCTCCCCTCGTAGTATGTTCTTGTGACATGATCCACAACATTATTACTATCACCGATGGCAGGAATGTTTTTTTTTTAGGGCGCAAAACTGCTATGGTCATTAGCACCCGGTCCGTGACTTAGGAAACAGTAAAAAACCGAAATTGAAAACCAGCAGCAATGGGAACGAAAGTCATAAAATTGGAGAAACTAAAAGCAGAAGGAAGGCTTAAAAATCCACTACAGAAAGGGGTTGGTTGTCCCCAAAAAAAAAGCTTCAAATGACTGACGTCATTTCACTGGCACTAATAAACTGGAGAACGATATATCAGGTGATAGCTGTAGACGGGAGCGTAACGGATTAAAATAGGGGCACTCAATTAAAAGGTGTCTTACCGTCCACAGCTGAGAGCAGTGGGGACATAATGTGGGAGGATCGCCGCTTAAAAGATGTCGATGGCTAAAAGGACAGTGCCTTATCCGGAGTCGAGTTAAAATTACCTCCTCCCAACGACGCGTTCGGGAGGAAGAGGTCCAAGCACAAGGAAGAGCTTTCACGTCCCGCAATTTATAATGGGGAAGTGTTGACCAATGCGCGTGCCATAAATGAACAACACGACGACGTAGAACGCTCTGTAGATCGGCGAAGGGAATCGATTGAATAGCTGGCCGAAGAAGAGAGACTGCAGCCTTGACCGCTATATCGGCCGCCTCATTTCCACAGATACCAACGTGTCCCGGGAGCCAGAGGAACGCCACCGAGACGCCCCCCAGGTGGAGCAAGCGCAGACCGTCCCGAACCCGGTGGACCAGAGGATGTACAGGATAAAGAGCTTGGAGACTGAGGAGAGATCTGAGAGAATCTGAGCAGATAACGTACTGTTCCGCTGATGGCGGCGGATGTAGTGGACAGCCTGGAGAACAGCGTAAAGCTCCGCAGTATAAACCGAACACTGGTCGGGAAGCCGAAAGTGATTTGGGGTGTCGCCAACAATATAGGCACTCCCTATACCTAACGATGTTTTCGAGCCGTCGGTGTAAATAAACATGGCGTCCGTCATTTGTGCTCATAGAGCAGCAAATGCCCGACGATAAACAAGTGAAGGGGTACCATCCTTGGGAAATCGACAAAGGTCACGGAGCAGGCAGATCCGGGGACGGAGCCAAGGCAGTGCTGTACCCCAAGTTGTCAAGAAGGTTTTAGGAAAGCGGAAGGAAAGAGAATGGAGCTGTTGGCAGAAGCGGACTCCCGATGGTAGTAGGGAGGAGGGGCGGCCTGCATACCCTACATCAAAGGAGGCGTCGACAAAAAGGTCATGGGCTGGATTAGCAGGCATGGAAGACAGATGGCTAGCATAACGACTCAGAAGGACTGCTCGCCGATTGGACAGCGGAGGTTCAGCAGTCTCAGCATAAAGGCTTTCCACAGGGCTAGTGTAAAAAGCTCCAGACACTAAATGTAATCCACAGTGGTGGATAGAGTTGAGACGCCAAAGAACAGACGGCCAAGCAGAGGAGTGGACTATGCTTCCATAGTCCAATTTCGAGCGCACTAAGGCGCGATAGAGGCGGAGAAGGACCACTCGGTCCGCTCCCCAGGAGGTACCATTCAGGACACGGAGGGTGTTAAGGGATTGCAGACAGCGAGCCGAAAGATAGGAAACGTGGGAGAACCAGCACAGTTTTCTGTCAAACATAAGACCCAAAAATTTAGCGACATCTGAAAACGGAAGGTTGACAGGACCTAGATGTAAGGAGGGCGGAAGAAACTCCTTACGTCGCCAAAAATTAACACAAACGGTCTTACTGGGAGAGAAACGGAAGCCGGTTTCGATGCTCCAAGAGTGGAGGCGATCGAGACATCCCTGAAGACGTCGTTCAAGAAGGCTGGTCCGTTGAGAGCTGTAGTAGATCGCAAAATCGTCCACAAAGAGGGAGCCCGAGACATCAGGAAGGAGACAATCCATAATTGGATTGATGGCATTGGCAAACAGTACAACGCTCAGCACGGAGCCCTGGGGTACCCCGTTTTCTTGGGAGAAAGTATGGGAGAGAGTAGTGTTCACCCGCACCCTAAATGTGCGCTCTGCCATAAATTCGTGAAGAAAAAGGGGTAGCCGACCTCGAAAGCCCCAAGACAACAGTGTGCGGAGGATGCCTGTCCTCCAACAGGTATCGTATGCTCTCTCCAGATCAAAAAATATTGCTACTGGTTGGCGTTTCCGGAGAAAATTGTTCATGATATAAGTGGAGAGAACAACAAGATGGTCAACTGCAGAACGATGCTTTCGGAATACGCATTGGGCAGGTGTTAAAAGACTGCGGGATTCCAGCCACCACGCTAAACGGTAATTCACCATACGCTCCAAAACCTTACAGACACTACTCGTGAGAGAAATGGGGCGATAGCTAGAGGGGAGATGTTTGTCCTTTCCAGGTTTCGGAACAGGAACGACGATAGCTTCCCGCCATCGTCTGGGAAAAGTACTGTCAGTCCAAATTCAATTATAAAGGCGAAGGAGGTAACGCAGACTATGGGTTGATAAATGCAGCAACATTTGGACGTGGATACCATCCGGTCCTGGGGCAGAGGAGCGAGAAGAAGAGAGTGCATGTTGGAGTTCCCGCATGGAGAAAACAGTATTGTAGCTTTCGCGATTTTGAGACGAGAAAGCAAGAGGTCGCACTTCCGCTGCACGTTTCTTCGGGAGAAACGCTGGCGGGTAATTTGAAGAGCTCGAAATCTCAGCAAAGTGCTGACCCAACGAGTTAGAAATTGCGACGGGGTCCACTCATGTATCATGCGCGACAGTGAGCCCAGAGACCGGGGAGAAACTAGGCGCGCCTGAGAACCGTCGAAGCCGACTCCAAACTTCCGAGGAGGGAGTGAAGGTGTTAAATGAGCTAATGAAGAATTTCCAGCTTGCCTTCTTGCTATCGCGGATGAAACGACGGCATCGCGCACGGAACTGCTTATAGCGGATACAGTTGGCCAAAGTAGGATGGTGGCGGAAAACGCAGAGAGCACGTCGCTGCTCACGTATTGCATCACGGCATGCCTCGTTCCACCAAGGAACTGGGGGGGCGCCGGGGCAATTCGGAGGTGCATGGTATTGAATGTTCCGCAGCTGTAAGAATAACGTCGGTAATATGTGTGACCTCATCGTCGATGCTGGGAAAATGACGGTCATCGAATGTCGCTAGAGACGAAAAAAGTGTCCAATCAGCTTGGGCAAACTTCCAGCATCACGGGCGCATGTATGGCAGTTGAGGCTGCAGTCTAAGGAGTGTGTATCATCAAGGGCGAACCATTCGAAGCGCCGAGCTAGCGGAACAGTACCGACCGCAAGGTTCAAATGAGATAAATTTGTCGTGGAGGCAGACAAAAATGTAGGGACCCCAGTGTTGATGCAAACTAGATCCGCTTGGTGAGAGACATCTAGCAATAGTGAGCCACGTGGACAAGGATGCGGAGATCCCCAAAGCGGGTGGTGGGCATTGAAGTCCCCAACCAGCAAATAGGGGGGTGGAAGCTGACCAAGAAGATGAAGGAGATCAGCTCGTGCCATTGGTGTGGACGATGGAATGTATACAGTACAAAGAGAGAATGTGTATCCGGAAAGGGAAAGACAGATGGCGACAGCTTGGAAGGAAGTGTTTCAATGGATTGGGTAAAAATGGAGAGTTTCATGGAGAAGAATCATGAGTCCTCCATGTGCTGGAGTGCCTTCAACAGAGGGGAGATCATATCGGATGGACTGAAAATGAGGGAGAACAAAGCGGTCATGGGGACGCAGCTTTGTTTCCTGAAGACAGAAGATGACCAGCGAGTAGGATCGTAAGAGGATCGACAATTCATCCCGATTGGGATATTCCAGTGGATAATGGACATAGGGTGAACAGAAAATGGAGGAATGTGACCAAGGGTGCTGTCAACTCCTCAACTGCTCTGAGCTTGCGACCGACAGCATGGAATGGCATTCAGCCGAAGGCAGAAGATCCTGATCCATAGGTTGGTCAGGAGCAGCTCCTGCCACCAGCGTTCGGCCGGTTGATCGGCCACCAGCAGTGCGCCTCGGCGACACAGAAGATGGCTGAGGGCGATTTCCGCCAGGTGGTGCTGTAGATGGGACACGCCGTGGCGGAGAAGGAGAGTAACTGGGTTTCTTTGTAGCCTTCTTGGAAGTATGATGTTTAGATGAAGGAGGAACCGATGGTTGGGAAGTTGCGGTACATAAAAACTCTTCACGAGTATGCTCTTTTTTTCGAAGTCTTGGTGTCTGACTTTTGGGCTCGAGATTTAGCAGAACTCGACGAAGGGTGAGCCAGAGAGTGGGCAGGCGAAAGTGGTGAGGTTGAACGGGCGATCTTTGCGCTGGCCGATCTGACGACCGTGGCACTAAAGGTGAGGTCGCAAGTCTGCGTGGCCGCCTCCTTTGTTGGCCGAGGAGAAGCAACGACAGTGCTGTATTTTCCTTTCTGAGGCACGGTGGGCTGTCGACTGGCGAATAATTTTCGAGCAGCAAAGGTCGACACCTTTTCCTTTACTCTTATTTCCTGGATGAGCTTTTCGTCCTTAAAAACGGGCAATCTCGAGAGGAAGCAGCGTGGTCACCCATACAGTTGATGCAGCGAGGGGATGGAGGTGGACAAGCACCCTCATGGGCATCCTTGCCACACGTAACACATTTGGCCAGATTGGAACAGGACTGGCTGGTGTGATTGAACCGCTGACACAGATAGCAACGCGAAGGGTTTGGGACGGAAGGGCGAACGGAAATTATCTCATAGCCTGCTTTGATTTTCGATGGGAGTTGAACTTTGTCAAATGTCAAGAAGACGGTGCGGGTTGGAATGATGTTCGTGTCAACCCTTTTCATAACCCTATGAACAGCCGTTACGCCCTGGTCAGACAGGTAGTGCCGAATTTCTTCGTCAGACAATCATCCGAGGGAGCGTGTATAAACGACTCCACGTGAGGAATTTAAGGTACGGTGCGGTTCCACCCGGTCAGGGAAGGTGTGGAGCAGAGAAGTACGCAGCAATTTTTGTGCCTGGAGGGCACTGACTGTTTCTAACAACAGGGTGCCATTCCGTAATCTGGAACAAGACTTTACAGGACCTGCAATTGCGTCGACACCTTTCTGAATAATGAAAGGGCTGACTGTGGAGAAGTCTTGACCTTCGTCAGACCGAGAAACAACAAGGAACTGTGGCAACGATGGAAGAACTGTCTGTGGCTGAGACTCAGTGAACTTACGCTTGTGAGCAGACATAGTGGAAGGTGAGGAAACCATTGCGGAAGAATCCCCCAGGATTACTGGCATCTCCGATGGCGTGCTCCTCCCTTGTGGGGGCCCCTCTCTGAGGGCACTCCCGCCTTGGGTGATTGTTCACACCTCAGGTCACACCTCCCGACAAATGGACGAAGGGACCAATCGGCACTTTCGGAAGGTATCAGCTCGGGTAAACACTCCTCCCTGGGCCTGGCCGTTACCAGGGGGTACGTATGTGTCCTACCTGTCTACCCGGGGCGGGGAATTACGCATTACCCCGTCACCGGCTACGCATGGAAATGCGTGGGTCGGCCTTCAGACACGCACAGGGAGGAAAAATAGAGAAAGGGAAAGGAAAGAAGAGGGGTCTCAAACGCCGCAGCGGAGAAAAGGGCAAAGAGAAGAGGGAAGGAAAAGAGAAGGACAGAGGAAGGACGAAGACTTGCAAGTGTAGAAAGCAAGGAATTTGTAACAGTTTCGAGTGTCCGTCTCCTGACGTAGGAACAAACCATACTCCCAGAGGGGGAGAAAGGGAAGGAAAACAAGAACCCTAAAAAGTTTTGGTCATATGTAAAATCGGTAAGCGGATCTAAATCCCCTATTCAGTCACTCGTTGACCACGATGGCACCGAAACAGACGACGACCGAAGAAAGGCAGAAATACTGAATTCAGTGTTCCGAACTGTTTCACTGCGGAAAATCGTAACACGGTCCCTGACTTCAGCCGTCGCACGGATGCCAAAATGGAAAATATTGAAATAAACGATATCGGAATTGAAAAACAACTGCTATCACTTAGTAGCGGAAAAGCATCCGGACCAGACGAGATACCCTTAAGATTCTACAGTGATTATGCTAAAGAACTTGCCCCCTTTCTATCAGCAATTTATCGTAGATCGCTGGAAGAACGTAAAGTACCTAGCGACTGGAAGAAAGCGCAGGTCGTTCCCATTTTCAAGAAGGGTCATAAATCAGATGCGAATAATTATAGGCCTATTTCGCTTACGTCAATCTGTTGTAGAATAATGGAACATGTTTTGTGTTCTCGTATTATGACGTTCTTAGATAATACAAATCTCCTTCATCATAACCAACATGGATTCCGCAAACAGAGATCATGTGAAACTCAGCTCGCCCTATTTGCCCAAGAAATTCACAGTGCCGTAGACACTGGCGAGCAGATTGATGCCGTATTCCTGGACTTCAGGAAGGCATTTGATACGGTTCCGCACTTACGTTTAGTGAAAAAAATACGAGCTTACGGAATATCGGACCAGGTTTGTGATTGGATTCAGGATTTCCTAGAAGAAAGAACACAACATGTCATTCTTAACGGTTCAAAATCTGCAGATGTAGAGGTAATTTCGGGAGTACCGCAGGGAAGCGTGATAGGACCTTTATTGTTTACAATATACATAAATGACTTAGTTGACAACATCGATAGCTCCGTGAGGCTATTTGCAGATGACACGGTTGTCTACAAGAAAGTAGCAACATCAGAAGACTCGTACGTACTCCAGGAGGACCTGCAGAGGATTAATGCATGGTGCGACAGCTGGCAGCTTTCCCTAAACGTAGATAAATGTAATATAATGCGCATACATAGGGGCAGAAATCCATTCCAGTACGATTATGCCATAGGTGGTAAATCATTGGAGGCGGTAACGACCGTAAAATACTTAGGAGTTACTATCCGGAGCGATCTGAAGTGGAATGATCACATAAAACAAATAGTGGGAAAAGCAGGCGCCAGGTTGAGATTCATAGGAAGAATTCTAAGAAAATGTGACTCATCGACGAAAGAAGTAGCTTACAAAACGCTTGTTCGTCCGATTCTTGAGTATTGCTCATCAGTATGGGACCCTTACCAGGTTGGATTAATAGAAGAGATAGGCATGATCCAGCGAAAAGCAGCGCGATTCGTCATGGGGACATTTAGTCAGCGCGAGAGCGTTACGGAGATGCTGAACAAGCTCCAGTGGCGGACACTTCAAGAAAGGCGTTACGCAATACGGAGAGGTTTATTATCGAAATTACGAGAGAGCACATTCCGGGAAGAGATGGGCAACATATTACTACCGCCCACATATATCTCGCGTAATGATCACAACGAAAAGATCCGAGAAATTAGAGCAAATACGGAGACTTACAAGCAGTCGTTCTTCCCACGCACAATTCGTGAATGGAACAGGGAAGGGGGGATCAGATAGTGGTACAATAAGTACCCTCCGCCACACACCGTAAGGTGGCTCGCGGAGTATAGATGTAGATGTAGATGTAGAAAGAGCCAGCAGTGAGGGGGGGGCGAAGATGGGGGACGGGGAAGGATGCGGAAAGGGAAGGTATGCAGCCCGGAAAGGAAGGAGGGCCACATTAGCCTGGGGGTCCCGTGCTCGCTACGCACGTGTCCACAAAAGAGTTGTGGACCCCCAGGGGGGTGGCAGGAATGTGACAGCAATTGCAGGTGCTACTGGTGCTGCCATCATCATCATCATCATCATCATCATCATGAAAAAGTTTATTTTCTCAGACGTAATGTCGGGTTAAAAATGGAAAGTGACGCGGACCTTGATCAAGCGTCACTTCCTTTTAACTGCACGGTATACGTTACATTGCATTTAGGAACTTTCGGGTAATTGAACTTTTTTGTGTGTGTGTGTATAGAGGGAAACATTCCACGTGGGAAAAATATATCTAAAACAAAGATGATGTGACTTACCAAACTAAAGTGCTGGCAGGTCGATAGACACACAAACAAACACAAACATACACACAAAATTCAAGCTTTCGCAACCAACGGTTGCTTCGTCAGGCAAGAGGGAACGAGAGGGAAAGATGAAAGGATGTGGGTTTTAAGGGAGAGGGTAAGGAGTCATTCCAATCCCGGGAGCGGAAAGACTTACCTTAGGGGGAAAAAAGGACAGGTATACACGCGCGCGCCCAAAAACACGCACACACACACACACACACACACACACACACACACACACACAGACAGACAGACAGACAGACATTTGTAAAGGCAAAGAGTTTGGGCAGAGGTGTCAGTCGAGGCGGAAGTACAGAGGCAAAAATGTTGTTGAAAGACAGGTGAGGTATGAGCGGCGGCAAATTGAAATTAGCGGAGATTGAGGCCTGGCGGGTAACGAGAAGAGAGGATATACTGAAGGGCAAGTTCCCATCTCCGGAGTTCTGACAGGTTGGTGTTAGTGGGAAGTATCCAGATAACCCGGACGGTGTAACACTGTGCCAAGATGTGCTTGCCGTGCACCTAGGCATGTTTAGCCACAGGGTGATCCTGATTACCAACAAACACTGTCTGCCTGTGTCCATTCGTGCAAATGGACAGTTTATTGCTGGTCATTCCCACATAGAAAGCTTCACAATGTAGGCAGGTCAGTTGGTAAATCACGTGGGTGCTTTCACACGTGGCTCTGCCTTTGATCGTGTACACCTTCCGGGTTACAGGACTGGAGTAGGTGGTGGTGGGAGGGTGCATGGGACAGGTTTTACACCGGGGGCGGTTACAAGGGTAGGAGCCAGAGGGTAGGGAAGGTGGTTTGGGGATTTCATAGGGATGAACTAAGAGGTTACGAAGGTTAGGTGGACGGCGGAAAGACACTCTTGGTGGAGTGGGGAGGATTTCATGAAGGATGGATCTCATTTCAGGGCAGATTTGATTTGAGGAAGTCGTATCCCTGCTGGAGAGCCACATTCAGAGTCTGATCCAGTCCCGGAAAGTATCCTGTCACAAGTGGGGCACTTTTGTGGTTCTTCTGTGGGAGGTTCTGGGTTTGAGGGGATGAGGAAGTGGCTCTGGTTATTTGCTTCTGTACCAGGTTGGGAGGGTAGTTGCGGGATGCGAAAGCTGTTTTCAGGTTGTTGGTGTAATGGTTCAGGGATTCCGGACTGGAGCAGATTCATTTGCCACGAAGACCTAGGCTGTAGGGAAGTGACCGTTTGATGTGGAATGGGTGGCAGCTGTCATAATGGAGGTACTGTTGCTTGTTGGTGGGTTTGATGTGGACAGATGTGTGACGCTGGCTATTGGACAGGTGGAGGTCAACGTCACGGAAAGTGGCATGGGATTTGGAGAAGGACCAGTTGAATCATGGCACCAAAGGACTTGAGGTTGGAGAGGAAATTCTGGAGTTGTTCTTCACTGTGGGTCCAGATCATGAAAATGTCATCAATAAATCTGTACCAAACTTTGGATTGGCAGGCCTGGGTAGATATTTTAGATATATTTTTCCCACGTGGAATGTTTCCCTCTAGTTTTTTTATATTGCGTTGATGTACTTGTGGATATTGTGTGGTATTATTATTATTATTATTATTATTATTATTATTATTATTATTATTATTATTATTATTATTATTATTAACAACACTTTGCCGTCCGCATGTCTTGTACAAATTTGTTCGCTTGGCACTGGATTACTTTGCTTGTCACTGGCCGCTTGTCACCTTTCCGTTGATGACGAGCTTCAAACACACTGACTTTCGCGCTCTTATATTTTCTGAAATCTTCTATTTTTCCGTATCGTTTCACAAACTCAAATTTTCTTTTCAAGTAACTTCTCTGCAAGTTCTACACTGTTATAATAATTATCCATGCAGAGGTGATGCCACTTTCCATCAGAAGGTGTCAAATAGTTCAGTCACTGTTTTTACTAAAGGCTGTCCGTGCCGGAATATATTTTTAATGAGGAAATGTATCCCATACTCTAATCACACAGCATCCAAGTGAGTATGCTGTATTAAGTAATTTTCGACGGATTGTTAACTTTAAAATTTAACCATCCACGCCATGGTATCATTCCTTCATCAGGGTGTATATGCAGACAAGGAAAAAATTTCCGAATTTTTCCCAGTTAAAAATGCACTTTCTCCCAGATGAAAAAACACTTTTAGTGTTATGTGACAGTGTATTTTCCCTTGGAACTGCAAAACTTATCAGCCCTTTGAATGGTTCTGGTTTTATACACGGGAGTCAAATTTCCCGGCACTTTAGAAAATGAAACTTAGGAAAAAAGACATATGTTAGAAATATCTTTGATGTGCAGCAACATGTACACTGCATATTTTCATATTACAGAAGTATACATTGGAATTCCAAACAACACCGCATATTACTTTCCGAATAATTGAAATCGAGAATGCGATGCACTTTTGTAAGCCAGTCATAGCTGATGTCACGTGATCTCACCCGCAGATGACAGCGGATATTCAGAGCATAAGACACGTGATGTAGTCAGCTAACAGCAACAGCAACAGCAACATGGAAAGTTCGTAGTTTAAATAAGTATACATAGTGTTGTAACAAATTGGTCTCCAAGGTTAATAAGCTGCAAGAGAAGCTAAGCTTTCGCATCTAATGTTTATCTTTTTGGCGCGTGTATAAGATATATCACACAAATGTGCCAGTAAAATATTTAATAATGACATAAATGTCTGATATTCAGGGTTCGAAATTCTTCTTAATGGCTTGCCATCAGAGTTTATTTTTAAATGAGAGTCAAACGCTCTTTGATTTAAGAAATTCATGGTACATTCTTGCACATAGTTCAACTTATGTAAAAGGATATTTACTTTGAAAGTAACGCTTTTCAAACAACCTTTTGCAATATTTTACCGCAACCTGTTAGAAATAGGTTAATTTCAGCAGTTGCCAGAGAGTGCAAATAACAGACACCGAGCTTGCGCAGCTACCATGACGTAGGAAGCCCGTATGTACGTACATGTACATGTACATGTACATGTACAAGATCATACATTATGTCATAAAAGAAACAAGACATCAGAGGATACTGCAAGAGTATCCGAATTGGTGAACCACACTAAAATATGCACGTTTAAAGTGCATTCTTAAAGTGCACATACGTATGTCCAGATTCCCAAAGAAGTAGACCTCAATCTGATATTAAGCTTTTCAGTGTGGTTTTCGGGATGTAAATTTTCTTGGAGCACCAGTACTGTATTATATCATGTTTGGTTCTTTATTGTGGCATAATGCCACACATGCTAGAAGATGGGAACATGCACTTGAAATACAGCAAACAGTTGAAACTAGCCAGTACTGTGGAATTAAAAATTTTGTTTCAAATACATTGGCTGCCTCTGCGGAAAAGGTTAATAGAAGTCAAATTTCTTTAGCAAACAGACAAAAATAACTTCATTGTTCTGCAAGGCGATTAATGCTTGACTGTCATAAAGGTGGAAATAAAATAAAATCTGAAACATGACATTTTAGCCTTCTGTAATTATGTGAATATATTTTAATTCAGTTGATAGCTCCCGGCCACAGATATCCTTTTTCTTTTCATTTGATGTGAGAGTAAACGAAGGGGAGACAGCAAGATCACTAAACGTAAACACTGGTCACGTGGAGACTACCCACTATAATTCAGACTACTCTGTGCATCAGCCTCGGATCCACGATATTTGGCGAACCGGGTCAATACTAAAAAATTGAATTTTCAAAAGTATGTTCATCTTGTAGCACACATCTTTCTGAAAAGTCAAACATAAAACATATGTGTTTGAGGGAATGTAAGACATGCTATTTGGTCTTCAGTGTGGCAAAGTGCAGTGACACGCCTCTTCATACAGCATTCCTCTATAGCACGTCACTGAATTTCGTTCTGTGGATTTGAAAAGTGTATATTTTGTAATGGATGCCATCAAACCTACATAGGACAGTGGAAATTGGAATGTCCTGTGGTGCCTCTCCTGCTCCCAGTTGGACCGTTTGACAGCCTGCCCCCTCTTAAAAAAATCTAGCAATAGCGAATGGGATTATTTGTAATCGGCAGAACAAGGACTCTTCAGAAAATTTGCACACTCTATTTTGTCACTGTCTGCTGGATAAAATAAAATAGGCCTTTCTAATATTGCAGCAATTTTGTAACACACAACAAACAAGACTGTTTTGGCACAAATGGTCATTTTTGTAACATGACAGAACATAATTCATGAAGTACCAATATCAAATGCCTATAAGGCCTACTACATGCAAAAAGCTTTATGTTAGGAAATAGTTTCGCATTTCATTCATACACACCAGTTTCTCAAGCACGAGATCGAAAAGTAGTATTACGAAATTTTTATATAAATCTGGAATCTTCTTATTCTTCCTTAACTTGTGTGATGTCCCCGTATCTTCTCCTTCCTTGTTTTAGCAAACAATCTTGTCATCAAGAATTCTGTACTGTAGCTATTCCTGCCGTTGTCAAAATTTGTTTTCGTACAACACGTTTTCCGCGTTACTTCCAGAATAGAAATTAAGCAGCTCCTAGCTGGGGACTGTACAACTGGTCCTTACTAGTGTAGGGATATGGCCAAAAATTTTCTGTCGAAGTTTTATTTTCTTGAATACGCCGAGAAGATAATACGTAATCTTTCTCACCAGTTATTCCCGTTAGTCGTTTATTTCCACTCTGGTAGACTCAATCTATGAATTTCACTAGTAATTATAACAACGCTGAACATTTGCAAACCCTATCAACCACATAATCGCACAGCGATTGGTGTTCATCCGTTCGGCTTTACTCTACTCAGCTCGTACAGCCCTGTCCCCTTTTGTCTATGGGAAGTTTATTTCTAGATGCGACGAGGATTCTCCTGACAGACACATGAAGTACACTATGCAAGCATTCAAAAATGAACCTATGATTCATTCAGAAATCAATTAAAATGTGTTCAAAAACCTACAGGGATGCATTTCAGAATCATATGAATAATCGATAAGACCAATGCGTGCTGGATGCTAGGTGCTTTGTGAAACAAGTTTTTTCCCCACAAGAATATGAATTTGGCGCCCATTTTCCCGGTAGCACCTAGCTGTTTGCTGCGACTTCTTGCACAGCCAACAGCCACATTCCTGTAGCCAGAAGTATGAGAATCTACTACCCAAACGCGACTCAACTGCACATGCACATGAGACCACTCGTAACTGCTAAAAAGCATCTAATGTAAACAGTTGTGACTTCACACTTATCAGAGGCAATTTGTTGTTATGAAGCATTGCATAGTCTTCCTAAAGCCTTTGACACATTTGGCTGTTGGCACATGCTTGCATGAGCACAGTGTGTCATCGTTGTATATGGCGCATTTCCTTTGCAATTTAAGTTTTTTTCGTTTTTCTCTCGTTTATGTTTTATTGTTGAAATATTATTCTGCAGTATGGGGATGCTTTACTGTATGATTAAATGATGATGGCGTCCTCTTGGGTAAAATATTCCGGAGGTAAAATAGTCCCCCATTCGGATCTCCGGGCTGGGACTACTCAAGAGGACGTCGTTATCAGCAGAAAGAAAACTGGCGTTCTACGGATCAGAGCGTGGAATGTCAGATCCCTTAATCGGGCAGGTAGGTTAGAAAATTTAAAAAGGGAAATGGATAGGTTAAAGTTAGATATAGTGGGAATTAGTGAAGTTCGGTGGCAGGAGGAACAAGACTTTTGGTCAGGTGATTACAGGGTTATAAATACAAAATCAAATAGGGGTAATGCAGGAGTAGGTTTAATAATGAATAAAAAAATAGGAGTGCGGGTTAGCTACTACAAACAGCATAGTGAACGCATTATTGTGGCCAAGATAGACACAAAGCCCATGCCTACTACAGTAGTACAAGTTTATATGCCAACTAGCTCTGCAGATGATGATGAAATAGATGAAATGTATGACAAGATAAAAGAAATTACTCAGGTAGTGAAGGGAGACGAAAATTTAATAGTCTTGGGTGACTGGAATTCGTCAGTAGGAAAAGGGAGAGAAGGAAACACAGTAGGTGAATATGGGTTGGCGGGAAGAAATGAAAGAGGAAGCCGCCTTGTAGAATTTTGCACAGAGCATAACTTAATCATAGCTATCACTTGGTTCAAGAATCATAAAAGAAGGTTGTATGCCTGGAAGAATCCTGGAGATACTAAAAGGTATCAGATAGATTATATAATGGTAAGACAGAGATTTAGGAACCAGGTTTTAAATTGTAAGACATTTCCAGGGGCAGATGTGGATTCTGACCACAATTTATTGGTTATGAACTGCAGATTGAAACTGAAGAAACTGCAAAAAGGTGGGAATCTAAGGAGATGGGACCTGGATAAACTGAAAGAACCAGAGGTTGTAGAGAGTTTCAGGGAGAGCATAAGGGAACAATTGACAGGAATGGGGGAAAGAAATACAGTAGAAGAAGAATGGGTAGCTCTGAGAGATGAAGTAGTGAAGGCAGCAGACGATCAAGTAGGTAAAAAGGCGAGGGCTAATAGAAATCCTTGGGTAACACAAGAAATATTGAATTTAATTGATGAAAGGAGAAAATATAAAAATGCAGTAAATGAAGCAGGCAAAAAGGAATACAAATGTCTCAAAAATGAGATCGACAGGAAGTGCAAAATGGCTAAGCAGGGATGGCTAGAGGACAAATGTAAGGATGTAGAGGCTTGTCTCACTAGGGGTAAGATAGATACTGCCTACAGGAAAATTAAAGAGACCTTTGGAGAGAAGAGAACCACTTGTATGAATATCAAGAGCTCAGATGGCAACCCAGTTCTAAGCAAAGAATGGAAGGCAGAAAAATGGAAGGAGTATATAGAGGGCTTATATAAGGGCGATGTGCTTGAGGACAATATTATGGAAATGGAAGAGGATGTAGATGAAGACGAAATGGGAGATATGATACTGCGTGAAGAGTTTGACAGAGCACTGAAAGACCTGAGTCGAAACAAGGCCCCGGGAGTAGACAACATTCCATTAGAACTACTGATGGCCTTGGGAGAGCCAGTCATGACAGAACTCTACCATCTGGTGAGCAAGATGTATGAGACAGGCGAAATACCCTCAGACTTCAAGACGAATATAATAATTCCAATCCCAAAGAAAGCAGGTGTTGACAGATGTGAAAATTACCGAACTATCAGCTTAATAAGTCACAGCTGCAAAATACTAACACGAATTCTTTACAGACGAATGGAAAAACTAGTAGAAGCCAACCTCGGGGAAGATCAGTTTGGATTCCGTAGAAACACTGGAACACGTGAGGCAATACTGACCTTACGACTTATCTTAGAAGAAAGATTACGGAAAGGCAAACCTACGTTTCTAGCATTTGTAGACTTAGAGAAAGCTTTTGACAATGTTGACTGGAATACTCTCTTTCAAATTCTGAAGGTGGCAGGGGTAAAATACAGGGAGCAAAAGGCTATTTACAATTTGTATAGAAACCAAATGGCAGTTATAAGAGTTGAGGGGCATGAAAGGGAAGCAGTGGTTGGGAAGGGAGTGAGACAGGGTTGTAGCCTCTCCCCGATGTTATTCAATCTGTATATTGAGCAAGCAGTAAAGGAAACAAAAGAAAAATTCGGAGTAGGTATTAAAATCCATGGAGAAGAAATAAAAACCTTGAGGTTCGCCGATGACATTGTAATTCTGTCAGAGACAGCGAAGGACTTGGAAGAGCAGTTGAACGGAATGGACAGTGTCTTGAAAGGAGGATATAAGATGAACATCAACAAAAGCAAAACGAGGATAATGGAATGTAGTCAAATTAAATCGGGTGATGCTGAGGGAATTAGATTAGGAAATGAGACACTTAAAATAGTAAAGGAGTTTTGCTATTTAGGGAGTAAAATAACTGATGATGGTCGAAGTGGGAAGGATATAAAATGTAGACTGGCAATGGCAAGGAAAGTGTTTCTGAAGAAGAGAAATTTGTTAACATCGAGTATAGATTTAAGTGTCAGGAAGTCGTTTCTGAAAGTATTTGTAGGGAGTGTAGCCATGTATGGAAGTGAAACATGGACGATAACTAGTTTAGACAAGAAGAGAATAGAAGCTTTCGAAATGTGGTGCTACAGAAGAATGCTGAAGATTAGATGGATAGACCACATAACTAATGAGGTGGTACTGAATAGAATTGGGGAGAAGAGAAGTTTGTGGCACAACTTGACTAGAAGAAGGGATCGGTTGGTAGGACATGTTCTGAGGCATCAAGGGATCACCAATTTAGTATTGGAGGGCAGCGTGGAGGGTAAAAATCGTAGAGGGAGACCGAGAGATGAATACACTAAGCAGATTCAGAAGGATGTAGGCTGCAGTAGGTACTGGGAGATGAAGAAGCTTGCACAGGATAGAGTAGCATGGAGAGCTGCATCAAACCAGTCTCAGGACTGAAGACCACAACAACAACAACAACAACAACAACATGGGGATGCAATAATATCTTTTGGTAGAGTATGGATTCTTACCAGTCAAAATTACAAAAATTTAAGCGGAAACTAAAACAATGATAAATTCCCGCAGTTCTAAAAAATTCCCAGGTTTTTCCTGGTTTTCTCCCAGATGAAAAATATTCCTGGGTTTTTCCTGGTTCTCCCGGTTGTCCCGGGTTGTATACAACCTGTTCATCAATTGAGATGTTTTGACTTAGATTAAACGTTTCTTTAAGCTTTTTTGGAAAAATAATCAATTACGAACTGTACTTTGACAAGCAGGTCGGCATTATCTCGTTTATTTTTGCTGTCGGAAATGTAAAAATCATAATATATGTCTGAATCGGTTGTGGGGGACAGTTTTGCAAAATATCAGTGTGTCTATCAATGGATTCGTTGACCAATAATCATTGATCCTTGCTTTTCTTACAATTCCCATAAAGATAGCAAGCCGAAACCATTTTCTAAGTTCAGGTCCCATAATGTCAACAAATTTGGCATTTTTTAAATCCAGTTTCCTTCTATTGCAATTTTGACTGTAGTACTTTTTGGTTTCGTTGCTAATATATTCAAATAGATCGTTCCCAATATATAATTGTGTGATATCCTCAATGCTCTGTCTATCTTTGGGAAATACGTTTGGGCCCAGGGATCCTTCAAATTTATTACTGGTCCTCGGTAAATCGAAGTCTGACCATTGTGCACTGTCTTCTTCGTCTGATTCAGCCGAATCAGATGGCAATCGCAGCGTTCGCCAAATTCTTGGATGTATTCCACTGTCTTCCTATGATTCTGCTTCACTTTCATTTTTTTGATATCCAACGTCTTCTTCCCAATCAATGAAGTCGTCCAGAACATCAAAAAGACGTCCGCACATTCATCGTAAATAATCCTCCTTTCTTTTTCGTCTGCCAAGATGAAAGGGCACAAGTACTTGTAAAAACAGAATACTTGTTGACGTGCGTAAGTTATTGTTATCTAAACACAACACCAACACAGAAAGCAAAAGATACTAACATGCTGTCACCAGCCACTGCACGATACTATGCAGACGACATCACTGTGGTGTTGCCGGCCGTTGAGCAGTATTTCGTGCTCAACACCAGCGTAACATCGCCGGATGGCATAGGGTCAATGTGCTCTTTTATGTTTTAGTCCGATCTGGCCATGTCTGCTAGTATACCTGATGTGCTGCTGGAGAGCAGTGAAATTTCCACCATGATTTAAATCCAGAAAGAAAGTTCAAAATAGTTATTTAAAGTCTACTTAAACTATGTTTGTGCCTTGATTATATCAATATACTTATTCTTGGTTATTTCCAGTGTTTGAATTTTACTATTCTTGAAATTCTTAGTTTTGACTGTTAATCACTATTTGCTGGCTGCGGTTTTACCTTATTCTGGATTGCTTGTTGAGGCAGCTATCTGGTGAAAGTGTGTTATTGTACCAATTGACCTGTTTGTAGGAATCTTCTTGTCAGATGACACTGATTTTACGAGCGACCTGCTGTTGCCCGATGGTTCAGCTACTGTTTCTGCTGTCTGTGTGCAACTGGCTCAGCCTGAGAAGAATGAGCATACCGGCAGTACGGTATTACTGGCCGGCATTTAAGATTTGCTGCTGCTATTACCCCAGGTGAAGCTGCTCTGTAGCACAATGATTTCTGCGTAAGTCTTTTCTTCAATGATTTGTGTGGGCCTAATTCTTTTCACAGTTTGCTTATTTTTTTGCCTTCTGGCTTCAATCTACATCTAAATCTACATCCATATTCCGCAAGCCACCTGACTGTGTGGCGGAGGGTACATTGAGTACCTCTATCGGTTCTCCCTTCTATTCCAGTCTCGTATTGTTCCTGGAAAGAAGGATTGTCGGTATGCCTCTGTGTGGGCTCTAATCTCTCTGATTTTATCCTCATGGTCTCTTCGCGAGATATACGTAGGAGAGAGCAATATACTGCTTGACTCCTCGGTGAAGGTATGTTCTCGAAACTTCAACAAAAGCCCGTACCGAGCTACTGAGCGTCTCTCCTGCAGAGTCTTCCTCTGGAGTTTATCTATCATCTCCATAACGCTTTTGCGATTACTAAATGATCCTGTAACGAAGCGCGCTGCTCACCGTTGGATCTTCTCTATCTCTTCTATCAACCCTATCTGGTACGGATCCCACATTGCTGAGCAGTATTCTAGCAGTGGGCGAACAAGCGTACTGTAACCTACTTACTTTGTTTTCGGATTGCATTTCCTTTGGATTCTTCCAATGAATCTCAGTCTGGCATCTGCTTTACTGACGATCAACTTTATATGATCATTCCATTTTAAATCACTCCTAATGCGTACTCCCAGATAATTTATGGAATTAACTGCTTCCACTTGCTGACCTGCTACATTGTAGCTAAATGAAATGGGATCGTTCTTCCTATGTATTCGCAGCACATTACACTTGTCTACATTGAGATTCAATTGCCATTCCCTGCACCATGCATCAATTCCCTGCGGATCCTCCTGCATTTCAGTACAATTTTCCATTGTTATAACCTCTCGATATACCACAGCATCATCTGCGAAAAGCCTCAGTGAACTTCCGATGTCATCCACAAGATCATTTATGTATATTGTGAATAGCAACGGTTCTACGACACTCCCCTGTGGCACACCTGAAATCACGCTTACTTCTGAAGACTTCTCTCCATTGAGAATGACATGCTGCATTCTGTTACCTAGGAACTCTTCAATCCAATCACACAATTGGTCTGATAGTCCATATGCTCTTACTTTGTTCATTAAATGACTGTGGGGAACTGTATCGAACGCCTTACAGAAGTCAAGAAACATGGCATCTACCTGGGAACCTGTGTCTATCGTCCTCTGAGTCTCATGGACGAATAGCACGAGCTGGGTTTCACATGATCGTCTTTTTCTAAACCCATGCTGATTCCTACAGAGTAGATTTCTAGTCTCCAGATAAGTCATTATACTCTAATTCTTTTGGTGTCGTTTTCCCTAGTCAGCTGGATCTTTTGCTGGCCTGTGTATTTGCTTAAATTTGTCAGCTCTCTAAGGAATCTGTTAAAAAGTTGAAAACCATTGTGTTAGCCTGAGACATTTAAGGTATTACATTTGTTTAAACATTTTGCCATCATTGTTAAATTGGTTAAGTCGTTGTGCTCCCCGGGGCCAAGCCCTTCAATGAATTCCTGATAAACTGACTTTCTGGAGCTCAAGTGATAAGAATGGTCTGTGAAGGATGTGGTTTGAACTGTTACAGTGCTTGTTGGCAATCCTGAACAGCTGTTAAAAGGTCTTTGGTTCACTGCACCCAACAGTTGGAGGGGACTTGTAGAAAGGGGAACAGCAGTTCCAATGACGTGGACGATCACTTCATATGCTTTGCATAACATCAGTACAATATGTGACTACGTAGGCTTTCCCGGCGTAATAAGTCTTGAAAGTCTTTTCGGGTTTGCTGCCGGATCCTAAAATCAACTTGACTCAAATTGATTTTAGGATCCGGCAGCAAACCCGAAAAGACTTTCAAAAATCAGTACAATATGACAGAGGTGGCGAATGTAGCAGCAGAGGCATACAGACCAGTTGGTTTTGTGAAGTGCCGAACTTCGTAGTCTGTGTCAGTCAACAGCAAGGGAACACCCAGGGGTCACTGGAAAGTGGTCACTGCCAAAGAGGTTGTCGTGTAGTGATCCATGTAGCAAAGCCAAAGATTAGGGGACGAGACTGTTAGGTCAACAGCTAAAAAGGTACCAATGGGTGGCACTGAAGTAGGCAGGAGAACCATAATTGAAGTGCACAGGTCATGTCTGTGAGAAGTTGGTCATTTACCTGTAGAAGGCTTCTGCCAGACAAAGTGTGGTTCCATGGGAGATGGTGTGTGTTGAAGTCTCCAAAAAGGAGAAAAGGAGAGGGAGTGGGGAAGTTGTCCAATTAATGTGGTCAATTCAACATAATTGGTCTGCCTGGAGGTAGATAAATTTTGCAAATGGGAACTGATGCCTTTTGCTCCTGCACCACTATTGCCTTCAATGAGGTACAAAGGGAAATCCGTTCCCTGACGACATCTCTATGAACCGAAGTACATAGCTCTCCAGATACACTCTTGAGAACAGTATGGTTCTGGCAGAACACAGAATTACCATAGTGCATTAGAGAATGGTCATCAGTTAAACGCTTTTCTTTGAAAGCAATGCAAACCACAGAATACAAAGCAAGGTGGTTTAGTACTGTCAGGTGACAGCAGTATCCTTTAGAGTAACACTGATTGCGTGACTGGTGGTCAGGGTAGGTGTGAAGGCACCACGAGGATCAGTTATGTCACAAGATCACTGCCTGCCACCAGTGGGGATGGAACCATCTCCACAAACATTTGCTCAGAATTCAACTGAGGGGAGATCTTATGATTGGGAGCACTTAAGGAGCCTTGTACCAATCCTCCTCCTCCTCCTCCTCCTCCTCCTCCTCTGCCACAGATTTGATGGGAAAGGTTTGTTAAAGGGGCTATCTGCACTGAGCACAGGGACAGACGAACAGACAGCCTGCAACCCATAGGCCAAAGCTCCTTCAGTCATCATTTGCTGTAATGCCTCCAGTCCGAGGGATTGCCTCCCAAGAGGGATCCTGAGAGTCTTGTCCCTGGTAGATACTGAAGGAGAATGCTTCTCCGTTTGGATGTGAGAAGTAGTTCCTGAAGATACTGTGGGAACATCCAACGAGGAGCAACTTTTCCAAAACCCCTATTGTGCACACAACAGCTTCAGTCCAATGTTTGCTATGTGCACATTGCTGCTCACCACTTAAAGGCTGTAGGTGTGGCAGTGATCATTTGACACTCAAAGGACAGAAAATCGTCATTTCTGATGAGTCATGGTACAGTGACGTCAGGGTATGAGTACATCAGCAACCAGGAGGCAATGCATTCAATTTTTCAATAGGGTTCCATACAGACAGGTAGTAGTATTCTATTGCAGATAATATAAACATGGGATGAAATTGTGCTCCCTGATAACTCTGCCATTGTCTCAGAACGCCACTGACGATGCAGAAACCTACTATACAATAATTTGTAAATTAGTGCACCCTGCAGATTTTTGCAAATAGATCAATGCACCATTCCATTGTTCTATGTCAGAATAGATATTTCCTCAGCTCAGTAACATGAGGGTCCTATGTGGCCCTGCGGGGTTGTCTGCTCATAATCCTAACTGGGATCCCTAAAGACGTGCTTTCCTTGACTCACACTACCCTACTCCAAGCTGTTGGCAGTAGTTGAGTGGTCTGATCGGGGTAGTTTCTGTATGTTTCTGCTGCGTAATTTAGTGCCACAATACATCACTATTGTCATTGCAGTATTTAGATGCTGCACATTTAAGTATGTGCAATTCAACTGCTACTGAGTGTGTATTATATTTATCCAGTATTCAGTGCAACAACACAATACACTTATTCAGTTCAATGATGCCTGTAGCTATGAAGTTTAGTGTGAAATTGGCATGCAAGTCATACACTGAGTTGCACCAGATATATTTTCGTACAAGGAACATTTCATTTCTTACTCTTTCCAGATTTTTGTGAAGCACTCTTTCTTGTTGGTCTTCCGAGACTGCCATCGTCACAAAAATCTCCAAATCCTCCAAGGTCTATTTTATCATTCTGTGAAGTTGGTCCACCTGAAATGAAATGGGCACTGATTATTCTTTTATCATTTCAGGGTACATGAAGTAAATCAGGGCCTCACATACCATGTAATTCTTTAATGCACACTACTAAATTGCCACAGAAGAGTACCTGAGAACCACTCTGGTTCTTCTTCTTTACTGTCACTGTAAGCTCTCCTCTTGTCATTGTAACGGTTCCTTTCCCCCCTGGACTTGTCTTTATCACGATCAAAATCTCTTCCAAATGATCGACGGTCAAACCTGAAATTAAACTTATATGAAACAAACTTTAGAATGAACACCAATACAATACAAAATTTTGTAATAAAAACTCCAAAGGAATGTAAAGCCCCTTTCACACTGGAAACAGTGTGCACTAGCATCTAATTACCTAGTGTTCACTATGATTCACTTTGTGTGTGTGTGTGTGTGTGTGTGTGTGTGTGTGTGTGTGTGTGTGTGTGTGTGTACACAAGCATTTACACTACAGGGAACTGAAGACAACTCGAGAAACATTACCTATGAGCTCTGTATTACTATTTTGCACTAATAATGAACACACAAGATACGACACTGAAATTAGAAGAATGCTGCAAAATATTCAGAGAGGATTATTTTGCATGGTGAGTGCACTATTTTAGACGAAGTAAGCAAACTGGTATGGGAAAGGAAGAATCTACTTTTCTCAGTTTGCAGTACATAAACATGAAATGCGTGGATCTTGTGTACTTAACACTAAAATGCTACTCCAGCGTTCCTTTGCGTTAGTCTGAGCTTTATACAGATGTCTCTTGACACTTTTCACTTGTTTCTCATTACAACTGAGGATGAAATTTAAAAGCACACTAATTATCAAAATTAATGTAACTGGAAGAGGGGCTAGCATTTGTACTCTCATTACTATCAACTGGAAAGCTTTAGGTGATCATTTCCCATTTCAGTACCTGCTAAATAAAATAGTTTGCGATATCTTTTATCACGTGTGAAGCACTTACATGAATTTATTTAAATATGTGCAAGGAATAGGTGAATAAAATTATATTAATGAAATTAGAAATATGACCTGTCAGATAAAATCTGCTGCATAGCTTGTTAGAGAGCAGATGGTGTGGTTGAGGGTAAATTATTTTTATTTTAGTTTCTTTCATTACATCAATATTTAACAATGATTTACCCCACCATGTAACTACCCTTACAATGAAAATAAGCAACAAGAATGATTAGGTCTTTTGTATGCTTTTACTTTTAATCAGTATAATAGCTACATACTGAGACTCCTTTACTTTCAAGGGAACTTATTGCACTTCATTTAAAAAAGAATTATAACAAATCTTGTGCTTATTCACTCTGTTCCCACCTCATACAAGCATCTAATAAATTTTTCTTTTATCTCCCATCACCAGTGGGACATCCAAGTGCTCCAGCAGTTTTCTATGAATCATTTCCTTTCCTTTGGCATTTGTTCAGTCAATCTGAATCACATATGGTATCCATGTTCTTTTATCAGCAATATTACACTCTCTTCTGACAAATCCCTCTCTCAGAACTGATAAAAACAAGACAAGATAGCAGAGAGGAGCTTTCTGTGCTGCTAACACAGCAGCATAGAAGACGCGAACCTCCTTCGATGGTTCATTAGATGACCGCCAACCAGTGGAACATGAGTTAACAGAAATGAATGGGAATCTTACGCGGCAATGCCACTTGCTCACACGTGCCTAGCTTTTACACCATGGGATTCTTGTTCACTGGCGCATGTTTGCTTCAATTTCAATGAGGATTAAGAGTAGCAACTAATCTGTAATGACAGGAAGAAATGACACGGTATGTCACATTTATAATGTGACAGACAATTTATCATGAGTTAGTTTTAATAATTTAATGCTGAACAATTTTATGCAACTTGCAGGACAAACAAAATTTTGAGACATGCTATCAATTATCCACAAGCTGTAATACTGCTCTATAGAATACAGAATGAAAAGGAAGCTAATTCCAATATCTTCAGAATTTAAAATACAAGACTTAAAAAATGTTCACCATAAACTAACTACCACTGGCTAAATTTCACAGCATACCTCTCATCTCTTGAAGATGTACTATTTCGCTGAAAGCCAAACTCACTGGAACTCTGGTCTTGCTCTTTATCTATACGGAAGTCCCAGACATCTCTAGTGACAATACGACCACTGCCAATACGTCTCGACTGCACTTCACGGTGGCTTGGATCCCTACAAATGATTTTACATTTTAAACAATTTTTCATTAAGGAAACATGAACCATCTTTTTTTCCTTTTCAGCAAAATATTTTCACAAGACTTGCAAACAACAAATGTATTGCCAGTGATATGTATATCAGACCTAAAAGATTTTGTATCTTGCAACAAACACTAAGGTACAATCATCAGCATCAGTTTACACTTCGCAGGAGAAATTAGTGAAAATTAGTTGCAATATAAACCGCAGCATCAGAATGCCACAAATATTCAGACATTTCCTTATATGGGTTATATGGGAAACTGTTGGAGGTAGCAAGGAAAATGTGGCAAAATTTCACTGTCTCGCCACTTCACTCACTACTTCCCTGTTTGTTGGAGTAAATCTCAACTTCCCTACTTGTCCTGTTGATTCCTGTGTTTAATGTTCTCACCTTTACATCAGTTTTTTAGTTTCACAGTTTAATGGGAGTTAGAATAGAAATCTGACATTTTCACATTTTTATTCGATTATAAGATATGCAATTTTATTTATTAAATACTATGTACATTGCAAACTTTATGAAGTATTTTATTCCTTTTTTTAAATGTCTGTACCTGTTAAAATGTTAAAAATATTATGTCCATTACTTAACATCAAATGAATTCACTAGCTTTCTATATGGAAAGCTGTGGATTGCAGTATTACAAAGGCAACATTACGCTGCTTTTATTGATAGGACTGTCGAAAACAGCTTTCCATAATATAAACTCAAGCTGTACGTAGATGTTCTAAGAATTCTGTTGGTACGCTGACCAGTGTGGATACCCAAAAGGTAATCTACTTTCAGATTGTACAAAACATTGTTATGAATGTTAAAGAACTAAGCAGAACATCTTTGATAGGAACTATGAAGGAATGATTGGTGGAATGGAGGCTTCTGCACCTACTGAAATTTTTGGTTGACCCACAAATGAAAATAGTGTTACTTGAAGTTCCTAGGTGATGTGGGGGACTCTAAAGCATACAACAGTGTAGTAGCAGCAGTTTTCTGGTGAAATTATTATCACAAAACTGAAATAAGTTCATCACATCCACAAGATAATGGGCACTACGCTGAGGAAGTTGAAACCAAGTCAGAGAAACAAGAAACTTTACAATGATGAAACAGTATGGGCTGTACTGTCAGACAGAATTTATCAATTACAAAAATACTAAGGGATGTCTATTAGGAATAACCATAATTGTTCAGAATGAGGTAGGCAATATGGGCTACCTTCTTCCATAAACTTAACACAAACGAATATACCAACTTTGCCTTCCCCAATTAGATTCATGGTGCAAGTATATCAATGTCCAATACTCAAATACTTCATATGGCCATGAACATTTGGTCTCAGAAACAATCAAAGAAGTCAAGGCCCATTTACAGAGACCTGGCACATCCTGAAAGTGTCTACACAGGCAGACTGAATCCAAATGAGTCCATCTCATATGGAATCACATGCCGGAAAAATGTTTTTGTGGTTAGGAAAACACTTGATGCTTTTAATGATAGCAATATTGGTAGGGTGAAAGTGCTACAGCGTATGGGAATTATGTATGGAGTAAACTGCATCAGAACTTGAAGGTTCACAAACATTCCACGTAGGAAAAATATATCTAAAAACAAAGATGATGTGACTTACCAAATGAAAGTGCTGGCAGGTCGACTGACACACAAACAAACGAACACAAACATACACACAAAATTCAAGCTTTCGCAACAAACTGTTGCCTCATCAGGAAAGAAGGAAGGAGAGGAAAAGACGAAAGGATGTGGGTTTTAAAGGAGAGGGTAAGGAGTCATTCCAATCCCGGGAGCGGAAAGACTTACCTTAGGGGGAAAAAAGGACGGGTAGACACACACACACACACACACACACACACACACACACACACACACACACACACATATATACAGACACAAGCAGACATATTTAAAGACCAATATGTCTGCTTGTGTCTGTATATGTGTGTGTGTGTGTGTGTGTGTGTGTGTGTGTGTGTGTGTGTGTGTGTGTGCGCGCGCGCGCGCGCGCGCATACCCGTCCTTTTTTCCCCCTAAGGTGAGTAAACATACACACAAAATTCTAGCTTTCGCAACAAACGGTTGCCTCATCAGGAAAGAGGGAAGGAGAGGGAAAGACGAAAGGAAGTGGGTTTTAAGGGAGAGGGTAAGGAGTCATTCCAATCCCGGGAGCGGAAAGACTTACCTTAGGGGGAAAAAAGGACGGGTGCACGCGCACGCGCACGCGCAAGCGCACGCGCACACGCACACACAGACATATTTGAAGACAAAGAGTTTGGGCAGAGATGTCAGTCGAGGCAGAAGTGCAGAGACAAAGATGATGTTGAATGACAGGTGAGGTATGAGTGGCAGCAACTTGAAATTAGCGGAGATTGAGGTCTGGTGGGTAACGGGAAGAGAGGATGTATTGAAGAGCAAGTTCCCATCTCCGGAGTTCGGATAGGTTGGTGTTGGTGGGAAGTATCCAGATAACCCGGACGGTGTAACACAGTGCCAAGATGTGCTGGCCGTGCACCAAGGCATGTTTAGCCACAGGGTGATCCTCATTACCAACAAACACTGTCTGCCTGTGTCCATTCATGTGAATGGACAGTTTGTTGCTGGTCATTCCCACATAGAATGCATCACAGTGTAGGTAGGTCAGTTGGTAAATCACGTGGGTGCTTTCACATGTGGCTCTGCCTTTGATCGTGTACACCTTCCGGGGTACAGGACTGGAGTAGGTGGTGGTGGGAGGGTGCGTGGGACAGGTTTTACGCTGGGGGCGGTTACAAGGATAGGAGCCAGATGGTAGGGAAGGTGGTTTGGGGATTTCATAGGGATGAACTAACAGGTTACGAAGGTTAGGTGGACGGCGTTGTTAAGGCTCACTGGCCACTTGACCATCTTCTTCTTCTGTGCGAATGCACAAACAGTGCCCGAATTCTTATAGGAATCGGCAACGCGCCGTGAGTAATCAGTATAATAGGCGGGGGCACAACGAATGTAGTGAGAGACAATGCGTTGAGAATGTGGGTTTCGCGGGAGGTGTGCCAGAGATAAATCCCTGCAGTCGCGCTTTCCTCTGTGTCCTCGGTGGCTCAGATGAACAGAGCGTCTGCCACGTAAGAAGGAGATCCCGGGTTCGAGTCCCAGTCAGGGAACACATTTTCATCTGTCCCCGTTGATGTATGTCAATGCCCGTAAGCAGCTAAGGGTGTTCATTTCATTGTAATTTCATTCTAACGAGCTGCATGGTCACCGATGGTATCTGTTCTTTCGGACATGTCCAAAAGAACAGATACCATCTTAGTATATGAACAGAACTTATCCGTACAAAATGATCAAGAGGACGATACAAGATGTGGCGCAGCTTATGAGTGATTAAAAATAAGACATACAGGATGATTATAATTAAGCCTCCAGTAGTTGAAATGGTCCCCATGAAAAACAAGCAGTCATAGGACAAAAACTTAGTGCAAGCAACTGTAAGCACACGTGGTAGAAAAGTAACTTGTAAATCACCAATCACCAAAAGTAACATTTTAATTTCCACATGGGAGGCTATCAATTAACTGCATACCAGATTAGAAACATTGCTCACAATGTTATGGCAGCCACGAACTGCACCATTTCACAACTGTTCACAGCACTTTTCAATCATTGGACCATGGAATGTTCAGCTGTCTTGACAGTTCACGCACTGCTTTGAGATTGTACATTGCGTCCAGTATTCTCTGCCATGTAAACAGTAACTTCTTTAAAATTTGTGGTGCAATTGGCCATATGCCTCTCCCATGCGGAATTCCCAAATTGCCAGTTAATTTGAACTTCCAAATCTTTCTTCAACCTCTGTGCGGAAAGAGAACCCTCTTTATTTTCCTTTAATGCACTGATATTCATGAACGGCAGCAGAAGCAGCACTATTGCTGACTTGACACAACAGCTTTATAAGCAAAGCACTGCTCACCTTGTTCAGACTCTTTGACTACCTGCACTTGTAATGCACATGATGCTAGTGTTTCAACCGTACTTCACCAGACCAGTACTGGCACTTAGCAGCAAATCATGACAGTAACACTACCAACAATGTGAATCCTGCAGCACACAGCCTGGAGATTATTCCTATGAAGCTGGGTACCCAAATGGTAAATAGTTTCCCGTCTACACTGCCTCAAGTAGTGTAAATTTAGTAACAACCACCATGTATATTAAGGAAGCTTCAGTCATTTGAAACTAAGTCAGATTTTCAGGGAGTTGCAACATACGTATACTGAGTCTACTGAACTAAAATACAAACAAATACAATTGAAATTATTTTTAAAAGGCACAAAAAATTATACAAAATTTTGATTAAAAAATTGTATTTCCCAAACCAATGGCTGAAATGCAATTATTTCTGTTCAATAGACTAAGAACATAACTTCTAATGTTCTGCGGAAGATTCATATCCATTGCTACAGTAGTTTCTGAAATACAGGGAAGTCATGCAATGAAATTTTAATCTTATTAATATAGTGCATTTCATCTATCCTTAATCAACAGTATGGTAACAGGCAGTATTAATGAAGTTCAGGTGTATCTCGTGTCATGGCTCACCAAACTACATGTACATAAATGTGCATACATATGCTCCTGTTTGGTGAGCCACAATTTATGTTTGAAATAAATAAATAACTTCCCCAGCAGACTTAGCCACATCTTCAGAAATCAGAGACATGGCTCGATCCATTGCTCTTACCTGCAGTTCAGGTATGGCAAAATAGTAAATAGTCTAGCATTTCACTCCACAAATGATTTCATATATGCTGTTGGTTTTGCCCACAATGATGGAAGAAATTGTACTTTCAAATGAGTTTTTAGAACTTAAAATGCCTTGGCAACTTTTTGAACAAAACTTCCAGAATCAATAAGTAAGAAACACTGTACGCCAAGTTTGGTTCAAAAGGTTCAAATGGCACTGAGCACTATGGGACTCAACTGCTGAGGTCATTAGCCCCCTAGAACTTAGAACTAGTTAAACCTAACTAACCTAAGGACATCACAAACATCCATGCCCGAGGCAGGATTCGAACCTGCGACCGTCGCGATCTTGCGGTTCCAGACTTCAGCGCCTTTAACCGCACGGCCACTTCGGCCGGCAGCCAAGTTTGGCTATCATTAATAGAAAAACAGGCTTTTTGACAGAATTAAAAATATGAGCAGCAGAGTGAAGAAGTAGAAAGACATGCACAAAAAGTAGTAGTAGTAGTAGTAGTGGTGGTGGTGGTGGTGGTGGTGGTGGTGGTGGTTAGTGTTTAACGTCCCGTCGACAACGAGGTCATTAGAGACGGAGCGCAAGCTCGAGTTAGGGAAGGATTGGGAAGGAAATCGGCTGTGCCCTTTCAAAGGAACCATCCCGGCATTTGCCTGAAACGATTTAGGGAAATCACGGAAAACCTAAATCTGGATGGCCGGAGACGGGATTGAACCGTCGTCCTCCCGTGTTGTTGTTGTGGTCTTCAGTCCTGAGACTGGTTTGATGTAGCTCTCCATGCTACTCTATCCTGTGCAAGCTTCATCTCCCAGTACCTACTGCAGCCTACATCCTTCTGAATCTGCTTAGTGTATTCATCTCTTTGTCTCCCTCTACGATTTTTACCCTCCACGCTGCCCTCCAATACTAAATTGGTGATCCCTTGATGCCTCAGAACATGTCCTACCAACCGATCCCTTCTTCTAGTCAAGTTGTGCCACAAACTTCTCTTCTCCCCAATTCTATTCAGTACCTCCTCATTAGTTATGTGGTCTACCCATCTAATCTTCAGCATTCTTCTGTAGCACCACATTTCGAAAGCTTCTATTCTCTTCTTGTCTAAACTAGTTATCGTCCATGTTTCACTTCCATACATGGCTACACTCCATACAAATACTTTCAGAAACGACTTCCTGACAAATCTATACTCGATGTTAACAAATTTCTCTTCTTCAGAGACACTTTCCTTGCCATTGCCAGTCTACATTTTATATCCTCTCTATTTCGACCATCATCAGTTATTTTGCTCCCAAATAGCTAAACTCCTTTACTGCTTTAAGTGTGTCATTTCCTAATCTAATTTTCTCAACATCACCCGATTTAATTCGACTACACTCCATTATCTTTGTTTTGCTTTTGTTGATGTTTATCTTCTATCCTTCCTTCAAGACACTGTCCATTCTGTTCAATTGCTCTTCCAGGTCTTTTGCTGTCTCTGACAGAATTACAATGTCATTGGCGAACCACAAAGTTTTTATTTCTTCTCCATTGCTAGAAATGTAGGTTTGCCTTTTCTTAATCTAGCTTCTAAGGTAAGTCGTAGGGTCAGTATTGCCTCACGTGTTTCTACGGAATCCAAACTGATTTTTCCCGAGGTTGGCTTCTACCAGTTTTTCCATTTGTCTGTAAAGAATTCGCGTTAGTATTTTGCAGCTGTGACTTATTAAACTGATAGCTCGGTAATTTTCACATCTGTCAACACCTGCTCTCTTTGGGATTGGAATTATTATATTCTTCTTGAAGTCTGAGGGTATTTCGCCTGTCTCATACATTTTGCTCACCAGATGGTAAAGTTTTGTCAGGACTGGCTCTCCCAAGGCTGTCAGTAGTTCTAATGGAATGTTGTCTACTCCCGGGGCCTTGTTTCTTCAACTTAGGTCTTTCAGTGTTGTATCAAATTCTTCACGCAGTATCATACCTCCCATTTCATCTACATCCTCTTCCCTTTCTATAACATTGCCCTTAAGTACATTGCCCTTGTGTAGTCCCACTATATACTCCTTCCACCTTTCTGCTTTCTCTTCTTTGCTTAGAACTGGGTTTCCATCTGAGCTCTTGATATTCATACAAGTGGTTCTCTTTTCTCCAAAGGTCTCTTTGATTTTATTGTAGGCAGTATCTATCTTACCCCTAGTGAAGTAAGCCTCTACATCCTTACATTTGTCCTCTAGCCATCCCTGCTTAGCCATTTTGCACTTCCTGTCGACCTCGTTTTTGAGGAGTTTGTATTCCTTTTTGCCTGCTTCATTTACTGCATTTTTATATTTTCTCCTTTCATCAAATTCAATACTACTTCTGTCACCCAAGGATTTCTACTAGCCCTCGTCTTTTTACCTACTTGATCCTCTGCTGCCTTCACTACTTCATCCCTTAAAGCTACCCATTCTTCTTCTCCTGTATTTCTTTCCCCCATTTTTCTCAATTGTTTCCTTATGCTCTCCCTGAAACTCTGGACAACCTCTGGTTTAGTCACGATTATCCAAGGTCCCATCTCCTTAAATTCCCACCTTTTTGCAGTTTCTTCAGTTTTAATCTACAGTTCATAACCAATAGATTGTGGTCGGAGTCCACATCTGCCCCTGGAAATGTCTTACAATTTATAACCTGGTTCCTGAATCTCTGTCTTACCATTATACACTCCTGGAAATTGAAATAAGAACACCATGAATTCATTGTCCCAGGAAGGGGAAACTTTACTGACACATTCCTGGGGTCAGATATATCACATGATCACACTGACTAAACCACAGGCACATAGACACAGGCAACAGAGCATGCACAATGTCGGCACTAGTACAGTGTATATCCACCTTTCGCAGCAATGCAGCCTGCTATTCTCCCATGGAGACGATTGTAGAGATGCTGGATGTAGTCCTGTGGAACGGCTTGCCATGCCATTTCCACCTGGCGCCTCAGTTGGACCAGCGTTCGTGCTGGACGTGCAGACCGCGTGAGACGACGCTTCATCCAGTCCCAAACATGCTCAATGGGGGCCAGATCCGGAGATCTTGCTGGCCAGGGTAGTTGACTTACACCTTCTAGAGCACGTTGGGTGGCACGGGATACATGCGGACGTGCATTGTCCTGTTGGAACAGCAAGTTCCCTTGCCGGTCTAGGAATGGTAGAACGATGGGTTCGATGACTGTTTGGATGTACCGTGCACTATTCAGTGTCCCCTCGACGATCACCAGTGGTGTACGGCCAGTGTAGGAAATCGCTCCCCACACCATGATGCCTGGTGTTGGCCCTGTGTGCCTCGGTCGTATGCAGTCCTGATTGTGGCGCTCACCTGCACGGCGCCAAACACGCATACGACCATCATTGGCACCAAGGCAGAAGCGACTCTCATCGCTGAAGACGACACATCTCCATTCGTCCCTCCATTCACGCCTGTCGCGACACCACTGGAGGCGGGCTGCACGATGTTGGGGCGTGAGCGGAAGACGGCCTAACGGTGTGCGGGACCGTAGCCCAGCTTCATGGAGACGGTTGCGAATGGTCCTCGCCGATACCCCAGGAGCAACAGTGTCCCTAATTTGCTGGGAAGTGGCGGTGCGGTCCCCTACGGCACTGCGTAGGATCCTACGGTCTTGGCGTGCATCCGTGCGTCGCTGCGGTCCGGTCCCAGGTCGACGGGCACGTGCACCGTCCGCCGACCACTGGCGACAACATCGATGTACTGTGGAGACCTCATGCCCCACGTGTTGAGCAATTCGGTGGTACATCCACCCGGCCTCCCGCATGCCCACTATACGCCCTCGCTCAAAGTCCGTCAACTGCACATACGGTTCACGTCCACGCTGTCGCGGCAGGCTACCAGTGTTAAAGACTGCGATGGAGCTCCGTATGCCATGGCAAACTGGCTGACACTGATGGCGGCGGTGCACAAATGCTGCGCAGCTAGCGCCATTCGACGGCCAACACCGCGGTTCCTGGTGTGTCCGCTGTGCCATGCGTGTGATCATTGCTTGTACAGCCCTCTCGCAGTGTCCGGAGCAAGTATGGTGGGTCTGACACACCGGTGTCGATGTGTTCTTTTTTCCATTTCCAGGAGTGTATAATCTATCTGAAATCTGTCAGTATCTCCCGGCTTCTTCCATGTATATAACTGTCTTTTATAATTCTTGAACCAAGTGTTTGCTATTATTAAGTTGTGCTCTGTACAAAATTCTACCAGGCGGCTTCCTCTTTCATTTCTCACCTCCAATCCATATTCACCTACTACGTTTCCTTCTCTTCCTTTTCCTACTATCGAGTTCCAGTCACCCATGACTATTAAATTTTCGTCTCCCTTCACTATCTGAATAATTTCTTTTATCTCGTCATACATTTCATCTATTTCATCATCATCTGCAGAGCTAGTTGGCATATGGACTTGTACTACTGTCTTAGGCGTGGGCTTCGTGTATCTTGGCTACAATTATGCGTTCACTATGTTGTTTGTAGTAGCTTACCCGAACTATTTTTTTATTCATTATTAAACCTACTCCTGCATTGCCCCTATTTGATTTTGTATTTATAACCCTGTATTCACCTGACCAAAAGTCTTGTTCCTCTTCCCACCGAACTTCGCTAATTCCCACTATATCTAACTTTAACCTATCCGTTTCCCTTTTTAAATTCTCTAACCTATCTGCCAGACCAAGTAACAAACCAAAACATCTAAAGCAATGGGGAACGTAATCCTGGCACAATTTAAAGTAATGTATGAACCATCTCTGTCAAGGGTATCAGGTAAGAGTGTCGAATGAATTATTTTTCATTCCCCAGGATGGCTGTGAAGGTGTTATTGAGGAATATCTGATAATTTAAATATTAATGAAGTGGAACCATGTTTGACTTCCACCTGAACTTTTTTTCCTTTCGAAGTTTATTGTTTGTTTCCTGTACCGAGTGTTCAATGTACATATTGAATAAAATGGGGATAGGTTATAACCCTTTCTTCATTCACTTCTCAACTAATGCTCCCCTTTCATGTGCTTCAACTCATAACCATGGAGCAATGAGGTGTGATAGATACAGACTTTGAAGTACGATACTGAGGCGAGTGGAGCTGCCTGTTGTAAGTATAGGGGTTGCTCTTTTTTTTAAGGATAGAAGTCATGGCAGTGCAGTAGTAGCAGAAAACCACAATCAGAAGTGTTTTTTGTCAGAGTACGAAAATCTCATGCATAAGAAAGAACAGAAGTGAAGGCAGACTGAAGATGAATGCAGTATAAACCTTTTTTTAAATTTTGGCATAAAAAGTAACTAAGGAAGTTACTAATCTTTCTTCACAACATAGCTTCCTCAGAATTCTAGCAATACTATCAGGTATTGGGAAGTACATACATTACAGCTCAATGAATGTAGGCCTGTGATGATGAAACTTCGTGATGGTGCAACATTTTCCCAACAATGGCAGGTACTTTGGTTGATGACATCTGCATTCTGGCAGTTGAAAAATGTTCCACCTCATGATCAGTCTGCAAATGCATGCTGCACAGTTTCTTCACCCAAGGAAAGAGAAAGATGGCACTAGGTGCCTTATCATGAAAAAACAAGGATGGCGCAAAATCTGATAGCCTGAACAAGCAGCATATGACTAACACAGAATTAGCTGGGATATTATCATCCCCCCCCCCCCCCCCCCCCCCTCCCCGTAATAGCTCCCTGGAACACTTCGTTGCAACAATCTCCCTTAATATCTGCAAAATATTTCGGTAGTATGCTCTTATTGTATGTTTGAATATATACCATCCCAAAAACTTGTATGCATCACCTTGCTCAATGACAGGTAGCACTTCAAATAACGGAAAATCCAGGATGGAATGTAACAATACAAGAGAAGGAAAGTTGCTAATCAACATATAGCGAAGATGCTGAGCCGCGATAGGCACAATAAAAAGATTCACACAAACATAGCTTTCAGCCATTAAGGCCTTTGTCCAGCACACACACACACACACACACACACACACACACACACACACACACACACACACACACACCTGCAATCTCTGAGAGCTGAAACTACAGTGCGAGCAGCAGCACCAGTGCATGATGGGAGTGGCGACTGGGTGGGGGTAAGGAGGCGGCTGGGGCAGGGGGGATACTAGGAGAGAAGGTGCGGAGGGGGGAGGGGCAAGTAGCGTAAAGGAGATAAATAAAAATAAAAGAAATTAAAAGACTGGGTGTGGCGGTGAAATGACGGCTGTGTAGTGCTGGAATGGGAACAGGGAGGGGGCTGGATGGGTGAGGACAGTGACTAACGAAGGCTGAGGCCAGGACGGTTATGGGAGCGTAGGATGTATTGCAGGGAAAGTTCCCACCTGCACAATTCAGAAAAGCTGGTGTTGGTGGGAAGGATCCATATGGCACAGGCTGTGAAGCAGTCATTGAGATGAGGGGTATCATGTTTGGCAGCGTGTTCAGCTACAGGGTGATCCACTTGTTTTTTGGTCACAGTTTGTCGGTGGCCGTTCATGCGGACAGACAGCTTGTTGGGTGTCATGCCTACATAGAATGCAGCACAGTGGTTGCAGCTGAGCTTTTAGATCACATGACTAGTTTCACAGGTAATCCTGCCTTTGATGTGATAGGTAATGTTAGTGACCGGACTGGAGTAGGTGGTGGTAGGAGGATGCATGGGACAGGTCTTGCATCTAGGTCTATTACAGGGGTATGAGCCATGAGGTAAGGGATTGGGAGCAGGGGTTGTGTAAGGATGGTCGAGTATATTGTGTAGGTTCGGTGGACGGCGGAATACCACGGTAGGAGGGGGTGGGAAGGATAGTGGGTAGGACATTTCTCATTTCAGGGCACGATGTGAGGTAATCGAAACCCTGGTGGAGAATGTAATTCAGTTGCTCCAGTCCCAGATGGTACTGAGTTACGAAGCGAATGCTCCTCTGTGGCCGGACTGTGGGACTTTGGGAGGTGGTGGGAGACTGGAAAGATAGGGCACGGGAAATTTGTTTTTGTACAAGGATGGGAGGATAATTACTGTCAGTGGAGGCTTCAGTGAGACCCTCCGCATATTTAGAGAGGGACTGCTCGTCACTGCAGATGCGACGACCACAGGTGGCTAGGCTGTATAGAAGGGACTTCTTGGTATGAAACTGGTGGCAGCTAGCGAAGTGGAGGTATAGCTGGAGGTTAGTAGGTTTGATACCGACGGAGGTACTGATGTAGCCATCTCTGAGGCGGAGGTCAACATCTAGGAAGATTGCTTGAGGGCTGAGTAGGAACAGGTGAAGCAAATGGGGGAGAAGTAGTTGAAGTTTGGAGGAATGTGAATAAGGTGTCCTCACCTTCAATCCAGCACTAGACAGCTGTCATTTCACTGCCACACACAGTCTTTTAATTTCTTTTATTATCATTTTTATTTTTCTCCTTTCTGCTACTTACCCCCTCCCCCTCCGCACCTTCTCTCCTACCCTCCGTCTAAACTGCAACACTTCACTGCAGGCCACTCCCAACATACTATCACCCCTCCTCCCCGCCCCAGCCTCCTCCTTACCCCCACCCAACCACCACTCCCGTCATGCACTGGTGCTGCTGCTCGCAGTGTAGTTTCAGCTCTCTGAGACTGCAGATGTGTGTGCTAGTTGTGATTGACACATACATACACACAAAATTCTAGCTTTCGCAACCAACGGTTGCTTCGTCAGGATAGAGGGAAGGAGAGGGAAAGACGAAAGGATGTGGGTTTTAAAGGAGAGGGTAAGGAGTCATTCCAATCCCGGGAGCGGAAAGACTTACCTGGGGGGGAAAAAAGGACGGGTATACACTCGCACACACACACATATCCATCCACACATATACAGACACAAGCAGACATATTGGCTGCTTGTGTCTGTATATGTGTGGATGGATGGATGTGTGTGTGTGTGTGTGTGTGTGTGTGTGTGTGTGTGTGTGTGTGTGTGTGTGTGTGTGTGTGTGTATACCTGTCCTTTTTTCCCCCCCAAGGTAAGTCTTTCTGCTCCCGGGATTGGAATGACTCCTTACCCTCTCCTTTAAAACCCACATCCTTTCGTCTTTCCCTCTCCTTCCCTCTATCCTGACGAAGCAACCGTTGGTTGCGAACGCTAGAATTTTGTGTGTATGTATGTGTGTGTTTGTGTTTCTATCGACCTGCCAGCGCTTTTGTATGGTAAGTCACATCATCTTTTGTTTTTAAATATATTTTTCCCGCGTGGAATGTTTCCCTATTATATATATAATGGAGGGAAACATTCCACGTGCGAAAAATATATCTAAAAACAAAGATGATGTGACTTACCAAACGAAAGTGCTGGCAGGTCGATAGACACACAAACATACACACAAAATTCAAGCTTTCGCAACCAATGGTTGCTTCATCAGGAAAGAGGGAAGGAGAGGGAGAGACGAAAGGATGTGGGCTTTAAGGGAGAGGGTAAGGAGTCATTCCAATCCCGGGAGCAGAAAGACTTACCTTAGGGGGGAAAAAAGTACAGGTATACACACTCTCTCGCATGCGCACCTTTACAAATGTGTGTGTGTGTGTGTGTGTGTGTGTGTGTGTGTGTGTGTGTGTACTGCTGACAAAGGCCTTAATGGCCAAAAGCTGTGATGGTGTGAATCTTTTTATTGTGCCTATCGCAGCTCAGCAACTCCGCTATATGGTCAGTAGCAACTTTCCTTCTCTCGTATTGTTACAGTTAGCACTTCACAATTTTTAGTGGTAATAAATCCATGCTTCCACTCCTTGCTTTGCTTTTTTGTCTCATGTCTTGTTTTTAGAGCACAAAAACAACTGGGGTCATATGCTCCATTTCAAAACTGTAGAACGTGAAGACAAAGGGAGGAATTAAAAAGAACTACACATCAATCACAATCAACAGAAGTGAAGACAACTAAAAACAGGGACATTGAGAAAGGTCTATGAAATACATCAGAGAGAAACAGGAGTCCAGAACTAAAAATTAAGTGGTCTTCACCATATTGCTAAGACGGATAAAAAGTAAAATGCGCATTGTTTGCTAGAACGGCCGATAACTCAGATGGCAAACACAAACGGGAATTTAAGTGGTTAAGAAAGGGCATTCCACCAGGAAATGCCGGATAGTCAAAAGTTGAGCGCAATGTGCACGAAGTTGTTGGGAGCACCACTTAATGAACGGTGATGGCTAAGATGACAGTGCCCAATAAGCAACCTAGTTAAAACGATGATCTCGCGGCAAGAGGTCATCCAAGCTGCTAGGAGAGGCTTAATAACCCAGAGCTTGTTCCCATGAAGGGAGAACCAGTGCCAAAGTGGCACCACCTGCTGCCGGACGGCAACACAGATCGCTGGAGGGAATGTAAGAACTAACGGCTGAGATACAGGGACTGCAGCCTTGGCAGCAGTGTCAACAGCCTCGTTTCCTGTCAGACCAATGTGACCACGAACCCACTCAAACATAACTGACTCCATCAAAGGTGAGGAAGTGACAGCTTTTCTGGACCCATTGTACTAAGGGATGGACACCGTACAGCACTAAGGGATGGACACCGTACAGCACTAAGGGATGGACACCGTACAGCACTAAGGGATGGACACCGTACAGCACTAAGGGATGGACACCGTACAGCACTAAGGGATGGACACCGTACAGCACTAAGGGATGGACACCGTACAGCACTAAGGGATGGACACCGTACAGCACTAAGGGATGGACACCGTACAGCACTAAGGGATGGACACCGTACAGCACTAAGGGATGGACACCGTACAGCACTAAGGGATGGACACCGTACAGCACTAAGGGATGGACACCGTACAGCACTAAGGGATGGACACCGTACAGCACTAAGGGATGGACACCGTACAGCACTAAGGGATGGACACCGTACAGCACTAAGGGATGGACACCGTACAGCACTAAGGGATGGACACCGTACAGCACTAAGGGATGGACACCGTACAGCACTAAGGGATGGACACCGTACAGCACTAAGGGATGGACACCGTACAGCACTAAGGGATGGACACCGTACAGCACTAAGGGATGGACACCGTACAGCACTAAGGGATGGACACCGTACAGCACTAAGGGATGGACACCGTACAGCACTAAGGGATGGACACCGTACAGCACTAAGGGATGGACACTGTACAGTACTAACAAGGGAACCTCCCCATCGCACCCCCCTCAGATTTAGTTATAAGTTGGCACAGTGGATAGGCCTTGAAAAACTGAACACAGATCAACTGAGAAAACAGGAAGAAGTTGTGTGGAACTGTGAAAAAATAAGCAAAATATACAAACTGAGTAGTTCATCGGAACACATACAACATTAAGGACAATAGGATCGCAGGAGTGCCATGGTCTGGTGGTAACGTGAGCAGCTGCGGAACGAAAGGTCCTCGGTTCAAATCTTCCATTCAGTGAAAATTTTTATTTTTTTATTTTCAGTTTATGTGACAAACTTTTATGTTTTCATCACTTTTTTTGGGAGTGATTATCACATCCACAAGAAAACCTAAATCTGGCAAGGTAGAAGAATCGCCAAGTGTACAAGTTAGGTGGGTCGACAACATATTCCTGTCATGTGGTGCACATGCCGTCACCAGTGTCGTATAGAATATATCAGATGTGTTTTCCTGTGGAGGAATCGGTTGACCTATGACCTTGCGATCAAATGTTTTCAGTTCCCTTTGGAGAGGCACGTCCTTTCGTCTACTAATCACACGGTTTTGCGATGCGGTCGCAAAACACAGACACTAAACTTATTACAGTGAACAGAGACGTCAATGAACGAACGGACAGATCATAACTTTGCGAAAATAAGGAAAGTAAACTTTTCACTCGAGTAAAGACTTGAACCAAAGACCTCTCGTTCCGCAGCTGCTCACGCTAACCACGGGACCACTGCGCTCTTGAGCTCACATTATCCTTGATGTTGCCTATCTTGCGCATGGACTACTCAGTTTGTATATTTTGCTTATTTTTTCACAGTTCCACACAACTTCTTCCTGTTTTCTCAATTGATCTGTGTTCAGTTTATGAAGGCCTATCCACTGTGCCAACTTATAACTAAATCTGAGGGGGGTGCGATGGGGAGGTTCCCTTGTAAGGGATGGACACTGTACAGTACTAAGGGATGGACACTGTACAGTACTAAGGGATGGACACTGTACAGTACACACAGGCTTTGAAGGGCACTGACATGTCTTAGTGATACAGCATTTGTCCATGGTTATTAGGTGGCTTAAAGATTCATTTGGAGTGGTCTGATACAGCTGCAACATTTCCACTGTTGCCTCAATTCAGCAGGCCTTCTGAATAGGAGTAATCAGTCACAGTCCCCTGCAGGCTGCAACCTTGGTCATTTGATCTTGGCTGTTTCGAGAGCTATCTTACCTGTTGTAAATTTAATGAATCAAACTAATTTTTAGTTTCAGTCACTGCTTTAGAAAATGTGTTTGAGGAGAGTGTTCCAAGGAACGGCAATGTCATTTGCTACACCACATAGGAAACTAGTGTCTCCTACTTTTTAATAAGATCACTTGTTCCACACCGAGATCTTCACCTATTATTTCTGTTTCAATGAATAAGTGATCACTATGCCATTTTACATGTTTTTTGTGAATTTACAGTTCCTCTTAGTTCAAAGTTCAACAGCACCTACATACTTCGTAACATTGCTTTGTGAAGGGAAACACCATTACTTAGATCTTTACATAGCTTCTGATGCTGCTGTGCTGAGACACATTTGAGTTGGAATTTTAATAACGAACATGTTGCATCTATGTCCGTGGAGGAGACTTTAAAAATGTCTGCTGCTATGGAACTGAGCTGCAGCTCAGAAAAAAATTGAGTTTTAAGCTTTTATTTATGCTACTCTGTGTTGCGAATGACTTACTGCTTGCCTCCCTAGTTACGTTTATATTTCTTTACACAATATCAAAAATTGCTCCAAATAGATACTTACCCATTAGAACGGCCACATGTTAAGCATCACAATTTAGCTATTATTAAGATGAGCCAATTCAAATGGCGCTCACTAGGCACTAATACTAGTGTTGCAGATGGTACCTATAGAAGGCCTGACTATACAAATCAATATACAACATAGCTTCATGCCCAATACTGCAACAAGAGCATGATGTGTGAACACTGTAGTTGTTAGGGTTTTATGCCTCTTTGACTAACATTAAGTTTTGATTCTCAACAGCCTGTACCATTACAATTAAACAACACTATCACACAGCCCAGTTTACATAAATGTCAATTACATCAGAAGCTATCACACTACCAAGATTTTCTTTTATATTTTGTGAATTACTTTCTGTATTAAAATCTTAATTTCCACAATACTATCCCCTGCTCATTTTTGCATATCCAGCCATGAATTTTAAGTATTTCTATATCTTAAAGTGTCACAACATCTTTATTATGATTAGAGTAGGGGTCGGGGACAGTGAAGTGTTGCTTGTGGGAGGGTACGGGGGGGGGGGGGGGGGGGTGGGGGGGGGGGAGGTGGAGGGAAGGTAGGGCAGATAGGTGCAATCTGAAGGTTAGATAGGGAGGAGGTGTAGTGAAAAAGGAGGAAATTAGAAAGACAGAGTGTCTAGGTTGAATAGAGGGATGTGTAATGCCAGAATGGGAACAGGGAAGGGGTTACATGGGTAAGAAAAATTACTGATGAAGGTCGAGGCCAGATGGGTTACGGGAACAATGGATATATTGCAGGGAGAGTTCCCACATGCACAATTTTCAGAGAAGCTGGCTTTGGTCAGAAGGATCCAGATGGTACAGGCTGTGAAGCAATCACTGAAATGAATGTCATGTTGGGCAGCATGCTGAACAACGGGGTGTTTCAGCTGTTTCTTGGCCACAGTTTGTTGGTGGCCATTACGCAGGCAGACAGCTTGTTTAAAGTGTCTTCAGATTTGCTGCTGGATACTAAAATCAACTCTATTCAATATTTCAGCAATCCATCTGCTCACCATCTTCAGAAGAATGCTGCTTCTGCTGCTGAGACCCGTTGAGAACTGATGCCAATGCTGCAAATTGACATCCTATATAGGTCTCTGTACTGTACACAGTAGATGTGCTGCCCATCACAGTTGCTGCCCTCCAACCCTGGGCAGGTGGTGCCACCCTTAGAAGAACACTGGCAGCAACAATATATCACACTCTGAAATGATTTTCAAACACACTGACTGGTTGCACCGAAGAACATTCTGTTTTGATGTGGGATAGTACAGGGTTCCACATCTTGCTGAGAGGAAACATACTGTCTATTAATCAAATTATCCACCAACGTAATTTCGAGTGGAATTTTTAAGGAAAATGGATACTTGGAGAAGCAGATTTGTCGGGCTATGGTGTATGGACCATCACTGGAGGTGCATGAAGGGAAGCATAGATCGATGGCCTTTATTCCTAATGCTGGGGGCATACTGTTTATGACAGGAAGAATTTTAAGGAGTTTTAACATTAAGAGTGTGTTCCATCCACCTTCAAGATGAGGGCACTACTCAGCTCTGTGAAAGATTATCTGTGCTCAACAAGCCTGGTGTATACAATGTTCTGTGTCCATGTGAGAACGCTTAAATTGGCTGTTCGATGACTTTCACAGTTCATGATAGGTGCATGGACCATTGCTATCATATGAGGCTACAACAGCCAGAATAATCGGCGGCAGCAGAATACTGCTTAAGCAAGGGACAAAGTATGCAATTTGAGAAAACTTTGATGGTTGCCAACACTTCCAAAAACTGGGACATTGTTAAAGGGCAATTGCAATTAGGTTGGCAGATAATTTGATTAATAGACACAATGGGTTTCTTTTTAGCAAGACGTGGAACACTGTACTGTCCCACAGCAAAACTTAATGTTCTTCAGTGCAGCCAGTCCGAGTGTTGGAAAATTGTCTGAGTGCGATATACTGTTGCTGCTGGTGTTCTACTAAGGGTGGCACCACATGCCCAGTCTTTCAGAGCAGTAACAGTGATGGGCAGTGTATGTGCCATGTACAATACAGAGGCCTATCTAGGATGTCAACTTGCAGCTTTGGCACTCAGTACTCAGAGGGACTTTGCAACAGAAGCAGTTTCTCCTGAAAACGGCAAACTTCAGAGCACAACTTGGGGTAGTCTTAACGCTGGTGGACAATCTAATTCAGTTCCTCCAGTCCTGGATGGTACAGAGTAACGAGGAGAAAGATGCTCTGTGGCTAGACAGTGGGACTTGAGGAGGTGGTGGGTGACTGGAAAGATAAGGCACAGGAAATCTGTTTTTGTACAAGGTTGGGAGGGTAATTATGGTCTGTGCAGGCCTCACTAAGACCCTCACTAGATTTCGAGAGGGACTGCTCGTTGCTTCAGATTTGACAGCCACGGGTGCTAGGCTGTATCGAAGGGACTTCCTGGTATCGAATGGGTGCAGCTGTCAAAGTGGAGGTATTGCTGGTGACGGATATGGTTTATATGGACAGATGTACTGATGTAGCCCTCTTTGAGGTGGAGGTCAACATTGACAAAGGTGTCTTGTTGGTTTGAGTAGGACTAGGTGAAGAGAATGGAGGCGAAGATGTTGAGGTTCTGGAGGAATGTGGATATAGTGTCCTCACCCTCGAACCAGGTCACAAAGATGTTATCAGTGAATCTGAACCAGGTGAGAGGGTTTGGGAAGGATTCCTCTAGATGTCCCATTAATAGGTTGGCATAGGAAGGTGCCATGTGGACAGCCACTGCTGAACCCCAGATTTGTTTGTATGTAATACCTTCAAAGGAGAACTAATTGTGGGTGAAGATATAGTTGATCATGGTGACTAGTAAAGAGGTCGTTGGTCTGAAATCTATGGGGCAATGGGAAAGGTAGTGTTCATGGGCATTAGGAATGTTAGCATAAAGGGAGGTGGCATGAATAGTGACAGCAGGGTACCACGTGGTAAAGGAACAGGAACTGCAGAGAGTTGGCGGAGGAAATGGTATCTTTTATATAGGAGGGTAGGTTGTGGGTAATAGGCTGAAGATGTTGGTCTAAGAGAGCAGAGTGTGTCTCATGGGGCACAGTCAGCCACAATGGTGCATCCTGGGTAGTTGGATTTATGGAATTTAAGACGCATGTAGAAGGAAGGAGCATGGGGAGTGGCAGGGTTTGTAGGTGGATGAATTTGACAGCTGGCAGAATTCTTCTGCCAGGTAATCCTTGTGGTTCAAAATAGTGGTTGAGCCTTTGTAAGCAGCTACGATTTTAAGTTTAGGTTCAGTTTTTAGACGGTGGATTGTGGTTCTTTCTGAGGATATAAAGTTAGTGCGCATATTGAGGAATTTGGGAAATGATAGTGAGGTGAGGTTGGAGTTAAGACATTCTGGAAAGTTAACAAGTGGTGATGTGGGGGCAGTGGGGTTGGATCACAGTGGCTCGAGGAGTGAACTGAGCCAGGCAGCATTTTTTCCTTTCACTATCTGCGTACTCGCTCAGATTCCATTTTGTTTTTCCTCACTTCATCCTTCGTGATTTTTACAATGTGTTTTTGTGATTTTTGCCATTTTTAAACATATTCTATGTTATTTAAATATTTTGTGTTTTTAACCAACACCATGGATACTTGCTTCATCTGCGTCAATACAGAAAATTTTCCTTATCCCTCGCTGGAACCCAGTCCCATATACTGTACCTGCATTGTTGTCGGTTCATGGAATCCCCAAATTGTCCTTACCATCAAATTACCCATCTCTGGTTGCCACCTTTCCTTCCACAGTGACCAATCTGTTCAGATTATGCCAATCTTTAACCCTCACCAGTCCCACAAAACCATAGCAATCGGGCCCAAACCACCTCGCAACACCTTCTCTCCTTCCACAAATTCTCCTGTTATGCAATCCAAAATTCCTGGATCCCATAACACACACCCACGTTTGCCCTCCATGAACTACAGCAGCATGTACAATGCCACCTCAAAACCTCTCCATCCTATTCACTTCCTACTCCCACCTTGGACTACCACCACTATCCTCCACCTTTACAATTGATGACTCTGCCCCCTGGTCACTCATAGCTGACAAACCCTGTCTCGCAGACTTGCTACATTACCCCACCCTCAAAAACACTCCCACCATCTCACAGAATCCAAAACCTAAACAGACCCAAAACACGGTCATGATTCCTCCAAAAGCCTTACCCATGTAGAAGTATCATTCCTTTCAAAGGCCTCAATTTTGCCCCACTCCCAAAATCCACCATGCAGGACTTAATAAAAATCTTTTCTGCTTCTCCTGCTCCTACAGTGAAAAACTTCACCACCAACCCTACTACTCACACCATACTCAAAGCCAATGCTGAACCCTGCCTCACTCTTCATTCCTCTAGTCAACAGTGATCTGCCCCACTACCGCCAAGTCACTCCCCATGAACTTCACAGAATTTCTTAACCCCAGCCTCAACATCATTCCCCAAATCCCAAACACACATTCTAAGAGAACCATAATCCACCATCTAAAAAAGGATCCCAAACTTATAACCCTACCTGCTGACACAGGCTCCACCACTGTTCTGAACCACAAGGATTACCTGTCAAAAGAACTCTGCCAGCTGTCAAATTCATCCACCTACAAATACTGCCAGTGAGCCCATTACAGAAATCCAGTCTCTCCTCAAATCCTTAAGCCTATCTCAGAACCTCTCCCTGGAGTCCACCCTCTCATCACCCCTACTACTGCCCACACTCCTACCTTCTACATGGTTCCTAAACTCCATAAACCCAAACATCCAGAAAGCACCTTTGTGGCTGGTTACTGTGCCCCCTGAGAGACACTCTGCTCTCTTAGACCAACATCTTTAGCCTATTACTCACCACCTACCCTCCTATATAAAACATACCAACCATTTCCTCCACCGACTCCACAGTTCATGTTCCTTTACCATATGGTGCCCTACTTGTCACTACTGGTGCCATGGTGCCACCGCCCTTTACACTAACATCCCTAATGCTCATGGCATTATCGCTATTTAACACTACCTTTCCCTACACCCCACAAATCCCAAACTGACAACCTCCTTCCTAGTCACCATGACCAAATATATCTTCACCCATGATTACTTCTCCTTTGAAGTTATTACCTACCTACAAACAAATCTGGGATACAGCTATGGGCACCCACATGGTACCATCCTATGCCAACCTATTCATGGGCCATCTAGAGGAATCCTTCCTAAACATCCAGAATTCCAAACCCTATCACCTAGTCCAGATTCACTAATGTGACATCTCTGTGACCTGGATCGAGGGTGATGACACCGTATACACATTCCTCCAGAACCTCAGTACCTTCTCCTCCATTCAGTTCACCTAGTCCTCCTCAAATCAACAACACACCACTTCAAAGAGGGCAACATCAGTACCTCTATCCGTATCAAACCTACCAACCACCAGCAATACCTCCACTTTGACAGCTGCACCCATTCCTTTCCAAGTACCACCTTCCATACAGCCTAGCCACCTGTGGCTGTCAAATCTGTAGCGACGAGCAGTCCCTCTCAAAATATACAGAGGATCTCGCTGAGGCCTGCACAGACAGTAATTACCCTCCCAATCTTGTACAAAAGCATATCTGTGCTGTATCATTCCAGTCACCCACTACCTCCCAAAGTCTCACCATCTAGCCACAGCGAAGCATTCCCCTGGTTACTCCGAAAAACCCAGGACTGGAGCAACTGAACCACATGCTCAGCCTAAGTCTCTACTACATCTCGCCATGCCCAGAAATGAGGAATGTCCTACCCACTACCATTTCCACCCCTCCCACAGTGGTATTCTGCTGCCCACTGAACCTACACAATATTATTGTCCATACCTACACAACTTTGCTCCCAACCCCTTGCCTGATGGCTCATATCCCTGTAATATGACCTAGACACAAGACCTGTCCTATACAACCTCCCAGCACCATCTACTCCATTCCTGTCACAAACATCACCTATTCCTCAAAGGCAGGGCTACCTATGAAACCAGTCATGTGATCTACCAGCTAAGCTGCAACCACTGATGCATTATACATGGGCATGACAACCAACAAGCTGGGTGTCTGCATGAATGGCTACCAACAAATTGTTGCTGAGAAACAGCTGGACCAGGACTACCGTATTGCCGAGTATGCTACCCAACACGACATTCTCGATTTCAGTGACTGCTTCACAGCCTCTGCCCTCCGGTTTGTTCCCCCCAACACTAGCTTTTCTGAATTACACAGGTGGGAATTCTCCCTGCAATAAATCCTACATTCCTGTAACTCTCCTGGCCTCAACCTTTGTCAGTCATTTTCCTTACCAATCTCACCACTTCCCTGTTCCCATTCCAGGACTACACAGCCCTCTATTTCGCCAATGCACCCTCTGTCTACTTCTCTCCTTTTCCACTAACCCCCCACCCGTCTGACCCAACTACACCTAGCTGCCCTACATCTCTCCACCTCATTCCTGTATGCTCCCACACCAGCACTTAACCATCTCCTACCCCTACCTGCTGTTCCTCCCCACCACACCAGCCTTCTCCTTACCCTCACCACCCAGCTGCCTCTCCCACCACATGCTGCTGCTCGCAGTCTGGCTTCAGCTACCAGAGACTGATCAGTGCGTGCTATCTCTGACATAGTCCTGGTTGGCCGGAAGCTCACTTTCTGACAGTCTTTTGTTGTGTGCATATGCAACTCTCCTCATAATATTGTTACATTTTATCATGGATTTTCCATTGTTTAAACACTTATATAGGTAGCTTTTTGTACGAAACCTAGTAGAGAAAGTTAATTCGTCCTCACAAAAATCTGGAATTTAGAAGAGGAGTTTTGGTTAGCTTAATGGCACACAGTTCAAACTAGTAGACAGACACTATACGGTATGTTGTTATCTCCAAATAGCAGCAAGAACATAAGAGCAACTATTGTTTTGCTACTTGAACTTTCAACTGATTTATGTTTTGATGTACCACAATTAACAGAAGTCTTGCCTGGAAACAATTAATAGAATTTTCACAAACCTTTCACGCTCTGACTTATTTGTAGGGCTTTCAGATCGACGGCCTAGGGTTTGTTGAGCTGGTGCAACATAGCAACCCGAGTTAAAACTTCGGCGCTGAGGACTTAGAATAATACCATCTTGCTCTTTCCGAATTCGTTCCCTTGGATCACCAGATCTACGCTGTAAGGGAGAAACAGAAACATGAGAAATATGTATACTTCACAGAATATTTACATTATTTACTCGAGAAATCTTAATATACTAAGGTTTGGAGAGAGAAAAATAGACAGTAACCTGTAGGAATTATGGGAGCCATTCGCACTAATAATTATTCTTCTGCTGAACTGACTGCTTTCTTCAACTGAATTTAAGAAATAAATTCCTTGTCACTTACAACACAAGAAGAAACATTGAAAACCACATTTGTGTATGGCACACTACTTGATATTGTTTTAATTACTGACCTGTTCATAGTACTTAAGAACATTTCTATTCACAAAAATAATTGAAATTTGTATGAAGTATATACAATTTAGTTCAGGTACGCAGTCAATTCATAATTAAGAAGTCAATTCATAATTAAGAAGTTCAATGAATAAAGATTTACTATGTGTTAACTATTCCAAAGCCATGAATCCATTTCTTTGGAAGGTAACTGCTCTCTACCTTAAGGAATCCTTGGGTAACACCCAAGATAATTTACGAAAGGAGAAAATATAACGAAGCCTTAAATGAAGCAAGCTAATGGGAATAGACCTCTAAAGAAGCTGAGTTTGAATTAAAGAGAAAAACTGCAAAGCAGGAATTACTAGATGAGACATTGGAAGCTGTTAAGCATGACCAAGGGGAACATGCACTGCCTATAGAAAAATGAAAGCAGTCTTTGGAGAGAAGTAAATATGAGTGGTGGAAAAATCCAAATGAAAGAAAACTGAAGTGAGAGGAAGATCTTCATAAGAGAAATGAAGAGTGGTGTGCAAAAAATTTTTAGAAATTTCCCATCTGTGGAAAAGTAGATAGTATTATATTAATTGACAAGTTGTACAACACTGTAAAGATTCATTATGTTCCTACAGGTTACTAGTGAACAGAATCCCAAAAACCTGAACTACTGTTACAATCATCAGCTATAAACTTAGCACTTCCTTACACAGTTCAGCTAAAACAAATCTAATGAAACTAAATTCAAATTATCACACAGTTTGTTCTCTTATATGAATTAGTTTTTACTCATCTCTTCTCATTAAGAAAATATGAAAATTTCAAGTAATGTCACACACAATCTTATCCTATCTCAAAACTTTCAGAATAGTGACAAGTTGTGGTCACATTGCACATTTGTTTCCCCCTGCTTTCTCTAAGTTTTTACATTCCTCTTTTAGGTTTCACTTCTAGATATACTGACACCACACACGAATTATTTAAATTGCTTTTCAGAAGCACGTTGTTTTTCAAACCAGACATCTCACTGTCTTGCTATTTGCACTGAGAAAAACTTACAAACCACTTGGTAGAGCTTACATATTTTTTTTGTTTTACATCAAAGCTATCTGCCGTCATCTTTTGCATAAGTCGTAAAAAAAATTATTTTTCAATGTTTTATATATACGTGCAAAACGTTCATGCTGCTCTTTCCATGGCAGTTGCAAATGTTCTATTTTTATGGATCTTTATTTTCGTCATATGTTAAATTCCATTATTTGCCATTTAAAAGGCAGTATTGTTACTAACCAATGTTACATTAATGTAGCAATGTGCTTCAGTATGTATGGGTAACATTTCCTGCTGTAGGTATTTCTGCACAATGTTCCATCATTATTCTTCTAATATTTTACACTTTTTGAAATTCCATTTATGGCTATTTGAATGGGAAGATATCATCGATTTGTTCTTGTATTACTGTATGAAACTACTGCATACACTAGGGAACAAAACATGATTTTTAACTTGCAACAAAACCTCTATTCTCACAGTGCAGCTGGCTATTTGACAGCCATGCAATGTCATATTTAAGGCTGTAGTTTGTATAGAGTATGCTATGATTATAGCCTGTCCCCAATGTTATTGATGGCACATTAAGCAGACAATGGAAACCAAGAAGGAACTTTGAAACTAGATTAAAGTTCGGGGAGGAGAGAGAGTTTTGTGGTTTGCTGATGGCACTGTATTTCTGTCAGACTTTCAAGAGCAGCTGAAGATGCTACAATATCTTCAGAAAAGGTTACAAGAACGATAAAGGTAACATGAGGGTAACTGAACGCAGTCTGTTTCAGGTGAAGCTGAGGGAATGAAATCAGGAAATGAGGCTAAGTGTAGTAGACGAGTATTGCTATACAGGAACAACAAAATGAATGATGGCCGAAGTTGAGAAGATAAAAACTGAAGACTCAATAGTGCAAGGAAAGCATTTCTGACATGAATTTGTTAACATCAAATATAAACTTAGGTTTTTGTCTTTTCTGACAGTGTCTATTTGGAGTAGCTCTGAATCAAAGTGGAATGTGGACAACGAATAGTTCAGAGAAGAAAGGGCTTAGAAGTTTGGGAAATACAGTGCTATAGAAGGAAGATAAAGATAATATGTTTCAGATGATGAATTACTATTACGGAGGAATGTTATTTATGGCTAAACTTGACAGACAACTGGCTGCCAGGAGATCCTAGACAACATAGGAATCATCTATTTGTTATGCAAGTGTACTACAAAGTAAAATGTTCTACATATAATAATTTAAACAGGTGAAGTGACAAATTTATTTACATATGAAGTTTTAACATGATACAAATATTATTATTATTATTATTTTTTTTTCTTTCTTGTCTCAGACGTTATGTCTGGTTAAAAATGGAAGGTGACGCGGACCTTGATCAAGCGTGACTTCCTTTTAACTGTACGGTATATGTTACATTGCATTTAGGAACTTTCGGGTAATTGAACAAGTGTCAATAATTACAGATTTCTGTAGTTGTATATATAAGTTTGGATGTAGCTGTATTGCATTGATGTACTGGTGGATATTGTGTGGTATGACTCCTGTAGTTGATAGTATAATTGGTATAATGTCAACTTTATCCTGATGCCACATGTCCTTGACTTCCTCAGCCAGTTGGATGTATTTTTCAATTTTTCTCCTATTTTCTTCTGTATATTTGTTGTATTGGGTATGGATATTTCGATTAGTTGTGTTAATTTCTTCTTTTTATTGGTGAGTATGATGTCAGGTTTGTTATGTGGCGTTGTTTTATCTGTTATAATGGTTCTGTTCCAGTATAATTTGTATTCATCATTCTCCAGTACATTTTGTGGTGTATACTTGTATGTAGGAACGTGTTGTTTTAAAAGTTTATGTTGTAAGGCAAGCTGTTGATGTATTATTTTTGCGACATTGTCATGTCTTCTGGAGTATTCTGTATTTGCTAGTATTGTACATCCGCTTGTGATGTGATCTACTGTTTCTATTTGTTGTTTGCAAAGTCTGCATTTATCTGTTGTGGTATTGGGATCTTTAATAATATGCTTGCTGTAATATCTGGTGTTTATTGTTTGATCCTGTACTGCAATCCTGAATCCTTCCGCCTCACTGTATATATTGCCTTTTCTTAGCCATGTATTGGATGCGTCTTGATCGATGTGTGGCTGTGTTAGATGATACGGGTGCTTGCCATGTAGTGTTTTCTTTTTCCAATTTACTTTCTTTGTATCTGTTGATGTTGTGTGATCTAAAGGGTTGTAGAAGTGGTTATGAAATTGCAGTGGTGTAGCCAATGTATTTATATGAGTGACTGCTTTGTGTATTTTGCTAGTTTCTGCTCGTTCTGGAAAGAATTTTATTAAATTGTCTACCTGTCCATAATGTAGGTTTTTTATGTCGATAAATCCCCTTCCTTTCTGCTTAATGTGAATCTTTCAGTTGCTGAATGTATGTGATGTATTCTATATTTGTGGCATTGTGATCGTGTAAGTGTATTGAGTGCTTCTAGGTCTGTGTTACTCCATTTCACTACTCCAAATGAGTAGGTCAATATTGGTATGGCATAAGTATTTATAGCTTTTGTTTTGTTTCTTGCTGTCAATTCTGTTTTCAGTATTTTTGTTAATCTTTGTCTATATTTTTCTTTTAGTTCTTCTTTAATATTTGTAGAAGCCAACCTCGGGGAAGATCAGTTTGGATTCCGTAGAAACACTGGAACACGTGAGGCAATACTGACCTTACGACTTATCTTAGAAGAAAGATTAAGGAAAGTAAAACCTACGTTTCTAGCATTTGTAGACTTAGAGAAAGCTTTTGACAATGTTGACTGGAATACTCTCTCTCAAATTCTGAAGGTGGCAGGGGTAAAATACAGGGAGCGAAAGGCTATTTACAATTTGTACAGAAACCAGATGGCAGTTATAAGAGTCGAGGGACATGAAAGGGAAGCAGTGGTTGGGAAGGGAGTGAGACAGGGTTGTAGCCTCTCCCCGATGTTGTTCAATCTGTATATTGAGCAAGCAGTAAAGGAAACAAAAGAAAAATTCAGGGTAGGTATTAAAATTCATGGAGAAGAAATAAAAACTTTGAGGTTCGCTGATGACATTGTAATTCTGTCAGAGACAGCAAAGGACTTGGAAGAGCAGTTGAATGGAATGGACAGTGTCTTGAAAGGAGGATATAAGATGAACATCAACAAAAGCAAAACAAGGATAATGGAATGTAGTCTAATTAAGTCGGGTGATGCTGAGGGAATTGGATTAGGAAATGAGGCACTTAAAGTAGTAAAGGAGTTTTGCTATTTGGGGAGCAAAATAACTGATGATGGTCGAAGTAGAGAGGATATAAAATGTAGGCTGGCAATGGCAAGGAAAGCATTTCTGAAGAAGAGAAATTTGTTAACATCCAGTATTGATTTAAGTGTCAGGAAGTCATCTCTGAAAGTATTCGTATGGAGTGTAGCCATGTATGGAAGTGAAACATGGACGATAAATAGTTTGGACAAGAAGAGAATGGAAGCTTTCGAAATGTGGTGCTACAGAAGAATGCTGAAGATTAGATGGGTAGATCACATAACTAATGAGGAAGTATTGAATAGGATTGGGGAGAAGAGAAGTTTGTGGCACAACTTGACCAGAAGAAGGGATCAGTTGGTAGGACATGTTCTGAGGCATCAAGGGATCACCAATTTAGTATTGGAGGGCAGCGTGGAGGGTAAAAATCGTAGAGGGAGACCAAGAGATGAATACACTAAGCAGATTCAGAAGGATGTAGGTTGCAGTAGGTACTGGGAGATGAAAAAGCTTGCACAGGATAGAGTGCCATGGAGAGCTGCATCAAACCAGTCTCAGGACTGAAGACCACAACAACAACAACATTTGTATTATCTATTCCTATTTTTTGTCTGTATCCTAGATATTTATAGGCATCTGTTTTTTCCATCACTTCTATGCAGCCGCTGTGGTTATCCAATATGTAATCTTCTTGTTTAGTGTGTTTTCCCTTGACTATGCTATTTTTCTTACATTTGTCTGTTCCAAAAGCCATATTTATATCATTGCTGAATACTTCTGTTATCTTTAGTAATTGGTTGAGTTGATGATTTGTTGCTGCCAGTAGTTTTAGATCATCCATGTATAGCAAATGTGTGATGATGTGTTGGTAATAATATATCCATAATTTGTATTACTTAGCATGTTGGATATTGGGTTCAAAGCAAGGCAGAACCGGAAAGGACTTAATGAGACTCCTTGGTATATTCCACGCTTAATCTGTATTGGCTGCGATGTGATATTATTTGAATTTGTTTGGGTATTAAGTGTGGTTTTCCAATTTTTCATTACTATGTTTAGGAACTGTATCAATTTAGGATCTACTTTGTATATTTCCAATATTTGTAGTAACCATGAGTGGGGTACACTATCAAAAGCTTTTTGGTAATCAATGTATGCATAGTGTAGCGACCTTCGTTTAGTTTTAGCTTGGTATGTCACCTCTGCATCTATTATTAGTTGCTCTTTACATCCTCGTGCTCCTTTGCAACAGGCTTTTTGTTCTTCATTTATAATTTTGTTCTGTGTTGTATGTGTCATTAATTTTTTGTGTAATGACTGAAGTTAATATTTTGTATATTGTTGGTAGGCGTGTTATGGGGCAATATTTAGCTGGGTTTGCTATGTCTGCTTGATCTTTAGGTTTCAGATAAGTTATTCCATGTGTTAGTGTATCAGGGAATGTGTATGGGTCTGCAATGTAGCTGTTACATAATTTAGTTGGATGTGAATGTGTTGAGGTGAACTTCTTTAGCCAGAAATTTGCTATTTTATCTTTTCCAGGGGCTTTCCAATTGTGAGTAGAATTAATTGCTTGGGTGACTTCATGTTGCAAAATTATCACTTCGGCATCCACAGTATCATCTTGTATGTGTCTGTTTCTGCTTGTATCCACTGTGCATGCCTGTTATGTTGTACCGGGTTTGACCATATGTTGCTCCAGAAGTGTTCCTTGTCTGTTATGCTTGGTGGATTGTCTATTTTAATGTGTGTGTTATCTATTGTCTGGTAAAATTTCTTTTGGTTTGCGTTGAATGTTTGGTTCTATTTTCACTTTTTTTGTATCTTCCGAGTCGTTTGGCTAATGCTTGTAATTTCTGCTTCTTTTCGTCTAATTGCTCTGTCGCTTCTTGTTGTGAGATTTTACCTAACCTTTTTCGTTTTTTTTCCGAGATTTCATTTCTTATAAATTGTGTTAGCTGTCCGATGTCTTTTCTCAGTTTTTCTATTTTGATCTGTAGCCTGTGTTGCCATGCTGGTTTTGTGGGTTTCTTCTGTGTCTTGGTTGGTTCTGATCTCTGCCTAGTGTGTATATTTAGTGTAGTGAGTGCTCCTATATAAACCAGTAGTTGTAACTCTTCCATAGTTGTGTTTTCATTTATTTTGTTGTGTATGATTGTGTTGACAGTTTTTATTGTTGTTCTGACTTGTGGGTTATTTGGTGGTCTATGCAAGAATGGTCTAATGTCTGTATTTGTGTCTTTGTATTCTATATATGTTAGCTGAAATTTTTCTTCTCTATCTAACATCTGTGTCACTTCGTGTTCTATTTGTGCTTGTTCTGGTGGCTGTCTTAAGATTTCGTTTTCCTCTGATTGTTTAATTGGTGCGTGGTGTTCTTTGTTTGTTTGCTCTGGGATGTTTGAGTCCATTACTGTATTTTCTTCTTCTTCTGATTGCACATTATTTTGTTCCAGTATTTGTTGTACTACTTGTTTAATGTTTTCTAATTCTGACTAGGGTATCCTGTAATTTTTTATTATTACACGGATCTGATCAGCTAGTCGTCGTTCTGTTAAAAATTTTAATTCTGGGTATCTGGTAATAAATGTTGTGTATACTTGTGTTGTGTATACTTGTGATCTGTATCCAGTTGTGTTGGTTCCTAGGTTTGTTGCTTGGTAATAACAGAACATGAGGTGTCGATTAACTTCATCTGACCATCTCATCCTCTGTCTTTGTTTTCCTTCTAGGGTGGTTGCAGGAAGCATATCCTGCAAAACACCTCTATTTGAATTTAAATCATTTTCCAGTTGGCTAGCAGTGTCGTTACCATTGTGGGCGGGCATAGGGTTCAAGCGTCATCCCCGACCATGACGGCGCTTGTCCGAGGCTTCTTTAGTTCTGTCCTGAACCAACTAATCACACTAAAAGGGGGGTTAGCCCTATTAGTGGTTTGTTCTTTTCGTCGCCTTTTATGACTGGCAGAACATACTGGAGGCCTATTCTCTTCCCGAGCCTCCACGGGATTTTTTATTATTATTATTATTATTATTATTATTATTTCCTTCACTTTCTCAGACGTTAAGTCCGGTTAAAAATGGAGTGACGCGGACCTTGATCAAGCGTCACTTCCTTTTAACTGTACGGTATGTGTTATATTGCATTTAGGAACTTTCGGGTAATTGAACATGTATCAATAATTACGGATTTCTGTAGCTGTATATATATGTTTGGATGTAGCTGTATTGCATTGATGTACTGGTGGATATTGTGTGGTATGACTCCTGTAGTTGATAGTATAATTGGTATAATGTCAACTTTATCCTGATGCCACATGTCCTTGACTTCCTCAGCCAGTTGGATGTATTTTTCAATTTTTCTCCTATTTTCTTCTGTATATTTGTTGTATTGGGTATGGATATTTCGATTAGTTGTGTTAATTTCTTCTTTTTATTGGTGAGTATGATGTCAGGTTTGTTATGTGGCGTTGTTTTATCTGTTATAATGGTTCTGTTCCAGTATAATTTGTATTCATCATTCTCCAGTACATTTTGTGGTGTATACTTGTATGTAGGAACGTGTTGTTTTAAAAGTTTATGTTGTAAGGCAAGCTGTTGATGTATTATTTTTGCGACATTGTCATGTCTTCTGGAGTATTCTGTATTTGCTAGTATTGTACATCCGCTTGTGATGTGATCTACTGTTTCTATTTGTTGTTTACAAAGTCTGCATTTATCCGTTGTGGTATTGGGATCTTTAATAATATGCTTGCTGTAATACCTGGTGTTTATTGTTTGATCCTGTATTGCAATCATGAATCCTTCTGTCTCACTGTATATATTGCCTTTTCTTAGCCATGTGTTGGATGCGTCTTGATCGATGTGTGGCTGTGTTAGATGATACGGGTGCTTGCCATGTAGTGTTTTCTTTTTCCAATTTACTTTCTTCATGTCTGTTGATGTTATGTGATCTAAAGGGTTGTAGAAGTGGTTATGAAATTGCAGTGGTGTAGCCGATGTATTTATATGAGTGATTGCCTTGTGTATTTTGCTAGTTTCTGCTCGTTCTAGAAAGAATTTTCTTAAATTGTCTACCTGTCCATAATGTAGGTTTTTTATGTCGATAAATCCCCTTCCTCCTTCCTTTCTGCTTAATGTGAATCTTTCTGTTGCTGAATGTATGTGATGTATTCTATATTTGTGGCATTGTGATCGTGTAAGTGTATTGAGTGCTTCTAGGTCTGTGTTACTCCATTTCACTACTCCAAATGAGTAGGTCAATATTGGTATGGCATAGGTATTTATAGCTTTTGTCTTGTTTCTTGCTGTCAATTCTGTTTTCGGTATTTTTGTTAGTCTTTGTCTATATTTTTCTTTTAGTTCTTCTTTGATATTTGTATTATCTATTCCTATTTTTTGCCTGTATCCTAGATATTTATAGGCATCCGTTTTTTCCATCGCTTCTATGCAGTTGCTGTGGTTATCCAATATGTAATCTTCTTGTTTAGTATGTTTTCCCTTGACTATGCTATTTTTCTTACATTTGTCTGTTCCAAAAGCCATACTTATATCATTGCTGAATCCTTCTGTTACCTTTAGTAATTGGTTGAGTTGTTGATTTGTTGCTGCCAGTAGTTTTAGATCATCCATGTATAGCAAATGTGTGATTTTGTGTGGGTATGTTCCAGTAATATTGTATCCATAATTTGTATTATTTAGCATGTTGGACAGTGGGTTCAGAGCAAGACAGAACCAGAAAGGACTTAATGAGTCTCCTTGGTATATTCCACGCTTAATCTGTATTGGCTACGATGTGATATTATTTGAATTTGTTTGGATATTAAGTGTGGTTTTCCAGTTTTTCATTACTATGTTTAGGAACTGTATCAATTTAGGATCTACTTTGTATATTTCCAATATTTGTAGTAACCATGAGTGGGGTACACTATCAAAAGCTTTTTGGTAATCAATGTATGCATAGTGTAGCGACCTTTGTTTAGTTTTAGCTTGACATGTCACCTCTGCATCTATTATCAGTTGCTCTTTACATCCTCGTGCTCCTTTGCAACAGCCTTTTTGTTCTTCATTTACGCAAGAATGGTCTAATGTCTGTATTTGTGTCTTTGTATTCCATATATGTTAGCTGAAATTTTTCTTCTATATCTAACATCTGTGTCACTTCGTGTTCTATTTGTGCTTGTTCTGGTGGCTGTCTTAAGATTTCGTTTTCCTCTGATTGTTTAATTGATGCATGTTGTTCTTTGTTTGCTCTGGGATGTTTGAGTCTATTACTGTATTTTCTTCTTCTTCTTCTTCTTCTTCTGATTGCACATTATTTTGTTCCAGTATTTGTTGTGCTTGTTGTTTGATGTTTTCTAATTCTGACTGGGGTATCCTGTTATTTTTTATTATTACACGGATCTGATCAGCTAATTGTTGTTCTGTTAAAAATTTTAATTCTGGGTATCTGGTAATAAATGTTGGCTATTATTATTATTATTATTATTATTATTATTATTATTATTGCAAATTTATGCACTGAAATAATTTTTCACACGAGTGACGAAAATTATCAACTGTTTCCTCTTATTCGCAATTATGCAATTTGTTTTTATGTCATCAACAACATAGTGGTATGGTATTATTGAAGTAAGAATTGCTTAATAAAACAATCATTAAAATGTTGGTTCAGCAAAGTGTTTCACAACGCAGTCAAAATGGAGTCTGAATGCCCTTGCTTTCATTTTCTCTCATCGTTCACCCAGCCAGTTAGTGATGAGGTACGGCAGACTGCGGACCTATTTATTTTAATTTCCAATCTGATATCTGTGGGACTACCAAATTACTGAGCATGTTTTGACACAAATTTGTAGTTGCACTGATGTACACATTCACTTGTTATCCTAGTGTCAACATATATGGATATTAAAATACATATTTTTTAGAGAGATAATGGAAAACTAACGCTTTTCTAAAAGACGAAGTACCTTGTGAGTATCTGCAGGATCTCCTCTTATACCTCTGTCATCTGGAGGTGTTTCAGATCGCTTCCTCTCTAGGTGCCAAAGCTCTGGGTCCCACACACCACGAGCACTACAAAATTTTGATACAGAAATGAAACCAACGGACATGCGAAGATAACACCATGAAACATTTTTCTATATTTTATCTGCCACTTACTTGTTAAACGCAGGGTCTAAGCATTCAGGTCTTACTTTTGCTAAAGGACTCCGGCCAAATTCAATAAGTTGTTCCTGAAAAGTGAAAAACAAATTTAGTCATTATTTTCAACCAATTATTTACAAGAAATACCTCAAGAATCTCACTCACCCTGCTGTACTGAAACTGTGGTAAAGATTCTTTTCTAGAACTTGTCACTACCTCCACTGTAGTATCAGATTCACTGTAGGACATTGTCATTATGTCATCACCTGGTGAAGGAAAGACTAATTATAATTTGTGGAAAATGTCTGAAAAAAAAAACAGCGGTATAAAAGGTAGGGTGGGAGGGAGGAGGAGGAAGAGGAGGAGGAGAACAGTCAGGGCACACATGCTGCTGAAACTAAGGCACTGACCAGAAAAAATATGTATATTACAAGGATAATTTCCTTAAAACTTTAGTTACCTGTCTTAAGACACAAAGGGTGATTGGTTGGTTAGTTAGATGGTTTAAAAGAGGGGGGGACGACAAAACTACAAGGTCATCGGTCCCTTGTTCCTAATGAAACAATGCCACAAGTGGGAGAATAAACTAGACGAGACGTATAACAAAACGGAAAGGAAGGAAAAACCACAAGAACGAAGGAAAGGCAACAAACACTAAAAGGAACAAAAGAGGACAACAAAACAACCAAGAGACACTAGAAACAGAAGAGAGTAAAACAAAGCAGATTACAGTGGCTGGCCGACCACGAGAATAGAAAGGAAAAGCCAGCCACTCTGCAACACATTAAATCCTCCACCCTAAAAGCACTAGGGTGGAGGACACAGAGGGACAGAGGACATGCGCTAAAACTTAGATCAAATGATAAAACCCACCCTCACGAATAAAACTTAAAACTAAATCAGCCGATGAGGCATTGTCAGATAAAATTAGCGGCAAAGAGTCTGGTAACCTAAGCTTTCTTCACTGGGCAGTCAAAGTGGGACAGTGCACCAGAATATGGGCCACTCAACTGGGTGACGCACAGACACTGAGGCAGGTCTTCATGGTGCAAGAGGTAACCGTGGGTCGCCCAAGCGGGACCAATGTGGGGCCGGCAGAGGACAACTGATTCCCTGCGACTAGCCCACATGGAAGACTCCCACACATTCGTAGTCTCCTTAATTACACGCAGTTTGTTGTGCGTACTGTTATGCCATTCCGTCTCCCAAAACCGAGAAACACTGTGGCGTAATCAGAACCTAGGTCAGGTTTAGAGATGCCCATCTCCAGAAGTAGTTTCCGTGTAGCCTGTCGGCAAGTTCGTTGCCTGGGATGCTGACACGTCCTAGGGTCCATGCAAACACCACCGAACGATGGGACTGGTCCAGGGCATAGATGGACGCCACCAAAGGATAGTGAGGGTAGCACTGGTCAATAGCTTGTAGGTTGCTCAAGGAGTCAGTACACAGAAGAAACTGACTCCTCGGGGCATGAACGGGTATACTGAGGTGCAGAAGATATGGCCACCAGCTCTGCAGTGAATACACTGTAGCCATCGGGCAAGGAATGCTGTTTAATATGGCCTCTGTGGACAAAGCCAAAGCCAACATTACCATCAACCATCGAGCCATCGGTGTAAATCACTTCTGAGCCCTGGAATACATCAAGAACCGAAAGGAAGTGACAGCGGAGAGCCACAGGGTTACCGGAGTCCTTAGGGCCACGTGAAAGGTCCAGGCGAAACATCAGCCTACAGATACACCATGGAGGTGTACGTGAATGGACCTCAAGGAGAGGTGGTGAAGAAAATGACTCCAGTTCAGACAGAAGCGATCGCACGTGAGCCGCAAACATCAGCCCTGACTCAAGCCAGTCTATGCAGGAGGTGAACCACTGTGATTGTGAAAAGCAGACAGTAATTAGGATGTTCAGGAGAGCTATGAATTTGTGCAATGTAACTGGCAAGTAGTTGTGCACATATGATTTTCAATGGAGGGACTCCAGCCTCCACTAGTATGCTGGTCACCGGACTCATCCTAAAAGCTCCTGTCGCTAGTGAAACTCCGTAATGATGCAATGGGTTGAGCAAATGTAATGCTGACAGTGCCACCAAACCCTAAATCACACTCCCATAGTCAAGGCGGGACTGAACAAGGGCTCTGTAGAGCTGCGACAGTGTGGAGCGATCTGCACCCCAGTTGATGTTGCTCAGGCAGCGGAGGGCACTGAGGTGCTGCCAACACTTACGTTTAAGATGACGAAGGTGAGGAATCCATGTCAAACAAGCACCGAAAACCAGACTTAAGAATCGATATGTCTCCACTACAGCGAGTGGATCGTCACTGAGGTAAAGTGCTGGTTCCAGATTCAATACGGAGTCCTGCAGGACCCAATTCTCCTGGATATGGATGGAACTATGGGAAGCACCAACTGACACGGAAAATGCGGAGCGACAAAGTACTGGATAAATATCTGGAGAAGGCCCCAGAGACCCCACTCATACAATGTGGCAAGGATATGATGCTGCCAGGTCGTGTCGTACACTTTTCGTAAATCAAAGAAGATGGAAACCAGGTGTTGGCATCTGAAAAAGGCTGTTTTGATGGCAGACTAACAACACAAGATCATCAGTGGTAGAGCGACCCTGGCTGAAGCCGCCCCGACATGGAGCCAGTAGGCCTCGTGGCTCCAGGACCCAACCCAACTTCCCACACACCATACATTCCAGCAGCTTACAAAGAATGTTGGTGAGGCTGATAGGCTGATAACTATCCACGTCAAGTGGGTTTTTACGGTGTTTGAGCACCGGAATGATGGTGCTCTCCCACCATTGCGATCTCCGGTTGAAGATGACCAGGATATGTCGCTTGTAGTCAGATGCGAGATGTTTAATCATCTGGCTGTGGATCCCCTCAGGCCCAGGAGCTGTGTTGGAGCAATGTGCAAAGGCACTGAGGACCTCCCACTCTGGAAATGGGGTGTTATAGGATTCACTGTGATGTGTAGTGAATAAGAGGACTTTCCCTTCCAGCCACCATTTGAGAGTGCGAAAGGCTGGGGAGTAATTCTCTGTCGCAGAGGCTGAAGCAAAAACTTCAGTAAAGTGCTCCGCACTTGCGTATGCGTTGGTAGATAACACACCACCATTTATGATAACACCAGGAACACCTGTTGGGTTCTGGTAGCCGAAAAGACGTTTGATCTTTGTCCAGACTTGGGAAGTTGACGTATGGAACCCAATGGTCGAGATGTATCTTGACCAAAACTCCTGCTTCCGTCGTTTGATAAGTTGGCGAACGCGGGCACAGAGCCATTTAAAGGCTATGAGGAGCTCCAGGGAAGGGTGCTGCTTATGCCGCTGTAGAGCTTGCCGAAGCTCCTTAATTGCTTCAGCAGCTTTCAGCAACTACCAAGGGACTGCCTTACACCAGGGGCACCCTAAAGAGAGAAAGTTACCCAGTCGGCCTTGTTTAAAGCCCATCTGGGCAACCACCCATGGGCCTGAGGCCGGAGAAGTGACAGGAAGATGGGGAAGTGGTCACTACCACACAGGTTGTCATGTGCTCTCCAGTGGATAGATGGGAGAAGTCCTGGACTGCAAATTGATAAAACAATGGCCGGGGTAACTACCATGAGCGACACTGAAATGTGTGGTGGCCCAGTATTTAAGAGGCACAGATTGAACTGAGACAGGAAAGTTTCAATATCTCTGCCTTGGCCAGTAAACACGGTGCCACCCCCACAAGGGGTTATGGGTGATAAAGTCTCCCAGAAGTAGGAAAGGTTTAGGAAGTTATCAATCATGGCAGATAATACATTCAGGGGTACTACACCATCTGGAGGAAGATATACAATGCAGACAGTTATTACCTGTGTTGTCCTTATTCTGACAGCCACAGCTTCAAGAGTGGTTTGAAGGGACACAGTGTCACTATAGATTGAGTTTAGGACATAAACGACACTAACTCCATCTGACACTATTATAGTCGCCACGGTTCTTGTAATATCCCCTATAGCCATGGAGGGCACAGGTCCGCATTGCTGGGAACCAGGTTTCCTGGAGGGCAATGCAAGTAGCAGGTGTAAAGATCAACAGTTGCCATAGCTCAGCCAGTTGGTGGCAAAACTGCCGCAATTCCAATGGAGGATGACATTGTCAAACTGGGAAGGCATGGAACTTTCAATGAGGCAGTTTATGCCTCAGAGTCATCTGCTGCCATTGACTTATTGCCCGAGGAGTCTGTATCCATTGTGTCTGAGGGTCTGGCGAGATCTAGGTCCTCAGTGGATGCCAAAATCTACTACTGGTGTTTCACAACCAGCAAGAGATGATTGACTACACTTCATCGCATGTCATCTGCCCTGATGCCACCCACTCCGACCAGGTGCCCTCTCCACCAGCACCACCCAGCTGCAGCAAAGGCCACCTGGCACGATTGCCATTGCCGGGAGTCCTGATGCCCCAGGGGGATGGGCATCTACCACTTGGCATATGTGGGCGCAGGCATCAGTAGAGTGATCCCTGTGTAGTCAAGGGGCTACAACCAACAGGGTACATGTCAGCCCCACCTCAACGGACTGGCTACCATGCTAGATATCAGGTGCAAAGAACTGCATGGTCATCATCGACGCAGAGAGTGACGCTACATAGTGCATGGGGGAAACAGCACTCAGTAAGGTGTCCTCGCCCAAGAGATGGAGAATGAGTGGGACTTAAATGCGACAACGAGAAAGTGGGCTACAGCTCTCAATGCATGATGGACACGATACACCATGTAAGGTGCCCTTCCCCAATTGGCTCACTCTTCAGGAAAATTTTGAAGAATGGAGCTCAAACCCTACAGGAGACCATCACATAAAGGCCAAAACATGTGAAACTCCTTTTAGTCACCTCTTACGACAGGCAGGAATACCTCGGGCCTATTCTTACCCCCAGACCCCCAGGGGGCCACAGAGGGTGAACACAATACAAAATCCAGAACGAAATTTTCACTCTGCAGCAGAGTGTGCGCTGATACGAACTTCCTGGGAGATTACAACTGTGTGCTACAACGAGACGAACTCTGGGCCTTTGCCTTCTGTGTGCAAGTGCTCTACCATCTGAGGTAGAAGGTTCGCAGGAGAGCTTCTGAGAAGTTTGGAAGGTAGGAGACAAGGTAATGGCGGAAGTAAAGCTGTGAGGATGAGGCTACGAGCCGTGCTTGGATAGCTCAGTAGAGCACTTGCCTGTGAAAGGCAAAGGTCCAGAGTTCTATCTCTGTCTGGCACACAGTTTTAATCTGCCAGGTAGTTTCGCAAGGTAAAATATTTACTGGTTATTGTAAACTGTAAATGAACTTAAAAATGCTTGTTGCTTGATTACATTTACTGTTCAACACTGATAGCAAGAATGTTACTTTAAGTTAGTCATTAAATACAAGTAGTTATTTTATTCATTAGGCACTGAATTAATAATAAATGAATTAATAATAAATTTATAAATAACACTGTCTCTTACCATGCATGTACGAAATTAGGACAGAGTCTGAATTATTATTCTAATATGAGATACATTATATTTATGACATACAAAATAATAATTTGAAACAAGAGTAACCGTAAACACTGCAAATAACCTAGTTCAACACTAATACTACAATTTAAAATCCTCACTTGAAAATTAATTTTTCGATAAGTCTAACGTAGAGTATAAATTTCAACAATGTAAAATATTGTACACGTGCAAATGCTAGAACTATAACACCAAATGAAGAGCATGTTTCTTCAAAATACTATTCCGCTAAGAATGGCAACTTTCAAGAATTTTATTTGCATTGTAAATTACTATGAAACAGAGCCTATTACTATTGTGTACATTTAATTATGGACGGTGAGTGGATGCAATTCGCTGTTGCGATTCTTGGTAAGAGGTACCACGTGCTGCTCCCATTTTTCATATGTAATTTAAGATACACACACATAATCTCAAAAATATACATGGAAAATACTCTATTATGTGACAGTTTTTCTGAATTTATGGTATCCGGGTTTTAGTTACTTATAATGAAAAGTGAATTTAGGGTGGCACTAAAACTGTTCTTAACTAATGGCTTAACAATAATCAGTACAGCTGACACACTGATTCCAGATATGGTCTGAAAACTGTGCAGTTCATCATTACAACTTCCTGCTAAACTAAACTATACAGGACTACAGATGCTAGTGTTCTCTTGTTGACAGTTATCGAACCATGGTATATAGGCACAGCTGCAACAGTGACACCACTTCTCTAGCTCTCCCAAATCTCGAGAAGCATGCTAGTACACCTAGCTGAATTAGCACTCCAAGAGATTAATTTTTATAGCAATGCACACTTTGTGATAGTGTGGAGACTGTGTGGGTAAACCCATTCTGCCTAAGGTTGTTTCCTTCAGCAGCATCACACAGCAGTAGGCGCAGGAGAGCTTCAGTAGAATTTGGCATTTAGGGAAGAGGTACAAATAGAACTCATGTTGTGAATTTACATCAAGTTTTGTCTGGCTGGCTGCCTCTGCCTCATAAGCCGCTTTGCTTCAAATGGAAAGTACTCAACTACAAGGCTGACAGCATTTTCTATGGGTACAAAGTTTTATCAGCTGCGATCTCCCCTTCCCCACTATACATACACAACAAGCATGTTCCCAAAAGTCTTAAAATTAAACCATTACAATCACAGTTCAGTGAAGTTAATTTCTGAATGTGTGGGAGTTTATTTACTCACTAAATGTAACCCTTCGCAGCCGCTGTGGGCGGGTGCGTGCTCGACGGCGGTACCCTTTTTGATTTGTGGGCAAGCCTGCAGCACCCATTGTTGCATTTGGGGACTGGGGAGAAGATGTGCGTGCTCTCCGTCGTCTCCTCCTCCTCCTCCGTGGCTGCTGCTGTTGCAACTGCTCGTCCTTTTCTGGAATGCCCGTAGGGCCAGTATCTGAGAAAGCAGCAGCGATAGTGCCACACTGTTGGCGAGGTCGAGGACGCGATCTGGGTCTCGCTCTGCGAATTGACCCCGCACCACTGCCACCCCCTGTGGCTCCTATCCCTGTGCCTAGTGGCATTGTCATCACTACCACGCTAGCCATTGTCCTGCACAGCTAACACTGTATCACACCTGTGTGTTGCACCATCAGTATTAGATACCAAAAATGTGTTTCATATGCCTTACGTGCTTCTGAGATGTCAATGCCAATATTATCGAATAGTACATGACGAAGTCAATAAAATACACTATGGAAAAAATGATTAAGGTATGGGAAGCATTAAATTACTACAAAGTAAAATTGGAAAAACCACACAAACAAAAATGCTAATTTAGTACATGAAAACTTCATGTATGACAGAGTGGATGTTTATCAGTTTTTCTGCTAGGCAATTACAGGGTCAGTCATTAAAGATGGCCAGGAGGGTTCCACGGATTGTGCGGCGTGTTTGCCGATTGTCACTATGCTTAGTTCTCCGACACAAATACTTCGTACATGCCCTACATTGTGCGAATGTGTGTACGGGTGTTTTCTTTTGAGTTTCTTTGTCAAGTTTAATTTGCTTCAAATATTGTTGCTAGACATCATTAGTGTAACTGAGTTGAGTCTGGGGATCTCCCTGCCTTGAAGCTTGTGCGTCCAGTCCTCGGACAGCAACACCATGAACTTTTCTTCTGTACTGTGAGACAGTGTTCAGGTGTTTTGTTTTGAGTTTGCTGTGGAGACGCCATTCAGTATGGTACACACGAAGGATCAACGAGTGTTTCTTGCGTTTGACTATGCAAAAACAGGATCTCATGTGGAATGTCTGCTTGAATTTATATGAAAATTTCCTGATGTGGATATTCCCAATGATTCAACAATATGCAGATTAGTCAAGAAATTTCAAGAGTCTGGATCTGTGCTACACGAACAAAGGCCTGGAGAACCTACTGGTTTTACCAAAAATAAATTAAGCAAGATAGGGGAGGCCTTGGAAATAAGTCAAAGAAAATCTCTGTGCCGTTTGAAACTTCAGACTGGTGTGTCAAGAGCATCTGCTCTCACAGCTGTGCACAAACTGAAATTGAAACCATACAAAATAGCTGTTGTAAATCAACTGAGGAACTCCGATGTTGTTGCTCGACATCGTTATTGCAACTATCTGTTACAATGTGCATGATGGGGAAGGTGACCCCGAGATACTTTTATTTCCACATCAGCATGGCCGCATTTGTCAGGGTATGTAAATTCTCAGATCAATCAATGTTGCAGCTCCAAAAATGAAATACATCAACAACCTCTGCATGATATGAATACAGGAGCGTGGTGTGCAATTATTAGGCCAATCGTTTTCCACAAAACAATATACTGCATCCTTTTTTTCGCCCACTACCACCTAACGGAAAGGTGTACAATTATCTGATTCAGGACAATGCAAGACCACACACCTGCCTATCATTCTATGAGAGCAATATGAAGTGTTTTTGAAAACTGACCTCTATTCTCTAGATCTAAACCCATGTCATTTTTACCTTTGAGGAATGTTAAAAACAAGGTATATGCCACCAATCCCCACATGCTTAAAGAGTTGCAAGACGGGGTTTGGCTAGTCATTTCCCAGAATTCGGCAGCTGAAATTCGTCTAGTATTTCCTAGAATGTTTAGGAGATGTCAGGCTGCTCTCATCACAGAGGGAATCATTTCGAGCACCTACTGTAAATAAAGGTAAGCTTAACTTAATAAGATGACTACATATTATTTACGCGTAACTCGCTGAAAGTGGGCACGCAGATGATGACTGGCAGATTAGATCTGAGAGTTGGGTGCAGCAGCAGCCAGCAAAGGCTGTCTTGCGAAACCCATGGACTACTCCTGGGCGTCTTTAGTGAGACATTCTGTACATATCAATTTCCTCCAAGAAGGTACCACATCTTCATTATTTTATCAGTTAACCAGGAAAAATGAGAACTGGAATTTTAATGTACTTTGAAATACCCTTACAATGATAGCACCACTAAATTATGAAATTATGTTAAGTGAGGTCCATGGCTTACAGTCAGCAGGAAGTTTTTTTAATCTTTAATATCTTCAGCTACACTACAAACTTATTTTCTACAATGAATATTACACCCATTTTCAACAGCTATAGTAAACAGAAAATATATATTTTATTTTCATTTTCTAGGCAGTAGAAAGTTTACTTAATAGTGAAACATATTTGGCACAGAATAAAACAAGAGTAATAGCATGTAGTAAAGTTAAATCTGGTGATGCTGAAAGCATTAAGTTGGGGAACAAAACATTATTTGGATAGCAAAAATAACTGACAATGGTACAGGTATAGAGGATAGGAAATGCAGACTGGCAACAGCAAAGAAATCTTTCCTGAGAAACAGAAGTATTACAACATGAAAATTTAAATACTAGGATGTCTTAACTGCTTGTCTGCATAGTAGCCTTATTCCGAAGTCAAACACCAACGAACAGCACAGACAAGAAAAAATTCAAAATTTTTGAAATGTGGTGTTACAAAAAAGCACTGCAGATCATATGAGTAGATCACATAATCAATGAAGACTTACTGAATCATATTGGGGAGGAAAGATTTTTTACTATGCGCCTTGACTAAAAGAAGGAATCTGTTTATAGCACACGTTGGGACACCAAAGAATCATCACTTTTGCACTGGAGGAAATTGGTGATTATTTTGGATGTGGGGCACTCTACAGCATAACCATCAGCATTCTGACAAAGAGTCAGCAGGTCATTCTCATGGGGGACAGGGTAGGAAGGGGGAATAGGGAGTGAGGTCTGTCCACACAGGCAGAGTTGTTTATAATTCATTAAAGTCCACCTCTTATCATAAGCACTTTACGGATGGGACCCGACAGTTCACAAAATTTCAAAACTTGGCTGAATCTGGTGTCAGTGTGCGAGGATGGTGGGCAGATTTCCTACCAAACCAAGGGCTGCCCTGGTGTTAGTACATAAAACACACATTGCCAAAATAGGCTGAACCAAAAGTGACACACTACGAACCTCCAAATGAGGGATCCTCCTACCAGAGGAAGACCCCATGTATTAATGGGCTGTGCCCAATGCACAGCCTGGTGAGAAGCACCTCCTGCCATAAATTCTGCAGTGTTAACTGAGTCCTTAGGACCATGCGAATGGTCCACGTGAAGCTTCGGCCTAGGTGTACACCACGGAGGTGTAAATGAATGGACTTAAAGTATAGGTGGTAAAGGCAAGGACTCCACTTCAGACAGAAGAGATCAGATGCAAACCGCAATCAGAAGCCCTAACCTGGGCCTCAGATACAGGAGATGAACCGCCGTGGATGGAAAGAGGAGACGGTAATTCGGATGCTCAGGAGAACTAAAAATGTGTGCAACGTAACTGGCAAGCAGTTGTGCACGCCTAAACTTCAATGGAGGGACTCCAGCCTCCACCAGGACGCTGGTCACCAGACTCGTCCTAAAAGCTCCCGTTGCCAGTCGACTGCCACTGTGGTGTACTCGGTCGAGCAAATGCAATGCTGAGGGTGCCGCCGAACCATAACCAGACTCCCATAGTTAAGGCGGGATTGAACAAGGGTTCTGTAGGGCTGCTGCAGCATAGGGCGATCTGCACCGCAGTTGGTGTTGCTCAGGCAACAGAGGGCATTGAGGTGCTGCCAGCGCTTCCACTTCAGCTTACGAAGATGAGGAAGCCACGTCAATCGGGCGTCAAAAACCAGTCCTAAGAATCGATGAGTCTCCACTGCAGTGAGTTGATCAACATTAAGGTAAAGTTCTGGTTCCAGATGAATGGTACGACACCAACAGAAGTGCACGACATGACTTTGCGGCTGAAAACAAAGCTGTGGGATAGAGCCCATGACTGCGCGTTGTGGATGCTCCCTATAGGTGCCGCTCGGCAACACCAGTACTAGAGGAGCAGTACGAAATGCAGAAGTTGTCTGCATAAAGAGAAGGTGAGATAGCCCGACAGTTGCTGCTAGACAATGTCCACTACTAATGGAGACACACTCAATATAGAGATCTGTGGAACCCCATTCTCCTGGATATGGGGGAACTGTGGGAGGCACCAACTTGAACACAGAAAGTAGATAACAATAAGAAAATTTGGGGGGGGGGGGGGGGAAAAAAAATAAATAAATAAATAAATAAATAAATAAATAAATAAATCGGGAACGGACCCTGGAAACCCCATTCATATAAAGTGGCAAGGATATGATGTTGCCAGGTAGTGTCTTAAGCTTTTAGTAAATCAAAAAAGACGGCAACTGGGTTTTGGTGTCTGGAAAAGGCTGTTTGTATGGCGCACTTGAGGGAAACTAGGTTATCAGTGGTACAGTGACCCTATCAGAAACAGCCCTGGCATAGAGCCAGTAGGCCATGTGACTCCAGGACCCAACACCGCTGACTTCCCATACGTTCTAACAGCTTACAGAGAACATTGGTGAGGCTGATGGGCCGATAGCTATCCACATCAAGTGGGTTTTTAAGCGGTTTGAGCACAGGAATGACGGTGCTCTCCCGGCACTGCGACGGGAAGACGCCATCGCACCAGATTCGGTTGTAGATGATTAGGAGATGTTGCTTGTAGTCGAATGAGATAGGATCCACAGTCAGATGTTCAAACCTATCTGGCCCAGGAGCTGTGTCGGGGTAATGTGCAAGAATGCTGAGGAGCTCCCACTCTGTAAATGGAGCATTATAGGGTCCACTGTGAAGTTCAGTGAACGAGAGGGCTTTCCTTTTCATCCCACTGTTTGAACGTGCGAAATGCTGGGGGACAATTCCCCGATGCGGAGGCACGAGCATAGAGCTCAGTGAAGAGCTCGGCAATTGCGTTTGCGTTGGTAGATAACACGCCATTGATGTTAATGCCTGTCGGGGTCTGGTAGCCACAAACAAGTCTGATCTTCATCCAGACTTGGGAAGGTGACGTATGGCACCCAATGGTCGAGACTTAACTCTCCCGACACTCCTGTTTCCGTCTTTTTATAAGCTGGCGAATGCGGGCACGCAGCTGTTTAAAAGCTCTATGGAATGATGCCACTTATGTTGCTGTAGAGCTCACCAACGCTCTTTAATGGCCTCATCAATTTTCGGCAACCACCAAGGTACTGACTTTTGCTGGAGGCCCCCTAAAGAACAAGGGTGCATGTTTTCTGCTGCAGAAACAATCGTTCTAGTGACCTGATGAACTACCACATCAATGGTACCTTGTGGGGGAGATTCTACGGTGACAGCAGAGGTGAAAGCTTCCCAGTCTCCCTTGGTTAAAGCCCATTCTGGTAGATGTCCAGGGGAATGGCACTGGGGGAATGACAGGAAGCTGGGAAAGTGGTCACTACCACATAAGTCATTGTGGGCTCTCCAGTGGACAGATGGGAGAAGTCCTGGGCTGCAGAGGGATAAATCAATGGCCAAGCATGTGCCATGAGCCACACTGAAATCTGTGGAGGCCCCAGTATTCAAGAGACAGTGGTAGAGTTGATACAGGAAAGTTTCAACATCTCTACCTCGGCGAGTAAGCACAATGCCACCCCACAAGGGGTTATGGGCGTTAAAATCTCCCCCGCAGCCAATATGTTCAGGGGTACTGCATAATCTAGAGGAAGACACACATTGCAGACAGTTATTTCCTGCGCTGCCCTTATCCTGACAGCCACAGCTTCATGAGGGGTTTGAAGGGACACAGGTTCACTCCATACTGAGTTCAGAACAGGCACAAACTCCACCTGATGCACTACTATAGTCTCTATGGTTCTTGTAATGTTCCCATAGCCGCCGAGGGCAGGGGTCCGCACTGCCAGGAACCAGGTTTCCTGAAGGGCAATGCAGAAAGCAGGTGTAAAGCTTAAAAGCTGCCATAGCTTGGCCAGGTGGTGGAAAAAACCACAGCAATTCCACTGGAGGATGACGTTATCGCGAGGTTGGGAAGGTATGAAGCATGCAAGGAGGCAGGTTACACCTCAGGGTCACCTGCTGCCACCGAATGAGTACTTGTACCCATTCCCATAGTAGATGAGGCATCATTGACATCCAGGTCCACAGGGGATGCTAAGATCTCTGCCTCATGCACAGGTGCAGGTGCAGAATTCATTGGGAGTGGTGGTGGTGGGGTCACCAAAGAGTTTTTTCTTAGTAGGCTTCTTTGTTTGCTTGCTCTCTTGCTTCTCTTTAGGGACTTACTGGGAGGACTTCTCTGAAGTAGCTTCAAGCACGGAGGAAGACCATGAAGCTCTTCGTCCGGCAACTTTCAGCTCCTTTAGCCACAGGTAGGTGTGCGCTGTGGCATTAGCGGAGACATTGGGGGAGAAGGTCCCAAGGGACCCCTTCCGCACAAGAGGAGCCGGAGGAGGCTCTTGCTTCTCCAGCTGGGGAGAGGGGACCAATGTCCCCTGTGTTTGGGGGGCCTTGCTCCCGAAGTAGGTGCTTTGGGAACAATGGAGGGAGATTTTCCCCCCAACCAAGAAGGAGGCGGATGTATTCTGGAGGCTTTGAGGACCCACTGTTCGTGGCACAGAGTGCGGTACGACTGGTACTTGTGATGGCTGCAGCTTATGTGGACGTCAACCGAACGAGGTGTAATCTTTCAAGTTTACGTTTAGCCTCTTGGTCTGTCAACCGGTCCAGGGTCTTTTATTCCACGAATTTCCACTCCTTTTGGAGTACGGTGCAGTCTGGCGAGCAGGGGGAGTTCTGCTCTCTGCAGTTTATATAAGTGGGAGGAGGGGCACAGGGAGTATCTGGATGCAGTGGACATCACAGTCTCGACATCTGGCGCTGGAAGTGCAGCAGGAAGACATGTACTCGAATTTCCAGCACTTAAAGCACCACATATGGGAAGGGACATATGATTTAACGTCACGGCAGTAAACCATCAGTTTGACCTTTTCATGCAATGAATCACCCTTAAAGGCCAAGATGAAGGCACCGGTAGCAACCCTGTTGTCTTTGGGTCCCCTGTGACGCACCGGATGAAATGAACATCCCACCATTCTAGAACGGCGTGGAGCTGATCATCAGACTGCAAGAGGAGGTCGCAATGGAAAATAATCCCCTGGACCATGTTGAGGCTTTTATAGGGACTGACAAACAGGAATATCACCCAGCCAGTCACAAGCGAGTAATGCTCGGGATTGGGCTGGGGCTGCTGTCTGAATCAGGACTTAACCGCTTCTCATCTTGGACAGCGCTGTCACTTCCCCGAACTTATCCTCAGGATGTTCAACAAAAAATTGAAGCTTCATAGGTTGGAAGAGTCCCTGTACTTTCTGCTACAGACTAAATACTGAGGCAAATATGGAGCTCTTCTTTCTGTAGCCCAAAGTTCCTCCCATGGTGCAGCGAGGGAGAGAAATTATTTAGGGTCATATCTGTCAGCAATGTACTTGATCTTGCCCTTCTTAGAGACTGCTGATGATGTACCGTCACCAGCAAGAAATGACAGTCCGCTTCATTGTGGGTCATCTGCCCTGATGCCACCCACTCCGATCATGGGCTCTCACCACGGGCACCACCCAGCCACAGCAAAGGCCACCTGGCATGATGGCCGTTGCCAGGAGTCCTGATTCCCCAGGAAGACAGACATCTACTCCTTGGCATACATGGGGAGTTCACAGCTCGGGCATCAGCAGTGCAATCCCTGTGTTGTCAGGGTGCTACCACCAAGGTACGTGACAGCCCCACCACAATGGACTGGCTACGGTGCTGGATACTGGGCGCAGAGAAATTCAATATTCTCATGGGGGCAAAAGAGGACAGGAGACAACGGAAGAAGATGACATACCCCAGAAACTGTCCTCATGCAAACAGTTGAATGGCAGGTGGAGATGCAAAGCCATGACAAGAAGTCCAGGAGATTGAATCTAAGGGCACTATGGATAACTCTAGCACCACGTAAGGCGTCCTTCCCCATATGGCCCACACTTGGGTAGAATTTGGAAACTGGCAGGTCAAACCATAAAATGTGCCATGAACTTACAGGTCCAAAAAGTGAGAGACTCCTTTTAGTCATCTTATGACAGGCAGGAATAGCTCAGGCCTATTCTAACCCCTGGACCCACAGGGGGTGTGAAGCTTTTGAATCCACTCCATGGTCACCGTAGCGCCATAACTCCACAGCATAACTTGTTAACTGCTTTGGAAGGCACTTCTTGAAAACCCTATCAGGGAAAACTGAGGGCATTGTATTGCTGAAATCTATCCATATGAACAACAGAACTGTTGTATATACTTATAACTGAAGGCAACTGTTGTAAAAAGAATCTGGAGTACAAGTTTTCTTGTACTGCATCAAGCTTAAAATCACTTTGGGCCTCTGAAGACACCAAGGCAGCAATCTGTTCCATCACTGGTTGTTTATTTGGAGGCTTGACATACCCAGATCTGCGAGACCATAGGCATCATATTTACCAATGGCTTATTCAAAAGGGGGCACTTCCTGAACAGCCACTAAGAGTTGGGTTGTTTGCTCCACAAAATGCCAACAACTGAGGCAGCAGTGACTCACTGGTATTATGGTCATAGAAGTCTATGTTTTTCCTTTGGTGATGTGCACAATTTTACATTTCTGTATATTTAAAGGAAGTTGCCAGTCTTTGTACCTCTCTGAAATCTTATCAGATATGAATATTTATGCAGCTTCTTTCAGACAGTACTTCATTATAGATGACTCCATCTGCAAAAAGTCTGATGTTACTATCAATATTGATGATGGCTGGTCAGGAAGATTAGTCAATGTCCAAATACCATCATGGTGTACAGAAGAGCATCTTATCTTGGGCTAGGAAATATGGGCTGATCTGTAAATAACACTACTATAATCCTCACGTGACAAATGCCCTATAAAACTGCAAGAGGTAGAGACCTGGCAGATCCATAAGCCTCTTGAAACATTCAATGATTTTAAGCCCTTTGTTGCGAACGGTCTACCCGACGGGAGGCCCTAGCCACACGACATTTCCATTTTTTTACCTTTCAGGTGTGGGAACAAGGTTAATTTAGAGTAACAATGTACACGCAAAAGGTGTGCGTTGTGGACTCCAGTTGCTGAAAACTGTGACAAGCACAGTTGAAATTAACAAAAATTGTCTTCTCAAGTGAGAACCTAAAATCAGGTTTATTGGTCCAAGTTTCAGCTTCCTCATGGTCAACTGTGGTAGCCTTATTGTGCAATTGGAGGAAAAGTAGGAGATCAATAAGTCATCCACAAACAAACTTTTAACTGAGATTCTGACTGCAGAGGAGATATTTGTAGTGCTTGTGAACAGCATGACAGTGCACTGCCTTGGATAACACCATTCCCCTGAACAAAACTATCAAGACGAGAAATTGAACTTAATGGTGAGGTACCTCCACACAGTCCAAATTCATGAAATTGGTGAAAGATGTTTTATCTGCAAGTGGTGATGTATGCTGTTTCAAAATCTAAAAACACATTAAGAAGACTCCTGTATAGCCAGTTCAAGTAGAATTAACTTGTCAAGGGCAGAATGGTAACACCCATAATTTCACGGTGAATGGTACAGATAACCCCTGGATTCAAGGAGCCAGGCGAGGTAGCAGTTGAACATGTGCTCAGGATTCCTACACTACAGCTGGTAAGGGCTACACTCCATTAATTATAAGGGCTGGCACTACGCTTGCTTGGTTTTCATAAGTTAATATTTATTGCTTGCTTACTTGCTTCCTTCCTTCCAAGAGAGAGTATTGCCCATCAAACCCAATCTGAGTGAAACAAGATACAAGGTCGTCTTTGGCTCTAGAGCACAGATGGAGCGTATCATAATGAATCTGATCTGGTCCTGTAGCAGTGATTCTGGTTGCAGACAGACAATTGCAGTTTTCATATAGAGACTGAAGAAGCAGCAGAGCCACCTTGTCTCCAGAGTCTTACAGAACAAATGAAACTTGAGATGTCCACCCAAATGATGCAGTGGTAGTAAGAAAGTGTTCAGCCTGGGACAGAGCCATGTCTAGGCACGTGTACCTAGACTCCAGTTCTCAACTAGGCCTTAAGTGGATGTGTTGCCCTTTCCTCTGCCTTACCCCCCAAACTTGGGCAATGTAATTGGTCAGATTTATAGTTTTGTTTGGTTTCGTTTTGCTTTAGGTCACAAAAACAACTAGGGTCATACATAACCAAATCAAAACTACAGAACACCAAGGCAGACAGGAGTTAAAAACCCAACTGACATAATAGACAGCTAAAAACAGGCACGTAGAAAAAGGGCTAAAAAGACACCACACAGAAACGGAGTCCAAAACTAAAAATTAAATGGCCTTTGCCATATTGCTTTGGCAGATAAAGTAAGATGCGGTCAACAACCCACGCGTCATTTGCTAAAATAGCCAATAACTGACGGCAAACACAAACAGGAACGTAAAAGGTTAAAAAATGGACATTCCATCAGGAAGTGGCAGATAGTTAAAACTTGAGCGCAATGTATATGAAGTGATGGGGTAGAGTCACTTAGCAAATGGTGATGGCCAGAAAGGTAGTGCCCAATACGTAGCCGAGTTAAAATAACCTCCTCCTGGCAGGAGGACCGAGAGGAGGTTGTACAAGGCGCTGGGAGAGGCTTAATAAGCCGGAGCTTATTCCCATGAAGGGAGGGCCACTGGCGATGCCAAAAGTTGTTTTTGTTGGGTTTAAGGGCGATCAACTGCTGAGGTCATTAGCGCCCAGTCACTGTTGTTAGAGCACATGGAATCTGTTAAAACTCAAGAAGATGGGGGGACACCAGAAGGACCTGACAAAGATGCAGATAAAATAAGTAAAAAGGTTAAATGTCTTTGGACAAGCCAGTTAGTTATAAAACGCAGAATACGAGCAGCTGCTCGAGCGTCATCAGCTAAAACATCCGGTAAAGTAGATGGCAGGGACAGGACAACACGAAATTGACTAAAACGGGGACACGACAATAAAACATGGCTCACTGTTAATGCCTGACCACAAGGGCACTGCGGGGCTGGGTCACCGGAGAGCAGGTAGCAGTGGCTAAACCGGCAATGCCCAATCCGCAACCTGGTCAGAAGGACTTCCTCGCGCCGAGATGGTAGGGAGGATGTTGTCCAAGCAGTTGGGAGCGGTTTTACTGCCCGGAGCTTGTTTCCTTGGAGGGATGACCAAGCATCCCACCACAACGACACAAGCCTCTTACATAAATCCCCACGAACGTCAGATGACGGGACACAGTGGGAGGCTGGCCGAGGCAGGAGGACTGCAGCCTTGGCTGCAGCATCCGCAGCCTCATTCCCAGGCACTCCTACATGTCCGGGAACCCACAGAAAGCTGACAGAACCACCAGTATCAGTGAAAGAATGGAGGGACTGCTGTATCCGTTGAATCAAGGGATGGACCGGATAGGGAGCTCCAAGGCTCTGAAGAGCACTGAGTGAGTCAGAGCAGAGTACATACGATGAATGGCAGTGGCGGCGGGCATACTGAACGGCCTGATGGAGAGCAAAAAGCTCGGCCGTAAAGCTGGAACATTGGTCGAGGAGCCGGTATTTAAAGGTGGCGGCCCCGACGACAAAGGCACAGCCGACACCGTCGTCAGTTTTGGAGCCATCGGTGTAAATAAAGGTGTGACCGGCAAGTCGAGCACGAAGTTCGACAAACTGTGAGCAATACACTGCAGCTGGAGTACCCTCCTTCGGGAGTGAGCTGAGGTAGAGATAAATAGGAACCGGAGCCTGGAGCCAAGGTGGTGTCGGGCTCTCACCCTCTCTGAAGGTGGTAGGGAGGGCAAAATCCAACTGCCAAAGCAGGCGACGGAAGCGGACTCCGGGGGGCAGCAGGGCAGACACATACAAACCGTACTGACGGTCGAGAGAATCGGCGAAGAAGGACTCGTAAGAGGGGTGGTCGGGCATAGACAACAGCCGGCAGGCATACCGACACAGCAGTACGTCGCGACGGTAGGTCAATGGTAACTCGGCAGCTTCAGCATAAAGACTCTCGACAGGACTAGTGTAGAAGGCTCCGGTCGCAAGACGTATCCCCCGATGGTGGATGGAGTTGAGCCGTCGTAAGAGGGATGGCCGAGCGGACGAGTAGACGAAGCTCCCATAATCCAGCTTCGATCGGACTATGGACCGATACAAGCGAAGCAGGACAGTGCGATCCGCTCCCCAAGATGAACCGCTAAGAACTCTGAGGACATTAAGGGAACGTGTACAACGGGCCGCCAAATAAGAGACATGTGGAGACCAACACAGTTTCCTGTCCAACGTGAGCCCTAGAAACTTAGTTGTGTCCACGAACGGGAGAACAACGGGACCGAAATGTAAGGATGGCGGAAGGAACGCTTTATACCGCCAAAAGTTGATACAAACCGTCTTCTCTTCAGAGAACCGGAAGCCATTTGCCACGCTCCAAGAGTAGAGGCTGTCTAGACAACGCTGAAGGCAGCGCTCCAGGAGGCATGTTCTCTGGGCACTGCAGTAGATCGCGAAGTCATTGACAAAGAGAGAGCCTGAGACATTAGGTGGAATGCAATCCATAATTGGATTGATCGCGATGGCAAAAAGGGCTACACTCAAGACGGAGCCCTGAGGCACCCCGTTCTCCTGGAGGAAGACGTCGGACAATACGGAACCCACACGTACCCTAAACTTTCGATCCGTTAAAAAGGAATCAATAAAAAGGGGCAGGCAACCGCGTAGGCCCCACCTGTGCGTAGTGCGGAGGATACCTCCTCTCCAACAGGTATCATAAGCCTTCTCCAAGTCGAAGAACACGGCTACCGTTTGGCGCCTTCGCAAAAAGTTGTTTATGATGAACGTCGACAAGGTCACAAGGTGGTCAACAGCGGAGCGGCGGCGACGAAAGCCGCATTGGACATTAGTAAGTAGTCGTCGAGATTCAAGAATCCAGACTAACCGAGCATTAACCATGCGCTCCATCACCTTACAGACACAGCTTGTAAGAGAAATGGGGCGGTAACTAGAAGGAAGGTGTCTATCCTTCCCGGGTTTGTGTATAGGAACAACAACGGCGTCACGCCAACGCATAGGGACTTGACCTTCGGTCCAGACGCAATTGTAGGTACGAAGAAGGAAGCTTTTGCCCGCCGGAGAAAGGTGTGCCAGCATCTGAACGTGAATGGCATCTGGCCCCGGAGCAGAGGACCGGGACAGTGCAAGTGCACGTTCGAGTTCCCGCATAGTAAAGGGGGCATTATAAGTTTCCAGATTCAGCGAGTGGAAGGAAGGTCGCCGAGCCTCTTCTGCCTCTTTCCTGGGAAGGAAGGCAGGATGGTAATGGGCGGAGCTTGAAACCTCCGCGAAAAAGCGGCCAAAAGCGTTGGAGACAGCCACAGGATCAACAAGGACCTCATTACCTGAGGTCAGGCCAGGTACTGAGGAGTGGGCCTTAATGCCCGACAGCCGGCGCAGGCTACCCCAAACGACGGAAGAGGGAGTAAAACTGTTAAAGGAGCTGGTGAAAGAGGCCCAACAAGCTTTTTTGCTGTCTTTGATGACTCTACGGCATTGCGCTCGGAGTCGTTTGTATTCAATACAATTCGCCAACGTAGGATGGCGGCGAAAGGTGCGTAAAGCACGTCGTCGAGCACGGATAGCGTCCCTACAAGCCTCGTTCCACCAGGGGACGGAAACGCGACGTGAAGAAGAGGTAGTACGAGGAATGGAACGTTCGGCAGCATTGATGATAACAGCCGTGAGGTATTCGACCTGACTGTCACAACTGGGAAAATCGTGGTCCGGAAAGGTCGCCAGGGAGGAGTAAAGTCCCCAGTCAGCTTTCAGTATGTTCCAGCTCGAAGGACATGGGGATGGGGTGTGGTGCAGGAGACGAACGACACAGGGGAAGTGGTCGCTCGAATAGGTGTCAGAAAGGACATACCACTCGAACCGACGGGCAAGAGTGGTAGAACAGATCGAGAGATCCAAGTGGGAGTAGGTATGAGTAGAGTCCGAGAGGAAAGTCGGGGCACCGGTATTGAGGCAGACAAGATTGAGATGGTTGAAGACATCCGCCAAGAGTGAGCCTCTTGGACAGGATGCAGGAGAGCCCCAAAGGGGATGATGGGCATTGAAGTTGCCAAACAATAAGAACGGCGGGGGAAGCTGAACGATCAAGTGCATCATGTCAGCCCGACTAACAGCAGATGACGGTGGAGTGTAGATGGTACAAACTGAAAAAGTAAAAGCAGAAAGAGTAATGCGGACAGCTATTGCTTGGAGTGGGGTGGTCAATGGGATGGGATGGTAATAAACATCGTCCCGAACGAGCAACATGACCCCACCATGAGCTGGGATACCGTCCACAGGGGTGAGGTCATACCGCTCCGAGGTATAGTTGGTAAAGGCAATACGGTCAGTCGGGCGCAACTTGGTTTCCTGGAGACCAAGGACGAGCGGACAGTGCAGGCGGAGGAGCAGTTGTAATTCCTCCCGATTAGATCGAATACCTCTGATGTTCCAATGAAACAACGCCATCGCTAGTCAAAAGGTTGGGGGAACGAGACGGGGGAAGAGCTGGTCACCTCGACGGCCGCGGAGGGCCAGGTTGCGAGGGAACAACGCTACAACCGACGGGAGGCGGATCCGGTTCCATCGACTCGTCGCCAGCCGCGGCCGCTGTCCCTGGTTGTGTAGGAGGGGCCGCATCAGTTGCCGACGAAAGGCCGGCCGAGCGCCCGGCAGCAGAGCGTCCCGGCGAAACTGAGGACGGCCGGGAGCAGCGACTCACAGATGGAGCGTCAGACGAAACGCGCCGGGGTGGAGAGGGGGAGAGAGACTTCTTCTTGGAGGCCTTCTTGGAAGGCCGAGGAGGCACAGGGATGGTGGGCTGGACCCGAAGAAGGTCCTCATGCGTGGGGTCCGTTTTGGAACGCCGGACCTCGGAAGCTGGGGTCCGGAACGTTTCCCCGATGGACGCCTGAGAAGAGGATCGCTTCTCAGGTGGCGTGGGGGGGGGGGGGAGGAGGAGGAGGAGGAGGAGGAGGAGGAGGAGGAGGAGGAGGAGGAAGGGTGGCCCCTGGGGCAGAGGGGGTGGGGGCCACGGGGGAGGAGGATTTGGAAGGGAGGGATTTGGGAGGCAGAGGCAGAGCCCCCTGATGGGCGGAGGAGGTGGAGGGGGGACAGGATATGGGTGAGGATACCGCGGAAGGAGTGGACACAACTGAGGCGAACGAAGTGGTCAATGACACGGGATGGAGGCGGTCATACTTCTTCCGGGCCTCAGAATAAGAGAGCCGATCCAAAGTTCTGATTTCTTGTATCTTCTTCTCCTTCTGATATGCGGGGCAGTCTGAGGACCTAGGCAAGTGGACGCCAGGACAATTAACGCACCGAGGTGGTGGGGTGCATGTATGTTCCTCACGAAGAGGACGTCCACAGTCGCCACAGAGGGGCTCAGCCTCACACCGTGACGACATGTGCCCAAAGCGCAAACACCTAAAACAGCGCATAGGAGGCGGGACGTAAGGTCGCACGTCGCACTGGTAGCACATCACCTTTACCTTCTCTGGGAGAACGTCCCCCTCGAAGGCGAGGATAAAGGCCCCGGTGTCGATGCGACGGTCTTTGGGGCCGCGCTGGACTCGCCGGACGAAATGCACGCTGCGGCGCTCCAGGTTGGCCCTGAGCTCCTCATCAGATTGTAGCAGGAGGTCACGATGAAAAATAACCCCCTGTGTCCTATTTAGTGCCAGATGTGGGACAATGGATACTGGGATGTCCCCTAGGCGGTCGCACGCCTGGAGCGCCGCCGACTGTGTGGCGGAGGTGGTCTTGATAAGAACGGACCCTGATCGCATCTTGCTGAGAGCCTCGATTTCCCCGAAGACGTCCTCAATGTGCTGAACAAAGAACATGGGCTTGGAGGTGGCGAACGTCCCCCCATCGGTTCAAGAACAGACCAAATAGCGGGGGAAGTACTTCGCCCCAAGCCGGCGGGCCTGCCCCTCCTCCCTTGGAGTGGCCAAGGGGGAAAGGGCAGGAGAACCAGAACTAGAAACGGCACCTTTTCTTTTGAAAGACTCGGCCGCAGAGCGACCAGATACGTGTTGACGTTTCATCTGCGAAACGTCCGCCGCGATACCACCCACTCCGACCAGGGGCTCTCCCAACGGGCGCCACCCAGCCGCAGCAAGGGCCACCTGGCAGGATGACCATTGCCGGGAGTCCTGATGCCCCAAGGAGACGGGCATCTACTCCTTGGCCGTCGTGGGGAGGGTGCAGCTCAGGTATCGGCAGTACGATCCCTGTGTTGTCAGGGGGCTACAACCTAGAGGGTACATGACGACCCCACCACAACGGGCTGGCTACCGTGCCGGATTTCTGGTGCCATGGAAAGTCCATCATGATCGCAGGTGCAGATGGAGATGCACTATGGGCGTAACTTGAACAACCCATCAGGCGTTTAGGCCCAATTTTAGGAATAGTGGGTATGGCTACAACGCCAGTGCAATGCTGAGTGCCAAGGTCTCAGTGCACTTAGGACCAGTGGTACACCATGTAAGGTGTCCTTCCCCAAAAGGCTCGTACTTCTGTAGAATTTTGAAAAATGGAGGTCAAACCCCAAGGGGGACCATCACATAGAAGGCCGAAATGGTTGCAACTCCTTTTAGTCGCCTCTTACGACCGGCAGGAATACCTCGGGCCTATTCTTATCCCGGACCCGCAGGGGGAGATGCCAAAAGGGACACTACCTCCTGACAGATGACAGCACAGATCATCGGTGGGAATATAGGTACTTGCAGGCTGAGGAACGAGGACTGCAGCTTTAGGAGCAGCATCAGCAGCCTCATTTCCTGGCAGACCGACATGACCAGGAACCCACAGAAACATCACACTGGCTCCACCAAGAGTGAGCAGCTGACAGTTTTCCTGGGCCCACTTCACTACGGGGCGGGCAGTGTATAGCGCACATAGACTTTGAAGGGAACTGAGTGAGTCTGAGCAGAGGACACAATTGAAAAGGCTGTGTCGCCAGATGTACTCTGTGGCCTGATAAAAGGTGAAGAGCTCGACTGTAAATACTGAGGAGTGTGCCGGAAGCCAATATTGAAAGACACAGGTGCCAATGACAAAGGCACACCCGACCCCATAGTCAGTCCGAGAGCCATCAGTGGATACATAGGTGCTATTGCGAAGTTCCATGCGAAGTTTGTGAAACTGAAGGTGACAGACCGAGGCAGGAGTAGTGTCCTTAGGAACCAAATGAAGGCCAAGGTTAACACTGGCTGCTTCATGAAGCCAAGGTGGTGAAGGGTTCACATCCACTGCAAAATGTGAAGGTAGTGTGAAGTTAAGCCACCTTAGCAAGTGCCAAAGCAGACGCCAGGGGGTAACAGAAGAAGGACGAGCCCCCTGCTGATGATCAAAGGAATCATCAAAGGAGGCGGCATAGGATGGGTGGCCACGCATGGCAGACAAACGGCATGCACATCTGCTGAGGAGAAAGTCACGGCGGGAGGACAGGGGTAGGTCAGCAGCTTCACCATGCAAACACTCAACCAGTGTAGTGTAAAAGGCACCTGTGGCCAAATGTATGCCACGATGGTGGATAGTGTTGAGATGGCGTAAGAGTGATGGATGTGCAGACACATAAAGCACCCATATTCCAGTTTTGAACAGACAAGGGACAAACTGAGGATGATGGTTCAACCAGCACCCCTGTCAGATTCATGGAACCCAAGAATTCTTCTGTTCTTTTATCACTCCCATCACTTCTAATCTTGCAGACCCAAAGGCACAAAGTGTCTGTAGTTGGGTGTTGTCTGAATTGCCATTAAGCTGTGTGCCTGGCCCTGATTGTTGAGAGAGAGAGAGAGAGAGAGAGAGAGAGAGAGAGAGAGAGAGAGAGAGAGAGAGAGAGAGAGAGAGAGAGTCAGTCTTGATTCTACTATGGGAACAGCAGTCTTCTTTTGTTTTGTTTTAGGGTGCAAAATCACACATACCCACATCAGAACCTTAGAACAATAGTATGAAAAAGGACTTAAAAATGACTACACATTAAGCCCAATCGAGGGGAGGGAAGCGCTAAGAACAAGCATTTTCTTTTTGGGAAAAGTCCGTAAAATATGTCGTGGAGACAATGGAGGTTTGGAATTGAAGATTAATGTCCTTCACCATATTGCTACAATGGATAAAAAGTAAAATGTGGTCACAGCCCATGCGCTGTTCGCTAAAGAGGCTAACAACTCAGACGGCCAACGTACGTTTGAATGTAAGTGGTTAAAGAAAGGGCATTCAGCCAGGAAATGGTGAACTGTCAAAGGTTGATGACAATGAGCACAAAGTGGTGGGGGATCACTACTTAACATATGGCATTGGCTAAAAATACAATTCCCAACACACATCCTAGCTAAAATTATCTCCTCATGGCAAGATGGCCAATAGGATGTCAGCCAAGCCGGTGGGAGAGGTTTAATTTCCCAGAGCTTGTTCCCATGAAGGGAAGACCAGTAGTGACGCCAAAGTGACACCACTTGCTGACAAACAGTACACAGAGATCACTAGAAGGAATCTTAAGACCCAGTGGCCTGAGCCATGGTGACTGCAGTCTTGCCAGCAGCATCAGCAGCCTCATTTTCGGTCAGACTGAACCCAATAAAAATCACAGTGGCTCCATTGAGAGTGAGCAAGTGGCAGCTTTCCTGGACCCATTGCACTATGAGATGGATTGTATACAGCACACCGAAGCTCTGAAGGGCATGGAGAGTTGGAGCAGATGACAACTGAAAAGCCTATGTCGCTGGACATAGTGTGTGGCCCGATAAAGGGCAAAGAGCTCTGCTGCAAATATTGAGCAGTGTTAAAAAAGTCGATACCACAGTCAGTCATCAGCGTACACGAAAGTACTACAGCGAAGTTCTGTGCAAAGGTCGAGAAACTTACAGCGATAGATTGAATTGGGAGTAGTTTCCTTAGAAAGTGAATTAAGTTTAATGTAAACACAGGTTGCCACACAGAGAAAAGGTGGTGAAGGTTTCACGTCCTTTGGGAAAGTTAAGCTGCCAGAGCAATATTCAAAAGTGAACTCCAGGAGGTAACAGAGGAGGACGCACCCCACACTAGCGAGTAATTGAAAAAGGAGGCATAGGATAGGTGTGTGGGCTTGGCAGACGAAAGGCGTGAGTGTCTGCTGAGTAGAACATCACACTGGTATGACAGCAATAGTTCAACAACTTCTGCATGGTGACACTCAACTGGGCTAGGTAAATGGCACCAGTGACCAAATGGATTCCGCGATGGTGGACTGTATTTAGATGGCACAAGATGGACAGACAGGCATATGCATAAATGAAACATCCATAGTCTAGTTTTGAACATACAAGGGATTAGTACAAACGGAGGAGGGCGGTACAATCCACTTCCCAGGAAGCACCACTAAGGACACACATCACAGACCAGGTGCAGTGGATGGCCAGGTAAGACATGTGGGAGGACCAGGAAAGTATTCTATCAAGCGAGAGCATGAAGAATTTCCTAGTTTCAACAAACAGAAGACCAACAGGCCTAAGATGTGAAGCTGGTCGAAGAAACCCATGGCACTGCCAGAAATTCGTAAAAATGGTTTTGTCAGTGGAAAAGAGAAAGCTATTGTGGATGCAACACAAGTAAAGGTGATCGAGACATTGCTGAAGATACCACTCAAGGAAACAAGTCCATAGAGAACTGCAACAGATCAATAAATCGACAAAACTAGAACCAAAGATGCCCATTGGGAGACAAGCCATAACAGGGTTAATGGTTATAGCAAAGAGAACAATGCTCAGGACGTAGCCCGGAGGCACCCCGTTTTCCTGGATAAAGGTGTCAAACAAGGCAGAACCCACACATACCTGTCTTAAAAATTCCTGAAGGAAATGTGGCAGGTGGCCTTTGAAGTCTACATCTACGTCTACACTCCGCAAGCCACCTGACGGTGTGTGGTGGAGAGTACCTCTATCTGTTCTCCCTTCTATTCCAGTCTCATATTGTTCATGGAAAGAAAGATTGTCAGTACGCCTCTGTGTGGGCTCTACTCTCTGATTTTATCCTCATGGTCTCTTCGCGAGATATGCGTAGGAGGGAGCAATATACTGCTCGACTCCTCAATGAAGGTATGTTCTCGAAACTTCAACAAAAGCCCATACCGAGCTACTGAGCGTCTCTCCTGCAGAGTCTTCCACTGGAGTTCATCTAACGCTTTCGCGATTACGAAATGATCCTGTAACGAAGCGCGCTGCTCTCCATTGGATCTTCTCTATCTCTTCTTTCAACCCTATCTGGTACGGATCCCACACTGGTGAGCAATATTCAAGCAGTGGGCAAACAAGCGTACTGTAACCTACTTCCTTTGTTTTCGGATTGCATTTCCTTAGGATTCTTCCAATGAATCTCAGTCTGGCATGTGCTTTACCGACAATCAACTTTATATGATCATTCCATTTTAAATCACTCCTAATGCATACTCCCAGATAATTTGTGGAATTAACTGCTTCCACTTGCTGACCTGCTACATTGTAGCTAAATGAAATGAGATCGTTCTTTCTATGTATTCGCAGCACATTACACTTGTCTACATTGAGATTCAACTGCCATTCCCTGCAACATGCGTCAATTCGTTGCAGATCCTCCTGCATTTCAATACAATTTTCCACTGTTACAACCTCTCGACATACCACAGCATCATCCGCAAAAAGCCTCAGTGAACTTCCGATGTTTTCCACATGGTCATTTATGTATACTGTGAATAGCAACGGTCCTATGACACTCCCCTGCGGCACACCTGAAATCACTCTTACTTCGTAAGACTTCTCTCCATTGGCAATGACATGCTGCATTCTGTTATCTAGGAACTCTTCAATCCAATCATACAATTGGTCTGATAGTCCATATGCTCTTACTTTGTTCATTAAATGACTGTGGGGAACTGTGTATACAGCAGAGAAGATTTTAGTCCTCCATCAGGTGTTTATGGCTTTCTCCAAATTAAAGAACACAGCTGCAGTCTGGTATTTCCACAAAACTATTCATGACATGGGTTGACAAAGAGAGAGGACGGTCAACTGCAGAAAGGCACTCTCACCTCAAGATTGTGCAGTGATTAGTAAATTTGCAAGACTAGAGCTGCCATAGCAACGGGGCATGAATCATACATTCCATCACCTTACAAACAGTGCTAGTGAGAGAAATGGGGCAGTAGCTAGAAGGAATGCGTTTGTCCTTTCTGGGCTTAGGTGTGGGTATGGCCATGACTGTGGCTCCACACCAGCGACTGAGAAACGTGCCATCTGCCCAGATGAGACTATAGGTATGAATGAGAAGGTACTTCCCTGCAAGAGAAAGGTGATGCGACATCTGATTGTAAACATCATCCAGTATTGGAGCTGAAGATTGGAATGAAATGGGAGCATGATCTATCCCCCTCACAGGAAAGGTGGTACGGTAGTATTCACGATTTTGAGAGGCAAAAGTTATTACCTGAGCATCCTCCATTCTTTAACGGAGGAAGAATGCGTGATGGCTGAGTGGAGCCCAAAATCTCCATAAAATAGTGGCGTAATGTAATGGAGATGGCAATGGGTTCCACAATGACACCATCCACTATTGTCAGGCCAGAAATTGGTGACCGGACCTTGTTCCCAGAGAGCTGCTGGAGGTTGGCCCATATGGTGGAAGAGGAAGTGGAACTGTAAAGAGAACTAGTAAATGAAATTCAGATAGTTTTTTTGCTGTCCCAAAGAACGAGACAACACTGCACACACAACTGTTTATGACAAATACAGTCCACCACTGTAGGATGACTATTAAATGTGCAGTAAGCATGTCTCCACATGCAAACCGCATCACAGCATGCAAGTCCACCAAGTAACTGGGACATGGTGCCGTAAAGGTGAAGTACGAGGAATTGATTGTTCTGTGCCAGTAAGAATAATGTTTGTAAGGTATTCTACCTGGTCATCACAAATGGGGAAATGTTGTACATCAAAGTTCATCAGGTAGGAGTAAAGCCTCCAGTTGGCCTTAGAAAGCTGCCAATTGTGTTTACAAGTAGGTGGGATAGACGTCAGCAAAGAGATAGTACATGGGAAATTGCCACTCGAATATGTCAGAAAGGACCACTTGAGACAATGGGCATGCTGGGCAGGGCAGAATGAGGGATCCAAACAGAAATAGTTGTGCATAGAGTCTGAAAGGAACATGGGTGCTCCAGTGTCAAGGCAGATGAGGTTGAGTTGATAGAGGAAGTCTGCAAAGAGGGCACCTCTCCGACAGGTTCTGAAATGGCTCCAGAGGGTATGGTTTGCATTAAAGCCACTGATCAGTAGAAAAAGATGAGGGAGTTTACCGATAAGCTGGGGGGGGGGGGGTCTTCCCTGGTGAAGCGAAAAAGGAAAATGTAGACTGCAACAGCTTGTAGCTGGGTCTTCAGCGAGATGGTCTGAATATGGACGTCATCCCAGACGAGCAGCACGACTCCCCCATGAGATGGAATGCCGTCATCTGAGGGGGGGGGGGTCAAAGTGGGCTGAAATGAAATGCAAGAGGTCAAAGTAGTCGCAAGGATGCAATTCTGTTTCCTGGAGGCAGGAGACAAATGGAAACTGTGACCCCAGGAGAAGCCACGATTCCTCCTCACTGGATCTCATGCTGTGAACATTCCGTCCAAGAGGAGAGTCATGATGGGGAAAGGGGAAGACAGAAGAAATTAAGTTTCGTTACTTCAGCAGCTGCCTTTGAAGACTCACTGCTACAGGGTGCAGAACTGGAGGATCCTGCTCCACAACATCTACAGAGACATCTCACTGTGTCGACCTGCAGATTCCACAGCAGAGAAACGGTTCACCGTGTGCACTGGCAAAACGTAGGTCAGTCGGGTAAGGGTATCATTCAGCGACAACAATGACGAGGATCGCTGAGTGTGTAAACAAGAAGACAGTTTGCTTTTCTTTGATTTCTTGAAGCCTTTCCAATTGGCAGAGAAATTGAGATGTCTGTTGGCTGCAGGGATGTTAAAAGTCTTTACACGAGTATTCCTTCTGTATCTTCTGGTCTGCCACTTGTGTAGCAGGTAAATTAGTCACCGGAGGCAAAGACATGGTGGCTGCTGGAGGAGGAGGAGGAGGAGGAGACGGGGGATGCTACCATGACACTGCGCAATTTTACAACCATGGTGCTAAATTTGAGGTCGTAAGTCTGCATGGCTGTGTCCTTCATGGAATGAGGTGTAGGAAGAACATTACTGTAAGTGTCAGATGTTAAAGCTTTTGACTGGCCAACAATTTGCAAGAAACATGGTAAGGTGCTTTTTCCTTCACCGGAGCCGCTGAACAGTCCACTCATCGAGATTTAAGGGATTTTCTCGGAATGACACTGCATGGTCACCATTCCAATTGATGCAGCGGGAAGAAGCATGTGGGCAATCACACTCCTGACTGCCCCTACCCCAAGTAACACACGTAGCCATGTTTCAACAATATTTGATTGCTACAATGTTGACACCGTGTGTTTTTTTTTTTACAGTGCAAAACCAAGTAGGGTCATACATCCCCATCTCAGAACTGTTGAACACGAAAGACAAAGAAGAGTTACAAACGACTACACGTTAATCCCAATCGATGGAAGAGATGAGCGCTAAAAACAAGGACATGGAGAAAGGTCTATAAAATATAAATGATTAATGGAAAATCTCATATAAGATATGAAACAAATACTAACAAAGAGATAGAGGGGCTGGCCAGTACTTACCTCAGCTCAGTACAGCCGATAGATACACATAAAACAGAACTGAAAATTTACATTCCTAGCTTTCGGAGCTTTGTTCCTTCATCAGGGAGGAGAGAGGGGAAAAAAAGGGAAGAAGGGAAAGTGGATTCAGTTACTCACAACCCAGGTTATGAAGCAACAGGGAAAGGTAAACAGGGAGGGTAGCAAGGATGGAGGCATGGTTGTCAGAGGGAAGCCAAAGATATTCTACTCTAAGTACTGTGCCAGCTTCAAACCAAAGAGGATGCATACAGAAGTAAAGAGGTATATAGTATAAAGATAAACACAACTAGTAGGATGAAAAGATGCGTGAATGGCTAAAGAGGAAAGGGAAAGAGGAGAAGACTGAAGAGTGAATGGGAGTGAGGTTGTTTAACGTAGGTTCAGTCCAGGGGGATGGCGGGATGAAAGGATGTGTTGGAGTGCAAGTTCCCATCTCCGCAGTTCAGAGGGACTGGTGTTGGGTGGGAGAAGCCAAATGGCACATACGGTGTAGCAGGTTCCTAGGTCCCTAGAATTATGCTGAAGGGCATGCTCCGCTACTGGGTATTGGGCATCTCCTAGGCGGACAGTTCGTCTGTGTCCGTTCATGCGCTCAGCCAGTTTGGTTGTTGTCATGCCGATGTAAAAGGCTGTGCAGTGCAGGCATGTCAGTTGATAAATGACATGTGTAGTTTCACACGTAGCCCTGCCTTGAATTGTGTATGTTTTACCAGTAGCGGGGCTGGAGTAGGTGGTTGTGGGGGGATGCATGGGGCAGGTTTTGCAGCGGGGTCGGTTACAGGGGTAGGAACCACTGGGTAGAGAAGGTAGTCTACCCAGTGGTTCCTACCCCTGTAACCGACCCCGCTGCAAAACCTGCCCCATGCATCCCCCCACAACCACCTACTCCAGCCCCGCTACTGGTAAAACATACACAATTCAAGGCAGGGCTACGTGTGAAACTACACATGTCATTTATCAACTGACATGCCTGCACTGCACAGCCTTTTACATCGGCATGACAACAACCAAACTGGCTGAGCGCATGAACGGACACAGACGAACTGTCCGCCTAGGAGATGCCCAATACCCAGTAGCGGAGCATGCCCTTCAGCATAATTCTAGGGACCTAGGAACCTGCTACACCGTATGTGCCATTTGGCTTCTCCCACCCAACACCAGTCCCTCTGAACTGCGGAGATGGGAACTTGCACTCCAACACATCCTTTCATCCCGCCATCCCCCTGGACTGAACCTACGTTAAACAACCTCACTCCCATTCACTCTTCAGTCTTCTCCTCTTTCCCTTTCCTCTTTAGCCATTCACGCATCTTTTCATCCTACTAGTTGTGTTTATCTTTATACTATATACCTCTTTACTTCTGTATGCATCCTCTTTGGTTTGAAGCTGGCACAGTACTTAGAGTAGAATATCTTTGGCTTCCCTCTGACAACCATGCCTCCATCCTTGCTACCCTCCCTGTTTACCTTTCCCTGTTGCTTCATAACCTGGGTTGTGAGTAACTGAATCCACTTTCCCTTCTTCCCTTTTTTCCCCTCTCTCCTCCCTGATGAAGGAACAAAGCTCCGAAAGCTAGGAATGTAAATTTTCAGTTCTGTTTTATGTGTATCTATCGGCTGTACTGAGCTGAGGTAAGTACGGGTCTATAAAATATGTCAGAGAAAAGGAAGTCCAGGACTAAAAATTAAATGTCCTCCTCCATACTGTTACAACAGATAAAAATTAAAACGCTGTCAACAGTTCACACATCGTTCGTTACAACGGCCAATAACTCAGACGACAAACAGGAACATAAACAGTTAAAAAAAAAAAAAGGGGGGGGGGGGGGGCGGCGCATTTCGACAGGAAATTGTGGACAGTCAAAAGTTGAGAGCAATATGCACAAAGTGTCAGGAAGCACCATTATCAAATGCAATGGCTAAGAAGTCAGTGCCCAATATGCAACCTAGTTAAAATAATGATCTCAGGTGAGAAGGCCAAGAGGAGTTCGTTCAAGCCACTGGGAGAGGCTTAGTAACCCAGAGCTTGTTCCCATGAAGGGAGAAGCAGTGGTTACAACAGATATCCACAAATAGAAACAAGATATTAAAATCCATGACCAATTTGCAGGACAGCTTCAACAAAAGGTAAAATATTTCCAAGTTTAAAAGTTAGTAAAATTTTGTAAATGCAATTTTAAAAATTCAGAGCTGCACACTTTACTTTCTAACCACCTGAAAATGCCCTTACAACAGTCAATTCCATATTCACATTATAGCTATAAGTTCAAAGCCATACAGAAGACAATGGGGTTACTGAATGAACAGTCATGTTAACTTTAAAATAATGTATTAAATATACAAAATTATTTAAAGCTCATAAGATTTTCCTTCAAAAATCTTTTTTTTCACTCAACTTCCGAAAGGAAATTAAAAATTTGGTGACATCTCAGATGCACGTTCTTTTGCAACAACATCAAAAAGATTGCTAACACTTCTACAACCCCAAGTAATTTGCTTGTTGTATCAAGTATTCATGTAATAAGAACATGATGAAAGACATTAACTGGCACAATTTTTGAAGCCAAGGAGAGGTGACACAGAGTAATTAGCCTGCATTCTGTTCTCTTAAGTTTCATTTAGTTGTCCACTGAAAAGCTTTGAGTGGGAACATTACTTATTACTAATCCAATCTGAGACGCAGATTACACAACTGACTTTAAAAACCGAAACATCAGGACTTTTTAAACATTACCAAAATCAGTTTGGTGATAGTGACAAACTTGTGATGCTTTTCGTTATCTTTCTGAACTTCAATGACACATACCGCAGATACGTTTTTAAATAACAACCTTATTCATTCAGCTAAGGGCTGAATACTATTTATATAGACTGGGTAAACATCTGACAACTCAGTTTATAGTCTGGTCCTCTTCTATTTCTTTTATACGTCAACACATTTAAAGGTCAGAGCCCAAACAGCAATTTAATAAAGCAAGCAGTACAACAATTTCAGAAAAAACCAAAAAGAAGTCTCCTTCGTAGATATATTTACGAGTGCTTTTCAAGCACAAAATATTGCCTAACAGTCAAACGATTTCGGCGGCAGCTGAATGAGCAGCGCGAATGTACTGTAATCGTGAAGTCTGGTCAGATTCTCGCTAGAATTAATGTTTTCCTTGTATTTCAATCCTATATTTACTATGGACGCTATGCACTCCGCTACCGACGACTTTAATCGCATTTAAACTTAACAGCGCTGCGAGTGCTATTTTTTTCCCCCGAGCATTATTGAGTGACGTACTGCTTCACGGAACAACTCTGGGTACTGACCAAATTGTTTAAGAATGAAGAGGATCAAACAGGGCCAGACCGTAAAGTCTCCTCCTGAGACTTATGACAAGTATTAACCATAGAATATTAATGCAGAATTACGAGACCATTGACAGTTGCTAGCGCTACTGCAATACCCGTACAACATGGCTTGGTAACTCGATAAAGGTTACAAAAGCTCATGCAGTAAATTGAATCATTCCTATCAAGAAATTTAACAATTGATGACTACAGTGCGAACAAAGATTTGGAAATAGGAATTTCTAGCTAAATTTACATTCGCGTTTAGAGAGTGGGAAAACCAAGCACAATTGTTATTTGTTACGCGAATCTGTATCGTACTCTGGTCTTTGACAGCAATACATGCTTGAAGTATGTAGAGTGTCAGCCATTTTCGAACAACATGTATTGTAAATATTTCTAAACTGAGGGGAGAGTGCACAGCATAAGGAAGAAGGGTGGCCACACAAAGTATGTACCACGAACGAAATTCCCTGATGGTTTTTATCATTTTCACAAAAAAGTTATCACAGAACCGTTTTCGAGAGTAATTCTAGTGGTTCTAAAGAACCTGATGACCTGAAGGGGCGGAAAATATGGATATCGCAAGCAATCCGTCTTCATATATCAGTTTACTAAACTGACAAATGCATCGAGATAATTAAGATGGAGAGAAGGAAGAAATATATATAAGCCACTAAGAATTATGAATGCGGTTTTTTCCTGTCATACGGAAGACTTTACAATTTAAATACTGCAGTCACTCAGCAAATGCTGTTTCGCGTATGTTTCAAGACGCTAAAATTTTATATTGTTTACATATAGCTTCCACCGAAAACCGTGAACATTACCCCTATGGGACTTACCTTGCAGCACTACCCTCCCCTCTCTCGATTGACAGTAGACAAACAGCTCAACGATGAACGTTGAAAACTAGACTAAATGTATATAAATTTGAATTTTGGCAAATCGTTACGGGCGTACTTACACATCTCCACAGCAAAAGTTGCATAACTGTATTTCTTTTAGTCTCAAGTACGCTATTTTATGTTTACAATACCTTTCAGTGCGTTAACATCTGTCAACCAAATGAATGCGCAGTAAGCGAGTCCAAGGCGCGCTCATGTCGTGGGAGAGTTCACCGCACACACACTTTGCGACGGTGAATAGTGATCTGCTTGGTATGTACGAATTATCGCTACAGCCGTTTCATTTCCACTGTTTTAACATACGCGTGCTGCCGAATGTAATGGCAAAGTGTTACAATGGGCTCCAATTAGCAGCCAGGACGTACGAAAAAATATGCGTGTGCAAATTTCTGTGGGACGGAAGGTATTCTCTGTTACTTTCCGCAGGCACTGAAGAATATGACGACGGACACTGTGCATTCTAAATCACACACAAGAGTCGCCGCATTCACTGAGAGTCCGCATTACTAACGAATTCTACCAACACCGTTCCTACCGCCAAGTTAATATAAAATCCAGAATGCAGGCTATTTCAGTTCGTTCAAATGTCGTTGCAAAAGGTCCTAATGAAAGAAGTCTTCAAAATATTTAGTAGTTAACCTACTTTATATAATCGGAGTACCGGGTCAAAAACAAACTCTAAACTTAAAGTAGTAGTAAAATTTATAACAGAAAACGCAAAAAAAAAAAAGAAACGAAAAGTCACTCCTTGTGACGTTCTTGAAAAATAGTACACTCAAAAAAAAAATCACGTCTACACACTGGACGACAACACCGCGTTACGCGTTTCTTCACAAGCACTTGCACATATAATATTCACGCACAATCAACGCTCGCTACGAGATACTAAGCACACGAGTCGAGCAACTAGTTGTGCGCTATTCCCCGTGCCGATTTAAAGGGACCGTTCCACGTCATAGTAAACAAGCCATTCCCCTGCCCTTGCGCGCCCCCGTGGCAAAGACATTACTCTTCGAGACCTCACACCGGAGGCGCTATAATAAATGAACCGCGGGTTAAGAATATGGCAAACTAAACATTTATATCTGTGAAAAGGCGATGGTGTGGAGACCCGAGACGGTTTCTGCTACCTTCTTCCTACAACAAAGCAGTCACTGGAACACACTGTGTGTGTGTGTGTGTGTGTGTGTGTGTGTGTGTGTGTGTGTGTGTGTGAGAGAGAGTGAGTGAGAGAGAGAGAGAGAGAGAGAGAGAGAGAGAGAGAGAGAGAAACTACAAACTCCAATTACTGTTGGCATTTAAACATTCGGATTAGCATCTCTTGTAATGGATCTACAAGTAGAAACAGACAAAATATGGCCACTGCTACTGCGGTTCTTAGGCATGCTGCTGAGCGTTGTACAACACACAATAAGTAAACAAACGTAAGTGAAAAGCATGACGACCAACACAGACGAAACACGGAATGAGTAATAATTCAGAAACATACAACATAACACGAGCAGCACAGGACAACAAATTTCGAAACTGCCTTGCAAATATAAACTCTTGCAGGGAATAAAATCTGACACGTTTTTACAACTTGATGGGGATCTTTGACTGAAGGGAAAAACGTCTTGGGTCCAGGGTTCGAACCCAGGCGCTACTAAAATTTTCAATAAAAATCATCAGTACTGGGAACCGAAGACTTCCGGCACATAAGGAGTCACCTTGTTCTGCTTAAGACCTTGTCAAAAATGGTGGAAGAGCGGACAAAGTTTCGTGGTACCCTCTTGCCCTTGGGATGGGAAATTGGGCTCTTTAGGCGGAAGAAGCAACAATGATCAACGGCATAAAGATGTAGAGACAAGGGGAACTAGAGCATTAAAGACACAATGTGCATCCACAGGACATATTGCCTGTAACTAAAAAAAACTCTCATTGACGAAAAGCTTCCAGATTACTCCCCATTCTGATCAACGGGAGAGCATACAAGAGGACAGTGACCATGAGGAAATTATTGAATTATCAATAAATGAGTAACATTCTATTAGTCGTAGCGTGGAATAGCACGAGCCTGACGTAGCAGCGTAGCCAAAAAATCTGAAAAGGGAAATGCAGATGCTCAAACTGGATACAGTGGGTGTCAGTGAAGTGAAATGGAAAGATTTCTGGTCATATATAGGGTAACTAGTATAACGGGAGTAGGATTCGTCATGGAAAGGGGTCGCAAGCAGTAATGACGAACTACAGAAAGTATATGAGAATAATGACCGGATAATTTAATATGTAAAGTGAGATGATACTCTAATAGAATCTAAGACAGAAATAGACGTACCATGAAGGAAGAATTATCCGAATGGGACGGAAATCGGTAGATGTGATATACAGGTACATACAAACGAATGATAATCTCAGAAAATGGATGATTTATTCAAGAGAAAGGGCTTCACAAATGAGCAAGTCAACAACGCGATGGTCCACCTCTGGCCCTTATCCGAACAGGAACAGTTATTCGGCTAGTCACTGATTGACAGAATTGGTAGATGTCCTCTTGATAGATATCGTGCCAAATTCTGTCCAATTCGCGCATCGGGTGATCAAAATCATTGGAGGGCCCTGCCCATGACACTTCTAACGTTCTCAATTGGGGAGAGATCCGGCGACCTTGCTGGTGTAGGCAGGGTTTAGCTAGCACGAAGACAAGTAGTAGAAATTTCTTGCTGAAATGTAAGCCCAGGAGAGCTTGCCAGAAGGGAAACAAAACGCGGCGCATAATATTGTCGACGTACCACTGAGCTGCAAGGTTGCCGCGGATGACAACCAAAGGGTTCCTGCTATGAAAAGAAATGGAGCCCCAGACCATCATCACTCCTGGTCGTCGGGGCATATGGCGGGCGAAAGTCGAGTTGGTATCCCACAGCTATCCGTGGCGTCACCATACACATCTACGCTGGTCATCGGGGTTCAATTCGAGGCGAAACTCATCGCTGAAAACAATTTTACTCCAGTCAATGAGATTCCAGGCAGCAAACGTGTCTGGAGACGCCCGCCATATGGCCCGACGACAACGTATGATGGTCTGGGATGCCATTTCATTCCATAGCAGTACCCCTCTGCTTGTCATACAGCACAGCGGTATGTCGAAGATACTCGCGATTTGTTGCCCTTCACGGCAAGCCATCCTGGGCTTACATTTAAGCACGATAATGCCCGCCGGCACACGGCGAGAGTTTCTGCTGTTTGTCTTCGTGCTTGCGAACCCCACCTTGGCCGCTAAAGTACCCAGCTCTCTGCCCAAGTGAGAACGTTTGGAGCGTTATAGACATGGTCCTCCATCCATCACGGGATTTTGACCATTTAACGAGGAAAAAAAAAATGAATTTGACACCACGACATCCCTCAGGAAGACATAAAACTCTCAATCAATGACACAACGAATGCCTTCTTGCATAAGGGCCAGAGCTGGAATAACGCATTACTGACTTGCTCAAGTCGTGAAGCTCTTTCTCTTGAATAAATCATCCATTTTTTCTGAAATTGTAATCATGCTTGTCCGTATATCACATCATATCTACCGATTTTCGTCTCACTCGAATTATTTCCTTCGCGGTGCGCCTTTTTTCTCTTTTTGTCTGAATTGTGTAAGCACGGGGAATGGAACTCAGTAGCACAGGAAGGAACAGATGACAACCACAAGCGTATGTGAGCTTCGTAGTAGGGATGATAGAATTGGTAATGAAGGTCACAGGAGGCAGTTCAGAGAGAGAGAATGGTAATCGCAAAAAAAGAGGACCATTCTCTTCCTTTAACCTGCCTACTGTGGTCTTCATTATCACTTCTGTCGTTCCTTCTACAGAAGCTAGACGGACAAACATAGATACAAGGAAGGTGACTGCGACTAAACCTTGGCGATCCAGTATTAGAGGCAGTGTTTAACGGAGCTTTGGAAACGCGATCAAATGAGGCAGGCGGGAAAGATAACATTCCTTCGGAATTTCTAAATGCGTTGGAGGAAATGGTATCCAAACGACTATTAAAGCCGGTGTGCTGAATCTACGAGACTTTCGGAAAAATATCATCCACACAATCACGAAAACAGGAAGGGCAGATGAGTAGGGAACTATCACGCAAGCAGCTTAACAGCTCATGTGTCCAAGTTGCTGACAAAAATAATATACAGATGAATGGAAAACGAAGCTGCGGATCTTTTAGACGACGATTAGTTTGGCTTCGGGACGGTGAACGTCGCCAGATAGGCAGTTCTGATAATGGAAGCAAGTCTTAAGAAAATGACACGTTCATAGTGTCTGTCGACCTAGACATTGCGTTCGACAGGGTGAAACTGTGCAAGATGTTCAATATTCTTAAAAAAATAGGAGTCAGCTATAGGGGAAGATGGGTAATAACATATACAAGTACCAAGAGGGACCGGAAAAACAAGAACGTTCAGGAGTGGGATTAAAATTACGAGAGAATGAATATGAATAATCTGATTCTCTGATGACATTTATATAAAAAAAAAAAAAAAAAAAAAAAAAAAAAAAGAGTTCAAATGGCTCTGAGCACTATGCGACTTAACTTCTGAGGTCATCAGTCGCCTAGAACTTAGAACTAATTAAACCTTACTAACCTAAGGACATCACACACATCCATACCCGAGGCAGGATTCGAACCTGCGACCGTAGCGGTCGCGCGGCTCCAGACTATAGCGCCTAGAACCACACGGCCACTCCGGCCGGCTGACATTTATATCCCCAGTGGAAGTGAGGAAGAATTACAGCACTTACTGAACGGAGTGAACGGTCTAATGAGCACAGAATATGGACTGTGAGAGTAAAACGAAGATGAACGAAAGTAATGAGGAATAAACGAAATGAAATTAGCGATAAACTTAGCATCAAAACTCATGACCACGAGGTGGACGAATTTAATGAATTCTGTTACCTTGGACGCAATGTAACACACAACGTACGAAAAACGGAGGACGTAAGGTAAAGAATCTTCGCTAAAAGATGTTCGTGAGTGTCAAACATTGGCCTTATCTGAAGAAGAAATTTCGGAGCACGTGCTGTATGGCAGTGAATCATGGGCTGCGGGAAAAATGGAAAAGAAGAGATTCGAAGCATTTGTGGTTCCACAGAAGTACGTTGAAAATTATTAGGTGGACTGATAAGGAATTGGGTGATCCCCCGCAGAATCGGCGAAGGAAAGAACATACGAAAAACATCAACAAGAAAAAGGGACAGAACGACAGGACATGTGTTAAGAGATCATGAAATAACTTGTTTGATTCTGATGGGAGCCGTAGAGGGTAAAAACTATAGGGAAAGACAGACTAGGGCACAACCAGCAACTGTTGTTGCTGTAGGTTGCAACTGCTACTCTGGATCGCACAAGAGAAGAGTTCGTAGCGAGCCGCATCAAACCAAAGGTTGGCTACTTACAGAGCGGGTGAGAGAGAGGACACACAGACTTTTCCAGTCAAAATCATTCAAAGATTATGGAAATTAAACATACGGCCTACAGGAAACATATGAGATGGAGTGTTACTTCAGAGGGAAAGGAAACTAGCACTGACTTGTTGAAATTAATCATATACTCGTTTTAGGAAAACTTGGCGTAACCGTTTCGTAGAGGGCGTGCTGAGCTTTGAACCTGACTAATTTTGAATACCCCGTCTCGTTGCCGTAGGCAAGGTTACTTTCGTATGCTAGAATTGAAGGAGTTCACTGGTACGAATCCTGCAACAAAGATTCACAACCAGTATTTGGCATCACAAGGTGGGGATGGGAAGAGGACTTGGAGAAATGCGTATGATGTATGTTGTTGACTTTTCACTAGTCTTGTCTATTAAATAGTAAATTTCTGCTGACTCTCTCATGAAGTGAGCGTTTATTACATAGTAGTTGTGTGGTGTGCGTACTGTAAGACCGTCGGTACACACACCATCAGATTATTTGACTTGTCGCTCTAACGAAGTAGGCGAGTTCAGCAATATGTCTCGTGGTCTTATCGTGGCATGTTTATCTTCTGCCGTTAGGTCAGACGATAGAAATGCCACTTGCACGCTTAGAGTAGCAGATTGACGGTGACGAACTTTAAACAGAACTTGATTAATTTTCACACACATTTATTAAAATAATAAAAAGCATACATTACGTAACTTGATTCTGGATGCTGTTTACAACTGACAATCTGAAGTTCCTTTGGTCTTGGTACGTTAATCTTATTCTCACATATCTCTGATACTTGACAAAGTGTCTATACATATCTCTTCATGGCTATGTACAGGAATATGATAATCTTATTAGGTGCAGACTGAAACTTGACTATAGACTGGTACAGACTAATACAGACTCGTACAGACTAATGCAGACTCGTACAGACTAATGCAGACTGACTAATCCGAGGTCTGTACACTCGTTATAATACCTCGCGCGTTCAGGTATCACTGCGCGAGTGTGATACGTGAGGAGAAAAGGTTCTACGTCAGCAGCAATCTCATTGGCTGTGTTACATATTAATACGTGGATCGGCGGAAGCAGAATTTGGTCCGTCTCTAAGGCAGCTCCATCTCGTAGTGCGGAGACGGACAAGCGCTGCGCCTGCGCTATTGTGCTTAGCGGGACGCGCTCTAGTGGGAAAGTTGTGTACGCGCTGACTACGCGGAACTATGTACACAACATGTCGGTAATGTGTCTATCGTGTAGGGCTGTTTAACTTATCCGATCTCTTATTAAAATTCAAGAGGAATAGTCCATGTGCTGGGCTGATTGATTATCGTATGGTGTGATTGGCTGGGTATCCCCCGACGTGTAGTCTCAGCTGCAGAACTGAGCCGGCCGTTGTGGCCGAGCGGTTCTAGGCGCTTCAGTCTGAAACCGCGCGACCTCTACGGTCGCAGGTTCGAATCCTGCCTCGGGCATGGACGTGTGTGATGTCCTTAGGTTAGTTAGGTTTAAGTAGTTCTAAGTTCTAGGGGACTGATGACCTCAAATGTTAAGTCTCATAGTGTTCAGAGCCATTTGAACCATTTCCAGAACTGAAAGGTTTTTCTTTCCATCGCTTACTATGGAACCTTTTATTCTTGAATTGTGTGAATTGTATGTTAAAGCATCTGTTGCATATAGATGATTGTAGTGGGTTTGTGAAAAGTGGTATCACGTTTGTGTTGTATATGACAACGGAAGGGAGAGCGTGTAACCCGGTGCCGGTGCATAGCCTACCCCTTTCGAATAGCACCAAGGGGGCTTGATGTCCCCATCCGAAGGGCGGATCACCATCAACATGTCAAATGCCCTACTTCCAAGACATTGCGGAGAGGTTTGTAATTTAATCTGAGATACTGGTGATCAGAACTTTACGCCACCATCTCCTCCCGTTGCCTGCCGAATACTGGCGTTGAAAATTTCTCCCACAACCACGATTCGAAACGACTTCACTTCGAATCGAGCGCCGCTACATAATCGTACATAAGCGAGCTCGGCTGCTGAAAACTGACTCTCATGCCCTCCCTTAATTACTTCACATTTTCCTATACAACACCACGCATGCACTCGCTGCTGTCATCCAAATAACAGGGACAGTTCGCAGGAAGATAATGACAAACCACACTCACTAGGATCTTGACAGCGCAGCAGTTCTACGCACTGTTTGTGCTAATTTCAATTGCCCGAAACAGGGAAGTTTCTAGGACTCCGCGCCTTTCTGCAGTGATTCTAACACCCAAACCTTTAAAGGTCAGGCACTCAGATCGGTGCCAAACGTCGTATGTACATACAGTCTCAACCAAACCACCGATTTACTTCGTGATCTGTGCTGTCGTCCAGTAGAACATGCTTAAACGGTAATTAGAAGTAACACCAGTGCTACGGCGCACAGGAAAAGCGTAACTGTGAGTGACTAGTTCCGTAGATCTCGTGTGGGTGAGTTGGTAGAGCGTGACGTAGTCATGACGAAGGTCTCACGTTCAAAACCGACTGATGACAATTTGTTTAAACTGTTTACTCGTGAAACTGTTGTACTGGAGAACATTTTCCTGATATGTAATAGGACTTTGCGGAGTTTGTAGCAATGTTCTTTTGGCAGTATGCTGTCGCTTCGTTAGTTGAAAGCAGCAAACCTCTAGAGTACATTTTTACCGACAAGTGAGGTGTGTTCTGTCGGACAAGTGCGGCAGAACAGACACCATCCGTGACGAAGCAACTAGTGCATTTGCAGTTTCACAGAATAAGCATAAACAACCGGGACAGTAGAATAAAGAAACGCGCGGAAGTATTAGTAGTCCCATGTAACACTTTCACGCATACTACAGTAAAAAGAGTCATCGTTGGGATATGAACCCAGGACCGTAGGTACGACGATCTAACGCTCTACCAATTTCCCAACGGAGGCTATACGTATTTGATACTGACAGTTATGCTTTTCCTGTGCTCCATAGTTCTAGTATTACTTTCAATTAAAGTTTACGACCGTTCCGTTGGACGACAGTACATAGTGCGTAAATCGGAGTTTTGGTTGATACTCAATCGGCGTACAACGTTTGGTACCTATCTGAATGTCTTACATCTGGAGGTTTTGGTGTAAGTGCTCACACACGGAATGTTGCTTTATGGTTGGTAAATTCCAACCGTGGTCTGGACTAGAACTACCAGATTTGTTAGAGACAGCCAAGGATTTGAAAGAGCAGTTGAACGAAATGTACAGTTTTGAATAGAGATATGATGAACATAAAAAAAAGTAAAACAAAGTTCGTGTAAAGCAGTCAAATTAAATCGGACTACATGAGGGAATTAAACTGGTTTGTTGGGGGGGGGGGGGCGGGGGCGGGGGCGGGGGGGGGGGGGGAGAGAATTAGTGTTTTAACGTCCCGTCGAAAACGAGGTCATTAGAGACGGAGCACAAGCTAGGATTAGGGAAGGATAGGGAAGGAAATCAGCCGTGCTCTTAGCGATTTAGGGAAATCACGGAAAACCTAAATCAGGATCGCCGTAAGCGGGTTTGGACCGTCGTCCTCCCGAATGCGAGTCATGTGTGCTAACCACTGCGCCACCTCGCTCGATGGTTGGTTGGGGATTGAGGGACTAAACAGCGAGGTAATCATTCCCTCGGTCGAAGTGTAGTTCATCCGGACTAGTGACATCCGCCAGGAACGTGTACTTATGATAAAGGTACGTTGGAAAATCTAGGCATTAACGGCAATAATGATGCCACAGCTGAGACATACACTGACGGTAGAAAATCCCAACACCAACGAATAAGTAGAGTAATGAAATTTCGGAGATACATTTGTCTAGGTAATATATTAATTAAATGATTAAATGATTAACGTTGGAAGTTCACAGGTTAACGCAAGCACGAGAAAGGCCACTGCAAATGTGAAACATTAATAAGCGGTGTAACCTCCAGAATGCTGAATGCGACCATGCAAATGTGCATGCATTCTGTCGTACGGGTGTCGGATGTCAGTATTGTCTGATGCACATGGTCGGTCAATGTAGCGACGGCTAATGCTGTTTGTGGATGACGCTGGAATTGTCGTCCAGTGATGTTCCATACGTGCTAAATTGGATTCAGATCTGGCGATCGAGCAAGCCAAGGCAACCTGTCAACGCTCCGTATAGCATGTTGGGTTACAACAGCGGTATGTGAGGGAACGTTATGTTGCTGAAAAACACCCCATGGAACAGCGTTCATGAATGGCAGCAGAACAGGTCGAATCACGAAACTGACGTACAAATTTGCAGTCGAGGTCCGTAGGGTAACCACGAGAGTCGTCTTGCTGTCATAGGAAATCCCCCCCCAGACCATAACTCCAGGTGTAGGTCAAGTAGCACGCAGATAGGTTTGTTGCAGGCAGTCAACTGGCCTCCCCCTAACCAACATACGGCCATCACAGGCACCGCGGAGAACCGCCTTTCACCAGACAACACAACGGATCTCCACCCTGCCCTCCAATGAGCTCTCGCTTGATACCACTGAAGTTGCAAAATGGGGGTGGTTTCCCGTCACTGGAACGCACGCTACAGGGCGCGGAGTTGTCCTTGTAGTAATGGATTTATAACAGTTCGTCGTGTTACTGTGGAGCCAACTGCTGCTCGGATTGCTGCTGCAGATGCAGTACAATGCGCCAGAACCATTCGCGAAACACGATTCTAATCAAGCTGCGGGCCTATGGGGTATCGTCTCAGTTGTGCGACTGGATTCGTGATTTCCTGTCACGAAGGTCGCAATTCGTAGTAATAGACGGCAAATCATCGAGTAAAACTGAAGTGATATCAGGTGTTCCCCAGGGAAGCGTCCTGGGACCTCTGCTGTTCCTGATCTATATAAATGACATGGGTGACAATCTGAGCAGTTCTCTTAGGTTGTTCGCAGATGATGCTGTAATTTACCGTCTAGTAAGGTCATCCGAAGACCAGCAAAGCGATTTAGAAAAGATTGCTGTATGGTGTGGCAGGTGGCAGTTGACGCTAAATAACGAAAAGTGTGAGGTGATCCACATGAGTTCCAAAAGAAATCCGTTGGAATCCGATTACTCGATAATTAGTACAATTCTCAAGGCTGTCAATTCAACTAAGTACCTGGGTGTTAAAATTACGAACAACTTCAGTTGGAAAGACCACATAGATAATATTGTGGGGAAGGCGAGTCAAATGTTGCGTTTCATTGGCAGGGCACTTAGAAGATGCAACAAGTCCACTAAAGAGACAGCTTACACTACACTCGTTCGTCTTCTGTTAGAATATTGCTGCGCGGTGTGGGATCCTTACCAGGTGGGATTGACGGAGGACATCGAAAGGGTGCAAAAAAAGGGCAGCTCGTTTTGTATTATCACGTAATAGGGGAGAGAGTGTGGCAGATATGATACGCGAGTTGGGATGGAAGTCATTAAAGCAAAGGCGTTTTTCGTCGCGGCGAGCTGTATTTACGAAATTTCAGTCACCAACTTTCTCTTCCGAAAGCGAAAATATTTTGTTGAGACCAACCTACATAGGTAGGAATGATCATCAAAATAAAATAAGAAAAATCAGAGCTCGAACAGAAAGGTTTAGGTGTTCGTTTTTCCCGCACGCTGTTCGGGAGTGGAATGGTAGAGAGATAGTATGATTGTGGTTCGGTGAACCCTCTGCCAAGCACTTAAATGTGAATTGCAGAGTAATCATGTAGATGCAGATGTAAACGATGGTCTTCCCTTTCGGGTTGTGCCACGTCGCCGTCCGGAGCCCGATCTTCTTGTGAACGCACATTCTCGTGACCACTGCTACCAGCAATTATGCACGTTGGTTACATTCCTGTCAAGTCTTTATGCAATATCGCAGAAAGAACATCCAGCTTCTCGTAACCGTATTGCAAGACCTCGTTCAAACTCTGTGAGCTGTTGATAATGGTGTCTTCGTCATCTTAAAGGCATTCTTGACTAACACCAATTCACCACGTCCCATCTCAAAGACAATTAACGCACCGACCGTTACAGTGCGTAATTAAAGCAAATCTGATCTGCATGCTCATAGTGGCGCTACTAGTGCCACTCTTATGCGACTGGCGAGGAATCTGAATGGATGTCACCTTTCTGATGTAAAAATACGGGTACCAACTTACGTTTACTTCGCATAACACTTCTTGGTTTTGGGATCAGTGCAATTTATATATATGGATTGAGTCGTTACACAGATCAGAGCAGACGAGGGGTCTCCTAGGGCTCATCCATGGCGAGAGAAGCCCCACCAGCATCCGGCTCACGGCAACAAGATGAAGGGTTAATCCAGTAACAAAGTAAATAATGCCTTCTAGCCAGTAGATACAGAACAGTAAAAGACGTAAGACTATAAGGACAATGGACATCTGTTGGACAGGCAATGATACAAAAAGAAGACGAGAGAAGTACAGCAGCATGTGGTTGTGCTTGGGATTCTACAAGTGACGGGAGCGGCCCCATCCACTGTCGTCTTTCCCCTGATCCATTATAATCAAGGCGTTAAAAACACCCACTATTCAACAGAGTGCAAGCCCTAACATGGAAAGTCGGATGCGGCAGACAAAGAGCCAAAACGCACCTAAAGGCATTTAAAACAGTGGTCGAGGGTAATCCCAAAATTAAGGTCTCCTATTTTTTTATAAGTACACTGACCTGTTTATTTCTACAATGGTTTACATCAGTTTACAGCTTTAACATTTAGCTATTTTTCGACATAATCACCATTTCTGTAGATGCATTTTTGTAGACGCTGCGGCAGTTTTTGTATGTCCATATCATACCATCTCGCTGTCATGCTGCTCAGAAAGTTATGAACCTCTTCTTTCACCTCGTCGTCGAAGCGGAATCGCTGGGACCACAATTAACGCTGACAGGTACTGCGAGACTCTTGAAAATAGCTCAAACGGGCAATTGAGAACCGGAGAAGAGGAATGTTGAGCAAGGGCGTACACATTCTCCATGGCAACGCTCGCCCACATATCGCTCGGCTAACCGTTGTTCTCCTGCAACAGTTTCAGTGGAACATAGTCACCCACCCCATAGTCCTGACTTGGCGCTCAGTGACTATCACCTGTTCCATTTGGCCGGAAAGCGATTCAGCTCCGACGACGAGGTGAATGAAGAGGTTCATAACTTTCTGAACAGCATGGCGGCGAGCTGGTATGACATGGGCATACAAAAACTGCCACGGCATCTACAAAAATGCATCGACAGAAATTGTGATTACGTCGAAAAATAGCTAAATGTTCAAGCTCTAAACTGATGTAAACCATTGTGGAAATAAACAGGTCTATGTACTTATAAAAAAAATAGGAGACGTTACTTTTGAGATTACCCTCATATAAGAGGGATGAAAGAGGCCGCAGGCAAAGGATGAAGGCTCGTGGGTCCCCCAGATTCAGAATGCAGCGGGAGACGTCCCAATCCCAACTGGCCTGTCCCCGCCCCGAAAGGAATTAAAAACCTTATTTGAGAATAAAAAACACTTTCATGGAGGAGTTGGAAAACCAGTTCAACTGCCCGTAAATTGGCTGCCTACACTGGAGGCAAATAATTCGGAAAAAAAACATGTTTAGCATGGAGGGCAAGAAGGAGTGGGCATTCCATAAGGATGTTGAGGCTGGTCGTTACATAAAATAAAACTATGGGTTAGTCTGGTATGACCTATGTGGAGGCGACACAGGATGGTGAATTCGTTCCGGGAGGAACGGAATGAGTGATGTCGCGCTTGTTACTGCAGAGATTATTAGAAAAGTCAGTAGCCCACCAAATGTTGTTCTATCTCCGAATGAACAGAGGCATTATTTGTACCCACAAATTCGCACCTGCGATCGTCTAAGCGGAAGTGAGGGCGAGTAATCGCTTCTCTAGCTAAACGGTCGGCCAGTTCATCCCCCGTGATACCCACACGACCTTGGACGTCGAGTGAGACAGCTGGAACAGGTAGTACACCTAAGGTCAGAAAGAACGTCGTCAATAGCAGATATCACAGGTGACAAGAATAACAGTGACTAATGGGCAAATTAAAAAATGGTCAAGGGAGGGTGGTTCAAAAAAATATAGGGCTCTGTTAACAGCTATCAGCTCCGCCATAAAAACACTAAGTGTTCCCGCCAACCCGCCAACGAATGTTGTTCCTGGCAGGTATCAGTGTAAATGACGGTAGCAGCCTGACACTATTGGAGAACTGGAAGTAATAGACGCCGAAAGGTCAAGGGGAGGACTGAAACTTTAAGGCCGTGAAATAAATCGGTCCTAATTCGCTGCCTGGGTCAGCCAAGGAGAGGATAGGAGAGGAGAGAGGGGGGAGGGGAGGGGTGGGGTGTACACGGGAAGTACATCCTAAGGTCAGGAGGCTGCGGGGCGCTTTCAAAACCACTAATGTTGCCAGAGGGCGGGTATCTGAGTGTCGATGACGCTAGTATGCAGAAAGAATGTGATAAATTGCATGATGAGGAATCTTTCAGATGGTGATTGCGTAAGTAACAGTTGGTACCGTCGTAGCTGAAGAGAGAAGATTCTCATTTCAGCAAGGGGCTTGTCTACAGTACCAGTGGAATGCCACGATGATGAACTGGGTCTAACAATTTCAAAGCTGAAGGTGCTGTCCAGCCAGAAACCTGGCAACCATAGTCCACTAGGGACAAGACAAGAGCCCAATACATACGGAGGACAGTACAAGCCCGTGCTCCATGGAGGTATGGGCAAGGAATGAGCAAATTGCATTAGGAAATGAAAAACAGAAGATGAGGTTTGCTGTTTAAACAGTAAAATAACTAATGATGTCCGAATTACAGAGCCTGTAATGTGCAGACTGGCTGTACCATTGCTGTTTGGACGATAACATAACTGACGATGGCCGAAGTAGAGAGGATGTAAAATACAGATTGGCAACAGGAAGTAAAGCATTTCTGACAAAGAGGAATTTGTAAAAATCGAATGTACATTTAAGTAGTTGTACGGAAGTAAATGAGACGATAAACAGTTCAGACAAGAGGAGAATAGAAGCTTTTTAAATATGGTGCTACAGAAGAAAGCTGAAAATTAAATCTGTAGATCGCACAACAAATAAGAAAGTATAAGAGATCAGTTGATAAGATACATTCCTTAGGCATCAAGAACTCGTTATTTTGGTATCGGAGAGAAGTGCGGGGTAAAAGTTGCAGGGAGAGACCACAGAATAATTATAGTAAGTACGTTCAAATGGTTGTAGTTTGCACTAGTTATTTGGAGATAGGAGGCTTGCACTGGATAGAGCGTGGGCAGCTGCATCAAAGCAGTCTTATGACTGAAGGCCCAAATTATTTCCACCGGTAGCGCTCCATTAACTGAATTATTCGAGAAGTCTGGGCGCCTCAAAGCCCATAAATGTTAATCCCCCTCCTCTTCCAAACATTGCAGAGGTTCTCAGTTAATTTGGCAATGCCAGGTCATCCGACGGAGATGAAATATGATTTTAAAGAGTTTAATACGCTGATTCCAGAATAAAATTTCTCAATTCGTAACCGAATAATTGAAATAAAACTGAAAGGTTGAATTTTCTCGTTTTGAGAAGACCGAAGGAGCGACCTGCTTCACTTGACAAAAACATTCGACAGCCATGATTGCATGAATACTTCTTTATTTAAAACAACCGGTTTCGACAGACTTTGCTGTCATCTTCAGGTCTTAAAAAATCTTTTTGTTATGAAACTTGTTCATTTTACGTTGGACCTCACGCCAAGTTGTCTTGCGCTGATTTTTTATCACATGATAACTGGGCGTGAGGTCCAACGTAAAATGAAAAAGTTACGTAACAAAAAGATGTTTTTAAGAGCCGAAGATGACAGCCAGGTCTGTTGAAACCGGTTGTTTTAAATAAAGAAATAATTATGTGATCTTGACCGTTGAAAGTTTTTAGTAAAACTGAGTGGCGTGTATTAATTCACAGAAAGTATATGGGCATCTGCATCTACTGGGGATTATAGCCTTTATAAACAAACTACCGCAGTTTGACAAAATCTCTGTAAACACTCTGTATAACAAAACTGGACACCCCTTCTTCCAGTAAGGATTGATCCATGGTCCTCACTACTTCTAGCCATTTACTCTGCGTATCCCTTAATCGTGTACGAAGGTCAGGGAATTTAAAAAGGAAAATGGATGGGTTGAAGGTAGATACAATGGGAATTCGTGAAGTGTGATAGCAGGAGGTACAAGACTTATAGTTAGGTGAGTACAGAGTTATTAACATAAAATCACAAACGGGGAATGCAGGATTATGCCTAATAATGATTAAGATTAGTACATGTTTATATGCCACTTATCTCCATAGATGCAGAGATTGAAAGAAGGTATGATGATCTACGGGAAATTATTCAGATAGATAAAGGAGACGAAAATTTGATTGTGATGGGCGACTGGAATTCGACAGTAGGAAATAGGCAGAGAAAGAAAAATAGCGGGAGAACATGGACTGGGAGAAAGGAATGAAAGAGAAAGCCGCCTGTAGAATTCTGCATAGAGCACAATTTAATCATCGTTAAAATTAAGTTTAAAAATCTTGACAGAAGACTATACAAGGAACAGAGCTGGAGACACTGGAAGGTTTCAAACAGATTACATAACGGTACGCCAGAGGTTTCGAACCCAAACTTTAATTGAACTGCAGAGTAAAACTAGAGAAACTGCAGGAACATACGAAATTAAGAAGATGGAGCGTGGATTAAAAAACAGGTTGCTGAAAGTTTCAAAGAAAGCATTAGGCAAAGTTGCACTGAAACGGGAAATGCATACAACCGTAATGATGAACTCGAGAAGGCAGCAAAGGATTATATAAACGCAAAGGACTAGTAAAATCCTAGGATATACAGAAGATAAGGGATTCAATCGACAAAAGAAGAAACTAGAATAATTGAGAAAATTATGCAGGCGAAAGGGAATAAAGACGATTAAAAATGCGATTGACAAAAAATGCAAAATGGCTAAATAGTATTGGCTAGAGGAAAAAAGCAAAGCTGTTTATAGATCATGGCAGGAAAGCTGAAAAGTGGACGGAATATACAGAATGTAAACGATAACTGTTTTTACAACAGCGGAATGAAGAAGGCGAGACGAACAGTTTTATACAGGTCACTTGTGACCTATCAAGTCGAGAAAGTACCTCAAACTGACCTACAAAAGTCACTTAAACTACAGCGCATGCACGTCGTCCGAGATTTTCATCTTTTCTCGCTCTCTACCCGCAAACTAATATTCACAGAGCAAAAATGAATACGGCATTCTCTGGGGGAAATTTGATGTTTAATTTTATGCAGGGATACGTTTCCGCTGGAGGCAACGATTTTCGAGTTATTCAAGGAAAACGCACAAAAGTGAGTTTTAAATGCAATTTACAAATATCACCGATTCCGGATGAACGTAAGCTCTGGTTTCTTGACTTAGGCTAGGCGAACATGATAGAATTTTCGGGTGATGGAGTTTATTCGGCCGGTAATGCAAAACAACGTACAGGGAACTTTTGTAAATGAGCAAGAGCTGTTCGCACATATGGGCGATTTATGGGCTGGTCCGTGCGAAACATGGATAATGGCCGGCCGCGGTGGCCGAGCTATTCTAGGCGCTATAGTCTGGAACCGCGCGACCGCTACGGTCGCAGGTTCGAATCCTGCCTCGGGCATGGATGTGTGTGATGTCCTTAGGTTAGGTAGGTTTTAGTAGTTCTAAAATCTAGGGGACTGATCACCTCAGAAGTTAAGTCCCTTAGTGCTCAGAGCCATTTGAACCATGGATAATGCGGAAGGCAAAGATAAAACGACAACAAGCATTTGAAATGTAGTGTGTTACAGGACACTGGATTGACCAATTAAAGAATGAAGATGTTCTGAACTAGTCAAAGAGCGTATATGTCAAAAGAAGAGAGAGAATGGTTTTGGTGCATACTACGACAAGAGTCATCGATGGAAACAATAGCTGAAGGCGATGTAGGGGGAAAGAATATGCTTACTAAGGGCAGCTTATCGATGACGTGAGATGCGAAACTTTCTGGAAAGAACAGGACTGCTGGCAAACGACAACAATGGAGAGCTGCGTCAAAAATCAGTCACTAGTGTGATTACCAAAATACACACAACAGTGCAAAAAACGTGAATTTTGAAATGGTAGCAGGTGCTTGCCATCTTCTTACATAATTGAGACAGAAGAAACGACGAATAAAATATTACATACAAACAGTCACAAAGACTGGTGCAAGTTTAATTCAGTGTGTCTCGTCTAGAATTGAGCTCACCCGCCTTCTTGAAACTACACAAGAATGTCGGTCAACGGCTTTGAAAAGTGACTTGCAATTATTTATCAGATTCTGTATCAGAATGTCTTTCGTGACAGTACTTCAAGTACAGACGTGAAATAAAACACATTAGTCTATTTTATGAACTGTCTATTTTACTTATTTGAAAAATGCATCTACAAGGTCAACCATTATTTCCATAAAGTGTAATTTAGTCGCCCGACTATAACCAACACAACCGCGGGCAGACAGGCGAAAATATGAGTGACCCCGTCGACCGATAATTTTGTGCCTTGCTACAGATTTTATTATCGCACAATTTTTTCGATCGTTCATGTGCGTACTTCAGTACAAAATCGTTGCCGTACAAAACGACTCTCCGTTGACTGATACATAGTTCATTGCTACCCTAGCCTTAAAGGTGGCCAGCGCTATGTAACGTGTCCGGAGATGCAAAGTTCATTCAGTTACATCGCGCTTCAGCTAAAATTGCAAGTGCCGCATTCATTAATAGGTACTATCATCTAAAAATAAAACGAGAACTGTCGGTTCTGAGTAATAAGAGTGCCAAGATGGGTGGAAATAACCTTGTGCGTACTTCAGTACAAAATCGTCTTCGTAACAAAACTACTCCCCGTTGGCCGATACTAAGTTCATGCTCCCCTAGCCTTATAGGTGGGTTCACACCCAACGCCAGCGCTACGCAACGTGTTCAAGGATGCCAAGTTGATTCAGTTACAGCGCGCGCTTCAGCTAAAATTGCAAGTGTCGCCTTGTTAAGAGGTACTACCATCTAAAAATACAACGAGAACTGTCGGATCTGAACAACAGGAGTGTCAAATAGGGTGGAAATGTAAGTGGAAATAACCTTTTCAGTGCACTATTCACAGGCAATTCGGTAACGAAAATTCGAAAGGTTTTATGGAAAGTCTTTCGTAGGACTTTGAACATAGTTTGAATCTGAATGAACCAGTAGAAATGAATTAAAACTATCCATTATAGAAATGCTTTATATTGTGAGGAGAGGTTCGCAACTTTTTTTTCCACTGGGGATGTAGTTTCTGTACGTTATGCACTACAAATGGCAAACCACTGAGTTACAGTGTAATACTGACATTAAGGACATATACCAAATCAGAAACACTGTAAGTGACTTTTACGAGCATTTATCACAAAACTTCCCCAGAAATGTCATATACATGCACCACACGGATGCTTAGTTTCTTGAGACCAACATACAATCTTGAGCAGTTTGTTTTCCTCCTGAAATGTGTAAGACACGACTGAAATTATCCATGTTAAATCATCATCTGAAATGTGTTTTGAAGTTCCTATATAAGGAATAACAAAGAAGTCGCAAATAAATCGAGAATTAAATAACACAGAACTATCATGTACTGAAACTTCCTGGCAGATTACAACTGTGTGCCGTACCGAGACTCGAACTCGGGATCTTCGCTTTTCTCCGGCAAGTGCTCTGCAAACCGAGCTACCCAAGCACGACTCACGACCTGTCATCACAGCTTTACTTCCGCCAGTAACTCGTCTCCTACCTCCCAAACTTCACAGAAGCTCTCCTGCGGAGGTTCGCAGGAGAGCTTCTGTGAAGTTTCATATCAGCGTACACTCCGCTGCAGAGTGAAATTGTCAGTCTGGAAACTATCCTGTACTGTTTGCGTGTGTTTCCACTGAGTTTTGGTTTCTCAGTGTCGCACAGTAGTTACTTGATGGCTCGATATAGTGATCGTTGGTTAGCTTAATCATTTGGTTTGTACATAAGTTTATCGGCAGTTTGTTTGTTGCAATTGTGTTCTTTGCGTTGTATTTCATTTGCAATTAGTCACGTTCCCGGATATGCATTTATTCCTCTTCCATTAGTCCATCCACACTTCCCCCCCCCACCCCTCTCCCCCCCCCCCCCTCTCTCTCTCTCTCTCTCTCTCTCTCTCTCTCTCTCTCTCTCTCTCTCTCTCTCTCTCCCCCTCCCTCCCTCCCTCCATTTCCTCCTCTTCCCTTTCTCTGTCTACTGCCCATCCCGCTGTATCTCGCCATCTCCTCCCCCCCCCCCCCCTCGTATCTGTGTCCACGTCCTCCTTCCACCCATCTGTCCATCTCTTCACCCCCCTTTCTCTCACCACGTTATCACTCCCACCCCAATAGTAGGTTACTGGCTCTTGCCCCTACAGCATTTCTTTCGAGATAGTTAAGAAATGTGTGTATCAAGTCTGACTGTAATCGATACAGGGATTTAGGAGGAGTCTTTCACCCCCGGCTTTGCCCCTGTATGCACGTCGCATATATTTCACACATATTTGTGCAATATTACACTTGTATCTTGCGAATTTCACCCTGCATTTTAGTTTCCACGCAGCTCAATGTTTTAGACGTCTTATCTATTGGAGAAAGTGGTACAACTATCCAATTTTGTAGGTACATTCTTCAACGGTATTTTGATATTGGCCTCTCAATATATATATTCATTACTGTCATTTCTTGTTAACAATGTCAGCTTATCCTCAAGAATAATCAGCTTTCACTCAGGTAATTCTCGGCAAAAATCAAACCTGCATTTGGATCGGACTTCCTTAACTCTTGTGCAGAAAGGTGTGCAGTATACTGCTGCATCCATTTTCAATAACCTACTACTCGAATTCAAAAAATCTTAGGAGTAATCCACGCACTTTCAAATCCATACTGAAGACTTTCCTCATGGATCACTCCTTCTATTCTGTCGATGAGTTCCTTGAAAAAATTACGCTGATTCTTGCTGTACTGTTGATAGCGTTTACTTAAACTTATGGACTGACTTTTTTCGGGTTCATAAACAGTTTTATCTGTTATTACTTTTACGTCGTAATTTTATGTACTGACACGACTCCAAGATTTGCTCCTCAATTTGGTTCTACGGAACTTGACGTGTAAATAAAATAAACAAATAAAGAGATATTTACTGTCTGCGAAAAGTGTATCGAATAGATTTAGTACCGAAGAAACAATAAATTCAAGTCATACATGATGCAGCAATTTTTCTTGTACCTCAGAGTTAATGACGTCATATCTCATGAACTGTGTGTCGTACAATGACTTAATTTCGCATACATTCAGTGGGGTACATAGATACTCCGCAAGCCACCGTACGATGGTGGTGGTGGTGGTGGTGGTGGTGGTGGTGGTGGTGGTAGTAGTAATTTCCTTTCTTGTTCCACTCGTACATAGAATGACGGAAAAACGGCTATCTATATGCCTCTGTATGAGCTCCAATTTCTCAAATATTATCTTCGTGGTCATTAAGCGCAATGTACGAGGGCAATCCCCAAAGTATGGTCTCCAATTTTTCTATAAGTACAGAACTCTGTTTGTGTGGCAGTTGGTCACACTGTTATGAAGAGCGCTTCACGCGCTGTGTGTATACACGCGCACGCCGCGCTGAGGCGTTGTCTTGGCTTGGCAGCCGTTGAGAATGGAGCTCCCGTTGGATGTAAACGCCAAACGCAAAGGGCACTGCGCTGATTGAAATCCATCGCCAATCGACAGAAGTAGATGTAGTGTGGGCGACCGTTGTCATGGAGAATGTGTACTCCCTTGCTCAACATTCCTCTTCTCCGGTTCTGAATTGTATGGTGAGTCGTGCATGGTTGTCAAAAATGTTCGTAAGTGGTGTAGAGAGTTTGCAGCGGATCGGACCGAAATTCACGATGAAGAAAGGAGCGGGAGACCGTCAATTTCTGAGGAGACAATGTTGAAGGTTGAGCAAAGCATGCGTGAAGATCGGCGGATTACCATGGATGATCTCTGCACGTTGGTTCCCGAGGTTTCCCGAAGCACCGCTCACAGAATTTGAACGGAAACATTGAACTACCGGAAGGTGTGCGCAAGATGGGTGCCACGCATGCTGACTGAGGACCACTTGCGGCAACGAGTTGATGCTTCCCGCGCATTTCTTCACCGCCTTGCAGACGAACAGGACAACTTACTGGACTCAATTGTCACGGGTGACGAAACCTGGGCATACCACTTTACACCTGAAACCAAGAAACTATCACGCCAGTGGCGGCATCCTTCTTCGCAAAAGCCGCGGAAATTCAAACAAATACAGTCTGCCGGTAAAGTCATGGCAGCCTTTTTTGGGATCGGAAATGGGTATTGTTGGTCGACTTTACGCCCATTGGGACCACAATTAACGCTGACAGGTACTGTGAGACTCTGAAAAAACTCAAACGGGCAATTCAGAACCGGAGAAGAGGAATGTTGAGCAAGGGAGTACACATTCTCCATGACAACGCTCGCCCACACATCGCTCGGCAAACCACCTGTTCTCTAGGTTAAAAGAACATTTGGCCGGAAAGCGATTCAGCTCCGACGATGAGGAGAAAGAATACATTCATAACTTTCTGAACAGCATGGCGGCGAGCTGGTATGACATGGGCATACAAAAACTGCCACGGCGTCTACAAAAATGCATCTACAGAAATTGTGATTACGTCGAAAAATAGCTAAACGTTCAAGCCGCAAACTGATGTAAACCACTGTAGAAATAAACAGGTCTGTGTTACTTATAAAAAAAAATAGGAAACCTTACTTTTGGGATTACCCTCGTATATTGGCGGCAGTAGAATTGCAGTCAGCTTCAAATGCCGGTTCTAAATTTTCAAGATAGTGTTTCTCTAGAAGAACGTCGCCTTCCCTCGAAGGATTACCATTTGAGTTCCCGAAGCATCTCCGTAACACTTGCGTGTTGTTCTTACCTACCGGCAACAAATCTAGCAGCCCGCCTCTGACTTTTTTTTTTGTGGTTTTAGGGCGCACAACTTCAACGGTCATCAGCGCACAGACTACATTAGGAATGCACCGCGAGGCACAAGTTTAAAACAGCAACTAAAAGGGAAAACACGATAAAAGATCGACAGGCATAGGATTAAAAAAAAAACAGCATAATTAAATGTCCTTAGACAGGTTGGTCAATTTGATAAAACGAAGAACGCGAGCAGCTGCTCCTGGGTCATCCGCTAAAATGGCATCGAGAGTACATGGCAGGCCAAGATCAAGACGCAGTGGAGTAAAATCCGGACAGGACGTTAAAATGTGGCGGACCGTCAGCAAGTGCCCCATGGGCAGAACGGCGCCGGCGCAGCCGTCAGCAGATGGCGATGGCTGAACCGGCAGTGTCCAGTTCGTAACCGGGCCAAAACTACCTCCTCCCGCCGAGAGGGGCGTGAGGAGGACGTCCAAGCCGTGGGAAGAGGTTTCAAGTCCCGAAGCTTGTTGTCCGTAAGTGCAGCCCAATCGGCATGCCACAGCGATAAAATGCGCCGACAAATGACCCTGCTACAATCTGATGAAGGGACACAACAAGAAGCTGTCCGAGGCTGGAGGACCGCAGCCTTGGCCGCGGCATCTGCAGCTTCGTTCCCAGGGATACCGACATGGCCAGGAACCCACATAAAGCTAACCGGAGAACCGTCGTCCACCAGCTGCTGAAGAGAGCGTTGGATCCGGTGCACGAAAGGGTGAACCGGATACGGATCACTGAGGCTCTGGATGGCGCTCAGGGAATCAGAGCAGATGACATAAGGAGAATGTCGGTGGCGGCAGATGTAAAGAACAGCCTGGTAGAGGGCAAAGAGCTCAGCTGTGAAAACCGAACAATGGCCATGGAGCCGGTATTTGAAACTTTGTGCCCCGACAATAAAAGAACAACCGACCCCGTCATTGGTCTTAGAGCCATCTGTATAAATGAAGGTCATATTAATGAACTTCGAACGAAGTTCGACAAAACGGGAGCGGTATACCGAACCGGGGGTAACCTCCTTTGGGAGCGAGCTGAGGTCAAGGTAAACGCGAACCTGAGCCTGGAGCCAAGGTGGCGTGTGGCTCTCGCCAACTCTAAAGGTTGCAGGGAGTGAAAAATCAAGGTGTTGAAGGAGGCGACGAAAGCGAACTCCAGGGGGAAGCAGGGCAGAGACATACAACCCGTATTGACGATCGAGGGAGTCGTCAAAAAAGGAACGATAAGACGAGTGGTCGGGCATTGACAGTAGCCGACAGGCATACCGACAAAGCAGTATATCGCGCCGGTAGGGCAGTGGCAATTCACCGGCTTCAGCATGAAGACTCTCGACGGGACTAGTATAAAATGCTCCGATCGCAAGACGTAAACCCCGATGTTGTATGGAGTTGAGGCGGCGTAAGATGGACGGCCGTGCAGAGGAGTATACGAAGCTCCCATAATCCAGCTTGGAGCGGACGATCGATCGATATAGGCGAAGTAGGACGGTTCGATCCGCTCCTCACGATATACCACTGAGAACACGGAGGACATTTAGAGAACGGGTACAACGGGCAGCCAAATAAGACACATGTGGAGACCAGCTAAGTTTCCTGTCAAATGTAAGACCTAAAAATTTTGTTGTCTCCACGAATGGGAGAGCAACGGGACCGAGTCGTAAGGACGGTGGGAGAAACTCTTTGTAGCGCCAGAAGTTAATACAGACCGTCTTCTCGGCAGAAAAACGGAAGCCATTGGCGACACTCCAGGAGTAAAGATGGTCAAGAGAACGCTGAAGACAGCGCTCCAGGAAACATGTACGCTGCGCGCTGCAATAGATGGTAAAATTGTCCACGAAAAGGGAGCCTGATACATCAGCTGGGAGGCAATCCATTATTGGATTGATCGCTATGGCGAAGAGAGCGACGCTCAAAACTGAGCCCTGTGGCACCCCATTCTCCTGGCGAAAGGTGTCCGACAGGACAGAACCCACACGTACCCTGAACTGGCTATCCATTAAAAAGGAACGAATATAAAGAGGGAGGCGACCGCGAAGGCCCCATGTATGCATGGTGCGGAGAATGCCCGCCCTCGAACAGGTGTCGTAAGCCTTCTCCAAATCAAAGAACACAGCCGCGGTTGGGCGCTTCTGCAAGAAGTTATTCATAATGAAGGTTGACAGGGTAACCAGATGGTCAACAGCAGAGCGGCGCCTACGAAATCCAAATTGTACATTGGTAAGTAGGCGCCGAGATTCGAGCAGCCAAACCAAACGAGAGTGAACCATGCGCTACATCACCTTACAGACACAGCTGGTAAGCGAGATGGGTCGATAACTGGAAGGCAAGTGCTTGTCCTTCCCCGGCTTAGGAATCGGTACAACAATAGACTCGCGCCAGCATGCGGGAACATGTCCCTCAATCCAGATTCGATTATAAGTACGAAGAAGGAAACCTTTACCCGCAGGAGAAAGGTTCTTCAGCATCTGAATATGAATAGAATCAGGCCCTGGAGCGGAGGACCGTGACCGGGCAAGTGCATTTTCGAGTTCCCGCATGGTGAAAGGGGCATTATAACTTTCACGATTCGAGGAGCGGAAGTTAGGTGGCCTAGCCTCCTCTGCCTGTTTTCGGGGGAGGAAGGCAGGTTGGTAATAAGCGGAGCTCGAAACCTCTGCGAAAAAGCGGCCGAAGGCATTGGAGATATCCTCAGGGGCCACAAGGACGTCATTCGCGATCGTCAAGCCAGAAACTGGTGAGTGGACCTTAGTGCCAGATAGACGGCGCAGGCTACCCCAGATAACAGAAGGAGGAGTAAAACTGTTGAAGGTGCTTGTGAAAGCAGCCTTTCTTGCTTTCTTTAATAATACGACGGCACTGCGCACGTAATCGTTTATAATTGATACAATTCGCCACTGTAGGGTGGCGTTTAAAGGTGCGTAAAGCACGTCGACGAGCACGTAAAGCGTCTCTACATGCTGCGGTCCACCAGGGGACTGGTACGCGACGTGGAGAAGAAGTGGTGTGAGGGATGGAATATTCAGCAGCAGTGAGAATGACTTCCGTGAGGTGTGCGACCTGACTATCGCAGCTTGTGAAGGTTTGATCCTGAAAGGTCGCCCTGGAAGAGAAGAGCCCCCATTCGGCTTTGGAGATGTTCCAAATAGCGGAGCACGGAGAGGGGGTATGATGCAGGAGATGGATGACACACGGGAAGTGGTCGCTCGAATATGTATCAGAAAGGGCATACCACTCAAACCGGCGTGCAAGTTGGGTAGTACATATAGAGAGGTCTAAATGGGAATAGGTGTGAGATGTGTCCGAAAGAAAAGTAAGGGCGCCAGTATTGAGGCAGACAAGATTGAGCTGGTTGAAAAGGTCTGCTAACAGGGAGCCCCTCGGGCAGGATGCTGGAGAGCCCCAAAGGGATGGTGGGCATTGAAGTCTCCAGTTAACAAAAATGGTGCAGGTAGCTGAGCAATAAGTTGAATCATGTCTGCCCTGGTAACGGCAGACGACGATGGAGTGTAAACGGTACAAATAGAAAATGTAAAAGTGGGGAGAGTAATTCTGACGGCAACTGCCTGCAGGCCAGTGTGCAATGTGATGGGATCGTAGTAAATATCATCCCGGACCAGCAACATAACCCCTCCATGAGCCGGAATACCTACCACAGAGGGTAGGTCAAAACGCACAGAGGTGTAGTGTGCCAAGGCAATGTGATCGCATGGGCGGAGCTTCGTTTCCTGGAGGGCTACGACGAGCGGACGGTGCAAGCGGAGCAGCAACTTCAAGTCCTCTCGGTTGGAGCGAATGCTGCGAATATTCCAGTGAATAAGTGCCATCGTGAGAAGAAAAGGAAGATGAATGAAGGGGTCACCTCGAAGACCGCTGAGGGCCTGGCTTCGAGCGAGTACTGCCGCCGCTATCAGTAGGCGGACAGTCATCTGTCCATCGGTTCTATAGGTTCATCGGCCATCTCGTTAAGATGGCCGGGAGGAGGAGCTTCCTCCGCCGGTGAACGGCCAGATGTTCGACTACCAGCGGTGCGGCCAGGCGAAACGGATGACGGCCTGGGGAGGCAACCGCTGGGTGGCGCAGGAGAAGAAATGCGCCGTGGAGGAGAAGGAGAACTGTGCTTCCTATGAGCCTTCTTGGAAGGTCTTTTAGTGGAAGTACTGGTCGACGGCTGGGAGTGCGAGGTACGTAAGAAGTCTGCACGGGACGGTTCCTTCTTGAAGGCCCGTGCATCTGATTTCTGGGTCTTCGTCTTGGCAGAAGCTGATGAAGGTGCTTGTGTTGGAGGGGTGACGGGAGGAAGAGGAGACGTCGACCGCGCGATCTTAGCACTGGCCGAAAGGACGACCGTGGTGCCGAAGGTCAGATCGCATGTCTGCGTCGCCACCTCCCTGGTAGTCCGAGGAGAGGCGAGGACAGTACTGTACTTTCTCGCTGGGAGCAGCGCGGGCTTCCTACTAGCAAATAGCTTGCGAGCAGCCGAGGTGGACATTTTCTCTTTGACCCGAATTTCTTGGATACAGCGTTCTTCCTTGTAGATGGGACAGTCGCGGGAGGACGCTGCATGGTCACCCCGACAGTTCACACAACGAGGAGACGGAGGTGGACAGTCACCCTCATGGGCATCCCTGCCACAAGTGACATATTTAGCTGCAATGGAACAAGACTGGCGAGTGTGATTAAAACGCTGACACTGGTAGCAGCGCGTAGGTGTCGGGACATAGGGGCGAACAGAAATAACCTCGTAGCCCGCTTTGATACGCGACGGCAGCTGAACACTGTCAAAGGTCAAGAAAAGTGTCCGGGTCGGTACAAGGTCATTGTTGACCTTTTTCATGACCCTATGGACAGCCGTCACGCCCTGCTCAGCGAGGAAAGACTGAATCTCCTCGTCAGTCAATCCGTCAAGTGATCGAGTATAGACCACACCACGAGACGAATTCAAAGTGCGGTGAGCCTCCACCCGGACAGGGAACGTGTACAGGAGTGTGGCCCGAAGCAGTTTTTGTGCCTGAAAGGCGCTCTCAGTTTCTAGTAATAAGGTACCGTTACGCAACCTGGTACAAGATTTGACAGATCCGGCTGTGGCATCTATGCCCTTCTGGATAACGAAAGGGTTGACAGAGGAAAAATCCTTTCCGTCCTCAGATCGAGAAACGACGAGGAACTGTGGGGCAGGCGGTAGTACTTTTTTCACTGGTAGCTGGTCAAGTTTCCGTTTTTGGGCAGAAGTCGAGAGAGATGGAGTGAAATCCATTGCGGAGGAATCCCCCATGATTGCCAGCGTCTCCGATGGCGCGCTCCTTCCTTGTGGGGACCCTCTCAGAGGGCACTCCCGTCTTACGTGAATGTTTACACCTCAGGTCACACCTCCCGAGAAACAGACGGAGGGACCAATCGGCATGGTCAGAATGTATCAGTTCAGGCAATCACCCCTCCCTGAGCCTGGCCTTTACCAGGGGGTACGTGCGTGCCTTACATGTCTACCCAGGGCGAGGAATTACGCGTTACCCCGTCACCGGCTACGTGTGCGAACGCGTGGGTCGGCCTTCAGGCGCGCACAGGGAGGAAGGAAGAAGAGGAAAAAGAAGAGAAAGAGGGAGAGAGTGGACAGACTGTCTCAAACGCCGAGGCGGAGACCAGAGAAGGCAAGGAGAAGAAGGCAAGGAGAAGAAGACAAGGGAAAGAGTAAGGAAGACAGTGAGACGGAGAAGAGCAAAGAAAGGAACCAACCAAAGGAAGGAAGAAACGAGAAGTGAAAAAGCAAAATGACCGCAAATAGAGGTCGTGGAACCGTCCGTCTCCGGACGCAGGCGCTAACTACCCCCTTGAGGGGGAGGGACTCCTTTTAGTCGCCTCTTACGACAGGCAGGAATACCTCGGGCCTATTCTAATCCCCGGAACCGCAGGGGGGGGGGGGGGGGGGCCGCCTCTGAGCTGCTTCAAGTCTTCCTTTAATCCGACCTGGTACGGATCCCAAATACTCGAACAGTACTCAAGAACAGGTCGCACCAGCGTCCTATATGCTATCTCCTTCATAGGGGCACCACTCTATCCTAAAATCCTCCCAATAAACCGAAGTCGATTGTTCGCCTTCCCTACCACAGTCCTCACAAAGCTCGTTCCATTTCAAACCGCTTTGCAACGTTACGCCCAGATATTTAAACGACTTGACTCTGTGAAGCAGGACAAGTAACACTGTAACCGAACATTACGGGTTTGTTCTTCCTACTCATCCCCATTAACTGACATTTTTCCACATTGACAGCGAGCTGCCATGTATTACACCATCCAGAAATTTAATTTAAATCGTCTTTTATCTTCCTACAGTCACTCCATTTCGACGCTTACCGCATATCACAGTATCATCAGTTAACAGCGGCAGACTGCTGCCCACCCCATCTGCCCAATCCTTTGTGCATATAGAGAAGAACAGCGATATTATCACCCTGCCTGACGAGGCCCTTGTCTCTGATGAACATTCGCCGTCGAGGACAACGTACTGGGTTCTCTACTGCTTTAAAAATTCATCGAGCCACTCACATATCTGTGAACTTACTCCATATGTTTGTACATTCGAAAACATCCTTGGGCACCGTGTCAAATGCTTTCCGGGAATCTAGAAATATGGAATCTGCCTGTTGCCCTTCATCCATAGTTCGATGTATATCATGACAAAAGAGTAAGCCAAGTTTCGCACGAGCGATGCTATCTAAAAACACACTTATTCGTGGACATAAGCTTCTCAGTCTCAAGAACGTTTATTATACTGGAACTGAGAATATGTTCAAGGACTCACAGCAAACCGAAGTTAGGGATATTAGTCTGTAATTTTGCAGGTCCGTTCCTTTTACTCTTCTTATATACTGGAATCATTAGCACTTTTTTTCCAGTCGCTTGGGACTTAAAGCAGAGCGAGAGATTCGCGATATGCAATGCCGTAGAGTACTCTTTGTAAAATCGAACCGGGGTTCCATCCGGACCTAGGGATTTATTTGTTTTCCAATCTTTCAGGAGTTTGTACGCCAAGGATGATTCTTTACTTTGTCGTCCATACGGGAATCTGTCCGATGGTCAAATGACGGTGAACGATTTCCTGAATGTGAAATTTAAAACTTCGTTTTTCGTTCTGGTATCCTCTACTGCCACGCCAGACTGGTCAACAAGGGACTGAATGGAAGCCTTAGATTCGCTTAGCAATTTTACATAGGACCAGAATTTTCTCGGGTTTTCTGCCAGATCTTTTGCTAAGGTGTGACGGTGGTAGCAGTTGCATGCTCCATGCATAGATCTTTTCACAGGCGCACGAATCTCTGCTAACCATTGCTTATCGTCATTTGTTGGTTCTCTTTGGAACCGAGAGTGCAACAGCCTGTACTTCCTCAGCAACTTCTAAATTTCGTTATTAAACCACGGTGGATCTTTTCCATGCTTTATCCGCTTACTAGGCACATAACTTTTCAGAGCACTATTTACAATCTTCTTGAACTTTGCCCATAATTCCTCTGCGTCGATCTTACTGGAACTAAGTGACGTAAATTCACTAAGTGAGATGCTAACAACTACTTATCTGCTCTATCTACCAGAAACATTCTCCTAGCTTTCTTGACTGATTTATTAACTTTCGTAACTGTAGTTGCTATAGAATGTGTCACGAAAGAAGAAGTAGTCACGATAGTAGTAGTAATGAACTAATAAAACAAAACGTCATGCCTGATGCGGCCGTTTTACTGCATGAACTGCGAAAATGGAGTGATACTTTTTTCCCATTCGTCATTTTGTTGTTAGTGAGAAAAGTATTTCATACAGGATTGAAATTATGTGTAAGGTTTGTTGAAAGTCATTAAATACTCTCATTCTAAAATACTGGATGAATAAAGTTTGAATATTCACGTGTCGTATGCTACACTATTTTTCCTCCCCCACCATCCCTTTGACACGTAGGTGGTTCTTACCCCCGCTGCGATTCCTTCCAGACTGTAAAGGCTGGTTTATACTACGCCATTAATTTATTTAGTGAAGTGGTGAGTGAGTTAGTACGTAAAAGTGTCTGAAAATCGTTGTTTAGGAAAGTCGGTAATAAGAAAAACTGTGTAATCGACCCGATCTAGTAAGTTGAGTGTAGCCGGTCATGTAGCTTCCCCCACCTCAGCTCACTGAACCAACGATGCGACGCGCCGTGGGATACGTATGAACACCGTTTGTTCCGCTCTCTCTTCAGTCAACTGTTTCTTGTGCATCAGCAACATGATCCGTTGCAGTGACGATACAACCGTTACATTTGTTTCTCTTTAAACAGAACTTGGAAGGTCCTCTGTACAAAAATAAAGCACCCAAGGCAGCTGCACTCACAGAGCTGGGAAAGACGATAGGAATACTGGGGTTCCAGAAGCAGAAGATTAAGCAGAAAATTATAAGCTTAACCTTCCTTTGTTAACGTGGTATTATTTTACACAAGTGGTAACATGGGGTCCATTGGATCCCCATGATATGGGAATCTATCAAGTCTCTTAACCACATCAGCTGCAGAGGTGGACAACTTTTGTGGGACATTATGTTGATTTCCAACGTAAATCCCCATGGAAATAGTGTACTAAATTTTCGTATGTGTTAAAGAGAAGACTTTTAAGGCCATACTTGGCCGCTTTACTTGGCAAATACTGCCGAAAGCTGCAGCGACCACTGAGTGGAACAAGCTGCTCATCTACTGTCAAATATTCTGGGAGTTGTGACTGACTCTGCAGTTGTGTATGAAATGTTCACATGTAAACAGAACCTGTGCCAGTTTGTCTTGTTTTATACGTTGTGGTACCTCAGAAGAAACTGCAAACTATACAAAGTGATTGTTGTTGAAAAAAACTTGATTTCCCATTCTCTGTATATCCCACCAGTCGGGTAAGTTTCGGTGGCCTGAGCGAATAGGTCCTGCTAAAATCAGAAGTCCAAGGATGGCTTTTACTTCAATATCATCGAACACGTAGTCCTGTCGTTTCTATTCTTTTCTTTGTGCTTATCAATTTTTATATTTGTACTGACTGTAACAGCATTAGTGAGTGTGACATCTATTTGCGCAGAGAAACAATCATAGGGATATTTACAAGCCTTGCCGACCCATTTACTCCACATAGATGAGTTCAGATATTTCTTACTCTAGCTTTGATCCTCTGATGGCAGGAACCTTCGTCCACTTTGTATTCTTGTCTTTACCTACGAAAAAAAGGCAGGTCTGAATCTGCACCATCTGAATCACCAGACTGCTCACTAGTAATATTATGCTCAGAATCGATAAGCCGCGTGTTCTGAGGCGCCTTGCCACGGTTCGCGCGGCTCCCCCTGTCGGAGATTCGAGTCCTCCCTCGTGTGTGTGTGTGTGTGTGTGTGTGTGTGTGTGTGTGTGTGTGTGTGTGTGTGTAACTTGCCACAAATTTCCAATTTCCAGACTTGATACAGTAGTCTGACAGAAACAGAAGACAAGCCATCTACAGAGGTAGATGATGAGTACGCGAATTTACACCGACTTCTTCGGCACTATCTTGTAACGAAAGTGTTGACTGGGGGTCTAGGAACTCCCCAGCCACTAAATAACTGTCAGACGCTACCAACAATGACCAACACAAGAACGAAAAACTGATGAAAAGTAAACAGACGTGAGAGAGGATAGGTAGACGGCAGGCAGCGTTGCCAACTTTGTTCATATAAATTTAGCTAAACTAAATGTGCTGGCGATTTGTCGAGCCCCACTTTAACAATTAATGGTTAAAAACTTTTCATCTGTAGTAACCGAGTTTGATGGTTTCGGAAAACATGTTGCACTTCAGCTGAAATCATTGCCATTGCTATTGGCTCTAGAAGCGCAACAGCATGTGCAAATATTGTCCAAACACGATTCGTCGACAGCATATATTGCAGAACTCCATAGAGCTAAACACAATAAAGATTGTCACCCGCACTTCACACTTCAATGAGTTCGGCTTAACCTTATACTCCCACTCAAGAAAGCAAGAACACCGAAAGTGCGTTTTTGTGCATGGGGGAGATACTCAAACGTTATCAGAGTACACTAAACTTAGAACAAGACAGGTTAAGATGTAATGAAACACGACTAATTGCTTCTCATTCGTCACTTAACTCGACACTTTCTCCAAAAGACGTTGTCACTTCAGGAATGACAGCTGATAGCCTGGATTTTCAATCGATGTTTTTTTAGTAAAGTTCTGTTTCAAAATATGTTTTATCTTACAATAATTACTTGAAAAATATATCTTATTAAAATAAATACATAAAACCATATAAGACGATTTTCAGGCCTTGCGCTCAGCACTTCATTAATAGCAACACAAACTTCGCAAAGGAATAAAGAAATAGTCTACTTCTCTAGTCGAAAGCGGCGTGTTAGGATCCTTGAACTACACCCTGTAGCAAGAAGGTACGACACTGCGCGCAATTTACTTTCTGGAGGTGTGGCCTCTTCTAGATGATTATCAGTACACTGGATTTTACTACATTTTCTTTAATAAAAATTGAAGTAAGTTTCCGACATTCTCAGTGTTGGAAAATATTCTTTTGGGTCTTCAGTTCCGAGTTCCTTCAGAAGCACAGTGGAAGACCCTTGCAAATCCATTTCCGTACCCACTTCCTTTCAGTTTGAATCTCTTATTCAACCTTTTCCAGTGTAACTGTTGCTGAACTTGGTTAGACTTGCTTTCCGAATTATGTTGCACTGCACGGGCGGAGTCCCGGTGCTCTCGACAGGCTTAGCATGAACGGCCCTGGTCTAAAATTTTTCCTATATTTGATTAACTTCTCATGGTCAGGGTTTACAGCTACGTAGACTTTTTTAAGGGACATCAAATTCGCCGTTGACTGTAGCAATTATTATTTCACAATTTCGGCCTTTGCACCATAATCACGTGGTACTGCAAAATATTTTGCTTCAGTACATGTCAGACACTAAAATCCTCCGACATGTATACATGTCATCGACAAAAATAGGCACTTCCTCTGGCCAGGATGCATGCACTGATTCGATTGGGAAGCGTGTCATAAATCCGTTCCATCCTCTTCTGAGCCAAGCTGGTCCACAACCATCGTAACTGGTCCTTGATATCCCGGACACCGGCAGTGAGATGGAGTTTACGTCTGACCTGGTCACACGCATGTTCTATCGGGAACGGACCTGGGGGGCCTCGATGTCCATGAGATAACCTCAAAATCACGCCCGCACATGTGCTATGAGTAAACGACCATTGAGCTGTTGAAAACCGGCACCAAAGTATTGACGCATGAGAGGTAACACATGAAAACGCAGAATGTTAGTGACGTCCCGTTGTGCCAGAGCTCTATTTATCACTAATAGCCGTGACCAGAAGTCACACCTGATGGCTACATACACAATGATGCCTGGAGCAACACCACAATGCCTCTCCAAAAACACTGGAAGAATGAGAACTGTTCTCTGGACGCCGACGTACTCGTCGGCGATGATCATACACAGTAATGCTGAACCGCGATTCATCGCTGAACACTATGCGATGCCATTCATCAACAATACAAGTTTCCCGCTCACTGCACCATTCCAAATGCGCGCGCGCGCGCGCGCGCGCGCGCGCGCGCGCGCGCGCGCGCGCGCGCGCGCGCGCGCGCGCGTGTGTGTGTGTGTGTGTGTGTGTGTGTGTGTGTGTGAAATAAATTATGGCAACCCTGGTGTGTCTTCCGAGGACAAGTAATGGGCTACCAGTAATGTCATTGGTGCAGTCGGACTACGGAAGTATCGTCCCACGTGTAGAATGCCGCTAAAACACACACACACACACACACACACACACACACACACACACAAAATAAATATAAAAATAAAATAACACACTTGCGCGAACACTCTGAGAATTAATACTAATGAGGATAGGTAGCAACACACCGTGAAGTGATTGCTGAGGCGCAGACAGACACATAGAAACGACAGTCACACTCTCACAACCAAATTTTTTGTCAGAGCCTGCGTCAGAAAACGAGAGCACGCACATTCATACAACCACTCAGACTCGACTCATTCCACGGCCGCCTAATACAGGCGGCCGTGCTCATGCACACAAGACCGCCGCCTCAGACTGCTGCGTCAAAAGTCTCTGAAAATCAGATTCAAACAAACGACTCTTCACGCCTACCTGCCGCTCGTCGGCAGCTGCTACGCTAGCGGCAAGAAGTGGTCGTGGCACTGACTGCAAGCTGAGGGGAGCGGTAGAAAGGGAAGAAGCAGTAAGAACGAGGGACTAGGGAAGCGGCGCATGTACTCAGCTGCGCCCTGCCAGCGACGATGCGTGACATCTCAGTAAACAAACTATGTCAACTACTGAGTCAAAAACGAGATTTTTCCACTTTTTTTCAAATTTCCTTGATTTCCCTGACACGTTTGAAATTTCCTGATTTCCAGAACTTGGGACAACCCTGCAGACGCTGATTTGAAGGGGCCACGACTTGCCTGGAGTGCAATATGACGATCCTTCCTTATTAAGTTGTCAAACAAAGTCACCAGAACCTTGAAGACGGGTATGCTTACCCTCATGCTTCCACGCGTTCAAACAACGGACCTCTCTCACACGCGTACTGCCCGAAAATCTGCGTATTGCATAATTCGAACAGCCGGCCAAATGTAGACCCACAATAACGCCCCTTTTAAGATCTGTCATGTGATAACACATCTCACAAACAGTACGCCGCATGTCCACTCAACATCGGACACTGTAACGTCCATAGTATGCCCTACCAGCCCGGTTAACGACATTAACGCACTCTGGTGGCCCAGTATACTAAACCCTGCGCCAAGCAACAATGCTGTCCACAGGTACGGTGATAGTTGAAGATAGTCATCCTTACACATGCTGAAGACAGTCGTCCTTACACACGAAAATGTTACCGTTTTAGATGACGATGGTATTTGGATTTCAACCAATGATGATTGCTGTCAAAGTATGAATCCGTTACCGCCGTACAGCGATGTTTCGCGTTCCACACTTTCACTGGAAGTGAGTATGCTTGTCAGAGAAATAATACTGGATTTCAGAAGGTGCGCAGCCCTCCATGTGTTCATCCACCATGGCTAATAAAATGGCGTGGTATGATTAGAGTTTAAACGGTGTGTCGCACGCTCAATATGTATTGAAGAATAATGAGTTCAGTACTGTGCAAATAATATTGCCCGTGTGGGGTCAGCAGCGTACTTTTGCAATGCATTAAATAGACTGTAAGGCATTACAAATATTCACGCTAGCATGAATACCGTGCAAAATATCGCATCGTGCAATGGTGGTATTGCGAAATACACGTCAGTTCCCGTCCAGACCATGAGAAATTTAATTCGCTCTGAACAAATTTTCGTAAAGCACTGAAATTTTCGTAAAGCACTGAATAAAGGATAAAATCAGGATGTGTGCTGCAAGATGTATAAGAAAATACGATGTGGTACTTTGAAGAAATGAAGTTCCTGGCCGATCACGAAACGCCAAATACCTCGTTGCCAGCAATAGCAGACGAGGCTGAAAATCATGGTTTCGTGGCATTACGCAGAGTTGTTTATTTTACTTAGAAAAGTTTTCAGAACTGACAAATGGTATTGAGTCAGCTGCCAAGTAAATACGTGTTTATTTTTCTTGCAAGAGTTGTCACAGTACGCACTTAAGATCATATAAGTTTACAATTAGCACAACTTTTATTTCGTTTGCAACAGTAGATAGGGAACAGAAGTACATAGAAAATAGCACTTGGGCAGCACATATTCTACAGTTCCCTTTTATAAATTTATAATTTCTTGTTTTGGGTGTGGTGAATATATGCTGCCATGAAAGAGCCCCCGGTCCGTTCAAATATTCACAGAAAGCTTCTCGGTCTTATTGCTTAACTTCTTCTGTTTTGCGAGGTGAGCAATTAATCGCAATACATAGGAGTTCCAAATGGTCGAGCTCCGACATACTCGCTATGAAAGCTTGAGCTCAAACTAAAGCGCCTCGGACAGAAATATTGCGCAACAATGCGCCGTTCGTTGTTTCGCATTTTCGCGCAATATCTTGACATTATTGTATCGGCGACGGAGAGGTCATTAGACGAGAAAGACGCGCACAGATTGGACGAAGACTGAGGAGAACATCCGTGGCTTTAGGAGCATCACGGGCAAACCAAGGAAACACTAACGTACGAGGCAAGGACGGGGTTAGAACCACGCTCTCGAATGTGAAGCCGGCCTGTGTGACCGAGCGGTTCTAGGCGCTTCAATCTGGAACCGTGCGACCGCCACGGTCGCAGGTTCGATTCCTGCCTCGGGCATGGATGTGTGTGATGTCCTTAGGTTAGTTAGGTTTAAGTAGTTCTAAGTTCTAGGGGACTGATGACCTCAGATGATAAGTCCCATAGTGCTCAGAGCCATCGAATGTGAGTCCACAGTGTCCTTAACACTGATCTACCTCGTTTGCTGTGTTTTTGATCACACATCTTTTCCAGGCCGACAGGATTAATCACCACTGCGCCGCAGCTCAGTATTCACTTTACAATGAACCCCCGAGTGAGAGATCTTCCTCTAGGCCCACTGTGAGACGCCACCCTCACAGTGAACCACCTCTCGCCTCAGAGTTGATATTCGTAAGACTTGGTGGAGTAGACTACTTGCCACCAATCTTGTGCGTCACTCTCAATTACTTTTCGCATTCAGTTTCGATACACATCGTCAACTCAGCAGTTCTATCTTCTCTGACCATTCGCTGTGATGCTCAATAACAGTGAGGATCTGCTGTGTATCTATCGACGTAGAAACAGCGGATGTACTCAAGGCTGAAAATTTTCATTGCGGAAGTGCAGAGATAACTGGGATTTTGACACACGGAAGAGCTCTTGCATTGCACTGAAGTGCCAACATATATCAGGTAACTCGCCTTTTCTAAGCTCTTGGCGTATATAATTTCCTTACATACTTAAAGATATAATCGGTATAGAAGTAAAAAAAAAAACTTTCTTGGGGTTGAAGTCTATTGTGTTGATGCAAATCCTCGTTTTCAACAACAACAATATATTACGTTTAACAATAATTTCTATATTTTATACTAAATAAATTTATTTTGTGAATACCACTAAATAAATTTATTTTGTGAATACTTCAGAATCACAGCCATTTTCTCTTTCACATCATCATGTTGTCTCCTGTTTGAGTCCACTATCCGAAAGAATGCTTTCACTACTGCAGCTCCGATTTGATTAACGGAAATCTCAATGGCAGACGTTTTCATTATATGTCCGAAGTGTTTTGTGAAGACAAAGGAAAACTCTTAAACCCGATCGACAACTAGTTATTAGGAGACATGAACTGTTTCTTCCCTTTATATTGCGATTCTTTGTTTTGAACCACTTCCTCTACGGACAACATTCTGCAATTGAGTAGTTCTACAAAACCCCACCACAACTTATTCTTTATAGAATCGAACTCGTATGTATAGAACAGCTTGAAACTTCTGATTACTTTACAGCTGAGTTAATGTGCTGGATAGGCCTCTTTGTTGTTAAGGATGTACGCGAGAAAAAATTCCGTAAAGGTCTGAAATTGTGTGTTAAGCTTGTTGGAAATCGCTGAATGCTCTCATTCTCAAATACTAGGCGCATACCAGCCCTACCTGTACGCTGCCTCGAGACCGTTTCTAACTGTAATACATGTCTTACTGTGTTAAACCTTTAACATAAGATTATGCCTCTTATTGAATAGATTGAATAGATTTTAAATTATTAAATGCGGTCGATAATTACTTGAAATATCTATAATGAAATCTGTGTTGCCATTGGAAGCTGTTAGATAGGCAACCTGCAACTTGGTCAGTGCATCGTGAACCGGGTTAGCCGTTGAGTAGGATAGGATATGCCAACGAGAGCAGGTCAGCGAGTAGGAGAGGCTTTTAGACTCGGTGGCGTGAAGACAGCTGCAGCAAACGACACGACGAGCATCTGCCGTGTGAAATTGGGTTGACACACTACTGCCGGTTACTGCTTGCACGACTCGCGATAGAGTTGGAATGCTAGGGCACTGCGCCATATCGACGATGCCACTTGTTCCGGTGCGTGCCCCTGGTGTGTTTCTCATATAGCGAATAAGGAGCGATCGTTTTTGTTCACACATCGCTGCTAAAATTGTGTTCTGAAGGCTGGCTTCTGTGTAGTTTGGTTCCTGAATGGTGAAAGTGACGTTGTGAGTGGCCGTCATCTTAGAAAGTCGGAATATAAGAACAGCGTTAAGGAACTAGCAAATGGCAAAGCGAAATGGAGGGTGTTCTTGGGAAAAGTCGTATGGAAAATTCCGCACATTCTGAGAACTGAAAGAAAACTGTCGTCCAGACATTTAAAAATATCAACATTTAATAGGTTAAGAAAATATGTACATTTTAACACATGAAACAAAATTCACAAAGAACTTACAGCGCCTTTTAATTTATTCTTTGTATTTTGTTTTCTTAACCAAATGCTTCGTCAATAAAGCAGACTTTCTCGATGTCGAAACAATTTTCAATAAAAATGTTTTTAATCTATTTACATTTTTATTTATGCCTTTTATTTTTTCCTGGAATTCTGAAACGTAAAAATCCTTTTTGTTTCTTTGCGGGAGAACACTCGTGGAAAAAATGAAGTCCTCATGCAATCTTTGCAACGTGTTGCGAAAACAAAGTCGTTAATAATCTAAAGTTTAACACTGAAGTGGTAACGGGGGAATAACTGTACCCCAGAGGGGGAATAAAATTCCATCATTTCCCCCTACGTAGTGCCACTGGTTTGTGGGCGTTTTTCACGCGCAGACTGGGATACATCTGTGCCCCAGGGCAGTTGAATCGCTTATTATTTTCACCATTTTCTATGAATGATAACTACGTTCTACATGAAATTGAACAGTTAAGTTCTTTTATATTTACCACATTCATTTTTCGGTACGTTTCCATTTTGCTTAACATTATCTTTTTGATTTTCACTTTTTTTTTAATTCTTATTTCAGACGGAAACATTAGTTCCAAATAGATTTTCGATCTGACGAAGAAAGCGGACTCAGCAAATTCATAAGATACTTTTCAGTTCAAATTCTGAAGACGTGGGTGTTGAGTCTTGATGAAGAAGATGCAGTTATCCCCGATTTTTAGAGAGGATACTAGAATGGACTCGAACCATCCAATACTTCGCCAACTCCATTTCACCTACACAGCCACACTTTTCAAATGAAGATAAACTAGTAGTTGTGAATGCACCTCCAAAACTTTTTGGCAAGGATCGCTTCAAATGGAGTGGCAAGAAACGAAAACCTCATAGAACACCGGAAAAAGAAAAACAGATGATCGTTCATTTTCCAGCCAATAGGAAAGAGGCACAGGACATAAAATAAGTCTTAAAGGCAAGGAAATTACGTTTTACTAAAGAAAATATAAACTTAATCACACAGTCTACAAACAAAGAAATGGCTGCATAGTGGCTGGGACATAAAAATGATCGACACGTGGAAGATGGGGATGTTGAAAATACAAGCTTTAGGCCGTCGTTTCCCCGAACTACTAATGATACGTTCCGGCAGATCAAAATTACTGTGAAAAACAGACCGCTTCCTCCCACGGTACGTGTAGAAATGTGATCACAGATAATCAGTGAAGATAGCAACAAAATTGCTAGGAAAAAAATAACGGTGGTTAGAACCTCGAGAAAAAATAAAAAGGAGATTCCGTTAACGTTTCTCGAAGTAAAAACTAGACAGAATAATTATGCTTCATTTGGATATCGTCTTACTCTCCGCCAAAGAAGAAGAAAAAAGATAGTACTTATGCTTTCCACTATCACCGGAAAGGCGATGAAGCAAACGAAAATAAAGGCATTACCGGATATTATAGAACTTTACAACCAAACCAAAGGGGGTGTTAACACTTTGGACCAGTTATGTCAAACATAGTCTACAGCCAGAAAAACTAGACGTTGGTCATTAGGTTTTTTTCTATAACTTGCTACATATTATTGGTATCAACAATATGACCCTTTTGAGAGGTTCAACGACACAGAAGAAATGAGAAAGAATGAGCGTTCATATTTGAAAAACCTTGCCGTGGCTTTAGTAAGGCAAACGATGAACTGAATGAATATTCTCACTTTGTCCCGCCAGCTCCATGAAGTCATATGCAATGTGTCGAAAATAAACAATAAAATTCAAACGCCTGATTGACTACAACCAACGCCTGATTTACCACAACCATCAACAAGAAGAAGTAAACGCCTTCTGTGAATCAGTGTAAAACCAAGTGCAGCTAAATACTGTGTATATTGTGTACATAGCTTGATAACGTACTTTATAGGAACAGACTTGATACGGATACCACAAAGCAATGCACTCATCAGCACAAAATCTAGCTAATGCCCTTGTGACACCTCCATCTGATGATGAGCCTGCAGTGACTCTGAATATGTTTATGGTTAAAATAAATCGAATAAAAAACTAACAAAAGAGACTAGTTTCTTATTTATAACAATATAAATCACCAATATAAAATCTAAATATCGATGATCAGAGATTTGAACGTCACTATTCCTGAATACCGGTGAGATACAGCACTTCACCCCAAAGTACAAGATACATTAACGGGTCCTCTAATCGTTTTGACCAGTAGAGAAGTGAATGTGCACAACTAGTTTAAAATACACCAAGACCGGGTATCAACAGTAATATACATTTAGGATAATTATAAATTGCTAATAATGTAGTAGTAAAATTGATTTCGTCATCTATCTGACAGTGATAGTAACTTGGCAGTATCAATTGTTCCGTAGAACGGAGGAGAAAATAAGCTGCAGCTGAAACAATATCCCAGCAGAAAAACAACGTTCAGTTGCCCCCGGCTGATGGTACCCTGTGAGGGCCCCTGGAACAGGGGGAAACCGGTCAACGGCTTCGGAGGCAGCTTAGTATGCACGGTCATCTCAACCGTAAGGATGGCACAAGTGCCACTTTGAGCAAGATTGTTTCCTTAACTCAGGGAGGCTTCCCAATTTACAGGCGCATACTGACGAGAAAAGAAGTTACCAATAAAAATTACGTAATTCTCAGGACAAAAACTATCTGTTGACTTGGCGAGAGCTTCAATACAACGCTGGTAAGTGGTAGGGACACAATGTTGAAGAGACGAAATGTAGAATGGAAATGTCATAAAAATAGTGGAATTATTTTGACGAGTCACCATGTTTGATGAAATGATTATGAAAGATACAGCACATACAAGGATACAATCGTAAGCGAAAAGGAGGCACTATGTACGACATTTCAAGGCATTAAATAAGCACCGTAACGCCCTCGTACTCAAGCCGATTTAGAGTGCCAATCAATACATTATTTGTAAAATAATGTATAATGATGTCGACATATTTGTCAACATCCTCACTGTCACCATAACGTGAATCTACGCTCGATCCGCTACTGCTACTGGGTTAACTTATATGGCGGATGATGCGGCGTACATTGTGGAGACTTCTGTTCACAATTCAATGTTATTAACATTTTTGTGAATTGTAGATGGAGCCCCGATTTCTGAAGCACTTGGTAAGGGTCAAAGCACTTGGTAAAGGCCACGCTATGATGATTCATTCAGCTACGCTACTTTGGAAAAAAAAACCACTTCATTTGTATTAAAACGTGGATTCAATGTATGTGTCATTTTCGGCCACCTTATGGGGTTGGAGTGTCCAGAGACGCTCTACAACCGCTTGAGAGACAATTGCCACAGGAGACATTCCTCTTTAATATGGCTAGAAAAGGAAAAAAACAAAGACAATAACAAAGGGCTGTCCGCAGGGATCGGAGCGTGGTAAAGAGTTTTGGGAAATAGCATTGAACCCTGTACTGCAGAAGTTACGTAACAGCGGTAACGTAAGAGGAATGTCAGTAAGCGGTGACTCCAGGGGAACTATAGAAGACAATAGTAATGCAAGGATCCATGAACATGAGGGATGGTGTCAAATTTTCACAAGCATCTCGCAAAACTAAGTACCGCATGCTAAAAGGGAACCTTGCGAGAAATCCTAAAATAAAATTAAACGATGTAAACGATTAGAAAAATCATAGTGACGTTGAGTCGTCTAAGTTCATAAGTGACAGTTGCAGTGGGCTGGGCGCGGCAGTCTAACCAGTAACGCAACGCGATTTTGTAAACGTTTCTATGGCAACGCCACAGTGCTGTCAACTCTGTAGACTGCTACTGTTTCCGCATGTAGCCGTTAGCGCTTCGCAGCTGAAGGGTGGAAACAAACACTAAGAGCTGCCAGGAATCTACTTACACCGTCTCGAATACAGGAGTATACTTGAAAAATGTAATTTTGCACTTCATATAGAGGAGACAGGAAGGAAAAGTAAAAATGTGAACAACAAAATAATAACTACCGCAAATAAGAAATTTCGACTTTCCTTGAAAACAATCAGAGCAAAGAACCAATCTATATTAGCATCGGACTGCCATATGTCCTATTTTCAAGTAAGAGAATCGAAGAGTTATGTTCTAATGGTTCACTATATTAATATGTGGGTCATTCCATGTCAAATCAACACACTTTAAATAAAAATTTTACCTCACCCTCTTAGATTTTGCTGAAAGTTGGTATACTTATAGTGGGTACTGACACTAAGAAAAATACAAAATTTCAATTTTTTACCTCAAACCATTCCTGAAATATGGTCATGTAAACTTTTCAAAAACTGGCCAAAAATGTGTGAACGGACTTTTTTTTAAATTGCCCTAGGAGCTGCCCTAACTGAGCTAGAGAACTGGGAAAGGTGTCATTTTGCAGCATTTTTCATGCTCTTTCCAGCGATACACAAAAAACATAGCTTCTAATTAATAACCTTATCCAAAATGGTAATTAATATTTTGATTTAATTTTAATTTTTGTTTGAATCTGCCTGGCCTGTATTTGCAGGTAACACAGTGATCTGTTAGCTTTCTTGAGCATGCTCTCATCGATTGTGTAAAATGCTTTTGTTGTAAACACACCAGCATCTATACCAACTCTCTTCAGCACTTTAATTCTGCCATTATTTCCATTATTGTAACACAAAATTGCATCACAGAGTACTTCCAGTCCACAGAACATCCTTTTTGAGCTCTAAACCGAACTAAATTATTGAGGCTTTCATTTGCATTTTGTGTCTTTCCGTGAAGACACTTCCTCAATAAATCAGGGTTTGCGAGAAACCTGAATGTGGGCTTAATTGCATTCATAATGGGTTCTGGTAACGAGTTTATGTGAATACGTCTCATTTCTGTAGTTGAACTTACACCAATCGTCTTTCAGACACTGACTGGGCATTGGTGTTTCATCAGTGGATAGTTTGTGGAAAAATATTGCCCACACAGCACGCCTCATTGCCTCTAAATTGTGTGTGTTTTTCCTGATGGGTCTCCCATAAAATAACTAAAGGGAATCAGTTTCTTTCAGAGTAAGCCCTCATCTTTCTTCTCTTTCAACAACCGATGAAGCCTACCACCATGCCTCTTTCAGATGTGGCCAACACAATCCAACTTTTCTATTGTTGTAATGTGCAGATTTTTATCTGTTACAGCTTTGAACGAAGAGGAGTCCCCATCACCAAGGTATTTAGTATATCTAACACCACACTGATCCTCATATCTGGAGAACACACTCACAACTGCAGCAGCCTCCATGACCCCACTTGAGCCACTATAATTTTAAGAGCATGCTATGCATGCTTTTCTTGCCACAGTTTCTCACTGTCTTCGTTGTTGAACATTTCCCTTGTTGCACACTGGTGGCAGTATATAGACATAATTTCTACATCTAAAATTTTACCTGAGTCAACACCAATAAAAGATGCAACTCCATAGAGATATCATCCAGGTCCCATCTACAGACACAGGTCAGTAACATTTGTAGGAGATTCACTGTCATGAATATATACCCCAGGATCTATTCCTTTTTGGTTTATTTCTACCAATTCCTCCACTGCTTTCTTCATAAAAACTTTGGCAGTATCACATACAACATCAAACATTTCTTTATTTATTTTTTCAAACCTTGCACAAGGTGGAGGCACGTTCAGAAAACCACACAATAAATTACCTCCTTCCCTGTCCTGTCCAAGGCATCTCAGAGCATATGCTAACCTAAACTTGCTTTCATAGTTACCAGTGTATGGGTTTTTTTTTTAAGGAGGAAAATGAAAATTCATAGCCACATGAATTACAAATTAAATTAAAATCACAAGTTATTCCCACTCTTCTTTCTCCTACACCAACAATGCATTCCGTATTTTTACAGCTAACACAAGAACATGAAAACGTGACAGCCTGGCAGAGAAGCTCCAAATCAAGAAGTCTGAATCCAGTGGAAACCGTACCATCATCATTCATGCACCTGTACAATTCTCCTGTCCCAAGTTTTGATGCTGAAGCTGAGAGCTTATATTCTTCATTTCAAGGAGCTTCCTCTTTTTTCTTGGTAAACTGATTTTCATGAAACCTCCATTTCCTAAATGCAGTTCTTCCACCACCCATTATGCATAAATCTTGACTTCCATGCAAAGGTTTGTGGATTCAACCTTCCACCTACTAATATGTGTTGGTATGGTCAAAACATAAATAAACCACATGCAAGAAAGTTTTCGGGCAAAGATATAGATGTCAGCCAGAGATATAGATGTCAGCCAAAGATATCAAAAGAAAATAGACTTCACAATGTTATAAATTCTGCTGAAGCAAGCAGTTTCCCAAATGTTGGAAAAGGTGGGAGTGGCTGCCAGAGCAGAGTTAGTCAGTTTAACAATCTAAAGGCATTTCTAAAGCTACTATCAAGATAAAATTCACACATAACACAAATTAAACTGTGTAGCTCAAGAAAATAATATCTTTGAAAAAGCAATTTTTTGGAACAAAATCCATTACATCCACCCTTAATTCAATCACAACCACTAGTGTATTGCTTAAGTTCACACCCATCCACTCCCAAGTGCCCATTCTCTCAGTCACTCATAAAGCCCAACTTATTGTCACTACCTCTTTGCGTCTCTTTATCACTATTCCCCGCCCCCACAGCCTCCTTTATTCCATCATTCTATCTATTCTCATTGTCACTTTCTCCCACTTACTCCCTTTTACTGCTACTATCTCATTCAGTCCTTCCCATTGCTGCTGTCTCTTCTCGCTGACGCTCTCTCTCCCCCATTATCACTGGCTCTCACCAACCTCCACTTTCACCTTCTCTTATTCCTTTCACACAGGTTCTCTCCTTCACTCTTTTCCTTCCACTGTTCTGTCACTACCAACTATGTTACACTGCCACTGTATCCCTATCTCTCACTGCCACATATACAACAACCACTGTCTACTATCTTCCAATATTTATTACTTTTCCGTCTGTTTCCCACTGCCATTGTCTCCTTCCCTCTCACCATTAAAAAAAGCACGAATATGTTCGCATGCCAAAATCTTTGAGGAAATTTTTAGAGGCGTTCAGGAAAGTAATATGAGGCACCTTGTAGCTAATTTTTCAGTCTTTGAATAAAAATGATCATTTTCGCCTTTTGTGCTGTTTTCCTTCTTTTCCTTATTAGACCAGTAAAATTTGGATGTTTAAGTATGTGAAATTGAAATAATAAACACTAATTTTAAAGTCTCAGACCGAATTTATCGTGCGCAAAAATTTTGTATGTGGTTTAGTACCAGAACTAAATGGAGTTTCCATATTACGGCATATTTCTCCCTGCTACGTCACTTTATAAACTTCGTTTTCGGCTCACATCGGATTTTACGTGTTCAATTAGTGTCACTATGAACCTCTGTATCTCGGAAACGGATAAAGATATCAAGAAAATTTTCACGGTTGTTCAATATCGGGATTTTACGAATATCAGTCGTATGCTGTGCACAGCCGTCTTGGAATTTGCGGCTCGGTTTTGGTACCTAATTTCACTTTTTCGTGTTTTCCCAGGAACTGACAATGAACTAAATGGTAACCCCATAAGCCCCATTTGGCGCACCGTAGGCCATGTCAAATGCAAATGGAAGGAACCGATTTGCTCCATTTGCCTAAGCTGTAGGAAGTGCGTAAGATTCAAACTTTGACTTTGTACTGTAGGATAGTGACACTAGGAGAATCCTCCTTTTGGTTATACAAATGATCCCTAATCCAAGAGCTATCCCAAACACTTGACCCTAACTATCACCAACATCGTTGTGCTTGCCGGGAGGGAGGGGGGGGGGAGGGTGGCTTGTCCGGTATGTGGAAGAGGCTCTCCCGGCGGCTATCGAGCGTGCGGGGTGCAGCCAGCTGCAGATTGTTGCACATGTCGGCACCAACACCAACGATGCCAGTCGTCGGAGTTCCGAGAAAATCCTTGGGTCCTTTCGACGGCTGACCAAATTGTCGAAGGCGGCCTCCATCTCTCGAAGAGTGGAAGTCACGCTGACGATTTGCACCATCGTACCCAGGGTGGACTGGAGTCCTCTGGTTTGGAGTTGAGTGGAGAATCTAAACCAGAGGCTCTACGTCGACTCTGTGAAGAAAATGGTTGTAGATTCCTCGACCTACGCTATGGGGTGGAAGGTAGTAGGACGCCCCTCGATAGATCAGGGGTTCACTACACACAGGAAGCAGCTACATGGGAAGCACAGTACTTATGGCATTCACATTTTTTTTTTTTTTTTACATAAGGTTCCTCCCCATGGGGAACAAATCGTTGGCCTGAAAAATTACCAGTTCATGACACTGATGTGGGTGTGCCAACTGCAAAAATTGTTCGTTAGCCTAAACAGATCATTCCAAAGGATTTAAATATACTAAATCTCATGTTAGTAAATTGTCGAAGTGTTTGTAGCAAGATTCCCGAAATAAACAGTAGTAATGCCAATATAGTAATAGGTACTGAAAGCTGGTTGAGACCAGACATAAATAGCAGTGAAATTTTGAACTCGCAATGGACAATGTATAGGAAGGATAGGACTGATGCTAATACACCACCAGCATCCGCAACAAACGCCGCAGAACGTTTCAGGGAAAGTCTTGAGTACACAGGAAATAAATATCCAAATTATCCATTAGTTACAGGTGGTTCAAAAATGGTTCAAATGGCTCTGAGCACTATGGGACTTAACATCTATGGTCACCAGTCCCCTAGAACTTAGAACTACTTAAACCTAACTAACCTAAGGACAGCACACAACACCCGGTCATCAGTTCCAGGTGGAGACTTCAATCTGGCGTCCACTGACTGGGAAAATTACACGTTTATCACAGGGGGCAGAAGTGAAGACTCGCGTGTAGTTATTCTAGGAGCGCACTCAACATACAACCTTGACCAATTGGTTAAAAAACCAACTCGAGATGGGAACGTATTAGATATCTTGGCGACAAACAGGCCTGATCTTTTTGAGGAAGTTAATCTAGAAGAAGGTATTAACGACCATAATGTCGTAGTGGCTTCTATGTCAGTGGAAGTTGCACAAAAAAAGCGTAGAGTTTTCTTGTTTGGAAAAGCAAATAAAAGTGTCATTAATGAATATCTTCGTAGTCAACTCCAAGCATTCACCGCGGAACACAAAAATCCTGAGTACCTTTGGTCGGGATTTAAAGGTATTATCCACCACGTGCTAGAGAAATATGTGCCTAGCAATAATATAGGGGAGGGAAAGGATCGATCTTGGTTCAACAAACATATTACGAAGTTGCTGGGAAAGCAGAGAATTTTGCACAGTCGTTTTAAACGTAGTCACTGCCCCGCTGGCAAACAGAAATTATGCGAAATGCAAGCAGCTGTCAAAAGGTCAATATGACATTCTTTTAACGAATTTGAAAGCAATATTTCCATCTGCAGATTCTAAAAATAACCCCAAAAAATTTTGGTCGTACGTAAAATCTATGAACGCTACAATCAATTCAATACCTTCTCTTGCTGACAGTAAGGGCACTGTAACTGATGATGATCAACAGAAGGCCGAAATTCTAAACCTAGTTTTCAAAAACTCGTTTACGCTAGAGGACTGCAGCACCATTCCCCCTTTCAATTATCGAACAAACTCAAGGATGGCTGACATAGTGTTTAGTGTATCTGGGATTGTAAAACAGTTAAGATCCTTAGACGCCAGGAAGGCATCTCGCCCAGACGGTATCCCCGTAAGGTATTATGTTGACTATGCTACAAATATAGCACCATTCTTATCCATCATCTATCAAAGATCATTGGAACAGCGGAAAGTTCCACGGGACTGGAAGAAGACCCAGGTCATAGCAGATTAGATTAGATTAGATTAATACTAGTTCCATGGATCATGAATACGATATTTCGTAATGATGTGGAACGAGTCAAATTTTCCAATACATGACATAATTAAGTTAATTTAACAACATACTTAAGTTAATATAACAACTTTTTTATTTTTTGTGTTTTTTATTTTTTATTTTTATAATTTTTTTCTTAATTTATTCTAAAAATTCCTCTATGGAGTAGAAGGAGTTGTCATTCCGAAATTCTTTTAATTTCTTCTTAAATACTTGTTGGTTATCTGTCAGATTTTTGATACTATTTGGTAAGTGACCAAAGACTTTAGTGGCAGTATAATTCACCCCTTTCTGTACCCAAGTTAGATTTAATCTTGAATAGTGAACATCATCCTTTCTCCTAGTATTGTAGTTATGCACACTGCTATTACTTTTGAATTGGGTTTGGTTGTTAATAACAAATTTCATAAGAGAGTATATATACTGAGAAGCTACTGTGAATATCCCTAGATCCTTAAATAAATGTCTGCAGGATTGATCTTGGGTAGACTCCAGCTATTATTCTGATTACACGCTTTTGTGCAATAAATACATTATTCCTCAGTGATGAATTACCCCAAAATATGATGCCATATGAAAGCAATGAGTGAAAATAGGCGTAGTAAGCTAATTTACTAAGGTGTTTATCACCAAAATTTGCAATGACCCTTATTGCATAAGTAGCTGAACTCAAACGTTTCAGCAGATCATCAATGTGTTTCTTCCAATTTAATCTCTCATCAATGGACATACCTAAAAATTTGGAATATGCTTCTGATTAAGGTCTATATTTATTAATGGCGTCACACCATTCACTGTACGGAACTGTATGTACTGTGTCTTATCAAAATTCAGTGAGATTCCGTTTACAAGGAACCACTTAGTAATTTTCTGAAAGACAGTATTGACAATTTCATCAGTTAATTCTTGTTTGTCAGGTGTGATTACTATACTTGTATCATCAGCAAAGAGAACTAACTTTGCCTCTTCATGAATATGGAGCCAAGACTGACTCTTGTGGAACCCCATTCTTGATAGTTCCCCAGTTTGAGGAATGTGCTGATCTTTGCATATTATGAGAACTGCTTATTTCAACTTTCTGCACTTTTCCAGTTAGGTACAAATTAAACCATTTGTGCACTGTCCCAGTCATGCCACAATACTTGAGCTTGTCTAGCAGAATTTCATGATTTACACAATCAAAAGCCTTAGAGAGATCACAAAAAATCGCAATGGGTGGTGTTCGGTTATTCAGATCATTCAAAATTTGATTGGTGAAAGCATATATGGCATTTTCTGTTGAAAAACCTTTCTGGAAACCAAACTGACATTTTGTTAGTACTTCATTTTTACAGATATGTGAAGCTACTCTTGAATACATTACTTTCTCAAAAAATTTGGATAAAGCTGTTAGAAGGGAGATTAGATGGTAATTGTTGACATCAGATCCATCCCCCTTTTTATGCAAAGGTATAACAATAGAATATTTCAGTCTATCAGGGAAAAGGCCCTGTTCGAGAGAGCTATTACACAGGTGGCTGAGAATCTTACTTATCTGTTGAGAACAAGCTTTTAGTATTTTGCTGGAAATGCCATCAAGTCCATGTGAGTTTTTGCTTTTAAGCAAGTTTATTATTTTCCTAATTTCAGAGGGAGAAGTGGGTGAGATTTCAATTGTATCAAATTGCATAGGTATGGCCTCTTCCATTAACAGCCTAGCATTTTCTAATCAACACCTGGATCCTACTATATCCACAACATTTGGAAAATGATTATTAAAAATATTTTCAACTTCTGACTTTTTGTTCGTAAAGTTTTCATTCAATTTGATGGTAATACTGTCTTCCTGTGCTCTTGGTTGACCTGTTTCTCTTTTAATAATATTCCAAATAGTTTTAATTTTATTATCAGAGTTGCTGATTTCAGACATGATACACATACTTCTGGATTTTTTAATAACTTTTCTTAATATAACACAGTAGTTTTTATAATGTTTGATAGTTTCTGGGTCACTACTCTTTCTTGCTGTCAGATACATTTCCCTTTTCCGGTTACAAGATATTTTTATACCCTTAGTAAGCCATGGTTTGTTACAAGGTTAAAAAGGGGAGTCTACAAAAAGGGTAACCAGCCAATGTCACTGACATCGATGTGTTGTAGAATCATGGAACATATTCTGTGTTCAGACATAATGACTTTTTCAAGACTCTGAGAAGCTCATCTGCAGAAACGAGCACGGTTTTAGGAAACAGCGGTCATGCGAGACATAGCTTGCCCTCTTTGTGCATGATATACAACAGGCTCTAGATGCCGGCTCCCAGGTTGATGCCATATTCCTAAACTTTCGAAAGGCGTTCGACTCAGTTCCGCACTGTCGCTTACTCCAAAAAGTGCGCTCTTACGCTCTATCCGATGACATATACGGTTGGATAGAAAGTTTTCTAACAGACAGAGAGCAATATGTCGTCCTGAATGGGGAGACTTCAACAGAAATAAGCGTATCATCAGGTGTGCTCCAAGGGCAGCGTAATAGATCCGCTACTTTTTAAGATTTACATAATCGACTTGTTGATGGTATTGACAGCGGCATTAGACTGTTTGCCGATGATGCTGTAGTCGACAGGAAAGTAGTATCACACGAAAGTTGTGAACAAATCAATGAGGATTTGCAGAAAATAAATGCGTGGTGTAATGACTGGTAGTTATTTCTCAATATTAGTAAGTGTAACCTACTGCATATAACAAAGTGAAAATCCCCATTAAGTCTGCAGCTCGTGGTCGTGCGGTAGCGTTCTCGCTTCCCACGCCCGGGTTCCCGCGTTCAATTCCCGGCGGGGTCAGGGATTTTCTCTGCCTCGTGATGACTGGGTGTTGTGTGATGTCCTTAGGTTACTTACGTTTAAGTAGTTTTAAGGGACTGATGACCGTAGATGTTAAGTCCCATAGTGCTCAGAGCCATTTGAACCATTTTTTGAATCCCCAAAATGTACGAGTACAAAATAAATCTCATGTCTTTGGAAGCGGTAACATCCGTCAAGTATCTGGGTGTGACTACTCGAAATGATCTCAAATGGAACGATCTGATTACACAAGTAACGGGTAAGGCGAAATCTAGATTGCGGTTTATTTGGTAGAACTCTGAAGCGATGCAGTCCTTCAACAAATGAAATTGCTTACAATACGTTAGTTCGTCCTGTCTTAAGAGTATTGTTGGTCTGTATGGGACCCTTACCAGTTGGGTCTGATTCAAGAGATTGAGAAGGTCCAAAAAGGTGCGGCAAGATCCGTGACTGGTTCATTCAGCCATCGGGAGAGCGTTACAAATCTCATAGAAAGTTTGAAGTGGGACACGCTTGCAGATACATGACACGCTAAACGGAAGGGGCTGCTCACTAAATTACAAAATCTGATCTTCGCCGAGGATGTATTACCAACCAACTTTCATATCGCGCAATCATCACCATTCAAAGATAAGGGAAATTAGAGCTCGTACTGAGGCGTTCTGACAGTCGGTTTTTCCCTCGCGTGATCCGCGAGTGGAACAGAAAGGGGGGGGGGGGGGGGGGGTTATTACTGGATCGAAAACAGACCTGTGCGACTTCCGTATCCGCATCCGGTGACGCCTAAGGGCTGAGGATGACCCCGGAAGACGGCCGCTGCCGTTGGTAACCTTCAAGGCCTGTTTGGACATTTTTTGCGCTCTACGAAGACGCATCGGGGTAATGGCCGTCATACACTAAGGATCTTAGATCCCAAAATAACATGGAGGTAGGAGTCAACCTGGCCGATCTTGGCCAAAAACTGCAGCCGCAGTATCCAGAATGGACAAGGAAAATTCAAGAGGCGTTCAACCACACGTCAGCATGCTGCCATCCCGGATAGACAACACGCTCTACAGATGGAGAGATGATAACAGAGATCGAGGACCACTGAATGAAATAGTTCTTACGGAATTTATATTGCGTTACTGCACGTGATCGCGGAAGTGTGGGGCCAGACGTTACAGCGAATTGTGGAGTCGCTCGTTGTAGTGGAAACTGTGCTGACGTATCCTCAAGCAAGCCGGCAGACAATGGCTGTTACTGTGGTAGTGTGTGAGCGGATCCATTTGCTGGAACACCCATCCACAGATAAACGCACCCTAATAAATGAACAAATACAGAACAGATTCTGCAGTACTAACAGTAGTATTAGTAGTTGGGTAATTGGTTAAGGGTTTTATGGCAGTGCTAGGCAGTAGTTGCAGTATTAGCGTTTGCTTTTGAAATAAGTGCCAGGAATAAATATTTATTTATGATTATCCACAAAAGTATGAAATGTATGGCCTGTTTTAGGTTCTCAGATAACAGGCTCTAATTGTGAAGAATAAATAAATATAAATAAACGTAAAATCACCATCACCATCCTCATGACATGCAGTGAGGGATGTGGCCTCTTCTAGACTTTTTCATACATTAAGGTCGTTAACTACAGGCATTCATGTTGCTTCTGTTTTACGTAATTTATCTACCTTCCATACGGTTGTATTAACTATCTTTCTCATCCCTTAGAACGCAACAAAGAAATTTTTGTGTCAAACTAAAATACATTCGTTTCGCTACACGTCCCGCCCACCTCCACTTTATTTTAATTACAGTCACAAGTAAGTCTAATCCAGCTTTTTCTCTGATTCCTTTGTTTGTTGCCCTGCTTCTCCTAGTTATTTAGAAAATGTTTCTTTCCATCGCTCGCAGAGCAAAACTCAACTTCCTGAATGGTTTCTGCATTAAAAGTCCATGTCATAGTTTCCTAAGTAAATCCGATAACACACGCTGATTATAAAAGTTTCGTTTCCAATACTTCGTACCTGCCGTTTTCAAAACTCTATTTAGTTTACCGAAAGCACTCGTGAACATTTTTACTTTTCTGTTTATTTGTTTTCCTATCCATCGACTAGTCTTTACTGAATACCTGTACTATTTTCTCTTCGGTGTATGACGTAGTCTGACATTATTTCTGTCTTGGAGTGCTCCGTTTTCATGCCTATTTCGAGACTTGTTCTATGGGGTAGACTAATAGCTAAAGGAATGGATGGTAGATGGACCAAAGAAGTCCTTTGCTGGAATCTAAGAGATAAGAAGGGGCTGAGAAGACGGTTTAATGGCAGGTGGCCAGATTTTATTAGAAGGTAAGTGAAAGAAACATGGAAACCAATAGGTGAAGACTGCAATGCACGAAAAATTCTAGAAAATGCTTTTATCCAGCAAGGAATGCACACATTGAAAAGTATATAAACTGTGTGCCTCGTTTCAGTGAGATTTCCAAAATTTCCTTGACTACAGATTAGGACTGTCTAGAGATCGCACACGTATAAATATGATTAGACTGATACGGTAACTGATGGACATCAAAATCGCAATAATATCGTTTACTAGATTCTGCGAAACACAAAGGGTATTCCTTTAACAACTGGGCCGCTCTACAGAACTTGTTCGTAACTGTCACAAGGTCTATCCGGAAGCTCTTCAGATTACTTATTCATACGGGAACTGTTCAGTGAGGCAAACCGAAATAATTTTCTCGATTAACTACTACTTTTCAAATACGCGTGTTATTGAGATTACTGACAAACTGCTGTCACATAGCAGCATACCACAGCGGCGCTACGTTCAGTAAGACCGCTAAAAGGATGACAATCCGTTCTTCTAACTTGACATGACAATCTGAAGAAACTCTGTCACTGGGCCTGTACTTCGACGATGATTCCGAACTATGCCTTGGTCGAGGTAAAAACAGTATTATAAAACAGCCTACGAAAGGCAACATCCCAACACCTTCACGTTCGGCCTATATTCGACAAGGTCACCTCACACGGTACACTTTAGGAATTCAAGGAACAATTATTTCTACAACCGCACGAGCTGCTACGGAGCCAAGCGCTCAGCCTTTCCACTGCACTGTCATCCGATACGGGAGACGAGCCCCTTGTGCTTCGTCTAAAATAACACGCAATGGAAACGTCGTCGCGAAGCATCCGTCGAAACGAGGGCAGGAGTTTTACTGTAGCGCGATTGTGTTCAACAGTTTTTAAATGGAAAAGCTGGAGACAAACCACGAAGGCAACTGTAGCTTATTTTCAATAACAGGAACAAACGAAGAAATATTTGCTTCGAATGCCATGTCGTCACCAAGAAGAAAGTTTGAAGTACAATGCTAATTTTTTTCGTAATTACTTGTTCGTCACGAATTGCGTTTGACAGCCGAACTCTTTCAACTTGCACGGAGTGTGAATGACTACAGACACCTGATCGCTCACAAATAACCATTAATCGATATGAAAGCACAACTAAAATTAAGAAAGACGCCAAGACACGAAGGTCTCTTTAGCCACGCTTCTTGAACATGTTCTTTTCTTTGAAATGGGACTAATACATTAGGTGACGGCAAACGGAATTTAAGTCAGTGGAGAAAACAGTATACCACATGCGAATTTTTTTCCTGTTGATTGACTTTGAAAGGTAACTGAGTGTTGTGGGATTAAGTCAGGTGCCACTGTACTAATTACACCAGAATATTAGACACTAAAAGTAGAATATGAGTTTTGCTATTTGTGAACTAAATAACTGACGAATATAGAAGTAAAGAGGATTTAATAATCCTGAGTGGCAATAGCAATAAATGCTTTTCTGGAAAAAAGTAGTAGGTTAAATCTTGTTACGAAATCTTTTCTGACAGTATTTGTATGGAGCACTGAATTACGTGTGTGCAGTCAAGAAGGGAATGTAGTTTCGGAACTTTGGTGCTACCTAATGATGCTGCATCTTGGATAGGTACACAGAGTTAACTCATTGATGAAGTGTTGAGCCAAACTGAGAATAAAACTGATCTGTGACACGACAAAAAACGAGAGATGTTGATAGGACATATCCTGAAATAAGAGGAAATAGTTAATTTGGTGATGGAGGGTTTGGGGTAAAAATTGTATATGCAGGCGGACGATTGATTACAGTACGCTGGTTCACACAGATATAGGTTGCAGTAGGTTAGTTAGATATGGAAGGACTTCGACAGGGCATTCTAGTAAGGAGAGTTAAACCAAACCACTTTTCGGGTTGAGGACCACAAAAGCAACATTTTTTTGGTCGCAGATCCAAGTTAATATTTAGAGAACACTGGCACAACAAAAGTGACACAAAACACGACGCTCTAAAGATGAAAATTTCACGTGATAAAATAGTTTCATGAACAAAGCACTGTCAATATTTTTATTGTAATGAGTAACCCTCCAGAACAGGGTGCACACTGGTTGATGCAGATGACATTAACCATCCTTAAGATCTTACGACAACTTTAAATCGAACCAAACTTATCATCAAACCAAACTTATCATCACAAAAATACTGTGCTTTGTTCACGAAATTATAAAAGAAGTTCACAGTTTTCTTCTGGCGGCACAATACTATCCTGAGTATCATTTTCCTAACAAGGGAACCTCCCCATCGCACCCCCCTCAGATTTAGTTGTAAGTTGGCACAGTGGATAGGGCTTGATAAACTGAACACAGATCAACTGAGAAAACAGGAAGAAGTTGTGTGGAACTGTAAAAAAATAAGCAAAATATACAAACTGAGTAGTCCTTGGGCCACATAGGCAACATCATAAACATGAAGCTCAGGAGCGCCGTGGTCCCGTGGTAGCGTGAGCAGCTGCAGAATGAGAGGTCCTTGGTTCAAGTCTTCCATGGAGTGAAAATTTTACTTCCTTTATTTTTGCATAGTTATTATCTGTCCGTTCGTTCATTTACGTCTCTGTTAACTGTAATAAGTTTAGTGTCTGTGTTTTGCGACCGTATCGCAAGACCGTGCGATTAGTAGACGAAAGGACGTGCCTCTCCAATGGGAACCAAAAACATTTGATCGCAAGGTCATAGGTCAACCGATTCCTCCACAGGAAAACAGATCTGATATATTCTATACGACACTGGTGACGGCATGTGTGTCACATGACAGGAATATGTTGTCGACCCACCTAACTTGTACACTTGGCGAATGGGTAAAAAGATTCTTCTACCTTGCCCGATTTAGGTTTTCTTGTGGATGTGATAATCACTCCCAAAAAAGTGATGAAAAGATAAGAGTGTCAGATAAACTGAAAATAAAAAATTAAACTTTTCACTCGATGGAAGATTTGAACCAAGGACCTTTGGTTCCGCAGCTGCTCACGTTACCATGAGACCACAGCGCTCCAGCGTTCCCAGTCTCCTTGATCTTCCCATGAACTACTCAGTTTGTATATTTTGCTTATTTTTTCACAGTTCGACACAACTTCTTCCTGTTTTCTCAATTGATCTGTGTTCAGTTTTTCAAGGCCTATCCACTGTGCCAACTCATAACTAAATCTGAGGGGGGTGCGATGGCGAGGTTCCCTTGTAAGCAACAATTGCACTTCGAAAATTGGAGAGTGAGTTTGTCCCTCCTGAACGCGCAATTCAGGACAAGAGAAATCTGTCAGCGTCCAACTACTTAAGTGTTTCCAGCCGGTTCGTAGCATTAAGGCAACGCGACGTTCGACGAGTGTTACAATCATCTTCTGGTGAAGTGTAGACACATTTGCAAATCTAGACACTTCGCCAGAAGACGATGAGTATACACTCGCCGAAACCTAACGACGCAGTATCTTAGCGCTACCACTCTGTTAGAACCACGAGAGCTTTTCGTCAATTACAGATCTTCCATATGTGGTTTGCACTGTATACATAATGACGCAAACTCGGTTTATCTTAAATGGCTGTGTTGGTGAAACACATTTCAAACTGAAACAAAAATTCAGCAAAAGTTGCAAATAAAGTAATTGCCATAATATGCTACACAAGCTGGACTTTTTTTGACAGTCATCTTGTAGCTTACTCAAACAAACGCACAATGAGTTTGATTTGTGGTCGTCTGCTGCACTGCCCCGCAAAATATGCGATAGCTGTTTCCAATCTAATATACTGTTTCTGGTTTCAACAGTCTGCGACTGCTTGACTTCCTTCACGCTGGTGATTTGGTGGCGCGGCAGAACGAAAGTTCTTCGCAAAAGCACGCACTTCTCGTGAAGCGTTACCCGCTGGCGATTCAGCAGCGCCACCGGCTGCACAACCACCCGTCGGGACGACCGATCGCAGCCATTCGACCGCATATGACCCCCCACTGCGCATTTCAGTAGAGCGCTAACGTCAGGTGTTCACAACTGCTATACAGGGTCGGGTTGCAGCTGCCGCTTGGCCAGACTGCCCTGTGTTTCTTGTTTTAGTCTGTGATAGCTGAGTTACATGTGTATCCTGCGTCGTTGAGAGTTTCATGTTTTTTTTCACTGGGCGAATAAACACGAATCCTTTATGGAACTTTTCATGAAGTGAAAATTTGTCTCAGCGCTATAGGCACTTCATAATATTAAAAGAAATGAGTTTTCTCTAACTCCTTAGTGTGTTTAAAAGTAGTCGGTATTTTCACTAGCCCTTACAAGGTACAGTATGTCTGTACGACGGCTGCCGAATCACCGGTGGCCATTTCCTCTCCTCCTGGTGTCGTTCTCCTCCTCTCTTAGTGTGTTTTAATAATAATAATAATAATAATAATAATAATAATAATAATAATTCCCTCCATTACCAGATTTGTTATTCTTTGATACCTTGGGCTGCTTTCTATCAACTGATATCTTCTTTCAGTCAATTTGCACCACAAATTTCTTTTCTCCCCGTTTCCAATCAACATCCCTTTGCTTGTTACCCAACCTGCCCACCTATCTTGATTTCCTCTGTTATGCCCCATCTCAAAAAATCGATTCTCTTCTTGTCCATACTGTTTACTGTCCACGTGTCATATGTATGCGAAGTTAAACTCGGGATACATACTTACAGAAAATAATTTCAAATGCTTCAATTTATATTCAATGTTATCTCTTTTTCAGAAACGCTTGTCGCTATTACAGAAAAATTTTTATATCCTCTCAACTAACAGCATCATCAGCTATTTTGCTACCTTAAAAGCAAATCTCTTCTACTCCTTTCTGTGTCTCATTTCCTCACCTAACTTATTAAATGATGGCACTATGCTGTTGAAGACATCTCCAAGGTGATATGTATGTTCCAACACTCTGAGTAACACAGTCTAGATCACAATATTATTTATTTTCGATAGCTGGTTTTGGCCAGTAGAGGACATCTTAAAATAAACAACAAAAAAACAAAAAAACTTGTCACAGTAAATGACGTGTGTCAATGATGACAACCTAATCTAATTGTGCCAGTATCGCCATATTTAACTTGGCTATACTCAGTTACCCATGTTTTACTTCTACTGGTGTTTATGTTTCAACTTTTCTTCATGGCACTATCCACATTCCATTCAAATGATCATCCAAGCACATTGCAGTCACTGACTGAATTACAGTGTAATTAACAAACCTTCAAGTTATCATTTTATGTTCCTGAACTTCAATTCCCTTTCAAAATTTCTCTTCGGTTTTCTTTAGCGCACACTCAATGGGCAGATTAAGTAGTGTCAGAGCCAGACTACAACTCTATCCTACTCCCATCTCCACTACTGCTTCCCTTTGATGTCATCCCACTCTTAATACCATACTACAGTCTGGTTTCTGTCCAGGTTGTAAATAACCTTATGATCCTTGTATTTTACCCCTGCTACACTCTGAATTTCAAAGATTGTAATCCTGTCAATAGCGTCACAAGCTTTTTCTTAACCTACAGATGTTACTAAACAGACGTATACTTTCCATCAACTTATCCTATAATCTTCCAAGTATGTTGTATGCTCAGTAGTGCCTCATGTGGGCTTACATTTCTCCAGCACCCAAAGTGGTCTCCTTTGAGATAAGCTTTCTCTATGAATAATTGATATTCATATTTGCCAACTACAAGTTATTAAACGGATGGTTTAGAAATATTAATGCATCTGTAGCTGCTTTCTTCAGAAACGGGTTCGTGACATTCTTTGTGAAGTCTGAGAGTATTTTGCACGTTACCTATAGTACACACATGATAAAATTGTTGAGTTGCAGACATATACTGCCGTGTTGTTTGTGTGATGTGTTTATCAAAATTCTGTGATTATTAGGTTTTAATGTACAATTGTTAACACTGACTGCGTTCTGCAACTATTCATATAATATATACATATGACCCAGCATTGGTCCATCTTACCAATGAAAAATGTCAGATTCCTTTGTAGAGGAGTGATACACATTTTGCATGTGTTTTTTGTAATTTTTTAGAACGTGTATCACACATTTTACATTTAGAAAATATTAGCTACATATGTTGCATACAACCTATGAATCTATCTCAAAATGTGAATTTATCCTTTTAAATTTTCAGTAGCTTTGTTCCCTCTTCTAAGATTGTTATTAAACATTGGTATAGCAATGGAACAATAAACATTTTATTTCCAGATTCTTTAAATTAAAAATGGCTGTTCTTAAGTTTTGGCACCAAGACTTCATCACATTTATTATATAATTAGCAATGGGAAAAACACAGGCACCTCTGTCCAGAGCAGTCAGGGAGACTGGTCGTGTGCGTGTGTGTGTGTGTTTTTGAGGTGTGCTTGCTTGTGCGAATGTTTCCTATCTGAAGAAGGTATTGGCCAAAAGCTCAATGTGTAACAGCCTCTTCCTTATACCTGTCTACAACTCTTGTCATCTTTACAGTGAGTAGCAATCTATCGTTTTCATAATATTGCAGATAAAGAAATACATGGTGCCAAAGCCTTTAATACTCATGGACTGAGAGTTGCAGTTTTCCGCTTTGCACAAATGTTTGGGAGTTGGCCTATACCCCGGAAAATGCATTAAAACAAAATAAAAATAAATAAATAAGCAAACTCAACTTCACAATTCAAACATCAGCATTAAGCTGCATAGATCGGCAGGTTTGATGACTGATCACTGATATTTAACTGTTTCATAAATATTTGACAGAACTGATTGTAATGTATGAAATGCTGCAAAAGGAGAGTGAGTAAGCAGCTCAAAATGTCACAATGTTTAATGGTTCTAGTGCTGTACCTTTCCCTTCCTTCAATCTGAGAACTACGTCACCCAGATGCTGAGGAAATTATATGTTAGAAAATGGGACACGCAGTGCAAGCAGGCAAACACGACAAAATCTTTTTTAAATAAGAGATATTTGTTAACGTCGAATGGAAATTTAAGCACTATTAAGTATTATTTGTGTGGAGTGTAGCCTTGTATGGAAGCGAAATGTGGACAATAAACAGTTCAGACACAAAAAGAACATATGCTTTTGAAATGTGTAGCTATAGAAGAATGCTTCAGATCTGATCGGCAGATTTGATAACTAATGAGAAGGTACATCAAACTGTGGAGAAAAATCTATGGCGCACATTGACTAAAAGAGGGGATACAGTCTGGGGCATCAAGAGATGGTCAATTTGGCAATGGAAGGACATGTGGAGCCTAAACATTGAAGAGAGGGGTCAAGGACTGACTATAGTAAGCAGATACAAATGGATGTAGCTTGCAGGAGTTACGTAGAGATGAAGCAGCTTGAACAGGACAGATTAATACGGAGAGATTCAGCAATTTAATCCTCAGATTGGAGATCATAACAATGACTTTTTCACTGGATAACTGAAAGAAAAAATAACATCTACTAGTGGTAATATAAAAACAGATGAAGCAAATCCATACAAATTCCATAACATACGACGAACAAGGCTTCACGTGGAGACTAATACTAAGAGCTTAGTCAACTGTTGTATTCAATTATTCCCCTTTGGGTACCCATATACCTAATCTTTCAAAACATGTCAGAAAAATTAAGCCAAGATCTGTAATTAAAGTGTAGAAGTTAATTTCACATAGCACTCTGACAGTAAGTCTACAACATACAGATAATGAGGCATTTCTGTAGAACAGATCTGAAAATGTATTTTGAGAATGAAATGTACCTATGAGGCAGCTAACTTCAATGATTAACAAATCTGAATTAATTAATTTTGATACAGCTATTAACTTCAATGATTAACAAATCTGAATTAATTAATTTTGATACAGCTATTGTAAAACAGTACTACTCTATTTCACTATTCACAAACACTGTATGTACCATCAAAAGCCAGACAGTCCTACAGCACTCAAATTGTGTCAATTGAAAATCTTTTCATATTTTCCTTAATTCAGTGATCAACTGTCAACACTTTGATTACATACCTTCTACCCGTAGCCTCACCACGACAACCTCGTGCACGTTATTATGCCTTTGTTTTTTTATCAGCACTAGCAGTACTAAGGCTACAGTCCGAATTCTTTAAAGTTGCTAAATGTTCATTAAACTTCACCGCTGGATGGCTTACCTGCCCACTAAATATAATTTATGGTGTAAATATGTTTTTGTTGACTAAGTTGCATGACAAACTGAGGACACAACCAGTTTTTTTTTTACTCGGTTTACAAACTGAAATATCATGTTATGATGACAGTAAGGTCATTATAAATTTAGACTGTAGCATTTGTCATGGCTCACAACTACATTATCACATGAGAAGAGTAGTGAGGATGCCCTTTTCCAGCAAAGAGACATTTAATGCAAATTATGTTTCACTGGATCATGAAGATCAGACCTCTTGTGTCCAGACACAACAACTTGATTACAAGAATAAATCTTAATGCTGTACAGAAAAAGTAAGTCTCTTGGAGAAATACAGCATGTCACTAAGACCAGTGATAGTTATGTAACCTATGGTATACAATATGTCAAATCTGCGTCACAGTGTTAGTAGACAAGCCACAAATGTTTCTCATCCCTTCTCTTACTATAAGTTCCTCAGATATACTAACCAATTGCGGCACTTCACTACTGTGTAAGTAATACTTACAAATTCTGGTGTACACATGGAAGGACACTACAAATGGTCACAAGTTTCTTTGACCCACGGGTAAGAGTCACAGAGATGCTGAAAAAGCTGTTGTATCTGCACACTGTTACTCATTATTAAACAGTATAGTAAAGACTTTCTCTGTGTGTGAAGCCTCTAACAGGGATACCGATGCCTTGTTACCAGAGAAAAAGAAAATCACAGTAGAATTCATACTCAGACATGGGGAATAGCATTTATAAACACTGTATTCCCCTCAGTCCACTTTGGAAATTGAAAACATGTTGGATTACTCATTAATTCTGAAAAACCAATTTCTGCCATGTTGTTAAAGGTGCAATAGGCTACTCTAACAGACATAGAATTTAAAATTTTAATTAAAATATCAGACTCTCTGTAAGGATAGTGTCAATATTGTACACAGGATATTACCAATATGTAATAGACAGTGGAGGGGGCTCCAAAATCTGCTTGACATATTTGTTGAAACAACTGAACTTAACACATAAGTACTCATTGGCGTAAGTAGCCTACTCATTGAATGACACAGATTCTTTCTTTTCCATATTTTTTGTTCCTTCATAATAACAATATTTGCAGCATTGATTCCTGTATCTGAAATACTTTCTATCCGAATAGTTCTATAACAACACTAAGACAGGCATCACCTCAGCTACAACCAGACATCCATGATACACTGAACAGGACATCAGCGCTGTATCCCAAAACCAGCTGTTGGAAGTGGCTCATTCCAACCATATGCTCGATCCCTTGTGTGAAACAATGTCCACTGCACATGTTATGGCATGCATATTGTACTAATGGTCAAGAATCAAATTTGTGAAGAAGATGCATGTTGTCCCTATACGTTCTAGCAGTTGGCACCAATATCCAATTAACTGGATAAATGTGGATAATGACACTTTCAAATTATCCACAATACATTATGTCCTTAATTTTGGTCAAGGTATGCACAATACTGGTACCTAAAACCGACTGTACTTTGGGTTTTACATAAAATCACCTCATGGACTTCACCTTACGTAACCAGTATCTGTAGATATAAGAATACCAGAACCACAAAATCAACTGTGTAGCAGGGTTTGCACACACTTCCTATGCCACTAAGGGCTGTAAAGAAAACCTACAAATAATTACCTCAAAGATAACAAGATGCATCTGTATTTTGCAGGGACTGGGAGGAGGTGGAAGGCAATGTACAGCAAAGACTGCCTGTTGCCACTTATTCCAGGCTTTGTTTCTAGTACTTAAAAGATCAAAATAGGCCTATGTGGAACAACATAAAATTTACTGGGTCAGTACATTTATTGTAGTATGTGTGTCAATGTATACAAGAGCATATTGTCAGTGTTTACATGTCGTTGTATAATGACCAGTATGCATATTCTGTCACTAGTGGCAAAACATATTCCGTGTTTATATATTGTAATGGGTCATTCAGCAAACAGAATAAGATACACTATTCTACAACTAACTTAAATTTCGAGCGTAAAATTACACGAAACAGAAATGACTATTAACTCATGTCATTTTAAGTTCTTTAAAGCTCAAATTGCCAAAATGGAGGCTCAGTACGTTCGGCTACAATTATATTAAACTAAAAAGTAACTTTTTTGTGCTAAACTAGTTATTTGCAGTGGTTATTGTTCATATTTTTAAGCATTTTTTACAGGTATTGTTGGATATCTTCCAAACGAAACTCCATGTCACAAACAAATTTCAATACACAAGCTGTGTACGATACCCTTTCTGCTTGCTATTTTCTAAATAATTAAATAGTGAAATGTTTGCTTTACGGAATGCCAATTAGTTTTCTTTTGTGAATGTTGCTATTAACTTTATCAGTGTTTTTGGGTAGGTCAGGAAGTAGCAAACTGTCATTTCAATGCGTCAGAGTGGTTATCAACTTCAATAAAAATATAATCTGGAAGATCGATGGTAATTACACTTTCTAGAAAACTTTCAAGTACGTTTGACATAGTAATCACATCCAAGTCAGGAATTCTGATAGAAAAGCGAGACGCTCCAACAGAAACAAAAACAGTAAACAAACTGACAGCTGACATACCTGATAGCACCGATTTCCTTTAACAGCTAGGAAGTATGGCAGGGTATATCAACTTACCACCGTTGTTCGTATCACTTTTTTGTTGAGACTTCACGATGGACATCACAGACATGTCTCCACTATCTTAATATAAATTCGGGCTTTGAATTTGAGCTAGGGCAACTGTTTTTATCACAGATTCTACTATTTTTTTAAAAAAAGCACTGGTACAACAACATATGACTGAAAACCACGGTCTAAAACACAAACATGCACAGTTCACTTGTGACCAACGAACATCACTAAAAAAACATCATAAAGTACTGTCTACAGTCTAAGAAAATCCTTGCAGAGAATGCAAAAATAGAAAATGTCGGCGTAACACCCAAGAACTAAAAATACGACAATGTTTGACGAAAGATATACCATTGGCTGTTTCTTGTTCAGTAAATACAATGCCAGGCGGCATATTATCTTTGGAACGTTTACAACAGTAAAGAGTACTGCAAAAATCATCAAATTATTGTAATTACCTGTATTAATATTGCTTTTAAATATTCAGAAAAAGTCAAAAAACAACTGAGATTATTTTGGCGTAATTTGTAAGTGCTCTACCTGCCGACTAAAGGATGCAACATTTGAACAAAAGACATTCATTTCCGCGCAATATTTAAATCGTCCGAGTTACAAACCCAGGGCGCAATTCTTTCTACTGTTGGAAGCATCCCGACTTTGGATAATGATTGAAAGTGTATATATTGTTCTTTGGCCTACCGGTCTAGCTTTACTGATATTATGTGATCTCTTTGTTTTTAAGTTGTTTCTGTGTTGGACATGCCATTCTGAAATTGTCGTTTTCGATTCCTGAAAATAAAATCTTTTTATTCGGTTATGGAGTTTTAGTCAGTTATTGGTGTGTATATGAGGGAGGAGCCCTATAAACTGGTGGTCACTAGAAAACAATGGAAAACAAAAACCCCAGTCAACGAACAAATACTGAAATCGAATCACGACGTCAAAGGGATTCAAATGGAAAGATTGCTTTTACAACTACGAAAAGATCTGCAGAAGCATATTAGTGACACCCAAACTCAAATTGCAACACGCTGTAACATTAAGTTATTCCCACAAACTGCGAGACTGACCACAAGTATGACGAACAATTCGCTCGCCGAAACCAGTGTAGTTCCCAGACTAAGAATGAAAGTACATATTCCAACATTTCTACGGAAGAAGCAGAACTATGGTTTGCAGTCTTAGACATAGCGTTCATGTAAAACTATGTTTCTAGCGATCATTATACTAAATCCATCCTCGCGACATAAGGATCCCCATTTGAGGAACACATTACGTGAATGAGTAAATCAGATGGTCTACGAGTGCAACAAATATTTCAGTTGGAGCGTATCGGCAATAGAGCATAGTAGGAATTCTGGCTTACCCGTAAATAAGCAATGCCTGATGCAACGCTACGTCACATTTGGCTGAAGCAACTACCATTACTAGTAAAACAGCTGGGGCGACATGTGAGAAAAGTGATGATAATACAGCAGCAGAGAAAGTCTATTTATCGATAAAGAAGGCAAAAATTTCGGTAGTTGGACTAAGTAACGACTTCAGCATGGTAGAGAATACAGTTATTGCACATGAGCAACAGCTGAACATTAACGAACAGCTCCGAAGCCCACAATGTCAGTTATTGTCATAACCAATTACTGGTACTGATGATATCCAAGTGGACACACAACAGATTGAAGAAGATAGTCACTGATTCCGTCGACAGAACCAAATACGACACAAGCGAAATAGCATCACTTAGTATGCTGGCACCACATGCGTTTTGATGATCAGGTCACGAGGTGCATGTGTCCATACACGTTCCCAGATGGCCGTTGCGTTCAGTTTAGGAGCAGCAGGCCTGACTGTTCAACAAATGCGCCTTATTGGAAATGAAGGAGCCATTGTTATTCTTGGAAGCACCGAAGATGACATAAACAAAACTAGCCAAGAAACCACACTCAGAATTGGCCAAGCGATCAGCGACGAATCGCCCTTAGCCACACAAACAGCAAACAAACACGTTTGGTTACAACATCACGCCGTTTCTATGTGATGGTTGGTCAGCATACGACGGACATAAGGCACATAAGAGGAGCAGAAAATATAGTTCCTGATTTTCTGTGGGATTGGTGCCGTCTCTTCCACGACAAATTACAATCACCTCATTGCGGTGCAAGGCACTGAAAAGCAGCTACAGGAATACTTATACTGGTAAAGCGATTCAGCTGACCTCTGCCTCAAACAAATATTGTTAATAAGTACCAAAGACCTTATTTAGTACGATGTGTCTAGACCCTCGCCCAGACCTTTTGTGCCTGGAACTATACATAAAACAATACTTGAAAGGGTTAATAACCACACCCATCCCAGCGCAAAAGCCACCATTAAGTTAATGACAGGGAAATTTTTGTGGCTCAGCGTGAAAAAAAAAATAAATAAAAACCTTCAGGTATCAAGAGTGTGTGTCGCATTCAACAGTGCAAAGTTGGCAGACACATACGTAAGCAAGTGGGAGAACTTCTAGAAACAACAGGCGTTTTCTCCCATGTACTCATAGATCTTATGATCCTGCTTCCCCCGTTAGAGGGGTATCGATATAAATTTACAGGTTTTTATAGATAAACTTGTTGGCCTCCCACTACTCCAATCAGTCACATCTCGGTGGAAACAACAGCAAGAACCTTTATAACGATGTGAATTTTCCGTTTCGACTGTCCAGTTCATGTTATTTCAGATCAAGGGCGGTAATTTCAGCTGTTGCTGTTCTTCAAACTATCCAAACCGTGTGGGTTCCAACTCAACCATACAACCAGCAATCATCCAACAAGTACTGGTATGGTAGTGTGTTGGCATAGGATCTTAAAAGTCATGTTTATGTGCCAAAAGAACAGTTATACTACCACTCCAACCTCTGGTCTTCCTGGGGCTCTGCAGAGCTTTGAAACAAGAGACTTTGGATCATCAACAACGGAAATGGTTTATGGGGAGACATTACACCTGCTGTTGGTGTTTTTTCTGGCATGACAGCTGTCAGTTGTACCAGAGCTTCAACATGTGAAGATCCATATCTCTGAGGTATACCCTTCACCAGCATCTCACCATGGAAACCAGAAAAAGTTTTCGTCCACTAGGACCTTAAAACATACTTGCATGTGACAGTTAGGACAGCTGTAGTGTTCACACATTTTAACCACCATACTCATGACCTTTCCAAGTGCTCGAACATGGTAAACACACAGTGCAAATAATGTGCAACAGCAAACCACTAATGGTATCTCTGATACATGTCAAATCAGCATATTTGCTGACAACAGACACCCTTTCATATTGAAAGAAAACCAGGGACTCCACGTGAACTGCTTCAAAGCAATCCAGAAGTTGGCCTGATTACTTAACCCCCAGTCGCCCTCACCTCAGCAAACAAGTGTGCAGGTAGTATCAGAGATACCAGCAGTTTACATTAGAGCCAGCCAATGGATGCATTATAAATACTCGCACATTCTGGTAGATTCTAGCGCGGGGAGGGGGGGGGGGCTGTGTAGGAAACACCAACTCTGGATACGTTGTTATTTTTGCAACTGACCCAACTTTGCTGATGTTATGTTTTCTCTTACATAGTTTCATGTTTTGGCTTATCACTGTGGAATTGTCATTCTCGATTCCTAAAATCAGTTTATTCGGTTATGGAGTATTAGTGAGTAATTATTCTGTAAATATTGGAAGAATTCTATATATTTTATAATAATCTTCTCTATTTGGCATGAAAATGCAAATCACAAAGATACATGCACATTAATGGAACCATAGTTCTTCACTAATAATAGCATATTCACTAACTTAATAATATTCTGCAGAAAGGCTTGAAAATTACATCAAGAGATTGATGTATTGTCTGAGAGGAAAATGACTTCTTGAGAGTTGTACATATCAATTATCACAGATCAAACAGCAACAACAGGAAACTGGTGATACCATAACGAAATATTGTGGATGCTATACATAATATTATTAATAAAAAGTCAGAAGTTCTGCAGAAAGTGAATGATGATCTTTTTACTGGCTTGCTCTGAAACGATTTTAAAGATATTACTTTTATTTTTCTAGTCTTCTTCCTTAGTTTGTTGCTGAAATCTGCTAATCCAATGCAGTGTTTTGCATTTGTGTGATGAACAATGTATGTACTTTTCTGATATGTTTGTTCCATTAACAATAATGTAGACTATTTTGCTAAGTGGCTTGTACTGATACTTACATCTTAGTCTACATTTAAATGCGTTAAATAAAGGAGATGGACACATACAGATATAAAATGTTCAAACATTCGCTTTTAAGAGCAAACTTTTGAGGCATGACTTCAAATTACTTTTCAAAAATTCATGGATCATAAGCAACTGCTTGTAACTGATGATATTGCTGAATATTTTTGTTGATTAATAATTTACAGTTTTCCATATGAAAGTAATCCCAATACTTGTGTGAAAATATTATTAACCTCCAACTAACTACAATGCTTTTATGTGCATAATTTATAAAAGAAGATATTCCAGATTATATCACTTGTAATTGTCAAAGAGTAAAGGAAACATTAAAACAAATGCAATAAGTCGATTTATCAAAGAATATTTATTCCTTCCGTGATTTTCACTAATCACCCAGTCATTAACAACAATCAACAATTTAACAAAACTGATTAAGTTCTTATAGCCGAGGTTCACAGTAATGTAGAAATTGTTAAAGGACATCACATTCCCCACTGACTGCAGAAATTATTTATTTCACAACTGCAATTTCGGCCTTAAAACCATTTTCAATTGATACTGCAAAAGATTTTATTTCAACCCATGTCAGGCTTTAAAATGGCTTAGAACTGAGCTGGTCATTTTTAATTTCTTGAGTTATTACCGAAAACTTTAGTTTTTGTTCGTATTGTATGCCACTGACTTGGCAACCTTAAATTTCTTACAGATGCAAAGTTGTCTATAATGAAATATCTCTGAAGAAAGCTGCAGAAATATTCAGTCAGATCTTTATCAGGTTTCAATGTGGTGCAAACATTAGCAGCTGGCTTTAAATGTAAAGTAATCTAAAATTATGCACTTTATAAAATGAAAAAAGTATTTTGTTATTACCACAAATCAATTATTCACAGTTTTTATCATTCAAATCACTCACATGCCTGGGTATAACAATACACACTAACAAATGGAAGGTGTTACTGAAATGGTCCTAGATAGCAAAGGCATGGACATGGAAATGACAAGGGCTCATGACACAGAAAGAAACACTTTTATGGAACTGTGACACATTTATTTTCCAGATCTTTCTCTCTTTTTTAAATGAAATTTGGTAGAATAGTAACCCTTACCAGAAATAATATCTTCATCAACAATAATGAAATCACCAGACCAATATACTGAGCTTGGTTATTACTGCTTTAATCTTAATTTGAAATAAAAGGTTTCAGCTAAAACAAGAGATAGAATTTAGAAAATCTAGCATGTTTTAGCACAAGTGGGACCTCTCAATGTTCACTATAAATTTACTTAAAACTTATGACCCCAAAAGCATTACTTCCAATTGATTTTTTTTTTTTAATTAGACAAGCTTCTGATATACCTAACAGGACATCCGTTGTTGCACAGTAAGAAAATTTAATACACATGAACCAAGTTGGTGAATGGACTGATTTCTTTTTGTAGGAGAGAAATGGCGCAATGCTGCTTGTATTCAACTATTAATGGGAGCCAGCTTAATACAGATGAGGAATCACATGACACTCTGCTTATGACAACATAGGAAAAAACGAAGATACCAGAACAGCAATCACAGCTCACCATAGATTCTGCAGAATTGTAGACAAGAAAAACTTTTACCATTGTTCTGTACAGTTGACATTAAAAGCTAACTGAAGCAGAACATAAACTCCGAATCTGACTTCTGAAGGTATTGCCACAAAACAGCCAAATAAAGGTAACAACTAATTGTTTGCCAACCTTCAAATGCATACACTACTTCAGTGGGTAATCAGCCTAACATGAAGGAAACAAATGTTAGAGCACAGCTGGGAACATTACAAGAACACATAGGTCTGAACACAGTTACATTTTCCCATGGACAGATGCAACAGTTTCAATTATTGTGGCTCAAATCCAACACATAATAGCCCAAAACCCCCTCATGACAGCGACCATGGTTGAGCAACCATATAACATACAGTGCACTCAGGAGCGACTTGGGTTGAGATCTCTCATTGAATTGTCCAAGCAATAGTCCATCCCACATCAGGGAAGTGGTCAGCACGCCCAGCCTTGTTTCCATCCACCAACTGCCGCCCCAGTGTCCTAAAAGGGAAAGAGTCGGCGCTAAGTACATGTCCCCAGTGTTCACACTGCGACTAGGGAAAACACATGTGCAGGAATGATATACACTATCTCTCATGGGAGCCAGAATCAAATCGAGCTGCAACACAGTGCAGCATGAAGACACTGACCAAAGACCACCAAACGGTAGTCCACTTACACATCTGTGGGGTATAATTAAATATTCATCTTTACATGAACTTATTTTCAGCACAGAAAATAGGTATCACAATGCATGAAGTAATGTGTGCTTTCATATGGCTCTCAGTGATATCTGTCTTTATTGGATATCTTTGGATGGAGATTGCAGCGCAGCATGCCCAGAGCTCTTGAACAAGCAGTTTATTTCCATCTTTCGGATTTAGAGGAGTGTGGGAGATCAAGTGTTGGAAACGAAGGAAGACAGATTAGTGTTGTAACATCTCCATTTGCAACAAAGTCATTAGAGATGGAGCACAAGCTTGTATTAGGGAAGGATGGTGAAGAATCTTGACTGTGACCTTTCAAAGGAATCATTGATCTCATCTCACTCGGTAATGAGTGTTGACGCATGAGAACAACGTGCTAAGAAGAGGAGGCATCGTTCATTCCAGAAGGATTGCACCATGAGAAGATGGTAGGATTGTTCAACTGGTTTCAAAGAAGAGACAGTTATCAAGAGCTGAAATCCACAGAGTGCTTATGGGCAGAGTGTCACCATGAACCATAGGGTGCAATTTTTTTGACATCCTTGCTGAGATCTAGTCGCCAGACGTTGTGTACCTCTGACAGCATACCGTAGAAATTATGTAAGGTAAGGGCCCCAATATCGTCCCTGCACCTAATTTCGTCCTCATTCCGGTTCCCGAAATAGGAAACAATGTTTAGCTACTTGCGGATGGGCGACCTCTGTCTGTTTCTTTGTTGAGAGAGAGTAATGTGTGCAGCATGTTTAGATTCCTTGTAATAGGGAATTTAATTTTTTATCCAGAGGTGAGTTAGTGCAGCAGCCAGATTAACAGCCTACAATTCCTTACGTGAGCACTGATTTGCGTTTAAATACTGTGCTGTTTTTCAGTAGTGTGTTGTAGTATCTGGAGTGTAATTACTACAGTCAAGGATTTGGCCTACACAGAGGTGATAAAAGTCTTGGGATAGTGATAGTATCGCATATGCAAGATGTAAAAGGACAGTGCATTGGCCTCTGATCCAGAGATGTTATTTGTACTCAGGCGAATGATGTGAAAAGGGTATGGCCGCACGACGGGAATTAACAGAATTTAAACTCTGAATGGTAATTGCTGCTACACGAATGGGACATTTAATTTCGGAAATCGTTAAGTAATTCAATATTTCGAGTTCCACAGTGTCAAGAGAGTGCCGAGAATACCACATTTTAGGCGTTACCTCTCTGCACGGACAACTCAGTGGCCACTGACCGTCACTGACTACAGAGAGCAGCTGCGTTTGCATAGAGTTGTCAGTGATATCAAACAAGCAATACTGCCCGAAGTAAACCCAGAAATAAGCGTATCAGTTAGGACAGGGTGGCGAAATTTGGAGTTAATGGACTACAGTAGGAGACGACCGACGCGATTGTCTTGACTAACAGCACGACATCGCCTGCAGCACTTCTCCAGGGCTCGCTACCATATCGGATGGACCACAGACGACTGGGAAAACGTGGTCTGATCAGATTTCAAGTATGGCGCAGACACCATGAAGCCATGGACCCAAGTTGTCACCAAGGCACTGTACAAAGTGGTGTGGGTTGTGTTTACATGGAATGGACTACGTAATCTAGTTCAGCTGAAAAGATCATTGACTGAAGATGGTTATGGTCGGGTGCTAGGAGACCATTTGCAGCTATCCACGGACATCACGTTCCCAAACGACGATGGAGGCCTTACGAATGACAATGCGCCAATTTACCGGGTTACAAGTGTTTGCAATTGCTCCGAAGACCATTCTGAACAGTCAGGTGAATCCCATCGAACATTTATGGTACATAATCAAGAGGTTAATTCATACACAAAATCCCACCCTGGCAACATTTTCGCAATTGTGGATGGCTTGAGAGGTAGCGTGACTCAGTATATCTGCAGGAGGCTTCCATCTACTTGTTAAGTCCATGACATATCGAGTTGCTGCACTCTGCTGTGGAAACGATATTAGGAGGTATCTAATAACTGTTGTCACCTCCATGTCAAGTTTAATGAGATTCAGTAGTAACCTAAAATTTTTTGTTGCGTTAGTGGCTACTTTATGCATGAGTCTAGAGGCTTTTTCACAGCCTTTCGAAATACAAAATTCTCCGTTAATTTGTCACATCGAATTCAGATAAAATCCTATGCATTTGATGATTACTTCCATCATCATCATCATGGTGTGACTGTCATGAAAATGACAGACAGATTCGGACTTCTTTAGGGATTGCCCATCACCCCCTGGCGTTGGTGCTGTACCAGAATGTTACTGCTATTCCTCCAGTATCTGCAATAAAATGAGGATTAAAAACTTCAGATTCTGGTTGTATCAACTCGTGGTCCATCTTGGGGTTTTATCTTCACACGACGGCAGTGCTTACAACTTGTTGGCGGCCAGCAGCTGGCCTGGCATCATTTTTCTGTGCACAGACGTCGTTGGAAGAGTTTATGGCCAGGCTGCTGGTGCAGCCAACATCTGTGCCTTGTCGAGTGTTTTGCAAGGTGAGACAACTTTTCGTGACACATGTGTTTATGAACTACTGCAGCCTTAATCTCCTCACAGCAGCGATAGCTTTCTTAGTGAGGGCTGCCACAATTTCTGCATTTTGGAGAGCGTTTATGCAGATGGAGGCAGTTTGCATTTGCATGATCGCCAGCATACTTCACACATGCCTCTGAAAGGAAACAGCAGCATGCCACGCGCTCCATCCTTTGACATATGAGGTACTGTAGCATGCATTTCGAATGCTTGAAAGGCTCTACAGTGACTGTGATGTTGGACATCCTATTGAAGCAGCCTCCTATTCTTTGGGTTGTCGACTGTGATGACCAGGAGGGGTGGCGATTCCTTCTGAGTCTTGGGGAAGGGGGGATGGGGGAACTTTATGCATATCATGTTGTGGACTCCAAAGCTGAGGACCTCCACCTCTTCTTTAAGAAAGCTAGGATCTGCCAGTTGTGGGAGAACGTGAACACCACCCTTATGAGTCATTCTGGAAGAGCAGTATGCATGTAGAAGTGCAGTGAGACCACTACTGCTTCGTTCGCCACCTCCTGGAAATCTTTGCTGTCAGCAAGTTTCTCTCCCACCAGGATGCCTCCTTCAATTATCATAATGTAATCAGCTGTTGTCCACCAATTGAAGTGCTGCAGGGAACCACAGTGCTCATCCTTCACCTCGAAGCCAATGCGAGGTGACTGTGGCATTGACCACCAAGCTGTAGATGCTGCGTGGGAGCTGGCTACTTCTGCATCAGTTTGCTGTGTGGTTTGCAGCTGGCTAGGGCTGCCTTATTCTTGGACAGCAGGTGTGGTGTTCTGTTGTCTGGACTGAGGAAGGTCTTCCATCTTCACCCACATCAGATCTTGGTACCAGTTCATGGTCACTGTTGTTGGTGCAATGGGTGTCATTTCTGGTTGTGCCGTGTTTTTTAATGTGACATACATCCAGTTGATGCACACAGTGCTAGTACCTGCAATGGAGCGCTTTCTGCCGCTAGTTGTCTTTCCTTTTTCGGCGATCTCTTGGTGATCTCTGTCTGCACCACAGTCCATTATCGGTTGCACTGTTCACCATCAAGATGCCACAGCACTCTGGTTACATCTTGTCTCTTCAGCTCTTCCTTCGACAGTGTTCTCTGTAGTAGTTCAGAGGCGGCACATCGTCATCATCAGGCTCGTCCACCTTGAAGTCACAGTTAGGAGCTGACTCATCATAAGAGGAGGGTCAGATGGGGCTCTCAGCGAAGTGAAATCTGCCGACCAGCGAGCTGCCATTCCGTTCTCAGCAGCAGTCTACTCTGCGGCGGGCGAGATGAGGCTGTCGACAGAGCAACCTATACCAAATAACGATCCGCCACATCCGTCGCTTTATTCAGTGCTACCTTAAACTCAGGGCATGCTCACATCTCTGCACTGCGCCAGAGCGACGACTGCAAAGCGTGTGTGTGTTGTGAAACTCTCTCTCTCTCCCTGCTCTGCTGATGGCAACCTCCCTAGAGATTGTCTATGTTCTGGAGTTTGTTATCCTTGGACATTTACTCCACTGGTACTGGATTGAAATTGCTTTCTGCGACTATTGGAGGGCATTGGACTAGTCTGAGCAGACAGGATTGAATTATTGGGAGTTACAGTAGATTAGCGAACTTATGAGGAAGGTGTCTTCTTCCTCTGTTTGATTCTCGGCGTTACATCGATGATATGACGCCAGTCGCGTTCTTCAAAAAACCGGTTGCCTGTTTATCGGGCACAGGTCCTTCTTGGGGATGATGGCAGTAAACATGGCGACTTCCCAGCCGAATACGTACGGCTTATGGTGAAGGGAAGGTTTAGGGATATTAGATGGGGTATAATAATAGGGATAGGTGTTAAATGCGAATGTTTTATCATGTATTGCTTGTGCAATCACCTGCAGCATTTGCTGCACGGTTTCCTTGTCCGGTAGCGGCCGTGGCTCAGATGGAGGCAGCAATGCCTCTGATCCATCCTCTTCGTCAGTGCATGCCAGTTGTTGCGTCTCTTCCAGTAGAGTGTCGTGCGCCTTATGGTCATCAAATTCACTTGAATTCGTGGCAGCAGGCGGCCCCATTCCGTGACGTCTTCCGAGAGTTCCAGCAACTCCGCAGGGGCTGGAGGATCTTCTGTCTGCACCGCTGCATCCACTGGCGTCGTTTTGGCAGCGCGCATCTCATCGCGTAGTTCAGCGAGTAGGCGATGTACTTCTTCCACCTCAGCTATCAGAGCTGCCCTCTCTTCAGCAAAGGCAGTTTTGAGAGTGGCAGTTGCTACGTCGGTGGCTTTCGGCAACTTTTCGCAGAGGCCACCACAGTCTTCTTCTCTTGGCGACACAGCCCGCTTCCATTACTTGAAAAGGGGGCGGGGCAGCGCCTTATCTTCATGGGCCACCTCTTCTCATGTGGTGGCCCTCTTCTGCTGCATCCAGGTCTTCACGTAGTTGCACTTACGCGAGTTAGCAGCGTGCATTCCGCTGCAGTTTGCGCGAGTAGCAGCCACTCCTCTCGGTCTGTTACAGTGCTTGCGCGCACTTCAGGAACGCAACTGTATTCTTGCAAGTCTTGGCAAGGTGCCCCATCTTTTGGCACTGGTAGCACTGTTCCTTGTGCTTCCTCGTCCTGTTCTTGTTGCAGCGGCCGTCCACAGCTAACTTGAACAGGTGGTTGGCAAAGGCAGCAATCTTGCTTCTTCCACCCTTTTCGCGCCCTGACATGGCGAGCGAGACAAGCGACAGCAACGGTGCGACCTGCAGCGAGTCGAGCAGCGTGGCTGACGCTTTTATGCCCAGGGGCATCACCCCCTGTAAAAGTGGGTGCTGCCAGAGGTCGACATCTAATTGGCTGGATGATGCCACAGAGCCGACGCATGCTGTGATGGCACATACTGCGCCCTTACATTATGTTTGTGCTTGCCATCCAACATTGCTTGCTGCGCCACCAGTTACATCAGACGGTAAACGGTAAACTAGGAGAAGCTTTACTTGGCTCTGAGCACTATGGGACTTAACTTCTGAGGTCATCAGTTCCCTAGAACTTAGAACTACTTAAACCTAACTAAGCTAAGGACATCACACACATCCATGCCCGAGGCAGGATTCTAACCTGCGACCGTAGCGGTCGCGCTGTTCCAGACTCTAGCGCCTAGAATCGCTCTGCCACTGCGGCCGGAAGAAGCTTTACTCTGCGCTGTTTCTTTATTAAGTACACACTCCCACGCATTGATAATTGCATAGCGAAAGTCTCTATTAAACTCATGTACACAGAATCTAATTTCAGCTACTTCCCTGATCATAGTCCCAATAGTTCGGTGCAAGAGTAAAAATCCTCATTTAATCATAGAATATAGGCTTTCACGGCCAGTATTTGCGATATTGTTGATATCTTATTTTGCAGATGTAAAGCCGCAGTCCAAGGTATAATTCTCTGTCTAACGTTTCGTCTTCCATTGCTGGCGACTTCATCGGAGGCTATAACGACTCAGAAAGCTGTTTATTCAAACCTAATCGTGTGTTAACAGGCTATATTCAGCCAATGTTGATTTTTTGGAATTCATATATTTAAGTTATGTTGATGCTCAACACAGTGACCGGTAACAGTCTGTATAGACTGGCTCACTTAACTTCTGCCACATTCGCGAGGAATGCTAAAAATCCACGGCACTCTTGGGCTGAAATTATCTTTAATTGGTCGCAACATTCCTTTCTTTTTCCTGGGTGGCTGGAAGAATGCTTTGATTTGTTGCTTGTTTACAACTCTGTCTACCTTAAAGGTAAGTACACACTTATATACAAAATCGAGCGATTGTCTACAGACATTGTAGAAGAACTGCCTATAGGCATGTAGCTAGACAATGTATATAGACAGTCTAGATACTTTGTCTCGTGTACGCACTTGCATGCCTTTTTCCTCGATATTTGGTTAGTATGGCTGACCTCATTGGAATCGCAGCTTGTGCAGTGACAATAATGAATACTGAAAAAAATTAAAGAGGAGACGTTGGTTGTAACGTGAACTGTTCGTGGAAGGGTCTCCTTTTGGTTGTAATTTACTTTCGACTTTGAAAGTAGAAAACAGCATTTTTGTTGTTGTTTGTCAAATCACGCACTGATACTTTAATATTTTTCGGCTAGCTCTTCGACGAACAACTTTTTCTTGTAGCGATTTTTATATTCGGACTTGCCAGTTTTCCACAAACTTGATGCCGCGTGAATATCTTCCGTCAGCTGCAACAGTTCTTCCGTTTCCCACGTCTTGGTAATGACGTTTGACAATAAGAAGAAGAAAAATGATAGAAAACCAGACGAAGCTTTCTCCACACCGCAAAGACAGTAACTGGAGGCCATGTCTCCAACATCTCCATGCGACGAAATATCACGCAACGTTGTGTAAGAATTGTCTCATGTCTCCCATTTCAAACAGGAATCAGAAGTTGTGCGATTTTGTAGCAAAAGCGTATCTATAAACAAGAAGTTTCTCCCAGTTGCCTATATACAAAATCGCTCGATTGTGTGTAGACACGGCCCAGATACAAAAATCGCTCTACTTTGTACTCTAAGAGTTGTTGCAGAAAGGAAGCCGCACTTGATGTTGGTCCTCCTGACTTGGTAGAGCGGCACCACGTCTTGACGTTCTCATGAGCTGCTAAAATGACAGCAGTACTTTGGCACTCGGCCGAAATCGGTCTATTTTGTCATGACAGTCTGATCTGTAATGAGACTAATATTTACTTTCGGGCCATATTAAATCGGTCGATTTCAGCCGAACGCCAGTTGTATCGTGCAAATATTAGTTGCTCATGGTTTCCTCGACAGCGTTGACCTACTATAATGGACAGAATAGCCGTTCCTTCTGAATATCATCTTTAGATGAATAATCTCGGAGCCGATATGCTCCTTGTCTGAAATAGCCCTGTTTCTGTGTATTAAGGTGTTCGGAATAGCTCTTATCTGAGCTGGATGATGAAAGCTATGTCTGTTGAGGTGTAGGTTCGTATGCTTCGGCTTTCGATACACAGAATGGCCGAGTCGTTCATCTGCTTTCCCTTGGACCGACGTATGTAAGAAACACATTTTCCTGTTCATCTCTGTCTCTGTCTCTGTTCATATGGTTTGCTGTGGAAAAGAGGCCTACTGAAAGAGGTTGAGAAATATTCATCAGCACCAACCAGCGTCCTCCAGTGCTTGAAGGGTACTTCTCATGGTAGCGTCCCTTCATAAACAAAAAAAACAAAAAAAACCTCAATACTTTATAGAAGAGGGGGAACATGGGATTTGGTTATTGTGACTGTACTTATATTTATAGCAGATACTTTAAAATGACTGAATGATACTTGTCTTGTTGGAGCGAGACCGAATAGTTTCTGCTTGAATTGGTTATACGAGTTACATCGTTATACAAAGTGTTCCATTTGTCTTACTTACTACTTTTTTTAATTTTAACTCTCAAAAAATATATTAAGTTCAACGCCATTTATAGTAAAATAGTGTCATTCCTTATTTAAGAAGCAATGATTAATAACGTCGTTTCTTACTCTGATCTCAGATGCTACGCTCATTTCAGAAGTTTACTGTCACATGAAAATCGTATGCTATGTCCAACTCCCTACCAGACAAACACAGTGTTATGATTGCTTTGCGTCTTCGTAAACAGGCTGCGAAACATCGTCGTGTGGAAAGTTTTTATACTTTGCGTTGATCATCAGAGCAGAAAATGTTTCACCTACTTGCCGAAGGTTGGCCAGAGAATCTCATGTGTGCTACTGCCTTTAGAGACTCGCACCCTATAATATTGCCGCAAAAGTTTGAATTTTAGGAAGTTTCATTTTCCCGTAAGTCGAAATATATGGTTAAATGTGGTGTTAGTTTCGTGATCTTTGTGCATATGCGGTGCCTCGAGTCCTCTTGGGAGAGTTCTGTGTTTATTAATTTTCTGAAATACTAAGTGGAGAAAGTTGTTATTGTAATACATAAATATATCAACAAAACTGCAAGGCATATAAGAAGAACCTATTATTTCGTAGCCAAGAGTATTTTGCGGTTTAATTATATTGTTATTGCAAATAATCAACAACAAAAGAAATGTAAGCGTCTTCAAAAATTTTATGAGTATGCAGATGTGTGGTGAAACGTAAACATTTCTTTGTGTCAACGAAGTGCTCATCGAAATCAGCATTATGTAAGTACAGCAAAACAATTCTTACAAATTTATGGTTAGTAAAAAACGATCACATCAGACGTGACTTAAAAGCCGCCACATGCCAGTATAAGTCTGTATAGATAAATTTGCCTAGCGCTTGTCAATTTCCCAGTTTACATTCCTCATGGTTTACCTTTGCTGCCCAGTAAAATAATTTAAAAACAATATGTCAAGTTTTGTTTATTTACATGCCAAACATGTTTAACACATGGAGAAACAGTATTTTTTTTTTTTAGAATGTTATGTGCGATCATTGGATCTATTTTGTAGTCGATTGGAGTGGCCTGACATTTAATACTGTTAGTACTCGAGTTAAGACCAGTGCAAGACAAAAGATTTTCGACTTACTCATAAGTCGTTGATTCTACACGACATTGTTTGCATCGTTTGTTTGGAGAGGTGGGTTTCCAATGTCGCAGGTGGGGCAGTTGCACTACATTTTTCGACAATCAAAAGCTGACCTAAATATATAAATTAAAAATTGACTGATGATCATAAGGAAACCTTGTCATGGGTGGACACTGAATCGACTAAATGAATGATCACCAGCATTTTATGAGAACTCCGATAATTATGCCCTTATATTTTTTTAAAAACATTGAATTCACAGTATTAAAACAGTTCTCCTCATGATGAAATATCAATAAATCTAACATCATTAATATTTACTTTAAAAAATTGTAGTTGAAAACTGTCACGGGTAGGGCATGTGTGAAGTAGAATCTGTTTTTACTAGTGAACATTAATTTCATTATACTAATTTATAGGTAAATCAGTAATGAACATATTTAGACCTCAAGCCAGCTGCTGTGGCCGAGCGATTCTAGGCGCTTCAGTCTGGAACCACGCGACCGCTACGGTCACAGGTTCAAATCCTGCCTCGGGCCGTGATGTGTGTGATGTCCTTAGGTTAGTTAGGTTTAAGTAGTTTTAAGTTCTAGGGGACTGATGACCTCAGATGTTAAGTCCCATAGTGCTCAGAGCCATTTAGACCTCACTTTCTATGTGAATAACCTTGTGAGGAAGTTTTGTTACATTGTAAATAACTTACAGTGCAGTGTTACTGTAAGTACTGTGTACCTAAAGATTTTAAGTTAAAAAAAGCACACAAAAAACTCTGCAGATTACTACTTGTCCACTGCCAAAATGTCTAAAGTTTCCAGAACATTCATAAGATAAGGTACATTCCTGACATGTTTGATGTCTGGCTTTGGGAGAATAGCAAGAAGTTTTCCAACTTTATGTAGTATACATCGTCTTCATCAACTTCGAACACTTTTGCTGAGTCTGCTATAGATCTCATACACATGAAGAACAGTCTGTGAAATTGCAGCAGGCCTGTAGTTTGCTGAAATCCTTCTTGCAGTTTGAAACTCCAACAAAATAAATTTTCCTGGCACGAACTTATCAACAGCTGGTAATGACTCCGTACCTTCTTCGAAATTATTTGTCTTTAGGCCTTTGAAATACGCTTGTTCATCAATGAATACCCAGTGTACATCTTTCATCTATACAGATTCTAAATCTGTATAGATGAAAGAATGTACACTGGGTATTCGCTGAAAAACTTGATTTCAATTGTGTCATTCATATAATGTTTTTGCAAGATAATTATTTTCCCAGTTGCTAGATCTGCAAAAGAGTTGACATCCTTTACACAAGGTAACTGCCTGCTGATTTTATTACTTGTGAAAAAGTTAACAAGATGAAGTTTTCATGTCTTTTAAGAAAATGTTCTCTTTACCTTCTTAGTCAGGGTTTCCCATACAAACTTTTTATGAATGCTGACGATTTTATTAGGGAATGGAAGAAAGCACCTTTTTATGGGAGAAACAGCTTTGCTGAGGGTCTGAAGACATTTATGTGATTTTTATCTGGGAAGCAGGTTATCTTCAGTCAGTACAAATTTTGGTTTAATCCTTTACTTTCTTTTTAGGTCAGCTTTCTTCCTATGGTGATCAATTTAAAAAAAATTCACAGGAGGATGTCTTTATCTTCATATTTTCCTATCTTTTTCTATCGTTTTCTTTTTGTATATGGGTACTGCATTTGCTGGCAGCTTTGTGCAACTTTTCTCGAAGTTGTCTCTTATGCTTTGTGAACATTTTTTTCCCCACTTTCTGTATAAATAAGAAGTTGATATAAAGTCGTAGATAGGCACAACGAAACGACTTTCACAAATAAACCTTTTGACCCGTAACGCCTTCGTAAAAAAAAAAAAAAAAAAAAGACACACACACACACACACACACACACACACACAGATGGCTGCAGTCTCAGCCAACTGAAGCCTGAGTGTAGCTTCAGTTGCCTGAGACTGCAGTCACGTGTGTGAGAGTTGTGTGTGTGTGTGTGTGTGTGTGTGTGTGTGTGTGTGTGTGGGGGGGTGGGGGGGGGGGGGGGGGGGGGGGAGGTCTGTTTTTGATGAAGGCCTTACTGGCCGAAAGTTTTATTTGTGACAGTCTTTTTGTTGTGCCTATCTGTGACTCAGCATCTCCGCTATATGGTGAGTGGAAACTTTCCTTTTCATAATATTGTTACAGTCCATCCTGGATTTTCCACTGTTTGATACGTTGATATTAGTGTGAACTTTTAAGGCACATTTATTCCAATCAGCATAACTTAAAAATGACAAGAAGTTTTAAATGGTTTAGATTTCAGTCACAACCCAAAAAAGTTACGGGTGGGACAGAATTAATTTCAACATTTATATATGTGGCCATTTAAATATTAAACACTGCTTTAGGTGTATTTATCAGGTTTTCTTATTCTTAATTTAAAATCAACAAAATTGCTGTAATTGCTGAGTTACAGAGTAAACTTTTTCATGTTTTTTGTCACAGGTGGGACACTAAGTACAGAGGTGTTTTTGTAAATAAATTGCATGCTTAATATCTTACCTTTCATTAAAAAATAATATTCTGCTCTTGAAACTTAATAATTGAGACTGGTACGATGGCTGCCAATATAAAAAGAAAACTTTTTGCCCTCCATCCTCATCTACAGAAGTGCTGACATCATTCAATTGCATTTACTGAAATAATTTTGTAACTTTGATAATTTTTTCAGGATTCCATAATTTAACTAACATAGGCTCAGAAAACTATGACATAAATTTAACTGAAAATAAAATTTAAAAAAGTGTCAGGCTCATTTTCACATGAAATCGCCCTGAAGCAACAACAAAATCTTCTTAAATAATCTCTAAACAATAGATTATTTGATACAAAAGTTTTCAAAGTATTGTACTGTGTCATAACATAAAAAAAAGAAACCGACGTTTTGGACACTGTTGCAATAGCCGTCTTCTGTAAATGTGCCTGAAATGTTGGTTAGCATAGGGGGTTTTTACATAATGGCATGGCATGGTACCCAGAAAACTTTTATATCAACTGACTATGGCTGTGGAAGCCTAAGCAATTGTAGTGAATTATTTGTTAGTCAGATCATATGTACGAGCATATGTTTTTGTAATTTAGAGGAGGCTCCTTCATAAACACTGTGTATGCTGTCGACATTGTTTCCTGTGTTGCATTTGACTTTAAATTGGTTGTATTAAAATGATAGTGAACACACATACAACACATATAGGAAGAACAGTATGGATATTCCATACCTCGACAGTGGTGAAAAAGGACATTAATTGGGTATGAAGTTACTAAAAAGTCTGCATAATAGTGCAAATGACACTAACTGTCCAAAGAAGCTTGGGCTATCTGGTGAAAAAGGAATTATTTGGTTCTAAAGAGTATCTGTTAAACTGCATTTGTATATACCATTGTTTACAGTCAAACAAAGGAAGTGTGTGTGTGTGTGTGTGTGTTTTACTGACAAAGGCTGTGGCTGAAATCTATATGTGAGTGTCTTCTAATTGTGTCTGTCTGTGACTTGATGTGTATTCTTTATGATCAGTAATGCTAGAGAGTGTAATCAGAATAGTCGCTCCTTAGGAAACAAGTGATAACGAATGTTTTCTGTTTTTGACTACATTTACTGTGCACAGAGTACTCGTGCAGGATTAAAAATAAAAATTCACTTAAATTCAAATATGATACCATTTGGATGCATATGCTTACGTGTGTTAAAATATATACATATTTTACGCAGAGACATACAAAAGCTTCTTTTCATAATAGAAGTTTTGCATAGGTGATACTTTTGTACTAGGTAATACCCTATAACAAGCAAAGGTTTGTGTAACTGTCTAGTGTTAGTGCCACATGCCTATCTCCAGTATTTTGGTTAGGAGTAAAATTAAAAATGATAGCACTGAAGTGTCACATGCACAAACAGTACTTGAATGGAAGTGAGTATGTAGGCCAGAATGGAAAAATACAAAGAATTGTGGTTACAGTTTCCATACTCTTTGAATGATTTTTCACTTCAAGTGTTTTCATTGTCCCTTTTATTTATTTAATGCCCAGTATTCTGATAGGTTTGATAATGCCTGCCACAAGTTCCTCTCTTGTGCGAAGCTCTTCATTTCAGAGTAGCACTTGCACCAAACATCCTCAATTGTTAGTTTGGTGTATTCCATTCTCCTCCCCTTCTGTTTTTGCCCTCTACAACTCTCTCTAACACCATGGATATTGCCTGATGTCTTAACCAATATCCTATCATCCTTTCACTTGTTCTTGTCAGTGTTCTCAGTTCTTTGTTTGCCATTCTACAGTGAACCGCCTCATTCCTTACCAAATCAGCCTAATTTTCAACATCCTTCTATAACCTTACACCTCAAATGCTTCGATTCTCTTCTCTTAGAGTTTTCCCAGTTTGATTCAGTACCATACAATGCTGTGCCCCAAATGTTCATTCTTAAAATTTTCTTCCTCAAAGTAAGCGCATTCTTTGATAGTAAAAAAACTTATTTTGACCAGAAATACCCTCTTTGCTTATGCTAGTCTGCTCTTTGTCTGCTATGTCTTATTTTACTTCCGAGGTAGCAGAACTCCTTCACTTTGTCTGTTTTGTGGTCACCAGTTTTTAATAAGTTTTTCACTAATCTCATTTGTGATATTCCTCATTACTTTCATCAATCATTGGTTTGCTCTTAATCCAAATTCTGCACTCAGTCAGCCTGTTCATTCAATTCAGCAGACACTGCAGTCCTTTTTATTTATCACTGAGGATGGCAGTGCCATCAGTGAACCTTGTTGTTGATGCCCTGCACTCTAAATTTTAATCTCAATCTTTAAAATTCCTTTTATTGCTGTCATTACTTCTACAATGTATAAACTGTGCAGTAAGGACTGAAGACCACATCCCTGTCGTGCAGCCTCCTAATCCAAGCACATTGTTTTGGCCTTCCATTCTTATCGTTTCCTCTTGGTTTGTATACATATTGTATATTACTCAAACTTTTCTATAGCTTACTCCTGTTTTTCACAAAATTTCAAACATGTTGCAAAATTTTACATTGTTGAGCACTTTTTCTTGGTGAACAAATCCTATGAATGTCCCCCAAGGGGTCTCACCACTCTTTGAGTTCGTGGTTGACTACCATTGGTCCTCAGCCTTTGCAGCATCTTTTCTCTTCAATGCTGCATTTCTATCCTCCTGCTGTTCTTTTTGTCCTCCCTTGGAGAACAAGTCTGGGATATTTTTGGGAATGTGTTCTGTATTTTCAGTAGCTTGACATCAGAACAGTCCCTCCACTGTTTTTTCTTTTTTTCTTCATTCTCCATCTCCTGTCCTTCCTCTGCTTTGGCATTTGCGGTTCCTCTTTGTTTCTTCTTCCTCCCTGTGTGCTTCTAAAGGCCGGCCCATACTTCGGCTGCATAACAGGTGACTGGGTAATGTGTAATTCCCAGCCGTATGTCATCCGGTAGGGTTCGCATGTACCCCCTGGTTCAGGCCAGGCACAGGAAGGGGTGATTGCCAGAGCTATTAACTTCCCAAATTCCCAGTTGGTATCTCTGTCAGAAGTTTGGGAGGTGTAACCTGAGGTGTGAACAATCACATAAAGTGGCTCTGAGGTGGGCCCCCAGTTTGAAGGAGCAAGCCATTGGAGACTCTGGCAATCATGGGGGATTTTTTCACAATGAGTCAGTCACCATCTCAGTCTGTGTGTGCTTAACGTAAGTGGAATGAGGCTAAAGTTTCCAAGATTCTCCCATCTGCACCTCGGTTCCTCATGATATCACTTACTGAAGGAGTTTAATCCATTTATTACTGAAAAAGATGTTGATGCAGTTGCCAGCCCTGTGAAATCCTGCTCTCATTTATGCAATGGCACTTTGCTTTTGGAGACTAATTGTGATTCTCAAGCACACCTGCTTCCGACTTTGTTACTCCACGGCTATCCTGTTCATGCCGAGGCCCATTGAATGCTGAATTCTTCGCAGGTTGTTATTTACACTAGGGTGCTCAATGGTCTGACCGAGGGAAAAATCCAACTTCTCTCTGATGAGGGTGTTACTGCAGTCCATTGAGTCATGAAAAAGGTTGATGCATCCTTAGTGCCTATATGCACTCTTTTTCTTGTGTTTGATAGACTAGTGCTCGCAACAATAACCAAAGCAGGCTATGAAGTCATCACAGTCTGACTGTACATTCTGAACCCAATGCTCTGCTGCCAGTTTCAATGTTATAACCACACTCAAATGTCCTGTCGACACCCGACCAAATGTGTTACTTGCGGTAGGGATGCTGTTGAGGGCAATTGCCTGCCTCCCCCTTCCCGTTGTATCAATTGCGACGGAGACCATGCAGTCTCATTGAAAGATTGTCCCGTGTATTTTGATGAGTGGGCTGTCCAGGAGATCTGGGTGAAGGAAGAAATGCTTTACCCTGTCTCTTGAAAGTTGCTGGCTAGTTGAAAGCCCTGCGTTTTACCATCTTGCTCTTATAGTACCGTTCTTGCTACACCTCACTCCACGAAGGACAAGGCCACACAGACTCGCAACCTTGGATTCAGCACAGCAGTTCTAAAATCGTCCAGTGTTACAATAACATCCCTGCCTCCTACTCCAGCTGTGCAACAAACCCCCAAGTTGTCACCTCTGGCATCAAAATCACCAGCTACACAACTGGCAGGCTGGGAAGGACAGAAGGAATACTCCCATGAAGACTTTTTACATCCCTCCAGCCAACAAACATCCGAGTCTTCATCACCAACCATAAAGCCTCCAAGAAATCAAACAAAGGCGAACGGTCTTCTCCTTCGTTGACTTGGAGATCCTCTTCAACTGCATTTCTTTCCAATCTGCTTCAACCTTCCACCCAAGGATGGCTTTCCATCTCATGAGAGTGTCGTGCTGCTCATCCGGAATGATGATTATGGACAGATTGTCTCACTGAACATCCAGCTGCAAGCTGTCACTCTTCACATTTTCCTTCCTCATTTCACCTTTCCTCTTTGTACCTTCTACATCCCTCCATCATTTGGTGTCATTAGGGCAGACTTCCTCCAGCTTATTGGCCAACTCCCTCAGACCTTTTTGGTACTCGGTGACTTTAATGCACACCATCCCTTGTGGGGTTCTTCCAGAACTTGTCCAAGAGGTGGCCTCTTAGCTGACCTCAATCAACTCTACCTCATCTGCCTAACTCTGGAGCACGCACATTTCTTTCAGACTTGATGCATGCAATGTATCTATATTTGTCCGTCCAAGTTCTGCGATTGCTATTTTTAGAAATGTCCTTTTCTCTTCAACTGAACTCTCTTCTGTGTTATTCATTATCACAGTATCTACATCTTTAGAAAACTTGAAATCATCTCACCGTTCCTCAGTACTTTATTATCCCACTTCTTTTCACATTTATTCTGGATGATCCACTTAAATTTCAGTCTACTCTTTCTTATTGCTGAATTGTGGCACAAGTCTGTATCTGCTCGTGGGTAAGCATTTCAACCCAATATCTGATTTTGGAATTTCTGTCGGACCATAATGTAATACAGCAGGAATCATCCTGTGTCTCCAGGACCTTTCCAAGTGTACCGTGTCCCCGTGTGATTTTTGAACAGTGTATTTGCTATTGTGAGCTTATATTTATTGCATAACATAATTGATCTCTGTCCCCCCCCCCCCCCCTCCCCTCCCAGCGGGCTCCACAGTTCTTTCTTGAGTTCATGCATGGTGCCCATAGAGTCTCGAGCTATTGCAGCCATTTCTTCCTACACGGGCTATGTGTCCTTCCCTGTGCTCCTCCCTCCCCATCCTCGTTCCTTTCCTGCTGCCCTCGCCTCCCCCTCTCTAGGTGTTCTTACTTGTATCGACCTGGCTATCCACCTGGTTTCCTGTATTTCTTGCAGTTTTGTTTCCGTTGCCTTTTCTCTTTCTTTCTTTTTGGTCACGCTTTGGGGTTTGACCTACACTTCTAAATTTTCTGTCTTTAGTGTGAGTCATTTTGGGAAGAACCCCCTCCCTAGTGTCTGTGCCATGGCTTCCTCTCCTCCCATTCCTTGCCAGTGCACGTGGTGGGGTTGTAATGTACCCATCTGGCTTAGCCCTCTGCCAAAAGAGGGATCACATTTCTGATACCAGAGCTGTTGGCTCCCCATGTATGCCCAGGAATGGTTGCAGGTCATTCTGGAGCATCGGAACTCTCAGCAATGAACGCAGTGCCAGACAGCCCTTGCTGTGGCCAGGTGGTGCTCAAGGGAAAAGCTCCTGATTGGAATGGGTGGTATCAGGGTGAATGCTTTGTGCGTGAAGCATATCAAACTCTAACAGTCTGGCTATCCTCCTACGGACATCTCTTCGAGTGGTAACGGATCCTTGAATGCTGCTTTTTATGACCCTGAAGTATTCCCTTCCCTTTCCTTGCTACACCTTGGGAGGATGGCCAGGCTCACTGGCTTGAAGTGAAACACTTTCCCTGCTAGCTGGACTATACTAGGATGGATGGGGACATATTCACCGCCACAAAGCCGCTATTTTTTGTGGAAAATTTCCAAGACAAGTGTGGCGAAGTGGAGTCTCTCAGTAAGATGTGGTTGGGTTCCATGCTGATCAAATCTTCTTCTGCCACCCAATCTGCAACTCTTTGTGCTTGTGATCATCTTGGTAATGTCCTGGTGTCTGTCACATGTTACCAGTCTTTGAATATGGTCCAGGGAGTCATTTTTTGTGGGGACTTCATCCTTCAAACTGATGAGGAACTCCGGGATACGTGCACTGATACCGTCGCCTTTATTCTGGCTTTTGAGGAAGATAACACTCCCAGAGGAGGTCAAGGTTGTGTGTTATTGGTGTGATGTGAAGCTGTACATCCCGCCACCCATGAGGTGTTTTCTGTGCTTGTGTTTCAAGCACATGTCTTCCTGATGTATGGCAAACCCTCTAGGTTGTGACTGTGGACACCCACTCCATGATTGGCACCCCTGTGTTCTGCCACCTGTGTGTGTAATTTGTCAAAACCGTCACTCTTCATGCTCACCAGATTGCCTGGCTTACAAGAAGGAAATGAAGCTACAAGAGTATAAATCCCTAGATCATCTATCTTACACTGGGGCTTTTCAAAAATATGACTGACTCCACCCTGTGTTGATGACATTTACTTTCGCCTCAGTTACATGCTTTACTGTCCCCATCTCCTGTCTCCTCCCTTGCGGTTCCTGCACTCTACCTTCCAGTTATCTCTCCCCTCCCCAACCAAAGACGTGGCCCCCTGTTTTGGTGCCCACTGCTGATGAGACCCCTCTCCCCAGCATATCTCAGGTCAGAGTCCTGCTAACACGATGCAGTCTGTGCGCACTCTTGGTTCTGGATATTGCAGAAGCTAAGTTCCAGGATAACCCCCCCTCCCCTCCCAGTCCCCCCAGATATGCCATCTGCCCCCTTGCAACCTGAGTCAAAAATCTTATTTATGGATATCACCCCGTTGTTGTTGGTGACGGATGGTGACCCAATGGCATCATTGGCTCCAGCACATTTGCGTCCCATTTAGGTACCTGCTCCATGATTGTTCACTGGAACTGTAATGGATACTATCGTCACATCTCAGATTTGCAATCTCTTATTGCCTCTTACTTGACAACTTCTTTTAGTCTCCAAGAATCTCATTTTACTGATGGTCACTCACCGACCCTTCGTGAGTTCCATGCTTTCTGTCAGAAACGTTTTGGCCATTTGAGGGCTTTTGATAGCATCTGAACTTTGGCCTGTACAGATATTTTTCACGCGTGGGTACCGGGTCGTATCACATTGGAAGCGTTTGCCATTCAGGTCCACTTGGACTCTGTCGTCACAGTTTGTAATCTCTATCTTCCTCCTGACAGGCCAACTACATCTGCTGCTCTCCTTCTGCGGCTCCTCCCCCCCTTCCTCCTCCTTCTGGATTTTAATACCCATCACCCTTTGGGAGGCAGTGCTTCTTCAACTAGTCGGGGGCTCCTCATTGACCAATTTTTTGTGGACCATGACCTGTGACGTCTTAATGATGGTTTCGCTACTCATTTTAGTGCTGCATATGGAACTTTCTCTGCCTTTGATTTTTCACTTTCTTGCCCTCTCCTTCCTCCTTCCTTACACAGGTTGCCACACAGTGACCTCTGTGACAATGAGCACTTCCCGTTGATTCTGTCGTACCCTTCCCACCTCCCGATGACCAGATTTTCCTGCCAGGCTTTCCATTGTGCTGATTGGCCTCTCTATATCTTCTTTGTCAGGTTGTATTTATGAAGTCATTCGTGACATGTCTGAAAAGATAATTCGTGCTGCTGGCATTGCTGTTCCTTGCTTGACGGGCCCTGTTCCCCGTCGGCCAGCTCTTTGGTGGAGCACGGCCATTGATCCTCTATCTGTGACCATTGTCATGCCTTGCAACATCTTAAGTGGCTCTCATCCTCTGCTGGTCTTGCTACCTATAAGTGTCTTCGTGCTAAAGTCTGTTACTGAATTACTGAATCAAACAGAGCAAACGGGTGTGTTGGGAACGCTTTGTCTCCTCTCTAGGTTCTTCTGGCTACACTCTGCAGCCCCCCCCCCCCCCCCCCCCAAATGTTGTCAGCAGTAGTCTTCCAATCCGGGCTTGCCCTTCCAGATGGCCTTTGTACAGATCTGTCAGTTTTCGCAGAATACCTTGTGACCCATTTTGCAACAGCATCGGTGTCAGTCACTTATCCAGCTGCCTTCCTCCTCCAGAAACAGTGTCGCATATATGTTTTACTCATTATCAGGTGGAATCCTACAGTGAACCTTTCATTGAATGGGAGCTTCTTCAGGGCCTCTCTTCTTCCCACAGTTCAGCTTGTGGCCCTGATTCCATCCATAACCAAGTGCTTCAGCACCTCATTCCTCCACAACGCTAAAATCTCCTCCAGGTGTTTAACTGTATTTGGTTCCAAGGAATTTTTCCCTCTCAATGGAGAGACAGTATTGTGCTTCCTGTCCTTAAGCCTGGTAAGGATCTGTTGTCCTTTGATAGTGACCAGCCCATTAGCCTGACAGATATCCTGTGCAAATTACTAGAATGGATTGTGGCTCTTTGGCTCAATTGGATCCTTGAATATCGGGACCTTTAATCTTGTTACCAGTGTGGCTTTTGGGAGGGATGGTCTTCGATCAATCATCCGCTTTGATTGGAAACTGCAGTTCAGCAGGCCTTTTCTCAGTGCCACCAGCTTATCGCAGTTTTCTTCAATCTTCGTAAGGTCTATGACACAGCTTGGTACCATCACAGGCTCCTTATGCTCTATGAATGGGGTCTTTTAGGGCACTCCTCATGATTTTTATTCACCAGTTCCTGTCCCACTGGTTGCGCAGAGACTGGTTTGGCACTGTTCACAGTTCTCTTTGGATCCAGGAGAATGGCATTCCACAGGGTTCCCTATTAAGTGTGCTTCTGTTTCTAATCACTATTATTGGACTTGTGGCCTCTGCTGGACTGTTGATCACCCTCGCCTTGTTTGTGGGTGATTTCTGTATTAGGCCTAACTCTTGCTCAGTGGCCTCTGCAGAATGACAACTCCAGGGTGCCCATCCAAGTGAACACTCATTCTTTTTTTTCAATTCTCTCCTCCTTAAGTTGAGGGTGGTGCATTTCTGTCGCCATACTACAGTCCATCCTGATCCAGAGCTCTACCTCGATGTCCAGCATCGGAATGTGGTCCCCCAGTTCCGTTTCTTGGGTCTTCTTTTTGATGACAACCTTACTTGGTTGCCCCATATCTGTCGTCTGAAGGTTGGCTGTTTGCGTAATTGGAGTGTTCTTCGCTTTCTTGCCCACACCTCGTAGGGTGTGGATCTTGCGATACTTCCCCACCTTTGCTGGGTATTTGTTCTGTCCTGTCTGGACTATGGCTGTCAAGTTTGTGGATCAGCTGCTCCTTCCATACTACTTCTCTTGGACCCAGTTCACCTTTGTGGTATCCTTTTACCCACTGGTGTCTTTCGCACTAGCTCTGTCGATAGTCTTCTTCTTGAAGCTGCTGGGATCCCTTGGCTTTTGATTCAGCAGTCCATAGCTCCTGGCTTCCTGTGGCATCAATATCCACTCTTCTCCTGCTCACCCTTCCTATTCTCTTCTTTTCATTGTTTTGTGCTCCCCGTCCTTGGGTGGTTTACCGGTTGGGCTCAGCCTCGTTTCCTTCCACTGTGATTTCCCTCTTCCCTCCCTGTCCTTTTCTCCACATGTTCTCTCCTGACCCCCCACCCCCCACCCCTCCAGTTAGTTCCCCGACAACGGATTTGGAATTTGAATGGATCTCTTCCAGCGACCAAAAGCCTCCATTGCTCCAATGATGCTCTGTTGCTTGTTCTGAATGCTCTTATGGCAGTTTCAGGATGCCATTGCTTTTTACACTGATGGCTCTAAATCTGCTGATCATATAGGATATGCCTTCGTGCCTTCTGTTGTCATGGAACGACATCTCTTGCCTGCCATGTGCGAGGCGTTCACTGCAGAATTTGTGGCCATCTATCGGGCTCTTCGTTTTATTAAATTTTCCATCTTCACCTGAATTTTGTTATGTACAGGCTCAGTGAGTAGCCTTCATGCTATCACTTGGTGTTTTTTGTGCCACCCCTTGGTCTCTGCTATCCACATTCTTGCTAATCTTGGTGGTGCTTGTTCAGTTGGGCTGGGGGACCAACCACCTACCTCCATTCTCCGTGACCCCTACACATGCACTAAATATGGCCTCCCACCTCCCTTGTCTTGAGTGTTAGCAGATGACCCTGGCAAATTATATCTGTCCTTGGTTTTCTTTGTCAGAGTGGTTTGTTCTCTAAGATACAAGTCCTTTAATTTTCCTCTGGCATTCGAGTCCCTCAGTTTGCGTAGGCATTGGTTACAGAGGCCTTGACCTCGCCTCCACACTGGCCAGGGTCTTCCCGCCTTTTCCCTACATTTTGTCTCATCTGTTGTGCTCTTTTGTTTCCCCTTTTCTTGTGTCTTCTTCCATTGGCATTGTCTGCTAGAAATCTCCATCTTCTTTCGATTCCGCATCATTGATTGCCCACCATATCTAGACTAATCCTTTGCATTTCCTGTTTCAGATTTTCTGGCTTTCCTACTGCATTCAGACTTCTGACATTCCATGCTCTGACTTGTAGAAAATTATTCTTTCATTGGTTTTTCTATTTTTTTCTTGTGGCTATCTCCCCCATGGCAGTCTCTTCCCCTCCCCCATCCTAAGATCCGAATGGGGTACTAAAATGGAATCTTAGGCCAATGGAGATATCATCATGACCTGTCCCCCCCTCCCGCCATTTGCAGGCCATGTGTTGTGTAGATACACCTTACGCATCTTTAATGCAATGGTTTCCAATTGCTAGAAGTCATAACTGTGATTGTAAATTTTCTGTCTCGGACATATCACAAGCTTGCTTTTTAAAACTGTGTGCGCGAGTGTATACCCGTCCTTTTTTCCCCCCTAAGGTAAGTCTTTCCGCTCCCGGGATTGGAATGACTCCTTACCCTCTCCCTTAAATCCCACATCCTTTCGTCTTTCCCTCTCCTTCCCTCTTTCCTGATGAGGCAACCGTTGGTTGCGAAAGCTAGAATTTTGTGTGTATGTTTGTGTTTGTTTGTGTGTCTATCGACCTGCCAGTGCACCTCACCTTTGTTTTTTATATATAATTTTTCCCACATGGAATGTTTCCCTCTATTATATTGATACTATACATACACTGTTACTCCCCCCCCCCCCCTCCCACTCTCCTCACCAATGGGGGAGAGTTGCTGAGATGCAAAAAAAAACCTGACCTGACAGACCCTTGAAGGTAAATGTCAGCCATCCATTGAAAGTATGCTTACGAAATTTCAAGAACCAGTGAAGAACCTAGGAAATACTATAACCCTGTGCATGTTGCTCTGTATCACAAAGGCAGAATTTGACTTATTACAGTGCACACAGAGGCATTTTAGGCACTCAATCTTCCCATGCTTCTATGCAAATGGAAGGGGAATAAACTGTAATATTCAGTACAATGGGAGGGTCCCTTTGCCATGCTGTGGAGTGGTTTGTCTGTTATAGGTTAAATGTTGATTGCGTGCGGTGGCGATATAAAATTTTTGACAGAAAGTGAGCTGACTTCGAGCTGGATTGTGGTTATGAGCAGTACTCGTACTGGACGAGCTATCCAGGCTTGTGACATAGTCCCACTCAAATCTTCTAGCAGCCAATGCCATTTTTCTACTTTTGAAGATTGGTATAGATTCTACAATGTGCCTTGCTGGATTAACACCCCCAAGAGAAATCATATGTTAGAGAATGACTTAACCACTGCCTATGAGTTGTTTCTCAGTGAATCTTTAATTCTGATTTGGATTGTGTACTGTACTCAAACTTCCTTTATTATTCAATCAGTAAGACCATTGCTCACAAGATGCACAGGTCTTGATTTGAATCTCAGCCTGCTTTACAGTTTTCATCTGTTGTGGAGTTACACTACAACAAACTCCCCACTGCAAACTAAAAGATTTCTTGTGGGAGTACAGTGTGTTTTGTACTGTTCACAAGATTCAAATTGCATTTCCTTACATTTGGAATTGACTGTTAGTCTTTCAGTATTTCACAAAAAAATTCTGCCGATGTTGTTCTCTCTCTGTACCTAACAGTGTTCCTCATGAAGAGCCAGAAAGCTATCAGCATTATCTCAGAAGTCATTTATATGTGTTGTGAACAGTAATATTCATATTGCACATCCTTGACCTATTTTTTGGTGCTAATTTAAGCTCTGAAGCTGCTTCCTTATTTTAGAGCATGTACTGGGTTCTGTCTTTTAAAAGCCTTGAGACAATTTGTATATCTGTAATGATAGTCTAGAAGCACACATTTTATATTTGTTTGGGAAGAATGTGGATGGGCTTTGGATGCAATGTTGATGTCAGAAGCATGTATTCAGTATCATTGCTGCTATTGAAATCCTACCGAATCTCACAAATTAAAGGAGATTCCACTTGGTTTCAGATTGTGAAATACATGCTGGTTACTTCAGCAGATTTTTTGGTGGCTTGGTGGTTGAGTCTCAGACTACAAATCCAAAGCTCTAGCATTTAATATTAAATGCATCCAAGATTTTTTTACCACTTTTCATTTCTTTCAGCTTTGAAATTGTATATATAAAAATACCTAGTTTCGCCATGGACTGGAGTCCATGTTAAATTGTAAGTCCTCTTTGTACTGGCAGGGTATACAGTTGAAAAGTTGGAGAAAAGAAAGAGCATAACAGAGACGTCTAAGAAAAATTAAAAGAAGGTTGCATATTTTGGGCAAGGATTCAGTAAGTTGCTAAGGTGGAAGGAAGACGACCAGTGAACGTGGGTTTGAGAGATCTGAGAAGGATATTGATGTACAAATAAACTGAACCAGCGTGGAAGTTGGTAAGAGAGTACTGGAAACAAGTTTCAGACATTTCATTTTGTTGTGTATGACTTCTTGGACACTGAGGTTGGTTGGTTGGTTGATTGATTTGGGGGGAGGGTACCAAGCAGCAAGTTTCAAAGAAACCATCCTGGCATTTGCCTGAAGCGATTTGGGGATATCATGGAAAACATAAATCAGGATGGCCAGACATGGGTTTGAACTGTCATCTTCCTGAATGTGAGTCCTGTGTGCTAACCACTGCGCCACCTCACTCGGTGGACGCTGAGGTGGCTATTAATAATATAGTTAATTAGACTACTCTGAATAAGTAATACTTTATTAATTACAACAAAACTTATCTTTGCTTGCCAGGATTGGCTGTAGCTATGAAACTGCAGAAGTGGACTTGCGGTTCAGAACACACTAAATGAGCCACGATTGCTGAGTGATGAACTGATAAAAGTTCAGAATGGTCGTACTGTGGCTTCACCACAGTCACTAGAAAACACAAGTTTGTAGACATTTGCTGAGACAGTTCTTATAGCATTGGCTCTTAGGCACAGTTCACAGGAGACGGAAGCTTCTTCATTCCCCGACTGCTGACATGGCCTGTGTCATGGCAAGTAGCAGCACAATGGTGTTACTCCAACAGGAACCTCTTGGAAAGTGGGCAGGATCCAGCCTTGAACAGAACTACCCTCCTGTCCTTCGGCAATGTTATTTTAGGGCAGAGGCACAATGGTGGTGCTTCGAAACTACGGTGTGTAGTATTTTTGCGGTGGTCGGTAAATACTTCTTGCGCTGCTCCCCTATGACACCACATGCCTCCCCACCAAACATCTGCCCTGGCGTCAGATATGGAGATGGGTCACAGCTGGTAGGGTAGGGGGGGGGGGGATGGAGTGCCAATCCAATTGCAGAGGTGGATACCGAAACTTCAGTCACTACCGAGCACTCATCTGCAACCCTGCATCCATCCTGTGTGTGGCTGGAAACGCCAACCGAGAAACCAACCACAGGGGCACATTGGCGGCTGTAGGCGCAGAGGCAGTTGATGCAAGAAGCAGGCCACTGGAGACAATGTCTGGGACTTCTGGCCAGGCAACCGGATGCGACACAGTTACTGGCTGTGTCACGGGTTGTGAGCGCAACAGTGATGCTGGCAGCAGTGGCAGGTCGATGTCCATGAATGTCTCCTGCTGCAGAAACGACTGTGCTGTCGGAGATGACATCTGGGACTGTGATGGTGGCTGCTGCCTGCTCTGTTGTGTACTGTGAACAAAAAGGGGGTAACAGAATTTCTCTAAATGATTGGTTGAAGCTGGTTCTGATGCTGCCTTTGTGATCCCATCAGACTGTAGGTGATGTAGAGGGAACGGGACAACACCTCAGACATCGCACCTTGTTCCCATCTGTGACCTCTGCCAAATACATGAAAGGACACTGGTTGCTGAGGCTGAAACTGTGACTCGGAAGGAGGGACATAAGTTCTCTGTGGTGAACATTGAAAATGGAGCTGTCGTATGATGTCAACCATGAAGGTGCTCAACTGGGAACCTTCCAACTTTGAGCAGTGTGCAATATGATTACAGAAAAACTTTCAAAGCCTGGTCCTATATACAGGACCCCCTGCAGGTCCAGGGATTAGAATAGGCCTGAGGTGTTCCTGCCTGTCGTAAAAGGCAACTGAAAGGAGCCTCACACGTTTTGGCCTTTGTGTGATGGTCCCCTGTAGGGTTTGACCTCCAGTTTTCAAAATTTACCTGAAGTGCAAGTCAACTGGGGATGGGCGCCTTACATGATGCGTTGTGTCCATCGTGCTTTGAGATATTTAGCCCACTTTCTTGTAGTTGCACTGCAGTCCAGCTCATTCTCCATCTTTTGGGCGAGGACGCCTTTCTGGGTGTGTTTTCCACCATGCACCATGCACTATGCAGTGTCGCTTTTTGCGCCGACAATGACCATGGACTTCTTTGCACCTCATATCCAGCACGGTAGCCAGTCCGCTGGGGTGGGGCCGCAATGTACCCTGTTGGTTGTAGCCCGCTCACAACACAGGAATCGCTCTGCTGATGCCTGCACTCCCCACGTATGCCAAGGAGTAGATGCCCGTTGTTCTGGGGCATCGGGACTCCCAGCAGTGGCCCTCCTGCCCGGTGGCCTTTGCTGTGGCTTGGTGGTGCCGGTGGTGAGGGCCCCTGGTCCCTGTGGGTAGCATCAGGGCGAATGACGCACGATGCAGTGTACCAGGTCATCACTTGCTGGTGATCAAACACCAACAGTCTCTAAGCGTTCCACGTCTCAGTACAATGCAAGAAAGTATGACCCTAAATCATTCCCCTCCCTAGCAACACCATGGGAGGAATGCCATGCTAAGGACAAATTCGGGGAGTTGGAGGGCTTGTCCAAAATGCGATCTGGGTCATACTTGATAAAAACAGCATCCTCTGCCCAGTCACGGACTTTACTCGCTTGTAACAAGTTGGGGGATGTTTCTGTTACAATCACGCAACATAAGAGCTTAAATATGGTCCAGGGTATTACCTTCCACAGAGACTTTCTTTTGCTGTCTGACGGTGAATTGCATGCCAATTTAGAGCGGCGAGATGTTCATTTCGTGTGGTGTGTCCATCGGCGTCTGAGTGATACCCAGGTTGCCATCGGTGCCTTCATATTGGCCTTCGAGGGTGACGCCTTACCCGAGAAGGTCAAGGTGGTGGTCTACCTCTGTGATGTCACACCATATATCCCTCCCCCTATGCGGTGCTTTAAGTGCTGGAAGTTCGGCCGTATGTCTTCCCGCTGTACTTCCAGTGTCACATGTCGAGATAGTGGACATCCATCACATCCCAATAATCCATGTGCCCCGCCTCCCATCTGTGTCAACTGCGGAGAGCATCATTCACCTTGCTCGCCAGACTGTAGGATTTTACAGAAAGAAAGGAAAATCGTGGAATACAAGACCCTGGACCAACTGACCTACACTGAGGCTAAGTGAAAATATGAGCGCCTACGTCCTGTGGCTATGACCTCATACGCTGCCGCTATGAGAACAGTAGTAGGCACATCAGTTCCGTGAATTCCAGTCGACTCTCAGAGCCAGAAGGCTACACCTGCCCCCTTGATAATGGGGGGCACTTCGGCCCCTGTTGCTCCTGCACCACCTACCTCGGAAGACTGCTCCCCCCCTCCCAACTATCAGGGACACCAGCCCCTCTTCTAAGCTGGAGAAGTGTAAGTCTTCTTCGGCTACTCTTGCCAGGAAGCGGTCCCTTGGGTCACTCCCTTCCCAGGTTTCTACCAATGGGAAAGATGACGTCCGCCAGTGACTGAAGTGCCCAAAAGCAGCTGGTCGTAGGGCTTCAGGATCATCCTCAGTCCCGACGACTGAATCAGTGAAGCCCTCCCATCCAGAGAAACCCAAGGAGCAGCAAGAAACGTCCAAAAATAAGACCCCTAAGACCAAGGAAATTGAGGTGGGACCCACACCACCGCTACCTACAAGCTCCGCGTCTGGGGATAAGGTGGAGATTATGGTGTCCGCTGAGGACCTGGATCTTGCTGGAGCCTCAGACACAATGGATATAGACTGCTCAGGCAATAAGTCGGTGGCAGCAGGTGACTCTGAGGCGTAAGCTGCCTCATTGTATGTTCCATGTCTTCCCAGTCTGATGATGACATCGTCCTCCAGTGGAATTGCAGTGGTTTCTTCCACCGTCTGGCTGAGCTACGGCAACTGTTAAGCCGCTTTCTGCATTGCCCTCAAGGAAATGTGGTTTCTGGCAATGCGGACCCCTGCCCTCTGCAGCTGTAAGGGATTTTACAGGAATCGTAGTGACTACAATCGAGTGTCAGGTTGAGTTTGTGTTAATGTCCTAAACTCAGTCTGTAGTGAAACTGTGCCCCTTCTAACCCCTTTTGAAGCTGTGGCTGTCAGAATAAGGATGACGCAGGAAATAACTTTCAGCAATGTATATCTTCCTGCAGATGTTGTAGTACCCCTGAATACATTGGCTGCACTGATTCATCAACTCCCTAAACCTTTCCTACTTTTGGGAGATTTTAACATCCTTAACCCCTTGTGTTGTGGCACTGTCCTTACTGGCTGAGGCAGAGATGTCGAAAATTTACTGTCTTAATTCGACCTCTGCATCTTAAATACTGGGGCCGCCACACATTTCAGTGTGGCTCGTGGTAGTTACTCAGCCATTGATTTATCTATTTGCAGCCCAGGACTTCTCCCACCCATCCACTGGAGAGCACATGACGATGTGTGTGGTAGTGACCACTTCCTCATCTTCCTGTCACTGACCCAGCGTCAGGCCCACGGGCGCCTGTCCAGATGGGCTTTAAACAAGGCAGACTGCGAAACTTTTACCTCTGTGGTCATCATTGACTCTCCCCCACACGGTAACATCAATGTGATGGCTGAGCAGGTGACTACAACAATCGTTACTGCAGCGGAAAATGCAATCACTCGCTCTTTAGGGTGCCCCCAGTGAAAGGCGGTCCCTTGGTGGTCATCAGAAGTCAATGAGGCAATTAATTAGTGTTGATGGGCACTACAGCGGCATAAGTGGCACCCTTTTCTGGAACACCTCGTAGCCTATAAGCCCACATTTGCGAGCTTATCAAAAGATGGAAGCAGGAGTTTTGGGAGAGATAAGTCTCGACCATTGGGTGGCATATGTCACCTTCCCAATACTGGACGAAGATCAGACGTCTTTTTGTGTAGGAGACCCCAACAGGTGTTCCTGGCATTAACATCAATGGGATGTTATCTGCAGAAGCAAACGAAATTGCTGAGCACTATGCTTCAGCCTCTGCATCAAACTAACACCCCCCCCTCCCCCCCCCCCCCCAGCCTTTCGCACCCTCAAACAAAGGATGGAAAGGAAAGTCCTCTCGTTCACTACATGCCACAGTGAACCCTATAACGCCACATTTACAGAATGGGAGCTCCTCAGTGCCCTTGCACATGCCCCGACACAGCTCCGGGGCCAGATCGGATCCACGGTCAGATGATTAAACATCTCTCATTTGACTACAAGCGACATCTCCTCATCTTCTTCAACCGGATCTGGTGCGATGGCATCTTTCCATCACAATGGCAGGAGAGTACCATCATTCCGGTGCTTAAACTTGGTAAAAACCTGCTTGATGTAGATAGCTTTCGGCCCATCAGCCTCGTCAACATTCTTTGTAAGCTGCTGGAATGTATGGTGTGTTGGCAGTTGGGTTGGGTCCTGGAATCACGTGGCCTACTGGCCCCATGTCATGGCAGCTTCCGCCAGAGGCGCTCTACCCCTGATAATCTTGTGTCCCTCGAATCTGCCATCTGAACAGCCTTTTCCAGACGTCAAAACCTGGTTGTCGTCTTTTTTGATTTACAAAAAGTGTATGACACGACCTGGCGACATCATATCCTTGCCACATTATACAAGTGGCGTCTCCAAGGCCCACTCCTGATTTTTATCCACAATTGCCTGTTGCTTTGTACTTCACATGTCCAAGTTGATGCTTCCTTAGTGCCCCCCCACCCCCTCCCCCATATACAGGAGAATGGGGTCCCGCAGGGCTCCGTATTGAGTATATCATTTTTTAGTGGCCTTTAATGGTGTAGCAGCAGCTGTAAGGCTGTCCATCTCACCTTCTCTGTAAGACGACGACTTCTGCATTTCGTACTGCTCCTCCAGTACTGGTGTTGCCGAGCGGGGTCTGCAGGGAGCCATCCACAAGGCGCAGTCATGAGCTCTAGCCCACGGTTTCCAGTTTTCAGCAGCAATGTCGTGTGTTATGCACTTCCGTCAGTGTCATACCATTCATCCGGATCCAGAACTTTACATTACTGACAATCCACTCAGCGTAGTGGAGACACATGGATTCTTCGGACTGGTTTTTGATGGCCAATTGATTTGGCTTCCTCACTTCCGTCAACTTGAGAGGAAGTGCTGGCAGTACATCAATACCCTCCGCTGCCTGAGCAACACCAACTGGGGTGCAGATTGGTCTATGCTGCTGCAGCCCTACAGAGCTCTTGTTCAATCCCGCCTTGACTATGGGAGTGTGGGTTATGTTTCGGCGGTACCCTCAGCGTTGTGTTTACTCGACCCAGTGCACCACTGTTGCGTTTGCCTAGCGACAGGAGCTTCTAGGACTAGTCCGGTGACCAGCGTCCTGGTGAAGGCCGGAGCCCCTCCATTGCAGGTTAGGCATGCGCAATTGCCCTCCAGTTACGTTGCACACATTTGTAGTTCTCCTGCTCGTCTGAATTACTGTCTCCTTTTCCTGCCCACAGCAGTTCATCTCCCTCATGGGCGGCCCCGGTCAGGGGTTGCAATTGCTTGTGGTGTGCGATCCCTTCTCTCCAAACTGGCATCCTTGCCTTTACTACCTATGCTTAAGGTTCATTCGCAAACACCTCCATGATGTACACCTAGGCCTTGGCTTCACCTGGACATTTTACGTGGCCCTCAGGACTCAGTTAACCCTCCAACTCACCGCTGTCACTTCCCCTCGATTCTCGACATGTACAGAGACCATGAAGTGGTTTACACCGATGGCTCGATGGCTGATGGTCACTTTGGCTTTGCCTATGTTCATGGAGGACATATAGGACGGCACTCCTTACCAGACGGTTGCAGTGTTTTCACTGCAGAGCTGGCGGCCATATCTCGTGCTCTTCAGCACATCCGCTCATGCCCAGGTGAGCCATTTTTCCTGTTTACTGACTCCTTGAGCAGCCTTCAATCTATGGACCAGTGCTACCCTTGTCATCCTTTGGTAGCAACCATCCAGGAGTGCATTTATGCCCTGGAACGGTCCAGTCTTTCAGTGGTGTTTGTCTGGACCCCAGTTCACCAGGTCACGTCGGAATCCCAGGCAATGAACTTGCCAACAGGCTGGCCAAACAGGCTATGCGGAAACCACTTATAGAGATTGGCTTCTCTGAAACTGACCTGCGTTCATTATTACGCTGCAAGGTTTTGCGCAATTGGGACATGGGTTGGCATAACCTCAGTATGCATAACAAGCTGCATGCCATTAAGGAAACTACGAATATGTGGAAGACCTTCGTGCGCGCCTCTCGCAGGGACTCTGTGGTTCTCTGTCAGCTCCGCATTGGCCATACGTGGCTGACACTTGGTTACTTCCTCTGTTGCTGGGACCCACCTCGATGTGCTGTGATTCACCAATGACGGTTGTCCATCTCTTGCTGGACTGGCCACTTTTAGCCGCCCTGCGATGGACTTTTAACTTTACCAGCACCCTACCTTTGGTGCTTTCAGTGTGAAGGTTTTAATGTGTTGCAGAGTGGCTGACTTTTGCTTTTTATCCTCGTGGTCAGCCAGCCATGGTAACCTGCTTTCTTGTTTTAACCTCTTCTACCTGTTTCTTGTGTCTTTGTGGTTTTCCTTGTCCCCTTTCGTCCATTTAAGTGTGTGTTGCCCTTCAGTCATTGTGGTTTTTCCTTTCTACATCTACATCCACATTTATACTCCGCAAGCCACCCAGCAGTGTGTGGCGGAGGGCACTTTACGTGCCACTGTCATTACCTCCCTTTCCTGTTCGTCGCGTATGGTTCGCGGGAAGAATGACTGTCTGAAAGCCTCCATGCGCGCTCGAATCTCTCTAATTTTACATTCGTGACCTCCTCGGGAGGTATAAGTAGGGGGAAGCAATATATTCGATACCTCATCCAGAAACGCACTCTCTTGAAACCTGGTGAGCAAGCTACACCGCGATGCAGAGCGCCTCTCTTGCAGAGTCTGCCACTTGAGTTTGCTAAACATCTCCGTAACGCTATCACGGTTACCAAATAACCCTGTGACGAAACGCACCACTCTTCTTTGGATCTTCTCTATCTCCTCCGTCAACCCAATCTGGTACGGATCCCACACTGATGAGCAGTACTCAAGTATAGGTCGAACGAGTGTTTTGTAAGCCACCTCCTTTGTTTATGGACTACATTTTCTAAGGACTCTCCCAATGAATCTCAACCTGGTACCCGCCTTACCAACAATTAATTTTATATGATCATTCCACTTCAAATTGTTCCGCATGCGTACTCCCAGATATTTTACAGAAGTATCTGCTACCAGTGTTTGTTCCGCTATCATGTAATCATACAATAAAGGATCCTTCTTTCTATGTATTCGCAATAAGTTACATTTGTCTATGTTAAGGGTCAGTTGCCACTCCCTGCACGAAGTGCCTATCCGCTGCAGATCTTCCTGCATTTCGCTACAATTTTCTAATGCTGCAAATTCTGTGTATACTACAGCATCATCCGCGAAAAGTCGCATGGAACTTCCGACACTATCTACTAGGTCATTTATATATATTGTGAAAAGCAATGGTCCCATAACACTCCCCTGTGGCACGCCAGAGGTTACTTTAACGTCTGTAGAGGTCTCTCCATTGATAACAACATGCTGTGTTCTGTTTGCTAAAAATTCTTCAATCCAGCCACACAGCTGGTCTGATATTCCGTAGGCTCTTACTTTGTTTATCAGGTGACAGTGCAGAACTGTATCGAACGCCTTCCGGAAGTCAAGGAAAATAGCATCTACCTGGGAGCCTGTATCTAATATTTTCTGGGTCTCATGAACAAATAAAGCGAGTTGGGTCTCACAAGATCACTGTTTCCGGAATCCATGGTGATTCCTACAGAGTAGATTCTGGGTTTCCAAAAACGACATGATACTCGAGCAAAAAACATGTTCTAAAATTCTACAACAGATCGATGTCAGAGAAATAGGTCTATAGTTTTGGGCATCTGCTCGACAACCCTTCTTGAAGACTGGGACTACCTGTGCTCTTTTCCAATCATTTGGAGCCTTCTGTTCCTCTAGAGACTTGTGGTACACGGCTGTTAGAAGGGGGGCAAGTTCTTTCGCGTACTCTGTGTAGAATCGAATTGGTATCCCGTCAGGTCCAGTGGACTTTCCTCTGTTGAGTGATTCCAGTTGCTTTTCTATTCCTTGGACACTTATTTCGATGTCAGTCATTTTTTCGTTTGTGCGAGGATTTAGACAAGGAACTGCAGTGCGGTCTTCCTCTGTGAAACAGCTTTGGAAAAAGGTGTTTAGTATTTCAGCTTTACGGTTGTCATCCTCTGTTTCAATGCCATCATCATCCCGGAGCGTCACCCTTGTGGTGTTGTTTCCTTCGGAACAAGGGACCAATGACCTCATAGTTTGGTCCCTTTCCCCCTCTTTTAACCAACTAACCAACCAACCAACCAACCTCATTTGGGTGGCTCGAAACTTGTTCACCTGTGGTTTGAAGGTCCTTATGAAGTGTTCGTTTTCACTATTCGACTGTGAATGAAAGGACACTGTAACGATTTGTTGAGCACCATTGTCTACACAAAGCTGTTCAAACGCCTGAGATTTGACTGCAGCCCATTATCCGACATTATCACCTCAGGTAAGCCTGTAGAATATCGATGTAAAAGCTGACTGACATCATCATCATCATCATCATCATCATCATTATCATTTAAGACTGATTATGCCTTTCAGCGTTCAGTCTGGAGCATAGCCCCCCTTATAAAATTCCTCCATGATCCCCTATTCAGTGCTAACATTGGTGCCTCTTCTGATGTTAAACCTATTACTTCAAAATCATTCTTAACCGAATCCAGGTACCTTCTCCTTGGTCTGCCCTGACTCCTCCTACCCTCTACTACTGAACCCATGAGTCTCTTGGGTAACCTTGCTTCTCCCATGCGTGTAACATGACCCCACCATCTAAGCCTGTTCGCCCTGACTGCTACATCTATAGAGTTCATTCCCAGTTTTTCTTTGATTTCCTCATTGTGGACACCCTCCTGCCATTGTTCCCATCTACTAGTACCTGCAATCATCCTAGCTACTTTCATATCCGTAACCTCAACCTTATTGATAAGGTAACCTGAATCCACCCAGCTTTCGCTCCCATACAACAAAGTTGGTCGAAAGATTAAACGGTGCACAGATAACTTAGTCTTGGTACTGACTTCCTTCTTGGAGAAGAGAGTAGATCGTAGCTGAGCGCTCACTGCATTAGCCTTGCTACACCTCGCTTCCAGTTCTTTCACTATATTGCCATCCTGTGAGAATATGCATCCTAAGTACTTGAAACCGTCCACCTGTTCTAACTTTGTTCCTCTTATTTGGCACTCAATCCGTTTATATTTCTTTCCCACTGACATTACTTTCGTTTTGGAGATGCTAATCTTCATACCATAGTCCTTACATTTCTGATCTAGCTCTGAAATATTACTCTGCAAACTTTCAATCGAATCTGCCATCACAACTAAGTCATCCGCATATGCAAGACTGCTTATTTTGTGTTCACATATCTTAATCTCACCCAGCCAGTCTATTGTTTTCAACATATGATCCATAAATAATATGAACAACAGTGGAGACAGGTTGCAGCCTTGTCTTACCCCTGAAACTACTCTGAACCATGAACTCAATTTACCATCAACTCTAACTGCTGCCTGACTATCCATGTAAAGACCTTTAATTGCTTGCAAAAGTTTGCCTCCTATTCCATAATCTCGTAGAACAGACAATAACTTCCTCCTGGGAACCCGGTCATATGCCTTTTCTAGATCTATAAAGCATAGATACAATTCCCTTTTCCACTCATAACACTTCTCCATTATTTGTCGTAAGCTAAAGATCTGGTCCTGACAACCTCTAAGAGGCCTAAACCCACTCTGATTTTTATTCAATTGCTCCTCAACTAATACTCGCACTTTCCTTTCAACAATACCTGAGAAGATTTTACCCACAACGCTGATTAAAGAGATACCTCTGTAGTTGTTACAATCTTTTCTGTTTCCATGTTTAAAGATTACTGCTTTTGTCCAGTCTGATGGAACCTGTCCCGACTCCCAGGCCATTTCAATTATCCTGTGTAGCCATTTAAGACCTGACATTCCACTGTACTTGAAGAGTTCCGACTTAATTTCATGCACCCCAGCTGCTTTATTGCACTGCAATCTATTGACCATTTTCTCCACTTCCTCAAACGTGATCCTATTTCCATCATCATTCCTATCCCATTCTACCCCGAAATCTGAAACATTACTGATCGTATTTTCACCTACATTGAGCAACTCTTCAAAATATTCCCTCCATCTGCCCAAGGCATCCACAGGATTCACCAGCAGTTTTCCTGACCTGTCCAAAATACTTGTCATTTCCTTCTTACCTCCCTTTCGAAGACTGCTAATTACACTCCAGAATGGTTTTCCAGCAGCTTGACCCAATGTCTCCAACCTGTTTCCAAAGTCTTCCCAAGATTTCTTCTTGGATGCTGCAATTATCTGTTTGGCTTTGTTTCTTTCTTCAACATAACTTTCTCTGTCTACCTGAGTTCTAGTATGTAGCCATTTTTTATACGCCTTCTTTTTCCTTTTACAGGCTGCCTTGACTGTGTCATTCCACCAAGCTGTTTGCTTCCTCCTACTTTTACACACTACTGTTCCAAGACATTCTTTAGCCACTTCTAGTACTGTGTCCCTGTACCTTGTCCATTCCTTTTCCAATGACTGTAATTGACTACATTCAACTAACTGGTACCTTTCTGAGATCGCTGTTATGTACTTGTGCCTGATTTCCTTATCCTGAAGTTTCTCCACTCTTATCCTCCTACATATGGACCTGACCTCCTGCACTTTCGGCCTCGCAATCCCAATTTCACTGCAGATTAAATAATGATCAGTGTCATCAAAGAATCCCCTGAATACACGTGTGTCCCTCACAGCCTTCCTGAATTCCTGATCTGTTATTATATAGTCAATGACAGATCTGGTTCCCCTGCTTTCCCAAGTATACCGGTGAATGTTCTTATGTTTAAAAAAGGAGTTTGTGATTACTAAGCCCATACTGGCACAGAAATCCAAGAGTTGCTGCCCGTTCCTGTTGGCCTCCATATCCTCTCCAAATTTACCTATAACCTTTTCATACCCTTCTGTTCGATTTCCAATCCTGACGTTAAAATCACCCATGAGCAGAACACTGTCCTTGTCCTTTACTCTAACAACTACATCACTGAGTGCCTCATAAAAACTATCCATCTTATCTTGATCAGTCCCTTCACAATGCGAATATACTGACACAATCCTAATTTTCTTGCTAGACACTGTCAAATCTATCCACATCAGTCGTTCGTTTACATACCTTATTGCAACTACGCTGGGTTCCATTTCTTTCCTGATGTAAAGCCCTACACCCCATTGTGCTATTCCTGCTTTGACTCCTGACAAGTAGACCTTGTATTCTCCCACTTCTTCTTCTTTCTCACCTCTTACCCGAATGTCACTAACAGCTAAAACGTCCAGCCCCATCTTACTTGCAGCCTCTGCCAGCTCTACCTTCTTCCAAGAGCAGCCCCCATTGATATTAATAGCTCCCCATCTCATTACCATTTGTTTGCCAAGTTGTATCTTAGGAGTCCCTGGTTTGTCAGTTAGAGGTGGGACTCTGTCACCTCCAAAGGTCCGAGGCGTTTTGCTCTGATTGTTGCCAGCATCGTATTTAAAGTACCAGGGAAGCAGGTTGCTAGCCTTACTTGCCCCGAGTCCCATTGGGTTTTACCCCTAACGGCTGAGGGACTAACCGGTGGATTTGATAGTCTTTGCCATATGAGCACAAAGGTGACCACGACTCAGAATATGTCCGAGATGCCCAGCCTTATTCCAAAGTAACTGGTATCCCGACTGTCGGGACCACTTACTTGGCCACTCATACGTTGCCCGTGGTTCATGAACTAGGACATGACTACAGGAACCCACACCATGAACCACAACTGACTGACATGGTAGACTTAATTGGAGAGGCTCCTTCTCATCCCGTATGTTAAGTCTTCCCTGATCTGCAGTTCTGGATGACTTTTCCAAAAATCTGCCCCTTTTCCTTGACCTCTCCAGTCCTTTTCCTTCACCCTTCCTCCTTCCCCTTCCCCTTCACCCTTCTGCTGGAAAAAGGTGCCACTGGCTCTAAAAACTTGCATAAATACAATCTTTTTCTGTGCATATTCTGCCACTGCTTGGCGAGTAGATTTTGTATTTGTCCAATTACGTTATATTGTCAAAAATTGATTGTTTCTTTAGAATGACTGTCTGACATGGAATACGAAAGCTGTGGAACACCATCTATTCTTAAACATGCCAACTGTGTTTCTCCTTGTTTGCCATGTGCAAAACACTTGGCTTTGCAGCATGGGCCCAGTGCCCTGTCATGGATTTGAAAGCAACACAGGCAAGACTTCCACGATTGTGTGGGCTTTGCCGTGGCCTGACAGCACATGACCTAATGTTGGGTGACGTCTGAGCTGTATGAGGCCAAGGGAGGGGGGGGGGGGAGGGAGATGGGGGGGGGGGGCTGAACTGTCTTACTCGTGACAACAGATAATGCAGGTGCTTGAAAACGGTGCTCAGTTACATCGACAGTGTCCTGTGACTCAATAATTGACAGTGCTGTACTGAAGTCAGGATTTGGGTGCTTTATGGTGGCAGCATAAATATGGAAATCACACATGATCTGTGTAATTGCATCTCTCATCATAATGTCACTGTACCTTAACCCACATGAATACTGAAAGTGACAGTGTATAGTAAGACCACGAAGTTCTGTTACCCAATGTTTGTAGGACTGTCTGGGCTGCTATTGTAATTGCAAAAACTTGTAACAAGCATCCACTACATGCACTTGCGATTTAAAATGATTTGACAGTTTGTCAACTAACTCATCATTGGGGACATCAAGAGGTTGGCAATCCAGAAACAGTTTTGCTACCAACCAGAATACATCTGAGCCTGCAGTGGAGACAGAATGATAATATACTGGTCGCCCATTATGCTGTAGACATTGAAATGCAGCATCAACTGTGCAACATTACCAACCCAGTCTGCTTTGACCGAGAAATGCTCTGAATTCATGAGACTTAACTGTTCATTGTATTGTTTCCAATTGAACTGGCTGGGGTGGCAGTTGTGGTGCTGCCACAATTCCTTGCGGTGCTTGTAATAATTTTTCAGTCCTTTGTCCCTGCAATTGTGTAGCTTGCATGGGAGACACATCTAAAAGAGCATCATGAACAACTGTGCACACAAACAGAAAAGTAGCACTGTTGCAAGTGAGGGCTAGTTACACAATATGCCACAGTGAACTATTTACAAGCTGTTTCCTTTTCGTCACTTTACTCGTTTTGCCCGACTTCTTGGACACTGAAGTGGCTGGTAATAGTACAGTTAATTAGAATACTGCAAATAAGTAATACTTTATTAATTACAAGAAAACTTATCTCTGCTTCCCAGGCTCGGTTGTAGCTATGAAATTGCACACATGGAATTGCGTTTCAGAACACACTTAATAAACCGTGATTGCTGAGTGGCGAATTGATACAAGTTCAGAATGGCCATACTGTGACTTCACTACGGTCACTAGGAAACACAAGTTCATAGACACTTGTTGACAGTTCTGATAGCGTTGGCACATAGGCAAAGTGTTACAGCGCTTAGACAGCATAACGAGGAACTTCCCTTCTGGCCTCTGGCGATGCTATTTCAGGGCAGAGGCACAATGGTGGCACCTCGGAACTGTGGGAGGCACAGGTCTTCCTAGCATCTCATTGATGCCTTGTGATACAGCTTTGCTGCGCTGTATCTCTGTGGTGGTCAGTACTTCTTGTGCTGCTCTCGATACTCGACGACACTGCAAATTTCGCAACCATTATTGTTTCGTCATTCTGCCCTTTGCCGGAGCACTTCATTCGATAGAACATCCCTCTCCCAGTGGACTCAGTTCTTTTGTGCGCACCGGTACTTGTTGAACATAGGAACTGGAGCTCATGCGGCACTACTTACTTTGCGTGTACCGTAAGTGTAACACTCCATCTATCCTCTTTTTTGCAGGCACATCCATGAGAGCATGAGGCCCCGGAGCCATTATAATACTCCTTTCTTTCCTGTTCTGCTGTCCAGTCCCTGACTGCACCTTCTCTCTGACTGGGTCTGTAGGACAGGTTCCATTTTCACAATCTGACATTTCTGTTGGACACTGACTAAGGTTACATATTCAGACTTTTTTTACACACTTTTTCAGCTAACGTATCTTTGGTCCCAGGAACTGGCTTTGAAGTCACATTTTATTTTGCAACTATGCAAACTGTGCAGGAGAAGTTTGCTGATTGTGGTATACATTCCATCTATTGTATAATTTCTTCTTAAGCACCTCTTATGTGAATGGTCAAATTGGGTGCTCAAAACCTAACATGGTTGCCAATCCATTGTAGGGGGTTGTCAGATACCCACAGCTGTAGCCCCCTAACAATGTAGGGAATGTGTTGTTGGTGTCAAAGCTGCAACATCCTCATGCATGTCTAGGAGAATGTGCCTGTTGTGTTTGGGGCACAGCGATTCCAAACAGTGATTACCATTCCAGGTAGCGATTGCTGCGGTGGGTCACACCTGTGGAGAGAGCCCCTAGTTAGAGTGGGTGGCACCATGGCAGACTACCTGCAAGAAGAGGCTCAGACTTTTGCATGCTCGTGGCCATAAGGGTCAGCAGTAGTCCCTGCAGGCAGAATGAATTGGTCAAATGCAGAAAGGCATAACTCTAAGGCTTTCCCTTATCATGACACACCATGGGAGGAAAGTAAATTCTATAGAAATGATGGGAAATATTTCCTCTGTACATAGTTTGTACTTTTTGAGTACAAAAAACATTGAAGAAAAATTTGGCTTAGCAGCTGTATCCTCATTGACCTACTCAGTCAAAGGCATTGCTCTCCTGTGGGAAGTCTGGTGTCATCCCTTTTACCATCATCCTCCACAAGGGCTTCAGCAAGATCTATTGTGTTATTTTTCATCAAGATCTGACACTGGAAAAACAGAATGTCTGTTATATTCACCATATCTCATGGATGCCTTTTAGCAAAGGATGAGGTTCCTCCTCTATTGATTGAAGTCGCCAGTTACTAGTAAATTACGCACTGTGTGTCTGCGGGTACCCTGACCACCAAAACCATCATATGCTTTTCCCTGACGTGGGGATTCATCTCCCACAGGGGAAACCCATATCTGGTTTTCCAGCAGCAATTTGTTTGCGGTCTATCCGCTCTAACCGGCCATTGAACCCTCTCATCAGGTTACCTTTGCAAACCACCTCATGGTACATACTTCATCCGTGGCTGGACTTTTCCATTGGAAAAAAGGGAATGATAAACCCGTATACGTTGTGGCATTTGCTTCTCTTATTTCTTGGCAAATTTCCTTTTTCCACAGTCATCTGTACTGGAGGCTCAGTAGTAGACGGTCACGTTGTAATGCCTTTGTACATTCCGGGGCTATGAACAACACTCACTGTTATTGGGATTTAGTATTTTTACAGCAGAATTCAAGGCCAATATTCCAAGAACTCCATCCACTCACAATTTCAAAAATTTCCTAATCCATACCAACACTCTAAGCAGCCTGCAGACTGTAAGCCAATGCTGTCCTTGGAACCTTTTGGTTTTGGCCATACATAATCTTCTTTCACACCTCCTTGATACTGGAAGCTTGACTGAACTCCTCTGAACTGTTTGGACCCAGAAGTTGACTTCGCACACTGACTAGCCCTGGTGGGTGTGTTTCTAACTTCCCTAGATGGTTCCTGAAAGATGAAATTAGCAGTCCATCTTTTTTTCTGGAAACCTTTTAGGCTTTGATTGTTAAAGGAAAAAGGGACTGATGGCCTTGTTTAGTCCCTTTCAACATGTGTAAAAAATCATTTGGATAGAGCACTGTCAGCACAATATTTTATAGTGGTAATTCCTTTAAATCATAAACTTTTAATTGTTGTCGTGATCTTTCTGTCTGTGCAGCTCTTTCTGTCTGTGCAGCTCTTTCTGTCTGTGCAGCTCTTTCTGTCTGTGCAGCTCTTTCTGTCTGTGCTGCTCTTCATGGTGGTCTAACATGTGTAAACTGTTTTATTTCTGAATAACTACTCCAGCCTACATGAGCTTGAACCGTCTTCCTGTAGTGAAGCTTTGACCTCTGTCAAATTTTTTTTAACCTTCCCCCACCCATTCTCTCTCTCTCTCTCTCTCTCTCTCCCCCCCCCCCCCCCTCTTCCCCCTCTCTTCCCCCTTCCCCCTCCTGCATTATCAAACTGATGATTTTTTGACGTCTCGGCATGTGTCCTTTCAATTGATTTCTTCTTTTAGGTTATGATCGACCCATCTAATCTTCAGCGTTCTCCTTTGGCTATTAAACTGCAGTCTAGTTTCTGTACAAGTTGTAGATAACCTATTGCTTCCAGTATGTTATTCCTAGTACCTCAAGAATTTCAAATATTCCATCAGGATTGTGAAAAGCTCTCTCCCATTCTACAAATGCTGTAATTATTGGTTTGCTTTTCTTCAACCTACCTTGCAAGATAAGTCGTAGGATCAGTATTGCCTCACTTGTTCCTATATTTCTCTGGGACCCAAAATGATTTCTCTTGAGGTCATCTTGTAATAGTTTTCACTGTTTGCTGTAAATACTTAAAGACTTACTAAACTGATGATTTACAATATTCACTCCTGTCAGTACCCATCTTCTATGAAATTGGGATTCCTACATTGTTGTTCCCCCCCATGAACCATGGACCTTGCCGTTGGTGGGGAGGCTTGCGTTCCTCAGCGATACAGATAGCCGTACCGTAGGTACAACCACAACGGAGGGGTATCTGTTGAGAGGCCAGACAAACGTGTGGTTCCTGAAGAGGGGCAGCAGCCTTTTCAGTAGTTGCAAGGGCAACAGTCTGGATGATTGACTGATCTGGCCTTGTAACAATAACCAAAACGGCCTTGCTGTGCTGGTACTGCGAACGGCTGAAAGCAAGGGGAAACTACGGCCGTAATTTTTCCCGAGGGCATGCAGCTTTACTGTATGATTAAATGATGATGACGTCCTCTTGGGTAAAATATTCCGGAGGTAAAATAGTCCCCCATTCGTATCTCCGGGCGGGGACTACTCAAGAGGATGTCGTTATCAGGAGAAAGAAAACTGGCGTTCTACGGATCGGAGCGTGGAATGTCAGATCCCTTAATTGGGCAGGTAAGTTAGAAAATTTAAAAAGGGAAATGGATAGGTTAAAGTTAGATATTGTGGGAATTAGTGAAGTTCGGTGGCAGGAGGAACAAGACTTTTGGTCAGGTGACTACAGGGTTATAAACACAAAGTCAAATAGGGGTAATGCAGGAGTAGGTTTAATAATGAATAGGAAAATAGGAATGCGGGTAAGCTACTACAAACAGCATAGTGAACGCATTATTGTGGCCAAGATAGATACGAAGCCCACACCTACTACAGTAGTACAAGTTTATATGCCAACTAGCTCTGCAGATGACGAAGAAATTGAAGAAATGTATGATGAAATAAAAGAAATTATTCAGATTGTGAAGGGAGACGAAAATTTAATAGTCATGGGTGACTGGAATTCGAGTGTAGGAAAAGGGAGAGAAGGAAACATAGTAGGTGAATATGGATTGGGGGACAGAAATGAAAGAGGAAGCCGCCTGGTAGAATTTTGCACAGAGCACAACATAATCATAACTAACACTTGGTTTAAGAATCATGAAAGAAGGTTGTATACCTGGAAGAACCCTGGAGATACTAAAAGGTATCAGATAGATTATATAATGGTAAGACAGAGATTTAGGAACCAGGTTTTAAATTGTAAGACATTTCCAGGGGCAGATGTGGACTCTGACCACAATCTATTGGTTATGACCTGTAGATTAAAACTGAAGAAACTGCAAAAAGGTGGGAATTTAAGGAGATGGGACCTGGATAAACTGAAAGAACCAGAGGTTGTACAGAGTTTCAGGGAGAGCATAAGGGAACAATTGAAAGGGATGGGGGAAAGAAATACAGTAGAAGAAGAATGGGTAGCTCTGAGGGATGAAGTAGTGAAGGCAGCAGACAATCAAGTAGGTAAAAAGAAGAGGGTTAGTAGAAATCCTTGGGTAACAGAAGAAATATTGAATTTAATTGATGAAAGGAGAAAATATAAAAATGCAGTAAATGAAGCAGGCAAAAAGGAATACAAACGTCTCAAAAATGAGATCGACAGGAAGTGCAAAATGGCTAAGCAGGGATGGCTAGAGGACAAATGTAAGGATGTAGAGGCTTATCTCACTAGGGGTAAGATAGATACTGCCTACAGGAAAATTAGAGAGACCTTTGGAGATAAGAGAACCACATGTATGAACAGCAAGAGCTCAGATGGAAACCCAGTTCTAAGCAAAGAAGGGAAAGCAGAAAGGGGGAAGGAGTATATAGAGAGTCTATACAAGGGCGATGCACTTGAGGACAATATTATGGAAATGGAAGAGGATGTAGATGAAGATGAAATGGGAGGTACGATACTGCGTGAAGAGTTTGACAGAGCACTGAAGGACCTCAGTCTAAACAAGGCCCCCGGAGTAGACAACATTCCATTGGAACTACTGACGGCCTTGGGAGAGCCAGTCATGACAAAACTCTACCATCTGGTGAGCAAGATGTATGAAACAGGCGAAATACCCTCAGACTTCAAGAAGAATATAATAATTCCAATCCCAAAGAAAGCAGGTGTTGACAGATGTGAAAATTACCGAACAATCACTTTAATAAGCCACAGCTGCAAAGTACTAACACGAATTCTTTACAGACGAATGGAAAAACTAGTAGAAGCCGACATCGGGGAAGATCAGTTTGGATTCCGTAGTAATACTGGAACACGTGAGGCAATACTGACCTTACGACTTATCTTAGAAGAAAGATTAAGGAAAGGCAAACCTACGTTTCTAGCATTTGTAGACTTAGAGAAAGCTTTTGACAATGTTGACTGGAATACTCTCTTTCAAATTCTAAAAGTGGCAGGGGTAAAATACAGGGAGCGAAAGGCTATTTACAACTTGTACAGAAACCAGACGGCAGTTATAAGAGTTGAGGGACATGAAAGAGAAGCAGTGGTTGGGAAGGGAGTGAGACAGGGTTGTAGCCTCTCCCCGATGTTATTCAATCTCTATATTGAGCAAGCAGTAAAGGAAACAAAAGAAAAATTTGGAGTAGGTATTAAAATCCATGGAGAAGAAATAAAAACTTTGAGGTTCGCCGATGACATTGTAATTCTGTCAGAGACAGCAAAGGACTTGGAAGAGCAGTTGAACGGAATGGATGGTGTCTTGAAGGGAGGATATAAGATGAACATCAACAAAAGCAAAATGAGGATAATGGAATGTAGTCGAGTTAAGTCGGGTGATGCTGAGGGTATTAGATTAGGAAATGAGACACTTAAAGTAGTAAAGGAATTTTGCTATTTGGGGAGCAAAATAACTGATGATGGACGAAGTAGAGAGGATATAAAATGTAGACTGGGAATGGCAAGGAAAGCGTTTCTGAAGAAGAGAAATTTGTTAACATCGAGTATAGATTTAAGTGTCAGGAAGTTATTTCTGAAAGTATTTGTATGGAGTGTAGCCATGTATGGAAGTGAAACATGGACGGTAAATAGTTTGGACAAGAAGAGAATAGAAGCTTTCGAAATGTGGTGCTACAGAAGAATGCTGAAGATTAGATGGGTAGATCACATAACTAATGAGGAAGTATTGAATAGGATTGGGGAGAAGAGAAGTCTGTGGCACAACTTGACCAGAAGAAGGGATCGGTTGGTAGGACATGTTCTGAGGCATCAAGGGATCACCAATTTAGTATTGGAGGGCAGCGTGGAGGGTAAAAATCATAGGGGGAGACCAAGAGATGAATACACTAAGCAGATTCAGAAGGATGTATGTTGCAGTAGGTACTGGGAGATGAAGAAGCTTGCACAGGACAGGGTAGCATGGAGAGCTGCATCAAACCAGTCTCAGGACTGAAGACCACAACAACAACAACATTGTTGTTAGAGCTGTAGGATATTCTGCCTGGTTTCATATAGCTTGCATTCGATACAGAACAGTTTTGTTATTGGTGGGTCCCTGAAGGTCTCAATAATTGTGAGGCATTGCCATCTACTCCAGGGGCCTTGTTTTGACTTATGTCTTTCAGTGCTCTATTCAATCCATTCTGACCAGTAGCATATCATTTATCTCATCCTCATCTACTTACTATTCCCTTTCTGTAGTATTGTCTTAAATGTCTGAAGATGGCCTTGTAAGCCGAAACTGGTTAACACAATAAAAGTAATACTGTGGAACAGAAGCAAACTCGTGCTTTTCATTTATTATTGTCTTAAAGTTCATTTCCCTTGTATACCCCTTCTATTAATTCCCTACACCTTTCAAATTTTCCTTCTTTGCTTGTTACTGGTTTTCCACCTCAGCTTTTGGTATTCATACAGATGCTTCTCTTTTCACCAGAGTTTTCTTTAATTTTGCAACAGGTGGTATCCATCTTTCCCATAGTTATGATTGGCTTTACTGACTTGCATTTCTTTTCTAGCTACTTCTACTTTACCATCTCGTTTTTTAGACTGCAATATTCCTTTTTGATTGCTTCATTTACTGCATTTTCATACTTTTGTCTGTTTATTTCATCATTGTGTGGGCTAGCCTAAGATTTGTATTGGGCCACGTCTTTTTGCCTAGTTGTTCCTGTACTGTCTTCACTGTTACGTCTCTTAAAGCTATTCATTCATATTCTGTCTGTTGTGTTCCTTTTTCATTTTGATCAGTTATTGCATTGCTCCCTTTGAAATTCTCAATGAATCCTGATTCTTTCAATTTATCCAAACACAATCTCCTAAATTTCGTACACTTCTGCAGTTTCTTCAGTTTTAATCTGTGGATTACAACCAATAAATTGCAATCAGAGTGCACATCTGCACGTGGAAATGCTTTGTAGTTTAAAATTTGGTTTTGAAGTATGTTCCTTGCAATTATGTAATATATCTGAAACTTTGAAATTTTAGTTGTCACATAGGAAAAGATAAAAATTGAGTTAAAATGTGGTGATGAAACTTGGTCATGATCTTAGTCTTACTCTTCATTTTATCCTTTAATGGGTCACTTTTTTTCCCAGTGAAGGAGACATTGGTTGTAATGGTTTGCATTTTGGCTGTTTGGGATATGTTCCACCTCGAAAATCACCTCATTGCCATTCCAGAAAGATTTATCACACAATGATTTCTTCGTATAAGAAAGGAGAAAGAAGTCACTTGTTAGGTGAATACAGAGAGGAGTAGGATTAGGCAAAATCTGATAGCACAAAATGTATGACTGTGTCCTGTGCAGAATGAGTCTGCATGTTGTCGGGGGCGAAAGCACTTCCTTGGACAGTTTCTTGCAACTCTTCACCTTGACAGCATTCTGTAACCTTTCCAGATTCTCTCCTTATGAGCAAAATATGTAAGAAACACACAATGACAGTCTCATAAAAGACTCCTCTTTGCCTTTTCTGATGACAATTGGGTTCTTATCCTTTTTTTGGCAGTCGTGAGTCCATATTTTCACTATTTGTTTTGCTCCCTTGTCTGAGGTCATAGGACACACCCAGCACTCGTCCATGGTGATCAGGCTGCGAAAGAAGCCATCTAGATAGTCTTGACACAGCTGCAACATTTCTGTTTCTGCCTCAGTTCGGCTGACTTCTTAAATGGGTGTGAGCAGTAGCGAAATTGAGGCCCCTGAGGAAGACAGACCGTGGTGTGCGTGCCACATCACGTAGCACTGCAGCTCTTAAGAGCACCAGCAGCTGTCTCTGACAGGGAGCGAATAACTATTTCAGATGAGTTTAATAATTCTTAACTGCATGTTTAAATGCATGCAAGTTGTAGAAAGCACATAACAAAATTGAGACCTTTAGTGGGTACCTTTTCAATTAAATATAGATATCCCGTGGGTGCTGCACTGAGCCGAGCATTCATGAAATTTGGCAGAAAAACTGACTAGTGTGATGTCACAAGTTCATTGCAGGCCCCGTATGTCTCATTGGCTCCGAGCGAAACCCACCACATTTAGAATGTCATGCAAGATATTGAAAACTGATCCATAATTGAATTTCACTTTTTCCACTGTAATCTTCATTGTGTTACATCCGCCTTCAAGCACCAGGCTCCCCAATTCACTTGTTATTCCCAGTTCTTCACACAGGTACAGTCTGCCAATTTTATTCCTCATCATTCAGCCTTGTTTGACCGCACTGCAAGTGTTTGTACCACTCACCACTGTGTCATATAATGTGCATTGTTGCTGTACACTTCTACCAACTCAGCATGGATTGTTGCGTCATTGTTCCTCTTCTAGTGTAGGAAAGAAATTACCACATACATGATACTCCACTTTCCCTCATACATATTTCACTGTATAGTGAGAAATTACATTTTGAGCTTTACTCTTAGCTGTGGCTATGCTCTTATTCGCTACATCACTTGGTACAGTGAGGACGTTAGTCCTGCAAAGAGCAGTTGAAAGCTGACTGATGACATAGGAACAGTAGAAGAATGTAGTGACACATTGAAGATATGACTTTGTCTAAAATTCATGTTCACATAAATTCATTACATGCAGATATCCATGTACAAATCTTAGTTACTCACACACATATAAGAAGTTATTAAACCCTAACAAACTATGTGAAATGAAAGGTTTTCCTAATAGAATTGGTATTTTACAAGCATGTAGGAAAGCCAGTGTTTTGGAGGACAAACCACCACACCACAGTGTGAAGGAGTAAACTACAAGTAATACATTACTGCTGTGCTAATTTAACTTACGGTGAATAGGGCTACACAAGTGTGGAATATAGATAAGAGCACGCAGGAAAATAAAACACTCATAGCAAAGTGCTAGTGCCGAAGAAGAAGAAGAAGAAGAAGAAGAAGAAGAAGAAGAAGAAGAGAGAGGGGTTAGCGAGTTGGGTTCCAAAACCCTTCACCCTTGTTTGTGTGCTAATTTAATCCCAATTGTCCGGTTGACTCCCTCGTAACATTGTCCCATTTGTGAGACTCCGTATCTCCATTGATTTGATTTATGCATCATATGGCAAGTAGTAAGGCAATGGTCTGCAGTGGTAGATTTTCTTGGCAGTTATAAGTGAGGGAATTGCTTATGTTCATTGCAGTGATCTGCCTGTTTCACATGTTGATGCTAAGCCATTGTTCCAGAAAGTGCAATGGATCTCTGCCTTGTACAGTTCTGAATTATGCTTAATGGCATGTGGATAGCACCTAATCTTTGAGGCATTGGAAACAACTTATTTGAAATGTTCCATGTAGAGACCAAAAGGCTGTTACCTTGGTAGCTTCATCTAATGGCTCTTCCCCCTTTGAAACTTCAGGGGGCTGATAGTGCAAAGCTAGTTAAATAGCTGCTCATTGTAACTGTTATGGAAAAATGTGTTTTTGAATTATTTGGTCCCATGAACAGCCTACAACACAACATAAACTGTGGCAGAGTTCCTCCACAGTCTCCTTCCCAGATGTGCTGACTGCTAAGGCACTTTTGAATCAGTATTGCATTTGTTAAGTGTTAATATCTTCTTACTTTTCATAGCTTTTCATTCAACATCAGTGCTCATTCCTGCTGTAATAGCCTTTTGGTTGCTGAAGGCTACTTTTATCTTCACTGAATGACAATGTTTGGGTCTATTTGTTGCTGCAGATCTGATAGATGTAGCTTATATGTGGGCTGTTCACTAAGTATGATTTTCAGAAAGTATGTTTAATACAGGATCACAAGACTGTTTGGTGGTGGCTCATGTTTTAAAAGCACACATTTCACAGACTATAGGTAGCTGATTGAAATCTCCTATCACATGGTATGATTGGGGAATTCACATGTAATATTTCCCAAGCTATCTCCAAAGTTTCCCATCAGTCATATACTTAATGTTGGTGGATGATGCACACACTTGTTTCTGTTTCAGGCCTGCCTGTGATTCTTATCTTCTCTCAGGTTATCTCACATTTTAATTCCTATTTGTATTGTTAGATATTACATAGTTTTTATGGCAAAAAGACACCATTGATTTGATATGAGGCCCTGTTAACCACCTCTGATGAGGTACTTCCAGTGCTAACCCAATAGACATACGTTATCCTGGTCTATGAACTCTGCAGTTTGTGGAGACTGTGGGTGACTGCTTAACGAAAACTCACCATATGAGCAACTACCATTCTGTGTCAATTACGGAGACGATCATCTGTCTCAATATCTGGAGTGTTCTAACCTAACTACTTAATGTTTCTGATGATCTTATATTTTAAAGCCTGGAAAAAGTACAATCCCTTATATCCTGTCTCAGTGGCATTAGATTTTTCTGCTACAGTGGTCAGGATATTGGCAGTACCTAGAACACTTACACCCTTCGTTCCCTCAGCCTTGAGCTCTGGTAGGTGCACAAGTAACTTAGTCCATGGGGCAGATAGCACCCCCATCCCTTGCCTCTTGGTGATCCTGAAGTGCCATCTTGTGAGACCTCAGTTCCTTGCATCTGCTGGAGAAGCAGCATTTTCCTCTGGAATCTACTGGCAGTAGGGTTTCCTTTAGAGAAACCTCTACCTGAAAATCTGTAGAGCAGTGATCCAATAGTAACCAGCCACAGACTGTGTTCATCGAGTTGACTGCTCCTCTTTTGTTCCTATCGTCACAGTGGATGAACTCGCAGCTGAGTCCTGACTCTCTAAAGTAATTAAGGAGAAAAAGGAGAAATATTGGGAGAAGACAGGTGCAGTGGTCCACTGAGCTGCCAGATCGTCCCACTCCATTACAGTTAGAACCTATCTTTGTGACAAGCATCACTGCCTGATGATTCTGTCGTGTCCTTGTCACCACCTAATGGACCAGCTGCCACAATGGACTTTCCAAAGAGCCAAATGGCAGTTTTATACCTCTGTCATCACCATTCTCTCTCTGTCAGACTTCTTAGATAAGGTTGTTAGAGACATCTCCTCTGTTGTTTCATTTTCTACTGTCCTCTTCCACTGGTCCGCTGAGCCACCAGATACGAACAAGTGTTCCTCTTCCTTTGTGGTGGTACACCGGTGATGCTTTGAGTGTCAGTGTTCTCTTCTTGCTCAGCTACCTTTCAGATGGTGAATTGAAGATGTCCCTCTACCTCTTATGCCCCACAATCCTGAACCTTTCACTGACTGGGAACTGCTTCAGGCTTGTGACTTTTCTCGTGATACAGTCCCAAGTCAGATTCAATTAATAAGCAGGAAACATCTGAATGTGACTCACTGACTGTATCTGTCCAGAGCCGTGAACTGTATTTGACTAGATGGCATGGAGAGGTAGTGTCATCATCACAGTTCTTAAACCAGAGAAAAACTCAACATCTGTTGACATCTACCAGCTGGTTAGTTTCACCATTGTGCTCTGCAAGCTACTTGAAATGATGGTAGCCTGGGGTTTTTTGGGGCTTTCGGTGTGATTTTCAGGAAAGCTGAACAACAATTGAACATTGTTTTTGTTGGAAACAGCAATCAGACAGACTTTTACTAAACACCAACGTCTCACAATAGTTTATTTTGACCTACATAAGGTATACAACACTGCTTGGCACCATCAAATTTTAGACTTGCACCCCTTGACTGGGGCTTTTGAGACCCCCTATTGATTTTTATTTATCACTTTTTATCCCTCCATTTGTTTCGTGTTAGAGTTGGAATGTCGCTTGGTTCTCAAATGGTCCAGACAATGGTGTTCCTCAGGGCCCCATATTGTTATATTCTTCCTTATCACCATCAATTGGCTAATGACCTCCAGTGGACCAGTGGTTACTCCTACGACATATGTTGATGACTTTTGCATTCGATATAGCTCCCAGTCTGTACCCTTAGCTGAATGTCACCTCCAAGGAGCCGTGTGAAGGGCTTCAGCTTTGATGCCGTTCCTTGGATTCTAATTTTCTCACATATAAATGTGGGTCATGTGTTTCTGTTACTGTGCCACGGTTCATCCTGACCCAGAGCTCTACTACCCAGCACTTGTACAATGTTATGCAGTGCCAATTTTTGGAGCTCCTCATTCATAAAAAGCTGATGTGGCTCCCCCATATTCTTCAGTATAAGACTAACTGCTTGTGTAAATGTGAAGCTCTCTGCTTTCTTGCCCACTTCTCTTGGGGTATGGATCATGCTACTCTACTCTGTATTTAGGGTACTGTGGACTCATCATGACTGGACTGCGGTTGACAGGTTTACAGTTCATTGGCACCTTTGGATTTTAATTGTTAGTCCTAGTACATCATCTTGGATTAAGACTTGCCACTTGCATCTTCTGGACTGCTACCATAGACAGTCTTCTCACCAAATAGGGCATCACTTGATTTCAGATGGTACCAACTCTTGCTCACTTACACAATCAATATTTCAGAAGCATCTGACATATTTAATTCTTTTTTTCATACAGAACCTCTACCAGGCTCTCTGCCCGACCCCCTTAGAATGTACTCAATGTGTATTCCTGAGCACTCTTCCTTGGTGAGCATGCAGACCAAGAATTAAGACCAGTCAATTTAAAGGATATAAAGTTTGTTGCCCCCATGACCTTTTGGTACCTATTCCTTTCAGTTCTTGAGGAGTGCCCGGGTGCTACTCTCATTTACACAGAAAGCTCTAAAACCGTGTATAGTGTGGGAAATGCTTTTACATCTTCTACCGGTCAGGAGTAACATTTGTTGCCATGTTTTTATGGCTGAGCTGAAAGCCATTAACAGAACCCCGTGTTCTATTAAACAGTCTTCCCTCAAGCACATTTTAATTTGTAGCCGCTAAATGAGCTGTCTTCTAACTGCTGATTGGTGTTACTCATGTCACCCTGTGGTGTCTGCTGTTCACAATCTTTTCTCAGACCTTAGTTATCCTACCCACTCAGTTGTGTTTCTCTGGGTCCCAAGTCATGTGAGTGTTCTAGGGAGTGAACTGGCTGATTGTTTGGCTAGAGAAGCAATTACTCAGTCAACATTCACTTTGATGATCCCATGCATGGATTTGCAGCTACAGATAAGCATCTACTTATTTGGAGATTGAACAACACCTGGTGGGCTACTGCCCTCAAACTCCACACAATCAAGGCCTCTGAGGTTGCACGGGTTTCCTTCGTCCATTCCTCTTGGAAGGCATCCACTGTCCTGTTGGCTCCACATTGGTCATAATATGTCGGCCCATAGTTTTGTCATATGTAGTGAGCCACCTTCATGTTATCATTGTGGAACCTTACAGAGAGTAGCTCACATTCTGTTGGAATGCACCATCCTTCTTGCTGTCCATGCAAAATGTGGTCCTCCAGATTCTTTGCCTCTAATATTAAAGGACAGTGTATGGACAGTTGAACTAGTTCTCTGTTCACTCCTACAAAGTTGCTTTTGCAACAGGGTTGTGAGAGTTGGAGTGCCTTCTGTCTCATGCTGAACTCCAGGGGACAACTGACTGTACCCACCTACCAAATTGATTATTTATCTTCCCTTATTTTACTAATGCTGGCCCGAATGTTGTTCATTATGTTTTCAGCCTCTTTGCTTTTACTATTATGGATATCCTCTCACTCTGGCTAGGAGTTGTTATTTATTCCATTACTGTCTTACCCTCGCACTGTATTTGTGGGTGCTCAAACTTGAGAAAGGTGCGTCTTGCCACAGGTGAGCCGTAGGGTGGCCCTCATCTGCTGCCTGAACTGCAGACTGGCCTGATCCATATGATTTTATCTCATGCAATGATTTTTCATCTCTGGCATCAATATTGCTTTCAGTGCCTTGATTTACTCCTCCTCAATCGGATTTCTGGCTGATGGCACTAACTCTAGAAGGACTGCCCCATGAGTGAGGGACTCCTGCCCTCCCAACCGACAGATCAACTGAGTTGCTGCTTTTGGAGTGCAGTGCACACCTAACCTTTTATGGGGAATTCTAAAATTGTCCACCCGATAATGCAGCTAAGGAACACTGTTCCTGAAAGTGTCTCAGAGCTAAAACAGCCTCTGATTCAAACCATCCACCTAACTTAAAATGGAGGGTCTCTGTCAGCACAGGAGACAATGCTGATAAACACAAATTGTGCTTTCATCCCACAATGAGGCTAACTTTCATCCCACAAGTGAGGCTAGTAACCTTCTCCAAGTTAGCCAGCTGCTGAAAGGAACTGTCCTATTGACTGTGAACCCAGGTGACAGGCATTGTTGATGCCTACATGAGCTGTGAGTTACAGTTAGCTGCTCCCAGTACATTCAGCAGGTGCCAGCAGTGTCTCCTCGTAGTCATGATTATTCAAACCTGTAGTGAAGTAATTGTTGCTGTGAAAATATTTGCAGGTTATGTTGGTAAACTGTTTCAGTGCCACCTCGTATTACTAGTTTGTTGTTTATTCTCTGCGGAGTTTCGGAAAGTTTGATGTTAACAATGGTGTTACATGTGTTTGTAGTTATTTTTGTGGCCCAAGACAAAATGGAACTTTGGTGTAACATCCTCTCATCATAATTTGTTTCCACACATCCAGAGGTCTGTGGTTAGCATATAGTTGATTGAAGTTCTTATATGAATGAGTGTTAGGATGCTGAGGATCTGTCATACTGTTAATAACACTGGCTAGTATGAAGTCAAGATAGACTACCAGCTACTGCTTTAATGAGGAAGCTGTAGGAACTGTAGTTCAAACTACTCCTTTGACTGTTACCTAATCATGCAGTGCATGACAACTTAGCCCTCAGTGGTGATTTGCTGGTTACGGGCTTGACCACCCCAGGGTTCCTGAGCTGGGAACTGATAAGCACCACTAGTTCCCTGACACTGTAAGCTGTGGGTATGCTTCAGCGATCACTGTGTGGCGTGGTGGTGGAACATTGTGTGTCTCAGGGAATGGGGATCTTGGCTCGACTGCCCGGATCGTGTGGACGGGATAAACCTCTGTGAGAAAATACCCTCAGTCTCGAGGTGTGCTGCGTGCTGATGGGATGCATGGCTGTTGAGGTGGAACAGTCATTAGCAGCAACCTTTGGGGAATCCGCCGCACTTCAGTTGTATAAGGCTTACTCAGGCATGTGGGGCTCTGTGTAAGTGGACCCTTATTTCCATAGCTGCTTGTGGGACTAAGATGGAACCCTCGAAATCATCTTCTTTTCCTCTCATTGGTAAAAGGGTGTACCGCCTGGGAGTATTCACACCCATTCATCCAAAAGAATACTTTGGACTGCAGTAACAGGACTCGTGGAGTAATGAATAACAATGTGTTTCTGGTGATAAAGAGGAAGGTGGGGACATTTGAAAAAGTGTCCACCTTTTATATCCATAAGGGTTTGGAAGACCTTGCTGGAACATTAAAATCTATAAAATGATTGTGTAATGACTCATTGCTGGTCGAAACTAACAGGTCAAAGCAGGTAGACGTTCTTAAGAAATTGCAGAAACTGGGTGACCATGATATCATTGTTGAGATTCACACCTCTCTCAACTCCAGTAAGGGCGTTGTCACATTCAGAGATATCATGGACATGGAAATAGCAGAACTGAAGCAAGAATGGGCATTCCAGGGAATAGTTGATGGGGAGCAAGGAATGCGCAGGAATAATGGAGCAACTGAAAAGACTGCCACTTTCATTGTCACTTTCAATTCTCTGACACTGCTTGATCTTATTGCAGGGTTCCTTCAACTTAATGTTCAGTCTTACATTCCAAACCCTGTGTGGTGCTATAAATTCCAGCATTTCAGCCATACAACCCTGAGTTGTGGAGGTGAAGTGATCTGCAAGAACTGCGGAAAGCCGCTCATGACGCTGGGACTGACGGCTTGTCTCCAGCGATCTGCATCAACTGCTTTGGGAACCACCCAGTCTGGAGCTGAGACTGCCTTGTTTTTGCTGAAGAACACACAGTACAGGAGATAAAAAGTGACTAAGTGGATGCTCTATGCTGAAGCCAAAAAAGAATATAAGGCAACGAAACCCTCTTGTCTTTGCCACCTCATATTCTTCCATGGTGCAGAAGCCTATTACCAAGATGGACGCTTAGACACAGACAATGCCTAGTGTGCCTGTATCCACCACAAGCAACTGTACTTGCACATGTACATGGCAAGGGAAAAAGAGTAAGGACAGAGCAATCCAGGCAGCTGCACCAGGAAAGACCAACGGAAGTTCCACATTGAGCATCCAGAAGGTACAAGAAAAGCAGTGCCTCTCAATGCCCCCTTTTCCCCTCATCCTCTAAAGGGCAGTGTGCAGGGAAAGGCTCACGACATTCGGGTCTCTAGTACCTTCCGCCGCGGAAGTCGAACACGCGGAAGAACAAATGGACGTGTCCCCCTGCGGGTTCGGGGGTTAGAATAGGCCCGCGGTATTCCTGCCTGTCGTAAGAGGCGACTAAAAGGAGTCTCAAACGTTTCGGCCTTATGTGATGGTCCCCTCTCGGGTTTGACCTCCATCTATCCAAATTATTCCGAAGAGCGAGCCAATTGGGGAAGGGCACCTTACATGGTGCACTGTATCCTTCGTGCAATTAGACCTATTGCCGTCTTTCTCGTCGTTGCGATGGTGTCCCGCTCGTTTTCGATCTCTTGGGCGATTACCACGCTGCACTCTGCAGTGTTTCTTTTAACTGTGACGACGACCTTGGCCGTTTTTGCACCTAAGATCCAGCACGGTAGCCAGTCCGTTGTGGTGGGGTCGCCATGTACCCTCTTGGTTGTAGCCCCCTGACAACACAGGGATCGCTCTACTGATGCCTGCGCCGTTCACTCCCCACGTATGCCAAGGAGTAGATGCCCATCTCCCTGGGGCATCGGGACTCCCGGCAATGGCCATCCTGCCAGGTGGCCTTTGCTGTGGCTGGGTGGCGCCCGTGGGGAGGGCCCTTGGTCGGAGTAGGTGGCATCAGGGCGGATGACCCGCAATGAAGCGTGGTACATCATCTCTTGCTGGCGGCCAGCCGTCAGCAGTCTCTAAGCGTTCCAAGGCTCAATTCAAGGCTAATGTGTATGACCCCAAATCGTTCCCCTCCCTGGCCACACCATGGGAGGAACGAAGGGCTATGAATGAGAGCGAAAGATACTCGCCCCGGTATCTCGTCTGTACCAGAGCTGACGGGGAATCTTTTATGTCCGTGAAGCCTCAGTTCTTTGTAGAGCATTTAGAGGACAAGTTTGGGGAGGTGGAGGGCTTGTCTAAAATGCGCTCTGGATCAGTACTGATACAAACGGCATCCTCCGCCCAGTCCCGCAGGTTACTTGCTTGTGACAAGTTGGGGGATGTTAACGTTTCTATTACGCCACATAAGAGTTTAAATATGGTCCAGGGTGTTATTTTCCATAGGGATCTCCTTTTGCAGTCTGATGACGAGCTGCGCGCCAACTTAGAACGTAGAGGTGTTCATTTCGTCCGGCGCGTTCATCGGGGTCCGAGGGACAATCAGGTTGCTACCGGTGCCTTCATCTTGGCCTTCGAGGGTGATACGTTACCGGAAAAGGTCAAGGTGATGGTCTACCGATGTGACGTCAAGCCCTATATCCCTCCCCCGATGCGGTGCTTCAAGTGCTGGAAGTTCGGCCATATGTCTTCCCGCTGCACTTCCAGCCTCACATGTCGAGATTGCGGACGCCCGTCTCATCCCGATACTCCATGTGCCCCGCCTCCCATCTGCGTCAACTGCGGGGAGCACCATTCACCTTGCTCGCCTGACTGCACAGTCTTTCAGAAAGAGCGCAAAATCATGGAATATAAGACCCTGGACCGGCTGACCTATACTGAGGCCAAACGGAAATATGACAGACTCCATCCTGTGAGAATGACATCTTCGTATGCAGCTGCTACAACAACTGTGCTAGCTCCATCCGTTGCGAGACTTCCAGCCAGCTCGATAAGCAGTAAGACTCCTCCTGCCCCCTTGCTCGTGGGGGGCTCTCCCCAACCGGTTGCTCCTGCACCACCTACCTCAGGAGCAACCTCCTCCCACCCGTCGGGGACGTCCGTCCCCGCTTCTCAGCCGGAGAAGCGCCTAACTTCTTCGGCTACTCTCGCCCGTAAGAGTTCCCTTGGGACGCTCCCTTCCCAGGGTTCCCCCAGCGGGAAGGATGACGGCCACCAGTGGCATAAGTCCTCACCAGCAGCCGGGCGTAGGGCTTCACGATCTGTCCCGGAGACTGAATCGGTGAAGCCTTCCCAGCCGGTGAAACCCAAGGTTCAGCGAGAGAAGTCCAAGAGAAAGACCTCTAAGGCTAAAGAACTTGCGGTGGCACCAACCCCACCGCACCTTTCGCGCTCTGCGTCTGAGGATGAAGTCGAGATTCTAGCGTCCGCTGAGGACCTTGATCTCGCTGGTCCCTCAGACGCCATGGATGCCTCTCGTCCGGGTACTGAATCGGTGGCAGTGAGTGAACATGCGGCGTAAATTGCCTTCCCAGTCCTTTCACGCCTTTCTCAGCCATGGACAATACCATCCTCCAGTGGAACTGCGGCGGTTTTTTCCACCATTTAGCTGAGCTCCGCCAACTTCTCAGCCTTCGCCCTTTCTTCTGCATCGCTCTCCAGGAAACTTGGTTTCCGGCGATGCGAACTCCCGCCCTCCGTGGCTATCGGGGTTATTACAAGAACCGAGCAGCTTATGAAAGGGTGTCTGGTGGCGTCTGCATTTATGTCCTTCACACTCTGCACAGCGAGTCTGTCCCTCTCCAGACGCCTTTAGAGGCTGTCGCTGTACGCGTGTGGACGCCACAGGCTGTTACCGTCTGCAGTCTTTACATTCCACCGGATGGTGATGTCTCGCAGCATGTCCTGGCTGCACTGGTCGCCCAATTGCCGCCACCTTTCTTGCTATTGGGCGACTTCAACGCTCATAACCCTCTGTGGGGTGGTTCAGTGGCAACAGGTCGAGGCGCCATCGTTGAGCATTTATTGTCGCAGCTCGATCTCTCGCTGTTAAATGATGGTGCCTTCACACACTTCAGTGTGGCGCATGGCACCTACTCCGCCATTGACCTTTCAATCTGTAGCCATAGCCTCTTACCGTCTGTCCAATGGAGTGTGCATGACGACCTGTGTGGTAGTGACCATTTTCCGATCTTTTTGTCACTACCACAGCGCCACTCTTCTGGGCGCCCTAGCAGATGGGCTATGAATAAGGCTGACTGGGACTTGTTCTCCTCCACTGCCGCTTTTGAGCCTCTCTCTACCGATGACATTGATGCGGTGGTTCAATCGGTCACCACCGGCATCGTTACTGCCGCCGAATCTGCCATTCCCCATTCCTGTGGGTCCCCTCGGCGGAAGGCTGTGCCTTGGTGGTCGCCTGAGATCGCTGAAGCGATTAAAGATCGCCGGCGGGCGCTCCAGCGTCACAAGCGACACCCCTCCCTCGACCACCTTATCGCCTTCAAACGGCTGCGTGCGCGGGCCCGCCTCCTTATCCGCGAAGGCAAGAAGGAGTGCTGGGAGCGGTATGTGTCCACCATTGGCCTCCATGTCACTCCCTCGCAGGTCTGGGCCAAGATTCGACGAGTCTACGGCTATCGGCCACCTGCCAGCGTCCCTGCGCTCTCACTGAATGGAGCAGTTTGTACTGACTCCGACGTCATTGCCAATCGCTTAGCAGAGCATTTTGCTATGAGTTCCGCTTCTGCGAATTACCTCCAGGCCTTCCGCTCCATTAAAGAGCGGATGGAACGTCGGAGCCTTTCGTTTCGCACCAACCACCCAGAATCTTACAATGCTCCATTTAGTGAGTGGGAATTTCGCAGTGCCCTCGCTGCTTGCCCTGATACCGCTCCTGGGCCAGATGGCATCCACTGTCAGATGCTGAAACACCTTTCAGTGGACTGCCAGCGGCGCCTTCTCGATCTTTACAACCGTCTTTGGGTCGAGGGGGAGTTTCCGTCGCAATGGCGGGAAGGCATTGTCATCCCCGTTTTGAAACCTGGAAAGAACCCTCTGGAGGTGGACAGCTACCGTCCCATTAGCCTCACCAACGTTCTTTGCAAGTTGCTTGAACGGATGGTGAGCCGGCGCTTGCATTGGGTACTGGAGTCTCGGGGCCTTCTGGCTCCGTCTCAGGGTGGGTTCCGTAAAGGCCGCTCCGCCACCGACAATCTGGTGAGCCTGGAGTCGGCCATCCGTACTGCCTTTTCCCGCCGTCAGCACCTGGTCGCTGTCTTTTTCGACATGCGGAAGGCGTACGATACGACGTGGCGTCATCACATTCTTTCTACGCTCCATGGATGGGGTCTTCGGGGTCCTCTGCCGATTTTTATCCGCAATTTTCTGTCGTGTCGTACCTTCCGCGTGCAAGTCGCGGCCTCGTATAGTTCCTCCCACGTCCAGGAGAACGGTGTGCCACAGGGCTCTGTTTTAAGTGTCTGTCTGTTTTTAATAGCCATTAACGGGCTTGCTGCGGCTGTGGGTAATTCCGTCTCTGCTTCCCTGTATGCTGACGACTTCTGCCTTTATTACAGCTCTACTGGCATTGCAGCTGTTGAACGTCAGCTACAGGGCGCTATCCGTAAGGCGCAGTCTTGGGCTGTAGCGCATGGGTTTCAGTTTTCGGCAGCCAAGACCCGCGTTATGCATTTCTGCCGGCGCCGAACAGTCCATCCTGAGCCGCGGCTTTATCTTGCCGACGAACTCCTTGCTGTGGTGGAGACCCACAGGTTTTTGGGGGTGGTTTTCGATGCCCGGTTGACTTGGCTGCCTCATATCTGGCAGCTCAAACAGACGTGTTGGCGGCATCTCAATGCACTCCGGTGTTTGAGCCACACCCGCTGGGGAGCCGACCGCTCTACCCTGCTACGGCTCTACCAGGCGTTAATCCAGTCCCGTCTGGATTATGGGTGCCTGGCATATGGCTCAGCATCCCCGTCTGCGTTGCGGGTGCTGGACCCAATTCTCCACAGCGGGATACGCCTTGCCACTGGTGCTTTCCGCACCAGCCCTGTGGACAGCTTACTCGTGGAGGCAGGTGTCCCTCCCCTGCGGTTCCGACGCCAACTTTTGCTGGCCGCTTATGCTGCCCATGTTCTCAGCTCGCCCGGGCATCCAAATTATCGTCTCCTGTTCCCGCGATCGGTCGTCCATCTGCTGGATCGTCGGCCCCGGTCTGGTTGTACAATAACGGTCCGCATCAAAGAGCTTCTCTCTGGGCTTCAGGTTTTCACTGTTCCACCTACTTTCCGGGCTACTTTGCATACACCCCCATGGTGTGTTCGTCGCCCTTGCCTTCGGCTGGACCTGGCACAGGGCCCGAAGGACTCAGTCCCTCCAGAGGCCTTCCGCCGCCGCTTTTATTCTCTCCTGGCCACGTATCAGGGCTCTGGTATTGTCTACACTGACGGTTCGATGGTTGCTGGTCGTGTCGGGTATGCGCTCACTCTAGGGGACCGTTCCGAACAACGTTCCTTGCAGGATGGCTGCAGCGTTTACACTGCTGAATTGGTCGCCATCCTTCGTGCCCTAGAGTATATCCGCTCCTGCTCAGGTGAGTCCTTCGTTATCTGTAGCGATTCCCTGAGCGGTTTACGAGCTCTCGACCAGTGTTTCCCTCGTTCTCGTCTGGTGATGGCTATCCACGAGTCTCTGCATACTCTTGCCTGTTGCGGCCGCTCTGTGGTCTTTGTGTGGACCCCCGGTCATGTCGGTATCCCGGGTAACGAACATGTTGACCGCCTGGCGAAAGAGGCCACCAGCAAGCCATCTCTGGACCTTGGCCTCCCAGAGACTGATTTGCGGGCAGTCTTCCGCCGCAAAATCTTGGCGCTATGGGACGATGAATGGCGCGAACTGACAATGTCCAATAAACTCCGTGCTGTCAAGGAGACGACGGCTGTGTGGCGGTCATCCCTGCGAGCCACTCGCAGGGACTCGGTAGTTCTTTGCCGGCTCCGCATTGGCCACTCCCGGCTGACACACAGTTATTTACTGCGCCGGGAGGACCCTCCTGTATGTCGCTGCGGGGCGGCTTTGACAGTGGCCCACATTCTGTTGGCCTGCCCCCTTTTAGCTGTGGTCAGGCAGACATTTGCGCTGCCTGATACGCTTCCTGCCCTTTTAACAGACGACTCCGCTATGGCTGACTTAGTTTTACGTTTTATTCGGGCAGGGGGATTTTATCATTTAATCTGAGTGTTTCTGTTTTATTTTATTGTTTTGTGTTGATTCTGGCCTTTGGCCTATGATTTTACACTGATTTTTTAATGTGTTTCTAAGTGGTTGGCTTTTCCTTTTTTATTTCTATGGTCGGCCAACCACCGTCACACTCTGTGTGGTTTTAGTTTGTTTTGTCTTGTCTTTGTCTCAGTATCTCTTGTTCTGTATCGTCTGTGATCTCTTCTGTTCCTTGTTTTTATTCTCTGTGGGTGTTCTTTGTCTTTGGAAAAAGGGACCGATGACCATGGCAGTCTGGTCCCTTTAATCCCCCCAAACCAACCAACCAAATGGACGTGGTCAGCCCATAGAGGGCTCCGCCTCCACGGCGGCTATTCCGCGCAGCGGCTCTCGCGCAGCGAGGGCGCCACCACTAAGCCACGTACAGACAGCGACCAATAGCCGCTCCCTCCAGTTTCATATATAGGGACCCGCTCTGCCCTAGTCCAGCCAGTCTGGTACTCGCTCTGGATTTCATTTCTATCTCGGCGGTACTGCGTTCTGGTCGTTACTCGTTGACATTTGCCGGGCTCTGGTTCCGAGTGGATTTACGTTTGGTGTTTGGTGTTGTGGTTTCCACAAGCCTCTGTTGTTTATCTCTTTCTGGTTGTGTCGCTCATAGTCGGTCGTGGTCGGTTGTTGTCAGTTGTCGTTGGTCGGTCGTCCGACTCATCCTGTGTTTACCCGGTGATGCGTGCTCCACCGCCGGCGGCTTCCCCGCCTGGCAGCTCCGATCCGCAGCCCAAAGCGTTCCCACTGTTGGTTGTGGTTACTACAGGGTCAAATGTTGTCCCTAGCACCGTCAGATGTCATTCTTTCCCGTCTGACTGATGAGGAGGATATCGTGGAGTTAGATGCCTTGGATCCAGGCAGCCCCTCCACTCCCCCTCGCTCTTAAAGTGCTTCACCTACCCAGTGCAAAGATTGGAGTAAATTAAAACCACACCGATGACATGGCTTCCTTAGTACAGTGGAACATGAATGGGTTCAGGACTCGTGTGGAGGACCTGAAACTCCTAGCACAAGCACGACCCTTATGCTTTTGTTTACAAGAAACGCATTTTAAAGATGCAGATGTCCCTGTGCTACAGGGATATATGCTATACTGAAAGGGTGACTATTGGGGGAAAGGGCCAAAGGAGGTGTCGCAATGTTTGTCACTAATACACACCACTCCTCTGTTCTCCCCTTGGCTACTGACCTACAAGTAGTTGCAGTTCAAATTCCTGTGTGTCGAAGGATCACTGTTCTCTCACTGTATTTACCTCTGCAAGATGCACTAGACTTTGAGGCTCTCACAGATATTATTGCACAACTCCCACGACCATTCCTCCTCCTGGGAGATTTCAGTGCCCATTGTGTCCTGTAAGGCTCGACCAATACTTGCCCTTGGGGTCGGGTTTTGGAGGGCCTCATGATGTCTCACCAGCTGTGAATCCTCAACATGGGTACTTGCACACATTTCTCTACTGCTACTAGGTCATTCTCAGCAATCTACCTCTCTTTCTGTTCTACCGGCCTCACTGACTCTGTACAGTGGGAGGCCATTGACGACCTACATTCCAGTGACCTTTACCCAGTCCGCCTTCACCTACTAAATGGCACACCATTTGAAGGTAAGCCCCCAAAATGGATGGTCAGCAGGACTAACTGGATGTGTTTCAGCAGGCTGGCTGTGTTTGAACACTGTGGCAGCATTCAAGGATGAGTGTACCACATCACATGAGTGATCCATCGTGCTGCTGACTTCTCCATCCCACAGTCCTCAGGTCATCTTAGGAGGCGACCAGTACCGTAGTGGACAGACGAGTGCCATTCTGCAATCTGGGAAAGGCGTGCGGCTCTTCAACATTTAAAATGTCGACCGACAGCAGACAACCTTAGGGCCTTTTTTGAGTCGTGAGGGCTAGGACTCGACGTGTCATTAGGGAGAGTAAGAAAAGGTCATGGCTATTGTTCCTGGACTCCATCAATTGTTCCCCTTCTTATATAAAAGTATGGGAAGCCATCTGGAGGATTTCCCATAAATGTAACTGTTTACCACTAGCAGCAGTGCTGAAACAGGGGTGCCTCCAAACAACACCCAGAGTCATTGCTCAGACGCTGCCCAAACATTTTGCACAAACTTTGCCGATGCAAGCCAGGATCTGGCGTTTTGTCGCTATTGTGCGACTGTTGAGAGGGAAAAGTTGGACTTCAGGTCAAACAGTTCTGAGGCCTACAACTCCCCTTTCTCCATTTGGGAACTCAAATTGGCACTGACTGAGATTTGTAACACTGCATCCGGTCACGACCAAATACGGTACTGTGTGCTTAGACATTTGTCAGTGCCATCAGAGGAAATCCTCCTCAAATGCTTTGATCTAATATGGCAGACAGGCAACTTCCCCAACTCGTGGAGGAAGGCAATTCTGATCCCTCTCCTCAAACCAGGAAAGGACTGCACATGTCCCAGTAGTAATCGGAGTATCGCCTTAACAAGCTGTGTGGGGAAGACCCCGGAGCAAATGGTTAAGCATCGTCTGGTCTGGTTGTTAGAGACCAGGCAACTCTTTAGCCACTCTCAGTGTGGATTCCAAAGTATTTCGTCCACTGTCGACAATATGACTCTCTTGGAGGTGTCTATGCAGCTGGCTTTCATCTCTAAGCATCACTGTACCAGCATATTTTTCGATATAAGTAAGGCATATGATACTACATGGAGACAGTGTATTCTTGCACAACTGCATAAATTGGGCTTTTGTGGCCACCTCCCCATCTTCATATGGTCTTTCCTATCTCAGCAGTTTTTTAGGACCCAACTTGGTGACATGCTGTCTGATCAATTTGAGCGGGAGAGTGGTGTTCTTCAGGGCAGTGTTCTAAGTGTTACCCACTTTGCCATACTCATCAACAGTATCACATCTACGGTAAGGAGTCCTGTACAGTGCTCCTTATTTGTAGACGTTTTTGCTGTTTTCTGTTCCTCCTCCAGTGTTGCATGGCGAGCTGTCAGTTGCAACTTACAGAGTGGCGGTTACAGAAGTGGGCTGAAAAGACAGGTTTTCACATTTGTGCAGATAAGTGTGTGTGTGTTCATTTTAATCATTCTCATTGTCTTTTTAATTTGCCTGCCTTGAATATGGGGTACACCATCCTGCATTTGAGAGACACAGTGCAGTTTCTGGGCCACATTTTTGACTCGCGAACTCTGAAGGCACTGAACTCCCAGAACCCTGAAGGCACTGAATGTTATCAAGTGCCTTAGCCACAGGTCAACGGGAGAGGACAGGGCAAGTTTCCTTCAGTTTTTAACGGGCTTTTGAGCGTTCATGACTGGACTATTGTTGAATGTTGTATGGGTCAGCGAGGCCCTCTTACTTGCGTATCATTGATGCTGTCCATCATGAGGGGTTTTGGCTGGCCATGGGTGCTTATCGGACCAGTCCCATACCTAGCATCTGTGCTGAGGCGCGGAAACCGCCACTTACCATCCGGCGCCAGCTCTTTGTGATGCGTCAGGCATTTTAAGTTCCTTGCAGCTCCAACTTCACCTGCACACCACACTGTTGCTCGTACACCTCTGGAACACCTTTTTTCCAACTGTCTACGAGCCACGATTCCATTTTGGATCTGCGTGCAGTGTGTGCTGGAGTCACTCAGTGTGGAGCCAGTATGACCCCAAATCCAGGGTTTTAACTGCCTGCCACCCTGGTTACTGGAGAGGCCCAGAGCAATTGTAGATTTGGTGCATTACGGGAGAGATGGAGAGATAGCACTCCTGTTTCTGTTTTTAATGCGATATTCTCTGATATTTTATCTGAGTGCTATGAACATGTAGCAGTGTTTTATGGATGGGTCTAAGTGGGGGTCTCTGTCGGTTGCTCTGTTGTTTTCCCAGATTGTGTCCTCAAGGTCAGACTGCCTCCAGAATTTATCGTCTTCGATGCAGAATTGTATGCGATCTTGCGAACACTGGAGCAGAAGAGATGTTGTCCCACTGTTAGGTTTCTCATCTGCTTAGAATCTCTGAGCATCCTTTACTCTCTCCCCCCCTACAGGTCCGGGGGTTAGAATAGGCCCGAGGTATTCCTGCCTGTCATAAGAGGAGACTAAAAGGAGTTTCACATGTTTCGGCCTTTGTGATGGTCCCCTGTAGGGTTTGAACTCCATTTTCAAAATTTTCCCGAAGAGCGAGCCAATTGGGGAAGGGCGACTTACGTGGTGCATCGCGACCATCATGCGCTGAGACCTATCGCATCTTTCGTCGACATGGATCTACACTTCTGCTCATTCTCAAACTGTTGGGCACGGTCACCTACTTGGTGTGTGTTTTTCCATCAACTGTGCAATATCTTTTTCTATGCTGAGGATGACAATGGATTTAGAGGACAAGTTTGGGGAGGTTGGGGGCTTGTCCAAAATGCGATCTGGGTCAGTCTTGATCAAAACGGCATCCTCTGCCCAGTCACGGGCGTTACTCACTTATGACAAGATGGGGGATGTTTCTGTAACCATCACACCCCACAAGACCTTAAATATGGTCCAGGGTATCATATTTCACAGGAACCTTCTTTTGCAGTCCAACAATAAGCTGCGCACCAATTTAGAACGGTGAGGTGTACATTTCGTTCAGCGTGTCCACCGGGGTGCGAGGGGTAATCAGGTTGCCACCAGTGCCTTCATCTTGGCCTTCAAGGGTGATACATTACTGAGAAGGTCAAGGTGATGGTCTACCGCTGTGATGTAAAACCCTATATCCCTCCCCCAATGCGGTGCTTTAAATGTTGGAAGTTTGGTCATATGTCTTCCCACTCTACTTCCAGTGTCACATGTCAAGATTGCGGATGCCCATCACGTCCCAATAATCCATGTGCCCCGCCTCCCATCTGTGTCAGCTGTGGAGAGCATCATTCGCCTTGCTTTCCAGACTGCAGGATTCTCCACAAAGAATGGAAAATCATGGAGTACAAGAACCTGGACCGACTGACCTACAGTGAGGTTAAGAGGAAATTTGAATGCCTGCATCCTGTACGCATGACATCGTCTTACGCCACTGCTACAACAGTTCTAGCCCCATCAGCTCCGCCAACCCCAGCAGTCAACTCTCAGAGTGGAAGACTACACCTGCCCTCATGATGATGGGGGGGCACTTCCCTCCCTGTTTCCCTGTTGCTCCTGCACCACCTACCTCCTCGTCATCTTCAAACTGATCTGGTGCCACGGTGTCTTTCCATCGCAATAATGTGAGAGCACCATCATTCCGGTGCTCAAACCCAGTAAAAACCCACTTGATGTGGATAGCTATCGGCCCATCAGCCTCACCAATGTTCTTTGTAAGCTGCTGGAACATATGGTGTGCCGGCGGTTGGTTTTGGTCCTGGAGTCATGTGGCCTACTGGCTCCATGTCAGGACGGCTTCCACCAGGGTTGCTCTACTACTGATAATCTTGTGTCCCTGGAGTCTGACATCCAAACAGTCTTTTCCAGACGCGAAAACCTGGTTGCCATCTTTTTTGATTTATGAAATCCTTGCCACATTATATGTGTGGGGTCTCCGAGGCCCACTTTCGATTTTTATACAGAATTTCCTGTCGCTACGTACTTTCTGTGTCTACGTTGGTGCCTCCCATAGTCCCCCCAGTATCCAGGAGAATGGGGTCCTGCAGGGCTCTGTATTGAGTGTCTCTCTATTTTTAGTGGCCATTAATGGTCGACAGCAGCTGTAGGGCCATCCATCTCACCCTCTCTGTATGCAGACGACGTCTGTATTTCATACTGCTCCACCAGTATTGGTGTTTCTGTGTGGTGCCTATAGGGAACCATCCACAAGGTGCTGTCATGGGCTGTAGCCCACGGTTTCCAGTTTTTGGCCACAAAGTTGTGTGTTACGCACTTCTGTCAGTGTCGTACCGTTCGTCCAGAACCTGAACTTTACCTTCATGACGATCCACCCACTGTAGTGGAGACATATCGATTCTTAGGACTGATTTTCGACACCTGATTGACTTGCTTCCTCACCTTCGTCAGCTTAAGCGGAAGTGCTGGCAGCACCTCAGTACCCTCCGCTGCCTAAGCAATGTCAACTGGGGTCCAGATCGCTCTGTGCTGCTGCAGCTCTACAGAGCCCTTGTTCAACCCCGCCTTGACTATGGAAGTCTGGTTTATGGTTTGGCGGCACCCTCAGCATTGTGTTTACTCGAGCCATTGCACCACTGTGGCGCTTGCCTAGCGGCAGGAGCTTTTAGGACTAGTCCGGTGACCAGCGTCTGTGTGGAAGCTGGAGTGCCTCCATTTCAGGTTAGGCATGCACAACTGTTGGCCTGTTACATAGCACAAGTTTGTTGTTCTCCTGTGCATCCGAATCACCGTCTCCTTTTCTCACCCACGGCGGTTCATCTCTCGCATCGGTGGTCCAGGTCAGGGCTTCCAGTTGCAGTTCGTGTCCGATCCCTTCTTTCTCAAATGGTGTCCTTGCCTTTACCATCTATACTTGAGATACACCACATACACCTCCATGGTGTACACCTGAGCTGCAGCTTCACCTGGTCCTTTCACATGGCCCTAAGGACTCAGTTAACACCACTCTCTCCGCTGTCTCTTCCTCTCAATTCTTGACAAGTACCGAGGCCACGAAGTGGTTTACACTGATGGCTCGATAGCTGATGCTCATGTCGGCTTCGCATATGTCAATGGAGGATGTATGGAATGGCATTCCTTGCCCGATGGCTGCAGTGTTTTCACTGCCGAGCTGGTGGCTATATCGCGTGCTCTTGAGCACATCCGTTCATTCCCTGGGGAGGCGTTTCTTCTGTGTACTGACTCATTGAGCAGCCTACAAGCTCTTGAACAGTGCTACCCTCATCATCCTTTGATAGTGACCATCCAGGAGTCCGTATATGCCGTGGAACAGTGCGGTCTTTCAGTGGTGTTTGTCTGGACCGCAGGTCGTGTCGGAAACCCAGGCAAAGAACTTCCCAACAGGCTGGCCAAACTGGCTACGTGGAAACCGCTTATGGAGATCAGCTTTTCTGCAACTGACCTGCATTCAGTACTACTCCGCTAGTTTTTGCAGCTTTGTGAGACAAAATGGCATAACCTCAGCACGCACAACAAACTAGGAGCCATTAAGGAGACTATGAATGTGTGGCAGTCCTCCGTGCAGGCCTCTCGCAGGGACTCTGTGGTTCTCTGCCGACTCCACATTGGCCACACTTGGGTGAGATACAACTACCTCCTGTGCTGTGATGACCCACCTCAGTGTTGGTGCAGCGCTCAGCTGACAGTGGCTCATATCTTGGTGAGCTGTCCTCCTTTGGCTGCCCTGCGCCGGACTCTTCAGTTACTGGCCCCGTTGCCATTTATTTTAGCTGACAATGCCTCATCGGCTAATTTAGTTTTACATTTTATACGCGACGGTAGGTTTTATCATTCTATATAAGTTTTAGTGCATGTCCTTTGTCCCTTTGTGTTCTCCACTCTAATGCTTTTAGGGTGGATGTTTTAATGTGTCGCAGAGTGGCTGGCTTTTTATTCTCATGGTCGGCCAGCCATGGTCATCTGCTCTCTTGTTTTTACCCCTTCTACCTGTTTCTTGCTTCTCTCTATAGTTTTCGTTTCCTGTTTTTGTCCATAGTTGTGTTTGTTGTCCTTCTGTAGTTCTTCTGGTTTTTCCTTTCTCTTGTTATTGTGCTGTAAGTCTCCTTTCTTTTCTTCTTTCCGTTGTGTAATTATTTAACTGGGAACAAGGGACCGATGACCTCACAGTTTGCCCCCCCCCCCCCCCCCCCCCACTACTTTCTTTTAAACCAACCAACTAACTTTACTCTCTCCAATGTTTGTACCCAGCAGTTACAGTAACCCAGAATATCCAAGATGTACTCCTACAACTACAATGACTGGGTAAGTAGGTTTTATTCTGTTGGGTACCTGGGCACATTGGAATTGTGGGGAATGAAAGGGCAGATCGAGCAGCCAAGGGGGCGTGTCGTGATCCTCTGGTATTTCAGTGTGCTATCCCCCTGCATGCTCTCACCTTGCTGTTGAGGTATAAAGTCAAGTGTCAATTGGAAGACGAGTGGCTGGCAGTGATCAATAACAAACTCCGTGTCATCAAGCCCACAACTCGGCTGTACAGTACTTCCTTCCAGCCCCGTCTGCGGGACGAGGTCCTTCTTATTCGTCTTCACATAGACCATGGCCCTATGATATATGTATTCTTATTCCGGCGAGAGGACTCTTCAATGTGTGGTGCTTGTGGCATGCAGATACTGGTGCGCCACGTTTTATTGGACTGCATTTTATTTGCCGACCAGTGGACTGCAGCAGATTTGCTGGCGGATCTGCCGTCTATGTTATGTAATGATCAAATGATTGTGGTTAGGGTTTTAAAGTTTTTTGAATTATCCATCATTTTTAATGAGATTTTGGGGAGATGTTCTTAATGTGTCAAAGGGTGGCTGGCTCTAATTGGTTTTACTGCGTGTGATACAGAGTGACTGTGTGGTCATTTTGACTGCATGCGTGTACAACACTTTTAGTTCATCTCCACATTTGTTTGTTTTTATAAGTGTAAGCGCGCTGATGACTTTGCCATAGGGCACCCATCTCTCACACTCTCTCTCTCTCTCTCTCTCTCTCTCTCTCTCTCTTTCTGCCTTCTTCCCAGAATTCACTTCTTCTGTGATGTGCTCAGTGCATCACAGATCAAGTTTATTTGGGATGAAAACTCAGTGTTGTACTTTCTGTGCCTTCACTGATTAATTGTGCATTTTGGGTAAAATTATCTGATTTTGACACTACGGAACTCAGTCCTCAATATGATGTTATGTTTTGTGGTGATATAACTAAATATTGATTTTCAAACAGTGGGAAATCCAGACATCGAAATAAGTGTCCAAGGAATAGAAAAGCAACTGGAATCACTCAACAGAGGAAAGTCCACTGGACCTGACGGGATACCAATTCGATTCTACACAGAGTACGCGAAAGAACTTGCCCCCCCCTTCTAACAGCTGTGTACCACAAGTCTCTAGAGGAACGGAAGGTTCCAAATGATTGGAAAAGAGCACAGGTAGTCCCAGTCTTCAAGAAGGGTTGTCGAGCAATTGCGCAAAACTATAGGTCTATATCTCTGACATCGATCTGTTGTAGAATTTTAGAACATGTTTTTTGTTCGAGTATGATGTCGTTTTTGGAAACCCAGAATCTACTATGTAGGAATCAACATGGATTCCGGAAACAGCGATCGTGTGAGACCCAACTCGCTTTATTTGTTCATGAGACCCAGAAAACATTAGATACAGGCATCCCAGGTAGATGCTGTTTTTCTTGACTTCCGGAAGGCGTTCGATACAGTTCCGCACTGTCGCCTGATAAACAAAGTAAGAGCCTACGGAATATCAGACCAGCTGTGTGGCTGGATTGAAGAGTTTTTAGCAAACAGAACACAGCATGTTTTTATCAATGGAGAGACGTCTACAGACGTTAAAGTAACCTCTGGCGTGCCACAGGGGAGTGTTATGGGACCATTGGTTTTCACAATATATATAAATGACCTAGTAGATAGTGTCAGAAGTTCCATGCGGCTTTTTGCGGATGATGCTGTAGTATACAGAGAAGATGCAGCATTAGAAAATTGTAGCGAAATGCAGGAAGATCTGTAGTGGATAGGCACTTCGTGCAGGGAGTGGCAACTGACCCTTAACATAGACAAATGTAATGTATTGCGAATATATAGAATGGAGGATCCTTTATTGTATGATTATATGATAGCGGAACAAACACTGGTAGCAGTTACTTCTGTAAAATATCTGGGAGTATGCGTGTGGAACGATTTGAAGTGGAATGATCATATAAAATTAGTTGTTGGTAAGGCGGGTACCAGGTTGAGATTCATTGGGAGAGTCCTTAGAAAATGTAGTCCATAAACAAAGGAGGTGGCTTACAAAACACTAGTTCGACCTATACTTGAGTATTGCTCATCAGTGTGGGATCCGTACCAGATCAGGGTGACGGAGGAGATAGAGAAGATCCAAAGAAGAGCGACGCGTTTCGTCACAGGGTTATTTGGTAACCGTGATAGCGTTACGGAGATGTTTAACAAACTCAAGTGGCAGACTCTGCAAGAGAGGCGCTCTGCATCGCGGTGTAGCTTGCTCGCCAGGTTTCAAGAGGGTGCGTTTCTGGATGAGGTATCGAATATATTGCTTCCCTCTACTTATACCTCCCGAGGAGATCACGAATGTAAAATTAGAGAGATTAGAGCGCGCACGGAGGCTTTCAGACAGTTGTTCTTCCCGCGAACCATACGCGACTGGAACAGGAAAGGGAGGTAATGACAGTGGCACGTAAAGTGCCCTCCGCCACACACCGTTGGGTGGCTTGCGGAGTATAAATGTAGATGTAGATGTAGATGAATGGAATACAACTACAAAATTGGATGATCGCTACTAACCATGTAGAAGATGTGTTGAATTGCAGACAGGCACATTGAAAGAAGACTGTTGTATATTATCAGCTATCAGACGAAGTCCCTGAGTGGATGTAGGCAAAACACATGTTCACATGTTCATAACTTGTACAAAAAGATGGCCACTGTCATTTCTGGGCACCGAGGGCTGATTGCAGTCTTAATGCCCGGAGTTGACAGTGACCATGTGTGTGTTTTTGTTTTTTACATCTGATGAAGGGCGAAGTACAGGTGCTGATAATTTCAAGTATTCTCCTTCCAGTGTATCTGTCTGTCACTCAAGGCCTCCTCTATGTGGCAAGCAGCAATCTATCCTATTTATTTGTTAAATAATGATTTTGTATCACTAAAGTTCTGTGTATGAGGTTGACTAAAAGTTTCTCAGGAAATAGTGCATAACGTACTGCAACAGTGGCTTGGAAATACTCTCTTGGATGTCTTTACTTTGTGTTCTTACAGTTCCAGGCATTTTTGATTTACAGTTAACCCAAACAAAATTTTGACGCATTTTGGTGTTGATGTATGATGCACATTGAAATTAGATGCTACTCATTTGCCTTTAGGTACCATATTTTCTCATAAAGATGAGTTTTTTTCACTATATTTTTCAGATGCTTTTGTGCGGTTGTTCTGATAATGAGAGATATCCATGGAGCTACAAAATTGTCTGACTGTTGCTGGAGTGGAAAATGTGACAACTGCACAGGACCCTGTTGTCATATGCTTGCAACCAGAAGGTGAAGTGGAATGGGCATTGCCTGTAATTACAGGTAGTCAACAGTTGGATCATGAAGTCGTTGCTCTGGTACAAGAGGTGAGGAGAACTCACAGCAATTTAACACTGTTTTACTTATTTGTATTGAATTTAGCATAACAGTTAATGTCTACAAATAAGGGAGGAAAAAGTTTTGTTTTTCTTTGCAACGGGGTGAGGCGTGCAGTGGTTAAGACACTGGACTTGCATTTAGGAGGATGATAGTTCAGATCACTATACAGCCAACAAGATTTGTTTCCCTAAATTGCTTAAGGTAAAAGTTGATAATCTTCCTTTGAGGAGGACATGACAAATTATTGTCCCCATCTTGTCTCTATCAGGGTATTCCACCACTAATGATATTATTATGGTGTGATGTTTAACTGTAATTCTCCTTCTATAATTCCTTTATTGCTGTAATTTAAACCTGGAAGATTCGCTATAGGTAGGGAAGGTTTGAAGAAAATTAAGCTAAGTCACTGGGTTAGAAAGGATGCAGTGGTGGGACCTGAAACCTGAAGAAGACTAAAGCTGTATAGAACACATTTGAGAAGCCAGAGATAAAGGAGGGAAATTGTGGCAGAGGAGAAGAAAAAGGTAAGAGGTAGCAAATGAATGGTAGCAACAAAACTACAAAATACAAAAGAGAAGAGGGGGGAAACTCAGGACCATGGGATTCCACAGAAATTTATCTGGATGGGCGAGGGGATACAAGACTCCTTTCCCGACACACCACGTCAACAAATTGTGCCTCAAAACACACGTTTTTGAGAGTACATTCATTTTTTGTGTGCCCTGTCTTCAGATGTTTACACATTTATTTATAAATTGTTAACATTGCTTCCTAACTAATGTAGTTTTACAATAGCTGCCTTAAAAATTTTCGTTGTGTAACTCTCCAATCAGATTGGAAACAAAATTCTCTTTGTTGTTCTGATCAAATCGCTGGCCATGTCATGAGCTGAAACCTGAGGCAATCTGACCATTGATGGAAATACCAGAAATGTGTCCCAGGCAGAGTACAATGCATGTGCCTTGCTTTCTCTCCCACAAATTTCTTCCAAGGGCTAGACTGAAACCAGTTGCAGACTGGAGCCGACCCCAAGGGCTGCTGGTTGTCCTCCTGTGCTCTGCTATGTGCTGGTCAGACCATATACTCTAACCATAAATAGAACTTTCTAACCAGAGCAAGAAAGTACTAGATCATGAGTAACCACTGCCACACTCAATGAGAGGGTTTAGATGTAGATTTAAAGATGGAGTAGCAAGGAATGGTACATACTGACAGCTATGAGCTGATTGAAGGTAACATTGTGCCACACAACTTGATGAAATACTTGCAGATACTGATGCTTACAGTTTCCAATCTGCAGCAATCGATGTTGAACTGCAGTGACATCTATTAGTTTATTAATTGACTAGCTGAGTCCACAGCATTGCCCGGGTATGTATTTACCATGTTTACTCAAATCTAATCCGCACTCGAATCTAAGCTGCACCTGAAAAATGAGACTCGAAATCAAGGAAAAAAAATTTTCCTGAATCTAAGCCACACCTGAAATTTGAGACTCGAAATTCAAGGGGAGAGAAAAGTTTTAGACCGCACCTCCAAATCGAAACAAAGTTGGTCCATTGTAACATGAGACACAATTTAGGTTGAATGGATGAAGATACAGCTACAGTAGTTTGGTTCAAGTTGTAAGCTTAAAAGTTAAGCTTTAACAAGTAGCCATTGCTATGTGTCAGGCGCTCCGTCCTTATTTGTGCGGGTACCCTTCCTTGTTCACGTGCTTCGTTTGGTTTGAATCGATTGCTTATTTTGCTTTGATCTGATAAGTGCCGTTCTCTTTGTTATAGGTGTTTACGTCACTCTAAGCTGAAAATGCATTACTGTACTGTATCGCGCATTGTTTGTCGCATTCTGATAATGAGTGTTTACGACCTGTCGCCGCGGCTTACAAATAAAAAAAAAAAAATATACACACACACACACACACACACACACACACACACTCCTGGAAATTGAAATAAGAACACCGTGAATTCATTGTCCCAGGAAGGGGAAACTTTATTGACACATTCCTGGGGTCAGATACATCACATGATCACACTGACAGAACCACAGGCACATAGACACAGGCAACAGAGCATGCACAATGTCGGCACTAGTACAGTGTATATCCACCTTTCGCAGCAATGCAGGCTGCTATTCTCCCATGGAGACGATCGTAGAGATGCTGGATGTAGTCCTGTGGAACGGCTTGCCATGCCATTTCCACCTGGCGCCTCAGTTGGACCAGCGTTCGTGCTGGACGTGCAGACCGCGTGAGACGACGCTTCATCCAGTCCCAAACATGCTCAATGGGGGACAGATCCGGAGATCTTGCTGGCCAGGGTAGTTGACTTACACCTTCTAGAGCACGTTGGGTGGCACGGGATACATGCGGACGTGCATTGTCCTGTTGGAACAGCAAGTTCCCTTGCCGGTCTAGGAATGGTAGAACGATGGGTTCGATGACGGTTTGGATGTACCGTGCACTATTCAGTGTCCCCTCGACGATCACCAGTGGTGTACGGCCAGTGTAGGAGATCGCTCCCCACACCATGATGCCGGGTGTTGGCCCTGTGTGCCTCGGTCGTATGCAGTCCTGATTGTGGCGCTCACCTGCACGGCGCCAAACACGCATACGACCATCATTGGCACCAAGGCAGAAGCGACTCTCATCGCTGAAGACGACACGTCTCCATTTGTCCCTCCATTCACACCTGTCGCGACACCACTGGAGGCGGGCTGAACAATGTTGGGGCGTGAGCGGAAGACGGCCTAACGGTGTGTGGGACCGTAGCCCAGCTTCATGGAGACGGTTGCGAATGGTCCTCGCCGATACCCCAGGAGCAACAGTGTCCCTAATTTGCTGGGAAGTGGCGGTGCGGTCCCCTACGGCACTGCGTAGGATCCTACGGTCTTGGCGTGCATCCGTGCGTCGCTGCGGTCCGGTCCCAGGTCGACGGGCACGTGCACCTTCCGCCGACCACTGGCGACAACATCGATGTACTGTGGAGACCTCACGCCCCACGTGTTGAGCAATTCGGCGGTACGTCCACCCGGCCTCCCGCATGCCCACTATACGCCCTCGCTTAAAGTCCGTCAACTGCACATACGGTTCACGTCCACGCTGTCGCGGCATGCTACCAGTGTTAAAGACTGCGGTGGAGCTCCGTATGCCACGGCAAACTGGCTGACACTGACGGCGGTGGTGCACAAATGCTGCGCAGCTAGCGCCATTCGACGGCCAACACCGCAGTTCCTGGTGTGTCCGCTGTGCCGTGCGTGTGATCATTGCTTGTACAGCCCTCTTGCAGTGTCCGGAGCAAGTATGGTGGATCTGACACACCGGTGTCAATGTGTTCTTTTTTCCATTTCCAGGAGTGTATATATAAAACACAATGGCAAGAGACTGCTATTTGTTGTTACACTTACACTGCAGCTTTCTTTGATAATGATCAACAACAACTAAATAGTAGACTGCGTATGATAGATGATGTTCTGAACGAGAGTTTAGCGAAAATTTTTCTCCGTGTGAAAATCTTTGTAGGCGCCTCTTATTACATTACATTCTGCTTACAAATTAGAGTCATCTTAGATTTAATAATCTAGTCAGTTGCCGTGCTTCATTTCTGACTGTATCACTATTCAGCATAAGAATAATATGAATATAAACATGACATGATACGTATATTCTTCCGCGTTTGCTGTTGTGTCACTCTAGTTTCGTAGTTTATTAGGCAGACAGGATTTAAATGAGATAGCAGCAAACACGAAAGAATATGTGGCATAATGTTTACAGTCTTCTACCTTTTCTTTTAATTTAGTTACTGACGCAGAGGTTTTGGCGCCAATATTTATCTTTGTGCTTGCAGAGCATGCCTGTGTAGCAATACATATATTCGACGGCAGAAGTTAGTTGTGGCGGCACCTACCAACATTTTTCAGAACTTCCGCGTACTTTGCACTCGATTCTAAGCCGCAGGCAGTTTTTTGGATTACAAAAACCGGGAAAAAAGTGCGGCTTAGATTTGAGTAAATACGGTACACCAATTCTAGTAGCCCGTCTCCTCTTCCTCCCCCCTTTTCTCTCTTCACATTACCACTCTACCCCAATAGGCAGGTCATGGTTCTTACCAACACGGTATTTCTTTCCAGGTAGTAAGCAATATGTGTATGAACTTTGGTTGAGGTTGATCCAGGGGTTTAGGCGGATAGGTGGGACATACATACATACATACATACATTTCTATAATATGTATCAATTAATACTTTTCCCCTTCTGCTAATTATGTTTTTTAGAGTTTGATACATCCATCAGTGAGAGTGGAACTATTATATGATCTGTCTGTTAAGACTCCTTTCTCTTAGAAATCAGTAGAGGTATCAAGTTGAAATTTATGTCAAATACTAAGGTATGGTCCCTTGTCAGAGTAAAAAATTTAAGCTTCGAAGTCAATGCAGTCAAAAGATAAGACCTTTTTTTACAGAATCTGCAGTTAACTATCAGCTCTCAGGCACACGAGACTTGACATGGCACAAATTTTCACCCTGAAAATTAGGCCTATACTATGTATGTCAAGAGAAGAGCTCTGACGGCTGGCAGTGCAGTTGCCAGTATTTGACATGCATGGGCAGCAAGCCAGCAGCAGTCGCCCAGCACAATGGCAATACGGGCGTTGCCACAGTTATGTTAACAAAAGCTCACGATCTGATTGGCTGTCATGGATGCGCGAAGCACATGTGCCAAAGCTGCACCAATTGTCAGAGCTCTTCTCTTGCCGTACGCACTGTAGTGGTTGATAAAGAAAACAAAAACATCAAAAAGTAGGGACCATTTATTTTACTTTTCGCAGATATTCACTGTCTACTTCTTACTGTACCACACCTGTGAAGGCATTTATTATGTTGGTGCACCAACATTTGTATGTGTATGGCATGTGAATCTGCTGGCATTAAGTCACTGCTAGTGATGGGACAAATGAAAGTTAAACTTCCTGGCAGATTAAAACTGTGTGCCCGACCGAGACTCGAACTCGGGACCTTTGCCTTTCGCGGGCAAGTGCTCTACCATCTGAGCTACCGAAGCACGACTCACGCCCGGTACTCACAGCTTTACTTCTGCCAGTATCTCGTCTCCTACCTTCCAAACTTTACAGAAGCTCTCCTGCGAACCTTGCAGAACTAGCACTCCTGAAAGAAAGGATATAGCGGAGACATGGCTTAGCCACAGCCTGGGGGATGTTTCCAGAGTGAGATTTTCACTCTGCAGCGGAGTGTGCGCTGATATGAAACTTCCTGGCAGATTAAAACTGTGTGCCCGACCGAGACTCGAACTCGGGACCTTTGCCTTTCGCGGGCAAGTGCTCTACCATCTGAGCTACCGAAGCACGACTCACGCCCGGTACTCACAGCTTTACTTCTGCCAGTATCTCGTCTCCTACCTTCCAAACTTTACAGAAGCTCTCCTGCGATACTGGCAGAAGTAAAGCTGTGAGTACCGGGCGTGAGTCGTGCTTCGGTAGCTCAGATGGTAGAGCACTTGCCCGCGAAAGGCAAAGGTCCCGAGTTCGAGTCTCGGTCGGGCACACAGTTTTAATCTGCCAGGAAGTTTCATATCAGCGCACACTCCGCTGCAGAGTGAAAATCTCATTCTGGAAACATCCCCCAGGCTGTGGCTAAGCCATGTCTCCGCTATATCCTTTCTTTCAGGAGTGCTAGTTCTGCAAGGTCCGCAGGAGAGCTTCTGTAAAGTTTGGAAGGTAGGAGACGAGATACTGGCAGAAGTAAAGCTGTGAGTACCGGGCGTGAGTCGTGCTTCGGTAGCTCAGATGGTAGAGCACTTGCCCGCGAAAGGCAAAGGTCCCGAGTTCGAGTCTCGGTCGGGCACACAGTTTTAATCTGCCAGGAAGTTTCATATCAGCGCACACTCCGCTGCAGAGTGAAAATCTCATTCTGGAAACATCCCCCAGGCTGTGGCTAAGCCATGTCTCCGCTATATCCTTTCTTTCAGGAGTGCTAGTTCTGCAAGGTTCGCAGGAGAGCTTCTGTAAAGTTTGGAAGGTAGGAGACGAGATACTGGCAGAAGTAAAGCTGTGAGTACCGGGCGTGAGTCGTGCTTCGGTAGCTCAGATGGTAGAGCACTTGCCCGCGAAAGGCAAAGGTCCCGAGTTCGAGTCTCGGTCGGGCACACAGTTTTAATCTGCCAGGAAGTTTCATATCAGCGCACACTCCGCTGCAGAGTGAAAATCTCATTCTGGAAACATCCCCCAGGCTGTGGCTAAGCCATGTCTCCGCTATATCCTTTCTTTCAGGAGTGCTAGTTCTGCAAGGTCGCAGGAGAGCTTCTGTAAAGTTTGGAAGGTAGGAGACGAGATACTGGCAGAAGTAAAGCTGTGAGTACCGGGCGTGAGTCGTGCTTCGGTAGCTCAGATGGTAGAGCACTTGCCCGCGAAAGGCAAAGGTCCCGAGTTCGAGTCTCGGTCGGGCACACAGTTTTAATCTGCCAGGAAGTTTCATATCAGCGCACACTCCGCTGCAGAGTGAAAATCTCATTCTGGAAATGAAAGTTAGTTGGCATGAGGATGGGGCTTAGGGTGGAAGGATGAAGACCTCCCATTCAAACTGAAGTAACTGATTCATTGTGATGTTGGCTGTAAGGGGCCTTGCATTGCAGTACAAAAGAATAACACTTCCACTCTTTGTTCCACCTCTCGTCCTGGATTGTCCTTTGCAGATTTCCCTGTGTTTGACTATACCACTTGGCACTTACCCCTCACTATAAGATCATGATCCTCTGCGAGCCATGATATTCCAGAAGAACTACCCAACTTTTTTGACAGAGATTGTCTGCTTTGATTTGCTCTTCACATATGAAACAATTATGTGACCAAGGGATTGTTTGGAAGAGTCATATTTAAGAACTAATGAGAGTTGCTGACAAAATAAACCTGTATTGACCAAGAGTTTTGATCAACTAATCATTATCAGGTAACATCAAAGTATTTACATTGACGTGTAAGGTATTGTACAGAAAGGTAGAAATCTAATACTTGTATGAAGCTTGTAGTTGGCAGGAAAGAATACTACCATTTTCTCCTAGCATTGCAAAATGACTGCGGTCACAACAATGCAACTGTACCACATTATTGAATAATGTACCTCTCTTTCCACACGTGGACTTTCTGATCCAACTACTCGTGCCTTCTCTGGGTACAATCGTAATTTATTTTCTGGATGGCCTTCATGCATTGTGTGCAAGTGGTTATGGCACTGTTATTTAGCTATTTATACACTTTACTCACTAAGTGGCGGCAGGAGAATATAGATGCCAAAAGAAGCAGCCAGTGGCTCTGAAAGCTTGCAAATTTCCTTACCGTTAATATGCTTTTGTTGTCCTGCTGCCACTTGGAGAGTAAATTTTTTATCTATCCAGTTACAGAATATTTCCAAAAACTGATTATTTTCATGATATGTTTGTACACTGTGCAATATTTAGCTTTTTCGGTTGGATTCAATTTTTGTTTTATAGTGTTTCTGATTCTTAGATTACTGACATTTACATTAGTAAGAATTATTTTGGGCTGAGATTACTTACAAAACTGAATAAATATGGGGTCTGAGTTTTTGTGAAGTGTGTACAAGATCTGCAGATGAGACACATTACTGCTGAAAAAGAAATGTTCTTAGCTTTGGTTTAAAGTCATTTTTCATCAATAAACAATGATTGCTTGTGACTGGGGCTAAATTTCTGTGCTTGCTGTTGTGCTGGCTAGGCACACATGCATAATAATCTCATACCTTTTGGTTACATTATAGTGAAAAACAATAACACTGCTTTTAATTTTTCAGGATGTTAATGGCGAATCTGTTATGGGTGTCGGGCAGATCCCAGCAGTTAACTGTGTTGAGGTGATACCAGATTTCCTGGGATCAGTCATACCCAGCTGCTCAGAGGAAGGGGAAAAGACAGTATCAACTAATGCAGTGGCCTTTCAGGAAGATGATGGCCAAGTATTTTACATTACATACACTTTGCCCGGCACTTCAGAAGTTGACCTCACAAGTGGTGAGCCTCCTGTGGAGGTTCAAGGAGAAACAGGTTCAGTAAAATTTTATCATAGTTCCAGACATATGTTGTAACTTCATCAATCTGTGTCATGTCAGGTCTTGAGTGCCTGAGGGCTGATAGTTAATTGCAAATTCTGTAGATCATTTTCATGCGCTACTTTATTTTATGGAAAATTTTGTTTGTACCCCTATGTAACCTTTCTTATGAAAAGGAAAGTTGTTACTGACCATATAGCGGTGATGCAGAGTCGCAGATAGGCACAACAAAAAGGCTTCCAAATAAAGCTTTCGGCCCGTCTAAGGCCTTATGAGCCAAAATCTTTATTTGGAAGACTTTTTTTTTTTTTTTTTTTTGTCCAATCTGCGATTCTGCATCCATGCTATATGGTGAGTACCAACTTTCCTTTTCATAATATCATTACATTCCATCCTGGATTTTCCATTGTTTAATATTAAACTTTCTTATTTATATTTGGTTAGGATTGACCATGTACAGGTATATGATAGTTTACTTAGTCCTGTTGTACAACTCATCTCTACTTCAGATAGAGTTGACAGGAGAGAGAATGAAATTTTAAATTCACAATAAATCCAGGATGGGATGATGTTAGACCATCATCATCATCATCATCATCATCATCATCATCAACCATGTGACATTTAGTGCTGGATAGAGGCCATCTACAGAGTTTTCATTCCTGTGAGGGTGTGGGATACACTTATGATGTAGCTGGAACAGGGGAGTGCATAGTTGGTGTATAGGACAGGTCTTGCACCTTGATTGCCTTTTTGTGTATGGGATCCTTGATGAAAATCACACTTACAGTGTGTAGTGTAGTGTTCAGGAATGTTGGAACATTGGATAATAACATGATGATGTGGAATGTCATAGAACATCACAGAATGATGAACCTGTTCCTAGAATATTATGGAATGCTTTTACAATAATGAAAGCATTTCAGATAACTAGGAAGTATTATCATTGTTTTTCCTTACACAATGGATTGTCAAAAAAAGAAAAAAAAAAAAGAGAGTAACATTATGTATGGTGTGATGATTGTGACTGTTGTACAACAAACATAATACTAGATATAGGGGAAAAAAGAGGTGTAATGTTTAGTCAAACAGTCTTGTTCTGCCTATATTAAATAGTAAATAGGACAAAGTTAAAATTATCTTGGTTTAAATTGTATGAACAATGAAGGCAAAACTGCAGTAAAGTATACACCCAGTCTCTTCTTCTTTTCTCCCTCCTCCTCCTCCTCCTACTACTACTACCACCACCACCACCACCACCACTAGTCCTTTCATCTAGGGCATGTTTGAAGAGCAACAGGTAATACTGTTACCATGACGAGTACACGTCACAGATACACAGATTATCGTTGTTGACACAGTTGTTTAGATCCTCTGATATTATCACCTCTGTGGGCATATGAATGAGGTGTTCCATTTCTGCCTTATGTAACAGCTTAGAATTTAATTAGAAAATTGTTTTGTTACATTTGTTTTATGCTGCAGCTAATGGTGAGAAGACGAAAGCACCACATTCAGTCCTTCATGTTGCTGAAGATGGGAGCACAGTTTTCCTAAACGTTGGGCATATTATAAACGAAGCCGATACTGCACTAGACAGTGTGGGCCAAGTGGAAATAAGCTCCAATGCTGCAAATGTTTGTGTCGAGCAAATGCCAGAATTAATATCTAAGCCCAGTAAGAAAAGATTTCCATCTACAAAACTCCAACATAGTTTTGTTGGGAACAACCTTTGCATTGAAGATAAGTTGCAGGTAAAAAAATAAGTTATTTGTTACTCCAGTTCGTGATTGGTTGGAACTGTTTGTCAATAAAAAGCTGTTAGGAATGTTTATAGCCTAAAGAATGTGTTTGTGAAAGCTATGTATACTAAAGTATTGTATAAGGAGGTTGTGATTTCATTGTGTGTGTGTGTGTGTGTGTGTGTGTGTGTGTGTGTGTGTGTGTGTGTGTGTGATAGAGAGATAGAGAGAGAGAGAGAGAGAGAGAGAGAGAGAGACGAATAGGCACATCCTCTAAACAAAATTATTAGATACTAGAAGGGAAACTTCTTCTACAAACTTTGTAATAAAGAAGTAAAGGCCAAAACATAATTTTAAAAGATGGGTAACAAAAATGTGAATTTTAAGTTTCATTCTAATATTGGCAAACCTATACAGCTACACCATAATTCAAAACATTACTACGCAGGGATAAAATAAAAAGAAATTAAGTGTGTTGAAAAACTTGGGTGCTGAAAATGTCGTGGGCATGCTTTTACAATATTAATTGATGACTTGCTTCAAGTAACTAATCATGTTGAGGTTTTCTAGTAAGACATTTATGTTATTTTTAAAATTGAAAGAAATTATTTGTTATTTGCCAGTTTTCATAAAAAGTGTGGTGACTTTTCTTGCATGACTGTGACAATAGAATTACAGAAATATCTGTTGAGACATCTGTAGAGAAAAGCAAGACACCAAGATGAACAAATTTCTTGTTAAATTTATCAATTCAGTATGCTATCTCTGTCAGAGGTCCACTTGTCGCTGGTCTGTACGGACAGTGCTTTAGCAGCTGTACTTGCTGTGGCTATATCTATGCCCATGCTAGTAGAGTTGTCACTGTAAAGTGTATGCTTCGCCTTTCCACATCCGTTGTGTGTTCGTGTGAGCCGTGCGGGAAGTGTGATTGTTGGTAACCCCTCTCCCCCTTGCTTGTAAACTTGAATGTCTCTAATTTTCTCCCTAATGATCAGTGTGCTAGGGGTAAGTCAGAGAATGTAATATGTTCCAGGACTCATGTTAGAACAGGGATACTCGGCATTTTGAGAGTAATTGCCTTTGTGGGTATTGCATCCCGATCTGCAGAATTTTTTTTCTTCTTACTGGTATTATATCATTTTCCATGTCCATTCTTGAAACATTTCCAAACTTTGTAAGACACTTAATCTTATGATCTAGCCCAAAGTAATTTACTTTTTCCTGGTAGTCTGCTTCACTGACATTGATAAATTCATTGAAGCACTATAATATTTATATGGGATTTAGAAACAGTTCTTCATGTATGTATTTACCCAGACACCATCAATTTTTTTCCTGTTTACATATGATATATCATGAATGCATAATTACATTACATCATGTTATGAGTCAGTTCTAATTTATAGATTGTTGATGCGATGTTGACTCCAGCCCCAAAGCGAATCTACAAGAAGAAGGACAAAGAGGAGGCAAGTGCCAATGTTAAAGAAGTTGACTTGTCCTATCTGTGCCAGTTTTGTGGTGCCTCTTTCCCAGAGAAGGAAGCATATTACAATCACCTTAATGAACACACTGAGGAACAAAAGCTGTCTTGTACAAAGTCTTCTGGGAGGGTAAGTGGCTTAATTACAGTACTTTTAACATGTAAGTGGAAGGAGGCTGTGTTGTCACTTAAATGGAATCCCATTCTCATTTAAGATATACTCTCATACAGAATGTATATCAAAGCACTGAGTCATTGCGTGGAATTACGTTAGTTGTAAACTGATTCTACCTGTCAGATGGAATGGACCTGTTTTGTGACACTGAAATAGTAATAACAGAACCATTGAAAGCCTGTTCTGAGAAAAGATTTTAGATTATACATCTCTTGTTGTTGAGGAAAACACTAAATTCCTGCACAGAAATATTCTTTTGGTTCTGTTTCCTCTTCTTGTAGTGATTGCTGACAAATTCTTCACAATATATAAAATCAAATGCAGAAAAATTCAGGGTGGAATAACAATAATATTGTGAAAAGGATAGACTACTACTCATCGTATAGAGACCATGTGTCACCGGCAGGCTCAACAAAAATATTGCTGTACACTTAAGCTTCTGGCCAAAAGGCTTTCTTCTAAAGTAGAAAAAACAAACAAGTTCATACAAGCACAATTGATACACAAGTGAACACTACCTCTGACCACTGAGGCCACACTGTGAGCAGCTGTGCTTGACAAGAGAAACAATCCATGGGTAGTAGGGATAAAGAAGAGGGCAAGGTGTGGAGGGTGGTGGATAGCAGGCTGGGGCTAGAAGAGGGTGTAGTACTGCTGGTGGGAACATTCAGGTATATGGTGGAGTCAGGGTAGGGTTGCTAGGTGCAGTCGGGGGGAGAGGGTTTAAAGGGGGGGGGGGGGGCATGAAGGATAGTGAACAAGGAGAGAGATAGAGGAAAGGAAAAAGACGAGTAGTTGTGTTGGTGGAATAGAAGGCTGTGTGTAGTGTTGGAGTGGGAGCAAGGTAGGGGACAGATGAGTGAAGGACAGGGACTAGCAAAGGTTGAGGCCAGGGGGTTACAGGAATGAAGTATTTATTGCAGGAAGAGTTCCCATCTGCATAATTCAGATTAGCTGGTGTTGGTAGGAAGGATCCAGAAGGCACATGCCACGAAGCAGTCACTGAAGTGAAGCATAATGTTCTGAGCAGCATGTTTCCGCACTTGGGTGCTCCAGCTGGTTCTTGGCCACAGTTTGTCAGTGGCCATTCGTGCGGACCGACAGCTTTTTGATTGTCACGCCCTCGTGGAAAGCAACATAGTGGTTGGAGATTAGTTTGTAGATCAAATGACTGCTTTCACAGTTAGCTCTACCTTTGACGGGATAGGTGATACCTATGACTGGATTGGTGTGGGTTGTGATGGGAGCATGTATGGAACAGGTCTTGTATTCGGGATATGAGCCATGAGGCAAAGGGTTGGCAGCAGGGGCATAGTTGGGATGTGTAGGTTCAGTGGGTGGTAGAATACCACTATGGGGGTTGGGGGTGGGGTGGGATGTGAAAGATAGTTGGTAGGATATTCCTCATTTCAGAGCATGACAGGAGATGATTCAGTTGCTGCAGTCCTGGGTGGTACACTGAATCACAAGGGGAGTGCTCCTTTGTGGCCAGATGGTGAGAATGTGGGAGGTGGTAGGTGACCTGCTGGAGAGACAGGGCACAGGAGATCTGTTTCTGTACACAGTTGGGAGGGTAATTTCAGTTGTGAAGTCCTCAGTGAGACACTTGGTAGGGGGACTGCTTATCACTAGAGATGTGATGGCCATGGGTGGCTAGGTTGTATGGAAGGTAGTTCTTGGTATCAAGTGGGTGGGAACTTTTGAAGTGGAGGTATTGCTGGTGGTTGGTAGGTTTCATATGGACGGAGGTACTGAATAGGATAGTGCTGGATGGTGCCAGGTGGCTGCTCAATTCTGTACCACAGATTTTTTTTGTGGGTGAGGATGTAGTTGGTCATGGTGATCGGGAAGAAGGTTGAGGTTTGGATTCGGTCAGGCTTGGGGAAAGGTTGTGTTCAGTAGAGGCAAGGCCATGAGCATTAAGGATGTTAGTGTGGAGGAATGTGGCAGTGTGCTGTGTGGTAAAGTAACAGGAACTGTGGAGAGTGGTTGGAGGAAATGATTGATGCCTTTGGTATAGGATAGGTTATGCATTATTGGCTGGAGGTGTTGGTCCACGAAAGCAGAGACTCTGTCAGTGGGGGTGCAGTAATTAACCACAATGGGATGTCCTGGGTGGTGGGGTTTATGGGCTTTAGGAAGCATGTAGAAGGTAGGAGTGCAGAGGCCTAAGGATTTGGGACAAATCTAGAAGCTGTCATAATCCTTCCGCCAGGTAATCTCTGTGGTTCAGAACCATTGTGGTGGAGATTTTGTCGGCTGGTAGGATTATAAGATCAGGATAAGTTTTCAGGTGGTGGATTGCAGTTCTTTCTGCAGGTGTAATGTTAGCTTCCATGTTGATGGACAGGGAATGATGGTGAGGTAAGGTATTAGGTTAAGAAATTCTGGAATGTTAACGGGGGATTTGGTGGCAGTGAGGTGGATCATGGTTGGATGGAGGAGTGAGTCAGGCAGGGTTCAGCATGGGCTTTGGGTTCAGTCTGAGTACCAGAGTTGGTGGCGAAAACTTTCTACTGTAGGGAGTGGGAGAAGGAGAGGAAGTCTCTAACAAGTTCGTGATAGAATTTGGGAGTGGGGCAAAAAGTAAGGCCATTGGAAATACTGACACACTTGCAGGACTAAGGCTTTTGGAGGAAAGATTCTTGATTGGGTTTTGGGTCTGTTTAGGTTCTAGTGTGATTGAGTTTCTGAGGGTGTGGTAAACACAGTAAGTCCATGAGGCAGGGTTTGTCTGCTACAAGGGGATGTGGGGAGATTTGGAGGCTGTTGTAGAGATGGTGGATAGTGGTAGTCAAAGACAGAATAGGGAGGTGAAGAGATTGGAGAGTTTTGTAAGGTGGCAATGTGCATGCTGCTCTAGTTTGGGAGAGGGGCTGCAGGAATGGTTTTACAGGACTACTGTGGTGAGGGCTGTGGACTGGCAGCATTTGAAGAGACAGAAGTCATTGTGGAACGAGAGGTTGCAGCCAGAGATGGGTAATGTGATGATAAGCCATCTGGGTGGGGGGTGGGGGGATTCTATGAACTAAGTAACACTGCAGGAACAGTATGTGGAACTAGTTTCTGTCTAGGGATAAGGAAATTTTTCTATATTTGTGCTGATGGAAGGAGCAAGGGTCCTTGGAGGAGGATAAAAGCATGTAAAAATACATGCATTACATAAAAATGTGTGCAAATATACTCATACAGATATGCAAAATATGGAAAAATATGTGGGGAAAATAATATAAAGGATGGATAGAAGAGTTGGGGAAAAAAGATAAAACTTGAGGAAGTAGGGCCAATAGTGAAAGGCAAAAACAAACATAAATCTACATTAAAACACAATGAGGTAAAAGAGAAAAATAAATGAAAGTATGCTGATCTGGGATGCAGGTAAGTGGGTGGATATGGGCAAAGAGGGGGGCAGCAGATGCGAATGGATTAGGTGAGAATAGTATTTACATGCTGGAATAAGAGAAGAGAATGTGAGGGAGTGGAGGGTTTGTAATTTGAGGTTCAACACATCTATGTGGCACAGGAAGGTACGGAAAAAACACGGAAAAATATCCAAGAATGTGGCCAAAAAGTGATCAGTTCAAGGTTTAGGATTAATTATATCAGTGGAAATAATGTGGGACATGAGATGCTGCACCAACAGTCAGCATGGAAACATAGCTGTGTGTCATGTGCTAATGTGGCGGGAACAGGATAGGGCTGCTAGGTGCAGTCGGGATATTTGGAAGGGGGGGGGGGGGGGGGGGGGGAAGGGTATATAATGTACTTGAGTCTGCCTCGGAGTTTGTCATCATAGGCAGCACACTAATGCCCTTCATTGTCACTGGCCATCAGAGCCTTCAGTTCCTGCAATTGATGTAATTTTCATGACTGTCCTGATCTGTATGTCAGGGTAACTCATTATCACGTGAAGCTTCACCGTATTGTATTTAACTTCAGTTTTCTTGTAAATTTATATTTTGCGATTGTTTGTCTTCATGATCACCGGTTTCTTTTGAAGGTACTATTTTGCAGAAATATTGTTATCTGAATTGCTCTGCAAACAAGAACATACGGATTTTGCAGTATGCTTGATGCTTTAGGATACAGTGTGGTTCATTTTCTCATTTCTTGTACTTTTAAAATTTTGTTGTGTGATTCTCCATCTTCGTAATTCCTCACATGTTCATTTGAACACATTTTTTTTATTGTTTGCTTTATTCAATCTGCCCTGTAATTGTGACTCCAACCTCGATGAGAAATATTTGATGTTGAGGATTTGGGTTATTGTTCATAGAAAAAACAGTGATTGGTTCTCTTATGCTTCTGATCAAGATACCACTTGTTTGGTTTTTCAGATAATAACACTAGGAATATTTGTATAATTGTGAGGCAAGCAAAACAAAAGAAAAAAAAGCTTTTGTGTATTGCTGATTGCTGAGAATTTAAGCAGTCATAATTTCTGTACAGGTGGGCCCAGCGCCTTCAGGAGGAGACCAACAACGTGAAATTGGCGGTCATGTCGTGTTACGGCGATATGTTTGCCCTCAATGCCCCACTGCCTTTAGCCGCCTTTCGCAGCTTGCAAATCACCAGCAGCATGCTCACTTTGGAGACAGGCCTCATAAATGTCAGATCTGCAAGAAGAGCTTCTACAAACGATCTGATCTACGGAGTCATCTAAACATTCATCTTGGCATAAGCAAATCCATCTGTGAAATCTGTGGCAGAAAGTTCAACCATGTGTCTAATCTAATTAGACATTCGCGGATACATACAGGTATAAATAACTGTACTCTATTTAGAAACTCAGTGTGTAAGATTACTACATTTTTAAAAGGGAACATCTACTGACAAACCTACTCATTAGAACATTTATTAGTAACATTTCCTTAAATGTATGCGGAATATTTAAACTAACAATTTAATATTTAGCTGGAAAGGTCTGAGTGGCATACAAGTATGAGAAGTAGTAAAGATAACTATTGTTCACATTAAGAAACTGACATGTACAACTTACCATATACTTTCATTCTTTAATATCGTATGGGGTCATTTTTTGGGGATAACTCATCAAGCCAAGCTTAAGTTTTCTGAGTCCAAAAGCATGTAATACAAATTATTTGTGGTATGAACTCGAGAACATCATGCAGAGGCCTTGTCAAGGAACTAGGAGTATTACTACTGCTTTCCAATAGATTCACTCCTCAACGAAATATGTCATAAATAGTATAAAATCTCTTTCAAACGAACAGCTCAGTTCATGGAATCAGTACTAGGTACAGTCTTCACAAACATGTAAAATAATTTACCTTCATCCAGAAAGCTAGCTGGCCGCGGTGGCCGAGCAGTTCTAGGAGCTTCAGTCCGGAACTGCACGACTGCTACGGTCGCAGGTTCGAATCCTGCCTCGGGCATGGATGTGTGTGATGTCCTTAGGTTAGTTAGGTTTAAGTAGTTCTAAGTTCTAGGGACTGATGACCTCAGATGTTACGTCCCATAGTGCTCAGATCCATTTGAACCAGACAGCTATCAAGCATTCAGATGCAAACATTTACAATAACTTGCTAGCTGCAGTTAAAATCCCGTTGTGAATTTCTTATTGAAACTGACTGATATGTGTAGATTACTAATAGCGTCAATTAATGTAGTAAGTAAAATCTTGCTTCCATTCATCTTCAGTGCAGTAATGGGATCAATGTAAATAAATGTAATAAACGGATTTTCTTTTTAATGATGCATCACTACAGTAGCATAAAAAGTGTCATATGCACACATATATGTTTTGTGACAAGTTTATTGTTACCTTTAAAATGGAAATATGTCTTACTCCGCACCCATAGGAACCATTTCACTTGGGGGTCTATTGGAAGGTACATTAGTACATCTCTTTTTCTTTGTATATATGTATCCTAATAAGGATACAGGAAAAAAGTCTACTCACCACATGGCACTAAGGGTAAACACATAAAAGAAATGGAAACATGAGAGCTTTTATGGCCAGTGGCTCCTTCAGGCAGAAGGGTGGAATGGGAAGAAAAAAGGATGAAGGAAAAGGACTGGTGAGGTTTAGGAAATGGGAAGAGTTTTCCCTAATCTCTTTTCATTTCACTTCAGCTTTCTGCCAGAAGATGGAGCCACTGGCTCCAAAAGATTACGTTCTCCTACCACAGCTTGGTAAGGTTTTTTTTTAATCCGTTTTAGATTTTCAAACATCGACTATTTTCAGTGATAAGTTTATATCAATGAAAATGTAGAACATATCACAAAACAAGAATACACAATACATATTTATGTATTGTGTATTCTTGTTTTGTGACATGTTCTACAACCTTGAGGATCTCCTGGCTATGGATCTGTGAAACAAAAGTACATGTAAATCTGCTGAAAAGATTGCTAAGGTTTGTCAAGCTGATGATGATTTAAAATTGAAACTAAAATTGTCATTAGTACAGAATTTGGTAGTTTGAAGGTGACTCTGATTTTCATTTAGCTGGTGGAAATACATTGATTAAATCTTTATGTATTTTGACATCTAGCGATGTTCTTTAAAAGCCATTATATACCATGTTGTAGAACAACATAGTGTGAAAGTTTAATTTTTCCCCTTCTATGATAGTTAGAGTGTAGAAAGATTCATGGTATGCCTCTGTCCAAGTTTCAATTTCTCCAATTTTAGTACTTCCTTCAGTACATAACTGTTTTGGTTGGACAGAATATGTTTATTGACTTTTATTGGAAAATATGTGCTTTGAGTTTAAACAGAGAGTCATTACATGATTCAAGTCTGATACAAAATGTACTGATATTAATGTACAACAGCTTCTTATTTGCGCTGTTTGGCCACTTTCTGTCTTGTGAGGATCATTCAATAAGTAATGCAACAACTTTTTCACAAAGGAGGATGGTTTAATTCATGATTTAAATACACCATATGGTTCCCAATTCTTTGGCTAAAAACCCTGTTTTCCACTGTAATATCCGTTCTAAGATCTTATACCAACCTAATGTGAGAGCCTGTACACCCTCGTGGTATCACTCTATTGGTCTGCATGTCAGCAAAGTTCTTGCTATATCCATAACTTCCTCAGCATTGATGTAGTGCTTCATGTGGAGTCCTTCATTCCGTGGGGCCAAAAAGATGAAAGTCAGAGGATGCAAAATCTGGGTTGTAGGGCATGTGAGGAAGAACAGACCACTGAATTTTTGTAATTTCTTCTCAGGTGCATAGACTCGTGTGTGGCCTTGGATTATGGAAAGATCATGAACATGCTCTAATTGTTTCTTCAGTTTCCTAAGAGTTCCAAAATAGACTTCGGGGCTGGTTGTTTGCCCCTGAAGGAAGGACATTGGACAGAATACTCCCTTCAGGGTTCTAGAAGTAGAACTTACCAGCTGAGGGTACTGTTTCTAACTTTCTCTTTGAAAGAGATGTGTCTTTTGACTCCACGGATTGTCATTTAGTTTCAGGTGAAAAGTGTTGAGTCCTTATTTCACTTACTGTGACAATGTTTGACAAGAAATCATCACTATTGGCTCTGTAACAAACAAGCAGTTTGGCACAGACATTCCATTTTTACTCCTTATGTTCTTCAGTTAAGAGTGGAGGAACTCATCGGGCACAAACCTTGGATATGCTAACTGGTGGACAAGTGTGTCACCACTACCAACAGAGATGTAGAGTTGAGCATTGAGTTGCCAATTGTTACTGACGGAATGCATTGAATACATGTTGCAGCAGTGCAGGCATCACAACTACGTGCAGCTAGTCTGCATGTGGGAAATCAGATAAAGTTCCTTCTCCTTGTTCTGTTGGCAGTTGCTTCGCGCAGTGACTTACTGCCCAGCGGCCATAAACATTCTGTAAATGCCTGTAAATATTTGCCATAGTCTGTCTTTCTGCCAAAAGAAACTCAATAACTGCTTTTTGGTTGGAATTCATCTCCATTGCAGACACCATTTTGAACACTGGTTATAGTACTGGTGTCTACTAGGAGTACTGGAAATTTTGATATGATGTGGGAATGTTTAGGATAATTAAAATTTTTTGAATCAAAATTGGGTCTGAAAAAAGTGTTGCATTGCTTATTTAAACACCCCTTGTAGTTTCTCTGGTCAGTGAAATAATGTCTGTATGGCTGTGGTGCAGCTGTGAGTAAGAACTATAAAGCAACAGTTTCACATCTTTTTTCATTTTGTATTGAAGATAATAAATGACTCCACAGGTTTGCTTACAAAAATCCTCAACTGCTTGTGTCAAATCAATCTAAAGAATGGTAACAATATGACAGAATACTTGTATTAATCAAGAAAATACAATTTGTGCCTAAATGGGTTACTGTACAGAAGTATATTTTGATAAAAATTTTAGTTTACATATTCTTAAATTCAATAAATATGCATATTTTATGTCTGTTACATTTTTCTTCTGCAGGCATAAAACCATATCCATGTTCCGTCTGTGGTCGAAGATTTAGCCAGTTAAATGGAATGCATCAGCATAAAACAATTCATCAGGAAAGCAGAGATATCAGCTGCAGCTTATGCCCGAAAACTTTTAAATCGTACAATGTTATGCGTCGACATGTGAGGTACTCCCATGAAGACAAACTCGTCAGCATGGGCAAAGATGCATATTCAGTAAGATATCATATTATAATATGCTTCATTTTTATTGGGACTGTGGCTGCTCAATAGTGTACTTTTAACCAAAATATTTGAAAATCATGGCAGAATGTATAATTCTTGATTTTCACTTTTTCTTATTTCTTTATTAACTTGGAAGAATTGAGCAATTGTTCTCATACTTTATTCATGTTGCTCCAAACAACTTAAAGGAAAAAGGTAGCAAATAACTTAAAAATCAGTCTTGGCGAAACCTGTAGTTTGGAATACAGTTTTCTATTGAATCTTATCCTGGTAGTTGTGCTAAACATGCACTGCCCCATATTGTTTTTTCTTGCCCTTCATTCTTATTGAAGCATTAATGCACTTGTGGATGCTTTGTTGTGCAGAAGTGACTAAAGAAGACAATCTCATTAAATTTTTGTTAAGCAGCTTGTAAAGGCAAGGCAGAAATATAAATACATACTAATCTGTACAACATGTCATAAGAGTATACAAATAAATACAAAGGGGTTGCAGTTTGTGGACTTAGTACCGTGAGACTGCATAGGAATAGATCCTGTATTATTAGGGACCAGAAAATCTGCACCTATTTTTGACAATTTGCATCTGTTTTTTGCAAAATTTGTGTCTGTTTTTTGTTGATATATATATACACATAAAAACAAAGATTCTGTAACTTACCAAATGAAAGCGTTGGTATGTTGATAGAGACAATAACACACACACACACACACACACACACACACACACACACACACACACACACACACATTTCAAGCTTTCGCAACACATGGTTGCTTCATCAGGAAAGAGGGAAGGAGAGGGAAAGACGAAAGGATGTGGGTTTTAAGGGAGAGGGTTAGGAGTCATTCCAATCCCGGGAGCAGAAAGACTTACCTTAGGGGGAAAAAAGGACAGGTACACACTTGCGCGCGCACACACACATATCCATCCGCACGTACACAGACACAAGCAGACATTTGTAAAGGCAAAGAGTTTGGGCAGAGATGTCAGTCGAGGCGGAAGTACAGAGGCAAAGATGTTGTTGAATGACAGGTGGGGTATGAGTGGCGGCAACCGTTACCCACCAAGCATCAACCTCCGCTAATTTCAAGTGGCCGCCACTCATGCCTCACCTGTCATTCAACAACATCTTTGCCTCTGTACTTCCGCCTCGACTGACATCTCTGCCCAAACTCTTTGCCTTTACAAATGTCTGCTTGTGTCTGTGTACGTGCGGATGGATGTGTGTGTGTGTGTGTGTGTGTGTGTGTGTGTGTGTGTGTGTGTGTGTGTGTGTGTGTGTGTGTGTGTACCTGTCCTTTTTTCCCCGTAAGGTAAGTCTTTCCACTCCTGGGATTGGAATGACTCCTTACCCTCTCCCTTAAAACCCACATCCTTTCGTCTTTCCCTCTCCTTCCCTCTTTCTTGATGAAGCAACCGTTGGTTGCGAAAGCTTGAATTTTGTGTGTATGTTTATGTTTGTTTGTGTATCTATCAACATGCCAGCACTTTCGTCTACCAAACGAAAGCGTTGGCAAGTGGTTCTCCTTTCTCCAAATGTTTCTTTAATTTTCTGTAGGCAGTATCTATCTTACCCCTAGTGAGATAAGCCTCTACATCCTTACATTTGTCCTCTAGCCATCCCTGCTTAGCCATTTTGCACTTCCTGTCGAAATCATTTTTGAGACGTTTGTATTCCTTTTTGTCTGCTTCATTTACTGCATTTTTATATTTTCTCCTTTCATCAGTTAAATTCAATATTTCTTCTGTCACCCAAGGGTTTCTACTAGCCCTCGTCTTTTTACCTATTTGATCCTCTGCTGCCTTCACTATTTCATCCCTCAAAGCTACCCATTCTTCTTCTACTGTATTTCTTTCCCCCATTTCTGTCAATTGTTCCCTTATGCTCTCCCTGAAACTCTGTACAACCTCTGGTTCTTTCAGTTTATCCAGGTCCCATCTCCTTTAGGTAAGCTAAAGGTATACTTCTGTTTACTTCAAATTGACCAGCCAATGTCCCAACCATCATCCTTCTACAAAGATGGACTTACAATGATGAAAATATTTTATCTGAATGCTTTATAGATTCCTCATCTATCAACTTTAAAATATTGACTGAGAGTTCATCACTGCCTGGAACAGTTCCTTTTTTTGTCTTGTCTATAACGTGTTTGTCGTCTGAGGGGATTATTTCTGGGATTCTATTCACCTAGGATTACTGACAGTGCACATATAGACATATAAATATAACTTTTAAAGCTCAAAATAATGCATTACAAATGTTTGAGGATCACCATTAACATGTTAAGCATGCCATCAGTCCTGTGGGAATGACAGTGCTCTCTTTGTTTGGATGCTGTCCGTCCCCCAAACCAGACAGTGTACTTCTCATTTGGATGAAGTCAGTCTGTGGGGACTGACAGTGCAGGTTTTGTTTGAATGACATCATTGCATGGGAATGGCAGTTTCAAGGTTAATAAACAAGTTTTGTAATTTTAATGAAGTTTATCAAACCTTTCAATACAATATAGGGTTTATGTTTGCACATAGTACAAAAGGTGAGCAATTTTCTAGCTGCATTGCACCCGAATGTTTTTGTGATTGTCTTGTAACATGCAGGACCATATCTACACACTTTGTGACTTTCCTTCATTTTACAACTGATGTTTGCTTCTTTTTGTATTGTCACTACTAGAGTTCTTCAAGTGAATGGCATGTGAGTGCAGCTGCCAACTGTTTCTGAAATACTGTGTTTGACGTTTTGTCGTGACATCTTGGGCTGTGTATAAGGCATTTATAATGGCAATGTTCAAAACAAGATTGAATGTAAACTTTTGCTACTGTTCTACTGTATTTCTCAGTGGACTGCCACATGCACTCAGTTGATCCAAAAGATCACTAGCAGTTTGTCCCTTGTTGTATTCAGTAACAGTTGTTGACCTTTGTTAACCATCAAGTGGTCGCCGACATGCTATGCCTTGTTGGAAAGTCCAGTGAAATCAGCTCTGCGCTCAATGTGGTGATAAAATTTTGAGTGTACTTGTTAATTGGACTTTGACTAAAGTATCCTGAAACTTAGTCCTTTTTTTAGCTTCTTTGTGATATGAAGTCAAGCCATGTGAATGTTAAAATCACTTTGGAGCTGGTTGGGGTGCCAGTGGTGAGCACGTGCCAATCATCTGACAAACTGTCATCACTTTGTCTCTAATGAAGGAACATCATGTCTTCTTCAGTTTCTGAGTTGCTAAATTCAGTTTCAAGCTCAGGATCACTATAGCCATCCACTTTTGGAAGCACTGCCTGAATAATACAGGACAGAGGCTGAAAGCACACACTCAGTTGTTGAATGTCAAAAGCTGTATGCAGCAAAGATGATTTCTAGTGTCAATTATCTCAACCAAAACACAACAGCCAGGCTACAGATGTAAGACTGGAAGCTTTCTACCAGCCAAACACTCAACTATTGACACTGAAACGGATAAAACTGGGGCTCTTTTTTTTTTTTCCTCCTCCTCCTCCTCCTTCTCTTTCTTCTTCTTCTTCAAAGTTCTGACAGCAAGGATTCAAGTGTCACAGGATGTGAAGCAGGCAGTCAAATAATGTTTTGCTCAGCGCTGTGTTCCACCATTGAGTGGTCAAATGTGCTCTTGGCCACACTTTGGTGGTGGTCATTCATTCTGGTGGACAGCTAGTTGGTGATCACACTCACATAAAGTGCTGTGCAGAAATTGCACCAAAAATGGTACTGTGCTATACCGTATGTGACATGGCTGTTTTCACTGGTGACCCTTTCTCTGGGGCAGGATAAGCCTATGATGGGAGTTGAATAGGATGTGCCGAGTGAGTGAAAAAGGGGAGTGGGGGGGGGGGGGGGGTCTTGCACCTGAGTTTTGCATAAGGATACGACCCATGTTGATAGTTGAAAATTGACCGAAAGACATGGTTCAGTTACTCCATTCTGGGATGATATTGCCTAATGGGGGGTTGGGGGGGAGGGGCACTACCCCTTCGTAGGTGGCTCTTGGGGGTATTTGGAGGTTTAGAGGTGTGTGTGTGTGTGTGTGTGTGTGTGTGTGTGTGTGTGTGTGTGTGTGTGCGCACGCGCGCATGCAACAGCAACAGTAACAACAACCACCTTACAGAAAGTTGAGTAATGAGGAGGAGGAGATTAGCTGATCGGGTGAGGAGAAAAAAGCACTGGAAAAGCTAGGTAAATTAGAAGTAATTACAGAACAGGTAAGAATCTAAGAAACAAAGATCCAAGTGAAGTCAGCGAACAGGTTATACTAAATAAAAATGGAAAGATGGGGGTATGAGTAGAATTAACAGGTGTAGGATAAGTATGTTGAAGAATTGTTTGGAACACAAGAGCATACGTGACTAACGAGACATTATGGATTGGGTGTCTTCCATTTTCTCTGTACTTATAGGATTTCAAGGTTAGTGGCAAGACATTAATTTATTAAAGCAGTTTGAAGCACTGTTTAGAAACACTCGAAAGCATATTCGATATGACAATTGCTTCCCATGTCAAATCCATAAATATCTTCATATTGATTTCTAACCCACAAGAAGTCTGCTGTCCAGTTGGATATGTGATTGGATGTTCTCTAATTGTGTATGGTATTGAGTTCTTGATGTAGAACTGCATTGAAAATTTTATGTTTTACATAATAAAATGGCTGTTAAATAACTAATCACAAATCTAACTGTAAAATCATTGAAAAGATGAGGACTGAGCTGATTGAGGCAGCTTATTACAAAGTTTTAGGCACTTCACTTTCTGTGTTGCAGGCCTGAGTTTGTGTGATAGGGGAATTGCAGTGATTTTTTAATTATGTTTGTGCTTTATTCTGAATTTGTTTTCGTCATGTTGCTGATACTATGTAGAACAATGGTGGTCCCTCACAACTTTTGCTATTTGTGTCTGCTCCATGCATTTAAATACTTAGCTTCCAACTGTAGTATACTTCTTTCTCAGTGCTCTTATGAAATATGTATAAAGTTTGAGAGCGTGAGTAACTGCTAGCTGCTTTTGCAATTGAATGAACACTTCCCAGTATCAGCAGGTGGTTACATCTGAAAGAAAAATTGTGCAACATTGCAGTGGAGAATCCATTTTGTGAAAGATCTCCTTTTGACTGTGAAATTATTATTATTATTATTATTATTATTGCAGTTCGCTATTGCAATTCGACTTTGTGGCCATTACCTAATGGAAATAATATTATGCTTTAGCACATTTCAAAACCTAAACATTGCCTATAATATTATGAAAAGGGTAGATTGCTACTCACCATGTAGAAGAGATGTTGAGTCGTAGACAGGCACAATAAAAAGTCTGCTGTACATTTAAGTTGTTGGCCAAAAGGTCTTCTTCTAAAGTAGAAAACACAAATACATATTCATGCAAGCAACTGAGACAGTGGTCGTGTGTATGAGAGTTGTGCTTCCATAAATGTGCGTGTATTGTCTACTTTAGGAGAAGGTATTTCGATTGAAAGTTTGTGTGTTTAGCAGTCTTTTTGTTGTGCCTGTCTGCAACTCAGCATCTCCTCTGTGTGGTCAGCAGCAATCTATTCTTTTCATAATATCGTCATTATTCCATTCAGAATTTTCCATTGCTTGATTTTGCCTAAAAATTGTCTGACATATTTGTGTGTCAGCATTCAGAGATATATACAGGGTGTCCCATTTATCTTGACCACCCTAAATGACTGTCCAGATGCAAATTAAAGAATGTTTCAAGCAAATGTTCTTCAGCTGTCGGGGGACATCAATCAGCATGATTACCTTTGTTGTAGCTTTGTTTTTTACAAAGATATGAACAGCGATATGACTTTTTTAAATGGCACCCTGTATTTTTTATTCGTTAATTCATTTCCTCTCCTAATGATCTATTCAAAAATCTATCACAGTGTATCATTCACCGAAACACAACGTTATTAATTACGTAAGACAACATTGACTTTGAGTCCAGGATTACAAACTTGTCCACTTGCTAGAGTTGTCAGAAAACAAATGAAAACCAAGTAAAAAAGTAAAAACGTAACACAAAATTGACTTTGACTCTCCTGTACCATTACCCGGGAGTAGAACATCAACCAATCCATCTGGCAGGATACCTCCAATTCAGAACACGACGTGCATGCAAGGCATTATGTGCTGGACATCCATCGTGTTGATACCACATAAGCCATCTGGTTCTTAGCGGCACTTCGTCCAGAAGAGGAGGAAGAATTTGTCTAAGGAAGTTGTAATACGCTGTGCCATTTAGACCACCATTGATGAAATAAGAGTCAATGATTGTAGTACCAAGCATCCCACGCCAGACGTTAACTCTACATTGACGCTGATGTTCCACCTGTATAAGCCATCGTGGGTTGTCGCTGGACCAGTAATGCATGTTCCTTGTATTTACCTGTCCTTTGTTTGAGAAGGAACATTCATCAGTAAATAGAACACTGGAGAAGTGGTTCGGGTTGGCGAGGATTTGCTGCTGTGCCCACTGACAGAACTGTACACGATTCAGGAAGTCATTCCCCTGCAATTCTTGCTGTAGGTGTACATGGTAAGGGTGGAACCGGTGATGTGTAAGAATACGATGTATACTGGTTTCAGGAATGCCAATCTCATGGTCAAATACTCGTGTGCTCACATGTGGATTCATAGCAACAGAAGTGAGAACAGTAACTGCAGCAGCTTCATCTGTGCGAGTGCCACGACCATTGCGTTGTCGTGGTTTGAAACTTCCTGTTTCCCAAAGCCTCACAACAAGACGAGAAAACATCCGTCGGGAAAGTGGGTTCTTGTCAGGATATCGCTCGCTCTCTGTACAGTTCCGCTGCCTGCATAGCATTTTGCCTACCTTCAACAACAACAATAAAAGAAACATTATGTCGATGCAGTTTGTAGGAAGGACAGCCTTTACTGCATGCCTACTCTACACAACAGTATTTAAAAGGACTAAACTACTGTACTAAATGAACACGTAAATAAGAAAACAGTATTGCTGTTATTGTTCTGCTAACTTACATTCCCCATAGATGTGTAGCATTTCTACCTCCTCTTCGTTGGAGTACATTCTGCTCACACAACTCTTCAACTGACGATGGTTGACAGAATGACAGGTGTGCATTCTACTTATGTTTACATTTGTCCTCTGTCAACGTCATCACGTGGATGTGTTCCAATGCTCTGAGTACCTGCACTAAGTGTTGGGAGCGTCAACGTCATTGTTGTGTTATGTAATTAATAACGGTGTGTTTCAGTGAATGGTACACTGTGATACATTTTTGAATAGGTCTTAGGAAAGGAAACGAATTACCAAATCAAAAATACAGTGTGCAATTTAAAAAAATCATACTGCTGTTTGTATCTTTGTTAAAAACAAAGCTACAACGGAGGTAATCATGCTGATTGATGTCCCCCCTGACAGCTAAAGAACATTTGCTTGAAACATTTTGTAATTTGTGTCTGGACAAACAGTTATTTAGGGTGGTTAAGATAAATGGGACACTCTGTATATACACATATGTGCACACATATATGTCAGGCTTGTCTTAGGTTTTGACATGTGCTGAAGTGCAATTACATCCACATGATAATGGCTGAAATTGCTATAGCGGATTGAACAAATAAATAATTTTACAGTTAGAAAGGGACCATGATGTCATGACTGTGAACCATAGCTACGAGAAGTTTTATGTTTTGTTTTTGTCAGAGGTATGTGACATCTGAATTGAATCTTCCTCTGTTTTTCATTATCTTTGTGTAAAAAAATGTTTCTTTGAAATCTTTTCTGGCAATTATGTAAGAGTACTACTATGTATATAAAATATATAATCTGAATTCCGTTTTTTATTTATAGGCTCTGAAGTTGAAGGATGGCACTCATGTCAGAAGTTTTTACTGCAAATTGTGTGGAGCTAGCTTTAAATACGCAGCTCTTCTCAAGCACCATGAAAGTATCCATGTGCAGGAGAAAGACTTTCATTGTAAATTTTGTAAGAAAGTAAGTATTATGAATCCATTTTTGTAACTGTTTGTGACATTACAGTTTGCAAAATACTCTTACCTTTTATACAGTACAAACAACCAAATTTACTGTACTTACCAGCTGCTGAAAAACATAAATAGAATTGTAAGAGCATTGTGTATCTTTTGTCTTTACTTTTTGGAAACAACGTAGCGTGTACCACATATGTAGTGGGATTGAAAATAACCATTCTAGAAGTTTGCACCGTGATTTCAAAATTCATTCAGTAGTAAATACCAGCCTTTATTCTGATTTGATTCACTATACCATGCAGTAAATTTAAGGACTGCTAGGAAGTTCTGGTAGAATGTAAACATTTCGTGAATAATAGAGACAAGTCACTGAAAAGCAGATATAGAGTTGTCTGGTAAATCTCCGCTGGTCAACTTTTGCGAAACTCGCAATTTCCTAAACCACCAGTCCTTTTTCTCCATCCATCTTCCTTTCCGTTCAGCCGTTCTACCAGAACAAAAGCTAGCAACCCATAACACCTTTTATTTGTGTGTTCTCGTTCCTTTGCTTTGTAAGTACATTTTTTTATCCATCCAATTACTTTAATTTTGTTCTCTGTAATATGTGGCTTATGAAAATATGCAGTCTGAAACTTGTCAACCAATAAATAATTAGCAGCTTAGGTGTAAATAATTAAAAATGTCTTTTCTTCGTATCACTGACCTTTCCTTTCTGGTATTTCACTGCCCCTTCACAAGCAATTTATTATTCAAGGTCCTTCCATTTGCTTACAATAATTAGCAATGTTGAATATGTGTTCAAAGTGACAGCACAAATTCATTTTTGGACCGTTTTTTGATTTCATTGTACTTCCATATCATTTCCAATTTATTTGTCACTGAAATTGCTTTTTCCACATTTTGCACACCCATTGCTTGAAACTTTAAACTCTGTAGTGTATGGGAATAAAAACATTGATCCCTGATAACACATTTTGTCACAACAGGGCAAGTGATAGGAAACTTGAGGTGACTTGGCTTGCGTGAGTAATTTTATTGGCAGCTGAAGTCAGCAGTCTGGCTAGGTGGGATGTGTTTTTTTTTTTTTCCCCGCAAGAGGTGGGGCCCTTCTATGCCCACACCGGCATGATGGCCAACTCAAAAGGTCTACTGCCATCTCTGCATAAGGGTTAGTTTTCACTAAAGTGAGGTGTCACGGGATGTGGGTACTGAGATGTTTGCGTACGTCGGGTTAAGGTTAACCATTGATACGTGCTCCTCTGGAGATAGATTGGGTCGAAAGTCGAGCGAAGGGTAGCAGTTTGAAGGGCAGAGGAATAAAAGTGCCAAGGCAAGAGCCAAGGGAAAAAAACTCTGTGATAGTTAGGTTGGGTGGTAAGACCAGTAGCGGATGTCTTGCTGCCTGTGATAGGTCGTGCAAGGGTAGGCTTTGTTAATAGTGGGTATCATGCATGTCAATACCTTCGACATTGTGCGGTGCTGTTGCTCGGCGGCTGCCACAGGGTGAAGGTGTTGAACTGTCGGTCAGTGTCAGTAGCCTGCAACAGTTAGGTTTATCATCATTGTGTGTCTGATAACTCATATATCAGATGCACAGTGTAGGGTGATGTGGGCGATTTGTTTGTGCGTCAGTGGGCGAGCTTGTCAGTTTCCCTGCTGTAGCCTGTTGGTCAGCTTTAATAGCAGCTGGTATTTCCAGTCAATGTTGCTGATATGCAGGGGCTTGCCGACATTTGTCGCTTGTTGGTGTATTTTAGCTTGCCACAGGTGGTTATGCCCTAGCTAGTAGTGTCTTTGGCCGCTTATGCTTCCACCTATGGTTGTGATCGTAGTTTCCCAGAGTAAGGATGAAAGGATTGTTAGAGTGTCTCGAGTTCCTGTGTAGTCGTGTGGCGTCCCACACAACACACCCACTCACCACAGAGACCACACAGGCGCCCACAACTGTCACTCAAACAGTCGACATACAAGCCAGCCCTCACCAGACGCCAACACACGCACCAGTGGCCGCCAGCACGACCAACAACTCACAGGCACACACACCCAAAACTATCTCAACGTTCTGGAGAATAATGGAGACGTTATTCCCCGGACTCACGGCCACCGAAGTGATCATGAAGATTATGGGGTGTGTCACAAAATCACTCCATTTTTCACACCACTACATGGATAATACTCCACACCAGCCCCAAAACACAGATGCTGACATGAACTCAATGATCCTGTTTTGGAACGCCAACGGGATCGCAAACAATAGGGCTGAAATGGTCGCGTTCATGGAGTGAAAGGATATCCGAATCACCCCAGTGAACGAAACACTGCTTATGCCTTGCAAACAGCTAAACATCCCAGGCTATTGCATTTATCATTCTGACCGAGTGGTTGGCAGGAAGGGAGGTCGCATAGCAATCATCATACACAAAGACATAGAACACAAGAACATTGAGCTACCTGCGCTTGAGAAACTAGAGCCCACGGCCGTCAGGGTCAAGTTCAGTGGAGCCAACACCACACTGGTATCACTGTACAGTCCTCCTAGAGACACAGTAACACGTGATATCAGCGCAGTTCTCAACATAGCACCGCGGATAATTGCCGCTGGAGGCCTAAATGTAAAAGACCCCGACTGGAACTCACGAATACGTACCTCGAATGGCAAGCAACTATATGGACACACACTAGGCCAAAACTACATCATACTTGGGCCAGACGCCCCCACGTTCATGCCTGCACAGGCCCGACACAGGCCAGACGTGCTAGACATAGCCCTCATCAAGGGCATCACAAGCACACTCAACCTTACGGTTGAAAACGATCTGGACTCAGACCACATGCCTGTAATACTGCACATGGAAGAAACACTGCAGGACTCAGAACTATGCAGGATACTGAACTACAAACGCACAAATTGGACACTGTTCAAGGAAACACTTGATAGTCGTATTCCTGACACCCACGAAATTAACAACACACATCAAATTGATGAGGATGTGGAGGCTCTTACTGCTGCCATCCAGGACGCAGTGACTGACAGCATTACACACACAACACCAAAACAACACTCAACAGCCCTGCCCCAAGAGATCTTGGGCCTTATCTCAATCAGGAACTGCCTCAGCAGATACTGGCAGCATACCAGGCACCCGTTCTATAAACTGCACGTCAACAGACTCCAGGGTATAATACGGGACAAAATACGGACATTTAGCAACAAACAATGGGGACAGAAACTCGCTGGGCTAGATACCACATGTCCTGGTGTGTGGAAGATAGCCAGACACTTCACCAGGGAGAAACTTTATATCCTCACGCTACAAGGATCAGACGGCCAAGCTTACTCTGCGACAGAGACGGCAGAGCTTATGGCCACAACGCTTGCAGCGTCTCTCATGCTGAATCTGGCTCCTTCAGATCCAATATTCACACTTGAAACGGACCAGGAGGTTACACGACTTGTAGCCCAGCCCAGGCACGATGAAATTAGACGCACTAGCAGCAATGAAATTACATGGGCTATCAAGCATACCAATGCTAGGAAAGCCCCTGGGCCTGATGGCATTCAAAACTGTCCCCTTCAGGATTTCACGGATAGAGCCATTGAATACCTTACACACATAATGAATGCTATCCTAAAACACCAACACTTTCCTGACTTTTGGAAGGTGGCCAAGGTCCTGATGTTCAGAAAGCCAGGGAAAGACCACTCCCTCCCACAAAATTGCTGACCCATCAGTCTGCTGTGCTTGCTCAGCAAGATTGTTGAGAAGGTAATATTAAAATGCATCACTAGGCACTGCATCGCCAGTGACATCCTAAGACTGGAGCAATTCGCCTTTAGGAATCACCATTCGACAACACAACTACTCCTCCGCGTAGTCAAACATATAACACATGGCTACAACACGAACAAAGCCACAGGGTCCATGTTCATGAACATCGAAAAAGCTTTCGACCGCCTCTGGCACAATGGCCTTATACACAAACTAAGCGGAGCTGGTTTCCCGGACGGACTCGTACGTCTCATACACTCACATCTCATGAACAGATGTTTCAACACTGATGTGCAGGGCAAACAATCAACACAACACGATATCCAAGCTGGAGTACCCCAGGGAAGCATCCTAAGGCCCATCTTGTTTAACCTGTACATTAACAACTTCCGAGTAACACAAAACATGACGTTAGCCATCTACGTGGATGACACAGCCATCCTTGCGCAAGATTGGAAACCGTCGAACGTTAATTCACAAATACAGACAGCACTCAGAACTGCCATCCGTGGTTGGAACAATGGTGTGTTAAAGTAAACGTCGACAAGTGCGAAGCAGTTCTGTTTATACGCAGATCGAAACAACTGTGGAAACATCAACACAGTAGACAGATAACACTACATACATGCTCAATATGTTTCCGAGAGGAAGTCATATATCTCGGTGTCTGGCTGGACCGGAAACTTACATCGGGGGACCACATCAAATACATTGCCAACAGAGCGCACGCGGGGCTCAAACAACTCTACCCAATGCTCAACAGGGAAAGCACACTGAATAGGAGGATGTCGAGGTCCATATACATGACACTGATTAGACCTCTGATGTACGCAGCTCCCGTCTGGGGATATACAGCTCCTACAGGACTGCGCCGCCTGCAGATCATACAGAACAAAGTGCTGCAAATCATTAGCAACGTTCCACACTACACACGCACTGTGGATCTTCACAATGAATACCGCCTTGTAACCCTCAAGCAACGTGGGATGTGTCCTGTGTTCAGTATTTAATAGCAGCCTAGCATCTCCCATGTGCTACATGATAAGTTGTCCGTATGTAGTGATAAGCTTTTGCAAACTGACCAGAATGTCTCAGAAATGTGCCACCAGTGGATGTCCAGCAGATCTTATGTGTGAGAGGAGAGTTTTATGTTGCAGTTACTTTTCATAGGATTTTACAGATGCTTCTACATGACTGGAGTTGAAGAGTGTTTTACACAGGGAAGTGTTTGACAGAACATATTTCTGCATTTTATCGTGACAATCATTAATTTGTTTCATTTCAGGATTTCCTGTGTGCAGATGATGTCAAAACGCATTACTGTGGAGTGAATGGTGACAATACCAGCCCACAAATAGAATCAAATGATGACGTGGAGCACGAAGGCCAACTTAATTCAAATGGGATAGATGTGCCATCTTCCAGAGACATTATTATCTATGTTACTGAGGAAGGTACATCAGATGTGAAACAGGTACACTATTTTGAAAAGATCTTGATTTACTTAATTATGAAAATAGTTAGATCATTAACACCTTGCCATCGGGAGGATGAGGGTTCAATCCCGCGTCCAGCCATCCTGATTTAGGTTTTCCGTGATTTCCCTAAATCGCTCCAGGCAAATGCCGGGATGGTTCCTTTGAAAGGGCACGACCGACTTCCTTCCCCGTCCTTCCCTAATGTGATGAGACCGATGACCTTGCTGTTTGGTCTCTTCCCCCAAACAATCCCAATGCATTAACATCTGATTGATTAGAGAAGGATGGATAGTCTAGCAAGTCTTTGCTTTTTTTTCCACTGAACGGCCTCACAGTGTCTTCTCTAAGGGTAAGTGCAACCTAATGAATGAAGCAGTATCTAGAGCTAGTATGATTTTCACACTTGTCCAAACAATTGCTGTCTGCGTCTTACCTTTGACATGCTAACAATTTATGTGTTTGGATGATAAGATATTCATCCCACCATGAATGTATAAACAGGTGATGCTTCAAAATGGTCTAAGCCACTGTTTGAGACCTCTGAAATTTTGTTGCTTGTTTTTTTAGAGAGTTTGGAATGTGTATCTCACAAAAAAATAGGAATGTGATATTTATTGTGCGAAAGACTCTCATGAGTATTGCGAAAAAAAGATGGTAGGACAGTTCTGTGGTCCGACTGGGCTGAGTGGTTCACTGTGACAGGGCAAATAAGTGTGGTTTGGAGAGGGGAGTAAGGAGTAAAAATTGCCCTGTCTCTGACTGTGGTATAGGATGTAGCATTCGAAGTTTTGCAAACGAGGAACTCTCCAGCATTGATCATATAAATTAGAAACTGTTTCTTGTTATTGCACAAAGTGATAATTTTCAGTGCAGGACAGAGCTCAGTGTTCTACAAAATATGGTTTTGAAAATAGTGAAGAACATGCCAACTAGCAGGTAAAAATCAAACTATAGAAATTCCTGAAAGGAATATCAACAATCTAGGAAAAGACAGATTGTTATTTACTGCAAAGAAGACATGTCAAGTTGCAGACAGGCAAAATTAAAAGACACTAACAAATAGCTTTCGCCCACAGCCTTCGCCCCTTCGTCAGCACGTGCATCACACACACACACACACACACACACACACACACACACACACGCGCACACACGACCGTCACCTCCAGCATCTTGAGCCGGAATGCATCATCATGTGAGATGCAAGCAGCAATCTGGAGGGGGTGGGGAAGGAGAAAGGGAAGGGGAAGGGGTAGTAGTGTGTGGAATGTGCAGGGACTAGAATGCCAAGAGGTGCAGTTTCAGGAGGTTGTGGGGCAGGGAGGTGGGAAAAAAAAAAACACATTAGGAGAGGAGTGGGGAAAGATGGGTGGACGCATTGGCAGAGGGCTGCAAATAAACAGGGTGGGAGATGAGAATAGGGAGTAGATAATAGGACAGAGGGGTGGAAACTTGGGTGAAGGGTGTGGGGACAGTATGTTACCATAGGTTGAGGCCAGGATAATTATGGGAACAGAGAATATGTTGTAAGAATAACTTCCATTTGTGCAGTACAGAAAAGCTGGTGGTGGAGGAAAGGGTCTAGATGGCTCGGGTAGTGAAGCAGCCATTGAAATCGAGAGTGTTACGTCTTACTGAATGGTGTGCCACAGGATGGTCTACTTTGCATTTGGCCACAGTTCAGCAGTGGCTGTTCATCCTGGTGGACAGCTGATTGATGGTCATACCAATATAAAAAGCTGTGCAATGAACGCAGACTTGTGAACAGGGGTCTACAAGAGGTTAATGAACTTACACAACTTATTGCCCTAACCGCCCGTTTCTGAGCCAAAAATATCCTTTTAGAATGGGAAGAGTTACTCCAAAATATACACTCCTGGAAATGGAAAAAAGAACACCGTGAATTCATTGTCCCGGGAAGGGGAAACTTTATTGACACATTCCTGGGGTCAGATACATCACATGATCACACTGACAGAACCACAGGCACATAGACACAGGCAACAGAGCATGCACAATGTCGGCACTAGTACAGTGTATATCCACCTTTCGCAGCAATGCAGGCTGCTATTCTCCCATGGAGACGATCGTAGAGATGCTGGATGTAGTCCTGTGGAACGGCTTGCCATGCCATTTCCACCTGGCGCCTCAGTTGGACCAGCGTTCGTGCTGGACGTGCAGACCGCGTGAGACGACGCTTCATCCAGTCCCAAACATGCTCAATGGGGGACAGATCCGGAGATCTTGCTGGCCAGGGTAGTTGACTTACACCTTCTAGAGCACGTTGGGTGGCACGGGATACATGCGGACGTGCATTGTCCTGTTGGAACAGCAAGTTCCCTTGCCGGTCTAGGAATGGTAGAACGATGGGTTCGATGACGGTTTGGATGTACCGTGCACTATTCAGTGTCCCCTCGACGATCACCAGTGGTGTACGACCAGTGTAGGAGATCGCTCCCCACACCATGATGCCGGGTGTTGGCCCTGTGTGCCTCGGTCGTATGCAGTCCTGATTGTGGCGCTCACCTGCACGGCGCCAAACACGCATACGGCCATCATTGGCACCAAGGCAGAAGCGACTCTCATCGCTGAAGACGACACGTCTCCATTCGTCCCTCCATTCACGCCTGTCGCGACACCACTGGAGGCGGGCTGAACGATGTTGGGGCGTGAGCGGAAGACGGCCTAACGGTGTGCGGGACCGTAGCCCAGCTTCATGGAGACGGTTGCGAATGGTCCTCGCCGATACCCCAGGAGCAACAGTGTCCCTAATTTGCTGGGAAGTGGCGGTGCGGTCCCCTACGGCACTGTGTAGGATCCTACGGTCTTGGCGTGCATCCGTGCGTTGCTGCGGTCCGGTCCCAGGTCGACGGGCACGTGCACCTTCCGCCGACCACTGGCGACAACATCGATGTACTGTGGAGACCTCACGCCCCACATGTTGAGCAATTCGGCGGTACGTCCACCCGGCCTCCCGCATGCCCACTATACGCCCTCGCTCAAAGTCCGTCAACTGCACATACGGTTCACATCCACGCTGTCGCGGCATGCTACCAGTGTTAAAGACTGCGATGGAGCTCCGTATGCCACGGCAAACTGGCTGACACTGACGGCGGCGGTGCACAAATGCTGCGCAGCTAGCGCCATTCGACGGCCAACACCGCGGTTCCTGGTGTGTCCGCTGTGCCGTGCGTGTGATCATTGCTTGTACAGCCCTCTCGCAGTGTCCAGAGCAAGTATGGTGGGTCTGACACACCGGTGTCAATGTGTTCTTTTTTCCATTTCCAGGAGTGTAGTATCATATGACATAAGTGAATGAAAATAAGCAAAGTGGACTAATTTTCGTGTCGAACAATCACTCACTTCAGATACTGTTCAAATAGTGTAAAAATTGCATATTTAAGTCTTTGAACCAGATCCTGAATGTGGGCTTTCCACGACAGTTTACTGTCTTATCTGAACACCTAGAAATTTGAACTGTTACGTTTCAGTAATCATATTCCCATACTGTGAAATTAAAATTTCAAGTTTTATTTGAATTGTCTGTTAGAAACTGTCAAAACTGACTCTTACTGTGATTTAGTGTTCCTTTATTTTCTACAAGCCATGAACTTTGGTTATGAAATGCACTATTTGAAATCGAGCCAATGTTGCACACAACATCCTTTACTACTATCGGCAAACAGAAATATTTTAGAGTTACCCGTACTGCTAGAGGGCATGTTGTTCTTGTTGTGGTCTTCAGTCCTGAGACTGGTTTGATGCAGCTCTCCATGCTACCCTATCCTGTGCAAGTTTCCTCGTCTCCCAGTACCTACTGCAACCTACATCCTTCTGAATCTGCTTAGTGTATTCATCTCTTGGTCTCCCTCTACGATTTTTACCCTCCACGCTGCCCTCCAATGCTAAATTTGTGATCCCTTGATGCCTCAGAACATGTCCTACCAACCGGTCCCTTCTTCTCGTGAAGTTGTGCCACAAACTCCTCTTCTCCCCAATTCTATTCAATACCTCCTCATTAGTTATGTGATATACCCATCTAATCTTCAGCATTCTTCTGTAACACCACATTTCGAAAGCTTCTATTCTCTTCTTGTCCAAACGATTTATCGTCCATGTTTCACTTCCATACATTGCTGCACTCCATACAAATACTTTCAGAAACAACTTCCTGACACTTGAATCTATACTCGATGTTAACAAATTTCTCTTCTTCAGAAACGATTTCCTTGCCATTGCCAGTCTACATTTTATATCCTCTCTACTTCGACCATCATCAGTTATTTTACTCCCTAAATAGCAAAACTCCTTTACTACTTTAAGTGTGTCATTTCCTAATCTAATTCCCTCAGCATCACCCGACTTAATGCAACTACATTCCATTATCCTCGTTTTGCTTTTGTTGATGTTCATCATATATTCTCCTTTCAAGATATTGTCCATTCCGTTCAACTGCTCTTCCAGGTCCTTTGCTGTCTCTGACAGAATTACAATGTCATCGGCGAACCTCAAAGTTTTTATTTCTTCTCCATGGAGTTTAATACCTACTCCGAATTTTTCTTTTGTTTCCTTTACTGCTTGCTCAATATACAGATTGAATAACATCGGGGAGAGGCTACAACCCTGTCTCACTCCCTTCCCAACCACTGCTTCCCTTTCATGCCCCACGACTCTTATAACTGCCATCTGGTTTCTGTTCCATTTGTAAATAGCCTTTCGCTCCTTGTATTTTACCCCTGCCACCTTTAGAATTTGGAAGAAATTATTCCAGTCAACATTGTCAAAAGCTTTCTCTAGGTCTACAAATGCTAGAAACGTAGGTTTGCCTTTCCTTAATCTATCTTCTAAGTTAAGTTGTAAGGTCAGTATTGCATCACGTGTTCCAATATTTCTACTGAATCCAAACTGATCTTCCCCGATGTCGGCTTCTACCAGTTTTTCCATTCGTCTGTAAAGAATTCGCATTAGTATTTTGCAGCTGTGACTTATTAAACTGATAGTTCGGTAATTTTCACATCTGTCAACACCTGCTTTCTTTGGGATTTGAATTATTATATTCTTCTTGAAGTCTGAGGATACTTCACCTGTCTCATACACCTTCCTCACCAGATAGTAGGGTTTTGTCAGGATTGGCTCTCCCAAGGCTGTCAGTAGTTCTAATGGAATGTTGTCTACTCCCAGGGTCTTGTTTGGGCTCAGGTCTTTCAGTGCTCTGTCCAACTCTTCATGCAGTAACGTATCTCCCATTTCATCTTCATCTACATTCTCTTCCATTTCTATAATGTTGTCCTCAAGTACATTGCCCTTGTGTAGACCCCTCTATATACTCCTTCCATCTTTCTGGTTTCCCTTCTTTGGTTAGAACTGGGTTTCCATCTGAGCATTTGATATTCATACAAGTGGTTCTCTTTTCTCCAACGGTCTCTTTAATTTTCCTGTAGGCAGTATCTATCTTACCCCTAGTGAGATAAGCCTCTACATCCTCACATTTATCCTCTAGCCATCCCTGCTTAGCCATTTTGCACTTCCTGTCGATCCCATTTTTGAGACATTTGTATTCCTTTTTGCCTGCTTCATTTACTGCATTTTTATATTTTCTCCTTTCATCAATTAAATTCAATATTTCTTCTGTTACCCAAGGGTTTCTACTAGCCCTCGTCTTTTTACCTACTTGATCCTCTGCTGCCTTCACTACTTCATCCCTCAAAGCTACCCATTCTTCTTCTACTGTATTTCTTTCCCTCATTCCTGTCAATTGTTCCCTTATGCTCTCCCTGAAACTCTGCACAACCTCTGGTTTAGCCAGTTTATCCAGGTCCCATCTCCTTAAATTCCCACCTTTTTGCAGTTTCTTCAGTTTTAATCTACAGTTCATAATCAATAGATTGTGATCTGAATCCACATCTGCCCCTGGAAATGTCTTACAATTTAAAACCTGGTTCCTAAATCTCTGTCTTACCATTATATAATCTATCTGAAACCTGTCGGTATCTCCCGACTTCTTCCATGTATACAACCTTCTTTTATGATTCTTGAACGAAGTGTTAGCTATGATTAAGTTGTGCTCTGTGCAAAATTCTACCAGACGGCTTCCTCTTTCATTTCTTAGCCCCATTCCATATTCACCTACTACGTTTCCATCTCTCCCTTTTCCTACTCTCGAATTCCAGTCACACATGACTATTAAATTTTCGTCCCCCTTCACTATCTGAATAATTTCTTTTATCTCATCATACATTTAATTAATTTCTTCATCATGTGCAGAGCTAGTTGGCATATAAACTTGTACTACTGTAGTAGGTGTGGGCTTCGTGTCTATCTTGGCCACAATAATGTGTTCACTATGCTGTTTGTAGAAGCTTACTTGCACGCCTATTTTTTTTATTCATTATTAAACCTACTCCTGCATTACCTCTATTTGATTTTGTATTTATAACCCTGTATTCATCTGACCAAAAGTCTTGTTCCTCCTGCCACCGAACTTTACTAATTCCCACTATATCTAACTTTAACCTATCCATTTCCCTTTTTAAATTTTCTAATCTACCTGCTCGATTAAGGGATCTGGCATTCCACGCTCCGATCTGTAGAACGCCAGTTTTCTTTCTCCTGATAACAACGTCCTCTTGAGTAGTCCCCGCCCGGAGATCCGAATGGGGGACTATTTTACCTCCGGAATATTTTACCCAAGAGGACGCCATCATCATTTAACCATACAGTAAAGCTGCATGCCCTCGGGAAGAATTACGGCTGTAGTTTCCCCTTGCTTTCAGCCGTTCGCAGTACCAGCACAGCAAGGCCGTTTTGGTTATTGTTACAAGGCCAGATCAGTCAATCATCCAGACTGTTGCCCCTGCAACTACTGAAAAGGCTGCTGCCCCTCGTCAGGAACCACACGTTTGTCTGGCCTCTTAACAGATACCCCTCCGTTGTGGTTGCACCTACGGTACGGCCATCTGTATCGCTGAGGCACGCAAGCCTCCCCACCAACGGCAAGGTCCATGGTTCATGGGGAGGCTAGAGGGCATATCATTTTATAAATAAGGAACAGGAGTGGCCCCAACACTGATATCTGGGGCACCCCCACTTGACTGTGTCCCACTCAGACCCCACATCACAGCCCTTCTCAACATTGTGAGTAATGACCTTTTGCTGTTTGTTGCTAAAGTAAGAGGTGAACCAATTGTGAGCTACCCCGCATATTCCTTAATAGTCCAACTTCTGGAGCAATAATTTTTATTAACACAATCAATCGCCTTACTTAAATAAAAAAATATGCCTAGCGTTCGAAACCTTTTGTTTAACCTGTCCAATATCTCACAGAGAAAAGAGAATATAGCATTTTCAGTTGTTAAACAGCTTCTAAAGCTGAACATTTGATAACAAATCGTGTGATATAAAATGATCAATTATCCTTACATACACAGTTTTTTTAATAACTTCAGGAAACACTGATGGCATAAAAATAGGTCTAAAATTGTCCCTTTCTCCCTTTTTATAAAGTGGCTTTACTACAGAGTACTTTAATTGTTCAGGAAACTGACCATTCCTAAAGGAAAAGTTACAAATATGGTTAAATACAGAGCTAACATGTGCAGCACAGTACCTTAATATTGTGTTAGGTAATGGCACAGTAAATGAAGTGACTGCTTTCACAGGTGGGCCTGCCCCTGATGGGTAGTAGAAACCTGTGACAGGACTGGAATAGGATTTGCAGGATGTGTGGATTGGTTAGGTTTTGCATCTGGTTCTTCCACAGGGTATGATATTTTTGGCAAGGGTTTGGGATTGGGAGTGGCATAGGGACGGACTACAACACCCTGGCGAAGGATGTGGTTCAGTTGTTCTATACTGGGATGGTACTGTGTGACGAAGGGGACACTACTTTGTGGCTGGTTTTTGGGGGGTGGTTGGAGGATTGGGGGTGTGAGAGAGGAAATGACATGAGTGGTCTGTTTGCTGACTGGTTCTGGGGGTTGTGCCACCCTGTGAAGGCTGTGGTGAGACCCTCAGCATACTGAACAAGGGAGTTTCCATCGCTTTAGATACACCATCTCCAGATAGCCAGGCCATATTGGAGGGATTTTTTTGGTGTGAAAGGGATGACAGTTGTCAAAACGAAGGTAATGTCGTGGTTGGTGGGTTTAATCTGGACAGAGCCACCAGAGAGGAGGTGGTCAACTTCTAAGAAGATGGCAGACTGTGTTGAGGAGGACCATGTGAAGTGGATGGGAGAGAAGGTGTTGGGGTTATAAAGGAATGAAGATAGGGTGTCTTGGCCCAGGGTCCAGATCATGAAGATATTGTCAATGAACCTGAACCAGACTAGGGGGGTTAGTGTTTTGGGAGGTTAGGAAGATCTCTCGATGGCCCAAAAAACTGTTTGCACAGGAGGGTGCCATTATATATTTCGGAATAATATAATAATTCAGAATGCTCCCAGCAGTTACCACAATGCCAGACATGTATAATATTTTGTTTATTCCCACTTACCTAAGGAGAAATGACTATTATGGTAAGAAAAAGAGTAATCAGAGCTCACAGGAAAAGATTCACAGCTTCATTTTCCCCATATACTACTTGAGAGTGAAATGGTAGAGAAATAGTTTGAAAGTAGTTGTATGAGCTCTTTGCCGAACACTTCAGTGTGAATTGCTAAGTAATAATATAGATGTAGGTATGTCTCACCCTATCCCTTCTTTCATTCTGGTATGGCTACTTGAAAGTTTTATTTCTGCATGCCATGTTCGTGGTTTTGACTAGAAATGTGTTGATGGTGGTGGCTCAGTGGTAAAGTGCCAGACTACAAATCCAAAGGTCTCAGGTTGAATCCCCAGTCAGTCCTATATTTTTATCTATAATATGGCATTTCTTTCACCTCTGGTAATGTTCGTTGATGTGAAAAATTCTAAGTTACACGATGGTTGATTCAAAGGTCAGAGGAAGCCAAAGGCATACCAACTCCAACAGCACCATGCCTAGTAAAGTACTGTAGTGCCCAAACCAATCTTTGGAGTGTAGACTGCTTTGCTTTAATGTAGATGACATTGTAATATTTACTCAAAATTTATATTAGTAATTTCACCACATGTTACTAAATGTTATAGAATTGACTTTTTTCTCATTTTGTCCTAGGTGCGTATTAAAGATACTGGTATAGATCATGAATATGCTGATATAATGACTCTTCCCCTGTCAGAGGATGTTAGCTGTGTTGGGCATGATACTAGTTTTGCTGATGGCGTTGTAATTGTATGCAAGTCAGATGGGGAAGGTGTCCCTTGTGTACGTTTCTTGATGGAGCCTTCCAAGGATGAAAAACAGAAACATGAAAATGGAGTGACCTTGGGAGAGGTTGCATCTAACACTGAGGTACAAGGTTTCACATACTTAAAGTGATACTGATGTTTTATTCTGTCATATGCTAATATTACACTCACACCTTATTTGTTGCTGGTGCAGGAGCAGCAGCAGCAGGAACAAGAACAAGAACAACTAGATCCAGAAATTATGATAGTAGAAACTGAAAGGAAGCCAGAAGAAAGGGAAGGGTCAGAGAGTCATGCTACAGAAATTAGTATGGTTCAAAGTGAGTTTGCTTTAGATAAATGTTATATCTCTTCATTTCGGACTGCAGAACTTCACAGACCAGATCTCAAACTAATATACCTGTAATAATAATTGCTTCAGCTTTATATAATTGCAGATTACTGAAATTAGATTAAGGGATACCTCATTCCTAATTTGATCTGTACTTCTTGCACAGCCATTGTTGTAGCAGTGTTAGTGGAAGTTACAAGAAAGTAATGAAAATTTCCATTTTTTTTTTCTGAAAGTATGTTGTCACACTATTTCAAAATACTTTTCCTCAAGGTGTAAGCACCAATAATAGTCTTCACTTAGTGAAGGTTCTTTATGTGTGTTTAGTGGGAAACTTGTTTAGGAATACTTGAGAAACACACAGCTGCTTCTTATGATCAAATACAAATGCCATCAGGTGGTTTTTTTCACTTTTGGGATAAGAAAAAGATTACATAAGGCCAGGTCTGGGTTGTAAGATGAACGTCATCTGCTCTTATTACTTCAGTTGGAAAACTGTATCTAGGAAGCTAAAATGCATAAATATAGTTTGCCTCAGAATCAAGTTGTTACAGATATGTATCTGCATGGTTGGTTATTGAATATCAACTTTGATCTGCCATAATTAAACCTGTTAAGCATCTGATGATGAAATTCCATGCCCTGAGGCTTCTGTTTATGGGTAAGATGGTGTGGTAGCTTCTGGCTACAAATCTCCTGATATAATGCTCCTCAGGAGGCACGCGACTCTTTTGTGGGTCCATGAATGGTGAGCACAGTGCGTAGAGGTGCTGTAGTAGTCTTTATCGTGTGTACTTCAATGCCTGTCGCTTCTTTTTCCCGGCTCGCTCTACCTTTGCCCACTCTCCTGGCGACAACCCGACTCTCACCTAGGTCTTACCGTGGTTTATTCTTGTGCTGTCTTACATGACTCCCTATGTTTCTCAACTTCTGTGTAGTCCCTACCCAGTTCTGTTGGTCATTGTTTCCAAGTGTCTCTTAAATGCAGATTGTGCAGGGACTGGCACTTCTAGGTGAACTGCCTCACTGCTCGATCCAACACCTAATGCGGTAGCTAGCCCATTGTTGGGGGATTTGCCATATATTTGCACACTTGTAGCCCCTTCTTTCCCTCGGCAATGTAGGGATTGCACTGCTGGTATCTGTGATGCAAAACGTGCAAAGGTTGTGGTGCCCTTCCACAATGAGACATTGTTTCTCACAAAACACTTACCACGACAGGTGGTTGTGGTTGTGACTTGGTGGCGCCCATAGAGTGAGCTCCTGGTTGGAGTAAAAGGCACCAAGCAGACAGTCAGGCATGAAGCTACTCAAACTGACGCAAGCTGGTGGTCATGAGATCCTGGCAATCTCTTCAGATCGGATTTCTCACTAAGATGCTCACCAGTATAGCCCCAAAGTTTTCCTACACTTGTTTACGCTATAGTAGTAGGGACAGTGGTATTGACGTGCAGAACTGTATTCACCACAGTACCTAGTCTGCACTAGAACTGATGGTGAGACATTTCTAATGACCGGATCTCAGTTCTTCATGGAACATATCAAAGATAAGTTTGAAGAGGTGGCAGTGTTGAACAAGACATGGCAAGGCTCCCTCCTTATCCCCTGTGTCTTGAGTGTTACTTTCGTGTACTTCTGTGATCGCTATTCCAGTTTCTTTTATTCCTCATAGCACTTTAAACAAATGACAAGGCATTATTTTTCACTGGGACTTGATTTAGAATACAAGCAGATGAAGAACTATATGGCACCCTGTAATGGCAAGGGGCACAGTTCATCCGCCATATTCAGCTGGGACAATAGGATAATAGAAATGACAAGGGATCATTTGAGGAGGCCATGCTCCCAGAAAAGGTGAAGATAATTGAAGTGTGGAAATGGAAAAAATTGAGTGCTAAATCAGGGGAATCAGAAAACAGTGTATGCTTATTGTACATACCTTATTTGTATCCAAAATTGAGAAAGTATTCTGATACCATGCAATTATGGTGTCTACCTCATCTCTGTAAAAAATAATGAGACAAATGAAAAACGAATAATTTATTAAGAATTATTGAAGTCCCATTCCAGGAAACTGACTGATTCTAAGTGGCAGTAAGAAAGTCTTTGTTGAAAATGCTGTTAATACAGAGGCACAACATTTTAGTTGTGATAATACAAATACAAAAATGCAGCACTAATATTTTAACTGCTGGAACTGTACTCAAAACAACCATTTCTACTTTCTTTTAAATTTTTTGATAAGAGAATAACAAAATTAAATTCAAGTAAATATCTCTCAGTATTGGCTTCTGTTTCTTCCATTCTTGGGATCAGATGTCCCCGAGTTTACTGTAAAACTCCCTATGCTGTTGAGAAAGAAATTGCAACATTCTTAACAAGTCTTTGTGTTGCAACTGATAAACATGACTGGTCTTTCAGATGAAGTATGACATGACTTACATGTTCTTTCCTCGTTTGAATACTTGGACATATTTTCATACTTCCATTTCAGAATAAGTATTCTTATATAGCTATTTGAGATGGTTGAGTATGAGACAATGTGGTCACACACCCCTGCATTGGCAACAGTGTTTCAGCAGCAGCTTTGAAATAAAGTCAGTTGGGTGCACTGGATTTACTTGGAATGGGTTCATAGTTGTAACTGACACAATAATCCGTTGTGGAACAAAGGCTGTCCTAACCTTTCATCATTTCTCTTTAGTTGCAAAATCTCTGTTGCAGCTCAAAAAGGTGTGTCAATTCACCAAAAATTGTCATCTCTTTGAATCGTCTCAGGCTAAATGCATGAGACCTCGGCGCATGGCAGTTGGAACTCCATTGAGAAGCACAGCTTTTTTCAAAGTTTGCACCATTTGGTAAGAATGTTTGAAACATTTTCTCCATAATTTGACACTTGGAGCAAGTCTAGGGACAAGCAACAGAGTACCGAGAACATAGTAGCACTGGAAACCCATTTTGTGAAAAATGCCGGCACTTAGAACATTTAACATTTCCACTCTTCAACTATTTTTATGGTGATATCAGGTCCTATGTACCACCACTATATGGTGCTATAAGTACGTGTGTGTGGGACATACATCATCTTGATGTACCAGTGAACCAGCCTGTGGGAATTGCAGACATACTCAGCATGATGGAAGACCTTGTGTCCATGCCACAACTTGCCATCTGTAAGGACAGGCACACCTGCCATATGCCAGTGTGTCCTATTTACAAGAAGGTACAGACAATCCAAGAACACAAAATCTTTGATCAGTTATTGTAGTTCATTGACAAAAAAATACAAATGTCTTCACATTATTATCAGGTGCTGTTCTTCTTTCATCTGAATCATCCAATCAAGTTACACCTTGGTTCGCTTTCCACTTGAGTACTTTGTGCTTGAATGCCTTTCTGTCATTTTGTACATGGCTGTGGCAATCCATTTCATATTCTTAATGTTTTCTGTGTACTCCTAGATATGTGTAGTTTGCTGGTGTCCAGCATACTCTTGATACGCCCATAAAATTTCGGTCAACATGTCTCCATGTCCTGTACTGTCTGTTTGGTCTCTTGTCTGCCATGCAGTTTGTAGTCTTCTTCTGTTTTATTGGGCACTAGCATTTTTCTGATGATTCTTCTCTCCATTTTCTAGTTACTCTCTGGTGCACTTTTCCTGTACATGACCAATGTTAATGTTTCAGATACATATACACTGATGTGGCAAAAGTCTTGGCATTCCTCCAAATTGTGTGTTGGATCTCCTTTCTCTTGGTGTAGTGCAGCAACTTGGCATGACATGGACCGAAAAATTGTTGGAAACCCCTGCAGACATATTGAGTCATGCTGTGTCTATAGCCGCCCATAATAGCGAAAGTGTTGTAGGTGCAGTTTTGGAGATTAGCGTATTCAGACAGATACGACAGTTTTAGTTTTATTATTAGTATAGGTTATTATTATTATTATCATTATTATTATTACGACAATCAGTTTCACAACAGTTGTGGAAAAAACCTTGTGTCAATCCAGATGACATGAACCAATTGCTACACAGTCGTGAAAGCCCCTCGATCTGAGGCTAAGTGTACCATCTTACCGTTCCTCTCTGACCAACACTGAGGTGCCCCAATTCCCCATGAACAGCTGGAGAAGCATTCCTTTTCCATTCCGTTCTTGGATTGAAGGACTCAGTCTCCGTAACTCTCCTCTGGGAGATGTGTGTACACACAACCTAACTTTGTCCAGCAGCTGGAGGAAGCGTGGGTTGCAGGCTGAAGAGCCACCTTCACTTCTACCGTTCCTAGTCTCAAATTAGAAAAGTCTGTGCAGACCTGTGAAACCTTTAAAAGTTTAAAAGAAAAAATAATGAAGAAATCAAAGGTGGAGGAGATTCTGGCAGGTGCAGCAGTCATATATCCCATTACGACACCCTACTCAGGGCATATATGGCAAGTGAAGACAATGGATTGTGATTTGCTACTTCGGCCTCTGCATTCCAGTGGTGTCAATAGGAGACCACCGATGAGCTCTCTGACAGTGATCAGTTTCATAATCTTAGAGCGCTTTCTCGCAAGATACTGTTTTTTTAAGCAAACACAGAAATAAGAATGCTCAGAATGATCTACATCTACGTTTACATGGGTACTCTGCAAATCACATTTAAGTGCCTGGCAGAGGGTTCATCGAACCACGTTCACAATTCTCTATTATTCCAATCTCGTATACCGCGCGGAAAGAATGAACACCTATATCTTTCCATACGAGCTCTGATTCCCCTTTTTTTATCATGGTGATCGTTTTTCGCTATGTAAGTTGGTGTCAACGAAATATTTTCACGTTCGGAGGAGAAAGTTGGTGACTGGAATTTCATGAGAAGATTCTGCAGGAAAGAAAAACGCATTTGTTTTAATGATGCCCACCCCATATCCTGTATCATGTCAGTGACACTCTCTCCCCTATTTCGCGATAGTGCAAAATATGTTGTCCTTTTTTGAACTTTTGCAATGTACTACCTCAATCCTGTCTGGTAAGGATCCCACACCGTGCAGTAGTACTCTAAAAGAGGACGGACAAGTGTAGGGTAGGCAGTCTCCTTAGTAGATCTGTTATGTTTTTTAAGTGTCCTGCCAGTAAAATGCAATCTTTGGTTAGCCTTCCCCACAACATTTTCTATGTGTTCCTCCCAATTTGTTGTTTGTAATTGTAATTCCTAGGTATTTGGATGAACTTATGGCCTTTAGATTTGGCCGATTTATCGTGTAACCAAAGGTTAACGGATTCCTTTTAGCACTCGTGTGGATGACCTCACACTTTTCGTTATTTAGGGTCAATTCCCTATTTTTGCACCATACAAATACTTTTTCTGAATGGTTCTACAATTTGTTTTGATCTTCTGATGACTTTATTAGTCAATAAACGACAGCGTCATCTGCAAGCAGCCTAAGACGGCTACTCAGATTGTCTCCCAAATTGTTTATATAGATAAGGAAGAGCAAAAGGCCAATGTCACTACTTTGGGGAATGCCAGAAATCACTTCTGTTTTAACTATATATGACGGTAGTATCTGTTCCCGAAAGAACAGTTACCGTGGATGACCATGCAGCTGTGCTAGACATGAAATGAAAATTAAATGAACACCCTAGCTGCAAACAGGCGTTGATGTACTTCGGTGGGGACATGTTGAAAATGTGTGCACCGACCGGGACTCGAACCAGGGATCTCCTGCTTACATGGCAGACGCTCTATCCATCTGAGGCATCGCGGGCACAGAGGATAGTGCGTCTGCAGGGACTTATCCCTTGCACATTCTTGTGCGAACGCACATGCTATGCCCGAACTCGTACGGAACTTGGTAGATTAATCTGCCACGAGTAATGAGTATGATGGGCGAACATCTATTAGGCGCACTACAAATGTAGTGGTGTGGACATGTTGGGAATGTGGATCTCACGGGGAACGTGCAAGGGATAAGTCCCTGCAGACGCACTATCCTCTGTGCCCGCGATGGCTCAGATGGATAGAGCATCTGCCATGTAAGCAGGAGATCCCAGGTTCGAGTCCCGGTCGGGGCACACATTTTCAGCATGTCCCCACTGAAGTACATCAACGCCTGTTTGCAGCTAGGGTGTCCATTTAATTATCATTTCATTTCTAGCAGAGCTGCATGGTCATCCACGGTAACTGTTCTTTCGGGAACAGATACTACCATCATATATAGTTAAAATATGGCTTCCTGGCCATTGACCTTCTTGTGCGAACGCACACGCTATGCCTGAACTCGTACGGGACTTGGTAGATTAATCTGCCACGAGTAATGAGTATGGTGGGCAAACATCTATTAGGCGCACTACGAATGTGGTGGTGTGGACATGTTGGGAATGTGGATCTGACGGGGAACGTGCAATGGATAAGTCCCTGCAGATGCACTATCCTCTGTGCCCGCGATGGCTCAGATGGATAGAGCGTCTGCCATGTAAGCAGGAGATCCCGGGTTCAAGTCCCGGTCGGGGTACACATTTTCAACATGTCCCCACTGAAGTACGTCAACGCCTGTTTGCAGCTAGGGTGTCCATTTAACTATCATTTCACTTCTGTTTTACTCGATGACTTTCCATCAGTTACCACGAACCGTTACCTCTCTGACAGGAAATCACGAATCCAGTCGCATAACTGAGACGATATTCCATAAGCACGCAATTTCACTATAAGTTGCTTGTGTGGTACAGTGTGAAAAGCCTTCCAGAAATCCAGTCATACGCAATCAATCTATAATCCAGACATACGGAATCAATCTGATATCTGTTGTCAGTAGCACTCATCACTTCATGCAAGGAAAGAGCTAGTTGTGTTCCACAAGAACGATGTTTTCTAAATTCACGTTGACTGTGTGTCAGTAGACCATTTTCTTTGAGGTAATTCATAATGTTCGAACACAATATATGTTCCAAAATCCTGCTGCACATCAACATTAATGACATGAGCCTGTATTTTAGTGGATTACTTCTACTACCTTCCTTGAATGTTGGTGTGACCTGTGCAACTTTCCAGTCTTTGGGTACGGCTTCTTCGTTGAGTGAACTGTTGTATGTGATTGTTAAGCATGGAGTTATTGCATAAGTGTACTCTGAAAGGAACCTAATTGGTATACTGTCTGGACCAGAAGACTTGTTTTTATTAAGTGATTTGAGTTGCTTCACTACTCCCAGGACATTTACTTCTATGTTTGGGCGCTGATGACCACGCTGTTTAGCGCCCGAAAACCTCAAACCACACACACACACACACACACACACACACACACACACACACACACACACACACACACACACACACTTCTATGTTACTCATGTTGGCAGCTGTTGTTGATTCAATTTATGGAACATTGTCTTCTTTTTGAAGTCATTTCGGAAGGATGTGTGTAGTAACTATGCTTTGGCAGCACTGTATTCGATAGTATCTCCATTGCCATTGTACAGAGAAGGCATTGAGTATGTCCTGCCGCTAGAAACTTCACATATGACCAGAATCTCTTTGGATTTTCTGTCAGGTTTTGAGACAAAGTATCGTTATGGAAACTATTACAAGCATCTTGCACTGAAGTCCATGCTAAATTTCGAGCTTCTGTATAAGATCACCAGTCTTGGGGATTTTGTGTCTGTTTGAATTTGGAATGTTTGTTTCGTTGTTTCTGCAATAGTGTTCTGACCCGTTTTGTGTACCAAGGAGGATCAGCTCCGTCGTTTGTTAATTTATTTGGTATAAATCTCGCAATTGCTGCCGATACTATTCCTTTGAATTCAAGCCACATCTGGTCTACACTTATATTGTTAATTTGGAAGGAGTGAAGATTGTCTCTCAGCAAGGGATCAAGTGAATTTTTATCTGCTTTTTTGAATAGGTATATTTTTCATTTATTTTTGGAGGGTTTGGGGGTTACAATATTCAGTCTTGCTACAATAACCCAGTGTTCTCTAATCCCTGTATCCATTTTGATGCTCATTATTAACTTGGGATTATTTGTTGCTAGGAGGTCAAGTGTAGTTTCACAACCGTTTACTATTCGCATGGGCTCATGAACTAACTGCCTGAAATAATTTTCAGAGAATGCATTTAACACAATTTCAGATGATGTTTTATGCGGACCTCTAGAATTAAACATGTATTTTTGCCAATATATTGAGGGTAAATTAAAGCCACCACCAACTATAATCATATGTGTCGGGTATGTGTATGAAATCAAACTCAAGTTTGAAACTTCCTGGCAGATTAAAACTGTGTGCTCGACCGAGACTCGAACTACGGACGGAAGGTAGGAGAAGGTAGGAGACGAGATACTGGCAGAAGTAAAGCTGTGAGGACTGGGCATGAGTCGTGCTTCGGTAGCTCAGATGGTAGAGCACTTGCCCGCGAAAGGCAAAGGTCCGGAGTTCGAGTCTCGGTCGGGCACACAGTTTTAATCTGCCAGGAAGTTTCATATCAGCGCACACTCCGCTGCAGAGTGAAAATCTCATTCTGGAAACTCAAGTTTCTTTGAACCTTTCAGCTTTTGTATCATCTGAATTGGGAGGTCGGTAGAAGGATCCAATTATTATATTCTGATTGCCAACAATGACCTCTGCTCATACTAACCCACAAAAACTATCTACTTCTAACAGCAACAAACATGCCACCTCCAACTGTGATTAGCCTATCAATTTTGAACACCGTTAGGTTCTTTGTGAAAATTTTGGCTGAGCTTATCTCCAGTTTCAGCCAGCTTTCAGTGCCTATAACGATTTGAGCATCAGTGCTTTTTCTTAGCGCTTGGAGCTCTGGTACTTTCCTAACACAGATATGACAGTTTACAACTGTTACAGACCAATGGTTCTTGTATCTACGTTCTTCCTGTGTTCGGGCTGCAGCCTTTCTGACTGAAGCCCTTCTTGTGTTTTCCGAAGACCCTCTCGTAAAAAACTGCCCAGTCCATGCCACACAGCCCCTGGTACCTGTGTAGCCGCCTCTTGACCTTTTCAGTGGAACCCAAATTCCAACCACCCTTTGGCGCAAGTTGGGGAATCTCCAGCCTACACAGTTGCAGAACTGTCTGAGCCTCTGATTCAGACACTCCACTTGGCTCTGTATCAGGGGTTAGCAATCCGTCCTGTCTACTATGCTGCAAATGGTCAGCTCTGCTTTCATCTCGCAAGCAAGACTGGCAGCCTTTACCATTTCTGTTAGCTGCTTGAAACCAGAGAGAATCTCTTCCGATCCAAAGTAACACACATCATTGGTACCGACGGAGCCACCATCTGCTGTTGGCTGCACCCTGTGTTCTTCATGGCATCTGCGAGGACCCATTCCACGTCTTCTATGACTCCATCCGGTATGCACACAGAGTACACATTGGCTTCCTTCCCCTTATTGGCAGGCCATGTCCATAAGGGGCCCCATAATGTGCCCAACACTGGAGCTCCCAAATATCAATAATCCCATCCTCTGTGGTTGTCCGGATTTTGCAGGCTGATGTGGTTGTCCGGATTTTGCATGCTGAGTGGTTTCCTCTGAAACAGGACATGTGACAGCATCTACCTGAGCGACGTGTCAGCCACAGACAGCACGTGGAACCTGTTTGTCAGACTAATGAGGGAGGCCTCATGTGCAGCCCCCTGCTATGCCCCGGGGCAATCTCCCACTCAATCACAGGTGAGGGGGGTCAACCTCAGTGTGAGCAGTAACTGGGTTGGCCACCAGTGAGGACCGATCGGAGGACTCGGACATTGGATTCCCACAGCCCACCCACAACAGTGATGCCCATCCACTGCATCCTCAAGCTGTGTAACCGAAGCCATCACAGCCTGGAGCTGAGAGCGAAGTGTCACCAACTCGGCTCACATCTGCACACAACCATCACAGTCCCTATCTGTACCATGGAAAACTAAACTACCCAGATAAACATACTATTGGCATGTGCTGCGGAACTCTACTGTAGACAGTAATGAAAACACAGGAACTGTGTCTATTAAATTGCGAAAGCTTGAATTTTGTGTGTGTGTGTTTGTGTTTGTTTGTGTGTCTATCAACATGCCAACACTTTCGCTTGGTAAGTTACATCATCTTTGTTTTTAGATATAAATTAGATTAATATGCAGAGATTCAAAAACCTAACTACCGAAACACTCGGATGAAACTAAATAATATTCCCCTGATTAGGAACTTGTGATATGTCACGAAACCTATTTGCTTTCCAACACAAACGGAAATGCAAGAACTGTGGCTATCAGATATTAAATTAACATGCAGAAACTGAAGAAACTAAACTATTAAAGCAAACAGATGATATTATAAAATTCACTCATGGCTAGTAACTCATAAAAGTCACAAAATCGGTTACTTCCGTGTCGTTATGTCTGCCTCAGCTGGCTGCTGCTGCCTTACTGTGACTTTTCCTCCTCTCAGGCGTACGTGGAACATTTTGTGATTCAGTTTACGGTGACCTCCCACTTTCAGGCACTTGGACAAAGGACACCTTCCAGCTCTTTACTGTACCCTGTTCAGGGACATATAATGACCATTTACAGAGGAGGAACTCCTTTGTGCCATTGGCTCATCTCATGACATGGCCCCAGATCCTAACTTGATCCTTAATCGAAGGATCCAACACTTGGGTGCAGCTGGAAAAATTACTTTCTCAGTGTTAGCTGTATCTGGCTTAGAGGCAAATTCCCCACACACTGGTGAAATAATACTGTTCTTCCACCGGGAAAGGATTAAAGTGAACAACAAAATATTAAATCAAATTCAATGATGCTTTTGTGTACTTTTTACATTGAACTTGTACCATACTTAGTACCAAAATTTAGTCTTTTCAAAACTTACTTTTGTCACTCATACTTAACGTCACAATAAAGCCGCTGAATCTCTCTCTTTTTGGGTGCATCACCGTATACACTGATCAGCTGAAACATTATTACCATTTTCCACTGCGACATTGGATGTCACCTGGTGGCATTGGGAACATGTGAAGCGTTAACAAAAGTATGTAAGTGCAGCAGACACAGGCAGGGGATCACTCTAGCGAAGATATGTGCTGCAAATGGGAAAATCCATTGAGGCAAGAGACTTTGACAAAGGGCGGATCTTTATTACACAGAGCCTGTGAACGAATATCTCGAAAACGGCGAAGCTGGTCAAATTTTTGTGTACTACTGTTTTAAGCATCTACAGAAAGAGGTTGAAGGACAATGAAACTACCACTAGGCATTAAATGGTTGGATGTCCATGACTCTTCACCGAATGTGGGGTTTGGAGGCTTGTCTGCTCTGTAAAGTAGGATAGATGGTGATCATTGGAATCTCTGCCGAAAGAGAACAATACTGATGCACACGCAACGTGTTTTTGAGCACACCGTTCATTGTACATTATTGAACATGGAGCTTCGCAGCAGACCACTCCTATATGTTCACATGTTGACCCAACGACATCAACAATTACAATTGCAGTGGGCCTGGGACTATCCGGATTCCACTGTCAATCAGTGGAAACTTGTCAGCTCTTTGGGTGAATCACATGTTTGCTATACTAGGTCGATGGTCATCTCCACAATTACTATCATCGAGATGAGTGGTGACTCAAAACGTGCTGTGCACAACGGATGCAGACTGGTTGCAGCAGTACTATGCTGTGGGAGAATCCTGTGTGGACATTCTCCTGCGCTTGTATGGGACCTATGGTAGTAACCGAAGACATGCTGACAGCTGTGAACCAGCTGCATCCCTTCAAACTTGATGTCTTCCCTGACAATGATGTCATCTTCGAGCAGTATAATTGCCCATATCTCGGAGCCAGAACTGTGCTGCATTGGTTTGAGGAGCATTATAGTTAACTCGCGTTGATGTCCCGGTGACCCAAATTACCTGATGTAAATCCTATGGAATCCATCTTGGTCACTATTGGGCGCCATCACCACGTACACAAATCAGTGGTGCGGTATCTATGTGAGTTACATGATGTGTGCACAGACATCAATGCCAGATACCTCCACAAACCTACCAACAAACTGTCGTATGCCTGATATACAGAATCACTGATGTATTTTGTTCCAAAGATCGACAAACATACTATTAAGCAGGTGGTCATAATGTTTTGGCTCATCAGTGTAGATGTTAATGAGTGATATTAGAGAAGGAAAGTTGCTATTCACCATATAGCAGAGATGCTGAGTCGCGATAGGCACAATAAAGAGATTCACACAATTAAAGCTTTCGGCCATTAAGGCCTTTGTCAGCAGTAGACACACATACACAGCTCTCTGAGACTGCAGATGTGTGTGCAAGTTGCGTTTGTGTGTGTGTGTGTGTGTGTGTGTGTGTGTGTGTGTGTGTGTGTGCCTTCATAATTTTGTAAGAAGGATTAAAACTGAAAGAATTAATTAGTGCAGAAAACTTTATTCACAAGAGGGAATATATGCTGAACAGCATCTTTAATATTTTATGGCTTAACTATAGCAATTTGAAAAATTAATTGTTCATACTGATGTCTATTTATCAGTGATTTAACATTGTTGTTGTTGTTATTGTTGTGGTCTCCAGTCCTGAGACTGGTTTGATGCAGCTCTCCATGCTACTCTATCCTGTGCAAGGTTCTTCATTCCCAGTACCTGCTGCAACCTACATCCTACTGAATCTGCTTGGTGTATTCATCTCTTGGTCTCCCTCTATGATTTTTACCCTCCACGCTGCCCTCCAATACTAAATTGGTGATCCCTTGATGCCTCAGAACCTGTCCTACCAACCGATCCCTTCTTCTAGTCAAGTTGTGCCACAAACTTCTCTTCTCCCCAGTCCTATTCAATACCTCCTCATTAGTTATGTGATCTACCCATCTAATCTTCAGCATTCTTCTGTAGCACCACGTTTCGAAAGCTTCTATTCTCTTCTTGTTCAAACTATTTATCGTCCATGTTTCACTTCCATACATGGCTACACCCCATACAAATACATTCAGAAACGACTTCCTGGCACTTAAGTCTATACTCGATGTTAACAAATTTCTCTTCTTCAGAAACGCTTTCCTTGCCATTGCCAGTCTACATTTTATATCCTCTCTACTTCGACCATCATCAGCTATTTTGCTCCCCAAATAGCAAAACTCCTTTACTACTTGCAGTGTCTCATTTCCTAATCTAATTCTCTCAGCATCACCCGACTTAATTTGCCTACATTCCATTATCCTCGTTTTGCTTTTGTTGATGTTCATCTTATACCCTCCTTTCATGACACTGTCCATTCCGTTCAACTGCTCTTCCAAATCCTTAGCTGTCTCTGACAGAATTACAATGTCATCGGCGAACCTCAAAGTTTTTATTTCTTCTCCATGGATTTTAATACCTACTCCGAATTTTTCTTTTGTTTCCTCCACTGCTTGCTCTATATACAGATTGAATAACATCGGGGAGAGGCTACGACCCTGTCTCACTCCCTTCCCAGCCACTGCTTCCCTTTCATGTCCCTTGACTCTTTATAAGTGCCATCTGGTTTCTGTACAAATTGTAAATAACCTTTCGCTCCCTGTATTTTACCCCTGCCACCTTCAGAATTTGAAAGAGAGTATTCCAGTCAACATTGTCAAAGGCTTTCTCTAAGTCTACAAATGCTAGAAATGTAGGTTTGCCTTTCCTTAATCTTTCTTCTAAGATATGTCGTAAGGTCAGTATTGCCTCACGTGTTCCAATATTTCTTCGGAATCCAAACTGATCTTCCCCGAGGTCGGCTTCTACTAGTTTTTCCATTCGTCTGTAAAGAATTCGCATTAGTATTTTGCAGCCGTGACTTATTAATCTGATAGTTCAGTAATTTTCACATCTGTCAACACCTGCTTTCTTTGGGATTGGAAGTATTATATTCTTCTTGAAGTCTGAGGGTATTTTGCCTGTCTCATACATCTTGCTCACCAGACGGTAGAGTTTTGTCAGGACTGGCTCTCTCAAGGCTGTCAGTAGTTCTAATGTAATGTTGTCTACTCCCAGGGCCTTGTTTCGACTTACCGTATTTACTCGAATCTAAGCCGCACTCGAATCTAAGCCGCACCTGAAAAATGAGACTCGAAATAAAGGAAAAAAAATTTCCCGAATCTAAGCCGCACCTGAAATTTGCGACTCGAAATTCAAGGGGAGAGAAAAGTTGTAGGCCGCACCTCCAAATCGAAACAAAGTTGGTCCATTGTAATATGAGACACAATTTACGTCGAATGAATGACGATACAGCGACAGTAGTTTGGTTCGAGTCGTAAGCTTAGCAGTTAAGCTTTAACAGGTAGCCATTGCTATGCGTCAGGCGCTCCGTCCGTATTTATACGAGTACCCTTCCTTTTTCACGTGCTCTGTCTGGTTTGAATCGATTGCTTATTTTGCTTTGATCTGATAAGTGCCGTTTTCTTTGTTATAGGTGTTCACATCATCCTAAGCTGAAAATGCATTACTGTACTGTGTCATGCATTGTTTGTCGCATTCTGATAGTGCGTGTTTACGGCCTGTCGCCGCTCGCGGCACGGATTGCTTTTGTGCGCGCTACCGCCGCTTAAAAAGAGAGGAATCGTCTCATTAGCTAAACAACGGCAAGATACTGCTATTTGTTGTTACTTACACTGCTGCTTTCTTTGATAATGATCAACAAGGACCAAATAATAGACTGCGTGTGATAGAACATGTTCTGAGCGAGAGTTCGGCGAAAATTTTTCTCCGTTTGAAAATCTTTGCGGCCGCTTCTTTAGTACATCAAATTCTGCACAGAAATTAGAGTCATCTTAGATTTAAAAATTTAATCAGTTGCCGTGCTTCATTTCTGACTGTATCACATTAGGCATAAGAATAATACGAATATAAACATGACACGATACGTATGTTCTTCCGCGGTTGCTGTTGTCTCACTCTAGTTTCGTAGTTTATTAGGCAGACAGGATTTAAATGAGATAGCAGCAAACGCGAAAGAATACATGGCAAAATGTTTACATTCGATTATTCTTATGGTGAAGAGAATACTGCATGTGATTCACATTTCATCAGGTTCCTATTAGCAACCATCTCTTCTCACTGGTAGGAAAAAATTCAGAACGTAGAGTTGGCCATATTGACAAACATCCTAAACAGTCTTGCCAGTCGGATTTTCGTAGTACATTGAAATTCTGCTACATTCGAAGATGAACAATACGGAATTTGTATTTACTTCGTTGGATAATGTATGAAAATGCAGTGGTCGAAACTCGGGGCGGAGAAAAAAAAAAGCTCGTCTTCCACCTTTCTTTTTTTTTTTCTTTTTTTTAAAATTTATTTACTGACTCAGAGGTTTTGGCGAAAGTATTTATCTTTGTGCCTACATAGCATACCTGTGTAGTGCTACATATATTCGACAGCAGAAGTTATAGTTGTAGCGGCACCTACCAACATTTTTCTGAACTTTGCTTGCTTTGCACTCGATTCTAAGCCGCAGGCGGTTTTTTGGATTACAAAAATCGGAAAAAAAGTGCGGCTTAGATTCGAGTAAATACGGTAGGTCTTTCAGTGCTCTGTCAAACTCTTCACGCAGTATCGTTCCTAAATTTCTGTCCTACCATTATATAATCTATCTGAAACCTGTCTGTATCTCCAGGCTTCTTCCATGTATACAACCTTCTTTTATGGTTCTTGAACGAAGTGTTAGCTATGATTAAGTTATGCTCTGTGCAAAAATTCTACTGTGTGGCTTCTTCTTTCATTTCTTCCCCCCAATCCATATTCACCTACTACGTTTCCTTCTCTCCCTTTTCCTACTACCAAATTCCAGTCACCCATACTATTAAATTTCTGTCTCCCTTCACTATCTGAATAATTTCTTTTATTTCATCATACTTTTCTTCAATTTCTTCATCATCTGCAGAGCTAGTTGGCATATAAACTTGTACTACTGTAGTAGGCATGGGCATCGTGTCTATCTTGACCACAATAATGCGTTCACTATGCTGTTTGTAGTAGCTTACCCACACTCCTATTTTTTTTAAATTCATTATTAAACCTACTCCTGCATTACCCCTATTTGATTTTGTATTTATAACCCTGTATTCACCTGACCAAAAGTCTTGATCCTCCTGCCACCGAACTTCACCAATTCCCACTATATCTAACTTTAACCTATCCATTTCCCTTTTTAAATTTTCTAACCTACCTGCCCGATTAAGGGATCTGACATTCCACACTCTGATCCGTAGAACGCCAGTTTTCTTTCTCCTGATAACGACGTCCTCTTGAGTAGTCCCCTGCCCGGAGATCGGAATGGGGGACTATTTTACCTCCAGAATATTTTACCCAAGAGGACGTGATCATCATTTAACCATACAGTAAAGCTGCATGCCCTTCGGAAAAATTACGGCTGTAGTTTCCCCTTGCTTTCAGCCGTTAGCAGTACCAGCACAGCAAGGCAGTTGTGGTTAGTATTACAAGGCCAGATCAGTCAATCATCCAGACTGTTGCCCCTGCAACTACTGAAAAGGCTGCTGCCCCTCTTCAGGAACCACACATTTGTCTGGCCTCTCAACAGATACCCCTCCGTTGTGGTTGCACCTACGGTACGGCTATCTGTATCGCTGAGGCACACAAACCTCCCCACCAATGGCAAGGTCCATGGGGAAAGGATTTAACATTATTTCTTGTAATTTTAGTGTCCATCACACCCCCACCATAGTATCGCCAGACAAATGCAGTATGGTATACTGGTGTAACACACAAAATATATTTTGTAATGAAATTTGAAATAACTTAATGGAAAGGAATTATTATTAAAGAAAGTAGATGATATTCAATTCTGTACATCGAATGCTGTAATTTCTTGTAAAATTTCAGAACTCAGAACTGTAGAAACTCTTCAGAATCACTTTTGATAGCTGCTTCATGCCGTTCACTTTCAAAAGAGTTATACTTTTTGGCAAGTTTAGCATTTTATTATGCTACTGTAGACGAAATCCGTTTATGCAGTTCTTAAACTTCCCCCATTTTTGAAAGATAAAAGAAACTGGCATAAGGTTATAGGAATGTCTCTAGTTGCTTGATAAGGCACAGATAACAGTATTCTTCCTGCTTTGTTTGCAGGTTGACACACTCAACATCAACACTTAAATCATGCTAACACAGCTTTTTTGGATGCCACTGTTTCGTTATTTGTTTACACTCCGTGTTATTAATCTATATTACATCTACTCCAGTGTGGTTAATTTTGATTCTATAAAAAAAGTGTATAGTTTTAAAGCTTGAAAGGAGGATATAAGATGAACATCAACAAAAGCAAAACGAGGATAATGGAATGTAGTCGAATTAAGTCGGGTGATGCTGAGGGAATTAGATTAGGAAATGAGACACTTAAAGTAGTAAAGGAGTTTTGCTATTTGGGGAGCAAAATAACAGATGATGGTCGAAGTAGAGAGGATATAAAATGTGGACTGGCAATGGCCAGGAAAGCGTTTCTGAAGAAGAGAAATTTGTTAACATCGAGTATAGATGTAACTGTCAGGAAGTCGTTTCTGAAAGTATTCATATGGAGTGTAGCTATGTATGGAAGTGAAACATGGACGATAAACAGTTTGGAGAAGAAGAGAATAGAAGCTTTCGAAATGTGGTGCTACAGAACAATGCTGAATATTAGATGGGTAGATCACATAACTAATGAGGAGGTATTGAATAGGATTAGGGAGAAGAGGAGTTTGTGGTACAACTTGACTAGAAGAAGGGATCGGTTGGTAGGACGCGTTCTGAGGCATCAAGGGATCACCAATTTAGTATTGGAGGGCAGTGTGGAGGGTAAAAATCGTAGAGGGAGACCGAGAGATCAATACACTAAGCAGATTCAGAAGGATGTAGGTTGCAGTAGGTACTGGGAGATGAAGAAGCTGGCACAGGATAGAGTAGCATGGAGAGCTGCATCAAACCAGTCTCAGGACTGAAGACAACAACAGCAACAACAACAACAACAAGAGTTTTAAAGCAATATTCATGACCATAACACAGCTTTTTAGCATTCATGTAATTCTTCATTAAGTGCAAAAAGTTGTATCCATTAGTTCCAGTGCGTTAGTATCGTGCAGCACCCTTCGGAACAGTCTTATTATGTAATTCACATATCTGACTGAATGTGTAGTGGCATGTTGTCAATGCTTCAATTGAAGTCTCTCCATTTCTCATATGTCTAATAACTATGTAATAGCACTAAGGAGAGAACTGATTCAATAAATGTGAAACATTTGACTGTCTATCAGAATTCAAGACATTATGTTATTTCTCAGATGAACTAACATTTTCCATGTCAGAGATAGAAATTTTATCATCTGCGAAATAAACAGTGTGTAGAAGACTGTTTCTTATCTTGTGGGATGGTGAGAACAGCTTGTTACAGTTCAGGTCTGTGTGTCTTGCCACGTGATGTAGTTACCCGTTGTAGTCCTGCCCACTGCTGTATTCTCAATTGTAAATTTCATTTTAGGTAGTAAACTGGCAGAGGACATCAGTGACCTGTTGACACTTGATTCATCTGAACATGCAACTCAAGGGCAAGGGAAGAGCAAGGATAAAACCAAGAAGAACAGAAAGAAGAAGAAACTGTTCAGTCAGTACTCCCAGAAGGGTATGTATTCATTGTTGGTGTATTAGCTGGAAAGGTATGACTATGGCATTTTAATGATGTTTTAAATTCTTGTGTTCATCCCTGTTTTTAAGTTACAGCTGCTAAGAGAAGAGCAATTAAAGACTGTATAAATATCAATGACATGGCAGAAATTGTAGACGAAGAAGATAAAAATGGGATAAAAACAAAGAGAAAGATGTACAAATGTCCAGAGTGCTTCAAAAAATTTAACAAAAATAGTAACTTCAAACAACATTTAGGTTAGTGCTCAATATTTTAGATTTCATTGGTTATTTGGATTGATGATTTAGTAGTAATTTGATGATAATATGTAGTATATTATGGTAAGGTTGTAGTACATGTACTTTGTTAACTGTATCTTGTCAGAGATTTGAAATAATTTAAGTATTGACACATAGTAAAGAAAGTTTCGCACCAATCTATTTTTCTGACTCCCACACTAGTATTTTCAAGGTGTTAAACTGCTACTGTGGCAACACTGTCTAGGTTACTGAGCCATTCAGTTATTGAATGCAGAAAAGATCTGACACTTGAAAATTTGCAGATGGAAGAGAAAAACCTGTGTGTGTCTGCTATGACTAAAGCATTAGTTAGAAAGGAGTGCCTGATGTGTAACAAGGGCTGAACAAATATGCATACTGTATGCCATTGTGGTCTACAGTCCAAACACTAGATTGATGCAGCTCTTCATCCTAGCCTGTCCTATGAAAGCCTCTCATTTCTGTGTCTTACATCAGTGCAAACCTGCTCACAATAATCATACTATTGTATTCCTCAACGAATTTACTTCTTACACATGCCTCAGAATGTGTCCATCATTTGACCCCTTCTCTTAATTTCTGCTATAAGGTTTTTTTCTCCCTATTTTAAGTCTGTACCTTGTGAACATGCCGGAAAATACATGTATTGCATGTATGTGTCAAGTCTTAACTGTCCTTTTAGTATGACTTGATTATCAAATATTCAGATCTAATGGTTACTGATGTATAGTGGGCCCACTGAGGAGGCTTTTGCATTTGCTTACGCCTACTGGAAATTAACCGCACTTGGGGGGGGGGGGGGGGGGTGAGGGAGGGGAGGGGAGGGAGCAAGCAACAATGTAACTCATTTAAAGAAAAGTGAGTGGGATTTTTTCTGAATTAAATCATCGGCAAATGTTCACTTATTTTATTTGACTTTCAAGTAAGATAGCACATTACAAATCACTTACGTAATCTTGATGGCTAGTAACTCTATGTGAATGTCCGTTTTACAAGTTTGTTTGCCCATTTTATCAGATCTTCACAGTAAAATATGGCTCCATATAAAATGAGAGTCTAAGTGACCTTGAATGATTCTAAGTCCATCAGCTCCCAGAAATTTCAGTCAGCATACCAGAATTGTGCTAAGTTCAACAGTGTGACTGTCATACTGCACATCCGTGAACATGTCTCACAATATACCATGCCAAACATCCAGTGGCTGCCGAAAGACTGCCTTCCAGCACACATTATGTATTTCTATTTATATTTGTGACTCCATGAAATAAAATGTTTTTGAGCCATCAGAGTTACATTTTGCCTCTCCATGTGAATGTTTTATACTTTACAGAGGGTGACACATATCAGATGAGGTAATTTTTTTTTTTTTTTTGGGTACATCTCCCTATGCATTTAGAATGTCGTTATGTATAATATTTTCCCGCCAATCTTTAAAATGTTATAATGATCTTTAGAAACACGAAACTTTACAAAAATGCAGCCTGCTTAAATCTAATGTAGAGTTGCTACGTTCTTAAGTGGTATGGAAGGTCAGGTCAGCATATTTTATGTGATGTGTGCCATTAGGATTGAGTGCTAATTTTGGGTACTATTTTTGCCATTTGCATGTTTTTTCTTAATGTTTAACACCGATTTTTTGAGTCAGATTGATGTACATCATTGGTTTGGCACCTCAATCTGTTCATCTTAAGCTCTATTTTCCCACGCTGCTTTGGGTTTCTCAATTCTGATTTATGTTTACAATTTTTTCTATAAAACTAAGTACAAAATACCAAAAGTTTCAATAACACTTAAAGAACATTAACTGTCAGTTTTGGGATTAGAATTGCATTCTATGCTGCATTACCTTTCATTTGAGCTATCACTCGCACTTGTAGAGTGATAACAATGAAAGTTAAATATATATATTTTTTAAATTTACAATATTAAATTTTATTTCCTAAACTAACAGTGCTACAGGGTACTGTGCAGGCTCATTTGTTTTGTATTGAAAAGATCTTTAAATTGCTATACTTAATTATTTTGTTGCTACAAAGGATCATTGTGCGAGGATCATGCGCTTGTCATTTGTCCGAGGTATCAAACCACACACTGGCTGGCACACATGAAGGAATCTGAGCACGTGTTTCTGGTGAAACTGGCAAACTCCTACCCTGCGGGTTTTGATGGGCATGTTTCTCTGCTAATCACCCGAATCCGACACAACTGTTTCTGTTACATAAAATGCGCACCGAGAGCCGCCAACTAGCTTTTGCCATTCTACAGCTGTCAAACATGCAGTGAGTGGCTACTGTTCCCTTTCTCAGATCGTTAGAATATATGAAATTTAGTGTGGTGCCCACAAGGCTATAATGTCATAAGCTTCTCATAAGTTGTTTGATCTTCTCATCTAATCTTCAGCATTCTCCTGTAGTACCACACTTCCAAAGCTTCTGATCGCTTCTGGTCTGAACTATTTATTTTCCACATTTAGTTTCCTTAAAAGGCTTCATTATAGATAAATACCTTAAGAAAAGACTTACTAGTTTTTAATGATCTACATCTATGTGATTACTGTACTCTGCTATTCACAATTAAGTGTCTAGCAGAGGGTTCAATGAACCACCTTCAAGCTGTCTTTACTCTTCCACTCTCGAACGGCACATGGGAAAAACTAGCACTTAAATTTTTTGTGTGAGCCCTGATTTCTCTAATTTTATCGTGATCATATGTAGGTAGGTGCCAACAGAATGTTTTCGCAATTTGAGGAGTAAACTGGTGATTGAAATTTCATGAGAAAATCCCATCGCAATGAAAAATGCCTTTGTTTTAATGATTGCTACTCCAATTCACATATCTTGTCTATCGCACTATCTCCCCTATTTTGCGATAATACAAAATGAGCTGCCCTTCTTTGGACTATTTCAATGTCATCCGTCAGTCCCACCTGATGCGGATCCTACACCGCACAGCAATACTCCAGAATAGGGCAGACAAGTGTGGTGTGTAAGCAGTCTCTGTAGAAGATCTGTTGCACCTTCTAAGTGTTTTACCAGTGAATCACAGTCTTTGATTTGCTCTACCCACAACATTATCTGTGTGACTGTTCCAGTTTAGGTTACTTTTAATTGTAATCCCTAAGTATTTAGTTGAATTTACAGCCTTCAGAGTTGTGTGACTTATCGCCTAATTGAAATTTGGCAGATTTCTCTTAGTACTCACGTGAATAACTTCACAGTTTTCTTTATTCAGGGTAAATTGCCATTTTTCACACCATACAGATATCGTATCTAAATCATTTTGCAATTCATTTTGGTTACCTGATGACTTTACAAGATGGTGAATGACAGCATCATCTGCAAATAATCTAAGAGGGCTACTCAGATTGTCTCATATGTCGTTAATATAGATCAGGAACAATAGAGGACCTATAACACTTCCTTGGGGAACGTCAGATATTACTTCTGTTTTACTCGATGACTTTCTGTCTATTGCTTCGAAGTGTGACCTTTCTGACAGGACATCATGAATCCAGTTGCACAACTGAGGCGATATTCCATAGGCACACAGTTTGGTTAGAAGACGCTTGTGAGGAACAGTGTCGAAAGCCTTCTGAAAATCTAAAAATATGGAATGAATTTGACATCCCCTGTCAATAGCATTCATTACTTTATGAGCATAAAGAACTAGTTGTGTTTCACAAGAATGATGTTTCCTGAATCCTTGCTGACTATGTGTCAACAAATCGTTGTCTTCAAGGTAATTCATAATGTTCAAACACAGTATATGTTCCAAAGCCCTACAGCAAATTGACATTAGTGATGCGGGCCTGTAATTCAGTGGATTGTTCCTATTTCCCTTTTTGGGTATTGGTGTGGCTTGAGCAATTTTACAGTCTTTAGGTATGGAACTTTCTGTGAATGAGCAGTTGTATATATTTGCTAAATATGGAGCTGTCGCATCAGCATACTCTGAAAGGAACCTGACTGCTATACTATCTGGACCGGAAGCCTTGACTTTATTAAGTGATTTAAGCTGCTTTGCTACACCGAGGATGTCTGCTTCTATGTTTTTCATCTTTGCAGTTGTTATTGATTGGAATTCAGGAATATTTACTTCATCTTCTTTGGTGAAGGTGTTTCAGAAAACCATGTTTAAGAACTGTGCTTTAGTGGCACTGTCATCAGTGACTCCACCATTGTTATCGCGCAGTGAAGATATTGATTGCGTCTCGCCACTGGTGTGCTTTATGTATGACCAGAATCTCTTTGGGTTCTCTGCCAGATTCCAAGACAAAGTTTCAATGTGGAAACTATTAAAAGCATCTTGCATTGAAGTATGCACTATATATCAAACTTCTGCAAAACTTTGCCAATCTTGACGATTTTGCGTTCTTTTAAATTTGGCATGTTTTTTTTATTGCTTCTGCAACAGCGATCTGACCCATTTTGTGTACCATGGGGGATCAGTACCATCAATGTGTTTTAGTGAGCCATAATTTGTCACCGAGAGTTGTGTGATGACAAAGTTTAATAATAATAACAACAATAGCTGTCATGATATTACTGTCGACCACTAGGGTTCCACTAATCAGAGGACACTGGCTGCCAAGTGTGCCCTACACCAGAATCTGGCATATAAACTGGTCCAGGGCCAGTCAGTTGTGATGCGATATGAGGAGTTTGTGACTAATGTGCTACTGGTTTGTCTTAGATGTTAACATCACATACTCTTTTTCTCATAGGCGGAACCTTGATACGGTATCAGCTGGAGTACTTACCCCGAGGATAATTATTTGTATATATACCTTATCTGTACTATTATGAAAAATTTCGAAATGTTCTTGACTATTTACTTCAAATCTTTACACAATGCTCTAATAAGTAGTCGGCTTTTGCAGATGATAAAACCAAGGTTTTTGCAGATGATGCACTTATCTATAATGAAGCACTATCTGAGAGGAGCTGCATAAATATTCAGTCAGATCTTGATAAGATTTCAGTGTGGTGCAGAGGTTGGTAACTTGCACTAAATGTTCAGAAAAGTAAAATTTTGCATGTCACAAAACAAAAAACACATAGTGTCCTCTGACTATAAAACCAGTGAGTCACTGTTGGAATTGGCCAATTCGTGCGAGCACCTGAGTGTAACACTCTGTAGGGATATGAAATGGAATGATCACATACGTTCTGTCATGGGTAAAGCAGGGGTTAGACTTTGGTTTATTGGTGGAATACTGGGGAAGTGGAATCCATGTACAAAAGACATGTCTTACAAATCACTCACGTGGTATTGAACATATAGAGAGAAGGACAACACGGAGTGTCACAGGTTTGTTTAATCTGTGGGAGAGTGTCACAGAGATACTGAAAGAACTGAACTGGTTATCTCTTGAAGACAGACATAAATACCAAGAGGAAGTCTATTAACAAAGTTTCAAGAACTGGTGTTAAATGATTACTCTCGGGATATGCTACAACCCCCTATGTGTGCTCACATGGGGTCATGAGGATGAAGTTAGACTAATTACTGCCCACACAGAGGCATTCAATCAATCATTCTTCCCATGCTCCTTACGTGAATGGAATGAGAAGAAACCCTAATAACTGTTACAATGGGACATACCCTCTGCCATGCGCCTCATGGTGGATTGCGGAGGTTTGCAGAGTATAGCTGTAGATGTACGTGCAGAAGACATTCCAGGAAGTCCCCAGCCAGTTATGTGAGCATGGTAGTTTCTCACACCTTTACCTGGAACAAGAGGGCAGCCATGAGGCACCACATCTGCAACTGATCGCACTATTATTGATGCTGCAGAACAGAATCCACATATCAGTGCTTGGTGCCTAGGTTGTCAGCAGGATTCCCCTCACAACACTGTCTGGTGAAGTTTGTGTGAACAACATCTGTATCCATACCACCAGGCATTGGCCCCTGTGGATTTTCCTGCAAGACTTATGCCTATCAAAGAGTGCGGCATGAAGCTGCTTTTCTAGCAGATGATGTTATGGGTGGGTAGATGGGGTAACATTCACACATGATTGTAATCAAAACGTCCATAATCAGCCATGAGTGGGCATACTCGATTCCTCGAGCAACTGTTGAAATGCCCCATTGAGAAAGAATCATCGTCAACACCTGGGCAAGGATTATTGAGGACCACTTGATGGGACTTCATGTATTTCAATGCTGCCTGAATGGGTGGAGGTACAGATGGTTCTTCCTATGTTGGAAGATATTTCTTTAAAACTACGGCAGCAGATGTACACTAATGTTCAGGAAAAACAGAACACCTGGAACAGAGATAGGACGTTAATATTCACAGGACATACGTATTAGTATGTTCTGCATAAATGATTAGCATTTGAATAAAATCAGCCCGCGAGTTCAAAGTCAACATCAATATTGTGGTGCAACACCACCTACTGGTATGGTGCAACACCACCTACTGGTAAAATGAGCCTGCAGCTTTCGTTGTCACTATAAACTGAAGATAATGGTTCATTGTGACTTAAGCAAACATGCAGGATGCCTCGCAGACGTGTGCTTGAATTGTACCATCAAATCAATGAGGCATTATTGGCCTAAGAGAATGTGATGCATCCATCCGCGAAATTGCTGCTTGTGTGGGATCGAGTGTTTCAGCAGTGCAACAGGTGTGTGCCGAATGGCTCACGGAAAGCTGTGGGATACACCGAGATGTGTCAGGTCTCAGGCCATCTCCCCCCCCCCTCCCCCCTCCACCCCACAAGAAGATCGACACCTCATCTGAATGTAATTGGAGGACAGACCTACATTCTCCTTGTTGCTGGTGCAACAGTGAAACAGTGTAACACATCATGCACTATCAGGGGTGACGGTCTGTTGCCATTTATTATGGCATGGTTATGTGTGGGTTGTCTACTTCTCCACCTACCTTTGATGAATGTGCAGAAGCATGCTAGACAGCAGTGGTGTATGGAACAATGCCGCTGGGGACAGGAATGGCATCAGATAGTATTTTAGGACAAATCCAGGTTCTGTTTGCTTGAAAATGATGGCCACATTTTGGTTCACCGCAGACAGCGGAAGCAGCATCACAGTGACTGCATTTGCTTAAGACATACAGCACCAACTCGATGCTGTGTGGTATAGGGTGCTATTTGATATATCCACAAATCACAGTTGGTGTGTGTCCAGGGCACTGTGACCAGTGTGACCGACGTGAACGACAGTCTGCAACCCATCGCGATACCCTTCCTGCACAACACTCCAGATGCGTTTTTCAGCAAGTCAATGAATGACCACATGTTGCAACACGAACATGTGCTTTCTTGGTGTCACAGGATGGAAACCTTTTGCTCTTGCCTACCAGCTCACCAAACTTGTCACCAATTAGAAATGTGTGGGATATGGTAAAACAGTGGGTGCAGCTCTCTGACTCAGCGCCGGCCACTACGGATGAACTTTTGAACCAAGTGAATGCAGCATGGATATACCACAGGCCACCATTTGTGCTGTACATGCGTTGATGTCATCATACTTGGAACAAGTTATTGGGGCCCATCGCAGACCCTGTGCCTACTAGGCAACAGGACACTTGCTGAACCAAGGTGACTGAAATGCTAATCATTGCTGTGGAACATACTAATGTACATGTCATGTGAATATGACCATCCTATCTTGAGTTGTTCAATATGTTCTGTTTTTTCTGAACAAGAGTGTACTTTATGTGCAATGGTGCCCCTGTCCATTTTAGTGTTTTATCCGCCAACACCTGATTTGCTGTTGTGCTAATTGCGGGATGGTAGTGGTGGACCAATTGCTTGGACACCACAATCACCTGACTTAAACCCATTGGACTCTCTTCTGTGTGTGTGTGTGTGTGTGTGTGTGTGTGTGTGTGTGTGTGTGTGTGTGTGTGCCACACTTGTGGAGGATGAAGCATCACTTCTTGCAATAATTCAGGTGGGTAGTCAGAGACTATGTACACCCATTGGAATTTCTGAACGTGTTCGTGCCTCACTGTGTCGATGAGCAGAAGCCTGCATAAGGGCAGAGGGCAGGCATTTTGGACACATCTCATAAGGCAGTGAACTGGCTGTATCATTGTAAAAATAAACTGTAGTTTCTCATGTACTGGTTAACCAACTTACAAGTTTTGTCTAACTCGTTATTGCACTACTTATCAGTCTTCCCCCTAACATATCTTTACTTCTTACAATGTTCTTTTCTCTGGACTGAAGCTGGCATGGTGCTTAAAACAGTGTGTCATCTGTGACATACTGTTAGTGACACCTCTACCTTCGTCTTTGTCTATCTCATCCTAACTACAGATAGGTCTCTCTTATTCTGGGACATGAGTGATATGCCCTTCCTTTTTAATGTCCTCCAGCATACTCTCTCTTCTCTCATGAAGGCCTTATTAGTTCTGGAAGCTAGATAGTGTGTGTCTATTAATTTTACATGTGTCAGTTTGTAGTACTATGTATTTTGCCTCTTGGAGGTATGTAACGACCAGCAATTCTGTCTCATACTTTACCGCCTGTACTGTATTTAATGTCCCTGTTCTCCACCCCACCCCCTATTACAACTTCAGCTTCTGTTGTGAATTCCTTATACAGAATCCTCGGGTGTTCTGTCAGATAACTAAGAACTAGGTTTGAAGATGCTGGTGATTTGAATGCTGTACCTAGCATTTCATGTAACTGGGGGCATACACCTCACCTATGTCCACTACCTAACTGCAGTACCTTCATCTTAACAGCTTTCTCTAACTTGGATTTCCTAGTCATGACCAAGGTCTGATGCATGTTTTTTATATGTGGTTCTGCCACAGGGTTTCTCTACATCTGACGTGGACAACTGGTGAAACCTATTTTTTGTTTCCAAAGTAACTCATTTTTTCTTCCTATTTTCTTACCAGCTGCCATTTCTGAACATTTCCTTCCCTCCCTTCTAGTAATAAGTAGCTCATTTCTGGCTTGTTCCAGCTGTTTTCAAGGGTACAAACCTTTCTATTTGTTCCTTTATCAGTACGTTTCTGCAGCATATGATGCAGTGCCAGGAGAGACCCTCTTTAATTCTCTAATTGACCTCCCCTTCGTAGTCTCTCCAGTGAAACTATTTATTGCATGACTTAAACAAATCTCGCTGCTTACTATCCTTTTTTTCACTTGTAGCCAGTTAGTTGTTAAGAATTACTGCACAAGGGGACCTTAAATACTCTACTTTCAGTCAGTAAATAATTAATTTTTACTAGATTTTAAGTGTGTTTGTGAGTTTGTAGTTGGATAAATTTAGACTATTCTTTCTAAAATTTATGCCTAGAACCCCATTTCATAACTACAGTTTTTATGAAATATTTATTATGTTTTCCGTGGGAAAAAAAAGCACACACTAAGTTCTACTACATATACTTGTACTATTACTTTTATACAGAATGAACTACAGTACAGTCAAGCACTTTTCACTGTTGAAATTACGTCTTTCTGTGTATGAAATAGACTTGTACTTTACACAGTGGATATCTTGGCAGCGTGTGCATACAGGAAAGGACTGTGTACATGGTTTCGTGCAGTGACAAGTGTTAATATTTTTGTCAGAAGGTCTGAGTCTTCATATAAATATTAAATAAAAGTTTTTTGCCTTTCTTTCTATTGCCAAAATGTTGAAGTTGACATCACTTTAAACAAGTTATTAAACTTCTGTGTTGCTGTCTTCTTTTACGTACACAAAATTAGGATGTTTCAGGATTCTAATATAAAGCTGCAGTGAACAAATGTTTAGTTGTTCTATTCACAGTCCTCTTTACAAAAGAAAGTATGTTTAGTGACATTGAAACATGTTCATTTAAAATTAGTGGGAGTTATTCCTTACATTTCAGAATCATAGGGCAATATTGTTGATTATTTTCTTTATGGATGTACTTGACATTTCAGGTGTTCATTACATGGATTTTATGAAACACTCTTGTCCATCGTGTGGGCAGTGTTTTGCATGGAAATCAACTCTGAATAAACACATCCTAAAAATGCATAGTGAAGCCCCACAACCTAAATCTAGCTGTGAATTCTGTGGACGAGAGTATCCATTTGCTGTACAAGTACAGGTAAGACATTGTTTTGTTCTAAAGTATGAATATTTAAGACAAATAAGACACACACACCATAGTCATTTCATTTTAAGTTTTTAAATAAAAATACATCACCACATTTATGATTATTTGCCACCACTTACTAAGACCCTGCAACACCAAGTGTGTAATTATTGTGGAAATAGAATGTAATTTAGTGAATACCATAAAAATCACTGCTTATTAAAAATATACAACAGAAAATGAGCACCTGTGCTCTGTTCTGTTGCAACTGATAAAGAACAATGCAAAACAGTGGATTATTAGAGCAGAAATTGAAATTTATATACTAAAGCTGCATATATTAAATGAATCAAGCACAAAAATTAAATTTGGGATGGAGAAAAGGGGCTGAAGGAGGTGGTGGGGCATGACACTAACGGAGAAGTCTGTATGCTAGAGAATAAACTGCAGTTTCATATATTAAATAGTATTGGTAAGGTAAGGGGTGCTCGGGGGGGGGGGGGGGGGTCCAAATTAAAAAAAAAAAAAATTAGGACTACATTTCTGTAGTGAATAGCTGGTATGATTTTCTGATATTTACAGAAATAATAATGAATGATCTTCATTTTTGGGGCAACGTTGTTCTGTTCATCTTTTAACACAGATAAACTTCAACTATTAATCAAAGAAATTAATAGACTACATCTGAAAGTTGGCTTGAAGTTCAGTTAAAGAGTTTGTAGTCTGTATAAAAAGTATCGGAAACAATTTTTTCCTGATGTGACTGTACATCACAGCACACTTGTACAGCATATTTTCGATGATAGTGGGTGTGACCTTCAACATGTGGCAAGCACCAATCACTTGAGTGTTCTCTCAGAAGAGTGACTCATGCAAGTGCAAAGCGCAGCACGTGATTGAACAGCAGTACTCCATCAAATTTTTTTTGGACAATGGAAATTGTGTATGGAGTCGTTGACCATGATTCACCAAGGATGAAACTGCAGTTTTTAAGTGGCACAAGCTCTTTAAAGATGGCTGAGAGAGTGTGGAGGATGAGCCCCACACTGGATGGCTATTTGCGTCAACAACCGATGACATGTACAATGTGTGTGTGAAGTGCTGAATCCAGACCATAGTTTAAGTGTGTGCATGGTTGCAGATGTAATTGGCTTTGATAAGATGACAGTGCATATCATTGTTGCTGTATATTTCATGATGTGAAAGATATACACTAAACTTGTCCCAAAGATCCTGATGGACCACCAATAGCAGAGGCGAGTGTCTGCTTGTGAAAACCTTCTGCAAAGTATCATAAAAGATCCCAGTATTTAGGACGATGTAATCATGGGAAACAAAACTTGCACATTCGAGTACGACACAGAAACAAAGTGGCAAAGTTCCAAATGGCACACTGCAGCATCGCCTCATCCAGAAAAGGCTCTAATGAGTCAATCCAGAGTGAAAGCCGAGCTCATCATTTCCTTCAATGCCAAGGGGGTGGTCCACTACAAATTTGTCCCTGAGGGGCAGAGTGTGAAAATGCTTTTTACTTAAAAGTGCTAAGAGGATGGAAGAGAAGGGTCGACCGGATAAGGTTAGCTGTTGCCAGAAATTGGAGATTGCATCATGAGAGTGCACCCAGACACACCTGCTCCAAGATAACTGACTACCTGACGATAAACTGCATTGCAGCGATTCCACAACTCCCTCACAGTTCCAACTTGGCACCAGCAGACTATTTCCTATTCCCAAAAATCAAATCCTACTACAAAAGACACCATCATTTGGAAAAGCTGCTGGTAGAAACTTTATGTTAATATCAAAGCCAGTAATTTCAAGAATTTTGAAGCACTGTAGCAACATCTCAAACAAATCTATTTTTATCAAACTTTTCTCAATACTTCTTAAACAAACCTTGTGTAATATGTCTAAATTAGTGTACATCAAGACATTGCAAAAAAGGTATAAATTAACATGGAATTCGTAGGATCAGTTGATGATTTTTTTGTGTCGAGGGCAGATGAATATGATGACTGGATGCTCCAGAAATGAAAATAAAAAAGTAAAAGTGCCCTAGAGAGCTGTTTGTAAACTAAATAGAGTTTTTGAAATGAATGTTACAATTTGTCTGAGACATTAGTTTTTCAGTTATTGAGTATGCTACTGAGACACGAGCTTGCTTGGTGAGTAATGGACAAAAGCATGTCGTGAAATACTAGGAGAGCCAGGATCAGGTAACAGACTGGAATGAAAATAACTTAGATGTGAACTTGACATCTGGACAGACAAATATATATGGGAGAGGGACCAAAGAAGATAAATTTTATTTAGCTTATGACATGACACACTGCATTGGAAACAGTATAAAAGAGAATATACATTGTTAAAATATAGGATACAGACATAATAAAATAATGTAAACTGAACATTGGCACTTAACAATAAATGTAAAACTATATTACAAAACAATAAGATTGCATAAAGTTCAGGGTCCAGTATTTTCAGCAATCACAATTCCACACTTAGATTCCGCAGCCACTCCACAGCTTGTGGTGTTGCCCTTAGGAAATCATCATCAGTGCTGGTGAATGCCCTCAGTGGACACTCGCTTACGATGTGGTGGATGGTTTGCTCTTTGGCACCACAGTCGCACCCAGGGTTAGGTCTCAAGTTCCATCTGTTTCCATCTGTACAGCAAGGATCTGCGTCGCTCATGACCTGTCCATATTCTGTTCAGTGTTACCCAGGTTTTCCTTGGGAGGTGAAAGTCCGCTGGATGGTTGGGAGTCTCAAATAAAATATGCCATCTTGGCTCGGCTCTGTTTCTCCAGTCCGTTCCACAGAAGATAAAGAAAATGGTGGACAAAACCACCATTCAGCTGTAGCAATAAAGAATGCTGAAAATCATGTTACATGAATGAAATACATCGTTTCGCATCAGTTATTGTCCTTTGACACAGAGAGTATTATACAAAAAACATTGCGAAATTTAATTTTTATTGTAATAATCATTTGTCTTTCTTCTGTTGTTTTGTTGTTACACAGTAATGAATTTACAGTTACTCCCAACAAATTTCATTTATACCAAAACTTATTTCTCCTCGTTTCTACAGTAAATGCACATACTTGTTTAACACATTATTTTACTTCAGTAATCTAAAAGAGAGAGAGAGAAAGAGAGAGAGAGAAAGAGAGAGAGAGAGAGAGAGAGAGAGAGAGAGATAAATATGTGATGGACATAGAGAATCACATGTAGCATTAAATGTTATACGCAACAAATGGGTCTCAGGGGTGTGAAAGAAGTGGACCCTAGAGATTTTCTCTCAGTAATTAGACAGTGAAAGGATTAGGCTGTGACCAAATAATGAATCAAGTTCATATTTCTACTATTTCTTAATATTTCGATAAATTTTGTGACTTGAACACAATTGTGTCAATATGGTTGTATACTTTACTGTTAACTTATCTTAATCAAAGGCGCATATTTTCAGAAAATGAAGTTATTCAGAGCCAGTTGGGAATTACACAGAGTCAATACCATCATGGCTGGCTTATGCGTCACCCATTTGTTAGCACATTTACAATGTACAGAAAGGTGCAGTACAATATGAAGGAGTAAACACCAGTATGGCCTAGCTACCATCAGATACAGATATTGAGGGGAAAAATGATTATATGCAAGGAAGATTATCTGTATCGCAGATCTATTTTGACAGCAGATGGGAAATGTGTAACCAGCATGTGCAAGAGTATATAATCTGTTCCATGGTTCAGGGAGGAATAAGAAGCCTCTTTTCTCTGTTATGGTCATCCAAGGTGAGGAAGAACAAATGTAGGAGACCAAAGCTGAACCAGTTGCAACATTTCGTGTGGAATGGTGGCACATAACAAATAGAACCGAGAATGTGTTCTTTGAAAATGAAGCATGTACAGAGTGCAACTAGAGTGTTGAACAGCAGCGTATCTGAAATGAAGGCATCAGGACAAGATCTGATGCCTACCGCACCATAGGTGACAGGGTGAGGAATTGGCATATGCTTTGGTATGGTCATGTTAGTATGATATAGGATGAAATATGTGCTAAAAACATATAGGAGTACTGTACAGAAAGAGAAAGAAAGAATGAAAAGTCACCCAAGAAACATGACTGGAAGGAATCCTAGGAAGTATACAAGGGAATGATTTGTGGGAAGGTGATTGACAAAACAGGCAATTGTGGCATTAGAGGGACAGGAAACAGAGAAATCATTAGGATCCCCATCTAAAGAAGGAAAGAAAAGAACACCTCTTTTGGTGTTATCCTCTTGCATCTATCATCCTGTATTACTGAATGAAGCTGCTACTCTCAGCTTATTTAGCTAGGTATTCTATTGCTACAAATATCTTTTATGGATGTTCAAGCTATCATTATAGACTTCAGTTCTATAACAATTTTTTATTATTTTTTTTTAATAACTGAGTCTTTCCTTTTCATCCTGTCCAATAAGTCTCCCCTGATGCAGGGTTCTGGGCAATGTTTCTGGACTCTCCCTGTGCCCTAACCCTCACCAGTCCTTTTTGTTCACCTTCTTTCCTTCCTTCCCCTTCAACCTTTCTGCCAGAAAAAGGAGCTACTGGATCTGACAGCTTGCAGTTTCAATACTTTTTAAATGTTTGTTTTCCTGGTGCCGCTTCTATCCAGTTACATTATAACTTTTTGTATGTTCAAAATTATGATAAAATTTGGTATCTGTGTTGAAATTGCTATTACTTTGCAGGAACATATAAAAAGGGACCATTTGAAGCAACGGCCCCATGTCTGCCCTACATGCAACAAAACATTTTACAAGAAGCATGATCTGAGTGTCCATCGAAGGTTTGTAATTACAAGTTACTGCATTGTTAAACATATACAATATTTTTTCCCTTGAAAATAAACCATAAAAACGATGTAAATTCTAGAGTAGTGTTTACATCTTTGTTAAGACTAATGATGTCATTGAAATTTAAAAGCCAAATGATTGCCCTACAGTGTTCACGTTAAAATTTATTTAAAAATTTATAACAACGGTATTATTAGGGTGGTTCAAAAAGTATCAGACGGCTGTCAGTGAGAACACTTCTACAAAGGTTTGAAATTATGTCCAAAGTTTCGTTGCAAGTCACTGAGTGCTCTCGTTGTCAAGTACTGGATGAAATAGTCAGGGTACTGGCACGTCATGAGCTACACTCCTTTTCCACCTCCACCTTCACCCCCATCCATTTGAACTGAGTGAGGTATCACAGTGGTTAGCACACAGGACGCATATTCAGGAGGACGAAAGTTCAAATCTGCATCTGGCCATCCAGATTTAGGTTTCCTGCAATTTCCCTAAATCGCTTAAGGCAAATACTGGGATGGTTCCTTTGAAAGGGCACTGACGATTTCCTTCCTTTTCCCTACTCCAAGCTTGCACTCTGTCTCTAATGATCTCGTTGTCGACAGGATGTTAAACACTAATCTCCTCCTCCCCCTCCCCCCCCCCCCCCCTCCCCTGAGCGGTAGCTGGTTTCTTCTGCCACAGTAATTCTTTTCAGACTGTAGGTAATAATGTGTATCAAGTTTAAATGAAGACGTGGAACATACATACATTTTTATGATATGTATGGATTACATAAATTATGAGATTTTAATATTCTGAGTTCGAGTCACTTGGAAAAATTTCAGGCCCAGAAAACTAGCCATTTATGCTATTATTAAAAGTGTTACTGGTGCATCTGATATTTGATTTATTCTAAGGGCAATATACACTAAAAAAGATAAAGTGTCAAAGTTTTGTTTGTCATCTTTATTTTAATTCTGTGATAGATTACAAATTTTACAATAATGAGGACAGAAAGTATAACTGTCCTCAATAAAGTGCAAGTGAGTTTTCGAGCAATTTCACATGTAATTGGTGTTTGCAGGGAAAAATGTAAAACATTTTGGCATGCAGAGAGGTATGTTACATTCAGGCCAACACTGTCTTGTTTCTTTCTTGCTTGCATTGCCAGTAGATTACATTGTCGTTTCTATATGAACCTCGCAAACCTGCATTGGGTGCTGCTTCATCTAAGTTGCAGCAGTCATCGTGAGTGCATACTGCTGATAGTTGCACTAGGAGCAAGTTCTTGAGTCAGTGTTGTGTCTTTTTGGAAGAGTCCTTCACCAATTTCTTCAGACTTCCAAATTGGATATCTCTCCCTCCAATCCAGAAAAATTCTATTCTTCATCTAGAATAGCCACAATTTCTCACTCATTTGACAGGGTTGATATATTTATAGCGGAATTCGAGAAAACTTCAAAACGTACCTGCACGAATCTCATGGTAATGCAAGCACACAGTGACATCCCTATTCCAAACCTACTTCCAATCCTGCACCCAATGGGTCATCTCCCTGTGGTCAGTCCACAAGACTTGCTCCACACACACACACACACACACACACACACACACACACACACACTTACTCACCACCTCCTACTGCAGTGTAGTCACAGGGATATCAAATGCAATAATAGGCAGGGCCATGTGTGAAAGCAACCATGTTATGTATCAGCTGCAATTACTGTACAGCATTCTATGTGCATATGACAAGTAACCAACTGTCTACTCACAGGAACCCCACCACAGCCAAATTGTGGCAACCACAAACTTGATCATCCAGTTGCTGAACACACTGCACAACAACACAAATGACTTTCACAGTTGCTTCACAACATCGGTCATTTGGATACTCCCTTCCAGCACAAGCTTCTCTGAACTTGCAGTCCCCTTGCCTAAACCTCTGCTAAACTTGTTCCCACTGCCTCACTTTGCCTCTTTTCTTGTCTATGTATCTACACAGCTTGTTCACTGCCCAGATCATGCACTACTTTCTCCCTCCAATGTGGGTATCCTGCCTGCCTGCCTGCCTGCCTGCCCGTCCGTCTGTCCGTCGAACTGTCCATCTCTACTTCCCTCTCCTCCTTTTCAACCCCTCTCCCTTTCCTCTCTCTTTCTTCATCTTTAACTTTCTCTCCTTTTCACATTCCTCCCCTCCCCCCCTCCCCTTTCAGTTTCCTCCCTCTTCCCCTTTATACATCTCTTTTTTTTTTCTTTCTAAGTAACTATTAGGCACTGTTACTGTTACCATTACTGACACTGTTTGCCGTTGCCTGGAGGAAAACGAAACTCCCAGATTGAATATAGATTCATTTCTTTTAATACTGATGTTATTAATGGGAAATCTTACATATATATGTATTTAAATAACTTAAAGTAAGGAAAAACTAGTATAAAGCTAATGAATTTGCTTGTGCAAATGGTGAGTTATGACACTTTGTTTGAAACTACAGGACCCACACCAAAGAGAAGCCATACATATGTGGAACATGCAGCAAGAGCTTTAGTCACCTCTCTCATATCATTAGACACGAGAGAATTCATAATGGTGTTCGGCCATATAAATGTCCTGACTGTGGACGTGAATTCATCCAGTCAACTTCTTTGAAAGCCCATAGGTGAGTTCAGATATCAACTACATCTCTCTCTCTCTCTCTCTCTCTCTCTCTCTCTCTCTCTCTATCTGTGTGTGTGTGTGTGTGTGTGTGTGTGTGTGTGTGTAAAGGGGGGGGGGGGGGGGAGGGGGTGTTGCGCATGTGCACAAGAGAGAAAATTCATTTGTCATATTTGGAAGTTATCTTATTATGTATCCAAAAACCTGCCACAGAGTTGTGCAGTGCACAGGTAATCTTAAATTGTGGTGTAGTTGATTAATGGTTTGTATTCTTGGTTATTGCAAGCAGTCAGTACATTGCTCACTAGTGGGTAGCATCATGTGACATGTCACCTGAAAGGTTTCATGCAATGTATTATTGTTCCAAAAGTCCAGTGATATGCTATGTAGGTGATTCTTCTGAAAATTCCATGCAGTTTCATTGTGGTTAATATATATTTGTAAAAAGTATATCTTTGCCTTGTGGTTCTCTTTGCCCACAGAGTATGGGTTGCGATTATGGAGTGTGCACGTCAGATCTGAATATGAGATGGGGTATGTGTACATAGAACTAAAGTGTACAATCCCCACATTTTAGGATTCTGAATAATATATAAAATAATATTTAAGTGAAAATTAATTCACATAAGTAGTTGGTAGTTCTTAGGTGTTTACATGCATATAAAATGTGTACTCATCTGGATGCATGAAAGAATAATCTACCTTTATACAGTCGTAAAGAAATACAGAAATCATTAAACTGCAGTACAGTGCAATAATGCTCTTCGTTCTGACCAATTTACTGCAAAAATCTTTTCAGATATCAGCTGAAGGGTTCCCAAACAGTTTTTTTTCCCCTCCCTCGCTTTAGCAGTCGGCGAAGCATGTACATCATATACTGGTTAAAACTATTAGAGGATATCCTGATATGTTGTTCTAGAGATAATGTCATTGTATCAACTAGGAATGTAACCACCTGATATTATTATTATTATTATTATTATTATTATTATTATTTTCCTTTCTCAGACGTTATGTCTGGTTAAAAATGGAAAGTGACGCGGACCTTGATCAAGCGTGACTTCCTTTTAACTGTATGGTATATGTTACACTGCATTTAGGAACTTTTGGGTAATTGAACATGTATCAATAATTACAGATTTCTGTAGTTGTATATATACGTTTGGATGTAGCTGTATTGCATTGATGTACTGGTGGATATTGTGTGGTATGACTCCTGTAGTTGATAGTATAATTGGTATAATGTCAACTTTATCCTAATGCCACATGTCCTTGACTTCCTCAGCCAGTTGGATGTATTTTTCAATTTTTTCACCTGTTTTCTTTTGTATATTTGTTGTATTGGGTATGGGTATTTCGATTAGTTGTGTTAATTTCTTCTTTTTATTGGTGAGTGATGTCAGGTTTGTTATGTGGTGGTGTTTTATCTGTTATAATGGTTCTGTTCCAGTATAATTTGTATTCATCGTTCTCCAGTACATTTTGTGGTGCATACTTGTATGTGGGAACATGTTGTTTTATAAGTTTATGTTGTAAGGCAAGCTGTTGATGTATTATTTTTGCTACATTGTCATGTCTTCTGGGGTATTCTGTATTTGCTAGTATTGTACATTTGCTTGTGATGTGATCTACTGTTTCTATTTGTTGTTTGCGAAGTCTGCATTTATCTGTTGTGGTATTGGGATCTTTAGTAATATGCTTGCTGTAATATCTGGTGTTTATTGTTTGATCCTGTATTGCAATCATGAATCCTTCTGTCTCACTGTATATATTGCCTTTTATCAGCCATGTGTTGGATGTGTCTTGATCGATGTGTGGCTGTGTTAGATGATAAGAGTGCTTGCCATGTAGTGTTTTCTTTTTTCAATTTACTTTTTTCATATCTGTTGATGTTATGTGATCTGAAGGGTTGTAGAAGTGGTTATGAAATTGCAATGGTGTAGCCGATGTATTTATATGAGTGATTGCTTTGTGTATTTTGCTAGTTTCTACTCGTTCTATAAAGAATTTTCTTAAATTGTCTACCTGTCCATAATGTAGGTGTTTTATGTTGATAAATCCCCTTCCTCCTTCCTTTCTGCTTAATGTGAATCTTTCTGTTGCTGAATGTATGTGGTGTATTCTATATTTGTGGCATTGTGATCGTGTAAGTGTATTGAGTGCTTCTAGGTCTGTGTTACTCCATTTCACTACTCCAAATGAGTAGGTAAATATTGGTATAGCTTAAGTATTTATAGCTTTTGTCTTGTTTATTGCTGTCAATTCTGTTTTCAGTATTTTTGTTAGTCTTTGTCTATATTTTTCTTTTAGTTCTTCTTTAATATTTGTATTATCTATTCCTATTTTTTGTCTGTATCCTAGATATTTATAGGCATCTGTTTTTTCCATCGCTTCTATGCAGTCGCTGTGGTTATCCAATATGTAATCTTCTTGTTTAGTGTGTTTTCCCTTGACTATGCTATTTTTCTTACATTTGTCTGTTCCAAAAGCCATATTTATATCATTGCTGAATACTTCTGTTATCTTTAGTAATTGGTTGAGTTGTTGATTTGTTGCTGCCAGTAGTTTTAGATCATCCATGTATAGCAAATGTGTGATGTTGTGTTGGTAATATTATATCCATAATTTGTATTACTTAGCATGTTGGATAGTGGGTTCAAAGCAAGGCAGAACCAGAAAGGACTTAATGAGACTCCTTGGTATATTCCATGCTTAATCTGTATTGGCTGCGATGTGATATTATTTGAATTTGTTTGGATATTAAGTGTGGTTTTCCAATTTTTCCATTACTATGTTTAGGAACTGTATCAATTTAGGATCTACTTTGTATATTTCCAATATTTGTAGTAACCATGAGTGGGGTACACTATCAAAAGCTTTTTGGTAATCAATGTATGCGTAGTGTAGCGACCTTTGTTTAGTTTTAGCTTGATATGTCACCTCTGCATCTATTATTAGTTGCTCTTTACATCCTCGTGCTCCTTTGCAGCAGCCTTTTTGTTCTTCATTTATAATTTTGTTCTGTGTTGTATGTGTCATTAATTTTTGTGTAATGACTGAAGTTAATATTTTGTATATTGTTGGTAGGCATGTTATGGGGCGATATTTTGTTGGGTTTGCTGTGTCTGCTTGATCTTTAGGTTTTAGATAAGTTATTCCTTCTGTAAGTGTATCACGGAATGTGTATGGGTCTGCAATGTAACTGTTAAATAATTTAGTTAGATGTGAATGTGTTGAGGTGAACTTCTTTAGCCAGAAATTTGCTATTTTATCTTTTCCAGGGGCTTTCCAATTGTGTGTAGAGTTAATTCCTGGGGTGACTTCATGTTGCAAAATTATCACTTCAGGCATTTGTGGTATCATCTTGTATGTGTCTGTTTCCGCTTGTATCCACCGTGCATGCCTGTTATGTTGTACCGGGTTTGACCATATGTTGCTCCAGAAGTGTTCCATGTCTGTTATGCTTGGTGGATTGTCTATTTTAATGTGTGTGTTATCTATTGTCTGGTAAAATTTCTTTTGGTTTGTGTTGAATGTTTGGTTTTGTTTCCTTCTATTTTCACTTTTTTGTATCTTCTTTTCATCTAATTGCTCTATCGCTTCTTGTTGTGAGATTTTACCTAACCTTTTTCGTTTTTTGTCTGATATTTCATTTCTTATAAATTGTGTTAGCTGTCCGATGTCTCTTCTCAGTTTTTCTATTCTGATCTGTAGCCTGTGTTGCCATGCTGGTTTTGTGGGTTTCTTCTGTGTGTTGGTTGGTTCTGATCTCTGCCTAGTGTGTATATTTAGTGTAGTGAGTGCTCCTATATAAACCAGTAGTTGTAACTCTTCCATAGTTGTATTTTCATTTATTTTGTTGTGTATGATTGTGTTGATAGTTGTTGTTGTTTTGACTTGTGGGTTATTTGGTGGTCTATGCAAGAATGGTCTAATGTCTGTATTTGTGTCTTTGTATTCTATATATGTCAGCTGAAATTTTTCTTCTGTATCTAACATGTGTGTCACTTCGTGTTCTGTTTGTGCTTGTTCTGCTGGCTGTCTTAATATTTCGTTTTCCTCTGATTGTTTAATTGACACGTGTTGTTCTGTTTGTTTGCTCTGAGAAGATATCCCCTTTCTATATTCACAAGGCATTGGAAGGTATTGCTGGGTCTCTGAAAAGTGTCAAACGACTTCGCAATGGAACATTTTTAGATGAAACTGCTAATTAGAACCAAATACCTAAGCTTCTGGGATGTAAGGCCTTAGGCGACTACCCAGCCAAGGCTGAATTACGTAACACCCTTAACTGTAGTAAGGGCGTGGTTCCAATATAATGGAGGTGCACCCCACGGAGTTACGTGAAGAGTGGATGAATGTGGGCATCACGGAGGTGCAGAATTATATGCGGAGAGTCAATGGCAAATTGGAAAAATCGGCAACGTTTATTTTAATGTTTAGTACTCCCGAATTACCTGAATATATCCTTGCAGGCTATATGTGCCTTAAGGTTGGCCCGTTTGTTCTTAACCCCAAGCGATGCTGTAAATGTCAAAGATTTCGCCATACCACTATGGGATGTAATGGGAAGGCTATGTGTGGCAATTGTGGAGGCTCCTCTCATGAGTCTGGGACTTCTTGTACACGTCCTCCGAAATGTGCAAACTGCTCTGGGGATCACTCAGTGTGGAGCAGAAAGCAACGAGGAAAAGAAAATTCGAGTGTTGAAAGTAGAGAGAGACGCATACCCTATGGTGATGCTAAAAAGGCTTACAAAGCCATGCAACCTCTGGTTTTTGCTACTTCTTTTGCATCAGCCCTTAAGACACCAATAGCTAAGTGTGATGCCTCCACACAAATTCAGACCACAGATTCCAGTACAAGCACATGCATTTGTCAATGCACCTGTGGGGGGAAACGCTCCACTTGCAACTGACGTCGTTCGGAAGCCGTTAGTAGTACCACTCCCCAACATCAGAAGCCAACTAAGCCATCCCCGCAACCCAGGCAGCCACCTCCTCCTATCAGTACAGAAAAACGTCCTTCGAAAAGTAGTTCTAAATCCGAGAAAGCGGTGGGTAAAACCTTGGATTGACGAGCCCTCTCACTTTCTGATGGTGACTATGCTCTTGGGGATATGGACTTACAATCGGAGGAACCTGAGAGCATGGAACCAGCTAACGTTCCCCCTGACCTCCCAAGTAAATCACCGCCTCCGAGGGAGAAAGAAAAGAACTCCCATCGCTAACCAATGGCTTCTATAGGGACTTCTGTGTTGCAGTGGAATTTGAATGGATGTTGTTGTCGTTGTAGCGGTCTTCAGTCCTGACACTGGTTTGATGCAGTGCTCCATGCTACTCTATCCTGTGCAACCTTCTTCACCTCCCAGTACCTACTGCAACCTACATCCTTCTGAATCTGCTTGGTGTACTCATCTCTTGGTCTCCCTCTATGATTTTTACCCTCTACGCTGCCCTCCAATGCTAAATTCGTGATCCCTTGATGCCTCAGAACATGTCCTACCAACCGATCCCTTCTTCTAGTCAAGTTGTGCCACAAACTTCTCTTCTCCCCAATCGTATTCAATACCTCCTCATTAGTTATGTGATCTACCCATCTAATCTTCAGCATTCTTCAGTGGCACCACATTTCGAAGGCTTCTATTCTCTTCTTGTCCAAACTATTTATCGTCCATGTTTCACTTCCATACATGGCTACGCTCCATACAAATACTTTCAGAAACGACTTCCTGACATTAAATCTATACTCGATGTTAACAAATTTCTCTTCTTCAGAAATGCTTTCCTTGCCATTGCCAGTCTACATTTTATATCCTCTCTACTTTGACCATCATCAGTTATTTTGCTACCCAAATAGCAAAACTCCTTTAGTACTTTAAGTGTCTCATTTCCTAATCTAATACCCTCAACATCACCTGACTTAATTCGACAACATTCCATTATCCTCGTTTTGCATTTGTTGATGTTCATTTTATATCCTCCCTTAAAGACACTATCCATTCCGTTCGACTGCTCTTCCAAGTCCTTAGCTGTCTCTGACAGAATTACAATGTCATCGGCGAACCTCAATCTCCATGGATTTTAATACCTGCTCCGAATTTTTCTTTTGTTTCCTTTACTGCTTGCTCAATATACAGATTGAATAACATCGGGGAGAGGCTACAACCCTGTCTCACTCCCTTCCCAACCACTGCTTCTCTTTCATGTCCCTCAACTCTTATAACTGCCATTTGGTTTCTATACAAATTGTAAATAGCCTTTCGCTCCCTGTATTTTACCCCTGCCACCTTCAGAATTTGAAAGAGAGTATTCCAGTCAACATTGTCAAAAGCTTTCTCTAAGTCTACAAATGCTAGAAACGTAGGTTTGCCTTTCCTTAATCTAGCTTCTGACCTCGCAGGTACTGATACCAGTTTCATTTGACCAGATTTCATGTTGACTTTTCATCAGGGCGCTGATGACCATGATGTCGAGCTTGCCCTCAACCCAAATCATCATCATCACGGCTATCCTCTTATACCTTTAAAACAGATTTGAGGTATTGTCCACTGCTGAAAGAACATCTGAGCCAGCAAGGGGTGTCTCATTAAGACTGGGACCAATGTTCCTGAAAGACCCGGACAATTGTAGAGTGTGGGATACTGTGCATTGGGAGCTCCAAAATAAGGTGGGGAGGGGGGTCACGTCCGAAATATGGAGGTGGCTCTACTGGCAGTGATTGAATATGCATGATGCCTGCTGCCTGGGCTCAGAGGCCTATTGGCAAGCTGCTTTGGTGAAGACAGCCTTGCTTCTGGGTGAAAGCAGAGCTAGCATATTGTAGCATCATTCCTAGAACCAGTCATGATCTTTTGCTTTGGAGCAGAGTGGAAGGCTTAGAGCAGAGACTCAGATATTTTTGTCATTGTCTTGGATGCAGATTCCTCGACCTTCGCTTTTGGGTGGAGAATATAGGAGCTCCGTAATAGGTTGTGACTGTTGCCTTCTTTTATTTCTTCATTTTTTTGTCTTTGGTGTTGACGTACTGCAATGTGGTATGGGCTGAATAATGGGGTGTGGAAGTGCAACACGGACTATTTTAAATAATGTAGCTGACAGGTGCACAGTTTCCTTTCACCGTAGTTTACTTTCACTGTTCACAACCCCCCAGTAATACGCATTTATAGATGGCCAGTGCACCATTGTTTTAACTTTCCATAAGCCTCATTAACAGTTTGTAGGCACACCTCCACATACTGCTACAATAGTTTACTGTTGAACATCTACAAGCAGTAAAAACTTAACCACGAAGTTCATAGTTCTTTAAGAATTTTGAAAGGTATGTATGGTGCAACACTGTCTCTGTCATTGTTTTAACACATGGCCTAATTTTGTTACACTTATTTCACTGATGCATTGTTGTTGATCTAACCAATACAGATTCCTTGTCTGAAACTCTGCCATGGACTGACTGTCTCGGGACCAAAAATTGGGCCCTTATATATCCTCACAATAATAGGTGCTGAAACTACAGATTGTTTGAAGTTTAATTTATCAAAATTACAATTAAAACTTAACTCATTAAATAAAATGAATATATCGAAAAGTCTGTTCTTTTCGACAGTTTCCTCTACTAAAAGGTTTTGCAAAATTATTTGTTTAAATCGTGAAATTAACATATATAGTTACACAAACAATACTTTTGACAAAACTGTTAATTAATTTGGAATTAATTACAGGCAGGGTTTGCTACCATATTTGTGAATAGAGCGAAATAAATACTTAAAGAATGCTAGTGTTTTGTCTTCCAAATGTATATAATTATTATAGAATTTATATTTGTTTATAAGTCAACAATAGAATTTAAGTTACAAAAGAATTACTGATTTCACCCAGTAGCAACAAATACTAACTAGGCATAATCGAAATAAATTAGAAAATCAATTGCATACATAAAACTAAGCACAAAATTAGATCTGGTTTTATAGTCTTTAAAACTGAGGGCCAACCTTTCTCTTTTATGTAAATGCAGATTATACTCACATATGTTAATGGTAGTTAATTCAAAAAATGAAAAATGAATTTTAAAGAGGCAGGTGGCAAAACAAGAGGGAAAGTAAAATTATTCCGGCTTGCTTCGTCACAAGGTCAGGCAGGATGTTGCTACTAAGGTAACAGAACATGTGGTATGCACATTTGGATTTTTTTTAGGACTGAGAAATACCTTCACACATCCAATATTATACATTTTAATTTCAGGCAGGGACGCCTACTATTTCAGTTAATTAAAGAGAGTAGCTTTCGTCATAGCAGACTGGCGAAAGAAAATTATAATACATTATGCAGCACATTTTTTCTGAAAGCAGGTTTTTTTAATTCAGTTTTCCAATACACCATATTATTCTCCATTCTTTTGGCTATAGAATCCTATTCTTCAACATAATCTCCAGTCAATGTGATGACGCTATGCTATGTTACTGGGAGGGCCTGTGTACCCACGTGGTACCACTCTACTGGTCGATGTTGGAGCCAACGTCTTGTTGCATCAATAACGGCCTCGGTGTGCACCTTTCGTTGGACTAAACAGATGGAAGTGGGAAGGTGCGAGATATGGGCTGCAGGGTGGATGGGGATGAACAATCCAATGAAGATTTATGAGCTCCTCTTGGCTGCATTGCATTTTAATGGAGGAGGAGACATGCATTTGCATTTTTGTGGCAACGAACATGCTGAAGCATTTCTTCAATTTCCTGAGGGTAGCACAATACAATCATTGCACCATGAGGGAGGACATTATACAGAACAACCCCTTCGGAGCCCCAGAAACCTGTCACAATGACCTAAAATCTGAGGCCACGGCTTTAAACTTTTTATTGAGAGGAGAGGCAGTGTGGCACCACGTCATGGATTGCCGTTTTGTTTGAAGTTCGAGATGGTGAACCCATGTGTAATGGCCTGTGATGATATTTGACAAAATCTTGTCAGATCAGCCTTGTAATGCACAAGAAATTCTGTTAGATGTCCTTTATTGACTTTACGGTCTTCTGTTAGATGGCAAGGAATGCAGTGCACACACTCTTTCAGTACCCCACTGGTGGAAAAGTGTGTCAGCACTGTCAGCAGAGATATCCATCTGTGCAGTTAGTTTGATTGTGAACCGCCGATCACCTTGAATGAAATTGTCTGCATCTTCCAACATTGCAGGAGTCACAGGTGTGTGCAGCTGGCTAGCACTGAGTGATCGGACAGGTTCACTATGCTTCTGTTCACTGTCAGATCTCCACAGACATTCTGCAAGCACCAATGAATATCTGCGATTCTCCAGTTTTCTGCAAAAAGAAACTCTGCTTGGAATGCACCTCTGTTACGGATGCAATTTTTTTGAAGGTTACGTATATTACTGCCACCTATCAGAACTTAATGGAACTGTAGGGGCTGAAGTGGGAATATTCCATGATGTTCTACAGCAAATTCCACATTCTTTCAACCAAAGTTGGCTGAGAAAATAAATATGTTGCATTACTTCTCAATTGCCCCTCCTAGTATTAGTTAACTGCTGGAACATCTATACAAACTTCCCAACTGTTGTCTCTCTTATAATCGCTAACAGTGCGCACGTAGTACTAGGGACAGAAAGCTGGCAGAAGCCAAATGTTACTAGCAGTGAAATTCTAAATTCCAACTGGAATGTATATTGCAAAGGAATGTTGAAAACTGGTTTTGGAGGTTATCCATAGCTGGAAAAGTATGATAATATTTGGGGAGTTTAGTAAAGACTCAAAAAAAAAAAAAAAAAAAATTGCACAATAATTAGTGTGGAGGTAAGTGTTATAGGAAGATCAAACATGTTCATCCAATGCTTTTAAGATCCTGTACCTCAGTGACAATAGTGGTGGAACATTTGAAGAGAAACTTGGAAAAGATTTCATGTAAATTTCATGTCATTTTGTATTATTAGGTGCAGATTTCAGCTTCTAAGTTGTAGACTGGGAGACATGGGTGATTACAGCTGCTCGTAGGGACAGGGAATCGTGTGAAATTATTCTGAATGCTTTGGCCAAAAATTACCTTGTGCAGCTAATCAGAGAACTGACTCATAAAGACAATCTACTTGGTCTCCTGATCACCAACAGGCCTGAACTTTTCAGCTCAGCTAGCATAAAGCAGGGGATCAGCATCACTGAATGTGCCTGTAAATAGAAATATAAAGAAGGGTAGGAAGGTATTCGTGGAGACAAAGAGTGAAAAAAAGAAGAATAATTTTGTCACTTGGGATGGTCATTGAAAAATTCGTCTCCAGGGCCCAAAAATATTGAACATCAATGGATAAAGGTAAAGAGTATTTTACAAATGCACTAGAGAGATAGGTATGTGCTGAGCGAAGTTGAGAGGGGTGAGAAAGACACACCATGATTTGACAGATGCGTTAGAAAGCTGCTATGAGCCTCACTGTAAATTTAAACACAGCAAAAGCATCACAGACTGACGGAAACTAAACAAAACTATAATTAGCATAAGAAGAGCCATGCATGAACCACTCAACAGATTTGGAAGTAAAATTCTACCCACTGACTTGACAGAAAATCCTATGAAATAGCAATCTTAAGTCAGTAAATAAATTAAAGCCCTCTGTCCGAAGACTCTGGGACTATAATGGCATCGATATGGAGGATGACAGAGAGAATGCCAAAATACTAAATGACTTTTTGCAGAAAATGTTTTACTGGGGCTGTTAATACTGTTGTTCCTCCTATAAATCATCATGCATCGCACAAGTGCCAGAATGACAGATATCGAACTCAGTGACCATAAGATTGAAAAACAATTGAAAATGTTTGACTGGGGAAAGGCCTGTGGACCTGAAGTAATACTAGTAACATTCTACATAGGGAATGTGATACAGCAGGCTTCTCATCTAGCAAAAGTGTACTTCCTTAGGTCACTGGAGAAGTTGTTGTTGTTGTTGTTGTTGTTGTTGTTGTTGTGGTCTTCAGTCCTGAGACTGGTTTGATGCAGCTCTCCATGCTACTCTATCCTGTGCAAGCTTCTTCATCTCCCAGTACCTACTGCAACCTACATCTTTCTGAATCTGCTTAGTGTATTGATCTCTTGGTCTCCCTCTACGATTTTTACCCTCCAATGCTAAATTTGTGATCCCTTGATGCCTCAGAACATGTCCTACCAACCGATCCCTTCTTCTAGTCAAGTTGTGCCACAAACTTCTCTTCTCCCCAATCCTATTCAATACCTCCTCATTAGTTACGTGATCTACCCACCTTATCTTCAGCATTCTTCTGTAGCACCACATTTCGAAGGCTTCTATTCTCTTCTTGTCCAAACTGTTTATCGTCCATGTTTCACTTCCATACATGGCTACACTCCATACAAATACTTTCAGAAACGACTTCCTGACACTTAAATCTATACTCGATGTTAACAAATTTCTCTTCTTCAGAAACGATTTCCTTGCCATTGCCAGTCTACATTTTATATCCTCTCTACTTCGACCATCATCAGTTATTTTACTCCCTAAATAGCAAAACTCCTTTACTACTTTAAGTGTCTCATTTCCTAATCTAATCCCCTCAGCATAACCCGATTTAATTTGACTACATTCCATTATCCTCGTTTTGCTTTTGTTGATGTTCATCTTATATCCTCCTTTCAAGACACTGTCCATTCCGTTCAACTGCTCTTGCAAGTCCTTTGCTGTCTCTGACAGAATTACAATGTCATCGGCGAACCTCAAAGTTTTTACTTCTTCTCCATGAACTTTAATACCTACTCCGAATTTTTCTTTTGTTTCCTTTACTGCTTGCTCAATATACAGATTGAATAACATCGGGGAGAGGCTACAACCCTGTCTCACTCCTTTCCCAGCCATTGCTTCTCATTCATGCCCCTCGACTCTTATAAGTGCCATCTGGTTTCTGTACAAATTGTAAATAGCCTTTCGCTCCATGTATTTTACCCCTGCCACCTTCAGAATTTGAAAAAGAGTATTCCAGTTAACGTTGTCAAAAGCTTTCTCTAAGTCTACAAATGCTAGAAACGTAGGTTTGCCTTTTCTTAATCTTTCTTCTAAGATAAGTCGTAAGGTTAGTATTGCCTCACGTGTTCCAACATTTCTACGGAATCCAAACTGATCTTCCTCGAGGTCCTCTTCTACCAGTTTTTCCATTCGTCTCTAAAGAATTCACATTAGTATTTTGCAGCTGTGACTTATTAAACTGATAGTTCAGTAATTTTCACATCTGTCAACACCTGCTTTCTTTGGGATTGGAATTATTATATTCTTCTTGAAGTCTGTGGGTATTTCGCCTGTCTCATGCATCTTGCTCACCAGATGGTACAGTTTTGTCATGACTGGCTCTCCCAAGGCCGTCAGTAGTTCTAATGGAATATTGTCTACTCCCGGGGCCTTGTTTCGACTCAGGTCTTTCAGTGCTCTGTCAAACTCTTCACACAGTATCTTATCTCCCATTTCATCTTCATCTACATCCTCTTCCATTTCCATAATATTGTCCTTAAGTACATCGCCCTTGTATAGACCTTCTATACACTCCTTCCACGTTTTTGCTTTCCCTTCTTTGCTTAGAACTGGGTTGCCATCTGAGCTCTTGATATTCATACAAGTGGTTCTCTTCTCTCCAAAGGTCTCTTTAATTTTCCTGTAGGCAGTATCTATCTTACCCCTAGTGAGACAAGCCTCTACATCCTTACATTTGTCCTCTAGCCATCCCTGCTTAGCCATTTTGCACTTCCTGTCGATCTCATTTTTGAGAAGTTTGTATTCCTTTTTGCCTGCTTCATTTACTGCATTTTTATATTTTCTCCTTTCGTCAATTAAATTCAATATTTCTTCTGTTACCCAAGGATTTCTATTAGCCCTCGTCTTTTTACCTACTTGATCCTCTGCTGCCTTCACTACTTCATCCCTCAGAGCTACCCATTCTTCTTCTACTGTATTTCTTTTCCCCATTCCTGTCAATTGTTTCCTTATGCTCTCCCTGAAACTCTCTACAACCTCTGGTTCTTTCAGTTTATCCAGGTCCCATCTCCTTAAATTCCCGCCTTTTTGCAGTTTCCTTAGTTTCAATCTGCAGTTCATAACCAATAGATTGTGGTCAGAATCCACATCTGCCCCTGGAAATGTCTTACAATTTATAACCTGGTTCCTAAATCTCTGTCTTACCATTATATAATCTATCTGATACCTTTTAGTATCTCCGGGATTCTTCCAGGTATACAACCTACAATGCCGGAAGACCTGAGGAGGATCAGTGCCTGTAGCAGGGATTGACAGGTGACCCTCAACATAAACAAATTAAACAAATGTAATGTAATAAAAGTGGAGATAACATGATCATCAGAGAATCACTGGAAGTAGTCACATCCATAAATTATCTCGGAGCATACATACCAAGCTATATAAAGTGGAACAACCACATAAAACAAATTGCAGATAAAGCAGATGCCAGATTTGTATTTATTTGAAAGGATTCTCAGGATGTATAGTTAATGTCCAGAGAAAGTAGCTTACAAGACCCTTGTTAGACCAATAGTTGAGTATTGCTAGTCTGTCTGGGATCCATACCAGACAGTGTTGATTGAGGAAATAGAAGAGACCCAGTGAAGAGCAGCATATTTCCTTACAGATTAATTTAATGCCTGTAAAAGCAACACGAAGGTGCACAGCCAATTCACACAGCAGACACTGCATGAGAGGTATTCTACATCACGATGTGATTTAAAGAGTCAACGAGTGTATTTGTTCGGTACACTAAATATCCCCTACCATACACCATAAGGTGGCTTATGGAGTATTAATGTAGCTGAAGTTCACAATCTTTTAGCCGTAATAAAAGACAATAAAACATCTTGTATTACTCATTCTGTGTGAGCAGGCAATGAAGGTAATGTGAGATGTAACAATTGTGATGAGTACAGGAATGCTCATTCTCCAGCTTGACAGCTGTCTTTTAATTGATTTGCTCGTCAGCATACTTTTGATCACAGCTATTGTAAAGGCAGTTTGCATTTCTAACTTTCCTCTTCTCCCTCCATTCATCAGCTGCTCTGTTTGCTATTTTATTGCTTTCAACGTTGTCTTGGAACTACTTTGTCCTTTGTAACGGTTGAAAACATCCACTTTTGTTGTTGGAAGCTTGAAGTCTGGTACTGCAGGTTTTTGTATGTGCTTGCCAGTCTGTGTTCCTCTGTGCTCTAGATAAATATAAAGGCTTTATGAAAATACTTTCCATGTATTTCACACCTGTTTTAAAATAAATTCTCTAATATGTTTTTCTCCTGTTAAGACATATAATACACTTATTTTTCAAATGTTTTACAGGCAGCGCCACGTAGCAGCTGCTCAGAAGAGGGAACTTGGAGACTTCAACAGTGCCCAGGAAATCATGTCTGAAGAGTTTGAGGACAACAACATTTCTGCAGTTCCTAGCTGACGAGAGGTTATTCCCTCCAGACAAAACGTATTTCTGCCTTAAACAGAACCTGCAGAACTGTTACAAAAAGCCACAGAGTGACTTGTTAGCTGTACAACATCAAAGTGTGGTACTGTAAATAGTGGCATTCTGAAAAGACAGACAAGTGAAATGTTGTCTTGCCAAGTACTGACACACAATATCATGACAAAATTCTCTTTTGCGATTCTCTTTTGTGAATAAAAGTATTTTGTCTAAAGGCTTGTGAATTATTTATTATTATTATTATTATTATTATTATTTTTATTTTTGAGCTTTTCCTCAGTACAGAGGCTTATCTCCAACATAATAATTTACTTGGAAATTACAATACAAACAATAAACGTTCTTAAACTATATTTTCAAAATATTCCTCCAGGTGAATTATATGACTTCAAATCAATACAGTATGTTTGTTAATTTGTAAAAAAAAGAACCCTCTAAAATACTAATGTCTAATCCAGTCATACTATTGGAGATTGATAATGACATCTGGTAGCAATGGTATTCTCCATGTTACTTTTACTTTGAAACCTAGTGGTTGCCTCACCTTCTTTACAGCTTGAATAAAATAACTGTGATTTACAGATTTCAGGGGCAGAGGGCAGTGTTGCTACTAGTGTGCCACCAGCCACACTTTACAAGTCTCTGCATATACTTAAAGAATGAGCAGCACAGTGAGCAAGTTGTGCTTGAGGAAAAAACAATAATTGGCTGGCATCTGGCTCCTATCATTTGACTCGCTGAAACATCACTCTCTGCATATACTTAAAGAACAAGCAGTGTAATGATACATCCCGTTCCTTGAATGAGAGCTATCACGTCCTTAAATACGTGTAAGAGAAAAGATGTTCATGACAGAGTAGTGGTTAGCACCCCACTGTGTGAGGGGTTTTAAAAACTGTAGGTGCTGATACCAGAGCTAATGAACCAGTGACTGTACAGAAGTGAGTGGCAGTCAGCGACCATAGCTGTTGAGTAGGTAGGTGCTGTGACTCGCCGATCTTTCAAAGTGCCGCCACGCAGTTACGCGCGTCCTCTACATGCGACGCTGTCTGCCGGCCATGCAGCAGCAGTGCCACCTAAGCGGCCAGCCAGCCAGCGGCCGCTGGACTCGGACTCAGTTCTGATTTGACTGTCAAAGTGTACACATGTCTTACTTTGTTCACTTGATCTGTGACTTCCTTGTATTGTGTCGTCCTTGAAATATATTTGTTAAACTTCGAAGTTATAACAATTGGCAACAAGGATGGGATTTTTCTTTTTCATCGTTGACCCACAGGTTTCCATGGCTACTTTAGAGCAACTATTGCAAGGTCTCATAGAACAGCAAACGCTTCTCACAAATGCGATTCGGGATTTCGTCGCGGCATACTATGCAGGGCGTCTCTCGTCGTCGTCTCTCCCTCCTTTTCCTCCTTACGACGAGATGGTGGAAGACTGGTCTGACTACGAAACACGTCTTCGACAGCACTTCTTGGCATTTCATGTTGCGGATGACCAAACATGTAAGTCTCTGTTCCTTTCATGGATTTCACCTCAGATGTATCGGTTGTTGTTGCAATTGGCTCCTTTGAAAGATCCTGTGTCTTTGTCGTTTGCTGAAATGTGCTTACTTCTGTTCGTATATTTTCAAAAGCATACACATGTGGTAGCCTCTCGTGTTGCCTTTTATCATTGTCAAAAACAACCGAATCAATCCTATCGCGCTTGGGCTGCTGAACTTCACGGCCTCAGTTGAAAGTGTCAATTTGTTACTGGCGTTCACAAAGAATCTTATGCCGATTCCATGGTACGGGGTGCTATTATCCGATCAGTGCCCAACAAAGAAGTTAGGCAACGTGCCCTTCAGTCGGCAAATCCGACTCTAGATGAAGTCCTGTCCATCGCTCAGTCCTTTAAAATTTCTCACGCTGCTGGAGCGCAAATAGAGGCATGGGGTGACGTCAGGGACGTACAACCTCTGTGTGCTGTTGACGAAGCGTGTGGTGTGTCCCCGCCGGCCGACGTGGCCGCAGTACAGTCCCAAGCGCAGCCTCAGCCTAACCGTAAACAAACCTCTAAGAAACTGCAGCAAACTCCACGGCAACTTCCTTCATGTCCGCGGTGTTTTACGAAACATTCACAAGAGGATTGTCCCCAACATTGGGCCGTGTGTCACAAATGCAAAAAGATGGGTCATGTGTCATCTGTTTGCAAATCCGACCGCATACCTGATGTTCATGAACGTGGCGCTGATTCTGCTTCTGTGTTGTCTGTCAATTGTACTTCTTCCCTTTCAGGGAAGTTATTCCTCACTGTCCAAATACTTGGTCGGGATGTTTGCATGCAGGTGGTTCCTGGTTCTGCTGCCACTATCATCAATTCTCAGACGTATCTTCAGTTGGGTTCTCCAATCCTGTCACCTGTCACTAGGCAATTACGGACTTACAATAAACAGAAGATTTCTCTCTTGGAACAATTTGATGCTGAGGTATCTTAGAAATCTGTTGTTCGCACTGTTCCCATATTTGTGGTCGGCCATAGTAACGTGGAGAATCTTTTTGGTTTCGATGCCTTTTGCGTTTTTGGGTTCTCCATAGATGACTCTGTCAATATCGTCTCTGATGCTATTCCTTAAGCTCAATTGGATTCCTTGTCGACAACATTATTGTCTCATTTTTCTCCTGGGTTAGGCCGTGCAAACGACTTTGAAGCTCATATCATGCTCAAACCCACTGCTCGGCCTAAGTTTTTTTTTTTTTTTTTTTTTTTTTTTTTTTTTTTTTTTTTTTTTTTTTTTTTTTTTTTGCTCGGCCCATTCCTGTGGCCCTTCATGATCGGGTCAAACGGGAGCTGGATCGTCTCACTGCTTCATCGGTCTTGCTTCCTGTCACTTCCAGTGAGTGGTCCTCTCCTGTTGTCATCGTTGCTAAGCCCAGTGGTGATATTCGTCTCTGTGGCGATTTCAAAGCCACTGTAAATGCTCAATGCCTCATTGACACTTACCCTATGCCTCGAGCTGAAGAATTGTTCACTAAACTTGCTGGAAGCCAGTATTTTTCTAAACTTGACCTGTCAGAAGCTTATCATCAACTTCCTCTCGACGCTGCTTCCCGGCAGTTTCTGGTCCTTAACACGCCTTATGGCCTCTATCAATACCAACGATTGCCATTCGGGGTTGCCAGCGCCCCTGCTCTCTTTCAGCGATTCTTGGAACAATTATTGCTCACTGTCCCGGGGTGTATAAATTACATGGACGACATTGTTGTCACTGGCTCCACCACTGAAGAACATCTTCAGAATCTCCGCACACTTTTTCATGTCTTACAGACTGCCGGTCTTAAGTGTAATCTTCAGAAATAAAAATTTTTTCAGGCATCTATCACGTACTTCGGGTTTCAACTCTCTCGGGATGGTATTCGTCCACTTCAGCAAACTGTCACTGCGATTGATGCCCTTCCTCGCCCTACATCTGTTAAGGAACTGCAGGCCTTCTTGGGGAAAATAGCATACTATCATAGGTTTTTACCGTCTGCTGCTTCGGTGGTTCAGCCGTTGCATCGCCTGTTGCATAAAAATGTGCCTTTTCACTGGTCCGCGTCATGCGATGCGGCTTTCCCGAAATTGAAGACTATGCTGAAACAGGCCCCGTGCCTGGCTACTTATTGACCTGGCCAACATCTTGTTCTTGCCACAGACGCCTCTCAATACGGCGTTGGTGCAGTCCTTACGCACCGGTTTTCTGGCGGTTCTGAACAACCCGTTGCTTATGCCTCCAAAATGCTCACGGATGCCCAACAAAAGTATTCTCAAATTGAAAATGCTCTTCATAAGTTTGGTGTTTTTCTCTAGGGATCCAAATTTCATCTTGTTATGGATCACAAACACTTGTTTCCTTTTTTCATCCATCAATGTCACTTCCCGACAAGGCTGCACACCGCCTCCAGTGTTGAGCTCTTTACTTGTCTCGTTTCAATTATGAGATTCATTTCCAGCCGACGGCTCAACATGCAAATGCTGATGCACTGTCTCGCCTTCCCATGGTTCCTGATCTGGCATTCGATAGGGACGAACTTTTGTGTTTCCATCTGGATGTTGCCGAGCAGCGGGTTGTGGACGGGTTCTCCAACACCGGGGACCGGCTGGCGGCTGCTACGGGTTCTGACTATACCATCTCCTGGATTTTACACTGTATTCAGATGGGTTGGCCAGATCGTCCATCCACTATGACTTCTGATCCGTTGCAGAACTACTAAGCTTTGCGTTACCGCCTCACGGCTAGGGATGGTGTTATCCTCCTTTCCACCGAAAATGCTTCGCCGCGTGTTGTGGTACCTGCGTCTTTGCATGCTTCGGTCTTGCGCCTCCATCACCAAGGGCACTGGGGTATCTCTCGCACAAAATCTCTGGCGCGCTGTCATGTGTACTGGCCCGGCATCGACTCTGAAATTACACACATGGTCGCTGCCTGCGGCCCTTGTGCTTTACAGGCCGCCGCCCCGCAGTCATCTTTGTCACCGTGGCCTTCGCCTGAGAAGCCCTGGGAGCATATTCATGCTGACTTCGCGGGACCTTTTTTAGGTACTTATTGGCTTCTTGTTATTGACGCCTACTCTAACTTTCCTTTCATTGTCTGTTGCACATTGCCTACCACCACAGCAACCACCAATGCTCTAGCTCGCATTTTCTCTTTGGAAGGCCTTTCCTCTACTCTTGTTACTGATAATAGTCCGCAATTTGCCTCTTCCGATTTTGTGGATTTTTGTGCCCGTCACGGCTGCACGTCACGTTCCCTCCGTTCCATCCACAGTCAAACGGTGAGGCTGAACGTCTGGTCTGCAAATTTAAGGCTCAGATGAGGAAACTCCTGACTTCTTCTGCTGCTGATGATGCGCTTCTCCAATTTCTGGCTTCTTACCGTTTCAGCCCCATGGGCAACCACAGCTCGGCTGAGCTCTTACATGCCTGACAGCCCCGCACGCTACTTCATCTTCTGCAGCCTTCCACCTCACGGCCGCGGGTGCCTTCGCTTGGTCGGTTCACCGCCAGCGACCTTGTATGGGTACTCGGATATGGCAGGCGCCCAAAATGGAGTCCTGGCCGATGCCTGTACAAAATCCAGATGGACACGGGTGTTGCAGTGCGTCATTCGGACCAGCTTCGGCCTCATGTGCCGGCAATGCCTGTTCCGGATGCCACTACACCACCTTCGGCTCTACCTGACGCTCGGGATCCTGGAACCTCTCATTACTCACAACGCAGTCCTCTCACCATCATCTTGGTGCCAGCACAAGAACTGTCACCAACAGGAGACGTGCCCATGCAGGAACCAGATGACCACCATCTGTCGGAACAACTCCACTCACCACCTTCTACAGACGCGGACACATCGTCCATGTCTCCTGTTATAACGACCAGACTTGCTGCAACGGGCAGATTGGTGCACAGGGCCCCAGCAGATGCCACCCCCACGTCTCCTGCATTTCTGCCTGTTTTCATAGGGGACACTTCCATCAATACGGGAAGCCTCCTCCTTGAGACTTTACGGCCAGTCAAACAACACCTATGGATGTTAGCAATCTACAGACCACCTCGATCAAGACATGTGCAAAAACTTCAAAGGGGGGAAAAGTGTTGTGACTCCCCGATCTTTCAAAGTGCCGCTGTGCAGTTACGAGCGTCCTCTACATGCGGCGCTGTCTGCCAGCCATGCAGCAGCAGCGCCACCTAAGCGGCCAGCCAACCAGCGGCCACTAGACTCGGACTCAGTTCTGATTTGATTGTTAAAGTGCACACACGTCTTTGTTTACTTGATCTGTGACTTACATGTATTGTGTCGTCCTTGAAATATATTTGTTAAACTTGAAGTTATAACAGTAGGAGTTCCACAGAGTGAGCTGTCTGGAGGAAAGAGCTCCATGAAATCTAAGAAAGCAAAATGTCAAAAATAATAAATGTATCATAATTATTAATTATGAAGTTACATATCAGCTCTGTTAGGGTAGGTAGCACAGAGAGGCAGTATATGAATAGACAGCTGTCCTCATTTTTCATGTCTTGAGTTGTACTTTTGAAGATAAAATGAGAAGGTAAACTGCATCTCACTTCTTATTTATATGGTGGAGTGAACGAGAACAAGAAGTTAATTTTCAAGAGCTTTATCTGCAGCCTGTAAGGAGGTGAAGTCTGAGCCGAGTTGGAAGAAAAAGGCACATGGATTCAGGGCACAGACTAACTGGACCCAGATGAATAATACTTGATGGTGACCGAATATTCAGTAAGCAACATTCACTGTATATAAAATTAATGTTTAGGTGGCAACATATTTAAATGTTTGGTGCATGAGATGAAGTATAACAAACCACCAAGAATCTGAAGAGCCAACCTGAAACACCTCGGCAGCACAGTGAGCAATTGGTGCTTGAGAAACAAACTATGATTGGCTGGCATCTGGCCCTAACCATTTGACTCACTGAAATATCTCTCATGGAATTATTCTAATTGAAGTATATAGAACTTTCTATGAGTATAACGCATGTAATTCACCTTGACTGTAGCCACTTTCTAATTAGTTGCACTTTGAGGGCAAATTATGGCTTGATCTACATCTACATCTACATCTACATTGATACTCCGCAAGCCACCCAACGGTGTGTGGCGGAGGGCACTTTACGTGCCACTGTCATTACCTCCCTTTCCTGTTCCAGTCGCGTATGGTTCGCGGGAAGAACGACTGTCTGAAAGCCTCCGTGCGCGCTCTAATCTCTCTAATTTTACATTCGTGATCTCCTCGGGAAGTATAAGTAGGGGGAAGCAATATATTCGATACCTCATCCAGAAACGCACCCTCTCGAAACCTGGCGAGCAAGCTACACCGCGATGCAGAGCGCCTCTCTTGCAGAGTCTGCCACTTGAGTTTATTAAACATCTCCGTAACGCTATCACGGTTACCAAATAACCCAGTGACGAAACGCGCCGCTCTTCTTTGGATCTTCTCTATCTCCTCCGTCAACCCGACCTGGTACGGATCCCACACTGATGAGCAATACTCAAGTATAGGTCGAACGAGTGTTTTGTAAGCCACCTCCTTTGTTGATGGACTACATTTTCTAAGCACTCTCCCAATGAATCTCAACCTGGTACCCGCCTTACCAACAATTAGTTTTATATGATCATTCCACTTCAAATCGTTCCGTACGCATACTCCCAGATATTTTACAGAAGTAACTGCTACCAGTGTTTGTTCCGCTATCATATAATCATACAATAAAGGATCCTTCTTTCTATGTATTCGCAATACATTACATTTGTCTATGTTAAGGGTCAGTTGCCACTCCCTGCACCAAGTGCCTATCCGCTGCAGATCTTCCTGTATTTCGCTACAATTTTCTAATGCAGCAACTTCTCTGTATACTACAGCATCATCCGCGAAAAGCCGCATGGAACTTCCGACACTATCTACTAAGTCATTTATATATATTGTGAAAAGCAATGGTCCCATAACACTCCCCTGTGGCACGCCAGAGGTTACTTTAACGTCTGTAGACGTCTCTCCATTGATAACAACATGCTGTGTTCTGTTTGCTAAAAACTCTTCAATCCAGCCACACAGCTGGTCTGATATTCCGTAGGCTCTTACTTTGTTTATCAGGCGACAGTGCGGAACTGTATCGAACGCCTTCCGGAAGTCAAGAAAAATAGCATCTACCTGGGAGCCTGTATCTAATATTTTCTGGGTCTCATGAACAAGTAAGGCGAGTTGGGTCTCACACGATCGCTGTTTCCGGAATCCATGTTGATTCCTACATAGTAGATTCTGGGTTTCCAGAAATGACATGATACGCGAGCAAAAAACATGTTCTAAAATTCTACAAGAGATCGACGTAAGAGATATAGGTCTATAGTTTTGCGCATCTGCTCGACGACCCTTCTTGAAGACTGGGACTATCTGTGCTCTTTTCCAATCATTTGGAACCCTCCGTTCCTCTAGAGACTTGCGGTACACGGCTGTTAGAAGGGGGGCTAGTTCTTTCGCGTACTCTGTGTAAAATCGAATTGGTATCCCGTCAGGTCCAGTGGACTTTCCTCTATTGAGTGATTCCAGTTGCTTTTCTATTCCTTGGACACTTATTTCGATGTCAGCCATTTTTTCGTTTGTGCGAGGATTTAGAGAAGGAACTGCAGTGCGGTCTTCCTCTGTGAAACAGCTTTGGAAAAAGGTGTTTAGTATTTCAGCTTTACGCGAGTCATCCTCTGTTTCAATGCCATCATCATCCCGTAGTGTCTGGATATGCTGTTTCGAGCCACTTACTGATTTAACGTAAGACCAGAACTTCCTAGGATTTTCTGTCAAGTCGGTACATAGAATTTTACTTTCGAATTCAATGAACGCTTCACGCATAGCCCTCCTTACGCTAACTTTGACATCGTTTAGCTTCTGTTTGTCTGAGAGGTTTTGGCTGCGTTTAAACTTGGAGTGGAGCTCTCTTTGCTTTCGCAGTAGTTTCCTAACTTTGTTGTTGTACCACAGTGGGTTTTTCCCGTCCCTCACAGTTTTACTCGGCACGTACCTGTCTAAAACGCATTTTACGATTGATCACTGACCTAGCATGTATTTATTTTAGCACGTGTTCCTGCTTTATATGCCTCCTGTCCATTTACTGGAAGGATGGAAATGGCAGTTTTTTAACAGAACTAAAATACGTTAAAGATAGATGGAAATGCTGTGCGGGTCTGAAGAACTGTTAAATGGTATTAGTGACATCAACACAAAACAGTAATGTAGAGCACCAGACTACTGAGTGGCTAATTGAGAAAGCCTTTCTGTAAGAAATGAAACCACGTGTATGGAACCAAAGAGCTGTACCATCTGATACTTGTAAAGAATTTACCTATTCTTGATAAACTTCAAAATTTGGAAAGAACCACAACTACCAGAAGATTGGAAACATTTTAATTTGTCCATTACATAGAAAAGGAGACCCAGTTGTTTGTACTAATTATAAGGGAATGTTTTTTTTTCCATATGCAAAATACTTTAATCCTAGTTTTATCAACTCTACAGTCACATCTGGAAGGAATTGTTGTGGTTTTCGAAGGAAATGGCCCAGCAGTGGATAATATTTTCATCTTATCAATCCTACTTGAAAAGAAATTTGAATTGATGTTAATATGCTTTTAACAGGTTCCTAGAAAGAATTCGATACTACAAGAGAAACTATCTCATGGGGTACCCATATGAATTAATTTAGCTTGTAAAAATATCACCTCAAAAATCTAATTTTAAAGAATGAAACACTCTCTCAGAATTCACTTTCTGTTACTTGTGGATTCAAAGAAGGAGATGCTATATCAGCTGTGCTTTTCCATGATGTAGGTTTGGGAGAAAATGGGCAATATATCTATTCATTTGCCACAACATTGTGGAATAATTTACATGGAATCATGTTACCTATGAATAACAATGTCTAAAAAAACTAGTAGAATATAAATAGCAAATAGGTTTTATTTCCTTTGCTGGACATAAGAAGTAAACTTTTTCTAGTAAAATTACGTGGGGACAGAATGACTGGGCAGTACATACCCTGATGAAGTAAAATTACTAGTACTGCAGATATAAACACCTAAAACTAGATAAATATTACACACAGGTTTCAAAACTTGAATGTTCCTTCCTCAGGAAAGAAGAGGAATAGGTGGGATAAGTCGGAAAGGGTGGGGATGGGGAGTCTCAGAATTAACCATTGTGAGGCTGAGGGGATACAGAGATGAAGGGGAAGCTGTCTGAGTAGGCAGTCAAAGATAGTGCACTGGTAAACGCTATCCCAGTTTCAGTCAGAGATGATAGGAGGACAGACTGAAAAGTAAAGTTGGATTGAAAGGAAGAGAGATGAGAAGTGTAATAAGTAGTGTAATGAAGAACAAGAGGAAATAAGAAAAGGAATTTTTTGGTTGGACAGGGTGGGGGTAAAAGAGAGCGCACACAGGCATTACTGTTCTGTTGAGTCAGGCTGTAGAGCAAGCTCAGCAACTGTGCGCTGGGTGTCCCCAAGGTGAACAGTACTGTTTTTATTTGTTAACTGACCACCACTAAAATGGGTGATCATTTAAATGGACCCACAACAATGTGCCAATAATGCTAACATCTGTCTACTGCAGTATGATGGAATACGCATGTATCATTTTGAAGACTACAGACTTGAAGACTAAAATTCTTCTCTCTTGGAATCAACACAGATCCCACCAACAACATTCCTGTGGAACTCTTATGTGCTGCATTCACTCAAAAGATCGATAAGGTAGTAGGTAGTGGCATCTGACTTAATGCTGTGTTCCTTGAGTGTAAAACACTGGAGCTTATGGAATATTGGTCTATATTTGTGACGGGATCATAAGATTTATTAGCAGGTAGAATGTAGCCTGTCGTTCTAAATTGGGAGTTGTCATGAGATGTGAAAGTAGCATGGGGCATATGCCGAGTGAGTATTATATGGATGTTACTATTTGTGATCTATGCAGATGATGTGGTGGGTACTATTGGGAGTCCTGCAAGACTGCGGATTATATGGCTGTTACTATTCACGATCTATGCAGATAATGTGGTGGGTAATGTTGGAAACTCTGCAAGACTGCAGGAGATGTTGCTAAGCTAATGTGGTATCATAGTTTTAAAATAGATGATTGAAGGATGTTTCTCTCTTCAAAATTCAATCACTAGTTTTGGGGTAGATACAGTAGTTAGAACTTAGGATTTATCTGTTGTGAACGTGAAACTGATCGCTGTCGTATGTGGAATTTCATGGCTTCCTATCTAAATAAGAAAATACATCATGTTGGGTAAGGAAGAAACTAGATATGCTATTTCTTTATGGAGAATGCAGAAGGAACGGAAGAGAACAATTGAGTTGTATGCATATAGGTATCCTGACAGGCAGTGTCCAACAAGAATGACAGTTCAGCAAATATTTAAAAAATTGTTATTAGAAAAGCACTGGAGTACTACACAGATGGTGAGGAACAAACCTGCGATGCCTGGAATAACAAAATTGATGATCTGGCTGCTATTGCTCGTAATCAACATGTTAGCTCCAGAGAAACTCTGATTTCCTTTAGAACAAGTCAGCCTACTGTTCTCTGCTTTTTGTATGCACATGTCCATCTCTGTCATGCCAGTTCACCAGCAGATTAACCAACAGGATTTCAGATGATGCACGGAATTGTGTCACTTGTTTGGTATGTGGTTTATGGAGACTACAATTAGTCCTTATGTCATAAAAGAAATGTTAATATGTAAAAGATACACACAATCTCTTACAAAAGTTCTTCCATTTCTTCAGAGGAAGCACTACTTGAAAGAAATGTGTAGTACGAGCTTGGTGGGTGCCCAGCTCACTACTTGGTTGTGGCTTTAAAGTGCTCAACCATCTCTTTCCAAGCCACCTGATAGAACAAGAAGATGTTATTAGTTGGCCTGTATGTCAGCTTAATTGAAGCTGGGACAGAATGTGTGTATCCCATTTGCCTGCCTCTAGTGATATCCTGTGAAAGTGTGAGAACATTTTTCAAAATGTTGGCAAATAGTGTAACAGGCAGGCATGGGCACCATCCTGGCATACATACAGTCAGACATGTGGAAACTGCTTCAGTACTACATCCATGCCAGCTAGCTTACTGGCCCTCATTGTTAATCCGCCAGACGCCAATCAATCGGTAACCAGCACTTCTCCATGAATCCTGGAAGTGATGAAGTGATGTGCTAATGCCCATGGCTAACCACGTGCGTGTAGATTAACTAAACTGATAGCTAAAAATTTGGGGTGAGGAAGGGGGGGGGGAGGAGGAGGAGGAGGAGGAGGAGGAGGAGGAAAGCAGGGCTGGCACCATCATGGGAAGGTTAAGAGGCCAAAGGAGTTTAAATACCTGGGGTACTGGATCCAACCAGATAAGGAGGCCAACAAAGGAACAGCCAGAAAACTAGACTTGACCTACAAGCCTAACAGAAAAAGTACAATAAATGGGTGTTTGCCTATGAGGCCAAAATCAGACACTAATAACTTGATAGTAAACCGGAAGCATTGTATGCTTTGGAGTGCCTCATTTTAAATAAGAAGGAAAGGAAGATTGTGAGGAAAATACTGAGATCACAGAATACTACTGATGGGACTTAGAAGAAGAGGAAAAAGGAAGAACTCTACACATACACTGAAAAGCTAACAAACACAATGACGGAGTGGAGGTTTAAGTTCTACTGGACGAATGCAGACTGACCAAAAGGATCTTTGACTGCATTGTGGGGTTGAAGGTCACTTCTGAATGGCTAGATGAGGTGAAGAGTTTTACAGTGGAAGTTGGAATTATGCCAGACAAAAGAAAGCAGATGGTATACTCTGTGGAGGTATTGATATTTATTTTTTCTGAAAGAGTCGGGTAAAAGAACCGATTTGGAAATGTTACTTAACATTTATAACATGAGTTCTGTTGTTAATTTTCCCACCAAACCTACACAAGAAAGCATTACACTAATTGGCAGCAGTTTGAATGCGAGCATTTAATCAGTGATATAAATATTTATTCAATAGTTAATGATATTTCTGACAATACACAGCTAACCATACTAAATAACTTACCAGATTGCAATGGAGCAGTATTATAAAAAGCATAGTCAGTAACACAGACAACAAAGTTTCATAGCAGCTTTGTAAGAAACTCATTGGAGGGGTGTGTAAAATGTGGCACATGTCAAATACAAATTTGATGTTTTTATAGTTGGGGTTTCTATCAATGTTTAACTACTGCTTTCGCAAGGAAATGATGAAGTATGTCATTAATGAGACATCAAAGAAGCCCTGAATTACAAAAGGAGTCAAAATATCATATGCAAGGAAAGCAAATTGTTTGAAATAGGTCAGACACAGAAGTAGGTTTGATTAAGTATTACGAGAATTGCTGGACTGTCTTAATAAAAGTGATTAAAAATCTAAAAGCCTCTGTATATTGTCTGCAATTAATAATTCAGATAGTAAAATTAAATATGTGTGGACAGTAGTTAAATGAGAAATGGGGAAATCAGTGAGAAAATGTGAGTGCTCTGTTACTAAATAAAACAGCTACATAATAAATAACAGCAGTCAGATAGCCAACAGATTTCATAAATACTTCCTTGAAGTAGCTCAGAAGATTGTCATGGAAAATCCAAATAAAAAGGGCAATAGAAATATTATTCCATGTTATGCCAAAGATATTAAGAATATAATTAAATCTTTCAGAACCAAAAATTCTCATGGAGTTGATATTATTTCAGGTCAAGAACTAGAATTATGTTCTTTATAAACACGCAGTTTATATAGTCACGTATTTAATGTATCATCATATGAGGGACATTTCCAGATAGATTAAAATATGCTAATGTGAGGTGCTTTTACAAGAAAGGTACTAAGACATATTAATATTCATTGGCCACTTCCAATACTTACGTACCTCAGAAGGCATCAGAAAAGATTGTGTGTGCCAGAACCACAACACATCTCCCTCAAAATGAAATACTGAGTCAATCTCAGTTTGGATTTTGGAATGATCTCTTATCAGAACATGCTATTTTTCAATTGACATACTAGATCATACAAAAGTTAAATGACAGAATATTACTAAGTGGTGTTTTCTGTGACTAGTCAAAAGCATTTGATTGTGTAGTTCACGGTATTTTTCTAGAGAAGCTCAGTGTGATGCGCCTTTTGCATTTTTTGCTTTTATGTTTTCATTTTCTTCTGAGGCAAGGAGAACAGGTGAAGTGAAGTGGTAGCCCAGCATAGAGCCTGTGCCTACCATCATGTATTTTTGATTTTCAAGTGTCAAAAAACATAAGATGTTTTGCCTTTTCCTTGATAAGAGGAAGGACTTGCTATCTGCTAATGAACGAAGGTTGACTCTCATTATTTTAGAGCATCATCTGTGGTAGGAATTTTGGGTTGAGAGAATAAGTAAAAAAGTCTGTATTTTCTGTGTGTAGAAGAAATAATACATTCGTATTCTGTTAGTAAAAATTGAGTTATTTTTCCAAGTGGTACTGTAATATAGAAGAATTCAAGAAACCCACCTGTGTACTTTGGGGCTAATATGAAGATCCAGTTACAAAAGGAATGATGGACACGGTCAAGATTTTGTAAGTGGGATCGACGATCAGACGTAGTATTATTAATTGGTAAGCATAAGTCTACAGCAAGAGAGAGACTATTTCATCCATGCAGAACTAACATAAACTGATATGAACCCATTTACAGGCATAGCCCAGCTTATTGTGCTTGTACGAGTGCCAAAAAATTGATCTCATTATTTCCATATATCTAAACATTTATTATATATTTTTTGCTATATTATATCAGATATTATGTTATTACAAATATTGCTGGTAACTGATTTTCATTCTACATAACTAAAACAGTGCAGAGAGCTATATTAAGAATGTCAAGGAGAATACACAACATAACAACATCTTCAGAATGGGGAATAACAACCAAACTTGCACTACATAGATAGATACTTGTTTTGCTTTTATGCTTGTTACCCATAAACAATCTTCCATCATATAGCCAACAAGAAAAAAATAATTCTCTTTGCTGGTAATGCAAATATTGTAATCAAACCTAGTTGATTAACTTCAGGTACGTGCAAATATAAATAACATTTTCTTGAAAATTAATAACTGCTTATCTGCTAATGGACTGTGACTGAATTTAGATAAAACACAACAGATGCAGCTGAGTACGGCACGAGGCCTGACCACACCATCAGAGCTGCGTGGAGTGGCCGCGCGGTTTGAGGCGTCATGTCACGAACTGCGCGGCCTCTCCCGCTGGAGGTTCGAGTCCTCCCTCAGGCATGGGTGTGTGTGTTGTTCTTAGCATAAGTTTAGTTTAGGGACCGATGACCTAAGCAATTTGGTCCCTTTAGAATTCACACACACACACACACACACACACACACACACACACACACACACACACACCAGAAGGAATGCATGGGAGTAAATCAGTAAATGAATAAAATATTCTAAATTCTTAGGTGTTTATATTAATAAGAACTGGAAGCGGAAGTAACACATAATAGATTATTTTAAATGTTGAAACTCTATGACTTTTGCATTATGAATAATATCAGATTCTGGAGATGAATACGTCAAAAAATTGACACAGTTTTTCCATTTTCATTCATTAGTATCTTATGGCATCATTTCCTGAGATAACACATAATTGGGGGAAAAGTATTTGTTGTAAATAAGGGTGTAATGAGAATAAGAGATATATCTTTAATTAGCCAGACATACTGATAACCCTCTCTGTGCATTCAAATGAAACTATCGATCCAAAGACCTTTTCAGGTCTCAGACATCTATTATGTAAATATACAGACTGAAGCAACAGATGAAAATTTGTACCAAGCCCGGCATTCAAACACTGATCTCCCTCTTACAAGGTCGATGCGCTAACAACTATGCCAGCCTGACACAGTGGCTTTGCACAGCTGTATGGTCTATCCTAGCATGCCTCCCTCGTCAATCTAAATTCCTATTCGTGCCTCAGCTCACTTGGTATTCTCCGTAAACTCGAACAGTGCAGGAACCCAAGTTTGAATCCTGGCCTTGGTACAAATTTTCGGTCATCACTGAAGTGTGCATATATACACCTATGTACATTTACTCCCTTATGAAGTTTGCTGATAACAATCATCAGAATGATGTTAGCTTTACAAATATAATATTCGATGGAGAAGTGATTTACCCTATCATTCAGCCTTAGTGGGGCATTGAAAGGAGTGAGGTGGTTGTTGTTGTTGTTGTGGTCTTCAGTCTTGAGACTGGTTTGATACAGCTCTCCATGCTACTCTATCCTGTGCTAGCTTCTTCATCTCCCAGTACCTACTACAACCTACGTCCTTCTGAATCTGCTTAGGGTATTCATCTCTTGGTCTCCCTCTACGATTTTTTCCCTCCATGCTGCCCTCCAATACTACATTGGTGATCCCTTGATGCCTCAGAACTTGTCCTACCAACCGATCCCTTCTTCTATTCGAGTTGTGCCACAAACTCCTCTTCTCCCCAATTCTATTCAGTACCTCCTCATTAGTTATGTGACCTACCCATATAATCTTCAGCATTCTTCTGTAGCACCACATTTCGAAAGCTTCTATTCTCTTCTTGCCCAAACTATTTATCGTCCATGTTTTGCTTCCATACATTGCTACACTCCATACAAATACTTTCAGAAAAGACTTCCTGACACTTAAATCTATACTCGATGTTAACAAATTTCTCTTCTTCAGAAACGCTTTCCGTGCCATTGCCAGTCTACATTTTATATCCTCTCTACTTCGACCATCATCAGTTACTTTGCTCCCCAAATAGCTAAACTCCTTTACTACTTTCAGTGTCTCATTTCCTAATCTAATTACTTCAGCATCATCCGACTTAATTCGACTACATTCCAATATCCTCGTTTTGCTTTTGTTGATTTTCATCTTATATCCTCCTTTCAAGACACTGTCCATTCCGTTCAACTGCTCTTCCAAATCCTTTGCTGTCTCTGACAGAATTACAATGTCATCGGCAAACCTTAAAGTTTTTATTTCTTCTCCATGGATTTTAATACCTACTCCGAATTTTTATTTTGTTTCCTTTACTGCTTGCTCAATATACAGATTATATAACATCAGGGAGAAGCTACTACCCTGTCTCACTCCCTTAGCAACCACTGCTTCCCTTTCATGCCCCCTCGACTCTTGTAACTACCACCTGGTTTCTGTACAAATTGTAAATAGCCTTTCACTCCCTGTATTTTACCCCTGCCACCTTGAGAGAAAGTATTCCAGTCAACATTGTCAAAAGCTTTCTCTAAGTCTACAAATACTAGAAATGTAGGTTTGCCTTTCCTTAATCTAGCTTCTAAGATAGGTCGTAGGGTCAAAAATGGTTCAAATGGCTCTGAGCATTATGGGACTTAACTATTGAGGTCATCAGTCCCCTAGAACTTAGAACTACTTAAACCTAACCAACCTAAGGACATCACACACATCCATGCCCGAGGCAGGATTCGAACCTGCGACCGTAGCGGTCACGCGGTTCCAAACTGACGCGCTTAGAACCGCACGGCCACACCGGCCGGCCGTAGGGTCAGTATTGCCTCATGTGTTCCAATATTTTTTACGGAATCCAAACTGATCTTACTCAAAGTTGGCTTCTACCAGTTTTTCCATTCGTCTGTAAAGAATTTGCATTAGTATTTTGCAGCCGTGACGTATTAAACTGATAGTTCAGTAATTTTCACATCTGTCAACACCTGCTTTCTTTGGGATTGGAATTATTATATTCTTCTTGAAGTCTAAGGGTATTTCGCCTGTCTCATACATTTTGCTCACCAGATGGTAGAATTTTGTCAGGACTGGCTCTCCCAATGCTGTCAGTAGTTCAAATGGAATGTTGTCTACTCAGCCCTTTCTAATTATATAAAAATTGCAAAGATTTATCTACCTTTGTCCATATATCTTTCCCCTGTAGTTCTTAACAGGCCCATAGCATCTCTGGTTCCTTTTCCACTTCTAAATCCAAAGTGCTCCTCTGCAATCCCTCTATCCATCTTGCCATGTAGCCTTGTATTCAACACTCTCAGCAGCACTTTAGCTGCATGAGACATTAGACTGATGGTGCTATCTTCTTCACATTTTTTAGTATTTATCTTTTTCTCAAATGGTATCATAACTGTTGCAAGGAATTCCTCAGACTATTCCCCTTTGTCATATATCTCATTACAGAGGCAAACTATTTCTTTTCTTGCCTTGTTATGTATGTACTTATGTTTGAGACTAACAAACCACATTTCACAATTTTGGTAATGTCATGAATTGAATGATCATTTTTGAGTTACTGCTAATGAAACCTTTTGTATTTATGTAAATACTGTATGCATGTTACTGTTACCAGAAACTAAATCAAATTTGATGAATATATTATTGTAAATAGCTGTCCACAAGCCAGTGCTTTTAGAACATCTAAAAAAAACTATTTTTGTAACATAATTTACCTTGTGCACACATGAGCTCATACTGATTAGCATTTAAATAAATAATTGCAATACCACATATAGGTTACTTTTTTATAAGGCGAGGGAGATTAATACTTTCATAAAGGGTTTTAGCACATGAGTGAGAACCATGCAGACCTAACTGGCAATCAATGATATCTTCGGCTTGGATGTTTAGAATAGATACATCAGCTCAGAGAGAAATCATTTTCCAAGGAGCTCACAGTGATTGTGAATATTCACATGAAGGGTACAGAATTCCTATAGTTTGTGGCTTCCAATACTGCAGATACAATCAGAGTGAACAGATATTAAAAGTGCTTGGATGAGAATTGATAAAATTTGGATTGTCTGTTACTGTTTGCAAGCAATCCACTTGAAAGTTTAACTCCATTAAACATTTCCCTGCTTTTTAATACTGGGGTTGCCTATCACTCAACTTTCTCCTTTTATTTTTTAAATGATGGTGGTTGTAATTCTTATGATCTTCAGGGCGAATGCTGGTTCAATGCCTCTCTCCATCCTAGTTTGTCCTGTGCAAGCCTCTTTATCTCTGCACAAGTACTGCAACCTAAATCTATTTCAACATACTTACTTTAGTCAAGCCTTGCTTCTTTTACAGTTGTTCTTTTCCACACTCACCTCCATGATCAAACTGCCAGTTCCCTGAAGCCTCAGGATGTGTCCTATCAATCTCCTTTAGACAAGTTTTTTTCTTTTCTTTTAGACAAGTTGTGCCACTAATTTCTATTTTCCTCAGTTCTGTTCATACTTCCTCCTTCTGATCAAATAACCTACTCTTCAAAGTTCTTCTGTAATACCAGCACTACATTTCAAAAGTTTCTACTCTCTTCTCATCTGTGCTGTTTATTGCCCATGTTTCACTTCTGTATAAGGCTACACTCCAGACAAATACTTTCAGAAAAGAGTTTCTAACACTAGAATGCTAACATACACTGGTGTCAAAAAGTATAGCAACAAATTGAAAATTTGTGAGGTTGCATTTATTTTGCCACAAAACAATACAAACAGGTGATAGTAAAGCAGAAATAAAGTAAAGAATACAGAATGTAAACAACTGCAACATGTGTAATCATAGACAAAAATGTTCTTCATATTTTCCGACTTAACAGATTTGCACCCACATTCTGACAACTGATTAATGTGCTCAGTATGGGGTGTGACCATGTCTGGCTACATAATAGGCCTGACAATGACAGGACATGCAATGCATCAATTTCATGTTGACACAATGATGCCCATTCTTCCTGCAGAGCTGTTCACAAGTCTTGCGAATTGGATGGTGGATGCTGAAGTGAAGCAACCCATCTCCACAGTGCATCACAGACATGCTCTACAGGATTCAAATTGGAAGAGTGAGCAGGCCACACCATGCACGCAATATCTTCTGTATCTAAGAAAACATCAACCACCCTTGCTCTATGAGACTGAGCATTATTGCCCATCAGTACATAGCCTGGTCCCACAGCACAACAATTGCACATGAGCTCCCAAGATCTTGTCATGATACCTGAAAGCAGTTAAACTTTTCTGATTCACCCATACAATTTCATGAAGAGCTGTCTGACTGGTCAACGTAATCCCTTCCCACACCATTAGGGACCCTGCTCAAAATCATTCTCTTTCCTCAAAGTCTGGGTCCTGAAATCATGTTTCACATTCTCTCCAGATGCAAATCCATTTAGAATCACTCTCCAGGCAAAATCAGGGCTCATCTGCGAACATTGGTCCACTGTTCAACCGTCCAGGTGACATGGCGACAACTCTACTCTAGACGTTCTCTTCTGAGAAGATGCATCGGAGATATATGTACATCAAGTCTCCAACAATAATGGCCACTCTGCTGATGCCTTTTCTACACCATTTGCCTCAATACAAGATGTCCAGTGGATGCTGCAATGTTAGGTGCCAGTTGCTATACAGTACTAAGGTGGCACTGTCATGCCCTTACAGCAAATAATGGTCCTCTCTTTCTGATGTCACATGTGGTCAGTCCTGCCCTGGTCTTTGGAGTACAGTTTTGGTCTCTACAAACTGTCACCACATCTGAGTAACAACAGAATGATTAACATTAAGCCATCAGGCCACATCAGTATGCGACTGTCCTGCTTCCATTCTTCCTGTGGCTCTCCATTGCAGAGAGTCTGGTAGGCATCATCTCTGTGTCGTACTGCTGCCTGTGACTGTGTACAAAGTGATTGTGGATGTGGGACTACCCGACAAATACTAGCCCATTTGATGGGTGCCCTGATGTCATCACGGGCATGGTTGTCCCTTGACCACCGAACATGATCATGCAGACATCTGTTGACAGTTGGTATGATTATATCTTCATGTAGACATAGGATGGGGAAATAGTGGTTTGTTGCTTTAATTCAACTACAGTCCATCACCCTTGCTTTACTTTGTTGATATTCTTCTTATAACCTGATTTGAAGATGGTATCACTTCTGGTCAACTGCTCTTCCAAGTCGTTTGAATCTCTGATAGAATTGCAGTGTTGTCGGCAAAGATGAAAGTTTTTATTTTTTCTTACTGAACTTTAATTCCCTCTCCAAATTTCTCCTTGATTTACTTTACTGCTTGCTCAAAGTGCAGACTGAGTTACATCAAACATAGGTTATAACCCTGTCTCTCTCCATTCTCGGTGAGAAGGTCTTCTTTGTAAACTTCTCAACATGGTACCTTGCTGCTGAATAACATACTTGTTAAATAACATGCATTGTGACAGGCCTTTCCTATTAGTAACACAAAACAGTAAAAGTAAAATGAGACATCTAAATAATGGTCTGCCTCAGTGCTGCTCAACTTACATGTTTCAGACATACCAAATACAACACCTACAAAATTTATACATGCTGATGACCTTGTCCTTGTGCCTGCAGGAAATTCATCGAGGAAGGCAGAAATATCTTATTCAAAGACCTTACAGTGCTAGGGAGATACTGTTCTGCCTGGAAACTAATTTCAAACTAGACCAAAACTGAAGTGTCGTGCTTTCACCTCAGTGATGTCTGACTCCAAAGCTGTGTGGTCAGCACAGTTGAATGGCATTTGAGTAGCCTGGATTCAATTCCTGGCTGGATCAGAGATTTTCTCTGCTTGGGGTCTGGTTGTTGTATTGTCCTCATCACCATTCCATCATCATCGACACGCAAGTCGCTGAAGTGGCGTCAAATAAATAAGACTTGTACCAGATGGCTGAACTTCCTGAATGGGGTCTCCCAGCCAAATATGCAACACATGCATTCATTCACCTCAATAATAACCAAGCACATCTAGAACCACAAGTATACTGTGACAACATCTTATTTTGCTATAATCCTTTCCCAAAATATTTAGGGGTTACAATGGACCAAACAGTATCATTAAAAAAAAAAATCTAGAAAAAATTGCAATTAAATCAATACCAGGATCAATATAATCAATAAATTGTGGAGTCCCACTTTAAGGACAAGTACAACCACCCTCAGAACACCAGCAGTCAGTTCTGTGTGCTCATTTGCTGAATACTGCCCTCCAGTTTTGTTATATATAAAAAAATGTTAAATACCGTATGTACAAGTTAATTTGTGCCGTGAATGTAAAAGACTCGTTCCACATCATTACAATATATCATGACAAACGATCCATGGAACATGTAACTAGGTAACCAACCATGTGCAGAAGATTAACACCAAACTGAATTAGACCATGAGAATAATTAGTGGCTTACCCTGGCTACCTGCTTTGAGTCATATTGCCCCCTCCTCAGACAGGCAAGATTAGTTAATGAATACAACAAAATTTTAGCCAATCCCCACCTTCCATCACACAGTGACCTGGCTGATGTTGATCTGCAGTAAAATCTAGATCTCCCCTGCTACCGTTAGCAGAACTACTTTTGAGGGACAGTTTCAAAACTCGTGACATGTGAAGAGAAGCCTTGAAACTGGCTCAGGCTCCGCCCATTACTGACCCTATTTCATGACTACCAAGAATAGCACAGCCTCGCCATATGTGGAAAACCCTCAATAGAATAAGAATGTCACATTGCATCTGTCATGAATCAGTCTACAAATGGGGACTAACTGAATCACAGCTGCAACTGATACGAACCTCTTCAGAGTGTTCATCACATTGTCACTGAATGATCCCTTACAGCGTATCCAGGAGAAAAATGTGATTCCTTTGAAGTTTCAAACTTTGTTCTGGACTAGATTAATAGCATCAACTTTAAAATTTAAATTTATGTAGACACTCTTTGTATGATCCATTTTATCTTCAGAATAGAATGTGAAATTTTATCACTTTTTTTTATACATTTTTTTTCTGTGTTATACTAAGTCCATGTAAGCCATAGGCTAAATAATAAACTCCTGTATAAAACATTGCTTCCCTTTCACATCCTTCAACTGTACATTCTGGTTTCTGTACAAGTAGTAAATAACATTTTGTTCCCTGTATGTTATCTCTGCTACGTTCAGAATGCCAAGGAGTTTATTCGAGTCAACATTGCCAAACGCTTTCTATAAATCGACAAATGCTGTAAGTGTAGATTTTCCCCTCTTTAACCGATCTTCTAATTTACATTGTAGGGCACATTTTCCCCACATGTCCCTACATTTTGCAGAACTCGAACTGATCTTCTCCAAGGTTTGCCATTTTTTCAGTCTTCTGTAAATAATTTGTGTTAGTATTTTGGAACCACAACTTGTTAAACTGTTGGGTAAGTAGTATGGTATTGACATTTGTCAGCACCTGCCTTTTTTGGAATTGGAATTATTTCATTATCTTGAGGTCCTAGTGTGTTATACCAACCTCATATATCTTGTGCACTTGTTGGAAGAACATCATCTTATGTCCTCCCAGGATCTCCATAACTTTGAGGGAACGCCGTCTACACTAGGGAATTTGTTTCATCTTAGATCATTTAGTGCTCTGTCAGATTCTTCTCGCAGTATCATATTTCCCATCTCATTTTCTCTACTTCATCTTCCATTTCCATAATATTTTCTTTTAGTTTCTTTCTTGTATCATTTTGTATTGCCCTTCTTTACATTCTTTCCAGATTTCAACCTGATCTCATTTGCTTACTACTGATTTGCCATCTGATCTCTTTATATTCATACAGACACCAAAAGTCTCTTTAATTTTTCTATCAGTAACATCTATTTTCCCTACAGCCATGCAAGCTTCAACAGCCTTGCACTGTTTCTCTAGCAGTTTGTGCTTTGCTGTTTTGCACTTACTGTCAATATGTTTCAACTTCTCTATTCCCTTTTACCTTCTTCATTTGTTACATTTTTATATTTTCTCCTTTCGCCCCTTACATTCAATAACTCATGTGTTATGCATAGATTTCTACTGGGCCTCGTCTTTTTCCTGTTTGATTATCAAATTACAATAAGCATAAGAGTTTATTGGAAAGGGAGTGAGACAGGGTTGTAGCCTCTCCCCAATGTTATTCAATCTGGATATTGAGCAAGCAGTAAAGGAAACAAAAGAAAAATTCGGAGTAGGTATTAAAATCCATGGAGAAGAAATAAAAACTTTGAGGTTCACCGATGACATTGTAATTCTGTCAGAGACAGCAAAGGACTTGGAAGAGCAGTTAAACGAAATGGACATTGTCTTGAAAGGAGGATATAAGATGAACATCAACAAAAACAAAACGAGGATAATGGAATGTAGTCGAATTAAGTTGGGTGATGCTGAGGGAATTAGATTAGGAAATGAGACACTTAAAGTAGTAAAGGAGTTTTGCTATTTGGGGAGCAAAATAACTGATGATGGTCGAAGTAGAGAGGATATAAAATGTAGACTGGCAATGGCAAGGAAAGCGTTTCTGAAGAAAAGGAATTTGTTAACATCGAGTATAGATTTAAGTGTCAGGAAGTCGTTTCTGAAAGTATTTGTATGGAGTGTAGCCATGTATGGAAGTGAAACAAGGACGATAAATAGTTTGGACAGGAAGAGAATAGAAGCTTTCGAAATATGGTACTACAGAAGAATGCTGAAGATTAGATGGGTAGATCACATAACTAATGAAGAGGCATTGAATAGAATTGGGGAGAAGAGGAGTTTGTGGCACAACTTGACGAGAAGAAGGGACCGGTTGGTAGGACATGTTCTGAGGCATCAAGGGATCACAAATTAAGCATTGGAGGGCAGCGTGGAGGGTAAAAATCGTAGAGGGAGACCAAGAGATGAATACACTAATCAGATTCAGAAAGATGTAGGTTGCAGATGAAGAAACTTGCACAGGATAGGGTAGCATGGAGAGCTGCATCAAACGAGTCCCAGGACTGAAGACCACAACAACAACAGAGTTTATTGTACTGTATTTCAGCAACTACCATCAGCCGTCGCCCATTGAAGAATAATTCCAGTCCACAAGGTAATCCCACATGCTGGCCCTGCGGTAGTTTCCCTTTGCATACTCCTACAGTAGCTGCAAGAATTTGCAGGAGACACAATGGGCCCCTAAAAAGCATAGGTTATGTAACATGCTTAACGTTACTGCTGGATGAGTAATAGGACTAGTGGGCACTTTACCTCCACTTCAAATGCATCGCGTGATACATTGACGATATGCAAAACGTCAGGATGAAAGTTTCTGTGTCCTCCCGAGATGAGAGACAAAACCATACATTGCAGAGCGTCAAGCTGTCTGCAGTTCAGGCAGCACTGAGTTAAGGTTGACATCCAGAGAAGACGCCTCAAGGGAAGACGTAATTTACGCTTCCGCCATATGTCGCTCAAATATTCCTCAGTTGGTATCCATCCGCCAAACAGGGATATAAGACGACACACGAATGCTAACTCGAGTACCAACAATAACCTCAAGACTGCACCAGGACAGTGTCTACAGATTCTGCCGAGACGAGCCAAACTGGACATTGTACAAGTGATCGTAGTTATCGTTCACTGGATTCAGGCCTAGACTAGAACTGAATACTGAAAGGTGGAAGTGAGATGCAGTTTTTTCGTATTAAAGTTAAGGAGATTAATATGAAGGCGTGCTGAAAAATTATGCCTCCGAATATTTTACTTTGTTCTCAATATCGGTTGAGGTATCACATGTCATGCATATTACTAGGTCGAGTTTCCCGTTTCGCTAATGCAACTTGTAACACTCTGCCGTTAGAGGAGTTCGAACTGTAGCATATAATATGCCGGTGTTTAAAGTCAGTAGGTCGGCGCCTGAGAAACAAGGTGCTGTAATCGAATTTCTAACAGCAGAAAACTTGGTCCACACATGGCATGACAATGTCAAACCACACACGAACGCTGCGATATCTGCAACAATCCGAACATTGCGTTCAATGTCATCAATCATCTTCCATTTATTCCCGAGGTGGCCCGACAAGATTTTAATCTGTTATCAAAACTTAAAAAATACCTTGAGTTTCAGTTTTATAGTGATGAAACGTTGCAAGCAGAGGTGAGGTAGTGGCTCCTCCAACAAAGTCAAACATTCTACAGCGACGGTATCAACAAGCTGGCCCAAATTTGGGAGAAACCTGTTCGTCGCCAGGGTTACTGTATTGAGAAACAAATACTTAGACATGAAGAATAAAGATGTAGAATGGTAATAAAGTTTGTTTTATTTAGAAAGCTTTAAAATTTTCCTCGGTTGCATGTCCCTTGGTTCTGATTCTCAAATACTGGATGAAGAGGTAGGTGGTTCTTACCCTCTTCGTGGTTTCTTCCTGACAGTAACTGATATGTCTAAGAGGTTGAGGAGGAGATGTGGCACATACATACATACAGGGTGTTTCAAAAATGACCGGTATATTTGACACGGCAATAAAAACTAAACGAGCAGCGATAGAAATACACCGTTTGTTGCAATATGCTTGGGACAACAGTACATTTTCAGGCGGACAAACTTTCTAAATTACAGTAGTTACAATTTTCAACAACAGATGGCGCTGCAAGTGATGTGAAAGATATAGAAGACAACGCAGTCTGTGGGTGCGCCATTCTGTACGTCGTCTTTCTGCCGTAAGCGTGTGCTGTTCACAACGTGCAAGTGTGCTGTAGACAACATGGTTTATTCCTTAGAACAGAGGATTTTTCTGGTGTTGGAATTCCACCGCCTAGAACACAGTGTTGTTGCAACAAGACGAAGTTTTCAACGGAGGTTTAATGTAACCAAAGGACTGAAAAGCGATACAATAAAGGATCTGTTTGAAAAGTTTCAACAGACTGGGAACGTGACGGATGAACGTGCTGGAAAGGTAGGGCGACAGCGTACGGCAACCACAGAGGGCAACGCGCAGCTAGTGCAGCAGGTGATCCAACAGCGGCCTCGGGTTTCCGTTCGCCGTGTTGCAGCTGCGGTCCAAATGACGCCAACGTTCACGTATCGTCTCATGCGCCAGAGTTTACACCTATATCCATACAAAATTCAAACGCGGCAACCCCTCAGCGCCGCTACCATTGCTGCACGAGAGACATTCGCTAACGATATAGTGCACAGGATTGATGACGGCGATATGCATGTGGGCAGCATTTGTTTTACTGACGAAGCTTATTTTTACCTGGACGGCTTCGTCAATAAACAGAACTGGTGCATATGGGGAACCGAAAAGCCCCATGTTGCAGTCCCATCGTCCCTGCATCCTCAAAAAGTACTGGTCTGGGCCGCCATTTCTTCCAAAGGAATCATTGGCCCATTTTTCAGATCCGAAACGATTAGTGCATCACGCTATCTGGACATTCTTCGTGAATTTGTGGCAGTACAAACTGCCTTAGACGACACTGCGAACACCTCGTGGTTTATGCAAGATGGTGCCCGGCCACATCGCACGGCCGACGTCTTTAATTTCCTGAATGAATATTTCGATGATCGTGTGATTGCTTTGGGCTATCCGAAACATACAGGAGGCGGCGTGGATTGGCCTCCCTATTCGCCAGAGATGAACCCCTGTGACTTCTTTCTGTGGGGACACTTGAAAGACCAGGTGTACCGCCAGAATCCAGAAACAATTGAACAGCTGAAGCAGTACATCTCATCTGCATGTGAAGCCATTCCGCCAGACACGTTGTCAAAGGTTTCGGGTAATTTCATTCAGAGACTACGCCATATTATTGCTACGCATGATGGATATGTGGAAAATATCGTACTATAGTGTTTCCCAGACCGCAGCGCCATCTGTTGTTGAAAATTGTAACTACTGTAATTTCGAAAGTTTGTCTGCCTGAAAATGTAAAATGTACTGTTGTCCCAAGCATATTGCAACAAACGGTGTATTTCTATCGCTGCTCGTTTAGTTTTTATTGCCGTTTCAAATATACCGGTCATTTTTGAAACACCCTGTACATACATTCGTACATACAACCTAACTTTTATAATATGTATAGATTTCAGTATCCAGAAACGTAATGATACGTGAGCATAAAGTACGTTCCAGAATTGTAGAACAGACTGGCTATAGTTTCGTGCATCTATTCGACGACCTATCTTGAAAACGGGAATGATCTGCAGTTTTTTCCAAATGCAAGGATCGCTTCGCTCCTTCAGCGACTTGCGGCATACATCTGCTAAACGAGGAGCACGTTCTTTCATATACTCTGTGTAGAAGCGTTTAAAGTATCCCACCAGGTCCAGTGTCCTTTTCTCAATTGGCTTTGCATTCCGCAATCGTATTTCGACATCTGTCATCTTGTCGTTCGTGCGACGGTTGTAAGGAGGAACTGCGGCTCGATGTCCATTACCGACAAGGCGCCTCACAGAGCAATTACTTTCCTTGCTGGCGTTACCAGTCCCTGTCATCTGCTCCAGTCCCTACTGCATGTTCCTAAACCCTTTCACCGTGCTTTTCCGTGGGAGTTTGCCGTGTTTCTCGTACTCTCCACGTTTCATAAATTCGTTTTTGCGCACACTTTCACCGGGTAGCCTCTTTCGCCTTACAAGTGCTAATTCATCTCTTGCCTGAGCTCTGTTTCCCCTATCTGTCTCCGTACGTTGTCTAAGTATACCGTTCGAGCTTCTTCCAATCTACACCATGATATGCCGTTGCGCGCAACGTACGCTGCTCCTGAGACGTAATTTCTCAGGGTGACTCCATAATAACTTTCAGGGATGATGGAGAAGTGGAAATGTATCAGTCAGTCAGGGACCCTAGTCCGGAAATGGTCGAGTCGAAAGGTATAAACGAAAACCTTCTCAAGTTCCGCTTTAGCCTCGCACAGCGCTCAGACCGAGGGCCCCAACTTCCGAATCTTGACTACGACGTACAGAATTCCAGCTGAATACTGCATAATATCTCAGGACTAGTAAAGGCGCCGAAACTCGCAAGTTCACTGTACAGTAATAATGACTTCCACTTACCTGCACAACTTTCACATACTGCTACATTTGCAACAGCCGTACAAAGTGGCGTCCCCTAGCGTGAGTGCAGGCATGGCATCGTCACAGAAAGTTCTGTCGGACCCGTTTTAATACCCCCAGTGTCACTTGAACAGCGTCGCAGGCAGTGAGACTTCTTGCCAGGAGATGGTCTCCAGTCTCGACAGACATCTCCTACACTAGATTCTTCACATGGCACCACAACAAGTAATCAAGTAGACTGAGATCAGGTGAAAGACCACCTCTACCTATACACTTTTCAGTGAATATCTGGTCCAGGTGTTCATGAACCCTCCAATCAAAGTTCGAACCAGGTCCGTTTGACGAATAACAAGTGGGATATGTACGCCTCTGATAAACACTGTGTTCACAGTAGTATCAGAACGATTTTCTCTTGTTGTTGTGGTCTTCAGTCCTGAGACTGGTTTGATGCAGCTCTCCATGCTACTCTATCCTGTGCAAGCTTCTTCATCTCCCAGTACCTACTGCAACCTACATCCTTTTGAATCTGGTTGGTGTATTCATCGCTTGGTCTCCCTCTACGATTTTTACCCTCTACGCTGCCCTCCAATGCTAAATTGGTGATCCCTTGATGCCTCAGAACATGTCCTACCAACCGATCCCTTCTTCTAGTCAAGTTGTGCCACAAACTTCTCTTCTCCCTAATCCTATTCAATACCTCCTCATTAGTTATGTGATCTACCCATTTAATCTTCAGCATTCTTCTGTAGCACCACATTTCGAAAGCTTCTATTCTCTTCTTGTCCAAACTATTTATCGTCCATGTTTCACTTCCATACATGGCTACACTCCACACAAATACTTTCAGAAATGACTTCCTGACACTTAAATCTATACTCGATGTTAACAAATTTCTCTTCTTCAGAAACGCTTTCCTTGCCATTGCCAGTCTACATTTTATATCCTCTCTACTTCGACCATCATCAGTTATTTTGCTCCCCAAATAGCAAAACTCCTTTACTCCTTTAAGTGTCTCATTTCCTAATCTAATACCCTCAGCATCTCCCGACTTAATTCGACTACATTCCATTATCCTCGTTTTGCTTTTGTTGATGTTCATCTTATATCCTCCTTTCAAGACGCTATCCATTCCGTTCAACTGCTCTCCCAAGTCCTTTGCTGTCTCTGACAGAATTACAATGTCATCGGCGAACCTCAAAGTTTTTATTTCTTCTCCATGGATTTTAATACCTACTCCGAATTTTTCTTTTGTTTCCTTTACTGCTTGCTCAATATACAGATTGAATAACATCGGGGAGAGGCTACAACCCTGTCTCACTCCCTTCCCAACCACTGCTTCCCTTTCATGCCCCTCAACTCTTATAACTGCCATTTGGTTTCTGTACAAATTGTAAATAGCCTTTCGTTCCCTGTATTTTATCCCTGCCACCTCCAGAATTAGAAAGAGAGTATTCCAGTCAACACTGTCCAAAGCTTTCTCTAAGTCTACAATTGCTAGAAACGTAGCTTTGCCTTTCCGTAATCTAGCTTCCAAGATAAGTGGTAGGGTCAGTATTGCCTCACGTGTTCCAATATTTCTACGGAATCCAAACTGATCTTCCCCGAGATCGGCTTCTACTAGTTTTTCCATTCGTCTGTAAAGAATTCGGTTAGTATTTTGCAGCCGTGACTTATTAAACTGATAGTTCGGTAATTTTCACATCTGTCAACACCTGATTCCTTTGGGATTGTAATTATTATATTCTTCTTGAAGTCTGAGGGTATTTTGCCTGTCTCATACATCTTGCTCACCAGATGGTACAGTTTTGTCAGGACTGGCTCTCCCAAGGCTGTCAGTAGTTCTAATGGAATGTTATCTACTCCCGGGGTTTTGTTTCGACTTAGGTCTTTCAGTGCTCTGTCAAACTCTTCACGCAGTATCATATCTCCCATTTCATCTTCATCTACATCCTCTTCCATTTCCATAATATTGTCCTCAAATACATCGCCCTTGTATAGACCCTCTATATACTCCTTCCACCTTTCTGCTTTCCCTTCTTTGGTTAGAACTGGGTCCCAACTGAGCTCTTGATACTCATACAAGTGGTTCTCTTTTCTCCAAAGGTCTCTTTAATTTTCCTGTAGGCAGTATCTATCTTACCCCTCGTGAGATAAGCCTCTACATCCTTACTTTTTCCTCTAGCCATCCCTGCTTAGCCATATTGCACTTCCAGTCGATCTCATTTTTGAGATGTTTGTATTCCTTTTTGCCTGCTTCATTTACTGCATTTTTACATTTTCTCCTTTCATCAATTAAATTCAATATTTCTTCTGTTACCCAAGGATTTCTACTAGCCCTCGTCTTTTTACCTACTTGATCCTCTGCTGCCTTCACTACTTCATCCCTCAAAGCTACCCATTCTTCTTCTACTGTATTTCTTTCCCTCATTCCTGTCAATTGTTCCCTTATGCTCTCCCTGAAACTCTGCATAACCTCTGGTTTAGCCAGTTTATCCAGGTCCCATCTCCTTATATTCCCACCTGTTTGCAGTTTCTTCAGTTTTAATCTACAGTTCATAACCAATAGATTGTGGTCTGTATCCACATCTGCCCCTGGAAATGTCTTACAATTTAAAACCTGGTTCCTAAATCTCTGTCTTACCATTATATAATCTATCTGAAACCTGTCAATATCTCCCGGCTGCTTCCATGTATACAACCTTCTTTTATGATTCTTGAACCAAGTGTTTGCTATTATTAAGTTCTGCTCTGTACAAAATTCTACCAGGCGGCTTCCTCTTTCATTTCTTACCCCCAATCCATATTCACCTACTACTTTTCCTTCTCTCCCTTTTCCTACTACCGAATTCCAGTCATCCATGACTATTAAATTTTTGCCTCCCTTCACTATCTGAATAATGTCTTTTATTTCATCATACATTTCTTCAATTTCTTCGCTATCTGCAGAGATAGTTGGCATATAAACTTGTACTATTGTAGTAGGCGTGGGCTTCGTGTTTATCTTGGCCACAATAATGCGTTTACTATGCTGTTTGTAGTAGCTTACCCGCATTCCTATTTTTTTATTCATTATTAAACCTACTCCTGCATTACCCCTATTTGACTTTGTATTTATAACCCTGTATTCCCCTGACCAAAAGTCTTGTTCCTCCTGCCACCGAACTTCACTAATTCCCCCTATATCTAACTGTAACCGGTCCATTTCCCTTTTTAAATTTTCTAACCTACCTGCCCGATTAATGGATCTGACATTCCACGCTCCGATCCGTAGAGCGCCAGTTTTCTTTCTCCTGATAACGACGTCCTCTTGAGTAGTCCCCGCACGGAGATCCGAATGGGGGACTATTTTACCTCCGGAATATTTTACCCAAGAGGATGCCATCATCATTAACCATACAGTAGAGCTGCATGCCCTCGGGAAAAATTACGGCTGTAGTTTCCCCTTGCTTTCAACCGTTCGCAGTACCAGCAGAGCAAGGCCGTTTTGGTTAGTGTTACAAGGCCAGATCAGTCAATCATCCAGACTGTTGCCTCTGCAACTACTGAAAAGGCTGCTGCCCCTCTTCAGGAACCACACGTTTGTCTGGCCTCTCAACAGATACCCCTCCGTTGTGGTTGCACCTACGGTACGGCTAACTGTATCGCAGAGGCACGCAAGCCCCCCCTACCAACGGCAAGGTCCATGGCTCATTTGGGGAAGTATCACAGAACCATATTTTGTGAAATGTGAACGATCGTATATCAGCAACTCAAGCATAAAATAACTATTGCGTAAAACAACGTACAATTGCACTGCTTATATAAGCTCATGTTTGTACATTAGCAGTGTCAAGACCCTTCATTCTGTCTGACACGGAATATGAGACCAGCTGTATGGATTGAAGAGTTTCTAGCAAATAGAACAGAGCATGTCAGACGTAAAAGTAAATTCGGGAATACTTCAAGGGGCTGTTATGCGACCATTACTTTTCGTAATGCATAAATGGCCTAATAGATACATCGGAAGCTCCATCAGGCTTTTCGTGACTGATGCCGTTGTATATAGAGAAGTCGAAACGCTAGAACACTGTAGTGAAATGCAAGATGATCTGCAGAAGACCGACGTTTGGTTCGGGGATTGGGAGTTGACCCCCAACGTAAACAAATGTAACGTATTATGCATAAATAACTAGAAAGTTCAATTATTGTAGAATTAGACGATTGTAGAACAATCACTGGGAGCAGTCACATCCATAAAATATCTCAGAGTTTGCATATGGAGCGATTTAATGTGTGAAAACATCATAAAACTAATCATAGATCAGGCAGATGCCAGGCTCATTGGACGAATCCTCAAGAATTGTAGGCCATGCACTATGGAGGTACCTTACAAAACGTTCGTTCGGCCAACACTCGAACGTTGCTCGCCAGTCTGGGATCCGCCCCAGTCAGGGTTGATACAGGATATATAGGAGATCCAAAGTAGAGCAGCGCGTTTCGTTACAGGTTCGTTTAGTAAGCGCGGAAGCGTCACGTAGATGTTCAGCCAACTCCAAAGAAGACTTTTGCGTCACGTTATAGTCTACTGTTAAAGTTCCGAGAGTGTACGTTCCTAGAAGAGTCAACCAATGTATTGGTTTGGTTCAAATGGCTCTGAGCACTATGGGACTTAACATCTGTGGTCATCAGTCCCCTAGAACTTAGAACTACTTAAACCTAACTAACCTAAGGACATCACACACATCCATGCCCGAGGCAGGATTCCAACCTGCGACCGTAGCGGTCACGCGGTTCCAGACTGAAGCGCCTAGAACCGTACGATGTATTGGTTTCTCCACTGTATTGTACCTTGCGAAGAGACCATGGATGTAAAGTCATATGGATTAGAGGGCACAGGAACACTTACCAGGAATCGCTCTTCCTGCGAACCATTCATGACTGGAACAGGGAAGGGGGCAGCGGCAGTGGTAAAGGAAGTAGCACCCGCAACACACCATAGGCTGGCTTGCGTACTACAGCTGGACTACAGCTGGAGTTGTAAGTTTCTCGTCATTCTGTAAGACCCCATCTCAAAAATTTCAATTCTCTTGCTTTCCAGGAAAAATAAAGCCCATGATTCGCTTCCTTACAAATCTTCGCTCCACACTTGCATTCTCAGAAATTTCTTTCTTAAATGAAGAGCTATTTTCGAAACAATACGACTTCTTTTGGGGATGCATACCCACGCTTATCTTGCCATTTCTTCAATGGTCGTGCTTTATTTTGCTTACAATGCAGTAGAATTTCTTCTTTTCATCTAGTATGTGGTCCCCAATTTTGATTTTAAGTTTATTGATCATCTCATTTCTACTGCTACTGAATAGTTTATTCTTCGGTTCACTCTCAACCCACATTCAATGCTTAGCATACAGCTCGTTCCCATCCACCACATCACGTAATTCTTCTAAAATTTTTCAGAAGATGGCAACGTCATCATCGAATGTTGTCACTGATATCCGTTCATCCCAAATTTTTATCTAAATCTTTGAATTTTCTTCTCGAATTGTAATCTAAATCTTGAATCTTTCTTCTATTTCCTTCATTGCTTTTTCGAGATACAGATCATAGGTTCATTTTTCAGTATGTTTTAACAAATATAACACCGGCTATTAGTGCTGTTCAAACTGCTTATAGTACTGCTGCTACCATCACCACCACCACCACCACCACCACCACTACTACTACTACTGCTACTACAATAACAACGACCCCAGTATTACAAATGCACTGCTCAGAAGAATTAGGGGAACCACATGTATCAATACCGAGTATGTTAAATCTATTTTGATACACTACTGGCCATTAAAATTGCTACACCAAGAAGAAATGCAGATGATAAACGGGTATTCATTGGACAAATATATTATACTAGAACTGACATGTCATTACATTTGCACTCAATTTGGGAGCATAGATCCTGAGAAATCAGTACCCAGAACAACCATCTCTGGCCGTAATAACGGCCTTGATACGCCTGGGCATTGAGTCAAACGGAGCTTGGATAGCGCGTGCAGGTACAGCTGCCTATGAAGCTTCAACACGATACCACAGTTCAACAGTAGTGACTGGCAGTATTGTGATGAGACAGTTGCTCGGCCACCATTGACCAGACGTTTTCAATTGGTGAGAGATCTGGAGAATGTGCTGGCCAGGTCGTTGAGAACACCATCGCAGGCGCTCCTGTCTGTGATGCAGCGTCAAGGGTACCCGCAGCCATGGTCTCCGAGCTCATAGTCCATGCTGCTGCGAACGTCGTCTAACTGTTCGTGCAAATGGTTGTTGTCTTGGAAACGCCCCCATCTCTTGACTCTGGGATCGAGACGTGGCTGCACAATCCGTTACAGCAATGCGTATAAGATGCTTGTCATCTCGACTGCTAGTGATACGAGGCCGTTAGGATCCAGCACGGTGTTCCGTATTACCCTCCTGAATCCACCGATTCCATATTCTGCTAACAGTCATTGGATCTCGACCAACGCGAGCAGTAATGTCGCGATACGATAAACCGCAATCGCGATAGGCTACAATCCAACCTTTATCAAAGTGGGAAACGTGATGGTACGCTTTTCTCCTCCTTACACGAGACATCACAACAACGTTTCACCAGGCAACGCTGGTCAACTGCTGTTTGTGTGTGAGAAATCGGTTGGAAACTTTCCTCATGTCAGCACGTTGCAGGTGTCGCCACCGGCACCAACCTTACCTGAGAAGGTAATCATTTGCATATCAGAGCATCTTCTTCCTGTCGGTTAAATTTCGCGTCTGTAGCACGTCATCTTCGTGGTGTAGCAATTTTAATGGCCAGTAGTGTATAAACGGTACCTGTGGTTATTGCATAGCTTGATATATTCACTTTCAAAGTAGTCGACAATTAAAATCATTTGCCCTCTATTGGCGGTGTTATATATTACAGTATCAGGCGAACCCTCAGAAGGACATGAGTACCGGTGCCCAGCGTTTTCTAATGAGGTACATAGCTGGCAGTTATCATCACAATTGATCATTGTATTCAACCAAGCACATTCAGTGCGACATCTTAATGCAGTGCAAGTTGCAAGAGCGTATGTTTGATTCATAAGGGATCGACTTTCAGTCGTAATGCGGGAGGTGACAATGTCTCTCCATGTGGTACCCCGAAGGTTGTGGGGAGACAGGTCAGTAAACAAGACAAGTTTAACAAGACCGCCGACGCATTACAACCCCACGTAGATCTATATGTGGCCGTACCTGCGTTGCGACGTCGTACAGATACCGCCAAAGCAATGCAAGACTATCTCAGAAGGGCCAGTGGAGCCGCTGTGTCCGATGAACAGGTTACGAGAAAGGACGTTACGATCCAGGCGTCCTGTTCGTGTACCTCGCTTGACAAGACAACATCTGGCCCATAGTTCTACCGTTCTCATGTAAACTGGAAACTTCGTCGCTGACGAAACGTGTTATTCACAGACGAATCCACATATTATCCCACGCAAGGTGATGGCTATGTTCGTGTGCGGAGACCTGCCAAACGTTTTCCAGGAAATCGATAGATTCCCAAGGTTCTGTGAAGTTGTGGGGAGGCGTCATTGTTGACAACCCTACGGATCTTGTCGTTATTCATGGTCGCCTTACCGCCAGTTAGGACATCGAACAGATCACGTTGGACCGTGTGGTGGCTGCAGCATACGGTGGTGGTCCTGGATTCCTTCTAATGCCAGGGCCTATGTGGCGAGCGTCAGTAGGGGTATTTTGCGAAGTCAGGAAGGTAAAGTAGTGGAGTGGCTGACGCAGATTCCTGGGCTAATCACCATCGTGCATCTGTGGGACACGCTTGACAGACGTGTACGCGGTCGTTATGTTCAACCACAGACACTCGAAGAATTTTCGTGGGCTCTCAAGAGTGGGAACGGATACCACAGGGTGACCTCCTTAGACTTATGGGGAGCGTGCCAAGTGGGTGTCAGGCAGTGATAAACTCTCACAGAGGTCACACACGTTACTGAAGTTCTCAAAGTCCGATGAAAAGCACTCAGGATGAAGGGGTGAATGATTGATTTCATTTTGTTTTCGACAACTGTCGGACATTTCAATTCCTTTTAGGCAAAAGATCGAAGATTTAATGATGTTTTGTAGCGTACTTAATTTATGGAAGATAACGGTACAATTTGATAACGTACCCAGTCCTCAATTATTGCTCAGTGGATTATGCCAACGCGCAAAGTCACGTTCCCCTAATTATTTTCAGCAGTGTGTAGTACTACCACCTCCAACTTCATTTGCAACTGCTGCTAAAACTTACGCTACAAATACTAATGCTTCTACTACGAAGACTTGTGATAATATTAGGGTTGCTCGCCCTTGGAGGACAGGTAAGTAGTGTATTGTCTTGTGTAGCTTCCCTGTTGTCTGATATTATTAGAACGTTCTGCACTAGGTCGGCCATGGTGTCAGATCCAGCAACATCTTGGTGCTTCCAGACCGCATGGTGACTGGTGGCAGAGCATCACTTATCTTTCACTAATTCTTCTCGTATATGCTTGACATTGTCAAGATAGGAGGCGATCTAGATTAATGCAGAAAAAGAAGTACACCTTCAGACACCTAAGATCGCTGTTGTGATGATCGGTTTCAGCAAACTACGCTGCCATTATCAGATCTTCTGCACTGCATTTCACTGATTTGACCAAGTGCATCTTATATCATACCGTATCACAGAACCATATTTTGTGAAATGAGAACAACAGTATGTCAGCAAGTCAAGCATAAAATAACTATTACGTAAAACAACGCACCTATTCACTGATTATACAAGCTGATTTTCGTACATTAGCAGAGTCAAGACTCTTCATTCTGCCTGACATTCGTTCCGTTATTGTACGAGCTTGTATAATCGGTGCAGTACGTACGTCGTTTTACAGGGTGACAATTATTGAGCCATATGAAATAAAATCGTCATAACTTCTGAACGGTTTGCGTTAGGACGTTCAAACTGCACGGTTGGCCGCGGGGCATGACGGGAATTAGTATGCGGACACATGGTTTGGTTTAGCAACGAGGCCCATTTTCATTTGGATTGGTTCGTCAATAAGCAGAATTGGCACATTTGGGGGGACTGAGAATCCGCATTTCGCGATCGAGAAGTCTCTTCACCCTCAACGGGTGGCCTCGCCGCTAACGAAGTGATTGCTTTTGGTGACATCATTTGCAATAGCGACTGCGCGAATTGACGGTACCTCGTACGGAAAGAAAGAGTAGCTGATGCTACTGAGCACTCGGCCGCGAGCATTTCCGACGACTTCTTGGGCTCTTATTCGTGATGGCATTCAGACAGGCAAGGGTGCTGTCGATTGTTACATACGAATGCGAAAGTGATTTTTACGCCAAAGTTGCGATCGTCCTACAAGTTGTGTCGGATGTGGAGCACAGAGCGTAGCAGTTTCCGTGGTGTAGCGGTTATCACGTCTGCCTAACACGCAGAAGGTCCCCGGCTCGATTCCGGGCGGAAACACTTTTTCGTCGCACTCAACAAGACACTTGCTACAATCTCTACTGTTACCATTTAAATCAATTTCAAACGTCCCACCACCAGGGTGCAGACGGCTCAAATGATACATGAAACTCTTTCAGAACCGGCTACTTGGTTTTTGTGCTTACCTGGAGGGCTGGAAATGCGCGGAACAGCCGCCGGCATGACGGTAGTTGCCACACGTTTGCACAAAACGCAAGGGCTCGTCCGGGATTTGAACCCGGGACCTCCTGCACCCGAAGCAGGAATCATACCCCTAGACCAACGAGCCTGCTCGTAGCGGCTAAGCGCTGCACATGACTGACGCCTCCGTTCTTGGTATCAGCATTCAGAGCTGCTGCTCACCCAGTGTTCTCCCTGGCTGTTGCGGTTTGATTGTTTTCATCGATGTCTTTTACTATAGCAACTTCTAGAATCGGTGGGAGCTCGTAGCCGACGCCCTTGCTTACGCAGGAAAAATCTGTTGCCACTACGGGTGGAATAATCGGTGCGGTATTCCTTGATGGCACGGTGACTACCGAACGGTACGTGAGGGTTTTGGAAGATGATTTCATCCCCATTACCCAAAGTGACCCTGATTGCGACAAGATGTGGCTCATGCAAGACGGAGCTCGACCCGATCAAAGCAGGCGAGTGTTGATGTCCTGGAGGTGGAGGAGCACTTTGTGGACCGCGTTCTGGCTCTAGGGTACCCAGAGGCTACTGGCATGGATCTCGATTGGCCGCCATATTCTCCGGATCTGAACACATATGACTCCTTTTTGTGGGGCTATATTAAAGACAAGGTGTACTGCAATAACCCCAAAACTGGTGCTGAGCTGAAAAGAGCCATTCAGGAGGTCATCGACACCATCGATGTTCCGACACTTAAGCGGATCATGCAGGATTTCGTTATTCGTCTGCCCCACATCATCGCCAGTGAAGGGAGACATATCAGATATGTCATAATCTAAAGCTGAATATCCGTAGTGACGTTTACTTGTTGAATAAAGTGTGTACACGCCATAGTTTTTAACTAAATTACGTCTTTTTCATATATTTCAATAATTGTCACCCTGTATATAATAGTTATTTTATGCTTGACTTGTTGATACGGTGCTGTTGTTCTCATGATCATGAAATATCGTACTGTGATATGAGACAATATAAAGTGCACTCGGTCAAGATTCAGTGAAAAATAGTGCAGAAGATCTGATGACGGCAACGTAGTTTGTTGAGACCGGTCATCACAATAAAGGTTGTACAATAGCGATCTTGGTGTTTGAAGTTGTACTTTTATTTCTGAATTCTTCTAGGGTATGCAAGCGACCGCCTCCATTCATTGTCCCGCTATTGAGTCGAGTGATCATAGAGCTCTCAGTCTTACTTCTCGTGTCCCTGGGCTCGGCTAGTGGCGTTCCTCGAGTTGGTTGTAGTGTCTGTTTACTAAAGTTGAGCTTTGCTTTTTCTGAGACAGGTTCGACGAGAAAATTTAGAGTATCAAACTCTTCTTTGACTCTAAGGCTAGGCGCAAATTGAGAGGCGTGTAGCACGTGTGACGTGACACGATACTACAGCGCGTGCCGCACGAGTCGCGCGGGTGCAGCGCATATTGCGACGCGTACACCATACTTGGCACGCGCCGACTGGCGACGCTCGGCGCTGACAGAACCGAAGCGCGCGCAACCTCTTATCTTTCTCAAACGATTTTACAGAAACTATTCACTGAAAATATTTGATTTTTGCCTTAACTTGTAGCGTTATATGTCGGCTTCGTGGCGAAGTGCCCATCATCTCGCTAATGACCATTCTTATTGTGATGTACACATTTTAGTAAGACACTACGTAAAACTCAAAAAATTTGCAACGAAAATTAGGGGTCGCTATGATTTTGCGTTTGGTGCGTATTACACCATATGTTGGTGCGAATGAAATTTAGCTAACATGTTGAATTTTTGTTTAGACTTGGGAGGAGGTCTCTGTCTGCCTCCGATCTCGAGAAAATGGATCCCATGCAGCGCGCTCACTTCCGATCTCACGCCCGCGAGAATGAAATACTCGCAACATCTCTTATATCTCCTAAACCGCTCGAGACATCGGAACGAAAGTTTGGCGAATGATACCATGCAAGGAGGAGAGTTTTTTACCAATTCTTAAACACACGGAACTTTCTTATGTATGGCGATATAGCAGTACTTATACTTCTCTTTTTATTTATTTCACTCCAGTGACTAATTTTTTAAGAGTTATCGACAGCTAGCGAAACAAGAGCTTTTTAGTATGAAAATAAACATGAAATTTCTTCTTTTATGTTACTGCAAACCGATACTATGAGGTTTTTCGTATCCTATTGAGCTCTGTCATTGCCAATTACTTGTTTAATGAGGCACTGCGTTTCGGAATTCTGTCGCAATAGCTGCTGAGAGATGAGTTTGGCAAATTACACTGTGACAAAGGAAGTACAATTAAACCAGTCACCAAGAGAAATACCGAGCGAGGTGGCGCAGTGGTTAGACACTGGACTCGCATTCGGGAGGACGACGGTTCAATCCCGCGTCCGGCCATCCTGATTTAGGTTTTCCGTGATTTCCCTAAATCACTCCAGGCAAATGCCGGGATGGTTCCTCTGAAAGGGCACGGCCGACTTCCTTCCCCATCCTTCCATAATCCGATGAGACCGATGACCACGCTGTCTGGTCTCCTTCCCCAAGCCAACCAACCAACCAACCAACCAAGAGAAATGTGGCCGCTACTCACAAACGGTGATGCTTCTACGAATGAGAAAAGGTTAACAACTCACACAAAAATAGATTGCCAATTCTGCTGGAATTTCTGTGGAATCCCCGTAACCCATCGTATTTTTAACACTGAGCGACTGGAATGGAAACTTACCAAAGGATTTTATTTCTTCTCTTGATCTGAGCAGTATTAAAATAATGACGAGCGTTCCTTCAGGCGGAATGATAGGCACATGCCAGATACTGGTTACTCATCTTCGGCTTGCCAAACTGACAATGTGTGATCGCAAATGAAATAGTTGTTATTGAGAAAAATAAAAAATTGATCTGTCGCACAAAACAATGATCAGTGTATTCTCAGCAGCGGAGGATAATGCGCGCGACAGGAATGTACAAGCTAGCCATGTGTGCCTTGTGAGATGGAGTTCGAAAAACGTTGTCATGAAAGTAGATCTGCCTTTGTCAGCAGCACATTTCAACAAATTAAATATATCTAATCATAACACTCTTTTAGGATATTCCTACTTTCGTAATAATACCGACCATTTTCTTCATTTGTGTAGCCTGTTGTATAATTAGTTTATTAATGCTGATAATGTGCATGCAACAATTGAAATGCTTTTTCTCATCACGACGAACCAATTAAAACGTTGTTATTTGTGACTGCTTTTCGATTGTTTCTAGCTTGCAGTAGAAATGTAATGTTCACATGTATGTAGTACAGTGAGACTTCTATACTTCAGATCTTGGACGCTTTTTACCAGGAGCACAAAGGGATCACACCTGTGGAGATTATCCCTTCTAAATTTTTGTAACAGATCGTACAGATACGCCAGAATACTAGGCAGCGAGAAGATAACCTTGTTTTACTTTCCTGCCTGCTTCTTAATCACATGATTTTATAATATTCCTTGCTTCCTTATTCACTACCCTCTGTCCCTTCTTGCGGTCTGAAAACATCGCGGAGGCATATGATACAATTCCAGTGGCCAATGGCTCACCAGTTACTGAAGTATGCATTTTTCTTGACAGAAGAAAAACAAACCAAAACAAAACTATACAGATATAAATAACAGAAAAGTGTAATGTACTAACGAAGAAAGCTGGAGAGTTTAAATGGCGAAAAACCAAACACTGCCTAAAGGCAATAACATTTAGTATAAAGTAAGGCAATATTTATCGTGTGGGCAATACTACCACTGGTCACATGCGCCGCGCTGATGTGAGCATATGGCCGGGCTACTTTTCCGCTCCCCGCCTCAAATTTCCCACGGTGCTAGCGAGACACACGTGATGCGCGGCGCGAGAAACTGTGCCGCAACCACAACGCCACGCGACCTGGCGCAGGCGCGTGTCGCGTCCCAGTCGCGTCGCGTCGTAATTTGCGCGGTCCCATTTGAACCTGTGGAGTTACAAAAATACGCGCTGCGCTGCGTCGCGCCACACCCGCTATACGCGTCTCAATTTGCGCCTAGCCTAATTACGCACCAGAGAAGCAGTTCTGACATTGCGAGCGATAATGGAACCTTCTTAAGAAAAGTCAATACAAATTCAAAGGGTTTGTCGACCTGGAAAAAGCGCTCGACAAAGTAAAATTGGGCAAGGTGTTCGAAATTACAATAAAAATTGGGGTAAGCTATAGGGAAAGACGGATAGTGTACAATATATACAAGAGCCAAGAGGGAAGAAAAAGAATGGAAGACAAAGAAGGAAGTGCTCGGGTCAAAAAGTGTGTAAGACAGGGACTTAGTCCTTTACCCGTACCGTTCAGTCTATACATCGAAGCAGCAATGAGGAAAATAAAAGGTTCAAGAGTGGGATTAAAATTCGTGGTGAACGGTCATCAATGATAAGATTTGCTGATGACATTGCTACCCGCAGTGAAAGTGAAAGAGAATTATATGACGTACTGAATAGAATGAACAGTCTAATGGGTGCAGATTATGGGTCGAAAGTAAACGGACGAAAGACGGGAGTAATGAGGAGCAGCAGAAACGGGACTAGCGATAAACTTAAGATCAAAATTGCGGTCCACGAGGTAGACGAAGTTAAGGACGTCTGCTACCTTGGAAGAAAAATAACACGTGACGGACGAAGAAAGGATGTCATAAAAAGCAGATTAGTGCAGCAAAGGGGGCGTTCTTGGCTAATGGAAGTTTGCTAGTATCAAACGTCAGTCTTAATTCCAGGAGGAAATTTCTGAGAATCTACGTTTGGACCGTAGCATTGTATGGTAGTGAATCACAAACTGCAGGAAAACGATAAAAGAGAAGAATGGAAGCGTTTGAGATAAGGTGCTGTAGAAGGATCTTGAAAATTAGGTGAACTGATATGATGAGTGAGGAGGACCTCCGCAGTATCGAATTGGCGAAGGAAGGAGTAAAAATAAAAAAAAAACAGCCTTCCTCTTAAGACCTGTCCAGCAGTCCTTGACATATCTTCAAGTGAGAGAAAACTGTATCCCAGTATTATTCACTTTTTAATCCGAGGACGTATGTCTTTAGAATGAAATTTTCACTTTGCAGCCGAGTGTGCGGTGATATGAAACTTCTTGGCAGGTTAAAACTGTGTAGCGGACCGAGACTCGAACTCGGGACCCTTCGCCTTTCGCGGGCAAGTGCTCTACCATCTGAGCTACCCAAGCACGACTCACGGCCCACCATCACAGCTTCACTTCTGGCAGTATCTCGCCTCCTATCGTCCAGGTTCGCAGAAGAGCTTCTGTGAAATTTGGAAGGTAGGAGACGAGGTACTGGTGGAAGTGAAGGTGTGAGGACGGGACGTGAGTCGTGCTTGGGTAGTTCAGATGGTAGAGCACTTTCACGTGAAAGGCAAAAGGTCCTAAGTTCGAGTCTCGGTCCGGCACACAGTTCTAATCTGCCAGGAAGTTTCACATATGTCTTTATCTTCCATTCCGATTAGAATGTTGTGGTCTTCAGCCCGAAGACTGATCTGATGCAGCTTTCCAAGCTACTCTATCCAGTGTAAACATCTTAATCTCTGAATAATTATTGCAACATACATCGATTTGAACGTGTCTCTACAGTCCCCCCACCCCTCCCCCGCCACCACTCCACGGTTATTAGTTCATTCTCATGGATGATAATGCGCCACCACATCGAACAGCGAAGGTGGAGCAGCTGTTGGAACGAAGGACATCCGGCGAGTGGGCTAGCCTCCCCGTTCTCCCGACTTAAATCTCATCGAGCACGTGTGGAAAGTGTTGGGCAGCAGACGTAATGCAGCACGCCAACCGCGCTTGTGGAGAAAGGGAACAACGTCCTGCCACAACTACTCCTTACCAACGTGGATAGCTTGGGAGCACGTGGCGGAGCATGCACTACCGACTGTAGCGACCACACATTCTACTAAGAACCACGTCACACCTTTTGTTATGTTCAGGGGCTGCCATAAATCGCGGTGAATTCGGTGTAATTATTGTTTTTGCATAACAGTGTCATGTCTCTTCGTCTCAATGTATATTTTTTCAGTTACCTTCTGTACCGTATTGTTGCAGTTCTTTCTATGTATGGTCCGAATTTCAGCGAGCTATGTTATTTGCGGGAATTTGCAAAAAGGTGGGAATTCAAGGAGATGGGACCTGGATAAAGTGAAAGAACCAGAGGTTGTACAGAGTTTCAGGGAGAGCATAAGGGAACAATTGACAGGAATGGGGGAAAGAAATATGGTAGAAGAAGAATGGGTAGCTCTGAGGGATGAAGTAGTGAAGGCAGCAGAGGATCAAGTAGGTAAAAAGACGAGGGCTAGTAGAAATCCTTGGGTAACAGAAGAAATATTGAATTTAATTGATGAAAGGAGAAAATATAAAAATGCAGTAAATGAAGCAGGCAAAAAGGAATACAAACTTCTCAAAAATAAGATCGACAGGAAGTGCAAAATGGCTCAGCAGGGATGGCTAGAGGACAAATGTAAGGATGTAGAGGCTTATCTCACTAGAGGTAAGATAGATACTGCCTACAGGAAAATTAATGAGATCTTTGGAGAAAAGAGAACCACTTGTATGAATATCAAGAGCTCAGATGGAAACCCAGTTCTAAGCAAAGAAGGGAAAGCAAAAACGTGGAAGGAGTATATAGAAGGTCTATACAAGGGCGATGTACCTGAGGACAATATTATGGAAATGGAAGAGGATGTAGATGAAGATGAAATGGGAGATACGATACTGCGTGAAGAGTTTGACAGAGCACTGAAAGACCTGAGTCGAAACAAAACCCCGGGAGTAGACAGCATTCCATTGGAACTACTGACGGCCTTGGGAGAGCCAGTCCTGACAAAACTGTACCATCTGGTGAGCAAGATGTATGAGACAGGCGAAATACCCTCGGACTTCAAAAAGAATATAATAATTCCAATCCCAAAGAAAGCAGGTGTTGAAAGAAGTGAAAATTGCCGAACCCTCAGTTTAACATGTCATAGCTGCAAAATACTAACGCGAATTCATTACAGACTATTGGAAAAATTGGTAGAAACCGACCTCGGGAAAGATCAGTTTGGATTCCATAGAATAGTTGGAACACGTGAGGCAATATTGACCCTACGACGTATCTTAGAAGAAAGATTAAGGAAAGGCAAACCTACGTTTCTAGCATTTGTAGACTTAGAGAAAGCGTTTGACAATGTTGACTGGAATACTCTCTTTCAATTTCTAAGGGTGGCAGGGGTAAAATATAGGGAGCGAAAGGCTATTTACAATTTGTACAGAAATCAGATGGCAGTTACAAGAGTCGAGGAGTATAAAAGGGAAGCAGAGGTTGGGAAGGGAGTGAGACAGGGTTGTAGCCTCTCCCCAATGTTATTCAATCTGGATATTGAGCAAGCAGTGAAGGAAACAAAAGAAAAATTCGGAGTAGGTATTAAAATCCATGGAGAAGAGATAAAAACTTTGAGGTTCGCCGATGACGTTGTAATTCTGTCAGAGACAACGACGGACTTGGAAGAGCAGTTGAACGGAATGGACAGTGTCATGAAAGGAGGATATAAGATGGACATAAACAAAAGCAAATCGAGGATAATGGAATGTAGTCGAATTAAGTCGGGTGATGCTGAGGAAATTAGATTAGGAAATGAGACACTGAAAGTAGTAAAGGAGTTTTGCTATTTGGGGAGCAAAATAACTGATGATGGTCGAAGAAGAGAGGATATAAAATGTAGACTGGCAACGGCAAGGAAAGCGTTTCTGAAGAAGAGAAATTTGTTAACATCGAGTGTAGATTTAAGTGTCAGGAAGTCGTTTCTGAAAGTATTTGTATGGAGTGTATCCACGTATGGAAGTGAAACATGGAATAGATGCTTTCGAAATGTGGTGCTACAGACGAATGCTGAAGATTAGATGGGTAGATCACATAACTAATGAGTAGGTATTGAATAGAATTGGGGAGGAGTTTGTGGCACAACTTGACAAGAAGAAAGGACCGGTTCGTAGGACATGTTCTGAGGCATCAAGGGATCACCATTTTAGTAATAGAGGGCAGCGTGGAGGGTAAAAATCGTAGAGGGAGACCAAGAGATGAATACACTAAGCAGATTCAGAAGGATGCAGGCTGCAGTACGTACTGGGAGATGAAGCAGCTTGCACAGGATAGAGTAGCATGGAGAGCTGCATCAAACCAGTCTCAGTACTGAAGACCACAACAACAACATGTTATCTGGCAGTGACATATCACGAGAAATTTACTTTTGTACTTACATTTTGCACACCAGGGTATAACGAGGCAGCAACAGAGGAGAACTTCGAAACGTAGCTTTATCTTGCTGAAAAAGCAGCACTGGCTTTGATGCTCATTTAACTGAGAAAATAAGACGTCGAAAATCTGAAAATAAGTATATCTACAGACAGTGGCTTCAAAGAGCATTGGGCCGGTAATCCGCCTACCAGAAACCAAATAACGCTGGACGGTGGTCATTTTGGTTGTGAGGGAAACGAAAAGTGAAAGACTGACGAGTTAGTGGTGCCTGAAGTAATCACCGCCATACACCGTCAGGTGTCCTGCGGAGTATAGATGTAGATGTGGATGTATATGTGGTGCTACCTGCTTACTGTGTATGTATTACGGTATACTGATAATTTTTACTTTATGGATCGTCTGACACCAACTGAATAAAGCACAATTTTAGTGTCATACGCGTTTCGCCTTTACTTTCTGCAAGGCATCTTCAGTGGCCTGGAATATGTACATGTGTTTGCTATTTAATTTACATTTTGGTCACTGTACCTATAGGTTATAAACAGTTCTGGTGGTTGGCATTTCCTATTAAGTAGTAATACACTCCTGGAAATTGAAATAAGAACACCGTGAATTCATTGTCCCAGGAAGGGGAAACTTTATTGACACATTCCTGGGGTCAGATACATCACATGATCACACTGACAGAACCACAGGCACATAGACACAGGCAACAGAGCATGCACAATGTCGGCACTAGTACACTGTATATCCACCTTTCGCAGCAATGCAGGCTGCTATTCTCCCATGGAGACGATCGTAGAGATGCTGGATGTAGTCCTGTGGAACGGCTTGCCATGCGATTTCCACCTGGCGCCTCAGTTGAACCAGCGTTCGTGCTGGACGTGCAGACCGCGTGAGACGACGCTTCATCCAGTCCCAAACATGCTCAATGGGGGACAGATCCGGAGATCTTGCTGGCCAGGGTAGTTGACTTACACCTTCTAGAGCACGTTGGGTGGCACGGGATACATGCGGACGTGCATTGTCCTGTTGGAACAGCAAGTTCCCTTGGCGGTCTAGGAATGGTAGAACGATGGGTTCGATGACGGTTTGGATGTACCGTGCACTATTCAGTGTCCCCTCGACGATCACCAGTGGTGTACGGCCAGTGTAGGAGATCGCTCCCCACAACATGATGCCGGGTGTTGGACCTGTGTGCCTCGGTCGTATGCAGTCCTGATTGTGGCGCTCACCTGCACGGCGCCAAACACGCATACGACCATCATTGGCACCAAAGCAGAAGCGACTCTCATCGCTGAAGACGACACGTCTCCATTCGTCCCTCCATTCACGCCTGTCGCGACACCACTGGAGGCGGGCTGCACGATGTTGGGGCGTGAGCGGAAGACGGCCTAACGGTGTGCGGGACCGTAGCCCAGCTTCATGGAGACGGTTGCGAATGGTCCTCGCCGATACCCCAGGAGCAACCGTGTCCCTAATTTGCTGGGAAGTGGCGGTGCGGTCCCCTACGGCACTGCGTAGGATCCTACGGTCTTGGCGTGCATCCGTGCGTCGCTGCGGTCCGGTCCCAGGTCGACGGGCACGTGCACCTTCCGCCGACCACTGGCGACAACATCGATGTACTGTGGAGACCTCACGCCCCACGTGTTGAGCAATTCGGCGGTACGTCCACCCGGCCTCCCGCATGCCCACTATACGCCCTCGCTCAAAGTCCGTCAACTGCACATACGGTTCACGTCCACGCTGTCGCGGCATGCTACCAGTGTTAAAGACTGCGATGGAGCTCCGTATGCCACGGCAAACTGGCTGACACTGACGGCGGCGGTGCACAAATGCTGCGCAGCTAGCGCCATTCGACGGCCAACACCGCGGTTCCTGGTGTGTCCGCTGTGCCGTGCGTGTGATCATTGCTTGTACAGCCCTCTCGCAGTGTCCGGAGCAAGTATGGTGGGTCTGACACACCGGTGTCAATGTGTTCTTTATTCCATTTCCAGGAGTGTATTTTGAACTGTACTTACAGGTTGCGTGGACGATTTCCTACATATTACGCACCTGTTGCATTTTTGGTGTTGTTGTTCTTCTTTTAAAAGCCAATTTCGTTTTCCACATTTCACAGCACTATGAACTTGACACTTGTTTCGATGCAATGTTTTGGTTTGTGTTGCCGACTGTCAGATGTTATTGCCAAAGATCGAATGTTATTGCCGAACTTTCGAGTGTAATTATTGAAGTGTCTGTGATCTGTTTGTGTATGCATTTGTGTGTGTGTTTGTCCATAAGGCGAAGGGAGGGGGGAAGAATTTTTTTCTGGTTGTGTGAGAGGGACGTTTTTTTAAATTTTTTTATCTTATAATTTATTTTATTAAGTGTAGTAGGGAGCCTGTGCTGATGTGTTTTGTCATTTATCACATGTTTGTTTTCAGCGACAGCTTTCTGAATGTGTAAGTTTTTTTGCATTTGTATAAGATGTTCGTCATGGTTGCTTATTCTCATTATTTTCATTTCTTGTTCTATGTTTGTAGAATGGCGGTTATAGTGTTTTAAATGTTCTGCAAATGTGGAATGGTTTGTTTCGTACTTCCAACATCTGATATATTCTTTGTATCGTGTTTCAAAATTCCTGCATGTCATGCCTATGTATACTGCATCACAACTTTGACACTCAGGTTTATATATTCCTGATAGTTGGAATTTGTCCCTCTCGGTAGCTGGTTGGCTTAGGTGTGATTGGAGGATTTGCCCAGACTTATAAGCTATTTGGAAGCCCTGTCTCTTTAGGATGTTTGCAACTCTGTTTGTTAGTTTATGTGTGAAGGTCATAGTGTACCATCTGGTTCTTTTCTGTTTGGTGTTGTCATTGCGTGTGTTTGGTGAGTGTGTAAGTTTTCAGCCTGTGAGTTCTCTTGTATTCTGGAAATGTTGTGTTTTTATTTTTTGATTGAGGCTGTGTACTACATGTGTGTCATGCCCATTGTTCCTAACTATTTATATGATTGTACTCATTTCTTTTTCATAGTTACTCTTGTTCAATAGGATTATGTGTAATCTATGTAACATATGTCTTATTGCTGCAAGTTTCTGGCTGTGGGGATGGTTAGACGTGGAATGTATTATTGTGTCTGTGGCTGTTGGTTTTCTAAAGATATTAAATGTATGTCTGCCATTTTCTTTCTTTATTGTAATTTCAAGAAAATTTATTTGATTTTCTTTTTCTTTAAAGGCCAAACGCGTATGGCACTAGGATTGTGTTTTATTCAGTTGCTGTCACACGGTACATAAAGTAAAAATTGTCAATATACCGTGATATTACACGCAATTGAGGAAGACAGGACTACAAAAGTTACTGTGTATATAGTTATCACAAATATGTCGTCGTTTGGTCGGCGCGGCAACATCCACCTAGGGCTGTAATTGCCATGCACAGAAATCCCTCGTTCCATTTGTACCCTGAAAGTAATGGGGTGATCATATGTCGAAACACCCGCCAGGATGATGCACGATTTCATTCCCGTAAGTTATCTGATATAGATGGTGCCCTTTAAAAGGAGGGGAACGGTTTTACCCAGTATGAGCTTCTGCTGCGTCTCTGCATCTGCATCTGCATCCACGCTCCGCAAGCCAGCTTGGCGCAGGATACTCTGTACTAGTACCACTACTAGCCATTCCCGTTCCACTCGCAAATAGGGGGAGGGAAAAGCGATTGTCCATATTACTCTTATCTTCGTAGCTGCACGTTGGCAGTAGGCTCTGAGCGCTATGGGACTGAACTGCTGAGGTCATCAGTCCCCCAGAATTTAGAACTAATTAAACCTAACTAACCTAAGGACATTACACACATCCATTCCCGAGGCAGGATTCGAACCTGCCACCGTAGCGGTCGCGCGGCTCCAGACTGTAGCGCCTAGAACCGCTCGGCCACTCCGGCCGGCCGTTGGCAGTAGCAGAATCGTCTAAACTTTCTCAACCGTGTTTCGCGAAACGAACTTCTTTCTTTCAGGGATTCCCATCGGAGTTCGCGAAACACTTCCGTAATACTCGCTTATTGGTAGAAACTGCCGCTAACAAAAGCAGCAGCACGTCTCTGAACTGCTTCGATGTCTTCCTTTAATCCGACCAGGCAGAGATCCCAAACATTCGAGCAGTACTGAAGAATGGGGCTCACAGTAATACTGTACGCTGTCTTCTTTGAAGATGAACTGCACTTCCGTAGAATTCTCCCAATACATAGACGTCCACCATTCTCATTCCCCTCTTCCGACCTTACGCGCTCTTTCCATTTCACATCGCTTTCCAACTTTGTTCTTAGATACTTAATCGATGTGACTGTCTCAAGCAGCACACTGCTAATGCTGTATTCGAACATTACTGGACTGATTTTCCTACTCACCTACATTAAGTCAGATTTTTCTGAAATTACAGCAAGCTGCTATTTATCACGCCAAACAGAAATCCTAAGTCATCTTATATCCTCCTACAGTTACTCAAAGACGACGCTTTTCAGTATACTAGAGAGTCATCAGCAAACAGCCGCAGCCTGCTGCTCACCCTGTCCGTCATATCATGTACGTTTATAAATTATAAGAGCCGTCCTGTCACATTTCCCTGAGGTACTCCTGGCTATTCCCTCACCTTTGATGAACACTCGCGGCCGAGGATGAAGTAGAGTACTGGGTTCAATTACTTACGAAACTGACCAAAATTTTCACTCTGCAGTGGAGTGTGCGCTGTTACGAAACTTCCTGGCAGGTTAAACTGTGTGCTGGACCGAGACTCGAGCTCGGGACCTTTGCGTTTCGCGGGCAAGAACTTAAGTTTCGCACGAGCAGCGCTTTCTAAACCCGTGATGATATGTGGACAGTAATTTATTATGTCCGAAACTCAGAATATGCTGAAGAATTTTGCAGCAAATCGATGATAAAGATATCGGTTCGTAATTTTGCGGCGGTTTTGACAATGTTGACTGAAATACATTCTTTGAAATTCTGAAGGTAGCAGGGATAAAAAACAGCGAGCAAAAAGCTTTCACCGAAACCAGACGGCAGTTATAAGAGCAGATTTAAGAGCCGATGGGCATGAAAGGGAAGCAGAGGTTGAGAAGAGAGCGAGGTTGTAGCTTGTCCCCAATGTCAATCAATATCTATATTTAGCAAGCAATAAAGGAAACGAAAGAAAAATTTGGCAAAGAAAGTAAAGCTCAAGGAGAAGAAAAGAAAAAGTTTGAAGTTTTCCGATGCAATTGTTCTTCTGTCAGAGAGAACAAAAGACGTAGAAGAGCATGTGAATGGAATGGACAGTGCCTTGAAGCATCAACAAAAGCAGAGAAAGGTAATGGAATGTGGTCGAGTTAAATGAGGTGATGCTGAGAGGGAGTTAGATCAGTAAACGATACACTAAAAGTAGTAGTTGAGTTTTGCTGTTTGCGCAGTAATGTACCTGATCGTCGGCGAGGTAAAGAGGATATGAAATGTAGTATGGCAATGACAAGAAGTGTTCCTGAAGAAGAGAAATTTGTTAACATCGGATGCAGATTTAAGTGTTAGCAGAGTGGAGTGTAGCCTTGTATGGAATTGAAATGTGGACAATAAACAATTTAAACAAGAAGAGAATAGAAGCTTTTGAAATGTGGTGCTACAGAAGAATGCTGAAGATTAGGTGGGGAGATCGTTTAACTAAAGACAAGGTAGTGAACAGGAATGGCGAGAAAAGAAATTTGTGTCGCAGTTTGACTAAAAGAGTGTATCGGTTGATAGAACACGTTTTGAGACGTCAATGGATCACCAATTTATTATTGGAGGGAAGTGTGTGTGTGTGTGTGTGTGTGTGTGTGTGTGTGTGTGTGTGTGTGTGTGTGTGTGTGTGGGAGGGGGTGGGGACGGAGTGTAAAAATTGTAAAGGCAGACGATGAGATGAATAATGTAAGTACACTAGTGGCCATTAAAATTGCTACACCAAGAAGAAATGCAGATGATAAATGGGTATTCATTGGACAAATATATTATACTAGAACTGACATGTGATTACATTTTCACGCAGTTTGAGTGCATAGATCCTGAGAAATCAGTACCCAGAACAACCACCCCTGGCCGTAATAACGGCCTTGATACGCTTGGGCATTGAGTCAAACAGAGCTTGGATGGCGTATACAGGTACAGCTGCCCACGCAGCTTCAACACGATACCACAGTTCATCAAGAGTAATGACTGGCGTATTGTGACGACCCAGTTGCTCGGCCACCATTGACCAGACCTTTTCAATTGGTGAGAGATCTGGAGAATGTGCTGGCCAGGGCAGCAGTCGAACATTTTCTGTATCCAGAGAGGCCCGTACAGGACCTGCAACATGAGGTCGTGCATTATTCTGCTGAAATGTAGGGTTTCGCAGGGATCGAATGAAGGGTAGAGCCACGGGTCGTAACACATCTGAAATGTAACGTCCACTGTTCAAAGTGCCGTCAGTGCGAACAAGAGGTGACCGAGACGTGTAACCAATGGCACACTATACCATCACGCCGTGTGATACACCAGTATTGCGATGACGAATACACGCTTCCAATGTGCGATCACCGCGATTTCGCCAAACACGGATGCGACCATCATGATGCTGTAAACAGAACCTGGATTCATCCGAAAAAATGACGTTTTGCCGTTCGTGCACCCAGGTTCGTCGTTGAGTACACCATCGCAGGCGCTCCTGTCTGTGATGGAGCGTCAAGGCTAACCACAGCCAAGGTCTCCGAGCTAATAGTCCATGCTGCTGCGAACGTCGTCGAACTGTTCGCGCAGATGGTTGTTGTCTTGCAGACGACCCCATCTATTGACTCAGGGATCGAGACGTGGCTGCACGGTCCGGTGCAGCCATGCGGATAAGATGCCTGTCATCTCGACTGCTAGTGATACGAGGCCGTTGGGATCCAGCGCGGCGTTCCGTATTACCCTCCTGAACCCACCGATTCCATATTCTGCTAACAGTCTTTGGATCTCGACCAACGCGGGCAGCAATGTCGCGATACGATAAACCGCAATCGCGATAGGCTACAATCCGACGTTTATCAAAGTCGGAAACGTGATGGTACGCATTTCTACTCCTTACACAAGGCATCACAACAACGTTTCACCAGGCAACGCCGGTCAACTGCTGTTTGTGTATGAGAAGTCAATTGGAAACTTTCCTCATGTCAGCACGTTGTAGGTGTCGCCACTGGCGCCAACTTTGTGTGAATGCTCTGAAAAGCTAGTAATTTGCATAACACAGCATCTTCTTCCTGTGGGTTAAATTTCGCGTCTGTAGCACGTCATCTTCGTGGTGTAGTAATTTTAATGGCCAGTAGCGTAGATCCAATATGATATAGGTTGCACTTGAAGAGGATTGCACAGGACTGAGTAGCAAGGAGAGCTGCATTAAGTCCGGACTGAAGACCATAACTATAATTCCGCGAGTCCGTTCTTTTACACTTCGTATATACAGGAGTCACCTGCGATTCTTTCCAGTGGCTCTGTAATGCTCTCCACGTCGTCCTGACATTAAACCAGCGTCTTTCGTCATTTTTCCTACAGGACTGACCAGATGAGGATCTAATTGTCGCGATGATGACGCGCGAAAGACCGAGCGTGGAACAGGAGCGGAGAAGGCTCTCGTGTGGTGCTGAGCCGCGCACCTCTTTGTGTCTGGCGGCGGGATGTGCCGCATCACGGCTGCCTTTCGCTGTAACAGTAACAGTAACGCTGGGGCGTCCTTGCTCCTCGCCTCGCCTTACACGCCTGCTCTAGTGCCGGCGATTACCGTTCTCTCCGGCCGCCAAGGCCAGACAGAAAGACAGCCGGCTTGTCTTCTCTGCTCTGCCCGGCTGGATACAACACCTCGTCACGAGGTATGTGTGGGTAACCCACGCTGCGCGTCGAAAGCGCCCGCCTGCCATTCACCGCTGTCTATAGCTTCATCAGCGCGTCCCGGCTGGTATGCCCGGTGAAGGGCAGCGGGACAGGCCGGCATGCGTGTAGAGACAGCGACATCCCCCAGTGCGGGCACGTGCACGAGGTTGTTAGGTCATACAGTACGCTATCTGTTACGTAACAGCAGTTACGAGGACCACTCTAAAAGAAAGGTTATAGTGCTACAACGATGAAAAATAATATTACGACGACGTCAAACCTTATTTTCATGATATAAAGAAGAATTGACGATGTCAAAAATGTAATTATAATTTTATTATTTTAATTTTTGTGCTCAGTGAATCAAATACTTTCTAGTGCACGGAATAGACTAGCATTGTTTGTACTACGAAACTATATATGATTGTTAAGTGAGAACTGATTCTATCTAAGACATTTTGTCTGGGTGGATTTTGTTCTCGTACTGGTCGGTAGAGAAAGAAAAGTTTCTTAATCGATGTATGTAATGTAAGTGTATAAACGCTATAAAAAGGAGAGAGAGAGCGAATCTTTGCGGACAATCACCATTGTATAAGAAAAGGTAAATACAAGTTATTCAAAACAAATATCTCTAAAGTGTATCGTCTTGTGATTTCTAAAGACTGAAAATTGCGGTGTTTAATCTAAACCTGTCCTGAATAACAGCGAAGAACATTTATGTCATCATATATTTTCTTCGTTTGACCACGGTTGTGACTCTCATGTTACTTTTTGTTACGCGACGTGTTAGGAATATTTTCATTATACGCGCAAAAGTGCACACAGCTTTCATCGAACCTGGATCTTTCGGAAACGATAACTCTTAATCAGTACAGTTACGCGAATACCGTCTAAATCGCAACCGTGATCACAAAAGTGTTTCCTGGACCTGATTTTTATAAATGTGTAGATTTGAAAGCGAACGGCATTGCACCACCGCTGGCTCGCAACAATTGAAAGAAAACAAAGCAGGGACTGAACAACTTTAAATTTTAACGCCGTCAGCGTTACGAAATCTGAACGACGTATGTTAATTAATTAAATATTAACAGGAAGACAATTATTAAATTTTAAAGATTAAATCATAGCAAGAATTTAAAGCATTTTAGCATCATTACGTTTCTTTGCATTAGTACTTGAGTATCAGATACCATCATATCTATTTAAAAGACAGTGCGTAAATAAAATTGCCACCTTTTATAATTATTATTACCGCAATTCAAGGTGCAATGTTTTTTTTTAATCCAATTTATTTTTTCCACATCATTGATATTTTTTCGGTATATTGAGAGACAAAATGTCCTTTTAGTCAAATGTTTGAGCAGAGCGAAAATCAGGCTCCGTAGAAATTATTGCGCAATGGATGTTTTTGTCCGAATTCCCACCCCCAAAACGAACAATAGAGAACGGACTATTGAGGCATCAAATTGACCAGCATGGGATCTAGTTTTGCAAGAACAAAGTTTAATTGCTTGGAAGCAATAAGGTAATTAAAAAAAACTTAGAGATTGGAGGGAACATTTTTGTCCAAATTTCCATAGCCAGACGAAGAGTGGAAAATAGACAAATGTGGTATGATATTAACCAACATGACGTAAATTAAAAAAAAAGTTCATTCGCTTGAATGTAATCAATTTAATTAATAAAAACGTAATTAGTGATCTGAGGTAAAAAATTTTGTTCGAATTTTCATAGCCAGACGAAGATAGTTGTTCTTGTTGTTTTTTGGGTGTACGGGCGCTCAAGGGCGAGGTCATCCTCGCCCTTATAAATATTTAAAGTAACGAATACGGGTAAAAGGTCTAAAATCGTTGGCACACTCACTCACTCCCGTTGATCCACACAATCACTGCATATCACATGCCGCAAAGCAAAGGGGAAATAGTGAAAGGTAATACACCTGGAATGAGAACGGAAGGAAAATGACTGAGGAGCTAAAAACGGCAGCACAGGAGTGTGTGACCGGCTGACTACATTACTGGCCATTAAAATTCCTACACCAAGAAGAAATGCAGATGATAAACGGGTATTCATTGTTCAAATATATTATACTAGAACTGACATGTGATTACATTTTCACATAATTTGGGTGCATAGATCCTGAGAAATCACTGCCCAGAACAACCACCTCTGGCCGTAATAATGGCCTTGATACGCCTGGGCATTGAGTCAAACAGAGCTTGGATGGCGTGTACAGGTAAAGCTGCCCATGCAGCTTCAACACGATACCACAGTTCATCAAGAGTAGTGACTGGCGTATTGTGACGAGCCAGTTGCTCGGCCACCATTAACCAGACGTTTTCAGTTGGTGAGAGATCTGGAGAATGTGCTGGCCAGGGCAGCAGTCGAACATTTTCTGTATCCAGAAAGGCCCGTACAGGACCTGCAACATGAGGTCGTGCATTATCCTGCTGAAATGTAGGATTTCGCAGGGATCGAATGAAGGGTAGAGCCACGGGTCGTAACACATCTGAAATGTAACGTCCACTGTTCAAAGTGCCGTCAATGCGAACAAGAGGTGACCGAGACGTGTAACCAATGGCACACTATACCATCACGGCGGGTGATACGCCAGTATGGCGATGACGAAAACACGCTTCCAATGTACGTTCACCGCGATGTCGCCAAACACGGATGCGACCATCATGATGCTGTAAACAGAACCTTAAACAGAACCTGGATTCATTCGAAAAAATGACGTTTTGCCGTTCGTGCAACCAGGTTCGTCGTTGAGTACACCATCGCAGGCGCTCCTGTCTGTGATCCAGCGTCAAGAGTAACCGCAGCCATGGTCTCCGAGCTGATAGTCCATGGTGCTGCAAACGTCGTCGAACTGTTCGCGCAGATGGTTGTCGTCTTGGAAACGTTGCCATCTGTTGACTCAGGGATCGAGACGTGGCTGCACGATCCGTTACAGCCATGCGGGTAAGATGCCTGTCATCTCGACTGCTAGTGATACGAGGCCGTTGAGATCCATCACGGTGTTCCGTATTACCCTCCTGAACCCACCGATTCCATATTCTGCTAACAGTCATTGGATCTCGACCAACGCGAGTAGTATTGTCGCGATACGATAAACCGCAATCGCGATAGGCTACAATCCGACGTTTATCAAAGTCGGAAACGTGATGGTACGCATTTCTCGTTCTTACACGAGGCATCACAACAACGTTTCACTAGGCAACGCCGGTCAACTGCTGTTTGTGTTTGAGAAATCGGTTGGAAACTTTCCTCACGTCAGCACGTTCTAGGTGTCGCTACCGGTGCCAACCTTGTGTGAATGCTATGAAAAGCTAATCATTTGCATATCACAGCATCTTCTTCCTGTCGCTTAAATTTCGCGTCTGTAGCACGTTATCTTCGCGGTGTAGCAATTTTAATGGCCAGTAGTGTACTTACAAAAAATACCGGTGAACCAGTCACTCTGTTATCATATTAAGAACATCTCCCTAAAATTTATTGAAACAAATTGGACAAATCATAAAACCTTATAAGTCTCAACACATTCGTTTGAACGTCACTTAAAATCTACATTTACATCTGCATCTACACAGATACTCCGCAAGCCACTTTACGGTGCATGGCGGAGGGTACCCTGTCCCACTGCTAGTCATTTCCTCTTCTGTTCCACTCGCAAACAGAGCGAAGGAAAAACGATTATCTATACGCCTCCGTATGATCCCAATTTCTTGTTATGTTCGTGGTCCTTACTCGCAATGTATGTCGGTGGCTGTAGAATTGTCCTGCCGTCAACTTCCAACGCCGGTTCCCTAAATTTTGTCAGTTGTGTTTCTCGAAAAGACCGTCGCCTTCCATCCGCATATTCCCATTTGAATTCCCGAAGCGTATTCGTAACACGAAAGTGTTATTCGAACCTACCAGTAACAAATCTAGCAGCCTGCGTCTTAACTGCTTCTATGTCTTCCTTCAATCCGATCTGGTATGGATCCCAAACACTCGAGCAGTACTTAAGAAGAGGTCGCACCAGCGTCCTATATGCGGTCTCCTTTACAGGTGAACCACACTTTACTAAAATTCTTCCAATAAACCGAAATCGCGCATTCGCCTTCCCTACCACATTTCTCAAATGCTCGTTCCATTTCATATCGCTTTGCAACGTTACGCCCAGATATTTAAACGACTTGACTCTGTGAAGCAGGACACTAGTAACACTGTAACCGAACAGTACATGTTTTTCCTTCCTACTGATCTGTATTAACTTACATTTTTCCACATTTAGAGCTGGCTGCCATTCATCACACCAACTGGAAATTTTGTGTAAGTCGTCTTGTATCTTCCTATAGACACTCAATTTCGACACACCACAGTATCATCAGCAGATTGCTGCCCACCCTGTCCGCCAAATCATTTATGTAGATAGAGAACAACGGCTGTCCTATCACACTTACGTGGGACACTCCTGACGATGCCCTTGTCTATGATGAACACACGCCGTCGAGGGAAATATACTGGATCTATTACTTAAAAAGTGTTCGAGTCACTCACGTACCTTTGAACTTATTCCATACGCTCGTATCTTCGTTAACAGCCTGCAATGGGACACGGCGTCAAATATTTTCCCGGAAATCTAAAGATATGGAATCTGCCTGTTGCCTTTCATCTATAGTTCGCAGTATACAAAGTACCACGTGAGAAAAGAGCACGCTGAGTTTCGTATGAGCTATGCTTCCTAAAACCATGCTGATTCATGGCTATAAGCTTCTCAGTCTCAAGAAAGTTTATTAAAACGAAACTGAGAACATGTTCAAGGATTCTTTAGCAAACCTAAGTTAGGGACATAGATCTGTAATTTTGCGGTCCGTTCTTTTACTGTTCTTACATATTGGAGGCCCTACCCCCCATAAATCATGGACTTGCCGTTGGTGGGGAGGCTTGCGTGCCTCTGCGATACAGATAGCCGTACTGTAGGTGCAACCACAACGGAGGGGTATCTCTTGAGAGGCCAGACAAACGTGTGGTTCCTAAAGAGGGGCAGCAGCCTTTTCAGTAGTTGCAGGGGCAACAGTTTCGATGATTGACTGATCTGCCCTTGACACACTAAGCAAAACCGCCTTGCTCTGCTGGTACTGCGAACGGCTAAAAGCAAGGGGAAACTAAAGCCGTAACTTTTTCCCGAGGTTAGGTTAGGTTAGTGTTTAACGTCCCGTCGACAACGAGGTCATTAGAGACGGAGCGCAAGCTCGGGTTAGGGAAGGATTCGGAAGGAAATCGGCCGTCCCCTTTCAAAGGAACCATCCCGGCATTTGCCTGAAACGATTTAGGGAAATCACGGAAAACCTAAATCAAGATGGCTGCAGACGGGATTGAACCGTCGTCCTCCCGAATGCGAGTCCAGTGTGCTACCACTGCGCCACCTCGCTCGGTTTTTCCCGAGGGAATCCATCTTTACTGTATGGTTACATGATGATGGCGTCCTCTTGGGTAAAATATTCCCCCATTTCCATCTCCGGGCGGGGAGTACTCAGGAGGACGTCTTTATCAGGAGAAAGAAAACTGGCGTTCTACGGATCGGAGCGTGGAATGTCAGATCCCTTAATCGGGCAGGTAAGTTAGAAAATTTAAAAAGGGAAATGGATCGGTTAAAGTTAGATACAGTGGGAATTAGTGAAGTTCGGTGGCAGGAGGAACAAGACTTCTGGTCAGGTGAATACAGGGTTATAAATACAAAATCAAATAGGGGTAATGCAGGAGTATGTTTAATAATGAATAAAACAATAGGAATGCGGGTAAGCTACTACAAACAGCACAGCGAACGCATTGTTGTGGCCAAGATAGACACGAAGCCCACGCCTACTACATTAGTACAAGTTTATATGCCAACTAGCTCTGCAGATTGCGAAGAAACTGATGAAATGTATGATGAGATAAAAGAAATTATTCAGATATTGAAGGGAGACGAAAATATAATAGTCATGGGTGACTGGAATTCGAGTGTAGGAAAAGGGAGAGAAGGAAACGTAGTAGGTGAATATGGATTGGGGCTAAGAAATGAAAGAGAAAGCCGCCTGGTAGATTTTTGCACAGAGCACAACTTAAACATAGCTAACACTTGGTTCAAGAATCATAAAAGAAGGTTGTATACATGGAAGAAGCCGGGAGATACTGACAGGTTTCAGATAGATTATATAATGGGAAGACAGAGATTTAGGAACCAGGTTTTAAATTGTAAGACATTTCCAGGGGGAGATGTGCATTCTGACCACAATCTATTGGTTATGAACTGTAGATTAAAACTGAAGAAACTGCAAAAAGGTGGGAATTTAAGGAGATCGGACCTGGATAAACTGACTAAACCAGAGGTTGTACAGAGTTTCAGGGAGAGCATAAGGGAACAATTGACAGGAAGGGGGAAAGAAATACAGTAGAAGAAGAATGGGTAGCTTTGAGGGATGACGTAATGAAGGCAGCACAGGATCAAGAAGGGAAAAAGACGAGGGCTAGTAGAAATCCTTGGGTAACAGAAGAAATATTGAATTTAATTGATGAAAGGAGAAAATATAAAAATGCAGTAAATGACGCAGGCAAAAAGGAACACAAACATCTCAAAAATGAGATCGACAGGTAGTGCGAAATGGCTAAACAGGGATGGCTAGAGGAAAAATGTAAGGATGTAGAGGCTTATATCACTAGGGGTAAGATAGATACTACCTATAGGAAAATTAAAGAGACCTTTGGAGAGAAAGAGAACCACTTGTATGAATATCGAGAACTCAGATGGAAACCCAGTTCTAAGCAAAGAAGGGAAAGCAGAAAGATGGAAGGAGTATATAAAGGGTCTATACAAGGGCGATGTACTTGAGGACAATATTATAGAAATGGAAGAGAATGTAGATGAAGATGAAATGGGAGATACGATACTGTGTGAGGAGTTTGACAGAGCACTGAAAGACCTGAGTCGAAACAAGGCCCCAGGAGTAGACAACATTCCATTAGAACTACTGACAGCCTTGGGAGAGCCAGTCCTGACAAATCTCTACCATCTGGTGAGCAAGATGTATGAGACAGGCGAAATACCCTCAGACTTCAAGAAGAATATAATAATTACAATCCCAAAGAAAGCAGGTGTTGACAGATGTGAAAATTATCAAACTATCTGTTTAATAAGTCATGGCTGCAAAATACTAACGCGAATTCTTTACGGGCGAATCCAAAAACTGGTAGAAGCCGACCTCGGGGAAGATCAGTTTGGATTCCCTATAAATATTGGAAAACGTGAGGCAATACTGATCCTATGACTTACCATAGAAGATAGATTAAGGAAAGGCAAACCTACGTTTCTAGCATTTGTAGACTTAGAGAAAGCTTTCGACAATGTTGACTGGAATACTATCTTTCAAATTCTGAAGGTGGCAGGGGTAAAATAGAGGGAGCGAAAGGCTATTTACAATTTGTACAGAAACCAGATGGCAGTTATAAGAGTCGAGGGGCATGAAAGGGAAGCAGTGGTTGGGAAGGGAGTGACAGAGGGTTGTACCCTCTCGCCGATGTTATTCAATCTGTTTATTGAGCAAGCAGTGAAGGAAACAAAAGAAAAATTCGGAGTAGGAATTAAAATTCATGGAGAAGAAATAAATACTTTGAGGTTCGCCGATGACATTGTAATTCTGTCAGAGACAGCAAAGGACTTGGAAGATCAGTTGAACGGAACGGACAGTGTCATGAAAGGAGGATATAAGATGAACATCAACAAAAGCAAAACGAGGATAATGGAATGTAGTCGAATTAAGTTTGGTGATGCTTAGTGTATTAGATTAGGAAATGAGACGCTTAAAGTAGTAAATGAGTTTTGCTATTTGGGGAGCAAAATAACTGATGATGGTCGAAGTAGAGAGGATATAAAATGTAGACTGGCAATGGCAAGGAAAGCGCTTCTGAAGAAGAGAAATTTGTTAACATCGAGTATAGATTTAAGTGTCAGGAAGTCGTTTCTGAAAGTATTTGTATGGAGTGTAGCCATGTATGGAAGTGAAACGTGGACGATAACTAGAAGCTTTCAAAATGTGGTGCTACTGACGAATGCTGAAGATTAGATGGGTAGATCACATAACTAATGAGGAGGTATTGAATAGAATTGGAGAGAAGAGAAATTTGTCGCACAACTTGACTTGAAGAAGGGATCGGTTGGTAGGACATATTCTGAGGCATCAAGGGATCACCAATTTAGTATTGGAGGGCAGCGTGGAGGGTAAAAATCGTAGAGGGAGACCAAGAGATGAATACACTAAGCAGATTCAGAAGGATGTAGGTTGCAGTAGGTACTGTGAGATGAAGAAACTTGCACAGGATAGAGTGGTACGGAGAGCTGTATCAAACCAGTCTCAGGACTGAAGACCATGACAACAACAACATATTTTGCAGGCACCTAGAATTCTTTTACAGTCACTTATGACTTTGCACTGGGTGAAAGATTCACAATAAATGCATGCTAGATAAGGGGCCAATGCCGCAGAGTACTTTTTGTAGAACCTGATTGGGATTCCAGTCGGGCCTGGTGATTTGTTTGCTTTCAAATGTTTCGATTTTCTCTACACTGGGGATGCTCCGCCCGTTGCTCAAATGGCTGTATATTTGTACGTTTCTCCTGTCTGAACGATTTCTTGAACGTGAAATTTAAATCTTCGGCTTTCGTTATGCTATCTTCAGCTGTCACACAAGACTGGGCGACAAGGGACTGAGTGGAAGCCTTAGATCTATCAGCAAATCTACCGCTGCCTTCTGGTCGGAAAATGAAAGACAGTCTAATTAAATGTGGTCCACGGTGATCTGTACGTCACGAGCACCGCACACTGGATGGCCGTCACGCTGGAGCCAGAAGCTGTGCGTCAGAGGACTGTGGCCTAGGCGAAGGCGTGTACGGAGGACCTCATTCCATCTTCGTGGCTGAAAGGAGGTACGCCAGGGCCGAGTAGTGGACTTTACGAGGCACAACTTATTATCTCTCTCTTTCAGTCAGCCATCTTCCCATTGATGCATAACTCTGCGCCTCAAAATCGATATGATAGCATGCAGGGCGATGCCACACTGAAATAACTGAGGATCACGACACGCCTCCACGGCTGCTGCATCGGCGCTTTCGTTCGCAGCAATGTGCCCAGGTACCCAGCAGAAAGACACTTCCTTCCGCAGCCGTTGTAGTTGGAGAAGAGTGTCCTGGATATTCTGAACTACTTTACGAGTAGAGGTGTTGTAGAGAGTGAAGGGCACGCAGAGAATCGGAACAAACGAGCCGCTTAGCACTTGAACCATGTCTCATCTGCTGCAGTGCCCGCTAGATCGCGTCTAATTCCTCACCGAAGACGGCAAAGTCGCGAGGCAGTCAGATCTTGAGGACACGAACAGGGAAAACAGCAGTGCAACCAACAGAGTCCTCCTGTTTCGACCCAGCCGTAAAGACAGCTATAGAATTGTCATGTTCAGTTACTCTGGGTCTCTGCAGTCACTAACATGGCAGGTGATTAAAATCCTGGATCTGGGGTTGTGCATGGTCCTCACCAAGCGATTCCAGCACACACTGCACGCGTATCCCAAACAGCACTGGGCGGTTGGAGAAAAGGCGTTCGAGAGGTGGACTAGCAACAGTATGGTATGCAGGTGCTGTCGGATCTGCGAGGATCTTACATGCCTGATGCATCATGAGAAGCTGCCGCCAGATGGTGAGTGGTGGCCCCCAGCCTCAGCACAGAGGCTGGGTAGGGGCCTGGTCCTGTAAGCACTTGTGGCCAGCCTAATCCTCTTACGGTGGATGCGTCGATAATAGTCATGTAAGGAGGCTTCACAGGCCCATGCACTGTGCATCCATAGTCTAGCTGTGAACGCACGGAAGCGCTTTAAAACTGGAGCAGATGCGCCGTGTCTGCTCCCCAAGACCTGTGGCTAAGGCACTTTATGATATTCGATGCCTTTTGGGCTATGCATTTTAGATCTCTCATGAGTGGTAACCATGACAGTTTGGACTCAAGAATGACTCCCAGAAGCCTGAATGAGTCCTTAAAATATAGAATGGTGCCCCTCGTAAGCAAATACGACGACAACGATTAAAATGATCACACACACACACACACACACACACACACACACACACTCACACACTTATCTGCAGAAAACTGAAAACCCGTGTCTGCAGCCCACTCATCTAACCTCCACATTGTAAGCTGCAACTCACAGGTCGCTGTCCACAAATAAGGAACGCTGTACAGGATTCTTACAGTGTGTTAACTGTAAGACGGCCGAGTTGTGAGGGGAGTGCGGGGAGAGGAGGAAGCAAGCATTGGCTGGCGAGGGGCGAGGAGCCGTTGGGGGGGGGGGGGGGGGGACAAGGCACGCCTACCAGTTGCAGTGCTGGCACTACAAATTGAGCGTCATGCTTACACGAAAGCAGACGAAAGGCTTGGAAGTAAAACTCGCTTTAAATGTTGTTCGTAAACGAAACTGAAATCGTCAGGTACATTAATATATATATATATATATATATATATATATATATATATATATATATATATATATATATATACTATGCGCTCACAAACCATTCATCCAATTGCCATGAAACTTTGGTCAGTTGTTCTCCAAACGCCCGAAAAGGTAATGGACAATGGTTCAACAGTTATGTCATTGCAACATGCGTAGCGCAATTGATTAGGTCAAGGCTTGTCATGCAGCAGACCCGGATTCGATTCCCACTGCTCGCAATTAAAAAAAAAAAATTTCATTCCCTGCAATGTTAAACTATTAATTATAAAATATACTTAAACAGGTCATATAGTATAACGTAACTGTCAATCTCTATATATAAAAATGAATGTATGTATGTCTGCCCTCTCTGCGTTCCCAAATCATTCATCCGATTGACAAACTGCCTATTGGCTTCTGTCTCGGGTTCTTCGGCCGACGTTCATCTAATGATTTTTCTGACATTTCGCCAGCACGAGTGGCTGGCATTGTCAAAGCTTCACCCTCCATTGCCGGTGCTGAACTGGAGCCGAGCTCGCGGCCGCAGACTATATGTACCTGGGGCGCCAACGTCCGAGGGCTTCTCCGCGGTCATTCCCGGTGCGGTTCTCCTCTTGCTACCTGCGACGGTCGTTCGCTGCAGTACGGGAAGCAAGGATCGATCCGTTTACCTTAAGGCTTTCCTCTTTCTTGTTGAAACTGTTCGCGTGTTCTTGTATTTCTACAGCTTCTCTAAACAAGCGCGTGTGATAGTGCTTCTCTACAGCCAGAACCTCCGTGTCGGCGAATTTTATTACGTGGTCGGTCTCATTCAGTGCGTGCTCTGCCACGGCCGATTTCTCCACCTGCCCCAACCTGCAATGTCACTTATGCTCTTTGATCCTGGTGTTAATGGATCGTTTATGTCGGAATGACATGCTGTAATTGCTGTAGTTCGTATTATGAAAATTTTCTGTCAGGTAAGTGGCATATGTGGGTTATTGTTAGGATTTCTTCCAATTCAGGGCTATTATTTTGGGTTAATTATTTGAAGTCATGTTGTCATTTTAGAGCAGTCAGATTGCGTTGCAAATGTATATTGTGGGTAATAAATTAATAGGTTAAGTTTGAGTTGTCTTTGTCAAGGAAAATTCTGTATGTCAGTGTTAAAATGATAAAAATAAGTAACGAGACAGTAGGTTCAGTTTCATTCAGAAGTTGCAGTACAAAGGAAGAAGTTTCAGGAGGAAAGTCTGTTGAACAGCTGCCTCCAGTTGCGTCAGGTTGTCGGCAGCGGACCGAAATCTTCGCAATCCACACTGAGAGCGGTTAAAGAGACGCCTGATCTCTAACGACGAGACCAGACGACCGCTAACCATTTGCTCGAGGGTATTTCCTACACAGCTCGGTAAGGCGACTCTCCAGTAACTGCTGGGACATGTTCGGTTCTTTCCTGGTTTGAGGAGAGGTTTCAAAATTGCCTCTCTCCACGAGTTGGTAAAGTGACCTGTTTGCCATATTAAATTAAAACATTTAAGGAGGATTTCCTTTGGCGCCCCTGAAAAATGTCGAAGCGTGCAGTGTTGGATTTGCTCGTGACTGGGTGCAGTATCGTGAGTCTCAGACAGCGCCAGTTCCTTCTCCCACGTGGAGAAATGGTAGTTGTAGGGCTTAGAATTGTGGGATCTGAAATCCAGCTTGCCCCTCACTGCAGTCGCTCGGTAACGGCGAAAAGCCAGATCCGGCCTGGCATTGGCAATAGTCGCTGCAGAATGCTCTGCCATCGTCTGAACAATGTCTCAGGGAGCGGTTTGGAGGAACTCCTTTTTCAGCACTGCTGCTATTGGTAAACGACTCTGTTCATCGGAAATCCTCCTGGTAGATTCCCATATCTTTGTTGAACAAGTGGAAAAGTTGATGGAGTCCAGAAACGCTTGACATGATCTTTTCTTGCTCTCCTTAACTAGGTGTTGAGCCTTGGCTCTCGCGACCCGAAAGGCTGTGATGTTGTTTGCTGTTGGACATTACTTAAACGGTCGAAGAGCCGCATGCCTGTCCCGGATTGCTGAGCAACACTCACCAGACCACCAAGGCCTGCCAAGATGACCTGAGGGCATTGAGATGGATAAGTTAGCAGCATGATGGATCGCTGGTGTAATGTGTTGCACCCATTGCTGGACACATGGTGTTCAAACACAGTCAGCTGGCTGAACATCAGTCATATAGTGCTACTGATCATTCATTTAGGTGGTTTCTGTTCGTGTAATGCTCCATCCAGTAGGTGGATGCAGAGTGGGAAGTGGTCACGGGAATGAAGGTCGTCAATGAGTAGTGCTGACTGCGGTTGTGTTGCAGAACCGGTTTTCTCGACTGGCTCTTTGAGAACGGAAGCAAAGGAGGCAGCGAACGTGGGCGGCTGCATGGCCTTGTATATCTTTTTGGCTTCACCATACGGGATGAGCTTTTTGGTTTTTATCTGTCGGATCTACCGTTCTTCAAGAAAGACATTGCAGTCCCTAGACAGGGTGATCCCCAGAGCAACTGACACTCTTCGGAAGAGGTGAACAATGAACTCGGTCATGGGCGGTTTTACTATAATTGCCACAAGTGGCTTCTCCCTTACAATGGAGAGTAGTGTGCCCGAAGTACTGGCTTTTAAGACAGTAATTGGGTTGGGGAAATAAAGCCGCATACTTAGGCGAAGGAAACCTGCCTTGACATGCTCTGGGAGTTTGGTGCTGTTAAACGCAAGTATAAAAAAGACAGATTTGAAAAGATTACCGTCCAGCCTTTTCATGATATTTTCCACGTCAACAATGCCTTCCTGGGACCACTCAGCTTTCAATTCTTCTCAGGACATATCAAGCAGACCCCTGAAAGTTACAACATCTTTGCTGTAATTCAAGATGTTTTGCAGTTCAGTTTCAGTTGCATACTCCACGAGGCGTTGAGCTTTCTGGAGGTTCTTGACTTGTTGGGAACTAGACGTTTCGACCAGCAGGGTCCTATTCCGCAAATGCTTGACAGATCTGAAGATTCTAGCAGTGCCCTCTAAGCCTTTTTGTATTTAGAATGGTGAAACTTTATCGAAGCTGCCCTCTTGCTGTTTAACTATTATAAACACATTCTGACAACCAGCATGCGTTCTGTTTGTAAGAGGTCCGTGATTAAGGAATTTGTTGCTAGCGCACTTGAGCAGATGTAATTTCGATGGATTGCTCACGCGCTGCCTGCTATATGTAAGCTATAAGAGAATCTCAGACCAGAGAGCAGTGTTGTATGCAGTAAGAGCAGTGTCTGTAGCAGTAGTAGTGGTAGTAGCGAGCAGTCTGGTGTATCGTGTTGGCTGGGCCGGTCGTGTGGAGCGATGGCGGTGCCTGAGCGGTGTAGTGTAGGGTAAAAGCAGCATTACGCATATATACTATTGTTATATCAAGTCCCATGTAAATGTTTCAAACAATCTCTTAATAATAACCTTTCTTATAAAAATTAACTTTTGACAATCATTCATCTCAATTAAAAGATTTTACTAATTTCTCCATTCCATGGTCATCCCAATTAATGTAAAGAAAAATCAGTTGTTCTTTTCATACATGAGAAATCTATCGGCCAGCATTGCACTGGGCTGTGCCAGAAAAATCTCTTATAGGAGCAGATATATACGCGTTATCCGGCGACCTTATTGAGGTAAGAATTTTTAATTTATTCAGTATGCTGTTTCAGGTCCATGGCGCAGCACTGCTGACGTCCAAATTTACCAGTTTAGATTCACAGTCAGGTAATTATTGAAAGGTTATAAGTAAACCACAATTTTATTGAGAGATTAGTCACATTTTTATTATTGGTAGTTTACGGAATTTATTTATTGGGAGGTTACGCTGAATGTGAATGATTATTTTGTATTTTTTCTGTTACGAGGTTACGGAAAATATCAGTTGGGAGGTTACATGTTACTATAAGTGAGTCCCGAAGACTCGATAGCCAAGCCCTCTTGTTAGACAGGGTGTTGGTGCCTACTAGTGGTCCACGCACTCCGCTGGGAGAAGGAAGAGAAAATTTCGAGGGATCCATCCCAGTCCCACGGGCAGCTAGGGAAAGAGAGGACCACTCAGACAGAGCCCCAAGGGCCTAGGTAAGCCTTATACAACTGAGGTGCGGTAGGTTCCTCAGCCCTCTAAAAACCGTTCCACCTCAACAGCCTCCATCTCATCAGCGCGCAGCACACCTTAAGACTGAAGGTATTTTTTGTAGAGGTCTTTACCGCCCTCGCGATCCAGGCGGTCAAGCCAAGATTCCCGTTCCACCGCCGCGCCGCACCGTGGTCGCTGAAGCATGCCCAGAGTTTATGGTTACAGGTGACTGGCGGCGCTTTCCAGCCCCAGTCCAGGAACTCCGGGGTTGCCAAGCGCGTATCCAGCAAACGAATAATGGGGACCTGAAGGCGCCAAACGGAGAGTGGGAAATGGACAAATAGAGTCTCAAACTGATCAGCATGAGGTCTGCTTTACCAAAAGAATGCAATTGCTTAAAGTTAATTAGATTAATGAAGTAAATATTAATTAGTGATTTGAGAAAAAATTGAAAAATTTCACGTACAAGCAGCTGCTAGCTATGTAAATGAAGTGTTCAAAGTTCATCTCTTCATTTCAGGCACAAGATGTTACATTGGTGTAGAAATTGTGAAAGCGTTTCTTTCATGCTCAAAAAATAAAATAATTATTACATAACAGTATAAACTGGAACGTCTCCTACCCTTGATCTATAAAGGCTGTCCCAGGAGGAATGATCAATATTCAGGGATATAAGAAAACGAAGGTCGTGTGGCTAATGGCCTGGTGGAAATATTTCAATTTGACATCACTGCGATGAGTTGCGTGTTCTGAAAACCAACGGTACCCGGTTTTCCTCGAACTGTCACCAATCCAAGTAGCAAGGCCGTTGGCATTCAGGGCTGTGACAGGGACGATCATTAGAGGCGGGAAAATTCTAGTAAACATAGGCTCTTAAATACATGCCTTAACAGATACTAGCCTTCCTTCATCTTCGCTATTGTGAAACACATCTCTTCTACTGATCGAGTGTTCATAGTTCTTAAGGTATGCATTTTAGACACCATGCATACTAGGCAAATTTTTCTTGTTTTGGTCCTTACTACCTCCCTCCCAAATATGGAAAGCAAAGAGCTTTCAGTAAAAAAGATTTGTTTTGCAGTACCTAAGATGAAAAAGTGCTCATAGCTCTTAAGGTATGCATTTTTAGAACCCATATTTACTAGACTTTACTACCTCGAAATATTGTTCCTGTCGTGTCCAGAACATTGACCATTTCTCCTGAGACATCCTGTATACCTGTAATAATAATAGAATACCGATCGGTGTTTAAATATACTGTTTTTCATGCATTCAACACAAAACAATAAAGAAAAACATTGAAAGAACAGTCCAGTTATCTTGAAATGGCCATATATATCATTTATCAGGTCAACATCCTTTTTTCTCAACACCTACTAATCGTACAGGAGAGACTGAGGTATCTTGGAAAGGTTTTTTAACCAGCTTCTAACACACCACACCACACCGATTTTGCGCTGAAACATACTATTTGTGGAAAATTTTGACATAAAAAGGCAATCATCCTAGGCAAAAGGGCATCATAGGCACCCAGCTTCATACCAATATTTTACGAAGCTAACTTATTAATCAAGAATAAAAGACTACATTTTCATATTATCTTATTACAAATTAAATTTTATTTATTTTAAGGTACTTATGAACTGCATAATTTGATCGATAATAATCGTGATCACAACGGTCGTCCATTATCTCTTCCCGTCGTACACGTTGACTTTTCTGAACGATATACGAGGGTTGGAACTTTAATCTGCATCTACATGGATACTCTGCAAATCACATTTCGTGCCTGGCAGAGGGTTCATCGAACCACCTTCACAATTCTCTATTATTCCAATCTCGTATAGCACGCGGAAAGAATGAACGCCTATATCTTCCCGTACGAGCTCTGATTTCCCTTATTTTATCATGGTGATCGTTCCTCCCCATGTAGGTCGGTGTAAACAAAATATTTTCGCATTCGGAGGAGAAAGTTGGTGATTGGAATTTCCTGAGAAGATTCCGTCGCAACGAAAAACGCCTTTCTTTTAACGATTTCCAGCCCAAATCCTGTATCATTTCTGTGACACTCGCTCCCATATTTCGCGATGATACAAAACGTGCTGCCTTTCTTTGAACTTTTTCGATGTACTCCGTCAGTCCTACCTGGTAAGGATCCCACACCGCGCAGCAGTATTCTAAAAGAGGACGGACAAGCGTAGTGTAGGCAGTCTCCTGTAAGGGGTCCGTAGGCCCTTACTATAAGTTTGCACTCGGCACAGGTCGACAGGGCAAACAATCGATAGTGTCGTGTGGCGAGAGCGAGTGTAGAGTTGAGTTAGTTAGTCCTGTGTGGCGGGCCGAGCTGTGCGGGAGCCAGCAGTTGTTGTAATGCAAGGTTTTACCGACAAAGTGGGTGGCCATCGCCGCGGTTTAACCCCTTTGTGTTAGAATAATACGGGAAAGTAAAAAAGTATAATTACGAGAGTGATCAGTGATATTTCTGTGCCGTTATTTTGATTTCGCGTCTACCGCGCTGGCATTATTTTGGATTTGCAGTGTTGGATTGCAGTGTTGGATTGCAGTGATTGTATTAGCGTGTGACGAATATGAATAACGAAGAAGCCTGTGCTGAGATTAGCCGTTATTAAAAGTGTATGACGAAGGCAGTGGCTGTCTCCTTTTTCTTGTGTTTTTTGAGACGAATATAGGTCTTGATTAGTGAAGCTGTGTTGGCGTTCTTCTTGTCACCAGACATTTCATTATTACAGCATTTGAGAAGGACAAAATGGAATGTAACAACTCCGTAGCAGTCCATTCCGATTGCCAGCCCCATTAGGTACACGGTCACATTAATTAATAATTTATTTGGGCTGCTTCAGATCCCGATCGAGCGGGATACATTAAAATACGGATGTGTTACACTCCTTAGTAGGTTTGTTACATTTTCTAAGTGTCATGCCAATAAAACGCAGTCTTTGGTTAGCCTTCCCCACATTTTCTATGTGTTCCTTCCCATTTAAGTTGTTCGTAATTGTAATACCTAGGTATTTAGCTGAATTTACGGCTTTTAGATTAGACTGATTTATCGTGTAACCGAACTTTAACGAGTTCCTTTTAGCACTCATGTGGATGACCTCACACTTTTCGTTATTCGGGGTCAACTGCCACTTTTCGCACCATTCAGATATTTTTTCTAAATCGTTTTGCAGTTTGTTTTGATGTTCTGATGACTTCATTAGTCGATACACGACAGCGTCATCTGCAAACAACTGAAGACGGCTGCTCAGATTGTCTCCCAAATCGTTTATATAGACAAGGAACAGCAAAGGGCCTATAACGCTATCTTGGGGTATACCAGAAATCACTTCTGTTTTACTCAATGACTTTCCGTCAGCTGCTACGAAGCAAGCAATTTCAATACGAGCCGCTTGTGTGGTACAGTGTCGAAAGCCTTCCGGAATTCCAGAAATACGGAATCGATCTGAAATCCCTTGTCAATAGCACTCAGCACTTCATGCGAATAAAGAGCTAGTTGTGTTTCACAGGAACGATATTTTCTAAACCCATGTTGACTGTGTGTCAATAGACAGTTTTCTTCGAGGTAATTCATAATGTTCGAACACAATATATGTTCTAAAATCCTGCTACATATCGATGTTAACGATATGGGCCTGTAATGGGTCTGAGTACATGAGAGTAGTCAATCAACCAAAAACTGAGTGTTTTAGAAAACTGCTCAAAGATATGAACTGGAAAGATGTTTATAGTGCTCATGACATGAATGAAAAATATAACACATTCATGAACAATGTCAGTACCATGTTTGAAAACTGTTTTCCTCTAAAAGTTACTCAAATTAAACAGAAGACTATAATAAAACCATGGATTACACAAGGAATAAAGATTTCCTGTAAGACAAAAAGGAAAATGTATCTGTCGACCAAGAACAGCTCCAATGCTGATGATTTAGCTAAATACAAGGAATACTGTAAAATATTAAAAAAAGTAATTCAGACATCTAAACAAATGCACTACGAGAAGAAGATAGCAATGTCAAGGAACAAAATAAAAACAATATGGGATATAGTGAAAGAGGAGACTGGTAGAACTAGAGAGGAACAGGAGCAAATAACATTAAGGGTAGATGATACATTAGTAACCGATGGGCATAGTGTGGCAAATCTATTTAACAAATACTTTATATCCGTTACTGATAGAATGGGATTGTCAGGATCAGTAAATAATGCCCTTGAATGTCTGAAACTAGCCTTTACAAATAGCTTCAGGTACATGAATATGTCACTCACTTCACCAAAAGAAATAACTTCCATCATAAAATCTTTAAAAACAAAGCATTCTAGTGGTTATGATGAAATATCAACAAAGTTAATTAAGGCATGTTCTTGTGAGTTTAGTACAATTCTAAGTTACTTGTGCAACCAGTCAATTGTAACTGGGACATTTCCTGACTGGCTAAAATATGCAGATGTTAAGCCTCTATTCAAGAAAGGGGATAAACTACAGACCGATTTCACTTTTGCCAGCATTCTCAAAAATTTTATAAAAAGTAAAGTACAGACAGCTTCTCTATGTTTTTGATTTTTGGAACATAACTTACGACCAGCTTAGAGACAGAAGTGATACACTTCCTGCAGGACCTGATCATCATTTTGCAGGACAATGCTCAAGCACGTACAGTGCAAGCTGTTACTGATTTGTTTGACTGATGGGGGCTGCTAAGTGTTATACCACCCATTACACTCCCGTGACTTAAGCCCTCGTGAGTTCAACTCGTTTTCGAAACTGAAGGAAACACTTCACGGCATTCGCTTCAGAACTGCTACAAATTCGACGGGCAGCCGGCCGCGGTGGTCTAGCGGTTCTAGGCGCGCAGTCCGGAACCGCGCGACTGCTACGGTCGCAGGTTGGAATCCTGCCTCGGGCATGGATGTGTGTGATGTCCTTAGGTTAGTTAGGTTTAAGTAGTTCTAAGTTCTAGGGGACTGATGACCACAGATGTTAAGTCCCATAGTGCTCAGAGCCATTTGAACCAATTGCGGAAAAGGTCGATATCGTGTTGATGTATGGCTATTGTGATCAAAATGCCCAACGGGCGTGTGCTATGTATGCTGCTCGGTATCCTGGACGACATCATCCAAGTGTCCGGACCGTTCACCGGATAGTTACGTTATTTAAGAAAACGGGAAGTGTTCAGCCAAATGTGAAACGTCAACCACGACCTGCAACAAATGATGATCCCCAAGTAGGTGTTTTAGCTGCTGTCGCGGCTAATCCGCACATCAGTAGCAGACAAATTGCGCGAGAATCGGGAATCTCAAAAACGTCGATGTTGAGAATGCTACATCAACATCGATTGCACCCGTACCATATTTCTATGCACCAGGAATTGCATGGCGACGATTTTGAACGTCGTGTACAGTTCTGCCACTGGGCACAAGAGAAATTACGGGACGATGACAGATTTTTTTGCACGCGTTGTATTTAGCGACGAAGCGTCATTCACCAACAGCGGTAACGTAAACCGGTATAATATGCACTATTGGACAACGGAAAATCCACAATGGCTGTGACAAGTGGAACATCAGCGACCTTGGCAGGTTAATGTATGGTGTGGCATTATGGGAGGAAGGATAATTGGCCACCATTTTATCGATGGCAATCTAAATGGTGCAATGTATGCTGATTTCGTACGTAATGCTCTATTGATGTTACTACAAGATGTTTCACTGCATGACAGAATGGAAATGTACTTCCAACATGATGGATGTCCGACACGTAGCTCGCGTGCGGTTGAAGCGGTATTGAATAGCATATTCCATGACAGGTGGATTGGTCGTCGAAGCACCATACCATGGCTTTCCTGTTCACCGGATCTGACGTCCTCGGATTGATTTCTTTGGGGAAAGTTGAAGGATATTTGCTATCGTGATCCACCGACAACGCCTGACAACATGCGTCAGCGCACTATCAATGCATGTGCGAACATTACGGAAGGCGAACTACTTGCTGTTGAGAGGAATGTCGTTACACGTATTGCCAAATGCATTGAGGTTGACGGACATCATTTTGAGCGTTTATTGCATTAATGTGGTATTTACAGGTAATCACGCTGTAACAGCATGCGTTCTCAAAGGTACATGTATCACATTGGAACAACCGAAATAAAATGTTTAAACATACCTACGTTCTGTATTTTAATTTAAAAACACCTACCTGTTACCAACTGTTCGTCTAAAATTGTGAGCCATATGTTTGTGGCTACTACAGCGCCAGCTATCACAAAGCGAAAAAAATGGTCCAACTAAAACATTCATATTTCTTTACGTACTACATGAATATGTAATAAAAATGGGGGTTCCTATTTAAAAAACGCAGTTGATATCCGTTTGACCTATGGCAGCGCCATCTAGCGGACCAACCATGGCGCCATCTGGTTTCCCTCTTCAGGCTAGACAATTTTCGTTCTTGGTAATTTTTGCGTTTGACGCTTATTTCGTGAGATATTTGGCCCGGTCACGATCAATAGACCACCCTGTAGATATCGACTTTTTGTTTCCCGAAGAAGTATCCGAATATAAGGAAAGGAAAAAGTAGAGGATCTAACATAGTACATTATTTGCGACGTATCTAGACAGCTTAGCCTCAGTAACTGAACTCTATCCTACTAATCCTACTTTCATGGAGAAGAAAGTATTATTTTTGTAGAAGTATTTTTAAACATTTCATTCAAATGTACGAGAGACTTCAGGTCAATATCGTGTTGGATAACGTGGCTATAATACAACACTATCATAGAGTGTTATTTCAGGTGGTTTATTATACAGTCATTCATTTTTATCCATGTTTATCGCAAATGGGGCAAAGACCTGCTCAGCGAGGCTTTCCCCATTTCGAGGGTTAAACCGCGCAATTTTTCTTTTAGAGAAACTGTTAATTTCTCTTTCATTAACAATCCTACAGAGCTGGAATTTCGTACGGTTATAGGTAATTACACAACCTATGACTTCAATTTGATATCATGGGAAACTCATTGTCCACAATATTAGAAAATCTGAAAATTGCGGGACTTTATCCCCATTAACACTGCATACTTTCCTTACCACATCACACCTACCCACAACGCCACCTGGAGGGCAGTGGTTATAATGTTTTGGTTCAACGGTGTAGGTGTTGGTTTATTTAATCTGTAATATCTTCGTATTCTGAACTGAATTCTCATGGTGTATGTTTCTACATCTTGTTAAATGAACTTGCATCTTACCGGTTTCCTACTTACTTCCACTCTCCATCTTATTAGCCCATCATCAGCTGCTATTCGAAAAGTGGTTTGGGACCGTCTCATCTTGTGTATTTTCCTAGGTATGGTGATGTGTTGAACTAAGAAGTATAATACTACTTACTACCTAGAAACTGAATTGTTCCTATAGCGCATTTGGTATTTATCATTAACTGCTAGAAATAATCGGCATAGAACGTATATTTTACAGTAGGCGAGATTATTGATACCGCGAAGTAACTTTTGGCCCACGTATAAAATTAGCTAAGTGGTCATACTAGTCAATCTTCCATGCACGGTATTTACATCATTCGATCAGAAGGTATCACCAGCACTACGAGAGGAAACGCCCGTATAGCTTGAATCAACAAGGCTGCAACTAACTCTTTCAACAATTTGTTCCAAGGAACGATACCTGCTCCAGAAGCAAACATTTCACTCGCTCAAGTGAACAGTTTGAATGCTGCCTTGTAATCGTTTTTTAGTCCTTTACTACCGTCGTTCACCGAGGTGTAGCAAACTGAACACTACTGTCCTTTTGTCTGGATGCGTCAACAAGTACAGTAAGCCATGGTATAAAGAAGGGACGGGAAGTTATCATTAAACCCATAGGATCTGCCCCACTATACTGGCAATATGGTATTCGGATTGCACGGTGCGAATTTCTTGACAAAGAGAACGAGGAAGTCACATCTGTGCAAGCGCGAGTGGCGGAACGCTTTCGCCTCTACGCCTTCCACTCCTAAGTGGGGCAACTTCTCTTTTCAGGCAACACGTCTGTCTGACCAACTTTTTCAACGAGCTTCTAATTAAATCAGACTGGCAATTAAATATGATGTTACGAGGTTCTAAAATCGCACTGCTTAATTAAGTTACCTGACCGTGTTACAGAAGTACATCAACGGGCTACTTTACCCTTCGTCTCTGAATTGTCTCGTCTTCGCTGGCAAGAAAGTCTAGCCAGCCATGTGAGACTACTGTATTCCATCATAATCGTTGTTGTTGCACCCATGAGAAAACTGGGCGCCTGTGGTTTTCACTTTAATCTAAGAAGTTGTATGCTACCCCTAAATTAAAAACTGTTACTTCATTATACCATAAAGAGCAAGATTTGCTGCTGATTAAGTCGCACACGGAAGTTTCCCTACTTACAAAATGAATAAGGCCCAAATTAATGTAACGCGACCTGACTAATCACTGTTATGGCTCTCAGATACCAAGACTTAAATACTGCAACGCAAGTTGTATTAGATGCCTGGAATAATTTAATATTGGCCACTGCCTAACTTCTCTTTCCCTGAAACCAGAATAAATCTCCCTCACAGCCTTTAGCTCTCCTCTATTAGTAAAATATGGCTCTAAGCTTGTGCATTCAGTTATCTTTCTCAATGGCGAGCTTCTAATGCCATCGTAACACAAATTATGTAATCCAAATGTGAGGTAGCTGCCCTTTCGAAGTTCTCGAGGTAACTTAATTTATGTGACCTGCAAACAGCTTAATAATACGAAGAGTAGCTTATTTATCAGTATTTGTTAAGAGCAAAAATTTTGTTACATCCACACAAAGAATTCGTACAAAGCCTTGTACTTGGTCGTATATATTATCTCAAAAGAATGCAGCCTCATTTAACAGAATGTACGAATTGAATAGGTTTGAAATGAAATGTATAAGACTTACGTTAACTTGGATTATTATTTAACCACACACATGCAAAAGCTGCGTAGCTTAACTTGATTGCAGTGGCTTAAAATTCGTGCTTTCTTTAGCACACCCATTCAAAGATCAGTGCTTTAACGTACATTAAAAGAATCGTGGAAGAAACAGTCTCTTTGGTGAATCGGAGTAACGCCTTGCTCAAGAGATAAATGTAATTCATAAACAGAATGGACATTAACCCACTTTGCCACCCTGTCACAGCGGTTAATACTTAATCCAGACAGATTTCGACAAGCCAGCATGCTTCCCCCGCATTTAATAATGAAAAACTGCTACTTTTGTCCAGATTCGCCGCTTGAGAGGAGCTTTGTTTTAATGAAATATCTCACACATACAAACCATTGCTTCTTTTAGGTATATGTTACTCTCTCTCTCGGCGTATATAAATCCAGAAACATTGAACAGTACACCACTTCACACCATAAGAAAGTACATCTCATTACTACCACACTGCCGAATGCAATGGAAAGAAGTCACGGTCCTTGTTCGCCTTCAAAATTCACAAAAGAATGGCCAGCGACATCGCGCCTTAGCATCTCATTGGCCAGACCGCTGGTGCACCAAAGAATCTCAGCAGATACCCTACGGTAGGAGACGCCGTAGCGAAAGTCGAATAGTGAGTTCAAAGATGAGAGCAATGGTTGTATACGTACAGGGCTATTACAAATGATTGAAGCGATTTCATAAATTCACTGTAGCTCTATTCATTGACATATGGTCACGACACACTACAGATACGTAGAAAAACTCATAAAGTTTTGTTCGGCTGAAGCCGCACTTCAGGTTTCTGCCGCCAGAGCGCTCGAGAGAGCAGTGAGACAAAATGGCGACAGGAGCCGAGAAAGCGTATGTCGTGCTTGAAATGCACTCACATCAGTCAGTCATAACAGTGCAACGACACTTCAGGACGAAGTTCAACAAAGATCCACCAACTGCTAACTCCATTCGGCGATGGTATGCGCAGTTTAAAGCTTCTGGATGCCTCTGTAAGGAGAAATCAACGGGTCGGCCTGCAGTGAGCGAAGAAACGGTTGAACGCGTGCGGGCAAGTTTCACGCGTAGCCCGCGGAAGTCGACGAATAAAGCAAGCAGGGAGCTAAACGTACCACAGCTGACAGTTTGGAAAATCTTACGGAAAAGGCTAAAGCAGAAGCCTTACCGTTTACAATTGCTACGAGCCCTGACACCCGATGACAAAGTCAAACGCTTTGAATTTTCGGCGCGGTTGCAACAGCTCATGGAAGAGGATGCGTTCAGTGCGAAACTTGTTTTCAGTGATGAAGCAACATTTTTTCGTAATGGTGAAGTGAACAGACACAATGTGCGAACCTGGGCGGTAGAGAATCCTCACGCATTCGTGCAGCAAATTCGCAATTCACCAAAAGTTAACGTGTTTTGTGCAATCTCACGGTTTAAAGTTTACGGCCCCTTTTTCTTCTGCGAAAAAAACGTTACAGTACCCGTGTATCTGGACATGCTGGAAAATTGGCTCATGCCACAACTGGAGACCGACAGCGCCGACTTCATCTTTCAACAGGATGGTGCTCCACCGAACTTCCATCATGATGTTCGGCATTTCTTAAACAGGAGATTGGAAAACCGATGGATCGGTCGTGGTGGAGATAATGATCAGCAATTCATGCCATGGCCTCCACGCTCTCCCGACTTAACCCCATGCGATTTCTTTCTGTGGGGTTATGTGAAAGATTCAGCGTTTAAACCTCCTCTACCAAGAAACGTGCCAGAACTGCGAGCTCGCATCAACGATGGGGACATGCTGCGCCGAGTGTGGGAGGAACCTGATTATCGGCTTGATGTCTGCCGAATCACTAAAGGGGCACATATCGAACATTTGTGAATGCCTAAAAAAACATTTTGAGTTTTTGTATGTGTATGCAAAGCATTGTGAAAATATCTCAAATAATAAAGTTATTGTAGAGCTGTGAAATCGCTTCAATCATTTGTAATAACCCTGTATAATCGACATGGAGCAAACTGAAGCTATGGAATTTGGAAAATTTGCAAATGTAACAGAGAACTTTCAGAGTAGACACTGAGGTGGTAAAAGTCATGGGGTAGCGATATGCACATGTACAGATGGTGGTATATCGCGTGCACAAGGCATAAAAAGGAAGTGCATTAGAGGAGCTGACATTTGTGCTCTGGAGATTCACGTGAAAATGTTTCCGACATGATTATGGCAACACGATGGGAGTTAACAGACTTTGAACGCGGGGTGATAGTTGGAGCTAGACGCATGTGACATTCCATTTCGGAAATCATTAGAGAATTCAGAACTCCGAGATCGATAGTGTCAACAGTGTGCCAAGAGTACAAAATTTCAGGAATTACCTCTCACCACAGACAACGCAGTAGCCTATGGCCTCTGCTTAACGACCGAGAGCAGCGGCGTTTGTGTAGAGTTGTCAGTGCTAACAGACAAGCAACACTGCGTGAAATAACCACAGAAATCAATGTGGGACGTACGACGAACGTATACGTTAAGATATCGCCTCCAGCGCCTCTCTTGCGCTCATGACCATATCGATCGGACCCCACACGACTGGAAAAGCGTGGCCTGACCCGATATCCGATGAGACCCGATTTCAGTTGCCAAGTAGTCAACACAGTACTGAGCAAGGCGGTGGTGGCTCCATAATGGAGTGGAGTGGAAATTGTTATGTTCGGCTACTTGGAGACCATTTGCAGCCATTCGTGGATGGGATTCTAATGGATGACAATGCACCATGTCATTGAGTCACAATTGTTTGTGATTGGTTTTGATGAACATTCTGGACAATCCGAGCAAATGTTTGGCCACCCAGATCACCAGACATGAATCCCGTCGAACCTTTATGGGACATTATTAAGGGGTATGATCGGATGTGATAAGGTATGGGGATCGCAGTGATTAAAACAAAGACGTTTTTCGTTCTGGCGATATCTTTTCACGAAATTGTAATTACCAACTTTCTTCTCTGGATGTGAAAATATCGCATTGTCGCCAACCTACATAGGGATGAATTATCATTGAGCCGTGCGTGGCTCGTATTTGTGCCATTTCTTATTTTGCATCTTGTTTTTACCATACTGCCACCTCGTTTTGTTAATTTTCATTACTTGTGTCACTGAGTTCCTGGCTTGCCTGCCCATAAGCGGCAGCAGCAGCGCTTATCGATATAGACCATGCCGTATTATCTTTGCTGGGCTGCTATTACTTCCCAGTCGTCGTATGTTGCTAGTTGAGAACCTGGCAGTGTTTGTGTTGGTACGTGACGTAAGTTCAGTTGGGGCGCGGCAGCAGTGAGGTCCGAACCGCCATGACTCGCCCGACGGTTGCCGACACACGTGATTGGAGTGGGGAAGACTTTGGTTGGTCGTCGCTCGGTCGTCTTGCCGGACGACGTGTATTTGGCCGGCGATCGCTTGTGGGTTGGCTGTGTGTGCTGACTCGCGATTCGTCCCTGTTACTGTACAGCCACTGCCGTTAGCATCGTCTAGTTCTTCGTGCAAGTGTTCGTGAAACTGTATGTAGTTTGTCTGATTTTGACTGACAAGTTATTTTAAATGTTGTCGGCGTACTGGTTCTGAGGAGTCGGTCGGTTGGCATGGAGCAGTGAGGAATTCTCGGCGGGGCATAATTTGGCCGGGGCCCGCTGGCGGTCTCTACGCGGTGTCCGAGTGTGTGGCGCTGTTCCCATTGCTATGAGGTCTGTGGCTCGCCAACCCTGGACACGAAAGTTGAGTTTTGATTTCACCTACCAGCAAGTCAAGACTGTTCACATTGTGTCGTTTGGAGCTCGTTGTCGGCTGTTCGGATATTCACGAGAGCAACAACGTGGTTTTCAAGTTGCAAAATTCTAGCCACCCTCCAGTGGAGTTTCACTGTATATGGTTATTTGAATTGAAGTGCACCAGCGGAATCTTCTGCCTTGTGGGCGTTAACGTTCTGGTTACCTGCCCTGGCCATTGACGTAAATTTCAGGCAGTGTGGTTTCCTCATCGTGTTGTTGCTCTCCAGCACGGTGTGTAGTTTGACAGCTCCGTGTATGATTGGTTGGGGGCGCCAATATCTTCCACGTTGTTCCGTTCAACTCCCTGTTGTGGCCTGGTCGGGTCAAGTGGAAGTTATCTTGTCGGTGGGTCCGCTGACTGTCGGTCAGTTGTCGTCGGATCATGAATGGTTTGTCCGACTGCCTGTCTCACCTAAGCGAGCGTTAGTGTTTGAATTGCAGGCCGACCCTCGAACACCTGGGCGCCCTTGTGTGGACTGCCTTCTTTTAAAAAAAAATTGTTCTTGTTGTTGGTGCTTGTATGGCTTCTAGCCGGTTTTGTGTTTTACTCTTAAGGCGTTCAGCCTAGTTTAAAGTTCTGTTTCACGTGAGCCCTTTGGCATCTAAAAAAATTTTGAATTTTTAAGTCTTCATCCTTCAGCTGATTTGAATTTAACTTGTTTACTTCAGCCTAACAAAAGAACTGTTTTAAGATAAGGCTTACCTTTTAAATTTCTGATTATGCTTGCGTTTTAAGTTAAAGGCCTTCAGCTGTTTTTAAATTAAACTGGCTTTCAGCCAGTAATTAAGTCCCAAAGATTAAAGCTGTGTGTTGAAAAACTTTTTTGGGCTCTTGTAATGTTTCATCAAATAATAAAGTTGTGTGTTCGAGTGTAACTGGCAGCCCCTTATTTTGGCCCCTTTCCACAATTTATTCTATCTGTCCTGTTCTATGGGTTTAGCAGGGCGTCTCAATCATCATAATAAAATAAGAGAAATCAGAACTTGTACAGAAAGATTTAAGTGTTCATTTTTCCCGTGCGCTGTTGGAGACTGGAACGGTAGAGAAATGGTCTAAAGGTGGTTCAAAGAACCCTCTGGCAGGCACTTAAGGGTGAATGGCAAAGTAGTCATAATGACGTAGAGGGAGATGTAGGTTAGCGAAATAAATTCATCAACAGAGGCAAAAGAGATTTTAAGCTGGAAAGAGCAGATTAACTGTTGTTAGCATCCTTGACATATTTTAGTTCCAATATGGCGTACAGGAATTATGGGAAAAGTCTAAACTGACTATAATTCAGACACGGGATAGGTATGTGTCTAGTAAGTGGATTAACGGTAGAAAATTCCGCCATGGCCTACTAACAAAATTCAGAAACTGCAGTGAAAAGAGATATTGTTGCTCTTTTGATTCAAAAATCAACGCGGAAACGTCGACAGGCAAAAGTTAGCAGTAATGTGAGCTTTTATAAAAAGATCGATGCATGAAGCATATACCAATTCCACCATCAAAAGTTAGCTAAAAATCTTGTTGACAATCATAGAAAATTCTAGTCCTGCGTAAAAATGCTGAGCAGGCTGAAGGTTTATAATCAGTCACTCGTAGACCAGTCTGGTATGAAAATAGAAGACGATATGAAGAAAACTGATATTTGAAAATTCGCATTTAATAATCATTCACGCAATAAGACTATGGAGATGTGCCACATTTTGACTGCCGTGCAAGCTCCCGTATGGAGGATGCAGAAATGGCATCATTAGCGTGTAAGGTGTCAGAATACATGAAGGTCAATTTCGCACCTTACATAAGAGTTTTTTATACATCGTAACGGGAAGGTGAATATGACACCTAACTTACTTTGGCGGTAATGAGCGGATTTGACTATAAGTGTGTAATGCAAAAGGGATGACGCTCAATAGACGGTATTAACACATCACTCCTATATAATGCATGTCAATGAGCAGAAGGTGAAACAAGCAGCGAGAGGAAGCGTTTTGTGTGGAAGCAGGTGCGGGCAGAAGCAGAGGCCGCACCCCGGGAGGCACCACGAAAAGCTCTTAGGGGGCGTCCCGCAGTGGAAGTCAGCGACCGGACAGGCGACGCATACTGGAGAGCAAGTAACGCGCCACCAGAAGTAGGACAGTAACAAGCTTTAGAAAACTGCATTTCGGAATTCCAAATGGACACGAACGAAACCAGTGACGCAGTTGATCATATGAACAGCGAGTGGTACCCATGTGATGTACACTTGTAACTTTTAGGCGTCTGGAGCGGGCACAAAACGTCCGACTGCCGGAAACGAACTAGGAAGGAGTAAAGTGCCGAGATTTCGATGCAGTTTAATGGTAGGGCCCTCCCGATTAGCAGAGAGAGTTTCCACAAAAATAAGAGGAACGCTCCTATTGTGTTGAGTGGTACTTAAGTAAATAAATTAGTGAAATCAAAGTGAACTAGAAATTAGAATATAAATGGAAAACTTGGTTTAGTTTGGAGAGTTACATACTGGCACACAGCGGGCACAACAGCAGAGCAGAAGTGACAATGACCGTGAAGTCAGCGAGTTCCACATAAGCGGGCGCTGTCGATTCAGCTGGCAGGGCATCGCCCGACCGGCTCACGTGTTTCTCAGTTGTCGCATGTGAGCAAAGGCCCTCGCCTACATTCCAAGAGCCAATGACCGACGTTAAGAAGATTCTTCGAGAAGCTTTTCAACGTGACGGAAGAGGCAATGACCGGCTCACGTGTTTCTCAGTCGTCACATGCGATCAGAGGCCCCCGCCTCCATTCCAAGAGCCAATGACCGACGTTAAGAAGATTCTTCAAGAAGCTTTTCAACGTGACAGAAGACGCAATGGCCGTGAAGTCGTTCACCTCCAGTGAACTGAAGTGAATAAATACGCGAGACGCGGTGGGCCCGACAGATGAAGACAGATGAAGACGGGGACGAAGACGAAGACGGGGACGGAGACGAAGACGAGAGACGAAGGAAGAAAAGAAGAGTAGCAGTAGTTTTCAGTCAGTTTCGGTGCTGAAGACCGTCATGCAAGAAGAGACTGCATCATGCACAGACGCACCAAGTCCGCCGCTGTAATGGAATAGCAAGCAGCAGCTGCGGCGCCAGAAGACAGAAGTTAAAAGGTATTTGAAGTCTGATTTTTACGTACCCGGGTGACTCGTGAGGACGGGAAGGAGACGGCCTCACCTCAGCAGTCACCTGTGAGCTGGGATGAAGACCTGACAGCCGAAGACTGGCAAGCGGGAGTCCGTGGTTCGAGTTCAGGACACTGGCCTTGCCCCGCCGCGCCGCTCCGCTGGTCGACGCACAACACACGCGGCCGCTTAGAGAAGAGAAACGCTGGGACGCCACATCCAAGGTATCACCATCCGATGCACAACTTCGCTCGCAATAATTAAACGGGCCACCTCTCGCTGAGCGTCTCCAGTCAACTGGGCGAGACGGCGACACGAGATACACACCGCTACGCGTAATAAGACGCCGCCGCCGCCGCCGCCGCCGCAGCAGAAGACTTCACAAACGACACAGCTGCCGCTCTCCGAACCAGAACATCCCGTAAGATACAGTTGTACAAATCTTCAATAAAAGTTATCTTATGTAAAAATGATGTTTCATTCGACCTCATACCCGAGCCAAGGAAGAACCCACCCTGCCCACATGTTGTTAAGAGAGAAAAGTTAATTTATTTAATATTTTCACCCTGACAGAATGCTTTAGAATGCTTATCCTGACAATTGACAGCATCAAAAGAGAAAACCCAGTTACATTGAGTGACAGAAGTGTCACATTTAGTAACACAACTGTTACAATTGGTCGAAAAAAGCCGTGACGTGGAGAACAAAAGAACCCAGGTGGGGAGACAGTTCAGCTACGAGAAAGACAAGAGCGATCTTTCCGGGGACTCTTCTCTGAACTGGCGTCAAGCGCAGAATGGGGCGCATAACGCTCTGTACAACACAGAGGAGAAATTTGTGTGAACACTGCGTTCATTGCAGCTGACATTCAGCTAGATATTAGCTGTAGCGTCGTTGAGTCCTAAAAGCAGAGAAACGAACCATCCGGTTGGGTAACTGTTCTTGCGAGGAGTGAGAGGGCATTTTAATATGCACACTGCTCTAGCCATGCCCGTACATATCGCCATTTTCCAAGACTAGGGATGAGTTTTGTCACATAACGAGAAAAACAGGGAGAGTTTCTGCTGGAAAAATCAGCAATGGCTTAATTAGTTTTTATAGGAATTTCAGAGGACGAGAGCAGCTATGCAGATGACAGCTCATCGCAGCTAAAGTAAATACCATGAGCAGAGGCGTAAACTTGTTGGTTCACCAGCTTGTGTCCACTGAAAACTCGAACGACCTTGGGTAATCTTTTGCTCAACTTGTCACAGAACTAACCATCCTCTGTAGACTTGATTGCCATCCTAAATAGTACCGAACTTTGAACCGGAATCGGATGATTTATCATAGTACTGGCCAACATCATGATGTAGTCTTAAGAATAATTTTGTAAAGAAACTTCTAGTTAAAATTTACCATTGTTGTGATTAGGATTATTTCACTTTCTGAGGACGAGATGCGTTAGTTTGACAACTGTCGTAACATTGTCACATTGTAAACTGTGTAAATGCGTGTATTTCTGTGACAAGATTGCAACATTAAACCAAAAATTACAGCTTACACAGTTGTTCTGTCCTCAAAACCTTACAAGCGTAGAGAAGCAACTGAAAGAAATGAAAACAAGTAAGTCGACAGGCCCAGATGGACTCCCAGTTTGGTTTTAAACAACGTATTCTTAGGCAGTGGCCCCTTACTTAGTGAATCCCTTGTTCAGCGGAAGGTCCAAAGCGACTGGAAAAAAAGGTACAGATTATTCGCGTATATACTACAGACCAATATGCCTAACGTCGGTTTGCTGAACAGTAGCTTGCTATAACGTGGGATAGTAAGTCAATGCAGACGAGTAATGTTTGAATGCAGTATTAGTGGTGTGCCGCTTGACACAGTAACGCCGATTAAATATCTATGCGTAACTTTGCAAACAAACATGAAATGTAACTAGCACGTAAGGACGGTTAAGTGGAAGGCGAACGTTCGACATACGTTTATTGGGAGAAAACTAGGGAAGTTGTTTCTTTTTGGTGACACATTGAGGGTCTGGTATTTTTCCTACTATTGTTCCCGACTAGAGAGACAAAAATCATTCAGCAAAAAGGTATGTCCGTTTTCGAAATGAGCACTGCCCGAGTGTTTAGTATCAACATTCCAAAAACAAAGACATGACAAGGTAATGATGTCAAAGGGATATTTTGGAATTCTGGAAATTTGTGGTAAGTTCCTATGGGACCAAACTGCTGAGGTCATCGGTCCCTAGGCTTACGCACTACTTGAACTAACTTAAACTAACTTACGCTAAGGACAACACACACACCCATGCCCAAGGGAGGACTCGAACCGCCGACGGGAGGGGGATATTTTAAGAGAAGTTCTGTAACCATGAGCCTGAACAGAAGACAGGCTACACTCATGGTAGGACTAATTACAGGCCATGAGAACTTTAAAAAACAGCTAGACATGTTGGACACAGAGCTAGATGCTCTTATGTGTAAGCTGTGTGATGAGGGTAATAAAACTGCATCACACCCAATCTTCCAGTGCTTCGCATTGGAGATGAAAAGGCACAGAATATTTGGGACATCGTACCCTGAAGAAACTGTGTCCAATGAAGAACTAGTAAAGGGACTCCTACTACTGTTTGAGGATAATGGTTGGCTTTACTAGAACCACAGAGAATGAAATCGCACCATGATCCCTGTTTCGGTGCGAGCAGTAGTGGTCTAGGATCACTGCTGTTTTTATCTCCCTGTTCAAATAAGATCAAATCCAGTCGACTAAACTCGATTCGTTTGCTAATATGCGGTCTCTCCTCTTACAAACACCCAACTTGTAGACTCCCTGGCAATTACCGGCAATAAATTTCAGGTAGATATTACAGAATTATTCCGGCATGATATTAATATATATCTTTTCGGGTAGTCGTTGACTGTATCAATGGAGGCCAGCACTGAACACGTGAATGCATATCGCAGAGGAATATCGTTTAGCTGCAATGATTGTAACATTTGCAAATTGTATGCAAAAAGGTGTAAAGCTTATGTAGCACATTATGGACGATCTTGCTTCCTGCAATTCTCGCGATACACAACGAATTGACTTTTGTAGGGTACAATGAAATGTAGCTTGCACTCTGTCAACATATGCTTGAGACATAGGGGTAGGAGGGGGGGAGAGTGGACGTCCACTTAGAGGGAAGTCTATGATATTACCCGTATCTTTAAGTTTCTTGAACCATCTCATTAGAATTGTGTGTGTTTTTTGTGGTTGTGTTTTTTTTTGTGGTGGTCTCCCATACTAGCGTTGATAACTCCTCAGTACCGTTCTCACAGATTTGGATCCTGTGTACCAGAAGACATATTGCGCCTACTGCTGGTCTGTCGTCATTTTGATGCACTCCGACTTGAATCTGCAACAAAGGAGAAAGGTGAATAATTTGAGATCTGCTAAACGTTTTAGAACAATCTATGATGCGTTACGATTTTTTTAAATGATAACGGGACTTTATGGACACGCTGCATTCCACCATACATAACGTACTCCAATTTAGGCTACTGCTACTTCAGTTTGGGATTCCATTATTAAAAATCCATGGGGATACGTATGGCGGGATGCATTGTTAACCAGTGCAGCCCCTAGCGATTGGGTAACGCATGGAATCCCATTATTTCCCCCATTTGCTGTCAGCTAAGACGACATGAATGCGCCGTGTCCCAGAGTGAGCGGCAACCCACCAGACACCCGAGTGTCGCATTTCCGTCACCGAGGGGGCAGCCTTCCGGCCGTCACGTCGGTCTTGCTGTTAAGATCTTGGCGCATGCGTTAAACACAGATAAATCGATAACGTGGGTGGCAGGCTCACCTGCAGATATCTGGTAGGTGTGCAGAAGAAATACTGCGCGTGACATTAAACGACGACCGGCTGCACTCCCGAAACGTCTCCGAGTCTAAAGAATAACAACCATACTTTAGATCACAAAACAGAGATACCTGAATAACGTAACTCTGTCTATCTTCCACGACACGGAAAAGAGCGAAACCAGGATCGAAGCTACGTGGAAGATTGACGACCGTTGGTTGGTACATTGGCTGGTCAGACTGCTAGGTGCTTTCCGATGCTCGTTTTGGCAAGTGCTGGGCAGGGTGCCCCATTCAGCCCCAGAGAAAACCATAAGTAAACAGTTGAACTACGACCCATAGAACAAAGTTCACACGATTGACGGACAGATGGCGCACAGGACTTCTTTCCCTCAGGTTCCCACGATGGCTGCGGCGTTAGGAAGGGTATCCGCACACATACTTAGATCGTAAAATAAAATCTGCCAAATTCTGAAAAAGCGGACTCCGTACTAGACAGGGTAAAGCAAGGGAAAAGAAAAAACCGTACATCATAGATTATGTATACTGTCTCAGAGCTATACAATATGTACTACTATCAGAGGAAAAATACTCCTGTCGGAGCACAAAAAAGGCGAATATGTCCTCCTTAAAAGAATCCGACAGAAAAGTGGGGAACCAGTTGCCTAAATCCTCATTCTGCCTTCCTCACATTTTTTTTCTAAATCATTTTATCTGGTCTCTTTTTGTAGTTAAGCCTTCATACTTGGCAACTCCCTCGCAGTACCACGGTCCACATTTACTTCTCTTTCCCACTGTCTTTTTTTTTTCACACTGCTCTATATCCTTCTGCCGCTGTCTGCTTTTTCACTTACACTGGCTCCTTTTGTCTTTTATTTCCCACTATCACAGTTTCCACTAGACGTAGCACCTCAAAAATTCTGAGGGTTCAAGTCATTTTAAGAAATTTTTGGTAACATTTTTGGGAAAATAGCGATCTCTTAATCTGTATAAAATCAGTGAAAAAACAGTCTTCATCGCGACTGTTATTTTATTAAAATGACCGGTATCGGCCAAGGCTTAGGTCATCTTCAAACAGCACCATCAGTTGAAGTTGACGGTACGTGGAACAGTCAGTTGACTTCAGTATCTGAAACTGCCAACTGGCTGTTCTATGCATCGTCAACTTCAGCTGATGGTGTTGTCTGAAGATGACCTAAGCCTTGGCCGAAACCGGCCATTTTTATAAAATAACCACCGAGAACAAGACCGTTTTTTCACTGATCTTAGAAGTTGGTTTCCCCTTTTATCCACGTGTTTAAAGTGTCGGTCCAAACTGCGCTCTTCCCTATACCCATGTGTTAAAGCTCGCCAGTCTGGTAGGGTCCAAACGGCACAAACATATGTAGCGCCTGCACTTATCCGTACTTTTCACTTCTCTCTTTAGCTCCCACCGCCTCTACCTCCCCTCATGTCTCTTTCTGTGTCAGTGCCACTGTCTCTCAATGACCATCATTGCTGCGGTGTGCAGCAGGCGGGGTTCGTTGAGTGTACAGTGTCATGCATGGATGCAATTTTGGAACTAAGCGAGTTGCAGATTTATTATGAGGAGGAATGATGACTAAGAACAATGACTGGATAGCATACGGACATAAAAGAGGTTTTGGAACGAAGAACAAGGTATTATTTTATCACGTAGAAAGTTTATTTTTATTTTTGTAGACTTGTATGTTGATACATTTAACTCTAGTCAAGTCGAGTTTTTGGTGATTGTTGTATTGATTAATTTTCTGATTTAATTTGCTGTTCTATGGAAGTTATTAGATTAAATGAATTTTCATATTATAGTCTATAACTGTTTTCTTTAATAAGTTTCTTCCAGACTAAAATTTCAGAACTTAAACGTTGAGTCATGTGTTTCATTGGCATTCTGTGTCAAGATTATGAACCCAGTTTCCCTGGACCAACTATAGTTAGTTTTTAGCAGTATTTTTTTAACTGTTGCGGAGTCTTGTTGTGTAACTGTTTCCGCCAGTACTTCATTTTGCAGGTGAGGTTCATAATACGTGATTGTTTCGTTTCCTTTGCGCTATGTACGTTCCGTCAGTTTCTTTATTTTACCAGGGCCATACGTTAGTGCAGAAATTTTCTTGTGCTTCAGATCACATTCTTAATCAGGTCGACATTACAATTTTTTTTGTACAGTTACTTTTTTTCAAACAGTTCGTACTGACCAAATCTACTGAACATGAAATTATTGGTTTGCTTGTTTATTTGCTTATGAATGAGATAGTTTTTCAGACACACAGGATTCTTTTCAATTTCATCTAAGTGATGTGGCTTTGAGCTCAGCAGCACATTTATCTTGCCATTTCAGATTCCCAAGTTTGTATTTACTATAATACACACACAACTAAAGGCAACTCAGTTTCACGACTGAGCTACCCATGCGCGACTCACGCCCCGTCCTCACAGTTTTAGAGCAGCCAGTACCTCGTCTCCTACCTTTCACACTTCACAGAAGCTCATCTGCGGAACTTGCAGGAGTAGCACTCAAAGAAGAAAGGATATTGCGGAGGCACGGCTTAGCCACAATCTGGGTAACGTTTGCAGAACGAATTTTTCACTCTGAAGCAGAGTGTCGGCTGATATGAAACTTCGTGGCAGATTAAAACTGTGTGCCGGACCGAGACTCGAACTCCGAATCTTTGTCTTTTGCGAGGAAGTGCTCTACCATGTCTCTGGAGTATACTTTCTTCCGGAATTAGACCCACAAGTTTCGCAGGAGAACTGTGAAATCTGGGAGGTAAGAGATGAGGTAGCGGACACAGGAACGGAACAGCCCCCTAACGTTTGGGGCGAATTTTTGAGGACAGAATGATGAAAAAAATTAGAAAAATTAGGAACAAAAAAATGGCTCTGAGCACTATGGGACCCAACTTCTGAGGTTATTAGTCCCCTAGAACTTAGAAATAGTTAAACCTAACTAACCTAAGGACATCACACACATCCATGCCCGAGGCAGGATTCGAACCTGCGACCGTAGCGGTCTCGCGGTTCCAGACTGCAGCGGCTAGAACTGCACGGCCACTTCGGCCGGCAATTAGGAACAGTTTGTTGAGATATTTCAGTAACACATCTTGCAATTGAAGATAAGATAAAATACGAGGGTTGGAACTTTAATAGTGGCAACCATATATTTACAGCTCGTACAAAATAGATAGGTGTTTCAAAGTTTTAGCGACCTTCAAAGTGGTCACGAGCATTGTGTGTAACCCGTTGCCAGCGATGTGGAAGTCGTAGGATACTCTTAGCAGTGCCAGTCGTGTTGACAGTTCGAGCGGCGTGGTCTATTGCCCGACGAATTTGTAGTAGTTCTGAAGTGAATGCCGTGAAGTGTTTCCTTCCGTTTAGAAATCGAGTTGAACTTACGAGGGCTTAAGTCAGGGAGGTGCAGTAGGTGGTATAGCACTTAGCAGCCCCAACAGTCAAACAAATCAGTAACAAACTTCCTGGAAGATTAAAACTGTGTGCCCGACCGAGACTCGAACTCCGGACCTTTGCTTTTCGCGGGCAAGTGCTCTACCATCTGAGCTACCGAAGCACGACTCACGCCCGGTCCTCACAGCTTTATTTCTGCCAGTATCTCGTCTCCCACCTTCCAAACTTTACAGAAGTTCTCCTGCGAAACTTGCAGAACTAGCACTCCTGAAAGAAAGATACTGCGGAGACATGACTTAGCCACAGCCTGGGGGATGTTTCCAGAATGAGATTTTCACTCTGCAGCGGAGTGTGCGCTCATATGAAACTTCCTGGCAGATTAAAACTGTGTGCACGACCGAGACTCGAACTCGGGACCTTTCTGCTATCACTAGCAGTCGAGATGACAGGCTTCTTATCCGCATGTCTGTAACGGATCGTGCAGCCACGTCTCGATCCCTGAGTCAACAGATGGGGACGTTTGCAAGACTGTACGAACAGTTCGACGACGTTTGCAGCAGCATGGACTATCAGCTCGGAGACCATGGCTGCGGTTACCCTTGACGCTGCATCACAGACAGGAGCGCCTGCGATGGTGTACTCAACGACGAACCTGGGTGCACGAATGGCAAAACGTCATTTTTTTGGATGAATCCAGGTTCTGTTTACAGCATCGTGATGGTCGCATCCGTGTCTGACGACATCGCGGTGAACGCACTTTGGAAGCGTGTATTCGTCATCGCCATACTGGCGTATCACCCGGCGTGATGGTATGAGGTGCCATTGGCTACACGTCTCGGTCACCTCTTGTTCGCATTGACGGCACTTTGAACAGTGGACGTTACATTTTAGATGTGTTACGACCCTTGGCTCTACCCTTCATTCGATCCCTGCGAAACCCTACATTTCGCCAAATGGTTCAAACGGCTCTGAGCACTATGGGACTTAACTTCTGAGGTCATCAGTCCCCTGGAAATTATAACTACTTACACCTTACTAACCTAAGGACATCACACACATCCATGCCCGAGGCAGGATTCGGACCTGCGACTGTAGCGGTCGCTCGATTCCAGACCGGCCGGCTACGATTCATCAGGATAATGCACGACCGCATGTTGTAGGTCCTGTACGGGCCTTTCTGGATACAGAAAATGTTCGACTCCTGCCCTGGCCAGCACATTCTCCAGATCTCTCATCAATTGAAAACGTCTGGTCAACGGTGGCCGCCGAGCAACTGGCTCGTCACAAGACGCCAGTCACTACTCTTGATGAACTGCGGTAACGTGTTGAAGCTGCATGGGCTGCTGTACCTGTACACGCCATCCAAGCTCTGTTTGACTCAACGCCCAGGCGTATCAAGGCCGTTATTACGGCCAGAGGTGGTTGTTCTGGGTACTGATTTCTCAGGATCTATGCACCCAAATTGCGTGAAAATGTAATCACATGTCAGTTCTAGCATAATATATTTGTCCAATGAATACCCATTTATCATCTGCATTTCTTCTTGGTGTAGCAATTTTAATGGCCAGTAGTGTAAGAACTGCAACGTCACAAGATGATTATTAGCCGCGCTCCGAAGAGAGATGGCCCCTTGAAGAAGGAGAAAAAGAAGAAGAGGAAGAAGAAGAGGTACCAGATACCACGGGCCTGTCATAAGAAAATAGCGAATGTCCCTGAACAACCTCCTGTTGGTGGAATTTTGGCTACATGTAGCTACTATACGAGAAACGTTAAAAACACGTTCATACTTTCTCTGCCTGGTCTGCCCTTTCGCGCTGTCCATACCCGACCTGGCGGTGCCCACGGCAATGAGTTGAGCTACTCGGGCGCTGCAAGTGCAGCGGCTCTCTCTCTCGTATGTGGCGCCTGTGTCGTTTGTTGCAATGTATTCCACGTCGCCGCCGCCACCGGGCGCTGCGTTTGGTATTCTGTAGGCGGGCGCGGGCGCGCAGATGCAGGAAGAGGCGAACGGGTTTGGAAATCGTTTCCCGCGGCCAGAGTCGGCGCCGATGCGTGAGAAGCTCCCGGGCAGTCGTGGCGGTGCGACCAGAAATCAGCGGTGGGCGCTGGACGAGTGGCAGGCCGCTCCACGGGGACTGAGGAGGGTCCAGTATGATCACTATTTAGTCACGGCAGCATTAGGAGTATCTGTCCATACGAGGGGCAGTTTTAATTACCTCCATGGAAAAATCAGAGACCATGAAATTTAGCGATGCTGTTAACCATTCTCTACATATTCTCCCTTGAGTACAACACATTTTTTCCCATCTCTAGATGTCACGCCAGAGACTTTGTTTGTAAAAGTCTGCATTTTTCGTTGTTCAGAAAGCTTTCCACATCGAAAATCGTCTCTTCGTCGTTCTGGAAGTACCAGCAAAGCAGTGGTTCGCCCATCTGAGGAAAGAGGAAGAAGTCTCCGGGTGACTTGTCAGGACAATACGTAGGTGAGGCAAAATGTGATAAGCCAAAGAAGCATGGGGCACCTCCCTATCGTAGCAAGCGGTAGACCTTCTGCACTCCAATGAAATCGAGAGCTATACCGATGGTAGCGTAGCCATCAGCATGGCCTACTTAGCCTACAATGTCTCAGCAGAGGAGCCGGACAACGAACTGCTTTCCTCATTTTTTCCATTCCACACTGTAAGGGATCCGTGATCCCACGAACATAGATGCTAGTATCCGACACCCAGGTCGATAGCACACAGGTGTCGATTGTCGAGCGTTGCCGGAGGCAGAGAGACGAGTGCCGAGTGGGAAGTAGTACTGGAGGGACAGGCAAGAATGGTGGTCGAGCGAGTAGTAAACGGTAAATTCACCGGAGTATGACAAATGAGCGAGTCCCCATGATCGTCGTGGGGTTGACCCTCATTGGTACCGATTCGCGAGTGATATGAAACAGAAAGTGACAAGTGCCGAATTACGTATTTCGCCTCAACCGCGTCGGCCAGCAACAACCATGGATTGCAGTGAGGATTGTTGTGAATGTTAACCATCATCATTGCGTGTGACAAAGTACCTAAAATCAGCAACCAATAATAGATATAACCGTAATTAAACTTATAAGGCGAAGGTAGCAACTGCCTCAGAATTTGTGTGTTCGTAGAAAATACATATCAGTTTGTACATCGCAACCTTCATGGTCTTTAATAATAGACAAACTTTCAATTATTAACTATTCCGTTTCAGGACAGCCGCGCTCTGTTGAAATACCCCCGAAACCACAGAAGGATAACCGATAGCCTTCATCCATTAAGCACACGGCCATATAACCATAATAATTAACTGTTTGGCGGCTTCGTAAATCACACACAAAACCAGTAAAGGAAAAAACCGGGGGCGTTTCAATACCCACGTCGCACTTTTCCACGCCATAGGGCGGACGGAGCTCTCGACGTGAAGTGAAACCTATTCCCCTACGTATGAAAACCCTGATGACAGATCCTTTTACCCCATGAGCAGAAAACTGAAGCCTTTTGCTGCAGATGCGGCTGATTAGAGTCAGGTAGCTTTCTGGGCAGGAAGAAAAACGTGGATCAAATTTTCAGGGTGAGACAGATCTGGGAGAAGTGCTGGGGATTCAACTATCGTTTTGTTTTCTTGTAACGTCTGTAGATTTATCAAAGATTCTGTATGGATTAGTGTGTATAAGATCTTGAGAGAGCTTAGCATGCCGAGAAAGTTCATTAACTTGTATTTAACTTGGTGAAGGTGCGTTCAGCGGAGATGAATGACAAGATGAAATACCAGGAAGATCTGTCCAAGGAATCAAACGTCAGAACAGATATACACTACTGGCCAATAAAATTACTACACCAAGAAGAAATGCAGATGATAAACGGGTATTCATTAGACAAGTATATTATACTAGAACTGACATGTGATTATATTTTCACGCAATTTCGGTGCATAGATCCTGAGAAATCAGTACCCAGAACAACCACCTCTGGCCGTAATAACGGCCTTGATACGCCTGGGCATTGAGTCAAACAGAGCTTGGATGGCGTGTACAGGTAAAGCTGCCCATGCAGCTTCAACACGATACCACAGTTCATCAAGAGTAATGACTGGCGTATTGTGACGAGCCAGTTGCTCGGCTACCATTGACCAACCGTTTTCAATTGGTGAGAGATCTGGAGAATGTGCTGGTCAGGGCAGCAGTCGAACATTTTCTGTATCCAGAAAGGCCCGTACAGGACCTGCAACATGCGGTCGTGCATTGTCCTGCTGGAATGTAGGGTTTCGCAGGGATCGAATGAAGGGTAGAGCCACGGGTCGTAACACATCTGAAATGTAACGTCCACTGTTCAAAGTGCCGTCAATGCCTACAAGCGGTGACCGAGACGTATAACCATGGCACCCCATACCATCACGCCGGGTGATACGCCAGTATGGCGATGACGAATACACGCTTCCAATGTGCGTTCACCGCGATGACGCCAAACACGGATGAGACCATCGCGATGCTGTAAACAGAGCCTGGATCATCCGAAAAAATGACATTTTGCCATTCGTGCACCCAGGTTCGTCGTTGAGTACACCATCGCAGGCGCTCCTGTCTGTGATGGAGCGTCAAGGGTAACCGCAGCCATGGTCTCCGAGCTGATAGTCCATGCTGCTGTAAATGTCGTCGAACTGTTCGTGCAGATGGTTGTTGTCTTGCAAACGTCCCCATATTTTGACTCAGGGATCGAGACGTGGCTGCAGGATCCGTTACAGCCATGCGGATAAGATGCCTGTCATCTCGACTGCTAGTGATACGAGGCAGTTGGGATCCAGCACGGCGTTCCGTATTACCTTCATGAACCCACCGATTCCACATTCTGCTAACAGTCATTGGATCTCGACCAACGTGAGCAGCAATGTCGCGATACGATAAACCGCAATCGCGATAGCCTACAATCCAACCTTTATCAAAGTGAGAAACGTGATGGTACGCTTTTCTCCTCCTTACACGAGACATCACAACAACGTTTCACCAGGCAACGCCGGTCAACTGCTGTTTGTGTATGAGAAATCGGCTGGAAACTTTCCTCATGTCAGCACGTTGTAGGTTTCGCCACCGGCGCCAGCCTTGTGTGAATGCTCTGAAAAGCTAGTCATTTGCATATCACAGCATCTTCTTCCTGTCGGTTAAATTTTTGCGTCTGTAGCACGGCGTCTTCGTGGTGTAGCAATTTTTATGGCCAGTAGTGTAAGACAAGTTGATGTCATTTTACCATTATTTTTTAACTTTCTCCTCGATAAAGTCATTCGGGAAATGAAAACGGAAGGCAAGTGGGTAGGATAAATGAAAGGGCACAGTCACTGGGATATGCAGACGACATTGCAGCCACAGTGGTGTTAGGGGAAGACTTGGAAGAATCTGTAGGGGACTTAGCAAAGGATGCCAGTAAGACTGGACTGTGGATAAATGCAGGAAGGAATGAAATGAGAGAAGTATCCAAAGATGCCCCTAATAACGTCCCGCAACAGCTTTGAATATGCAATATAGCCTTAGATCAACAGGCATAATAAGTTAAAACAAGGAATTACTCCACTTATAGTCAATGGGTCTAAAACATATTTCAGTGTCAAGGAGATAAAAAATGGTTCAAATGGCTCTGAGCACTATGCGACTTAACTTCTGAGGTCATCAGTCGCCTAGAACTTAGAACTAATTAAACCTAACTAGCCTAAGGACATCACACACATCCATGCCCGAGGCACGATTCGAACTTGCGACCGTAGCGGTCGCTCGGCTGCTGACTGTAGCGCCTAGAACCGGTCAAGCAGATAATCTCATCACAAATATGGCAATTGAGACTAAACTTACAGCCTGTAACGCTTTAACGGATAACTATCTTAGGGTCTGCAAAAAAGTGTGAAGAGAACCTGTTGATCTTTAAATGGAAAATAATGAGAAAGATCTCTGGACCAGTCCACGAAGAGAACACCTACACGTAGAAAGAACCGAGAACTGTACTACCGGATGAAACGAATGAACATCGTGCAGAAAATGAAAGCGCAGAGAATAAGCCTGGCATGGTACATTGCCACGAAGCCAGACACATGGTGGGCCGAAGCTAGTGATATTCAATTGGAAGACCAAGGGAGCGATGGGAGGATGAACTGCAGAAGGGTCTTCAGCAACTGGGTGTCCATGAGAGGCAAGGTAGGTAAAGTTCCGCGTTCTGAGCCTAGACAGACGAAATCGGGCCCGACAGACCGCCGTGTTATCCTTTACCAGTGGAATCGTCGGATGCGGTACGGAGATGCATAGGGTCAGCTCACTGCTCTCTCTGTCGTTGTCGGGTTTCTTGACCTTAGAACTGCTCCTAATCGCTCGAGTAGCTCCTCAGCTAGCCTCACAAGGCGGGCTGCACCCCGTTCCAGTCTTCCCGCCAAGGAACACTCCCTGAGAGTACCGCGAATCGAACCCGTGTCCCCCACGTGGCAGTCAGTCGTGCTGACCACTCAGCTAAGGAGGCGTCCATGAGAACTGAATCCAAAGTGCACTGTGTTGCTCTCTATGGAGGAACAACGTCAAGGTCGGCGCATGATCTTCAGGGTCCGTGATCGTCGATATCTAAAGAAGCAGTATGTGTGACTGATCGTGTGCAGAATGAGACGTGGCGTAGTAGAGGAATAACACCTCCACGGACACCTTCTCGAGACGCTTCGTTCTAAAAGCCTCCCGTAAGCTCTTCGGGAGATTTTTCTAAAATGCACCTGTGACGGTTTGCCCCTTACCAACATGATTTATTAGCATCGCACCATGGTAGTACCGAAGAACCGTATCACCTTGTCCATTGATGGGTGGGTCTTCACCTTTTTTGGCAGTGATGGACCCACATGTCTACTCTGCTTCCTTTACTGCTTTGAGGTCTTAGTGACACATCCGGTACTCGTGCGTAGTGATTACGTAGTTAAAGTAGTCGAATGATTTGGTCTGGACATTTCTGCTGTTTCGGTTCGGCTGGCTTTTCGCATGGCCGTCAGCAGTAATGGAACCCGGCAGACGGCTTGTCTGTTACTGTTTCTCACTTTTCTCGCTACCGCCTAGATTGTAATTCGCCGATCTAGCAGCACCCGTCTCCGCCCCTCGTTGTATTCTCGGTTCTCCACAGAAAAATGGTCTGACATTTCGTTCTTCCTCATTCACACATGTTTGATCACACTGGAAGCGTATGCACCACCTATTAACTGTATCATTTGATGTTGTACTATTACCACACACTTCCACCAGCACAGCATCGATTGTTGAAGCGTTGTTCCTCGACGAATGAAGAAAAGAAATTACCGCGCGTTATGCTGTTGAAGAAATAGCGAGTGATTCCGCGTATAGGTACATCGAGACAAGCTTCAGTGAAATTAAAAGCAAAGGCGTTAACGTTAAGAGTGCAAGTTAGGAATTTCGCTGTTACACACAGAGAAGAGAGTGGATAGTGGGAAGAATACATTGAAGACCTCAAAGAAGGAAAGTAAGAACAAATGGGAGTTGATAGGGATGACGTAGGGGATTTAGTACTTGTATTAGAGTCAGAGTTTAACAGAACTTCGGAAGAGTTGCAAGAAAACAAGGTGGAAGGCATAAAAAACATTCCTTGGAATTTCTAAAACAATTAGGGGAAGAGAAAAACAAACTTTTATTGAAATTGTTTAGTAGCATCTATGAGTCTGGAAAGGTGCCATCAGACTCTCGGAAAAAATCAATGTCACAATCCTGAAAATGGCAAGCGCAGGCAGGGCGAGAACTATCGTACATCCAGTTTAAATGCTCTCAAGAGTAATACGCAGAGGAATGGAAAAAAATTGAATCATTTTGGCTTTAGGAGAGGTAAAGGCACCAGATAGGCAGTTGTCACGTTTCGCTTGATAATGGATGCAAGACTTAAGAAAAATATGGAACAAAGTGTATGTTATTCTCAAATAGGTGTAAGCTGAACGGAAAGAAGGATAATAAACGATTTGCACAAGAACCAAGAGGGAAAGAATTCCATGTCAGAGCGCACTCCGCTGAAAACTGAGAAACTTATTCTGGACCTTTCTGCCTTGTTTCACAAACTTTATTAGATGACCTAGGTTTCCGGTTATAAGCCCATTTGCTAGTACATTTTATCGCAAAGATGACAACTAACCAAAGATGAAATCATCAGCTTTTTAATTTATCGATTCTTGACATAAACTGTAAAGGTAATCTCTTCTAAAAGTTTTGACACAGTTACATTTGTGTACTACAACATTCATCAGGACAGTATTTACCATAAATAAGAAAAAAAACACTGGTGAATTGAGACAGGTGCTTGTAGGATTGTGACAGGACGGTATAATCCATCAGAAAGTGGTGAATTATATGACTCAATCCAGTCACAAAATGTAACCAAATGTGAAGAAAACGATTTTAAGAGATCTACTCAATATAATTTTGATCGTGAATTTATAAATTGATTTTGGAATGCTTGATACAGTAAATTTTGATTATTTAGACTAAAAAAAATTGTTTCACTATGGAAGTTAATGAGAGAAATCATGTCAAAATTTACGTACGAACCCCAAAAGCATCTCGCAAGAAATCCCATTTTTTTTGAGTCATCGGTATTCTGATTGGTTTGACGCAGCCGGCCACGAATTCCTCTCCTGCGCCAACCTCTTCATCTCTGAGCAGCACTTGCAATCTACATACTCAACTATTTGCTGGATTCATAACATGTAAGTTTTCACGGCCGGCGTCTTCATTAATTAAAACTTCCGGGCTGAATTGCTGTGGTCCATATATAAAACTGCTTCTCCTGGACCACGGCAATTCAGCCCGGAAGTTTTAATTAATGATATTTGCTGGATTATTCCATTCTCTTTCTTCCCCTACAGTTTTTGCCCTCTACAGCTCCCTCTAGTACCATAGTTGGTTGGTTGGTTGTTTCGGGGAAGGAGACCAGACAGCGAGGTCATCGGTCTCATCGGATTAGGGAAGGACGGAGAAGGAAATCGGCCGTGCCCTTTGAAAGGAACCATCCCGGCATTTGCCTGGAGCGATTTAGGTAAATCATGAAAACCTAAATCAGGGTGGCCGGACGCGGGATTGAACCGTCGTCCTCCCGATTGCGAGTCCAGTGTCTAACCACTGCGCAACCTCGCTCGGTAGCACCATAGTCATTCACTGATGTCATATCAGATGTCTTATCATCCTGTCTCTTCTCTTTATCAGTGTTTTCCACATATTCATTTTCTCTCCGACTCTACGCAGAACGCCCTCATTCCTTACCTTACCACTACACCTAATTTTCAACATTCATCTGTAGCACCACATCTCAAATGCTTCTATTCTCTTCTGTTCAGGTTTTTCCACAGTCCGTGTTTCACTACTATACAATGCTGTGCTCCAGACTTACATTCTCAGAAACTTCTTCCTCAAATAAAGGCCTATGTTTGATACTAGTAGACCTCTTATCCAGGAATGCCCTTGTTGCCACTGTTAATTAGGTTTTGATGTCGTCCTTGCTCCGTCCGTCATTGGCTATTCTACTGCCTAGGTAGCAGAATTACTTAACTTCATCTACTCCGTGACCATCTATCCTAATGTAAAGTTTCTCGCTGTTCTCATTACTGCTACTTCACATTCCTTTCACGTTTCTTCCATTTACTCTCAATCCATACGCAGTACTCATTACACTGTTCAATTCATTCAGCAGATCATGTAATTATTCTTCACTTTCACTCAGGACAGCAATGTCATCAGCGAATCGTACCATTGATATCCTTTCACGTTGAATTTTAATTCCACTCCTGAACCTTTCTTTTATTTCCACCATGCTTTTAAGACGTACAGATTGAACAATAGGGGCGAAAGAGTACATCCCTGTCTTACACCCTTTTTGATGCGAGCACTTAGTTCTTGGTCGTCCACTCTTATTAAGTGTTGTACATATTGTATATTACGCGCTTCTCACTATAGCTTACCTCTATTTTTCTCAGAAATTCGAACATCTTGCAACTGTTTACTTTGCCGAAGGCTTTTCCCTGGTCGACAAATCCTATGAACGTATCTTGCTTTTTCTCTACTCTTGCTTCCATTACCAACCGCAATGTCAGAATTGCCTCTCTGGCTCCTTTACCTCGTGCTAAAACCAAACTGATCGTCGTCTAACATGTCCTCAATTTTCTTTTCTATTCTTCTGTATATTATGCTTGTCAGCAATTGGGATTCAAAAGCTATTAAGCTGATTGTGCTTTAATTCTCGCACTTGTCAGCTCTTAACTGTCTTCAGCACTGTGTGGATGATATTTTTCGAAAGTCTGATGGTATGTCACCAGACTCATACATTCTACACACTCATGCGAATAGTCGTTTTGTTGCCACTTCCCTGCCTTATTTGATCTTAAGTCATCCAAAGCTCTCTTAAATTCTAATTCTAGAACTGTATCCCCTTTTTCTTCTAAATCGACTCCTGTTTCTTCTTCAATCACATCAGACCAATCTTCCCCCGCATAGAGGCCTTCAATGTACTGTTTCAACCAATCCGCTCTCTCCTCTGCATTTAACAGTGGAATTCCCGTTGTACTCTTAATGTTCCCACCCTTGCTTTTAGTTTCAACGAAGGATGTTTTGAGTCAGGTCTTCCGACAACCATTACTTTTTCGACTTCTTCGCGTTTTTCTTGCAGCCATTTCTTCTTGGCTCCCCGGAATTTCCTGTTTATTTCGTTCCTCAGCGACTTGTACTTCTGTATTCCTGAATTTCTCTGAGTTTTTGTACTTTCTGCTTTCATCGATCAACTGAAGTATTTCTTCTATTTCCCTTGGTTTCTTCGGAATTACCTCCTTTGTATCTGCGTTTTACTTTCCAGCTTTTGTGATTGTCATTTTTAGAGATGTCCATTCCTCTTCAACTGTACTGCCTACTGAGCTATTCCTTATTGCTGTATCAATAGTCTTAGAGAACTTCAAGCTTATCTCGTCATTCCTTCATGTTTCTAAATCCCACTTCTTTGCGTACTGATTTTTCCTGCCTAATCTATTGAACTTCAGCCTACTCTTCCTCATTACTACATTGTAATCCCACTCTATTTCTGCTCCTGGGTACGCCTCACAATCCAATATCTGATGTTGGAATGTCTGTCTGACTATGATGTAATCTAGCTGAAATTTTCCCGTATCACCGGCGTTTTCCAAGTATAACGTCTCCTCTTGTGATTCTTGAACGGAGTATTCGCTATAACTAGCTGAAATTTATTACAGAACTCAATTAGTCTTTCTCCCCCTCATTCCTTGTCCCAAGCCCATATTCTCATTTAACCTTTTCTTCTACTCCTTCCCCCACAACAGCACTGCAGTCCCCGATGACTATTAGATTTTCATCTCCCTTTACGTACTGTATTACCCTTTTCGATATCCTCATATACTTTCTCTACCTCTTCATCTTCAGCTTATGACGTCGGCATGTATAACTGAACCTATCGTTGTTGGTGTTGGTTTGCTGTCGACTGTGATAAGAACAACCCTATCACTGAACGGTTCACAGTAACACACTCTCTGCCCTACCTTCCTATTCATAGCGAATCCTACTCCCTTTACACAATTTTCTGCTAGAATCACTGACCAGAAATCCTTGTCTTCTTTGCATTTCATTTCACTGTCTCCAACTATATCTAGATTGAGCCTTTTCATTTCAGATTTTCTAGGTTCCCTACGACGTTCAAGCTTCTGACATTCCACTCTTGGACTGGTAGAACGTTATCCTTCCTTTGGTTGTTCAATCTTTTTCTCATGGTCACCTCCCCCTTGGCAGTCCCCTTCTGGAGATCCGAACTGAGAATATTCCGGCATCTTTTGCCAATGGAGAGATCATCATGATACTTTATCAATTACAGGCCACATATCCTGTGGCTACACATTGTGTGTCTTCAATGCAGTGGTTTCTACCGCCTTTTGCGTCCTCAAGCCGTTGGTCATTGCTGATTCTTTATGGGCAGTTTCCCACCCCAAGGGCAAGAGAGTGCCCTGAACCTCCCATACTAATTCCATAGATAATGATGGAACATGCTGCAATTTTGCTCTGTTATAATTGGAAAGCCAAAAAACTCGCATTCTTTCGTGAATATTTGGTAATATGACGTTCCTTTGAATGTAAACACAGTTCATGTAGTTGAAGGGCTGCCAAATTTAAAGTTCCAACATTACAAGGAAGAGGACGGATTTGCTACTCACCGTAAAGATTACACGTTGAGTTGCAGACAGGCACAAAGAAAAGACTGTTACTCTATTAGCTTTCAGCCAAAGGCACAAAGAAAAGACTGTTACTCTATTAGCTTTCAGCCAAAGCTTTTTTTCAAGAAAGAAAACACATACACACTCATTCACACAAGCAAGCATACCTCAGGCACACATGCCCGCCATCTCTGGCAGCTCGATTGGAATGTGTGCGTGAGGTGTGCATGGTTATGTGAATGAATGTGTGTGTTTTCTGTTCTGAAAAAGGCTTTGGCCGAAACCTAAGTGTGTAACTTCGTATATTGCTAATGTTACAACTTAGAGTTTCCATTATTTAGATCTAAAGTCCCCACCGATAGCGTGTCTTGCACCAATAGCGATCGAGAACATTACTGTGATTGGTCGGTGATCGGAATCTAATGACGGATGCCACAACTTAACGCTAGTTATCACGTATCACAACAATACACGTAAATGCACCATGTAAAAACGCTGCACACGTACATTAAAAAACACCCCTCCAAAAAATACGTTAAAATGTATGCAGTACAGCTACAATAGAAAGAGATGGTAAGTAGTGATGACTACTGTTATTGGAGGAATCAACATGTCAACACAGATTGCGAACACACTTCACTGAAATTACATTTATTTTGAAGAAAGCAAATATTAGGAAAAATTTCTCACACAAAAGAATACAATTTTAACCATTTAAAAGGCTTTTAGTCTACATTGTTCTTACTTTACTATCACCTGTTTACTCTGCGGCAAAATAAACGCAACCTTGCAAAATTTCCGTTTGTCGCTTTAATTGTGGACACCAGTGTATTTTCTCATAGGTTCCAAGCAATGTTCGATTTTTTTCATTGTCAAAATTTACAGCATCTCAATGGAAACAGTTGGAAGCGGCAAACTATTGTCTTCAGTGAAGTGTCTGGACAGGACAGTGTGGTCGGAAATTGTGAAATGGTTTATCAGATTTTTCATAATAAGAGCTGTATCAGGTATGAAATGCAATTTCTTAGCATCACCCTTGTGGTTCGTCTCAAATTGTTTACTTGTAAAATGAGGTTAATAAATGAAAAAAAGATATTAAAATATAACACGTAACATTAATGGAATTTAAAGCTCTGACAGAACAGTATTACGAGTAAAGTAAACCTCAGAAGACAGTATTAAGCAAATAGGACCGGAAGGAAATAAATCTTGGTCTAAATGAGGATAGATCATATGATCATTGCATTTGTAAAGTCGCACGCTACCATTTATGCTATAAGTGATAATGTGATGTACGTACTACATAATGGGAGACAGAAGGCCATTATTAAGTAGACTAATGAGAGAATGCTTATTTCACACATTCTAGCAGACTCGTATGGAAATGTATCTTTCCTTCCAATTCGATGCATCCATATTTGGATCTTTCTGTAGTCCTTCCAACTTGTGAAATTCGAAAAATCCTGCTACCACCCTTCTGCCCTCAAATAGCAGTTTACTGCACAACACTGCGGCATTCTTCACCACAGAAAAATTGAGACGTTTTGCTAGGCTCTCAATTCGATAAAAATGATCCTGTATGTTTCACAAACCCCTATATACCAAGATAATGGCTAACTAGATCAAGTCCCCCATTTGCTCTCATATACTACTTGAATCCTAAATGGCGGCATCGTACCATGTGACGTTAATCTGACCAAGGGCAGCGCTTAATTGTCGGCAATCCAGACATAAAAGATCGTCGCTACTTTCTTTAATCAGGGCTTCACTCTACCCTGAAGTAGTCGGTCAGCTTTAGTTAGCTCACGGCCGAATTGACCAACGTTAATTAAAATGAAGCACGTCTTAAAATACGGGGTGATTATAATTAAACTTTAAAAACGCTGTAAAAGTAACACCACTGGTCAGAATGCCGTCAAATTACAACGGAATATTACCGGAGAAGGGGGAAACGCACAGCAAAAGAAAAAAAATAGTGTGAAAATTGATCAATAGATGGCGCTGTATTTGTCAGAGTACGTAAATGAAAACACCTGTCATACGCACGGCCCATTGAAGTTGGTACAAACACGCCTGGTACACGGCTTTTCCTCCTTTCGCGCCTGCGGCATTCGCCATGACTGTCTCAATGCAGGATCGCGCTCTGCTTGTAAAGCTGTATTACAAGATGACTATGCACAAGGCGCTCTGCGGAAGTTCCGGACACTGAAAGGTTTGAAAAAGGCATTGGTCCGATGATTGCCGTGGGTTTGGAGAAAATGATTCAGAAATTCTAAAAGACGGATTCTTTTGGTGTGCAACCTGGTAGAGGGAGAGAACGAACTGATTCGACGTCAGTGTAATCAGTGGTCACAGGAATACAGGAAGAGACAAGTGGTGGTGTGCAAACGTGTAGTGCACGGAGAATTGCCCGAACACTGGACATACCCTGAGCACGGTGGGTAAAATCCTACGATACATCCTTCTTTGCTAGCAATTCAAAATTAGCCATGTGGACGAGTTGCTTCCTGTTGACCTGCCAGCAAGAGAGACCTTTGCTTTAGGATTTCTTGCTCGCATGAAAGTGGACAATGATTGGCTGTGGAAGATTTTGTGGACAGACGAAGCCTTCTTCCATCTGACAGGATATGTCAGTACACAGAATTGTCGAATATGGGCAACGGAACATCCACACGCAAATCAACCAGTACCATTTCGTCCTGAAAAGGTGACTGTGTGGTGCGGGTTTACGACATCATTTATCACAGGGCCACATTTTTTCGAAGAGGCAGGTGCTTCTGGTCCTGTTACGTATACCGTCACTGGTAACTTCTATGAGTCTCTTTCGCGCAACCACGTCATTCCAGCTATCCAACGGCGTGGATGTGTGGATGGGATCATTTTTATGCAAGATGGCGCACCACTGCAAATCCAGTTAAGCAGATGCTAAAGCGCCATTTCGGAAATGCTACAATTATCATCCGCCATTTTCCTACAACCTGGCCGTCCCGATCACCTGATCTTAATCCGTGTGGCTTCTGGCTGTGGGGCTATCTGAAAGATGTGTTCAGTGTTCCGACTGCAGACTTAGCTGCATTGAAGGCACGCATAGAGCAACACATCCTGAACGTGACCCCGGAAACACTTCAATGAGTTGTGGAACATGCTGTGTATCGATTTCAACTTGTTGAAGTAAACGGTGGACAGCATACTGAACGTGTTTTGCGCAGTCACACGGAAATTAATAATCCGATTTGACATTGATTGATTCTTTTTATGCGGTTTTTGGCTTCAGGACAATTAAAAACCGATGTGAGCGATGCTTTTTATGCGGTTTTTGGCCTCAGGCCAATTAAAAAAAGGATTTTTCCCATCCTATATGACATGACCTTGGCGTGTAAGATGGGTCGACGTAACTAACAGTATCACACCCGTACACCCATGCACACTGAGTAGTACAGTTTGTTTAACGTCAAACGTGCACCTTAGGCATTGTGTACGATTCATTTGTAGTCGACCACTATTAAATTATGATGCTTAGAGCACCATCTATCGCTACATTTTGTGACTATTTATTTTTCTTCTGGCATACGTTTTCCCTTTCTCCGATAACATTCCGTTGCAATTTGATGTCATTATGACCAGTGGTGTTATTTCTACAGTGGTTTGAAAGTTAAACTTTAATTATAATCACCCTGTATTACTGCCTCTTTATGTATTTTTATTCCTTACTGAATAGGAAACGTTCACTCTTAAGTAGCTCTTAACCTTAGATAACATTTTTGTATTCGTCTGTTTGTTGCTAGATGCACAGTATTATAAAATATGGCTGTCAACCGCGGCACTAAGTGTAACAGAAGCGCTGGAGGAACTTAAATGGAAATCCTTGGAAAAAAGTCAAAGAAGACCTCGCGAAACACTGTTCCGTAAATTTACAGAACTTGTATGTGAGGAAATCGGTGTGATCGTTGTGCTGCCACCATGTTTATATCGTGTAGGGTGTAAAACGAAGGATATGCACATGTAAGGAAATAATAAGCAATCAGTCGCATAAACGAAATTTAATTTCTTCGCCGGTTTCGTGCACTTAATGTCCTTCTTCAGAAGCTTATACCTACCGCATTATTTGCGAGTGTCAGCAATAAGATGCATACAGCAAAATGCTATAGTTATGTCTTTCATAGTATCTGTACGTTGACCACAGTATTTTGCTGTATGTATCTTATTGCTGACACTCGCAAATAATGCGATGGGTATAACCTTCTGAAGAAGGGCGCTAAGTGCCCGAAACCACTAAAGAAATTAAATTTCTTTTATGCAACTGGTTGCTTATTATTTCATTATATACGACTATAGTGGCTGAGGATGGATAGAATACTGAGACTACGCTAGTAGATATTGTTTTATACATTGCTGGATAGCCGTTCTGCTGCTACGAAATAAGACAGGAGGTGCCAGGACGCGTGCAGAGGCATATACTTATTTTAGTTCACAACGTTCAAATGTGTGTGAAATCTTATGGGACTTAACTGCTAAGGTCGTCAGTCCCTAAGCTTACACACTACTTAATCTAAATTATCCTAAGGACAAACACACACACCCATGCCCGAGTGAGGACTCAAACCTCCGTCGGGACAAGCCGCACAGTCCATGACTGCAGTGCCTGAGACCGCTCGGCTAATCCCGCGCGGCCTTATTTTAGCGATTTTATTTACTTAACTTGATCAGATTAGGGACTTCTATTTCTCTTACAACATGCCAGTATTTTACACATACGGTACATTTTACATCATAGTTACATAACAATAGACCAGAACCCCCCCACCCCCCCCCCCCCCCCCCACCCACCCACCCCTCCGGCAGTGGAGGCACCTTAACCTGTGCTTCATGCATGGAGGTAAAAATCACTTAAATGTTGTTCGTAATCGAAACTGAGATTGTCTTGTATAGTGACATATTTAATAAAGATCGGAACGGCAACAATTATGTAGACTTATCCAGTGGAAAGAAAACATTGTGAGGTGGTGTACGAAACATACCCCAGCACGTAATGGCTACCTCAGTACTGTCAGATAGGTAACGTTGGCTGCAACCAGAAACATATGACTACCGGCCGAAATTCTCCAACTCCTACTGACCCACAGATTCAGGTCTAGAAAGTCGATCGACCAACTTATAGTTAACGCACTGTACTACCGACACGACTATTACTGCTGCTGGTAACATAATAATAATAATAATAACTAGTATCGCCTGTGCTCAAAATTCGACCAGTTGCTTTAGTGGACCTGATCTGTCATAGCAAATTCATGTATCTCAAAGTGTCTAAAACTTTATGCGCAGATCTGATCCTTGGCAAGAAATGCATGGTAGCTACGTGTATTCTTGGGGAATTCCGTGATTTCTCTTTAATTATTCGATCGTTTTGAAGAGATTCTTTGATATAATGCTTGAAAAATAAATTTTGTGTTAATGGCGGCATTAACTTTTCCCTTGTGACAACACAATGTGTATGCCGTTGTATGCGCTACCTCAGGCGCGAAATGATCTGCATTACCAAAATATGGACTGTAAATTCATCAAACCGCAATTTAAGTTCTCAGGATTATTTGGAATTATGTTCAGTGTACATTGAAATGTATCTTTCAGAACGACGATAGAATTATCATTATCAACATGTTTACTATTCCTATAACTTTCTCTACACAAAAATTGTGTCTTTCTAGTGCTTCGTCTTTCAGTCCGACCCGTTAATGTTCTTCTTTGAAGCATAGCCTAAAACAAATATAGTTTCCTTATAATAAGAGACGTTGTAGGTACTCAAAACGTAGATACTGAAAACTAGGAACAATTTAAATTTTGTGGTGACGGTGGCAAATGAACACAGATTTAGTTCCGTTTACTCTTAGACCAAAGTAAGTGAAAAAACGTCGCTAATAAACAACTTTCGTTGTCTCCGACGGCTTCGTTACTACGTTTCGTTTTCCACTCTCGACATCAACAACGTAGCAATTGCAGCATTGTAGCTGTCCGGAAGACGTGTACAAATGAACTATGTGCAACATTTAAACATGAACGTCCCTAGAATGCAGCTTCACGATACGTTGTTATTTTCGTGTGATGTTTATACCATAGCACCCGACCGTTACGCGTGGCAGAGGTTTGTGCCAATGTCAGAAACAAAGGAGAACTTTTCTCATATGTGTGTCTGCTTCCTTTTACCTCTCCTAATGGCTGTGTATACACATGATTTTTTTTCTTTTGTGCACATCCAAGGAAAGTTTTATTGGCGTCCTTATATAATTAATTTTAAGTATCGGTACTCCAATTTTCGATTCTCACTTTTTAATATTATGGTCGTTAAATAAAACAGACGCATTATCATTATGAATGTCCACATTACTATTACTTTCTCTGTGCAAAAATTATGTCTGTCTAGGTCTGCGTCTTTCATTCTGACCTGTAGGTATTCTCCTTTTAGCAATACTCTCAAAAAATAGAGTTTCCGTATAATAAGCAAAGTCGGAAGTCGTAGTTATTCAAAACGAAGAAATTAAAAATTAGGAACTTATTTAAACTATCTGGTAATGGCAAAAAATGACCACACAGTTACTCTTATAGAAAATTAATCGAAATAACGACGCCAATATACAACGTTATTTACACACTTAGCTACTACGATATGTTCATTTTTCACTGCTAGCAACATCATCGACCTAGCAGTTGCCGCACTGTAGCTGCCCGGTATGCGGCTTTACTGCAAAGAACGCGGTTTATTACTTTCATGTGTCATTTCTACCACGGCACCTGATCGGTACGCAAGGCAGAGGTTGGTAGGTTTTCAACGTTTGATGATCAGGTATTGGAGATTTTAATACGTGATAGAGAATGTAGCATTAGTGTTAGGAATGTGAAAGTTTCTACTTCCTTTTATGACTCTTAACGGCTACATACACACATTATTATTCCTTTGTGCACATCTATGGCAAAGTACGTTTAGAATTACGTAAGGATAATTGTCCTCCTTGTACAATTAATATTAAAATTCAGTACTTCAATTTTCGTGTTCAGGTATTAATATTATGATAAAGACAGTGATCGTAACAGATACAGAACGTATTTATAGGTGTACAAAATAGATATTTTCTGAAGGAGCCAATTCTCAAGGAGAGAAATTTAGGTAGACTGTACCAGGGTTTCGGGAAATGGGGAAGATCTTCGTTGGAAAGAAGGGTACTTAGTTGTGATGTGGTAAGCACGCTGTCGTTTTTCCCTCCCTCAACAAGGTAATGGAATGGAATAATACTGATATGATTAATCCTCTGCATTCAATGTACGGTGGCTTGCGAAGTATGTATGGAGATGTAGATATGCATTTATGTGAAGATGTATTTGACTCATTATGTGTATCAGCTCTCGACACCCAAGCAACGCGATCTCTGGATACCAGCAGAGCAAGCGAACCCCCCCCCCCCCCCTCAAATGATTCCCCTCCCATCCCCAACTAACAGTTGAAAGAAAAAAAAACGAGTATGTGGAATTCCTTGCAAACGACACAACACGCAATGGGCACTTATCTCCGAATCCAATGTAACCGACCACATATCTCAACTTGAAGCGAGGACATAATTACGCATGGAATAAAGTGTGGGCTGAAACACGATGGCAGAGCAGCAGCCAATACTGTAACCTGCAGCCTGTTCCTCCAGAATATCTCGGTTTGCGGTGTGGACTTGCAGATAGATGATATCTGATATCACTGATAAACGTCTGCTCATGATAATCGTCGGATGAACAAGTAAAGAGCAAGAATTACTTGATCTCCTGTTAACTTTGTGATAACAGACGTACGATTAGCTTTCGTATGCCACTAACTGGTCCATCGTGTAAAGTTACTTTGCTGCGTCCATTCATCAGAAGAACTGGAGCCCGTCGACAGCGACGCGGATTAAAGAGGGCGGGAATTGGAAGCCTGCAGCGCTTTGGAGAAACCATGGGAACAGGATGTGACGCCTGGATCCACGGCTGTTCGCGCATTTTCACAACTGTCTGACGCAACCAGAGGCTTCCGCTGGACCCCTGTTCTGGGAAATCTATCACGTACGATGACGGAGGGGTGGGGATGGGGGGGGCCGTCGCTCCTGTACGTCAAGAAGCGTTCACAGAACCAGACATGTTAAGGAGAGAGTCTGAAGCCCCAAATATGCAGTGCATATTCAAGGTTTCTTACGGAAGGCTGCTTAAAACGTCGTGGGCAGAAAGGAGTAGTTTCTACGCATAAAGGGCAAGGAAAGAGATATGCAGAAACCAGTAACTGGAAGAAAGAAGAGGATACTCGGACCATAGAATATATATGTCTATGGAGTGAGCACAGCCTTCTGCGCATGTTTTCAACATCAAATCGTGCTATTCACGTGATTTCGGGACAACGCTGTTTGTCTACAATTTGCGGTAATAGCGAAGCCTGAATATTACACGTATTGGCCTTGTTTTATAGACTGATGAGACTAAAATATGATGACCACCTGCTTAATAGCTTATTTGTCCGTTTTGGAAGAAAATACATCACTGATTATGCGTATCAGGGATCCGACAGTTTCTTGGTAGGTTTGTGGAGGTGTGTGGGTGGCATTAGATGTCTACGCACAGGTCATGTAACTCGCGTAAATAACTGGCCGCTCATTTGTGTACCCAGCGGTGTCGCCCCATGGTGATAGTGACCCAGATGGGTGCCACAGGATTAACATCAGGCAATTTGGTCGCCGAGACTATAACGCTCCTCAAACCACCTGCGTCTGTGGCGAGGGTATGAACCGTCGTTCTTCCGAATGCAACTCCAGTGTGGTAACCACTGCGTCACCTCGCTCGGTGTACGTAATTGTAAATGTCATATTGACATGAAGAACTTTGTACGTTGCAAAATATCGAGACACGGTGTTGTAAAAACTCGTATTGTAGCGATAATTTCTACGATGTTATGGCCATGTGTTTACCAGACAAGTGCTAGATAAATTTGCAAGTGGGTTTGAGTAAACTTCCAGTCTGTGTATACATATCGGTTCTACGTTCACACACAGATAAAATTTATACATTGAAGTCTGATTGATTTTCTCGAATTTGCGCAGGTTCTCAAACCCTTGTGTGTGTCTGAGTATTTCTGCATAAGACAATTTCCTGTACGGTGTCACTGTAACGTAATTAATTATAACAATATGAATCAGTAGAATAGCAAAAGCGAAAAAATATTGTTGGCTGTCACTTCTTTTATTACTCCAAATTTCTAGCATAAAGCATGAATTTTTTTATTTTTTCTTGTGCACAGTGTATGGTTTTACTTCTCTGATAAGATAGCGAAAAAATTTTATAGATATTTTACTTGTCTGTAAAAAGCAGAAAGGTAAATAACGAAAAATTGAAAATAATAATGGATAAGCAGGTGGTGCAAATAGCTTACCGTGTTTATTGTAACAGTTTCGTAATTCCAAATGCGCTGCTTTTTCTTGGCACTTTGGTGCCACCTACAACGTCATTGTAACGTGATTAATTAGAAAAGAGATTCGACAATATGAACAAGTGCGACAGAAAAAGTAAAAAAATATTGTTGGCTGTCATTTCTTATCCCGTTAACGAAAAATCGTAAATAAAGTAAAATGTCAGCTATCATGGTGTGGCGAAAAATCACAATACTTTTGGACTTCACATCTTTAAGCTAACTTCTGTTTCTGGTATCAAGTTATTAAGATGACAGTAATACGCGTATACAAAGTTCCACGGTGCCTCTGAAGGTGATCTATATGTGGCCACGATCACTCAAAGTAGCCTAAGCGCTATACGACTAGAATGCCCCGACCCAAAATCACATGGCTTGAGCTGCAGGAGATTTTGCGGACAGAATTCTCGTTTGCGCATCCGAATGCTCACGCCGTAGATATTTATACTCTATGGCTTGGACATATGATAAGACGTCGGGAAATAACTTCCGTGCTACCAGAGGGATCCGTAGAGGACAAACATTATTATGGAAGACAGAGATTGGCAAATGTACGACAAATACCTGCGAGGACGTTTAGTGTGTTGTTCTGAACTGACAAGACTGGAACAGGAGAGGAAACAGTGGCGGACTTCATTAAATCAGCAGAAGATGGGCTGCTTTTCGAGTATTGCGACTGATTTGATATCCCCCCCCCCCCAAAATCATCGATTTGTGCCCTTAATGATCTTTGTTTCATGGGTATGAGGGCATGGTCCAAGACAAATTTTTGTGCCTAATGAGTCGTCCCTTAAAGCTGGAGACATCATCATAGGCCATGAAGACTTAACAGTTTCAAACAAGCTCGACAACCTGAACTGCTTAATGCGGAGTCGCGCCAATTTGTGTTGTGGAGCTTGTAGCGGGAAAGAGTTGGCGCTCTTTACCCACAACTTGTGTAATTTAAATTATTCTTCTATTTTTTAAATCAAAATGCATTTTAATGAAACTCAGTAATCAAGTCTTACAATTCGTAGGCATTAACTGTAAAAAAATACATTTAAGATATGGATGTATATTAAGGCTGTTGAATTTTTAGTTCTACATAATACTGCTCCAGCACTAAACAAATGAATTTAATTTTAAAACAAAGTGATATGATGAAAATCAATAACATGGCTCTGCAGATTACTGTATGTTTATATGATTGTATCACATCACAATAATTATTTCTGTGCAAACAACATTTGCTAATATGCTACATAAATATTGTTTACAGTTTACAGATGTAACATTAACGGATCTTTTTGGACTTTTTAAATAAGTTAAGTTGGATGACAATGAGGCTTATGTCAGTGGATAACTGTCTACACTTATAGAACAAGTATTCCACAAAATAAGAAGTGGAACAGAAGAAAACAGAACGAAAAATGATAACAAAATGATACGCCCACTGTATGTATTCCTTACGTAATGTCTCTCAACAAAAAAGACCAACTCTTTAAAACCTTATAACATTAGAACAGCTTTATCCACCAAGAATAAGCTGTGCTATACGATGATCCACACTATGGGAAGCAACCATTACATTCTTTTTATTTTAAAATAAATTCCCCCATTTGACTGTTGTTTGTTTGTTGTTGTGGTCTTCAGTCCTAAGACTGGTTTGATGCAGCTCTCCATGCTACTCTATCCTGTGCAAACTTCTTCATCTCCCAGTACTTACTGCAACCTACATCCATCTGAATCTGCTTAGTGTATCGATCTCTTGGTCTCCCTCTACGATTTTTACCCTCCACGCTGCCCTCCAATACTAAATTGGTGATTCCTCGATGCCTCAAAACATGTCCTACCAACCGATCCCTTCTTCTAGTCAAGTTGTGCCACAAACTTCTCTTCTCCCCACTCCTATTCAATACCTCCTCATTAGTTACGTGATGTACCCACCTTATCTTCAGCATTCTTCTGTAGCACCACATTTCGAAAGCTTCTATTCTCTTCTTGTCCAAACTGGTTATCGTCCATGTTTCACTTCCATACATGGCTACACTCCATACAAATACTTTCAGAAACCCTGACACTTAAATCTGTACTCGATGTTAACAAATTTCTCTTCTTCAGAAACGATTTCCTTGCCATTGCCAATCTACATTTGACTGTTAATTGTTAATTTTTTTTTTTTACACAATCGTGATTTCGGCTTCATAGCTATTCTCAAATACATGTTAAACTGAAAATTAATAGAGAGTACGTGTCATACAGTGCAGGACATAGGGACAAGAAGTTATTACTGAAAACATTACTTACCTACTCAAATATGTCTGACTTGCCTGTGACATATAATCGTCGAAAGAATATATTTCTGGTTTTATTGACCACTTGTCTTTGTTTAACAGCTAATATATTTCTGTGACCTGAATTCGTCACTTTCATTCACACCATTGTGTAAGCCACATGATCTTTGCGTTACCAGCCGTATTACTGGAGCCATTACCACAGGTATTACCATACCCTCATTCTGTCAACGCCCTTGTCAAAAGCGGGCGGAGGAACAGACAGAGGAAGGCAATGGAAAACAATGCATTAAAGGCACATAACGTGTAACCACAGGATACGTCGACTGTAGTTGAAAAAGCGTTATGATGATTTCTCCACTGGCAAAAGATTCCGAAATAGTCCTCCATTCGGAGGGGGCTACCGAGGGAGAGGTGACCATGAGAAAAAGACTGAGTATTCAACGAAAGGATAACGTTCTACGAGTCGGTATGTGGAATGTCAGAAGCTTGAACGTGGTGTGGAAGCTAGAAAACCTGAAAAGGGGACTGCATAGGTTCAGTCTATAATATAATAGGCGTCAGTGAGGTGAAATGCAAAGAAGATAAGGATTTCTGGTTGGATTGTAAGTAGGCTGTTTAGGTTTTTATATTGGTAACGCCACGTAGCGTTCTGTATGAAAATCACTCGCTGTGCTGTGTGCAGTCTGTGGCTGGTTGGCATTGTTGTAATATTCGCTATTGTAGTGTTGGGCAGTTGGATGTGAACAGCGTGTAGCGTTGCGCAGTTGGAGGTGAGCCGCCAGCAGTGGTGGATGTGGGGAGAGAGATGGCGGAATTTTGAGAGCGGATAATCTGGACGTGTGTCCATCAGAGACAGTAAATTTGTAAAACTGGATGTCATCAACTGATATATATATATATATATATATATATATATATATATATATATATATATGCTCAGTAGGCAATATATATATATATATATATATATATATATATATATATAATGACTTTTGAACACTATTAAGGTAAATACGTTTATTCTCTATCAAAATCTTTCATTTACTAACTATGCCTATCAGTAGTTAGTGACTTCAGTAGTTAGAATCTTTTATTTACCTGGCAGTATTGGCGCTCGCTGTATTGCAGTAGTACGAGTTACGAAAATTTTTGTGAGGTAAGTGATTCATGAAAGATTTAGGTTATTGTTAGTCAGGGCTATTCTTTTGTAGGGCTTATTGAAAGTCAGATTGCGTTGTGCTAAAAATATTGTGTGTCAGTTTATTGATGATCTGAATAAGTAAAGATAGAAATGTCTGTGCATGTTCAGTTTTGCTCAGCTATTTGAAAATCAAATAACGTAAGGGATTTATCAGCACAATCATTCATAAATTTTTCTAAGGGGAGGTTTCAGGATGATTACAGGGTAATATCAACAGTAGCGGAAAATGGTATAACGGGAGTAGGATTCTTTATGAATAGGAAGGTAGGGCAGAGACTGTGTTACTGTGAAGAGTTCAGTGATAGGTTTGTTCCCATCAGGATCGACAGCATACCAACACCGACAGTCCAGGTTTACATGCTGACGTCGCAAGCTGAATATGAAGAGATAGAGAAAGTACATGAGGATATCGAAAGGGTAATACAGTACGTAAAGGCAGATGAAAATATAATGGCCATGAGGGACTGCAATGCTGTTGAAGAAAAGGCGACAGGAGAATACGGGCTTTGGACAAGCAATGAGAGAGGAGAATAATAATTGAGTTCTGTAATAAATTTCAACTAGTAATTGCGAATTCTCTGTTCAAGAATCAGAAGAGGCAGAGCTATACTTGGAAAACGGCCGGATGATACGGGAAGATTACAATTAGATTACATCATGGTCAGACAGAGATTCCGAAATCGGATACTGGATTGTAAGGCGTCCCAGAAGCCGGTCTGACTCAGATCACAATGTAGTAGTGATGAAGAGTAGGCTGAAGTTCAAGACATTAGTCAGGAAAAATCCGTACGCAAAGAAGTGGGATATGGAAATATTATAGAATGCCGAGATACGCTTGAAGTTCTTTAAAACTATAGATACAGCAGTAAGGAACAGCTCAGTAGGCAATAAATACAGTTGAAGAGGAATGGACATCCCTAAAAAGGGCCATCACAGAAGTAGGAAAGAAAAACGTAGGTACAAGGAAGGTAAGTGTGAAGAAACCATGGGAAACAGAAGAAATACTTCAGTTGATCGATGAAAGAAGGAAGAACAAAAATGTTCGGGAAATTCGGGAATACAGAAATACAAGTCGCTGCGTAATCAAACAACTAGGAAGTGTAGGGAAGCTAAGACGAAGTGGCTGCATGAAAAAGTGAAGAAATCGGAAAAGAAATGATTGTCGGAAGGAATGACTCAGCGTATAGCGACGTCAAAACAACCTTCGATGAAATTAAAAGCAGGGGTGGTAGCATTAAGAGTGGAACGGGAAGTCCAATGTTAAATGCAGAGAGAGCGGATAGATGGAAAGAGTATAATGAAGGCCTCTGTGAGGGGGAAAGTTTGTCAGGTGTGAAAGAAGAAGAAGCTGGAATCGATTTAGAAGAGATAGTGTATCCAGTATTATAATCAAAATTTAAAAGAGCTTTGGATGACTTAAGAACAAATAAGGCAGAAGGCATATATAATAAGCATTCCACCACAATTTCGTAAATCATTGGGGGAAGTGGCAACAAAAGGACTATTCACGTCGGTGTCTAGAATGTATGAGTCTGACGACATACCATCTGACTTCCGGAAAAGCATCATCCACACAATTCCGAAGTCTGCAAGATCCGACAAGTGGGAGAGTTATCGCACTATCAGCTCATGCACCCAAGTTGCTTACAAGAATAACATACAGAAGAATGTAAATGGAAATTGAGAATGCGCTATATGACGAGCATTATGGCTTTGGGAAAGGTAAAGGTACGAGAGAGGCAATTCTGACGTTGCGGTTTATAGTGGAAGCAAGACTAAAGAAAAATCAAGACACGTTCGTAGGATTTGTCGTCCTTGGAAAAAAGTGTTGTCATATGGTGCAAGATGTTCGAAATTCTGAGAAAAATAGGGCAATCTATAGGGAGAGACGTATAATATACAATGTGTACATGAGCCAAGAGGGAATAATAAGAGTGGACGACCAAGAGCGAAGTGTTTGGATCAATAATAAGACAGGGCGGTAGTCTTTCGCCTCTACTGTTCAATCCGTACATCGAAGAAGCAATGATGGAAATAAAAGAAAGTTTCAGGAGCAGAATTAAAACTGAAGGTGAAAGGATATGAATGATACAATCCGCTGATGACATTGCTATCCTGAATGAAAGTGAAAAAGAATTGCATGAGCTCCTGAATGGAATGAACAGTCTACTGAGCACAGAATGTGGATTGAGAGAAAATCGAAGAAAGACGAAAGTAATGAGAAGCAGCAAAAATGAGATTGGCGAGAAACTTAACGACAGGATTGATGCTCACGAAGTAGATAAAGTTAAGGGATTCTGCTGCCTAGGCAGCGAGATAACCTTTGACGGACGGAGCAAGGACGACATCAAAAGCAGACTAGCACTGGCAAAAATGGCATTCCTGGCCAAGATAAGTCTACCAATATCAAACATAGGCCTTAACTTGAGGAATAAATTTCTGAGAATGTACGTCTGGAGTAAAGCATTGTATTGTAGTCAAACATGTACTGTGGGAAATCTGGAACGGAAGAGAATCGAAGCATTTGAGATGTGTTGCTATAGAGGAAAGTTGGAAATTAGGTGGACTGAGGCAAGGAATGAGGAGGTTTTGCGCAGAATCTGAGACGAAAGGAATATGTGGAAAACAATGACAAAGAGAAAGGACAGGACGACAGGACATCTGTTAAGACGTCAGAGAAAGACTTTCACGGTACTAGAGGGAGATATAGAGGGCAGAAACTGTAGAGGAAGACAGAGACTGGAATACATCCAGCAAAGAGGTCGTAAGTTGCAAGTGCCATTCTGAGATGAAGGTGTTGGCAAAGGAGAGGAATTCGTGGCGGGAGAAAAAAGGTGTTACCAGGAAAGGGAACGTGGATTTTTATATAGCTACACGCTTAACACGTTCTCTCAATACACATACATAGCAGACCCTTACAGGGAGACACATAAATATTCGAAATTTAGGTAAAATAAACTTTTGATCTCAAAATGATCAAGGTATTGCAATATTTTCTGGAACATAAAGAACTATTTGGTTAGAGCTCCATTGCTGTCGACATGAATGTAGTGCAAGAAGTGACTTTCGGTGAACATGAAAGTTTGGGAAAGTTATCTATGGACGGAGCTGTGAAACGAATGTTGAAATAACTTTCTGAGATTTATTACCTGATAGTCCTCCTACACGTATTCACCAGAAAGCATTTTCTGCGGAAAAAATGCTGGAATAGAATAAAAGATGTCGAACAAAATCTCAGAGCGCTAACGACATTAACAATTTTGATATGCAACGACGTGTAACATCTATGTTCCCACTAATTTCTTTCATATTTGTTTTCTACTTGTATGATTCTGTCTTAGCTTCTTACTAAATAATGTTCTTTGCAAATTCTTTTTTACATTTTTACTCTGTGATGTGTAATATTGTCACGAATAGATTAACATTTTTTTTAACATTTTGGCAGCAGAAAATGTCTCTGAGCATTGTAGGACTTAGCTTCTGAGGTCATCAGTCCCCTAGAACTTAGAACTACTTAAACCTAACTAACCTAAGGACATCACACACATCCATGCCCGAGGCATGATTCGAAGCTACGACCGTAGCGGTCGAGCGATTCCAGACTGTAGCGCCTAGAACCGCTCGGCCACCACGGTCAGCTTGGCAGCAGCTATAGGACTCATAAGAATTAAAGCTTTGACATTTTTGTGGTATCGGCTATATCTTCTGGCGCGCTCGCATCGCTCACACCGACGCGGAAGACGGCACATTTGAACACCATTGGAGGTCGGATCCCACTGCCTGCGACTCTGATTGGCCGGCGCGTCTTTTCAAGCAGCTGCACTCAGAGCTTCTCCCGGAGATTCAGTTCATCTGCAGACTAATCAACATTAATACGGAAGACTGCAGTGAGGACAACACGACTACTTAGCACTTCCCTAGTGAACATTACTATTATTCAGGGACTTTTTTTAGCAGTATCAGCATTCAAGACTCTATCATGAACATTATTAACATTCTATATAATCCAGCACCAGAAGAACTTACAGCTATACAAAAGTTATATATATCTCAAAAAATGTACATATTATAAATGAACTTATTAATGTGTTATCTTTCTTAGATGTCTAATTGCCTTTATCAGCCTCCCCTGTTACCGACACAGTAGTTTTTATTTATGCCACAAAAATCTGCAAGAATCTTTATAACACTAAAACTAGTTTCGTCAGTTTAAGTCATCATGTGGCAGACTTTACCATATGTCCATAATAGTAAAATATGTGTCTAGTTAGTGTTGTGGAAGCAAGTGTGCCTAGTGACTGGCACCTCTAACTCCGTAAAACAAGAGCAGCTTTTGGTAGCAAACATAAAACAGTCTTTGATCAAAACTGTGGAGCACAACCAAAGGAAGATCAAAGTGTTATCTTAACGGGTCCGAAAATTAATGATGTAATTTAGAGGGGATGCTTCATTAAAAAAGATTAAAAAATGTGGTATAGAATTATAAAGAAACAATTTTTACTAGTTTCAGCAGTCACCCGACTTAACAAGTATTTCTTTTTAAAGTGTTATCAGCAGTTTAGGTTATACGAGGGCTATTCGGAAAGGAAGGAACGATCGGTCGCGAAATGGAAAATACAGTGAAAATCTGATGAAGTTTTGCACAGATGCGTTGGGCACTGTGTCTAGGACGCGCGTCGATCGCATCATGTCGCTCTTTTCAGTTCAGAGCTCACAGTGAGAACGTAAAAATGGCTAGAAATTAATGTCTTCCACCAAGTATGAGGGCCTGGGGAAAGATTTCGCCTGAAGCTATGCAGTCCACATAACATAACTGTCATGCAGTTCATTCTACACAATTCTCGGCCGCACTCTGCAGGGGCAATGAAGATGCTCCTGCAGCGTTTTCAACAGGAAGTTTTTGATCACCCACAATACAGCTCGTAATTGGCTACCGCTGAGGTTCATCTCTGCTCATATGAACCGCCGACTACGAAGACAATATTTTGATACAGACAACAAGCTGCAGTCAAGAGTAGAAAATTATCGAAAAGCACTGGCGGCTGTCTTCTATAACGAGGGAATTGAAAAGTTGGTACAACGCTAGACAGATGTCTAAGTCTGAGGGGCGACTGTGTAGAGAAATAGCTGGAAGGTGTAGTTAAACGTTGCAAATAAAATAGTTTTGATTTTCACTGTGATTTCCATTTCGCGACCTATCGTTGCTTGCTTTCCGACTAGCCTTCGTAGAAAGGGTACTACTGAAATTTGATAGTACGAACTTCCAGGTAGTAAAATAGTAAACCACTGCTGCCTATGTATAGTCGTTGCACACAAAGGGGCCATAGTCCCTCCTGTCAGTATTGTTATAGCAACTAGGAAAGAAGTAACGGGAGATGTCGCAGTGCAATAAATACGAGTGACGAACAGCCTTAAGTTTCAGAATGAGATTTTAACTCTTCAGCGGAGTGTGCGCTGATATGAAACTTCCTGGCATATTAAAACCGTGTGCTGGAGCGAGACTCTAACTTCGGACCTTTGCCTTTCATGGGCAAGTGCTCTACCGCCTGCACTACCCAAGCACGACTCACGACCCGCCCTCACAACTTCAATTCCGCCAGGACCTCGTCTCCTACGTCTCCTTTGAGTTGCGTACATGTTTGAAGTCTGGCGCTCCACTATGCCAGAACTTGCGCCGACCGAGGTTGCGCGGTTGGAATCGCATTCCGGAATATGGTGATTCATATCAATGCCAAGCCATCCACATTTAGGCTTTCTGTGATTTCAGTAAATCGCTCACGGCAAAGGCCGGGATGGTTCCTTTCAAAACGACTGTTTCCTGTTGTAATGATGCCCTTATCGACACCCTTACTAAAAACTGATATTAGCAGCTCAGTTCAGATGGTTGCGATACCGCTGGTGTTCTAGAAGGTCCTGGGAGCTATAGTTACGCAAAACGGTCGGAAAATCCCAGGTGGGCTGGGCGTGCTTTCGAGAAGTTAAGAGCTAGCGACTCGGCGGCTTAAAGGTGACTGTCCGGCTACGGCCCATTAGCGAGGAGAAAAGTTTAACTTTGAAGCATAAGTAGTATGAAAGTGATAAGACGAAGTACACTGTTCAGTCACACTGAAATGAACACCTGCCAAAAGCCTGAATAACCACCTTTTGTAGCGTAGACAGTTGCGAGACGTGCAAGAAGAGAGTCAGTGAGGTTCTGGAAGGTATCGACATGGATGTTGAGCCATTCCAACTCCAGTGCTGTTTCCAGCTGCACTAGGTCTCTCGGATGAGGATCTATGGTGCGAACAGCCCGAATGAGGTTGTTCCCATAGGTTCTCGAATGAGTTTAAATTCGGGGTGTTTGGTGGTCAAGGGTAAGCAGTGGGACACGTTGCATTGTCCCTGTTGGTAGATGCCGGCGTGCCGATGAAAAACGAAAGGGCATGTAGGGTTGCATATGGTTCCCAAGTATATATGCACACGGGTTTTGAGCCATTGCGCAGTACGGAATGACGAGATCACCCAGGGAATGCCACGAAAGCATTCCCAGACCATAATGCTCCGGCAATTCTGCATCTACACATATACTAGCCACCAAGTGGTGTTTGGCGGAGGGCACAATTCACGCCAAAGTCATATAGTCATATCCCCCCCCTCTATTCCACTCGCGGATCGCGCTAGGGAAAAACGACTGTCTGAAAGCCTCAGCATGAGCTCTAATTTCCCTTATCTTTGAATGGTGATCATTGTGTGGTTTGAAAGTTGGTAGTAATAATATACGCTCTACACCCTCGGCGAAGATAGTATTTCGGAATTTAGTGAGCAGCCCCTTCCGTTTAGTGCGTCGTCTATCGGCAAGTGTGTCCCACTTCAAACTTTGATGTGAGATTTGTAACGCTCTCGCGATGGCTAAATGTACCATTCACGAATATTGCGCTCTTCTTTGGACCTTCTCAATCTCCTGAATCACACCGAAGTGGTAAGGGTCCCATATAGACGAACAATACTCTAAGACTGGACGAAATAACGTATTGTAAGCAATTTCCTTTGAAGGACTGCATCGCTTCAGGATTCTACCAATAAACCGCTATCTAGAGCTCGCCTTGCCCGTTACTTGTGTGATCTGATCATCCCATTTCAGATCATTTCGAATAGTCACACCCAGATACTTGACGGATGTTACCGAATCCAAAGACTGGACATTTATTTTGTACTCGTACATTAATGGGGATTTTCGTCTTGTTATACGCATTAGGTTACACTTACTAATAATGAGAGCTAACTACCAGTCATTACACCACGCATTTATTTTCTGCAAATCCTCATTGATTTGTTCACAATTTTCGTGTGGTACTACTTTCCTGTAGACTACAGCATCATCGACAAACAGTCTAATTTCGCTCTTAATACCATCAACCAGATCGTTTATGTAAATCGTAAAAAGCAGCGGACCTATTACGCTGCCCTGGGGCACACTTGATGTTAGGCTTGTTTCTGTCGAAGTCATTGCATTCAGAACGACATCCTGCTCTCTCTCTGTTAAAAAACTTTCCATCCAACCGCATATGTCATCGGATAGACCATAAGTGTGCACTTTTTGGAACAAGCGACAGGGCGGAACTGAGTCGAACGCCTTTCGAAAGTCGAGAAATATGGCATCAGCCTGGGAGCTGGTATCTAGAGCCTGTTGTATATCATACACAAAGAGGACTAGCTGTGTTTCGCATGACTGCTGTTTCCTAAAACCGTGCTGGTTTCTGCAGATGAGCTTCTCAGAGTCTAGAAAGGTCTTTATGTCTGAACACAAAATGCGTTCCATGATTCTGCAACAAATCGATGTCAGTGAAATTGGCCGGTAATTATGTGCATCTGATTTTCTGCCCTTTTTATGTATTGCTATGACCTGGGCCTTCTTCCAGTCCCGTGGAACTTTCCGCTGTTCCAATAATCTCTGATAGATGATGGATAAGAATGGTACTATATTTGTAGCATAGTCAACATACAATCTTACGGGGATACCGTCTGGGCCAGATGCCTTCCTGGCGTCTAAAGATCTTAACTGTTTTACAATCCCAGATAAACTAAACGCTATGTCAGCCATCCTTACGTTTGTTCGATAATTGAAAGTCCGCAGCTCGTGGTCGTGCGGTAGCGTTCTCGCTTCCCGCGTCCGGGTTCCCGGGTTCGATTCCCGGCGGGGTCAGGGATTTTCTCTGCCTCGTGATGACTGGGTGTTGTGTGATGTCCTTAGGTTAGTTAGGTTTAAGTAGTTGTAAGTTCTAGGGGACTGATGACCATAGATGTTAAGTCCCATAGTGCTCAGAGCCATTTTGATAATTGAAAGGGGAAATGGTGCTGCAGGCCTCTACCGTAAACGAGTTTTTCAAAGCTAGGTTTAGAATTTCGGCCTTCTGTTTATCATCATCCGTTATATTACCAGTACTGCCAGCAAGAGAAGGTATTGAATTATTTGCAGCGTTCATAGATTTTACTTAAGACCAAAATTTTTTGGGGTTTTTCTAGAGCCTGCATATAAAATGTTACTTTCAATATTCGTTGAAAGAATCTGTCATTGACCTTTTGACAGTTGCTTTCATTTCGCATAATTTCTGTTTGTCAGCGGGGCAGCGACTACGTTTAAATCGACTGTGCAAAATTCTCTGCTTTTTCAGCAACTTCCTAATATGTTTGTTGTACCAAGGTTGATTCTTTCCCTCCACTATTTTGCTACGCACATACATCTCTAGCATGTGGTGCGCACTACCTTTAAATTTCGACCAACGATGCTCAATATCTTTGTGTCCCGCGGTGAATGCTTGGAGCTGACTACGAAGATATTCATTAATGACAGTTTTATTTGCTTTCCCAAACAAGAAAACTCTACGCTGTTTCTTCGTGGCTTTTTTTTTCCAACTTATACTGGCATAGAAGCCACAACGACATTATGGTCGCTAATACCTTGTCTAGATTAACTTCCTGAAAAAGATCAGGTCTGTTTGTCGGCAATATATCTAATATGTTCCCATCTAGAGTTGGTTTTCTAACCAATTGCCCGAGGTTGTATGTTGAGAGCGCTCCTAGAATAATTTCACACGAGTCTTTGCTTCTGCCCCCTGTGATAAACGTGTAATTTTGCCAGTCAGTGGACGCCAGATTAAAGTCTCCAACTATAACTAATGGATAATTTGGATATTTATTGATTATGTACTCAAAACTTTCCCTGAAACGTTCTGCGACGTTTGTTGCGGATGCTGGAGGTCTATGAAAACTTCCTAATACGATGGTCAATCATTGTCTGATTGACAGCTTTATCCAGACTATTTCACAGTCCGACCCAGTATCGATCTCAACTGCTTAAACAGCTTTTAACTGCAATGAACGCACCACCTCCCATATCATCAGTACTGCATTGTTGCAGGGCGTTTGCTTTTAGCCGTTTCACGACTTAAGTGCCAACGGCCATCTTTCCGATGGCGCACTAAACATGCGGAGGACTATAGGCAGCGACGTTCTCTGAACGGTCGTTGGGAAGACACAGAATGGGGTTCCACAAGGGTCAGTCTTGGGTCCTTTGTTGTTCTTATTATATATTAATGACTTGCCATTCTATATTCATGAAGAGGCAAAGTTAGTTCTCTTTGCTGATGATACAAGTATAGTAATCACACCTGAGAAACAAGAATTAACTGATGAAATTGTCAATACTGTCTTTCAGAAAATTACTAAGTGGTTCCTTGTAAACGGACTCTCACTGAATTTTCATAAGACTACATACAGTTCCGTACAGTGAATGGTATGACGCCATTAATAAATATAGACCTTAATCAGAAGCATATAACTAAGATAGAATATTCCAAATTTTTAGGTATGTCCATTGATGAGAGATTAAATTGGAAGAAACACACTGATGATCTGCTGAAACGTTTGAGTTCAGCTACTTATGCAATAAGGGTCATTGCAAATTTTGGTGATAAACATCTTAGTAAATTAGCTTACTACGCCTATTTTCACTCATTGCTTTCATATGGCATCATATTTTGGGGTAATTCATCACTGAGGAATAAAGTATTTATTGCACAAAAGCGTGTAATCAGAATAATAGCTGGAGTCCACCCAAGATCATCCTGCAGACATTTATTTAAGGATCTAGGGATATTCACAGTAGCTTCTCAGTATATATACTCTCTTATGAAATTTGTTATTAACAACCAAACCCAATTCAAAAGTAATAGCAGTGTGCATAACTACAATACTAGGAGAAAGGACGATCTTCACTATTCAAGATTAAATCTAACTTTGGCACAGAAAGGGGTGAATTATACTGGCACTAAAGTCTTTGGTCACTTACCAAATAGTATCAAAAGTCTGACAGATAACCAACAAGTATTTAAGAAGAAATTAAAAGAATTTCTGAATGACAACTCCTTCTACTCCATAGAGGAATTTTTAGATATAAATTAAGAATCAAAAGAAAAAAAGAAAAATATTAAAAAAATAAAAAAATAATAATAAAAAATAAAGAAAAACAAAAAAACACAAAAAATAAAGTTGTTATATCAACTTAAGTATATTGTTAAATTAACCTAATTATGTCATGTATTGGAAAATTCGACTCGTTCCACATCATTACGAAATATCGTATTCATGATCCATGGAACTAGTATTAATCTAATCTAATCTAATCTAATCAGTTGGTAGCCCTGGTTCGCCTGAGCGGTCGGTTGCTCGGCAGTTGCAGGCTATTCGCCTCTACACGTCTCCACAGCCGTCGTTCAGCGCTGTCACCTATGGTCCGTGGTGTGCTACAATCGCCTTCGCGCCAGTTTTAGATAACGCCATTTTGCCGTGCGCGGAATAATTTAATCGCGGCGGCACGCGAACAGTTTACAAACGTAGGCGTTTCGAAATTGCTTCCATCCTGGACCCAAAAGCTAATGATCGTTCTATTTCGGACCCCAGAGAAATCGCTACGTTTCCGCATTACGAAAATGACTGCACTGTTTCCCTCGTCCTCCCAAACACGCTTTATATACACTCCCCTGCTAGTTCTGAAACCTGCCGTTCGTGAAGGACTATTGCACGTTGACGTCGAAAGTAGGTGGTGCTCGCATTAATGTGACTGACCGTGTATTCAAGTGGCGTTGTGATGGTAAAATAACGGGAAATATCAATGTGAATAAAAGTATGTAGAATTGTGAGATTTCAGCAGTTTGAAGATTGCAGAGTGCTATGTGTATGGCAATCATTAGCAGAACGTGGCAAGATAATTTATTAATTAACAACCGTCTACGTAAGTTGACTATCAATAGTATTCCTGAACAAGTTCAGGTGAAGTAACTAAATCAAGTGAAATTGCTGAAACTGACTTACATGGTTGTAAGTGAGCTGTTTCTGTGTTGGCAGCGCTGTGTAGCGCTTTGCATTGGATCTGTGAATGCGCTTTCTTTGTAAGAGACTCTATGGCTGGTTGGACTCGTTGTTGGAAGTTAATCGCCAGTAGTGTTGGGCAGTTGGAAGTTAGTCGCCAGCAGTGATGGAAGTACTGTTTGGCAGTTGGAGGTGAACAGCCAGCAGTGATGGATGTTAAATGTGAGAAGTTAGCGTTGATGGAGGGCAGAGGTCTGAAGTGTTAGCGTAGGCTAACGATCTGCAGGTATCCGACTTGGAGATTGAAAATTATTCACAATTATATATCTTTGTACTGAATGTCAATGACGATTTATATTCGTGTTTGAACTGGATGTCACATTATTAAGGTAAAAAATATATTATTTGGTTTGCAACAAAATCTTTCCTTTGCTAACCACGTGCCAATTAGTAGTTAGTGGCTTCAGTAGTTAGAATCTTTTATTTAGCTGGCAGTATTGACACTCGCTATATTGCAGTAGTTCGCGTAATGATGATTTTTGTGAGGGAAGTGCTTAATGAAATGTATAGGGTATTGTTAAGATTTCTTTTATGTCAGGGCCATTCTTTTGTATTAATTATTTGAAGTCAGGTTGTAATTTTTTTTGAGCAGTCAGATTGCGTTGCGCTAGAATATTGAAAGTCAGTGTTGCCAAAGTAAAGAGAAAGTAGCCTCAGTACGTTCAGTTTTACTCAGCAGTTTCAGAATCAAATAACGTAGAAGTTTCATCTTCTCAGTCATTCAGCAATTTAAGTACAGACACAATCATATAAATAAAGAAGTTTGATGGTTAAGCAGCATGTGTGATATTGAACTGAGGGAAACTAAAGAGGGAACTGTGTTTAACTTGAATGACTTAATATTTCAGAAGAATCACTGAAAATAGTTCCCTATACATATAGGAAGCAATCTAGAGGTTGGTTAAGGCACACGGTCCTAAACTGTCAGTTGCACAGTCACTTGCACATCTAACGTGATAAACCGTATTCACCCGTCCGATTGCCGTAAACTTTAACGAACACTTTGATTATTCAAAGAGGCAGAAGAGGAGAGGGGTTGCGCTATACTTCCTGAATCCGAACTTTCTCTCTGCCTCTAGCGATCTCGCCGTTGACCGGCCGTTAAACCCCGACCTTCGTTCCTTTTCAAGTGCTGTCCACATTCCTCTACCATATTTAGAGCGTCCAGCGTGGTAAACTCAACCACGAGGACATCTCGACTCGGGCTGAGCTTCTTCACTGAGCTCTAAAGAAAACGTTAATCCTTTGCAGGAGCAACTGAAGGCCAGAGCACAGAGAAATCCTTGGGCCTTGACTGCACCTGCAGTTCTCACTATTCTGCTAGGCCAGACTGCTCGAGCGAGCTTTGTAATTCCTTGCCAGAAATTTAGCAGTTCGTGTTCCACTGTGTAAATAAACCCTAAAAAGAGTACGGAACTGGACGATCACGCTATGCTTTATTGCAGTATGTAACGATCTTATTTTTGAACGTTACTTAACTTTGCGTTTGCCTGGTTCATTGATGATCGAAAAGAACATCACGAAAGTTTCAAGCTTCACAAAATTATTGACTGACGTTAGTTGACAGCCGAACTGCACAGACTCCTGAGGTAAACAAAACACACTGACTGACTGACCTCTTTGACTGACTTCACTGACTGCCCTACCTGCAGCCTCGCTGCGTCGCTTTAAATACAATTGTTAACAACTGCTGCATTGTTAATTTATTACAAAATGCAACTTACAATTAAAAACAATTTCATCTAAACTAATTGCTCTTATATTTGCACAGATTATAACATGTTTTTGTGTTGTTGTGGTCTTCAGTCCTGAGACTGGTTTGATGCAGCTCACCATGCTACTCTATCCTGTGCAAGCTTCTTCTCTCCCAGCACCTACTGCAACCTACATCCTTCTGAATCTGCTTCGTGTATTCATCTCTTGGTCTCCCTCTACGATTTTTAACCTCCACGCTGCCCTCCAATACTAAATTGGTGATCCCTTGATGCCTCATAACATGTCCTACCAACCGATCACTTCTTCTAGTCAAGTTGTGCTACAAACTCCTCTTCACCCCAATCCTATCCAGTACCTCCTCGTTAGTTATGTGATCTACCCATCTAATCTTTAGCATTCTTCTGTAACGCCACATTTCGAAACCTTCTATTCTCTTCTTGTCCAAACTATTTATCGTCCATGTTTCACTTCCAAATATGGCTACACTCCATACAAATACTCTCAGATTCGACTTCCTGACACTTAAATCTATACTCGATGTTAGCAAATTTCTCCTCTTCAGAAAAGCTTTCCTTGCCATTGCCAGTCTACATTTTATACCCTCTCTACTTTGACCTTCATCAGTTATTTTGCTCCCCAAATAGCAAAACTCCTTTACTACTTTAAGTGTCTCATTTCCTAATCTAATACCCTCAGCATCACCCGACTTAATTCGACTACATTCCATTATCCTCGTTTTGCTTTTGTTGATGTTCATCTTATATTCTCCTTTCATGACACTATCCATTCCGTTCAACTGCTCTTCCAAGTCCTTTGCTGTCTCTGACAGAATTACAATGTCATATAATGTAGAATAACATTATTTTTTATTATCATCTTTGGTCTCCTGTATTAAAATTAATCTATAATCTGATTTCAACAATTATTTTGATTTTACTTAAATTTCGAATTAGTGATTGTACGAATTTCGTTGCTAACATTAGTTTGAAGTATACACATCGTGCTTCGCGAGATTACATAAATTAAATACACACTTGTTGTCTTATATACCTGAGTTTGGTAAATTTGGGCAATGCAACTAACAAGAGGTAATTATCTGATAATTTACAAGCATCATTAATTACAATGAATCACGTAAAAATGAATAACAAATGAAGTTACATCACTGGATAATAATTATTTTCATTTGAATCGGAATGACGTTTTTTGTGTTAACTAATGTGCCAATTGCAATTATGGTAATTAGAGGCGTTAGTTATTTACCTCAACATTTCCACAGCCTCCAAATATTTGTTGCTAAACATTTATTATTTCAGTTTCTCGATTTGATATGTAATTTGGCATATGTAAATAATTTTGTTGGTGCCAACAATCTATTGACAATCACGATAATGTACGTCCTTCCAGTATATTCCATATGTGTACAAAGAATAATAGGTTGTTTGACAAATTGAACTGTATGATACCTATAAAGGTACACATAAAAGGCCTTAGGGAGCACTGAATCGTACGATAAATACACGGATGCATATAAAAAAAGGTGATGCCAGAAAATGGTCCATGTATACGATCGAAACTTAGTAAAGGTGTTGACAGCAGTTGGTGGTGTAATTACAGAAATACATATTTCATGTAATACCGAAAAATGTGTAAGTATCGAAAAACTTCATAGAGTATCGACGATACTTGCGAATGTGACCGAATCGCCGCCCAAACCATCGTACCTCGGTCGCTGCTGCCTCTTCCACCGACGAGCCCGGTTGCCTTCGCAGGACTCTCCTATACGGCTTCCCAAAACCAAATGCCGCAGCCCACCTAGCTTCCTGCCCATGGGCTACCGTATCTTCCTCGTTTCAGAACGCGTATTACCAGTACAGTACGAATCATGTAAATAATAGTTTTTCACCAAAGCTATAAATGGCGTTGCACATGCGTCATCGATACAAGAAAATCAAGATTAATTGGTAGCTTCTGTGTTAATCGGTAATGAGGCTGGCTGTTATTAATGTTATTTGTAATCATGCAAATTTTTCGTAGAAAAGAAACATCTGTTATGGCCCAAACGGTGTTTGTTCTTTTATCAAAACATATGCTAATCATTTGATAATTTATATGTAATGTCTTCCTTATAGGAAGGTTGTATCTCTCACCACTCTCTCGTAATTCACATTGACTTTTATCATATTATTTATCTAGTTTTCGTGTAAATGTAATGTCTTCTGAAAGTGTGTTATGATACTATAGCACTTCTTGTTCGACATGCTGTTAGGTGTAAGTATGTTTCTTGTGGCTACTTGATTAAAACATGATTGACTATGTAATTGTAATATTTCACTTTTTTCTTCCAGTTTGGTGTGTTGTATTGCAATTATGAGTTTCTGAAATGATAGATTTTATCATCAGTTATCCAACGATATCTTGAATATTAATGTGGTAAGTACTTTTTGTGCTAATAATTTTATAAGTGCTACGTACTTCCGTATCTTTCACTCAGAATAATCGTTGAACTGTGATCTGACTCTGTATCTGGTCTTGGGTACGCCTTAAAGTCTAGTATTAGACATCGGAATCTCCATCTGACAATGATTTAATCCAGCTGGAATCTTCGTGTGTCTCTAGACCATTTCCATGAATACATTCTCCTCTTACGAATTTTCCCTAATATAGGACAATAATTTGGCGATAGGGCTACATTTGATTATGATACTATGCTGGATAAAATAACACTCGCAAAAACATTATTTAGTAGGTTGTAGCGGCACTTTAATGTTCATAAGGTGTTCGGTGGAAAAAATAATCAAACTTACTTCTGCCATTAATACTGTGCATTTATTTTAGCTGATTAAGTACTTTTTAAACGTTTAAACGGTTCCTAAGAAGACTGTTATCATGAAATTACTTTCACTATGAAAATGATTAATTGTAATCAATGTTTGGTTTACTATATTATCTAACCAGCTTCCTCTGTGAAATAGTTATAGCGTGTCTAAACCGTGACCTAAGTTAACATGAAGGCAATTGATATCAGTAGACACGGTGACAGACTGAACTATGGCAGTTAATTAATTATATCACTTCCTACCTGCTTAATATCCTTCAACATGTCACAGATTGTGGCAGCGTAGTCTACACAGGTTAAGAAAGAAGGTAGTACTTAACCATCTGACAAGCCACTTTGAAAGTTTTGTAATGTTGAAAATGATATGGAAATTTTGGAATCAAATGTTAAGTTTCTCAGAATGATATCTATGGCATTGAATTTAAGGAAGCATCATTCACTAGCGAAGTTAAAGCTGTATAAATTTTAAAAATGTTTATTTAAATGAAATTTGAGAGGAAAACAGAAATATTTTTTTCACTTGCAAAGCTAAAGATCTGTGTACCTTATTACCGTCTTTATAAATGAATTTCAATAAAGCAAAAGTTCTTCACTAACTATTAAAGTAGATCGTAATAGATCGCAACTGTATTCGAAATGATTCTTTCTACTTCTTTGTGATTAAGCAAAAATATTAGCGCAATGGATGGCCGAAGGCCCTTAACTTTTAAATCAATCCAAACAGAAAAACTGAAGATAACCGCTTTACTAATTCGCACTGAAGTTCGTAACTGTGAAGCAGCACTGGCTAGTTAACAGTTTTCAGAATCGTTAATAAAACCTAAGCTCAGTGCACTTCGTTGACCGGCACTAAATTACACCAAACGATCTGAATTACACGGTAGTCTATAGTCGCTGAAATACATTGAAGTTATGACTTTCGATATATAATGAAGATATAGAAAAAACGCTGATCTTCACATATTTATAAATTTAAATTTAAACTAAGATCAGATCTTGGTGGAGATTTCTATACTTACTTCGAAAGTGCTCAGACATAATGTGTCATACAGCTTCTGCACTATTTGCACATTCTTCTTCCCTGCATGCAACACTCTGTGGAATTATCATCCAAACAATTGCATGTATCACAAAACATCCATCTCTGGTTGGTAATGATAATTTAGAAGAGAAAGCATCCACATTTTGTCAGCCCCAATATTCTTTTTGCGTCGCACGCACCATAGAATAGCCACGTCTTTACATGAGCACACGATACTACGAACTCTCAAATTGCACTGACCGAACTCTTTGTTAACATCAACTTGCGGCGTGCCTCCCCATCAAAGGGGTTCCCAGTTCCAGAGAATTGGAAATTATTTTTCTAACCGGGGTGGGTTTATATGTGCATTTTGATAGTCATAACTTCTCTGAAATAATTTCAGTACAATTCTACTTACACAACAGTAAATTAAAAAAGCGAAATATTGTTACAATAATTATTTAACTTGATAAATATAATAAGCAGATCTAGTTAAAATTAATAAAAAGACATACGATGATCAAATTACAAGTTTAAGTTATTGTGTGATGTTGGTAGTGTAATTACATAAAACGTATAACACATCTTGATTAAGCGAAGGAAATAGTTGATGGATACATCCTGAGGCGTTAAGGAATCCTTAGTCTAGTGACGGATTATCCACATCGTTATCGTAGGGACTGCGAAGATAATATCAGGCTAATTACGGTAGGCACAAGGGCTGCTGGGCAGGCGTTCTTCACTCACTCCCTATGAGTGCGATGGCAAGAGATTGTAATTTTAATTTTAATTTTATATATTGCTTATGTACCCTGACCAGAGTAGGGCCTTAAGGTGCTCTCTTATATCTGATCAGGGACAACTCAGTCCAGACATTTCACAAAGAAGTTCACATAATAATAGTGTAATGATAATAGTAATAGTTGACACTAATCATAATAATAATAATAATAATGATTGATGGTGAATGGCATAAGGCATTTAGGTCATCAATAGGAAGTAGGAGTTCAACTGCAGATTTGACGAACGATAGGAACTATCCTGTGCCATGCTCTTCACAGTGGTTAGCAGAGTACAGATGTAGATACACTTGTTCCGTTCCATTACAGATTCTTTTATGAAACTTTTTTCTGAAGACCCTTTAGTAGAATCTACAGGAAGGAATTAAGCCCTCAACCATGAAGGCGAATTATTTTACTGGCCAACAACCGTGCCCATGAAATATTTTATCGACCCTCAGCTATGAAGAGGAATTGTTCTGTTGACCTTTACACGACAGCCAAGAAGCGCAGTAGTAGAACTGGGTGTGATGGATGCGGCGGTGCAAGGTACGGTTGGCAGCCACTGACAAGATGTTACACGATGCTGTATAGGTGGTCCAACGTGAAACTGGGATGAGCCGCTGACCTCGTTCTGTCCCGGAAGCCACGTGCTCGGCCTTGTGCGGTTGCGACGTTCCCAAGGAACCAAAGGCGGACCCGCCTCTCGGCTGGCGGATCGCCTCGTGCGATAAATGCTAACCGGAGCAGTTCATTACGAAACCGCTGTGGCCATGGAATGCCTTATATTCATCCTGTGGGAAAATAATTTCGTCTGATACTCTTGAGCCAAAGAGTAGCAGAATTGCGGACGTCTCAGATTCTTGGAAAGTTTAAGCACCTTTGAAGGGAACGTTTGCGCAGGAAATTCCAAGGACTTCAGTACCGTCTACGTGAAAAAGGATCTCTAAGCCTACCTCGCTGTAAGCTTAAGACACAGTCCGCTGAGACAACTGCTCTATATGAAGGCAATCCTAGGAATATGGAACAGTACTTTGAAAAAATACCAAAGATCTGTGACAGCACAGCGTGGTACATCTAAAACAACATCTATGCTTGGAAAATCACCTTGCAACCTGTGGTGAAGGGAACTGGAGGTCTCACAGTCACTTCTCCGGTTCCATGTTTCATTTGCTAGAGGTGCATCGGAAGAACGAATACCAGTAAGCCTCTAACACACTTCGGGCTGATAGTTCGCCACTTTATCTCGGAGGATGTCTCCTGCAGTCGGAGACGAAACGTCATGGGTGAGTTTTATACATCGACCACAGCCTGTCATCCCGGAAGTTTTAAGCGAAGACAATACCGGCAGTGAAAGCCCACATTGTATGAGTAAGCCTCGAAATTCTCTGATTTTCTCATCGTGGTCATTTCGCAAAATATATATACGAGGACGTAATACGTTACCGGACTGTGCATGTAATATTTCTCCTTTATCAACAGTACTTCAATTGGATGGCAGCTAAACTTCCCATCTGGATCTATTAGAATCTAACTCCTTCATTCATGCACAATTAGGTACTCCTGCATTACGTTGTTGTTGTGGTCTTCAGTCCGAAGGCTGGTTTGGTGAATCTCTCCGTGCTGTTCTAGCCTGCGCAAGACTCTACATCTCCACATAACTAGTGAAAGCTACATTCCTCTGAATCTGCTTACCTTATTCATCTCTTGCTCTCCCTCTACGAATTGTACTCCCCACAGCTCCCTCCAGTACTAAATTGGTGAGCCCTTGAAGTCTCAGAACGTGTGCTATCAATAGATTCCTTCATCTAGTCAGCTCGTGCCACAAATTTCTTGTCTGACCAATTGTGTTCATATCGTTAAGGCTAACCGGCTGATGACCTTCTTCAGTACGGATGCCCACGAATTGCCTGAACTCTTACGGGACTCGGCGGATTGTCTGCCGCGAGTAATGGGTATAATGGCAGGGGACTAAGAATGTAGTGTGTGGACTATAAGTTGAGAATGTGTGTCTCATGGGGAGCGTGCCGGTGGTAAGTCCCTGCAGTCGCACTATGCTCTGTGTCCTCGGTGGCTCAGATGGATGCCGGCACGGTAGCTCAGCGTGTTCGGTCAGAGGGTTAGCTAACCTCTGTAATAAAAAACTGAATGAACGGATCAACAAAGAAGCTGAACCGGTGTCGTCGGACGTCCTTCCCCGAACAAATTGAACGAACAATTTAGAACAAAATGAGAGCTAAAAAAAAAAGAAAAGATGGATGGAGCGTCTGCCTTGTAAGCAGAAGATCCAGGATTCTACTCCAAATCGGGACACACATTTTCAACTGTCCCCGTTGATGTGTTTCAACGCCTGTCAGCAGCTAATGGTATTGATTTAATTGTAATTTAATTCCTCATTAGCTACGTGATCTAATCTTAAGCATACTTCCGTTGCACCCATTTGGAAATCATCTATTATCTTTTAGTGTAAACTGTTTAACTGTCCATGTTTCATTTCCACACACGGCTACACTACATACAAATAACTTCAGAAAAGACTTCCTAACACTTAAATCTATATTCTATGTTAACAGATTTCTCTTCTTCAGAAACGCTTTTCTTGCCATTGCCAGTCTACATTTTATATCCTTTTTACTTCGACCATCATCAGTTATTTTGCTGCCCAGATAGAAAAACTCATCTACTACTTTAAGTTGCTCGTTTCCTAATCTAATCTCCTCAGTATCACTTTATTTAATTCTTCTACAGTCCATTATCCTTGCTTTCCATTTGTTGATGTTCACTTTACATCCTCTTTTCAGGACGCTGTCCATTACTTTCAACTGCTCGTCCAAGCCCTTTTTTTGTCTCTGACAGAATTACAATGTCACCGGCAAACATCAAAGTTTTTCTTTCTTCTCCCTAGACTTTAACTACTACTTCAAATTATTCTTTGGTTTCCTTTACCGCTTGCTCTGTGTAGCGATTCAATAACATCGGTGATAGGCTACAAACCCGTCTCACTCCCTTCTCAACCACTGCTCCGCTTTCGTGCCCCTCGATAACTGACGTCTGGTTTCTATACAAATTGTAAATGGCCTTCCGCTCCTTGTATTTTATACCTGGTACTTTCAGAGTTTCAGAGTATTCCAGTCAACATTGTCGAAAGCTTTCTCTGTGACTACAATGCTATAAACGTAGGTTCACCTGTCTTCAAAGAGAAGTCTCAGGGTCTATATTGCTTCGCGTGTTTTATATGTTCTCGGAATCGAAACTGGTCTTCCCCGATACTGCCTCTTAACAGCTTTTCCATTGTTATATAAAGAATTCGTGTTAGTGTTTTGCAGACGTGGCTTATTAAACTGATATTTTTGCAATATTCACACCTGTCAGCAGCTGCTTTCTTTGGAATTGAAATTATTACATTCTTCTTGAAGTCTGAGGGTATTTCGCCTGTCTCATACATCTTGCCCACCAGTGGGTATTTATATAGCTAGTGTAAAAGATGCCAGTCACCGTCTTCCTCCTGCTATCTTTGCCTGTATCGTTCCTTCCGAGGAATTGGTTGTGTCGTAGTATGTGACCAATGCACTCGCGTCTTCTTCGCTCTGCCACTCTCCTAAATGGCCTTTCTTCGCCGATTCATTGCCTGCCTCCATTACAGAGCGGGCTAGCGCCCACCTGTGCGTTGTGTCCCGAGGCATGGGCGCCCAACACCTTGACGCCCACTTCCTGTAGACGCTCACAACTGTATCGTGCCAACAGCTGACCACTTTCACCGTTCCCGAGATGCTCGATGCCAGGCGCTGGGCCACAACAATCTGCTCTTTGTCAAAGTAATTTATGTCAGTTGACTTTCCCATTCACAGTCCGTATCGCCGTCTCTGCTCCACTCTTATGGTTTCCTTCGCGTGTCACGTACTAGCCGCTTCTCCAGACTGCATTCTACCTCGCTGTGCGCAATGTTAATCAGGTTTCCGCTCATCGTTGTGAATTAAATCAATAGTTTCTCAAAAAAAGTCTTACTTTAGAATCAAAGTACGAATCCCAGAGCCGGCCGGAGTGGCCGAGCGGTTAAAGGCGCTACAGTCTGGAACCGCGTGACCGCTACGGTCGCAGGTTTGAATCCTACCTCAGGCATGGATGTGTGTGATGTCCTTAGGTTAGTTAGGTTTAAGTAGTTCTAAGTTCTAGGGGACTGATGACCACAGCAGTTAAGTCCCATAGTGCTCAGAGCCATTTGAACCATTTGAATGAATTCCAGATAAGGTGGATATTAGTGCTCATTGCCTCGTTCTTAAATTTCATTGTCTTGGAAATGGTCCAGTACGCTGCGTACACTTTTTGAACCACCGTAGCCTTGACTTTATTGACTTTCTTGACCGCCGATATATTTGTTACTTGTAGGTTCGATCAGAATGCAATTGTTACGGATATGCTTCGGGAGGTCAAGTGGGAATTCCTGGAGGGAAGAAGGCATTCATTTCGAAGAACACATCTGAGAAAGTTTAGAGAACCGGCATTTAAAGCTGACAGCAGAACGATCCTACTGCCGCCAACATACATTTCGCGTAGGGACCACGAAGACAACATATGATAAATTAGGACTCATACGGAGGCATATAGACATTTTTCTCTCGCTCTATCTGCGACTAAAACAGGAAAGTAAATGATCAGTTGTAAAGGGTACCCTCAACCATGCACCGTACGTACGGTGGCTTGCGGAGTATGTATGTAGTAGATACGTGAAACATGTGTAGTGCTTGTCTGAATTCGTTTACGCAATAACAAGGAGTCATAAACGATAATGTCTATTGTACGTCAGCTACAGTTGACTTTTGTAAATAAAAATGGTTCTCTGTTACATATTCGTCTGTTTTTACGGGAGAGAAGGTGTTTGCTTTAAGAAGAAGCAACTAAATATCTAGAAAGCGACGCATCGTACAAAAAGAATGTTCTGGGTGAAAAGATAATAATAGTAAAGGAGACATCTGTCTATGCCACAACTGGCCACTTCCTACCCACCCCTCCTGCGTGACCGCGTTCAGATTTGTATTTTCAAACGGGAACCCCTCGTTTTACTACATATTCTGATTCTACGCCAAACAATACGCACGTTTTACCAAACCATTGTTCTCACTTCGAAATAGATGCCGCTGTTATCGACAAATATCAAGTGTGCATACTCTATTTCAAATTCTAAAGGTGGCAAGGGTGGAATACAGGGAGCGAAAGGCTATTTACAATTAGTACAGAAACCAAAGGGCAGTTGTAAGAGTCGAGGGGCACGAAAGGGAAACAGGGGTTGAGAAGGGAGTGAGATAGGGCTGTAGCCTACCCCAGGTGTTATTCAATCTGTATATTGAACAAGCAGTAAAGGAAACAAAAGAAAAGTTTGATGTAGGAATTAAAGTCCGAGGAAAAGAAGTAAAAACTTTGAGGTTTGCCTATGACATTGTAATTCTGTCAGGGACAGCAAAAGAATTGGAGGAGCAGTAGAACGGGATGGAAAGTATCTTGAAAGGAGGCTATAAGATGAACAACAACGAAAGAAAAACGAAAATAATGGAATTTAGTCGAATTAAATCAGGTGATGCTGAGGGAATTAGACTAGGAAATCTAGTAAAGTATTAGATGAGTTTTGCTATTTGCGAAACAAAATAATTGATGATGGTCGAAGTAGGGAGGATATAAAATGTAGGCTGGCAATGGCAAGAAGAGCATTTCTGAAGAAGAGAAATTTGGTTACATCGAATATAGATCTAAGTGCCAGGATGTATTTGTATGGAGCGTAGCCATGTATGGATGTGAAACAAGGACGGTAAACAGTTTAGAGAAGAACAGAATAGAAGCTTTTGAAACGTGGTACTATAGAAGAATGCTGAAGATTAGACGGGTAGATCACGTGACTAATGAGGAGGTATTGAACAGAATTGTGGAGCAGAGAAATTTGTGGTTCAACCTGACTAATAGAAGGGATCGTTGGTAGGAAACATTCTGAGGCATCAAGGAATCACAAACTTAGTACTGGAAGGAAACGTGTAGGCCGTTGTGGCCGAGCGGTTCTAGGCGCTGCAGTCCGGAACCGCGCTGCTGCTTCGGTCGCAGGTTCGAATCCTGCCCCGGGCATGGATGTGTGTGATGTCCTTAGGTTAGTTAGGTTTACGTAGTTCTAAGTCTAGGGGAATGATGACCTCAGATGTTAAATCCCATAGTGCTCAGAACCATTTGAATCTTTTTTTTTTTTTTTTTTTTTTTTTTTGAAGGATACGTGGGGTTGGTGAGAGGGGCGTGTTAAAAGTCGTAGATGGAGACCAAGAGATGAATACAGTAAGCAGATTCAGAGGGATGTAGGTTGCAGTAGATACTCAGAGATGAAGAGTTTTGCGCAGGATGGAGTAGCATGGAGAGCTGCATCAAACCAGTCACAGGACTGAAGACCACAACAGCAACAACTTCAAGTATGTCTATTTTTTTCAATTACGAACAGACTCATTTGATACTATATTTAATTTACGATGTAAATGTAAAATTTTGTCTTGTAACAGTCGATTTACGATGTAAATGTAAAATATTGGCTTGTAACAGTCGATATTTATGTTAGAAATTTACTTTAGTGTTGCAAATTTGATTGTAGAGTACAGTATGGTTAAATGTGATTTGAGACTTTCTCGGCGTATTCCATTCGTGAAATCTTCTCGGGTGATCAGCCGAGTAAAGGCGTCGTCTTCTCGCAACGTTTCGAAGGGTTTCGTACCCATCATCTTCGCTTGAAGATGATGGGTACGAAACCCTTCGAAACGTTGCGAGAAGACGACGCCTTTACTCGGCTGATCACCCGAGAAGATTTCACGTACAGTATGGTTACCCACTTCAGTGTCTCGTTAGAAGCTACGTTTAGCGTAATCCAGGAACAACGACGTGGATGTAATAGTTTCCTTTTCCCATCGGGATTCTTGATGTCGGTGGGTCCCCTTGCCTCTCACCATTGGGTACTTGATTTCAGTGAGTATCCATGGCATGTGCACCCTTCACTATTATTTCATGGACGTTTTACCTCACTACATTAGTTGTGGTTTGTATTCCGCCTGTAGCCGCAAAGTGGCCAGGACGAGAATTACAGCGGTTCGATGGAAATGCACACCCCCATCAGTCACAGAAATAGCGTGGGTTGAGGACGGCCACCGACATCAAGCATTCCGAAGGTGCGGAGACTCAGCACCATCAACCCTGTAGGGAACAGAAAACTACTTCACCATAAGAGTTGCTTATTTAACAGAAATTGCAATGTTTAGCCATATTATCTGTACTGTACAATCACATCTGCAACATGCAAGTAACGTCTGAACATAAATATCAACCGTTAAAATACAAAGATTTACATTTACATCATAAGTGAAATATTAAATCAAACAAGGCGGTTATTAATTTCATAACAGCCACACTTGATATTTGCCGATTCTGGTGCCATCTAACACCAATGGGGAACCATGATTTCAGTGAACCGGAAGTATTTTTCGGCGTAAGATCCGAATATGCAGTAAAAATGTGGGGGGGATACTCATTTGTAAATACGAAGTTGACCCCGCCCACGCAGGAAGGGTGGGGAGGTGGCCAGTTGTAGCACAGACACACGTCTCCTTTACTATTATTGCACTACTGGCAATTAAAATTGCTACACCACGAAGATGACGAAGAGCATTCACACAAGGTTGGCGCCGGTGGCGACACCTACAACGTGCTGACATGAGGAAAGTTTCAAACCGATTTCTCATACACGAACAGCAGTTGACCGGTGTTGCCTAGTGAAACGTTGTTGTGATGCCTCGTGTAAAGAGGAGAAATGCGTAGCATCACGTTTCCGACTTTGATAAAGTTCGGATAGTAGCCTATCGCGATTGCGGTTTATCGTATCGCGACATTGCTGCTCGCGTTGGTCGAGATCCAATGACTGTTAGCAGAATATGGGTTCAGGAAGGTAATACGGAACGCCGTGCTGGATCCCATCGGCCTCGTATCACTAGCAGTCGAGATGACAGGCATCTTATCCGCATGGCTGTAACGGATCGTGCAGCCACGTCTCGATCCCTGAGTCAACAGATGGGGACGTTTGCAAGACAACAACCATCTGCACGAACAGTTCGACGATGTTTGCAGCAGCATGGACTATCAGCTCGGAGACCGTGGCTGCGGTTACCCTTGACGCTGCATCACAGACAGGAGCGCCTACGATGGTGTACTCAACGACGAACCAAGGTGCACGAATGGCAAAACGTCATTTTTTCGGTGAATCCAGGTTCTGTTTACAGCATCATGATGGTCGCATCCGTGTTTGGCGACATCGCGGTGAACGCACATTGGAAGCGTGTATTCGTCATCGCCATACTGGCGTATCACCCGGCGTGGTGGTATGAGGTGCCATTGGTTACACGTCTCAGTCACCTCTTGTTCGCACTGACGGCACTTTGAACAGTGGACGTTACATTTCAGATGTGTTACGACCCGTGGCTCTATCCTTCATTCGATCCCTGCGATGCCCTACATTTCAGCAGGATAATGCATGATCGCATGTTGCAGGTCCTGTATGGGCCTTTCTGGGTACAGAAAATGTTCGACTGCTGCCCTGGCCAGCACATTCTCCAGAGCTCTCACCAATTGAAAACGTCCGGTCAATGGTGGCCGAGCAACTGGCTCGTCACAATACGCCAGTCACTTGGTATCGAGTTGAAGCTGCGTGGGCAGCTGTACTTGTACACGCCATCCAAGCTCTGTTTGACTCAATGCACAGGCGTAACAAGGCGGTTATTGCGGCCAGAAGTGGTTGTTCTGTGTACTGATTTCTCAGGATCTATGCACCGAAATTGCGTGAAAATGTAATCACATGTCAGTTCTAGTATAATATATTTGTCCAATGAATACCCGTTTATCATCTGCATTTCTTCTTGGTGTAGCAGTTTTAATGGCCAGTAGTGTATCTTTTCACCTGGAACATCCTTTTTGCACGAGGCGTCATTTTCTAGATATTTTGTTGTCTTAAGTTAAAACAAAGAAAAAAAAGGAGAAGAAACCACACAACGTATACGGTGTAGGTGCACAGTTTTAGTTGTAGAGGGGTGTTCATATTAGCGATATCGCCTAGAGCTTTCGTCGCTCTACGTACAGCGGTAGCTAGGTCCTCCGCGTGGCACTATTAGCTCTGCCACTATTCCTACCATGTGCTCGCAGCATTGAGCGTCGGGTCACGAGTGGGCGAGTGACGAGCACTCTGGACTGACAGCTCCTTTCCTCTGCTGCCCTATGCCTTTCTCTCTCTCTCAGCATTTCTCTTTGTCCCGTTGGTCTCGTACAGCTACCTGAAGGAGCGCAGGACATTAATGCGGTGACAGAAACGGTGCAGTAGATAATCTGGACGCTGCACGTAAATCACACTTCATCGCATCATTAAGGAGCGGGCGCATCCGCTTTTATATTCTAATGCTTCAGTGTACCTCTGAAGAACTGTTAAAAAACTCGACTGTTCTCGAACTTTCATTGATCGGCGTTGATGCAGTGTCACTCAGGTTTCTAGATACAGTTGAATGTCAGTCTAGTTCGTTATTCGTTCAGTGAGTGAACTTGAAGACAGTTATCTAGAATTTCAACCTTGACATGTGAGCATTATCAAAATGAGCATCGAATATACGGTTTAAGCTCACTGCATCCAAAACACAAGTAGTCCCTCTTCATCAAACCAGGCTTATTACCTTGAAATATCTGGAATCTTTACCATTTTTAATCCTAAATGGGACAAACATCAGTTTCTCTCCCTCAGCAACGAGTCTAGGTGAAATAATAGGGAAAAACATAAATTCGGCTGATCACATAGGCGCACAGTGCAAGCTTTCGGGTGGCTATAATAAAGTGCAAGAACTCGCCGAGATTCTGTGAGGTCTACAATTCTCGTATGGCAGCAAAATTCTGTAGATGTACTGACGCGTTAATGCAGTACCGATTTACGTTGCAAAAAGTTAGTTTCAATTTTGGCCACCTGGTGCAAATCTGGCGCTGTTCACTGTTCATATGACGGTATGACGTCCATACTGTCATTTCAGAAGGCACAACGTGAGAGAACTATGTAGCTATCGAGAAGAGAGACCGTAAGCTGTTAGTGAAACTGTTTCACGTGAAAGAACGGCAGCAATTACAGTGCTGTGTTGAGAGAGCACTGGCGACTCAAAGGACTGAGGAGGGGCTCGATGTCATTAAATGGTTTGAAAAACATGGTAATGGAAATCGAAAATACGTGTGAGCTTGGTGGCCCACCTGGAACGGAAAGGCCTCCTATGGCGGTGTTGCCATAACTGACCATGAAGCACGTGTCCGAGGTAGTGTTAGCGCTCGTGCACTGTGACGAGTATTGTCCATGCTATGGTCAACAGTACGGAAAGTTTTGCGGTCTATATTACATTGGTATCCATACAAAATGCAGACGGTGGAGCAACTGAAACCTCACAATCCCCATCAACGTACTTGTTGTCTACATATTTCCGCGTAGTCAGCGCGTACACAACTTTCCCACGAGAGCGCGCCCCACTAAGCACAACAGCGCAGGCGCAGCGCTCATCCTTCTCCGCACTACGAGATGGCGCTGCCATAGAGACGGACCAAATTCTGCTTCCGCCGGTCCGCGTATTAATATGTATTGCAGCCAATGAGATTGCTGCTAACGTAGAACCTTTTCTCCTCGCGTATCACACTCGCGCAGTGATACCTGAACGCGCGAGGTATTATAACGAGTGTACAGACCTCCGATTAGTGAGTCTGCATCAGTCTGTACTAGTCTGCATTTGTCTGCACCAGTCTGTACCAGTCTGCATTTGTCTGCAACAGTCTGTACGAGTTCTACATTTGTCTGTACCAATCTATAGTCAAGTTTCAGACTGCGCCTAATAAGATTACCATATTCCTGTACATAGCCATGAAGATAAATGTATAGACACTATTGTCAAGTATCAGAGATATATGTGAGAATAAGATAAATGTACCAATACCAAAGGAACTTCAGATTGTCAATTGTAAATAGCATCCAGAACCAAGTTAAGTAATGTTTATGCTTGTTATTATTTTAATAAATGTGTGTGAAAATTAATTAAGTTCTGTTTAAAGTTGGTCACCATCAATCTGCTACTCTAAGCGTGGAAGTGGCATTTCTATCGTCTGACCTAACGGCAGAAGATAAACACGCCACGATAAGGCCACGAGACATATTGATGACACTCGCCTACTTCCTTTGAGCGACAAGTCAAATAATCTGATGGTGTGTGTACTGAAGGTCTTACAGTATGCACACCACAGTTCTGAATTTGTTCTTTGGTTTCTGGCACGGATCAAAGTTGATGACAAGTGAACGGGTAATTTTCTAAGGAGTGACGAGGCACATTCTACACTAGAGGCTGCAGTGAATATACGAAACTGCCGAATTTGGGGTACTGTTAAACCGCGTGTTGTGCACGAAAAGCCATTGCACTCACCGTTTGTGTGGTGGGGATTCATGAGCACCTTAATTCTCGGTCTGTTCTTCTTTGAAGAGAATACACCCAGAGAGTCTGCACGTTATCGAGACGTTCTTGTACAGCAAGTGATTCTTGCTTTCGAAGAGAGCAACATGTGGAAACCATTGTTTTCATGCAAGATGGGGCATTTCATGTCGCTCGCCCAGTGAAAGATGTGGTTAATGCAACCTTGCAGAAAAGTGTTATCTCCAGAGGTTTTCCAGATGCATTACCCGCAAGATCGCCTAATCTGAATCCCTGTGACTTTTTGTTCTGGGGATACCTAAAACAGCGCGTTTATCAGGGACACGTTCGGTCTCTACCTTGTTGAAGGCCAGTATACAGGAACACATTGCTAAGATTCCACCGGAACCGTTGCGAGCAACTATTGCTCACGTCGTTTTACAGATACAGAGTCTCGTTGTGTAAGCAGTGGTTAATAATCAAATCGACATAATGCCTTTCTCATTTGTTTGACCTTTTCTGCCGCGCCCCATTCCTAATGCATTACATATGGAAACATTTCTATGTAGAGGCTTATCTCACTAGGGGTAAGATAGATACTGCCTACAGGAAAATTAAAGAGACCTTTGGAGAAAGGAGAACCACTTCCATGAATATCAAGAGCTTTGATGGAAACCCAGTTCTAAGCAAAGGAGGGAAAGCAGAAAGGTGGAAGGAGTATATAGAGGGTCTATACAAGGGCGATGTACTAGAGGACAATATTATGGAAATGGAAGAGGATGTAGATGTAGATGAAATGGGAGATATGATACTGCGTGAAGAGTTTGACAGAGCACTGAAAGACCTGAGTCGAAACAAGGCCCCCGGAGTAGACAACATTCCATTAGAACTATTGACAGCCTTGCAAGAGCCAGTCCTGACAAAACTCTACCATCTGGTGAGCAAGATATATGAACAGGCGAAATACCCTCAGACTTCAAGAAGAATATAATAATTTCAATCCCAAAGAAAGCAGGTGTTGACAGATGTGAAAATTACCGAACTATCAGTTTAATAAGTGACAGCTGCAAAATACTAATGCGAATTCTTTAACAACGAATGGAAAAACTGCTAGAAGCCGACCTCGGGGAAGATCAGTTTGGATTCCGTAGAAATGTTGGAACACGTGAGGCAATACTGACCCTACGATTTATCTTAGAAGAAAGATTAAGGAAAGGCAAATGTACGTTTCTATCATTTTTAGACTTAAAGAGAGGTTTTGACAATGTTGATTGGAATATTCTCTTTCAAATTCTGGAGGTGGCAGGGGTAAAATACAGGGAGTGAAAGGCTATTTACAATTTGTACAGATAGCAGATGGCAGTTATAAGAGTCGAGGGACATGAAAGGGAAGCAGTGGTTGGGAAGAGAGTGAGACAGGGTTGTAGCCTATCCCCGATGTTATTCAATCTGTATATTGAGCAAGCAATAAAGGAAACAAAGGAAAAGTTCGGAGTAGGTATTAAAATCCAAGGAGAAGAAATAAAGACTTTGAGGTTCACCGATGACATTGTAATTCTGTCAGAGACAGCAAAGGACTTGGAAGAGCTGGTGAACCGAATGGACAGTGTCTTGAAAGCAGGGTATAAGATGAACATCAACAAAAGCAAAACGAAGATAATGGAATGTAGTCGAATTAACTCGGGTGATGCTGAGGGAATTAGATTAGGAAATGAGACACTTAAAGTAGTAAAGGATTTTGTTATTTGGGGAGCAAAATAACTGATGATGGTCAAAGTAGAGAGGATATAAAATGTAGACTGGCAATGGCAAGGAAATCGTTTCTGAAGAAGAAAAATTTGTTAACATCGGGTATAGATTCAAATGTCAGGAAGTCGTATCTGAAAGTATTCGTATGGAGTGTAGCCATGTATGGAAGTGAAACGTGGACGATAAATAGTTTGGACAAGAAGAGAATAGAAGCTTTCGAAATGTGGTGCTACAGAAGAATGCTGAAGATTAGATGGGTAGATCACATAACTAATGAGGAGGTACTGAATAGAATTGGGGAGAAGAGGAGCTTGTGGCACAACTTGACTAGAAGAAGGGATAGGTTGTTAGGACATGTTCTGAGGCATCAAGGGATCACCAATTTAGTATTGGAGGGCAGCGTAGAGGATAAAAATCATAGAGGCAGACCAAGAGGCGGATACACTATGCAGATTCATTAGGATGTAGGCTGCAGTAGGTACTGGGAGATGAAGAAGCTTGCGCAGGATTGAGTAACATGGAGAGCTGCATCAAACCAGTCTCAGGACTGAAGACCACAACAACAACAACATGTCTCCCTTGCATCGATAGCGCCAGATTGTGTCTTCTGGCCAAAATTGGAACTAATTTTTTCCCAGAGTAATTCGGTTCCCCATTAAGCATTGGAATATCTACCAAGTTTCGCTGCCGTTCGATAATTACAGCCCACACTGGACCTCTCTGAGTAGCTGCACTTTAATTACAATATAACCACACGGAATGCACTAGAAAAATATAAAAAGTCTTACCCTTTTTCGCCTGGTAAAAAAGTTGTACAAAAGCTTGTACTTGCGATTGCCAATCGTAGCGATGTTACGCTACGGTCAAGTCGATGACTTGTCCAAACGCGATCTGGTGAAAGGACACAGCAAACAGCGGTTGTCGAGACCCACGCCTGTCCAACTCCTGGAATCAAAGTGTGAGGAGTTGCTAGATATGGTAACAGAAATGGTGTGGTAACTGCTGAAGGGTGACTGAATGGTCACTAGTATGCAGCACTAATGGTAAACCCTGCTGTCATACCTTCATGACCACAGTACGAAATGGCATATTTGAACAGGATAACGCAAAACCCCACAGTGTGGTTCACACCACAAACCCCTCGATGAATTAAGAATCCTTGACTCATCTACTCTTTCCCCTACTTTACGGAGCTTGTCTGGGATGCAATGAGAAGGCGTATAGTTTCTAACCAGCCTCCAGACAGGAATCTACACTGAGGCAACAAAAGCCATGGGATACCTCCTAATATCGCGATGGACCTACTTATACCCGGAATAGTTCAGCAGCTCGACGTGACATGTACTCAATAAGTCGTTGGAAATCCTCTGCAGATATATTGAGCCACGATGCCTCTATAGCCTTACGTATTCCGAAAACGTTGATGGTGCAGGACGTTGTGTTTGAACTGATCTGTCGTTTATTTCTCATAAATGTTCGATGGGATTCATGTCGGGTGACCTGAGTGGCCAAATCATTCTCTCGAACTCATCAGAATGTTCTTCAAGCCAACCGCCAAAAACTGTGGTCCCGTGACCTGGCACACTGTCATCCATCCATAAAAATTCCATCGTTTTTAGGGAACGTGAAGTCCATGAATAGCTGCAAGTCGTCTCCAAGTAGCCGAACATAACAATATCCAGTCAATGATGGGTTCAGGTGGACCAGAGGAGACAATACACTCCATGTAAACACAGTCTACACCATTGTGGAGCAACCACCAGCCTGCACGGTGCCTTGTTGACAACTCGAATCCATGGCTTCGAGGGATCTGCGCCACACTCGAACATTACAACTCTTACCAACTGAAATCGGGACTCATGTGATAAGGCTACTGTTTTCCAGTCGTCTAGGGTCCAACCGATGTGGTCACGAGCCCAGGAGAGGCACTGCAGGCGATGTCGTGCTGTTAGCAAAGGCACTCGCGTCGGTCGTCTGTTGCCGTAGCCATTAACGCCAAATTTTGCCGCACTGTTCTAACGGATCCGTTCGTCGTTCGTATACATTGATTTCTGCGGCTACTTCATGCAGTGTTGCTTGTCTGTTAGCACCGACAACTCTACGCAAACGCTGCTGTTCTCGGTCGTTAAGTGGAACCCACCGGCCACTGCGTTGTCCGTGGTGAGAGGTAATGCCTGAAATTTGGTATTCTCGGCACACACTTTCACACTTTGGATCTGAATACTGAATTCCCTAACGATTTCAGATGTGAAATTTCCTTGCGTCTAGCTCGAACTACCATTACGCGTTCAGAGTCTATTAATTCCCATCGTGCAGCCATTACCATGTTGGAAATCTTTTTACAAACGACAGCTCCACCAGTGCACTGTCCTTTTATATCTTGTGTACACGATGCTGTGTCATCTGTATACGTTCACGCCACTATCAGGTGGCTCAAATGGTTCAAATGGCTCTGAGCACTATGGGACTTAACATCTGTGGCCATCAGTCCCCCAGAACTTAGAACTACTTAAACCTAACTAACCTAAGGACATCACACACATCCATGCCCGAGGCAGGATTCGAACCTGCGACCGCAGCAGCCGCGCGGTTCCGGACTGCGCGCCTAGAACCGCTAGACCACCGCGGCCGGCACTATCAGGTGGTTTTGGTCACCTCAGTGTACATCTTCATGGTACTCTGAAATTCATAGCCGGCCGCGGTGGTCTAGCGGTTCTAGGCGCGCAGTCCGGAACCGCGCGACTGCTATGGTCGCAGGTTCGAATCCTGCCTCGGGCATGGATGTGTGTGATGTCCTTAGGTTAGTTAGGTTTAAGTAGTTCTAAGTTCTAGGGGACTGATGACCACAGTAGTTAAGTCCCATAGTGCTCAGAGCCATTTGAACCATTTCTGAAATTCATACTTAAGTGCTTGACAGAGGGTTCACCTCCAGCGTTCCAGTCTCTAACAAAAGCACTCCGTCTTCAGGCCACGAGTGGCCTACCGGGACCATCTGATCGCCGTGTCATCCTCAGAGGAGGAATGCGGATAGGAGGGGCGTGGGGTCAGCACACCGCTCTCCCGGTCGTTATGATGGTATTCTTGACCGAAGGCGCTACTATTCGGTCGAGTAGCTCCTCAATTGGCATCACGAGTTGTAACATTATGTGATTGCCTTATCATTTTAAATCATTCACTAATCGAGCAGTCGCTCGGCAACAGCTACAGTTAGCAAATAATGTTGCGAGAATGTAAAAGGTGAACGACCTGTGACGTAACTTGTTTATTGTCGAAGCGCCGTCAGAGATGCTGTGAGTTATTGGCTTTGAAAACCGCGGTGCGAAAAACGGACAGAAGAAGAACACTTTTTTACACATTTTTTTTTTGATGTACGAGATATTCTCGATGAACAGCTACTCATTCTTCTCTTGTCTCCTGTAACTTGTGTCGGACGCGCATGTCTTGCCGCCGTATTATTATTGTTAAAAATAATATTGTTCTAGTGTAAAGTAAATGTGTAATACTAAAAGTGCCTAGCAGTAGATTTATTGTGCGACGTGTATGTGAAAACGTCAAAGGAATTGTTTTCATTACGAGAAGTGCCAGTCAAAACGGCATCCATGTTAAATCCTTCATTGCAGTGTAAGTTCGTCTATTAATTGCCATAAATTCAGATTTAAATGGAACTGGTGTATGGACTATTTATTTAATATAGAATCTATGTCTCACTCCTTCATGAAGTTATTTAATTTTCTTTATGTTTCTTCCAAATAGAGAGTTCACAGTCACGAATTCTTTCGTCGAAATCGGACGGAAGTTGTATGCGGCGAAATATTTTCTCCGCGCCATATTCTATTGGTAAATGCATGATAAACTACGGTCCCTTAGGAAATTCATGTTGAGCTATCGAAAAATAATTATATTTTGAATAGGCATTTACTCTCTTCCGCAATGCAACTTCCGACTGATCCGACGATCCAACAAGAAACAGCCGCACACGGTCGGCGTTCGCAAATATGTTTCCACCGCTGATTATAGCTATATGTTACAGCACAAAAGTAAACATATTGTTATAATTAGCGGCTACGAACGGGGACATTTATAACTGTATGTTTATGTATATACATTACGTAAACATATCGTTATAATTGGCGCCCGAACAGGGACCCGATTTAAAAAAAAAGAAACTTAAAGGAATAAAAATTTATGTAAGATAGACATTGTGGAAATATAAATAATTGTAGCTATCTTGTGCTTTTTATTTGTTACATGGCGTCAAACACCATCCAATTAAATTTCCATTGAGCGAAAGAAACGAGATATTCAGAGTAAATTACGGAAGAGAGATTATTTTTTTGGAACAGAATTTGTGCGAAAATCTAGTTGCAACGCCCAAGGCAGTCATCAACAACGTAAGTTAAAATTTCGTTAGCCATAGCCAAGCTTCCTTAATTTCATCCGACATTAATCAATTTGTGACGATCTTTAGTAGTTGCAGTAAAAATTTGCTTTGAATTCAGTAGATTGCATTTAGTAGAGTAGAAATTTCTTCAAGTATTATTTAAATTACATTGTTGTGTATTGCATATCAATTGTTTTTAAATGTCCGCTGCCTGTTCACGGAGCTGACCAGCCTTAGTTTTCATTTATTTTGACCAGTGTGCAGCCATACTTTCTTTACGGTCCAGAATAGTCTCTTGTTCTCGTGACGTGCAACTCCCGACATTGCGAACTTGGACGTAGCAGTGACAACCGACTCGCAACCGATAAATTACATCTCTGTCGACAGCTGACGGCCGTAGCTCAAACGAACTTCATTGACTTACTGTTTATAAATAAGTGAGCTATGGCAGACGATAAAATGTCATCACTAGATTCAAATGAACAGAATGAAACGAGTGAAGTGTGGCATCGCTTATGGTCCCGCACAATAATTAGTAGGGCTGAGACACCAATCGAAACAATTGTAGAAAGTGAAATGGGAAATCTTACGGACTTTGATGCCTCACACCATAATGTTACTGGTACTGAACTAGACAATGCCAGCATAGTTTCTGCCACTAGTAGTCGTAGCCATATACCGGTTACAAGGGAGGCAGGTGAAAGCAATTCAGGGGTAGTGACAGACGATGTATTCAAACAGCTACTGAGTCAAATAAGTCAAATGATGCAGGACGGAAATCGCCAAATGTTAGCCTCGCTTGAAGATAAACTGTCTACAGTAAGCGAAGAAATAAAAACTGTTAGAGAAAACGTAGCCAAAGAAGTAGCAAAGCAAGTTAAGGATGCTGTTTCTCAAATGCGAAGTGGAATAATTATCGAACTGAATGACACTTCAGCTACCATGCAAAGCGAGACAGCTGACATCCGAAACGCAACCAAGAATCTTGATTCCACCGTAACCACGGTTAATCACAGATTAGACAGAGTAACTACGCAGGTAGAAAAATTAACCGAGGGAATGTCAAACTTGACTCTGGAAACGGAAACGAAAGTAAAGGAGAGGCTAGATAGTCATGAGAGAGAATTTAGAGAAAAGTATGAGAACTGGATTGCTGGAAAGGGCAAATTTGTCGAAGATAAAATTAACAAAGACCTAGTAGAGACTGTGAAAGCAACCACTCTTGGTATCTTGTCAGCTCCTGGAAGCTCCGGAGATACCGTAATGTCTGAACTCGGTAGCATTAGGCGTACCCTTCAGCAAGAATTACCAAATTGGAAGCAAGATGTAACGGAACAGCTAAATAACCTGAAGGCACACGTGAGTAGTAGTTCCCAAATACAGAGACCGAATTTTCCTAACTCTTTAGCCTCAGAGGAAGAAGATGAATTATTTCGTCAATTCTGAATACCTGTTGTATCTAATGAACACACTTCACTACCACATATTCCAGTTAGTCATCGAAACCAAGAATCTGACTCAGTAGTAAAAATGATGAAGGAAGAAAGCATGATAAAGCATCGAGTTTTTCAAACCTTTAACCCGGAAAAACGAAATATCCACCCAATTGTTTTTCTTCGTGGATTCTCCGGCACTTTTCCAAATTCGTGGACTGATAGACAGCGTATCCAATATAGGTGGCGAATCGGCAATATGGGGAACAGAAATGGTTGATAAGTGTCGAACATATGAGGAGTTTGAGCACTGTTTCCTCAGCAAATTTTGGAGCGAAGGTGTTCAGAAGCGCATTCGTAAGGAAGTCTATAATGCAGAACATTTTGACCCCAGGAATAGTAGCCTGAGAAAGTACTTCGAAAAATATCTTGGCAAAATTAGGTATTGGGATAACCCTATCAATAGTAAAGATGTAATCATGATTCTCAAGTCTAAATTACCCATTTCGATTCGTGAAAAGCTGATAGCCATACCAGATGATGATCCAGATACCTTTCTGTCGATATTAGATTCCCTAGACCTGATCTATGAGGACATGAGAGCTAACAAACCGCGGAATACTCCGCACAATTCTTGGCCACAACATTACGACAGTAACGGCTATGAAAAGCCAGGGAACGATTCAAGAAATAGTAACGATTGGCAAAACGGAAATAAAGGCAGTGGGTATCCGCACAAAAGGAATAGACATAATCAACACAACCGATTCAATCCCGTGTATAACACGACTGGTAACCAGTACGGCAATCAATCGTACAAGCAGAAGTTTGGAAACGGTTTCAGTCAAAAGGTTGGCAACAGCAGAGCGGATCGCAATGGAATGCACCGTACTCGCGCAGCCAACACTCAAATTACGGGCACCAACAAACAGCTGATAACGCCCACTCATACCAACACAACTCCGCGCCTAGTAAAAATCTAGCGCAGGGAATGCACAGAAACATACAATTTAACGGCAAACCACAGTGTGAAGGTGGATTTCACAGTAACAATTCCGGAAATCATAATAGTAATAAAAATCATCAGACCCCGCGAAGGCATTACAATCCCCCTGTATTTTTCGCAAACGCGGAAGACAGTAACATGTATTGGACACCAGAACAAACGCAGCAACATTTTGACACAAGGTTTGTGCATAACAGTAATTTTGTTCCTCAGGATTCTCACAATGTCAGATTGGTCGAACTTTCTAATGATGAAGGCCAATCAAAACCACACAAACAGGGAAACTAAGTTCAGCATCTGAAAGCTCCCTAAGTGATGCTGTGAGACAGAATGGGGGCGACCACTTCGACGGAGAGACTAACCATGACGTACTTGTACTGAGATACAATGACGGGATTGACATGAGACAAGAATTATTACAAGAGAAAGAGACGACTGACGGTGATGAACCGATAGATGACCAAGTGCAAGCTACGACAAAACTTCCTATAGCCGGAATTTTGACGACTGTAATCCTAGACACAGGTGCAAATATTAATGCTATGACCTTATGTTTCTATAAGCAAATTAGTACATTAATTAAAATTCCAACATTACCCGTCCAAGGATGTTCAAGGTCAATTCAATTCCTAAGTGTAACAACACAAGTGCTAGTTTAGACGCCAGAATAAGACAAGCTCTAACAACGTTGACCACCCAAGCCAATTTACGCAAGAAGGCGTATGACAAACATATTAATAAGGTGTTAACTTACAAAGTAGGCGAAAAGGTCTTGCTAAAAACACACTTTAAACCATCGTTGCTCTTACACAAAAATCGAAAATGGCAAAGTCTTTTTGAGGGACCTTACGAGATCCTTCGTATACCGCATACAGGTTGTTATCTGATTTCTGATCCCGCAAATGGAAAAATAAAAGGGTTATACCATCACTCTGATCTTAAAAAATATCGTGCTACAGAATAAGTCAAAAGGAAAGCTTTATAATGACAAGAGAAGGTTAGCTGCTAGTGACTAAGCGACAACTGATTTGACTTCGTTAAAAAAAAAATGCTTAGAATATATTACACGACAGTGAGTCTATCTTGCCATACAGCAGACAATTTAAAATATGTTATCTTGAGCCATAATTTAAGTACAGACAAGCGGATAAATGAAAAAAAATTCTTGTTTAACAAAGAAAGTGATCAACTCCAAGAACTCTAGTTTTAAGATTTAGTTTTAAGGAGATAATATTTAAGAGAGAAAAATGAAATATAAAGCGAAGGATGTGCCTAACAAGCCGGCTTCTGCGATATGAAATGCTAAAGAAGTGAAAATAAAACATAGTATGTAAGAATTTTTTTTTTTTTTAGTTCAAGGAGCAATGATCCAGAAACGAAATTTATTTTCGTCAAGGACAAGGGTCGTCGCTTGACAATTATTGGTTCCTGATCCCACTAAAAAGGAAAACAAGTAACTAGTTTCTAAGTCAGCTATGTCTAGATTAAGTTCCAATGTACATAGAAATCTGGAACAGGTTCATCTCTGCATTAAAATAACGTAATGTTTACGAAGCATGTGAGTTACTTGTAAGTACCAACATGACCACGAAAGCGCTATCCTTCAGCTAGATAAACAAAGTAGCATTAATTGTAATTGCAATACGCAGGACAGATACATTCAAAGCCATAAGTGAAATAAATACCAAGTATAAGAGCGTAAGTGGCAAGGACAAAGCAATGATGACTTAAGGTCATATATAGAGGTCAATGCAGTGTAGCGCAAGCAGGCGTCAAGGCGAGAATAAAATGACAATGAAACAGCCGGCAAAACAACGCAACTAGTTCTTAATTGGAGCGCGTACGCAGACGTACGGCGCAAAGGGAAATTAATTTCTGAGTCATAAGGAACAAGGAGTTGTTTGCTAGATTTCTTCTTCTATGTATTATTATACCTATGTCTTTCTTCTGAATTTGTTTAAATACCCTAACCCGCCTAAACCCGTCCCGTAGACTTGACGTCACAGATTGAGAAATGCGGTTGACGTGGAAGGCTGGTTTGGCATACGATTTTCAAAAGGAAACGCGTGAACGAAATCGGCAAAAGCTAGTTTTGAAATGCCTTTATTTTTCCTTTTAAAGTCAATCCGAGACGCAAACCGAGATCGCGATAAGGAATTTGAATATTTTCTTGAATGGTGTTCTGTTCTCATGTGAGAGGGCGATCAAATGTGACTGATTGATCCTCACATCTAGTAAAAAGAGAATTTTTGTTGAAATGACAGTGATAACTTTAATGAATCTAATAAATAGAAAGAACTGTTGAAATGAATTAAAATAATAATAATTGCTAACAGATCGGAGAAACTAATGTATTGTGACTGTGAACTAAAAGCATAATTAGTCTTAGAGAAAGATGATGAACAATGTAAAGCGAAATGTTAAAGATAGTTACCAACAAAGTAACAGAAATTGAAATGGACATGATAATCGAAGCTCTCAATTAGCAAGCTTCAAAGTGAGACAAACTATTTGATTATAAACTGTAAAAAAATTGTGTACATGGTAGTGTATAAGTGAAGGCTTAAAATGGTGTGGAAGTCTGCCACAGACACGATGAAGATAAAAAGTGTTAAACGTGCAGATAGGCCGACGGACAATGATAGTCCGGTTGTGTAACCGAAGGCGGTGATGTGATTACGTGCAGTGCATCGGAAACCAAGTGTGTTAGCTGCTTTGCAAAGTGCGAGCGCTAGCCTACCTTAAAATCTTCAAAATCGGCTGGAAAATGTGGAGACAGGGATGGTTTCAATGGAGTCTCTGTCCCTGGTAATCCTCGTCCCTCCGCACCAGCTCAGCAAACCACAACACCATCGACGCAACGTGTTCACTGAACCGTGCGCGGAAAAGCTGAAGTACCGCGTGGAGGCTGGTGAGCGCCTCGAGTTGCGATTCAGCTCTAAGAATCAGCCTGTGTCAACGTCCATCGACGCAACAAACGCGTTAAATTTAAAGTGATGTACTTGCACAGCACTTCCGCTGCAGTTCGACGAAACGGACTTTCCATGAAAGCCGCTCCCAAAATAAAAGACTCTTATATGAGTTCACAACATATCACATACTATGCTAATGTTATATCCCGTGGATGAAATGCGAACAGCCAAACCACACGCGAATAGTGACAAAGTCAAATTCCTATGAATCCCAAGTCCTAAAATTAGATTTAAGCTCAGTTCTTAGGCTAATGGGTATTTATATTTTTTGTTACATGTAACGTGTGTACGTAACGTGCGAGTGAGACTCGCCCGCCAGAGCTGATGAAAAGTTTTCTACTCGGAGACCGCAAAGTAGCGATCCAACTTCTCAAGGCATAAGCTTCACCTGGAGAAGAATCAAATTTTAACTTTCCTGTCAATACACAAACAATGAAAGCGTAAAAATTATAACAACTAGTGAGCAATGGAAAATGGACACGTGTGAGAAATTCCATGTGTGAGAAGTATATGTGTATAAAAATGGACACGTGTGAGAAATTCCATGTGTGAGAATTGTGTGAGAGTTATGTGTGTATAAAAAGATGAATCCTATGTGTTTCCTTTCAGGACCAAAGAGCGTATGAGCTCTGGACAATAACTTGAGGCCACAAAGATGGTCGTTATGAACTTTGTAAAAAAAAAAAAAAGACTGTAATGAGTATAATGTATAATCTCCATTGAAATTTCGTAGATTTACTGTCTTAGTTTTTAAATTTTTTTGTGTATATTGACCTAAAGAACTGTCTTTGTCTATGAATGAGAGATCACCATATTTGTGTAATCCTAATAATCAAATGACAGGAATACTGTGTTTGATCAATGTAAATCTGTAAAGTACTCAATCCCATAATGTTAACGGCGACATGTGAATCTTGGTAATCTGGTTGATTTCCAAGATTCCCATGGAAGGCAATGTAACATTATGTGATTGCCTTATCATTTTAAATCATTCACTAATCGAGCAGTCGCTCGGCAACAGCTACAGTTAGCAAATAATGTTGCGAGAATGTAAAAGGTGAACGACCTGTGACGTAACTTGTTTATTGTCGAAACGCCGTCAGAGATACTGTGAGTTATTGACTTTGAAAACCGCGGCGCGAAAAACGGACAGAAGAAGAAAACATTTTTACACATTTTTTTTTTTTTTTTTTTTTTTTTTTTTATGTACGAGATATTCTCGATGAACAGCTACTCATTCTTCTCTTGTCTCCTGTAACTTGTGTCGGACGCGCATGTCTTGCCGCCGTATTATTATTGTTAAAAATAATATTGTTCTAGTGTAAAGTAAATGTGTAATACTAAAAGTGCCTAGCAGTAGATTTATTGTGCGACGTGTATGTGAAAACGTCAAAGGAATTGTTTTCATTACGAGAAGTGCCAGTCAAAACGGCATCCATGTTAAATCCTTCATTGCAGTGTAAGTTCGTCTATTAATTGCCATAAATTCAGATTTAAATGGAACTGGTGTATGGACTATTTATTTAATATAGAATCTATGTCTCACTCCTTCATGAAGTTATTTAATTTTCTTTATGTTTCTTCCAAATAGAGAGTTCACAGTCACGAATTCTTTCGTCGAAATCGGACGGAAGTTGTATGCGGCGAAATATTTTCTCCGCGCCATATTCTATTGGTAAATGCATGATAAACTACGGTCCCTTAGGAAATTCATGTTGAGCTAGCCAAAAATAATTATATTTTGAATAGGCATTTACTCTCTTCCGCAATGCAACTTCCGACTGATCAGACGATCCAACAAGAAACAGCCGCACACGGTCGGCGTTCGCAAATATGTTTCCACCGCTGATTACAGCTATATGTTACAGCACAAAAGTAAACATATTGTTATAATTAGCGGCTACGAACGGGGACATTTACAACTGTATGTTTATGTATATACATTACGTAAACATATCGTTATAGGGTCTGAGTGCACCCCGAAAAATGGCAACAGCGCATGGCGACCTGGACGGTCATCAATCCAAGTGCCGACCACGCCCGACAGCGCTTAACTTCGGTGAACTCATGGGAACCGGCCAGTCTAGATTAGATTAGATTAATACTAGTTCCATGGATCATGAATACGATATTTCGTAATGATGTGGAACGAGTCAAATTTTCCAGTACATGACTAATTAATTTAACAGGATAATTAAGTTAATATAACAACTTTTTTTATTTTCTTTTTTATTTTCTCTAACAGCGCGCTGGAAAAACAAACGCTGAAATCTTTCTATGCCAGCTCTGGTTTTCTTATTTTATTACCATGATCATTTCTCCACACGTTGGTGGGTGTCAACAAAATATCTTCGCTTTCGGAGGAGAAAGTTGGTTATTGCAATTTCGTGAAGAAATCTTGCCGCAACAAAAACGTCTAACGCGCGTATCATTTCTGTGCCACTCTATCACCTGTTTCGTGATAATACAATACGAGCTGTCTCCCTTTGAACTTTTTCGATCTCCTCGGTCAATCCCATCTGGTAAGGATCCGGTACTGCACAGCAGTACTCCAGCACGGGTCGGACAATCGTCGTGTAGCACTCTCCTTTGTAGACTTGTGGCATCTTCTAAGTGGTCTGCCAGTAAAACGCAGTCTTTGGTTTCCCTTCCCTACAACATTATCTGTGTAATCGTTCCAGTTTAAGTTCGTAACTGAAACTGTAATAGATCTTTAGCTGAATTGACAGACTGTATATTTCCTTTAGTATTCATGTGGGTGATCTTACACTTTTCATGTTTAAGGGTCAGTTGCCGCTTTTAGCACCATGCAGATATCTCTTGCAAATCATTCTACTATTGTTTTTGATCTTCTGATGTCTTTACTAGACAATAAATAACAGCGTCATCTGCAAACAATCTAAGATGGCTGCTCAGATTGTTTCTTAAAAAATCTAAGTTGGCTACTCAGATTGTTTCTTACATCGTTTATATAACTACTGGCCATTAAAATTGCTACACCAAGAAGAAATACAGATGATAAACGGGTATTCATTGGACAAATATATTACACTAGAACTGACATGTGATTACATTTTCACTCAATTTGGATGCATAGATCCTGAGAAATCAGTACCCAGAACAACCGCCTCTGGCAGTAATAACGGCCTTGATACGCCTGGGCATTGAGTCAAACAGAGCTTGGATAGCGTGTACAGGTACAGCCGCCCATGCAGCTTCAACACGATACCACAGTACATCAAGAGTAGTGACTGGCGTATTGTGACGAGCCAGTTGCTCGGCCACCATTGACTAGACGTTTTCAGTTGGTGAGAGATCTGGAGAATGTGCTGGCCAGGGCAGCAGTCGAACATTTTCTGTATCCAGAAAGACCCGTAAAGGACCTGCAACATGCGGTTGTGCATTGTCCTGCTGAAATGTAGGGTTTCGCAGGGATCGAATGAAGGGTAGAGCCACGGGTCGTAACACATCTGAAATGTAATGTCCACTGTTCAAAGTGCCGTCAGTTCGAACAAGAGGTGACCGAGACGTGTAACCAATGGCACCCCATGCCACCACGCCGGCTGATACGCCAGTATGGCGATGACGAATACACGCTTCCAATGTGCGTTCACCGCGATGTCGCCAAACACGGATGCGACCATCATGATGCTGTAAACAGAACCTGGATTCATCCGAAAAACTGACGTTCTGCCTATCGTGCACCCAGGATCGTCGTTGAGTACACCATCGCAGGCGCTCCTGTCCGTGATGCAGCGTCAAGGATAACCGCAGCCACGGTCTGCCATGCTGCTGCAAACGTCGTCGAACTGTTCGTGCAGATGGTTGTTGTCTTGCAAACGTCCCCATGTGTTGACTCAGGGATCGAGACGTGGCTGCACGATCCGTTACAGCCATGCGGATAAGATGCCTGTCATCTCGACTGCTAGTGATACGAGGCCGTTGGGATCCAGCACGGCGTTCCGTATTACCCTCCTGAACCCACCGATTCCATATTCTGCTAACAGTCATTGGATCTCGACCAATGCGAGCAGCAATGTCGCGATACGATAAACCGCAATCGCGATAGGCTACTATCCAACCTTTATCAAAGTCGGAAACGTGATAGTACGCATTTCTCCTCCTTACTCGAGGCATCACAACAACGTTTCACTAGGCAACGCCGGTCAACTGCTGTTTGTGTATGAGAAATTGGTTGGATACTTTCCTCATGTCAGCTCGTTGTAGGTGTCGCCACCGGCGCCAACCTTGCGTGAATGCTCTGAAAAGCTAATCATTTGCATATCACAGCATCTTCTTCCTGTTGGTTAAATTTCGCGTCTGTAGCACGTCGTATTCGTGGTGTAGCAATTTTAATGGCCAGTAGTGTAGATTAGGAATAGCAAGGGCTTATTATACTTCCTTGGGGAAGTCCGGATGTCATTTATGTTTTACTCTATGACTACCCGTGGATTACTACGAACAGTTAACTTACCGACAGGAAATCACGAATCCAGTCGCACAATTAAAACGATACACCATAAGCACTGAACTGGATAATAAGCTGCTTCTTAGGAACGGTACCAAAAGCGTTTTGGGAATCCAGAAATATGGAATCATTTTGAGATCCCCTGTCGAAAGCATTCATTACTTCGTGAGAATGAAGACATAATTGTGTTTCACAAGAACGATTTTTTCTGGATGCGTGCGGACTGTGTATCAGCCGGTCGTTTTACTCGAGGTAATTCATAATATTTGAAAACACTATATGTTCCAAAATCCTATTGCAAATCGACGTCAGTGATACAGGTCAATAATTCATTAACTGTTCAGCATCGGCTTCATGCATGGTAAAAAATTCCTAAAGATGACATTAGAAAGCTGTTCGCGTGCCAAAATGAATATATGATGGTATTCACGCCACTATTGTGTCATGCTGATGTTAACGACGGTCATCAGTTCCCAGTTGAATGTAAGTTTAATCATGTAATAGCTGTTATCTGAGATTCCAGAATAGTCCCCCATTCGAGTCTCCAGGATGGGACTGCCAAGGGGGAGGTTACCATGACAAAAAGATTAAATAATCAACGAAAGGATAACGTTCTACGACACGGGGTGTGGAATGTCAGAAGCTTGAACATGGTAGGGAAACTAGAAAATCTGAAAAGGGAAATGCAAAGGCTCAAACTAGATATAGTAGGGGACAGTGATGTGAAGTGGAAGAAGACAAGGATTTCTGGTCAGATGAGTGTAGGGTAATATAAACAGCAGCAAAAAATGGTATAACAGGAGTAGGATTCGTTATGAATAGGAAGGTAAGGCAGAGAGTGTGTTACTGTGAACAGTTAAAAAAATGGCTCTGAGCACTATGGGACTTAACTTCTAAGGTCATCAGTCCCCTAGAAGTTAGAACTACTTAAACCTAAATAACCTAAGGACATCACACACATCCATGCCCGAGGCAGGATTCGAACCTGCGACCATAGCGGTGTGTGAACAGTTCAGTGACAAGGTTGTTCTTATCAGAATCCCCAGCAAACCAACACCGACAACGATAGTTCAGGTATGCATGCCGACCTCGCAAGCTGAAGACGAAGAGGTAGAGAAAACGTATGAGGATGTTGAAAGGGTAATACAGTATGTAAAGGGGGATGAAAATCTAATAGTCTTGGGGGACTGGAATGCAGTTGTAGGGGAAGGAGTAGAAGAAAAGGTGACACGAGAATAAGGGCTTGGGACAAGGAGTGAGAGAGGAGAAAGACTAATTGAGTTCTGTAACACTTTTCAGTTAGTAATAGCGAATGCTCTGTTCAAGAATCACAAGAGGAGGAGGTATACTTGGAAAACGCCGGGTGATACGGAAAGATTTCAGGTAGATTTCATCATGGTCAGACAGAGATTCTGAAATCAGATACTGGATTGTAAGGTGTATCCAGGAACAGATATAGACTCAGATTACAATTTAGTAGTGATGAAGAGTAGACTGAAGTTTAAGACACTAGTCAAGAAATATCGGTACGTAAAGAAGTGGGATATGGAAGTACTGAAGAATGACGAGATACAGTTGAAGTTCTCTAAGGCTATAGATACAGCAATAAGAAACAGCTCAGTAGTCAATACAGTTGAAGAGGAATGGACATCTCTAAAAACGGCCTTCACAGAAGTTGGGAAGGAAAACATAGGTAAAAGAAGGTAACTGCGAAGAAACCATGGGTAACAGAAGAAGTTCAAATGGCTCTAAGCACTATGGGACTTAACTTCTGAGGTCATCAGTCCCCTAGAACTTAGAACTACTTAAACCTAACTAACCTAAAGACATCACACACATCCATGCCCGAGGCAGGATTCGAACCTGCTACCGTAGCGGTTGCGCGGTTCCAGACTGTAGCACCTACAACCGCTCGGCCACACCGGCCGGCACAGAAGAAGTACTTCAAGTGATAGATGAAGGGTGGAAGTACAAAAATGTTCCTGGAAACTCAGGAATACAGAAATACTAGTTGCTGAGGAACGAAATAAATAGGAAGTACAGGGAAGCTAAGACGAAATGGCGGCAGGAAAAATGTGAAGACATCGAAAAAGGAATGATTGTCGGAAGGACAGACTCAGCATACGGGAAAGTCAAAACAATCTTCGGCGACATTAAACGCAAGGGTGATAACATTAATAGTGCAACGGAAATTCCACTTTTAAATGTAGAGAAGAGAGTGGATAGGTGGAAAGAAGACACTGAAAGCCTCTATGAGGGGGAAGATTTGACTGATGTGATATAAGAAGAGACAGGAGTAGAGATACAAGAGATAAGGGACCCGCTATTAGAATCAGAATTTACAAGCTCTTTGGAGGACTTAAGATCAAATAAGGCACAAGGAATATATAATATTCCATCAGAATTTCTAAAATCATTGGGGGAAGTGGCAACAAAACGACTATTAATGTTGGTGTGTAGAATGTATGAGTCTGGCGACATACCAATTGACTTTCGCAAATGCATCATCTACACAATTCCGAAGACGGCAAGAGAATTATCGCACAGTCAGCTTAACAGCTCATGTGTCCAAGTTCTTACAAGAATAATATGCAGAAGAATGGAAAAGAAAATTGAGGATGCGCTAGATGACGATCGGTTTGGCTATAGGAGAAGTAAAGGGACGAGAGAGGCAATTCTGACGTTACGGCTAATAATGGAAGCAAGGCTAAAGAAAAATCAAGACACTTTCATAGGATTTGTCGACCTGGAAAAAGCGTTCGACAATATAAAATGGTGCAAGCTGTTCTAGATTCTGAAAAAAGTGGGGGTAAGCTATAGGGAGAGACGGGTCATATACAATATGTACAACAACCAAGAGGGAATAATAAGAGTGGACGATCAAGAACGAAGTGCTCGTATTAAGAATGGTGTAAGACAAGGCTGCAGCCTTTCGCCACTACTCTTCAATCTGTACATCGAGGAAGCAATGATGGAAATAAAAGAAAGGTTCAGGAGTGGAATTAAAATACAAGGTGAAAGGATATCAATGATACGATTCGCTGATGACATTGCTATCCTGAGTGAAAGTGAAGAAGAATTAAATGATCTGCTGAACGGAATGAACAGTCTAATGAGTACACGGTATGGTTTGAGAGTAAATCGGAGAAAGACGAAGGTAATGAGAAGTAGTAGAAATGAGAACAGCGAGAAACTTAACATCAGGTCACGAAGTCAATGAAGTTAAGGAATTCTGCTACCTAGGCAGTAAAATAACCAATGACGGACGGAGAAAGGAGGAAATCAGATGCAGACTAGCAATGGCAAAAAGAGCATTCCTGGCCAAGAAAAGTCTACTAATATCAAATATCGGCCTTGATTTGAGGAAGAAATTTCTGAGAATGTACGTCTGGAGTATAGCATTGTATGGTAGTGAAACATGGACTGTGAGAAAACCGGAACAGAGGAGAATCGAAGCATTTGAGATGTGGGGCTACAGAAGAATGTTGAAAATTATGTGGACTGATAAGGTAAGGAATGAGGAGGTTGTGCGCAGAATCGGAGAGGAAAGGAATCTGTGGAAAACACTGACAAGGAGAAGCGACAGGATGATAGGATATCTGTTAAAGACATCAGAAAATGACTTTAACAGAAGAGAATTGAAGCATTTGAGACGTGGTGCTACCGACGAATGTTGAAAATTAGTAACGTAAGGAATGAGGACATTCTGTGTAGAGTCGGAGAGAAAAGGAATATGTGGAAAACAGTGATAAAGAGAAGTGACAGGATGATAAGACGTCTGTTAAGAGATCAGGGAATGACTATGGTACTAGAGGGAGCTGTAGAGGGCAAAAACTGTACAGGAAGACAGAGATTGTAATACATCCAGCAAAGAATTGAGGACCTTGGTTCTAAGTGCTACTCTGAGATGAAGAAATTAGCACACGTTAAGAATTCGTGACGGGCCGCATCAAACTAGTCATAAGACTGATGACCAAAAGAAAAAAAAGCTGTTATCTGATGAAGATGTTGGCAACATGCAGGAAAATTCCTGTGAAATTTGGGAGGTAAGAGAGAAGATATTGGCGGAAATAAGGCTGTGTGAACTGGTAATGAGTCACGCCTTGATTGCTCAGTTAGTAAGGACTTGCCCTTGAAAAGCAAAGGGCTCACCTTCGAGTTCCGGCCCGGCACACAGTTAAATATGCTAGAAAATCAGCTTATATTCCACACCAGAGACTAAATTCCTTCTGTAGACAACCCCGATCCTGTGGCTAAGCCAATTCTCCGCAACATAATTTCTTCCAGGAGTACTACTCCTGCAACATTTACAGGGTAACGTACACTGTCCAGTCAGACGCGAAAAGCCTGAACAACCACCTTTTGCAGCCCGGGTGTGCTGGAAGAGAATAACTGATGTTCTGTGAGATGCCCACAGGGATGTGAAGCCGTACTGACTTCAGCGCTGTGGCCGGCTGCTCTAGGTTTCTCGGTTGAGGATCTATGGCGCGAACAGCCCGATCGATGTGATCCCAAAGCGTCTCGATTGGCTTTCAATCCAGGGAGTTCGGTGGCCAGGAAAGTACTGTAAAGTCGTCCTGGTGTTCTTCGAACAAAGCACGTACACTGTGAGCTGCGTGGCACGTTGCTTTATCCTGCTGGCAGATGCCATCGTGCCGAGGAAAAACAGTCAGCATGGTTTCAGAAAACATCGTTCTTGTGCAACGCAGCTAGCTCTTTATTCGCACGAAGTAATGGCCGCTATCGACAGGGGATCTCAGGTTGATTCCGTATTTCTAGATTTCCGGAAAGCTTTTGACACCGTTCCTCACAAGCAACTTCTAATCAAGCTGCGGGCCTATGGGGTATCGTCTCAGTTGTGCGACTGGCTTCGTGATTTCCTGTCAGGAAGGTCGCAGTTCGTAGTAATAGACGGCAAATCATCGAGTAAAACTGAAGTGATATCAGGTGTTCCCCAGGGAAGCGTCCTTGGACCTCTGCTGTTCCTGATCTCTATAAATGACCTGGGTGACAATCTGAGCAGTTCTCTTAGGTTGTTCGCAGATGATGCTGTAATTTACCGTCTAGTAAGGTCATCCGAAGACCAGTATCAGTTGCAAAGCGATTTAGAAAAGATTGCTGTATGGTGTGGCAGGAAGCAGTTGACGCTAAATAACGGAAAGTGTGAGGTGATCCATATGAGTTCCAAAAGAAATTCGTTGGAATTCGATTACTCGATAAATAGTACAATTCTCAAGGCTGTCAATTCAACTAAGTACCTGGGTGTTAAAATTACGAACAACTTCGGTTGGAAAGACCACATAGATAATATTGTGGGGAAGGCAAGCCAAAAGTTGCGTTTCATTGGCAGGACACTTAGAAGGTGCAACAAGTCCACTAAAGAGACAGCTTACACTACACTCGTTCGTCCTCTGTTAGAATATTGCTGCGCGGTGTGGTATCCTTACCAGGTGGGATTGACGGCGGACATCGAAAGGGTGCAAAAAAGGGCAGCTCGTTTTGTATTATCACGTAATAGGGGAGAGAGTGTGGCATATATGATACGCGAGTTGGGATGGAAGTCATTAAAGCAAAGACATTTTTCGTCGCGGCGAGATCTATTTACGAAATTACAGTCACCAACTTTCTCTTCCGAATGCGAAAATATTTTGTTGAGCCCAACCTACATAGGTAGGAATGATCATCAAAATAAAATAAGAGAAATCAGAGCTCGAACAGAAAGGTTTAGGTGTTCGGTTTTCCCGCGCGCTGTTCGGGAGTGGAATGGTAGAGAGATAGTATGATTGTGGTTCGATGAACCCTCTGCCAAGCACATAAATGTGAATTGCAGAGTAGTCATGTAGATGTAGATGTAGAAACTGTATGTAGGGGTGGACATGGTCCCCAAGGACAGGTACATACTTGATCCACAGTGGTTTCCAGAATGACGAAAACATTCCCCAGACCATAACGTTCTCTCCTTCGGAATGGACGCTTCCGACGATTGTTGCATGTTGCTCGCTTTCAGTCATTTGACGCCTTGCGCACCAATAGCCATCTGTCCAGTGAATGATAAAACGTGATTGGTCTGAAATGGCCACCAGTTGCCACTCAGTGAACGTCCAGTTACTGGCGTGCAAATTCCAGCCTTCGTTGCCCATGAACTGCAGTCAGCATGGATGCACGAACCAGGCGTCCGCTGCGGAGGTCCATACGCTGCAACGTTCACTGAACGGTCGTTGAGGAGAGGCTGTTGGTAGCTCCTTGGTTCATTTCGGTGGTCAGTTGCTCAGCAGTTGCATGTGTGCTGCCCGTACACATTCCCGTAGCCGTCGTTCACCCCTGTCATTTATGGCCCGTGGTGCATCACAGTTGCCGGCCGGGGTGGCCGAGCGGTTCTAGGCGCTACAGTCTGGAGCCGCGCGACCGCTACGGTCGCAGGTTCGAATCGTGCCTCGGGCATGGATGTGTGTGATGTCCTTAGGTTATTTAGGTTTAAGTAGTTCTAGGTTCTAGGGGACTGATGACCACAGAAGTTAAGTCCCATAGTGCTCAGAGCCATTTTCACCATTTTTTTTGCATCCCAGTTGCCTTGGCGCCGTTTTTGCATAGCGCCATTTTGCCATGTACGGTATACTTTAATCACGATGCCATGCGAACAGTTTACAAACTTAGCCGCTCCGTAAATGCTTCCACCCTGGCCCGAAAGGCAATGATCACCCTCATTTGGTCGTCAGATGCTTCATGTTTGGCCGTTGGCCCGAAAGCCAATGATCAAGACTTTGCACTATTGTTACGTTGGCGCCAGTTTAGGACAGCGCCATTTAACCACGACAGCAAGCGAACAGTTTACCAAATTAGCGGTTTCGAAAATGCTTCCGCCCTTGAACCGAAAGCAAACCATCACGCCCTTTTGGACGTCAGACAAATCGCTCCGCTTCCTCATTATGATACCGACTGCACTGTTTTCATCGTATCCTCGACGCTCTTTATGCACCCTCCACTGCTAATGCTGCTGCGTGAGTGGTTACTGCACGTTGACGTGGAACATAGGCGGTGGTAACATTATTATGACTGGACCGATATGTGAAGCGTACAAAGTAGGAGAGAAGACACTGTCAGAAGTAAATCTGTGAGGGCGAGTTTTTAGTCGTTCTTGGATCGCTCAGTGGTTAGAACACTACCTCACGAACATCAACGGCCACACCTCCGCAAATATAGGACTTGAGCTTCGTGATGAACCACTTTCCGTCTATGTCAAAGTATTTACGTTGACAACGTCCACGAAATCCTGCAGACTCGTACGAGTGTTGGAACTTAAATAGTGGCAACTATTTATTCACAACCGATACAAAAGAGTTGCATGTTTGCACCTGTTACTGTCCTTCAAAGAAGTCATCAGCGTTGTGTGGAACCCGTTGCCAGCGATGTGGAAGGCGTAGTATACCGTTAGCAGACCCTGTTGTGTTGATAGTGCGAATGGAGCGGTCTAAAGTTATGGTGATTCTCGTGTACGACTGTGGTGGTGTTATGCAACGCATTACATTCCTCCACGGCATACCGTCAGTGCACAGTATTACTGTTCGTTTTTGGAGCATCACCTGCGACCAGCTTTGCGAAAGAAGCGGCGACACTTTCTGCCAACCTATCCATCATTTTGCAGCTGTGACTGTTCTGTTCGGTCGATGGGACTGGGAAATACTGTACCATCCACCATACTCCCCGGACTTAAGTCCGTGTCACTTTGAGTTGATTCCAAATATGGTTCAAATAGCTCCGAGCACTATGGGACTTAACATCTGATGTCATCAGTCCCCTAGAACTTCGAACTACTTAAACCTAACTAACCTAAGGACATCACAAACGCCGGCCGCGGTGGTCTAGCGGTTCTAGGCGCGCAGTCCGGAACCGCGCGACTGCTACGGTCGCAGGTTCGAATCCTGCCTCGGGCATGGATGTGTGTGATGTCCTTAGGTTAGTTAGGTTTAAGTAGTTCTAAGTTCTAGGGGACTGATGACCATGGATGTTAAGTCCCATAGTGCTCAGAGCCATTTCAACCATTTGACATCACAAACATCCATGTCCGAGGCAGGATTCGAACCTGCGACCGTAGCGGCCGCGCGGTTCCAGACTGAAGCGCCTAGAACGGCGCGGCCACACCGATTCCGAAGATGAAGGATGGGCAGCCTTGGTTCCAGTGGAGCTCGTGCAAGGCTCCGTGATGTTGAAGGAGTACCGCTTCAGAACTGTTTCAGAAATTCGACAGGCTGTAGACCGCTCCATTCGCATCATCAACAGAACAGCCTTTGCTGACAGTATACTATGCCTTCCACATCGCTGGCAGCGGGTTCTACACAATGCTGGTGACTACTTTGAAGGACAGTAGCAGGTGCAAACACGTAACTCTTATTTATCAGTTGTGAATAAATAGTTGACACTATTTAAGTTCCAACCCTCGTATAATCCCTAATCTGCCTTATGTGTGAGGCCGTGGGCAGGTTGAACCATGTTACGAAGCGTGACACTCTGCTGGTACAGTGGATGTTTCACAGGAGTTTCTCTGCTACATCTGAGCTCGCTGCGTTGCGTGCTGAGGTTGCGTTTGCTAGGGCTGTACTGCTCGCCAAATGGTGCCGCCTGTGCTAAGAGGGGGCGTTCCAACCAATATGAAATACTAATCATCCAACGTTTCGAAAAACTATTAGGCGAAAAATTTAATTTTTGCACATATTACAATCTGATATTTTCACTTGATAAAGAACTACATTTGTTTTCTTTACGCGTGATTCTTATTGCGCTGCACCAAATTAAGTAAAAACATTGCACAAAATTTTAAAGAGTTCGCAGAGGTAAAAACACACTGCGTGAATTTTGCATATGGTTGATTTTAGCTCTTACATTAGACTCAATGAAATGTACATAAGATATCGAAATTTCATTTAGAACTGAGAGTAGAAGGATATCGCATTTCATTCTGGAGTTATTCCATTTTACACTGATCAGCCAGATCGTTATGACCATCGACCTATTATCGATATAAACCCGTCCAGGCAATAGCAGCGTCGCCTGCCGAGGGATAACTGCACATGGGCGGTGCATATAGTACAAGTGTGGGTGTTGTCAAGCGTGTAGAATGGGGCACGCCGACGATCTATCTGAGTTTGGCGGGGGGAGATTGTGATGGCCTGGGGCAGCACCCCCTATAGAGGCAAGCCTGCGCGCCCGCTCAGTGACGTCACGCACAGAGTCTGGTGCCGGTGCTCGCAGTCCGTTTGGCCACAGCAGTAGACTGTAAAGGGATCCGGACGACGAAAATTCGTAAAGAAATCTGCTATACCTCTCTCATGAATTACAAGATTTCCTTTCTTAAATGACCCAGTTCTTTTGTCTGTAACTTATTTCTGCATACCTTTTAGCCCCGACGTAAAAAGTGGTTGTAATAACTTTCACTATCTCAGGCATCAAAACTCCCAAATGAATGGACACATTTCATTGTAGTTTATTTTATTTTAAATTTGATTTAATGAGGATTGTCACGACTTGTTTGACGACAGTCTGGTTAGCCGTTCAAAGATCGTCAGCTATACAAAGTGAAAGTGTTTGCTGCCAGTGTGGTCTTTTCCAGTACCATTCCTAAACTGTAAGTGCTGTAGTATAAATTGTAAATCTCGAAAAGGCCTACCTAAACGTCTGCAACAGTATATATTTATCTTTTATGGCTGACCACCATTCACCATTCTTCCGTTTTGTAGTTGCTGTGGAAGACGACTTTTAATGACAATTTTTTTTATTGAAACCTTGTATGCTCTTGCGGACTTTCTATTAGGTTTTTTTTAGTTAAATATTGCATCTTTATGACGCAGGTCTAATAGTGTCGACGGCATTTTACAAAGTAGCACACTGGCGGTTAACATTTTACGGACATTGTTCACTGTTATTGCCTCTTTTTAAAAAATAAGCAAAACAAATACTCACTCTTGAACTTGAAGAAGGAGTAAAGTTATCTCTGCGGATACTTGAAAACCATTTCTTCTACGTTTCTTCATCCTCTGGAAATTTAAACACAGTTACTTTTGGTCCACCGTCGTAATTTCCTCTACAGTTCCGCACAGAGCAACGAAACGGCATTTTGCAGGCAATGAAATTTTCACAGACAAGAAAAACAGGTCACCAGTTTAGTGCACAGAAACTAAACAACCAAATCACGTACACTAACGCAGGAACACTATTCACTATAATAGTAAACTGACGCGAAACTCGCCACACGACTGTTCACAAGCACTTTTCCATGAAACTGTTGAAGAAGAGACTAGATGTGTAGCCATCTTGTGACGTCACGCACTACGTGGACAGGCTTTCTTTTACAGGGGGTGCTGCCTGGGGGCTCGCCACGAGCATTTCGGAAACTGCATTACTTTTTGGGTGTTCGAGGAGTGCTGTGGTGAGTGTCTTAAACACGTGGCGAAACTAACATTAGACTTCAATGCTGGGCAAATTGTGTCTGAACACACAGTGCACTGAACGGTGGGCCTCCGCAGCCGACGACCGATGTACGTGCCAATGTTAACACCACGTCAGCGGAAACTACGACTGAAATGGGCACGTGACCATCGGCAATGGACGTTGACACAGTTGGAGACCGTTGCTTGGTCTGGTGAATGCTAATACCTTCTTCATTATGCCGATGGGAGGGTGCGAACCCGGGGGAACGTTCCTTTGACACCTATACTGCGTGACGTAGACAAGCTGGCGGTGGCTCCATTATCTTCTGGAGAACATTCACGTGGGCAGCCTTGGCTCCAGTGGAGCTCGTGCAAGGCACCGTGATGGTCAAGGAGTACCGTCCACTGTTTGCAGACCACGTACATCTCTTCATGACGATCATGCAGTAGCATTTTTCAGCAAGATAATGCGCCATCTCACAAGGCCAGCGGTGTCACGGAGTGGTTCGCGGAACACAGTAGCGAGTTATAATTTATGTGCAGGTGCCCCAACTCTCCAGATCTGAACCTGATCGAACACATCTGGGATGTGATTGAACGTGGCGTCGGAGGTCGTCACCAAGTTCCCTTCATTTTACGTGAATCAGTTGACTTGTGTGTACAGGTGTTGTGCCAGATCCCTCCAGCGACCTACCAGCACCTCATTGCTTCCATGCCACGACTTGTCGCATGCTGTTATTCGTGCCAAAGGTGGACATACCGGCTCTGATCAGTGTATATCCGACGGACGGTCGGACGCTATGGGACCAGTTCTGTCCATAATATCTTGCCAGTTGCTATGAAATACTTATCATCCGTTTTTAAGAAAACTATTTCGTAAAAGAAGTTTGATTTTTGCACACCTTATAGTCTGATATATTCGCTTGACAATGAATTCATTTTCGTTATAGGACATATATACTGTACTGCATAAAAAAAATGGTTCTGAGCACTATGGGACTCAACTTCTGAGGTCATCAGTCCCCTAGAACTTAGAACTACTTAAACCTAACTAACCTAAGGACACCACACACATCCATGCCCGAGGCAGGATTCGAACCTGCGACCATAGTGGTCGTGAGGCACCAGGCTGTAGCGCCTAGAACCGCTCGGCCACCCCGGCCGGCTACTGCATCAAATTAAGTAAAAGCACTACGTCGTCAAGCCACAAGTGACCCATCGGCACGATCCGACCGCCGTGTCATCGTCAGCTGAGGATGCGGATAGGAGGGGCGTGTGGTCAGTACACCACTCTCCCGGTCGTTATGACGGTTTTCTTTGACCGGAGCCGCTACTGTTCGCTCGAGAAGCTCCTCAGTTGGCATCACGGGGTTGAGTGCACCCCGAAAAATGGCAACAGCGCGTGGCGGCCCGAATGGTCACCCATCCAAGAGCCGGCCACGCCCAACAGCGCTTAACTTCGGTGATCTAACGGGAACCGGCGTATCCACTGCGGCAAGGCCGTTGCTAAATTAAGTAAAGCATTACGCAAAATTTTAAAGATTTTGCAGAGGTAAAAATGCACTGCGTAAACTTTGTGTATAGTTGATTTTAGCTGATAAGTTGCAGGAATTGAAATGTAGATAATATATCTCAAATTTATTTAAAATTGAGATGTTTCATTTTGTCCTCGAGTTATTGGGTTTTACATCCGAAGGTCGGTCGTCTGCGACGCACCCATTCACGCCCTTGCGCATCACATATCACCTGATCATAGCAATCGTCATATGTCAAATGGTGGCATGCAATGAGGCACATGTCTTGAACCATAAATACTCGAAACTTTTCTGTTCAGCGAGATATGAAACTAACTCGTTCGCAGCAGTGAGAGGTCGACTGCCCAGGACGCATTCGGATGTCCATAGCACAGAAGGAAAATCCAAGCGGTACGCGTATATACATCCACAACGCCTGGCGAACGCGTAGGAGGTGTGACGGTACGTCACGTAAATTGACATTTGGAGAAAGGGAAAGGAAGTTTTTGTTATGAGACGTGTGAATTATAAATTATTTCAAGACCGTGTACGTGTGCGCAATGTATAACAAGTAGTAAAGAACGTAAGTTATTATTATCAAAACACAAATATCGATGTAATTAACAAAACACAGTTTTTTTGTATAATCTCTGTGTAATATAGGCCATGAAGATCAGAGACAATGCTAAGAGTGAACCAACTCTCCCGTTTTGTTTCGTCTAGCGGTAGGCCGGCATTGTAGTGCTGTCTGATAATTAACGTTAGTTTTATCTGTATTTTTGAAAAATATAGTAGACATTGTTATTAGAAAGTGTGTATTATTGACTTAGTTGTCACCTCTAATGATCGCAACCATTAATTATAATTAATAGTGCAGGGGGCTCATCTCCCCTAGCAGGATTTAGTCGGCCATTAAGCTGACGAATCATGTTATTAAATGTAAATGCGAGAGACTTCTCAATTTTGATCTTTCATTAATTTCGAAGTTAAAATTAATTTCAGTTACCACAATTCACAGCACTGAATGAGTTCAGTATGTTTCATTTTGGCCGCCTAAGGGCCGATGAGATTCTCTGGTCTAGTTTAGCAGGGGATACAACCCGTCGGCTTTGACCAATGACGTCAGAATTGGCCAGAGAGCATGTGTTACAAAGATGAGAGAGCTGAGAATAATGGTCAGAACAAAGGAATGCAAGAGAGAAAAACTGTACTTCACATATATAAGGGCCAGTAGTATTTTCACGTTAATGATATCGCGTGTTTGTATCTTAGTATTTCTCCGCAAAATACAATGGAAAGAAATGAATGAAATATATTACTAGCAAAGAATACATCACGTTACGTGCATGTCAGTTGTATCTCGAAACTCTTTCGAACTGTATTGCGTAAGTGCAGTACGGGATCAAGTTCAGCGTACGTCGATTTCTTAGTTTCAACTAGCATTGCTGTCCTTTTGTTCACTTGAACGATGTATCCCCTGCTTCACTAAACCGCAAATGAAACACCGGATACAAATTAAAAGCTCACTCGAAGTGTGTTGCTTAAGTACAGTACGGAATACGAGTTTGTCGTAAGTCGAGTTCTTCGTTTTCACTAGCATAACTGTCCTGTTCTTCACTTGAACGATGTATGCTCCGCTTCAGTAAACTGTAAGTGTAACACGGGATACAAATTGTAGATGTGTCGTTTATTTCGTCTCCGCTATTACTAACAGTCCTTTCTTACGTACATATCAGTACTACTGATGGCAGAAGGACCTACTTATGTAATATATGTATACCAGACTTCCGTTGACCTCTATATATTTACACTGGTAACGAAAAGGTGGAAATAGACGTAAGTTACATTTGCAACCTGTACCACAACTGAACTACACGGAGACAAGAAGACGACACATGCACAATTTGTATCCCGTATTTCACTAAGGGGTACAGTTTTCTTGTTGCCTTGGACGCTAATAGTATCCCATTCGTTACTTGAGCTATATAGCTATACGCAACATTTGTATCTTGCTCGCCAATTGACATATATAGTGTCAGTGTAAAGGCGAAGTGAAGGACAGGATACAAATTTTAGTTGTGTCAGGGGTTTCGCCTGTAATATAGCAAGTACACATTCGAAAATGTGGTACTGATACTGGAGCTGGGAAACTAAAGAAGATCGACAGCTGAGAAATTTGTATTACGTACTTCACAACACAAAAATACACATAATGGTGAAATGAAACTGTGAAATATGTCAAAATAGTGAAATACAGTGAAAGAAGCAAATGGAAAAGTGAACTCACCACACGGAAATATCGAGGAATAACCGAAGCTCGCCTAGACAGACAGTAACGAAAATTACATACCCACAAACAGACAAATCCATTCCTATAAACGAAAATAAGACACTAAAAATTGTTCTACAATAACAAATTAGTTCTCTAAATTACCTCAATATCATTACGAATAATTATTTTAATGTACAATGATAGCGCTTATCCGGAACACAGAACTGTTTTGTTATCTATGCCTCGAAGTGAAGACATTACTATCTATGACTAATGTATGACGTCATCGGTCAAAGCCGACGGGTTGTATCCCCTGCTTCACTAGACCCAGATTCTCTCCAGTTTTGCCTTGCAAATAATGAACAAGAAATATTGAAAATCATTACATTCCGCAATATCTCAGTTAATCTTTGTGACATTTGGTACATAAATAACCAGTAGCCCCTGAGACCCATATTAATAATTACAGTTTACATAAGAATACGCATATTTTCTTTTCTATCCAGCAGCGCTCACGCAAACTATATATCAGAATGCGGTGAGTCGCGTGTTGTGTTTAAAAAAATATTATATCGTACGCACTTCGGGGCAGCCGATGCCCGTACGAGTGTTATCGCGGTATAAGTTAATTAAAAGTCTCATACTAGCCCACGATATTTAAAGCCACCCCAACGAAAATAAAAAAAAATGTAATTATAAAAACAAAAATATGTTGTTGTTGTTGTGGTTGTCAGTCCTGAGACTGATTTGATGCAACTCTCCATGCCACTCTATCCTGTGCAAGCTTCTTCATCTCCCAGTACGTACTGCAGCCTACATCCTTCTCAATCTGCTTAGTGTATTCATCTCTTGGTCTCCCTCTACGATTTTTACCCTCCACACTGCTCTCCAATACTAAATTGGTGATCCCTTGATGCCTCAGAACATGTCCTGCCAACCGATTCCTTCTTCTAGTCAAGTTGTGCCATAAACTTCTCTTCTCCCCAATTCTATTCAATACCTCCTCGTTAGTTACGTGATCTACACATCTAATCCTCAGCATTCTTCTGTAGCAACACATTTCGAAAGCTTCTATTCTCTTCTTGTCTAAACTATTTATTGTCCATGTTTCACTTCCATACATGGCCACACTCCATACAAATACTTTCAGAAACGACTTCCTGACACTTAAATCTATACTCGATGTTAACAAATTTCTCTTCTTCAGAAACGCTTTCCTTGCCATTGCCAGTCTACATTTTATATCCTCTCTACTTCGACCATCATCAGTTATTGTGCTCCCCAAATAGCAAAACTCCTTTACTACTTTAAGTGTCTCATTTCCTAATCTAATTCCCTCAGCATCACCAAATTTAATTCGGCTACATTCCATTGTCCTCGTTTTGCTTTTGTTGATGTTCATCTTATACCGTCCTTTCAAGACACTGTCCATTCGGTTCAACTGCTCTTCCAAGTCCTTTGTTGTCTCTCACAGAATTACAATGTCATCGGCGAACCTCAGAGTTTTTATTTCTTCTCCATGGATTTTAATACCGACTCCGAACTTTTCCTTTGTTTCCTTTACTGCTTGCTCAATATACAGATTGAATAGCATCGGGGAGAGGCTACATCCCTGTCTCACTCGCCTTCCCAACCACTGCTTTCTGTACAAATTGTAAATAATCTTTCGCTCCCTTTATCTTACCCCTACCACCTTCAGAATTTGAAAGAGAGTATTCCCACACCAGTGAAAAGGTTACTACTACCCAGCACTACGTAGATGCTCTGCCGAACTTCTGATGGACGTACAAAGAATCTGGAGACGTTTGATGGCTGTAGCGACAGCAGAGCTCGGTGAAAGCGCCACAAACATGCGGAGGAGGTTGAGTACGGCAACCGACAGCCGATTAGTCACCCGTTGGGCAGAACGCTTTCCGCAGGGTGGCAGGGCCCGTTGGCAGCCGCGCACGGGACCACCTCGCCAGGTTACGCAAGGCGACCAGCGGGGCTCCGCCGATGCTCCAGTTCTGCCAGCGGCGGTAGCTGGACGGGCTATCTAGGGGGCGTGATCGGCGGCAACGCCAGGCGTGACTCGACTGTCGACACAGGCAGGCGGCCGGCGGTGTGCCAACGCGCCGTTTCGCGTCCCTGGTCTCGGCGACAGTGTTTCGAAATTAGCAAATCTGCAAAGTTGCCAGCAGTGCGGAGAAGATCGTGCGGCTGTATTATTACAGGATGTGCAGAACTATAGACCTATACCTCTAACGTCGACCAGTTGTAGAATTTTGGAACACGTATTACGTTCGAGTATAATGACTTTCCTGGAGACTAGAAACCTACACTGTAGGAATCAGCATGGCTTTCGAAAAAGACGGTCGTGTGAAACCCAGTTCGCGCTGCTCGTCCACGAGACTCAGAGGGCCATAGATACGGGTTCCCAGGTAGATGCAGTGTTTCTTGACTTCCGCAAGGCGTTTAATACAATTCCCCACAGTCGTTTAATGAACAAAGTAAGAGCATATGGACTATCAGACCAATGGTGTGATTAGATTGAAGAGTTCCTAGATAACAGAGCGCAGCATGTCATTCTCAGTGGAGAGAAGTCTTCCGAAGTAAGAGTGATATCAGGTGTGGCGCAGGGGAGTGTCGTAGGACCGTTGCAATTCACAATATATATAAATGACCTTGTGGATAACATCGGAAGTTCACTGAGGCTTTTTGCAGATGATGCTGTAGTATATCGGGCGATTGCAACAATGGAAAATTGTACTGGAATGCAGGAGGATCTGCAACGAATTGACGCATGGTGCAGGAAATGGCAATTGAATCTCGATGTAGACAAGTGTAATGTGCAGCGAATACATAGAAAGAAAGATCCTTTATCTTTTAGCTACAATATAGCAGGTCAGCAACTGGAAGCAGTTAATTCCATAAATTATCCGGGAGAAGGCATTAGGGGTAATTTAAAATGGAATGACCATATAAAATTAATCGTCGGTAAAGCAGATGCCGGACTGAGATTCATTGGAAGAACTCTAAGGAAATGCGGTCCGAAAACAAAGGAAGTAAGTTACAGTACACTTGTTCGCCCACTGCTTGAATATTGCTCACCGGTGTGAGATCCGTACCAGATAGGGTTGATAGAAGAGATAGAGAAGATCGAACGGAAAGGAGCGCGCTTCGTTACAGGATCATTTAGTAATCGCGAAAGCGCTACGGAGATGATAGATAAACTCCAGTGGAAGACTGCAGGAGAGACGCTCAGTAGCTCGGTATGGGCTTTTATTGAAGTTTCGAGAACATACCTCACTGAGGAGTCAAGCAGTATATTGCTCCCTCCTACGTATATCTCGCGAAGACACCATGAGGATAAAATCAGAGAGATTAGAGCCCACACAGAGGCATACCGACAATCCTTCTTTCTACGAACAATACGAGACTGGAATAGAAGGGAGAACCGATAGAGGTACTCAAGGTACCCTGCGCCATACACCATCAGGTGGCTTGCGGAGTATGGATGTAGATGTAGATGTAAATGTAGATCGGGGCTTGACGTAAACAGAGAATGCCAGAAATGGGCTACTCAATGAGGTTGACTCGAGATGCGGAAAAGATGTATTCTCTTGTTTAACGCTGATACAACGATGTTTATTAAAATTGTAATATCAAGAAGAATAGTCGGAGTCACTATGGGATACTCTCTAGCGCCAGGCATTGCTAACCTTGGAAAAAGTCTAAGAAACACCTCTCGAAGCTACGCGACCGACAAGGGGAGGCCAAAACGTTTGGAACGCGGATTTACTGCAAACTTCGTAAACTCGTAGTACTCCTTGAGGGCAACAAAATGTGTAAGCAGTAGTCCGTACTTCTCAAGCGTTATTGAGGAAATCGCAAGATAATTTCGGTCGTCAAATATATACCTGTGCGTGGCCATTTCTACCATGATGCGGCGACAGCCGAGTGGTTAACTGTATTCAATAGGACTACATGCAACCAATGTGTGCCAAAAATGTCACAATTTGGACTCCTTAAAGCATCGCTTCATCTGTAATCGATACAAGAGTATTTGGAATGACATTGTATTGCAAGTCGCTTTTCTCAAACGGACCGATGGAAGAGAGATCACACTACACGATATACTCTTTCCAGAAGAAGTTTCCTTTCCACCACAAAAAAACGATGTCATCTTGTGGCTATTCGGAAATTTTGTCAATTATGTTGTCAACAACTAAGACAATGACAGTCTACAAGAATATCGAGAATATATGAAAGATGAATACTTCAAAATATAGCGGAACAAAGACCATAAAAAGAAGTTCTGGAATATGATGCAAATTTTGTTTCAGAAACAAGGCATCGTTTAATACCTAAATAATATAAAATCGACGGAACAAGATAGACTGCCAAAGTAGGGGACTGCTGTTGAGGGTGAAGTACGGCGGGGACTTCGTGTACCCCGGGGCCGATACAGTAGACGTGAAGGCCTCATCAGAACCCCGAAAAAGCATGTTTTCCCAAAAAGTAACGGGAGTCATGCCAAAGCACAAGAATAGTAGGGAAAAACTATTCTAATGCATAAGACGTGCAACACTGAAGAAGTTTAATTTGCTTTCTTAATTTTTACTTTTGCTTCTCTCTCATTTTTGATTAAATTCTAATGGAAGAATATTTTGCGTTCCGTTAATGCAGTCAACAGTATAATGGAGAGAGTTATTTTCACGGTAATTTATTCGGATTACAATTTTCTAACATTGTCTTAAAGATGCAATTCAGTTTCATTGCCTATTTAAAAAGAAGTGGGGCATTGGGCATTGAAGCTCGCCGAAAGAAGGCGCATGAAGGAGAGCGAGTGGAAGGGCTACAAGGGGAGATGGGAGGCCCATAAAAAAAAAAAAAAAAGAAAAAAAAATTGTTAGCGTTCAAGCCCCGTAATCGCTGGATCGAGTCCCATTCGTCAGTTTTTTTTCAACACAGTCATTTTCTTTATTATTTATATTACAATTGATATAATGGCAAAAATACGTGTAATCAGATGAACTTTTATTAAATTTACAATGTTATTTGGCAGTCTACAAATTTTTATTATCACGAATAATATAATATTCATAACTATCGACTAGTACACGACCAAACGCATAAAGTGATACTGAAAATGTATGCTTGTCCGTGATTTGAGAAATCGCTTATACCTGGAAGGAGCCCGAAACTACTTGTTACCTCCAAGTTTTGACCGGCACAGACGGCTTTCGAAAGATGTACAATTAATCGTCGCTTTCGACATTACGAGTACAAGTTGCATGATGGTATTTTTCGTAAAAACATGGAAAACATAAAGTTAAACGGCACCAGCTGCGTTGAAGAAATGCTGTGTTTCCGCATACGCAAGGTCTTTTGAGGTTTTCCGTGGGAAAACATACCTCATTAACATTTTCAAAAAACCTCTCTTTCAGGCCATAATTTGGAAGCAAACCACGCATAACGCAGTATTTCCTTAAATATCTGCGCTTATAATTGGTCATGCAGTATCGAGTATATTTTAATAGCGTCTTCACGAGAAGCAATTTCTCGTTCTCTTTCGATTAAATACGAACAATTTTGAAGACACGGACAATCATACATTTTCAGTATCACTTTATGCGTTTGGTTGTTTACTAGTCAATAGTTATGAATATTATATTATTCGTGATAATAAAAATTTGTAGACTGCCAAATAACATTGTAAATTCAATAAAAGTTCATCCGATTACACGTATTTTCCCATTATATCAACTGTAATATAAATAGTAAAGAAAATGACTGTGTTGAAAATAAAAAAAAGAAAACTGACGAATGGAACTCGATCCAGCGACCCAACGATTACGGTGCTAGAACGCTAACCACTTTTTTTTGTTTTTTGTTGATCGTTGTGTTTGGTCGTTGCGGACGTCACATGACATCTATTAAGTTCATCTGTTAATCCTTCAACTCAGTTTTTTATTACAGAGGCCAACCAGCTCTCTGAGCGAACACGTTGAGCTACCGTACCGGCTATCACTCGGCTGCCGCCGCTTCATTGTAAAAATGGCCACGTACAGGTATATATTTGACGACCGAAATTATCTTGCGATTTTCTCAATAACGCTTGAGAAGTACGCGCTACTGGTTACACATTTTGGTGCCCTCAAGGAGTACTACGAGTTACGTAGTTTGCAGTAAATCCGCGTTCCAAACGTTGTGGCCTCCCGTTGTGAGACCAGAGGTGTTGTGCAGATATGCGGATGACACATACATGGTTTGGCCGCACGGTGAATAAAATCTATACTGATGTGAGCTCCTTTTGCCCTCGACGCAGTAGGGACGTTGGAAGTCCCCGTAGAAATACTGAGCTGTGCGTACTGTATATTAGTCCATAACTTCGAAAGTGTTGCCAGCGTAGATTGTTGGGCTCGAAATGACCTCTTCATTGCGTCCTTCAATGTTTGATGCGATTCATGGCGGACGATCTGGGTGGGCAAATGATTCAAAGCAATCGCAACAAACTGTGCCCCTGTCACGGGGCCTCGTCATCCATAAAAAATCTCTACATTTGGTACCGGGGTTGCGTAGATAAGAGCTTTCAAATGCCCCCATAAATTAAAGTCAAGAGGGTTGAGGTCAGCAGAGCGTGGAGGCCATGGAATTGGTCCGCCTCTACCAATCCATCGGTCACCGAATATGTTGTTGAGAAGCGTACGAACACTTCGACTGAAATGTGCAGGAGCTCCATCGTGCATGAACCACACGTTTTGTCGTACTTGTAAAGGCACATGTTCTAGCAGCATAGAGTATCCCGTATGAAATCATGATAACGTGCTCCACTGAGCGTAGGTGGAAGAACATGGGGCCCAATCAAGACATCACCAACAATGCCTGCCCAAACGTTCACAGAAAATCTGTGTTGATGACGTGATTGCACAGTTGCATGCGGATTCTCGTCAGCCCACACATGTTGATTGTGAAAATTTACAATTTGATCACGTTGGAATGAAACCTCATCCGTAAAGAGAACGTATGCACTGAAATGAGGAGTGACACATTGTTGGATGAACCATTCGCAGAAGTGTACCTGTGGTGGCCAATCAGCTGCTGATAGTGCCTGCACACGCTGTACATGGTACGGAAACAACTGGTTCTCCCGTAGCACTTTCTATACAGTGACGTGGTCAACGTTACCTTGTACGGCAGAAACTTCCCTGACGCTGACATTAGGGTTATCGTCAACTGCAGGAAGAAGTGCCTCGTCCATTGCAGGTGTCCTTGTCGTTCTAGGTCTTCCCCAGTCGCGAGTCATAGGCTGGAATGTTCCGTGCTCCCTAAGACGCCGATCAATTGCTTCGAACGTCTTCCTTTCGGGATACCTTCGTTCTGGAAATCTGTCTCGATACAAACGTACCGCGCCACGGCTATTGCCACGTGCTAATCCATACATCAAATGGGCATCTGCCAACTCCGCATTTGTAAACATTGCACTGACTGCAAAACCACGTTCGTGATGAACACTAACCTGTTGATGCTACGTACTGATGTGCTTGATGCTAGTACTGTAGAGCAATGAGTCGCATGTCAACACAAGCACCGAAGTCAACATTACCTTCCTTCAATTGGGCCAACTGGTGGTGAATCGAGGAAGTACAGTACATACTGACGAAACTAAAATGAGCTCTAACATGGGAATTAAGCGTTTTCGGACACATGTCCACATAACATCTTTTCTTTATTTGTGTGTGAGGAATGTTTCCTGAAAGTTTGGCCGTACCTTTTTGTAACACCCTGTATATACACAATTTTGTCGGTTCAGGTTCATTTCAGAACAGTTTCTCGTGAATATTAGAGTTTTCAGTTCATAAACAAAGTGGGATCGCGACCAATTGAGAAGTATAACAAAGAGTGTGGTTTCCCAACTAGAATTTTGGATGACTTCACAGTTCAGATTTTGATAATTATTTTCCTGTGGGTTGAGGTCATCACAAAAGTCATGTACTCACATATATTTCACAACTTAGTTGAAGCGATAATCAGTAGACCACCCCGAAATCTCTGTACATTTGTAATAAAAATGTTCAACCATCAATAGGTCGGTAGTCAAGTTAAAATACGACAGAATGCAGGGAACATCATTCCGATAGAGGAAACTAGAGTAAGGATAAAACGATAAACTACATAGATGGCTATAAAAGTATGAAACAAATGATACGTGTAGGTGACGAAAATTTACTTCAAACTGGTAAGGTAAAATACACTCCTGGAAATGGAAAAAAGAACACATTGACACCGGTGTGTCAGACCCACCATACTTGCTCCGAACACTGCGAGAGGGCTGTACAAGCAATGATCACACGCACGGCACAGCGGACACACCAGGAACCGCGGTGTTGGCCGTCGAATGGCGCTAGCTGCGCAGCATTTGTGCACCGCCGCCGTCAGCGTCAGCCAGTTTGCCGTGGCATACGGAGCTCCATCGCAGTCTTTAACACTGGTAGCATGCCGCGACAGCGTGGACGTGAACCGTATGTGCAGTTGACGGACTTTGAGCGAGGGCGTATAGTGGGCATGCGGGAGGCCGGGCGGACGTACCGCCGAATTGCTCAACACGTGGGGCGTGAGGTCTCCACAGTACATCGATGTTGTCGCCAGTGGTCGGCGGAAGGTGCACGTGCCCGTCGACCTGGGACCGGACCGCAGCGACGCACGGATGCACGCCAAAACCGTAGGATCCTACGCAGTGCCGTAGGGGACCGCACCGCCACTTCCCAGCAAATTAGGGACACTGTTGCTCCTGGGGTATCGGCGAGGACCATTCTCAACCATCTCCATGAAGCTGGGCTACGGTCCCGCACACCGTTAGGCCGTCTTCCGCTCACGCCCCAACATCGTGCAGCCCGCCTCCAGTGGTGTCGCGACAGGCGTGAATGGAGGGACGAATGGAGACGTGTCGTCTTCAGCGATGAGAGTCGCTTCTGCCTTGGTGCCAATGATGGTCGTATGCGTGTTTGGCGCCGTGCAGGTGAGCGTCACAATCAGGACTGCATACGACCGAGGCACACAGGGCCAACACCTGGCATCATGGTGTGGGGAGCGATCTCCTACACTGGCCGTACACCACTGGTGATCGTCGAGGGGACACTGAATAGTGCACGGTACATCCAAACCGTCATCGAACCCATCTTTCTACCATTCCTAGACCGGCAAGGGAACTTGCTGTTCCAACAGGACAATGCACGTCCGCATGTATCCCGTGCCACCCAACGTGCTCTAGAAGGTGTAAGTCAACTACCCTGGCCAGCAAGATCTCCGGATCTGTCCCCCATTGAGCATGTTTGGGACTGGATGAAGCGTCGTCTCACGCGGTCTGCACGTCCAGCACGAACGCTGGTCCAACTGAGGCGCCAGGTGGAAATGGCATGGCAAGCCGTTCCACAGGACTACATCCAGCATCTCTACGATCGTCTCCATGGGAGAATAGCAGCCTGCATTGCTGCGAAAGGTGGATATACACTGCACTAGTGCCGACATTGTGCATGCTCTGTTGCCTGTGTCTATGTGCCTGTGGTTCTGTCAGTGTGATCATGTGATGTATCTGACCCCAGGAATGTGTCAATAAAGTTTCCCCTTCCTGGGACAATGAATTCACGGTGTTCTTATTTCAATTTCCAGGAGTGTAGATCTCTCAGACCAGAATTTACCTACCTGTACAAGGGTGTTTCAGTAATAAACTGGGTTAGAGACATCAGAACTGTGTGTACTGCCTGAAATTTATTTTCCTTTTCAGCCTACTTTTATTGCAAACTTAAACACTTATACCATCGCTCGACAAAGCGTTAAAATCTGCAGCATAGGATTCTTGAGGCAGCGTTCGCATCTAACGAGTTTATTTGATTCTTTAAACCGCTGCAACCCACAAGACCGACGTGTGCTGGGGGTAGCGAAATACCCCTAGACGGGAAGACAATGTACCATCACTGGGTAACCAGAACGGAAAAGACGGTCCTTGTTTGTAACTTTGTTTCGTCCTTTGCTGAATTCCTGTATCTAGTTCAACAAAAAATTCCATGAAATACAGTTATACTGGACGAATTTCGCAACTGACGTGCTCTGCAGACAGTTCCTCAGCTCACAAAAATCGCGTTGTTCTAGTCGAGCACACGCTCGTAAGACACCTGCCATCTTGGTCTGACTGCAGAGCTCCAACCATTGACCGCGAAATACTTTGTATCGGCTGCCTTCCACGCAACGTGTGCTGCCACCTTCTAGAAATTTAAAACGACATCCGTGTTCTGGCGTTCGCGATTTATTTATTGACTCACCCTCGTACGATAGGTAACGAAGATAAGGGCTAGATAAAATACTGAATACAAAATCATTGAGTTGAAAGACGGACTGCAGAAAGGAAAAATAATATATATATATATATATATATATATATACTGCTGGCCACCGTAAATGCAACACCAAGAAAGACAAGAGGTAGCACAACAAAATTTATTTTGTAGATAACATGTTGACCAAGTATCAAATGATTACGTTTACAGACGTCTGTGACATGTGGTTCCTGCCAGAATCAGTAGCCAGAGTAGCCGCCATTGTTGGAGATCACCGCTGCCACACGTCTCGGCATTGAGTCAAAGAGACGTTGGATGTGTTCCTGGGGTACAGCAGCCCAAGCAGCTTCCACACGTTGCCAAAGATCATCTGGTGTGGCAGCTGGGGATGTAATCTGGGTCACTCGTTGAGCAACCATGGGCCACATGTTTTCTATCGGCGAAAGATCCGGAGAGCGAGCCGGCCAGGGAAGCAATTCAATCTGGTTATTGACGAAGAACCTTTGGACAATGCGTGCCACGTGTGGTCGCGCATTATCCTGTTGAAATATGGCTGTGGCCGAGCCGTGAAGGTAAGGAAGGACAACTGGCTCCAGCACCTCGGATATGTAGCGCCGGCTATTTAAAGTACCGGCAATTCGTACTAGAGGCGTGCGAGAGTAATATCCAATACCGCCCCATACCATAATACCCGGTGCAAGACCAGTGTGGCAGTGCATAATGCAGCTGTCCAGCATCCTCTCTCCACCGTGTCTCCACACTCGAATCCGACCATCGTGGTGCTGCAGACAGAAGCGTGCCTCGTCAGTAAAGACAACGTCATTCCAGTCTGCCCTCCACATCCGTCTGTCATCACACCATTGGCGACGGAGACGTCTGTGGTTCTGCGTCAATGGTAGACGAAGCAATGGACGTCTTGCGGACAGACCACTCTGCTGTAAACGGCGTCGAATGGTACGCGCAGACACTCGATGATGCGTTACAGACGCAATGTGCTGTGCTATGGTTCGGGATGTCACTGAGCGATCCGTCACTGCCTTGCGCACAATTTGCCTATCAGCACGTGCAGTGGTGCACCGAGGTGAATGCGATCGACCATGTCGGTCCGTCGTACCCTCCTGCATCCAACGGTCACATATCCGCATTACAGTTGTTTGGTTTCGTCCAACACGACTAGCGATTTCTCTGTATGATAATCCACAATCTCGGTAAGCCACTATCCTTCCTCTGTCGAACTCGGATACTTGATCAAACGATGTTCGCTGTTGTCTACGAGGCAAAACTGATCGTCTTGTGAAACAATCACAAGGTAAACACACGTGCCGAACGTACACTTGTCGAAATCGCCAAGCCTTAAATGGCGCTATGTGGTGGCGCCACAGGCGCGCGTGATGTGCGTCTGCGCTGAAATTCTAATGTTGCATATCTCATCGCTGCAAACCCATGGTGTAAATTTCACTTGATTCGGATGCTTCCTTCAGGGTGTTGCATTTACGGTGGCCAGCAGTATATATATATATATATATATATATATATATATATATATATATATATATATATGCTAAGGTGAAACATCGTTGTGACGGCATGTAGCATTCGCCAAGACTGCAACTGAGCTGAAACGGGGACGGAGCTGACAAGAAAAACGGGTGGATGCTCGTAAGAACACATGCAAAGAGAGGCGACATAGGAACAGAATCATAAAATGCGACAGATCAAATTGTGTATCAGCTTTACAAGTAATTTTACATTCAAAGATAGAAGAACCTAAGTTTTTGTTACGGGCCCCCGCTTCAATTAACTTCAGTTCTAGTTCTGACAGTAATAGCGTGCCTCAAGTTTCAGCTCGATGTTACGCCTTTGGCATGTTTGCGTAATATCTTGAATTTTCCCTTTCCCGCGACTTTCTTCTACCTAGACGTTCGTCTACTTTGCAAGTAACATTTTGTCTAGAGTTGTTCTTGGTTACCTATCGTTCAATTAGGCAGACTGTGGTTTTGGAGATCCTTTTTACCTTTCCAGGTTAACGTAGATTTTCCTGTCCTACACGTATCATTTGTTTTATACTTTTGCAACCATCTGGCTTATCGCTTTATCCTTATTCTAAGTTTCCTTTATCGGAATGATGTTCCCTGCATTCTGTCGTATTTTAACTTGGCCACCGACCTCTTGATGATTGAACATTTTTATTACAACTCAACACAGAATATTGGATCGTCTACTTTTTGTCGCTTCAACTAAGTTACGAAATAAATGTGAGCATACGATTTTCCAACATAGTTTCGTGTACAGTTCAACTAACCGAAACAAGACTTGTATACTTTTTGCTCTTGTTTCTATACAGATGTACCCTGGAGATGTGGCTCTAAAGCCATGAAACTAGTTGGTTATTAAATAAATTTTTATCATATAACCGAAGCGATCTGTTTCTTCATAAAGCAATTCTACTGCTGTGGATACCCTCCATACAAAATTTTATGAACCATTTAACCAATTACAAAACACTGTTTATTCATTTTCAACAATGGTGTGAGATACGGAAATTATGTTTTTGAACAACGACATTTATATTCCAACTTGTGTAAGGATGACATGAACAGACACTGTTAATAAAGTTGTTATTTATTAGTAGAGATGTGCTACAACGCAGTTAAATATTTTCTGTCTCTACCTTTTTCTTTTTTTAAGAAGAAGGGAACGACTGAAGTGTTTATTTAAAGCAGTATAGAAAGACAGAAGATTTGGTAAGAAAAATGAAGATCTGTCAGATGACAATGTCTTTGCTTTAGGAAAGGTAAAGGCACGTGAGAGGTTTTCAACGTTTCGCTTAGTGGTGGAAAGAAGACTTAATAAAAATAAAGACATGTGCACAGAATTTCTCGACTCAGAAAAAGTGTTTGACAATGTAAGATGGTACAAGTTGTTCGAAATTCTCAGGGTAACAGATGAAGACAAATCGAAAAACGCATAAAATCCAATATGTACACGAACCAAGAGCAAACAACAAGAAAAGTGCTCGGATAAAGGGTCTAAAACAAGGATGTAGTCTTTCGATCCTACTGTTCAATATATACATCGAAGAAGCAACGACGGAAATAAAAGAAAGTCGGGGTGAAAGGATATCAATGATAAGAATCGCTGATGGCATTGCTATCCTCAGTGAAAGCTAAGAAGTATTATTATAGGACATGTTGAATAGAAAGTCCAATGACTACAGAAAATGGATTTGAGGATAAACCGAAGAAAGATGAAAGTAATGAAGAACATCAATTACAATTTAATTTAGGGATTTTTCTACCATTCTTGTAACGCTCTCAATGTAACTTTACTGCAATTGATAAGTGCATTGCTGTCTGTATTTTACCTGATTACCGTATGACCACTTCTCCGTTTATATGAGATGTCATTTCTTGAATCAGAGTTATTCAACATATTTCCAGAGCGAAATGTCCACTCTGCAGCGGACTGAGCGCTGATATGAAACTTTCTGGCAGATTAAAACTGTGTGCTGGATCGAGACTCGAACTCGGGACATTTGCCTCTCAGGGGCAAGTGTCGTATCGACTGAGCTACCCAAGCACGTCTTACGACCCTTCATTACATCTTTGCTTCCACAAGTACCTCGACGTCTGCCTTCCGAACTTCACAGAAGCTCTCCTGCGACACTTGCAAGACAAACACTCCTAGAAGAAAGAAGACGAGGCAGTGACAGAAGTAAGATTGTGAGGACGGGTCGTGAGTCGTGGTTGGGCACTTCAGTTGGTAGGTGGCACATAGTGTTAATCTTCTAGGAAGTTTCAGTATTTAGCATAATTCTGTGTCATCTACATCAGTTACGGACGTTAGAATAGAACCGTTGTTATTAAACTATTCATTTAAGATTTCTGTGTATTTTATTAATTCGCAATTCTAGTCAACTTTAGGCTCACAGGTACAGGCTATTATTTGCAGCGAGTAAGCTGCGTGGCATAAAAGGAGACGTGCGCGGCTCGACAATATGACTACATCGAGTTATTCTTTTAGACAGCGCGGTACACAGCCCAAGTACCTGAATTGCGAGTAAACACAGGTAAAGACGCAACTGGTTTGGTCTTAGGTGATGCTGTTTAGAAGAGCAGTTACACGTGCTGTAACCATTAGGTACTGTATCAATTATCTCTGACACTTCCTAAGTAATAGAACCCAGTGTGTTGTCCTCGACAGCAAGAGTTCATCAGAGACAAGGGTGTCGTCAGCAGTGCCCCAGGGAAGTGTGACAGGGCCAATATTATTTTCTATAGACATGAATGATCTGGCGGACATGGTGGGCAGCAATCTACCATTGTTTACTGATGATGGTTTGATGTACTCGGAAGATGTCGAAGTTCAGTGAGGAGCCAAAGTGACTTAGGAAAAATTTCTGGTTGTTGTAATGAGTGGCAGCTAGCTCTAAATGTAGAAAAATGTAAGTTAACGCTGATGCGTAGGAAAAACAAATCTGTAATGTTGATGTATAACTGGCAGAGTCCTGCTTGACACAGCCACTTCGTTTAAATATCTGAACGTAACGTTGCCAAGCGATGTGAAATGGAACGAGCATGCGGGGATTGCGATAGGGAAAGGAAATAGTCAACTTCGGTTTATTGGGAGAGTTTTGGCAAAGTGTGGTTCCTCTGTAAAGGAGACCGTATATGCATCTACATCTACATCTACATACATACTGCGCAATCCACCATACGGTGCGTGGGGCAGGGTACCTCGTACCTCAAAAAAAAAAAAAAAAAAAAAAAAAAAAAAAAAAAAAAAAGTAAGGAACATTTCATCTTTGAAAGTTGATATAAGGTGAAGCAGTACTTGCAGGCAGATCTAAAGGGTAAATTTAAAAAAAAAAAGTTGCAAATGGCGTAAAACAACACCTTTTTCATGTGGAAACAAATCGACTGAAATAAGACAAAGGAAAAAGAAAGTGTAGTGCAGAAACTATAGAGGAGAGCGTGTAAATTTTGTGTATTTGGTACAAATACGATTTCAATGAGTTTCACTATGTACAAATGTAAAAATATATTTGCAGTATGGCGTAAAGTAAATGAGCTAAAAAACTAGTTATCAGTTTGTATAAACGTATTTTACTATTTTCAGCGTTATTGCTAAAACACTGGTGACTTTCCTTCGATATCGAAGAAAAGTCGACTGTGTAAATTGATACAGGACACTAACATATATTATCACAGTGTATTACTATAGATTATCTATTAGCGGTATTCATCTGTCAATGACAAATTTCTGAGAAGTTTGTTTATCCTACATACACTGACGGAAAAAAATATCCCAACACCAAGAAGGAGTTCTGCGACATAAACGAAAGTTGGTAGGAGTGTTTCTATATATGAAAAGTGACATCTATTGAAATTTCGCGCCAGTCGCATAACAGTGATACAAATCAGGTTTGCTTTAAAAACAAGCTGTAACGGTCGTGGGGGTTAGTTGGATTTGTAAGTCATGAGTCGATGTTAGTCAACAATGCCTTTAAGACGCCATTAGTAACAGCTCACTGAGTTCGAACGAGGTCGTGTAATAGGGCTATGAGAAGCTGGATGTTCCTTCCGAGATACTGCAGTTGGCAGGACTGTAGCCACTGTGCATGATTGTTGGCAGCAGTAGTCACGGGAAGATAAGGTGGTAGGAAGATAGGTTTCCGGGCAGCCCCATGGCTCTATCGAGAGGGAAGACAATTGTGTATGGCTGTAACCCATTGTACTGCGCCTGCAGCAGCAATTCGAGTAGCATTTGGCACCACTCTGACACAACGAACCGTCGTAACTCGGTTACTTCAAGGACAGATCCGAGCCAGACGCCATGTAGCGTGCATTTCACTGAGCGCATACCACCGCCATTTGCGACTTCAGTGGGGTCAAGCGTGAGCTCATTGGAGAGCAAAGGGGAGGTCTACTGTCTTTTCTGATTAAAGCCGGTTCTGCCTCGCTCCCAGTGATGGCAGTGTGTTGGTTAGGAGGAGACTAGCCGAGGGCCTGTAACCAACCTGTCTGCATGCTAGACACACCGGACCTAAACCAAGAGTTATGGTCTGGGGTGCGATTTCGTATGACAGCAGGAGCACTTGTAACCCCTGACACAGCACTCGTTAAAGCCTGTGCTATGGTAAGTGAGCGGGATTCACCTTATGAGAAAGGATTTTCGTATAGATATCGACCGCGTGTACCTGAATGGTGGCAAATCAGACTTACATCCGCTCTGTAATAACAATGATCCGTCAAGTATGTTCGAAATGCAATTACACGTCAGGATGGACCAAAAGCAACCCAGAAGATGCTAGCAGTTTGATAATAATACGGTCGCCAGCCTAATTAGGCATTAACTGAGTTTCTTCCCTGTAAAAGTTGGTATATATTCATGCAAAACAACAAGTTGTAACAATGCATAATATAGGTGAATTTTAGAACTAGAAAATCTATTGAACTGATAGTTTCACGTTCTGTGCTGATATGGAAAACCATGAATACATAACACTACACTATAATGTATACTACAAAACTTTATTCTGTCTATTAATCTGATTAAAATCGGGGATAGGTTACCCTAGAAATTGCACTTTCGTGCCACACACAAAATGTCAATTTTGATAAAGATAAAAAACTGATAAATTTTGACTTTTATATTGACCTCAACTTTTGCTTGTCAAACCAGTTTAGAACACTTCAGAATTCAAATGAATGTGGGGGGACACCGAAACTGTTATGATCGCTGTATTTAAAAAAATGATTACTGAATTTATTATGCGTTCAAGATTTCCAGTATATAAGTTACTACTCTTTTTATCGTATTTACCGCTCATTTTAATGCCTTTAAATCTGTCTCGAAATAATAAACTTCATTACTATATCAATACTAAAGTTATCTTTCAACTTCGTTAGACCATCGTTATTCATTTACTGGTTCATTAACAAAACATTTCTTTAAACACCATTCTAATATAGCTAGTTCTGCAAATAATTATTATTAACACTAATTTTAATTTTCATTTCGGGACACTCGAATTGCACAACGTTTGGAAAGGACCCTGTCTAGGTTAGTTGTGGGGATAATTAAATGATGGAAAAGTTCTGGTAAAATTTAGGTTATTATTGCACCAAACAAATACAGTTCACTCTCTGATCCACACGAATACAGTACTAAAAGTTTCAACCTGCTAGTATCGATGCGGCGGTTGGCAGGCGGCGAGATGGCGAGGCACAGAGCACACATACAACCACAGCTATGGCTCTTGATTTATCGGCACTTTAATTCTTCTTAGCGTCGCAATACTTTTCCATTTAGTGCCTATGGAATTTTGCCATGCTGTGTGGGCGTTGGAACAGCATACCCGAGGCTCAGTGAAGTTATGTCTTCCAGGAGAGCCTCCTCGCTCCAGAAGGTGTTGCTCAAACCAATGTCAAACTCCAACTACTACTACTGAGCCCGTTGTGCCGTGCAGTGCCCGTGCGCATTTTCCCGCGTTCGCCTGCCATCCACCTTTTACGGCTCCCTGACAGACCGGGTATTCACCCGATGTTTTGCATTCTACATATCCTAACACATTGCCTACGTATCGACCAGACGCACAGTTACAATTTTAAACATCTTACAACAGTTTCAACATTTGTTACATTTCAATTCTATTACAATATTACTTGACATTTGACATAAACATTAATATTCACATTGAAACTTGTTTACAGTTTTCTTAACACAATGGCATGAAACAAAAAAAAAATTGAAATCAGAACATCAATTACACAAGTTTACCGAAAAATCAGATGGGAAGAATTACTTATATGTACAATAGTACAGCGTCGTTGTTGTTACACACTCTTGTGGTTCTCCCACGCACCGTGACTGAAAATTTCTACGTCAGTCTGGTGATTTGAGCTGTTGTGCTACATTCATGAACAGCCAATGTGACGAACATGGGTTGCGGGGATTTACAAGCTTGCTTACACTGTCTTCCTCCCGCCCCGCCATCACAAACCCAAAACATTGTCTAGCCTACGATGCATGGTTGCAGTCTACGGTGCCAGTGAACTCGAATTGGAAGTAATTTGTGTTGTCGGTAAAAACATTTTTGTTAGTAGGTAGTTTCGTAATGGAAAAAAATAAAAGGTATTCGTGTGATGCGGGCTAGAAAGTGGAAGGAACGGTATGTGTAGAAGAACATGTTTAAACAGAGCAGCTGAGCGGCATTTAGGCCCTCCACCAACAGAAAAAAACCTTTCGCGATTGGCTGGTAGCAAAGGCGAAGTGGGAAGATATGAGGAAGAGTAGATGTGCGAATAGAGGACAGAATGCAAAATGGCATGTGAACCAAAAGCAAAATATTTCTGAAAATGCCACAAGAGTATGAAGAGAAAATATTATCTTTCCATCGCTTTATTATTCAACATCGAAAGAAAACCAGTGTGGAGCAAAGGCAAGTAGCTAATGTGGACAAAATTCCTCTTACATTTCATGTGCCGTGTAACAGAACTGTTGCCGTGAAAGGTGCTATAATTGTAGCTATGAAAATAAGTGGACATGAAGAAAATGCACTACACTGTTATCACTTAACATTTCCGGGCTCCCCTGATGTTTATCCTTCGACTGCGGAACGCATCCTCCGAGAACAATCGGCGAACGGCAACGAGACGGACGGACGGACGGAGTATCATGTCGGGCCAGTTGGTCTTGCCCGTTAGCGTTTGAAGGGCCAGTGGACTTCGCCATTTTGCCTTCTGTCATGAGCTAGGGGGTTTTGACACGTTGGTTTTCTTGCATGAGTTATTTGTGTTTGTGCATGTATTGTGTTGTGAATGTGTTATACTCTGTAGTGTCGAGTTATTGTGTTTTTCGGATGTTTGTAATTGATGTGAAATGGATCTGATCCGAGTGAGGAGATGAGATGATGCGGCGAGTTTTAAGAGGATGTGTAGAATGATTGTGTTTTCTGTTGGATGAGTGTGGTGATGGTTGGCATGTTGGTATCGTTGTGGATTGTGTTATTTGAGACGAACCAGGGCGCGTCTGTTATGATTCTCAGTGCCTTGTTCTGGAGAACCTGAAGTTTTTTATGGTGACAGTCTGCTGCCATTCCCCAGACCTCACAGCCATATAGTAGAGATGGTAGGACCACCATCTTCCATATTTTGAGCTTAGTTCTGGTGGACAGGCCATTGCCTTTCAGCAGTGGATATAGGTTGTAGATGCTGCCCGAACCTCTATTACACGCATTTGTAATGTGGGAGTTCCACAGCAGTTTGGCGTCTATCGTTAGCCCTAGATATTTCACTTCGTTACACCAGGGGAGGTCCCTACCATCAATGGATACTTGGCGGTTTGGAGGCCTTCTCCTGGTGGTGAACATGATTGAATTACATTTCTCTGCGTTTATTTTAATTTTCCAAATATTACACCATTGTGTGATTAAGTCTAGGTGTCTCTGAAGGTGGTGTGTCGCGTAATTTAGATTCGGGTGGCTTGCATAGACGGCCGTATCGTCCGCAAATAGTGCAATAGCTAAAGTAATTACCCTTCCAAAACCCAACAAAAATCCCTTATTCCCCCAGAATTACCGCCCTATATCACTCCTCAGCTCCCTCGGAAAAATCCTAGAACGCCTGATCCTAGCAGCCCTCAAATCCTTCCTCACTGAACATAATATCACCATCCCAGAACAGTTTGGGTTTCGTGCTGGGCATGGCACCATTTCCCAAGCCACCCGAGTAATGGAACAGATATGTAAGGCAAGGGCCGAAGGGCAGAGCACAGGCGCGGTCTTCTTAGATGTGGAACGGCAACGAGAGCACTGGAGAGCGCCGTATATATAGGCCATCCAGAGGGCGCTGCTGTCAATCACGTGATGTCGGCTGTTTCAGGGAGGAGATCATGAAATAAAGTTTAGTGAGACGACCGTCGTAGCAAAGACGTCGCATTATTATGCGCGAATGTACAGAGAGGAATAATTACAATAGAAAAGATGAAGGCATTAAGCTGGATAAGACATGGATGTCATTATTGCAGCAACAGCGAGACAATAGATTAGGCTCAATTGAGAAAGTTGGCAATATCAAAGATCATAGCACAGCCGACGCCACGTGACTGACAGCAGCGCCCTCTGGATGGCCTATATATACGGCGCTCTCTGGTGCTCTCGTTGCCGTTCGCCGATTGTCCTCGGAGGATGCCTTCCGCAGTCGAAGGCGAAACGTCAGGGGAGAGTCTTATGTACGGACCACGGCATCTCAGCCCGAAAATGTTAAGTGATGACAACACCTGCCATGAAAGCCTTCATTCTATGAGCACTACACTGTTGTCCGTTCATGTTATGCTGACGATACTGAACTTAATCCAATGATCATTTTCTAGCGCAAGACAATGTCAAAACCCTCTCAAATGCCGCCAGGTGTTGCTGTTCACATACATGTGTTGGATGGACGAGGCTGGTATGAAATTATGGGTCAACAGAATGTGCTAGATCGGTTCAGCAGTCATTTGAAAAATTCTGTGAAAGAGAAATTGAGACAGGGAAACACGGAGCTCGCTGTTGTTCCAGAAGGACCTTCTTCAGAATTGCATCCTATTGATGTCTCGTTAAATAATTGTCAGTGGGCAAAACAGTCGTGGTCTAGAGTGAGAGAGGACACTATTGTTAAATCTTTCAAGAACTGCGGCATACGTAACACTCTCTGTTGTGACTTGGCAAGACAGCCAAGCCACTATGAGAGGAAGCCGAAAGGCACGCGTTTAAGCTCACGCAGGCTGGCGTGAGGTCTGGAACAGGTAAAGTAATTGAGACTAGCAAATAAAGTACGAAGCTGCTGGAATACTTTACTTTAATCCATAAGTGGTGAACATAGGTCTTGACGGTACATGCATCACAAGATAAATAGCAAATGATAATGGCGCCTTGCTAGGTCGTAGCTAATGACGTAGCTGAAGGCTATGCTAACTATCGTCTCGGCAAATGGGAGCGTAATTTGTCAGTGAACCATCGCTAGCAAAGTCGGCTGTACAACTGGGGCGAGTGCTAGGAAGTCTCTCTAGACCTGCCGTGTGGCGGCGCTCAGTCTGCAATCACTGACAGTGGCGACACACGGATCCGACGTATACTAAAGGACCGCGGCCGATTTAAAGGCTACCACCTAGCAAGTGTGGTGTCTGGCGGTGACACCACACTTTCGATGGCAGTAAAGGCCAGCTTATATGTTAAGAGGACAACCATGACCGACGAAGATCATGAAGAATAGGAAGAAGAAGAAGATGATGAAGATGAGGAAGAAGAAGAAGAAGAATGTTCATACGTCGATTTGCAGGGATTTTAAATGTAAGGTCGGTTTTATAAACTAAGAATAGTTTTTAGTCTGATGTTGCAAGTTAAAAAATACGGTAAATTTGTTATTTTTCTAAGAAATGCTTAAAAAGTAACATGCGTCTTATAGTCATCAAACAACGGAAGTTTGGCTGTAGGCCACCTTGCAACTAAATTATTACATTAGGCGTAACGGCAGATATGGGACGTTGCACTAGTCGCAGGTCTTGTCAATTTGTAGCGTAACCTCCTGTATGCCGCACTAGTATCAGTCCGTTTTCGTGAACAGCGTAACAAAGACACTGCACTGCTGTGCCGATGGCCTCCAGCTTCACCTCAGTGTCGGAGAGATAGCTATTACAGTTACTGCACTTCCTTTATTTTACAGTGTCTGTTAAGTTTAAAGCAAATGTGCTTCAGACATGCATATGTGACTGAAGGAACGGACACTGCGATGATTTACAGCCATATTAAATTTATGAAAAACGTAAACGTAAAGATGTTAATAGTGCCATTCTCCAGATGGATGACGATCTTTCTTGGGTAGTCAGATAGGTGCAGAGGCTTGGACTCTAACTAAATACGAAGACGTCCCATCAGAAATGAATTATCGACGGTATCTCAGTATCACTAATTACTTCAATGCAACGTATTACTGTTCTATAATATTCATTTACTTATTGTTCCGTGGGACCAAATTAAGGAGAAGTCTCCATGGTCATGGAACGAGTCAATACATGAAATTATAACACGATAGTAGAAACAGATGAAATGAAATATAAAAAACATATTCAGGTGACAAGTCGTAAGTTTAAATAAAGAAAATCAACAATGTAACACTGGAATTTGCTTAATTTTTTAGCTCTTCCAGGAGCTCCTCGACAGAATAGAAGGAGTGAGCCATGAGGAAACTCTTCAGTTTAGACTTAAAAGAGTTTGGGCTACTGCTAAGATTTTTGAGTTCTTGTGGTAGCTTATTGAAAATGGATGCAGCAGAATACTGCACTCCTTTCTGCACAAGAGTCAAGGAAGTGCATTCCACATGCAGATTTGATTTCTACCTATTATTTATTAGTTCTTTATGAACCGGCTTTCGACTTCTGAGGCCATCGTCAGATAACTTAATGCTAAACAGATAGTCCGCACAACTTCAGCGAGAATTCATAGCTGTACAAAGAATGCTGTACAAAGATATTTGACATTTTATTACTATATCGGTGCAAAACACAAGCATGTTGTAAAACCTAAAGAGACACTGAGCAAATAAATCTTATATTACAGTATATTCAAATATTAAAAGTATGAGAGTGTATGAAACAGTAATGTTCTACAAGTGAGTAATGGCACAGGCTACTATGTCATGTGGACAAACTGGTGAATTTGACGAACAGACCGGATAATGGGAGGGGGAGAAAGACGTCTATGGAATGTGGCCGTGGAACAGTGATAACAAGCTTATTAGCTAATGGTAAGAGGAATAAAGTAGTACCCAGTTATTATTCCTCTCACCATTAGCTAATAAGCTTGTTATAACTGTCATAGCCTGTGCCATTACTCTCTTGTAGATCATTCCTGTTTTATACACTCGCATAGTTTTAATATTTGAATATACTGTAATATAAGATTTATTTGCTCAGTGTCTCTTTAGGTATTACAACATGCTTGTGTTTTGCACCGATATAGTCATAAAATGTCAAATATCTTTGTACAGCATTCTTTGTACAGCTATGAATTCTAGCTGAAGTTGTCTGGACTATCTGTTTAGCGTTAAGTTATCTGACGATGGCCTCAGAAGCCGAAAGCCGATTCATAACGAACTAATAAATACTGTTGTGGAACAATAATACGATGTATTAAAGTTATTAAAGTCTTTGTTCCACCAGGAACCGACAGAATATTCCATAAATAGCATTTCAATATTATTTCAGAAAATGAAGAACTTGGTGCGTACCTTCGCAGGAGCACGTAGAGAACGGAGCGTAGTCGATGTTCTGACTCATCCCAGAGGAGTTTCACTGGGTTCAGGCCGGGAATCTGGACAGGTCTGTCCATTTCAGGAACGCTGTCGTGCGGAAACCATAGTCTCGCAGATGCTGCTATATAACAGAGTGCATTGTCATACAATCATCGTCTGCAAACACTACACAGTGCTGGAAAATGCGTTCGTATTCTTACGAATTTCGTATTTTCTGAGGGCAAGCCATCTAACATGCTTCAGGCATTTGCCAATGCCAAACCTATCCGACTGGCATAGGGTAGACCGTAATGGAGTACTTCAAACCGCCAGTTCCCAGTCACCAGCGTCCAGAAGCGTGATCCTTCAAGAAACAGAAAGCATTCAACAGGTTGGCTCTGAGCACTATGGGACTTAACATCTATGGCCATCAGTCCCCTAGAACTTAGAACTACTTAAACCTAACTAACCTAAGGACATCACACACATCCATGCCCGAGGCAGGATTCGAACCTGCGACCGTAGAAAGCATTCAACAGGGTTTTGCACGTTGCCCGTAGTAGTCTGCTATTCTCGCCAAGTGAGAATTAGCGCCGGCCGGAGTGGCCGTGCGGTTCTAGGCGCTACAGTCTGGAGCCGAGCGACCGCTACGGTCGCAGGTTCGATCCTGCCTCGGGCATGGATGTGTGTGATGTCCTTAGGTTAGTTAGGTTTAATTAGTTCTAAATTCTAGGCGACTGATGACCTCCGAAGTTAAGTCGCATAGTGCTCAGAGCCATTTTTTTGAGAATTAGCGGCGACATGTGTGTTCAACGATATAGAATACAATTACTGCAATCCCTTCATGGTAGTGATAACATCATGTAGAGTTTTGTGAATTCGTTCCTTCTTAATTAAGAGGGCTCGTTGTGGCGCTGAAAACATTATACGTACAGTTTTCTCTTTGTGAAACTCGCTTAAGGTAATTGATTACACATTGCTGCTCATGCCGTCGCTAGAATTAATCGTATTTCGTCTCTTCTCCGTTTTTAATGCTCAAATCAACACTCGCATTGTAAGATGTAAAATTACAATTTTCTTTCACATTAATGTTCTGCGAGAGAGACATTCGAGAACTGCATGCATTTTGCGACGTTGCCTGACAAAACATTTATGGCCCATTGTCTTTTCTGGAAAATAGGACTGTGAGAATGACGAACCAAGATACGTTGTAAATCTGACATTTTTTTTTACAATTATGAGAACATGCCGAAAGTTTCATTTTTCAGCAGAATGGGGCAACACCGTGTTTTTGCTTTCGTCATGTAAGAGAACTTCTTGACAATAAACGTCCTCAACGACGGATCGCCCGTTGATGTTGTATAGTTATCGCACTGGATCATTGGTCTTCAAGGTCCGCTGCTCTTCTGGTAAGTGATTTTTGCGGGGATTATGCGAGGAGGTACCAAAAATAGAAAAAGAAAATCGGAATAACATTGTTTGGGCGGAGCTTGTGTAGTACGCATTTTGCCACTGACTTGTTCTCTCCATCAGCGGTGATTGTTTTGGCTAGCGCTGATTTGTTCTTGTTGCGTTTTTGATGATGGCAAGTTTAAGTGACCAACGTGCAGCTGTGAAATTTTGTTTTCTATTCGATAAAAATGCTGCTGAAACTGTTTTATGTTGAAAACGGCTTACCGAAATGACGCTATGGGAAAACCTCAAGTATACGAGTGGTTTTCTGGATTCAAAAATGGCGACATGTCGGCTAGCAACGTCACCAGAAACAGGGAAGATCCCAGTACGGGGAATTTTGACGTCTGTCGCTCGCATGGCCTTCGTGCAGGAGAGAATGCTCCAAGAAATGACGGAATATTCTGAGAAAGCAACGCAATTTCTTCAGTGATCTACACATGTCAGCTGATTCGTCTTAGCTTCCTAAAACAGTGATCCTGTGCCAAGACACAATGCGAGTGTTGATTTGAGCATTAAAAACGGAGAAGAGACGGAATACGATTAATTCTAGCGACGGCGTGAGCAGCAATGTGCAATCAATTACCTAAAGCGAGTTTCACAAAGAGAAAACTGTACTTGTAATGTTTTCAGCGCCACAACGAGCCCTTCTCAGTTCGCCTTTTCTGTAATGCTAGCGAGGCTAGGAGAGTGGACGATGTTGTTTGTTTGTGCAGGCGTGCAGTTTTGCATGCTGTGGCTGACCTGGTTTTACAGAGTAATGTGTACCGTGGATTCAGCACTGTAAACACACTAAATGCGTTGTAGGTACGAATTGACCCATTTCATAGCCACAAATGTGCATTGTTCAACGCACATTGTTGAACATAGGGCTTCGCACCAGGCAACCGTTACGTATTCGCTTATTGACCCAACGACATCGTCAATTACGATTGCTGTGGGCGCGGGATCTCCGAGTTTGATTTTGGATCAATGGAATGGTGCCCCTGGTCAATCATACTTCATGTTACACCAGGTCGATTTTCGTGTCCAGGCGAACAGCTACTCGAGTAATGCACAACTAACCGTAGATCGCTGGAGCAGTATTATGCTATTGGGGGACATTAATCTGGGCTTCCGTGGGACCTGTGACAGTAATCAAATGCACCATGGCAGCTGAGTACTGTATGAGCATTACTAGGCACCACCTGCATTCTTTCTCGTTAGATAACTTCTACGATGGCGACGGCATCTTGTGCTGTATGTTGCACATTATACAAGTAATAATTTAGAAACCCTCTTCGTATACTAAATGTCAAAGATTATACTCGTCTTTTTATTCAAATAATTCACATGTATACCTCTGAATGCAAAGGGACACTATCCATGAAAAGAGTTGAGTGGAACGATTTTCATTTTTCTGTAGCACCTTTTTCCTACCTCTGTGTCGTTGGAGTAAGACGTAGTCCTTCAGAGTTGAAAATAATTTCTGAAATACACGAACTGTGGATCAAAAGGATATTTATTTCAATACGTTTTCCGACTCTATGAAATGTATTACAGGGTGGAGCACGAAATGTGTTACCAATTGTTTCTTTCACAGTTTACGACGCACATTAGATATCCTGCTGGGATCTCTACAGCACTACCCGAAGAGCTTGGAAAGGAATGAGTTACGAAATGACGTGTAATTCACGATACTGCCGCTAGGAGACTAGTAAGCAGCAATGACTGACAATGGAAGACTGACGACACAGCAACGATCGGCAATTGTGTTACTTTTTCATGAAACGAAAAGCCTTGTTGTGACTCAGAGGCGTTTTTGACAACAGTTTAACACACGATGAGTCCCTTCCAAGGTTGTACGATAAATTTGTACAGGAAGGAACAGTATTGGAAGCGAAGCGACCTCGGCCTAAGCCTGTTTGTTCGCCGGAGAATATTGAAGCCGTACGATTTGCTGTACAGAGAAGTCCCGGGAAATCGTGTAGAAAGGCAGCAGTGCAACTGGGAATATCCAGACGCTCCGTTCAACGCATTCTTAAAAATGACCTCCATATGTACCCATACAAGATGAACCGTGCACAGAAGCTCACTGAAGAACACAAGCAGCAGAGACTACTGTTTGTTCAGTGGGCGGAGGATAGGGAAGAAACTCTCAACAACGTTTGGTTTTCAGACGAGTCGCATTTTCATTTAGACGGTGTGGTTAACAAGCAAAATGTACGCTTTTGGGCCACTGAAAACCCACAAGTGCTTCATGAACGACAACATTATGCCCTGAGGATTACAGCATGGGCAGCAATTTCCAGTCACGGACTTATTGGACCCTTTTTCTTTGAAGAAACTGTGAAGAGCGAACTTTATTTGACCATGCTTCGCAATAGCTTCATTCCACAGTTTCTTACTACTGCCTTGCCCTTCAACACGCAGTGGTTCATGCAAGATGGAGCAAGGCCACATACTGCAAACACTGTGTTGGAGTTTTTACACGAGCATTTCGACATGCGGATCATTTCACTTAGGTTTCCAGGTCGCTTGAATGACGGACAAAATTGCCTCCCCCCCCCCCCCCCCCCCAATAGTCCAGACCTCAATCCATGTGACTTTCTTCTGTGGGGTACATAAAGGAAAAAAATTTCCCGAAACGTCCACGTGATTTAATGGCGCTCAGAAGACTTACTCTTCAAGCTTCCAGTGAAATTACGGAAGGCATATGCCGTAGCGTAATCACTAACTTCAGTGTTCGTTTGAAGGAAGTTAGGAAACAAAATGGTGGACATATTGAGCATGTGCTGAGTTAGAACAAATCTCCATGGACGGCTCTTCACTGTAGTATATGTTCCTTTCAGATCGTATTGACAATAAAGTTTATATTCAAAAACAAAATGGTAACACATTTCGTGCGCCACCCTGTATTTGGAGACGAAGTCCAATATGACAACAGAAAACTATAATTTAAGGAACTATGTGTTAAATACGATGACTGTAGGTGTTTATCGTAAGTTGACGGCATTATTCACTGGCTCTCTCAGTATCAAAAAATGCCTTCATACCTTATATGTAACTAAAGATTTGTCGGAAATGTCTAGGGAACTTCCACAGCAGCCGTCACTTGTGGTGTTATTCGGGAGTGGAACATTTTGCATTTGTCCTTTTCCACATATAATACGTGTAACGCTACGACCTTTCAGCAGGATAACTATCTGTGTCACCTGGCCATAATGTTGCTATAACAGTTTGAGCAGTATGACAAGAAACTCACGTTGACGTCTTCGCCTAATCTGTGCCCGTTGGAACACCTCCGGGAAGTTGCCGAGTGCTTACTCCCCGCCCAAAAACCACCGACCCATGTTTCACTGCAGTCGCGTAACCTGTGCGCAGATATCTGTTACCACATATTTCTAGAAACCTATGAAGATCTTATCGAATCCGTACATCGCAAAATGGCTTCCTTATTGTGCTCGAAATATGGACCAACGATCAACTTAAAGGTAATAACATTTTGGCTCATCTGTGTGCAGACATTATACTCCGGTACAACTGATCACGTGAGCGAAATGAGTGCCTCCAAGTGTTTTCTGGAAGTGTCTCTCGGTGACAGAGGTGTCAGATCGCGTGGTATCACGTGTAGAGGTTCGGATATAAAAGTGGACCCTTATAGTCGACGCTGTCTTTACGCTTTCAGATGTTTCAGGCAGTGAGAATGACGGGATCTGATTGGTCTTACTTCGAGTATATTTGTTTTTTCAGATGTCTCTTATCTTTATTCGTCTGCATAACTGCTGGTAAGATGAAAAAAATTAACGTATAAATCCCTCACGCTCGTTTTACCTCGTCCACATTCTCGTCACACCGCCAAGAGAAGCGTTGGCGCGCCGAAGGAATACGAAACAAAAAGTGACGCGGAAACTGTCGATTATATCCGCATTCAAATGAATTCTACAGTATAGAAATAATGGTATGCAAGAGGGGAAAGCTGTAGTCCATTACGCGATATACATATTCAGGAATTCAGGTGGAAACCTGTCCAGATATGGCGGTTCTGCAAGTGTAAAAAGACCCAAAAACTGGCTGCTACTATTCAAAAAGCTTTCACGTACCTTCTCACTTCGATACCGAATGTTAGTCTAAAATCGCTTCTACGTATTACAATTAGTGCTGTTATGTAGTTAAATACCGCATGAACAACGAAACCTCAGTTCGAGCAACCCAAGAATTCTTGCGTAAGATATGTGTGTAGTATTCATTGTTTGATCGAGTGTTAGTCCTTATGCTCAGTTAGGATGGATGCCACCGCATAAGTGACGTGATTTTCGCAGGGTCCATGTTTTTCATCGATAACTTTGTTACAGAGCTCCTCAGGACTTTTCCTTTTGTATTTGATACCCATGATAATTCCACGCTTGGAATGCAAGAATTGATACGACCAGCATCTTGGTATTCGCTACACATAACTCGACGTCCTTCTCCAGCGCCTCCTTTATTCTTAAGGAATTATACAGTATTTTCCATCTGATTCAAAACCACGTTGTATTCAAGAGAGCAGCTTTCCTATTATTATTATTATTATTATTTTCGATTATTCCCATTTAAAGAGAGCATTTGAACATGAATTCCTTTTTGATGATTGTTTATGTTTTTTCTGAGCCCAAATTTTCTTCATGTGTTCACTGTGTTGTTTCTTTCGCTCCGCTGTCCATTTGCATCCTGGTCTCTTCTGTGTTGTGGTGTCAAATTTATGTTTTTTGATGATGTTCCTGAATTCAGTTCTATTTTCTGCATCGTTTACTGTTATGTGTGCTTGTCTGAGGTCCTCTTCAACTTCTTTCATCCAGTTTGTGTTTCCCCTGCCTGATGACTTTAAGAATTCGCTTTGAAATTCTGTTCTCATTCATCCTGCGAATATGTCCGTAGAACTGCATTCTTCTTTTCCTTATTGTATCCGTAATCTTGTCTGTGTATTTATACAATTCTGATGTTGGTCTCTTCTTCCAGATTCCTTGCTTTTGTATCGGGTCAAAAATTTTCCTGAGAATTTTCCTAGCTTGTTTCTCTATTTCTTTGATTTTAGTTTGCCCACCTATTTGTGTTGTTTCAGATGCATACAGTGCCTCCTGAAGTACGACAGTGTTGTAGTGCCTCAATTTTGCGTTAATGGATATGGACTTTTTGTTATAATAGTTCCACGTGAGTCTATATGCTTTCTGTAGTTTTTTTATTCTTTCCTCGTTGGCCTTTAGGTCGTTCCCTGATGGCTGGATGATTTCTCCCAGGTACTTAAAATGTGGTACTTGTACGATTTTCCCATGGGTTGTCACAATAGGCAATTTGTCTTGCGGCACTCTTTCTATGTGCTGGGTTTTCTCATACGAGATTTGCAGGCCATTTCTTTGAGCAATTTCGTGTAGCTTCTCTATGGCGTTAGTGACTTCTTTTCTATTATTTGTGAGGATTGAAAGGTCATCTGCAAAAGCTAAACACTTCACATTGAATCTATTATCTTTTCTAACTCCAATTTGGATTCCTTTGACTTCTTTTTCCCATGTCCTGATAATTTTTTCAAGAATTATATTAAAGAGTAATGGTGAAAGTCCGTCACCCTGTCGCACTCCAGTTTGGATTTCAAATGGTTCAGAGATATCCCCATAAATTTAACCTTGGAGACTGTGTCAGTTAATGTTTGCCGAATGATTGCTCTTGTCTTTCTATCAATGCTGAAATCTTCCAGCGTGTTGCAGAGTGCTACTCTGTCTATTGAGTCGTAGGCCTTTTTAAAATCTACAAAAGTGACCACTGTGTTTCGGATGTTTCTCATCTGGAGAATCATTTTCAGATTCCAGATCTGCTCTATGCATGATCGTCCCTTGCGAAGACCAGCCTGGTATTCTCCTATTTGTGGATCAGCTTGTTCTTCTAATCTATTCATGAGAACTTTTGATAGGATTTTATTTGTGACCGGCACGAGTGAGATGCCCCTGTAATTATTTGGTTCAGTTTTGTCCCCTTTTTTGTGGAGTGGATGAATGAGTGCGCATTTCTATTCAGAAGGGATCTGTTCTGTTTCCCAAATGTTTAACATGATTTTGTGGATTTATTCTGTTAATCTTTCATCATTTAGTTTCCATAGTTCTGCAAGAATTCCATCTTCTCCTGGGGCTCTAATGTTTCTCAGGGTTTTGATAATTTCTACTATTTCGTTGATGGTTGGTGGTTTAGCGTCGGGATTTGGTGTAGACATCTGGTAGTGAATATCCTCTGTAGGTCTCTCGCAGTTGAGAGGTTTGTTGAAATAGTCTGTGAGGATTTGGCAGTTATTCTTCGTGTTAGTTTCTAGTGAACCATCCGGTTTCTTGAAGCAAAGACTGGGTGGCTGGTATCCTGCAATATGTTCTTTAGACGTCTTATAAAAATTCTTGGTGTTGTTCTTCTTAAAGTCTTGTTCTATCTCATCTGGTCGCCGTTTGTCATAATTTCTTTTTTCCCTCCGAATAGTTTTCGATGTTTGTTTTCGGATTACTAGAAATTGTTGCCATTTTTGTGATGTTTTGTGACTATTGAAGTTTTTCCAGACATTGATCCTTTCTTCTATTGCTTGGTCCACCACCTCTGTTTTCTCCTTCTCGGGGCTTGACCCAATTTCATCGTGGATTTGAGGACGTCTACAAGTTCTGTCCAGTTTGTGGTGTTTGTCTGACTAATTTCCTGTAAGATGTTTTCCTTGTTGAGTTTTATGTATTCAGGGGCTCTATATTGCTGCTTTTCATACAGTTTTGAATGGGAAAGTTTTTATGCTCATTCCCGTTATTGTATGCAGGTTTATCATACAATCAAATCCGTTCTCTATTAGAGGATTCGGATTTGAGTGGCATTTCGTCAGATGAAGACGACGAGTTTGATCCTTCTGCTTCAAATATTCAGCAGGCAGACGACTCGTCTGATGATGATTTGAATGCAGAAGAAGTTCCTGAAGTTCTTGAAGAGCGCAGGAGTTCACACAGTGTCACAGAAGGTGTCTGACCACTGCTTTTTCGGAGATCAAATTTTGTTCAGAAGTTTCATCCACCAAACATTAATTACAGTGCTGTTGAGGTCAGTGACAGAGAGGTGCGATCTGGGTTACTTATTTCGTGTATCATTCCCATTTTCTTACTACAATATCTTCTTTTTAATTCTAGAGTCCTTCACCAATTGGAACTCCTGCTGAAAATTTCTGTGAATATTTCAGTGAAAAGTTTTCTTGAAGAGGCAGCGAAATATACAAATATATATAGTATTGCAAAGACAGGGAAATCCCTACGGTCTACAGCTCTTGAACTGAAGGTGTTTTTTGGGATAAATTTAATGATAGGGTGCATAAGGTATCCTAGGCTACCCATGTACTGGAAGAAATCTATTTCTTTATCAGCTATTAGTGACAATACGCCTAGAGACCGGTTCCTTGCACTCAGGAATAATGTGCACTTTGTTGATATTACAAAACCACCTGAAGAGGCTAAAACTAATAGACTGTGGAAAGTTCAGCAAGTGATCGACACAGTAAGAAGAAGATGCCACAGTTTGCCTCGTAGCTTTAACTACTACGTTATAGATGAGCAAATGATCCCTTTTACTGGGCGTTGCAAACTGAAGCAATATGTTAAAGGAAAATCAAGGCCTGTAGGTCCTAAAAACTCTATCATGACCTCAGCATCAGGTATAGTGTTGGATTTTGAAATTTATCAGAGGTCTACTACACTTCTGGGAGATAAGTCATTAGGATTAGGCCCTTTGCGGTGTAACGACGTTTTATTTTTTCGTTTGATATATGACCATGTGCAGACTTCGTCACCTACGTCAGTTACAACCCACTTCAAAAATGATTCATATTCTTTTTAAATTGTCATAGAATGGTTCTTGAACGAAACTGTAAAACATCAGTTGAGTCGTGTGCAGAGAATTACATCACTTGGGCCAATTGGTTTTCGTAACTTTTTCGAATTTAAAGTTCGTTTGTTTCTCCTCAGAAAATTATATCGACACACGTTATCTTGATCTAATCGATATCAGAATCACACATTGAATAAACTTTTTAGCTTCAAAGTTTCGATGAACGCTGTCAAAATTCAATAATCTTGTCAAATATATTATTAATCCGTTCACATAACTCTTCATAAATAAATCTTCACGACACGTGTTTCAACTTTAGTAGCATACACTATTTTATTAGCTTCCTACACATACAGATGTGAACTTGAGCGTTGACAGACAGTGACTAACATTTCAATAAGATTAAGATCTATTTGATGTCATTGTTGTACAAAAAGAGTATAAAACTTCATTTTTAATTTTTAGAAGCACGACGCAACAACTCGGTTCCAGGATCTTCTGTTGCTCCTTGGCTGTCGACCCGCGACGTATAGCGGCCAGCAATTTCCTCTCTGGTCGCGGCAACGAAGATGCTGTCCCCGCTCGTTGCGCCGACCTCTCCGTACATGAAACACATAAAAAAATACAAACTTTTAGATAATTCACACTTATTACAAATAATAAGAAAACACATAAACAAAACTAAATTAAACTTATAGTCACCTGCAAACTGGGCTGACTTTGGTGGATGGGTGACGCTTAATTTCGTCCCACTACACCTTCTGTTATTTTACGACTAACACAGACTCTCCCACAAGGAAGTTTTGTTTATTTTGATAGGTACTTTACCACATTTACGCTCTTAGCAAAGCTTAAGGAGGAAGGAACTGAGGCTACTGGCACAATAATGGTAAATAGAATTAAGAATGAAAAGGGGAGAGTATCATTCATATGTTGAGCAGATGAAGCTGTAGTAGTTCCTGAGTGGCAGGACATTCAGAGGGTCGTGATAGCATCCACTTGTGCTGGCACTGAGCCAAAATGTAAAGTTTAAAGGTGGTGTAAGGAGGAGGGTCACTATCTTGATGTAGATTGCCCTTTTGTACTTCAGCAGTACAATGCCAATATGGGTGGCGTAGACATTCATGACCAGCAGATTGAGTGTTACCGAACGTGGTTCACAACCAGAAAATGGACACTCAAGTGCTTGCTGTATTTCAGTGGTCAACTGCTGGTTTCTCTACAGAGAGCACTGTCGTGAAAACCAGACTGCCAAAAATAACATTATGGATCTGTTGAAATTTAGAATGTCTCTAGCTGAGGCTCTTCTGTCATGTCCAGAGAGAAAGAGGAGAGCTGAAGAGTTTGAAACACCGTTAGATGATACGTTAAGTACCTCCACAAAGGCAAAAGTTTACAAACCCCATCCGAAATCAGGTTTGGACAAGCGATATGATGGGTATGATCACTGGCCAACAGTGGATGATATTTTGTCGCCACGAACATGTCAGTATGAGCGCTGCAGTTCCAAAACAAAGACAAAGTGCATAAAATGCAATCAGCACTTATGTCTTGCAAAAGGAAAGGATTGTTTCAAATTATTTCATGAAAAGTGAAGCAGTCTGAACGATGACTTTGTGTTACGAAATAAATAAAAAAAATTTATTATTAATTTTTTGCCACAGAATATGATTTGCAGTCTATGTAACATTTTTTATAATAACTAATAAATAAAAGTAATGAAAGAATAATTCTTTATTCATAACTGTTCCTCAGGTAACTTATCAAACAAATAGCAGGAAGTCAGAGAATAATTTTGGTGGAATAAAACCTGACCCTCATGATTGTGCTAGTTGTTTTCCCGCTACATCTTTTATGGAAGAGTTTTTTTATTATTTTTCCCAGTGTCTACTATGCCCAAGTATACAGAGAATTCAACTTTATTCACCTTTTTCAAAAAAAAGGTGTTCAAGAGTGGAAAGGGCTACTATGGCCCATCTGTGGCGTAATTGCAACTTCTGCTTCATTCCTCTTCACCTCGACAGTTCATTCAGATGTGGCCTTTAACCCCACTATGTAGATGAAGATCCTTTTGGTCAGTCTGCATTCATCCATACACCGTAGTCGTTCAACATCTGACCCCTCATTGTGTCCATTATCTTTTCAGTGTACGTGTAGAGTTCTTCCTTTTTCCTCTTCTTCAAAGTTCCATTAGTAATCCTCTGAGATCCGAATATTTTTGCAGAATCTTCCTTTCTTTTGTTTCGAGGACCTGACGCTCTCATTTTTTATTTGAAATAAGACACTCTGGAGCGTACAATCCTTCAGGTTTACTACCAGCTTGCAGTGTCCTATTTTGGCTTTGTAGAACTACGCCCGTTTGTTGTGTTTGTGTGCCAGGTCTAGTTTTCTTGCTCTTCCTTTATTTGATTTATTATCCAGTCCGTTGGGTTGGATCCATTCCCCCAGGTATTTAAACTTCTCTATCCTCTTACTCTTCCCATGATTTACTTCCGTTCATCTCTCAGTTCGGTGCCTGTAATTCAAATATTCTGTCTTTTCATAAGAGATTTGAAAACCCGTTTCTGTCTGATCAATAGATCTAAATGAACGAAGTCCCATTATGACAGTCTATCAGTGGGAGATAGCTCTGTATTCTCCTCACCACCAGGAAGAGTTTCGTCAAACGCAGCAAGTGGGCCCTTGTGCTGGGACCGTACGCCACTACTACCACGAGTAAACTTCCGTTATATACAGTTTGACTGCATAACTGAATCATCAATTTAACACAGTTCACGTTTCGGTATAGTTCTTGCGTGTCATGTGGGTTTCCGATATAATACTGCTATCTACCTCCGCTTTTTTTCTGTACTTAACAAGAGCTCTCATCTACACACCGTAAACTAAAGCCTATTTATTTTAATTTACGAAATTTCATTTATTCTTCTTCGCCGCAGTTTTCCCTACGACAGTATCTTTCTTAATTTCTTTACATCTCTCTTGTTCTCTAATTTTAATGAAGTTGTTTGAACTACGACTTAATTTCATTTCCAAGAAGCCTATGTCATTGGCTCCCTCATTTCTAGATTTTTTTTTTTTTTTTGCAATTTTTGTCTAAAGTCGACACCTGCCTTGCTCATCTCCTTCTGCATTGCATCCTAATCCTCGTAAACTGTCCCACTCACGACGTTTTGCTTAGGACATTGCTCGCTATAAAGGGGAACGTCCAACTCATATTAAGCTGTCCTTATTTTCCACTACATTTCCTCATGAATTTCATTTTCTTAATTACATTACTATTAGACAATGATGCTTTGCAGTCCAATCCTTTGGACATATTCCATTTGATAATTTTCCGCATCTCACGTTGTTTATAAAAACACCTCTTGTGAATTTGGTTGAGGATTTTTGAACCAGTTTGAATTTTATCACCAACTCTTATTTTCCAGTAATCCAGCCTTTCATTTCTACCATACTACAACGATTCAATTTTTAACCCACTTTCACATACTTTATCAGTTTCATAATTTCCCAAATATTCTATTTTGTAAACCATAGCCCGTCAGGTGGCAATTTGAGCCAGTATAATCGAGTTTTACCATGACCTCGATTCAATTCTCAAAAGAATAAATCAGCTACAGCAATTCTCACAGTAACTCACTTTCTTACCAACCTATCTACTGACGAGAAGTCAAAATGTGTTACACCATGCATTGATGCTGTTGTTACGTTTCAATCGTCAGATCGGAAACACATATATCCTCCCCTTTCAACTGAATTATATCTATGGAAATTACTGTATTATGTTGTTGAGACCATAGACGTTGCTGTGTTTGATTATTTTGTTTATTACAAGAGACCTATTTCGGCCTTATTGCCATCTTCAGGTAATCTGTGAAAAGTACATACTTTTGTACAATATTTCAAATTTTGAAGTAGATAATTTAACATATTACAGAGTGTGATTTGCTACGTACATCGGATGGTCTTGATATTCATATGGCATCGATGTTTCAGTTGCTGTCATACTTCTTTATAAGTTCATTTCTTTGATGCTATTGGAGCTATAGCAGATGTTAAATTTTTGTTGGAAGAACACAATCACGCCGAAAAAGGCTCATTGTAATAAACAACATAATCGAACATACCAACGTCATTGTTCTCACAATACAATATAATAACAAATTGGTTCAAATGGCTCTGAGCACTATGGGACTTAACATCTGAGGTCATCAGTCCCCTAGAACTTAGAACTACTTAAATCTAACTAACCTAAGAACATCACACACATCCATGCCCGAGGCAGGATTCGGACCTGCGACCGTAGTGGTCGCGCGGTTCCAGACTGAAGCGCCTAGAACCGCTTGGCCACACCGAATATAATAACACTCTTATATGACATATACAACGCAGAGGGCCCAGATGAGTACAAATATCTACGGAATCTGACATCAGTCAGATCATCTCTCTTTTCAGATAATCCAGTTTTCGTATAACCATCGAACATCTAACATTGCAGGTCAGTTTTATAAAACGTTAACTTATTTCTTTTTCTTATTCAAATACACGCATGAATCCCACATCTGAATCTTTCCTTTATTTCTTTCATTAGAATTATGGATGGAAGAACATTGGTGATAGGATTCATTGATTACATTGTTGTCAAAGGAAGCAGAATTACAGGGCCTGTTGGGCACTTTGAACTGTCTACCGACCACAGAGTTTCAGCTGAGAGTAAGCCCAAGTGGATGAATGTATTAAGTAGTTGCAGAAATGAGACTAGAGATAAATTTAGCAGCAGAATGGGGGAACCATGTAGTGTAGGAAATGGAGGAAGTCTGCTAACTTGGAAGCAAAATAGCGCGTGATGTACTAAATCAGGAGGAAATGGTAAGCAGACTAGCACAGACAAAGTGGTCATTCCACCCCTACAGAAGTGGACTGTTACCGAACATGGGCCCTAATTTCAGGAATAAATTTCTGAAAGTGTACACCACTACGTGCAACGGTATCATGAGCTACAGGGAAACTAGGAAAGAAGACGATCGAAGCGTTCAACATGTAATATTAGAGAAGGATGTCGAAAATTAAGTGGACTGGTAAGAAATGAGGCTATGCAGAATCGACGGGGAAAGGAACGTATGGAAAGTGCTAACTAGAAAAGAGGGGATTGATGATAGCCGTAGAGGGGGGAAATTGTCGAGGAAGACTGATACTGGAAATACACGGCAAATAATTCAGAACCACGGGTGCAGGTGGTACTATGTGATGACGAGGTTGGTAAAGGTGAGGGAATCGGTGTCTCAGAATCAGACACGTACAGTTGACAGCGCAGACACACTTATTTGTAAGAGACAATGAAATGCATTACCTGAGACTTTATGTTTAATTGTATAATAACCGCGTGTTATAATAAATGCCTCTGTTGTCCTTCTCCTAAACCTCGCTTGTGCAGTCCCCGCCCGAAGATCTAAACGTAGAACTCCTTTACTTCAGGATTATTTTTGGAAGGAAGTCGTGATGTGGTAAATGCATGATCAGACGAAAGAAATGCGACGTACTATGAAAGAATTATGCAAATTGGTCACGAACTGATATTCGTAGAGGTATCGATGGAAAACGCAAAACTGTAAACGTTGGCAGCTGATGGATAATGTGTGACGCAGTTTCACCGTGCAACTGACAAGGACAGTAAACAGGGGACATGTCGATACCAGGACATAAAGTCTCTGCGAATTTCATTCGGTGTACTCAGTTGGACAGTAACTATGCCTCACAGACAGGCGCATGACCAATACACGCAGATGTCGGCGCTTGGTGGAGGACTTGTAGCTGGGCTCAAAGAACTCGGTTGAAGTAATCGGCGAATCGCTCGACATTCGAAGAGGTGCGATACCACTGTTCGACGATGTTGGTAGGAATGGGGTGTACCACGGCCAAACACAGCGTCAAGAAGGAAGCGGTCGACCTGGAGAGAAAATAAAACTAGAGGATCGAGCAATCGTCAGAGAGGCATTCTGAGCCCCAGAGTCATCGTTGTCACCGATTCGATGTACAGTGGCCCTTGCGCCGAATACCATTGACCTCTATACATCAATAAACCCGTTTGCAGTTGTGTTTGGCGCATTCAACCTCGACTCTCATTGGCTAGAGTAGACTTGTCTTCTCCGACGAGTCCCGCTTCGAACTTAGCCCCGATGACCACCGAAGACGTGTGCCATTTCATTTCACAGCAAGACCACTTTGGTTGTCATCCACAGCACCCTTAGCCAAAGGTGACTGTTACAATTAGCAGGGACACAGCTCAGCGGTACGTTGCGATATTCTACGCCCCGTTTTGTTGGCTCTCCAAAGTTCACTTTGAAAGGTATGCGCTAAGGTCTGATCAGGGTAGATCCAGAAAATAAAGTCGATAGCTGCCAACCGCAAGGTGGAATGAGTATAATGTCTTTGAGTAGGAGGATCTTTGATGGTTAAGTGAGCCGGGCGCGAGCAGTATAAAAACAGAGTAGTCGCAGCTAGGTGCCTGGAGGAAACAGACGTGTGGTGACAGCTTTAAGGTAGGATTCGCGCTGCGCAGTTTACACTGAGCAAACTTTAGCACGTTAATGGGAGAAGCTATATAATGACTTCAAAATGGGTTTTGTTAGTTAATGTTCAGAGTTAGGATTTGTATGTCCAAGGTTTGACGCAGTAATCGTTTTGTAAAAATTTTGGAAGAGTGATTCGTGCTACAAAAATGTTGGAAATGGTAGTTTTTGTGTATGAATTAAGATTTTAACAATGTATCAACATTGTGTTTAAATCTAACAGCCTGAATCATGAATCATTCTCACATCCTTTGCTTGTATTGAATATGAAAATGAGTAGTAAAGTAGTAAAGTTATACACCAAATGAAAGAAGGTAAAGAAAATGAGGCCTCTATGCAATATACAAGTGCAGTTCATGGTTTGAAATCGATTTTTGTATAACTAAAGTTATCAGAGCAAAGTTATTTCAAATAAATAATTTTATGCCATTGCACAACTGGCATCATTCAAGTCAAGATATAATTTCATTAAGTAAACATCAGGGCCAAGAGGAAATTTTTCAGTACCATCTTAATGCCATTGCACGAACGGCATTATTCTCTTAAACTTGATTGCTGAGCCAAATACATGTTTCATTACTGGGAAAATGGAGGAGTGCATGAAACAAGTTCGCAGAGGCAGTCAGATGCAGGTTTGTTGAATAATTATTTTGGAACAATTTTATCTTTGATACTTGCACTAATTAAAAGGAACCAACTTTTATTAGATACTTTCACTTTTAAAGATAATTTTTTCTATGATACTTTAAACTTGCATTTCATTTCAACAAGATAATGCCCGTCCACATACGGCTACAGCTTCTAATGCTTGTCTTCGTGCTTGCCAAACCGTACATTGGCCAGCAAGTTCGCCGGAATTCTCCCCAGTCGAGAACGTTAGTAGCATAATGGGCAGGGTGCTTCAACCTTCTCGGGATTTTGACCTTCTAACGAGCCAACTGGACAGAATTTGACACGACATCCGCCAGGAGGAAATCCAACAATTCTATAAATCAGTGCCAAGCCGAATAACTGCTCGTATAAGGTCCAGAGTGGCAACACATTATTGATCTGTTCAATTTGAAGAGATGTTTCTCTTTAATAAATCATCCAAATTTTCCGAAATTGTTATCATTTGTCTGCCTGTACATGCACATCACATCTACCGATTTACGTTCCATTAGAATAAGTACTTCGTAGCGCGTTGTTTTTTTTTTTTTTTTTTTTTTCTAGGACCATAACATTTTTTGACAACTTCGTCGGTGTTTGTGTTTTTAACGCTATCGTTTCTAAGTTTTCTGCATCCTCATGTTGTTAATAATTGCTAGTTCTTCTGTCTTTGTACAGTTTCTCAGAGGCCAGATGGTGCCCTGAGGCAGTACCCGCTCCTTCGCCCTTCTTTCCATATCTTCTTCTTCTTCGCGAATGGATCACTTAGGCCCACGCGTAATCAACATTTGTTGGCCTTCCTTTTCGCCCAGTATTCCTTCATAAGCAACGAATGGGATAGCTTTCGTTGCGTAGACCACGTATGTCGGTTAGTTTTTCTGTCTTCTTCCTCAAAACCTAGTGTGTTTGTGATTTTTCTGATTTCATTTCTGTCATGTAGATTTGGAGACCCTAATTCTCTCAGGTCTTTTTCCATCTGTTCGTTCAAGTTCGGTCTTGTAGTTTTCTTCTTCAAAATGTATGGATTTTATGCGTTAACCTGTTTGAGTCCATTCTTTCTAAATGTCCCATGAATTGTATTCATCTCATGCGTATTGTGTCGGTTATTTGCAGATCTTTTTATATATTTCTGCATTGGGTTTTGGATAATGCACACCATCTTTAGTTCTTGGTCCTAGGATTTTCCTCATTATTTTACGTTCTTTCACTTCTAATTCCCCTTTTAGTGTTCTGTGTTGAAGATTTAGTGTCTCAGATGCGTAGAGAGCTTCGGGTTTAATTACTGTTGCGTAGTGTCGTATTTTGCAGTTCCACGAGAGACTCTTTTTGTTGTAAACGTTTTTTGTTAACTGAAACGCCGTCTCCATTTCCTGGACTCTTGAGCTGACAAGTTTCTTTTCATTACTATTTTCTTTCCATATATATTTCACATTTGGTGTGCAAATTCTCAGTGACCTGAGCAGCGTACCCCGAAATAGAGCTAACAAATAACAATATTAGGTTGTCAAGCTGATTTTCCATTCATACTTCTTTTTCGTTTTGTACAAACGAAAAAAAATATGAATGGAAAATTAGCTTGACAACCTAAAATTGTTATTTGTTAGCTCTGTTTGGGGACACGCTGCTCAGTTCACTGAGAGTTTGCACAGCAAATGTAAAACTCACAGTATGAACGGAAATATGATTTGTATCAGATGGAACAATATTCTACAAGGAAAAACCATTGTCTGCAAAGCTAAGTCGTCTTGTGGTACTGAGCATGATTCAGTAACGTTACCTACACACACGACAGCGACATTTTAGAATCAGAACGGGAACTAAAACAGATTTTATCGCGCCGGGTTGGAATAAATTCCTCTGGTGACTACCACATTCGTTGCTCCGGATACAGCACGTCTGTGCTGTATTGTTACCGGCTTTAGAGGCGAGTTCCAGACATAACGGAAGTCTGGTGTAAATCAAGACGCGATGCTCAGCGGGGGACCTTCCCGTGTCGAAGCGCTGCCCTTTCACTGGCTAATAAGACCCTAGCGGCGATCAATCTCGCCGCCATTCACACCGACATGAAACGGCAAATGAATAGCTCGGTACATCACACTGCTTACGGATAAGTGGGGACTCCGGTAGGAAGGAGCCGCCACCAAAGGTCAGAGCGGCAAGGTAGCGACGAATCTCGTTTCTTGCTCTGTGTTTTCATTACGCCGATTATGGTCGCATCTCCTCAAACGGACCATCCCGCAACACCCTTGAACTCCGCCTCCACTGAAATATGTTATATGCCTCATAGAAACCACACAATTTCAGAGTCGCTGATGAATAACCCGAAAAAAAACGGATTAATCTTGTTCCGCTTCAACAAACAGTACTTTAAAAACGTAAGGCCATATTACGACGCACCAGAAGGTCAAATATCAAGGTAACTTCGTACCAAGGACGTTATCATCAATAAAAATATTTTGCAATTAGAATGAAATGAACACCCCTAGATGCATACAGGCGTTGAAGTCAATGGGGACAGTTGAAAATGAGTGCCCCGACAGGGACTCGAACCCCGGATCTCCTGCTTACATGGCAGACGCTCTATCCATCCCTTTTTTTTTTTTTTTTTTGGTTGATCTCATTTTGTTCTATATTGTTCATTGAATTTGTCCGGGGCGGACGTCCGATGACACCCATTTAGGTTCTTTGTTGATCCGTTCATTGTTTTTTATTAGAGAGAGTAGCTAACCCTCTGACCGAACATGCTGAGCTACCTTGCCGGCTATCCACCTGAGCCACCGAGGACACAGAGGATAGTGCGACTGCAGGGACTTATCTCTGGCACGCCTCCCGTGAGACCCACATTCGCAACTTATTGTCCACACACTACATATGTAGTGCCGCTGCCCATTTAACTCATTACTCGCAGCAGACAATCTTACCGAGTTCCGTAAGAGTTCGGGCAATGCGTGTGCATCTGCACAGAAGAAGAAAGTCAATGGCCGGTGAGCCTTATATATATATGAAGATGGTATCTGTTCATTTCGACATGTCCGAAAGAACAGATACCATCTTCATATATAAAAATATTTTGACTGGCTGTCGTAAATACACTCCTGGAAATGGAAAAAAGAACACATTGACACCGGTGTGTCAGACCCACCATACTTGCTCCGGACACTGCGAGAGGGCTGTACAAGCAATGATCACACGCACGGCACAGCGGACACACCAGGAACCGCGGTGTTGGCCGTCGAATGGCGCTAGCTGCGCAGCATTTGTGCACCGCCGCCGTCAGTGTCAGCCAGTTTGCCGTGGCATACGGAGCTCCATCGCAGTCTTTAACACTGGTAGCATGCCGCGACAGCGTGGACGTGAACCGTATGTGCAGTTGACGGACTTTGAGCGAGGGCGTATAGTGGGCATGCGGGAGGCCGGGTGGACGTACCGCCGAATTGCTCAACACGTGGGGCGTGAGGTCTCCACAGTACATCGATGTTGTCGCCAGTGGTCGGCGGAAGGTGCACGTGCCCGTCGACCTGGGACCGGACCGCAGCGACGCACGGATGCACGCCAAGACCGTAGGATCCTACGCCGTGCCGTAGGGGACCGCACCGCCACTTCCCAGCAAATTAGGGACACTGTTGCTCCTGGGGTATCGGCGAGGACCATTCGCAACCGTCTCCATGAAGCTGGGCTACGGTCCCGCACACCGTTAGGCCGTCTTCCGCTCACGCCCCAACATCGTGCAGCCCGCCTCCAGTGGTGTCGCGACAGGCGTGAATGGAGGGACGAATGGAGACGTGTCGTCTTCAGCGATGAGAGTCGCTTTTGCCTTGGTGCCAATGATGGTCGTATGCGTGTTTGGCGCCGTGCAGGTGAGTGCCACAATCAGGACTGCATACGACCGAGGCACACAGGCCCAACACCCGGCATCATTGTGTGGGGAGCGATCTCCTACACTGGCCGTACACCACTGGTGATCGTCGAGGGGACACTGAATAGTGCACGGTACATCCAAACCGTCATCGAACCCATCGTTCTACCATTCCTAGACCGGCAAGGGAACTTGCTGTTCCAGCAGGACAATGCACGTCCGCATGTGTCCCGTGCCACCCAACGTGCTCTAGAAGGTGTAAGTCAACTACCCTGGCCAGCAAGATCTCCGGATCTGTCCCCCATTGAGCATGTTTGGGACTGGATGAAGCGTCGTCTCACGCGGTCTGCACGTCCAGCACGAACGCTGGTCCAACTGAGGCGCCAGGTGGAAATGGCATGGCAAGCCGTTCCACAGGACTACATCCAGCATCTCTACGATCGTCTCCATGGGAGAATAGCAGCCTGCATTGCTGCGAAAGGTGGATATACACTGTACTAGTGCCGACATTGTGCATGCTCTGTTGCCTGTGTCTATGTGCCTGTGGTTCTGTCAGTGTGATCATGTGATGTATCTGACCCCAGGAATGTGTCAATAAAGTTTCCCCTTCCTGGGACAATGAATTCACGGTGTTCTTATTTCAATTTCCGGGAGTGTATATATGCAACCTCAAGAATGAGCTGTGTGTGAAGTCGATGCAGAGTAAAATATTTGTAAGATCGGTGTTATATCTACACTGATAGTGCAACCATCTGCTTAACAGCATGATTTCAACCTTTAGAATACAGTGTAACAGCCAAACTGCCCGACACGATTTCGGCAAGTCCTTGGTACGTTCCAAAGATATATGGTACCAGATTTTTATGCATTCCAATAGACACTCTAAGAAAAAAGAAAAGCGGAAGAACAAAAGAATTATTCGAATTGGTCGGAAATCGGCAGATTAGATGTACATTTACAGACAAACATATGATTACAAATTCAGAAAAATAGTGATATTTATTCATGAGAAAGAGGTTCACTAGTTGAGGAAATCAATAACGCATTGGTCCACCTCCGGCCCTTATGCAAGCATTTATTGGGCATGACACTGTTTGATATAGTTTTTGCATGTCCTCATGAAGGATATTGTGCCAAATTCTGTTCATTTGGTGAGTTAGTTCTTTCAAATCAATAGAAGGATGGCCCTGCCCATAATGATCCAAATGTTCTCAACAGGGGAGAGATCCGGGGACCTTACTGACCAAGGTATTGTTTGGCAAGCAGGAAGATAAGCTGTAGAAACACTGGTCCTGTGCGGGTGGGCATCATCTTGATGAAATGTAAGCTTTCCGTGGGGAGCAACATAACGAGGCGGAGAATATCGTCCATGTATCCCTTTCCCGTAAAGGTGCCGCGGATGACATCTAAAGGCCGGCCCTTGTAGCCGTGCGGTTCTAGGCGCTTCAGTCCGGAATCGCGCTGCTGCTACGGTTGCAGGTTCGAATCCTGCCTCGGGCATGGATGTGTGTGATGTCCTTAGGCTGGTAAGGTTTAAGTAGTTCTAAGTCTAGGGGGTTGATGACCTCAGATGTTAAGTCCCATAGTGCTCAGAGCCATTTGAACCATTTTTTTTTTTTGACAACTAAAGGGATCCCGCTACGAAGTGAAATGACGTCCCAGACCACCACTCCTTGTTGTCTCGCCTTGTGGCTAGTATACTAGGCTGTCAGGAAAGCATTTCACCGCTGTCGGGGGCATCTCAGACGCGTCTTCGGCCTGGAATCTCGTTGACTGAAAGGGAATTGTCTTCATTGTCGATTCCCGCTTCGAAATGAGTCCCGACGACCGGTGATGACCTGTCAGGAAATGACCTGGATAGAGGTGGTGTACCAACCTGGCTATCGCCCGCCATATAGCCACAAGGCCTAGTGTTTTGGGCTGTGGTGTCATTTCATTTCATAGCAGGATCCGTTTGGTTGTCATCTGCGGAACCCTTAACAACACAGTGCCCTGTTTCGTTGCCTTTCAAGTCAAGCCATTCTGGGCTTACATTTCAGCAAGACCATGCCCGCTCGCACACGCTACTGCCGCGGCTTCTCTTTATATTTAACAAACCATACCTTGGCCAGTAAGATCCCCAGATCTCTCCCAGGTTGAGAAAGTTTGGAGCATTATGGGCAGGAGCCTCCAACCAGCTCGGGATTTAGACGATCTAACGCACCAATTGGACTTACAGCAACTCTGTCAGCCAATGCCATGTGGAATAGCTGCTTCCATAAGGGCTTGAGGTGGACCAGAGCGTTATTGAGTTGCTCAGTTTGTGAAGCTCTTTCTCCTGAACAAATTATTGAGTTTTTCCTGAAATTATAAACATTTGTTTGTCGGTACATTTACATCATATGTACTGGTTTCTGTCCCATTCGGATAATTCATTTGTGGTGCGTTGATTTTTTTCTTGTCTTAGAGCGTACAGTTCGCGTCGTATATCAAAATACATATGGTGACACCTACGTCCTTTCGGAATTAGCGTATAATATCTATAACTTTCCCTAAAACATATTAAGAGTGCATCGCATTTTTGTTTTGTAATACCGCAAATTTCCAATACAAAAAAGGCGGCCGAAAAATTTACTTTATTCCCACAGAACGTCAATGCAACATCTTGTATTCGTTTTTCATCAGGTGTGACAACTATTCTCTTTATGGAAGTACGAATATATCTCACGTCACTACAGTCTGAATAGAAGAGCGCCAGCGTCGTCATTAATCATAATATAAAAGCCTTTATTTCAAACACTGCATTCCATTTTCTCTTTAGAAACGTTAAATGTACTTTTGTTACACTCTTAAATGACAAATATTTAACTTATGACGTCGAATAATCATATTCCTTAGGCTATAAACTTGATATTTCGCATCCACAGTAAAACAGTTTAGTTTATTGAAGTAGTTCGTTCTCCGCACAAAACAGCTTTTCTAAATCGGGCCTTCCATTAATCTTAGTCGAATAGAGAGACTTTTTCAGCTTCAAGCATATAGTCCACACACATCGATTTGTTCCTGTATGCTTGCGATACGGAATACCTGTGTAACCTAAACCTTACAACGAGATTATTGCTTTGTATAAGTAACTTATTACAGCTGTTAAATATTTTAAGCAAAGTATTTTTATAACCATCAGCTACGTATATTCAACTTTCTTCTTTACCGGTTTCTGTTTTTACATATCATTGTGAGATATCGTTGTATTTAGTATGCTGATTAGTCTTATACTGTGTGAGTAGTAAGCAAATGATTCAAATGGCTCTGAGCACTATGGGACTTAACTTCTGAGGTCATCAGTCTCCTAGAACTTAGAACTACTTAAACCTAACTAACCTAAGGACAGCACACACATCCATGCCCGAGGCAGGATTCGAACCTGCGACCGTAGCGGTCGCGCTGTTCCAGACTGTAGCGCCTAGAACCGCTCGGCCACAACGGCCGGCTTGAGTAGTAAGCATTTTTGATCAGTCTACTGTATTGCTTTGTAACTACTATGACTTTGATATACATAAGTACGCTCATTATATTTTTCGCCTTTTTTTTGCGTGTGTATACTACACAAGTTTTTCTGCTTTTGTTGACTACTCTTCCAGTGATGATGGTTGTGAAAACGGTAAATAATGAAACTGAAATTTATACAGCTAATAGATATAAGAACGCTTTTCCTCCAACGCGAATTTGCCTAATTTTATGTTAAAAGCGAATTCTCAGCTTTTCTATAGGTCCTTGTTCCTCAAGAAATTTTTTGCTTGCTGTACAATTATTATTTGTTATTTTAATACGTAAATGTATTCCGTCAACATACACCCTCACTTTATATATTATGATGTTCATATACACATCTCGAACAAATTGCATTTCGTCATCTAGTTTATAATGTGACAGCGTCGGAAAATTCTTCGCATACGAGTCAAACATCTCCTTGTGCACGTGCTCTAACACAAAGTAGTAACGATACAATGAAGGCTTTCACGACCGGATGTTTCAGCTGCCCAGAAATCTTCCGTTATTCGGTCGCAAAACTTGTAAGACGTATGCGTTGCCGGCGATGGGCGAGGCATGCCAGAGTCTCTGACCAGAGAGTAGTATGTAGTTAGTTGTTGCCTGTCGCTAGTCGGCGTCAGTCGGTGCTAGTAAGCAGTAGTGTTGAGTAGTCTGCAGTAGTGTGCAGTAGTCGACAATAGTCGGCGCGTGCCTGCGCGTGTCGGCAGTCTGCTCTGGTCGGGACTCTGGAGGATGAGTATTATTGTAGAAGGTAAAGAAGCAGCCTTGCGCATATCTAGTAATGTATATTAACTGTCATTAATTAAAAAAAAATGCCCCCAATAATAATTTTTATAATATAAAGTAATTTTTTTAAAGAAAAGCATTCATTTCAATTTAAAGAATATTTCCAATGTATGATCATTCCTTCCAAGAATAAAAAAAAAATATATGCCAGCTTTGCACGAAGCTGTGCCAAAAAATGTCTACATAAGAGCAGATATATATTCGCAGTATTTATTGAGGTAAGAATTTTTCCTTTTTTTATTCAGAATACAGGGCCGAGGTGCAGCGCTGCTGTCGTCATAAAATTTACCAGGTTACTGAATTTTTTTTTTATTATTTCCGGATTTACGAATTGAATTTTGTGGTTACATTAAATGTGAATGCATTTCAGCATAGAGATCATAAATGGGAGCCAATTTTGTTCAGAGGTTACAATGCTTTAAAAATTGATTTAATTATTATTTTTGTGCGGAGGTTACACTTGGTTCATGGTTCATAATATAAAATAAATATTCGTGTGGGGAGGTTACAAACTCTATTTATTTCCGTACTAGAGTACCCATTTTTCTCAAAAGCCTGCGTTAGATAAATAGTTTTCCGACCGAATAATAATAGGCTTGAGGACAACGATAGGACACAGCGGTGGAAGAACACTGTTTGTCTACTCTTCATCAAAAAAGTAATGGATCAAATCATCAAGATTTGAAGGAAACATAACATTCGACCGATTTTCAGACCATCCAAGAAAATAGGCCAAGCACTTCGTTCCGTTAAGTATAAGCGTCCCCCTCTGTCTGCAAGTGGTGTATACAAGATTCCGTGTATATGTGGTTGGGTCTACATTGGAACTACAAAGAGAAGTGTGAATACACGGTTGAAGGAATATAAAAGTCTTTGCCGACAAGGGAAAAGAGACAAGTAAGCCGTGGTGGAACACGCTCTTCAGTCGGGTGATCATTTAGTGAAATTTTTGGAAACTGAAGTTTTGTGGCTCTGAGCACTATGCGACTTAACATCTATGGTCATCAGTCCCCTAGAACTTAGAACTACTTAAACCTAACTAACCTAAGGACAGCACAGAACACCCAGTCATCACGAGGCAGAGAAATGAAGCTTTATGTACCATGACGAACTATCATCCAAGGCTATATAGGGAAGCCATCGAAATATATAAACATGGGGATAATTTTAACAGAAAAGAAGAAGCGATGAAACTCAGCGATATATGGCGCTAAAGAATCGATGAGAAGTTTTTATGCTTGACGTACTATGATCGATAGTTATATTTTATCCTTGACAAGGTTTATCTCTGCTATCACTTGAAATCCAGACCACGCCCACTTTACACGGTACTTAGGCCGTTGTTCGACGTCCGACTCGTCAGTCGGTAAGACTGAGCACAACCAGGAGCACCTCCGAAGATGTCCAACGTAACTTTGGACGAAACGTGCGACAACATACAGATATAGAAGAGTTCCATGGACCACGGACATACAACCCGAGAGAATTCTCGGCAGCTGAAAGTAGTAACCCATTTACACCTTGCCCAAAACGGTGGAATACGTTTGCGTGATATATATTTACGCTTCATTACAGAACGGCGATGAATCATCCTTATCCTCCGTCGCGTCTTTGACAACAGAGTTCTCATCATTCGCTTCCGGTGTGTCCGTAACCTCCGCCTTCAAAACAGAACAACGCCTTATTTTGCATTTAGCAGGACGACATTCAACCTGCTTGATAAAATGTTGTTTCCGATATACGTCTTATTCGAAACGGAAATAACAAGCCCACGATGGGCAATTGTGACGCTGGGTTTCTTTTTAAAATTAAAAGTAACTGTCCTGCCTTCTACGATACGCTTCAGTATATACCAATACTGTTTCCATTTATTCCAGTCGCATTCCTCAAACAGTGCAACCTTGTGAATACGAAGACTGTAACTACTGAAATCGAAATGGTATGCGTAAAAACTTTCTCTATACGGAGCCACATGTTCGACCCTCTTCGCTGAAAGGCGTGCTGCCTTGATTCCACATTCGTCTCTCTCATTGGCCTATTTTATGTTAATAACCGCACCGTCAATTATGGACTTCGCGGATGAAGTAGTCGAAAGTTAATATTACGAATTTCTTTAATTTATTTGTATATTTTCTTACCATTACTCACATCAAACGTTCTTTCAGAATATACACTGTATCTACTAAAGTAAGTCTGTAGCTTCACTTAGTGAATCAGTCATTATTTTGACAGGTGATTGGCACAGCATAGTGATTTACTAGGCTTGATATTGCTTGGGTTGGTGAAAGCCCTTTTAATTTTTACGATGTGAACCGACTCAGCCAGAAGAATCCGCAGGGACTCAACGCAGAATCAAAACCAATGCGAAACCGGTCTTTTTGCCCAATACATAGTACATTAGCCCAATGGAGAATAATATTAACGCCAGAAAAAAGACTCACGGAAAGGAATGGCGATTGCTCTATGTCAACTTTCTTACTAACCGAAAATAAAGGGTGTTTCAAAAAGAATACAAGAATTTCGAATGCATATACTTATTAAACTGTCAGACATACAACTATGACAGATGGGACACATGCGAGGGAAAGTCAAAAAGTATAGAGACTTCAGCAATACAGCGTGTCACTCTTATCCCTGCGTTAGTCGTTTTATTGTAGCAGACAGTGAAACATGGCAGCTCCGTTTTCGATTTGCATCTAGGAGAAAATGAGGGCCGTGACTCGCTTTTTGATTGCGGGAGGTGTTAAACCTGCAAAAATTGTTTGTCGAATGCAAGCGCAGTTGTTTGTTACGAACAGGTATACGAATGGACAGAGCTTTTAAAATAGGGTACAACTTCTCAACTTGACGAGGTACGATCAGGAAAGCCATCGAAGTCAACAAGTAAGGACAAAATGGCTCTATGGGCCTTAATATCTGAGGTCATCAGTCCCCTAGAACTTAGAACTACGTACACCTAACTAACCTAAGGACATCACACACATCCATGCCCGAGGCAGGATTCGAACCTACAACCGTAGCAGTCGCGCGCAGTTGTGCAAGTTTTCATTTCTGTAAACTGGTACATTCTTAGGGACAACATCTGGGATATGTGTTATGTAAAAGATGGGGTGCTTTTGTGAGGTACGGAAGTCACTGTGGGAAGCGTAAAATGTGGCTTGGGTTTTTGGAGCGCAACCTGTAGATTGGGCGGCAACGAGAGGACACAGTCTGTAGGCAGCAGTGAAAGAGGCAACGCTCGGACGGCGTAGGCGATGCCTCGCCTGGAAATTGTTGCACGCTAGCCTCAGATGACGACTGCTGAATTATCACGGCTTTGGTACAAGTTGTTGGGCTATGTTATCGACGTTAAAACGACGCCAAGAAGAATTAATTAGTTCATACTTCAAGAAACTTGTACGCCGTACCATGTGTGGTGTTGCCGCTATTACTATCCACCACACTCAACGACTATAGCCAACGTGTTACGAACTATACATGATGTTTCCGTAAGAGCGTTAAAAAATTTAACAGGACATAGAGGATGCTCCGCTCAACAGGTAGGGAACATGGGGTCGGAAAAGCTAGCTTAAGGAGATAATAGGAATAAAAAAATCACATTACTGTGTACCTTTTTATTTACATTAGTTAACTGCAGACGCCATCACGACACAATGAACGTAGCATTTGTACTATAGCGTACAAAATTTGCTGAAACTGACGGTCATCAACCTCAAAGCAGACATGGCGTCGGCGAACAAGGTTCTGACGCAACCTGATAGATATCCCTGGTGTATTTCGAATCACATCACATGTAGCTACAATTGTAACAACTAATTACATCTGCGTATCCACTGGGGTCTCATACACAAGTGACTTTAGATATCTCCATAGGAAATAACCAAGAAGATTCAGGTCCGGTGAACTTTCAGGCCATGGAATAGGAACTCCTCTTCCAGTCGAGCGAGCAGGAAATACTATACCGATACCGCTTCATCATATTGCACTGTACGTCTCTGAATAGCACTGAGTTCTGTCATGGAACAGTGTAAATACGATACAACAGAGCTACATTATGGACAAGTAACGTAAAGAAAACCTTTCTGGTAATCAGGCTCGTTCTCCTTGTTTCCTTGCAGGAAGTAAATGTATTGTAAATAAACAGCACAGTTACGTGTAAACTTGTACGCACGTTAGTTTTAAATCAGCTGGAAAACAGTAATGATGGACAGAGCAGTAGACAATTTTATTTCCGTGTCTCCTTAAGCTGGCTTCTCCGACCCTAGGTTCCCCACCTCAAATTGTTCAGTGGAGCATTCTCCATGCCCTGTTGCATTTTTGCACGCTCTTACCGAAACGCCCTGTATAATTAGAATTGTAGAAACGTGAACCTTTAATTCAAAATTAATTTTTTTGAATAATTATTGTGTTAAACATAAAGTCTGATTCACTCTATTATTTTAATCCTAATTATTCGCCTATAAAGGGTCGTTTCCTAATGTTTGATTATTCCGAGTAAAACTGTTATAAAAACATTTGAAGTTGTAGTGTTACCTTTGTCTTGGGAAAATACCGTGAAAAATATAAAATAGAAAATCTGATTGATATCTTGAATTTTGGTGGTTTCAGTTACGGATAAGGCGGACTTCGTATTATTGATTGAGATCGTGCTGTAATTTGACCGTGCATGGCAGACCGGGTCGGCAACACTACAAAATGCGACTGTACGGAAATAGTATCAGAAAACTAATTGAAATTTACCTTATAATCTTGTTAGATACGCAGTATTAATTACAATATAGTCTTCATGGCTGTCCTCCTAATTTCTCTTGTAGGACGACCCGTCTTTCACTTTTCTCCGTCTGTTGAAAACTTCTTCAAGTTGTCACTGTCATGATCAATTTACAAATTTGGGGATAACCACCTCGAATCACTATTGAAACAACCTCGCTTTGTAATGTAATTTTAATTTCCAGCCGGCGGCGGTGGTCTCGCGGTTCTAGGCGCGCAGTCCGGAACCGTGCGACTGCTGCTGTCGCAGGTTCGAATCCTGCCTCGGGCATGGATGTGTGTGATGTCCTTAGGTTAGTTAGGTTTAAGTAGTTCTAAGTTCTAGGGGACTGATGACCACAGCAGTTGAGTCCCATAGTGCTCAGAGCCATTTTTAATTTCCACCCAAAAGCACATTCAACACATCGCCGAAAAATACACGTCTTTCGTATGAAGACAAGAGAGAGAGAGTGTCTCATCAATTAGTTGTTAAAAACAAAAACCTACGCAAAAGTAAAAAGACGAACAAAATTATTTATAAAAATCGGTCGCTGGCGCAGCGCTCTTCTGCGTGCGCGATCGTAAATTATATCTTTGTATTGGCAGAGGCGCGGAAGTCAAAGTACCATTACAATGCCTCCTCTACTGACACGCTCCGCAAGCGAGCGTGGCAGTATAGAAAATTTACATAGATACATATATATGAGAAAATAAGAAATTTACGTATTACAAAAAATATTTCTGAGCACAATGCTCTTTGCATACCAGTCTTTGTATACAGTCTTTTTGGTGTGTATCTTCTTTAGGAATCGTAACATTAATGTCTTTGAATTGCAGCGTATTATCGTTGCTTAGCACAGCGTTTGAATTCAGTTTACATGATTCGTGTTTACAATGGAATTAATTCGAACAATAAATGTTTCTATTATATTGCTCCAATGTCTTTAAACGTAGTATCAGATTCTGAGTGTGTGTGTTCTGCCTGGATCTCTTGCGTGTGACTTGAAGAAAATCCAAAGTTTGTTCAATGTGTCAACACGAAATTATGATCTCCAGCAGTCGAATTTTGGTGGCGTCTACCGGTACCATTACAAAGTGCTTTATTCAGTATCTAAAAGCACTGATTTTCATCTTTGGTGAATGTCTGAAAATAACTGTCGTACAGTAACTTTTAAAGCACAGTTAAAAGTACTATATGACTTACGTAGTAGAAGCGCTGAAGCGAAAGTTTTTCCAAAGTACTGAAGTAGAAGTTAAATTTAACGATTTTAATATTCATACTCTCTTTGTGGTAATAAGTAAAGTCAAAGTGAATAAATAAGTTTCGCTAAAAAAAAAACTTGTCGTGCATAAATACTGAGGTTTTGCAAATTTAAGTTTTTAGTAAAGTAAACATAAAATTCTTTCAGTTATAAATGAAATTCAGTAAGGTACAAAGACTTAAAAAAATGCTTATGTGCCGGCCGGTGTGGCCGTGCGGTTCTAGGCGCTTCAGTCTGGAACCGCGTGACCGCTACGGTCGCAGGTTCGAATCCTGCCTCGGGCGTGGATGTATGTGATGTCATTAGGTTAGTTAGGTTTAAGTAGTTCTAAGTTCTAGGGGACTGATGACCACAGATGTTAAGTCCCATAGTGCTCAGAGCCAGCCAATGCTTATGTGGCTCAGTAACACTGGAGTAGGGTTGCATAAAAATACTGAATGACAATATACACTGATCACACCCAACCTTTGGCTTGTGACATATCATGTGTTAAGAGAAAGGTGTAAAAGAAGTGTCGTAATAAATTTAAATGTGTATATTATGCTACTAGAATATTTAAGTATTCAATTTGTTGCTTATACAAAATGCAAACATGGAAGTAATTTTAGCACATAATGATGATTAAAAATTCGTGGCCTTTCTAGATCAAAACTATGTATGTAAGTGGTGTAGTAGCTAAGAAAAGTTGTCATCATTTGTGAAGTTATGTCAGGGAACAGCAGGAAAGTAGGCCAAATTCACTTCTTCTGCTTTTCCGAAACTTAAACATTTCGTTGCCTAGATAGGCTGGCGATCGTAAATCCGTCAGACAGACTATTTAATGAACTTGGTACAGAAATGTCCTAGATTCAGAATTATTCCATTTTTACTGCTGGAAGGAGTCTACTGTGGCACACTTGTACGAATATGTGGCACCCGAATACGTTGATAATATTAATGTAAACTAGATAGGCTGGCGATCGTAAATCCGTCAGACAGACCATTTAATGAACTTGGTACAGAAATGTCCTAGATTCAGAATTATTCCATTTTTACTGCTGGAAGGAGTCTACTGTGGCACACTTGTACGAATATGTGGCACCCGAATACGTTGATAATATTAATGTAAACTAAAATGAAACTAGTATGTGATTTTATGTAAGATGTATGTCTCTGATAGGCTTTATAATGCGGATCGCTGACTGCAGGACCGCAGAGCCAAAGATACTGCTTGTGGTCTGAGATTGTAGTGTTGGAGCAAGAGAGCGCTGGGCCCATAGTTGTAGGTAGCTGTCCGTGAGTGAAAGAGGATGGTGTAGGCAATTTATGTGATTTGCTCTGTGAAGTCACCAAGTGTTACATTAATGTAGGTATGTCAGTATTGTTGGACATGGGAGCAGAAATATTCATGCAAGCAAGGTAAAGAAGTTAATTAATTATGATTTTTGTTTTGTTAGCGCGTTAGTATAGATGGCTGATAATCTGTAATTGTTGAGTAACCCCAGGACGTAGCCCGCCCAGTTGGCCGTGCGGTCTAACACAAGGCTTTCCGGGCGGGAAGGAGCGCCTGGTCCCCGGCACGAATCCGCCTGGCGGATTTGTGTCAAGGTCGGGTGAGCTGGCCAGTCTGTGGGTGGTTTTTAGGCGGTTTTCCATCTGCCTCATCGAATGCGGGCTGGTTCCCCTTATTCAGCCTCAGTTACACTATGTTGGCGATTGCTGCGCAAACAAGTTCTCCACGTACGCGTACACCACCATTACTCTATCACGCAAACATAGGTGTTACACTTGTCTGGTGTGAGACGTTCCCTGGGGGGTCCCCCGGGGGCCGAACCGCACAATAACCCTGGGTTCGGTGTGGGGCGGTGGGGCGGTGGAGGGGTGAAGTGGACTGCGGTAGTCGTCGTTGGGTTGTGGACCACTGCGGCTGCGGCGGGGACGGAGCCTCTCCGTCGTTTCTAGGTCCCCGGTTAACATACAATACAATACAACACAACCCCAGGACGTACGTATACTGACTGATAAAAAGGCTAGTTAGATACTTCACTTTTGTAATGATTCTAAAATTTGTTAACAGAGCTATATGTAATTTGATGATTTGCATTTATAATAGATTAGTGAGGTTAGATAATACTTCCTTTTCTTTGGCCAATGTAACTTCAGCTGTCAAATGTTTAAGAAAACCCAAACTTAACTTGCAATATAATTCCACAAAAAAATCAGTGTTAGTTGTTGTTGTTGTTGTTGTGGTCTTCAGTCCTGAGACTGGTTTGATGCAGCTCTCCATGCTACTCTATCCTGTGCAAGCTTTTTCATCTCCCAGTACCTACTGCAACCTACATCCTTCTGAATCTGCTTAGTGTATTCATCTCTTGGTCTCCCTCTACGATTTTTACCCTCCACGCTGCCCTCCAATACTAAATTGGTGATCCCTTGATGCCTCAGAACATGTCCTACCAACCGATCCCTTCTTCTGGTCAAGTTGTGCCACGAACTTCTCTTCTCCCCAATCCTATTCAATACTTCCTCATTAGTTATGTGATCTACCCATCTAATCCTCAGCATTCTTCTGTAGCACCACATTTCGAAAGCTTCTATTCTCTTCTTGTCCAAACTATTTATCGTCGATGTTTCACTTCCATACATGGCTACACTCCATACAAATACTTTCAGAAACGACTTCCTGACACTTAAAGCTATACTCGATGTTAACAAATTTCTCTTCTTCAGAAACGCTATCCTTGCCATTGCCAGTCTACATTTTATATCCTCTCTACTTAGACCATCATCAGTTATTTTGCTCCCCAAATAGCAAAACTCCTTTACTACTTTAAGTGTCTCATTTCCTAATCTAATTCCCTCAGCATCACCCGACTTAATTCGACTACATTCCATTATCCTCGTTTTGCTTTTGTTGATGTTCATCTTATATCCTCCTTTCAAGACACTGTCCATTCCATTCAACTGCTCTTGCAAGTCCTTAGCTGTCTCTGACAGAATTACAATGTGAATTTTAATACCTACTCCAAATTTTTCTTTTGTTTCCTTTACTACTTGCTCAATACACAGATTGAACAACATCGGGGAGGGGCTACAACCCTGTCTTACTCTCTTCCCAACCTCTGCTTCCCTTTCATGTCCCTCGACTCTTATAACTGCCATCTGGTTTCTGTACAAATTGTAAATAGCCTTTCGCTCCCTGTATTTTACCCCTGCCACCTTTAGAATTTGAAAGAGAGTATTCCAGTCAACATTGTCAAAAGCTTTCTCTAAGTCTACAAATGCTAGAAACGTAGGTTTGCCTTTCCTTAATCTTTCTTCAGTGTTAGTAACTCATCATAATCAGTTCCGCCTCCCTGTCCAGGTCATATATTTTTCAAAGAAATAGGATTTTCTTAAATGTTCTCGTTTATCAGCCAAACGATTTTCAAGTGCACTTCAAGTATTATGGCCAGCATTGCACAATGCTAAGAGTGTAGCTAACATTCATATTTATTTTTTAATGAGAGACCGTAATATATCGCATTCCACCGTTGCTGCTTCAGAGGTAAGACAATTTAATTCATTGTTATCTACACAGGGACCAAGGTTATCAGTTTTGAACAGAGCCAGAGGATTCAGTGCCTAAGGGGCTGAACGTATTTTGCAGTGACTGTATTATTGGTATTGGGAGTTAAATTGCCCAATCAATGCGTATAAAGTTTTGCTAATAGTAACACTGAGTAAGCACACCACTTACACTTACAACACGATACACGATAACTCGAGTTTTGTGTCCATTCTGCAGTTCAAACATTCATTCAACGTAATCAAAAGAAATATTATTCTAAAGAAAGTTTCGCTTGCATTCAAAATAATCATTAAGTTTTTTATCAAAAGAACGTTACACTGCGTTTCTTTCTAACAGCAAGAAGACTCTTAGCGAAAGAATTAAGTCTGACATCCATATCCAGTAGTCAAACATCACGGTCAGATCCTGAAAAAGGGATAACATTATACGACAGGTGTACAGTATGTGCGTAACTCCACGTACAATAGTGTTGTACGTGGCTTTTCCCATAGCAGGACCATTTCTGCTGTTGCGGCATAGTGTCATAGCAGGATGACGGAGGACGTTGCGTGGACTCCATTACTCGTTCACAGACGTGAGGCGCAGACGTGAACTGCAAAAGTCATGGACAGAAACTTGCCGACGAGTATGACTGCCCTCACATCCTCTTACAGTCCAACATTGGACCACTGTCACATACAAATGCCTCACAAATCTGGGCATTGCTCGATTCGACCAGGCGGCAACTAACACACAAACAACATTAATGCTCTCTGGTGGCCGTTGTACCTCTCGCAGATAATTGCGACTGTAATCACTTATGAAGTTACATTGATGGCCAAAAATGTATTCTGGGTATTTCACTTTTTTTCTGCCGTACAGTGTAGATATTGGGTAATAGCTGTTGGTATAAGTCAATCGAACGACAGTCATAAAGCACCATCTATCTGTTTCACGTATGAACATTTGTTTCCAAAGGGTACAGGCTTTAGCCACTAGCGTCTCACTTGGTGAGTTGGATATATATTTAGAACTTCTTTGTGATACATGAATTTTAAATACTTTTATCTGACGTTTATATACTGTTTAAGTGTTGTGTGCAGCGATTGATATTACACATTTATTTAGCTTAAATGAAAAGATCCTTTGACATCGCAATATTGACGCATGTTATAACACACGACTATCTAAGTCTAATTGTTAAGAGGATAAAGTATTCATAGATATCGTTGTTCACTGCAAATCAGTTAATAAGATCTCTTTCAATAAATTAAATCAATGAGAAGATCCTTTGAAATCACATGTTGGCGCATGTTATAATACACGAGTACCTAAGTCTTATTGTTAAGTGGATACAGTACTGCCAGCCGCGGTGGACGAGCAGTTCTAGGCGCTTCAGTCTGGAACCGCGCAACCGCTACGGTCGCAGGTTCGAATCCTGTCGTGAGCATGGATGTGTGTGATATCCTTAAGTTAGTTAGGTTTAAATAGTTCTAAGTTCTAGGGGACTGATGGCCTCAGAAGTTAAGTCCCATAGTGCTCAGAGCCATTTGATTTTCTTTGAAAGAGTACTTCGTTCTTCGTTCGTGCTTCAACGACCAATCCACTTGCCATGAAATATGCTATTCAATACCACTTCAACCGTACGCGAGCTATGTGCTGGACATCCTTCATGTTGGAAGTACATCGCCATTCTCACATGCAGTGAAACATGTTGTAGTAACATCGGTATAAAAAAAATGGTTCAAATGGCTCTGAGCACTATGGGACTTAACGGCTATGGTCATCAGTCCCCTAGAACTTAGAACTACTTAAACCTAACTAACCTAAGGACATCACACAACACCCAGTCATCACCGGTAGAATATTACGTAGGAAATCAGCACACATTACACCATTTACATTGCCATCGATAAAATGGGAGCCGGCCTGAGTGGCCGAGCGGTTCTAGGCGCTACAGTCTGGAACCACGCGACCGCGACGGTCGCAGGTTCGAATCCTGCCTCGGGCATGTATGTGTGTGATGTCCTTAGGTTAGTTTTAAGTAGCTCTAAGTTCTAGGGGACTGATGACCTCAGATGTTAAGTCTCATAGAGCTCAGAGCCATTTGAACCATTTTTTGATACAGTATTCATACATATCGTTGTTCATTGCAAATCAGCTACGAAGATCTCTTTCAATAAATTGAACGCTCCCATCGCCATAATACTAACTGCAGTGTATCCTGTTGATTTATACTTTAAGTGCAATCTCTCTCTGTCTCTGTCTCTGTCTCTCTCTCTCTCTCTCTCTCTCTCTCTCTCTCTCTCTCTCTCTCTCACTCCCCTCCCCCCCTCACTTCTCTTATTCTCTTATACACACACTCACGAACACTCACAAACACACACACACACACACACACACACACACACACACACACACACACGCGCGCACACACACACACAAACAAAGACGGAAAACCACATACAAGGTAGCATTCCACACTGATTTTTTTTATGCAGTTGTCAAGCGGATATAATTTCATTATTCTGCATTCGAAATTGATTTTACTTGTTTGCATGTCTGGATGAACAGACATTGTTGATGCAAGACAGCCGTCCGAAATGACTTCGAAATCAATTCAGTGAATGCGAATTACTTGGTTTTAGCTTCGTTAAGAATAGATGTACTAGAATTGGTGAGATATGAAAATTAATGCCGGACCGTGACTCGAGCCTAGGATTTGCTATTTATCGCAGGAATTAGATTTTTCACTTCACTGCGTAACGTGTCGATTTTTTCACCCAATAAATGTACAAAAATTGACACGAAAAATTAAAAAATGTCTTTCATCTTCAATGAAAACCTAACTACTTGACAACTTGGACGTAGAAACACCGTTCGGATCAAAGTACTTCTTATTAACGACTACCGGTTTCCATCTAGCCTACAGATCGTCTTCAGGTCTGGCTCCGCAAGGTGCAGTTTGTCAACAGTGGTATCACGGCTCCTAAGACGCGGTATAATTATGAAATATTTGAGGGTTTATATATTGTTATTTGTTCGCGATTTTATTAATTAAGTTTCAGGTTCCGTGGAATGATGTCGGACAGTAATTACACAGTTTATAGAATGATAGTTAGAAAGTTTATTACCAAAAGAATTAAAGATGCGATAAAACACGAAAAAATTGAGGGGGAATATACGAATAAATAACATACTACGGAGAAAAGTTCTCAACTAGTTTGAGGAAGTTTTCCACAGAATAGAAGGAATGTGCCATAGGGAAACGTTTCCACTAAGACATGAACAGCTGGGTTTCATTACTCAATGTTTTCAGTTCTGTTGGAAGCATGTTGAAAATGAAACATGGTGAATAGTGCACACCTTTCCGTACAACCATTAAGGAAGTGTATGTAGTGTTTCCGTCTAGTGACAACTGAATGAAAGTTGCAGTTTCTTCTGAATGAATCAGTATTGTCTAAAAGATTTCCTACGATGGAATATATGTACAAGGATGGCAGAGCTAGAGTTCTGATGATGTGAACAACGACCCACACGAATTTCTCGAACTGACACCGCTTATCTTTCCGTCTGCTATTTTCTGAGCCAGGAATATTCTTGGCGCGTGCGCGGTTTGGCCCCAAAATACGAGAAAACAGAGTGAAAGTGAGGAAAGCAAATAAGCCTTCGTGTTTCAGTTTCAGTGACACTGGAGATTTTTCTAGTGATGACAGCATCAGTTTCTGCACAAGAAATTGAAAATGACACGTCTAAGAAAGTCTTTCATCTGCTACAAGTCTCAGTAATTTGAAATGATCGAATGAAACTATATGGTTCCAGAGACCTTTCCAAATCTCAAACATCTACGATGTACGTATGCAGACTGAAGCGACGAATGAAAATTGGGCTGTGGGGTGAACGGGTATTTGGATCGAGGAGGGAGGCGTACTAGGGTAGTCCGTGCAGCTGTGCAGAGCCACTGTGCCAGGGTGGCGTAGTGGTCAGCACATCTGCCTGCTGGGCAGTAGGTCAGGGTTCGAATCCATGCCATGGTAAAAACTTTCATTCTTTCTTTAGTCGGCATGTAGATATCTGAAATGATCGACTTCCTTATTTCACCACAGTTGGACAGTAAAATTTCGCCCTTATGAGAGTTCCGTGTCAGAAACTGTATGCTCTACGTTTTATTTGCAGTTAAGGTTTATTTTCTACATCTACATCTACATTTATACTCCGCAAGCCACCCAACGGTGTGTGGCGGAGGGCACTTTACGTGCCGCTGTCATTACCTCCCTTTCCTGTTCCAGTCGCGTATGGTTCGCGGTAAGAACGACTGTCTGAAAGCCTCCGTGCGCGCTCGAATCTCTCTAATTTTACATTCGTGATCTCCTCGGGAGGTATAAGTAGGGGGAAGCAATATATTCGATACCTCATCCAGAAACGCACCCTCTCGAAACCTGGCGAGCAAGCTACACCGCGATGCAGAGCGCCTCTCTTGCAGAGTCTGCCACTTGAGTTTATTAAACATCTCCGTAACGCTATCACGGTTACCAAATAACCCTGTGACGAAACGCGCCGCTCTTCTTTGGATCTTCTCTATCTCCTCCGTCAAACCGACCTGGTACGGATCCCCCACTGATGAGCAATACTCAAGTATAGGTCGAACGAGTGTTTTGTAAGCCACCTCCTCTGTTGATGGACTACATTTTCTAAGCACTCTCCCAATGAATCTCAACCTGGTACCCGCCTTACCAACAATTAATTTTATATGATCATTCCACTTCAAATCGTTCCGCACGCATACTCCCAGATATTTTACAGAAGTAACTGCTACCAGTGTTTGTTCCGCTATCATATAATCATACAATAAAGGATCCTTCTTTCTATGTATTCGCAATACATTACATTTGTCTATGTTAAGGGTCAGTTGCCACTCCCTGCACCAAGTGCCTATCCGCTGCAGATCTTCCTGCATTTCGCTACAATTTTCTAATGCTGCAACTTCTCTGTATACTACAGCATCATCCGCGAAAAGCCGCATGGAACTTCCGACACTATCTACTAGGTCATTTATATATATTGTGAAAAGGAATGGTCCCATAACACTCCCCTGTGGCACGCCAGAGGTTACTTTAACGTCTGTAGACGTCTCTCCATTGATAACAACATGCTGTGTTCTGTTTGCTAAAAACTCTTCAATCCAGCCACACAGCTGGTCTGATATTCCGTAGTTTCTCATATGGCTCCCTGAAATCCACATGCTGTTGGTTCAAATGACTCTAAGCACTATAAGACTTAACAACTGAGGTCATCAGTCCCCTAGAGTTAGAACTACTTAAACCTAACTAACCTAAGGACATCACACACATCCATGCCCGAGGCAGGATTCGAACCTGCGACCGTAGCAGCAGCGCGGTCCCGGACTGAAGCGCCTAGAACCGCTCGGCCACAGCGTCCGGCCACATGCAGTTGTTACTGACTGCTCTATTAACTACATTATTCATATTACGCAGAGGAAATTTTGATAAATTTTTATTTTGTCTGTCTCAGTTGCATGAATATACAATTTATTGCTGCTGTGGTTACGTTAGGGCTAACTCATCCATTCTCAAACCACGCACCTAAAAATTACAGAGCACATGTCGTACAGAAATACTTACATACAGTATGCATGTCCATAAGATGACAAACATACCTTGCTATTAACCGTAACTAGTTATACTACATGGTGCCAGAATGCACAAATAGCTCCGTACAAGAAAGTCTAATCGGGAGCAATAATTATTTTCATTGACAAGGCAGCCTATGTGTTTACTGTTACTCCGGAACGACACAGCCAAACTGACAACTATAACTTTCAGTAGTGAACAGAACACCTTGGCGGGAGTCATCCGCACACATACGCGGATGCTCAAATGACTGACTATTAGTTTGCTGTGGTGCTGCCGCGCCCACTGTCATTTAAGAATAACATTTCTATAACATAGAAAACTTCCAGTTCTTTGTTTTAAACAATAACGTAGCATCTAAATTAAACAAACAAAGCCAGGAGGTGTCGACGAGAGTGCCCTGTCGTATACAGCTCCCTATTTTCGATGCAAGGTAGATTATTTCTACCTACCTATTGAGATAATAATGTAATACCAGAAATTGGTACATTCCATACAGGAAGTTAATACTAAAATCTAAAATATCCTTTCCTACTTTATGTTATTCACACACTCTCCAGACAGTGAAACAAAAATACTACGAAAGACATAAAAAAATTACATCTTTTCTATTTACTTTGTATAGGTAACCTTTCGTAACAAACCTCCAATTACGCAATAAATAAACATTACACAGCACCATACTAAACGTCATCCGACACAATCGTTACCCATGGAGCTAAGGCCGATTTCGAAACCAAAGCCCTATTCGTACACTGACCTTACAAGTGTAAAATGATACATAAAAATATTAGATCAAATTGACATTAATACGTCATTGTGTTATATGATGTACCACGTTTTGTACAATAAAACTTGTGCCATCTCCAAAGATAACATTTAGCATGAAACTATCGGAGCGCGCTTTCTTGGTAACGAACATATTGCCAGGCGCCAGTTCCCACTTGTCCACCCTCTCTCTCCGTAGCCTCTACGTTTCCTGTCTAGCATCCTCTAGCTGGAGGGCGCGTAGTCTCACTTCCTGCTCCACAACTACTCCCTTCCTATACACGCCCTGCAGCTCCTGAAGGTGGCGTGGCTGGTTTCCCCGCTATATTCATCCCGGTGAAACACTTTCTGCACAGCTTACAACCACGTCACAACTCTCTAACCAACGACAATAATCCTGCCTCTCACTCGTTGTCAGATTTTACAGTACTTCGAAACAAATACAATGAAATAACAGAAAACGCACAAAAACACGCTGGAAACTACGAGTAAACTATCCACGTCATCTTACTGAAAAGTCAAAACCTTTTATGATATGAAGGCAGTCAAATGAAAACTGAACAGCTGCCACAATGGGACGATGGAATGATTCCATTCAAAGGTACTCACCACCTGCGATAACATACACTACTGGCCATTAAAATTGCTACACCAAGAAGAAATGCAGATGATAAACGGGTATTCATTGGGCAAATATATAGAACTGACATGTGATTACATTTTCACACAATTTCGGTGCATAGATCCTGAGAAATCAGTACCCAGAACAACCACCTCTGGCCGTAATAACGGCCTTGAGACGCCTGGGCATTGAGCCAAACAGAGCTTGGATGACGTGTACAGGTACAGCTGCCCATGCAGCTTCAAAACGATACCACAGTTCATCAAGAGTAGTGACTGGCGTATTGTGACGAGCCAGTTGCTCGGCCACCATTGACCAGATGTTTTCAGTTGGTGAGAGATCTGGAGAATGTGCTGGCCAGGGCAGCAGTCTAACATTTTCTGTATCCAGAAAGGCCCTAACAGGACCTGCAACATGCCGTCGTGCATTATTCTTCTGAAATGTAAGGTTTCGCAGGGATCGAATGAAGGGTAGTGCCACAGGTCCTAACACATATAACGTCCACTGTTCAAAGTGCCGTCAATACGAACTAGAGGTGACCGAGACGTGTAACCAATGGCACCCCATACCATCACGCCGGGTGATACGTCAGTATGGCGATGACGAATGCACGCTTCCAATGTGCGTTCACCGCGATGTCGCCAAACACGGATGCGACCATCATGATGCTGTAAACAGAACCTGGATTCATCCGAAAAAATGACGTTTTGCCATTCGTGCACACAGGTTCGTAGTTGAGTACACCATCGCAGGCGCTCCTGTCTGTGATGCAGCGTCAACGGTAACTGCAGCCATGGTCTCCGAGCTGATAGTCCATGGTGCTGCAAACGTCGTCGAACTGTTCGTGCAGATGGTTGTTATCTTGCAAACGTCCCCATCTGTTGACTCAGGGATCGAGACGTGGCTGTACGATCCGTTACAGCCATGCACATAAGATGCCTGTAATCTCGACTGCTAGTGATACGAGGCCGTTGGGATCCAGCACGGCGTTCCGTATTACCCTCCTGAACCCACCAATTCCATATTCTGCTAACAGTCATTGGATCTCGACCAACGTAGGCAGCAATGTCGCGATACGATAAACCACAATCGCGATAGTCTACAATCCGACCTTTATCAAAGTCGGAAACGTGATGGTACGCTTTTCTCCTCCTTACATCACAACAACATTTCACCAGGCAACGCTGGTCAACTGCTGTTTGCGTATGAGAAATCGGTTGGATGGTTCAAATGGCTCTGAGCACTATGGGACTTAACTTCTAAGGTCATCAGTCCCCTAGAACTTAGAACTACTTAAACCTAACTAACCTAAGAACATCACACACGTCCATGCCCGAGGCAGGATTCGAACCTGCGACCGTAGCGGTCGCGCGGTTCCAGACTGTAGCGCCTTTAACCGCTTGGCCACCCCGCCCGGCAAAATCGGTTGGAAACTTTCGTCATGTCAGCACGTTGTAGGTGTCGCCACCGGCGCCAACCTTGTGTGAATGCTCTGAAAAGCTAATCATTTGCATATCACAGCATCTTCTTCCTGTCGGTTAAATTTCGCGTCTGTAGCGCGCCATCTTCGTGGTGTAGCAATTTTAATGGCCAGTAGTGTATTTATCCCTCTAGGAGAGGAGACGATCCACCACTGACAATCCACAACAGCACCCAATCTTGCACTTCCTCATCTGACTGAAATCGATGTCCACGCACGTCTTTCTTCAGCTCGTCAAAGATGTGAAAATCACGCGGTGAACGATCCGAACTCCACGCAGGATGCTGCAGTGTTTGCCAACCACATCGCTGAAGCGCTGCCTTCGACCGATTGGCAGTGGACGTTACCCTGCAACGGGACGATTCCGTCCGACAGCCCGACGGCAAACGGGAAAGCGAGCAGTGGAAACGTCGCACATTTCCCCCGCCATAGAAATCCGAAGCCGTTCACAGAAGTTACAGTAGCTCGTGATGACCTCCTTCTTCTTCGACTGCAGGGGGCCCTCTGCTCGTCGAGTTGCCCGAGCGTGGAAACACAATAAATATGCAGCGCTATGGTGGCACTTCGCCAAAGCTGTGACGCGCCATAAAGTCAAAACGCACGATAACGCCCGCCGGCACACTGTTACTCGGACGAAGGCTACGCTTCAGCGATTTGGTTGGGAAACACTGCAACAGCCTACAAACAGCCCTGGTCTTTCACCATATGCTTTTCACGTCTTTGCCGACCTGGAGAAAGATATGCGTGGAGTCGGTCGGGCGAGCAATGTTCAAGAGTGGGCGAGCTTCTGGATCCATCAGCAACCGACCGCAATCTAGGAAACAGGAACTGATCGTCTCGTCTCCCAGAGGGGTAAGTGTCTTAACGCGTGTGGTGGTTACTTTTAAGGGGCTCCGGAACGCCCTATACTTGCAATGTTAAAATAACGCTTATAAATTACATCTTTCCTCACAAAGTATTTGAGGTAGGAAGTTGAACTTTTTACAGATTATTTATTGGAATATGGGATACAACTTAACACAGGGATTTTACAAAATTTTAGTTCAGTTATTAAAGATGATTTTTTTTCAATTGTAATGAAAATTCACAACTTTTTTTGCAATTTTTTATTTATATATTCAAAGATATACAGTTTTTTGGAAAAAGGCTGTGTTAAATTATGCAGAAGGTACTGTGTAACATTTACTGAAAGTTTGAAACAAATATGTTTGTAAGATCCTTAGAAAACATGTAATTAGTATGAGAAAATAAAAGTTTTGGGAATCGAGCGACAAAGATTGGATTAACTTTTTAGTGCATTCCAGGTCCATAGAATGGATTATCTTCATCCTCTGCAAACTCCTCCTCCAGCTTCCTCTTGTTCCTCCTCCTGTTTACTCTTGCTTGTATTTCTAGACTCTTTACAGCCCTGTCTGCAGCCCGAAGGCGTTCCTTGTCTAAAGCAAGCATCGCTCGTTGTTGTGTTCGTAGATTGTGCTACCATTTTCTTCAGTTGCAGTTACTGCAACACTGTTCCAAAAGGTGGTCATGTATGAACACTTATCACATTTCAGTTGTATTTCACTAGCAAGTCCTACGTGCTTTATTATGGAGAGTTCCAGATCAACTTCACTACAATGAATACATCTTACACAGTTTGAAAAAATTCCTTTGAGAACCGACATATCAAATATTTCATTCACATCCGATTCGCCCATAAAACATTCATAGTTTTCACTCATTGAACCAAGCTTCTTCTGTGAACTATTTTTTTTCCCACTTTGACTGCTATGGGCAGGTGTACTTGAGAGGTTAGGTTCACTCACTTGGTTATCGTCTTTATTGTTTACAGTAATAACACATACCTTTGGCTTTCCAACATTTCTCCTTTTCTTAAAAGCCTTCAGAGGATTTCTAATAACTTTACTTTTACTCATTATTATACTTCAACAAAACAGAGACTCAAGAAACAGAATTAATTACGAATATTTTCGAGATAACGACAGAGTAAATAAACATGAAACAATCGACAATCACACCAGCAATATATATTGAACCATCACAGGTTAGCCACAACACATACTTTATCTCACATCACTAAAATGTACCTGATGAACACGGACGTTAATAATAACACCATTTGACAGCAGTTTAACAGCGCCACAGTGGGTCACGCCCATGTAGAACACATTTCAAAAAAAAATTTAAAAATAGTTGTAGTCTTCGGAATTGAATAAATTATGTATCTATTAAAAGGCAATAGTCTGCAGATTCAGAAAACGCAAAAAAGTAAAAATTGAACTTTTCATGATTTTGAGCCTTTCCGGAGCCCCTTAAATGGAACCATAATGTGGTTCCGTTATGGGAGGTATTCAATTTGCATCTGAGTGTCTATTGTAGTACGAGGGCTATCCAGGCGGTAAGAAACGTTTTGGCCTATTGCGGCGGCCATCATGGTGCCACAACATGCCTACACTTGGTACGCATCCCACGTTGGTAGCGTGACTGCGATGTCTGAAAATGTGCTCTGCAATAGACATCCCACCGTTTGTGATGCGCATTCTCTGATTAGGTTTTTGCTGGCAAGAAACTGTCAACCACTTGAAATTTATCGAGAACTTTTTTATGTGTACGAAGAAGGAATAATGAGTCAAAGCCGAGTAAGGTAATGGTGCCTGTGTTCACGATGATTAACACAGTAGTCGGCCTAGCCTCACGTAGGAACTCGTGATGAAAATCAACGACAGAATTCGTGTCAATCGTTCTTTCACGATTACGGAACTTTCACAACATAGTTCCAAAATTTCACGAAACATGAAACTGTGGCTGAGAAGATTGTGTAAGTAGGCTGTTTAGGTTTTTGTGTTTGTAACGACACGTAGCGCTCTGTATGAAAATCACGGACTATGCTGTGTGCAGTCTGTGGCTGGTTTACATTGTTGGAATTTTTGCTATTGTAGTGTTGGGCAGTTGGATGTGAACAGCACGTAGCGTTGGGCAGTTGGAGGCGAGCCGCCAGCAGTGGTGGATGTGCGTAGAGAGAGGATAGAGTTTTGAGAGCGGCCTATCTGGACGTGTGTCCATCAGAAAGAGTAAATTTGTAATACTGTATATCATGAACTGATATATATAATGACTTTTGAATATTATTAAGGTAAATACATTGTTCTCTATCAAAATCTTTTATTTGCTTACTATGCTATCAGTAGTTAGTGCCTTCAGTAGTTGAATCTTTTATTTAGCAGGCAGTATTGGCGCTCGCTGTATTGCAGTAGTTCGAGTAACGAAGATTTTTGTGAGGTAAGTGATTCATGAAAGGTATAGGTTATTGTTAATCAGGGCCATTCTTTTGTAGGGATTATTCAAAGTCAGATTGCGTTGCGCTAAAAAAATATTGTGTCAGTTTAGTGATGATCAGAATACGTAAAGAGCGAAATGTCTGAGTACGTTCAGTTCTGCTCAGCTGTTTGAAAAGCAAATAACGTAAGAGGTTTACCAGTACAGTAAATCATTAATTTTACTAAGGGGAGGTTTCATAATTGGTTACAATCAATGATGTGCTAGGTGGATTCCCAAAATCCTAATGGAAGACCACAAAAACAGAGACTGGCTGCAGCACTGACCTTCCTCGAAGATTACGGAAAAAGTTGTAACAGAGTTATCGATCGTACCGTAACTGGGGACGTGCCTTCAGATGTTGTGTGCAGATACAGTGCAAACTCCCTCCAGCCTACCAAGGCCTCATTACTCCCATGCCACAAAACGTCACCGCTGTTGTCTGTGCCAGTGGTGGACATACCAGCTATTAGGTAGGTGTTCACAATGTTCTGGCTGATCCGTGTAGACTAACGGTTTTGAGTCGATTTGTCTACACTTCAGTTCCAAAAATGGCTCTGAGCACTATGGGACTTAACATCTGAGGTCATCAGTCCCCTAGAACTTAGAACTACTTAAACCTAACTAACCTAAGGACATCACACACATCCATGCCCGAGGCAGGATTCGAACCTGCGAACGTAGCGGTCGCGTGGTTCCAGGCTAAAGCGCCTAGAACCACTCGGCCATACTGGCCGGCTACGCTTCAGTACCTGGAGCTGATGTCCAGGAGAAAATCAACATTAATGGCTTGCTTCTGCCACATACACTTGGAGATAGTAACCAACCTGAAAACATGCTATTCGTAATAGCAATAACTGTCAGTCTTCAAATGAAGTAAAGACTGATGTAATGTTGTTCAGTATACTGTCGGCATTAGTAGAAATATCCACACTTATACCATAACAAGCTGATTCAAGTCGCAGAAGACGCAAAGTGTATTAAAACAAATTAGCACAATACCGCAAAATAACTGAACTGATCAAAACAACACGAGAATTCTGAATAGCGATCAGCAGCTGATTAATACATGGTGTTCGTGAAATCACATGCCATTTCTGTGTTATTGTTAAAAATTTTTACTTTTTCTTAAAAGTAGTATAAAATAACATACACAATTTAAGAAAGAACAGCCGTTGCAGCCGACAGATAGCATCCGGGACTACCAACGCCACATCTCCTAGGGGACGGATTGGCGGTGCATCGCCAAGACTATGAGCTCTCCGCTCGCTTGAAGTGATCCCAATGGACTGCTGTTTTTCATTTGGTGAATGTTACTGATTTCCACTTGATAGACCTCAGAGCTGATAAATCCCGAGATGAAAAAGTCCACTGGGATCAAATCGAGTGGGCAGCGAGCCCAAAGTCTCGGCGACTGACGGCCGACCCACCCTCTAAGAAATGTAGCATTGAATTAGTCCTGGATACAGTCGGTCGGCAATAACGGCTGTTCTTTCTTCTCTCGTGCATACTCTTTTGAATAACCTGCAAAAAAATAAAAGTTTTTGACGATCAGATAGATATGGTGAGGGAATTTACGAGCAACCTGTATAATGTCGCATCGATTTTTCTGTAACGAAAATTCCAGAATACCGTTTCCATACAGCATAAAGCACACGAGAAGCTCCATGTGAACGTTTGCAATGTTAAGTGAAACAGCTAATTATCGAACAAGGTAACGAAAGATACATGTTAGGTAACTGCTGCGTCTAAGTGGTTTATCTAACCAACTTTCGAGAGTTGATCGGCATATTCGTAATATTCGTACTTTACACATCGTTACAAATGACCAATTTGCGTGCTGTTAATGTTGTGGTTGCTTTGAGTAAATTTCTTCTGTATCACCTGAGTCCTCGTCGTTTAGTGCCTAGAACATACCCTGATGAGCTAAAACGTTATTACCATTCCAGTTGCCCGCTAAAGGCAATGATCTCGAGTTCGTGTCTCGATCCGGCACACAGTTTTAATTTGCTTTTCACTTTGGCCATTTACCCAGTCCTAGATTGAATGACGACTGGCAGCGCTGCTGGTGCGAGACTCAGTGTGAAAATAGTGTAAGCAGAGAAGAGACGAATGACGAAACATTTCAGTGGTGAGACAGGCCATAACTGGAGAAATCAGCCGACGTAACTGACACTGACAAAGAGCACATTGTTACGGCGCACTGCTTAAGAACCAGGAGCAGAGCACTAGTTGCCTGTTCACGTGATACTATCGTGAATGTCTACAGAAATTAGTTGAACGCTGAAACCTCGTGTAGGCACAAGATATTGAACGTCTCCTTCTCAACACAGGACTTCGAGGTTGGAGGCTTCCCACACTGGCAAACAGAACAGGCAGCGACCTGTGGCAAATCTGATGTGTAGCCACGAGTGTTTCAGACCACACCGTTTCGCACACACAGATGTGAAAATTACCGAACTATCAGTTTAATAAGTCACAGCTGCAAAATACTAACGCGAATTTTTTACAGACGAATGGAAAAACTGGTAGAAGTCGACCTTGGGGAAGATCAGTTTGTGTTCCGTAGAAATGTTGGAACACGTGAGGCAATACTGACCCTACGACTTATCTTAGAAAATAGATTAAGGAAAGGCTTAGAGAAAGCTTTTGACAATGTTGACTGGAATACTCTCTTTCAAATTCTAAATGTGGCAGGGGTAAAATACAGGGAGCGAAAGGCTATTTACAATTTGTACAGAAGCCAGATGGTAGTTATAAGAGTCGATGGGCATGAAAGGGAAGCAGTGGTTGGGAAGGGAGTGAGACAGGGTTGTAGCCTCTCCCCGATGTTATTCAATCTGTATATTGAGCAAGCAGTAAAGGAAACAAAAGAAAAATTGGGAGTAGGTATTAAAATCAATGGAGAAGAAATAAAAACTTTGAGGTTCACCGATGACATTGTAATTCTGTCAGAGACAGCAAAGGACTTGGAAGAGGAGTTGAACGGAATGGACAGTGTCTTGAAAGGAGGATATAAGATGAACATCAACAAAAGCAAAACGAAGATAATGGAATGTAGTAGAATTAAATCGGGTGATGCTGAGGGAATTAGATTAAGAAATGAGACACTTAAAGTAGTAAAGGAGATTTGCTATTTGGGGAGCAAAATAACTGATGATGGTCGAAGTAGAGAGGATATAAAATGTAGACTGGCAGTGGCAAGGAAAGTGTTTCTGAAGAAGAGAAATTTTTTAACATCGAGTATAGATTTAAGTGTCAGGAAGTCGTTTCTGAAAGCATTTGTATGGAGTGTAGCGACGTATGGAAGTGAAACATGGACGATAAATAGTTTGGACAAGAAGAGAATAGAAGCTTTCGAAATGTGGTGCTACAGAGGAATGCTGAAGATTAGATGAGTAGATCACATAACTAATGAAGAGGTATTGAATAGAATTGGGGAAAGAGGAGTTTGTGGCACAACTTGACAGGAAGAAGGGACCGGTTGGTAGGACATGTTCTGAGGCATCAAGGGATCACACATTTAGCATTGGAGGGCACTGTGGAGTGAAAAACTCGCAGAGGGAGACCAAGAGATGAATACACTAAGCAGATTCAGAAGGATGTAGGTTGCAATAAGCACTGGGAGATGAAGAAGCTTGCACAGGATAGAGTAGCATGGAGAGCTGCATCAAACCAGTCTCAGGACTGAAGACTACAACAACAACAAACCATACTCATTTCCTCGAATTTTCTTCAGTCCAATATTTTTGTGACTCTCGTTCGTATCCCTGTCTCTGGTGATCCTAAATTATTTTCTTCCCTATTTCCAAAAAGTCTACACTTCACAAGGAAAGACATATGAGAGCTGACGTTTATTTTTCTGATTTGAACTAGAGGAGTAAGATTGGCAGCTTGCCTCTATCAGCTAAAATACATATTTCGTGTTTTTAACAACCAGACGGACTACAAATGTTGCTTACATACCAAAATAACTTGAAGTTAAGTCTATTAAGCAAGTTGCACATTCTTCTTTTGCTGAAGTGGGGCGCGACGTGTCAGCTTCGAGATAAATCTCCAATAGCTCGCCGAGGGTAGCATTAGCTCCGGTTTCTCTCGCGTGTGTCGTGACGTTTTGCTTGTAAGTCATCCCTATGCGCGGGTCATAGCGGGACAGAAACCGGTTCGAACAGATGTGCTTCTCAGAGCCATAAAATACAGTCTTTTCTTGCAAGACACGAACAAGAACAGAAAGCAGTTTAATAACTGACCAGTTCAAACAGCGGGTGCTGTCTGAAATTAATAACACTGCCTACTACAAGAGAAAACCGATACGAGGTGTTCTCCTTCATAGTGTGACGAATGGTTGTACAGTTCTGTCTTGCAACTGGATAATCACACTTTGAGTTTCACAACCAAAAAGGAAGAAACATTATACATGTATACCCTGTCACAGGACAGTCAGTTATGTTCGGTGAGGCCTGATTGTATTGAGCAGGAGTTACGAAGAAAGAGCTGGTTACACACAAAATTTATCTGAATGACCAGCATCTAAGTACCAAAGTCTGTGTCGAGAAAGCTATCTATGTGAGCATTTTTCCTTTAACAGTTAGTCAGTATGCAAGTATTTTAGCTAAAACCTTCATTGAGCCCTCACTTTTCAGTAGGTATTGTTCAACAGCAACGGTGAATGGAGGTGGCCGTTGCTGTTCGGTAGTGCCTAATGGTGCATATAAATAGAAAAAGAAACCATTATGCACTATCGAGAAGCCAATGACGAACATCGAGACAGATCCTAGACGGATACTGGAAGGAGGGAAAATCAGAAGGTATTTTTAAATGACAGGGAAATCTTATAAATGAGAAACACAAAACGTCGATGCTCTAAATAATTTGTTGTTATTGTGTGATCATGGCCTTCTAAGCGGTACACCGATTCAGCAATGAAATTAATGCTGCAGAACATTCAGACTTCGTTCATAAATACGAAGCTGAGTATAAGAACAAGCTACAGTATGTTAGCACGAATAAACAAGATGAATTTAGCATGCCAGCGAAATATGAAGACCTACAGCAGTAAGATGTAATAAATGTATTCACAGTCTATTAACCATGGATCGTCCGCAGCTCGTGGTCGTGCGGTAGCGTTCTCGCTTCCCGCGCCCGGGTTCCCGGGTTCGATTCCCGGCGGGGTCAGGGATTTTCTCTGCCTCGTGATGATTGGGTGTTGTGTGATGTCCTTAGGTTAGTTAGGTTTAAGTAGTTCTAAGTTCTAGGGGACTGATGACAATAGCTGTTAAGACCCATAGTGCTCAGAGCTATTTGAACCATTTGAACCATGGATCTTGCCGTTGGTGGAGGGGCTTGCGCGCATCTGCGATACAGATAGCAGTACCGCAGGTGGCACCACAACGGAGGGGTATCTGTTGAGAGACCAGACAAACGTGTGGTTCCTGAAGAGGGGCAGCAGCCTTTTCAGTAGTTGCAGGGGCAACAGTCTGGATGATTGACTGATCTGGCCTTGTAACATTAACCAAAACGGCCTTGCTGTTATGGTACTGCGAACGGCTGAAAGCAAGGGGAAGCTATAGACGTAATTTTTTCCGAGGGCGTGAGCTTTACTGTGTTTAAAAGATGATGGCGTCCTCCTTGGTAAAATATTCCGGAGGTAAAATAGTCCCCCATTCGGATCTCCGGGCGGGGACTACTCAGGAGGACGTCGTTATCAGGAGAAAGAAAACTGGCGTTCGGCGGATCGGAGCGTGGAATGTCAGATCCCTTAATCGGGCAGGTAGATTAGAAAATTTAAAAAGGGAATGGATAGATTAAAGATAGATATAATGGGAATTAGTGAAGTTCGGAAATTATAAATACAAAATCAAATAGGGATAATGCAGGAGTAGTTTTAATAATAAGTAAAATATAGGAGTGCGGGTAACCTACTACCAACAGCATAGTGAACGTATTGTTGTAGAAAATATAGACACAAAGCCCACGCCTACCACAATAGTATAAGTTTATATGCCAACTAGCTACGCAGATGACGAAGAGATTGAAGAAATGTGTGATAAAATAAAAGCAATTATTCAGATAGTGAAAGGAGACGAAATTTTAATAGTCATGGGGGACTTGAATTCGATAGTAGGAAAAGGAAGAGAAGGAAAAGTAGTAGGTGGATTTGGAATGGGGGTAAGGAATGAAAGAGGAAGCCGCCTGGTAGAATTTTGGACACAGTATAAGTTATTCATAGACAACACTTGATTTAAGAATCATGAAAGAGGGTTGGATACGTGGAAGAGGCCTGAAGGCACTGGGAGGATTCAGATAGATTATATAATGGTAAGACAGAGATTTAGGAACCAGGTTTTAAATTGTAAGACATGTCCAGGGGCAGATGTGGACTCTGACCACAATATATTGATTATGAACTGTAGATTAAAACCTAGGAAACTGCAAAAAGGTGGGCATTTAAGGAGATGGGACCCGGATAAACTGAAAGAACCAGAGTTTGTAGAGCATTAGGGAACGATTAACAAGAAAGGGGGAACGAAATACAGTACAAGAAGAATGGGTAATTTTTAGAGATGAAATACTGAAGGCAGCAGAGGATCAAGTAGGAAAAAAGACGAGGGCTAGTAGAAATCCTTGGGTACAGAAGATATATTGAATTTAATTGATGAAAGGAGAAATATAAAAATGACGTAAATGAAACAAGCAAAAAGTAATACAAACGTCTCAAAAATGAGATCGGCAGGAAGTTCCAAATGGCTAAGCAGGGATGGCTAGAGGACAAATGTAAGGATGTAGAGGCTTATCTCACTAGGGGTAAGATAGATACTGCCTACAATAAAATCAAAGAGACCTGTGGAGAAATGAGAACCACTTTAATGAATATCAATAGCTCTGATGGAAAACCAATTCTAAGCAAAGAAGGGAAGGCAGAAAGGTGGAAGGAGTGTATAGAGGGTCTATACAAGGGCGATGTATTTGAGGGCAATATTATTGGAATGGAAGAGGAAGTGGATGAAGATGAGATGGTAGATATTGTACTGTGTGAAGAATTTGTCAGAAAGACTTAAGTCGAAAAAAGGCCCCGGGAGTAGACAACATTCTATTAGAACTACTGATAGCGTCGGGAGAGCCAGCACTGAAACTCTACCATCTGGTGAGCAAGATGTATGAGACAGGCGAAATACCCTCAGACTTCAAGAAGAATACAATAATTCCAAAGCCGCGGGGGGTAGCCGTGCTGTCTAGGGCGCCTTGCCATGGTTCGCGCGGCTCCCTCCGTCTGAGGTTGAGTCCTCCCTTGGGCATGTGTGTGTGTGTTGTCAGTGTAAGTTAGTTTAAGTTAGATTAAGTAGTGTGTAAGCCTGGGGACGGATGACCTCAGCAGTTTGATCCCATAGAACTTACCACAAATTTCCAATTTTCCAATAATTCCAGTCTCAAAGAAAGCAAGTGTTGACAGGTGTGAAAATTACTGAACTATCAGCTTAATATCAGGGCTGCAAAATACTAACACGAATTCTTTACAGACGAATGGAAAAACTGGTAAAAACCGACCTCGGGGAAGATCAATTTGGATTCTGTAGACATGAAGGAACACGTGAGGCAATACTGACCGTAGGACTTATCTTAGGAGATAGATTAAGGAAAGGGAAACCTACGTTTCTAGCATTTGTAGACTTGGAGAAAGCTTTTGACAATGTTAACTGGAATACTCTCTTTCAAATTCAGAAGGTGACAGGAGTAAAATATAGGGAGCAAGAGGCTATTTACAATGTGTCATAAGAGTCGAGGGGCACGAAAGAGAAGCAACGGTTGAGAAGTGAGGCAGGGTTGTAGCCTATCTCCGATGTTATTCTATCTGGATATTGAGCAAGCAGTAAAGGAAAAAAATGAAATATTTGGAGTAGGAATTCAAATCCATGAAGAAGAAAAAAAACTTTGAGGTTCGCCGACGACATTGTAATTCTGTCAGGATCTCACGCTTCGCAGTATTTGATGGTCGTAATTCAACCTCCATCAGTGGTTCGTTTCCCCGGTAATTACCCGAAGTATTTGCCTGTGGCTGCGTTCTCGCACCACCTCCCCACCTGCTTTCTCTCCATGGACCTGGCGACCTCTGATTAAAATCAATCTGTCGGTTATCACGAGTTCTCCTGTTTCCATTCCTATTTACGTCTATTTCCACCTCTTCCAACCACTATTAAAACCATATCCATTACGCTGTGGTCTAGTGTTTCCGCTGCTCCCATTTCCGCGATTATTCCCATTTCGTCCAGAATTCAATCCCACTACCGGTCTACCATCACTACCTTTATCATTCTCTTTACTATTACGTGTTCTTTCAAAATTATTCTGTCCTGAACAGCGCCGTCTTTGAACGTCGTTTTGATACATGAATTCTTCTCTCAAAACACCTTTGAAAGATTTTACATTATCGCCTCCACGTCCTATCAAGGCTTGTTGATACTCCGTTTCGTTTTGCATATTTGAATCAATTCTCCGTCGTTGTATGGGTTATCTAAGTATTAGTTCCTTTTAGCCATATTCGCACAGAATTTGACTGCTATTTTCTCAAGCGAGACATTTTGTAATAATCTATATTTTGACAAACTGCCTATTGGCTTCTGTCTCGGGTTCTTCGGCCGACGCTCATCTAATGATTTTTCTGACGTTTCGCTAGCACGAGTGGCTGGCATTGTCAAAGCTTCACCCTCCATTGCCGGTCGTGAACTGGAGCCGAGGTCGCGGGTGCAGACTATATGTACCTGGCGCGCCAACGTCCGAGGGCTTCTCCGCGGTCATTTCCGGTGCGGTTCTCCTCTTGCTACCTGCGACGGCCGTTCGCTGCAGTACGGGAAGCCAGGATCCGTTTACCTTAAGGCTTTCCTCTTTCTTGTTCAAACTGTTCGCGTGTTTTTGTATTTCTACAGCTTCTCTGAACAAGCGCGTGTGTTGGCGCGCCAGGTACATATAGTCTGCGCCCGCGAGCTCGGCTCCAGTTCACCACCGGCAATGGAGGGTGAAGCTTTGACAATGCCAGCCACTCGTGCTGCCGAAACGTCAGAAAAATCATTAGATGAACGTCGGCCGAAGAACCCGAGACAGAAGCCAATAGGCAGTTTGTCAACAAGTGGCCACGAAAGCCTCAACAATTTTGAATCTATATTTTATTCTCATCTGAGCCTCAGGTGACCAATATCTTGCTATAAAGGCAGTTCTAAACGAATCATACGAAACGAAAGTTTCTGCTATCTTCTGCATAGTTTCAGCAACGCTTCTCTCCATATGTGCACAAAAGAAATCTAACTTATGTTTCAATGGCCAATGTGTTTGTATTCCTACTTTAAATTGGTCAATAAACGTGCGGGAATGGAGAATATTTGCATGTTCCTTATAGTGCTGGTATTTCCGCACTGTGTGAAAGTGGTTATCATCAAAACCTCTCGCTTCTTTCTGTGATGTACCTGCTGGGTTTTGAAGACTGGAATTCTGTTCTTGGTTTGCGTCAAATCTGCGCAAACGTGTGTAACTTGGTTCATTCTGTGACAGTTATGCCGTAGAATCACTTGCCGGTCTCATTGCGCAATATGCGTGCATAACGCCCGCTACCGGCTCTGTATATTGATGTGTAAGCAATTCTGGCTCGTTAAGCGCTGTACTGTAGCCCGTCGGTATTCGTCCTACAGGTTGTGGCGTTGCGTGACGCGTCTCTATGGTTTGATCAACGCATGTCACGCTTTGTGCCTGACGTACTGAACCTTGCTGCAAACCACTCTCTTGTCTTCCAGATTAACCTGTTATTCTTTCTTGAACAAGTAGTCGCAATCCACAGTGTTAGCGTGATGTTCTGGCATACGCTGGTTATTTCCCGTTCACCGTTTGCGGTTTCGGACTGGCATCCACATGTGCCCTTCCGTCTTACGTCACACGTAATTTCGTTTAACCTTTCTGTCGTATTATCGGCAACTATTTTTCAGTCTTCACAGTATCATCTAACGACACTAAAGTGGATTTTGCCGCTGTCCGCGACTCCTCATTACCGCTTGCTATGTCACCTCAACTTTCGATCGAACGTAAAACTTCCGATCTCAGCCGTTGAAACTGGTGTTCGTTTTGCTCTCGTATTTTTAAAATAAGAGCTGCTTTTGTCGTTGTTTTGTGAGACGTCGTCTCAGCAGTAACGTGTTTCACTTTCATCGTCGTTTTGACGGCAAAAGCTTTGACTTGTTGTTTAACCTTTTTGACACTTTGTTGCGTAACTTCACACAACGTAATCATTTCTGTTTGCACAGTGTCAATGTCAAAAATGGCTCTGAGCACTATGGGAATTAACATCTGAGGTCATCAGTCCCCTAGAACTTAGAACTACTTAAACCTAACCAACCTGAGGACATCACACACATCCATGCCCGAGGCAGGATTCGAACCTGCGACCGTAGCAGCAGTGCGGTTCCGGACTGAAGCGCCTAGAACCGCTCGGCCACATCGGCCGGCTGTCAATGTCTGTTCTCAATTGTTTGTGCCCTGTAACGAGCGTTTGAAGAGTGATTTGCGCTTCCTTAGCTTCAGTTCGTATTTAATCTAATTGGCCTTTAATATTATCACGCGTTTTTTGTATTTCATTGTTAGTTTCTTTCAGCCCCAGTGTTAATTCTTTTTGTCCTTGTATTATGCGCCCATCTATACGCCTTTCTGATTGCTGAGATTGTTGTAATAAACGCTTCAGCATTCCACATATCTACACTATTTTCGCCAGTTGCCATCTGATGCAACGGTTCCCTATCTCGTTTTTCTTGAACTGTTTCCTTTACTTCCGAACTTGTGTAGGAGCACTAACACCCCTTCTTGCATACAATTGCAAGCCTGATTGATTCAATATGATTACGTTTGGTTCAATATGCTGTAAATCACTATCTACAGACTCAGCATCTGATCCATTAGCAACGCCGTTCTCATGTCCATTCTTTGGACCATATTGAACATCTTGTTCTGCATTTTCGGCCTCATTCGGTATTTCTACGTGTTCTGTCTCGTGTTGTTCAAGCTGATTTACCTGTTGCGTGTCCAACTCGATCCTATCAAGATCTTCCATAACTTCTCTTTGTCTTAATCGATGAATTTGTTATTTTTGAGTGTTCCACTAAGTGTTGCTGTTCGCGAATTTTCCGAACCTGACTACGCGCTCACACCTGATCATAAGACTTGATTCTACCCCAAAATATCATCCACGGTCCTATATTCAATATCTGAACCCGTTTCCTCGTCTTTTATTTAGCCTTTTGATTAATGGAGTTGAGTCGGAACTCTACACAACCCATTTCAACGATATGTTGCGCCAGCAAATAAGAAATACGTGAATACAATTCTATCTACACTTACTACACAGTTGAGTCACATTTACATTTTTCTCCAATTTGCATCAGCACACTTTGTATCTGCACAGTGAGTGGACTAATGTGTCCAAACTTAGGTTACCACTTAGCGCACAAATGGACAAAACATCTCAATTGTCTTCTCAAGCCCAGGGTGTTAAACAGATTTTCTACATAAATATGAACCCGGCCTTGTGAATCAGTTAATGTCGTGTGCGTATGGTAACAGAACCATTAGAAGTGCTGCTTTCACTTAACTACAATGTATGAATTAATAAAAGTGAAAGTTTGGAGTCTATTCTAGAAAGACAAAACAGCTATTCCCTTTTTTATTCTACATATAATTTATCAACTGTGCTTTCAGGGGTCAAGTGATACACAGCAATCATGTTCAATTACTTTTGACACCCAATAACAAAATATTTAACTCTTGGACACATTGAATTGACGGTCATTAAAATCGTTATTTCTACATATGAAAAATTTTTTATCACTGGAAAGAATGATTAAAATCTTCCTTAGCTCATTTACGTATCATCCACACTTTGTAGAAAGCAAAGCTCTCAACGTCCTCACTATTTTCTACACACTTGTGCAGTCCGCTGCGAGACGAGAGAGAGATATCTAGAAATTTTTAGTTCTCAAAATGCTTTTATATAATGGGTCGCGTCTGCGTCACCCAGTATGGCTTCAGCCAATCGCCGTCTAGTTAGAGGTTAATTTTATTTTTCTTGCCGGGTCACAGCCTAGCCCTGTTAAAGCCGTGCAGCCACCTACCCTCGGTCCCGGCCGTATCTACGTTAAAAGGAATAACGTATTGTTCTGGCCTTATCCCTTTCTGTGCTGAAGCTCGCCGTTCTCTTGTTAAATGGAGTTCTCCGATGCCATTAACCACCTGCTTGGTTCGCCTCCAAAATGTATTTCACTTCAACTTCTTTATTCATGCCCCTGTCCATATTGGTAGATATTGTATGGTTAGTTTTTGGTACATGAGATTACTGCAATTGCCTTTTGTTGATATAATACAATTATTATTTTCTGAGGACCTCATACTGTATCGTACTGTCATTATTGATCAAGCTCATGTAGGGTCCTTAAAACACGGTCACCTTACACAGTGAACAAAAGCAGAGTGAGTCGTTGGGTGAGCCATCTGTCATCACTGCAACAAGGTCGCGCAAACCTGTCCTATCTCCAGTGTGCCGGCTGGCCGCAGAGAGCATCAGGAAATTAAAAAAAAAAAAAAAAACCTTTTGCGTGTTTGTCTCCACAAAAATGCAAATGAACTTTTCCTTTTCCATGGCAATGTGGGGCCTAGCACAAGTCTGTCCCCCCATAGGAGGTCACAAAATTTCACTGTGCTATTCTTCCCCATCCATCCTACAACCCGGATCTCGTACCTTCTGATTTCCACGTGTTTAGCCCAATGAAGGATGCAATCCGTGCGAAACAGTACGTGGATGATGGGGAGGTTATTGAAGCAGCAAGACATTGGCTCAAATGTCGACCAGTAGAGTGGTACCATATGGTCATAAAGACCTTCGCAGTAAGACTGTGTAACGCTGTCGCAATGAACGGTGATCAAGTTGAAAAATAGGATATTGTAGCCAAAAGTGTGGGAAATAATTTAGAGTATTGTGATCCTAAATAAAGCCAACCTAAGATCAGGAAAAAGTGTGTTGTTTTACTTACTGAACGCTCCTCATACTTTCCATACTGTCACATGTCAACAACACCACCAGGTGACAGTCAATTTCGTGGTGAACATGATCATAATGTTTCAGTTCATCATTGTACTTTAGACGGGGTTGATATTCATAAGCCACTAACTTAAACGGTCGCTTTGATAACTTTTTGTCACTTTATGACAACTGAACATGAGCCAGTAACCCATTGGATTGGCGTCACGCGTACCATGTAAAAATAACGCTGACATTTAAGTGGCAAGTATTCGACAATTTTAGCATGTATCTCGATGTTGGCAACAATGCTTTGTGTTTCTTCTACCAAAAAGCCTGAGGCTCCACAACACACATTAATACACTACTGGCCGTTAAAATTGCTACACCAAGAAGAAATGCAGATGATAAACGGGTATTCATTGGATAAATATACTAGAACTGACATGTGACTACATCATCAGCAATTTGGGTGCATAGAGCCTGAGAAATCAGTACCCAGAAGACCCACCTCTGGCCGTAATAATGGCCTTGATACGCCTGGGCATTGAGTCAATCAGAGCATGGATTGCGTGTACAGGTACAGCTGCCCATGCAGCTTCAACACGGTACCACAGTTCATCAAGAGTAGCTACTGGCGTATTGTGACGAGCCAGTTGCTCGGCCACCATTGACTAGACGTTTTCAATTGGTGAGAGATCTGGAGAATGTGCTGGCCAGGGCAGCAGTCGAACATTTTCTGTATCCAGAAAGGCCCGTACGGGACCACCTGCAACATGCCGACGAGCATTATCGTGCAGAAATGTAGGGTTTTGCAGGGATCGGATGAAGGATAGAGCCACGGGTCGTAACATATCTCAAATGTAACGTCCACTGTTCAAAGTGCCGTCAGTGCGAACAAGAGGTGACCGAGACGTGTAACCAATGGCACCCCATACCATCACGCCGGGTGATACGCCAGTATGGCGATGACGATTACACGCTTCCAATGTGCGTTCACCGCGATGTCACCAAACACGGATGCGTCCATCATGATGCTGTAAACAGGACCTGAATTCATCCGAAAAAATGACGTTTTGCCATTCGTGCACCCAGGTTCGTCGCTGAGTACACCATCGCAGGCGATCTACATCTACATCCATACTCCGCAAGCCACCTGACGGTGTGTGGCGGAGGGTACCCTGAGTACCTCTATCGGTTCTCGCTTCTATTCCAGTCTCGTATTGTTCGTGGAAAGAAGGATTGTCGGTATGCTTCTGTGTGGGCTCTAATCTCTCTGATTTTATCCTCGTGGCCTCTGCGCGAGATATACGTAGGAGGGAGCAATATACTGCTTGACTCTACGGTGAAGCTATGTTCTCGAAAATTTAACAAAAGCCCGTACCGAGCTACTGAGCGTCTCTCCTGCAGAGTCTTCCACTGGAGTTTATCTATCATCTCCGTAACGCTTTCGCGATTACTAAATGATCCTGTAACGAAGCGCGCTGCTCTCCGTTGGATCTTCTCTATCTCTTCTATCAACCCTATCTGTTACGGATCCCACACTGTTGAGCAGTATTCAAGCAGTGGGCGAACAAGCGTACTGTGACCTACTTCCTTTGTTTTCGGATTCCATTTCCTTAGGATTCTTCCAATGAATCTCAGTCTGGCATCTGCTTTACCGACGATCAACTTTATATGATCACTCCATTTTAAATCACTCCTAATGCGTACTCCCAGATAATTTATGGAATTAATTGCTTCCAGTTGCTGACCTGCTATTTTGTAGCTAAATGATAAGGGAACTATCTTTCTATGTATTCGCAGCACATTACACTTGTCTACATTGAGATTCAATTGCCATTCCCTGCACCATGCGTCAATTCGCTGCAGATCCTCCTGCATTTCAGTACAATTTTCCATTGTTACAACTTCTCGATACACCACAGCATCATCTACAAAAAGCCTCAGTGAACTTCCGATGTCATCCACAAGGTCATTTATGTATATTGTGAATAGCAACGGTCCTATGACACTCCCCTGCGGCACACCTGAAATCACTCTTACTTCGGAAGACTTCTCTCCATTGAGAATGACATGCTGCGCTCTGTTATCTAGGAACTCTTCAATCCAATCACACAATTGGTCTGATAGTCCATATGCTCTTACTTTGTTCATTAAACGACTGTGGGGAACTGTATCGAACGCCTTGCGGAAGTCAAGACCTGTGAACCCGTCTATGGCTCTCTGAGTCTCGTGGACGAATAGCGCGAGCTGGGTTTCACACGACCGTCTTTTTCGAAACCCGTGCTGATTCATACAGAGTAGATTTATAGTCTCCAGAAAAGTCTTTATACTCGAACATAATACGTGTTCCAAAATTCTACAACTGATCGACGTTAGAGATACAGGTCTATAGTTCTGCATATCTGTTCGACGTTCCTTCTTGAAAACGGGGATGACCTTTGCCCTTTTCCAATCCTTTGGAACGCTACGCTCTTCTAGAGACCTACGGTACACCGCTGCAAGAAGAGGGGCAAGTTCCTTCGCGTACTCTGTGTAAAATCGAACTGGTATCCCATCAGGTCTAGCGGCCTTTCCTCTTTTGAGCGATTTTAATTGATTCTCTATCCCTCTGTCGTCTATTTCGATATCTACCATTTTGTCATCTGCGCGACAATCTAGAGAAGGAACTACAGTGCAGTCTTCCTCTGTGAAACAGCTTTGGAAAAAGACATTTAGTATTTCGGCCTTTAGTCTGTCATCCTCTGTTTCAGTACCATTTTGGTCACAGAATGTCTGGACATTTTGTTTTGAGCCACCTATCACTTTGACATAAGACCAAAATTTCTTAGGATTTTCTGCCACGTCAGTACATAGAACTTTACGTTTGAATTCATTGAACGCCTCTCGCATAGCCCTCCTCACACTACATTTCGCATCGCGTAATTTTTGTTTGTCTGCAAGGCTTTGGCTATGTTTATGGTTCAAATGGCTCTGACCACTATGGGACTTAACTTCTGTGGTCATCAGTCCCCTAGAACTTAGAATTACTTAAACCCAACTAACCTAAGGGCATCACACACATCCATGCCCGAGGCAGGATTCGAACCTGCGACCGTAGCAGTCCCGCGGTTCCGGACTGCGCGCCTAGAACCACTAGACCATGGCTATGTTTATGTTTGCTGTGAAGTTCCCTTTGCTTCCGCAGCAGTTTCCTAACTCGGTTGTTGTACCACGGTGGCTCTTTTCCATCTCTTACGATATTTCTTGGCACATACTCATCTAATGCATATTGTACGATGGTTTTGAACTTTGTCCACTGATCCTCAACACTATTTGTACTTGAGACAAAACTTTTGTGTTGAGCCGTCAGGTACTCTGTAATCTGCTTTTTGTCACTTTTGCTAAACAGAAAAATCTTTCTACCTTTTTCAATATTTCTATTTACGGCTGAAATCATCGATGCAGTAACCGCTTTATGATCGCTGATTCCCTGTTCTGCGTTAACTGTTTCAAATAGTTCGGGTCTGTTTGTCACCGGAAGGTCTAATATGTTATCGCCACGAGTCGGTTCTCTGTTTAACTGCTCAAGGTAGTTTTCAGATAAAGCACTTAAAAAAATTTCACTGGATTCTTTGTCCCTGCCACGCGTTGTGAAAGTTTGAGTCTCCCAGTCTATATCCGGCAAATTAAGATCTCCACCCAGAACTATAACATGGTGGTGAAATCGACTCGAAATATTATCCAAATTATCCTTCAGGTGCTCAGCCACAACAGCTGCTGAGCCAGGGGGCCTATAGAGACATCCAATTACCATGTCTGAGCCTGCTCTAACCGTGCCCTTCACCCAAATTATTTCACATTTCGGATCTCCGTCAATTTCCTTCGATACTATTGCACTTCTTATCGCTATAAACACGCCTCCCCCTTCACTGTCCAGCCTGTCTCTGCGGTATACATTCCAATCTGAGTTTAGAATTTCATTACTGTTTACGTCTGGTTTCAGCCAACTTTCCGTCCCTAGTACCATGTGGGCATTGTGACCGTTTATTAATCAGAGCAGTTCTGGGACCTTTCTATAGACCTCCTGCAGTTTACTATTATCACATTAATATTGTCATTCCCTGTTGCGTTTTGCCTACTGCTACCCTGTGACTTCTTTGGAGGCGTCTTGTCGGGCCTAGGGAGGGAATTCTCGAACCTAAAAGAACCCACATGCTCACTTCACACGTACCCCGCTACCCTTTTAGCTGCTTCCTGCGTGTAGTGAACGCCTGACCTATTCAGGGGGACCCTACATTTCTCCACCCGATAGCGGAAGTCGAGAAATTTGCACCCCAGAACTCCGCAGAATCGTCTGAGCCTCTGGTGTAAGCCTTCCCCTTGGCTCCAAAGTAGAGGAACGCGATCGGTTCTGGGAACGACACTACAAATAGTTAGCTCAGAATCCACACCTCGAGCGAGGCTTTCCGACTTCACCAACTCCGCCAACCGCCTGTACGAACTGAGGATGACCTCTGAACCCAGATGGCAGGAGTCATTGGTGCCGACATGAGCGACAATTTGCAGTCGGGTGCACCCAGTGCTCTCTATCGTCGCCGGCAGGGCCTCCTCCACATCTCGGATGAGACCCCCCGGCAAGCAGACAGGGTGAACACTGGCCTTCTTCCCCGACCTTTACGCTATTTCCCTAAGGGGCTCCATCACCCGCCTAACGTTGGAGCTCCCGATAACTAATAAACCCCTCCCCCCGTGTGCCTGCTCGGACCTTGTTGAAGGAGCGGCCACATGTCCACTCACAGGCAGAGCGGGCGATGCCACACGGACAGCCTCCACATTACCCTCCGCCTCGTGCGCCGCGAACACCGCTGAACCCGCCACTCCCCTTGGGGAGAGGGTGGCCCAACCGCGCCCGGTACCCGCGAAGATGTCTCGACAGCAGGGACAGTGGGTGAAGCATGTAACACCTGGGGTGTACCTTGCTACACTCCGAGGCAGCAGCCTGAAGACGGCTGACCGCGGCCATCAACACGTTCAGCTGTTGGTGAACAGTAGCCAGCTCCTCCTGCGTCCGTACACAGCAGTCACACATCCTATCCAGCCTAAGAAATCAATTTACTGTAGAGAGTTAATCAACTTTTAACTAGACTGCTAATTCAGTAAAGGCGGCTGACGAAACTGACTAAACTGTGGTTGCTAGCCTTTTCTTGTAGAAAACAATGAAAATAGCACTACCTGTCTCTGGACTGTATTGAAAACAAACACTAGCACTACTGACACTATGGTTGACTAAAGGAACTCTCTCTGACTGTATTCAAAAGAAACACGAAATCTATGGAACACTATTACTAGCACTCGACAATTAAAGCTTCCTAAAAGCAAAAACACACGGAAGAAGAAGTGACAAGTAAGAAAAATACAGTTAATACTTAAGGTATCTCGCTGCACAGCAGGCGTGAAGCGGACGGCAGTTACGACATCCTGTCTGTGATGCAGCGTCAAGGGTAACCGCAGCCATGGTCTCCGAGCTGATAGTCCAGGCTGCTGCAAGCGTCGTCGAACTGTTCGTGCAGATGGTTGTTGTGCAAACGTCCCCATCTGTTGACTCAGGGATCGAGATGTGACTGCACGATCCGTTACAGCCATGCGGATAAGATGCCTGTCATCTCGACTGCTAGTGATACGAGGCCGTTGGGATCCAGCCCTGCGTTCGTATTACCCTCCTGAACCCACCGATTCCATATTCTGCTAACAGTCATTGAATCTCGACCAACGCGAGCAGCAATGTCGCGATACCATAAACCGCAATCGCGATAGGCTACAATCCGACCTTTATCAGAGTCGGAAACGTGATGATACGCATTTCACCTCCTTACACGTGGCATCACAACAATGGTTCACCTGGCAACGCCGGTCAACTGCTGTTTGTGGAAACTTTCCTCATGTCAGCATGTTGTAGGTGTCGCCACCGGCGCCAACCTTGTGTGAATGCTCGGAAAAGCTAATCATTTGCATATGACAGCATCTTCTTCCTGTTGGTTAAATTTTGCGTCTGTAGCACATCTTCGTGGTGTAGCAATTTTAATGGCCAGTAGTGTATGTATATTTTCATTTCAATGAAGGTCATGGAACATGAATCTTGAATTCTAAAAATTTTTTATCTCGAATGGAATGGCGCGATCGGCAGTTCTGCGTGCGTAAGTGAAATCATTGTTTAATAACAGGATGTATACACAGCCACTTCGGCTGCACAAAATTTCTGTCAATCGACCATGGTTTCGACTGGACTAGGGCAATCTTCACTAGAATAAAATGTTACATGGAATACATGCAATCACAGCTCGGTTAAAAACGTCTGAACATGGTGTGATTACATGTATTCCATGCAACTTTTTATTGTGATGAAGATTGCCCTAGTGCAATCGAAACCATGGTCAACTGAAAAAAATTCTGTGCAAGCGAAGTGACTGTATATACATCCTGTAATTAAATAGCCACTGCTGGATAAAGCCAACAAAATGTTTAAAATTGAAATCACTGTTGTTCTAATGGAGCTCCTACGGATGCACAAACCAGTGAATTGAAGGCGCTACTTCCATGGAAGAAGAAGCAGACAAACAGTATCCCTAAACCATCGAAAAATGTGATGGTAATCACACATTTTGAAGTAAGGTTTAGAGCAGTCATCAGGATCTATAAGAGCGTAGAGAGAAACTGGATTGTAGTATTGTAGCAGTCAAGTGCTGCTTACAGTCGCTTTTTTAAGCCTTCATTACAATTTATAATGAGGGTAAGTACACACTGGACCACAACAATCTATGCTTACGTTCGTTCGAACGCGCTGTTAGTGTAATTGGATAACAGCTGTTTCCGTTACGGTGTTCCACATTAAGTTCACATTCGTGCGAAGGAAGACAGTTGTGTAACGTCCAGTCCAGCGGCCGTGACATTCGTGGCAGGAATGTCAAAGCAATTGCCGCTCGTCGCGGGAAAATAAAATCACCAATGGCGCGATTCACTCGCATGTGAAAAAGTAGCTCCTGCCATTAAAATAAAGAAACTCTTGTCTAAATACATCACGCAAACACGCCGGTACGGGACTACAAGCCCCACCGCCACACCCTCACCCGCCCATGTTAGACAAAATTTTTCTGCTTGTCTCATGCAGTACCATCACCGTGAGAGGGTGGTACGGGACCACAAGTCCCACCGCCAGACCTCCAAAGTGAGTTGCAGTGACGCAGTCACTGCCCTGTGGAAATTTACTGCCTCACCAACACAGTTAGACCGCAATAGAGCGGTGATGCTGTATTGAAACATATCACCCCGGACTACAAGTCCATTTAAAAAAAAAAAAAAAAAAAAAAAAATCTAAATACATCATACGCGGGTTAACGTAACTGGGAGAACATATGAAGATTTAAAGGCATGCATAATTAGCTACTCATGGGCCTTAACAGTAAGAAGTAGCGTATGCTAGCAAACAACGAAAGCCGAAACAGACATTACGTAATGGTCTCCAGAGGCAGCTTCCCTCTCTGCGTGCATTTTCAGATTTAACGTGTTGTGCATTAACTAATCTGTTTCCATTTGATCAGTTAGTAAAACCAGAACCATGTTGATTTGAATTATGACCGTTTCCATTTGTCTTGCTTCTTTTAAGTTTGTCGTCTGAAAATCTATTTTCTAACTCCATTATGGGTTACGATGCATAAAGCTCAGTGTTGTGGCTCAAATGGCTCTGAGCACTACGGGACTCCACTTCTAAGGTCATCAGTCCCCTAGAACCTAGAACTACTTAAACCTAACTAACCTAAGGACATCACACACATCCATGCCCGAGGCAGGATTCGAACCTGCGACCATAGCAGTCGCACGGTTCCGGACTGCGCACCTAGAACCGCGAGACCACCGCGGCCGGCTTCAGTGTTGTAATTAGGCATGAAGATACATAAATACATATAGTATACTCAGTAACAATTCAGCATTAAACATGAGCGTATTGTGGTTTCCAGAGGGTGCTGTGGTCAAGGGGAAAGGTAACAGTTAAGTTCTGACAAACCGTTCAATAGGACGGGAGTTATTCTCTCGAGGGACGTATGCCTTCCATCTCTGCTATAGCATGCCTTGAAATGTCCAAAATTAGTTTGAAGTGCGCAGTAATGAAACACTTCTTTCCTGTACATGACTGACTGACAATTCATATAGTACAACAGGCGTTAAAACTATTGAAATATAAAACTGAATGAAAAGTCTAATAGTCCGTTGTAGTCGTATTTATTTATGTCGAGACCCACACAACCGGTTTCGCAACTTTTAGGTTGCATCTTCTGGAGTATACATGTACAGAAAATTTGATTAATGCTTTAATATTGGGGATAAGAAGTGATCCTAGATATCTTAAAGTACTGAGTGAATAGACTTAAACAAGGAATAAAATATTACGCATATAGTTAGGAAACTACGTCTGGATCATGTACGCCCCACAACTAACGGGCCTAAACGTATTTAATAAATAAGATTTGTAATTTAATACCAAAAGACGGTTATTCACAACGCCGTGTCGTTTGGTATATGGAGCTGTTACAGAACGCAGTAGAGTAACAATTGGCGCAGCTAGGCAAAGTTCTCAGCCCTCCTCAATTGTTGAAAACCATAATCGGACCATCATCAGTGATGAATATTCAGTCTAAAAAATGAAGGAATGGAATTAGCAGTTAGAAACTGATGACTGTTTGAGAAACATTGAAGCAGTAACTAAAATGAAAAAGAGATGGGGCAGTCCCCATGTAACGTGGAATAACTGCCAAAAACGGGACTGACCTGTGTCAAAATCACGAATTGTCATCTCTTTACCGATTAAAATATGTCAAGCTATAGGCAATGTTCCTCGTAAATGCTCCGCAGGGAGATGTTGGGTTCTGGAGTGATTGAGGACAAAAACAAAAATTAGTGATGAAAACTAATAAAATTAATGCATTGAAATGCACTTAAAAATCATTTTAACGTGTTTTGGGGGGCCACCAGTGCTGGAAATGAGACTTACGCTGATGGTCAAACGTACCGAAAGCCGACAAGCTCCGTTGTGAGATCCTAAGAAGGTATCACAGCATTTTCGGTGTTACAGTCATTTCATGTTTCCAAACAACTAAGTCATGTCAGCGGGCCACAATTATTCGAGCAAATGAACTGGCCACCCAGATCGCCCGACACGAATACCCTAGGACGTTTACGGGACATAATCGAGATGTCAGTCCGCGCATAACGCCAGGTACCGACTATACTTTCGCAATTACCGACTACTATAACGGAGCATGGCTCAATATTTCTGCAGGGGACTTGCAATGACGTGTTAAGTCAATGCCACGCGGCGTTACTGTATACGGTGACCAAAAGGAAGTCTGACCCGTGACTTCTGTCGCCTCAGTGTATGTTGAAGTCCTTGTTGTGCTCTACATACCCTGTCAATACGAATGAAATCTGTTCGTACTGTCCCGTTGTCAGCAGTGTGTTTCTCGCACCTAAACACTTTGGATAGCTGCGCCGTGTAATGGTACTTGAATTACGTAACCATTACAGAACCTCACCTCAACCTCTCGATACCAGCGATATTCTACTGTATTTCTGTAAAGTAGTTAGCATATTTCTGAGACAACATTCAGATTTGATTTCATTAATGTAGAGGTACTTTGATACATCGATATGTTTATATTGCAATGATGCTATTCTTCTGTGTATTCTTTCTTTTGTCTCTATGATCTTTGACTTACTTGTAACTCTGATTTTTGGGCGCGTAAGCGGTTATTGCTTATTAGAGAAAGTCAAGTCTTGGTCGTCATGTTGAAAGGACGCAAATTGTAGTCAGTTTATAAAATGTGAACTTTAACAGCGAGGAAGATGTTTTCAAGTATGTTTTATATTGTGCAGTGATGTTTTGTGAGTTACGTGATGTTGCAACAAAAGTAATAGAAATGAAGTGTAACTTAAATTCGGAGTGCTGATTACTTTTTTGCATCACCATTGTGCTAACTTTCAAAGGTTTAATCTTCAAGAATGGTTTGTGAAACACATCTACAGGGTGTTACAAAAAGGTACGACCTAACTTTCAGGAAACATTCCTCACACACAAATAAAGAAAAGATGTTATGTGGACATGTGTCCGGAAACGCTTAATTTCCATGTTAGAGCTCATTTTAGTTTCGTCAGTATGTACTGTACTTCCTCGATTCACCGCCATGATTTCATACGGGATACTCTACCTGTGCTGCTAGAACATGTGCCTTTACAAGTACGACACAACATGTGGTTCATGCACGATGGAGCTCCTGCACATTCCAGTCGAAGTGTTCGTACGCTTGTCAACAACAGATTCGGTGACCGCTGGATTGGTAGAGGCGGATCAATTCCATGGCCTCCACGCTCTCCTGACCTCAACCCTCTTGACTTTCATTTATGGGGGCATTTGAAAGCTCTTGTCTACGCAACCCCGGTACCAAATGTAGAGATTCTTCGTGCTCGTATTGTGGACGGCTGTGATACAATACGCCATTCTCCAGGGCTGCATCAGCGCATCAGGGATTCCATGCGACGGAGGGTGGATGCATGTATCCTCGCTAACGGAGGACATTTTGAACATTTCCTGTAACAAAGTGTTTGAAGTCACGCTGGTACGTTCTGTTGCTGTGTTTTTCCATTCCATGATAAAGTGATTGGAGGAGAAGTAATAAAACGAGCTCTAACATGGAAAGTAAGCGTTTCCGGACACGTGTCCACATAACATATTTTCTTTCTTTGTGTGTGAGGAATGTTTCCTGAAAGTTCGGCCGTACCTTTTTGTAACACCCTGTATAAAACTTTTGAATATCGCAGAATAAAACCTAAGCCTCTTTGCATCCGAGATTGGAATCACCACCACCTAGATTTTGGACGATTGAGCCATGATTTTACGAGACCAGCGTGGGAAACACGAAAAGATGAGTGCCTAGTTTATTCATTATTTCAAGAAATGACTTTATTAACTGTGATCTAATGACACCTGCTACATATTATAACTTTGTTGTTGCCCGAAAATGCAGTATTTAGCAGCGTGAGCAACACCACAATCATAATTAATTTTTGACCTTTGTTTGTGGTAGGGTTGTTAGAGCCGCTAGACTTCATAATGAAATCCGACGTCTCGCCCTCGAACCTTTAGTACAACTAGTCCGTCAGGAGACCCTGAAGCTTCAGAAGAGCGGCGCAGGTGGAGCCGGCTGAGTTCTGTGTGTATGGAGCTGGCCACCTTCCAGCGCTGTGTCCGCTGGCTCGGCCGCAGACCAGCACAGCAGACGGGGTACCGCTTTCCTGCACACCTCGGCGGTCTTCCTCCCGCTCACGCGCACCGATGCTGGGCACGCCCCACGACCGCTCCGGCCGCTTTCGTTATGCGTCGCCGGTCGCCGCGGAGATGGCGCCGCGGCGCGCATTAGTTCTGCGTTCCACCGCCCGCGACGTTGAACAGGGCGCCACAGTCATTCAACTCCCCCCGTGGCAAACTTACTTTGCATCTACTTTGCATACCAGTGGAGCCGCACTGTGCACAAATTGGCAGTGCGTCATCGTGAAAAGCGTGTTTGTCCGCTCACGGACGTTACTAGTTTCCTTTATATAAACATCTGGCCACTAAAACTGTAACTCTAACAAAGACAGCAAATATTATACTTTTACTCTAATTGTTGTGCGTAGACAATGTTATTATTACAATTATTATTCCCGGTTTTACAGTGGTAACCCAAGATTATACATCTGATTTAATCGTTCATTCTACACTACTGGCTATCAAAATTGCTACACCAAGAAGAAATGCAGATGATAAACGGGTATTCATTGGACAAATACACTCCTGGAAATGGAAAAAAGAACACATTGACACCGGTGTGTCAGACCCACCATACTTGCTCCGGACACTGCGAGAGGGCTGTACAAGCAATGATCACACGCACGGCACAGCGGACACACCAGGAACCGCTGTGTTGGCCGTCGAATGGCGCTAGCTGCGCAGCATTTGTGCACCGCCGCCGTCAGTGTCAGCCAGTTTGCCGTGGCATACGGAGCTCCATCGCAGTCTTTAACACTGGTAGCATGCCGCGACAGCGTGGACGTGAACCGTATGTGCAGTTGACGGACTTTGAGCGAGGGGGTATAGTGGGCATGCGGGAGGCCGGGTGGACGTACCGCCGAATTTCTCAACACATGGGGCGTGAGGTCTCCACAGTACATCGATGTTGTCGCCAGTGGTCGGCGGAAGGTGCACGTGCCCGTCGACCTGGGACCGGACCGCAGCGACGCACGGATGCACGCCAAGACCGTAGGATCCTACGCAGTGCCGTAGGGGACCGCACCGCCACTTCCCAGCAAATTAGGGACACTGTTGCTCCTGGGGTATCGGCGAGGACCATTCGCAACCGTCTCCATGAAGCTGGGCTACGGTCCCGCACACCGTTAGGCCGTCTTCCGCTCGCGCCCCAACATCGTGCAGCCCGCCTCCAGTGGTGTCGCGACAGGCGTGAATGGAGGGACGAATGGAGACGTGTCATCTTCAGCGATGAGAGTCGCTTCTGCCTTGGTGCCAATGATGGTCGTATGCGTGTTTGGCGCCATGCAGGTGAGCGCCACAATCAGGACTGCATACGACCGAGGCACACAGGGCCAACACCCGGCATCATGGTGTGGGGAGCGATCTCCTACACTGGCCGTACACCACTGGTTATCGTCGAGGGGACACTGAATAGTGCACGGTACATCCAAACCGTCATCGAACCCATCGTTCTACCATTCCTAGACCGGCAAGGGAACTTGCTGTTCCAACAGGACAATGCACGTCCGCATGTATGCCGTGCCACCCAACGTGCTCTAGAAGGTGTAAGTCAACTACCCTGGCCATCAAGATCTCCGGATCTGTCCCCCATTGAGCATGTTTGGGACTGGATGAAGCGTCGTCTCACGCGGTCTGCACGTCCAGCACGAACGCTGGTCCAACTGAGGCGCCAGGTGGAACTGGCATGGCAAGCCGTTCCACAGGACTACATCCAGCATATCTGCGATCGTCTCCATGGGAGAATAGCAGCCTGCATTGCTGCGAAAGGTGGATATACACTGTACTAGTGCCGACATTGTGCATGCTCTGTTGCCTGTGTCTATGTGCCTGTGGTTCTGTCAGTGTGATCATGTGATGTATCTGACCCCAGGAATGTGTCAATAAAGTTTCCCCTTCCTGGGACAATTAATTCACGGTGTTCTTATTTCAATTTCCAGGAGTGTATATTATACTAGAACTGACATGTGATTACATTTTCACGCAATTTGGGAGTATAGATCCTGAGAAATCAGTACCCAGAACAACCACCTCTGGCCGTAATAACTACCTTGATACGCCTGGGCATAGAGTCAAACAGAGCTTCGATGGCGTGTACAGGTACAGCTGCCCATGCTGCTTCAACACGATACCACATTTCATCAAGACTAGTGACTGGCGTATTGTGACCAGCCAGTTGTTCGGCCACCATTGATCAGACGTTTTCAACAGGTCAGAGATCTGGAGAATGTGCTGGCCAGGGCAGCAGTCGAACATTTTCTGTGTCCAGAAAGGCCCGTACAGGACCTGCAACATACGGTCGTGCGTTATTCTGCTGAAATGTAGGGTTTCGCAGGGATCGAATGAAGGGTAGAGCCACGGGTAGTATCACATCTGAAATGTAACGTCCACTGTTCAAAGTGCCGTCAATGCAAACAAGAGGTGACCGAGCCGTGTAACCAATGGCACCCCATTCCATCACGCCGGGTGATACGCCAGTATGGCGATGACGAATACACGCTTCGAATGTGTGTTCACCGCGATGTCGCCAAACACGGACGCGACCATCATGATGCTGTAAACAGAACCGGGATTCATCCGAAAAAATGACGTTTTGCCATTCGTGCACCCAGGTTCGTCGTTGAGTGCAACATCGCAGGTGCTCCTGTCTGTGATGCAGCTTCAAGGGTAACCGCAGCCGTGGTCTCCGAGCTGATAGTCCATGCAGCTGCAAACGTCGTCGAACTGTTCGTACAGATAGTTGTTGTCTTGCAAACGTCCCCATCTGTTGACTTAGGGATCGAGACGTGCCTGCACGATCCGTTACAGCCATGCGGAGAAGATGCCTGTCATCTCGACAACTAGTGATACGGGGTCGTTGGGATCCAGCACGGCGTTCCGTGTCACCCTCCTGAACCCACCGATTCCATATTCTGCTAACAGTCATTGGATCTCGACCAACGCGAGCACCAATGTCGCGATACGATAAACCGCAATCGCGATACGTTACAAGCCGACCTTTATCAAAGTCGGAAAGGTGATGCACGCATTTCTCCTGCTTACACGAGGCATCACAACAACGTTTCACCAGGCAACGCCGGTCAACTGCTGTTTGTGTAAGAGAAATGGGTTGGAAACTTTCCTCATTTCAGCACGTTGTAGGTGTCACCACCGGCGCCAGCCTTGTGTGAATGCTCTGAAAAACTAATTATTTGCATATCACAGCATCTTCTTCCTGTTGGTTAAATTTCCTACCTTCCAAACTTCACAGAAACTCTTCTGCGAACCTTGCAGAACTAGCACTCCTGGAAGAAAGGATTTTGCTGAGACATGGCTTAGCCACAGCCTGGGGGATGTTTCCAGAATGAGATTTTCACTCTGCAGCGGAGTGTGCGCTGATATGAAACTTCCGCAATATCCTTTCTTCCAGGAGTGCTAGTTCTGCAAGGTTCCTAGAAGAGCTTCTGTACAGTTTGGAAGGTAGGAGACGAGGTACTGGCAGAATTAAATCTGTGATGAGGGGCCGTGAGCCGTGCTTGGGTAGCTCAGATGGTAGAGCACTTGCCCGCGAAAGGCAAAGGTCCCGTGTTCGAGTCTCGGTCCTGCACACAGTTTTAAACTGCCAGGAAGTTTCAATATCGGACTTCCTTGCACCCATGTGGCCCATGGTCTTTTCTTTCTTCAAAGTTGTTCGCATTTCATGAAAAAATCAAGAATAGCACAAAATCAATAACTGATACTTGATTTGTAAATAATACTGCCTTTTTCTGCTGCTAGTACTTGACAAACTCATTTCTTACCCCTTCCAGCCTGGATATCCTCGCAGACCGTCTCCAGAAGTCAGTCTCAAAAAAATGGTTCGAATGGCTCTAAGCACTGTGGGACGTAGCCCGGCCTTGATGGCCGAGCGGTTCTAGGTACTTCAGATTGGAACCACGCGACTGCTACAGTCGCATGTTCGAATCCTGCCTCGGGCATGGATGTGTGTGATGTCCTTAGGTTAGTTAGGTTTAAGTAGTTCTAAGTTCTAGGGGACTGATGACCTCAGATGTTAAGTCCCATAGTGCTCAGAGCCATTTGAACCATTTGAACCACTATGGGACTTACTGTCTGAGGTCATCAGTCCCCTAGAACTTTGTTGTTGTTGTGCTCTTCAGTCCTGATACTAGTTTTATGCAGCTCTCCATGCTACTCTATCCTGTGCAAGCTTCTTCATCTCCCAGTGCCTAATGCAGCCTACATCCTTTTGAATCTGCTTAGTGTATTCATCTCTTAGTCTCCCTCTACGAATTTTATCATCCACGCTGCCCTCCAGTACTAATTTGGTGATCCCTTGATACCTCAGAACATGTCCTACCAACCGATCCCTTTTTCTAGTCAAGTTGTGCCACAAACTACTCTTCTCCCCAATCCTAATCAATACCTCCTCATTAGTTATGTGATCTACCCATCTAATCTTCAGCATTCTTCTTGTAGTACCACATTTCGAAAGCTTCTCTTCTCTTCTTGTCTAAACTATTTATCGTCCATGTTTCACTTCCATACATGGCTAAACTCCATACAAATACTTTCAGAAACGACATCGTTACACTTAAATCTATACTCCATGTTAACAAATTTCTCTTCTTCAGAAATGCTTTCCTTGCCATTGCCAGTCTACATTTTATATCCTCTCTACTTCGACCATCATCAGTTATTTTGCTCCCAAAATAGCAAAATTCCTTTACTACTTTAAGCGTCTCATTTCCTTAACCTAATTCCCTCAGCATCACCCCATTTAATTCGACTACATTCCATTATCCTCGTTTTGCTTTTGTTGATGTTCATCTTACATCCTCCTTTCTAGACACTATCCGTTCCATTCAACTGCTCTTCAAAGTCCTTTGCTGTCTCTGACAGAATTACAATGTCATCGGCGAATCTCAGTTTTTATTTCTTCTGCGTGGATTTTAATTCCTATTCCGAATTTTTCTTTTGTTTCCTTTACTGCTTGCTCCCTAGAACTTAGAACTACTTAAACTTAACTAACCTAAGGACATCACACACATCCATGTCCGAGGCAGGATTCGAACCTGCGACCGTATCGGTCGCGCGGTTCCAGACTGGAGCGCCTAGAACCGCTCAACCACAGCGGCCGGCCGAGTCCATCTCATTTGCGAGCACTCTTTTCTTTGATTAGGATGTAAGTGTCCATACTTCTGATACACCACTTTTTGTAAAAATAACCAGTGATCTGCGACACGTCGCGGTAAGAGAAGTGTAGAATTGCGAAACCATAATACGTCATTTAAATGGCAGAGTGGTGGCTTGCACGTAGCCTAACAGCGTCCTCTTTTGTGTGATCGTACTGGTTAGAGTTATGCAATCTTCAGTCGATAAAGAGCCGTCATACGAAGTGGAAATCAGCAGTCAAATGCCACTGCGATCGCCGATATCACGGGATGGAATATCGGCTTGCGAGTGCGTTCGAACTGGGCAGAATGATTGGTCTCCGTGAGGCTGGTCTGTCGTTGCGTGACAGGGCGGCTCGTACTGGGCACGCTTCTTCAACGGTGAGGCGCATTTGGAACCAGTGGAGAGAAGAGGAAGGCACACAGCGCCGACAGGCTACTGGACGACACAATGACACCACAGCGCGTAATCGACAGATCAGCTTTGCCCACAGTGTTGGGCGTCAATGGCTCGGTGCCGTCTGCGGTCTGGACTGGTGGCACTCTAGCCATTGCGTCTTATCCCATTGACGTGAACCTATCGACGCTGCAGACTGCGATGGGCGGGTGAACGCAGACACTGGCCTGCTGAGTAAAAAAATGCAGTGTTCCCGGACGAGTCCACTGCAACTTCTCCAACAGTGATGGCTACATACGCATGCACTGCTGTAGTGGTGAACGCAATCGGGCAGCGGGCGGCGTTGCGGACGCACGCCAAGTGTGATGGGTTAGGGTGTCTGCCTATAATACCAGATGTCACCGCCTACGTCTTGAGGGCAATCTGAACAGCTACAGCAAAATGAGAGTGATTTCGTGGCTCGGAGCACTACCCCTCCGGCAGGCCGTTCCACAAACCATATTTCAGTAGGACACCGCCGGCTGCATGCGGCGAGGCATGTGCAAGCCTTCTTCGAAGAACGACAGGTACCACTGCATCTCTGGCCTGCTCGTTAGCCTGACATGTCACCCGTTGGACGTGTCTGGTATATGGTCGGTCGGCAACTTGTTCGCTCAGGTCCTCCTGCAGCCACAGTTGATGCTCTATGGGCGCACGTACAAACCGCGTGGCGAGTATTCTCCACCAGCCCTTTGATTGCACGCCACGATGTCTAGTGGTTCTGATAGCAGCAGGTGGTGACACTACTCCACACTGAACTTACACAGTCTCAGTGCAGATACAGGTCTGTAGTGTTATCATTTGTATAACCTCGTGTCCATAACCTATGGAACAAATGTCATTGTGATCACATCTCTCTGTCTTGGTGTTTCACTTTTTCCAAGCAGTCAGAAATGTACATACACTACTGGCCATTAAAATTGCTACACCAAGAAGAAATGCAGATGATAAACGGGTATTCATTGGACAAATATATTATACTAGAAATGACGCGTGATTACATTTTCACGCAATTTAGGAGCATAGATCCTGAGAAACCAGTACCCAGAACAACCACCTCTGGCCGTAATAACGGCCTTGATACTCCTGGGCGTTGAGTCAAACAGAGTTTGGATGGCGTGTACAGGTACAGCTGCCCATGCAGCTTCAACACGATACCACAGTTCATCAAGTGTAGTGACTAGCGTATTGTGACGAGCCAGTTGACCAGGCGCATTCAATTGGTGTGAGATCTGGAGAATGTGCTGGCCAGCGCAGCAGTCGAACATTTTCTGTATCCAGAAAGGCCCGTACGGGACCACCTGCAACATGCGAGCGTGCATTATCATGCAGAAATGTAGGGTTTTGCAGGGATCGGATGAAGGATAGAGCCACGGGTCGTAACACATCTGAAATGTAACGTCCACTGTTCAAAGTGCCGTCAGTGCGAACAAGAGGTGACCGAGACGAGTAACCAATGGCACCCGATACCATCACGCCGGGTGATACGCCAGTATGGCGATGACGAATACACGCTTCCAATGTGCGTTCACCGCGATGTCGCCAAACACGGATGCGACCATCATGATGCTGTAAACAGAACATTTTGCCATTAGCGCACCCAAGTTCGTCGTTGAGTACACCATCGCAGGGGCTCCTGTCTGTGATGCAGCGTTAAAGGTAACCGCAGCCGTGGTCTCCGAGCTGATAGTCCATGCTGCTGAAAACGTCGTCGAACTGTTCGTGCAGATGATTGTTGTCTTGCAAACTTCCCCATCTGTTGACTCTCCTGAATCCACCGATTCCATATTCTGCTAACAGTCGTTAGATCTCGATCAACGCGAGCAGAAATGTCGCGATACGATAAACTGCAATCGAGATAGGTTACAATCCGACCTTTATCAAAGTCGAAAACGTGATGGTACGCATTTCTCCTGCTTACACGAGGCATCACAACAACGTTTCACCAGGCAACGCCTGTCAACTGCTGTTTGTGTACGAGAAATCGGTTGGAAATTTTTCTCATGTCAGCACGTTGTAGGTGTCGTCACCGAGGCCAACCTTGTGTGAATGCTCTAAAAAGCTAACCATTTGCAAATCGCAGCATCTTCTTCCTGTCGGTTAAATTTCGCGTCTGTAGCACGTTACCTTCGTGGTGTAGCAAGTATGTATTTTACAATGCTTTTCATTATAGTTTGTTCTTTTGTTTCCTTTCTGATTCGTTCACCCCATGAAATACCAATTAATATGCCAATAGTGAACTTTTTAGCATTTATTCTTGAATTAATTTCCTTATACACGATAATGATAGAATCTAAAGAAGTGAACTGAAATTTGTGCTACGGCTGGGACTTGAACCCGGGCTCCTTGCTTATTGGGTAGGTGTGCTAGCCATTACACGACCGCAGCAGTAAAGGTAACAGTGTTGCACGGACTATCCTAGTACAACTCCTTCCCAAACTCAAACTTCAGTTTACATCTTCTGCTTATTTTCCCGTTCTTAAATAGGCACTATTGCCGAGGCTCTTTGGTGTTGGAACAGCACCCCTATGTTGGACGTCATGAGGAAATCCTGCCTGCACCTCAGGCGTAGATGATCTGGAGATCTGATATAATTAAATTTTCCTTGAGACTTTTGAGACTCCACTTTATCTACAATAATGACAGAAGCTGAAGAAATGAATTAAAATATGTGCTACGGCTGGCACGTGAACACGGGTCTCCTTGCTTACCTGCAAACCTGCAAGTCCCGGCCGTAGAGCAAAGTTTAATTAATTTCTTCAGCTTCTATCATTATCTTAGATAAAGTGGAGACTCAAATGTGTCAAGGAAAATTTAGTTGTGTAAGATCTCTAATTTCCTTATATTGTTTAAAGTCTTGTGTGATTTTTTTCTGCTAGATACTCATACTCCTCAGTATGTGTAATCGACTCCCATTCCTTCTTCAGTATCAAATCATAATTTGTGCCTACTTATACCATGTATTTTGATTTATTCGTGATGGCCTTGTCGTAGCATTTTTTTAATTCGTCTATTAGTTTCCTGGTTATATAACTTCCTCATCTTGTGCCAAAATTAGACGGTCACCGGTAATTATAGTAAGTATGGACTGGGGTTAGACAAAAATATGGAATATGGAATTTCGGACATGTCCGAAAGAACAGATACCATCGGTGACCATGCAGCTCTCTATAATGAAATGATAATGAAATAAAGACCTTAAGCTGCCGATAGGCGTTGATATATATCAACGGGGACAGCTGAAAACGTGTGCCTCGACCGGGCCTCGAAACCGGGATCTCCAGCTTACATGAGAGATGCTCTGTCCATCTGAGCCACTGAGGGCACGGAGGATAGTGCGACAGCAGGGACTTATCCCTTGCACGCTCCCCGTGAGACCCACATTCCCAACTTAATGTCCACACACTACATTCGTAGTGCCTCTGCCCATTACACTCATTACTCGCAGCAGAAAATCTTACCGAGTTCCATAAGAGTTCGGACAATGCGTGTGCATCCGTACAGAGAAAGAAGGTCAATAATCGATAAGCTTAAACTATACGAACGTATAAGTAGATCTTGCCGGTCATTGACCTTGTTTCTCTGTACAGATGCACACACGAATGTTACCTGTTCTTTCGGACTGGTCCAAACTAACAGATACCATCATCACATAGTTAGAGCTTATATATGTATATGATGGTATATGTTCTAGGTATCATCTTCATATAATTAAAGCTTACCGGCCATTGACCTTCTTCTTCTGTACAGATGCACACGCGTTGCCCGAACTGTTACGAATGTTACCTGTTCTTTCGGACTGGTCCAAAATAACAGATACCATCTTCATATAGTTAAAGCTTACCGGCCATTGACTCTCTTCCTCTGTACAGACGCACACGCATTGCCCGAACTCTCGGACCAGTCCGAAAGAACAGGTATCATCTTCATATATTATACCATCTTCATATAGTTAACGCTCACTGGCCATTGACTTCCTCCTTCTGTACAGATGCACACGCATTGCCCGAAGTCTTACGGGACTCGATAAGATTGTCTGCCGCGAGTAATGAGTGTAATGGGCAAGGGCACTACGAATGTAGTGTGTGGACATTAAGCTGGGAATGTGGGTCTCACGAGGAGCGTGGAAGGGATACGTCGCTGCAGTAGCACTATCCTCTGTGCCCTCGGTGGCTCAGATGGATAGTGTGTCTGTCAGGTAAGAAGGAGATTCCGGGTTCGAGTCCCAGTCGGGGCACACATTTGCAACTCTCCCCGTTGATATACATTATACAGGGTGAAAAGTATTTGAACCTACAAACTCTGGGAGGTTGTAGGGGACATCAAAACAAATATTTTTCCCTAATGTCATTTTTTCCCACGAGGATTATTTAAATCGGTGGAGCCATTATTACGCTCTTCACTTGTTAGAGGTCGTATTACGATTTTCAGTTGTTAGAGGGCGTATTACGCTCTTCAGTTGTAGGCAACTGCTGTCCACCAGTGTAGTAGTGCATTGTCTCTGTTTACTAACGGAGCGATACACCTGGAGTGAGTACACTGATATGGTTGGTGCGTACTACGTAGCGCACCACAACGGACGAGCTGCACAGTGGGTTTATCAACAACAATATCCTAATCGCCGTATCCCGCAACGTGCGACCTTTGCTGCTGTGTACCAACGTCTGCGTGAGACCGGGTCATTTAGCAGATTACCTGGACAGGGATACCGTCGCACTGTAAGAACGCTGCAATTTGAGGAAGCTGTCTTGCAGCATGTGGAGCAGGATCCTTCAATCAGCACTCGTGCAATTGCACGTAGCATGGGGGCGAATCAGATGAATGTAAGAACAGTCCTTCGAGAGCAATTGTTACTTTCATTTCACTTACAGCGTGTCCACAACCTGGAACTAGTTGATTGTCCACCCAGAGCACAGTTTTCGCCGTGGTACCTAGAACAGCGTGAAATGCATCCTACATTTCCATCCTCTGTGTTGTTTACCGATGAAGCGGTTCTTCGTTAATGTGTGGGTCGGTGTTGTTGGGGACTGTTTTATTGGGCCGCATATGTTACCTAGGCCTTTAAATGGCAGGCACTATTACAATTTTCTCGCCGGAGCATTGCCAGAATCGCTGGAAGACGTCCGCTCCCTACAAGACAACGCATGTGGTTCCAACATGATGGGGCGTTGACACATTTCAGTCGTCGTGTGCGTCGATTTCTGGACCGACGGTTCCCAGAAACGTGGATTGGCAGAGGTGGTCCTGTACCGTGGTCTGCTCGATCCCCAGATATGTCCCCTCTGGACTTTTTTGTGTGTGGGGAGAGATACGCAAGCTTGTTTACGCAACTCCCGTTGCATCAGAAGAGGATCTGGTTGCCCGGATAGTAGCAGCAGCAGGAACAATTCACGATACTCCTGGGGTTTTTGCCCGTGTCAGACAGAACATGATCCGACGGTGTAACCTTTGTTTACGTGTCAATGGAGGCATTTTTTAAAATGTACTGTAATTGAAACTGGGTTGTGTTAATGTGTTGTCTCTTGGTCATAAAGAAATGGAAAAGGGTTTGTTGGTTTAATTAATTTACCGCCAGAGAAATCTTCCTCTGCCGGTTTAAGTACTCCTCATAGGAAAAAATGACAACAGGGAAAAATATTTGTTTTGATGTCCCCTACAGCCTCCCAGAGTTTGTCGGTTTAAATACTTTTTACCCTGTATATCAACGCCTGTCGGCAGCTTAAGGTCTTGAGTTCCTTTTCATTTCAAAAATATGGAAATACCGTGAGGAATGGATGCTTGAACATGAATGCGGGTGCCAGTTAAGGGTGCAGGTTGTGCTGTTGTATGTGGCCACGGACGGCACTCAGTACGTTACGATGTCATTCTACGTCTGAAAAGTGTTCTGTGTAGTCGTGAATGCGTTGTGTCGGAGGTAAGCGAACTGGAACGTGAGAAAATTGTTGGTGCACTTATGGTAGGTGCTTCCGTAACCAATGGACCGAAATGTCTCGTATTTCAAGAATCTCTCTAATTTTACATTCGTGATCTCCTTGGGAGGTATAAGTAGGGGGAAGCAATATATTCGATACCTCATTCAGAAACGCACCCTCTCGAAACTTGGACAGCAAGCTACACCGCGATACAGAGCGCCTCTCTTGAAGAGTCTGCCACTTGAGTTTGCTAAACATCCCCGTAACGCTATCACACTTACCAAATAACCCTGTGGCGAAAGGCGCCGCTCTTCTTTGGATCTTCTCTCTCTCCTCTGTCAACCCGACCTAGCACGGATCCCACACACTTATGAGCAATACTCAGGTATAGGTCGAACGAGTGTTTTGTAAGTCACCTCCTTTGTTGATGGACTACATTTTCTAAGGACTCTCCCAATGAATCTCAACCTGGCACCCGCCTTACCAACAATTAATTTTGTATGATCATTCCTCTTCAAATCGTTCCGTACGCATACTCCCAGATATTTTACAGAAGTAACTGGTACCAATATTTGCTCCGCTATCATGTAATCATACAATAAAGGATCCTTATTTCTATGTATTCGCAATACATTACATTTGTCTATGTTAAGGGTCAGTTGCCACTCCCTGCACCAAGTGCCTATCCGCTGCAGATCTTCCTGCATTTCGCTGCAATTTTCTAATGCTACAACTTCTCTGTATACTACAGCATCATCCGCGAAAAGCTGCATGGAACTTCCGACACTATCTACTAGGTCATTTATATATATTGTGAAAAGCAATGGTCCCATAGCACTCCCCTGTGGCATGCCAGAGGTTACTTTAACGTCTGTAGACGTATCTCCATTAAGAACAACATGCTGTGTTCTGTTTGCTAAAAACTCTTCAATCCAGCCACACAGCTGGTCTGATATTCCGTAGGCTCTTACTTTGTTTATCAGGCGACAGTGCGGAACTGTATCGAACGCCTTCCGGAAGTCAAGAAAAATAGCATCTACCTGGGAGCCTGTATCTAATATTTTCTGGGTCTCATGAACAAATAAAGCGAGTTGGGTCTCACACGATCGCTGTTTCCGTAATCCATGTTGATTCCTACAGCGTAGATTCTGGCTTTCCAGAAATGTCATGATACGCGAGCAAGAAACATGTTCTAAAATTCTACAACAGATCGATGTCAGAGATATAGGCCTATAGTTTTGCGCATCTGCTCGACGACCCTTCTTGAAGACTGGGACTACCTGTGCTCTTTTTCCAATCATTTGGAACCTTCCGTTCCTCTAGAGACTTGCGGTACACGGCTGTTAGAAGGGGGGCGGGGGGGACAAGTTCTTTCGCGTACTCTGTGTAGAATTGGTATCCCGTCGGGTCCAGTGGACTTTCCTCTCTTGAGTGATTTCATTTGCTATTCTATTCCTTGGACACTTATTTCGTTGTCAGCCATTTTAGGTCCTTTTGCCGAACGTACTAATGTACATGTCCTGTGAATATGAACGTCTTATATCGAGGCGGTCAAGGAATTCTTCTTTTTATCTGAATACGAGTGTATAAAAATTAATGCAGTCTCGAAACTTTCTCGGCTGACGAGATGGCACTGCTTGATCCAAGGTACGCAGACATCTATGTGCAATGCGGAACTGACCACTTGACGTCACAAGAGGTGGACTCACCAGTATGAAGGGTGGCAGGGAGTGTTGTCAGCAGAGAAGCAGTGGCAGCAGGTTGGATCGGTCAGGAGAGCTCAGGTTCAGCGAACGTGGTCATTAGGTGTCAGCTGAGTAAAAGGTGCGCAAGAGATATTTCAGCCCTTCGAAAGCTGTCCCCGTCGACTGCTGATGGTGAAATGAAAATGGAACAACCACAGCTAAACAAAGACAAGGGTAGAGACAGGGACGGCCCAGCTTTGCCGCAGGGTGGCTTAAAAAATCGCATGAAGTCAGCGGAACGAATCACTTTTGTGTGCCAGAGTGCCACCAACTGTTCAAATGTGTGTGAATTCCTAAGGGACCAAACTGCTGCGGTCATCGGTCCCTAGACTTACACACTATTTAAACTAACTTATGCTATGACCAACACACACACTCATGCCCGAGAGAGGACTCGAACCTCCAGCGAGAGGGGCCCCGCAATCCGTGACATGGCGCTTCAAACCGCGCGGCCACTCCGCGAGGTGCCACAACTGTCCGCCTAGCACAATGACTGCGCGTAGAGAGGAAGAATGGGGTCCAGTGGCCGAGGAGCTCCGTACTTATGCTAAGCGACGCTTGATGTGGTGTAAACAGCGGCGCCACTGGACACTAACTGGAAAACAGTACTTTGAAGTGATGAAGCACGCTGTTATCCTGTGACAATCCGTTACAAGGGTTTGGGTTTGATGAATGCGTGGAGAACGTTACCTGCCATTGTGTGTACTGTAAAAAATGACGTGCAGAGGCGGTAGTGTTACAGTGTGGGAGAGTTTTTCGTGATTGGGTGTGGTCCCCTTATTGTGCTTAAGAAGACTCAAAATGCGGAAGGATGTGAACAATATTGTGTTCGAATCCTGCCTCGGGCATGGATGTGTGTGATGTCCTTAGGTTAGTTAGGTTTAAGTAGTTCTAAGTTCCAGGGGACTGATGACCACAGATCTTAAGTCCCATAGTGCTCAGAGCCAAGCCATATATTGTGTACTGCGTGCAGTAGAGGGACAGATCTGAGACGATGGTTGTTTGTAGCTGTATGAAAATGGATCCTGTCATAAAGAAACATCTGTGAGGCTATGGTCCGTGGACAATAACACTCCTGAAATGGACTGGACTGGCCAAAGGTCCGACCTGAACAAAGTGGAACACCTTTCGGATGAGTTTCAATGTCAACTTCGCACCAGACCCGAGGATCCAGCATGAACCTAACGGTTTCAATTGTACCTAGATCATAAACGTTTCGTGTTAGAGAAAGACAGTCAGGCCATAACTTGGGTGTTGGTGAGGCCCAGGAAGACGGAAGGATAGCCAGGTGGGCAGTAACACTTTCAGCTATCTGATTTGAGGTACGTCACATTAAAGGAACCGATAACCGAGGAGCAGATGCTCCAAGCAGAATGTTCCGGCACAAGGATGAGAATGTGGAGGAGGAGATCTGACAAGGTATGCAGTCTATTCCAAAATTTTGCCGAGGAAGAGGATGAGCAACCCTGGCTATTTGAATTAAGAAAGCAGTTAAATGAGGAAGGGTAGTACCGGGGTACTTGAAATTTGTAATCGTAGTGACACACCAAAATCACAATAGTAATCCGTTGTAGTTGTTACATATTTTATTACAGTCAAAAACATTATAAAATCACAATCACAATAATACAGGAGACTGCCTCACAAGGCCAGATCACTTTGACAAATAACAAATGAATTTCTTTAACTGGAACAAGACCCATAAAACCTGAAAGTTGAATATGACTAGGTAAATAGACTGAGGTAAAGCTTTACTTAAATAGTACAAATGTCCATACAATTCCCATCAGAACTCTCATTACTTCCAATCAGCTGAGGAACAGATTAAGTGTAAGAACACAGATCTTTTAAGGTTTGGCTAGCCAACTTTCCTAAACAAAACAATATACAAATGACTAAAACAATGAAGGAGGTGCTTTAATTTTGACCAAACCAATCTTCAAATTCACTTACTCAGTTGATTAATCAACAATATTCTTAGAATGATTACAACTAGAACATGATCATGTGGCAATACCCCTAAAATGACATTGCTTTTATAATGCCTGTAAATTAGCGATAGACGGGAGCAGACCAAAGATTCAAATCAATACGAGAGATCCACGAGACAGTAAATGACATAGAAAGGCACTCAACTTTGCACGTCAGATGTTATCATTCTCCACCGGAAAGATGGGATCACGCCACAGTGACAGTATAATACAAGATGTAAACGAGACGACAGGGCCTTAAATATCTCTCCGCCCTCGTGGTGCTCTGCTCCCAGTATGCTCTCGTCGACAGCTGCCAATTATCTGTAACACAACACACATCAACGGCAGACAATATTCTGAGACATAAATTACACAATCTTATCTAAAGGACAGGTGATCAATACAACTGAACAGAAACAAATTAGCCTCCGTGAGTTACTCGGCCAGTGCCAGCCCTTAAAATTTGATTAATAAGTTCGCTAAAAATCATGCCCTGAAGTTAAGATGACAAAAATTATCTCGGCGCATATTTACACGCCAAACTACCAAATGAACTACAAGGTAGAATAGAGGACGTATCTCGGCGTGTCTTGAAACACCAGAGCCGGACTTACTCACTACTCGTTGCGCTTCTAGCTACGTCTTTAACCACGCTTCATGTCGGTTCGTTGGGCGTAGCCGCACTTCCTCAACCGCCGTTAAAATAGTTAGTCACGACACCGAGGTAAGTGATAAACAACTAAAACAATTCCAAAGGATTTTTAGAATACTCAATTAAGCCGCACGCAACCCACCGAAACAATTCGGCGACTCCAATTCAATCGGCCGGCGTAGCTTATAACAGACTCGAAGGAGTTTGTCCTTCAGATCTGTAGGAAAACCCAATCACCATGGGCGGTGGATCTGCCCTCACGACTCAACACGCCGTAGCCGCTGGCCCCGCTCCTTCGTTGTCCATCTCGTCCTCTTGCCGTCCTGCCTACGTACACCGTCCCACGTGACTCTCGCTCACCGCCGATCCCGACACACCTATCGAGCAGAGCGCACGCGCTGCCGTTAAATCCGATGAGCAGAAGACAAATAAGCATCGAAATCGACTCAAAGATCAAAATGACGTTCGATGGAAACTGGCTGCAGTCATGGACTGTGCGGCTGGTCCCGGCGGAGGTTCGAGTCCTCCCTCGGGCATGGTTGTGTGTGTTTCTTCTTAGGATAATTTAGGTTAAGTAGTGTGTAAGCTTAGGGACTGATGACCTTAGCAGTTAAGTCCAATAAGATTTCACACACATTTGAACATTTTTGGAAACTGGCGCCAGAAGCGCACCAGCTCAGTACTCACTAAATAAGGGGCTGCTCTTTTATCACACCTGCTATGATAGTAACTTTAAAGTACGTGTAACCAAAGGTTTGGTCATGACTGTATTTAAATATGTTCATTATTTTCTCTGTAGGGAGCATATAAGATTGTGCAAAACAATATCAAAAATCATGGGACAACTGACTTGGTCCAACTTAAACCAGGATGTGAGATATTAGTCAGGTAGTGCGAAGAATGTATCAAGGACAAACCAGACACAACGCCTGGGTATGAGCTCCACTGTAGCATGGCAGAGCACCCCATTGGATAAAATTTTCATTGATTTCTTGGGCCTGTACCTCATACCAAGGCGGAGATGCTTTTCTTATGTGGATGGTACCAAGTAGGTTGGGTACCAACAGTGTGACTATCGACCACTTGAGGCGCATATTTTCTGTATTAGTGGCTCCGAAGGCAATAGTTGGTGATAATGCGCCAGACTTCTTATCCAAAAAATGGCTCTGAGCACTATGAGACTTAATTTCTAAGGTCATCAGTCACCTAGAACTTAGAACTACTTAAACCTAACTAACCTAAGGACATCACACACATCCATTCCCAAGGCAGGATTCGAACCTGCGACCGTAGCGGTCGCGCGGTTCCAGACTGAAGCGCCTAGAACCGCTCGGCCACACCGGCCGGCCATTTCTTATCCCTTGAATCTAAACAAGTCTGATTTACAAGTGCTATATCACACATTACGATCACTGTATTATCGAAAGCCGCGCGGGGTAGCCCCGCGGTTTAAGGCGCTTTGCCACGGTTTGCGCGACTGCCCCCGTCGGAGGTTCGAGTCTCCCTCGGGCATTGGTGTGTGTGTGTTGTCCTTAGCGTAAGTTAGCTTAAGTTGTATTAAGTAGTATGTAAGCCTAGGGACCAATGACCTCAGCAATTTCGTCCCGTAGGAACTTACCATAAATTTCCAGTTATTATCCGAAATTGTTGTTTCCTGAGTGGTTTAATTGTAACGTTAAATCCCACCCCCTCCCCCCGCCCCCCATCTTCTTTCACTCACACACTCAAACCAAGTGCGACCAGTTGATTGGGTGACTGAACTGCTGTAGATGAAGGACACAAACCCTCCCCAGCTAACTTACGACGAACCAGCCTATGGTCAATGGATGGTCTCCTGACAGAGGATCTGATTGGGTGACTGAACTGCTGTAGATGAAGGACACAAACCCTCCCCAGCTAACTTACGACGAACCAGCCTATGGTCAATGGATGGTCTCCTGACAGAGGATAACATTCCCAACAGCATTAGAAAAAATAATGGGAGGCAGCACCTAGTAACATCTGGCTTGTGCATCACACGAAGTCTGCTCACTATGATGAAGGTAGGCGTCCCACGACACTGCGGCCAGGGGATGTGATTTTCCTAAAAAGAACCTCAGGGTTCAGGGACGTCTAAGATGTTGCCCCTTTTCAAAGGGCCCTACAAGATTGTCAGGTGACGTCTCCAGTCAACTTCCTGATCCAAGAACAGTCCATATGTATTTGTATTATGTCACACATTAGTCAGGTCAAGTTAGGGACTGGTAACCGAATTGTTGGTGAGTCGTCAGGTACTTCAGCCGACACCCCCGGGATAACAAGGCCGTCCAGCAGTCTTAGTGACGTCACACTAAGCGGCCCATAGCCGACGCAGCAGTCCACGGACACCTCCGTACAGACGCCCCTGATGCTAACGATCTTCTGTCCGTCATACAGAAAGGAGCGAACTATAATTCGAACCAAAGACCAAATTATATATATTCTTGTAAACAGCATAAAGGTTCATAACGAAATACCGATTACATATACGGGCAGGATTAAGTTTAATCGATTGAGGAACTTTGCCACTATTTTATAATTGTCAGAACACTATTTAGTTTTAAAACTCGCACACAGGTGGTGACAAATGCCAACTGACAGCAGGACTTAACATTTTCAAGCTATTACACTGAAAGTAAATTATCTCAAACACTGTCATACATAGCAAACCCCTCACAACTTTCGTTTACAATAAGGTAACAAGAGTTCGCTTTATCTCATAAAACACATGACTATTGTGAATTTACTCATATGTTCATGGTGACAGCTCTTTTCAAGAATTTTACAAGTGTATCCCCAGTAATAAAGAATGGAAACAAAAGATAGATATCAAATATTCTCCTTTTAACATAGACATCACTGAACACAAGATTCTGTCTTGCACTGTGATACTAAGGGACTGCTCTTTCCTTTAAGAAAAGCCTGACAATTTGAAGTTCACTCTGCTATTGAAGATACACTTCTTGAAACAATATTAAAAATGTTATGAAAGGTAAGGAAATGAAAAACAACCAAGTGCATTACGTGTAAGAATGTGAGTAAAAGGCTGAGGCTCTCTTTACTTACCATTTTCAATCTCTCTACAGCTTTTCCACGTAGAAATCACCAACTGCAAGTCTCATTATTGCTGTCTGTTACTAACAAAGTGCTTTTCTATTTGGAAAACCTGACAATTTGATGTTCATTCTGGTACTGAAGATAAACACTTTTCAGAGGACTTCTAGAACCTATTTCTGCCCGTATATGTAATCGGTATTTCGTTATGAACCTTTATGCTGTTTACAAGAATATATATAATTTGGTCTTTGGTTCGAATTATAGTTCGCTCCTTTCTGTATGACGGCCAGAAGATCGTTAGCATCAGGCGCGTCTGTACGGAGGTGTCCGTGGACTGCTGCGTCGGCTATGGGCCGCTTAGTGTGACGTCACTAAGACTGCTGGACGGCCTTGTTATCCCGGGGGTGTCGCTTTAGCTACACCTCCCCTGCGTGTTTCTGCTTAAGAGAAGGAGAATTGTGGCATTCGCAGCTATATCGGTGACTCACTTTGGTACTGATATTATCTACTTGGCGGGAACCTCTCTGACGGGTCGTCTTCGAACTTACCGACCTGCCAGGTTTTGGTGGTGCAGCTTGACAAGTCGATAGAGAGGCAGGCATGAGACATATGAGGGTGCAGGTTGTTCTTCCGCACCGAATGGAGTGTGCTGCCTGACGTAGGGATCCGACATTTGGCGTCCACAACAGTGGTAAACATGTTTATTTTGGACCACAGGTGAACATAGCGGAATTGCGGCAACCGTGACGGAGCCAGTACATGTAGTTAAACCAGTTACAATTTGAAGGAGGCTGAATACTCAACCGTTGGAAGAACGTGTCCTCAGCTAACTGTCACTGCTTGAAATTAGAATAGCTTTTTTGCTGAACTTCAAGTGTGGATTGTAGCTAACCACAATGGTTACCTAATATTTGACTAGGACAGTGACTACTTTGTTAGCAGCAGGGAGCGCCATGTCTTATTACAGGCATTAGTACATGATATTCATTGTTTTATTCAAGGTTAAGCAGGAAGTGGGCGAAAATTTAGTTGTCTTGGTAGGTGATTCACCTCTCCACTTGCGTCACGTGACCTGCCTTCTTTTGAGTGAACTTTTGCATTGATTCATTAAGCCATTTATCACCAGCTGTTACCTGTTGTTTATGTAGGCATTATCTACACTAAAATTTGTGAATTTCAGGCCGTCACTAAGCTAATTTCTGTTGTTTCAAAAATGGTTCAAATGGCTCTGAGCACTATGGGACTTAACATCTGAGGTCATCAGTCCCCTAGAACTTAGAACTACTTAAACCTAACTAACGTAAGGACATCACACACATCCATGCCCGAGGCACGATTCGAACCTGCGACCGTAGCAGTCTCGCGGTTCCGGACTGAACCGCTCGGCCACCGCGACCGGCTTCCGTTGTTTAAAGGAAAGAGTAATTATATGGGCCTTTGACTGGTAACACGGGGCAGACAGTTCCGTGCGGCTGTTGAAACTATAAGCATTAAAATTCATGACTTCAAGGTTTATTGTTAAACTAAAAGGTGGCACGTAATGTTCATTCATTTTACAGGTCAAAATGTAATGGTTCTTGCTGTCAATTAATCGTTAAATCTGCTGCTTGTTCAAATTAAGAAAATCTGTTCTGTGTTTCTATTCTCACCCTTTGTTTATCTATTTTGAAACACGTATGTTGTGTGGCGGCGATGGCGAGGCATTGCAGAGTCTCTGACCAGAGAGCCATTTATCGTGGCTAGTCTGCGCTTGACCGCGCGAGAGTTGCGAGCGGTACTCTGTCAGTAGTAGTCGTGCAGTACAGTTGCGAGCAGTAGTCAGTGGGCAGTCTGTCAGTAGCAATAGGGCAGAGCAGTATGTCGGTAGTAGCAGCCCAGTGCAGTTGTGTGTGAGGAGTCGGCGGGCGTCGACATGGCACTCTGGTCAAGATTCAGGATGAGGTATATTATTTTTTAAATGCGCTCAGCTAATAATGTAAATTAACTGTAACTAATTTGTGCAACAATCGCCCCAATAATAATTTTGATTTCAAAGCAATATTTTTAACAAAAGAACTATTTAATTGAACGAACGATTTCCTTCCATTTTCTTTAAAGAAAAGTTTCAGTTAAATTACCAAAAAAAAAATTATTACTTGCGATGCAGTTCCTCTAAGCCGTGGCCAACAATAAGAGCAGAAATTTGACATGCAGTTTCAATGAGGTAAGAAATTAATTATGATTTTTTTTGCACAGGGCCAAAGACCGATATTTCGGTTTAATTGAGTTTACATTGTCACTGAAGTCTCATTAGCATTGAATTGTTTTTCATTATTTTCGTGACAGCTTACACCTTGAGTCAGATTGCGATTCTCATTTTTATTGTGATTAAATTTAATTGCTAGGGAGGTTACGCTTGGCTCCCATTCATTTATTATTTCTGTCTTTAAAAATTTCGGTGGGGAGGTTACACTTGGCGACACCCAGTCCAGGATCGTATTTCGTTGAGAATCTTTTGAAAAACAGTCAGATATCTGCTCTTATTTGCTTAGATATAATTAGAATTTGGCGCAACGCTTTTACTAATCTTGTGACTTTCTTTCTACAGGTCAACGGCAATTCGTTGCTCTGTTGTATTTGTGTGTTGCTTTTGCATTGTGCTTATTTATTTTGTGAATAATTTTGACTATTGCAAAAATGCCGCGAAAGACTGTGAATAGTGTATCGCGAGGTATTTTGAATGAAATTACCGACTTAAACAACGTGACCGATAGTAATTGTGACAATCCTGCGTTCACTGATAATCAGTGCATTCCAACCACTAATGATGACTTTTGTCTTAATGAGGAACAAACGAACTCGGTTATGTCCTCTGTTGATTTGACGACAATCGATGACGCGGGACACTCTATTGTAATGAGCGCTGCCCAGCTTAACACACCCGTTTTAGAAAATTCAAATAATGTACAGACAAATTTTTCTAGTGAAAATGAACAGTGTACTGAAAGTACGACGGATCTATTTAATTCCGAAATAGTGTCTGACAGTGTACATCCGACTGATAAAACTTTTTGTAAATTACAGAATGACCAAATGGTCACACAAAACGAGACAATTCCAGATCCACCATTAAATAGTACAGAGAATAGAAATGCTAATTTTGTGTCGGATCCAATTCTGGCATTGTTGCTACAAAGTATCAAAAGACTTGAAGAAAGTTTCAATCTGACGAACGAAAAACAAGACAACCTTAACGAACGGAATAAACAAGTTAGTGAACAGAGTACAGCTGTTACCGTGCAATGTCAGGACATTAAAGAACCATTACGTGTGAATACTAAGGCTTGTGCTAAAAACAGTAATAAAGAAGTTGGCACTGTTTCACAAGAATTAAGTAGTACACGTGTAGGCACAACAGAATCACACAAAGACGAAATTAATGCAGTCACTGAACAATGTTCAGCAAACGCAACACAGATACACGAAATTAATGCAGTCTCTGAACAATGCCCTAAAAACGCAGTACAGATACGCGACGAGTTTAATTTAGAGTCACTGGAAGTTTCACACACTCCGAATACGGAAGTCAATAATAAAAGTGAACGACAGAACAACCAAAATGTCGAAAGTTTTAAAGTAACAGAATTAAAAACTATTTCAGTCACCAACACGTCACAGAATCCGCCACGTTGCGAGCATTTATCAGAATCACGCAGCGCGTATAATGTGTGCAATTTACTAAGACTATGCGACTTAAAATCCGAAAAGCCACGCGACTTAAAATCTGAAAAGCTACGTAACTTGAAGTACGAAATGACACAGACAAACAAATTCTCACACAAACCCGAACGTGTTCTCAAATTCAGTGACGAGAACGTAGATTATGAGCAATTTTTATCCGCAAGAAAATGTAAAGAATTTAATAATGACAGAACACAGGTACACGCTTTGAGCTGTATACGACAATTTGTTTTTATGCTTTCACCGCTGTTGCCTGTAATGCAGAAGCTAGCTTTGAACCAGATGCGACAATTTATTTTTGTATTTACAACAGCATTACCTATTATGCAGAAACTGGAATTAGCAAGAATACAGCGATTTGCTTTTGGATTTTTACCGCTATTGCCTGTAACGCAAAAGCTAAAATTTATTTGCAGTGCGTAAAAGACCTCAGGGGATTCATCACGCTTTAATGAATATGTGCCGTAGCGTGCATAGGGCCCCGAGCTGTAGTAGTGCTGTTTCATCTTTAGTTTTCTGCACTGCTGCCTTCTCTTCTACTATCCTTTATATGTATCAAAACAGCTCTTTAACTATTGCTCTATCTAGAACTAAGAATATGTAATGAAAACCCGATATGACAAATTTTTACGGAATGTGACAATTTTCATTAGGCACTCGAGAAATGACAACTACCGCCGTAATTTTAATTACAGATAAAATCGTAATTATCAGTATGTATAAAATTTTGAGCAATCGGAACCACATTTTTGTAACAATAGATGTTTTTCACTACAATAGCATGAAAGTCAGCCGCTTAGCATACCTAACCAACAATGCAGTCTACAAGGTCAACCAAACTTTAATGTTTCGCCGCGTGCACGTATAGTTCCAGATCCAACAAATAGTAACGCACGGCAGCAAGGAAATAACTACGTACAGAAAACTCAGTATTTCAATTCCTATCGCAATGCACCGTATAGAAATGACTATTACGACAGACGTAAACATAATGAGCACAATTATCAGTGTACATTTAATAACAGTCTATCTTATCAGCAGCAAGAACATTAGCAACAACAAATAATCATGAATGAACCAGGCAATAGGTGTCATCTATAGCGTAACACGTCAGTAAGAAATAACAGAGCAGTTCAAATAGTCGAAATGCCACAGCATCCTCCCGTAAATAATAGCACGTACGACAGAATTTGACCAGACACACTACAGGTTGCATATTCCAGTAACGTAAGCAATAATTTAGACACGCAGAATCTTGTTCACGAAAATGTTATTAATTTTGACGCCATACGACACACGTTTGCATTAAAGACAGAATCACGACGTACGTAGACGACATTCTCATTGCAAAAACTAACTGGTCTGAACACAATCTGATTCTTGAACAACTGTTGCAAACTTTTCATGCACAAGGACTCACAGTTAACCTCAGTAAATCGCACTTTGGCAAAACTTGCATAAAATTTCTTGGACACGTAATTTCATCAGAAGGCATTGCGCCTGATCCGGAAAAACTTCAAGCTCTACGTGACATCACTATTCCTACGACAAAAAAACAATTACGCAGTTTTTTGGGCTTAATTAACTTTTTTCGTAAATTTATTCATCACTCTGCTTTAGACACACCCAGATTATGCCAATTAACAGGTAAAAACACTATTTGGTCTTGGGATAAGCAAGCACATTCTGAATTTGTGAACCTGAAACGTGCTTTGTTGAATGCTCCACTTTTGTCGCACCCAGATCTTACTAGAAATTTTTCCATTGCCACCGACAGTTCTAACACCGCTTTACGCGTACATATTTTCCAGGAAATTGAAGAAGATGGTTCAAGAGTAATTAAAAACATCGCATTTGCAAGTCGCATTTTGTCACCTGCTGAACGAAATTATTCCGTTACAGAACTGGAAACATTATGTGTTGTATGGGCTTTCACGAGATTTAGGCACTTTCTTTATGGCAGACATACCACCATCTACACAGACCACAGAGCGATACAATTTTTACTTTCGGCTAAATTCACTCACGACAGATTAAGTAGATGGAAACTTTATTTACAAGAATTTAATTTTACGATTGTCCACATTCCCGGCACACAAAATGTTATAGCAGACGCACTATCGCGTTCTTTGAGCAACAATCAGCAAGACGTAGCAACCAACTTCTGCAAAGCAAATTTCAGTGTCATGTACATTCAACAAGTAGCATTTGAAAATTTTATTTCGTCGTCATTACAGGACATAGCACAAGAACAAAATAAAGACAACGTGTGGAAAGAAATTAAACACCTTTGGCAAGATAGGAATAATGTTACGATTAGAAACCATTACACTGTACGCAATGACATTCTGTTTCGCCGCTCTCATCCTGACAGCAACAACTGGTTATTATGCATTTCTGACGAACTGGTTAACAAATTAATCTGGTACACTCATTTAAGTTACGCACATTACGGAGCAAGAAAATGTTTTCTTATACTGAGACAGAACTGTTATTTTACGAACATGGAGAAACGTGTAAGACGAGTTTTAGCATCTTGTAAAATTTGCCAGAAAGTTAAGTCAGACACCACTTCACATATTCCTCCATTATATCCCATTGTACCTATTAAATTAAGACACATGGCCGCTGTAGACATTTTTGGTCCAATTCCGAGAACTAACAGAGGTTTTTGCTACATATTTGTCGCTGTTGAGCTCAATTCAAAATTTGTTACTTTCACTCCGTTACGCAAAGCTACTGCTAAAACTGTTTCGAATGCATTTGTAAAACATTTTCTATTTCATGTAGGGCATGTGATGAAAGTAATTTCTGACAATGGATCACAATTTCGTTCTGCTACATGGACACGTATGTTACGAGCTAGAAACATTTCTCCGATTTATATATCCAAGTACCATGCTTCTTCGAACCCCTGTGAAAGATTAATGAAAGAAATTGGTAAACTGTGTAGAATATACTGCCACAAAAGACATATTGATTGGGACACACACATATTCTCATTCCAAGATGTAATTAATTCCATTCCAAATGAATCCACTATGTTATCTCCGTCTGTTATACTGAAAAACGTTGAACCACCAAACAAAATTAAAGAATTAGTAAACTTCCCTAAATGTCGTCGCCTACGTCACCATGAAATAATTAACATTGCGCTGAACAACATCAAACGTGCCGCAGAGCGCCGGAGAAGACAGCAAAAACAGGTTTGTACACGCCGCGACTTTCACGTTGGACAGAAGATATTAGTGCGTACACACTATTTATCCAGCAGAATAAAAGGTAAGTGCAGTAAATTTGAACTTCTATACGCAGGACCATATCGGATTCGCAGCATTCCTCATCCCAATGTGGTACACGTCGAAACTTTGAGAACCAGAAAATCGAAAGGCAACCACCATTGGTCAAATATCAAACCCTTTATTGAATGAAGACACTGTATGATTCAACACACTATGATGCCATTTACTAATGCAATTATATTCACATGACTAATTATTGATGATTATCGTATTTTTCTTGGCAAGTGCCCGGCAAGGTAAGGTTAGCAGGTCGCTTTTCTTGTCGTTACACATCAGACCGTGCATATTTTTCCAGATGAACTTACGTATTTTATGAATAATTATGCAATTCTATGTAATGACGTATTAATTTTATCAAATTCTCTCTCCATTAAAGTCTTTAATTCTCGCCTCTATTAACTACACTACATACAAGCTGAACACAACGAACGTCACATTTTGTCTTTTTATGTACGATTGTTTTCATGTTTTGTTTATATGCACTGTGAAATAGTTAAGGTATAAAACACCATTTGATTTTGACATTCTTGTTGCCCTATGACATCTCAAGATCGTGACTGTTTTACGTTTTTTTTTGCTGCTGCATTGTATTATTCTGTGTACATTTTTGCATCTGAACACTGTCTATGTCTTTGACATATTACGTTTTCTCTCATGTTATGCTGTATGGTTAATTATGTCACCATAAACCAGCCATTATTTAATGAGTATATGATTTAAATGTAAGACATTAATCTTTGTTCATCAATTTCAGAAAGAAATGATGCGTGTAAGAAATAAATTCAACAGAAATGGAAATTTCACCTACGGAATAAACGAAAGAAGACGCAATAACTTTATGAGGAAGAGTAAATGGATCAGGATTAATAAGCATTAACAAGAATATACTATACTCATCGTAGAATAGCAGTCTTAACTAATTTTTTCTTTCAGAATACAAGGTGATTGATGCAGGCTGTCAGACAGAACTACACATCTTAGTTTTAGTGATGAAATATGCTAGAGATAAGGAATAGTTGTGTAATAAGTAATGAAGTGATTTTTTGCAGATGATAATGAATGCTGATGAATAATGATGAAGAATATGCTGCTATGAATAATGAAGTTTTCCTTTACAGGTGATGATGATAATGGAGTTTTGATGATATGGATAATGAAGTTTTCTTTGCAGATGAGGATAATGTTGAAGTTATATTTAGGCTATGTAGTTATTTAAGTATTTGTTGCAGTTCGTTTTGACAGCAGGTGTTATATTGCACAGTATAATGACTGAAGGTTTTGGAAAGGACAGATATGGAACACATTTTTATACACATTTCACTACTTGTTAATTCGAAGTTCACTACTTTTCAGCATTAAATGCATTTCTCTTTTCGGCTTAATAATCCATTTTTATATATTTTTTGCGGGAGAAATTATTTATGAGATTAATGTGCTATAAGCAGTTGTTCATTAAATCTATGAATGTGGTTAAATATACTCTACTTGTTTCATAATCTTGCCACAGCTGACTTATGACGAATGACGTTACACATTTTTCATTTATACCAATAACCCAGAAGCAAATTCTTCTCTCTTGCTTTCCCCTATAATTACCCTAAGCAATGCATTGCTAACAAAAAAATGTATTACCAGTCCCAAATAATGTTACTAGTTTAAGAGAATTCTGAATAATACTGATCAGCTCTGAATAGTATGTCACTTCAGTAATGACTTCTTAATGATACAAAAAAATATGTATATAAAATAATGCTTTGTAACGGGCAAATAACTGCCACTGTTTATTGTAATGAGACTACTTCTAATGCCCATGATTATTAATGCTATGACTGTAATTAACTGATTTTTAATCATGACTTCTTAATGGTGTGTATCACCAGTTTCAAATAATGCTACTCATTTAAGAAAGTTCTGAATAATACTGAATGATGAACAATGTTTTATACTATTCAATACTTACTGGCCACTGAGTGCCAATAATTAATCTAATTAAATGAATTATGACCTTTCATGTTTTGGTTACTGGCCAATGAGTGCCAATAATTAATGTCACTAAATGAATTACCTTATTAATTATGCCATTAATTAGCTCCTGTTTTCAATTATGACTTTTCATGTTCTATAACTGGCCACTGAGTGCCAATAATTAATGTCACTAAATGAATTATGTTATTAATTATGCCATTAATTAGCTCTTGTTTTCAATGTTGACTTTTCATGTTTTGGTAAATGGCCAATGAGTGCCAATAATTTGTATCACTCAATGTATTATGTTAATGCTAGGCCAATAATTGACTCTCCTTTTCAATTAAGACTTCTGATGAACATTATTCTGTCATACTAAATATGCTTTGTACCTGGCCAAGGACTGCCACTGTTTATTGTAATACGATTACCCATGATGCCAATAATTTAATTTTATGAACATTATTCTGTAATACTACATACTTGGTACAGAAATGTTCAATAACTGGGCTATGAATGCCGCAAACTACTACTGTAATTCTTAATGAAGACTATTATGTGACTTAATGTCCTTCACCTTATGAGCTAACTACCCTGAATTATTGCAATATCCATTTGTCCTGTCCATCCTCATGATCATGGAGCACTATATTTGGTTTTTGCACTAATTCTACGTTGGTGTGCCTTGTAAGAGCGTGGTGTTGACACGACATGCTGTCCACCACCGTGAGCGATGGAGACGTTATTATGGTCCCACTGTTTGGTGTACCTAATGTACTGCCAAAATGAAAACATGGAACATTATTACGACAGTTCAGTGTCTTGGCTACGCTGATAAATTCTGATGGGAAAAGAACTTCAAATTGTGTCACTTGGTGTTGTACTTCTGTGGAAAGATATGGACTTTCAGAACAGCTGTGTGCAATCTAAAGTGCTACAACCATGATGCAATCCTTCCCTTTCCTATCCTAATAGTGAAGATCATTTTTTTTTTGGCTAACATCATTTATGTTCACGGGATATACATTTTTTTCGATTTGCTGAACTCCAGCACGAATACACTTATGTCACTTGTCGACATGATTTTTTTGCCATTATGTTTATTTGTTTTGAAAATGCTAAAGACATTTTTCGATTTGTTCTGAAGTACAGTATATGTGCGCTCTTGTCTTTTATATTGTATATATATTTTTATTTTGACGATATGTTCTGAACTACAGTGCATGTGCACTTATGTTATGTGTTAATATGTTTTCTACTGAACTTCAGTGCCTGTGCACTTTTCTCATTTTTCAATATGATTTGTACTCATTCTGTATGTTCAATACTTCAGTACGTATGCACTTATGTCATTTGTTACTTATTGTATATACATTTCGTCATTTGCTGATATGTTCTCAACTGCAGTGCATGTGCACTCATGTCACTTGTCAACATGATTTTTTGCCATTCTGTTTATTTGTTCTGAAAATCTAAAGAATTTTTTCAGTGCGTGTGCACTTTGTTATCTGTCAAATAATTTGTATATACAGTTTTCTGATTTGCTACTATGTTTTGTACTCACATTTTGTCTTTGTTTGGAATGTTTTGTACTCGGTGCATGTGCACAACATTTAATTCATGTATCTAAATATTCTGTAAATTCTAGAAGTTGATTAATTAAAGAAAAATTTTGCCGCGCTTGGCAAGTCCAAATGACTCACCATCGCTGCCAAATTTTTGCCCCCCCAGTGGAGGGATATGAAACACGTATGTTGTGTGGCGGCGATGGCGAGGCATTGCAGAGTCTCTGACCAGAGAGCCATTTATCGTGGCTAGTCTGCGCTTGACCGCGCGAGAGTTGCGAGCGGTACTCTGTCAGTAGTAGTCGTGCAGTACAGTTGCGAGCAGTAGTCAGTGGGCAGTCTGTCAGTAGCAATAGGGCAGAGCAGTATGTCGGTAGTAGCAGCCCAGTGCAGTTGTGTGTGAGGAGTCGGCGGGCGTCGACATGGCACTCTGGTCAAGATTCAGGATGAGGTATATCATTTTTTAAATGCGCTCAGCTAATAATGTAAATTAACTGTAACTAATTTGTGCAACAATCGCCCCAATAATAATTTTGATTTCAAAGCAATATTTTTAACAAAAGAACTATTTAATTGAACGAACGATTTCCTTCCATTTCCTTTAAAGAAAAGTTTCAGTTAAATTACAAAAAAAAAAATTATTACTTGCGATGCAGTTCCTTCAAGCCGTGGCCAACAATAAGAGCAGAAATTTGACATGCAGTTTCAATGAGGTAAGAAATTAATTATGATTTTTTTTGCACAGGGCCAAAGACCGATATTTCGGTTTAATTGAGTTTACATTGTCACTGAAGTCTCATTAGCATTGAATTGTTTTTCATTATTTTCGTGACAGCTTACACCTTGAGTCAGATTGCGATTCTCATTTTTATTGTGATTAAATTTAATTGCTAGGGAGGTTACGCTTGGCTCCCATTCATTTATTATTTCTGTCTTTAAAAATTTCGGTGGGGAGGTTACAATTTTCTATCTAGTTGTTATTGATTTCAGTGAGTAAGAGTTATATTATTTAATTATGGTTATGTGCCGCTGATGGCAGCCACTTTTGATTCAAATTGAGGCATCTTTACTGAATGGTGAGCCGTTGCACGATCGATAGGTTGCGCCACTGGTTACAGTTGTTGAAATATTTGCAGCAAATGGTAATAAGAGAAACAAGGTGATATTTAACTGGTAGAGATTACATAACAATCTCCTCAAAGGTTCTGAGAAAACAGTCTTCAAACAATTAGTCCACAATCATTTATTGAATGTGTTTGACTAAAACGTAACAAATAATTAGGGTTTACCTAAATCTTTACGGTGAAGAGGGGCGTGGCACGTTTGGTGCGAGTGCCGTTGAGACCCTTTTCCACACATCTCCTGGCGGCTCCAAGCTTTTCCACAGCTTGCAACGCACTGCGGCTTTGTTTGCCGGTGAGCTGTTTTCAGTGCGTTGTCTCTGTGCAGAGTCCATGCAGAATTCCTAAAGACTGATCTTGCTCCCCGATATGAGCTTGAAAATTGTGGCTGGTTCACTTCCTGCGCGTGTTTGTGCCCTGATGCTTCTATACTGAATTCCGTTCAGCCTTGTGTTGTTGTTCTCTGTTCTTGTGCCTGGCCAGCCTATTTGAGGAGCGTGTCGCTCCTATGAAAACATAATAGCTTCATTTTGGCAATTGTCATAGAGTTATTTGATGGTGTGTTTTAAGTTATTGGAGTTTTGTAAATTTCTTTAACGTTTAATGCTTAATGCGTCATTATTTAGTACGTTCAAAGTAAGTCTTGTCTGATACACTGTGCACTAAATAGCCAAGTGGCCTTCTTTAGTTGTCTGGAGCCCTCTACCTTATGCGTCTTACGGGGCCAAATCTTGATGCGTGTATTTTGGTAGGTTATACTTCCAAGCTACGCTCGCGTTTAGATACGTGAGGTTTATCAGTTAACTGTTCGCGTCTTCCTTCCACCTATGATTTCTGTGACGCGTGATGTATAAGTGTTTACCGTTTTCGCCTCGTGGGGTGATTTGAAGCTGAATGTCTGTTGGTCCTAAACCACTTTACTGTCATCTGTAAGCGGGGGTGGTTAGGTTGGCCAGTTACCTTATTATTTTTCACCAACTTCTCACAACTATGAAACAGCTTGTAGTCTGATGACTAATGTTTTCACTTGTTTTACTTAAAAATTGCCTGTCTGTTCACATCAGGCTATCATTGTATATTTGTGCCTTGGGGCCTGAACACACTGGTTGCTTAGGAAAGGACGAGCGAGGTGAGCAGCGTATTGTGCCTTCCTCAAGTAATTCCTGGTCCGTTCGAACGGACCTCATTGCCCGAAATGTGGTGGTTTCATATCGAGCAGCTTTAATTGTTTATTTCTTTTTAATGAACTCCTTTTTCGGTAAATCGTAATTATTTGTTTTATTTTAGTCAAACGTATTGAAGAAAAGTTTGTGGACTAACTATTTGAAGACTGTTTTCTCAGAACCTTAGAAGACAATAGTTAAATATTATCTTGCTTCTCTTATTAAAATTTGCTGTAAATTTTTCAACATTTGTAACCGGTGACACCAAGATTTGTATATTTTTTTGGAAAGAGAATAATATTTGTAGTAAATTTAAATTTTCATACTTCATGTTAGTGTGAATGACTTTTCGAGAGTTGAAAGCATGTATTTGAATTAACACTATGAACTTTTATTATTTGATCTCACTGAGATATTCGATTGTTGATCGGTTTTTATCAGTCAATGTTCTTAAGTAACTTTATTTAAGTTTGATATTAATGTAGATATCAATGATACGATTCGCTGATGACATTGCTATCCTAAGTGGAAGTGAAGGAGAATTACATGATCTGCTGAATGGAATGAACAGTCTAATGCGCACAGAATATGGATTGAGAGTAATGAGAGTAATGAGAACAGCGAGAAACTTAACATCAGGATCTACGATCGTGAAGCAGAAGAAGTTAAGGAATTCTACTACCTAGGCAGAAAAATAACCAATGATGGACGGAGCAAGGAGGATACCAAAAGTACACAAGCACTGGAAAAAAGGGCTTTCCCGACCAAGATAAGTCTACTAGTGTCAAACATAGGTCTTAATTTGAGGAAGAGTACAGCATTGTATGTTAGTGAAACGTGGACTGTGGGGAAATCGGAACGGAAGAGAATCGAAGCATCTGAGATATGGTGCTACAGACGAATGTTGAAAATTAGGTGGACTGATAAAGTGAGGAATGAGCAGGTTCTGCGCAGAATCGGAGAGGAAAGGAATATGTGGAAAACAATGACAAGGAGAAGGGACAGGATGATAGGACATCTGCTAAAGACATCAGAAAATGACTTTCATGGTATTAGAAGTAGCTGTAGAAGGCAAAGCTGTAGAGGAAGACAGAGATTGGAATACATCCACCAAATAACTGAGGGTGTAGGTTGCAAGAGCTACTCTGAGATAAAGAGGTTGGCGCAGGAGAGAAATTCGTGGCAGGCCACATCAAACCAGTCAGAAGACTGATGACTCAAAAAAAAACATTAATATATCAAGATCCTGTTGGTGTAATTAAGTCATTTTGCTGGGAAGTGTTACTAAAAATCTTCATACGAATGTTGTTCAACCCTTATTTGGCCTGGTCCATTCAGTCCCAGGCAACCCTACGCCATTAGTGTGTACCAAACTATCTTCCATTTGTCTGATTTTGCTGAACATGAGTTAGGCACATTTGTTATTGAGTCACAATGCATAAGTGTTACTTTCTTCTTCTACTGTAAGGCTTCTGTAGATACTGATGAGAGTGACAGTCCATTTTGGCGCCATAAAACTAGTTCGTGTGTTCATTGAGGTGAAATTTTAATGGCCCCTCAGTTTTCCACTATCTCCCGAGGTGGTTTTCTCGTACTCGTAAATGTTCTTGTTAAGGGCTGAGTAATTCAGCAGAACTATTAGGATTAATATCATTGTTTGCTATCTTGTAAGTCTGAATAAAATGCTTTTTGGGTGGTGACTAATTCCACTGTTAACTATATCTCAGCTTAAAGAATGTACCTCTGTTTATTTTAAAGGACTAATTTCATCATTTGCTGTTTTGCCTATTTTTTAAATTTTTTTGGGGTCAGCTAGTAAAGAGTTTTCAACCATTGACTGTTTCCAGTTTGTTTTAAAATTTAATGTGGTGGATTATCTAAAAAATTAGTTGCATTCACTTCAAAATCTTGTGTGATCAGTTGAGAAGGTGTTTTTTTTTTTTTTTTTTTTTTTTTTTTTTTTTTTTTTTTTTTAATTGGCCCCTGGCTGCAGGGGTAATCATTTCTCTAAACTTATTATACATTCTGGTAATTTCTTGAAGCTGTCTGTGATGGGCAGCTGACAGTTGTAACGAATTCTGAATTGATTCAAACGGTTGTATATATTGTCAAGGTTCTGGTTAGTTAAATTGTTCCGTGATTTTGGTAAAAGCTTCCATAAGATTTTGGTATTTATGCCTCAAGTAAAGTTGTCTTTGGGGTTTTCTAAGTAAGGTTGGTTATACTTAATCACAGCATTTTGCCACTCTCCCAAACCGCCCCCTACCGCTTCATTGGTTAATGGAATTGATTACATTGTACGATAACATCTGGAAATAGAAAATATCAGAGAAACTGTCTTACTAGGGTACAACATTGCGTGGACATTGCATTAATATCAGTGTAAACTGATGGATCCAATAAAATTCCCTTTCAAAATGCTGTACACCAGAAATGTCAGTTTTCTATTAATGGTTTAATCTTATACGACCTTTTAGCAAGAATTTTGTAAGTAAAGAACTAATAACATCAAGCAGGTTCAAGAACCATTGTATTCAGAGAACTACGGTGGATGCTCTTGCTTTGGCCTACCAAATAAGCCCTTACCCCTTGCTGATAGGTAACTGTGTACCTAACTTGAAATAACTTGAGCCGCAATTGCTGATTTGCTGAATTTCGTAGTAAACTGAGCGAGAACTCATACTTTACATATCTGGAAAAATCTTGAATTTTCTTTGCTCACAGGAACAGAAATATGTGTTGTTCTAGTCCAACTAAAGATTAAGACGTACGACGAGGCGTTTCGCGAACGTTATTCTCTACAATTAAAAAATCTAAGATTATCAGGTAAAGATGTTGGTGTGCTACTGGATGAGCCCATAACCAGATATGAAAACACAGCCTTCTCTTTCTTGCACGTAATCATATCGGAGTATTAAATAATAATCGACATACGTTGTATGAGACAGGAACATGATAATTGTTTTGTTTCAGAAGCCTTCTTTTTGCTGTAACGACTGATTATAAATAATAGCTTGTGGACAACTTCATGAAACTGTTCATAAATCCGCATATTATTAGGTACGCTTAGTATGTATTCTTCCGTGAAAGACAATCTAACATGTAGTCAGCGAAAGGCAATAATGTATAGTTTTTCTTAAGGAAAAGCGAAAGTATACGTATAAATTGCTCGTTTGGGACCAGTGATGTCCGTACATTAACGTGAAGCAATTTAAGTTGTAACCAGTAAATACACGTACCGCTCCTCAGCAAGTCACGAATTCCATTAAGTAACCAAGAATGTCAATGTCAATTGCAATTTGGGGATTTATTTTCGGATTACTTTAGTGCTGTCTACTATTCAGCCGTTTCTGGTCAGAGTGGTTATCTGAGTAAACGACACTTTCCACGTGCATTCTACATTGCGCTTGCAAGCTCTTTACGAATGAATTCCCGTTTAACGTCTCCATCTGTGTATTTTTTCATCTTTGACAGTTACCAGGTTTCAAATTGCATGTAATAGTGTCTATATCAGTACATACGTTTACAACCATGTTATTTTGCCATAATTTGTTATTTAGGAATCAATATGTAGCTAGCGAAATTTCTCCTTCGTTGCGAAATTTAAACATTAGTTTTCTGCTGTGCTCTATTCACTAGTGACAGATCATGGTTCCCTTTTTCAGTTCGCTGTATTTTCAGTCTTCTTTCGGAGCATTAAGATGCAAATGACTGGGACTTCTTACATACATTCTCTGCCCTTCTCTATATTCAAGGGGTGTATTTAACATTCCAGTTTCCGGTAAGATTCGCTCAATTATTTTATCTTCCTTATTTTCATTACAGCCAGCAGTTACCTCTCTTATCCGACTCTACGTTGCAGTTATTTGTTTACTGATTTGTTCTTTATTGGGAAACTCATCCTCAAACACTGTAGACGTGTATACTCAAAACGGTGCGGTAGACAGTTGACTTACCTGAAACATTTTCCTAGCTCTATCTGTTCTTTAATTAAGAAAACTGTATGAATCTATCTTTACTACGCTTTATTTTCGCCATTATTTGTGAAAGTTGTCAAAGTATTCTCCATGTCTGCGAAGAACATCACGACTTCCCCTACTCAATAAGTTGTGGAATACGCGCACATATTGTGCGTACAGAAATACTCACTCAGAGCGTACTGATCATGTTTTAGTTTTTTACTTTTTTTCCACGCCTATTAACAGAAGTTCTTGATATTCTGCACTCTATTTTAGCGAATTTATGTTACCGAATTTTCGACATGCAGGAACCATTTTTTGGTATCGATATTAGGCGAACACAATATGTGAATGAAATCTTAAGAGTGTATCACGTTTTCACGTACTCTGTCAGAAACTCTGATAGTCTTGTGACACTGCTCAGTGTCAGTTAAGTGTGACGTGTGGTGCCATTATGACAAACAGATCGCTAATTTAATAATTAACTTATTATTAAGTTTTGTAATCCGTCTGCTAGTTCTGACGTAATAAATAAGATTTATGCGTATTTATCATGGTGAGAAAACGTATCCTAAATAGAGCATCCGGTATTGAGATAAAGGACAAAAACGGTAAAAGGGCACTTCAGGTTTACAGCGACTGCATTGAAAACAGCGTTACTTATTTTGTGTGTTGTAGACTGTATTTTGCAGACGAACTTCATTTCGAGTTAATTGCTGATAATAGCCTTACGAAAATGTCAAAGCTTACGACAATATAATTATGTTGTGTGGCTACTGATTATTGTAAACCGCGCACTTCAAATATTCATAACATGTTACGTCTGCTCCCTATATATTAGTAGTAACCTCAGAGCTTTTGAAGAGCGTTCTAACGTCTGTGGTAAATCATTTATGTAGATCAAGAGTTTATCACACGCCATTTTTCATAGTTGAAATACAATATCAGAAGCGGCAAGAAGTAGTAACTTGAAGCGCCACGAGAGTAGAATATTTTCCAATATCCGTGACTTGTCATCCATGACAAACGGAGACATACTTCCTGTTCCGGCGTATCGATAAGCGCCGGCGCGAAGATGAAGAACGCAAGAGTAGAGAAGGCTGTGAGACGACGTCGGCCAATAGAACGCTGACTAGGACGGCACCACGACACGAGCGGCACCTATTCGAAGAGAATATAAGCGCTGCTCCTGCCAGCCTTGGGCGGACAGTAAAGGGACATTAGAAGACGAAAACTATTAGAAACCACGCCTTAGAAGAGAGCACCACGATAGCCGTTATTAGTGATCCACAAACTGTGTGACAAACGTGCTATGAACATGGTATGTAGTGAAGGACACTGTTTGCATGTCGCCCATCGCTTGCGACAACTCGTTGTAACTCCATAGATAAGTATTGTCAATCTTCTTTACTGTAATAGAAACTATTAAGGTGATTTTCTTGAATTGTTGAGTAGCTAACCGAGAAAGTAGCATCCTTCAGGCACCCTATAAGAGACGAGTGGGTAAGACCCCACACGTTCTTATTTGTTGTTGTTGTTGTTGTGGTCTTCAGTCCTGAGACTAGTTTGATGCAGCTCTCCATGCTACTCTATCCTGTGCAAGCATCTTCATCTCCCAGTACCTACTGCAACCTACATCCTTCTGAATCTGTTAAGTGTATTCATCTCTTGGTCTCCCTCTACGATTTTTACCCTCCCACGCTGCCCTCCAATACTAAATTGGTGATCCCTTGATGCCTCAGAATATGCCCCACCAACCGATCCCTTCTCTCTGTAGCACCACATTTCGAAAGATTCTATTCTATTCTTGTCTAAACTATTTATCGCCCACGTTTCACTTCCGTACATGGGTACACTCCATACAAATACTTTCAGAAACGACTTCGTGACACTTAAACCTAAACTTGATGTTAACAAATTTCTCTTCTTCAGAAACGCTTTCCTTGCCATTACCGGTCTACATTTTATATCCTCTCTACATCGACCATCATCAGTTATTTTGCTCTCCAAATAGCAAAACTCATTTCCTTCTTTAAGCGTCTCATTTCCCAATCTAATTCCCTCAGCATCACCCGATTTAATTCGACTACATTCCATTATCCTCGTTTTGCTTCTGTTGATGCTCATCTTATATCCTCCTTTCAAGACACTGTCCATTCCGTTCAGCTGCTCTTCCAGTTCCTTTGGCAGAACTACTATGTCATCGGTGAACCTCAAAGTTTTTGTTTCTTCTCGATGGATTTTAATTCCTACTCCGAATTTTTTGTTGTTGACTGCATACATGTCGCCCATCGCTTGCGACAAATCATTGTAAATCCAAAGATAAGTGTTGTCAATCTTCTTTACTGTAATAAAATCTATTAATGTGATTTGCTTGAATTGTTGTATAGCTAACCGAGAAAGCAGCATCGTTTAGGCACCCCATAAGAGACGAGTGGGTAAGACCCCACACGTTCTAATTTAATAAATGAATTAAAAGACATAACATACATTCCTTAACTTTTATTAGTGCGTCTCTGAAGATCCAATTTTATGTTGAAATATGGGCTTGCTTAGCAGATAGTTGGAGAAAGATACACAGGGAAATTATTTTAAATTATACTGGACAACCAATACACCTTTAACACATTCAAGGTTCAATCTATTCCTGTCAGCAGTCCACTGTGATGTAATGAGCGAAAATTTCCTGCATATGCATTGTGCCCTGATATGCTGAAAAAGTATACCACAAGTTTTAACAATTCTGAATGAAAGTGAACAGACTTATTTTCACAAAAATACTTGGCCCACCTTTTACTACGAGATAACCCACTAAATTCAGAATCTTTACTATTCTGTTTGAGAAACTGCCGGAAATTACAGAATCGGTCAAATTCTTTTTTATCTTGAATTTCAAAAGCTTTACTTTTATCTTGCAAATATAAAAGGTTTTTTCGACATCACTTAGTTAACATCATTTTTAAGAGAAATCTATTTGAAGCTGGAGAAGTGGTGAAACATACGGTGCCATCGTTTTAAACTTTCATGACATGACTGATACAGCAAAACTGGTTCTCCCACAAAAAGTTTAACTTCCGTATCAAAGCCTTCATCTGCTGCAATTTCCAGATTCTGTTTAACCTTTGGGCAAATGAATTTTTCATTTAATCGATCCTCAGGCACCTTACATATAGAATCTAAACTTTCAGTCAAGTCAAGCACAGAGTATTCAATTGAACAGACATCAATGAATGCAAATGCCATGAGTAGGCTTCACGTCACCTCTTCTCAGAAAACTGAAACAAGACGTTTGGTGGCTTTGTTTCAGGCAGAAAGTAAGATTTCACAGCAGGACACATTTGCAATACCCTTTCAATGGCTGGTTAAAGAGACAACCACCCAATTTTCATATGAGACAGGACTTGTTTGTAATTTACCTCAACAAATTCGCAGATAGAGTGTAACTGTTCCGTTCTAACAGAGCGAACAGAACAAAAAAAATTATAAGTTTCCACTATGACACACTCCAAATCAACAGAAAGATTACCAGCTCTATGCTAAATTGCATTACGTAAAATGTGACCGATAATATCAACAATTCTGCTGCCATCTGTATATGAGTTACTTAAGAAATGAGCTGTAGAACGGGAATAATAGCAAATATAATTTTATTACGATAAACTTTGCGGAAAAGGACAGTGTAAAAATCCGCCCGGATCCCGGACAAGGAGATAAAAAGGAGGAAATATCTGGTTTTATCCCGACGTCTGGTCACCCTACCCATGATGCAACAAGTGAAAGCATGATGATGGTGTAAGAGAGATACCTTTTAAATTTTTATCAAAACTGTGAACGAAAAACAATTGTTGCCAGTTGTTTTAGTGTTTCATCCTTATAATTTGTGCACTTTAGAAGGAAATCAAGTTTTTTTCCCAATTTGTTGTTGGTACGCGAAAAATATGTTTAGGAAGAATTAAACAGCTTCTTGAAATGAGGAATATTGCTATCTAAGCAATTTTAGGGAACAGACAGCACTAATCAAACAATAAATCAGGTGAATACAGGAGTCACACGTTAACTAGATGAATCAATCAGCAGAAAAATAGTCCTGCCAGGGCATAAACAAATCAAATATATTCCTCTTTTGCAGAAAAGTCGGTAACCAGCTGCCTCAATCTTCGTTCGGCCTACCTCAACTAAATTTCGGCATGCGGACATGTTCACGCTCTTTTAACACAGACCATTTTAAATCCATTTACCCAATCACGCTTTGTAGTTACAAAGCTCCATACTCAGCATCTCCATCTCATTGCCCACTGCCACTGTCTTTTCTCTCTTTTAAACTTTCTCGTTTTGTCTTTCTTTCTCACTTCGCACTCCTCCACTGTACCACGGAAGACCAGAAATTCTGGAGGTGCCCTTGGGTTTAAAATTTCGGTCTAAAATGCCCTCTCCTATACCTATGTGCTAAAGTTGTATATGTATAGACTCCACTCATCTGTGTTTTTCATTTCCACTCTCTTCTGTCTCTTTTGCTCCCACCGCTTCTATCTCCATCCAGCTCTCTTTCTCTTAACTGCCACTGTCTCTCGCAGAACGCCAATATCGCCTCTCTTTTGCTCCCAATGCTGTTATCTTCATCACTATCTCTTTGTCTTACGTTGCCACTTTTTCTCTCCCACCACCATTGTCTACTTCACTTCTTCCACTGGAACTGTGTCCTCTCTCTTCCACCGACACTGTCTCTCTTCTACTTTCTTTCGGCTCCAAAATGAGTGAATATGTTCGCATACCAGAAGTTTTGGTGATGACGATGATAGAATGAACATTGAGTTAGCTGCTTCCTCAATTTTCTGTCAGTCTTTTACAGACAAACACATTCGGCTCCTTTGTGCTCTGACAAGAGAAGTTTCGGCTGGTTTCCTTTTTTCTCTGCCACAGCAGGCTGTGATGCTTACATAAAACGAATTGTATTGGTCAATAAAGTTTTGACAGTTTATTTATATAATTCGAAACATTTATATGCTTTGACATACATAAACAACAAAGTAGTAAGCATAATATAGGGTTAACATAAAATCATTTCTTTTGATTTTGTCATTACTTTGCTCCTCGCTCGCAATTCATCGATTATGATTTGTAACATAAAAAAGTAAAAATGTTATTGCAAATATTTTATTGAATTTTCAGTCTTCAATAACTTTTGGTAATAAAGTTTTTCAGGCATGTTACGGACATTTTTAGCGCACTTTTTGTCACTTCAGTACCACTTCGGGCATATTTGTGTAGGCGTGAAGTGCCTATTATACAGAAACAGCATGTCATAAAGTTTTGACGATGAACAAATGCTGACTAAAAGCCTCGGACCAAAAATTACGTACGTAAGTACGGTAACTTGGAACCTCTGGATCTCGGTAGCTCATAACGATATCCAAAAAAGTTTAAAGTTTCTCTGAGATCATCATCTTAAGAATACAGGCTGAAGTTTCGACGATCTGCCATTAATATAAATAACAAAAGCTTCGCTCCATGGTACGTACTTTTCGTACCAAAAATTATCGTCTTTCGGGTCTTTTTCAGGAAATGCTCATGAACAAATGATTGTTTTATAAGTCACATGATGTCCACCCTAGCCGGCCGGTGTGGCCGTGCGGTTCTAGGCGCTTCAGTCTGGAACCGCGTGACCGCTACGGTCGCAGGTTCGAATCCTGCCTTGGGCATGGAGGTGTGCGATGTCCTTAGGTTAGTTAGGTTTAATTAGTTCTAAGTTCTAGGCAACTGATGACCTCAGAAGTTAAGTCCCATAGTCGCATAGTGCTCAAAGCCATTTGAACCATTTGTCCACCCTAGACCATACCTAATGCAAAAGAACCAACCGATTTTCTCCGTATGCCTTGGCTGAAGGAAGTGTGCGATGTTTAAATTTTGACTCTGTACTGCAGTACAGCTACAGTATGCCCGTTCTCCCGATAGGTATACAAATGGTCGGTAGGCCAAAGACTATTCAAGACCATTGACCCTTATCTCTGTGAGCAATACAACCTAAGAATGAACGCCTGAAGAGTAGCATTTTCGCATGCGGCTTTTTGGAACTTGCACTTGGAGCATGCACCATCTTGCACGGACCGATTGCTTGACAAGCTGTAGGGTAGCTGTCATTGTATCGATGAAGAATGATGTGACGTCCTTCGTTGTTTCTCAGAATTTCGTGGATGACTTGCTGCAAACAAATTGGTGTATACCATCCAGCAACAGGTGTTCTTCGACTCTGCAGTCGTGATCCTGAAACGCCCAGAACAACCAAAGAAAGAAATCGTCACTTTATTGGAAATGACTCCCGAATGACCAAATTCGTTGGTAAAATCAAAGAACTGATTTTTGCTTATTCTTTAGCTCATACGAATATACCAGTGCCGTATTTTATTATGTTGTATGTGGATTTTGTATTTCCTTGATGAAATTTTTTGTGCATTTCCTTACACCAATTGACACGAATCTGATTATGATCTTACATCAAGTCGTGCGGAAGCCATCGAGCACTGATCTTTTTCATAGCTAAACGTTCACGCAGTACCCTAAGGTTGAATCCGTCTCGCGGTAAGTCACAAACGATACTTTTCAATCATATTGTGTACAACATCAGTGTTTTTGGGCCACCTTCAAGAAATTCATCGCACACTGAAGCACGAACGCGATTAAATGTTGTAAAATTATTGTAAATATAATTTTCTGAAGATGATTGAATTTAAGAACCCTTCACGAAATTAGTAAAAGGTCATCCTACGAAAATATTAATGTGAAATTTCAATTGTTTCGCAAACTGCTTTTTTTTATGTTCACCGTAAGCAAACTACTCGGCCAATTTTCGGAACTTCCCCTACAGCTTACTCCTATTTTTCTAGGAATTTCGAACATTTTGCACTATTTCACTCTGTAGAAAGCTTTTTCCAGGTCGACAAATCATATAAATTTTTCTTAGGTCTTGGTTCCTTTCTCAGACACAACGTCATAACTGCCTCTCTGGCGTCCTTAACCTCTTCGGAAGTCAAACTGAATGTCATCTGAGAGATCCTCAATTTTATTTTCCATTTTTCTGAATATTATTCTTGTCGGCAACTTAGAATGCATGAGCCGTTGAGCTGACTGTACGATAATCCCCGCACTTGCCAGCCCTTGCTATTTTCGAAATTTTTTGGTTTATATTTTTCCGAAAGTCTGAGGGTATGTCTTTAGACTCATGGATTCTACGCACCAATTTAAATAGTCGCTTTGTTATCGCTTCCGCCAATGTTTCCAGAAATTCCGAAGGCATGCCACTTCTTTCTATCGGAAGTCCTTCAAAGCTCGGTTAAAATAACTTACTTGTAATGGAACCCCTATGTCTTCAATGTCGACGCCCATTTTTTCCTAAATCACGTCATCCGACACGTCCTCCCTCTCATAGCGGCCTTCACTGTACTCTTTCCACCTATCCGCTCTCTCCTCTGCGTTTAACCATCGAATTTCCATTGCACTCTCCATGTTGTCGCCCTTGCTTTTGCTTTATCTCAACTTTTCTGTATGCTGAATCAGTCTTTCGGGCGGCAATTCCTTTTTCGATTTCCTTATGATTCTTCTGCAGCCATTTCTCTTTGGGTTTCCTGCACCTCCTATTTATTTCATTCCTATGTCAGTGATATTTCTCTATTTCTCTGAACTTAGTGGAATCTATAGCCTCGGATAGCTTCAAATGCATATCATCGTACCTCAGCAGTTAAGTATCCCACTTCTTTGTCATTGATTCCTCCAGACGAGTGATGACTGGGTGTTGTGTGATGTCCTCAGGTTAGTTAGGTTTAAGTAGTTCTAATTTCTAGGGGACTGATGACCATAGATGTTAAGTCCCACAGTGCTCAGAGCCATTTGGACCATTTGAACCTCCAGACGAGTCTCTTAAACTTTGGTATATCCTTCATCACCTCTGAATTGTGATCCCAGTCTATATCTGCTCCGTGTTCTGCCTTACAATCTTATTTCGAAATCTCTGTCTGACAGTGACGTAACCAACTGGAATTCTTCTGTTTCTCTGGTCCTTTTCCGAATAGATGTCCTCTTCTGATTTTTGAACAATGTGTTCGCTATTACTAGCTGAAATTTATTGGAGAACTGAATTATCCTGCCACATTACAACTACCATCCAGTAACTGTGTCTTCTATTCCTTCTCATACTACGGCGTTCAAGTCCCCATCATTATTAGATCATCATCTCCCTTTACGTACTAAATCACCCGTTAAATATCGTCACATACTTTATCTACTTGTACCGCTGGCATGAAAGCCTGAACTATTGTTGACGTTTCTGACGAGGACAACCCTATCAGTGAACTATTCACAGTAAATCACTCTCTGGCCTATCTTACTATTGCTACGAGAGCGTGCTGAGAAGAAATACCACTGAATATTTTTAAATGTAAGAACTTTATTAATATTCTACATCTTTATTCTTCAAGTTGTAGCCGTCTGTCGCTAGAGAGTTCCGGACTGTAACGTGTAACACGGCAGTGTGTAACGTTAACTACACTCATGCTCATAAATTAAGGATAATTGCAGAATGTGGTGCCACACAACGTGGCACTACACAAAACTGGCGCTAATAGCATAGGCACATAGGGAACACACACGACACAGATTTGTAAGTCCACGGTATTGGTGATAAGTTGAGAAAACCGTCCCGAAACACATGTTCTACAAAACGCCACTCTTTTCTGCGCATGTATCCCGACATCAATATGGGATATGATCACCATGCACACGTACACAGGCCGCACAACGGGTTGGCATACTCTGGAACAGGTGGTCAAGCAGCTGCTGGGGTACAGCATCCCATTCTTGCACCAGTGCCTGTCGGAACTCCTGAAGTGTCCGAGAGGTTCGAAGACGTGCAGCGATACGTCGACTGAGAGCATCGCAGACGTGCTCGATGGGGTTCAAGTCTGGAGAACAGGCAGGCCACTCCAAAAATGTTCAAATGTGTGTGAAATCCTATGGGACTTAACTTTTAAGGTCATCAGTCCCCAAGCTTACACACTACTTAACCTAACTTATCCTAAGGACAAACACACACACCCATTCCCGAGGGAGGACTCGAACCTCCGCCAGGACCAGCCGCAAAGCAGCGCCTTATACCGCTCGGCTAATCCCGCGCGGCGCGTGCCACTCCATTCGCCTGATATCATCTATTTCAAGGTACTCCTCCACGATGGCAGCTCGGTGGGGCCGTGCGTTATCGCCTATCAGAAGGAAGGTGAGACCCACTGCACCCCTGAAAAGGCAGACACACTGGTGCAAAATGACGTCCCGATACACCTGACCTGTTACAATTCCTCTGTCAAAGACATGCAGGGGTGTACGTGCACCAATCATAATCCCACCCCACACCATCAAACCACGACCTCCATACAGGTCCCTTAAGGGCATTAAGGGATTGGTATCTGGTTCCTGGTTCACGCCAGATGCAAACCCGACGAGAATCACTGTTCAGACTATACCTGGACTCGTCCGTGAACATAACCTGGGACCACTGTTCCAATGACCATGTACTGCGTTCTTGACACCAGGCTTTACGGGCTCTCCTGTGACCAGGGGTCAATGGAATGCTCCTTGCAGGTCTCCGGGAGAATAAACCTTCTGTTCAGTCGTCTGTAGACTGTGTGATTGGAAACAACTGCTCCAGTGGCTGCGCTAAGGTCCCGAGCAAGGCTACCTGCAGTACTCCGTGGCCGTCTGTGGCCACTGATGGTGAGATATCGGTCTTCTTGTGGCGTTGGACGTCCGGTACGGTAGCGCCTGGACACGTTTCCTGTCTGCTGAAATCGTTGCCATAATCTTGAGATCACCCTTTGTGGCACACGCAGGGCCGTGCTACGACCTGCTGTGTTTGTCCAGCCTCCAGTCGCCCTAGTATTTTACTCCTCATAACATCAATATGTGTTCTTTGAGCCATTTTCAACACACAGTCATCATTAGCACGTCTGAAAACGTCTGCACACTTACTCGCTGAACCGTACTCTGACATGCACCAACACAACTCTGCATATGTGGACTGCTGCCAGCGCCACTGCGCGACGACTGTGGTGTCACCGCCAGACACCACACTTGCTAGGTGGTAGCCTTTAAATCGGCCGCGGTCCATTAGTATACGTCGGACCCGCGTGTCGCCACTATCAGTGATTGCAGACCGAGCGCCGCCACACGGCAGGTCTAGAGAGTCTTCCTAGCACTCGCCCCAGTTGTACAGCCGACTTTGCTAGCGATGGTTCACTGACAAAATACGCTCTCATTTGCCGAGACGATAGTTAGCATAGCCTTCAGCTACGTCATTTGCTACGACCTAGCAAGGCGCCATTACCGGTTACTATTGATGCTGTAAAACATGTACCGTCAAGAGCGATGTTCTCCAATTATGGATTAAAGTTAAGTATTCCAGCAGCTACGTACGTTTTTTGTTAGTCTCATTTCCTTGACCTGTTCCAGACCTCACGCCAGCCTGCGTGAGCTAAAACGCGTGCCTTTCGGCTTCCTCTCATAGTGGGTTGGCTGTCTTGCCAATCCACAACAACGACAGCAGGCCAAATGCACCGCATTGTCACACCCCGAGGTGATTTAAACCCGAAAGCTGCCCACCAGAGCATTGTTTCACCATGTATCAGCATTATCGTTAATTTATGAGCATGAGTGTACCTCAGTGCGAGAGAAAGAGACTGCTGCAATCGCGTTCCTGACCGCAGAGAACTTCGTGCACATCGGGGCTCCGTGTCGTTCTGCACGACAGTGTCAGACCACATATGAGCGCTGCGACTTCCGCAACAGTCCGACGCCACGGGTTCACTGTGTCATCGACCATCCTTCAGCGCCGACTTGCCCCCTCCGATTTTCATCTGTTTCCAAAACTTGAAGAACGCTTTAGAGTACTTCACTTTGATAGTGATGAAGCGGCACAAGCAGAGGTGAGGATGTAGCTCCGTTAACAAGCGCTCTACAGTGACAGTATCAACAAACTGGTCTCTCGTTGGAAGAAATATGATCGTCGCCAGGGTGACTGTGTTGAGGAATAAATATGTAGACGTGAAGAATGAAGATGTATGACGTTAATAACGTTTGTTTTGAGAAGCGTCAAGAGTTAAAAAAAATCGAAGGCATTAGTTTTCAGCGTTCTGTCATAACAAATTATACTCCTGTTATACAATTTTCTGCTGCTGTTGACGTGCTCTTATATTCGTGTGACCATTTCACTTCACTGCCCCCTATTATATCTAGCCTGAACCTATGGATTTCCCTTTCCAGGTTTTCTAGCTTCCCTATCACTTTCAAGTTTCTTACATTCGACGTTACAACTCATTAATTGGTTATTGAACCTTATTGTTGTGATTATCTCCTCCATGTCCTCCCCTGGGTTCAAATGGCTCTGAGCACTATGGGACTCAACTGCTGAGGTCATTAGTCCCCTAGAACTTAGAACTAGTTAAACCTAACTAACCTAAGGACATCACAAACATCCATGCCCGAGGCAGGATTCGAACCTGCGACCGTAGCGGTCTTGCGGTTCCAGACTGCAGCGCCTTTAACCGCACGGCCACTTCGGCCGGCTTGTCCTCCCCTCGGACCGTGGTAGCTGAGTCGTCAGCGCCACGAAATGTCATACCTAACGGACCTGGTTCGATTCCCGGCTGGGTCGTTTTCCGCTCAGAGTATCCTTGTGTTGTCCTTATCATCATTATTTCATCCCCATCGACACGCAAGTCACCGAAGTGGCGTCAACTCGAAAGACTTGCACCAGGCAAACGGTCTACCCGACGGGAGGCCCTAAACACACGGCATTTACATTTATTTATCTCCTCCATGGCAGGGCCCTACCGGTGATCCTAATGAGGAACTAATCGAGATATTTTGCCAATAGATATATCGTCATGACACTTTTCTCAGTTGAAGACCAATACAGTGGTTTCCATGTCTTCTACATCATCATGCCCCTAATCATTGCTGATAGTTGTAGGTGGTTTCCCACCCCAAGGACAAGAGGCTGCCTTGAATCTCGGTCCGCTCTTCTGCCATCTTTGGTAAGGCCTTTGGCAGTACGAGAGTGACTGCTTATACCGGAAGCGTTAAGTACTATTGACAAGGGATTTCAGATCTATTCCGTATTTCTAGATTTCGAGAAGGCTTCTCACACTGTACCACAAAAGCGGCTTGTAGTGAAATTGCATGCTTATGCAATATCGTCTCAGTTATGTGACTGGATTCGTGATTTCCTGTCAGAGAGGTCACGGTTCGTAGTAATTGACGGAAAGTTATCGAGTAAAAAAGAAGTGATTTCCACCTTCCCCCCAAGATGGTGTATAGGATCTCTGCTTTTGCTTATCTACAAAAATTATTTAGAAGACAATCTAAGCAGCCATCTTAGGTTGTTCGCAGATGATGCTGTCGTTTGTCGTCTAGCAAAGTATTCAGAAGAACAAAAAATTGCAAAAAGGTTTAGAAAAGATGTCTGTGTCGTGTGAAAATTGACGACTGACCCTAAATAATGAAAAGTGTGAGGTCATTCACATGAGTACTAAAAGAAATCCGTTAAACTTCGATTACACGATAAATCAGCCAAATCTAAAGGCTGTAAATTCAGCTAAATGCCTAGAAATTACGATAACGAACAACTTAAATTCGAAGGAACACATAGACAATGTTGAGTGGAACGCAAACCAAAGACTGCGTTTTATTGGCAGCACACTTCGAAAATGTTACAGATCTACTAAAGAGATTGCCTACACTGCGCTTGTCCGTCCTCTTTTGGAGTACTGCTGCGCAGTCTGGGATCCTTACCAGATAGGATTAACGGAACACGTCCAGAAAGTAATGAAGGGCAGCACGTTTTGTATTATCACGAAGTAGGGAATAGTGTTTCCAGAATGAGATTTTCACTCTGCAGCGGAGTGTGCGCTGATATGAAACTTCCTGGCAGATTAAAACTGTGTGCCCGACCGAGACTCGAACTCGGGACCTTTGCCTTTCGCGGGCAAGTGCTCTACCAACTGAGTTACCGAAGCACGACTCACGCCCGGTACTCACAGCTTTACTTCTGTAAAGTTTGGAAGGTAGGAGACGAGGTACTGGCAGAAGTAAAGCTGTGAGTACCGGGCGTGAGTCGTGCTTCGGTAGCTCAGTTGGTAGAGCACTTTGCCCGCGAAAGGCAAAGGTCCCGAGTTCGAGTCTCGGTCGGGCACACAGTTTTAATCTGGCAGGAAGTTTCATAGGGAATAATGTGTCACTGACATGATACAGGATTTGGGGTGGGCATTATTAAAAGAAAGGCCTTTTCGTTGCGGCGAAATCTTCTCATGAAATTTCAGCCACCAACTTTCTTCTCCGAATGCGAAAATATTTAGTTGACGCCTACCTATATGGGGAGAAACGCTCATCACAGTAAAATGAGGGAAATCAGATCTTGTAAGCGTTCGTTTTTCTCCGCGCGCTGTTCGAGGCTAGAATAGTAGAGAATCATTGTGAAGGTGGTTCGATGAACCGTCTGCCAGGCACATAAGTGTGATTTGCGGAGTATCCATGTAGACGTAGATGTAGATGAAGTCTTCGACTGCCATTGAGTACGGTTTTTATGCTAAATGTTAGCAGAGTCTGTGTTCAGACCCAGGAAGTTTTGATCACTGGTCAAAAATGCTACCCGTACACCACGTATTTTTTGAAAAATGACAAATTTTCAAACAATAGTAATGCCACAGCTCAGTAGTGCCGTTCAGTGGTCGTGGTAATTCGCGCAGACGCCTTAATAGTGTTGGTCAAAATGCACACTGAAGCGTGAAGCAGGAGTCACACCATCCACCCTTCACTTCACGAGCCACTGACACTACGCGGAGGTGAAAATGTTGCTATGCACGCTGTTAGGTGGAGAATGTCAGCTGAGAGAGAGGAGCATGCGCTCACACAAACACAGACGCGCCCGCGGGCGCGGAACGACTTTACGGTACACAATTACCCAGACAGATACTATCTTTACTGGGGAGTTATTTCACAGAAAACGCTCTTTTATGAACACTAACTCTAAAGACGTTACCGCAACAACAGAGTAAGGAAGGTTAATAATACGACCACACAAAAATTGTTAGACCAGCTCTCACGTTACAGTGACGCTGTGTGTTGTTTACGGCGATGTGAGTCGTGTCGCTTTGCACGTGCTTTACACGTTTTATAGAGAGCGTTCTGCAGCTGTTGTCATCCGCGGGGGAGCGCGTTAACAGACCACTTCCGGGATTCGCGGAGGCCGGGTTGCCGCGGTTCGATTCCACCTCGCGGATTAGGGACGAGGTTGTTAAGCTGGTCAGCCTAAATGTGGTTTTTAGTTGGTTTCCCACATCCAACTAGGTGGTTCCCAGGTGGCACGTCAGACACACGCTACGCAAACATTTCGGAACAATCTCACACTTGACCATGAGATTTACTGTATACGCAGACAGATGGGGAACACACGTTACGTCACACAGGGGTGGTAGGGCTAAGTAGGGCATACGGGCACCAAACACTGCCAAAAGCATATAACGATACCGACCTAGTAGAGAAACGCGGAAAGGCAAGGAGGAGGAGGTTCAAAAATGGCTCTGAGCACTATGGGACTTAACATCTGAGGTCATCAGTCTCCTAGAACTTAGAACTAATTAAACCTAACTACCCTAACGACATCACACACATCCAGGCCCGAGGTAGGATTCGAACCTGCGACCGTAGCGGTCGCGCGGTTCCAGACTGAAGCGCCTAGAACCGCATGGCCACTAGGCCGGCAAGGAGGAGGAGGAACAAGAAGAAGATTGTATGCAATTGTTGTATGGTTCATTCTGATGGATATTGCTGCACAGTCGTTATGCTACACACTGTCATAAGGTGGGAGGGGGGGGGGCGGATAGGACGTCAAACGGGCCAACATGGAGCAGGAGAGGCACCACAGGAAATTTTAACTTCCACTGTCTATACTTTTACAAACAAATTCATAAAACTTTGTCAGCATGACCAGAAAGGATTCAGGATTCACACTCTTGGCAGTGGAAGTTAAAAAACGTAACAATTTTGTTTTTTTTATGTTTGAAATAGTAAGTGAAAAAATGATGAAATTTAACATGTAAAAAAAAAATATTTTGTTATGTTTTTGAACTCCCACTGGTACGAGTGTGAATCCTGAATCCTTTCTGGTCATGCTGACAAAGTTTTATGAATTTGTTTGTAAAAGTATAGACAGTGGAAGTTAAAATGTCGTGTGGTGCCTCTCCTGCTCCATGTTGGCCCGTTTGACGTCCTACCTCCCTTAAAGAAAAAAAAAAGCACCAGAAGACATGTCCAGATGTCAGTGTTAACTTCGTACACATACACACACACACCATTCCTAGATATGTAAATGATTAGAGCTTCAGTTTTCTGTGACGCGTTGAATGGCTCCAGAGTGCTTTAGTGTTGTTCGTGTTTAGTGTTGTTAGCAGGCGTACCAAAGAATATAACCTGGTATCATATACGATACCTCCAGGTCATATTTTATTTTAGTTTTTTCTCTGGCTCGTAGAAAACTGGAACTTTTCTGGCTTGTGATAACACGTACGATACACACACACACTTACACAGCTCACTTCTTTCCATTTGATTTAATTACTTATTAAAGCTTTACTAGCGTTCCCCTGTTAATAGCTAACTATAAATTAATGTTAATTCGAAATCTATATAATTTAATGTTTTGGGTATCATATATGATACCCTGGGACTCAATACCAACTACCTTTCCTTTTTTGGAAGTGGGATTTTATGTATTTTAGCTGATTACCGGGCTTGACTGCCATGTTCAAAAGAACACTACAAAATGCCGGGCAGAAGTTTGCAGAAGCAGCTCTCCGTCACTATATTTAACGAATTAACCGGGTTTCAACACTGCTAGTACTGTCTTCCTCAGAATTTAAATCAAAGAATGGTCTATAACATGGTCACAGAATTATGACTAAAAACGTATGATACATAGTATAAGTACAGAATCATCGTGAAAGACTGGCAGTACTTATATCGCATTTATAAATAATAATAATATTAATAATATTTATAAATAAAATAATAAATACGCCAGAAGGGCATTAGTCACAAAGATATTCAAGATAAAAAATTGTGATGCGAGCCACTAAGGGCTGCTCGTTACTTACGGGGTCACATGTTGCAAACGGAGTCCGTTTGCAACCTGTAACCGCATAAGTAACGAACAGCCCTTAGTGGTTCGCCATCACAGTTTTTTATCTTAAATATCTTTGTGACTAATGCCCTTTTGGCATATTTATTATTTTATAAATGACATATAAGTACTGCCAGCCTACCTCGATGATTCTGTACTTATACTCTGTATCATACGTTTTTAGTCATAATTCTGTGACCATGTTATAGACCATTCTTTGATTTAAATTCTGAGGAAGACACTCCTAGCAGTGTTGAAACCCGGTTAATTCGTTAAAAATACTGTCCGGGGGCTGCTTTCTTTCAGTTGTAACTATTCACGGTCTCTGAACGTGCAGCCACGTACAAAATTTGGAAAGAGAACATTGTTTAAAAAATATTTAATGACACTTTGTTGTCATTTGTCGGCATCACATGCACAACAATGCTGCCTTATTTACTTATGAACCAAATATTACTTATATTTACTGTAAATTATCTGAGTGAAACTGAATGTTTGACATTTCCTTATTTAGATATAGTTTTAAAACATTAGTTAGTTTGAGAAGTGGTCATGATGAGTTAAATGATGTCTATAGAAGGTCGCTATGCAAGAACGAGATATTTTGGTGCGGACGGCCTTCAGCCAATAGAAAAGCTTACAGTAGCAGAACACTATGGCAGTCACGTGGAGACTGCGACTTTTCGAGTGAAGAGCCCAAGGGAGCGATTCCAGGCACGCTGTGTCGAGCGCTGGAGGAAGGCAGACCTGCCTGCCGTAACGTACACGATGCAGTCGCATAGGTGACTGAGTCTGGGCGGTGAACGGCCGCTACAAGACCCTAAATCACTACATATCTGGACGTGTCGCAGGGTAGGACTCATTTTCCGCTTGTATTACAGAACTGAAGGCACACAGAGAGTGAGTTACTATTCTTTGTCTCGTGTGTGTTAATTTGTGGATCGTCATGTTGAACTCTGAACTGCTTTGAGCTGGTGAATATTTCGTGTGTTGCGTGTACGAAATGAACTTAGTCCTCACCTATCTTTGATGACTACATAGTTTGGGGATTTTGTTGCCATTCACGTACTGCTCTCAACGTAACATTACTGAATTTGATAAAGGCATTTTCTGGCTGTATTTTACTCGACAGGGTAGCCGAGGGCGCTAATGCGCTGCTTCCTAGACTAGGCGCGCCGGCCCCAGATCCAATCTGCCCGGCGGATTAACGACGATGGGCCGGTGTGCCGGCCAGCCTGGATGTTGTTTCTAGGCGGTTTTCCACATCCCTATAATTGAATACTGGGCTGGTCCCCACGTTCCGCCACAGTTACAGGCATTTGTAACACGTTCACACTCTTACATGGCTTACACTAGACACAGACAGCTGGGGTACACTAATTCCTTTCTGGGGGGTACTGGTTGGCGACAGGAAGGGCATCCGGCCACCCCTTAAACTTAACATGCCACATGCCGCATCCGATTAACAGGACAAGGCTCAGAAAGAGAGAGAAAGATTTTCTGACTGTATTTTAATTGACTGTCGTGGTACCATTTCCCGTTTATCTGAGATTTCTTTTCTTGAATAAATATTATGTAACATAATTCTCTGTCGTCTACGTAAATTATAGACATTAGAATAGTAGTTATTAAATTATTCACTTAGCTTCATTTTGTATTTCTGTATACTCGTACTTTACAAACTCGCAATTCTAGCCAATGCATGCACTATTTGACTGCAGGATCACAGCAACAGGTTATTATTTGCAGCGAATTAGCTGCCTGGCGTGAAAGCAGATTTGTGTGGCTGGACCCTATGACTACATCCAGATTTTTTTTTTTTTTTTAAACAGAGCCGTACATAGCCCAAGTACCAAACATGAGAGCAATATCAGGCAAAGTCGCAACAGGTTTGCTCGTATGGAATGCTGTTTAGGGGAGAAACTACGCAAGCAGTAACCTTTAAGCACCGTAGCAATGTCGAGGACCAGTTATAGAAGTTGTGGACCAGCTTTCCTCAAGAGAGGATGCAACGGCTTTATGAAATCCTTCCCAAACCGAATCAGTGCTTGCATCGAGGTCACAGGGGCTGCAACGTCATAATAACGTCACAAAGCCAAGTTTTTTTAAAAATTTTACTCGATTTTGTAATCAATGAAATAAAACCAGATACTGTCTCAACCCGTGAAGTTTCATTTCCCTCTCCTCCTCTGGACAATTTACTTCTTTTGCTAGGCAGTATAATTCTATTAATTTCTCCGCTCCTTTTTTCTAAAAGAGAAATCGACTGCTAGAAATGTGTCCAAGGTAATCGACTTCTTCAGAAGGAAGGCCCTTACCATAAGCTAAATTTTCGTATAATTTAAGTTTGTTATGATGGAACATAGCGGTGTCTTTCAGCTAGTACGTAATGCTGCTTTAAGTAATCCATCTCTTTCCATATCGGTGGTTTTATTCATGTTGATTATACCAGCTTTTTTCGTGTGGTTGAGATTTTTGTATTTTTTTCATTTAGGAACTATCACCAGAACGACTAATACAGGGTTATTCATATTTACCTTCAGCCTTTCAGAAGGCGACAGCGTGAGAACTACAAGAAAAAGGAATAAATGAGAAATATTAGTGGATGGAGCCTCTCTCCAAGTTTCAACGCGTGGCGTCATTGCCAAGTGAACCACTAAGTGGCAGCTGTGGCAGCACAGGGAGCATAATGGAGCGATGATGCATTTTGTGTCTTTGAGTTCGATAAATGTTAGTTTTCACGGTTCAGCGACGATTTCGTACTACATATCAGGGAGAAGTTAGAACAGCCAAAATAACCCATGATTGTAACAAAGCATTCTGTGAAACTATCTAATTACGTTGTGCGAAGAAAACAGGCTGGCCTGGTTCATTAACAGAGACGAATATTGTTAAAACAGTTGAAATTAAAAATGTCTAAAATACAGTTTCACTTAAAATTACAGTCACTGTCTCAGATACTCACATTGACCTATGTGGTCATACCTAGTCAGGAAGAGTGTAAAATTGTCAGCTTCGTCAATGTCTGAATGTGCTATTAAAATCCTAACTGAAGTGTAGAATAAAGGCGAAAAACTGAGGAAACCTCGGCTTACTGACCTTTGACACAACGACAAGATGAGCACCCCTGATTAAACATTGAATCATTCTCCACAACAAACAAATTTGTCACTCAAAAATTCTTAAGAGACATCATCGTCGCCTTTATTTACAATGCTGAGAAAAACGCAACTCCCTCAAAGACAAGGTCGTCTTGTTGATAAGTAAGGCTACAAGTGATTCGTCATTATAGGAGTATATAATCACAGATTCAGACCAAATGAAACACACGTCACAATAAATGGTGCCCAGACAGTCATCAACATACCGTGTACGACCCTCTGGAGGCAACGTAGGCGTGTATTCTCGCAAGCAAACGATCGAAAAGGTGCCGAATGGCGTCCTGCGACAGATTGTCCCAAGCATCCTGCGCCTTTTGTTGCAATTCGGCAAAGGTTCTTCAGCTGTACCCCAGGATAGCGTAATAGGTCCGCTGCTCTTTACGATTTACATAAACGATCTGGTTGATGGTACTGACAGCGGCATTAGACTGTTTGCCGATGGTGCTGCAGTCTACAGGAAAGTTGTGTTACACGGAAGTTGTGAGCAAATCAGTGAGGATTTGCAGAAAATGAATGAGTAGAGTAATGACTGGCAGCTACCTCTCAATATTAGTAAATCTAACTGTAAGTAGGCTGTTTATATTTTCTTATTGGCAACGTTACGTAGCGCTCTGTATGAAAATCACTGGCTGTGCTGTGTGCAGTCTGTGGCTAGTTTGCATTGTTGTCTGCCATTGTAGTGTTGGGCAGCGGCAGCTGGATGTGAACAGCGCGTAGCGTTGCGCAGTTGGAGGTGAGCCGCCAGCAGTAGTGGATGTGGGGAGAGAGATGGCGGAGTTTGGAAATTTGTAAGACTGGATGTCATGATCTGTTATGTATATTATGATTTTTCAACACTATTAAGGTAAATACATTGTTTGTTCTCTACTAAAATCTTTCTTTTCCTAACTATGCCTATCAGTAATTAGTGCCTTCTGTAGTCTGAATCTTTTATTTAGCTGGCAGTAGTGGCGCTCGCTGTTTTGCAGTAGTTCGAGTAACGAAGATTTTTGTGAGGTAAGTGATTTGTGAAAGGTATAGGTTAATGTTAGTCAGGGCCATTCTTTTGTAGGGATTTTTGAAAGTCAGATTGCGTTGCGCAAAAATATTGTGTGTCAGTTTAAGCACAGTCAGGTATAATTTTTCCAAGGGGACGTTTCATATGTCGACCCTTAGCCGAGGATACCTCACTGGAATCTTCTGTTTTTTCTAGTAGTTTGTGTAATTAGTGTAGCTTTTGTTTATTGCTAGCGCGTAATTGTAGAGAAAATCTCCTTTGTAGTTGCAGTCTTTCATTGTTGTACAGTAAAACAGTTGTGGCATGCATGTAGTTTTGCACCAAGTATTAAGCAGCTGCAATTAACTAGATATTATTTTCAGTGTTGTATTAATGTGTTCTCTTATTTTGCTCTTCAAATTGTGCTTTTCTGTGTTATCGTGTGAAATATTGTGACAATAATGGCGTGTGAAAACGTAATACTTGGTTCCAAAGTAAACTGAGAAATGACAGTGAAAACTAAAGCAGTGTGTTAGCGCCACCGAGTAATGAATTAATTGATGTTCAAAGTAGTAATTTGGTAATTGTGCATAGGGAAATGGAGCGGGCTGCAAACAATGGTGTAGACAGTGAAACAATTAGTGAACAGGGAAGCATTATCGATCGATTGGTCGGCAACAGCTTGCCTCAGGAATCCGAAATGACAGAACACAATCTTGCAAATACTGTAGATTCAGGTTTTGCGTCCTCACTATTTTCTCAAATAAGTCAAGACACATTCTCTGCTTTTCAAACTGCGAATATTGCCGGTTCAAATGCATTGCTGAATAGCACTGAGGAACATGTTTCAGACACCAGTGCATTGTTATTACAATTAATGCAACAAATGGGACAAAAGCTTCAAAAGTTAGACATAATGGAACAAAATGTTCAAAAGTTAGACACAATGGAACAAAATCAGAGACAAACACAGCAAAAGCTTCAAAAGTTAGACACAATGGAACAAAATCAGAGACAAACACGGCAACAGTTAGACACAATGGATCAAAATCTTCAAAAGTTAGAGACAATGGAACAACACCAGAGACAAACACAGCAACAGCTTCAAAAGTTAGACTCATTGGAACAAACTCTTGAACAAACACGCGAAGATTTAACTACTGAGTTACATAACATTGAATCGAAATGTCAAAAAGCCTGTAATGACGTAAAAACACAAATTTGTGAGCATTTTCAACCTACTTTTTCGCGGCATGAAAATGCATTACAGAATCACGAAGCAGCCATAAAAGAACTGCAAATTATTGTTCATGAAAATCATGAGACCTTGCAAGCTAAAACTGACTCAGTTGCATCTACCGATACGGTTACGCAACTTGCAAAAACTCAGGAAAACTTAAAGGACACAGTAGATACGATTTCAACACAAATGGACACTCTGAAACTTGGTTCAGTAAAACATACAGAGGAAATAATTTCACTATCGGATAAAGTAGTCGAACTTTCAGATCAGTTCACTAACTTATCTACAAAGGTAGATGATGGTCTGAATGACACAAGACCTGTAGCCATCATTGACACTGAAGAATATCAAGAAATTAGAAAATTCAAACAAAATCAAAATCAAATCAATACACAATACAAAAGAGAAATCCGGGAAGTGCAATATCAGTTGGCACAAGTAATACAAGAATTACGTATTTCAGAGGACACTTGCGCCCCAATACGGGAAGAGGGACATAGAAATACGGAACAGCCACAAAATAATAACACAGCGCATTTCGGAAATTATGAAAGAAATTGGCAAGGTGCACCGAATTTTGAAATGGAACCGCCGAAACGACGTAACAATGACTGATATGCTACTCGCCGACACGATGATTTTGACTATAAGCTGTTCATTACTACACGTAAATTCAAAACATTTAAGAATTCTGGCAACGACATTCATCCACAAGCGTGGCTCCATCAATTCTCTCATTGTTTTCCTCCCAACTGGTCATTGGAGCACAAGTTAGAATTTATGTGTGGCTACTTGGAGAATGAACCAGCTGTAAGAATGCAATCAGTCATTCACGATTGCCACAATGAAGGAGATTTTTATCATGCCTTCCTCTCAGCATATTGGTCTCAAGCTACACAAGACCGAGTAAAACATAGCATCATAATGATGAAACATTTCGAACAATCTGAATTTTCCAGTCTTGTGAAATATTTTGAAGACATGTTGCACAAGAATCAGTACCTGACAAACCCATACAGCCCCTCAGAACTCATCCGCATTTGCTTAATCAAATTACCTGAAGATTTACGACATATTATTTTAGCAGGACGTTGCAAAGAAGACATTGAAGCTTTTCAGGGACTGCTACAAGAACCGGAAATTGACACTGACAATCGGGGAACGCGAAAACAGGAGCACAACAATTACAGGTCACATCCGACACAATTCCGCGATGACAGAAATAATAACTGGACGCGACAAGGCTATTCTCACAACACAAATCGTGACCAAAACAGACACCACCCGTATGACAACCGTTGGCAGAGTAGTAATAATTACAGGGAAAGATCATCTCTCTGCGGTAATGACTATCACAGAGACAACCAGAGAAACAGACAATATGGGAACCAAAATAATTATTATCAAGGGAGACAGAATAACTTCAGATGCAACGGTCCAGCGCGCAGTTACGATTCAGGGAGAAATTCTCCACCACGTGACCGACAAGAAAGAAACTATGGAATCTACCGACATGACGACAGACGATATGATCGTAACGACAGACCTGAATTGCATCAGATCTGGCGGGATTCAAACAGAGCAGAGCCCTCTCGACAAGGTGAATTTGTAGAAGTTAGGTCTCCAAATCCCAAAAACGACCCGCGCCAACAAAGACACAATAGGCAATGACTCATACCGCTGGCAGCCACAAAACGTACTTATGAAACTGACGACGCAGCTGCCGTAGCTAGTAATTACGTAAAAATGGAAGACATTAGGGACATCTTACTCTAGGAACACGACGTAAAAAATAACAACATTGCATATCCTGTGATTCACATTACTGTAAATGACGTAAAATTTACGGCAGTACTTGACTTTGGCAGTCCCATTTCAGTAATTAGTGAAACAGCTTTTAGAAAATGCAACATATCGAACGATTGCCCCACACTTCCGTTACGTAAAATTATATTACAAGGTGCAATCTTTGGAAAAAGTGTAGATGTACGCCAACAAACCAATTTAGAATTCTTTTGTCAAAGCCACAGCTTCTCTATGAACTTTCTTATTGTTCCATTACTGTCGACGGAAATTATATTGGGAGTAGACTTTTTGAATGAATACAAAGCAATCTTAAACTTTCACGATGCTGAAATAAGTTTAGAGAAGGAAGGTAAGTCAATAGCTTTGAAATTTGAAGATTGGCTCTCAAACCATGACGAGGAAATTAAGCGGCTTTACCTTCTGTTAGACAACAGTTCGGAATTTTCTACGGAACTAGACACTAACAATCACTCTGCAAGTACTGACAGGGCTGATTTCGACGGCATATTTGAAATTAATGAGTTAATTCAAAATAAAATTCAAACAATTGAGAATTGTAATGACACTGATAGGCAGGACCTTTTTGAGATTTTACAAGCACAATCCACAGTTTTTACTCACAAAACAGGAACAATCAAGGGATTTCAATACCAATTTCATGTTCGTGAGCATACTAAATTTTGTGTTAGACCATACGTAATTCCAGCACATTATAGGGACCGCGTTAGAACAGAAATATAATCTATGCTTGACGAGGGCATTTTTGAGCCTGCAGTAAGCTCATACAACAATCCATTACATGTTGTTGAGAAGAAAAATGGATCGATCAGACTTGTCTTAGATTCGAGACAAATCAGTACTATCATTATTCCTGAAACAGACAGGCCGCAAACGTTGGAAGAACTTCTTCAAAATTTTAATGGTGTAAAAGTGTTGTCTTCCATTGATCTCAGATCCAGCTTTTATCAGATCGAACTTCATCCAGAATGTACAAAATACACAGCTTTCCTTTGTTTCGGCGTTTGTTATCAGTTTCGGAAACTTCCCTTTGGTTTGAACATTTCTTCAGCAGCATTCATTCGCGGGCTAAATTCCATATTACCGGAGTTCTTAAAACGTCACATCACCTTATATGTGGACGATATTCTAATAGCAGAAGCTTCATGGAAACAACATAATCGCATACTCAACAGTTTGTTACGTATTTTTGCAGAATCTGGAATTACAGTTAACTTGGAAAAGTCTGAATTCGGTAGGTCAAAGGTGAGGTTTTTGGGACACATTATTTCTTCTGAAGGCATTCAGTTGGATCCTGAAAAGTTAGAAGCAATCAGAGCCATTCCAGTTCCATCCACAAAAAGACAAGTCCGCAGTTCTCTAGGTATCGTAAATTTTTACCGTCGTTTTCTGAACATGCAAATTCTTGTGACACCAAAACTTTGTTCTCTCACTGGAAAAAATACTATTTGGAACTGGGACGAACAAGCACAGTTGGAATTCAATTCTTTGAAAGAATCGCTACTTAATGCTCCAATACTAGCTCATCCAGATCTGTCACAAGATTTCTGCCTTAGCACGGATTCTTTTAAAGTCAGTCTTGGTGCCCAGTTATTTCAAGAAGCTACAGAAAATGACACTACTGTTCAGCAAACCATTGCTTTTGCTGGCCGAGTGCTAACAAAATCTGAAAAAAATTATTCCGTTACTGAATTAGAAGCTGTTGCTATCGTTTGGGCATTTAACAAATTCCGTTTCTTTCTTTCTGGTAAGCACGTAAAAGTATACAGTGATCATCGTGCATTACGATTTCTTATGTCTTCAAAATTAAATTATGACAGGTTAAAACTTTGGGCATTGTTTCTGCAAGAATTCCACTTCACAATAGTCTACATTCCCGGCAAGGAGAACATTGTTGCGGACGCACTGTCGCGCGCACCGGCTGGGCTTGAGAAAAGTAACACAGAAGGCAACCTCGAGAAAAATTTCAGTATTCTTTACATTCAGAAAGTCGCCTTTGAAAACTTCATCACCACATCTTTAAAGGACATTGCTCATGAACAAGATAAAGATCCGATTTGGAAAGACATCAAAAGTAAATGGCATGAAAAGACACACACTCAGATTCGGCATTATTACTTGGTTAGAAACAACATACTCTTCAAACGCTGCACTGTTGATGACAAGCTAAGAGTACTTTGTATTCCAGACGATTTTGTTAATAAGCTCATTTGGTACATTCATTTCAGCTACGCACATTTTGGTCCACGAAAATGTTATCATATTCTTCGAACGATTTGTTATTTTAACAATATGGAAAAGAAAATTCGAAGAGTCTTGTCTATTTGTAAACTTTGTCAAAAGGCGAAACCATTTACTGTCTCACATTGTGCTCCGTTGTTTCCTATTATTCCTTCTAAATTAAAAGAATCTGCTGCTGTTGATCTCTTGGGACCGCTTGTCAGAACATCTAATGGATTTTCGTGCGTTCTAGTCGCTGTTGAACTTACTTCAAAATTTGTTTCTTTCACTCCGTTACGTAAAGCCACTGGACGGTCTGTATCCAACGCCTTTGTTAAAAATTTCTTACGTGAAGTTGGACACGTTGCTAAAGTCATTTCAGATAACGGACCGCAATTCAGATCTGCTGTTTGGTCACGCATGCTTCGGAATCATAAAATCAAACCTGTTTTTATTTCATTGTACTCAACACATCGTAACCCGTCTGAACGGGTTATGAAAGAAATCAATAAGCTTTGCGGACTTTATTGTCACAGAAAGCATCAGCGTTGGGACAGATATTTACACTTATTTCAAAACGTGCTGAATGAAATGCCACACTACTCCACTGCTTTACCACCTACTCTTGTACTAAAGAATGAAGAACCACCAAACAGAATCAGAGAGCTTGTACCTTTCCCGAATACACGTAAACTTCGACACAAAGACATAATTGATTTGGCTATTAAAAATATAAAATCTGCAGCAGACAAAAGGAGGAAACTACACGGTAAAGCAAATGCAATGAAATTATATATTGGTCAGAAAGTTCTCATTAAAGCTCATTCATTGTCACATAAGAAGAAACACTTGAGTCACAAATTCTTTCTAGTTTACAATGGACCTTACAGAATCCGACGTATACCACATGATAATTGCGTTGAAGTTGAAACTCTGCGTACTAGGAAGAGTAAAGGTTTACACCACATTTCACATGTAAAACCGTTTATTGAAAGATAATCTGCTTTTTAACTTTGTCTTTGCCATAAAACTTTTCACTTCACATTTCTAGTATGCTTTGTCAGACTTAAGAAACTGTTAACATGCAACAATGTTTGAAGTTAAATATCCAGTCTAGAACCTAGGGAACATTTTTAAACAGAAATTACGAATGCATTGTTATTGTGAACAGACGACACAGTGTTATTGTGTGGGTACATTCTTGCTTGTTAGTTGCTCGATTACGTAACAACTATACGGCTTATATACTTAGAACATATGCTGCTAATGAGATTTTAATGCAACATTTTGGTTTACTTCAAAATACATTCTGGATTTAAAGTACTTTCTGTGATATACCAGATGACACAGTGGTTAGTTTATGTGACAGCTACACGATTTTATCACGACGCTACTAATGAGTGACAATTTACAATGTTACTTTTGCGGTGTATCTGTATTATATCTGCACAGTTTTTCTGAATTATTCTGGAAAGTAAAACGTGTTTTAGTAGTAACTTTTGTGGTATAGCTACAAGGAGACAGCCTTTTCCGTAGCACAACAATACGTTACAGCACAGTACTTTCTTCATCACAACAATAAGCGTAATAACTAAGATATCTATACGCAAAGCATTTCACTTTCGTTTATGATGAGGTAAGTACATTGACTTCTGCAGAACTTAGCTTTCGGAGGACGATAACTACGACACTTCCACAGAGATTATCTTACAACAAGACGCACAGTTTAGCGCTACAGGACACGTATTTGAGTGATTAATTTTGTACTTAAAACATTTATTTTTAAAGATTTTTGAATTACAAAGAAAGTTTTCCGTGATACATTTCATTCCATTGCTGTAATCTGTAACACCTGAGGGTATTATTCATTAATCCTCAGGGGGGTACACGCTTACTTTGTGTACCATGTGTTTGGCAAACACAAGGAGCCCTAGCTAATATGGTATTTGCTTATACAACTTTACACATCGGTACCATATTTCTCTAACACACAAATTACACAGCTATTTGATCATTTAACTGAGAGATAAACATTTTTTTTACTACATCAGTGACACATGTTTACATAATTACACCGTTGGATAACTTCACACTTACGAAATTGTATTTTGACTGTACTTTGCGAACTGTTCATACTTTTTCAGAACCATTGTGATACTATGAGAGCTTTGAATGATGTATTTGGTAAGGGAGCATGATTTTTAAAGTAAGTTTGAGGTAAATGACGCTACTGACATGCAGAGAATTTTTTTTTAGGTTTTGAAACTATTGGAGGAAGCTACGACGATTTTGAGATTTGGCTAAGGTTTTATGATGTTATTATTACGATGATGATGTGTATTATGCTGATGCGGTATGTTTATGATCAATAAGCTGATGCTATATGAGTTATTTGATTATGCTATGTATCTGTTATGATGAAATATTGAAGAAGTGTCGACGAATATTTATATGTGTAATAAGGTAAGGAGTAATGAATAGTGATTAGGGACTCTGACTTGTGAAAAAGGATGTTGGAAACCAAGAATCGTACTTTAAGAGTTATGAAATGTGTGTAAATGCGTGAATGTATCACAATGCCGTCGAAAATTTTTTTGGACATTGTTATATTCATAAGATTTTGTATCTACACATTTGCAACGCAAATTCTCGACCTCTGAAATTTTTTATATGAGACTGCCACTGTAGCGGAAACTGCTGTCGTAAATATTTCCGTAAGAAAGTTAAGTGACCACCTGCACGTAATGCGTCGTGGGCACCCAGCTGTGTCAGACGCCTGGAGAAAAAGCCATTAGTGCGTGCCTTTTCAGAGGCACAGGTAGAAAAGAAAAAAAAAGGGAGGCCATTATCCTCGCTATTGACATTCCTTTGAAGAAAGCACCGCAAATACGACATGCTCATTACTTGGAAAGATACTTACATCTGCACACTTGATTATGACAAGCGTCTTTCTCGAGAATTGCGAGAATTTTTACTGCCTTATGAAATGCCATATGGCTAATGATTGATGTTTCATGCCGTCCTTTGTACATATTTGCTCATTTTCTTTAATATCTAGTTTCTAGCTGCACTGCAGCATTGGTTAAAATAATTTAATATATGTACTAATATAGTTATTTTATGCCTACAGATCCAGTCAATAAGAAATTTATGATGTCCCTCCAAGAAAACGAGGGCACTTAAATAGACATTTCCCTTCACAGGAATTGCATAAATAATTTCTTTACGATTTGGTAACTTATCTGCTAGTGTAAATTCTCGTGATGCATCACTCTAGTGTTAAGATGTGACGTAGGTATTAGACATGGCCATTTTTAGTGTAATATTTTTTCAGCTTGAGCTTTGTCATGCTTAGGTATAAGTTATAGCATTTACTGCTGCTGTTTGCCAGGTATAGTGCTACTAAATTTCACTTTGTATTACTCTGTTAAGCTAGTTTTACTACTGATTTATTTTTCTTTTTTGCTGCACAGTGCCTTATATTAGTTGTAATATTGCAATTGCTTTGCCATTTGTATTTTTTTTGTCATTGCTATTTGTGTTAATTGTTTTGTGCTGCTGCATTGCCTCGTTCCTTAGTTTAGCATCTGAGCTCAGTATATTTAAGTTAGCTTAAAATGGGGTAGACTACATAAGAAACTAACTATGATGAATCGGAAGAAATGCATTGAGAAACTATAAGAAAATGGTTTGGCAAAAAAAAAGTAGTGCACAGTGGAGAAAAACTATTTTTGAAAGAGGATGTGAACGGAATACAGAAAGCATGCTTGGATAGGATTTTCTTTTTTTTTTAGCTGGAGCAAATGTTGAAATAAGAGTGACGATATATGGAATGAAGTTTTGGGTTGGACTGCAGTACCAAATGTTACACTGAAAACGAACCCTGTCCTTTCCATTGTGTTATCCCTCTATGTGTTTGTGTACTCTTGTACATTTCTGTTTTTCCTGTCTTTATGTGTTTAGCTAATAAGAGTTATGTTGTAGAATTTTTCTAATAATATGTTATTTACTTTGTAAAGACGTTTAGACATTATTTATTCTGTTTTGTTTTAATGCTCACATGTGAAGTTGATGTTTCGAAAGTTATTCAAACCTTTTATGTATGTACTTGTGTCATAATTCCTGTAACACTGATGTATATGTCATTTCGATTCTTTTGTAAAGTCCATATTACTACAAATGTTATCTGTACTATTATATTCTTTAATGATGTATTTTGTACCATTGTATTTGTATTTTCATGTTGTAAATTTATAATTGTATAGACACCAGTTCTTCAAATTAAACTATATTTCACTGCACACGTTTCTGTTGGTCATAGTATATGGACAGTATGTGAGAAGTAGGGACTGATAGTGTTTGCATGTGTGTTAATAATCCAGCAAGGGACTGGATAACAGCATTGCTGGTTCTAAGGACAATTCCAAAAAACTTTGTGAGTGCACAAGTGGTGGTTATGGACTTGCTATATTATCCGCAAGACTCTTCAATGGTGATTGTGCACCTGCACAGTCACAACAGATGGCTGCTGGCCGTCTCTACAAGGACTACAGTGGGTCTGCATCTTTGATGACCCACCAATACCATTATTTCTACAAGGACTACAGTGGGTCTACACCTTTGCTGACTCACCAGTACCATTATTTCTACAAGGACTGCAGTGGGTCTGCACCTCTGGTGGCCCACCAATACCGTAATCTCTACCAGGACTACAGTGGGTCTACTCTGTGATGACCTACCTACCAATAGTCCTAAAAACTTCGAATGACTCTGCTGTGGGTTTGCTCTGTTGTGGCCCATTACCTGTCAGCATGTCAAGAGTCAGCACTGTCTTTCCGTTGGAAGGACAACACTACTTCTTCAAGACTGCATGGAAATCCACTACTTCCGTGTGCATTGTCTTTTACTGCTCAGACTTTGAGAAAAGAAACGGCAGTTTCACTGCGATGAATGATCAGGACTGTCTTTATGGACTGTGAGAAAATTTTAGCTTTTGACCAACATTGTATTAATAAGTGTGTGCATTTGATATCTTTCTTACTGTAATTATGAAAAATTTTTTCAAATCTGTATTGGCCAGTGCCCCAAACAATTTGTAAAATTTTTGGCAACGTTACGTAGCGCTCTGTATGAAAATCACTGGCTGTGCTGTGTGCAGTCTGTGGCTAGTTTGCATTGTTGTCTGCCATTGTAGTGTTGGGCAGCGGCAGCTGGATGTGAACAGTGCGTAGCGTTGCGCAGTTGGAGGTGAGCCGCCAGCGGTGGTGGATGTGGGGAGAGAGATGGCGGAGTTTGGAAATTTGTAAGACTGGATGTCATGATCTGTATGTATATTATGATTTTTCAACACTATTAAGGTAAATACATTGTTTGTTCTCTACTAAAATCTTTCTTTTCCTAACTATGCCTATCAGTAGTTAGTGCCTTCCGTAGTTTGAATCTTTTATTTAGCTGGCAGTAGTGGCGCTCGCTGTTTTGCAGTAGTTCGAGTAACGAAGATTTTTGTGAGGTAAGTGATTTGTGAAAGGTATAGGTTAATGTTAGTCAGGGCCATCCTTTTGTAGGGAGTTTTGAAAGTCAGATTGCGTTGCGCAAAAATATTGTGTGTCAGTTTAAGCACAGTCCGGTGTAATTTTTCCAAGGGGACGTTTCATAACCTACTGCGTATAAAAAGGAGAAAGTCCCCATTAATGTACGAGTACAAAATAAATGCCAAATCTTTGGAAGCGGTAACATCCGTCAAGTATCTAGGAGTAATTATTCGAAATGATCTTAAATGGAATGACCAGATTACACAAGTAACAGGTAAGGCAAACTCTAGATTGCGGTTTATTGGTGGAATCTTGAAACGATGCAGACCTTCAACAAAGAAAACAGTTTACAATACGTTAGTTCGTCCAGTCTTAGAGTATTGTTCGTCTGTATGGGACCCTTATCAGTTGGGTCTGATTCAAGAGATTGAGAAGGTCCAAAGAAGAGCGGCAAGATTCGTGCCTGGTACATTCAGCCATCGTGAGAGCGTTACAGATCTCATAGAAAGTTTGAAGTGGGACACACTTGCAGATAGACGGCCTGCTAAGCGGAAGGGGCTGTTCACTAAATTCCGAAATCCGATCTTCACCGAGGATGTAGAGCATATATTTTTACCACCAACTTTCAAATCGCGCAATTATCACCATTCAAAGATAAGGGAAATTAGAGCTCGTACTGAGGAGTTCAGACAGTCGTTTTTCCCTCGCGCGATCCGCGAGTGGAACAGAGGGGGGGGGGGGGGGGATATGACTTTGGCGCGAATTGTGCCCTCCGCTACACACCGCTTGGTGGCTAGCGGAGTATATATGTAGATGTAGATCGAATAAGTTTCGACTACATCATGTCCCTTATCTGTTCAATTGGCGAAAGATCTGGAGATCTAGCTGGTCTGGGTGACGCAGAGCACATTGCGTTGCAGCAGCCCTATATGGACGTGCATTGTCCTCCTGAAAAAACACATCTCCCTGTCGAAGAGATGGCTGTAGCAGGGGGACAGCAGCTTGTGTAGTACAGTGGGCACTGGTTAATTTACCTTGCAGAAACACCAAATATGACCGCGAGTTGTAACTGATGATCGCGGACACAGTCAAACCTGGCATGGGACCTGTCTCTCATGGGTGAATGCACACTGGAACAGGCACAACACCACGTGTACTCCATAAACATGTACAGCCACCGCTCGCACACAGACAGAACCTACTCTCATCATTGAAGACAACAGAGCGCCATTCCATTCGCCAGTGAACGGTTGCACGACATCAAGGTAGCCATGCTTGGCGATGTCGTGGTGTTAGCGGTAGCCTGCCACAGGCACACGTGACCTTGATCTCTCTGCGAGCAAATGGTTCCTAATGGTCTCCCACGACGCGACAGGTGTAACACGTGCCCGGATTTCGTCTCTGGATTCTTGTGTTGGCTGCTGTGGGAGTCAAACGGTTCAAATAGCTCTAAGCACTATGGCACTTAATATCTGAGATAATCAGTCCCCTAGAACTTAGAACTACTTAAACCTAACTAACCTAAGGGCATCACACACATTCATGCCCGAGGCAGGATTCGAACCTGCGACCGCAGCGGTCTCGCAGTTCCAGACTGTAGCGCCTAGAACCGCTCGGCCACTCTGGCCGGAATAGTCATTTTTGAGATCAAACAAATTGTTGTGCTGACAATAGGTAACTGGTTTTATATTTTTTTGATCTACCTGAAATATCATTTACAAGTAATTAAAGTCAGGAAATACTATAAACCGGTTCCGCCACATACACTACCGGGCACTAGCTCTGTGGCCGCAGAAGCAACGGCCTATAGCTTACGGGAACTGCGTGACCTGTGCCGATACATCTGGTGCCACATACCTCCAGTAAAGTAGCAAGGACTTTTCGAAGCCATACCGCGCAGAATAGTTGCTGTATTGCGTTAGAAAAGATGACCAGCACGTAAGTAAACGTATTAAATGTATTGGTTCATCAGCTATTTGTCAATTTCACAGTATTTGTACACTTCCTGAAACAAGATGTTGTGTTAATGGATGGACCACAAGATGATATTACTATGGAAACTAGTCGTTGAATGAACATATTTACACTTCTCGTTAGCCAAGTCCTTTTTCCGTCCTTTTTTTTAGATATGTTTATAGATGTTTTACAAACAAAATGTATAAAATAGCAGTATTACAAATTCATGGTTCTATCATTTGTTTTCAAATATTTACCCATAAAATGTTTAGCTGTCAATAACTTCAGGAAATAAAACTTCTACAGATACATTAATTTCTTCGTTTCCAGTCACAGTTTCCTAAAACATTATCAGCTACAGAGCCCAATAAAAGTGTTTTCAAAAACAAAACAAAAATCAAAATTTTTACTGTAAATTATCTGATTGAAACTGAATGTTTGACATTTCGTTACTTAGATATACACTCCTGGAAATGGAAAAAAGAACACATTGACACCGGTGTGTCAGACCCACCATACTTGCTCCGGACACTGCGAGAGGGCTGTACAAGCAATGATCACACGCACGGCACAGCGGACACACCAGGAACCGCGGTGTTGGCCGTCGAATGGCGCTAGCTGCGCAGCATTTGTGCACCGCCGCCGTCAGTGTCAGCCAGTTTGCCGTGGCATACGGAGCTCCATCGCAGTCTTTAACACTGGTAGCATGCCGCGACAGCGTGGACGTGAACCGTATGTGCAGTTGACGGACTTTGAGCGAGGGCGTATAGTGGGCATGCGGGAGGCCGGGTGGACGTACCGCCGAATTGCTCAACACGTGGGGCGTGAGGTCTCCACAGTACATCGATGTTGTCGCCAGTGGTCGGCGGAAGGTGCACGTGCCCGTCGACCTGGGACCGGACCGCAGCGACGCACGGATGCACGCCAAGACTGTAGGATCCTACGCAGTGCCGTAGGGGACCGCACCGCCACTTCCCAGTAAATTAGGGACACTGTTGCTCCTGGGGTATCGGCGAGGACCATTCGCAACCGTCTCCATGAAGCTGGGCTACGGTCCCGCACACCGTTAGGCCGTCTTCCGCTCACGCCCCAACATCGTGCAGCCCGCCTCCAGTGGTGTCGCGACAGGCGTGAATGGAGGGACGAATGGAGACGTGTCGTCTTCAGCGATGAGAGTCGCTTCTGCCTTGGTGCCAATGATGGTCGTATGCGTGTTTGGCGCCGTGCAGGTGAGCGCCACAATCAGGACTGCATACGACCGAGGCACACAGGGCCAACACCCGGCATCATGGTGTGGGGAGCGATCTCCTACACTGGCCGTACACCACTGGTGATCGTCGAGGGGACACTGAATAGTGCACGGTACATCCAAACCGTCATCGAACCCATCGTTCTACCATTCCTAGACCGGCAAGGGAACTTGCTGCTCCAACATGACAATGCACGTCCGCATGTATCCCGTGCCACCCAACGTGCTCTAGAAGGTGTACGTCAACTACCCTGGCCAGCAAGATCTTCGGATCTGTCCCCCATTGAGCATGTTTGAGACTGGATGAAGCGTCGTCTCACGCGGTCTGCACGTCCAGCACGAACGCTGGTCCAACTGAGGCGCCAGCTGGAAATGGCATGGCAAGCCGTTTCACAGGACTACATCCAGCATCTCTACGATCGTCTCCATGGGAGAATAGCAGCCTGCATTGCTGCGAAAGGTGGATATACAGTGTACTAGTGCCGACATTGTGCATGCTCTGTTGCCTGTGTCTATGTGCCTGTGGTTCTGTCAGTGTGATCATGTGATGTATCTGACCCCAGGAATGTGTCAATAAAATTTCCCCTTCCTGGAACAATGAATTCACGGTGTTCTTATTTCAATTTCCAGGAGTGTAGTTTTGGTTCAAATGGCTCTGAGCACTATGCGACTTAACTTCTGAGGTCATCAGTCGCCTAGAACTTAGAACTACTTAAACCTAACTAACCTAAGAACATCACACACATCCATGCCCGAGGCTGGATTCTTAGCCACTCGGCCATTCCGGCCGGCCATGCGTATTCATATACAGAGATAAGTGAACCGGCAGAATACGGTGCTGGGGTCGGCAACGCCTATATAAGACAACAAGTGTCTGGAGCACTTGTTAGAAGGGTTACTGCTATTATAATGGCAGGTTATCAACATTTAAGTCAGTTTGAACGTGATGTTACAGACGGCGCACGAGTGACGGGACACAGCATCTCCGAGGTAGCAATGAAGTGCGCATTTTCCTGTACGACCATTTCACCAGTTTACCGTGAATATCAGGAATCCGGTAAAACATCAAATCTCCGACAGCGCTGCGGTCGGAGAAAGATCCTGCAAGAACGGGACCAAGGACGACTGAAGAGAATCATTCAACGTAACAGAAGTGCAACCCTTCCACAGATATCAATGCTGGGCCATCAACAAGTGTCGGCGTGCGAATCATTCAACGAAACCATAATCGATATGGGCTTTCGAAACCGAAGGCGCACGAGTGTACCCTAGATGACTGGACGACACAAAGCTCTACCCCTCGCTTGTGCCCGTCAACACTGACATTGGACTGTTGATGAGTGGAAAGATGTTGCCTGGCCGGACGAGTCTCGTTTCAAATTGTATCGCGCGGATGGGTGTATATGGGTTGAAACGTCCCCTTAGAAAAATTATACATGACTGTGCTTAAACTGACACACAATATTTTTTAGCGCAACGCAATCTGACTTTCAGAAATCCCTACAAAAGAATGGCCCTGACTAACATTAACCTATACCTTTCACAAATCACTTACCTCACAAAAATCTTCGTTACTCAAGCTACCGCAATACAGCGAGCGCCACTACTGTCAGCTAAATAAAAGATTCAAACTACGGAAGGCACTAACTACTGATAGGCATAGTTAGCAAATGAAAGATTTTGATAGAGAAGAAACAATGTATTTACCTTAATAGTGTTCAAAGGTCATAATATATATAGCAGTTCAAGACATCCAGTCTTACAAATTTCAGAACTCCGCCATTTCTCTCCCCACATCCACCACTGCTGGCGGCTCACCTCCAACTGCGCAACGCTATGCGCTGTTAACATCCAGCTGCCCAACACTACAATGGAAGACAACAATGCAAACTAGCCACAGACTGCACACAGCACAGCCAGTGATTTTCATACAGAGCGCTACGTGGCGTTACCAATAAGAAAACCTAAACAGCCTACTTACAGGGTGTAGAGACAACCTCATGGATCCGTGGACCCTATGCGTCAGCAGGGCACTGTTCAAGCTGGTGAAGACTCTGTAATGAAGTGGGGCGTGTGCGGTTGGAGTGATACGGGACCCCTGATACGTCTAGATACGACTCTGACAGGTGTAAGCATTCTGTCTGTTCACCTGCATCCATTCATGTCCATCGTGCATTCCGACAGAATTGGGCAATTCCAGCAGAGCAATGCGACACACCAGAATTGCTACAGAGTGGCTCCAAGAACACTCTTCAGAGTTTAAATACATCCTCTGGTCACCATATTCCACAGACATGAACATTACTGAGCATATCTGGGATGCCTTGAAACATGCTGTTAAGAAAGGATCCACACCCCCTCGTACTCTTACGGATTTATGGACAGCCCTGCAGGATTGAAGGTGTTAATTTCCTCCAGCTCCACTTCAGACATTAGCCGAGTCCATGCCACCTCGTGTTGTTGCGGCACTTCTGCGTGCTCGCGGGGGCCCTACACGATATTAGGCAGGTGTATCAGTTTCTTTGACTCTTCAGTGTACATTCGTCTCACCGCCTGCTAAAATGGTCTCGTAAACTAGCCTCTGCCCTCTTGTTTGCGTATAAAATGCATCCAGTTAAAATGTAGCGTAAAGTGGAGCGTCCTGCCACCGAAGCAGAAAGCTGTGAAATATGAGACTGAGCCCTATCCGTGTTACATGGACGTCTGCATCGCGGCAGCTTCGAATAGCCTAGGCGGGTAACGGAGCATCGTCGCGGACGCACCCACGGAGAACGGTATCAAGGCCAGAGTGGGCTGCTCTCTGCGACTACCGCTGCGCCTTGCGGGTATCGCTGTAAAATACAGCTATACACAAGCTATATAGCTAAACGCAACATACAAGGTGTACCATAAAGGGAGGGCGAAATTTTCGGGAGGCAGTCTTTGTACATAAAAAATGTACACTACCTAAACAAAAGTACTCGGACACCTATTAGTGAACACTGATATGGAGAGTGGCCACCCTTCACCTTCGTGACGGCTTGAACTCTGCTGGGGACACTTTCAAGCCTGTGAAGGAATGGCAATGAGTCCTTTCTCAAGAGCCGAAACCAGAGAAGGTTGGCGTCTGGCGCGAAGTCGACGTTCTGCCTCAGTTGCTAGGTGATCCCTTGGGTTCAGGTCGGGACACTGGGCAACTCAGTCCATTTCAGAAATGTTAATGTCCACAAAATATTGCGTCCAGTTACTGCGTTCTAAAGGGGATTAGCCACGCTGATGCGATCTGTCATCCTCTCCAAACTTTTCCTCTAGTGCAAGCAGTATAAAATGCTTTACAATGTATTCATATAATGCATTATTTAGCCATTTCTTAAGCTCAATAAGAGGACCACACCCTAATCACTAAAACGTGCCACACAGTAACACTGCTTCCTCCGTATTGCACGTTCTCCTGGAATTCGCCAAAGTCAAACACTTCTGTCGGACTGTCACAAGGTATAGCGTGATTCCTCACTCCATGTCACTCGTTTCCAGTCACCCACTGTCCCATGGCGTCGCTCTTTATATCAGCTGCAGCGTCGCTTAGCGTTGGCAACAGAAATGTGTGGCTTATGAAGACGTGGTTGACCATTGCTCCCCATTATTTTTAAAGCTCCACTCACAGTCGTTGTTGTAGCTGGACTGTTGGTGCGACTTTAATACTCACAAGTGATTCCTTCGTCTGATTTCAAATGACTTTTTACAGTCACAGATCGCAATGCTGGGAGGTCCATGTCTGTCAGTTCAAGAGGTCTGACTGGCCTTGAGTTAACTGTGGTCGTTGCTTCACGTTTCCACTCCACAACCAAAACAGTAGAATTGAGCAGCTTTAGAAGAGTTGAAATGTTCCAGATGGATGTGTTATTCTGGTGAATAGTCAACGTTCGAAGTCACTCACATCTCCTGAGCGAACCATTGTGATGTTACTGCTTCTCTACTGACGACACGTGCACTCCTCGCCTCGTTTAATTATATAGGGTTCCCTTCTCGTGACATCCAGTGGTCAATTCTGCAGTGTATGGCGGAGTAACGACACTTTTGATCAGATAGTGTACACTGAGCTGACAGAGGTCGTGAGAACTAATATCGTGTCCAACCTCTTTTTGCCTGGCGCAGTACAGCAACTCGACATGATATGGACTCAACAAGTCTTTATAAGTTCCCTGCAGTAACATTGAGCGTTGATGTTTCTGTAGCGCCCATATCTGCGAAAGTTTGCCAGTGCGGGATTGTGTACACTAACTGACCTCTCGATTACCCTCCCAAAATTTTCGATGAGATTCATGTCGGGAGATCCGTGTGGCCAAATCATTAGCTCAAAATTTCCAGAATGTTCTTCTAAACAATAGCGGGCAATTTTGGCTTGTTGGTATGGCACATTGTCACCCAAATATTCCATCTTTGTTTGGAAACATGAAGTCCACAATGGTAGCAAATGGTCTCCAAGTAGTCGAGTGTAACCATTTCAGCCGTCCGCTGTGGCCGAGCGGCTCTAGGCGCTTCAGTCCGGAACCGCACTGCTGCTACGGTCGCAGGTTCGAATCCTGCCTCGGGCCTGGATGTGAGTGCTGTTCTTAGGTTAGTTAGGTTTAAGTAGTTCTAAGTCTAGCGGACTGATGACCTCAGATGTTAAGGCCCATAGTGCTTAGAGCCATTTGAACCATTCTGTAACCTTTTCCAGTCAATGTTTGGTTCAGTTGGACCAAAGGACCCAGTCCATTCCATGTAAACACATTCCACACCATTATGGAGCCACCACCAGCTTGCCTTGTTGACAATCCCAAGAGGAAGATGGTTAGTGTTTATTTACGTGTTTATGATCACGCTTTCAATTCATTTACCCAGTGCCCATGAACGGAATTATCCATCAGAAATTGATGTATTTTCCAACACTGTGAATGTCTTGTGGCAGTATATATGCTCATGCTTGGTATTCTAAATCATCCTCAAGCCGCACATCCCAGACATACCCAAAGATCAGATTTGTGCAATAGTAGATTGCCTATATATAAAAAGAAATAAGGGAGAATGATTGCAAACGGATTAGCATACCCATAATGTGCATCAGCCTTCCGTTTCCCGACATACCCGTCGAGAAACAAATCCTTAACATTCGAGTTACCTGCTGCATGTAATAAATACTGATGATGATTCATTTAATAGGCCACACCTTCTATAAGAACCTATTAGTGACAGAAGGGCGTGCTGGACACCGAAGCTGACGCAGACAGTTACGTTTTTGATACTGGCAAACTTAATAGTCCCGGATATTATTATTTCCATCCTAAAAGTCAGATTAGAGCGCGGTGATTTCGTACGTCCAAGTGCCCGATACTGTAAAACAAGTATCTTCTACCGTAACCTCTTTGGTTTCATTATTTTGGGAGGAGTTAGTATGGACCAAAGTAAAAACCAAACGTCCAATAAGCGTAGACTCTAAAGGGCATGCCTCAATAAATATGAGCACTTGTTCATCTTCTCTACTGTGTGACTTGTCTCTACTACTGAACAAATCCATTTGCTAAGGTATACTCTTTAGAGACCACGTTTACTAGACAATTTTTTTCTTGTTTTGGTCCACACTAACTCCTGGAAAAACATGGAAACTAAAGAGCTTGCAGCAGAAGAAGCTGCCACACAGTATCGACGATTAATTTCTCATAGCTTGTAACGTGTCGTGGTCTCCTGACCTTCACTGCTTACATATTCCGCCCTCACAATCATATTCCGCACATCAAGACGCTTCATTCGAACCCAAACTCGATAAGATAAAGTCAGTGTTGTATGAATTCATGTAAACGATACGCAAATAACAAGTGCGCACCGGGGTTGAGATACTCGAGGCTGGCGTACACACACACACATTCAAGACACGACTGTCAGAAGAGCTTTTAGTTTGGGAGAGGCAGACCGCACGCCGAGAGGCCGCCCCTTCAGAGGAGCGAAGGTTGCACTAAAAAAAATATGATCAGCGGATCAATAAAATACAACTTAAAAACAAAGATCTGTTTGAAAAGCTTCGAACAGAGTTCATACAAACTATCGAAGAAAAGATCGAGACCGATTACACCTGTAGCGAAACAACTGACACGTCAAGCATTAATTCAGTACACGAACACGCGCCGTCTAAGAAAGTTCAAGTAGAACCAAGGCTAGACGTAACACTCGCGCAGAAATCGAAACGGAAAACCCCGATTAAAATAATACATGACATGCCACAGGACCAGGCACAGTATCTAGAAAAACGCAACACATACATTCAGCCGATACCAATCGAAAGACAGGCAAATGAACCAGTAAATCCAACGACACAACATAATAGCAGCACAGAAACTATACCGCGAACGACGAGAGTAGAAACACACGAACAACACTTTTGCTCACCAACGATACAATATGACGCGGATATGAGTCAGGAAATTGAGAATAGGCAGACAGGCAGTACGTTACCCGAGAGTAAACACCACGACACAAGCAGTGGCAGATTATTTGAGTCCATGAATCAGCCACAAACCGGATTTATGAGTAGATATGATGCAGACCACTTCCTTACAATTAGAAAATTTCAACATTTCAAGGGAGGAGGCGGTAGCTTGCATGCACGCACATTCATCGATCAGTATCAAGTAGGCTGGAGCGTACCTCACAAACTTGACTTCATTTGTGCACACATGTCAGGGACAGTAGCAGAGGTGATGCAAAAGATCGCGGCCACGTGTACGTCTTACCTACAGTTCAGAACAGCATTTCTCGAAAGATATTGGTCCAAGGAGGCGCATAACAAAATTAAATACGAGTTACTTCAGATGACACCATATGAAAACTCAGGAGAGAAAAGCATGGCAAAATTCTTTGATACAATGGACAAAAAGAATCAATGCCTAGACAAACAATACTGTAACGGAGAGCTGATACGTCTATGTAGATTTAAATTACCGGTAAAGTATCAACAGGCGACAGTAGGAAAAAATGAAAATTATGAAGAATTCAAAGAGGTTTTAAGGGAACTTGAATTCATGTTTAAAGAAGACGAGGTGAAAGAAAAAAAAAAGGAAATGGAACAGCAAAAGGAGAGGACTAGGAACGAATATTCCAATAGTAATAATCGTAATCCTAACACCAATAATTTCAGGCAATTTAACAGACAAGGACAGTGGCACAATGGAGACAATTGGCATATGAACGATAACCAGAATAATTGGTACCGAAATAGGAACGGTAATGGACACTCATACAGTGGCGGATATGGGTTTAGGAATCAAAATGCCAACGGTCAAGGGTACATTGAAAGAGGTCATGATGTTAGAAACAGCAACTGGCGAGACCAGTTGCTGTTTCCATGGTCCATAGAGACAAGAACAACACAGCAAAGAGAAACCAGATGTAGAAGTTGGGCACTGAATACTGCAAAACGTAAAGATTGACGTGAAAAATGCGGAATAGGTTAAACAAACTAACCCCCACCCTATCTTATACTAACACCTAAATAAAAGTTAACTTAATGGATCAACAGAACAACACAATTAAAAGAAAAAAAAGGACACAAAACAGACTAACAATCTCTTGTAGTATTGAGTATCCTGCAACATGCACACAAACAAGAAATGACGCACAACCCAAAGAAGGATGAAGAAGTGGTAGGACATAATTAGAATAAAGAAATATATCGATATACTAATTTTTGCCACTATCAGAAAATTTTTGCATTATATAAAATCAGAGTTTTTTTTTGTTGTAAATAACAAATATATGTAAGACAAAAAATTGTAAATATTTCTACGCGTCAGTGGGACATCACCACCAACACCAATCACCAGCTCCCTTAACACCAGATGCTTTGAGATAGCTACGGAGAGGGTACAGACATGTTGAGAAAGCACTTAGGGCAATAACAACAACATGAAGACCAACACCGCACTAGATATGCAGGTTTCAACCAGGTTGGACTTCAGGAGGACAACGCGCAACACGGACATTTCATATGTCACGACACTGCTACACAACGGAAGAGCGTGGGGAGAGTCATAATAAAAAGAGACGACAATGAAGGTACAAAAAATTACTAAGATCTACAAACTCATCAAGTAACATTTTGAAAGGCAGTCAGATCCTACAAATCCTGTATCACTCCTACACTAAAATTCACATATTCCTAGCCCAAGAAGAAGAATGCAAGAAAGAAGAGAAGAACAGAAGATGCAAGACGAAGAAGGACAGAAGACAGCAAGATACCTTTCTCTCCTATCCTACAAAGCAAATTGCTACAAACGTCTTTCCATGAACTTTGAGGCATGGCAACTACCACAACCACCTCTCCAAAAATAAACCTTGAATCGTCAAACAAATACAAGGGAACGGCAAACGGCATATTAAGTACCAACCAACATTATCTAGAAATAGATTCAGCAAAATGAACAGTATTCTCCCTACCACATCATCAAATCTCCATACCGAACCAGGTGTGAAGTACCAAGGCGTCACAGCACAATATTGGGTGACGATCGTCGGTAGTCTACTACAATCATTGAACTGCCATACCGCATCAGGTGTGACAGTAAAGGAGTACAAGGACATCACTGTATATTCAGTAAACCAGTCATGAACAACCATTGGTTAGAATACCACTTCATGATGACAACGTCCGCAGCTCATGGTCGTGCGGTAGCGTTCTTGCTTCCCGCGCCTTAGTTCCCGGGTTCGATTCCCGGCGGGGTCAGGGATTTTCTCTGCCTCGTGATGACTGGGTGTTGTGTGATGTCCTTAGGTTAGTTAGGTTTAAGTAGTTCTAAGTTCTAGGGGACTGATGACCATAGATGTTAAGTCTCATAGTGCTCAGAGCCATTTTTTTGATGACAACGTCAACAAATAAGTCCCGGCATCACAAGCTATAGGGCTTCTCAGATGATTTGTGACACCAATATAAATGATTCGACGCCTTGCAGTACTTCAATGGAGATCGTCAAGCACAGAAACTGACAGAGCAGCACAAAACGAAAAGACTATTTCGAAAAATAAATAAATAAATAAATTCTCTCTGTACTAAAACAAGTGTAGATTTATGAAAATTATATACATTTGTAATATGATATTTTTCTTCTCTTTCTTTGTAAAAGTAATTATTTTATTATGTATGCAAAGACCATAATTTATAGATTCCTTAATACCTTTTGTAAAGAAACCTAATTAGTATAGTTATATAATCTCACAAACTCATGGAAAGTCTATTTATTTCTTTTATATGTAAAATTAGAAAAGGATTTATGCAAGATTTTTCTTCTATAAGTCGGCCTAACATTCAAATAGACCTTTTTGTGGTAATAATATTAATACTGAGGATAGAATTAAGAGGAAACGCTTCCTCGTTCTTACACAAAAAAAAGAAAAACAGTGACACATAAAGAAAAAGATAATGCCTAAATAAATACATCAAAGTAACAACAGAGGTTTTGCGAACATTTTACACAAAGGCTAACTGAAGAAAAGAGATAACCACTCCAAGACATAATACACTGTACACTTACGAGTTTAGAAAAATTAATATTGTAAAAACAATTGCTGGAAATGAGAAAAAAAACAGAGACATGTACTGCCAACGACAAAGAATAACAACCTTTGTAAAGTCTATCTTTGCCTAACAACAAAACATTAATTGTAGAATTAAAAAATAGAAACAATTGCTATAAAGAAATCATTAGAAAAAATTGTTAAGAATGGCTGAGAAAAGTTTATTGGAAAATCTAAAAGAACAATTTTTGCCTGACTTTGTCAATCTTTTACTTGGCATTGACAAACCCCAGACAAAAATTTTGTCAGGAGGGAGGTATGTAAGACGTCGTGGTCTCCTGACCTTTATTGCTTACATATTCCGCCCTCACAATCATATTCTGCACATTAAGACGCTTCAATGGAACCCAAACTCGATAAGATAAAGTCAATGTTGTATGAATTCACGTAAACAATGCGCAAATAAGTTCACACTGGGGTTGAGATACTCGAGGCTGGCATACACACACACATTCAAGACATGATGGTCACAGGAGCTTTTAGTTCGGGAGAGGCAGACCACACGCTGAGAGGCTGGTCCCTTCAGAGGACGATTCAGCCTATCTACGTCGGACGACGACAGCCCGTGGAGTAGACAGCATTTGCCGGAGTGAAAGGGGAGAACGACCCCATGTTCGCCTTAAAAGCAAATTCCGCTACATTGTGTGGGAGCGCCCAGCCTACGAATTCTTTACAAACATAGCACACAGTTTCAGAGGTTTTCACAGGGAGACAGGAAACGCCAAACGCCAATGCTACAGATATCCGGATTGGTCGCCTTAAACGAAACGCCATTCTCCCGTTTTAGAAGAGCAATGCTGATTGGCAGACGATATTCCTGATGCCTTGAGCTGAAGGAGTAATGGAAGAGACCAAAAGATATACCCCTTCACGTCTGCATGGATAGGGGCTGTTCCGTTATCGTTCTTGGAGCACGAACACGAAACGAGAGCGTGTGCGCTCGTACATGTACTCAAAGAGCGAGGAACAAGTCTCTCCTCAGTACTTCACTGGGAGAGCACCTCTGTCAAGAGCTAATCGGAGTGCGACTCTATATTGAGTCCTTGCAATTAAGCGTTGTTCACTGTGTTGGCCGCCAACTTATTGTGCGGTGTGAACGGACGGAGTTTTAGTTAAATGCCTGCAAGGGAATTTTTGAGTGGCATCACTGTGGACTGGTTATCTGACGGGTATACCACGCCAATAGTTAGACTATGGTCGAATAGGAGTCCTTGACTTCATCAAGGCGTAGGGAGAGTTGATTGGCAAAGGTCAATCCCGATAGAATGAGAGTTATCTTATTTGTCAGCAGTGAGCGGCGCAGACAGCAGTCATCGCAGCTTACGGTATTGTGCGCTTCAGCTCTTGCGAGCCACATATTTCCTCCACAACAACACACTTCACTGCATTTCACACACGACAGCCTCAACCGTACCTAGCAACATCCGAACAGATAATTATTCAAGTTGAGTAGGCATGGCTCTCAGCCATTCTGTCAAGTCAATAACAATCTTAAACTTTGTATAGAAATTTCATTAGTGAATCCTGTCCTTAAGAGGTAACCTCACATTCCGAAAAGAACCCGGAAATAACTTGTTCAGTTCATAACTAAAAGTGCCATTGTGATTTCTCAGAAGTTTTGCAAAATAAATAATAATTTTCGTTAGTTTCATATTTTTCTTACACTAATTAGCACTACTCCAGTACCCAAGTATCCCACTAGTTATGTAAGAAATTTTGAGAATTTTTGTGTCATTTCCTTACAGCGGACGACTCCAGAAGATATTTATTGCTGAAAGTTTTTCAGGCATTTCTCTTTAGAACGTTAGGACCGTCTGTCTGACTTCTGTAGTAGTGTGGCGGTGGAAATTGCATCTTGCAGAAGCCACAGGGTAAAGGGTACATCTGAGATTAATCCGTTGCGCAGAATGACACAATAGCACCCACACGCTCACAGAAGCTCTTAAGGTATGCATTTAGAGGCCATTTTCACTAGACTTTTTTGCTTCGAATGATTGTCTGTGTCATATCCCTGAATATTCGTCATCCTTCCTGGGACAAACTGTACATACGGAGCAGAGACGAATAGGGAATTATTCTAGCGACGATCCACAGGCATAAGGAACTCTGAAAAACTGTTGTGGCACGGCGCCTGAGACCGTGAAGGTGTTCACTGTTCACGTGCTAGTGACGTGGGGGTCTACGGAAAGTGGTCGAAGCGCAGTGGGTGCACGAGCAGTCACCAAGGTATTGGACGTCAAGGCTCATCACAAAGCTGGAGGTCGGAAGCTTGCCCGCTCTATAAAGTAGGACAAGTGGCAATGTATAACAGACCTGACGGCAGAGTTCAGTGCTGGTGCAGTGTTCGAAGCGCCGGCCGCTGTGACCGAGCGGTTTTAGGCGCTTCAGTCCGGAACCACGTGGCTGCTACGGTCGCAGGTTCGAATCTTGCGTCGGGCATGGATATGTGTGATGTCTTTAGCTTAGTTAGGTTTACGTAGTTCTAAGTTCTAGGGGACTCATGACCTCAGATGTTAAGTCCCATAGTGCTCAGAGCCATTTGAACCATTTTTGTTCGAAGCTCATCGTTCAACGCACATCGCTGAGGACAGTGCTTCGCTGCAGACGACACCTAAGAGTTTCTTTGTTGACCCAACGACATCGTCAGTTGTGACTGCAGTGTGTACGAGATCACAGAATTGGATCGTGGATCAATGGAATCGTGACGCCTAATCGGATGACTCGTGGTTGTTGGTGCACTAGTTAATGGTTGTGTCCAGATATACCGCTAACCAGGTGAACAGTGTTTCGAAAAATTCGCTGCGCCACACTCGCAGGCTGTTGGAGGCAGTATCATGCTCAGGGGGACATTCATCTGGGCTGCTGTGAGACTTCTGGTAGTAATTGAAGCCACCATAAGAGCTATCGACTGTGTCAACGTTTCTAAGAACCACCTGCATCCCTTCACGCTTTGTCTTCCCCGACGGCGATTGCATCTGCGAGCGGGATAACTGTCCGTGTCAGAAGCCGAAAAAAATGTTCAAATGTGTGTGAAATTTTATGGGACTTAACTGCTAAGGTCATAAGTCCCTAAGCTTACACAGTACTTAACCTAAATTATCCTAAGGACAAACACACACACCCATGCCCGAGGGAGGACTCTTTCATCCGCCGCGACCAGCCGCACAGTCCATGACTGCAGCGCCTAAGACCGCTCGGCTAATCCTGCGCGGCTCAGAAGCCGAGAACAGCGGCATTGTAGGTTGAGGAGCGTGATAGTGTAGTCACATTAATGTCTTGGCCACCGTATCCGACTGGTTTGAACCCGGTGGAACCCATCTGGGACGCTATCGGGGGAAACCTCGCACACAAACCACTGACCTTCGTGACTTTTGCGTAAACATCTGGTGCCACGTATCTCTGAAAACTTACGAAAGACATGTCGAATCCCTTCCTCTCAGCATCTGCTTTACTACGCCAAAAGGTGGACTAACACTCTGCAAAACATCGGTTATGATGTAAACCAACGATACTTCATACCGTAGGCTCGTGTGTTCTTCTTGTACTTTTGATGTCAAACGAGCCATCCTCCCATGGTATGTTGATGGTACCTGCCTAGCTGAAGATGATACAGGACTGAAACTGTTGTTGTTGTTGTGGTCTTCAGTCCTGAGACTTATTTGATGCAGCTCTCCATGCTACTCTATCCTGTGCAAGCTTCTTCATCTCCCAGTGCTTACTGCAGCCTACATACTTCTGAATCTGCTTAGTGTATTCATCTCTTGGTCTCCCTCTACGATTTTTACCCTCCACGCTGCCCTCCAATACTAAATTGGTGATCCCTCAATGTCTCAGAACATGTCCCACCAACCGATCCCTTCTTCTCATCAAGTTCTGCCAGAAGATCCTCTTCTCCCCAATTCTACTGAATACCTCCTCATTAGTTATGTGATCTACCCATCTAATCTTCAGCATTCTTTTGTAGCACCACATTTCGAAAGCTTCTATTCTCTTCTTGTCTAAACTATTTATCGACCACGTTTCACTTCCATACATGGCTACACTCCATACAAATACTTTCAGAAACGACTTCCTGACATTTAAATCTATACTGGATATTAACAAATTTCTCTTCTTCAGAAACGATTTCCTTGCCATTGCCAGGCTACATTTTATATCCTCTCTACTTCGACCATCATCAGTTATTTTGCTCCCCAAAAAGCAAAACTCATATACTATTTTAAGTGTCTCATTTCCTAATCTAATTCCCTCAGCATCACCCGACTTAATTCGACTGCATTCCATTATCCTCGTTTCGCTTTTGTTGTAGAGTATTCCAGTCAACATTGTCAAAAGCTTTCTCTAAGTCTACAAATGCTAGAAACGTAGGTTTTCCTTTTCTTAATCTAGCTTCTAAGATAAGTCGTAGGGTCAGTATTGCCTCACGTGTTCCGACATTTCTACGGAATTCAAACTCATCTTCCCCGAGGTCGGCTTCTATCAGTTTTCCCATTCGTCTGCAAAGAATTCGCGTTAGTACTTTGCAGCTGTGACTTATTAAACTGATTGTTCGGTAATTTTCACATCTGTCAACACCTGCTTTCTTTGGGATTGGAATTATTATATTCTTCTTGAAGTCTGAGGGTATTTCGCCTGTCTCATACATCTTGCTCACCAGATGCTAGAGTTTTGTCAGGACTGGCTCTCCCAAGGCTGTCAGTAGTTCTAATGGAATGTTGTCTACTCCAGGGGCCTTGTTTCGACTCAGGTCTTTCTGGGCTGAAACTAGTCGAAACTAATAAACAGTATTAATATTACAACTTTTATGATTCATGTGGAGCATTGATTGCAGGATGGTTTTTATACCTTGCTTTAATATGACATTAATAGGCGCTGAAGACCAAGAACTCAGCTGCCAGAAAAGAGTCTTTCATCGTCACAGTCATTGTATCATCTCAAACATTTTCACGGCGATTACTGTTCGACGAAACCGCTGGAGCCTTCGCGGGCGACTTCGCTTACTGCTTCTGGTTTCAACAGCCGGTACGAGGGCCATACCCAATTGATTCGCCACGTTGCTCGCAGTTAGGGCCTTGTACTAGTCTACGGTATTTATAAGCGCCGACGGCCGCATCGAAGCGTATCGTGGAACGTTTAGCATTGTATCCACACAGTTTCCGTAACTAATTTAGGAAAACTCTTGATTATAAAGAAAGGAGCCACACACAATATGTGTCATATCATTACCTGTTGCTTAAAACGTGTTAAATGACAGTTAATTTCATTTTCATGCCACAAAGCGTCGGGAACAAAGCAAACTTGTAACAGTTTCAGTTGGATTTGCCTCTGAATACGCTGCGTTATTGTAGACGCGTGTGACAGGTAAAAAGCACGGGTCACTCGTGTCTGCAAAATGGATAAACAGTTGTTCAGTTTTTCAGACCCAGTATAGCGAAGATACACTGGTGCGCGATCTTAAATCGTATATAAACATAAACATTATTACATTAGACGAGGAAAACAAATTCTCACAAAAACTCTGAAGGGATTCACGGAAAAACCCACACTTCTAAAACACTGATTATTTCTTTCATACAATTATTCACCCAATTCATCCAGTTATAGACCCAGATCACCGACACCAATTTGCAGTAAGATTCTGGAACATTTACGCAATCGGACAATATCATTCTTATGAAACATAACTGACCCTTTATTCATAAGAATTAATGACAGGGGATCTTTGATTTATTCCATATTGAAGTCTTTTGGCACTGCTCTTTACAGGCGGCTTCTAATCAAATTTCTTGCCTATGGAATATCATCTCAGTTGTGGAACTGGATTCTAATTTCCAGTCAGGAAGGACATAGTTCGTAGTAATTGGCCAGAAGTCATCGAATGAAACAGAAGTGATATCTGGCTTTCCCCAAGGTAGTCTTACAGGCCCTCTACTATCACCCCCCTTTCTTATTTTATTTTATTTTATTTTATTTATTTATTTTCAGTCATCAGTCTTCTGATTGGTTTGATGTGGCTCCCCACGAATTCCTCCTCTATGCCAGTCTCTTCATATTAGTCCTCAATCATTTGCTGGTTGTATTCCTCTACAGTTTCTCCCCTCTATGTCGAGCGAGTAGCCACGCGGTTTGGGCGCCTTGCCACGGTTGGCGCGGCTCTCCCCGTCGGTGGTTCGAGTCCTCCCTCGGGCATGGATGTGTGTGTGTGTTGTCCTTAGTGTAAATTAGTTTAAGTTAGTGTGTAAGCTGTAACCTCCCCCTCACTTATCGACCTTAATGACAGTGAAAAATTAAACCGCGTGTACCTAATGGAAATTTGGGAAAAGCAATCGTCACCGAAGAGGGAGGAAAGGGTTACATCTAAATTAAAGGAAAAATGCTAATGAAACAGTTCGAAATTAATTTTGAAAAGGGGTAAAGTTAATAAAGAAAGTAAATGTGCGGCCGTTACGTTAACAATTAACTAGCGGTAATTAGATATTTGAGATTTGGGGAAAATTACGGTCGCCAGTCCTAAGGACAATTACTATAGTAACTGTAAAAGAAAGGTTATTACACATATAATTAGCACTAGAAGCGTGGCAACTGAAGGTTGACACGTGCAGTGTGAAAACTGAAAGTTTGTCAGAAGTAATATATTTCGCTACACTCTGACTTAATTTAGCAAAAGAATTAATAAAACAGGAAAATCGAAAGTTAATTTAGTGACTGAAATTAATAGTGAGCTTTGTTTCTGAAGCTTATCGAAATTCAGTAAAATACGGTTAGTCTTGGGCTACCTCAACAATAATTTCAAAAGCTACTTGAATCTACGCAATTTAGAAATAAGAGATTTAACTTTGAACTTGAATTAAATGATTCTGAACAATTAACAATAGTAAAATTTAGTACGTACCAAGCTGAGCTGCAGTCACAGGTAAGCTAAAATATGCTAACAAAACTCGCACTCTTAATTTGTGCTTGTGTAATGTAAATATTGTAGCCAGCTATGAATACCTTAACTGAACTATGAAATTAAAGCAGTGAAATCGAATTATATTACTTTAATGCTGGCGTTTGAATTTCAACGACACTCGGGTTCATTTCGGAAAAGGAAGGGACCCTGCTTGGCAATGCAATTGGGACAATGAGCAACAAAGGTTCATGCTAAGTTGCTGTAATTTTGTGATGCAACAATTTTAAAATCTTGAAAAGCTGAGGTCTGCCATACAGTTCTAAAACTTTACGTGCTTCCAGTCTTCCTTGTTGGTTGATTGAAGGTTTGAAGCCGTCGATCGAGGAGGTGGCGACAGTTGCTCATTGTCGGCCGTCGATGTTGCAGAAGCTGGATGTTGGCGCGCCTTCTTCTCGACACGGTCACCAGACGAAACGGGCTCTTGATGTGCGCCAGCTAATGTTTCCCGTCCGCGACACCATGTCAGAAACTATCATCGCAAGTCGAGCGCAATTACATGCTGCCAAACCCCGAAAGCGCGGCAACTCGCGGGAGCTTCACACAACACACCTGCTCCACCGCCCTATTCCAGCCAGACTCCGCTCTGCCCGCGCTTCACGCGACAGAGTTAACACTACCAAAGATCCTAAACACTTTGGTTCTCCACACGACCTATCGATGTATTCATTCGATAGCATAGTTTTCCCTAGGCCAGACCCAGCGTATAAATACAAATAATATTCACAAAACAAACCAACATAAATGCATATATATATATATATATATATATATATATATATATATATATATATACAAACAGTAAAACAATTACAATATATAAAGAGACAGAAATGTCATATCTTGAGGTAACAAAACAAGGAAAAAAAATTATAGTACAATAGATGGAAACAGGAGGATATGCATTTCCGGCGTTACAAAGCCTAGGGACCGATGACCTCGGCAGTTTGGTCCCATAGGGACTTACCACAAATTTCCAATTTTCTCACCTCTACAGCTCCTTCTAGTACCACTGAAATTATTCTGTGATGTCTTAAAACAGATCTGTCCACCTAATTTTCAACATTCTCCTGTAGCACCACATCTCAAATGCATCGATTCTCTTTTGTTCCGATTTTCTCACAGTCCATGTTTCACTATCACACAATGCTGTGCTCCAAATGTACATCCTCGAATTAAGGTCTATGCTTCTCCTGTGTTCTTCTCAGAGCTCGTCTGCTTTTTATGTCCTCCTTGCTCCGTCCGTCATGGAATTCTGCTACCTAGGTAGCAGAATTCCTTAACTTCATCTACTTCTTGTTCACCAACGCTGATGATAAGTTTCGCGCTGTTCTCATTTCCGCTACGTCTTGTTAGTTCTGTCTTTCTACGATTTACTCTCTATACCTACATCATACTCCGCAGGCCACCAAATGGTGTGTGGCGGAGGGTACTTTCGGTACCATATTCTGTACTCATTAGACGGTTCATTCCATTCAACAGATTCTGTAATTATTCTTCTTTTTCGCTGTGGATAACAATACCATCAGCGAATCGTATCATTGATATCTTTTCACCTTTAATTTTAATCCCACTTTTGAATCTTTCTCTTCTTTTCGTCATTGTTTCTTCGATGTGTAGTTTGGACAGTAGGGGCGAAAGAGTGCAGCCCTCTCTTATACCCTTTTCAATCCGTGGAGCACATTCTTGATCTTCCACTCTTGTTGTTCCCTCTTGGCTCTTGTACATATTGTATAATTCCCGTCTTTCGCTACATCTTCTTCCTATCGTGATCAGAATATCGAACATCTTGTACCGTTTTACATTGTCGAACGCTTTTCCCAGGTCGACGAATCCTACGAACGTGCCTCTATGATGCCCTTACCTTTCCTAAAGCTAAACTGACCGTCATCTATTACATCTTCAGTTTTCTTTTCCATTCTTCTGTTTGTCAGCAACTTGGATGCATGAGCTGTTAAGCTGATTGTTCGATAATTCTCGCACTTGTCGGATCTTGCAATCTTGGGAACTGTGCGGATGATATTGTTCCGAAAATCAGATGCTGTATCGCCAGATTCATACAACCTACAAACCAACGTAAATAATCGTTTTGTTGCCAATTCCCCAATGATTTTTAGGAATTCTGATGGACTGTTCTCTATCACTTCTGCTTTATTCTATCTCTTTTAAATTCTAATACTGGATGCCCTATTTTATCCCTGTCGACTCCTGTTCCTTCTTCTGTCACGTCATTAAACAAGTCGTCCCCCTCATCGAGGCTTTTAATGTACTCATTTCACCTATCTGCTCTCACCTCTGGATTTTACAGTGGAATTCACATTTCACTTTTAATGTTGCCGCCTTTACTTTTCGTTTTATCGAAGGTTGTTTAGACTTTCCTGTATGCAGAGTCAATCCTTCCGACAATCATTTCTTTTTCGATTTCTTCACATTTTTCATGTAGCCATTTCGCCTTATCTTCCCTGCAGTTATTATTTATTTCATTTTGAAGTTAACAGTATTTCTGTATTCCTGAGTTTCCCTTAATATTTTTGTACTTCTTTCTTTCATCGATCAGCTGAAGTATTTCTTCTGTTACCCATGGTTTCCTCACAGTTACCTTCCTTCTACCTACTTTTTCCTCTCCAACTTCTGTGATTGTCCTTTTTAGAGATTTCCATTTCTCCCCAACTGAACTACCTACTGACCTGCTTATTATCGCAGTATTTCTAGCGTTAGAGAACTTCAAACATATGTCTTCATTCCTTCGTACTTCCGTATCCTCTACTTTGCACATTGTTTCTTCCCGACTGGTCTCTCAAACTTCAGCCTGGCCTTCATCATTACTACATTGTGATCTGCGCCTATATCTGCCCCTGGCTACGCCTACAGCCTAATATCTTATTTCGGAATCTCTCCTTGACCATGACATAATGTAACTGAAATCTTCTCGTATCTACCGACCTATTCCCGTGTGTCTTTAATGCAGTGGTTTCCATTTCTTCTGCACTCTCATCCCGTTGGTGGTTGCTGATTCTTCCGCCTTTTAGGGTCAGTTTCCCGCCCCAAGCACAAGAGAGTGTCCTGAACCTCTGTTTGCTCCTCCGCCTTGTTTGACAAGGTCGTTGACATAAGGGTGACTTCTTATGCCGGACATCTTCGGCCGCTGTTGCTGATGATTTTTATTCAAAATTTAAGCTGTGGCGGGGTTTGAAACGGCGACCGAGGACGTTTTAAGTACTAATTAAAGACGCTTCCCCATAGACAACGGGTTGCTACTCCTTATGTGTATCGGTTTCGGAGACAATATGAATAGCCCTCTTAGATTGTTTGGAAATGATGCGTCGTTTACCGTCTATGGAGGCACCAGTATATCAGTACGAATTACAAAATGATTCAGACAAAATATCTGTACGGTGCGCAAAGTGGCAGTTGATCCTGAACAATTAAAAATGTGATTAAGAAAGAAAAAGACTGAGCAAGGTGGCTCTGGACTCGCATTCGGGAGGACGACTTTTCAAACCGGAGTCGGGCCAGCCTGATGTAGGTTTTCCGTGATTTCCCTAAATCGCTTCAGGCATATGTCGGGATGGTTCGTTTGACAGGACACGGCCTACTTGCTTCCTTTCTCCATCCTTCCATAATCAAATGGTGATCTCGCTGTTTGGCCCCTTCCCCAAATCAACCAACCAACCTACGAGCTGTAGTACGTTAAGTTTCATTTACACTGTAAATAGTACATATTCAAAAGTTGTCAATTCAGCTAAAAACCTTGAACAACTTAAACTGGAACTATGGCATAGGAAATGTTCTGGGAAAGGCGAACCCATGACTGTGTTTCACCGGTAGAACACTTAGGAGGTGCAACAAATCTACTAACGAGACCGCCTGCACTACGCTTGTCCGCCCGCCGTTGGGGTGATGCTGCGCGGTATGGGATCCTCACCAGATGTAATTGACGGAGGACACGTTTGTATTATCGCAGTGTAGGGGACAGAGTGGCACGGATATGATACCTGAGCTGGACGCCGGTTATTAAAACGAAGCCATTTTTCGATTCAGAGGGGTCTTCTCACATAATTTCAATCATCAAAATTTTTTCTCCAAATGTGAAAATATTTTTTTGATGTATATTTATTCACTTACCACATTGTGAGAATTGATTATCGTAGTGACAGAAATTTGAGCACGCATGAAAACGCTATAGCGTTCATTTCACGTACGTGCTGATCAGAGTGGAACGGCGGATACACGGAATGAAAGTATTTCGGTGAACCTTCTGCGAAGTACTTGGATGTCAACTGCAGAATAGTGATTCAGTTACATAATCGAAAACCACTAATATTGGTATTAAGTACTATTTGCCCTGCATAACGTGCCCTGCACAGGGCTTGGGAGGTGTACGGGTTAAGTTCTTATCTTGCGACAACGAAATATCTCAAAAACTATGCATCGGATTTAAAAAGCAGAAAATACTTCAGTATTTTTAAATATGTACCATCCGGCGATATCGATGTAGACTCCCTGCCCTACCCCACGGAAGTCGGCCGGGGCTGTGGGGGGTGGGGGTTGGAGGGAGGCTGCTTCGAAACTTAACGTAGTAACGTACCATTTTGTTGTCGATTCGGATTCTATGGGAAGAAATACGTAACTTTTGTATCTACAACATTTTTTCATTACATGCTACACGGTGTTGTTATAAAAATAAATAAATTAAAAAAACCTGAGCTCAAAAACGATACTGAGTCGAGGAAAATAAAAGAAAACCAGACGTGTTCAGTAATTTTGAAAAAGCTTGTCTGAGGTGGTCCTTGTACCTCTCTCTAATGGGTGCTTGTTTGTAAGACTTATTTACAGTAAGTGCTCAAAAATGCCACCACCCGCTTCGATGCACTTATTTATCGGCACATGGAATGATTCGACACAGGTGAGACGTGCTTTCGATACAATCTGCTGACATGCATTGGTGATACGCCGAATCATGTTATCGCGCTTTGTTGGCACTTCATTATAGATTTCGCTCTTAAAGAAACTCCACAAACAGAAGTCAGCCGAAGTAAGATCTGGCCGTCTTGCAGGCGAAGTCACCGGACCGCCTCTTCCGATTTATCGACAATTCTACAGGGTGTTACAAAAAGGTACGGCCGAACTTTCAGGAAACATTCCTTACACACAAAAAAAGAACAGATGTTGTGTGGACATGTGTCCGGAAACGCTTAATTTCCATGTTAGAGCTCATTTTAGTTTCGTCAGCATGTACTGTACTTCCTCGATTCACCGCCAGTTGGCCCAATTGAAGGAAGGTAATGTTGACTTCGGTGCTTGTGTTGACATGCGACTCATTGCTCTACAGTACTAGCATCAAGCACATCAGTACTTAGTATCAACAGGTTAGTGTTCATCGCGAACGTGGTTTTGCAGTCAGTGCAATGTTTACAAATGCGGAGTTGGCGGATGCCCGTTTTAAGTATGGATTAGCACGGGGCAATAGCCGTGGCGCGGTACGTTTCTATCGAGACAGATTTCCAGAACTAAGGTGTCCCGACAGGAAGACGTTCGAAGCAATTGATCGGCGTCTTAGGGAGCACGGAACATTCCAGCCTATGACTCGCGACTGGGGAACACCTAGAACGACGAGGACACCTGCAATGGAGGAGGCAATTCTTCGTGCAGTTGACGATAACCCTAATGTCAGCGTCAGAGATGTTGCTGCTGTACAAGGTAACGTTGACCACGTCACTGTATAGAGAGTGCTACGGGAGAACCAGTTGTTTCCGTACCACGTACAGCGTGTGCAGGCACTATCAGCAGCTGATTGGCCTCCACGGGTACACTTCTGCGAATGGTCCATCCAACAATGTGTCAATCCTCATTTCAGTGCAAATGTTCTCTTTACGGATGAGGCTTCATTCCAACGTGATCAAATTGTAAATTTTCACAATCAACATGTGTGGGCTGACGAAAATCCGCACGCAATTGTGCAATCACGTCATCAACACAGATTTTCTGTGAACGTTTGGGCAGGCATTGTTGGTAATGTCTTGATTGGGCCCCATGTTCTTCCACTTACGCTCAATGGAGCACGATATCATGATTTCATACGGGATGCTCTACCTGTGCTGCTAGAACATGTGCCTTTACAAGTACGACACAACATGTGGTTCATGCACGATGGAGCTCCTGCACATTTCAGTCGAAGTGTTCGTACGCTTCTCAACAACGGATTCGGTGGCCGATGGATTGGTAGAGGCGGACCAATTCCGTGGCCTCCACGCTCGCCTGACCTCAACCCTCTTGACTTTCATTTATGGGGGCATTTGAAAGCTCTTGTCTACGCAACCCCGGTACCAAATGTAGAGACTCTTAGTGCTCGTAATGTGGGATTCTATGAGACGGAGGGTGGATGCATGTATCCTCGCTAACGGAGGACATTTTGAACATTTCCTGTAACAAAGTGTTTGAAGTTACGCTAGTACGTTCTGTTGCTGCGTTTTTCCATTCCATGATTAATGTGATTTGAAGAGAAGTAATAAAATGAGCTCTAACATGGAAAGTAAGCGTTTCCGGACACATGTCCACATAACATATTTTCTTTCTTTGTGTGTGAGGAATGTTTCCTGAAAGTTTGGCCGTACCTTTTTGTAAAACCCTGTATACGTGGTCTAATACGTCCTGTGCTGCTATAGAGTAACGTGCTGGACAACTGTCATGTTGAAATCACATTGTTTTTCGCAAGTCCAAGGGAAGGCGTGCAAGCAATGCTGGAAGAACGTCTTACAAGAATGTGCGATATTTTTCGCCATTTAAGGTGTCATCGATAAAGAACGGAGGAATAAGTTTGTAATTAATAAGTCCACAACAAACATTCGTATTCCACTCCCGCTGATGTTGAGTTTGGCGTAAACAAGCTGGTTTTCCAAATTTCAATAAAGCATGTTGTGTCAGTGAATTGTACTGTGGTTCGTGCAGGCCGCCTTATCAGAGTACAATACTCGAGCAAAGTAATTGAGGCACCTCAGTGTTTGCTGAAGCGACCGCTTGAAAAAATGGTACTCCGTTCTGGAAATTATTGCCATGAAGTTCCTGATGGAGGGGAATAGGAAACGGGTAATATTTTCTACATTCCAAAATTTGACAAGCAGTAGTCTGACTAATTCCCGATTTAGCTGCTTGGTGCTAATGTGGGGGTTATGACTGGTTGCACTCTATACCACAATTTCATTATTCTCTCCACCAAAATGTTCTTTGACGGTTTCTTTTTCGTGCTGGTGCAGTTTAATTGGTGGAGAACTGTCGAATAACCCAATGAAATGAACCGCGTGATCTTACCCCGTATAGAAAACAGAGCGAAAGGATTGCAGCATTGCCGACATTCCTACCGCTTTCTTCAGAAATGTAAAACCATTCAGTTTTCTCCTCTATCGCAACAGAGTGCATTGTGGCTATAACGCAGTTAGTTTTTTTTCTTTATTGTTATTTTATTCCCCTGCCCCACATGGGCAGGGGTGGGCTGGCAGCGGCACGGTCCACCGCTCTTCAGCCAAAGGGCTTTACAAATACAGAATGCGAACTCTTACATAAAAAGGGGATAGAAAAGGGGGACATAAAAAAACAGTGTAAATGGAGATGATGGGAGTTAAAATACACACTAATACGGCGACATGCACTGGGGGACAGTTAAAAAGTCGACATAAAGTTAAAAAGAACGCAGATGGCAATGTGTAGCGCAGTTAAAAAACATTGGAGGCAAAAACAAGTTAAAAGTCGGCCACAGTATAAAAAGCACATGGACAATCATGGACTATATACAGGTCGAGCTCACAAATAAAACCACATCACTTGATGACACTGTATAACGGCACCGAACATAACACAAACGTAGCACACTTGATAATAATAAAAACCTGGTAGGATCTGCCGGGGGGCGCAGTTAGTTTATGAAGGATGGTATTTAAAAATTAGGGACGACGTGCACGCAATGAAATCAGCTCAGTTAACGAACGAATGAACGTTTCGAAATAACTATATAAAGACGACTGCAAAAAGAATCTAAGTCGTTTGCCACACACATCTTCTTCTATGTTTTTGATCCAAGGCAGTTTTTCCAAGATACTCCATTTTGGAACTCAATTGCTTTATTCTTCGATTTCAGTGCCATTCATTGCGCAACGGCAAAAGTATTATTTACAAAAGTTACGTTTTTTTTCTGACACAATCCGAATCTACATTAAATGTGGGATGGTGCTATTTAAGATTTCAGTTCCCCACCCCGTCAGGGGTGGTGCCTGGGGGTTCACATTGGTATCGCTGGATAGGATTTAAAAAAAATACCAGAAAGGATTTTTTGTTTTTTAAACCAATGCGTAACTTTTGATAATTTCGTTCTCTGAAGACAGAAAACCTACATCCACATGTACATCTACATGGATACTCAGCAAATCACAGTTAAGGGGGGGGTAGGACGTCAAACGGGCAGACTTACAGCAGGAGAGGCACCACAGGACTTTTTATTTTCTACTGTCTATACTTTTACAAATAAATTCATGAAACTTTGTCAGCATGACCAGGAAGGATTCAGGATTCACACTCATAGCAGTGGAAGTGCAAAAACATAATTTTTTTTTTTTAGATATGAAATTTCATCATTTATTTCACTTACTGTTGGCTGCATTTGTTGCTATAGGTACATTTTTCTTCACAAGTAAGAGAGATTCCTTGATGAAATTTGCACAGCATACAAACCATACTTACAGATGTATGAAACTCTAGAATCTTCCAAATCTATTAAAAATTGTGGTAAAAATTGAAATAATTAACTACAAAACTTGATTTTTTTCTAAACATAAAGTTTAAAACGCAACAGCTCATTCATTTTTTCATACATTAAATAGATTCTAGAGTTTCAGACACCTCTAAGTATGGTTTGTATGCTGTGCAAAATTCATCGAACAGTCTCTAATACTTATGAAGAAAAGTGTAGCTATAGTAACAAATGCAGCCAATAGTAAGTGAAAAAATGATGAAATTTAGTATGTAAAAAAAATTATTTTGTTATGTTTTTGAACTTCCGCTGCTACGAGTGTGAATCCTGAATCCTTCCTGGTCATGCTGACAAAGTTTTATAAATTTACTTGTAAAAGTATAGACAGTGGAAATTAAAGTGTCCTGTGGTGCCTCTCCTGCTCCAAGTCGGCCCGTTTGACGTCCTACCCCTCTTACGTGCTAGCAGAGGGTTCATCGAACCACCTTCACAACAATTCTGTGTTATTTCAGTCTCGAATAGCGCGCGGAAAAGAACGAACACATATATCTCTCCGTGCGAACTCTGATTTCCGTTACTTTATTACGATGATCGTTTCTCCCTACGTAGGTCGGCGTCAACAAAATATTTTCGCATTCGGAGGAGAAAATTGGTGATATAAATTTCGTGAGAAGAATCCGCCGCAAGAAAAACGCCTTTGTTTTAACGATGTTCACCCCAGATCCTGTATCGTGTCAGCGTTACTCTCTCCGCTACTTATCGATAGTACAAAACATGCTGCTCTTCTTTGAACTTTGTCGATTTACTCTGTTAATCCTATCTGGTACGAATCGCACACCGCGCAGCAGTAATCCAACAGAGGACGGACTAAAGTAGAGTAGGCAGTCTCCTCAGTAGATCTGTTGCATCTTCTAAGTTTTCTGCCAATAAAACGCAGTCTTTGGTTCGCCTTCTGCACAATATTTTCTATGTGTTCTTTCAAATTTAAGTTGTTTGTAATTATAATTTTTAGGTATCTACCTGGATTTACGGCCTTTAGATTTGACTGATTTATCGTGTAACTGAAATTTAACGGATTCCTTTAGCACACATGTCGATGACGTCACACTTTTCGTAATTTAGGGTCTATTGTCAATTTTCGCCTCATCCAGATCTCTTTTCTAAATCGTTTTGCAATTTGTTTTGATCTTCTAATGAGTTCACTAGACGATAAACGACAGCGTCATTTGCAAACAACCTAAGACGGCTGTTTAGATTGTCTCCTAAATCGTTTATATAAATAAGGAACCGCAGAGGGGCTATGACACTACCTAGGGGAAAGCCAGAAACCACTTCTGTGTTACTCGAAGACTTTCCATCAGTTACTACGAACTGTGACCTCTCTGTCACGAAATCACAAATCCAGTCACATAACTGAGATGATATTTCATATGCTCGCAGTGTGACTAAAAACCACTTGTGAGGTACAGTGTCAAAAGCCGTCTGGAACTCTAGAAATACATCATCTATTTGAAATCCCTTGTCAATAGCACTCAACACTTCGTGTGAGTAAAGAGCAAGTTGTATTTCACAAGAACACTGTTTTCTAAATCCGTGTTGACTCACGCTGTATACTTTGGTGTTTTACTTTTATGACAAATTCCATAAAATTTTTGTTATGTTCTTTTTCAGTATATAGCCTTGGTTATATAAAGCGTATTTGAAACAGTAATATCCACCACAAGTTGTTATTGTTGCAACAAAGATAATAACGGTAGCTATTTCCACAGAGTTTCACGCGAAAAAGCTTCAGCAACTAACAATGGGAGATCACGACGTAGGGATAACGGATTTCCTTCAAACTTTATACGGGTTAATTGGGCCATTAATACAATATAATGTGCAAGTAGTAAGGTGCAGTACTCTGGCAATTACGAGAAAATCGCAAGAGAAGTTTTACGCGTCTATTATGTACCTGATCCATCTGTGCGTAGGTGCCAGCGCTAAGAAGTCATCGTAGAGGTTGTGTATAAACGACGAACTTCAATAAGTGTCACAGGACGTCCCCCCGGAACAAATACAACGATGAATTACGAAAAAAAAAAAAACAACTGGCTGGTCTCTGTAATAAAAAACTGAGTGGAGGGATCAACAACGAACTTTTCAGCGGATGTCACATGACGCCCGCCACGACCAAATACAATGAACAATATCTAACAAAACGCAAAAAAACCGTTTATTTTTTAATCTATATTCTTTTCATCACTCTTCTCAAAGTCTGATTTATTTTTGTAGTACAAGTGTAAATTCTGTGATATTCCAAATATTTGCAAAATGGTTCAAATGGCTCTGAGCACTGTGCGGCTTAACTTCTGAGGTCATCAGTCGCCTAGAACTTACAACTAATTAAACCTAACTAACCTAAGGACGTCACACACATCCATGCCCGAGGAAAATATTTGCACTTACACTATTCGTTATTGCTACATTGGCAACATCTCACCGCTAAGGTGGTTGACTACCAAATGGATCCTGCCTCTGTGTCTGCAGCTCGAAAAGTAGTTGCGGGCTGCTTACCAGACTGCATGTACGTTGGATTTTGGATATCACGACTGGTATACATTTTCAGGAAAATGCTATGCTTACCTTCGTTTACTTGTCGCTGGTTACAAATATATTACTTCTAATAATTAAAAATAGTAAGCAGCCAAATAACAAAAAATTCACTAAAACTTCATGCAGATCCATGTGGTTTTTAAAATTATATTACTTCTCAAACACTATATAAATTAAATAAAGAGAGCAAGGAAAATATAGATTAATAGTTGAGTTAGAGCGAGAGTCGAACCGTCATCTCATAAACGTTTTCCTTTTGATTCTCGAACGCTGATCACTTGACCGCAATGAAATCTAACGTCCGGGCCGGCCGGTGTGGCCTTGCGGTTCTAGGCGCTACAGTCTGGAGCCGCGTGACCGCTACGGTCGCAGGTTCGAATCCCGCCTCGGGCATGGATATGTGTGATGTCCTTAGGTTAGTCAGGTTTAAGTAGTTCTAAGTTCTAGGGGACTGACGATCACAGCAGTGAAGTCCCATAGTGCTCAGAGCCATTTGAACCATTTTTTCTAACGTCCTGCACCTTCGCAGAGATACATAAGCCGTATAATAGACGCGTAAATCTTCTGTTGCGATTTTCTCGGAATTGCCAGAGTACTGCACCTTACTACTTGCACATTATGTTGTTCTAGTGGACTACCGAAGGTGTACAAAGTTTGAAGTAAATCTGCAATCTCAACGTCGGTGCCTCCCCTTGTAAGTGCAGCTCTCGGGAACGTGAAATCTCCCCTTCGCCGCCGCCAAGAGGTTGGCTTTTTATCGCGAGGAGAAAAGCCGCTGCAGTTTCCACGTGAAACTGCCTCTGTTTCCTCAGCCGTGGGTGACCTTTACAGGTGCAGCCGCGTTATGATTTACTGGAATTCTCCAGCGTTTGAAGCGCCGCCGTCTGCTCCTTCACGACGGCTCGCCGTGCGCCACACTCGCATCACGCCTCACAGACCCGCCGTCTGCAGAGGAAAGTCGTCAGCTTTCGGCGGTATATCCCGGCAAACGTTAACCCCCGGCGTTCGCGGGTCACTACCTTTCGCGTCTGTCAGCTCAGTACGCTATCTCCGACCATCTAACTGTTCTACCGTGTCGGTTGCTCTGTGGAGAAAAGAAGTCGCCACCGTTACAAGCAATGTTCTCTAGACGATTTTAGTTCTGGCTGCCTTCAGAACAACTACTGCCATCACGCATGCCAGAAATGTCTGAGTCAAATGGTTCAAATGGCTCTGAGCACTATGGGACTTAACATCTATGGTCATCAGTCCCCTAGAACTTAGAACTACTTAAACCTAACTAACCTAAGGACATCACACACATCCAAGCCCGAGGCAGGATTCGAACCTGCGACCGTAGCAGTCGCGCGGCTCCGGACTGAGCGCCTAGAACCGCTAGACCACCGCGGCCGGCCAATGTCTGAGTCGCATCTTACGTGTCACAGCAGTACATAAAGCAACAGGCACAATGGAGGGGACATAACATTAAATTTCGGGATTGCAGCCGCATAAATTTCAGTTTTTTGTACGGCTGCACTCCTCAAATTTTATCGAACAATCATTGCGCCGCGAAAATATGAAGGTGTCCCTGAAGCATCAATACAAGGGCCACACTTGTTCTTCTACCAAAAAAATATAGGCCTGCTGAGGCGTAGCGCCTTCGCATCGCTCCTGTCACTTGTTACGACGATATCGTTATAGGCATGAGTCATCGACAGATGTCACCAGCTGACATGGACCTGAGTTACAGAACTGCACGTAGTTGTACTAGTAGGCGGCAGAGGTCAGCAGTTGACGGACAGTGCTAGCAGTCGTAGTCAAAAAAATGTTGTAAAGTTATGTTTGATTAATATTTAATGTATTTGCATAATTATAATTGTTTTATATGTGTAGTAATTAGCACTCTGAGTGTTGTATGAGTGAAGAAGAACAGAAGTAAATGAAAATTGTTTTGCTTATTCACGAAGTACCAGTTAAACTATACAGGGGATTTACTATAGTTAAATGTGCAGTCAGTTTATGGTACTAATAAATCGTACGTAGAACACAAATTAATCGGTAATTTCAGGAGTAATTTTATATTTGATACCTTTCTAAATTTATTTATTTAGCAATTGCCATAGAAAGAAATGTTTTGCTATGATTGGTCATTGAAGTAAAGCGCGGGTTAGCGTGGGATAATACTGCAACCTGATTTGCTGTTTGTGATATCAGCCAATCAGAAAAATGCAGGCTCGCGCCAATCTATGCTGGGAACAAAGCCTTTGGTGTGATCTAGGGGGGTCGGGGCTGAGGGTTCGAACTAGCAACATCTCATTGAAAGCAGCTCCAACGAAAGTACTGTAAAATCGCGGAAATATGCTAATTACGAGTTCGCGAAGTAGTTCAAAGTGTATTTAAGTGAACGGTATAGTGGAAGTCGTGTGGAATTTCGGACGGAATAACAAAATTATTGCTTTTGACTTTTAGTTAAAACCGCGTGGCGTGTTGTGCGATCTAAGACTGGAACGAGTATTACGTGTAGAGCAGAGTGCACAACATTTGAGCGAGCGTTTCCGTAACTAAACGATCCGGTGAACTCTATTAACTTCGGTAACGGGTGTAAATACCATAAACTGGCTACGTGTGTGATTGTGGTGTTCGTGTGAACTTTACATTGTGTTGCCACTTAGTACGGACTAGGTAGTATTAACTGTGATCTTTGTCGTAAAAATACACCTGAAAATTTACATTGCCAAGTTAAAACTTTTATTTCGGTAGCTAGCCACATCCCGTTCACCGGACAATTCTATGTATGTTGCGACCTGCAATGGACAGTAGTGGTCTAGTATTTTCTACTACAGCTTTTAGCTAGGCAAATAACCATTGCTGGACACTGGCAGGGCGGTAAAAAGTAGCGTGCCGCACCGGACTACTATCAGCAGTCTGTGGTCGTAATTGCTCTATTTATATGGAAGATTCTCGGCAATATCTGCTTGGCAAATCAGATGATCTAAAGACGGGAGTAAAAGAAAAAAAAAAAAAAAGCTTCGCCCGAACAGGCTATGTAATCCCAACGGTACCGACCGGCCGCCGAGTCATCCTTAGACCACAGGCATCACTCGAGGCGAAGATGGAGGGGTATGTGGTCGGCACACCACTCAATCGTGCGTCAATTTACGAGATTGGAGCCTCTACTTCGTCAATCAAGTAGCTCCTCAGTTTGCCTCAGAAGGGCTGAGTGCACCCCGCTTGCTAACAGCGCTCGGGAGACCGAATGGTCACCCATATAAGTGCTAGCCCAGCCCGGTAGCGCTTAACTACGGTGATGGGACGGGAGCCGGTGTTACCACTGTGGCAAGTCTCTTTCCTTAGGATGGGAGTATAATATTGGTATATCGCCTTTGTTTTATTAACACAACTAGTTATGGAGAGTTGTCATTCCATCTTCAGGTGTGTAGGCACGTTACATTTTTGCACCAACGCAGAACAACGAATTTGTTGAAGTAATTATAATAACACATTCCACGTGATTCTTCATGTTTCTTTATTGTTTCATTACGTTTATAACGACACACGAGTAGGAATATGTGCAGTATGCAGTATTTCCTCTACTATTTAGTAATGAACGACAAAAACAATAAAAAGTAATACATATAGGAGACAAAACCAATGTTTTTATTTGTTTGCGAAGAGCAGCATAATTAAGATATCTTGCAGGTATGTTGATTTAGACTGCGACATGTGGCAGAAATGGACGTAAGAAAAGAAATGAAAGACAAAAAAAAGCAAGGTGGCGACAGAATAAATGCATGCCTGAAAAATAAAAGAGACACATACCCGTAACTGAAGGCAGAAGTGAGCATATTCTTCACTATTCGACAGGGAGAAATGCCCATACAATTAATTTACGAACGGTTAAGTGTAATGACGACGTAAACAGGTGCTGAAGCTTTTTGTTGAACAGAATAGGCTACATTACAATGAATGGGAGAAACATGCAAACATGTTGAGTATGTCATGATTATAGGAAAAATCGGCGCACTAAATGCGGAAGAAAGAGGAAACAGCAAGACTGCGTCAGAAGCCTCAACGATCGACAGAAACTGTCCCGGAGAGTCAGGACAAGACGAGAAAGCTGATACGAAAGAAATAGGATATCCAGTAATCTGGACATAGTTTTGACTGGCGCAGAATGATCTGGGCTAAAACAATGCAGCTAAGGTTCATGATATACCTTCTGAGTTACTGAATTACACTGTACTAGTAGCCCGCATCTCGTGGTCGTGCGGTAGCGTTCTCACTTCCCACGCCCGGGTTCCCGGGTTCGATTCCCGGCGGGGTCAGGGATTTTCTCTGCCTCGTGATGGCTGGGTGTTGTGTGCTGTCCTTAGGTTAGTTAGATTGAAGTAGTTCTAAGTTCTAGGGGACTGATGACCATAGATGTTAAGTCCCATAATGCTCAGAGCCATTTGAACACTGTAGTAGTAGGAATTAGTAATTTGATTATTAGAGTGACTTCCGCTTTAGTTATAAGAATGAGTTGTACCTGTTTCGAGATATTAATATCCCATCTTCAGGTGTATTGTACTTGGGGTTTGGTTATACATAACAAACAGTCGGGCCAATCGGAGCAAAGACTCGAAGTCACTACAACTTGGGCGGGTGGGGAAGGGGGGTGGTTCACCGAAGCGTGCTGCTGCTCGGACGGTTCCCACCTTTGCATTGACTGGCCCGGCAGTTTGTTATGCATGACCAGGCACCAAGTACAATAATTTAAGACACCTGAAGACGCAATTTTAGCATCTCGAAACCGCTCGTGGACTAAGTAAATCATTATTACAACTGAATTGGATGTCTAACAAATCAAAATTTGTGTAGGCAATTTGAGTTGGTATCCAAAATCAATGGCTGGTTCAAATGGCTCTGAGCACTATGGGACTTAACATCTATGGTCATCGGTCCCCTAGAACTTAGAACTACTTAAACCTAATTAACCTAAGGACAGCACACAACACCCAGCCAGCACGAGGTAGAGAAAATCCCTGACCCCGCCGGGAATCGAACCCGGGAACCCGGGCGTGGGAAGCGAGAACGCTACCGCACGACCACAAGATGCGGGCTTATCCAAAAATCTACGAATGTTATCTTGGAAGTAAGATAACACATGATGGACGAAGCCAGATGACTTAAGAAGCAGACTAGCTCAGCAAAGAGGCCATTCCTGGCCAATGGGGTTTGTATCCAAAATCTAAGAAACAGGTAAGTTGTCATCACATTTCCAGAATAGCATTTTCGTCACTTTTGCGAAGAAGACACATACGGATATATGTGAAATTATTTGACTTTAGTCTCAAAGCCATGTTCGTAAAGCGGTGACTATAAAAGTATAGAGAAGACTAGAATGAAAAATTGACTATATATACTGGACGATCAGTTTGATTTCAGGAAGAGAAAAGTAAACAGAGAAGCAGTCCCGAGATATCTTTTGGTTATGGAATTTCGATTAAAGAGGAATCAGGATAAATTCCTAGCCTTTGTGGATCTAGTGAGGACCTTTGACAGTGTAAGAAGGAGCGTGATGTTCACAGACCCTAGAAAAATGGACCTAGAGCACATAAACAGACAAACAGTCTACAACATCGGCAACCGGAGTGGGAGTAAAGAATGTGGAAATCCAAGAAAGACAAGCAGGGTGATCGGATGGATCTGCTGATATCGCACGTTGGGTTTCACCGGCGACGTAATGATGTTGTAGGAATTGATGTTATACGTGTGCAAGAGAGATAGCATAACACACTCAGGGTACATTATTTTATAGAATGTAGGTTGTGGTGACAGACGGACCTACAGAATAGCTCGAGGTCTAAGCTAGGTTCGAAAGTGAGAGTCTGATAATGAGTTGGCATAACCAAGGAATGTGACATAATGGCAATAATCGTTATTATTATTATAGTGCGCTTTTAGGATGCAAGTCTGGATTTTGTACTGCAGTTATAGTCATGTAAATCCACTACGTGTTCTCACACAGTATCACTTAAAGCTTTGTAAAAGAACGGATGTTACAACACGGCCGTCGGGATTTACCACTAAAGATGTTCATTAAAAATATGACCGTGGACCGTGGAACGGACAAACCAAAACCGTGTTCAGTACTGGTCCAATTCTGTGTTCACATACTGACAACTAGTAATTAACGAGAAACAAAAGAACTTCGACAAATGGAAAGTCGACACGGAGCTGATAGCGAAATGTTTTGTTGCATCGCTGGACCACATAATAATTTAGTTACGTAATCAATATAACTACACTCATGCTCATAAATTAAGGATAATTGCAGAATGTGGTGCCACACAACGTGGCACTACACAAAACTCACGCTAATAGCATAGGCATATAGGGAACATACACGACACAGATCTGTAAGTCCACGGTATTGGTGATAAGTTGAGAAAACCGTCCCGAAACACACGTGCTACAAAACGCCACTGTTTCCTGCGCATGTAAACCGACATCAGTATAGGATGTTATCACCATGATCACGTTCACAGGCCGCACAACGGGTTGGCATACTCTGGATCAGGTGGTCGAGCAGCTGCTGGAGTATAGCCTCCCATTCTTGCACCAGTGCCTGTCGGAGCTCCTGAAGTGTCGTAGGGGTTTGAAGACGTGCAGCGATACGTCGACTGAGAGCATCCCAGACGTGCTCGATGGGATTTAGGTCTGGCGAACAGGCAGGCCACTCCATTCGCCTGATATCTTCTGTTTCGAGGTACTCCTCCACGATGGCAGCTCGGTGGTGCCGTGCGTTATCATCCGTCAGGAGGAAGGTGGGATCCACTGCACCCCTGAAAAGGGGGACATACTGGTGCAAAATGACGTCCCGATGCACCTGACCTCTTACAGTTCCTCTGTCAAAGACATGCAGGGGTGTACGTGCACCAATCATAATCCCACCCCACACCATCAAACCACGACCTCCATACAGGTGCCTTTCAAGGACATTAAGGGGTTAGTATCTGGTTCCTGTTTCACGTCAGATGAAAACCCGGCGAGAATCACTGTTCAGACTATACCTGGACTCGTCCGTCATCATGACCTGGGACCACTGTTCCAATGACCATGTACTGTGTTCTTGACACCAGTCATTACGGGCTCCCCTATGGCCAGGGGTCAGTGGAATACACCTTGCAGGTCTCTGGGCGAATAACCCATCTGTTCAGTCGCCTGTAGACTGTGTGTTTGGAGACAACTGTTCCAGTGGCTGCGGTAAGGTCCCGAGCAAGGCTACCTGCAGTACTCAATGGCGTCTGTGGGCACTGATGGTGAGAGATCGGTCTTCTTGTGGTGTTGTACACTGTGGACGTCCCGTACTGTAGCGCCTGGACACGTTTCTTGTCTGCTGGAATCGTTGAGATCACACTTTGTGGCACACGGAGGGCCCGTGCTATGACCTGCTGTGTTTGACCAGCCTCCAGTCGCCCTAGTATTCTACCCCTCACAACGTCATCAATATGTGTTCTTTGAGCCATTTTCAACACACAGTCACCATTAGCATGTCTGGAAACGTCTGCACATTACTCGCTGCACCGTACATGCACCAACACACTTCTGCGTATGTGGACTGCTGCCAGTGCCACCGTGCGACGACAGCAGGTCAAATGCACCGCATGGTCATAAAAAATGGTTCAAATGGCTCTGAGAACTATGCGACTTAACTGCTGAGGTCACCAGTCGCCTAGAACGTAGAACTAATTAAACCTACCTAACCTAAGGACATCACACACATCCATGCCCGAGACAGGATTCGAACCCGCATGGTCATACCCCGAGGTGATTTAAACCCGCAAACCGCCCACAAGAGCGTTGTTTCACCATGTATCAGTCTTATCCTTAACTTATAAGCATGAGTGTATTTAAATAATACAGTTACTGAATAATTTACTGCAATGGCGAAGCCAGTACTCTCGTAGGGAAACTTTATACGTGAGGGCCAAATATTTTGTAATGAGAGGTTGTGGAGATAGTTTAAAAAAACCAATCAGATTTTTATGCTGTCTTTAATTGTTTAGTTTCAGAAATTAAACTGTTGGCGATAAACTGGGTTTCACATTTAAATGTGACTTAGCTAGAATGTTGCTGTGACGCCGCTGTTCAGGCGCAGATAAATAATTTCCATATCCTTCCTGCTCGTTTTACTATCGTGTTCCGTCAGTTTTTACACAGTGGCACGTTGCTTCTCTTCTTTTTCCTCCATATGTATTAATACTCACAGCTGCACACAGAGCGTACGCCATAACCACTACGAACAGACTGCCACAGACTACTATTTTGAAAGTCGTTTCGATGAAGAAAGTCTCCGTCTAGCTAGTGAAGTTTCTCGTATGAAACCAATAAATGTTTTACGTATAGTGATGAGGCAAAACAAGACCACCTGCTTAATAGCATTTATGTCCGTCTTTGGAATAAAATACATGGCTGATTCTGTGTATCAGGGATCCGACAGTTTGTTGGTAGGAGGTATGTTGCATTAGATGACTACGCACAGATCACGTAATTCACGTAAGTAATGGGCCCTGATTTGTGTACGCGGTGAATTTGCCCGATAGCGACCCAGATGGTTTCGACAGGATTTACATCAATCGCAGACCACTGTAACACGGTTCTGGCTCCGACACACGGACAATTGTACTGCTGAAAGATGACATCACCCTCGGGGAAGATATCAAGCACGAGGGGATGCAGGTGGTTCGTAGCTGTCAGCGTGTCTTCGATCACTACCAATGGTCACATGCAACCGCAGGAGAATGTCTCACATGACATAATTCTGCTCTCACCAGCCTTCGACCGTGGCGCGCTACACGTTTCGAGGCGCCGTTTACTTCGATGACGGCGTTTGTGGATTAGATTAGATTAGATTAATACTAGTTCCATGGATCATGAATACGATATTTCGTAATGATGTGGAACGAGTCAAATTTTCCAATACATGACATAATTAAGTTAATTTAACAACATACTTAAGTTAATATAACAACTTTTTCATTTTTGTTTTTTATTTTTATTTTTTATTTTTTATTTTTTATTTTTTTATTTTATTTTTTTTAAATTTATATCTAAAAATTCCTCTATGGAGTAGAAGGAGTTGTCATTCAGAAATTCTTTTAACTTCTTCTTAAATACTAGTTGGTTATCTGTCACACTTTTGATACTATTTGGTAAGTGACCAAAGACTTTAGTGCCAGTATAATTCACCCCTTTCTGTGCCAAAGTTAGATTTAATCTTTAATAGTGAAGATCATCCTTTCTCCTAGTATTGTAATTATGCACACTGCTATTACTTTTGAATTGGGTTTGGTTGTTCATAACAAATTTCATAAGAGAGTATATATACTGAGAAGCTACTGTGAATATCCCTAGATCCTTAAATAAATGTCTGCAGGATGATCTTGGGTGGACTCCAGCTATTATTCTGATTACACGCTTTTGTGCAATAAATACTTTATTCCTCAGTGATGAATTACCCCAAAATATGATGCCATATGAAAGCAACGAGTGAAAATAGGCGTAGTAAGCTAATTTACTAAGATGTTTATCACCGAAATTTGCAATGACCCTTATTGCATAAGTAGCTGAACTCAGACGTTTCAGCAGATCATCAATGTGTTTCTTCCAATTTAATTTCTCATCAATGGACACACCTAAAAATTTGGAATATTCTACCTTAGCTATATGCTTCTGATTAAGGTCTATATTTATTAATGGCGTCATACCATTCACTGTACGGAACTGTATGTACTGTGTCTTATCAAAATTCAGTGAGAGTCCATTTACAAGGAACCACTTAGTAATTTTCTGAAAGACAGTATTGACAATTTCATCAGTTAATTCTTGTTTGTCAGGTGTTATTACTATACTTGTATCATCAGCAAAGAGAACTAACTTTGCCTCTTCATAAATATAGAATGGCAAGTCATTAATATATATTAAGAATAACAAAGGACCCAAGACTGACCCTTGTGGAACCCCATTCTTGATAGTTCCCCAGTTTGAGGAATGTGCTGATCTTTGCATATTATGAGAACTACTTATTTCAACTTTCTGCACTCTTCCAGTTAGGTACGAATTAAACCATTTGGAAACGACGATCCACCTACTGTAGCAAAACTATAATTCACCCGAAGAGTCGACATGTTTCCATTGATCGACGGTCGAACCCCGATGGTCCTGTGCCCACTGCAATCGTAACTGACGATGTTGTTGAGACAACATGGGAACACGTAAGTGTGATCTGCTGCGAAGCTCCGTGTTCAATTATGTACTATGAACGGCGTGTTGTGAAACACTTGTGCGTTCACCGGCATTGTGGTCTTTCGGCAGAGATGTCACAGATCACCACCTATCCTAGTTTACCGAGCAGACATGTTCTGTGAAGAGTCGTGGGCGTCCAACCATGTAACGCCTAGTGGTAGTTTCACTGTCCTACCTCTTTACGTAAAATGCTCACGATAATAGCACTTGAACATCCGACCAGCTTCACTGTTTTCGAGTACTCGTTCACAGGCTCCGCGAAATAATTATCTACCAGTTGTCAAAGTTGCTTATCTCATTGGATTTGCCCATTTGCACCCCATACCTTCTCCAGGGTGATCCTCCATCCGTGTCTGCTCCGCTTACATACTTTTCATATTGCATAACGTCCAGCAACGCCACCAGGTGGCATCCAACGTAGCGTTGGGCAGTGGTCATAATGTTTTGGCTTATCAGTGTACTTTGTTTCTTTTCAACACACATTCTGCTTGTCAGTATAGTTTAACTTTTGAAATAATGGCTTGCGCAAATAATATTATTCGCTAATGGTTCAAATGGCTTCAAATGGTTCAAATGGCTCTGAGCACTATGGGACTCAACTGCTGAGGTCATTAGTCCCCTAGAACTTAGAACTAGTTAAACCTAACTAACCTAAGGACATCACAAACATCCATGCCCGAGGCAGGATTCGAACCTGCGACCGTAGCGGTCTTGCGGTTCCAGACTGCAGCGCCTTTAACCGCATGGCCACTTCGGCCGGCTATTCGCTAATGCACTGTTGAAGAGAATTAGGGGAACACGTGTATCAAAGTCCGGTATGTTAAATCTATTTTGATGCAGGCGGTACCTGTGGCCTTATTGTATGGTTTGAGATCTTGGCTTTCAATGCAGGCAACAATTAAAATAATTCGCCGTGTATTGACTGTCTTATGCATTGCAGTGCAAGATGACCCATCAGAAGGTAGTGACTGCGGTTATTTTATAGTGAAGTACACAGATGTTAGTTGTCATTTGTGGACGTTATATTCAACCAAACACGTGCAATATGACATCTTAATGCAGTTAAAGTTGTAAGGACGGTCAGTTTGATCCAAAAAAGATGGACTTTCGGTCGTGTTGCTGCAGATGCAAATGTCTCTCCATGTGTCAAATGGTTCAAATGGCTCTGAGCACTATGGGACTCAACAGCTGCCGGGCGGGGCGGCCGAGCGGTTCTAGGCTCTACAGTCTGGAACCGCGCGACCGTAACGGTCGCAGGTTCGAATAGTGCCTCGGGCATGGATGTGTGTGATGTCCTTAGGTTAGTTAGGTTTAAGTAGTTCTAAGTTCTAGGGGACTGATGACCTTAGAAGTTAAGTCCCATAGTGCTGAGAGCCGACTTAACAGCTGAGGTCATCAGTCCCTTAGAACTACTTAAACCTAACTAACCTAAGGACATCACACACATCCATGCCCGAGGCAGGATGCTAACCTGCGTCCGTAGCAGTCGCTCGGTTCCGGACTGAAGCGCCTAGAACCGCTCGGCCACAGCGGCCGGCTCTCCATGTGTCATCCATAAGTTGTGGACTCGCTACAGGGAGACAGGTCTGTAGACAAGACGAGTTGGACAAAGTAGACGACGCATTATAATCCCTCGTGAAGATCGATATCAGATCATCTCTGCTTTGTGGCGTCATACTAATACTACCAGACTACTGCAAGATGATCTCAGATAGGCCACTGGAGCCGCTGTGTCCGATCAGACTGTAGTGAAGAGGTTGGGGGAAAGGACCTTACGATCCATGCCGTCCGAGTACTACGCTTGACACAGCACCTTGCAGCTCGTCTTCAGTTCTGTAGTTTTCATGTCAACTGGCAGCTTCGTAACTGGCGAAACGTGTTATTCACAGACGAGTCAAGATTGACGCAAGGTGATGGCCTTGTTCGTTTGCGGAGACCCATGGTGAGCGGTAACTGACAAAAGTTGTCCATGAAACTGAGAGATTCGGAAAAGGTTCTGTGACTGTGTGGGAAGGCATCAGTTTTGACGACTGTATGGATCTGGTCGTTGTCAGTGGTCGCCTTACCGCTATGTGCGCCCCGATAGCTGAGTGGTCAGCGTGACGGATTGCCGTCCAACGGGCCCGGGTTCGATTCTCGGCTGGGTGCTGTGTGTCGCTCAGGGACTGGGTGCTGTGTTGTCTTCATCATCATTTCATCCCAATCCGGCGCGCAGGTCACCCAATGTGGCGTCGAAAGTAATAAGACCTGCACCACGGCGGCCGGACCTGCGCCGCAAGGGGCCTCCCGGCCAATGACGCCAAACGCTCATTTCCATTTACCTTACCGCCATGCAGTACATGAATAGATTCTGTTGGACCATGTGGCGGCTGCTGCATGCTTCGGTGGTCCTGGATTCTTTCCCATGCACAGCAATCCCAAAGCTCCTGGACATGGAAGTAATGCAATGGCCGGCGGTGAGTCCCAGCTCAAATACCTTCGTGTGTAGATGGGATATACCTGGTAAACGTGTTCGTGGTGGTCCTGTTTCACCACAGACTCTCCAAGAACTCTCAAGGGCTCTCATTGCAGGATTGGAAGAGTTATCACAGGTTGACCTCTGTAGACTTATACGGAGCATGCCACAACAGTGTCAGGCTGTGATAAACAATCATGGAGGGCATGCATGCAACTGAAGCTCTCAAAATAGAATGAAAAGGTCCCAAGATGACGGGACAAACGTTTGTTTACATTTTGTTTCCCACACCTGTCGGACATCACAGTTCTTTCTATGTAAAAGTTAGAGGATGTAACGATGTTTTGTTGTGTACTTAATTTGTGTAAAATAAAGGTAAAAATTGTAAACACACCTAACCCTCAATTATTGCTCCATAGAGTATAGCAAATGCCAAAAATCACGTTCTCCTAATTATTCTGAGTTGTATACTAAAGCGCTCAGACAGAAATGACGTTATTTATGCAAACAGCTCTTTACGCTAATAACAGATGGCGTCATTTGTTACATCTCAGAACAGTGGCGCATACTCTGAAATATCCCAGATCGTATTATGATTTAAAATTAATAAACTCAGAAATAAACTTTATTCTAAGCTTTTATGTTTCGTAAGTGAGTGACTTTAAGTGTATGTTAGTGTCTTGACATAACAGTGTCTTTACAATGTCTATGTGTGAAAATAGAACCACCAAAATGGTATTCTGCCTCCAATCCTTTCGAGATCCGTACTGCTGCCATGTCTGTGCCAACATGCCGCTCCTCCCTTTCCTACACTCCGTTGCCACGTCCTTCGTAATCTATCCCAAGGAATTACAGTCGCGAATGGAATAGGGAGTTGGTACAGACGTACACTTCGCCATACCCCATAAGGTGGCTTGTGGAATATGGACGTAGACGTATTTTTCGTGGTAATCAGTTGTCGCTAACTGTGATCCACATCTAATACCTGTCAAGCGGATTTTGTCGCTGACTTTTCACGTGGCAATCTGACTACCGGCGTTTATATAGAGACGACATTCTCTGATGATGATGATGATGATGTGCATTCTTATGTTGCTGTAATTAGTGAAGTCACCCGCAATGAACACTGCTGGCCATTGAAGCTGCAACACGATGAAAACGACAAGAACAACTGTCAGATTGTGATAAAGTGTACTTAGATGCTTTTGAAATGCAAATGTTTACGATTTCAGCAAAACCAAACAAAGAAGCCAGGAGTAACGCAGTCTGCATTCACGATGGAATGAAAGATTTGAAACGTCCCCTTTTGAAAAATTATACAAGACTGTGCTTAAACTGACACACAATATTTTAGGCGCAACGCAATCTGACTTTCTAAAAAAATCCCTTCAAAAGAATGGCCCTGACTAACATTAACCTATACCTTTCACAAATCACTTACCTCACAAAAATCTTCGTTACTCGAACTACTGCAATACAGCGAGTGCCACTACTGCTAGCTAAATAAAAGATTCAAACTACTGAAGGCACTAACTACTGATAGGTATAGTTAGCAAATGAAAGATTTTGATAGAGAACAAACAATGTATTTACATTAATAGTGTTCAAAAGTCATAATATATATATCAGTTCATGGCATCTAGTCTTACAAATTTACTGTTAGATTAGATTAGGTTAGATAAGATTAATACTAGTTCCATGGATCATGAATACGATATTTCGTAATGATGTGGAACGAGTCGAATTTTCCAATACATGACATAATTAGGTTAATTTAACAACATACTTAAGTTAATATAACAACTTTATTTTTTGTGTTTTTTGTTTTTCTTTATTTTTTATTTTTTTATTTCTTTTAATTTTTTTAATATTTTTTTTTCTTAATTTATATCTAAAAATTCCTCTATGGAGTAGGAGTTGTCATTCAGAAATTCTTTTAATTTCTTCTTAAATACTTGTTGGTTATCTGTCAGACTTTTTATACTATTTGGTAAGTGACCAAAGACTTGAGTGGCAGTATAAGTCACCCCTTTCTGTGCCAAAGTTAGATTTAATCTTGAATAGTGAAGATCGTCCTTTCTCCTGGTATTGTAGTTATGCACACTGCTATTACTTTTGAATTGGGTTTGGTTGTTAACAACAAATTTCATAAGAGAGTATATATACTGAGAAGATACTGTGAATATCCCTAGATCCTTACATAAATGTCTGCAGGATGATCTTGGGTGAACTCCAGCTATTATTCTGATTACACACTTTTGTGCAATAAATACTTTATTCCTCAGTGATGAATTACCCCAAAATATGATGCCATATGAAAGCAATGAGTGAAAATAGGCGTAGTAAGCTAATTTACTAAGATGTTTATCACCAAAATTTGCACTGACCCTTATTGCATAAGTAGCTGAACTCAAACGTTTCAGCAGATCATCAATGTGTTTCTTCCAATTTAATCTCTCATCAATGGACATACCTAAAAATTTGGAATATTCTACCTTAGCTATATGCTTCTGATTAAGGTCTATATTTATTAATGGCGTCATACCATTCACTGTACGGAACTGTATGTACTGTGTCTTATCAAAATTCAGTGAGAGTCCGTTTACAAGGAACCACTTAGTAATTTTCTGAAAGACAGTATTGACAATTCCATCAGTTAATTCTTGTTTCTCAGGTGTGATTACTATACTTGTATCATCAGCAAAGAGAACTAACTTTGCCTCTTCATGAATATAGAATGGCAAGTCATTAATATATAATAAGAACAACAAAGGACCCAAGACTGACCCTTGTGGAACCCCATTCTTGATAGTTCCCCAGTTTGAGGAATGTGCTGATTTTGCGTGTTACGAGAACTACTTATTTCAACTTTCAGCACTCTTCCAGTTAGGTACAAATTAAACCATTTGTGCACTGTTCCAATCATGCCACAATACTTGAGCTTGTCTAGCAGAATTTCATGATTTACACAATCAAAAGCCTTTGAGAGATCACAAAAAATCCCAATGGGTGGTGTTCGGTTATTCAGATCATTCAAAATTTGACTGGTGAAAGCATATATGGCATTTTCTGTTGAAAAACCTTTCTGGAAACCAAACTGACATTTTGTTAGTACTTCATTTTACAGATATGTGAAGCTACTCTTGAATACATTACTTTCTCAAAAATTTTGGATAAAGCTGTTAGAAGGGAGACTGGACGGTAATTGTTGACATCAGATCTATCCCCCTTTTTATGCAAAGGTATAACAATAGCATATTTCAGTCTATCAGGGAAAATGCCCTGTTACAGAGAGCTATTACACAGGTGGCTGAGAATCTTACTTATCTGTTGAGAAGAAGCTTTTAGTTTTTTGCTGGAAATGCCATCAATTCCATGTGAGTTTTTGCTTTTAAGTAAGTTTATTATTTTCCTAATTTCAGAGGGAGAAGTGGGTGAGATTTCAATTGTATCAAATTGCATAGGTATGGCCTCTTCCATTAACAGCCTAGCATCTTCTAATGAACACCTGGATCCTACTATATCCACAACATTTAGAAAATGATTATTAAAAATATTTTCAACTTCTGACTTTTTGTTCGTAAAGTTTTCATTCAATTTGATGGTAATACTGTCTTCCTCTGCTCTTGGTTGACCTGTTTCTCTTTTAATAATATTCCAAATTGTTTTAATTTTATTATCAGAGTTGCTGATTTCAGACATGATACACATACTCCTGGATTTTTTAATAACTTTTCTTAATATAACACAGTAGTTTTTATAATTTTTGATAGTTTCTGGGTCACTACTCTTTCTTGCCGTCAGATACATTTCCCTTTTCCGGTTACAAGATATTTTTATACCCTTAGTAAGCCATGGTTTGTTACAAGGTTTCTTACGAGTATATTTAACTATTTTCTTGGGGAAGCAGTTTTCAAATGCATTTACAAAAATGTCATGAAATAAATTATATTTTAAATTGGCATCAGGTTCATGGTACACCTCATCCCAGTCTAACTGCTGTAGGCTTTCCCTGAAATTTGCAATTGTTAAATCGTTGACTGAACGTACTACTTTGGAGGACTGTTTAGTATTGCTGAATTGTAGTATTGCTGTCTCTGTCCAAAACTCCGCCATCTCACTCCCCACATCCACCACTGCTGGCGGCTCACCTCCAACTGCGCAACGCTACGCGCTGTTAACAGCCAACAGCCCAACACTACAATAGCGAATATTACAACAAAGCCACCCAGCCACAGACTGCCCACAGCACAGCCAGTGATTTTCGTACAGAGCGCTACATGGCGTTACCAATATAAAAACCTAAACAGCCTACTTACATAGCCCCCATGCTCCCCACAAAAGATTTTACAAATTGTTTTGGGCAGTGGCCAATACAGATTTGAAAAAAAAATTATAATTACAATAAAAAAGATATCAAATGCACACACTTATTGATACAATGTTGGTCAAAAGCTAAAATTTTCTCACAGTCAATAAAGACTGTCCTGATTATTCATCACAGTAAAATTGCAGTGTTTTTCTCAAAGTCTGAGCAGTAAAAGAAAATGCACATGGAAGTAGTGGATTTCCATGCAGTCTTGATGAAGTAGTGTTGTCCTTCCAATGGAAAGACAGTGCTGACTCTTGACATGCAGACAGGTAATGGGCCACAACAGAGCAAACCCACCGCAGAGTCAGTCGAAGTTGAAGAATATTTGTAGGTAGATCATCACAGAGTAGATCCACTGTAGTCTTGGTAGAGATTACGGCGTTGATGGGCCACCAGAGGTGCAGACCCACTGCAGTCCTTGTAGAAATAATGGTATTGGTGGGCCATCAAAGGTGCAGACCCACGGTAGTCCTTGTAGAGACGGCCAGCAGCCATCTGTTGCGACTGTGCAGGTGCACAATCACCATCGAAGAGTCTTGCGGACAATATAGCAATTCCATAAACCACCACTTGTGCACACACAAAAAAAAAATATATTTTTTTAACTGTCTTTAAAACCAGCAATGCTGTTATCCAGTCCCTTGCTGAATTATTAACACACGTGCAAACACTATGAGTCCCTACTTCTCACATATTGTCCATATACTATGACCAACAGAAACGTGTGCAGTGAAATGTAATTTGATGAACTGGTGTCAATTACAATTTTATAACATAAGAATACAATTACAAAGGTACAAAATACATCATTAAAGAACATAACAATGCAGATAACTCTGTAGTAGTACAGGCTTTACAAAAGAATAGAAGTAAACAGATACATCAGTGTTACAGGAATTATGACATAAGTACATACATAAAGATCAGAATAACTTTTGAAGCATCACCTTCACATATGAGCAACAAAACAGAATAAATAATGTCTAAAAATCTTTTCAAAGTAAATAACATATTATCAGAAAAATTCTACAATGTAACTCTCATCAGATAAACACATAAAGACAGGAAGAACACAAATATACAAGAGTACACAAACACATAGTGGAATAACAGAAAGGGAAAGGACAGGGTTTGTTTTACTGCAGTATCTTGCAAACAAAACTTTCTTTATTTCTTGGAGATCTCCCTTCGTTCTTCATTATTTCAAAAAGTGCTATCTATACCTGCTTTCTGTACTTTTTTCGTAAAACTTCTCAATGCATTTCTTCCTATTCATCGCAACTCATTCTCTTATATAGTCTACCCCCTCTTAAGCTAACTTAAATCTACTGAGCTCAGATGCTAAACTAAGGGACGAGACAATGCAGCAGCATAAAACAATTAATACAAACAGCAATGAAAAAAATGGAAATTCTCAAAGCAAGCTGTAATAAATCTAAATTACCAAGCAATGCAACATTACAACTAATATGAGCCAATGTGCAGCAACAAGAAAAATAAATCAGTAGTAAAACTAGCTTAACAGAGTAATACAAAGTGAAATTTTGTAGCACTATGCCTGGCAAACAGCAGCAGCAAATGCAATAACTTATATCTAAACATGACAAAGCTCAATCAGAAAAAATATTACACTAAAGATGGCCATGTCTAATACCTATATCACATCTTAATACTAGAGTGATGCATCACGATAAGTTACTGTAGCGGACAAGTTACCAAATTGTTTAAAAAATTATTTACGCAGTTCCTGTGAAGGGAAATGTCTATTTATGTGCCCTCGTTTTCTTGGAGGTAGATCATAAATTTATAATTGACTGGATCTGTAGGCATAAAATAACTATATTAGTACATCTATTAAATTTTATTTTAACCAATGCTGCAGTGCAGCTAGAAACTAGATATTAAAGAAAATAAGAAAATATGTACAAAGGAAGGCATGAAACATCATTCATTAGCCATATGGCATTTCATAAGGTAGTAAAAAAAAATCTCTCAACTAGAAAGACAATAGTCATAATCAGACATAGACATAGAAATATTTCTCGTCATTTCATTAGACATTTCAGTAAATATCATAAACTAAGAGCTCCACAGTGTTATCATACGTTTTCAAGTTTGAGCGTGTCGTATTTGCGATGCTTTCTACAAAGGAATGTCAATAGCGAGGATAATGGCCTCCCCCTTTTTTTACCTGTGCCTCTGAAAGGCACACACTAATGGCTTTTTCTCCAGGCGACTGGCACACCTGGGTGCCACCTGGGTCTCTTAGCTTTCTTACCGAAATATTTACGACAGCAGTTTGCGCTACAGTGACAGTCTCATATAAAAAATTTCACAGGTCGAGAATTTGCGTTGCAAATGTGTAGAAACAAAATCCTATGAATATAACAGTGTTCAAAAAGTTTTCATCAGCATTGTGATACATTCACGCATTTAGACACATTTCATAACTCTTAAAGTACGAGTCTTTGTTTCCAACATACTTTTTCACAAGTCAGAGTCCCTAACCACTACTCATTATTCCTTACCTTATTACACATATACATATTCATCGACACTTCTTCAATATTTGATCATAATAAATACATAGCATAATCAAATTCCTCATATAGCATCAACTTATTGATCATAAACATACCGCAACAGCGTAATACACATCATCATCATAACATCATAAAACCTCAGCAAAATCTCAAAAACGTCGTAGCTTTCTGCAATAATGTCAAAAAATAAAAAAATAAAAATTCTCTGTTCATTTCAACAGTGTCATCTACCTCCAACATACTTGAAAAATCATGACCCCATACCAAATACATCATTCAAAGCTCTCATAGTATCACAATGGTTCCGAAAAAATATGAACAGTTCACAAAGTACAGACAAAATACAATTTCGTAAGTGTGAAGTTATCCAACGGTGTAATTATGTAAACATCTTGTCACTGATGTAGTAAAATAAATGTTTGTCTCTCTCAGTTAAATGATCAGGTAGCTGTGTATTTTGTGTTGGAGAAATATGGTACCGATGTGTAAAGTTGTATAAGCAAATACCATATTAGCTAGGGCACCTTGTGCTTGCCACACACATGGTACACAAAGTAAGCATGAACCCCCCTGAGGATTAATGTAATTATACCCTCAGGTGTGACAGATTACAGTAATGGAATGAAAATGTATTACGGAAAACCTTTGTATCATTGTACTTCAAATATCTTTAAAAATAAATGTTTTAAGTACAAAATTAATCACTCAAATACGTGTACTGTAGCGGTAAACTGTGCGTCATGTTGTAAGATAATCTCTGTGGAAGTCTCGTAGTTATCGTCCTCCGAAAGCTGAGTTCTGCAGAAGTCAATGTACTTACCTCATGATAAACAAAAGTGAAATGCTTTGCGTATAGATATCTTAGCTATTACGCTTATTGCCGTGATGAAGAAAGTACTGTGCTGTAACGTATTGTTGTGCTATGGAAAAAGCAGTCTCATTGTAGCTATACCACAAAAGTTACTACTAAAACATGTTTTACTTTCCAGAATAATTCAGAAAAACTGTGCAGATATAAAACAGATACACCGCAAAAGCAACATTGTAAATTGTCACTCATTAGTAGCGTCGTGATAAAATCGTGTAGTTGTCACATAAACTAACCACTGTGTCATCTGGTATCTCACAGAAAGTACTTTAAATCCAGAATGTATCTTCAAGTAAACGAAAATGTTGCATTAAAATCTCATTAGCAGGACCAGTATGTGTCCTAAGTATGTAAGCCTGATAGTCGTTACGTAGTCATGCAACTAACAAGCAAGAATGTACAAATACAACACTGTGTCGTCTGTTCACTATAACAATGCATTCGTAATTTCTGTTTAAAAGTGTTCCCTAGGTTCTAGACTGGATATTTAACTTCAAACATTGTTGCATGTTAACAATTTCTTAAGTCTGACGAAGTATACTAGAAATGTGAAGTGAAAAGTTTTATGGTAAAGATAAAGTTAAAAAGCAGATTATCTTTCAATAAACGGTTTTACTTGTGAAATGTGGTGTAAACCTTTACTCTTCCTAGTACGCAGAGTTTCAACTCCAACGCAATTATCATGTGGTATACATCGGTAAAGAATACTGGAGTTTTTCTCAAGGTTAGCGCCTATGTTATTTTTCTCTGAGCCAGCCGGCGTACGCGGCTGCCTGCGTGCAAGTCATTGTCTGTCTCTTTGTTGGCGCGCGTCGTTATTGGGATTAGGAGAACTAACTTCTACAAATTCGCCTTGTCGAGAGTGCCCTGCTCTGTTTGCATCTCGCCAGTTCTGATGCAATTCGAGTCTGTCGTTACGATTATATCGTCTGTCGTCATGTCGGTAGTTCCTGTAGTTTCTTTCTTGTCGGTGAAGTGGTGGAGAATTTCTCCCTGAATTATCACTGCACAGTGGACCGTTGCGTCTGAAGTTATTCTGTCTCCCGTGATAATAATAGTTCTGGTTGCCATGTTGTATGTTTCTGTGATTGTCTCTGTTATATTCATTTCCACGGAGAGGTGATCTTTCCCTGTAATTATTACTACTCTGCCAACGGTTGTCATACGGGTGGTGTCTGTTTTGGTCACGATTTGTGTTGTGAGAATAGCCTTGTCGTGTCCAGTTATTATTTCTTTCATCGCGGAATTGCGACGGATGTGAGCTGTAATTGTTGTGTTCCTGTTTACGCGTTCCGCGATTGTCAGTGTCAATTTCTAATTCTTGTAAGAGTCCCTGAAAAGCTTCAATGTCGTCTTTGCAACGTCCTGCCAAAATAATATGCCATAAATGTTCAGGTAATTTGATTAAGCAAATGCGGATGAGTTCTGAGGGGCTGTATGGGTTTGACAGGTACTGATTCTTGTGCAACATGTCTTCAAAATATTTCACAAGACTGGAGAATTCAGATTGTTCAAAATGTTTCACATTATGATGCTACGTTTTACTCGGTCTTGTGTAGCTTGAGACCAATATGCTGAGAGGAAGGCATGATAAAATTCTCCTTCACTGTGACAATCGTGAATGACCGATTGCATTCTTACAGCTGGTTCATTCTCTAAGTAGCCACACATAAATTCTAATCTGTGTTCTAATGACCAGCTGGGAGGAAAACAATGAGAGAATTGATGAAGCCACGCTTGTGGATGAATGTCGTTACAAGAAATCTTAAATGTTTTGGATTTACGTGTAGTAATGAACAGCTTATAGTCAAAATCATCATGTCGGCGAGTCGCATGTCGGTCATTGTTACGTCGTTTCGGCGGTTCCTTCTCAAAATTCGGTGTGCCCTGCCAATTTCTTTCATAATTTCCGAAGTGTCCTGTATTATTATTTTGTGGTTGTTCCGTATTTCTAAGTCCCTCTTCCCGTGTTGGAGCGCTAGTGTCCTCTGAAATATGTAATTTTTGTATTACTTGTGCCATCTGACCTTGTACTTCCCGGATTTCTCTTTTGTGTTGCGTATTAATTTGATTCTGATTTTGTTTGAATTTCTTAATTTGTTCATATTTTTCTGTGTCAGTGATGGCTACAGGTCTTGTGTGATTCAGATCATCATCTACCTTTGTAGATAAGTTAGTGAACTGATCCGAAAGTTCGGGTACTTTCTCCGATAGTGTACTTATTTCCTCAGTGTTTTTCTGAACCAAGTTTCAGAGTATCTACTGTGTCCTTTAAGTTTTCCTGAGTTTTTGCAAGTTGCGTAACCGAATCGGTAGATGCAACTGAGTCAATTTTAGCTTGAAAGGTGTCGTGATTTTCATGAACAATGGTTTGCAGTTCTTTTATGGCTGCTTCGTGATTCTGTAATACATTTTCATGCCGCGAAAAAATAGGTTGAAAATGCTCACAAATTTGTGTTTTTACTTCATTACAGACTTTTTGACATTACGATTCAATGTTATGTAACTCAGTAGTTAAATCTTCACGTGTTTGTTCAAATGTGGTGTCTAACTTTTGAAGCTTTTGCTGTGTTTGTCTCTGATTTTGTTCCATTGTGTCTAACTGTTGCTGTATTTGTCTCTGGTGTTGTTCCATTGTGTCTAACTTTTCAAGCTTTTGCTGTGTTTGTCTCTGATTTTGTTCCGTTTGTTGCATTAGCTGTAATAACAATGCATTAGTGTCTGGAATCTGTTCCTCTACGCTTTTCGGCAGTGCATTTGCACCGGCAACATTCACATTTTGACAAGCAGAAAATGTGTCTTGACTTATTTGAGAAAACGGTGAGGACGCAAAACATGAATCTACAGTATTTGCAAAATTGTGTCCTGTCATTTCGGATTCCTGAAGCGAGCTGTTGCCGAGCGATCGATCGATAATGCTTCCCTGTTCACTAATTGTTTTACTGCCTACGCCATTGTTTACCGCCCGCTCCATTTCCCTATGCACAATTACCAAATTACTATGTTGAACATTAGTTAATTCATTACACGGTGGCGTTAACACACTGCTTTCGTCTTCACTGTCATTTCTCAGTTTACTTTGGAGCCTAGTATTACGTTTTTCACACGCCATAATTGTCACAATATTTCACACGATAACACAGAAAAGCACAATTTGAAGAGCAAAATAAGATAACATAGCAATGGAAATAATGTCTACTTAATTGCAAGTGCAGCTGCGAAATACTTGGTGCAAATCTGGATGCATGCCACAACTGTTTTACTGTAAAACAATGAAAAACTACAATTACAAAGGAAATTCTCTCTATGATTACGTGCTAGCAATAAACAAAGGCTACACTAATTACACAAACTACAAGAAAAAAATCAGAAGATTCCAGTGAGGTATCCTCGGCTAAGGGTCGACATATGAAACGTCCCCTTTTGAAAAATTATACAAGACTGTGCTTAAACTGACACACAATATTTTAGGCGCAACGCAATCTGACTTTCTAAAAAAATCCCTACAAAAGAATGGCCCTGACTAACATTAACCTATACCTTTCACAAATCACTTACCTCACAAAAATCTTCGTTTCTCGAACTACTCCAACACAGCGAGCGCCACTACTGCCAGCTAAATAAAAGATTCAAACTACTGAAGGCACTAACTACTGATAGGTATAGTTAGCAAATGAAAGATTTTGATAGAGAACAAAAATGTATTTACCTCAATAGTGTTCAAAAGTCATAATATATATATATCAGTTCATGGCATCCAGTCTTTCAAATTTACTGTCTCTGTCCAAAACTCCGCCATCTCACTCCCCACATCCACCACTGCTGGCGGCTCACCTCCAACTGCGCAGCGCTACGCGCTGTTAACAGCCAACAGCCCAACACTACAATAGCGAATATTACAACAATGCCACCCAGCCACAGACTGCCCACAGCACAGCCAGTGATTTTCATAAGAGCGCTACATGGCGTTACCAATATAAAAACCTAAACAGCCTACTTACAGATTATGTAGCCGGTTTCTGTATCAGAAATCACATTTGGATATTGATTGTTGGAGACAAGATCGTGTTATGTGTGGTGTCACCGCCAGACACCACACTTGCTAGGTGGTAGCCTTTAAATCGGCCGCGGTTCGTTAGCATACGTCGGACCCGCGTGTCGCCACTATCAGTGATTGCAGACCGAGCGCCGCCACACAGCAGGTCTAGAGAGACTTCCTAGCACTCGCCCCAGTTGTACAGCCGACTTTGCTAGCGATGGTTCACTGATAAAATACGCTCTCATTTGCCGAGACGATAGTTAGCATAGCCTTCAGCTACGTCATTTGCTACGACCTAGCAAGGCGCCATTACAAGTTACTATTGATACTGTAAAACATGTACCGTCAAGAGCGATGTTCTCCAATTATGGATTAAAATTAAGCATTCCAGCAGCTACGTACGTTTTTTGTTAGTCTCATTTCCTTGACCTGTTCCAGACCTCACGCCAGCCTGCGTGAGCTAAAACGCGTGCCTTTCGGCTTCCTCTCATAGTGGGTTGGCTGTCTTGCCAATCCACAACAGTTTGTATGGTTCTTTAGATTTATGTAAAGAGGGTTTTAAAATTATTTATTGGTTGGGGTGGGCTTAGACGTCTGTAGACATTTCGTCTGTTTAGTAATCTTTCAAATTGTATGTATATTATTCTGGGGTAACAGCAGTTTGCTGTTGTCATGCAATTGTTAAATAAAATCTGTTGGAAATCACAAGCCAGAGTTTGTGTTTGATCGGTAATTATTGCCATCTCTTTACTGAGTTGAAGTGTCCCACGTCACAGATGTGACGTACATGCACAGATCAAAGAAAACAAAATGGATGATTTATTCGAGAGAAAGAGTTTCACAACGCGTTGGTCCATTTCTGGACCTGATGCAAGCAGTTCTTCGGCTTGGCGTTGATTGCTAGAGTTGTTGGATGTCATCCTGAGGGACGACGTGCCAAATGGCGCGTTAGATCGTCAAAATCTTTAAGTGGTGGGAGAGGCCTGCCCATAAAGCTCCAAACGTTACCAATTGGGGAGAGACCTGGCGACCTTACGGGCCAGGGTAGGGCTTGACAAGCAGTGGAAAATCTCGCCGTTGTCTTGCTGAAATGTAAGTCCAATAAGGCTTGGCATGAAGGGCCACAAAACGGAGCGTAGAACGCCGTCGACATACGCTGTTCTGTGAGAGTGCCGTGGATGACAACCAAAGGGGTCCTTCTGTGAAAAAAAAAAAAAAAAGTGGCAATCCAGACCAACAGTTCTGGTTGTCTGGGCGCAAGGTGGGCGACAGTCACGGTGATATCCCACTGCTGCCTGGGGCGTCTCCATACACGTATGCGCCGGCCACTGGTCCGTAGTTCGAAGCGGGAGTGATCACTAAAAGATAATTCTTCTCTAATCAATGAGATTACTTGCTTACATTCAGCAAGATAATGCCCGCCCGCACACGGAGGCAGTTTCTACTGCTCGTGTTCGTGATTGCCAAACTCTTCCTTGGCCAGAAAGCTCGCCGGATCTCTCTCCAACTGAGAAAGTTTGGAGCATTATGGGCCTGGCTCTTCAACCAGGTCGGGATTTTGACGATCTAACGCGCCAGTTGGGCAAAATTTGGTACGATATCCCTCAGGAGGACATCCGACTCTATCAATCAGTGCCAAGTCTGCTTGCATATGGGCCAGAGGTGGACCAACGCGTGCTAAATTTGTGAAGACCTTTCTCTTGAATAAACCATCCAATTTTTTTGAAATCAGAGTCGTTTGTTTGTCTGTGCATGTACGTCATGCCTACCTATTGGGATAATTCTTTCGAGATGCGTAGTTTTTCTTTATGTTTCCGCATTCCCTTGTCATGACGTCGATGTAACTCAGCCGTGCCTCGAGGATCGATAGGTCGCGGCACACTCCTGGGTTCCACATATTCTACACCCGAGAGCGTCCCCAGTTAGGAGGCGCACGTGGCGTGTGCTGACATCTCATAGCGTGACACGGGACCGAGGAGGGAGGCAGTCTGATTGAGACATGCTCGCTTGAAGAGGACAGGTTGCCATCGTCCGAGGCCGCTCCGTCTAACGCCGGGGTTCGCTGCCCATATTCTGCGAGGACTTTGCGCCTGTGGACAGGGCAGAGTGCAGTCGACAGGGTGCAGCAGTACAGGGCAGCCCGCCTTCAGCAGCCGAGGCAGGGGATTTTGGTCAGAGGAACGGACACGCAGCCTCAACTGTTTCGCGGCAGATCACACTGACGCCCGGAATACTGCACATCAGCAGCACCCTCTTAGCTGAGAGGTCGACAAGAGGTCCTGTGGGCAGCAGCACACGGAGGAGTGAGCCATCGGCCGTGGAAGCACGGCCAAGCACTCTTGTGAATCTGCTGCCACCAGCAAGACCCCTGCCTAAAGACTACGAGGTGTATGATAAAAGTAATGAGACAGATATTTTATCTACCGAAATTTTTATATTTTTTTTTCAAGTAACATTGTCTCATTCAAAGTAGTTCCCTTCAGCAGCTATAGACTGATGGGGTCGTTGTTCCAAGTCTTGGTAGCAGCACGGAAAGGCTTCAACTTGTAGGGTCTTAAACACGTTGATAACATTCTCCCGAGTTCCAAAATTACGACCTCTTACCACATTTTCCAATTTCGGGAAAAGAAAATAGTCACAGAGATTCAGATCAGGTGAATAGGGGACTATGGGACAACAGAAACACCTTTTGAGGTCAAAAATTCGGAGATGGCAGTGGCTGTCTGACACGGGACGTTGTCATGATCCACTTGTCTGCAATGTCCAGTCTCATTCGATTCAGCCTTTTCATGAGCCTTTCAAGGTCATCTTTGTAAAACACTTGGTTGACAGTTTGTCCTGGAGGAAGAAATTCTTTATGCACAATACCCCTATTGTCAAAAAAGTAAATCAGGATTGGTTTGATCTTTGATTTGCTCATTTGAGTTTCTTTCGGTCCTGGAGATGTCTCAGTGTGCCACTCCTCACTTTGCCGCATTGTCTCAGGCTCCGAGCACTATGCGACTTAACTTCTGAGATAATCAGTCGCCTAGAACCTAGAACTAATTTAAACCTAACTAACCTAAGACATCACACACATCCATGCCCGAGGCAGGATTCGAATCTGCGACCGTAGCGGTCGCTCGGTTCCAGACTGTAGCGCCTAGAACCGCACGGCCACTCCGGCCGGCTGCATTGTCTCAGGATCTTATTAAAAAGTCCAGGATTCGTCATCTGTGATCCCATGGCCGAAACATTCTTGGTTATTGGCCATCCTCTCAACTTCAATGCAAACGTTTCTTCGATTGTTCTTCCGCTCAATCGTGAGGTTGTTCGGCACCATTTTGGCACAAATCTTTCGCATGTGCAAAATTTCAGCCAAAATTTGATGTTCACTGGAAGTGTTTATCAAGACACGCATCATCCTTATCGTTAAACGTCGGTCTGATCTCACAAGATCACGCACAAGTTCGACGTTTTCGTCAGTATGTGACATTGAAGGTCTTCCTGAGCTAGTTCCATCTTCAACGTGTTCTCCGACTTCCAAAAATGATTTGTGCCAGCGAAAAACTTGTGATCTTGATAAGGAGTTTTGCCCATAGGCCTGTTTCAACTTTGCAAAGGTAAGATTCAGCAAATTAAACACAAAACGTGATGGCACAGCGTTTCTCTAATTCTGCTGTTCCATCTTTGCAACACACACCAAAAACGCAGCTTCACTGATGGCACTCTTGATAATCACGTGATGGCAGTACAGAGCCGAAACATCTGGTTGGTTGGTTGGTTTGGGGAAGGAGACCAGACAGCGTGGTCATCGGTCTCATCGGATTAGGGAAGGATTGGGAAGGAAGTCGGCCGTGCCCTTTCAGAGGAACCATCCCGGCATTTGCCTGGAGTGATTTAGGGAAATCACGGAAAACCTAAATCAGGATGGCCGGACGCGGGATTGAACCGTCGTCCTCCCGAATGCGAGTCCAGTGTCTAACCACTGCGCCACCCCGCTCGGTCCGAAACATCTGGAAGGGATGAATACACCGGTCTACGCAAGTAGAAGAAGACATCGTTGCCAGGTCGCTCCCAGTGTTGTCAGTCTTATTATTTTGCTCATATGCCTCGTATACCGGCTGAGTGCAGTTTGAACCGATTTAAATCGTGCCTGCTCGGTTGCACTTTGTAAACTGAAATGAAATTGTTACACCTCGGCATCTAATTTTGGCGGGCATGCTGTGTGCCTGACACGCGCTGTTTGGTTAAACCACTGTTAATCTGAAAGATTCAAAAGATGAAATCTCTTGATCAACAGTACAGGCACGATCCACGCGGCTCCCCCGTCGGAGGTTACAGTCCTCCCTCGGGCATGGGTGTGTGTGTGTTGTCCTTAACGAAAGTTAGTTTAAGTGGTCGAGACTAACTTGTGCCGCAGTAATACGTCTTCCGCTAATTGTGTTTAGCTTGTTATACAGCAAATTGTGTCTGCATTAAGAAATTGTTGTGTAGTTGTAACTATCTGGAACGTTACGAAACTGTTATTGTACACTCGTCGAACTGTAGGTTGGACCGTTACCTTGAAAACTTGGCACTCACTTGTCGTTTGAATTCTATTACATAGTTCATATCAAGGAAGGAGTTTTCGATTTTATTTTGCGTTATCATCTTAATACTGTGTACTTAAAGGAGGTACCCTTTTTTCTGTGGGGAACTCATTTACCTTTCTAAATTGTATGGTCAACAATGTGTACCCGCATTTGTTATGTCTTTTAAGATATCTTTGTATACGTGATCCAGAAGCGTCCGCTCTTGCGTTACCCGATCAGTGTCTGTTGCGCCGCGTCCAGACTAATGGGTCACATCCGGGTTTCTGTCTTGTCACCCAATGTATTACTGGCGAGTGGACCTATTGTGATCTGTGATGCAACTGCTCATTGTTATTCCATTGTTAAAACTTTTAACCTCGTTTGTCAGTTTAAGGCAGCACTGGGAGGCCTACTGTGTTACTGCTAGGAATGATGTTCATTAGAGATGGGCAAACTGAAACACGTAACTGTTTCGAAACAAATGAAACAGTACAATGTAATGTTTCGATACGCTGTTTCGAAACAGTGAAACAGTTTGTGTTTTGTAATCTAATAAACCTAGACATTTTATCATCTTGAGGGTCTACTGTATAGGTATGTCCATATAAACACAAATGAGGTGCGAGAGCGCTAATCATAACGCAGAAAGTATGAAACTATCACTTAGGCGTCTTGGCAGTTTCGTATTTCCTGCAGCAAATGCGCTGCTTTTGTGTCATGTGACTTTCATACTTTTCAATTGGCTGAGGACAGCCATAGCTGAAGACAGAAGAACCACCACGAACGGAACTGGAGGTGGGAGCGAACTGCAGAAACAACGGATATGGTACTGGGATTCCCACATTCCGCTAGTATGGGAATATACCCATTCTGCTAATTCCCATGCACACAAAGGGAATCATTGTGGATAGTAGGCACAGTGACTATAGACTCACAAATAATGCCAAATAATTCGAATAAATAACGAAATATAACAGAAAAATTTTTGTCTTTCAAGGTGTTTCGAACCGTTACTATAAATTCACCATGCTTCCCAGCCCTTCCCGTTCACCATTACACTATCAGTGATATGTCAAACAGATTGCTTGCAATTATACCTACATTAAATTTATGTATATGTATAATAACTGTCACTCTACGCCTTTTTTTAATTCAAAATGTTCTAGGCTTACTTGCGTTTCTTAATATGATTACTGTACTTGAACAGAGAAACGAATGTTATAAAAAAAAGTGTAATTTAACTGAATGATTTTCACATATTTATTATTTTGAATGTGAATAGTATTCATTGTTTTATTGTTTGGTTAATGTTTATAAAGCAAATGTTACGCCATTTCGGGATAGGACAGTCATCTAGAAACGAAGTTTTATTTTCGGATATCTTAAGCTTCATGCTATTGCTTGTCAAAACGATTTCGACACTCTTGAAAGTGTTTCACGAAGTGGTATGTTGTGTTTCAGTACCTGTGCCGAGCCCGAATCTCGTCTGACACAGAGCGGAATGAAACATCACTGTTTCGATACAATCAGTCCGTTCCAAGCACAGGTGGACTGAAGCAGCCTTATTTTGAAGCAACGATACAGTTTCTGTGTCTGGCTCGAGATCGAATCTGGTCCGGATATCCGTGACAGGGGCGGAATGAAACACCACTGTTTCGAAACAGTGAACCACAGCCGTTCCGAAACACTGAAACAGTTCCACGTATCGATACACTGTATCGAAACATAGAAACAGTGGCCAAGTCTAATGTTCATTTTTGCATTGCCGGTCCTTCCACTCTCCAAGCAAGCACTGACGGCTGGCCGTGAATCAGTAACAGTCATCCACGTAGCGACTTCGAATGTAACAATAAGTTTACTGTTACCAGTCACTGTTTATTTATCTACACGACGCGTTTCAAAGATTTAAACCTCCATCATCAGGTGGATATACATTTATTAGTATGACATATGCGTGTGTTGTGTTACGATTTTTGGAGGAACTTGTGCAACTGTCTAATGGAGAAACAAAACACTCCGGTGGCCACAGGTTTCTTTCACTGTCGTAACACATCACATGCATACTGTCATATTTTGCGAACAAAGATAGCTTCTCACAAAATATGACAATATTTAGTTACAGTCTCGCATATCCTTTGTCGGCAGAGGGTAGTCTGTGAATTTGATTAGGTCAAAGCACGCCTCCCTGGGGTGGGCCTGCTCTGCAGTCATTGTGTGAACGAGGCTGTCTCTGGTCCGATTGCTGGACAGTGAAAGCCGCCCCTGCCTTTCCACCCCCTTGAGTTAATATGAGCACCACGTTTTTGATTTTTTGCACTAACTTCAAAGGCCCAGACATCGTAGTGAAACTCGGGTAACGTCAGAATGCTGGTTCTGTTTCGCTCCAAAAATTTTGTTTCTCCAATGAGATTGCATCGTGCCACCTAGTTCATGACGTCTACAGGCCGTGCAGTCCTGGTAACACTGCTTTAGCTCGTGCCAACCTCGTGACGATAAAATGTGGATGTTCTACGCAAAGAGTGGGAAATTTGCTTTCCTTTCTCCTATTTTTCGTAAATTTTATTACATTTCTCGTCTGCCACATTTTCGACAGCTAGGGGTCGTCTCTTCATGTTAAATTTTGGAAAACTTTGAAGTTTGGCCGGAGGAGGGAACTTCTTGGACTTCCGAGTTACGAGTGGCAGAGAAGTTTGGAGAGTTTCGGGGGAAGGAGAGTTGGAGGAGACGGGAGCTGATGGCCATCTGGGACTGCTTGGCACACTTTGTTGACCTTGAGCAGATGTGAGTTCCTGCTGTCCACGTTAGCGTGATCTGTAATCCGAGCATCTCGCTTCTCTTATGTTTCTGGTACGTAAGTTATGTTGTTGATTTAATTAAGATTTGTATCTTGTTTCGTTAATCCTGTATCTGCGAGCTGCGCAGATAAAGATATCTTGCCGCTTCCAGACTGGAAAAGTTTGGAACGTGGGAGATGTACTGGCGGAAGTAAAGCTTTTAGCATGGGTCGTGAGTCATGCTTGTGTATCTCAGTCAGTACAGCACTTGCTGGCGAAAGGGGCGAAAGGCAAAAGTTTAGAGGTCGAGTGTCGGTCCAGCACTCAGTTTTAATCTGACAGAAAGTTTCATTTTGGTGCTTCAGTCTCCATGCAGTCTTCCTTTCATTTGGAGCCTTCCACAATGATAACGTCATTTTGATCAACATAATTTGTGATTCAATTAAATTTGTTTCTCTGATAACTTTTGGTTAATTTTTGAGGAACTTAGAGTAAATAAAACTCTGTGAAAGGCAGACTTGATTCCTGTTTCGAGATTGTAAACTTGTCCTACAACTTTTATAATTTGGCGAGCCATTAATAAATAAATATAACCATTGTGCTTTGCTGAGTTGGCATTGTCCTTGCGTGCAGTGGCCAAGTACATGGACAATTTATTTATTATTTTGAGAAAGCAACGACTACTGCACAGACTCTGCTTTTGTACTATGAAGATGCTCAGTAGTACTTATAAGACTTATATGACTATTAGTTGTACAAAACTGAATATAGTGTGTGTTCTGAAAATTTTGGGAGAGTCCATTTTTACAAAATGGAAAAACGTCACTAACAATTTCTTCTTTTGCTTTCTCTCAGACGGGATTTATTGTAACACTGTTCAAGCAAGAAAATCAGAACAGTAATGAACTGTGGACAGAATTAATAAGAGTAATAAGACGTACATGCTAATGCTGCTTCAGGGAAAAGGACAAAATATAGAAGTAAAAAGAGACTTCCGTCTGGAGCAAGGAATTAGTAGGCATCATAAAATGTCTGCCTGAAATACTTGCAAACAAAGTGGTCAGAAGAGGGACAAGGAAACCAAATCAAGAAACCTGGGAAAATTTTCTGAGTGAATTGGAGCATGATGTATATAGGCAACAAACTAAAGCCTGTAAAATGTTGGAAGAATATAATAAAGAGGAAAAATATGTATTTCCACCTATCCGCATTTCATAAAATGAGTACCTCGATTATTTCCGAAGTTTATCGACAGCTTACGAGGGAAACGTGAAAAAAACGCAGTTAATGATGCGTTAGAGACAACCAAAAACAGAAAATCCATAGGGAAACACAATTCCAATGTTGAACTGTTCCATAAAATTTCGGGTGTGCAGCCGCGTAAATTTCACTTCTTCTTCTGGTATTTCGGCTGTATACCGTACAGCTTCCTTCAGAGTGAGCGGAGGTGACTGACTGTCACCGTTGTGGAACTATTTAAATACGATTCGCAATCATCACTATCAAAGCTGTTAAATTTTGTAAACACTGGTTGGAAATACAGTAATATAATTACCATCCCACTATTTAAAGATGGAGACCGCAGAGTGTGTGACAGTAATCGAGGTATTAGTGTTTGAAATTTGGATGTATGCGAAACTAGTAACAATTAGACTTAATATACTTTCAGAAGCATTTCTTACAGAAAAACAGAATGGGTTTCGAACAGGAAGATGTGTTTTTCCAGTCTTCTAAATTATAGAAAAACACAGAGAATATTATCGTCCTCCATACATAGCCTTTATCGACTACGAGAAAGCTTTTGATAAAGGAAACAGAGTTAAGTCATGGGAAATTTTAGAAAAGAATGGTATACCTCAGCATCTAATATGTATAACTCAATGTACATGCTTACACAATACGATTAAATTACAAAAATTGGTTTGTTTGCTAGCAGCACCTCTCAAGTAGTGAGACAACAGTGACCTTTGTTACTCACATTGTTGAGTATACACACAGACGACATCGTAAAAACATGGCGCCATTATAAGCTTAAAAATAAAGTTATACATGCAGTCGTGTTAGAAGAAGATCAGGCAGTCTTAGCGGCCTCGGGAAATAAATTTCATAGAGAAATTTAACCTTTGAACACGGTCGCAAGTGACTTCAGTACGATAATACCTAAAAATAAAACTAACTATTCTATGGTAATGAGCATTTAAAAGGAAAAATAACTGATGATAAACCGCTAGAACAAAGAAATATTTAAGTTCAAAATGGTTCAAATGGCCCTGAGCACTATGGGACTCAACTGCTGTGATCATAAGTCCCCTAGAACTTAGAACTACTTAAACCTAACTAACCTAAGGACATCACACACATCCATGCCCGAGGCAGGATTCGAACCTGCGACCGTAGCGGTCGTGCGGTTCCAGACTGTAGCGCCTTTAACCGCCCGGCCACTCCGGCCGGCAAATATTTAAGTACCTAGGAACTGAAAACTCATAACAAGGTAGCAAACGATTATGATTTGAGAGTATCTTAAGTTCAAACTAAGAAAATGGTGTCTATGGTAAGGAGTATTTAAAAGCAAAACTAATAATTGATGCTAAGTCGCTACAGAAAATAAATATTTCAATATGTGGGGTGTGAAATTTCGTGTTTTAAGTTCAGTAATCAAGAACACAAACTGCGAAAACTTCATTCTCTTCAAAAAAAGTCGGAAAGAGACAGTACTAACATTTTATAATGTGATAGTAATACCAGTTTAATGAAAAGGGAGAGAGAGAGATTGCAACCGCCATTTGAAGCAACAGAGATCGGACTTCTAAGACCTCTCGCTGATTACAAACCCGTAGATCGGAGAAGGAGCAGTGGAGTTAGAAATGAACAGAGCATCAAAAGCATACTTCAGAAAATAGAGGAGCGCAGGAAGAAATTTAAAGGGTATCAGATGAACGAATATGTAATGAATATACACCTGAAAGGAAAATAAATGCTGGGTATCCTAAGAAGCGATGGATAGATGAGGTTTCAGTCTATGTGAAATTGGAACATACAAGGGTGCCTAAACGAAAAGTGGATATGATGCTGATGAGCAATATCCGTACACCACAACTGGATTGATGATGGTGACTAGGCCGAACGGTTCTAGGCTCTTCAGTCCGGAACCGCGCGACTGCTACGGTCGCAGGTTCGAATCCTGCCTCGGACATGGATGTGTATGATGTCTTTAGGTTAGTTAGGTTTAAGTGGTTCTAAGTTCTAGGGGACTGATGACCTCAGATGTTAAGTCGCATAGTGCTCAGAGCCATTTGATGGTGACTAGTATTGTTTGCAAAAAGCACGAATTCTGCTAGATGAATGTTAAGCGGAAGGCCATACACATATGCAGGATGTCTCTCCTAAAAGACGTCAGGCGCATTTTCTCTGGTGTTTCGGAAGATATTTGCAATTTCATTTTTACGATGTGTACCTGGAGCCAGCCCAAATAGATACTGATCAGCACGTTTTTCATGCGACACCAAGTGTCGACGGAAACGTTTGTTTGTCTCTCGTTACAAACAAAATGATTCTTAAAGAGGAATTTTAAGTACCTATTCAATAGGGCGGATCCAAATTATTCTAGTGCGTTATTAATTTTATCATTACGTATCGCAAAAACGAAACTGGAAATATCTATCGAAACACTGGAGATAATGGGTATGGCGGGAGAATCTGTGTAAGAAATGGGAATGGACCCAAAACTGAACCCTGTGGGACTCTGATGTCTCTAAAATTTTCTCTTAAGACACAAAGGAATTACTGACATTGGTTGCGAGAGCGGGCATTAATTTAAAGCAACGGGGAAATTTGTCTGAACCACCATTCGAACCTTTGTCTCCTACTTACTAGGCAGACGCGCTTTTCCACTGTGTTATCCAGGCACAGCAGTCACCACAACTGCACGGAGTACCCTGGCACACCTCCCGTCAGACCCAAATTCACAACTTACCCACACACTACTAACGTAGTGTCCCTTGCCCATTACCCTCATTACTCGTGGCATTTCGCAGAGTCCTGTAAGAGTTCAACCCTGTTGTGCATCTGTGCTGAAAAGATCATTAGCGTGCGGGTAGCCGCGCTGTCTCGGGCGCCTTGTCACGGTTCGCACGGCTCCCACCGTCGGAGGTTCGAGTCCTCCCTCGGGCATGGGTGTACGTGCTGTCCTTAGCGTAAGTTAGATTATGTAGTGAGTAAGCATAGGAACCGATGACCTCAGCAGTTTGATCCCATAGGACCTTACCACAAGTTTCCAAGATCATTAGCCATGTATGTGGTATCTGCTCTTTCAGACACAACATACGTATACAAGATCGCTCAAAATTTTTCGAACGCCTTGAGAGTATATAGAAAAATCTAGTTATCAGATTCCTATACGTTTTAGTTATATTGTTTCCCCAGTATTATGCTCAATATAGCGTTTAAGAGTAGTGTTCCATGTTTTTAAAAATGAAATAGTTCAAAACATTACTTTCCGTTGTCATGCTGTTCAAGTTCCAAGCACTGCATGCCGCTAATTTTGTATTGCGGCTGCAGAATACAATCTTTCCACACTAGATGACGTCCATAGGACGTCAGTAAATCTGTAAATACGGTTACAGGTAAGGAAGTGGCGTGTAGTTATGCACAAGATATCAAAGAGTGAACATCAGTGTGTCATCAGTGTAAATATCAATAAAGGGACAAAGAAAGCAGCTTTCAACAGAAAAACGTACTTCAGTCGCGTCTTTATGTGCAGCCGGTCTTACTATGCGACAGACAGCACGTCAAGAACGTATTTCCTTGGGACGTCTCCATTATGCCTTACAGTGACTAGCGGATACTGGCCAGAATATGGACCGACCTCGAAAGGGAGGCCAAAAGTCACATCAAAAAGTAATGAGCGATCGCTTTGAAACAGCGCTAGTCTTAGCAACAAAACTCAATCATAATAGGAAAACGCCGGTGAGTTTAAGTACTGTAAAAAGACGTCTTCAGGCAATGAACCTTGACGGGCGTGTGGTGGTGAAGAAACCATTACTGACGGCTATCACTAGCCGAAAGAGGCTAGACTGGGCAAGACGACATGAAAGTTGGGTAGTAAATCAGTGGAAAAATGTATTTTTCACTGACGAATCCATATTTGAGGTCTTTGGCTCAAAGCGACACAAGTTTGTTCGCCGGTTGCCAGGTGAACGGATATTACACGAATTTGTATCTCCAACATTAAAGCAAGGAAGGGGTTCCCTCATCGTCAGGGGGATGTTTGGACGCGGTAACACTGGTGATCTTGTACAAACAGACGGAACAATGAAAAAAGAGAATTACCGTCGCATTCTAAAGTACCATGCAAAGCCATGTGGAAGATGTTTGATTGGCAAGGATTCGTCCTAAAGCAAAATTACGACCCTAAACACACTTCAGACCTGTGTAAAGCGTACTTGGCAAATTTAGAAAAAACGAAGGAACTGAAAAATATGATCTGGCTGCCCCAGTCCCTCGACTGTAATCCTATTGACCTGTTTTGGGATCAGTTGGATTCTTCTTTTTTTAAAAAATTTCTTTTGAATCATCAGTCTTCTGACTGGTTTGATGCGGCCCCGCCACGAATTCATGTCCTTTGCCAACCTCTGCATCTCAGAGTCGCACTTGCAACCTAAGTCCTCAATTATTTGCTGGATATGTTTCAATCTCTATCTTCCTCTGCTGTTTTTTCCCTCTATAGCTCCCTCCAGTGCCATGGAAGTCTTTCCCTAATGTTTTAACAGATGTCCTATCATCCTATCCCTTCTCCTTGCCAGTGTTTTCCACATGTTCATTTCCTCTCAGATTCTGTACAGAACCTTCTCGTTCCTTACCTTATCAGTCCACGTAATTTTCAACGTTCTTCTGAAGCACCGCATCTGAAATGCTTCGATTCTCTTCTGTTCCGGTTTTCCCACCGTCCGTGTTTCACTACCATACAAGGCTGAGCTCCATACGTGCATTCTCAGAAATTTCTTCTTCAGTTGGGTATAGCAGTTAAATCAAGGCCTATTACCAACGTTCATCATCTCTCGGCCAGACTAAAAGAGGAATGGCGACATATCACCGAGGAAATTTTGATGAAGCTGACAGCAACAATGCCTCGTGTGAGCGGAGCACTGATCAAGGCCAAAGGAAGTTACTTTGAGGAGAGTAAAATTTGAATGCATGTATCCAGTTTCAATACACTATTATTCCAAAATACGACTTATGAGTGTTTCTAACGTTTCTGGTTCCAGTTTGCATTTTTTCCTTGAAATCAATAATGTTCAAAAACTTTTGAGCGAAAGTGCAAAATTTTCGCTGCTTACATTACGGCACGAAATTAGAATCCGGTATTGGTAAGATTAGTAGACCAAAATTTCACCATCTGTTTACATACGAACTACTCGCAAATCTATTCGCGTACTCTTCGGATTATACTGTGCAGCCACTAAACGTCAGATTTACATTACTGGCAATTAAAATTGCTATACCAAGAAGAAATGCAGATGATACACGGGTATTCATTGCACAAATATATTATACTACAACTGACATGTGATTATATCCGCTACGGTCGCAGGTTCGAATCCTGCCTCGGGCATGGATGTGTGTGATGTCCTTAGGTTAGTTAGGTTTAAGTAGTTCTAAGTTCTAGGGGACTGATGACCTTAGAAGTTAAGTCCCATAGTGCTCAGAGCCATTTTTTTGTGATTACATTTTCACGCAATTTGGGTGCATAGATCCTGAGAAATTAGTACCCCGAACAACAACCTCTGGCCGTAAAGACAGCCTTGATACGCCTGGTTATTGAGTCAAACAGAGCTTGGATGGCGTGTACAGGTACAGCTACCCATGCAGCTTCAATACGATACGAGAGTTCATGAAGAGTAGTGACTAGCGTATTGTGACGAGCCAGTTGCTCGGACACCATTGACCAGACGTTTTCAATTGTTGAGAGATCTGGAGAATGTGCTGGCCAGGGCAGCAGTCGAACATTTTCTGTATCCAGAAAGGCCCGTACAGGACCTGCAACATCCGGTCGTGCATTGTTGTTGTTGTTGTTGTCTTCAGTCCTGAGACTAGTTTGATGCAGCTCTCCATGCTACTCTATCCTGTGCAAGCTTCTTCGTCTCCCAGTACTTACTACAACCTACATCCTTCTGAATCTGCTTAGTGTATTCATCTCTTGGTCCCCCTCTACGATTTTTACCCTCCACGCTGCCCTCCAATGCTAAATTTGTGATCCCTTGATGCCTCAAAACATGTCCTACCAACCGATCCCTTCTTCTAGTCAAGTTGTGCCACAAACTTCTCTTCTCCCCAATCCTATTCTATACCTCCTCATATGTGATTTACCCATCTAATCTTCAGCATTCTTCTGTAGCACGACATTTCGAAAGCTTCTATTCTCTTCTTGTCCAAACTATTTATCGTCCATGTTTCACTTCCATACGTGGCTACACTCCATACAAATACTTTCAGAAACGACTTACTGACACTTAAATCTATACTCGATGTTAACAAATTTCTCTTGTTCAGAAACGCTTTCCTTGCCATTGCCAGTCTACATTTTATATCCTCTCTACTTCGACCATCATCAGTTATTTTGCTCCCCAAATAGCAAAACTCCTTTAGTACTTTAAGTGTCTCATTTCCTAATCTAATTCCCTCTGCATCACCCGACTTAATTTGACTACACTCCATTATCCTCGTTTTGCTTTTGTTGATGTTCATCTTATCGTGCATTATCCTACTGAAATGTAGGGTTTCGCAGGGATCGAATGAAGGGTAGAACCACGGGTCGGTAACGCGAACAAGAGGTGACCGAGACGTGTAACCAATGGCACCCCATACCATCACGACGAATACACGCTTCCAATGTGCGTTTACCGCGATGTCACGAAACAAGGATGCGACCATCACGCTGCTATAAACAGAACCTGGATTCATCCGAAAAAAATAACGTTTTTCCATCCGTGCATCCAGGTTCGTCGTTGAGTACACCCTCGCAGGCGCTCCTGTCTTTGATGCAGCGTCAAGGGTAACCACAGCCACGGTCTCCGAGCTGTCCATGCTGCTGCAACCGTCGTCGAACTGTTCGTGCAGATGGTTGTTGTCTTGCAAACGTCCCCATCTGTTGACTCAGGGATCGAGACGTGGCTGCACGATCCGTTACAGCCATGCGGATAAGATGCCTGTCATCTCGACTGTTAGTGAGGGATCCAGCACGGCATTCCGTATTACCCTCCTGAACCCACCGATCCCATATTCTGCTAACAGTCATTGGATCTCGACCAACGCGAGCAGCAATGTCGCGATGCGATAAACCGCAATCGCGATAGGCTTCAATCCGTCCTTTATCAAAGTCGGAAACGTGATGCTACGCATTTCTCCTCCTTACACGAGGCATCACAACAACGTTTGACCAGGCAACGCCGGTCAACTGCTGTTTGTATATGAGAAATCGGTTGTCGTGTCAGCACTTTGTAGGTGTCGCCATCGGCGCCAACCTTGTGTGAATGCTCTGAAAAGCTAATCATTTGCATATCACAGCATCTTCTTCCTGTCGGTTAAATTTCGCGTCTATTGCACGTCATCTTGGTGGTGTAGCAATTTTGATGGCCAGTAGTGTAGTTTGATACTACCCTGGAGGTTTAGTGGCTGGCAGTGTCGATGACCGTGCTGAGTGACAAGTGCGATGTCGGCGACGTGTGTGAGTCGCATCCCCGTCCGCGGCGTCGTTACGCGAGCGCTACACTTGGGCCCCCTCCCGGCCGGCAGCCGCGGTGGAGAAGCGCAGCCGGCGGTGCGCGGCCTCTCCTTGGGACGGCCGTCCCTCTCTCCGCGCGCTCAGTGCGACGCCGACCTGCCCGCCGGCAACATCATGCATCCAGCCGCAGCCGCCGCCGCCGCCGCACTCCTCGTGAGTACCGCAGCCAGCGCAGCCGGTGGCGGGCTCCAGCAAAACTCTCCAACAGGTGGCCGGCGAGCAGCGAGAGTCGGGCATGGCCTGCCACTGGAGGATGATTCCAGACACGTGGTTCACGTCTCGGACCGTGGCGAATCCTCAAAAAATGTCGCCGTTCTGCTTCAGGACCTCTCTGACGTTGTTGACCACCAGTGTCACATCTGTTTGTAATCGACTGATTACTGGTCTTCCTCCCGAGCTTAATACAAACAAGTTCGTCCTCTAGAAGTTTCGTGTTGTGTAACATAATACTCTTCACTGGTGTACGTAATTGCGGATGTCTTCTACTCCAAACAACCGATGTCTAGTTTGGTGGTGGGGCAGAAACACGTACTGCTTTGTTTATCTTGTCCAGTGATGGCATTCTCGTGTAGTCAAATAAACCGAATAAGCCTATACAACACGTAGTGACCCATTAGGCAGTCTGAACACGTCTCCAGTCCTGATTCTAACTTTAATTTTCATTGGTATTACTTCTCTTACTTCCGACAACAATGAAAGTTCACCCAAGACGCCAGCTGGGATAGCCTAATGGACCCCGTAAATCCAAGTATAGTATCTACACTTCCTACATTAACAGTAAGAGTATGTATAGCACAATAACGTTATTATCAGAATACATTATGCATGATACAGAGAAACATAAAGATTGTAACCAGGAAAGAAATCTCAGGAATAACAAGTAGGCTTTCGCGGCCAGTGTCATGAAGATTAAAATTCTTCTAGGTGCTGTACCGCGTCATTGTATAAAACATTTTAATTATAGAGATAAAACCAACATTTCGACCGTATTACAACAGCCTTCATCAGGACGATACTGGTTTTGGTGGCGGAAAGGTGGCTCTCTTTACTGCAGAACATCGGTATCAATACGCAATATCTTTTGAAAATATGATCTATTGACTCCGAATGTCTGCAATAAATAGAGCCACCTTTCTTATTATAGAGATAAAACCAACATTTCGACCGTATTACAACAGCCTTCATCAGGACGATACTGGTTTTGGTGGCGGAAAGGTGGCTCTCTTTACTGCAGAACATCGGTATCAATACGCAATATCTTTTGAAAATATGATCTATTGACTCCGAATGTCTGCAATAAATAGAGCCACCTTTCTTCCACCAAAATCAGTATTGTCCTGATAAAGGCTGTTGTAATGCGGTCGAAACGTTGGTTTTAACTCTATAATTAAATTAACTCTGTAATTAAAGTATTTTATATAATGACGCGGTACAGTACCGAGAAGAATTTTAATCGTCAAATTTCAGAAAATTGTGCCAAAATTTCCTAGCAATATCCCTTTCTCAACAAGATCACCCATGGAATATTATAAACTTTCAACATCTGTTAAATTCGCGACGGAATAATGACTGCATATTTTCGCATCAGTGAGATTAAATGACGGAAATAGATGAAGCTTACTGCAATTCTGACGATGCCCGTTTTTTTAATATTTTTTATTTACTCTGTTCCACAGAAGGCGTCTTAAACTGCATTACTACTTCATTAATTTCACATCCAAAAGAAAACGGATCCCTGTAACTGAGATAACTCGATTTACATGATGTAACGCAGAAGAAGCCACTTACAGGAAGGCGAATTCTGGAAAAAAAATTAGGAGACCGGGAAATCCGAGTCCAGAACGCACAAATTTTCATTTGCCACGACATGTTCGTTACACCAGAATTCAGCTTTCCTGAGAGATACTTCGCTGATATAATTTCGTGTCAGTGTATCTTCATGATTTTATCCGCATTACCTGGATGCAGCTCAGATCAATAAAATTAATTCAGTTGAATGATGATAACTACAGTTTTTACTAGTCTAAACCCTGAAAGTCGGAAAATTCAGTTCAATCCATGCGACATGTATCGAAATCTCATACAGTCATTGCGACTTTTATTTTAGCCAGACAGGAAATAATACTCTTAGAAATATCTCAAGAACAATTGAAACGGACAAGACTTGTATAATTGGTAAGCTCAATTCTACAACATGTATACATTTTCAAGTGTATCTAATAGTGTGCCTGGTAAGCGATGGACTTGATCAATGTGTCTCTTCAGCTTTCTACATAGGATTCGAGCAATTTTACGTCACATGTCGCTTCATCGGCAATTGCGAATTGATTGCACTGCGCGAATACATTCTCAGGCATTGCAACATCAAATCGAACCATCTGAGTATTGATCAAGCTATCCCTCAGGGTACGAGTGAATCACGCTAATTCTACAACTAAGAATGTGAACAGTTAGTTGAATTTTCTCAATATACTCTCTGTAATTCTGACATGACGTGGTCGATGAGTCGTTGCACTGATGTCAAAAATGCTTTGTTCCAGCTTTTTTCAGCATCATCTCCAATAATTTAGACGTGAATATTTTGTTGACATATTCTGTGTTTTTTTTTACTGAAATGTTTCTATGCTGCTTATTCAATAGGTTATTTTTCTCAATGAACACAGCTTTACTACTTTTCTAAATATTTCAAATACAACCATAACTAACGTAGACTTGACGTTACGCCCTGTCAAAGATCCGTATACAAATCAGTAGCAACTAGCAACTCTGATTTGTTTCGTGTTGTCCATTACCCCCTTCTGTTGACTAATAGAAACTATCTTTTAGCACACGTCGCAAATTTTCACAATATTTAGCAAATTCTGGTATATGTTGTCGAAAACAGAGTACGCCTTTAACTTCTGTTTGCGTTTCTTGTGTCCGAAAGTTCGCCTACTTGAGTGGATATACAAGTACTTCATTATTTCGTGCACACAGGCACGGGATACATAGTTTGCAGTTAGGGAAATCAATTTAAAATGCATATATGATGCACCACTAACCTGCCATAATTTTCTACGAGTTGAGACATGGAGTGATACATCATATCCTTCCCGCTTCGAATCAAACTACACGTTTAGTCGAGAGCGACGGATAATTCGAGATGGATTCCAGGTCGAGAAACGGGCATACCTTCATCCGGTGAATTAGTAGAGGCGAAATGAACTCCAATGACAAAGTTAAGGAGCCAAGATCTATAATTTATCGCATAGGTCTGCATCTTCCCGTCTCATTTTCCGGTGAGCAAGATGGCTAATATTGATTAACTACCATTAGACTGTCTGTAACACACATGTGTGAATGTGTCTTACTATGACAGAGAAGAAATGTGACCACAGGCGATGTAAGGACAATAAATGTTCTGTAATGCATGACGCGAGGAAACGGAACAGTTATTATCATGCAGGCATCAGTTCTGACTATCCATGTATAATAATTTTATTTTCATATGTTCGCTGGATATCATTTGACCAAGGCGCACTTTTCATGGGTCCATCAGCTTAAGACAAGGAAAACATAAGTCATATATATACGCATCTGTAATTCACGATACCAGAACACTAAAGCACCAGAACGGGAAATTTAGCGACTGTGTGGAAGTTGTTGCCTTATGAACAGTTTTATCTTGCTTGACTCCCGGTATTTCTTCGCACACAACTATATTACTTACACGAAAGAGCTATAATAATTTAAGAGACTGGTCTGTGGTTTTTTTCTTCACAATGTGTCTATTATCTGGTAAAAGGAGTGAATGAGAGCACTTTCGGTGGTTCCTTGATCACAATATGCACCATGTTGCCAAATGTTTTCCCGTGACTGGCATCCCCCGCAATTCGATAATATTCCCCTCGAATATGGGACGATTCTTCCAAGAATCTAGCATTCGGTTCTGAATGAGGTAGGTGGCTGTATGTTCGATCATTCACAGAGTTCTAGTTTCTTTAGTAATTCAGAAAGAGCCCATTCGTCCTATCAATGACGGCTATTCGGTGATTGAGAAGACGACCCATGTCCTGCTACTTTAAGAGTACTGAGTCTTATGGTACAGATGATTTGGGTACAAGTTCGTTATATGTCTAAATAATCGCTATTTTCAGAAAGGAGACGAGCTAGAAAACGGCAAATTCTCCACGGATCACAGACAACCTTGGAATATAAACGACACTATCATAGGCAGAAGCAGAGGTGATGCTGCGTAAGATATGTTGCACTGTTTGCTGCACATGTACCGAAACCGCTAGTGCCAAAATCATGCATACAGCAGAGCATTTAAAGTGCGTAGTATGAGATAAGGAACCACTGTTCAGGGAACGAATATTTATGTATTTATGAAGTTCCATGGAATCATGCGAACCGTAGCAAGTTAGTCATACAACCAAGCGGTATATAGTTGACAGAATGTTCATTAAAAATTTGCAAACAAAAGTATTTATGAAACACGAAAAAACTACGGGAAGGTATACGAATTAATAAAACATTACGGCATTGTTATCAACTAGTGCAAGGTATTTTTGTATGCAGTAGATGTGCTCCACAAGGAAACCATTCAACTTAGATTTGAATCTCAACTTTTTTCAGTTCTCCTGGAAGTCTGTTGAAGTTGAAATCTGCTGGGCAGTTCACGTCATTCTGTGCAATGCTTTAGGAAAAGTCATCCAACTTTTCCGTCTTGTGTTCGCCGAATGAACGTTGCAGTTTCTTCTGAACGAGACAGTATTATCAACGACAATTTCCATGATGCAGTATTTGTACAGGGATGACATATTTAGAATTCCGAGACAACTGAATAATGGCAGATATACCATTACGTTGTCACAACTAGAGAAGACAGTTTCCATCTTTGCCAACAATCTTTTAACACAGACCTACCGATTCGATGTACATTGTTAAGAAGAGCGGGAAGATAAATTTGGAAACACTTGAAATCGATAGACGTATCTCACAGAATGCTAGCTTGGTTTTGAATCACCAAGCACAATCTACTTTTCTCCCTATGTTAAATTTTCAGTTCTCCAAATGTTGCGTTATATTAATAAAACCAACTGTAGTGCTAATTATTTAATGTACCTATTTTCTTTGTCACTATAAAATGTAGTAATTTCCCTTGTAAACACTCTGTGTCTGTCTCAGTAATATCTGTGTAATTTTATGTGGTTTTGTTTGTAGTTGCGACATTCAGTTGTCAACTGACGGTGAACTAAGCTGTCGAAAACCGGACGTCATTAAGTAAATAATAACTGCGGACATAAGGAAAGTGTTTCACTGTTTTTGATTGACATAAACAACTTATAATTGGTGTCAATACCTTAAACGCATAGTAAGCTGTTGCAAATGGCGATCGTTTATCTGAAAGGGTGCGTTACAACGAAGCATAAAACCTAGCAATGACCTCTCAAAAATCGCGGTTGTGTATCGTAGCGTGAGACGTGCGGTTAGGGTCCCACCATCTTCTTCCTATTCAATTTACACTGGCGCTTCATACACCAACAGTTTCATGTTGTCTCACAGGAAAAAATCCAAAGGAATGAGACCTGGCAATAGCGCTGGCCGTTGGGCGAGACTTCTCCACCTGATTCAACAGTGAGGGTGTTAATTGTTGTTAAGGGCATACGGGCAACAATTGCGTAGAATGGGCGCACCGTGTTATTGAAAACACAGTTTCTCGCAGACACCAAGAGATGCAGTCTCCATTAACGGTAGCGAAGCATGATTACTTTTGAGAGGTTGTAGGCCAAGAAAAATCCTTAGCTAATTCATGACTGAAAAAAAAAGTACAGAAATTAACAGGACAATAATGGATACTGCCTGATAATTAGCAGTCAAGTAACCAGCACCATATTTTATGGCGAGGAAAACTAAACTGTTGTGCTCGACAAGTTTATACAGATAAAATGCAAAAGGGAACAAACGCTGCAGCTGATATTGAAAACTTAAGTATCACATATTAGACAGTACATTAAAACAACGTTTTAGACTAATTAAAATTCTGTGCCACATTTCTTTGTTGACGCGGTAGTTGCAACTCACTATAAAATTATAGATTTAATAATGATGTCGGGACCAATGTGGTGAGAAACAATAACTGCACCAAAACGCGTACCAGTTTTCGCAGGAAGCAAATGCAGATTTCGCTTAGATACGTCAGTAAAATTAATTTCGTGAGCAATTGAAATAACATCTAATGAAGTCCCGAAGAACGAGAGGGGATGACGTTGACGTTCTCGATGAGATAAATTCGATGACAAGGGGGCCCCTGAATACGAAGGGCTTCTGATTTTGCTTTAATGTGTAAGTTTTTTGTCAAAAAAACACAAAATGTTCATTTACGACTATTAGTTCCTAATGTTGACCCTATATGTTTGGAACACGGTGTATTTATCACCTGATCCTACTGACGTATATATTACTGGCGGTATGTTAACAGATCAGTAATCGAAACGAGTGCGCAGAAAATAATGAAGTCAAATGCGTTCGTTTTCGAGGCTGAGTGTTTTTCGATAAAGCAGAAAAGGAAGACTGGATTTGTTCCACTTGTGTAACTTTTCTTGCATTTGCGAACTATAGCTCTGAATTTCGTCGATCTCCGTATTTGGCAAACTGTCAACCGTTTACTAAATGATTATCATCGCATACAGAACTGCTACCTTATTACTGATATTTCTCTGCCGCTTTCCTTTCTTGTTCTGAATGCAAAATCGTCTTCATTTCTAGTGCTGTTCAGCTCTGTTTGTTTGAAAACTGAGTGAAAGGAAGTACGAATGTCTTTGAGACACTTTCTGTAACATGCTAACTAAAACAAATTGTACTTATGCTATATCTTCAGTTGCAGAGTGCTTTGGAGATGCTGTAAGTGGAAATGGGTTGCATGTGACGGCAGAGTAGGTTCTTGCATTGTTCGATAACGAGATACAGTGTCAATCGTATCAGGCGAATATTTTCATCCTACAAAAACATGCCCATATCCCATTCAGCCGCCGAATTTACAAGAAAATAAGTTCCAAATACGGGCGAGTGATTGGTCGTTATTGTCAGGTACTAAGGTGGCAGGGAAAAACTGAAGGCACAGAAAATAATGTTATATGCGTGATACCGAAGGGTAGAGAACTGAAATAGTATAGCTATACAAACGTGTAACTCTCAGTCAGTGGCTTAGTTCTCAATGAATATTTTCCAGCAACTGTCCTAGTATGTATTTTCAAAAAATATATTGCTGATATAGCCCACGTAGCAGAAACACGGCATCTCTGAAAATCATAAACATGTTTTTTGACTCATAATTTTATCGGGAGCGACGTCAAGTCTTAGTTGCGCAAAAAATTGTTTATGTGTATGACCTTCGGAAGGTTCCTTTTTCATTAGCGTATTACTTCATAAAGAGACAGTACATATATGTCACTATGTATGTATTTTCTTAGGTTCTTCTTTTTCATGAATTTAGTATTACTGTTGTTACATCATTTAGAGATGTAACATTAGATTTAAGATGAGGTATTTCGTTATCTTACGTTATTATCTACAGAACGCTGTTATTTACACGGTAATCAAAAGCCTTATTATAGCCCAGAAAGGCCGAGTGCATTTCTTTATTAAATTCACGGTGCTTCGCAATGTTACACAATACTTTACGTAACTAGGAGCAGAACGGGTAAGACAAAACTAGGAAATACACCCGCACTGGATGAGTGTTGTATAATGTTCAGAAACGACTCACACATTTTTTTTTTCTGTTACATCGGAAATCTGATGATTAGCAACACGCAACCGATTACTTTTACAATTCGATGATCTCCGTAACCTACACCTAATAACGCGTAAGACTTTGTATTTCCATGTTAACCGCAACTGTTGTAACATATTTTGCGTAAATGCCTCGTCGCCAGTGGTTAGAACAATTTTATCTGTCATAAGTTCAAGTCGGCCGGTGTGGCCGAGCGGTTCTAGGTGTCTCAGTTTGGAACCGCGCGACCGCTACGGTCGCAGGTTCGAATCCTGCCTCGGGCATGGATGTGTGTGATGTCCTTAGGTTAGTTAGGTTTAGGTAGTTCTAAGTTCCATAGTGCTCAGAGCCATTTGAACCATTTGAACCATAAGTTCAACACTTGGATAGTTGGAAGCTTTTCAGAAGTGTGACATTTCTATGGGATTGTGAGTCCATTGTGTCAGATATATGACTGTGTGATGTGGAAAACTTTGGTGAACTGCGCATGGTGTGACGTGTTGTTCGTTTACTTGATGCGGCTCATTAGAAACCAGACTGAGGCAATAAAACGAAATTCGTTTCACTTTAGCCTGTTTATATAGTTATTAGAATTAACAGACAATTGACACAATGCAATTATAATGAGTTTCCGATCTCTACATGGCCTCAGAGAAGTTTTCTTTCGCAACAGTCTCAGTAACATACAGGGTTGTTAGTGGTGTAAGACCACTGGTACCTCAATATTGATCCACTTCAGTATGCTATTTATTTTGTCTCTGTGTCTAACAGTCTTCCCGCAAACACGTTACATAAATTACTTCCTGATGTTTTCTAACTACACTATTAAGTGGACTACGCCCGTCAGTATAGACTAGCCGTTTTGCGTCCAAGCGTCTACACCTCAGTACCCGACCTGTGTCCACGGGAAAATAAGTATTAATGGCTTGCTCTTGCCACATGTACTTGGAGATACTAACCAACCTAAAAACATACTATTCCTAATAGCTATTATAATTGGTACGCAAATGAAGTAAATACTGAGGTACTGTTATTCAATACACTATCTTTAGTCACCAATAAAAATATCTTCACTTTACAGATAAAACCCTGTTTTGAATCCACTGGTGCATTTTCGGTTACAGAAAGAGTAAAATGTTTGGAGGGAACAAAATTTGTAAAGAACGTAGATAGTGTAACGTTGAGAGACGAGTTTCAGCAGGGAAGAGAGGATTCAAAAATGGCTCGAGCACTATGGGACTCAACTTCTGAGATCATTAGTCCCCTAGAACTTAGAACTAATTAAACCTAACTAACCTAAGGACATCACACACATCCATGTCCGAGGCAGGATTCGAACCTGCGACCGTAGCGGTCTCGCGGTTCCAGACTGCAGCGCCTAGAACCGCACGGCCTCTTCGGCCGGCAAGAGGATTCACTGCTGTCTAAGGAGACAAGGAGATTCCGCGCAGCAGGGGTAAAATCACGAGAGCTGAAGAGATCTCAGTATACTCTTTGGATTCGATGTGGTAAACTCAGCATCTAATGCACTGTTCTACAAGGACGTACGAACCTTTGTGTAGAAATGAATTACGGTGGAAAACACGATCTTTGCCACTTTTACTGCAGAGCATACACTTACCCTTGCAACAGCAATTGTATGTTCTGGAAAGGCACAAATGCCACACACAAAATTTTGATTTTTTTTAAACACTTTTATTGGGCTCTGTAGCTGATAATGTTTTAGGAAACTGTGACTGAAGAAACGAAGAAATTAATGTATCTGTAGAAGTTTTGTTTCCTGGAATTATTGACAGCTAAACATTTTATGGGTAAACACTTGAAAGCAAATGTCTGAACAATGAATTTTTGATACTGCTATTTTATACATTTTGTTTGTAAAACATCTGTAAACATACCTTAAGAAAGACAGAGAAGCGGAAATATGTTTATTCAACGACTATTTTCCTTAGTAATATCATCTTGTGGTCCATCCATTAACACAACATCTTGATTCAGGAAGTGTACAAATACTGTGAAATTGACAAATAGCTGATTAGCCAATACATTTGATTCGTTTACTTAAGTGCTGGTCAACTTTTCGAACGCAATACAGCAACTATTCTGCGCGGTAGGGCTTCGAAAAGTCCTTGCTACGTCACTGGAGGTATGTCGCACCAGATGTATCGGCACAGGTCACGCAGTTCCCGTAAGCTATAGGCCGTTGCTTCTGCGGCCACGGAGCTAGCACCCGGTAGTGCATGTGGCGGAACCGTTTATAGTATTTCGTGACTTTAATTACTTATAAATGATATTTCAGATAGATCAAAAAAATATACACTCCTGGAAATGGAAAAAAGAACACATTGACACCGGTGTGTCAGACCCACCATACTTGCTCCGGACACTGCGAGAGGGCTGTACAAGCAATGATCACACGCACGGCACAGCGGACACACCAGGAACCGCGGTGTTGGCCGTCGAATGGCGCTAGCTGCGCAGCATTTGTGCACCGCCGCCGTCAGTGTCAGCCAGTTTGCCGTGGCATACGGCATACGGAGCTCCATCGCAGTCTTTAACACTGGTAGCATGCCGCGACAGCGTGGACGTGAACCGTATGTGCAGTTGACGGACTTTGAGCGAGGGCGTATAGTGGGCATGCGGGAGGCCGGGTGGACGTACCGCCGAATTGCTCAACACGTGGGGCGTGAGGTCTCCACAGTACATCGATGTTGTCGCCAGTGGTCGGAGGAAGGTGCACCGTCGACCTGGGACCGGACCGCAGCGACGCACGGATGCACGCCAAGACCGTAGGATCCTACGCAGTGCCGTAGGGGACCGCACCGCCACTTCCCAGCAAATTAGGGACACTGTTGCTCCTGGGGTATCGGCGAGGACCATTCGCAACCGTCTCCATGAAGCTGGGCTACGGTCCCGCACACCGTTAGGCCGTCTTCCGCTCACGCCGCAACATCGTGCAGCCCGCCTCCAGTGGTGTCGCGACAGGCGTGAATGGAGGGACGAATGGAGACGTGTCGTCTTCAGCGATGAGAGTCGCTTCTGCCTTGGTGCCAATGATGGTCGTATGCGTGTTTGGCGCCGTGCAGGTGAGCGCCACAATCAGGACTGCATACGACCGAGGCACACAGGGCCAACACCCGGCATCATGGTGTGGGGAGCAATCTCCTACACTGGCCGTACACCACTGGTGATCGTCGAGGGGACACTGAATAGTGCACGGTACATCCAAACCGTCATCGAACCCATCGTTCTACCATTCCTAGACCGGCAAGGGAACTTGCTGTTCCAACAGGGCAATGCACGTCCGCATGTATCCCGTGCCACCCAACGTGCTCTAGAAGGTGTAAGTCAACTACCCTGGCCAGCAAGATCTCCGGATCTGTCCCCCATTGAGCATGTTTGGGACTGGATGAAGCGTCGTCTCACGCGGTCTGCACGTCCAGCACGAACGCTGGTCCAACTGAGGCGCCAGGTGGAAATGGCATGGCAAGCCGTTCCACAGGACTACATCCAGCATCTCTACGATCGTCTCCATGGGAGAATAGCAGCCTGCATTGCTGCGAAAGGTGGATATACACTGTACTAGTGCCGACATTGTGCATGCTCTGTTGCCTGTGTCTATGTGCCTGTGGTTCTGTCAGTGTGATCATGTGATGTATCTGACCCCAGGAATGTGTCAATAAAGTTTCCCCTTCCTGGGACAATGAATTCACGGTGTTCTTATTTCAATTTCCAGGAGTGTATATAAATCCAGTTACCTATTGTCAGCGCAACAATTCGTTTGATCTCAAAAATGATTATCCCGGCTAATATTTGTCACTCTGCTAAAGATATCTCCGCTTGACGTTGTGTAGAAATGTTGCCTGTAAAGGCGTGTGAGTGGCGGCACTAAATTGCATATCATTTATCAGATTTTACACAACTGTTACTTAAAATGGAAGCACTTTTCTCTAGCAAAGGGAACATTTAGTCACAAAATACTACCCGCGCATAACACTGACGTATGTCTCCTATTAAAATATTTCATGTAAATCGTCCGAAATAATTAGGCTTCATACATCAGCAAATAAGAAATTGATATTACGTAACGTGCTGTGAGCACTATTTTTAAAGAGTCAATCTGAGTTGAATTCTGTCTTTTAAAGTAGATTAGGGACCACCGGTGCACATTTATTTCCATTCATTTATATCTAACAACATTCATGTTTTTAAAAATTCTCGATTCAAAGCTGCCGCGGAGATATTTTTGCTAAGATGGCGGCAGACAGACGATCTTCAATTTGTCTACTGTCATTCTCGATTCCTTTTATATCAAGTTAATATATTCAGAAAAAAGTCTTTAAGCCTTTTGTTCTCTATCCTTTATCATTTAAAGTTATTCTCAATGAAAAATGTTTCATATTTTTTATGCCAGCTAACAGTAAACTCCGCTGTTAAGTTACTAGCGCTAATGTCTGCGCTCCTACTTGCGGAGCAAAAAATTAACACTTAAAGACATTAATTAAATTGGATTGCAACTGAATTAAATACAAATCCACGTCTATACAATAGCGACTCTATTTTTCAAATAACAATTAACAATACAGTTACAGGTTTTCTCTTTACAGACCTCACACGACTCAGTCCGAACAGTTCATCGGTTTAGCACAGGAAGAACAACTGAAACACAGTTATCACAGATAACAAAAAAAGAATATAATTGTTGTCTATGAATGTAGTTCTCTGATAATAGTTTTAATTCACACAGAAATTAAATTATTACAGAAATTATGAAATAATTAAAGTCATTTTTACACGATACAGTCTTTTTTATACATAGTATCGATAATATTTGTTAAAGTATGTACACTTAGTTCATTTTAACATAGTGTGGCTAGAACATAGTGTCGTGGATATTACATGTACCATACGTGTTCCATCGGGTTCAGATCAGGGCAATTTGGAGATCAAGATACTTACGTGAGTTCACTGTCACGTTTCTCAAACTACTGTAGCACGATTGTGGCCTTTTGACACGGACAGTTATTCTGTCTGAAGATGCCATCACCTTCGGGATAGAAAAAGTGAGAACGGTCCTAGGTGGTCTGCAGTAATGTTTACGCAGCCCACAGCCGTCATGGCGCCTTCGATTACTATCACAGGTCCCATGACAACCCGGGCGGAAGTCTTCCATAACATAATACATGCTTGACCCACCTGCGTTCGTGGTGCTCTGCATGTTTCGAGCAGCAGTCCGTATCGAGGCACGACCGTTCCCCTGGTGTAAACGGGACGCGATTCACCCTACCGGGCGACGTAATTGAATTGGTTCCAGAATGAGATTTTCACTCTGCAGCGCAGTGTGCGCTGAAATGAAACTTCCTGACAGATTAAAACTGTGTGCCGGAGGGAGACTCGAACTCGGGACCTTCGCCATTCGCGGGAAAGTGCTCTACCATCTGAGCTACCCAAACACGACTCACGACCCAGGCTCGTAGAAGAGCTTCTGTGAAGTTTGGAAGGTAGGAGACGAGGCACTGCCAGAAGTAAAGCTCTGAGGACGGGGCGTGAGTCGTGCTTGGGTAGCTCAGTGGGCAGAGCACTTGCCATTGAAAGGCAAAGGTCCCGAGTTCGAGTCTCGGTCCTGCACACAGTTTTAATGTGCCAGGAAGTTCAGGTTTGAATTGATGCAGGCGCGATTATACCGCGGCAACCGTAACTGACTACGGCGTTGGGCCAATTTGGGAGCACGTAAAGGTCTTCCGCTACGGAGCCCCACGCTCTACAATGAGCACTACGCGGTTTGCCCCAAAACACTTACACTTGTGCCTACTGCAGCACTGTGCTCTGTCGTCAGATATGCAGCAGATCGCCGCCTGTCTTGCTTTACAGAGCCTCCGACCTCCACATTCTGTGGTGAGGCGTAGACGTCCAAGACCTTGTTGCCCAGCCGCGGTTTCTCCGTCCTTCGACGACATCGCCGTCTGCGAGGCGCACGTTGCCAAGGCGCCGGGTCGTAACAATCTGTCCCTTGTTAAAGTCGCTTGCGACAGTAGATTTCCCCATTTACGACCCGTACCGTCGCCAGAACGATCCCCCATTAGCTTCTGCTCCGCTTACTTACTTTCCTTATCGTGTCAAATGCCCCCCCCCCCGCCTCAGCCCCCTCCCCCTCACCACACCGCCTCCCCCCCCCCCCCCCCCACTGGCACCTAGCGGCATTCAACCTTGCGGACCGAACGAGATGGTGCAGTGGTTAGCACACTGGATTCGCATTCGACACGGCGGCGGTTCAAGCTCGCGTCCGGTTCGGTTCAAAATGGTTCAAATGGCTCTGAGCACTATGGGACTTAACATCTAAGGTCATCAGTCCCCTAGAACTTAGAACTCCTTAAACCTAACCTAACCTAAGGACATCACACACATCCATGCCCGAGGCAGGATTCGAACCTGCGACTGTAGCGGTAGCGCGGTTCCAGACTGAAGCGCCTAGAACCGCTCGGCCACACCGGCCGGCCCTGATTTAGGATTTCCGTGATTTCCCTAAACTCTTCAGGCAAATGCCGGGATAGTTCCTTTGGAAGGGTACGGCCGACTTCCTTCCCCATTCTTCCCTAAACCGATGGGACCCAAGACCTCGCTGTTTGATCCCCTCTCCTCAAATCAACCAACTAACCAACCAACCTTGCGGTGGGCAGTGGTCATAATGTTTGGGCTCATCAGCGTGTCATAACATAAACTGTGTCTCGATAGCAAAACTTACGTAAGCAAGTGATACTGCCTCACTAGAACGGCCTATTATAATAGACGGTATACACTGAATGTTGTACAAAACCTTTGTAACGGTCACAGTTAATAAAATGTTCCGGGCTATTACACCGTGGTCTAATGGGTTTCTCATTTAAACCCAACGTTTCGTCCCCATTTGCGGAGGACATTTTCAGGGAAGATCGAAGCTTCTTAGAATGTCCGATTCACACTGTGTGTCACTACTGACTGAAGCAAAATTCCACTCCCACGCGCTTCCGTGCAGTGACGTGACGTCACAAGATGGATGACACCTTCATTTTGTGGCGTCATGGCATAGACGAACTGGGTGGTTTTCACGAACATCAACGGAATCAATCCGAAGATTCAGTTTACCTTGAAGGAAGAAGCAGGCGGAAGATTAATTTTTCTATATGAGCTAGGTTTCAAGAAAGATAGTAGCTTACGCCACACGGTTTACCGAAAACCAACAAACACAATCCGTTCTAGACCGGTTTCGAACCGCCACGCACAACAAAAGCGAGGCATCATAAACACGTTGGCGGATAGAGCTAGGAAAGTCTGCGAACCAGAGCTGCTTGACGCGGAATTAAAACATATCACCAGCGCACTGCTCAGAAATGTCATTGGGCCGCTGAAACAAACGAACGTTAAGACTGGTGCGACCAAATCGTTGCGATGCACAGGGCCTGTGAAATCGACAGTTTTTCTGCCTTTCATTAAGGACGTTACTGACGGCGTAGGAAAACATCTTGACAAACCGGATCATCGTGGTAATCTACAAACGCACCCGATAGATACAGGATCACCTACAATTTGTCAACGATGCTCGCCAACCGGTGCAGCTGTGAGAAGTTGTATGTGGGTACTACAGAAACAACGGGCAAAAAAATTACTAGAGCACCACAAGAGTAATTGCAGAAGGGGGGAAGTTCACAGATTAGCTGTTGCGGAGCGTGCTTTTCAGCCACGAGACCACCACATTCATTTTGACAGGACTCACATACCGGCAGCCACAAGCGGATACCATGAGAGGCTATACAGAGAGGCCATAGAGATTGTAAAACACCCCAAGAATTTCAGTAGGAAGGATGAGCGAGTGAAATTGAATGACATTTGGATCCTGGTGTTGAAGAAGATGCGTACCAGTCTTCCACATTGGGATGATGGCAACAGCGGACTAAGGCAATCGACAAAGGCCAATTGCACTCCCGTCTTCAAAATATGTGACGTCACGCCACTGGGCGGAAGCAAGCGTAAACAGAATTTGGTTGCAGTCATTAGCGAGCCAGGATGTAAATCGGACACTCGAAGGTACGATCCCCCTTGAAAATGTCTTCCACAGATGGGGACGAAACGTTGGGTTTAAACGTGAAATCCACTCGATCACGTCGTAATAGCCTGGAACATTTTATTAATTGTGACATTTCCGGTCTTGAAAGTTTGATTTTGCAATTTGTAAAGATACTTACATAAATAGACCATAAAGCTTAATAGTGTAGCATCTAAAGAACAAAATGAAGACATCTATAAAATTTCATGTGCACCATATTTATTTGTATAACAGCTATGTTCCAAGAATAATACAAGGGTGGTATATTTTACAACAAGCATGTCCAGCATTAAAAAAAATTAAGATGCATTTGTATGCTGCAGCTGGATAAGAATTGGCACCACGTAACAGTTGCCACTCGGGTCTTAGGCTGGTACATTCACACAACATTTGGAGATTAAAGGGCGACGTTCATGAAAAACACACGCTATTTAAAAGATGCACCAAATCCTCAATTTTGAAGATACAGCATTGAAATTTTGTACCATGTTTTACATGAAATTAGCACATTTATTGTTAAGTTGTGAATATGGCTGTGTGGTCAGCGACCGTTTACAAAATAAAATTAAAGCAATAGCATCCCTCGGTTACAAAAAAGTATTTTGACCTAGGTTTCGACACTGCATCAGACTCCGATGCCACCGTAGCTCGACACGACTGAGCAGCCAATAGTGGCTTGCTTTCTATGTATTCTATTTCAAAAATTTTGTGACTAAATCTTTATCGCGTGATATTTAGTTTTATACGTGACATGCCAGTTTGAGTGTTTTACTCCAGATGAAGGCACTCGTAGCAATGCCGAAACATAGGTCAAAAGGCTTCTTTTTTGCGACCAATGGCTGCTATTGCTTTAGTTTTAATATGTGTATTAAAATTTTTAAATTCCATAAAAAAGTTTATCTTCAAAAGAAAATATATGTACCTCTTGCTCAGAAACTATTCATGGAGATTTCTACAAATTTTACTCCGTTTAACCTATTTGGATATATTAAGCTCCTCTCGTGAGGTTTCTTAAAAATATCGAGTAGGAAAATTTTAATAATCTTTTAATTATAATTCTGTGAGTATAATATAAAATTCACCCAAAATTCGAAGCACTTTGCCCCATATTTCAGCTTATACTCAGAAATTCAAAATTTACTCTTGAGACAACATTTATTGGGTTTATAGAAATAAATATACAAAATATCATAATTATAATCTTCGTACATTGTGAGAAAAAGGTACATAAACTTTAAAAAACATGATCTTCATGAAATGCAATTTGGAGTTCAACCAAACGTTTATTCTTATGTCACTCTTAAGAAGCCCAAGATTTATACGTAGGTTCCTTTTTCCCTTCAAGGCTTCTCTTCTAGTTTTTTGTTTTCTGCCTTCTTTCTTACACCAGGTCTTAAACCTAGTTTTCAGCTACAGAGAGGCACTTTAAGTCTACATTTACATGTCTTGAGTGAAATTTCCTATCTTAAAGCCCATTCTCTGTATTACCTTCATCCTCCCTACGTTCCCATCATAAGCTGCAATTACGACACCTGTAGCAGATGGAAATGTGGTTTGAGGCTATCGTTTACATATGAGTGGATTTAGAGACTCATCTGGAGTGTGCCTTTTGGCATGAAAACACATTTTCAGAAGTTCAGGATCTGCCAGAAATCTGTAAGTGGCCTTGACAACATCCAGGATACAAACTGGAAGCCACTCTTTGCGAATGTTGGGGTTGTTATCTGTCTGAGCATGTAAATATTGAAGTGTTGCTTTGAAAAGTGGGCGTGGCATAAAGATCGCGTCACACATTTAATTATTTTTCAGGCACTTACGGTGCGATTTCATCAGTCAAAGTTTTGGAACTAATTGTACATGAGTCTTGCTAATAAATAAAAATGAAATTGAAAACTGACTATTTCGGTGAATTTCATGAACGTCAGTCTTTCCTTAAGTTCAAGCAGAAATAACTCCAGAGGAAAGTGGATAATTATAATTTTTTCATTTCGTCCGTCTCAGTGCCACTGGTATAAAATTCAGCTGTAGTGGTTAACGGTTTCGGGCTTCGCTCCCATTTTTAGACCACACAACTTGCTATTAACCGCAAATTATTCATACAATATGGTGCCAAAAAGCACAGCAAAGTATATAGCGGGCAAGAAGTGTCCTCATTGATCTGACAACCAGTCAGTAGCAAAGGACCCATAGGCTAAGATCTGTGGGGGTAGTTGTTGCCCGCTATATACTTTAGTGTGCTTTCTGGCACCATAATTTAGGAATAATTGCGGTTAACAGCAAGGTGTATGGTTTAAAAATGGGTCCGCTGGCTCCTGAAGCCGGTAACCACTGCAGCTGAATGTCATATTTGTGCAACTAAGACTGACGCAATTAAAAAAAAAGAATTATCCAATGTAGTCAGTACTGAATGGTTGCGGACCTACCATCCGGTAGCAGCAAGCTTCGAATACGGAAGAAACAATTCCATACGACAGACGGGAGACGAGGTCCGATGCGTAGGACTCTATTGAAGCGTCTATTCTTGGAGAATCGCTCCAAGAGTCGCTCTGCAGCCTTGAAAATAGCAGGCGAGTTTTAGTCGTCATTTATTATTATGTCTGAAAAATTGCAACAAACAAAGGCTATACCAATTATGAAATGTAGAAAAACAAAAAACCGATTGAATTTTAAATCGTGCTTTATTCAACATATTTTAAACGTTTAGAAACTCATGCGAACCGCAATATGTTGAGCTTTTGCTAGTGCCATTATCATGATGCAAAGGGTCATTGTGAATGCACAGCGGTGTTCAATCAGTTCGTCAAGCGGGAGACCCTGCATTGTAACATGCATAGCCCTGAAACCTGCCCGTCAACCTTGCTACCGGTAGCAGGGGAGGCGGAGAAATTTTTAATTTTGCCAGCAACAAGAACTACAGAGCAAGGCTGTAGGGAGAACTGCTAACGTCTCATCAGCAGCCGTAAAGCAGACAGGAGAAAGCTAATGAGTTAATTAAGGAAAGGCAGCGGAAGGAAGTAACTGCCTCTAAGTACATCTTCCACAAATCAAAGCTAATTCTGCCGACCGTTTGCCCTGTGGCGAACGCGCTCACCGCACAGTAGTCTGGAGTAATCACACAGCGACGCTATATTTTGAAGCACGCCAATCAGTGACAAAAAGTTGTAAGATGAGGGCACCGTATTCTGAACACACTGCGAGAACGGGACGAATTAAAATAGTGCTGCGCAAAAGAAATAAGCGTAAAATTAGCTATGGTAACCAATAATAAGTATTCTTGGAACAATTTCAGCCTTATTATTTATTCATTGCCTTGCATTTCGAATGCGATTAAAGTGCGGTGAGGACGTGCTTACTGAGTCATCAGCGAATACATTAACGTTCATGACTGCAACGCATCTCGTAGGCGTGATAAATAATGAAATATCATCTCTAAGAGATGTTCTTCACTTCGCTTGTCTGCACATCACCGAGGAAAGGTGATGCTCGAATTGTACTGGGTGATTCTGAATTGAGGTCCAGACCTACAATGGGTACCACCAGGACATGATGGTAACAGGGGCAGCGAACGTGCAGACCAACTGGCAAATCGGACACAACATCTACTTCCCACTGACATATCTGTACTCCTATCATTCTCATAGTACACCCGAAAAAAAAAAAATGGCTCTGTTCTCTATGGGACTTAACGTCTGAGGTCATCAGTCCCCTAGAACTAAGAACTACTTAAACCTAACTAACCTAAGGACATCACACACACCCATGCCCGAGGCAGGAGTCGAACCTGCGACCGTAGCGGTCGCGCGATGCCACACTGTAGCGCCTAGAACCGCTCGGCCACCTTGGCCGGCTCCGAAAAGCAAGCATTAACAGAATGGACAATGTTTGTGCACATGACCGTAACTAGAAGGCACATTCTATTAACAGACTGAGAACAGGTCACCTGAATACTAATAAAGCGAGACATATATTAAAATTGAAACGCTGTTCAAATGGCTCTGAGCACTATGGGACTCAACTTCTGAGGTCATCAGTCCCCTAGAAGTTAGAACTACTTAAACCTAACTAACCTAAGGACATCACACACATCCATGCCCGAGGCAGGATTCGAACCTGCGACCGTAGAGGTCTCGCGGGTCCAGACTGTAGCGCCTAGAACCGCACTGCCACTCAGGTCGGCCCCTAATACGCTGTCCAAGATGTGATTGTTTCCTCTTTGGTGAGGACATTGTACATATAGTAGAAGAATGTGATAAATACAATTATTCAAGATTAATTACACTGTACACTATTTTAAAAATTACAGATTATTTTCCTCTTAGTGTAACTCTTGACTTTGTGAATAGGGTTTACCAAAATACACTCCTGGAAATTGAAATAAGAACACCGTGAATTCATTGTCCCAGGAAGGGGAAACTTTATTGACACATTCCTGGGGTCAGATACATCACATGATCACACTGACAGAACCACAGGCACATAGACACAGGCAACAGAGCATGCACAATGTCGGCACTAGTACAGTGTATATCCACCTTTCGCAGCAATGCAGGCTGCTATTCTCCCATGGAGACGATCGTAGAGATGCTGGATGTAGTCCTGTGGAACGGCTTGCCATGCCATTTCCACCTGGCGCCTCAGTTGGACCAGCGTTCGTGCTGGACGTGCAGACCGCGTGAGAGGACGCTTCATCCAGTCCCAAACATGCTCAATGGGGGACAGATCCGGAGATCTTGCTGGCCAGGGTAGTTGACTTACACCTTCTAGAGCACGTTGGGTGGCACGGGATACATGCGGACGTGCATTGTCCTGTTGGAACAGCAAGTTCCCTTGCCGGTCTAGGAATGGTAGAACGATGGGTTCGATGACGGTTTGGATGTACCATGCACTATTCAGTGTCCCCTCGACGATCACCAGTGGTGTACGGCCAGTGTAGGAGATCGCTCCCCACACCATGATGCCGGGTGTTGGCCCTGTGTGCCTCGGCCGTATGCAGTCCTGATTGTGGCGCTCACCTGCACGGCGCCAAACACGCATACGACCATCATTGGCACCAAGGCAGAAGCGACTCTCATCGCTGAAGACGACACGTCTCCATTCGTCCCTCCATTCACGCCTGTCGCGACACCACTGGAGGCGGGCTGCACGATGTTGGGGCGTGAGCGGAAGACGGCCTAACGGTGTGCGGGACCGTAGCCCAGCTTCATGGAGACGGTTGCGAATGGTCCTCGCCGATACCCCAGGAGCAACAGTGTCCCTAATTTGCTGGGAAGTGGCGGTGCGGTCCCCTACGGCACTGCGTGGGATCCTACGGTCTTGGCGTGCAGCCGTGCGTCGCTGCGGTCCGGTCCCAGGTCGACGGGCACGTGCACCTTCCGCCGACCACTGGCGACAACATCGATGTACTGTGGAGACCTCACGCCCCACGTGTTGAGCAATTCGGCGGTACGTCCACCAGACCTCCCGCATGCCCACTATACGCCCTCGCTCAAAGTCCGTCAACTGCACATACGGTTCACGTCCACGCTGTCGCGGCATGCTACCAGTGTTAAAGACTGCGATGGAGCTCCGTATGCCACGGCAAACTGGCTGACACTGACGGCGGCGGTGCACAAATGCTGCGTAGCTAGCGCCATTCGACGGCCAACACCGCGGTTCCTGGTGTGTCCGCTGTGACGTGCGTGTGATCATTGCTTGTACAGCCCTCTCGCAGTGTCCGGAGCAAGTATGGTGGGTCTGACACACCGGTGTCAATGTGTTCTTTTTTCCATTTCCAGGAGTGTATCTAAAATTTCATCCACCTTGGTAAAGGGGAACTTTCAAAATCTGAGTGGCTTTTCTTATGTTTTATTATAAATACTTCTGTATATATAAAAAGTTGTGGCTTTGATTGTAATACTGCAGTCAGTCTAATTTACTTCATAGACTAATCTTTTCACACAGCTGTTCGCTTATCTTTATACAGTTTGGTTATGTAATACATTGTGTTCAGTATTTTGTACTGAAATCAGACAGTTGTCCTTTTGTGTCATTGTCTGACGTATCTACATCTGGCGAAGCGAACTTTGTCCCAATCCAGTTACAAAGGATTGGGATCGAGTTAGTATTTTTACCGGAGAGAACGCGCAGAAAATATGAGTCTATGTAAACTCTGATAATAAATTCATAGTGGCTGTGGAATCAAAAGAATAAGCGTTCATGTTTATAAATAAGAGGAGAATAGGGAAAACTGCAGAGAAAACTGAGTGAAATGCAATATGCGTAGAAAAAAGGTGGTCATATTAAAGACGTAAAATGAAGGAAATCGCCTCTGTTCTAAAACATGGCTTCGGGGGAATCGAAAGAAACTTCGCAAGAGTAATTTTAGGGAAACAGACAACGTGCTACCCGTATACTATTGCTCATCTATTTTAAAAAAAATAAGATTTAGAGCTACTATTAAATGAAATTGAGAAGTTGCCTTGTGCTGAATTAGTAATAAACGAAATTATGACAGAAACAAGGAGTCAAAATAACAACTCGATAAGTTACAGAGGTCAAGAAGATGTGTGTATAATACATGAATGAATTCGGTTAACAAGTATCAAAATCAATTTGTGAAGCAAAGATGACTGTACTGTAGACCACATTGGGTGGCACAAAAATTTCTCTCACAATACAGCTTGTAGGTATTACACATCAGCATACAACTACTAGACTGTGAATTGCTTAGTAAATGTTTTTTTTCTAATTACTGAACAATACGGGCAATACAACGCAGCCAACTCGAACACATTTGGGAATCTGTTGGCTGGTGCATCATTGACTTTTATTTGAACTGCTTTATTCCACTAACAATATTCAATGCACCTGAGGCCCTTCTGATGATGAGTATTTGTCTCTTTAAGAATTCCGATAAATATCTTGCAGCCTGTCAAACTCTTTCTTCCAGTCAAGACAACAGTTACAGTACATATACTTACCGATAGCAACCATTACGACTATTATTTGTGTCATGACTATTACGTCTCAAACAAATTAACCTTTTATAAAGCCAAATTGTTTAACATTAACAAAATTTTCCCATTCCTTATGCAGTCTTTTGCGAAGAATTCTAAGAAATATTTTAGAGCGTTCGTCAGTAAGCATGATTTTCTCACCCTCATATCTCGTTACATTTTGTTATTTATGGAGATAGAAAAGCATAGAGCATCGGTAAATCAACCTGTAGCATAAGGACCAGTGTCATAAATCTAACACACACTAAGCCGCGCTGGATTAGCCGAGCGGTCTAAAGCGCTGCAGTCATGGACTGAGCGGCTGGTCCGGCGGAGGTTCGGGTCCTCCCTCGGGCATGGGTGTGTGTGTTTGTCCTTAGGATAATTTAGGTTAAGTAGTGTGTAAGCTTAGGGACTGATGACCTTAGCAGTTAAGCCCCATAAGATTTCACACACGCACACTAACACAGCCGGCCGGAGTGGCCGAGCGGTTCTAGGCGCTACGGTCTGGAACCGCGCTACCGCTACGGTCGCAGGTTCGAATCCTACCTCGGGCATGGATGTGTGTGATGTCCTTAGGTTACTTAGGTTTAAGTAGTTCTAAGTTCTAGGGGAGTGATAACCTCAATGTTAAGTCCCATAGTGCTCAGAGCCATTTGAATTTGAACACTAACACACACGACACACACACATTCATACACACATGAATCTATGATTCATAATTGAAGTATTGCTATGTTCTTTTATTTCGAGATGATCCTAATCGAAACTTATCCCTTTTCCGTTTAAGCACTCGTAGCAGTGGCTATATTTCTTTACCTCGATGCCAGAACTTCTAAATCGAGAAAGTATCTCTTTATGAATTTTGCAGTTCTACTATTCCTCCTGCATTTTACAGTTAAACAGCGGTTTACAAATGTACCACAACTGTTACAGTATCCAGGGGAGAAAGGTAAATAATGATAATAAAGTATCCGCTTCGATTGCAAATAGTAACCGGATGTTGACCTACGTTTCGGCGCGGATAACCACGCCTTCTTCGGAACACACTAAAACCACAAACTGTCTAAAGAGGCATGGTACAACATTAATGCAAAACGCCCAAAAGGGCAAACGTAAAATAAACGGTACATGTGTACCATGTCAATAGCTGTGCTTCGCTCAAACGTCAGAAGCGTGCTTCCTTACCCCAGCCAAAGTTCGGTGGGCCGCGGACTCTCAGGTAAACTTTGCTGCAAAGGTAAATAATGTTTTTCATCGTTAAACATCATGGCGTCGTTTCGTTGCACATAATTAACGACACTACCTCACTCCCCTGTGGAGCAACCGATGTTAATTCCGTGTGCTCGTGCTCCTCAGCCCGTAAGCATTAGAATCTTTGAGTATAATCTCGAACTAAGGCAGTGGCTTAAAAACAGTCCATCCCTGAATGTAAGGAGGAGATATTGTGCGATGAGAAGTGACGTCTTTCGCTCACTGTGAAGTTACCTGCGGAGAACAGGGTTAGATGTGGGCAATCTTTGATTGCAGTTTTATCAGGAGTATTAGATACCTGCGATATTTTAGTAAAATGTACGAATATTGTCTTTTTTACTTTAGGTTTCACAGCAGCCATGAAGTTCTTAAATAAAAGTCAATCTCTGCCATAATGTCCTCCAATTCAACCATACATTGTTACAGAGACTGCGGTCTAATACGCGCTGTACTACGCAGACGAAGTTACAGAATGTGTTGGAAGTGGTTTCCAGGTGCCTCAACGCACACGTTAACATCCTCCAGGCTGCATCCGCATAGTGCCAAAGGCAGAATGAATATGCTGCTCCAGTGTCTCCACATCTTAAATCGGCTCTGCATGCACGATACTTTTGAGATGGCCCCATAACCAGAAATCGCACGGGTTGAGATCCGGTGAACGAGCAGACCATGCAACTGGGCTCACTCGTCCGAACCATCGACCACGGAAGACGTGACTGAGAAGCGTCCGGGCGTTAACGGCGAAGTGGGCTGGAGCACCATCATGTAGCAGCCACGTAAGCCTTCGAATCATCAATGGCACTTCTTCCAGCAGGGGAGGCAAAGTCACCCGCAAGAAAACACCGTTAGGCGACTTAGAAGAAAGACTGGTGCCACAATACGGCATGCTATCCCGCAGATGGAGCTTCCCGGCAGATTGTGTTCCGAACCGAGACTCGAAATGGGGATCTTTGCCTTTCGCGTTCAGGTGCTTCTGTGAAGTTTGGAAGGTGGGAGACGAGGTAGTGGCTGAAGCTGTGAGGACGGGTCGTGAGTCGTCCTTGCGTCGATCAGTTGGTAGAGCACATGCCCGCGAAACGCAAAGGTCCCGAGTTAGAGTCTCGGTCCGGGATACAGTTTTAATCTGCCAGGAAGTTTCATATCAGTGCACTTCGTCGCCTGAAGATGGTGAGCTGGAAACTTGTCGAAACGGTGCAACAACACTACGCTGTGATTCGGGTGACAACCCGAGAAGATTTCAACCTGATGAGTGGTCTCCTGTCAGGAAGGTCGCAGTTCGTAGTAATAGACGGCAAACCCTCGAGTAAAACTGAAGTGATATCAGGTGTTCCCCAGGCAAGCGTCCTGGGACCTCTGCTGTTCCTGATCTATATAAATGACCTGGGTGACAATCTGAGCAGTTCTCTTAGGTTGTTCGCAGATGCTGCTGTAATTTACCGTCTAGTAAGGTCATCCGAAGACCAGTATCAGTTGCAAAGCGATTTAGAAAAGATTGCTGTATGTTGTGGCAGATGGCAGTTGACGCTAAATAACGAAAAGTGTGAGGTGATCCACATGAGTTCCAAAAGAAATCCGTTGGAATTCGATTACTCGATAAATAGTACAATTCTCAGGTCTGTCAATTCAACTAAGTATCTGGGTGTCAAAATTACGAACAACTTCAGTTGGAAACACCACATAGATAATATTGTGGGGAAGGCGAGCCGAAGGTTGCGTTTCATTGGCAGGACACTTAGAAAATGCAACAAGTCCACTAAAGAGACAGGTTACACTACACTCGTTCGTCATCTGTGAGAATATTGCTGCGCGGTGTGGGATCCTTACCAGGTGGGATTGACGGAGGACATCGAAGGGTGCAAAAAAGGGCTGCTCGTTTTGTATTGTCACGTAATGGGGCAGAGAGTGTGGCAGATATGATACGCGAGTAGGGATGGAAGTCATTAAAGCAAAGACGTTTTTCGTCGCGGCGAGATCTATTTACGAAATTTCAGTCACCAACTTTCGAGAATATTTTGTTGAGCCCAACCTACATAGGTAGGAATGATCATCGAAATAAAATAAGAGAAATCGGAGCTCGAACAGAAAGGTTTAGGTGTTCGTTTTTCCCGCGCGCTGTTCAGGAGTGGAATGGTAGAGAGATAGTATGATTGTGGTTCGATGAACCCTCTGCCAAGCACTTAAATGTGAATTGCAGAGTAATCATGTAGATGTGGATGTAGGTGTAGATGTCTCCAAGGCTGGTCGTGGTCGTTAGTGGCGAAACCGCACATCTTTAAGTTTGGCCGAGGCTCTTACAGCCTTTAACGAGTGTGCAGAGAACTGCAGGCACGTGGAGGCAGGCTGCTGGGGGCTGCGGCCGGGACCGGATTAACACCGGTAAGTTCCAGCACCAGCTCCCACCAGCTCCAGCTCCAGCTCCAGCGGAAGCGGCGTCGCTGCTGGGCCGGGATGGCGCCCGCCGACCACCCACCTGTGCTAGTGAGCCGAGCTTTCTCCGCGCGAAAGCGACGGCGCAATTACTCGCCATCTCCTCCAATCTGTATTTGCGTGAAAGGGCTGCGATGCGACGCGATACGATACAGCAGCATCCCGTCCCGTGGCCGCTCCGTACAGCCTTTTGTGTCACGGGGCCCTTTGTCTGCTGACGGATGCTCCCGTCCAACGGAGCGCAGTTTAGTAGGCTAATATCTGCTTACCCTGCGAAAAACCTATCAGACTGGAGGCATAATGTCAGACTTCCAGGACAATATCATCCGCGCAATTCCGAAGATAGCAAGGACAGATGAATGTGAGAACTATTGCACAGTCAGCTTAACAACTCACACATTCAAGTTCAAATGGTTCAAATGGCTCTGAGCACTATGGGACTCAACATCTTAGGTCATAAGTCCCCTAGAACTTAGAACTACTTAAAACTAACTAACGTAAGGACATCACACACACCCATGACCGAGGCAGGATTCGAACCAGCGACCGTAGCAGTCCCGCGGTTCCGGACTGCAGCGCCAGAACCGCTAGACCACCGCGGCCGGCTACACATTCAAGTCGCCGACAAGAATAATTTACAGAAGAATGGGGAAGAAAATTCAGTATTTGTCAGACGAGGATCGGTTTGAGTTTAGGAAAGATAAAAGCACCAGAGAGAATGTTCTGACATTGCGCTTGACAATGGAAACAAGACTTACAAAAATCGAGACTTATTCACAGCATTTGACTACCTAGAAAAAGGTTTCTACAACGTGGAGTGGTGCAAGAGGTCTGTGTGAAAAAAAAGAAAACGTACACGTTGTGGAGTAAGAAGCATAACAACAATATATACAAGACTTAATGTCCGCAACTGTTTTGTTTCCGTGAGCACATAAACAAAAATGATAAGTACATTTACTAATCAAATTGGAGCAAAAAAACCAGGTGTGATTTTAACACAAATATGTAAACTGCCTTCCTAAAAACACATGTCGAAATCTTGAACGCTTCCTACAGTAACATACAGGGTGTCCTATAAATGTTGCAACAAACTTCGAGAGGTTGTAGAGGGTGGCTTAAGGAAGAAATCTAGGATAGGATACCGTGTCCGAAAATATCTAACGAAGCTACAGAGTATAGATGTTGTAGACACTGGCGCCTACCACTAGGTAACCCCTTCGGCAATAAACGTGACCTCGTACACTGACGTGCTGTACGTCGAACGTCTCGCAATGTTGTTTATTATTGAGCGATCGCGGCTGATTGCCATGACAACCAGCGGAGAAGATGGAGGTAATTGCCGTGTAGACGGGCCTTGTCTCCTATGAATGCTTTGCTCTGTTGCCATCATGGTCGATGACGGTTTCGGCCACAGGTTTCCATCTGCAGTTTATTTTCTCTTATATACCGAAAAGTATTGGAGATATTAGGTGGTTCCAGGAGAAAAATAAACTGCAGGTGGAAACCTGTGTCGGAAATCATCATCCACTGAGGCAACAGAGCACCGCATTCATAGGAGACAAGACTTATCTAAGCATCGGCTAGCTCTATCTTCTCCACTGGCGGTCGTGGCAATCAGTCGTGATCACTGAGTAACCAACAACATTGCGAGACGTTCCGCCTACGGCACGACAGCGCACAAAGCCACATTTGCTGCTGAAGGGGTGGCCTACTGGCAGGCACCAACGCCTGTAACTTCTACGTTCTCTAGCGTCGTTGGGTGATATTTCTGGACACGGGTTCCTATTTTCTATTTGTTCCTCAAGACACGCTCTGGAATTCCTTCGATGTTCGTCGCAGTATTTCTGAGACACCTTGTGTATGCACAACCTAGTGTCAAAGCTTCCACAAAGACAAGTACAGGGAAATTCACATCAGAGTACAACATAATATTAACCACAGAGTGTTTTATGTCGGTCGCAGCATTGTATAATACGACATAGGAAATGAGAAATAATATCAGTATGTCCAAATTCGAAGAATCGGAGAGTTACTATTGACTGGACATCTAAGAAATCTTAACGTAGTTACCAGAAATCAAAGTAAATAGGGGTACAACGAAGGTTTCTCACAGTCTGTAATCCACTGTCTGATAAAACTTCAAAGTAATAATTTCGTTTTGTTGTCTATAGAAATTAAATAGAACAGGAATTTCCGTAATATTGCTGTTAGACCTCGAATTTAAGGAATGTGATAATTCAAATGATTTTCAGTGAAACGCGGCACAAGCATCCACTAAAACGGTTTCACGTTCATGATTGTATATATCCAGTGGAAAACATGACATCACCATTATCTGCAAATTTTCTTCAAAGGATCGCCAGCATACAACAATATATCATCTACAATAGCTCACTTGCCACCCCTGAATTTACCAACCTTCTAATATCGATATGTACAGTCTCTGGTCTGCGACAAGATCTCGAAAGTTTTATTGTATTGTTCCACTTGTACAACCTATCAAAAAACAGCTGTTGGTAGGAGAAACATGTGCGTATATTTCAAGCTGGTGTTGTCATGGGCCCTTGTCGCATTTTAGTATACAGTACTCAGCTGCGATCCCCTCAATATGCAGCTGCAGCCGTTCCCTCGCAACAGGTTACAACTGCGGCAGGATTGTGAGGACGCGAGATGCTTGGCTATGCTCCCGCCAAACCGCCGCGCATTCGTGAAGAACCAGTACTGCTGAATCTGTAATGCCTTTCGCCGCAACATCTTCTGTGCTGGGACAGTGCACGGAACATGTTAATAGTCACAAGAAGTCCGCTGTGAACACGACCCAAGTTCGTAGCAACTGACTGATGTGCACAGCCTCCCACAGGAACTGGGCATTTACAACGTGTGTGGGTGGAGTAACGATCAGTTAACTGTGAATTCAGTCTGGAGGGTCTACTATGTCATCCAGCAACCTTTAAATACGACCTAGCAACACGTCCGGCAGTATACGCCGAAACATTTCTTGGTCAATTATTGCTTCACATGTTCGATCTTGTAGCACGTAAACGGTATCTCTGTGGACATGAAAACCTGTTCACATCATTGCCCAGCGCTCCCTACACGACCGAGGAGCTTGTAAGTGGAAATATCAAAACAGTTCGTGCGCATAAATGACGTCACTAAATCTCTGCGCAACGTCGCAGACGATGTACCAGTGCACAGAGAAGCGAGTTATTAGAAACTTGCAGGGAGATGCAAGAGGACCTGAAGAAGGTCGCAGTTTGATGCAAAGGCTGCAGTCCAACGATCGAAATTAACACCTGCTATCTGATAAAAAGTGTCCACCCTTCGCGTTTGTGATGGTTTGAACTCTGCTGGGCCGGCCGAAGTGGCCGCGCGGTTCTGGCGCTGCAGTCTGGAACCGCGAGACCGCTACGGTCGCAGGTTCGAATCCTGCCTCGGGCATGGATGTGTGTGATGTCCTTAGGTTAGTTAGGTTTAACTAGTTCTAAGTTCTAGGGGACTAATGACCTCAGCAGTTGAGTCCCATAGTGCTCAGAGCCATTTGAACCATTTTGAACTCTGCTGGGAACCGCGCAAACAAGGTGTTTGAATATATCTGGAGAAATGGAAGCGTTTTCTTCCTCAAGAGCCGAAAGCAGAGAAGATAGTACTGTTGGCTGTTGGGGTGTGAGGAGAGGTCGGCGTTCTAACTCATCCCAAAGGTGGTCCATTTGGTCCAGCTCAGGACTCTGGGCACGACAGTACATTTCAGAAATGTTATTGTCCACAAACCATTGCCTCACAGATGCTGCCTAATGTCGGGGTGCAATGTTATACTGGATGCAGTCATCGTCTCCGAACAGTTCCTCTACTGAACGCAGAAAATAATATTGTAAAATGTACTCATATCCTCTGGTATTTACTATTTTCTTAAGCGAAATGACGGCACCGCAACCTAATCTCGAAAAACACTTCTCATTTCATACCAAAACCTCCTCCGTAAGTCCACCTCCTCCATATTACACGTGACAGCAGGTAGCGTTCTCCAGGCATCCGCCAAACCCAAACCATTCCATCAGATTGACACTGAGCATAGCGCACGTGATAACTGCAAATCACTCCTTCCAGACATTCACTATCCAGTGAGTTGTTCTTTACACTACCTCAAGCGTCGATTACCAATGACTATAGACATCTGTGGCTTATGAAGAGCTGTTCTATCGTTGTGCCTCATCAACTCCCTATGCACGGTCATTGAGCTATCAGGATGCTGGTAGCTTTCTGTAAGTTACGAGAGATTTAGTTCACTGTTTGCATGCGATTGTTTACAACCACCCTCCACAGTGCTCTACAGTGCCTATCTGTCAGTACAGGGGGTTTTCCTGTTCTTGGTTTAGCTGTTCTTTTGTGTTTCTACTTTGCGATGTCCGCCCCCGGTAGCTGAGTGGTCAGCGTGACAGAATGTGAATCCAAAGGGCCCGGTTGCGATTCCCGGCTGGGTCGGAGATTTTCTCCGTTCTGGGACTGGGTGTTGTCCTAAACATCATCATTTCCTCCCCATCGATGCGCAAGTCGCCGAAATGGCATCAAATCGAAAGACTTGCATCTGGCGAACGGTCTACCCGACGGGAGGCCCTAGTCACACGACATTTACATTTTTTTCTTTTTTTACTTTACAATCACATCACCACAATCCGGGTCGGGTACCTTTAGAAGGGATGAAATGTTCATGATGGATCTGTTATTCAGGTGCCGTCCAAAGACTAATCCATGTTCGGAATCGTTGGGCTCTCATGATCGACCCATTCTGGTGTCCCTGCTTCTCTACTGACAACACAATACTCCCAACCTTTTTTTTTTATACTGGCAGGTTCGCCTCGCGTGACATCTAGTGGTCAGTTCCACATTACGTAGGGGTGGTACAGATACTTTTAATAAGAGATGGTATATGTACTGTAATCTCTGATAACAGACAAGTAGACTCGGTACGCCAAAAGTATACCGTAGCTGTCCAATGATCAGGATCAAACACAGCTTTCAGTTATTTAGAGGTCAAGATGCATTTAGTATTGTATGACCACATAAATCTAGCTCGCTCGCACCCAGATGGCAGAGTGAGCTTCAGCGGAACAAAATAAGGTAGATTAGATTTTATAGTCACGTTGACTACGAGGCCATTAGAGATGGAGGATATTCACAGAGAGGGGGATGGGTGGGAAAAGACATAGCCCGTGTCTGTTACAGAGGAACCATCCCAGGATTTGTTTTAAGCGAAGTAGGGAACTAACGGGAAAACCTATATCTGGATTTGCTGTACGTGGACTGAAATGCCATCCTACCGAAAGTGACGCCACTATCTATGGATAAAAATTATTGAATGCTGGCCCCTATTTTGACCGGAACCGAGGTTGGAACCTTCCTAAAAGTCAGTCAGGTGGCCTGAAAATGGCGTAATATACGCCGAAACTGGTAGCCGAAAAAACTACAGTTCGGAAATTTAGACGGCTGAAAGTGTTTGATTTGCTATTCTAAGCGAAAATAGGCTAGAAAGGGGAATGACGGATCACTTAACATTTGTTGATCTGCAGAGGGCATATGATACAATTCCACAATGCAGAGTTTTGATATCGGTAATAAGTACGTCCAGGAAGTAAGAGACTTATGCACCAATCAGCCAGAACATTATGACCACCGGCGAACTATCAATACAAACCCGTCCAGGCGATAGCACCGTTAACTGGCGAGGAATGACTCTTAACCAGATTCGTGAACGGTGCGTGTAGTATCAGTGAGCGTTCTGTCCGTTTGCGGAATGGGTGAAGGCACGTGATCTGTCAGAGCTCGGCCGAGGGCAGATTGTGATGGCCCGGAGGCTCGGCACGAGCATTGCGGAAAATGCACGACTTGTCGGATGTTGTACGGGTGCTGTGGTGAGTGTCTTCAACACGTGGCGCAATCAAGGTGAAACCACTTCCAGACGTCTTGAGGTTGGGTAGCCACACCGCATTACTGATGCCGGACACATTGGCTAGGCCGACTGGTAATGCAGAACAGTCGGCGAATTGTGACGGAACTAACATCAGACGTTAATGCTGGGCCAAGGACAAGCGTGTCTGAACACACAGTGCACCGAACACCCATAATGGTGGGCCTCCGCAGGCGACAACCCATGCAGTTCCCAATGTTAACATCAGTACATCCGCAACTACGACTGAAATGGACGCGTGACCTTCGGCACTGGACGTTGGTACAGTGGAAGAGTGTTGTACTGTCTGATGAAACCCGATACCTTCTTCAAAACGCCGATGGGAGGGAGCGAATCAGTAGTCTTCCAGGGGAACAGCTCCTTGACAACTGTATTGCGGGACGGAGACAAGCTGGCGGCGTCTACATAATGCTCTGGGGAACATTCACGTGGTCGTCCATGGATCCAGTGGAGCGCGTGCATAGCACCTTGACGGCCAATTAGTGCCGTGCGCTGGTTACAGACCACGTACATCCCTTGATGACGACCGTGTTTCCTGACGGCACTGGCATTTTTCAACAAGGTAATGCATTAAGTCACAAGGCCGGAAGTGTGATAACGTGGTAGAGGAACACAGTGGCGGGTTCCAGTTGATGTGCTTGCCCACCAACTCGCGAGACAGGAACCCGAGCGAACACAACTGGGATGTGATTGAACATGGCTTCGGAGCTAATCGTCCCTCTCCCCGGAATTTACGGCAGTTAGGTGACTTGTGTGTACAGATGTGGTGCCATGTCCCTCCAGCGACCTGCCAAGGCATTATGGCTTCCATGCCAAGACGCGCTGCCGTTGTTATCCTTGCCAATGGTGGACATACCTGGTGTTAGGTAGCTAAATGGTCATGATGTTCTGGCTGATCATTGTCTGAGGGCTGCACCAATACGGTTAAAGAAAATAACAAAATTTGACAAGTTTTGTCCGAAAATGAGGAACTAAGACGGGTATGATCATTAGCACTGACTACGAAGTGCACTCAAAATGCGATCTAACACTAAATTCAAAACAAACCGAGAGCACGGTAGTAGGTGAAGACAACCAAAAGATTTGGCTATATGTTTCCGCAAAATTAAAAATGTCTGTAGCTTTAAATGCTTGGGCGTTACTTTCTCAATAAATTGAAGTACGCAAGACATCACAAATAAAATTGGGCAATGAAAAAGAGTAATTAGCCAGCTTTACTCCTTACTATGGAGTTAAAAAATTGCAAAGAGAAGCTCTTACTGTACGAGTCAGACGAAGAGTGTGACTACATATATTGCTGAAATACGCCATGTAACCAAGAAGAAGGAAAATAAACTGATGTCACTTGAAACGAATTTTTGTCAAAGAAGTTGTCGCATTTCCAGGCTATAATACGTCAGAAATGACGGGAGATAGGGTTGTTACTGAATTCTCGATATCATAGACAACAAAATATTAACTTGGTATAGTCATCTCTGATAAATGGATGATAACCAACGGCCAAAACAATCTGTGAATGGGCACCATCTGAGCGCAGAAAACACGTAATACCACCTAGAACATGGATGCAAGATGTTAATGATGCGTTGAACTGAAAGGGCCTTGAGGAGGAAGACTGAACAGATAGGGAACTAAGGAAGTCGAGAGGCGGAAGACGACGACCGTCGTAAAAGAACCACTCGGGGTGCTTACCTAATGGGATAACACAACGCCGTATTTAGAGTACTGATGTGCTATTAGTCACTGCCTTATTTACTAAGTCTGAAAACGTCAGACACTTAAGAAACTCCAGTGAGAATCATTATGAAAAATGCGTTTTGATGCATGGAAACGATTAGTTTTTAAACTCCGATTCGAGTCATAAGGCCTACAACAAAGTTGGAAGAATTCGGAGCTACATGCAGCCGTAGCCTTTGTTTTCCTTCACTGTACGCGAACGAGGTTCGTAATGAGATAAAAATGTTACTGTTACACCAAAAATTCGTCCCCTACATTCCGAAATTGGAGAGGATAGTTGTAACTGCACGCGCAGACTGTAGGAAACCGATCATACGCCACTAGATATCTGTGCTGTGGACCCTAAATTTATAAAAGAAACTGCCTTCGATTGTGTGCAGCCCGGACACAGAGAAAGATATGCGTGTAGCTGTTTCTTTCGCAGCTGAGTGATGTAATGCGATAGTACTTATGAATGAGGAGGGCTCTCCTTCCAAATAAAGCTCATAGTGACATTTAGCGATGAGAGCTAGCTTGGCATATTTTGCGTCCTTGGTTCTCCATTTCTGGTAACACCAACGCTTGTATTATTGACACTCGCGACGTGCGTGCAGCGGAAACAGACGGAATTCTATGTCTCAATATCGCGGCGATTAAATACACGTCGGATGTACATCATGCCCACGACCTTCTTTTATTTGTTGTGTTAGTAGTCATACGGACAGGCGTAGTAACTAAATGGAGGCAATCAATATAAAATATTTTCATATCCTTCTTTACAGCTACTAAAAGGTGTGTATTTATTTCACCGCGCATGATTCGTTTCATTCATGTAAAATTTCATCTGAAATGAAATACAGTTACAGTTTTGGTCGGCTTCTAGATCTAATCTCAAAATGTGTTGAAGTGTGACTTTTACTTACAGCATTCTTGCGTGTTTTCGTTGCAAGTGCCTTATGCATAAACACTTTTCATGTTTCACTGTGTTTTGAACTGATGTTTTTCACCTGATTCCACTTTCAGTTGGTGCACTACACAGTTCTTGACGCAAAATATGACTAAAAAATTACCACACAGATGAATCAAGTGGCAGAAAGGTTACAGTTGCGAACCATTTGAAACAGTCACTACCAGGTTCGCCGGCCGAAGTGGCCGTGCGGTTAAAGGCGCTGCAGTCTGGAACCGTAGGACCGCTACGGTCGCAGGTTCGAATCCTGCCTCGGGCATGGATGTTTGTGATGTCCTTAGGTTAGTTAGGTTTAACTAGTTCTAAGTTCTAGGGGACTAATGACCTCAGCAGTTGAGTCCCATAGTGCTCAGAGCCATTTGAACCATTTGAACTACCAGGTTCGTCTAAAGTAATGCAGTAGCACAGTTGAATATCCAAATGAGGTCGGCCAAGCCAGGAACCAAACCCATCCCTTCTCATAAAGAAACGAGGATTTTGGTTTATCGATAAGTCAACGATTGGAAAGGAAATCGTCCGGTTCCTTTTCAGAGGAATTATACTCGTAGGCGCCTAAAACTGTGTAAGGAAATAACGAAAAATTTAAATTTCAACGAGGAGATCTAAACCCGCTTCTTTCGAATACGACTGTAATTCATTTACATTCCTGTAATTATTTTCTAGCGTAACTGAATGTTTTTCGCTTGTTAATATAAGTTACTGTAAATACCTCTCCAATTTTTCCAAACAACTAGGTTCGGCTTGCAAACGTCCCCTTTCGTAGCGAAAAAGTGGACGTTTGCCAGCTGAACCTAACTGTTTGGAAAAATTGGAGAGGTATTTTTCCAAACAACTAGGTTCGGCTTGCAAACGTCCCCTTTTGTAGCGAAAAAGGAGACGTTTGCAAGCCGAACCTAGTTGTTTGGAAAAATTGGAGAGGTATTTACAGTAGCTTATATTAAAGAAATTAATAGAGTTGTCGCTGGTGCTGCTGAACCGTAACGACATTTTCTAAGCTGTCAAAATCGCAAGTGTCTTAGCCTCCTTACACACTTCAAAATTTACAAAAGTTAGGCCTGAAGCGGAGAAGTAAAAAAAAAATGTCTGTTGCCACACGGATTTTAAAAAATTATATAAAGCCCACGCTGGTAAAAGTATGTATTGACCGTATGCTCAAAAATGAGGAAACAGTGTTATAATATTCAACGACGAAATGTAAATAATGCGATCCATAGATGTATATGGTGTCTAGCGCTCCCTACTTGCAAAGGGCCCGTGAACCACTGCCGAGTGAAATCTCCATACTCGAAACGGTTCCTTGGACTGTTGTCTGGCCATTTCACTGCGAAATTCTTTCTTGCAGGAGAGCTATTGAAGCAAGGTATGCAGGAGAACTTCTGTGAAGCTTGGAAAATGCAGGATGAGGTACTGGCAGAAGTAAAGCTGTGAGGACGGGGCTGACCAGTGCGTGGATAGTCTATTGCACGGATATCTTCTCTGGCTTATCTTCAAAATGATGTCAACCTCATCCCGATTCATTTCCTCCTATCTAAAGTGCCTATAAAGTATCGAACAGTACCACAACAAACAGAGACTAGGTACATACAGTCGTATCTGAGTTATTGGACATTGTATTTACCATACGATAAAGTCGGTCTAACAGAAGCAGGTTTTTAAGAATTCTTAATTCTGTCAATTGCAGATGCTGAGAGACAAATATGAAAGCACCTTCCAAAATTACATTGGTATCATAATTTATTCATAGTGGACAAAATACCTCAAAGAAAGATCACAGGTCCTTGCCGGAAGAATTTGTTGGTCTAACGTTTTGTTTCATCAAAAGATTTTAGCTGGGTATTAGGCTAGCAGATGAGTCTTTCCCGTGGATATTAAATTTCCCACTCTTCAGCAAAAGAAACATTACATTCCCAGGAGAGCTTTAGTTCTCAGGGAAACTTAATCTGGACTTTTTCCATTCGAATTAATTCAAGAAAAAAATTTCGACAGGAAAAACAAGTTCTAAAACATAACTGATACCGAAGAAAATGTTTTGGGAGCATGTGGAGGTTCTGTCAGGGAGGAAGGCCGCTATACAACACAAACTAAAGGATGCCAAGAGAATTGCTCCCGAAAGGGAGGTTCCACGTTCGAATCTCGGTCCGCCACACAGTTTTTATGTGTCAGGAATTCGCGAAACATCGCACACACCGCTGCTGCAGAGTGAAACATTCGTTTCATTGCAAGCTGTTTCGTGTTTCTTTTAAAAGAAGTACAGACTCTCCATGTCCGCATTTGCAGGTTTACCATTAGAAAAAGTTCTACTCACTCCTGCGAAAGGGTTAGTCACTACTAATAAGTCACTGGGTGAGGGTCTGTGCTACCCAAGTGTCAGAGTGCATACTTTCGTTAGTATAATCCGATCTTCCAAGTACTTGGTAGAAAGCGTGTGGATGGTAGCGTTGTAGGGGAGAAAGGAAAAAACTGTTATGCAAGCCATGCAAGAAACATCTTGTTCAACTCTCTGGCCGGATATGAGGGCAATGGTGTCACCCCTGCAACATGCCAAACTCGTCAGCAGGCAAATCAGTTTGATAGAGTAGATAGCGCGCGAGTTTTGCCTGTGTATTACTGGTCATCAAACTTCCCTGTCGCAGCCGTGTGCTAGGCTTCATTAATACAGCTGCCACAGTTGAATACTACTTTGTCACACGCACACGACACCAGTCTCAACAATAAGAAACACACACGTATGCAATACACACATTAATTTAATTTTTGCCTGGAATAATGGGAAATATATTGCTTCAGAAATACATTGCTTGTGAAAAATATGTGTAGCACCCAGAAGGGGAAGAGGAAACGATATCAAACTTCACATATGCAAATGAACGTTATTGTGGTGATTAGAAACTTGGATTAAGTTTACAGAAAAGTTGACAGTAGAAGCCCTCTTATCAGTGTGACGCTGGACACCCTGTGGCCTAGATGTATACGCTGATTCGGTTGCGAAGGGTCTCATACAGCCGTTGTATCTTCACCTGAGACAAGGTAGTCTGCTACAGTTGCAACAGTTCCTTGATAACCTACCGTCCGAGCTTACCTCACGCGCTTTCTGCTGGAGACAGATCTGGGGACCTTGCTGGCGGCGGTGTAGGGAAGCAGCCCACTCACGCCATATAGAATTCATATACTTTCCATTGTTTTGCCAGCCTAGTCCGCTGTAACTAGCTATGACGTCACGAATGTTGCGCAATACCTTAAAAATAAAATAAATAATCTGCAAAGTTGATAGCATGTCAGGAGTAATGCTAAAATAATAATGTGTTAAGTTTCGGTTTGGTAACTTTAACAGTTTTCGAAATTTGGACGTTTTACGTAAAAATCATCTGCGCAACAGGAAGGAGCTAGAAACTTCAAAATTTATATTCAGATTCCTTCTTCACTGTAATTTAATGGAAACAGCATAGTGGGCTTCACAAAGTAATATTTTGGTTGAAATTCATGATTTCCTGTTTTGTCCTAAAAGTTTGGAAGCTAGATAGATTAAGCAAGTGATTAGATAAAGCTAGGATGTTTAGATTTAGGTAGAATGGAGATACGCTATAATAACAAAGATGTGAGAAGTTTCGAAAAGGTAGCTATAAAACTATAGCTGTAGCGTCTCTCCAAAGGGCAAGTTCAGAGCCCATCTATTGCGTGCAGTACAACTAAAATAATTCTCTTTCCAAAAGTATTTAACCTAGCCGCATTAAAATTTTATTATAGATACTCACTTGTGTGCTGATTGCATAATTAAATCGAGAGCTTCATTGGCCTTCAGTGTACAAGCAATTAGTTATTTAGTAACTTGAAGTGGTGTTTGTTAGCCCCAGCGGCTAGTCAGTAAGGCAAATGTTGTCGGCTGCGCCTTCGCCGGTCCGCACCGCGGCTATATAAATAAGAGCATGCGAGCTAGAGTAAGGCCTCAGTTCTCTTCTAGATTCGTATCAGCGCGTCGCGTTTGTGCCGTTGTCAGGAACAGCCTTGGTTGCCGTATTACGCAACTCGGTATGCAAGTAACAATGAGTTCGCATTGGGGTAAAGAGTTAATAATAGAACGATTCCAGTGATTTATTTTCAGTTTGCGAATGTCGTATTTTCACGTGTCGCCGCAGGACACACCTTCTACCATTACTAGCGTGGCGTTTGATGAGTATTAACATAAAATTTTGGCGAGCATTCACTTTGAACATTTACATCGATAACGATTATTGAACAGTTTCGTTATCTAGGGATAATAGGATCCGCACAATAGACTCTGAACAGCTCTGATAGTACAGTAGCTAATATGGGTAATCATTTGTCTGGAATTTTACATTTTATCGTTTTCAGAATATAATGTTAATTGTTATAGTAAACTGCATTTTCTGTGAATCCCAGACATCGTCCTAAATCCTCAGAGTAATGAACTTCAATAATCAACAACTTTTATTCTCCACCAGAGTGGGCACAGTGAACTCTAATTACAGGCATCACGTTGTTGCCAACATTGTAGTTACAGACCCTGTGTTGAGAATGGCAACAGGCCGGAGTGGCCGAGCGGTTCTCGGCGCTACAGTCTGGAGCCGCGCGACCGCTACGGTCACAGGTTCGAATCCTGCCTCGGGCATGGATGTGTGTGATGTCCTTAGGTTAGTTAGGTTTAAGTAGTTCTAAGTTCTAGGGGACTGATGACCTCAGCAGTTAAGTCCCATAGTGCTCAGAGCCATTTGAACCATTTTATTTTTGAGAATGGCAACAAATAATAGAAAATATATAATAATACACTCCTGGAAATTGAAATAAGAACACCGTGAATTCATTGTCCCAGGAAGGGGAAACTTTATTGACACATTCCTGGGGTCAGATACATCACATGATCACACTGACAGAACCACAGGCACATAGACACAGGCAACAGAGCATGCACAATGTCGGCACTAGTACAGTGTATATCCACCTTTCGCAGCAATGCAGGCTGCTATTCTCCCATGGAGACGATCGTAGAGATGCTGGATGTAGTCCTGTGGAACGGCTTGCCATGCCATTTCCACCTGGCGCCTCAGTTGGACCAGCGTTCGTGCTGGACGTGCAGACCGCGTGAGACGACGCTTCATCCAGTCTCAAACATGCTCAATGGGGGACAGATCCGGAGATCTTGCTGGCCAGGGTAGTTGACTTACACCTTCTAGAGCACGTTGGGTGGCACGGGATACATGCGGACGTGCATTGTCCTGTTGGAACAGCAAGTTCCCTTGCCGGTCTAGGAATGGTAGAACGATGGGTTCGATGACGGTTTGGATGTACCATGCACTATTCAGTGTCCCCTCGACGATCACCAGTGGTGTACGGCCAGTGTAGGAGATCGCTCCCCACACCATGATGCCGGGTGTTGGCCCTGTGTGCCTCGGTCGTATGCAGTCCTGATTGTGGCGCTCACCTGCACGGCGCCAAACACGCATACGACCATCATTGGCACCAAGGCAGAAGCGACTCTCATCGCTGAAGACGACACGTCTCCATTCGTCCCTCCATTCACGCCTGTCGCGACACCACTGGAGGCGGGCTGCACGATGTTGGGGCGTGAGCGGCAGACGGCCTAACGGTGTGCGGGACCGTAGCCCAGCTTCATGGAGACGGTTGCGAATGGTCCTCGCCGATACCCCAGGAGCAACAGTGTCCCTAATTTGCAGGGAAGTGGGGGTGCGGTCCCCTACGGCACTGCGTAGGATCCTACGGTCTTGGCGTGCATCCGTGCGTCGCTGCGGTCCGGTCCCAGGTGGAGGGGCACGTGCACCTTCCGCCGACCACTGGCGACAACATCGATGTACTGTGGAGACCTCACGCCCCACGTGTTGAGCAATTCGGCGGTACGTCCACCCGGCCTCCCGCATGCCCACTACACGCCCTCGCTCAAAGTCCGTCAACTGCACATACGGTTCACGTCCACGCTGTCGCGGCATGCTACCAGTGTTAAAGACTGCGATGGAGCTCCGTATGCCACGGCAAACTGGCTGACACTGACGGCGGCGGTGCACAAATGCTGCGCAGCTAGCGCCATTCGACGGCCATCACCGCGGTTCCTGGTGTGTCCGCTGTGCCGTGCGTGTGATCATTGCTTGTACAGCCCTCTCGCAGTGTCCGGAGCAAGTATGGTGGGTCTGACACACCGGTGTCAATGTGTTCTTTTTTCCATTTCCAGGAGTGTAACTTTATTTTCCAACCGCCGCCTCACAACGGGTGTTCCTCAGTATCGCGCAAACAGTTCACGGAGACAGATCCCATGTCTGGAAGAACATTGTGCTATTGCAAAATGGCACCACAATACTGATGCATGAGCAGTTACACATGAGGTCGTAGGATGTCCGTGACGTGCTGTTGTGCCCTCAGAGTTCCCTCGATTACTACCAGTCCTGAGCTGAAGTCGCACACAATGGCTGCCCACAACATGACGCAAGGAATAACGCCACGGTGCCTCCCAAGTCACCCCCATACGCATCGAAAGTGCTCACCTGGGGTTAAACATAACCATGAATCATTGCTGAACACAGCGCTATACCATTCATCAGCAGTTCACGCTTCTCGGTGACGATGCCACTCCAGACTAAGCCCTTTCTCCTGTGGTGTTAACGGCAGCCTATGCATGGAGCGGTAATTCCCTAGCCCGGCTGCTGCTAGTGTCCCACCAGTGGTTGGTGCATGGTGGCTCGGATTGTTGCAGGGAGCCCATTACTTGTCCTCGGTTTTGCAGGTGCTGGTAAGAAGGGCTTACTATGTGCTTGATGCTCAATCCGAAAAGTTTCTTTTTTGGTGGTCATACGTGGCCGATCAGCATATCTTCCCGACCATCCCAATGCAGTCAGACATCGCGTCACTGTCACATCCCAATGGCATAAAAATGTGGATGTTGCACGATTAGTCAAACCGGTCAAATGCAAAACCCTGTCGTCTACATCTACATACGTACAACGCAAGCCACCGTACGGTGCTCGGCAGACGGTACCAAATCCAAACGCACCCTTTTCAAACCCTATCGTCTACATCTAAATACATACTCCCCAAGCCCCTGTACGGTGCATGGGACAGGGTATGTTGTACCACTACTTGCATATCCTTTCCTTTTTTATTCCCAAACAGAGGGAAGTCTATAAGCCCTAATATTTTTTCATCTTCGTTATCCTTAAGTGAAATGTACGTTGGCGGCAGCAGAATCGTTCTGCAGTCGGATTCAGACGCGAATTCTCTAAATTTTCTCGATAGTGCGTCGCGAAAAGAACGCTGTTTTTTAACGTGAGTTCAATAAGCTTCTCCGTAATATTTGCATGCTGAACGAACCTAATGGTAACAAATCTAGCGACGCGTCTCTGAATTGTTTCGATGTCTTCCTTTAATTCGGGCTAGTTAGGATCCCAGACGCTACAGTAATACCTGGGGATGGGTCGCTCTGATGTCCCATATGCCGTTTCTTTTATATATGAGCTAATCTTTACAAAATTTTTCTCAATAAAAGGAAGTCTACCATTCACCTTCCCTACTATCAACCATACGTCCTCCTTCTCTTTCATATCGCTTTGCAACTTTACGCTTAGATACTTTATCGACCTGACCGTTTCAAGCAGCCCACTATTAATGCTGCATTGGAACTTTACGGAACCGTTTCTTCTACTCCGCCCCACTGACTTATATTTTTTCTACATTTATCAAACCAAACAGAAATTCTGTCTAACTCATTCTGTGTCCTCCTACAGTCACTCAACAACAACATCCCGTACACCGTAGCGCCATCAGCAACAGCCGTAAATTGCTGCCCATCATGTCCCGCAGATCATTTATGTATATAGAAAATAACGGCGGTCCTACCCCAATTTCCTGGAGCACTCCTGACCGCACCCTTGTTTCTGCCAAACACTCGCCGTCGGGAATTACAATCTTGATTCTATTACTTAAGAAGTCTTCGAGCCATTCACATGTCTGGGAACCTAATCCGTATGCACGGTCTTCCGTCAACAGTCTGCAGTGGAGCACTGCGTCTAACGCTTTGCAAGTATCTCAGGATGGTTCGCAGGACATGAGAGAAGAAAGGGCAACCTGAGTTTTGCACGAGCGATGGTTTCTAGGTCTGGATTGATTTGTGGACAAAGGTTCTTCCGTCAGAAGGAAATTATTACATTTGAACTCAGAACGCTTTCCAGAATTCTGCAGCAAACGATTATTACGGGCATGGGTAGGTAATTATGTGGGTACGTTCTCTTATCTTTCTTATTTCCAGTCGCATGGGGCTGTGGGAGGGATTAGCTATAAATGCAAACTAACTAAGGAGCCAGTGCCGCAGAGTGATCTGAAAAACCGAATTAAGATTCCATGTAGTCCTGGTGACTTATTTGTTCTCAACTCTTTCAGTTGTTCCTCTACGCTATGGATGCTCATTTCTATGTCCTCCTTGATGGAGTACGTTTGTACTATCCTCTGGCGTGAATGATTTCTGAAACTTGAAATTTAAAACTTTAGCCTTCATATGAAGTGACACAAATTCAGAGACTTTACTGGTCTCGTACAATTATGATTTTATTTGTATAGACAGAAGCGGAAAGTGAATTGTATACCAAAGTCGGGAGTCGAACCTGGGTCTCCCACTTACTAGGCAACCTTGGCACAGTGGTTCACACAACTGCACGGATTACCCTGGCTTGCCTCCTTCCTCGATCCAGATTCACACTGCCTCCCCAGTCTACTTCAAATTCCCCCTTACACACGAACAGAATTGCTGAGACTCTCCATATTCTGGAATAGCACCTCAACACCGAACGTAAATTTTCACTCGCCCTTCAATCTATACACATAAAATCATATTTGTATGAGACCACTAAAGTCTCTGAAACTGAGTCGTTTCATTTGCATAAGTACACGCTTCTGGGTTTCAGGCTGGATCCCCAATTTACGTTTCGATTCCCGGAGTTGGTACAAGTTTTCTCACGCCACTTCAGTCTATATGCATAAAAACTTCAGCATCCGTTTTGTTTTATTCCATTGGCGCCCCAGACTGGTCGAGAGACTGGATGGAAGCCTTCAGCCGGCTTAGTGATTTCTCCTGGGACGAGAATTTCGCCGGTTTCTCGGCAAGATCTTTCGGTAACGTATGATGGTTGTTGTATGCTTCCCTCAAGTGCAGGTGCTGATGGCGCTGTCTCAAAAGAGTACGAAACATCTTCGTGTATTTACCAGTGATCACTCAACATCTGACGCTCTTCACGACCCTTATGTACCCCAGATAACAAACCCTAAATACGAACAACGTTAACGCACTCTGGTGGCAGTTCTTCCTGTCACAGAGCATTGCAACTCTAATCATTTACGTACCGACAGATGTTGAGTTCGCGTAGAGGCGACACTGAAAATAACCACGAAAATAACCACTTTTTTGTCACACGGTATAAACTAAAATATTTTGATGAAATCTGTTACCTACCAAATAACTTTAGGACATTTAACAGCAATTTATTATTGGAATGAAAGTCTTATTTCCTTGAAGTATAACTCTTCTGTTTTATTTGGATACTTTTCTCAAGAATGGTTCAAATGGCTCTGAGCACTATGGGACTTAACTACTGAGGTCATCAGCCCCCTAGAACTTAGAACTACTTAAACCTAACTAACCTAAGGACAACACAAACATCCATGCCCGAGGCAGGATTCGAACCTGCGACCAGACTGTAGCGCCTAGAACCGCACGGCCACTCCGGCCGGCGATACTTTTCTCGCAATATTATCTTGACACTGCACGTATCTGAGATAAACATCCAAATAAAATAAAAAATTGCTCCTCATTGGAATAAATAAAATTTAATAGTTTCAATCCGTCGCTTCAGATCAAGGTTTATGGGCTGTTCCTTTGGTCATTATGTAAATGCTTGAATTGTTAAGCCCCTCCAGGCTGTTACCTATTGGGAGGCCCTCTGCCCCACTATCAGCTTGCCTGCTAATTGGATGAACAGAATCGGGACTCTATAATGGGCCATATCTTCGAATTACACTTTATTCCTTGGAGAACCTGCCTGCTCATCAGATATCGCTAACTAACGTTTGAGTAGTGCTACTCGAGTCGGAGGTAAGCTGGTTCGAATGACTGTTGTGAATGAGATTTTCACTGCCAGTATTTGGCTGGAAAGTGAGGCGTTGGGCTAAAGATCCTCATCATCAGTCTTTGCTCCAGTGTCCTGGATTAAACTCCAAAGTTCTCCGCACTGCCTCATGAAATGAGAGCACGCGACACTGTTTGATGGTGATCCGTCAGTCAACAACACAAACGCAACGCTACGTTGTACATGCATTCATCACAGGTATCCATCGACACTGACACACACGTGAGGTCAGAGGAAGGTAATGAAAAAACCATCTCCGCTAGGACAATACCTAGCACGGCGACTCAGGATTCTATCATCTATTTCCCTACGCTCATTCTCTCAGTAGGGGACTACGTTGATTTCTTGGAGAGGAGAATGAAAAGTGCGATTAAAAATATACTGCCTGGAAATCGTCATCTGTTAAATGAAGAACCTCTGCAACACGAAATGTTGGACTTATCTCTTTCCAGCACACCAGGATTTAGGTATGTGAAAGATGTTCTTCAACAGTTTTTCGGGTATCTCATTCTGATTGGGACTGAGTGTTTAAGAAGACCAAACTGCTAAGGTCATCAGTCGCCTATTCACCCCTCAGGTGAATACCAGTGTGCGCATTCTGTCGACGTTTAGAGGAAATTCTGGGTGCAAGTGTGGGAAAGTATTCCGAATCATCCAGTTATACACCTTACGGGTTGCAAAAAAATACTTAAAAACCGCATCCGAGCTGGCCGGTCTACCGAATATTCGTCTGGTCACGACAGAATTTACCGATCAACAGCCATTCTTCTTTAGGAAAAACAAGTGTTTCAGGATCAGCCTCTCCATTATGAAGGGAATGCAACACTTCCACCCGAGCAACAGTATCTAGTCTGGTCAACCGATGTCGATCGTCACTTTGAAAGGTTTCAGTTTGAATCTGTGCAGCTCAGTGAGCGGATGCTGTTGACACTCCGCTTTGAAGTGCTAACCTGCGCAACAATTTTCTCGGAATTTTCCGAGGCCGTCCCTAACTCGTCTCATTATTTTTCGTCCAGAACCAGTTCGTCACATGCCACACTGTCTGAGCAACGAACCGCGGCGTCTAGCGGTAGTCGGAGTCTCCCTATAGGGGCATTGATACCCCTCCCCCTTCGCAGTTCACCGTATACACGGTCCAGTCACATTAATGTGATCACCACCTGAGTTCGACGTCGAAGTACAACAACCATTCACACGCGACGTGTTGCAGCGCTAGCAGTGGAGGGCATACAAAGCGTGTCAGGGGACGCGGAAAACAGTGCCGTCGTTGTCCTAATGTGGAAACGAAGCGATTATCTGCCACGCAATCACTGGCTTTCGGGCGAAATGTCTAAGTCTGTAACCCGATCGCGTGCCCCCATGGTTAAGGTACTCCGTGCATGGCGAAGTGGAGCTATCCAAAACCGGCGGCAAGGCAACTGTGAAGCGCCATGGGCCGTAGGTGAGAGGGCTGAACGAAGGCTGTGGAGACGTGTACGGGCGAATAGACGTGCAACTGAGGAACTTGGACAATTTTTTTACTCGTAAGTTTGAGCTGCTTGATATGTAATATTTAGCTGTAGTAGTTACTGGTTTTGGGCTGACACACCCATTTTCAAACCACACATCTTGCATAGGGTAACATATAACGCTGACATACGTATATGTATAACGCTGAGCTATGTAAGTTCATCTTTTAATATTTGTTTACTAACAGCCGCTCACACAGTTGCCAATGACATGACATATGCCAAGAAAAACGGCAACAGAAAGAGCGCAAAAAATATGCACAAACAGCGACGACAGTTCTTTAAACCATGTTGTAACGTACAATAAATAAGGCAGTATGAAAGTATCCAAAGAAAACGACACTCATGCTCATAAATTAAGGATAATGCTGATACATGGTAAAACAACGCTCTAGTGGGCGGTTTGCGGGTTTGAATCACCTCAGGGTATGACCATGCGGTGCATTTGATCTGCGGTCGTCGCACGGTGGCGCTGGCAGCAGTCCACATACGCAGAGGTGTGCAGCGAGTAAATGTGCAGACGTTTTCAGTCGTGCTGATGGTGACTGTGTGTTGAAAATGGCTCAAAGAACACATATTGATGACATTATGAGGGGTAGAATACTAGGACGACTGGAGGCTGGTCAAACACAGCAGGTCATATCACGGGCCCTCCGTGTTACACAAATTGTGATCTCAAGATTATGGCATCGATTCCAGGAGACAGGAAATGTGTCCAGGGGCTACAGTACGGGACGTCCACAGTGTACAACACCACAAGAAGACCGATATCTCACCATCAGTGGCCGCAGACGGCCACGGAGTACTGCAGGTAGCCTTGCTCGGAACCTTACCGCAGCTACTGGAACGGTTGTCGCCAGACACACAGTCTACAGACGACTGAACAGACATGGTTTATTCGCCTGGAGACGTGCAAAGTGCATTCCACTGACCCCTGGTCACAGGAGAGCCCATAAAGCCTGGTGTCAAGAACACAGTACATGGTCATTGGAACAGTGGTCCCAGGTTATGTTCATGGACGAGTCCAGGTATAGTCTGAAGAGTGATTCTCGACGGGTTTTCATCTGGCTTGAACCAGAAACCAGATATCAGCCCCTTAATGTCCGCCGGCTGGTGTGGCCGAGCGGTTCTGGGCGCTTCAGTCTGGAACCGCGCGACCGCTACGGTCGCAGGTTGAATCCTGCCTCGGGCATGGATGTGTGTGATGTCCTTAGGTTAGTTAGGTTTAAGTAATTCTAAGTTCTAGGGGACTGATGACCTCAGATGTCCCATAGTGCTCAGAGTCATTTGAACCATTTTGAACCTTAATGTCCTTGGAAGGGACCTATATGGAGGTCGTGGTTTGATGATGTAGGGTGGGATTATGATTGGTGCACGTACATACCTAAATGTCTTTGACAGAGGAACTGTAACAAGTCAGGTGTATCGGGACGTCATTTTGCACCAGTATGTCCGCCTTTTCAGGGGTGCAGTGGGTCCCACCTTCCTCCTGATGGATGATAACGCACGGCCCCACCGAGGTTCCATCGTGGAGGAGTACCTTGAAACAGAAGATATCAGGGGAATGGAGTGGCCTGCCTGTTCTCCAGACCTAAACCCCATCAAGCACTTCTGGGATGCTCTCGGTCGACGTATCGCTGCACCTCTTCAAGCCCTTACGACACTTCAGGAGCTCCGACAGGCACTGGTGCAAGAATGGGAGGCTATACCCCAGCAGCTGCTCGACCACCTGATCCAGCGTATGCCAATCCGTTGTGCATGGTGATCATATCCGATACTGATGTCGGGGTACATGGGCAGGAAACAGTGGCGTTTTGTGGCTCATGTGTTTCGGGACGATTTTCTCGCAATACCGTGGACTTACAGGTCTGAGTCGTGTGTGTTCCCTATGTCCCTATGCTATTAGTGCCAGTTTTGTGTATTGCCACAAAAAACAAACAGTAAAAATGTAATAATGTGTTACAGTGTTTGCATAACTGTGCTATTTTATGCATGTTTTAGATTTAAAGAACCCACTGATGATGGCGATATTTGTAGCTGAAACTAGTTTGGGAGAATAAATAAGTAAACAAATAACAAAAACCGTTTTGCATCAAGGCGGGCTCACAATTCCCATATTTTTTTAAAATACAAACACGGACCAAATGGAAGAGTTCTAAGATAAAGTTATTGCATCACGGAGAGGTTTACTACTGGAAGTCCGAGAGAGTATGTTCCGGAGAGAGTCGGATGACACGTTACCTCTTCCCACATACGACTTGCGAAGTGACCACATCGAGAAAATTCGAGATATTAGGGCCAATTCTTACAATCCTTCTATCGAAGCGCCATTCACGAATAGGACAGAGGAGAAGTAAATCAGAAGGTGGTTCCAGAAGTGCCTTCCATCATGCTCCGTCACGTGGCTTGCGAATTGTATATGTATATATATAGATTTTAACAAAGAGGAAACAATAATTGAGTGTAGGTATATGAGTACCTTTGGAGTAAGGTCATTTCGAGGTGTTCAAGGACATTTTTTATTCCTGTTTTGCAAGCATAACGGGCATAGTTGTAATACCTGTGAGGCGGAATACGAACTCGAAGTGAACGAGCCAGTGTTTACGTAAGATGTACTCCAGGCAGAAGAAACTGATGGCGTAACATGAAAATGCTTATTCACTGGTGTTTAAGGCAGAACCGTTATCAGCTTGGGCCGGTACACAGATTTCTGTCATTAACGTCGGAAAATTGTCCTGTTAAGTAGATAAATTACGCCACGTCACGGAAATTATACTCTAGATTTAGTGGAACAAGATGGACCGACATGGTTGCGACCTTGAAACATATCCCTGCTCTCCAGCCTAGTAACCGTCAGCTGGTTACGCTGTGGATGCAACTGCACATCCGTCAGAAATGTCAGGAACGCGTAGGATGGAGATAAGAATGTCTGATAAAACCAATTTACCCATGTTCGATTTGAAAAACTTCAAGTTCATCTTCGGAGTTATTTTACAGATGAAACTCTTATTTCTTTCAGCTTTGTGTGGAAATGACGTAGGTCCTATTCTTTCTCGAAAAGGGAGATTCGGATGTACGTCCCATCGACGATGAAGCCATGAGAAACGGAACACAAGCTCGGAACCGGGACGTACGTGGGACGAAATTACGAAAAATTCAACATTGCGTGAATGAAGAGAGCCACTGTCTCGCCTAGCTTGGTGAGATTATACCGATAACTGAATACGGTGCTATGCCAATAATATTCTAATTATTTACGTAACGACAGTTTTGTTCAGACGTTTCAGAAGTCTCTACAGATTGCATGGCGGTTCGTGTTTGCCTTCCTTCTGTATTCTTTTCGCGGCCGGCGCGACCTGAAAACTACTCGTAAGAGTGTGTTTGTATTTCAACGACTTCCGGTATTTTGTTAAGACATTTTACGTATCAGTAGAACGAAAAACCAGTCCAAGTTGCAAATTTTTACTTCTTATTCGTTTGATGACTAGTTTCGGGCCGAGACCCATTTCAAATCATCGTAACATAGTAGAAAATGGCATTTCCGAAGATTTCAAAAATGTGCAATGAACATTTACAGTGGATACAGATAACATGTCGAAAATGGCATTTCCGAAGACAATGTGCGATGAACATATCCCATTTTAGACTATGTTATGATGGTTTTAAAATCGGTCTCGGCCCGGAACTGGTCATCGAATGAATAAAAAGTAAAAATTTGCAACTTGGACTGGTTTTTGTTCTACTGATTAACGGAAGTTGATGAGCCAAGCTGCTCCAGCATGTTGGAAGTTCGCGTTTTATATATTATTATACCAGGACACTGCTATTTTTTGAAGCTTTATTCAGGAGTTGTACATTTAGGCGATAAGATTATTTCGGCTGCACTGCATTTTCAAGCGATTTCCATATCTCACCGTTGACGCTATAGCTGTCAAATATTTCTGCGTATTGTATTTGTAGCACAATTGAGTTGTTTTTGTTTATATACATTTTCCTCAACAGTAGATGTTGGCCTCTGTCAGGTAAAGCTGACATATTTATAGAAAACGAGAATTTTATTTTTAAAAAAATTACTCAACAACTGTATGTACTATCGAGTAAATATATATTAACAGAAACAACACAATCTGCACTACAAATACAATACACAGAAATATTTGACAGCTACGACGACAGCGATTAGATGCAACAGTCGCTTGAAAATGGCAATGAAGCCGAAATAATCTTATCGCCTAAATGTGCAACTCCTGAATAAAGATCCAAAAAATAGCAGCGTTCTCTTATAATAAATAATAAAATGTGTTTACAAGGTATCTACCACGTTGCAGACCCTGAGGAATACAGAACACTGAGACCACGGATACTGTTAATGAAAGGTTTGTGTGTCAGGCTGTGTGTAAACTTATTGCATATTAGAACATTATCTGTAATTTCCTCTCATTTTTTTCCATCGGCAAACATTTTAACATTTAACATCTTTTTATTCCTACAGAAATGATATATTATTCGGTTGAGGAAATTTCGAATTCATGTTTACATACATGAACTCCCACCATTATACATTATTTCTGTTACATTTTTGAATCGACTTTTGGGTGACGAAATCATTATTCCATTAAATCTTCTAGCGATTTATTTCGCTTGTTAGCTGGTTTTCGTCTCCCAAGACCAGTTTCAGTCAACTGACTATCGTCGTCAAAAAAGATTACAAGAAAATGTGCAAATTCGGAAAAGATACTAAGGGCGAAACGTAAACTGAAGACTTGCAGTATGAAAGCTATATTTGATGCACACTATATATAAAACCGACGTACTTTGACCATTATAACGTAGATATTTATGACGTAAACTGATTAAAAAAATGGTTCAAATGGCTCTGAGCACTATGGGACTGAACTGCTGTGGTCATCAGTCCCCTAGCACTCAGAACTACTTAAACCTAACTAACCTAAGGACATCACACACATCCATGCCCGAGGCAGGATTCGAACCTGCGACCGTAGCGGTCGCGCGGTTCCAGACTGTGGCGCCTAGAACCACTCGGAAACTGATTAAAAGAAGGAGTTGACTTATAGCACACATCCTAAGGCAGGCTGTTCCAGCTCGTCGGCTCCACTGTGAGCCGCGGAGCGCTCCCTGCTCCAGGGAGCCGTGTCGCTCGCTGTGACCATTCAAGTGGGCCGACACGTGGCATGGCAGGCGGCAAGGCAAGCGTTTTGATGTGCCAGCTGCGTCTTACAAGATCGACAACCTCATACTCTTAGCTGCTAAGACGTGGTGACGTGCTACACCAGGAAATACGATGTTCAGGAAATAAATAAGAAGCAACTGTTTTACAAGAAATTGCGTACTAAATTTATTGGGCCTCTGTAGCTTGGCATTTTCTTTTCAGTTCAAGATCGGAAATATCAGGTGTCAAAGTTTTCGCAGCTTTAATACGGAGGATGGCCTTCATTAGTGCATCCTGAAGAAACGATGATTCCTTACTATTTGCTCTTTTCATTGCTGAGAAAAGCTGCTCACAACAATACGTAGAACCAAACATGCACATCTGAGCGACATTGTTGTGAAGCTTGGGAAATGTTTTTTGCTGTAATGAACAATAGCAACGTGTTGTAGTACCTCTATTTCAACAAAGTTGAATTTTGCAAATCAATAATCTCCAATTGAAGTGACGATGACAAGTCATCGGGGGAAACTGAAAAAGGAGTTCTGAACACCTTAAGTTCAATTTCCAAACTAGTGAGGTCTCGGAATCGTGTTTCAAAGGACGTGATGAGCTGCCTTAACTTTGCTTGGTAATCGCCGAAAGTAGTACCTTCAGATAGTTTTAAAGAAGGAAGACGACTGAAGAACGTTAAATGTCCATTACTCGTCTGCCTCTCAAATAAGCATAACTTTTCCATGAACGCTTTGGTTGTGCATGTCAACGATTAGCTGCCCTTTGCCCTGCAATGACAGATTTAAATTATTCAGATGCATAGTTATGCCATCTTGGTACGCCAGGTCTGTTATCCATTTTATATTTTTCAGACAATGCATTTCTTCCCCTTTCATTTCAAGAGAAAGGGATATTTCCCCACGAATGGCAAAGAAAACATCAAGAACTTTTCCCTGACTCAGCCAAGGAACTGTACTGTGGTAAGGTATATCCCCATACTCCACTTCCATATCTTTCAGGAATCCTTTGAATTGGCGATGATTCATACCGTGACGCCGCACAAAATTCACACACTTCACGACATCTTTCATTACGCCACCTAGCTCTACCGTTTCAGCACACAGTGGCTCTTGGTGAATAAAACAAAGAAGAGTCAAAATGTCTTTCCCGAATTCGTCCCTGAGTTTATTTTTCAAACGAGAAGCAAAACCTTGGTGACGCCCGATCATTTGTGGTGCACCGTCTGTCGCCACAGAATGGAGCTTATGCCACGGCAAATTCATATTGTCCACTGATTCACAAACATCTTCAAAAATGTCACGTCCTGTTGCGGTGTAATCGAGTGTTACACATCCAAGAGTTCTTCAGTTACTTGCAGCTCCATGTCGACACCACGCACAAAGACTGCAAGCTGAGCACAGTCCGATATGTCGGCGCTTTCGTCAAGCGCTAGCGAAAATGCAACAAAGCCCTCCGCCTTTTTCCTGAGCTGTGTCTCTAAATCCGCTGCCATGTCCAGGATTCGACGAGACATTGTTTGCTTCGACAGGCAAACTCCTTCAATTGCCTGCACGTCCCTTGGAAACAAACATTCTGCAACTGCTACCGTGCACGATTTTACGACTGGTCCCACCAAAAACAGCTCGTCACTCGTCGCAATCATGTGAGCGACCCTGTAGCTTGCTCGAATTGCAGATTCAGTAGTGTTTTCTCCACTCTAATTCACCTGAAAGTTATAAACGCATTACAGAACACGAACTATATTGCATGTTTTGATACTCTTCGTATTACGAAACCGTTTTTAAACTTACGTCTCCTGGTATGTCGTTCTTAAGCCTGGCTACCAATTATCAGCGTGCAGCGCCTTCTGCCTGATCGTAGTGCGCTGCGTGAAGACGTGTATAATGTCGTTGTATATTGTACCTCTTCACAGAATTAAATACTTTATGACATACAAGACACTCCAGACGACCATCCCTCTCAATGAATAGAAAGGTATCCTCCAATAGAGGTACAGGGATCCCGCGGCTAGTCATAGCTGTCATTGAACACGGATTATTGCTTCAGTTGCGACTGCATGCGGCCAGGGGCAGTGAGTTCGCTTTCCCCCTCCACGCGGGCTCCGAGCTGCAGCAGTGAGTGCTCCGGAGCGCTCCGGCTCCCAGGAGGTCGGTTGGAACAGCCTGTCCTAAGGCATTAAGGAAATATCAGTTTGGTCGTAAAGACAGGTGGCGGGAGAGGTGGGGATGGTGATTTTTTTTTTGGGGGGGGGGGGGGGACAAAAATTCTAGAGGATGAAGCAGGTTCAAATGAATGTGAGTTGCAGCAGTTATGCAGAGATAAAGGCGCTTGGCACGACAGACTAATTGCATCAAACCAGTCTTCGAATTGGAAACAACAGCAACTACAAAACTATCGATAATACATTAGTTATAAATTTTTAGTTGTAACATATGTAGGCCTCATCTATTTTATTCCAGCTGAACAGCCTCGTTCCCAATCCCCTTATTGTCATCTGCTGTCATTACACATTTATTGGCTGATTAGTTTTGATGTTTTGTGTTACTGTCCAAGCTGAACATTTTAGTGAGCTAACAAATGTTGTAGTGGACGGTGAATGTTTACTACGTAAGGAGGTAACACTGGGTGTACCCCGAGGAAGCGTAACCGGGACTCTAATGTTCCCATTATACACTGCCTGACGAGAACAGAGGAGCCCCCAGAAGACATAGTCGGATATAAATATTGCTTCACACGCGTACTCACTGTCAGTGGCTACGTAAGTGCTTAGGGCAGCAGTTCGCCGTGATAGCCAGAAAGACCATCAGAGTTCATAGGTGGTGTTCCAGTTTAGTACGTTATTAACAGGCCTGATAGGGTATATAATGGGCGTGAACAGCGTCAGATGTTGAGTGATCACTTTGCAGAACATGGAGATGCTGCGTACTCGTGTGAGACAGCGTAATCAGTGATAGAGTATGAAAGGAGCTGCGGGGGTCCTATTGTGAGATATCCATATTTACGGGACTTTCGGATGTTACGATAGCCCGATGTTGGACTACATCAGAAGCGTACTCGTAAAGGTTCAGATCGACCACGTCCGACCACCACTAAATTAGCCATACTGACAATGGAAATTCCCCATTGTAGCCCCTTCCGATTTGGTGGTAAAATGGTCCAATGGATAGCCGTCAAAAACTGATGAAGTATGTAAATAGGAAGAAGGTGTACTGAACTGTGAAGAAAAGTAAAATAGGAACAGTGAACAGTCCATGCTCAAGATCTACAACATCGAGCGAATTGCGGGAACTGCAGCGTTGTGGATGTGTGGTCACAGTGTTGGACCGCAAAGAGAGAGGTTCAAATTTCCCTCGGGCCCCATATTATTTTTCACAAAATTACGAATTTTCCGTCCGCTCATTGACGTGTCTGTTTTCCTTTCGTAGTCTTGACAATTATCATACTGAAACTTCCTGGCAGATTAAAACTGTGTACCGGACCGAGACTCGAACTCGGAACCTTTGCCTTTCGCGGGCAAGTGCTCTACTTGCCCGCGAAATGCAAAGGTCCCGATTTCGAGTCTCGGTCCGGTACACAGTTTTAATCTGCCAGGAAGTTTCGCATCAGCGCACACTCTGCTGCAGAGTGAAAATCACATTCTGGAAACAACCCCCAGGCTGTGGCTAAGCCATGTCTCCGCAATATCCTTTCTTTCAGGAGTGCTAGGTCTGCAAGGTTCGCAGGAGAGCTTCTGTAAAGTTTGGAAGGCAGGAGACGAGGTACTGGCAGAAGTAAAGCTGTGAGGAAGGGGCGTGAGTCGTGCTTGGGTAGCTCAGATGGTAGAGCACTTGCCCGCGAAAGGCAAAGATCCCGAGTTCGAGTCTCGGTCTGGCACACAGTTTTAATCTGACAGGAAGTTTCACATCAGCGTACACTCGGCTGCAAAGTGAAAATCTCATTCTAGAAACAACCCCCAGGCTGTGGCTAAGCCATGTCTCCGCAATATCCTTTCTTTCAGGAGTGCTAGTTCTGCAAGGTTCGCAGGAGAGCTTCTGTAAAGTTTGGAAGGCAGGAGACGAGGTACTGGCAGAAGTAAAGCTGTGAGGAAGGGGCGTGAGTCGTGCTTGGGTAGCTCAGATGGTAGAGCACTTGCCCGCGAAAGGCAAAGATCCCGAGTTCGAGTCTCGGTCTGGCACACAGTTTTAATCTGACAGGAAGTTTCACATCAGCGCACACTCCGCTGCAGAATGAAAAACTCATTCTGGAATTATCATTCTATAGAATGATTATAGAATAGGAGTCATGTGGCATGATTATATTATCGTCGCAAGTAAATGTGATGAATAATGAGGGCAAGCGAAAACATGGTTCAAATGGGTCTGAGCACTATGGGACTTAACTTCTGAGGTCACCAGTCCCGTAGAACTTAGAACTACTTAAACGTAACTAACCTAAGGACATCACACACATCCAGGCCCGAGGCAGGATTCGAACCTGCGACCGTAGCGGTCGCGCGGTTCCAGACTGTAGCGCCTAGAACCGGCCAGCGAGGGCAGGCGAGATGCTGCATAACCTCTCATAGTAATGAAAACAGTTAATAACAAGTGTGAACTATGTTACAAAGAAGGAATTCAAGAGTCAAAACTCCCAAAACGGAAAGCAAGAAAAAAAATGGTTCAAATGGTTCTGAGCACTATGGGACTCAACTGCTGAGGTCATTAGTCCCCTAGAACTTAGAACTAATTAAACCTAACTAACCTAAGGACATCACAAACATCCATGCCCGAGGCAGGATTCGAACCTGCGACCGTAGCGGTCTTGCGGTTCCAGACTGCAGCGTCTTTAACCGCACGGCCAGTTCGACCGGCCACGGAAAGCAAGACTCATAACATGTGGTACTTGAATAGAACAAATAGAAGTTACGTACGCCTGGAAGTCCCTGCCTTACACCTCGCTGTGGCAAAAGGACGCCACCACCCGACTGAGACACAAAATTAACCTTGAGCTTGGACCATTATTGTTTCGACAGGGTGTTTAAAAAATGACCGGTATATTTGAAACGGCAATAAAAACTAAACGAGCAGCGATAGAAATACACCGTTTGTTGCAATATGCTTGGGACAACAGTACATTTTCAGGCGGACAAACTTTCGAAATTACAGTAGTTACAATTTTCAACAACAGATGGCGCTGCAAGTGATGTGAAAGATATAGAAGACAACGCAGTCTGTGGGTGCGCCATTCTGTACGTCGTCTTTCTGCTGTAAGCGTGTGCTGTTCACAACGTGCAAGTGTGCTGTAGACAACATGGTTTATTCCTTAGAACTGAGGATTTTTCTGGTGTTGGAATTCCACCGCCTAGAACACATGTTGTTGCAACAAGATGAAGTTTTCAATGGAGGTTTAATGTAACCAAAGGACCAAAAGCGATACAATAATGGATCTGTTTGAAAAATTGCAACGGACTGGGAACATGACGGATGAACGTGCTGGAAAGGTAGGGCGACCGCGTACGGCAACCACAGAGGGCAACGCGCAGCTAGTGCAGCAGGTGATCCAACAGCGGCCTCGGGTTTCCGTTCGCCGTGTTGCAGCTGCGGTCCAAATGACGCCAACGTCCACGTATCGTCTCATGCGCCAGAGTTTACACCTCTATCCATACAAAATTCAAACGCGGCAACCACTCAGCGCCGCTACCATTGCTGCACGAGAGACATTCGCTAACGATATAGTGCACAGGATTGATGACGGCGATATGCATGTGGGCAGCATTTGGTTTACTGACGAAGCTTATTTTTACCTGGACGGCTTCGTCAATAAACAGAACTGGCGCATATGGGGAACCGAAAAGCCCCATGTTGCAGTCCCATCGTCCCTGCATCCTCAAAAAGTACTGATCTGGGCCGCCATTTCTTCCAAAGGAATCATTGGCCCATTTTTCAGATCCGAAACGATTACTGCATCACGCTATCTGGACATTCTTCGTGAATTTGTGGCGGTACAAACTGCCTTAGACGACACTGCGAACACCTCGTGGTTTATGCAAGATGGTGCCCGGCTACATCGCACGGCCGACGTCTTTAATTTCCTGAATGAATATTTCGATGATCGTGTGATTGCTTTGGGCTATCCGAAACATACAGGAGGCGGCGTGGATTGGCCTCCCTATTCGCCAGACATGAACCCCTGTGATTTCTTTCTGTGGGGACACTTGAAAGACCAGGTGTACCGCCAGAATCCAGAAACAATTGAACAGCTGAAGCAGTACATCTCATCTGCATGTGAAGCCATTCCGCCAGACACGTTGTCAAAGGTTTCGGGTAATTTCATTCAGAGACTACGCCATATTATTGCTACGCATGGTGGATATGTGGAAAATATCGTACTATAGAGTTTCCCAGACCGCAGCGCCATCTGTTGTTGAAAATTGTAACTACTGTAATTTCGAAAGTTTGTCTGCCTGAAAATGTACTGTTGTCCCAAGCATATTGCAACAAACGGTGTATTTCTATCGCTGCTCGTTTAGTTTTTATTGCCGTTTCAAATATACCGGTCATTTTTGAAACACCCTGTATTTTGCTTCCTTTCTCACAGTTCAGTACACCTTCTTCCAGTTTTCATGCTTGATCTGTGTTCAGGTTTGATGAGCTACCCACTGGGCCATCTTACCACTAAATCTGAGGGAGGATGCGATGGGGATGTCCCTTGTGAGGACCACGAACGTCGTAGCCTGCACACCATCTGCGTCTGTCTTCCGAGAGCAAGCAATGGATTCCCTGCAACATTCTTTGTGACCCCGTACCATTTACTGGACACCAGAGGCAGCCGGAGTAAGGAACTACCATCTCATGCGCAGACTGTCGTCAACTGCTGTGTCTGCACTGTTACCTCGATCCGGAGGAGGCGCAGGCTGACGATGCACGGCGCCGCATGGCGTTCAGCGTTGGATCGAGGTTCTGCACTCCCTTTTATCACCGTCATGGCAGCGACCTGCAAAGAGGTCCCGTTCTTGCAGTGTTTTGAAGAGGCACACCGGTGTTAATCCTGACGTCATCGTCTGAAGACCATCGGGTATGACTTCAGTTTACGGTTGATAGTATTTGAGAAGCAGTTGAACGGAATGGACAGTATCTTGAAAGGAGGGTATAAGATGAACATCAACAAAAGCAAAACGAGAATAATGGAATGTAGTCGAATTAAGTCGGGCGATGCTGAGGGAATTACATTAGGAAATGAGACACTTAAAGTAGTAAAGGAGTTTTGCTATTTGGGGAGCAAAATAACTGATGATGGTCGAAGTAGAGAGGATATAAAATATAGACTGGCAATGGCAAGGAAAGCGTTTCTGAAGAAGAAAAATTAGTTAACATCGAGTATAGATTTAAATGTCAGGAAGTAGTTTCTGAAAGTATTTGTATGGAATGTAGCCATTTATGGAAGTGAAACGTGGACGATAAATAGTTTAGACAAGAAGAGAATAGAAGCTTTCGAAATGTGGTGCTACAGAAGAATGCTGAAGATTAGATGGGTAGATCACATAACTAATGAGGAGGTATTGAACAGAATTGGGGAGAAGAGGAGCTTGTGGCACAACTTGACTAGAAGAAGTGATCGATTGGTAGGACATGTTCTGAGACATCGAGGGATCACCAATTTAGTATTGGAGGGCAGCTTGGAGGGTAAAAATCGTAGAGGGAGACCAAGAGATGAATACACTAAACAGATTCAGAAGGATGTAGGCTGCAGTAGGTACTGGGAGATGAAGAAGCTTGCACAAGATAGAGTAGCATGGAGAGCTGCTTCAAACCAGTCTCTGGACTGAATACCACATCAACAACAACAGTGTTTGAGATAACTCTGACAGCACAGCGTGTACATCACAGGCATCTTGCGTCCTCACCTGTTACTTCTCACGCTGTTCCACATGTGGTACGAGGCTGTATGAACTTCCTGCGTGACGCTGACGTACTCCCGAGGCCAGGAAGTTCCCCAGATCTGTCTCCGATAGATGTGTGAGACCAGTTTGGACGTCAGACCCATCCTAGTGCCGGTATCCACGATATTAAGGACCATTTCAACAGTTATGGTCCAGATGGGCTCAAGAGAGTGTACAGCGGCTCAACAGCACCTTCCCAACCGAATTAGTGGGTGCATCCAGCCAAGAGGGCGTGCAACCTCATGCTGACAAGTGGGCTCATACTGTCAACTTCTTTGTACATCTGACTCCTTATTGCAGTCTCTGAAATAAAACCTCATGCTGATATAATTAAATTTTCTTCGAGACATTTCAGTCTCATCTTTATCTACGATAATGATGGAAACCGTAGAAATGATTTAAAATCTGTGCGATGGCTGGGGCTTGAACCTTGCTTACTGCGCAGGTGTTCTAGCCCTTACACCGCCACAGCAATAACGCCATCGTAGCTGCACGGACTACTCTAGTCCAATGTCCTTCCTAACACAAACTTCAGTTCACATCTTCTTCTTTTTTTTTTCTTTATTGTAATTTTTATCACCTTACACAAGGCGGGCTGTCAGTAGCTGAGTACGCCGCTCTTCAGCCTTGAGATTGACAATAAGTAATAAATAGAGGGGACACAGAGAAGACAATCAAAAATGGTGGGCAAAACAATGTGGACACCAAAAAACAAAAAACACGGAGCCGTTCACGCCTGACGAGAAAACAACACTGACACTAGTCGACACGGCGCACAAAACAGGGATGATGGCGATGGTACACGTGAACAGTGGCGGCGTTTCGGCGAACAAACACTAAACACAAACGAAGGCACACACACGAGACACTAATGGCGATGACCTCCGGCGCGCGAATGTTCACTATGCATGTGCGAGTCCGGGGACCTGCCAAGAGAGGAGGAGGAGGAAGGGGAGTGGGAGAGCGAGAGGGGAGAGCAGAGACGCCACGGGCAGGAGAGAGAGGGGGCGAGGGAGGAAGGGGGAGAGGAAGCCCGGGGGAGGAGGGGGGAGGGAGGGGACGGGGAAAAGGAAAAAGAAGGGAAGAGAAGGGAGGGAGGGTGCCGAAAGGAAAGGATACCGGAAGTGGGGGGCGGGGCAGGGTCAAAGTTGATAGGAGGGGTAGATGGAGGGGACAAGGACATCATCAGGGAGAGGGAGCTGGCGCAAGCCACCTTGGGAGAGGGTAAGGAGGGTGGAGAGATGGAGACCGGGCGGGACGTGGAAATACAGGAGCGGCAGTGGGCGGGGACGGGAGAGGATCGGGGATACGAGCGGGTGAGGAGGATCAAGTTTACGGGAGGTGTACAGGATCCATATCCTTTCAAGGAAAAGGAGGAGGTGGGGGAAGGGGATGAGATCATACAGGATCCGTGTGGGGGAGGGGAGACGGATGCGATAGGCGAGGCGGAGAGCATGGCGTTCAAGGATTTGGAGGGATTTATAAAAGGTAGGGGGAGCGGAGATCCATGCTGGATGGGCGTAACAAAGGATAGGTCGGATGAGGGATTTATAGGTGTGGAGGATGGTGGAGGGGTCCAGACCCCATGTACGGCCGGAAAGGAGCTTGAGGAGATGGAGTCAGGAACGTGCCTTGGCTTGGATTGTCTGGAGATGGGGAGTCCAGGAGAGGCGTCGGTCGAGGGTGACGCCAAGGTACTTAAGCGTGGGAGTGAGGGCGATGGGTCGGCCATAGACGGTGAGATAGAAATCAAGGAAGCGGAAGGAAGGGTGGTTTTGCCTACAATGATCGCCTGGGTTTTGGAAGGATTGACCTTGAGCAACCACTGGTTGCACCAAGCGGTGAACCGGTCAAGATGGGATTGGAGAAGGCGGTGGGAGCGTTGCAGGGTGGGGGCAAGGGCAAGGAAGGCAGCGTCATCGGCAAACTGGAGAAGGTGGATGGGGGGTGACGGCGGCGGCATGTCCGCCGTGTACAACAGGTACAGAAGGGGGGAGAGGACGGAGCCTTGGGGCATACCGGCGGAGGGGAAAAAGGTGTAGAAATCTGTGTTATGGATGGTGACATAGGAAGGACGGCGGGAGAGAAAGGAACCGATCAGACGGACGTAGTTAATGGGAAGGGTGAAGGTTTGGAGCTTGAAGAGGAGATTCAATCTTCAGCTTATTTTCGCCTTTATCGTAGATAAAGAGGCTCAAATGTTTCGAGGACAATGTAATTACATCAGATCTATACATCCCTACGCCTGAGGAACATGCAGGATTTGCACAATGCGAACAAAGCTGGGGTGCAATTCCAATACCGGAGAGCCTCGGTATTATTGACGATTTAAGAAGGGGAAAATAGGCTGAAGACGTTAACTGAAGTTTGTGTTAGGGAGGGCATTGGTCTACAGTAGTTCGTGCAGCTCTGTCAGCTATAACGCTGAGCTGGTGTAATCGTTAGCACACCTACCTAGCAAGCAAGGAGACCCGAGTTCACGTCCCTGGCATAAGTTTTAAATCATTTCTTCAGCTTGCATCACTATCGTAGACAAAATCTCATACCCTCACAACCCGTGAAGTATCATCTCATTTCCTCCTTCTGGGCGCTTCACATTTTTTGTCGGGCAGTACGTTTAATTTTCACACTTTTCGGCTGTATTAAAAGGGGTGCTCGATAAAGGTCGGCAAGCCGCGTGCAATGAGTGGGTGTGACATCTATCGGACTCTGAGAAAACTATAAGCTAGGCTTGGCAGTTAACCCCAGTGGCGTTCATTCTGCTCGTACTCTCTCAGCTGAGTGAATGGAAGTGATTTTGTGTTTCTGGCGCTTCTAAAACTTCGTGTTGTCACATTTCGTGAGCGATGTTACGCGGTAAATTTGTGTGTTGGCCTGAACAAATTACGTAACTGCTTCTGTCACCTATGAAGAGTTGAAGAAAGTTTTTGGTGAGTCTGTTACGTGTGGTCTCACTTGTTTTGGTCCACACGAGGCATTTCAAGACTACAGTAAAAGGTGCGAATTGCGAGGAAGTGAAGACACTCTTGTAACGATCGATCTGGGACCGCTATTGTTCGTAGTGATCCGTATCTTACTGTCCAACAACTTATACGTCTCATCAATTGGAAGCGTTCGCACTCTTTCAAAGGAACATTAGTGCGTCTCTAAAGTGCGTGTTCGCCGAATACCACGACTCCTCACTCCGGAACAAACGAAGAATAACGTGTTGAAGATGAGGGCGATATATGGCGTCAAAAAAAAAAAAAAAAAAAAAAAATCAACATTCAAAATGAGATGTGAGTGTATTGTTAGTACTCAGAAATGAAACAGTACCGCACAGAATGGGTACAACATGGGCAACCAAATCCCCCCCCCCCCCACCCAAAAAAAAACCACGTCTGGTGAAGTCTGCAAATAAGGCCATGGTCATCACATTCTTTGACCAGAAAGGCATGGTGTGTACTTATTCTGAACCGAAAGGTACAACAGTCACTGCAGCATATTACGAACAGGTCCTGAGCGAACTGATGAAGGGTCACCTTTCCAAAGAAGAGGGGCGATGGGAGCTTCATCAGCCTTAAGTTGTCAAAAGTGTGATAGTGTTTTGGACCAACAAAGGAATTCCTACGGCGCCCCATTCACCTTACAACCCCTACTCCACTCCACAGGATCTTAATCGACGTCGGTTTGATGTGCAAACACTGTTAGTAAATGCTCTAGAGACGATTTTGAAGTGCATGATGGAGACTGCTTTCACTACGTCTTTAAGGGGTTGCAACAGAGACGGGGTTGTGTATTGCATTCACTGGGTGGAGTACTGTATGTCAGAAGTCTGAATTTCTTAACTTCGGAAATAAAGGTTTCAGACAATGAGTGCCATTCGTTACTGAAAACTGCTCATATACAGATTTTCCCAACATCCTGTCAATTTTAAGACAGTCAGATAGTCTGACGATGGTATTATAAGCTGAAAACGGGTTAAGTAGGAAAATAAACACGGCATATCTTACGCAGTTTGCGTTTCACGTGGTAAGTGTCCAGTGGTTTTGCGAAACAGTGGTGCTAAAAGCAATAGTCTCTGTTTTTCTCTTCTACTGCTGCGTAATCCTAGCGCCTTTCATGTCGTTTCGGCCACAGATTTCGTCGTAAACACAGTCAAGGGAACAGCCAATAGGTTTCTGTCGGCTAGTTCCTCATGAAAAGCGAGATGAAAAGCGGGAGCGACTTCGTCTGCCGGGTGATAAAAGAAGAAGAAGGAGTGAGTACGCGAAAGCGGCCGTCCTAGACACTGGCTGTTAATACGGGCTGAAGGCTACACGGGAAAGCTTCCAGCGCCCTCACTCTCGCCTTCCGCGACCGTAGACTTATTTTGTCATAAAAATACGGAGAAAAATCGTAGAGCGGCCGGGGCGGACGAAAATAGCCGGTACTGGGACGACGACGGAACTGCGCAGGCGCGTAATGCAGTATTAGTATGCATAATGCGAGATGCCTGCATGCTGATAGGCGGCGTTTCTCCCGACGGTCGAGCCGCGGCGCCACTGTTGCGACCGGAAGTTGCCTCCAACACGGTCGCTGGGTGACGAACGTTGTACGCGAATCCTCGAGTTGCTGGTTAATGTTTTATTTATTCACAATTTGCACCTACGCTATTGGTTCTTGCTACATTAGCAATGTCTCACCGCAATGCAGGTTAACTGCGAAATGTGGCCTCCCTCTGTGTCTGAGCTCGAAGCGTCGAGGTGGAAAGTAGTTCCGGTCACCTTACCAGATTTCATGTACAAGGGATTTCGCAAATCACGACAGGCATACCTTTTCAGGAAAACTCTATGCGTTTCTTCATTTACTTGTCGATACTTATAACTATGTTTGTTCTGCTAATTAAATATAATAAAAACAGCCGACCTATGTGGCCGAGCAGTTCTAGGCGCTTCAGTCCAGAACCGCGCTGCTGCTACGGTCGCAGGTTCGAATCCTGCCTCGGCCATGGATGTGTGTGATTTCCTTAGGTTAGTTAGGTTTAAACAGTTCTAAGTTCTAGGGGACTGATGACCTCAGATGCTAAGTCCCATAGTGCTCAGAGCCATTTGAACCATTTTTGCAATGGGATGGGGTTAGAAATTAAAAATGGAGTTTATATACATCACCTAATATTTACAGATGATCAAGTAGTTATAGCACGAGACGACGAGGTTGCAAATTATATGTGTAACCAATTAGCAATGGAATATAGAAAGTAGAGATTGAAGGTTAATTACCAGAAAACAGAATACCTCGCTAATCATCCAGATGGCTAATACACTGAGGGAAAGGAAATTAAGATGGTCAATTCTGTTATTTGGGCTCCATTTTAGAAGCCGCCCGAAGTGGCCAGGCGGTTCTAGGCGCTACAGTCTGGATCCGCGCCACCGCTACGGTCGCAGGTTCGAATCCTGCCTCGGCCATGGACGTGTGTGATGTCCTTAGGTTAGTTAGGTTTAAGTAGTTCAAAGTTCTAGGGGACTGATGACCTCCATTCTAGAGTTGCTGGGAAAATGAGAGATAGAAATTAATAAAAGTATTAGCAGTGGAAATAAAGTCACTGAGATACTCAGCTCAATCTTGTGGACCAGAAATGTAATATGTAAGCGTGCAGCCTATTGTGGCCGTTCTCACTGAAGTTAAAATCTTCTGGGTTATCAGGCCACGTCATATTTTCTATAAAATAATCGACGTTTCGACCCCTCTGCTGGGATCTCCCTCAAGATCTTCCGGTGTCCACTACTGCTAAAACACTGTCAGAGACCAGTGTCGCGTTCTCTTATAAAGGGCAGTTTTCCTGATTTCGTGCTGGAGAAGTTCTAGGTTAAGATTCTTATGGCTACCATTGGTGGGCCATCGTCATAGGCTAATATTCCTGCTCTGATGCAGAAGAAGGGGCGCTGTTGGCTAAACTCTTGTGGATACCATTGGTGGCCCATAGTCATTGGACAGAAAGATACTATTCCACACTTTCACTGGAGAAGGGTCATTGGTTGAAATTCCTCCTGCTGCTATTGGTTGGCCGTCATCATTGGCTAGATGCGAAACGGACAGAACAAGAGAGGGGGACTGTTTACCCAAAATTTTATAGTCCGCCGAGGTGACTTGCAGCGCGTTGTTTATGTCGCTCGCATACCGCGCTCCGACATCGAATTTAATAACCTACGTATGCCGGCTAAGGAAACAAACATTTATAGAAGAAAGGTCCGAGGCTAATATTCCTGCTCTGATGCAGAAGAAGGGGCGCTGTTGGCTAAACTCTTGTGGATACCATTGGTGGCCCATAGTCATTGGACAGAAAGATACTGTTCCACACTTTCACTGGAGAAGGGTCATTGGTTGAAATTCCTCCTGCTGCTATTGGTTGGCCGTCATCATTGGCTAGATGCGAAACGGACAGAACAAGAGAGGGGGACTGTTTACCCAAAATTTTATAGTCCGCCGAGGTGACTTGCAGCGCGTTGTTTATGTCGCTCGCATACCGCGCTCCGACATCGAATTTAATAACCTACGTATGCCGGCTAAGGAAACAAACATTTATAGAAGAAAGGTCCGAGGCTAATATTCCTGCTCTGATGCAGAAGAAGGGGCGCTGTTGGCTAAACTCTGGTGGATACCATTGGTGGCCCATAGTCATTGGACAGAAAGATACTGTTCCACACTTTCACTGGAGAAGGGTCATTGGTTGAAATTCCTCCTGCTGCTATTGGTTGGCCGTCATCATTGGCTAGATGCGAAACGGACAGAACAAGAGAGGGGGACTGTTTACCCAAAATTTTATAGTCCGCCGAGGTGACTTGCAGCGCGTTGTTTATGTCGCTCGCATACCGCGCTCCGACATCGAATTTAATAACCTACGTATGCCGGCTAAGGAAACAAACATTTATAGAAGAAAGGTCCGAGAAGCGGTTGAAATTTCAAAGAATGTATCTAATTTCAATAGAGAGGACGGCTATAGGTTTCGGGCATCGTGGTTCCCCGCCATCAAGGAAGTGAATATGCGACCGATATATACATACACTATGTTATCAAAAGTATCCGGACACCTGGCTCACAATGACTTATAAGTTCGTGGCGCCCTCCATCGGTAATGCTGGAATTCAGTATGGTGTTGGCTCACCCTTGGCTTTTTGACAGCTCTCGCTCTCACAGGCATACGTTCAATGAGATGCTGGAAAGTTTCTTGGGGAATGGCAGCCCATTCTTCACGTAGTGCTGCTCTGAGGAGAGGTATCGTTGTGGGTCGGTGAGGCCTGGCACGAAGTCGGCGTTCCAAGACATCCCAAAGGTGTTCTATAGGGTTCTGGTCAGGACTCTGTGCAGGCCAGTCCATTACAAGGATGTTATTGTCCTGTAACCACTCCGTCACAGGCCGTGCATTATGAACAGGTGCTCGATTGTGTTGAAAGATGCAGTCGCCATCCCCGAAATGCTCCTCAACAGTAGGAAGTAAGAAGGTGCTTAAAACATCAATGTAGGCCTATGCTGTGACAGTGTCACGCTAAACAACAAGGGGTTGCAAGCCCCCTCCGTGAAAAACACGACCACACCACAACACCACCGCCTCCGAATTTTACTGTTGGCACTACACACGCTCGCAGATGACGGTCACCGGGCATTCGCTATACCCACACCCTGCCATCGGATCGCCACGTTGTGTACCGTGATTCGTCACTCCACACAATATTTTTGCACTCTTCAATTGTCCGATGTTTACTCTCCTTACACCAAGTGAGACGTCGTTTGGCATCTACTGGCGTGATTCTCTGCCTCGTGATGACTGGGTGTTGTGTGCTGTCCCTAGGTTAGTTAGGTTTAAGTAGTTCTAAGTTCTAGGGGACTGATGACCATAGATGTTAAGTCCCATAGTGCTCAGAGCCATTTGAACCATTTACTGGCGTGACGTGTGGCTTATGAGCAGCCGCTCGACCATGAAATCCAAGTTTTCTCACCTCACGGCCAATTGTCATAGTACTTGCAGTTGATCCTGATGCATTTTGGAATTCTTGGGTGATGCTCTGGATAGATGTCTGCCTATTGCACATTACGACCCTCTTCAACTGTCGGCGGTCTCTGTCAGTCAGTACATGAGGTCGGCCTGTACGCTTTTGTGCTGTACGTGTCCCTTCACGTTTCCACTTCACTATCCCATCGGAAACAGCGGACCTAGGGATGTTTAGCAGTGTGGGAGTCTCGCGTACAGAGGTATGACACAACTGACACCCAGTCACCTGACTACGTTCGAAGTCCTTGAGTTCCGCGAAACGCCCCATTCTGCTCTCTCACGATGTTTAATGAGTACTGAGGTCGCTGATACGGAGTATCTGGCATTAGGTGACAGCACAATGCACCTAATATGAAAAACGTATGGTTTTGTGAGTGCCCGGATACTTTTGATCACATAGTGTACGTTTTCCTCTCCAACTTCTGTGATTGCCCTTTTTATAGATGTCTATTCCTCTTGAACTGTAATGCCTACTGAGCTATTCGTTATTGCTGTATCAATTGCCTTACAGGACTTCAAGCGTGTCTCATCATACTTTAGTATTTCCGTATCCCATTTCTTTGCGCATTGATTCTTCCGATTAATCTCTTGAACTTCACCCTACTCTTCATCACTACCACACTGTGATCTGTGTCTATATCTGCTCCTGGGTACGCCTTTCAATCCAGTACCTGATTTCAGTATCTCGGTCTGACCGTGATGTAATCTAACAGAAATCTTCCCGTATCATTCGGTCTTTTCCAAGTATACCGCTTTCTCCTGTGAGTCTTGAACAGAGTATTCGATGTTACTAGATGAAATTTATAAGAGAACTCAATTATTGTTTCCTCTCTTTCATTCCTTGTCCCAGGCTCATATTCTCCTGTAACCTTCCCTTCCATTCCTTCCCCAGGAACTACATTCCAGTCCCCCTTAACTATTAGATTTTCATATCCCTTTATGTACTATATCACCCTTTCGATATCCTCATATTCTTTCTCTCTTTCTCCATCTTCAGCTTGCAACGTCGGTATGTATACCTGAACTATCGTTGTCAGTGTTGGTTTGCTGTCGATTCTGATAAGAACAACCCTATCACTGAACGGTTGTCAGTAACACACTTTCTGCCCTATCTTCCTATACATGACGAATCCTGCTCTCGTTACAGAATTTTCTGCTGCTGTTGATATTACCCTATACTCATCTGAACCGGAATCCTTCTCTTCTTTCCATTACACTTCACTGACCCGTAGTATATCTATACTGAGCCTTTGCATTTCCCTTTTCAGATTTTCTAGTTTCCCTACCACGTTCAAGCTTCTGACATTCTACGCCCCGACACGTAGAACGTTATCTTTTCGTTGGTTATTCAGTCTTTTTCTTATGGTGTTTCCTCCTTGGGAGTCCTCTCCTGAACATCCGAATGGGGGACTATTCCGGAATCTTTTGCCAATGGAGAGATCATCATGACAGTTTTTCAATTACAAGCCACATGCCCTGTGGATACACGTTATGGTTCTCTAATGCAGTCGTTTCCATTGCCTTTTGCATCCTCATGTCGTTGAAATGAAATGAAGTGAGCGTGTGGCATTGTTGGTCAGGAGGCCCCATCCGGGGCATGATTGCTGATTCCTCCGCCTTTAGGGGCAGTTTACAACCCCAAGGACAAGAGAGTGCACTGAACCTCTGTCCGCTCCTCCGCCTTGCTTGACAAAGCTGTGCGCAGAATTAGGTTGACTTTTTATGCTGGAAGTCTTCGGCCGGCAATGCTGATTATTAATCAAAATTTAAGCGGTGGCGGGTTTCGAACCCGGGACCGAGGACGTTTCTATTACTAATTGAAGACGCTACCACCTTTTTTGCATTTTGTTCGTTGTATTTGGTCGTAGCGGACGCCACATAACATCCGTTGAAATTCGTTATTGATCCGTTCAATCAGTATTTTATTACAGAGACCAGGGAGCTCCCTGACCGTACGCGCTGAGCTACCGTGCCAGCCTTTAGACAACCGATCTATAGAAGTTAACAAACGTTAGAACAGCTGAAACGTCCCCTTTGAAAATTAAGAATGACTGTGCTGGTAAACTTATACGTTATTTGATACAGAAACAGCTGAGTAAAACTCAAAGTTTTCTCTTTACTTCTTCTGATCACCACTAAACTGACAAACAATATTTTTAGCGCAACGCAATCCGACTTCCAATAATCCCTACAAAAAGAACAGCCCTCACTAACACTAACCTATACCCTTCATGAATTACTTGTCTCACAAAAATCTTCGTTACTCGAACTACTGCAACACAGCGAGCGCCAATACTGCCAGCTAAACAAAAGATTCGAACTACTGAAGGCACTAACTACTGATAGGTATAGTTAGCAAATGAAAGATTTTGATAGAGAACAAACAATGTATTTACGTTAATAGTGTTCAAAAGTCATAATATATGTATCTATCAATTCATGACATCCATCTTTACAAATTTCCTTTTTCTGTTGGACACACGTCCAGATCGTCCGCTTATAGCAACTTCTCAAAACTCTGGCATCTGTCTCTCCACGTCCACCACTGCAGGCGGCTCACCTCCAACTGCCCAACAGTACACTAGCGAACAATGAGTCCAACAAGCCACAGACCGCACACAGCGCAGTCAGCGATTCTCATACAGACCGCTACGTGGCGTTACCAACATAAAAACCTAAACAGCCGACTTACACTGCTTTAACAAGAAAGAAGAAAAGCTCAGGGTGAACGGATCCTGAATTCTGGTGCTGCAGCGAACAACCGTTGTCAGTAGCAAGAGGAGAACCGCACCGGAAATGACCACGGAAAAGCCCTTGGACGTAGCGTGCCAGTTTCTGCATGAAGTTGTTCTGAAAGCGGTGCTGATATTCAGGACAATAAAAGCGGGTTAAAAGCTATGAGCTATATGGGGAAGTTGTCCTCGCATTACTGAGCAACTGTTTCACCAGGTATACAGTCTAGTTTACCAAATTGCCAACCAGACTAACTTTAATTATAATCTTTTAATAGTCATCTTACGACAACCAGTGATATATATATTCTTCCGTTGTTCCGTTAAAATTTCAGCATATTAAACTTGATTCATAACTAAACTGGTGCCTTATTTAGGATTGTGAAAATGTGAGTTTGTAATCTTACGGAACACATCAAATATGGAACCAAGATTGGGAGAGTGCACACAACACTGCATTCATAAAATAACACACGAAGAACAGAGAAATATATGCAAGAGGAAATTAAGCACAACCAACCGATTCAGTTGTCACCTAAAGAAGTTACGTTCGCAGCGCAATCCTGCCCATCATGAAATTACCACACACTGGTATACTAAATTCATACTAACTCGCTGTGAAATCTCCAGAAAAGAATAGCCGAGGGCTACTTTCATGATTACACCACCTGCTTCACGTGGTCAACTTGGTTTACACAAAGAGTGTAACTCCCCAATAATTTTGATAATTAAAACAAATTACATCGAAACGCAATTTACAAAAGAAAAACCTCGAACTGGTTACTATCGTCTTACTGTTAACCTGATGTGTCAAACAATTGTATAAGCACGTGGTACTGGTCTCACAAAGTACACCCCACGTGGGTTGAACATAAAGAAAAGTTGCTATATTGAAAAATATTGTCAAGACGAGACGTTATAATCTCACACACATTCGCATTTAAGATTGATGATCTTATTAGAGTTACGGATCATCAACACGTGGTTCCACTTTACTCACAAAGTAGTGGCAAAGCAACTACTGGAAGATATTCTCAACTTCACACTCGAATTACTCTGCGTTGCAATTTAAGATAACATATTTTAGATCTAAACCTGAAATAAAGGTGATTAAATTTTCAGTTAGGCTGAACTTAAGAAATCCATTGTCCTACGGACTTGGCAGAGACGCACTTAGCCAGATATCTTACCACTTCAGACGCTCGCCGCGGACTGACCACGTGGGCCCCTACCGAGGGTGCTTCACAGATACAAACGGAAGTGACCAGAGAGGCAGCTTCCTATACCAACATGACAAGGGACAGACAGGACCATACCAAGAATAGAAACCTCTTTGCTTTTAGAAACGCTTAATTTCCATGTTAGAGCTCATTTTAGTTTCGTCAGTATGTACTGTACTTCCTCTGTTCACCGCCAGTTGGCCCAATTGAAGGAAGGTAATGTTGACTTCGGTGCTTGTGTTGACATGCGACTCATTGCTCTACAGTACTAGCATCAAGCACATCAGTACGTAGCATCGACAGGTTAGTGTTCATCACGAACGTGGTTTTGCAGTCAGTGCAATGTTTACAAATGCGGAGTTGGCAGATGCCCATTTGATGTATGGATTAGCACGGCGCGGTACGTTTGTATCGAGACAGATTTCCAGAACGAAGGTGTCCCGACAGGAAGACGTTCGAAGCAATTGATCGGCGTCTTAGGGAGCACGGAACATTCCAGCCTATGACTCGCGACTGGGGAAGAACTAGAACGACGAGGACACCTGCAATGGACGAGGCAATTCTTCGTACAGTTGACGATAACCCTAATGTCAGCGTCAGAGAAGTTGCTGCTGTACAAGGTAACGTTGACCACGTCACTGTATGGAGAGTGCTACGGGAGAACCAGTTGTTTCCGTACCATGTACAGCGTGTGCAGGCACTATAAGCAGCTGACTGGCCTCCACGGGTACACTTCTGCGAATGGTTCATCCAACAATGTGTCAATTCTCATTTCAGTGCAAATGTTCTCTTTACGGATGAGGCTTCATTCCAACGCAATCAAATTGTAAATTTTCACAATCAACATGTGTGGGCTGACGAGAATCCGCACGCAATTGTGCAATCACGTCATCAACACAGATTTTCTGCGACCGTTAGGGCAGGCATTGTTGGTGATGTCTTGATTGGGCCCCATGTTCTTCCACCTACGCTCAATGGAGCACGTTATCATGATTTCATACGGGATACTTTACCTGTGCTGCTAGAACATGTGCCTTTACAAGTACCACACAACATGTGTTTCATGCATGATGGAGCTAGCTCCTGCACATTTCAGTCGAAGTGTTCGTACGCTTCTCAGCAACAGATTCGGTGACCGATGGATTGGTAGAGGCGGATCAATTCCATGGCCTCCACGCTCGCCTGACCCCAACCCTCTTGACTTTCATTTATGGGGACATTTGAAAGCTCTTGTCTACGCAACACCGGTACCAAATGTAGAGACTCTTCGTGCTCGTAATGTGGACGGCTGTGATACAATACGCCATTCTCCAGGGCTGCATCAGCGCATCAGGGATTCCATGCGACAGAGAATGGATGCATGTATCCTCGCTAACGGAGGACATTTTGAACATTTCCTGTAAGAAAGTGTATGAAGTCACGCTGGTACGTCCTGCTGCTGTGTGTTTCCATTCCATGATTAATGTGATTTGAAGAGAAGTAATAAAATGAGCTCTAACATGGAAGGTAAGCGTTTCCGGACACATGTCCACATAACATATTTTCTTTCTTTGTGTGTTTCCTGATAGTTTGGCCTTACCCTTTTGTACCACCCTGTATAATCTGCGCCGCGAGTTCGATTCCAGTGGCCGGCCAGGGTGGCCGATCGGTTCTAGGCGCTTCAGTCAGGAACCGCGCGACTGCTACGGTCGCAGGCTCGAATCCTACCTCGGGCATGGATGTGTGTGATGTCCTTAGGTTAGTTAGGTTTAAGTAGTTCTAAGTTCTAGGGGACTGATGACCTCAGAAGTTAAGTCCCATAGTGCTCAGAGCCATTTGAACCAATCGATTCCAGTGTACGACCAGAAATGGTGGTGAAGCTTTGGCAGTGCCAGCCACTCGTGTTGGCGAAACATCGGAAAAATCTTCAAACGAGCGTAGACGGAAGAATCCTAGACAGAAGCCAACAGGCATTTTGTCAATATAATTGCTGTTTCCTTTCGTTCGGCTGCGTCCTCCTCGCCGGGTAGAGGCCACGGCAGCGCGAGGGTGGGACCGGCCGAGCGCCATCAATAAGCGGGGGCCAGTTCCTTCCGCTTTCTCCGTCCGGGAGGCGAAGAGCCGTCGCCGCCGCCGCCGTCGCTTGTCGCTTATGGGATCGCGCCCGCGGGCGGCAGCGGCGCCGGACTCGCAACTTTCCTCGGCGTCCTCCGGCAGCCGCTCCTCCGCGAAAGCCGGGCCGGGCGTGGGTCCGCAGCGCGCATGCCCCACGTCCCGCGTGTCTCGCATGCACCGCCGCACCGGACACTCCGCAAGGCCGACCTGCGACCGGCAGTCGTAAGTTACTCGGGCGGCCCGCGCGCACTTAGGCACCCTCCTTTCCCCCGGGAGTCCCACGCGAGGCGGCCCAATCACTGCGAAAGTGGCGAGGGATCTCGCTCGCAAGCGGATCTCGTCCGCGAAACATTCGTCGCCTCGCTCGCTTTCTATACGATCTGCATCTGCACATACAGTTAGGTACACGCTATAGCCGACGTACACAGTGAAGTACCGGGGTCAGTTCTGGCAAATGTGCGTAACTGGGGCGCGGGAAAGGCAGCCAGGGGGGCCAAGTCACGGCGCCTTCTCTCTGCCGCACCATCTACATCTACATACATACTCCGCGATCCACCATACGGTGCGAAATTCTGAGGAAAATAGGGGTAAGCTATACGGAGAGACGGGTGTTATACAATAAGTCTAAAAGCCAAGAGGGAATAATAAGAGTAGACGACCAAGAACGAAATGCTCGGATTAAAAAGGGTATAAGAAAAGGACATAGTGTTTCGCCCATGCTGTTCAATCTGTACAAAATCATTTGGGAAAGTGTCAAGAAAGCTACTATTTACGTTGGTGTGTAAAATGTGTGAGTTTGGCGACATGCAATCTCACTTTTGTAAAAACACCATCCACAGAATTGCGAAGACTGCAAGTCCTTAAAAGTGCGAGAATTATCGCACAGTCGGCTTAACAGCTCATGCATCCAATTTTCTGACAAGAATAAAATACACAAGAATGGAAAAGAAAATTGAGGACGTGTTAGATGACGATCATTTAGCTTTAGGAAAGATAAACGCTTCAGAGAGGCAAATCTGACGTTGCGGTTGATGATGGTTTTGATGATGATAGGATTTGTCGACCTGGAAAAAGCGTTCGGCAACGTAAAATTTGTCTGATGTGAGAAAAGAAGAGACAGGAGTAGATTTAGAAGAGATAGGGGATCCAGCATTAGAATCAGAATGTAAAAGAGCTTTGGACAACTTAAGAGTAAATAAGGCAGACGGGATAGAGAACATTCCATCAGAGTTTCTAAAATCATTACATCGAGGAAGCAATGACCGAAATAAAAGGTAGGTTCAGGAGTGGGATTAAAATTCAAGGTGAAGGGATATCAGTGATAAGATTTGCTGACGACATTGCTGTTCTGAGTGAAAGTGAAAGAGAATTACATGAACTGCTGAACGGAATGAACAGTCTAATGAGCTTGGCGGAGGGTACCTCGTACCACAACTAGCATCTTCTCTCCCTGTTTCACTCCCAAACAGAACAAGGGAAAAATGACTGCCTATATGCCTCCGTAAGAGCCCTAATCTCTCTTATCTTATCTTTGTGGTCTTTCCGCGAAATGTAAGTTGCCTGCAGTAAAATTGTCCTGTAGTCAGCCTCAAATGCTGGTTCTCTAAATTTCCTCAGTAGCGATTCACGAAAAGAACCCCTCCTTTCCTCCAGAGACTCCCACCCGAGTTCCTGAAGCATTTCCGTAACACTAACGTAATGGTCAAACCCACCGGTAACAAATCTAGCAGCCCGCCTCTGAATTGCTTCTATGTCCTCCCTCAATCCGACCTGATAGGGATCCCAGACGCTCGAGCAGTAGTCGAGAATAGGTCGTATTAGTGTTTTATAAGCGGTCTACTTTACAGATGAGCCACATCTTCCCAAAATTCTACCAATGAACCGAAGACGACTATCCGCCTTCCCCACAACTGCCATTACATGCTTGTCTACATCTACATCCATACTCCGCAAGCCACCTGACGGTGTGTGGCGAATGTTACCTTGAGTACCTCTATCGGTTCTCTCTTCTACTCCAGTCTCGTATTGTTCGTGGAAAGAAGGATTGTCGGTATGCCTCCGTGTGGGCTCTAATCTCTCTGATTTTATCCTCATGGTCTCTTCACGAGATATACGTAGGAGGGAGCAATATACTGCTTGACTCCTCGGTGAAGGTATGTTCTCGAAACTTCAACAAAAGCCCGTACGGAGCTACTGAGCATCTCTCCTGCAGAGTCTTCCACTGGAGTTTATCTATCATCTCCGTAACGCTTTCGCGATTACTAAATGATCCTGTAACGAAGCGGTCTGCTTTCCTTTGGATCTTTTCTATCTCTTCTATCAAACCTGTCTGGTACGGATCCCACACTGCTGAGCAGTATTCAAGTAGTGGGCGAACAAGTGTACTGTAACCTACTACCTTTGTTTTCGGATTGAATTTCCTTAGGATTCTTCCAATGAATCTCAGTCCGGCATCTGCTTTACCGACGATCAACTTTATATGATCATTCCGTTTTAAATCACTCCTAATGCGTACTCCCAGATAATTTATGGAATTAACTGCTAAATGATAAGGAATCTTTCTTTCTATGTATTCGCAGCACATTACACTTGTCTACATTGAGATTCAATTCCTTCCCCTTCATATCGCTCTGCAATGTTACGCCCAAATATTTAATCGACGTGACTGTGTCAAGCGCTACTCTACTAATGGAGTATTCAAACATTACAGGATTCTTTTTCCTATTCATCTGCATTAATTTACATTTATCTATATTTAGAGTTAGCTGCCATTCTTTACAAAATCACAAATCCTGTCCAAGTCATCTTGTATCCTCCTACAGTCACTCAACGACGACACTTTCCCGTACACCACAGCATCATCAGCAAACAGCCGCACATTGCTATACACCCTATCCAAAAGATCATTTATGTAGATAGAAAACAACAGCGGACCTACCACACTGCTCTGGGGCATGCAGATGATACCCTCATCCCCGATGAACACTCACCATCGAGGACAACGTACAAGTGGACTCCGAGAAGAAAGCATCGCGCAGACTATTTGGGCCTCCCGGCTGAGTTATTTTCGCGACCGTTAACTGCTTCACATTTTAAGGTGGCTAAACCCTGTGGCATATAGCGTCCACTACGGTGGACAGCTGTTAATGGTCGTTTCTTTGGCATTTTCAATCAGTCCTGAGGCTGCAAATGCACACAGTTCACTGGGAACTCCCTACTGGTATTGTGTCCTGCATGGATTTTCAGCCTCATAACTGATTGAAAACGCCAGAGAATTGACCATTAAAAGTTGTCCACTGCAGTGAAATTCATGCACTACAAGGTTAATTATTCATGTAGTGCCACCCTACATTTTTGTTTATAGTTTTTTGCTCTAACAGTACACCCCAGTTCTGTTTACGTAATGATTCGGTAACTGAGATGTTCTTTTCATAATTCTTAAACTATTTCTTTATTTTTTATTGTCAATCCGTATTCTGTACTCATTAGACTGTTCATTTCGTTCAGCAGTTCGTGTAATTCTCCTTCACTTTCACTCAGGATAGCAATGTCGCCAGCAAATCTTATCACTAATATCCTTTCACCTTGAATTTTAATCCTACTCCTGAACCTTCCTTTTATTTCCATAATTGCTTCCTCGATGTACAGATTTAACAGCATGGGCGAAACACTATGTTCTTTTCTTACACCATTTTTAATCCGAGCATTTCTTTCTTGGTCGTCCACTCTTATTATTTCCTCTTGGCTTTTGCACTTATTGTATATTACCCGTCTCTCTGTATAGCTTACCCCTATTTTTCTCAGAATTTCGAAAATCTTGCACCATTTTACAATGTCGAACGCTTTTTCCAGGTGTACTAATCCTATGAACGTGTCTTGACCTTTCTTCAGCCTTGCCCCCATCATCAACTGCAACGCCAGATATGCCTCTCTGATCCCTTTATCTTTCCTGAAGCCAAAATGATCGTCATCTAACCGTCCTCAATTTTCTTTTCCATTCTTGTATATTTTATTCTTGTCAGCAAATTGGATGCTGTAGCTGTTAAGCCGACTGTGCGATAATTCTCGCACTTTTCAGGTCTTGCAGTCTTCGCAATTGTGTGGATAGTGTTTTTACGAAAGTGAGATTGCATGTCGCCAAACTCAAACATTCTACACACCAACGTAAATAGTAGCTTTCTTGCCACTTTCCCCAATTATTTTAGAAACTCTGATGGAATGTTCTCTATCCCTTCTGCCTTATTTGATCTTAAGTTGTCCAAAGCTGTTTTAAATTCTGATTCTAATACTGGATCCCCTGTCCCTTCTAAATCAACTCCTGTCTCTTTTTTTCTCACATCAGACAAATATTACCCCTAATAGAGGCCTTACGTGTACTCTTCCCACGTATCTGCTCTCTCCTCTGCATTTAACATTGGAATTCCCATTCCACTCTTTAATGTTACTGCCCTTGCTTTTAATTTTACCGAAGAAGTATTACTACTGACAAAATGCATATACAATTCCACAAGTTGCCTAGAGTCAGGCTAGGAATTGAATTACCCTTTCCCGTTTACTCCGCACAGCAGCCTAGCCGAGAGAGAGGCGGCAGAGGGATGCAAGAATCCGAACTTCGGCATTGCCATAAACGTGTAGCTTTAAGTGAGCTTCAGGGACGATGCGGCCTACACCCTTGCTGGTTCACAGACTGGTGGCTGGCCATATTCACGTGACGGGAGCTAATGCGCTAGGCTGCTTGAAAGAACTGGTGCAAAAGTGTGATGCCTTCGCTAAGCAATGTCTCCTTTACTTAAAGAAGGGGAGTGGGGGAAGGTTGGAAGTTTTCCTTAGGAACTACAAGACACAACTTATCAATGGTTGCTCTGGAATCCGACTAGAAAGACAGTTAGCTTCTTCCTGTGCCTCTACCCATAAAATAAAATGTCTCACTTTTGCTGGCGCTCTGTCGTAATCCTGGAATTTCATTAGGGTGGTGGTCGCAATCTCGGCAAAGCTTGGCTAAAGATTGGACAGCGCTCAGAATCATTACCGTCATTGGTGAATGACGTGAAGCATTTCCAAAACTTGAGAGAGAAGTTAGGATGTCTGTTTAGACACTCTATACCTTCTAGCCTCCACGACCGACGGTATTGCTGGTATTGTCGCGGGCCCTACATCCAAAGATGGATCCAGTACGCTATTAACTGCTACTCACCGCCGCTGCACGAAGCCGAGTACTGGAAGGTTACTTGATGAGATTCGGCTAGCGATAGTTGAGGGGGCGCGATATTCTGTAACTTTGCGGAGCTAGTCGTTTCAGTACTCGATGACCGCACTTAGTTGTTTGATTTACCGAATGCGCTTTGCGTCTGTGAACGATGTTTGTTGTTCCGAGTTCACTTTCCATTAGCACGTTTTTCAAAGTAGGGAAATAAATGGCATCTTTCGTAGTTGAGCATTTCCCTTCAGTAGTTAGATTATTCCCTTAACTTAAATGTCGCGTCGTGTCGTGGTTGACCTGTGTATTTCTTGTATGACTATTAGCTTTTAAAGATGGGCCTATACCTGTTAAATACAAACTCAATAAGACGTTATCCATTTTGCGACATGTTTCATTACCTTTCAGTAGTAAATTCTCATGATTGCCTAGCGAGCTGCACTCCGTTTTCCAATCACGGTGACTTTAATTACACGTCTCAGGGGTATGCATTACTACAACCATAACCACCCCACTTCACATGTCGGCACTGCAAAGAAGATTGGACTTCAATGGAGAACACTGGCAGTCGATCTGGGGATTAGGAGCTTCCAATTTAACAGATGGATCATCATCAACAGCGTCACTGCTGACTACCAAAACACTGGCATATAGTCTGGTGTTGAGGAACTTTCCATCTAACGTCATATTATCACGAACAGCCTTACATCACGATTCTGAGGAAAGGGTTGGGTTTCAACGTAGGACACTGGCATACAGTCTTGTGGTGAGGAACTTGCCCTCTAACGGAGGAATCACCATTAAATGCGTCACATGCCGACACTGCGGAGAGAATTACAGTTGAATCCAGCACACTGGCATTCAGTCTGGTAAATGAATGTCGTGCATAATTGTTGGATGGGGCGGATGTGTGATGTCGCATCGTATGTGTATTTGCGGAGTGTAGATGAGTGTAATTGATGCGTGCATAGTGTGGGTTTACGTTTGTGTTGTATCATGATGATTATGATGACGATGAGAGAAGCGTGAAGGTGAAAACTGGTGCCGATAAATAGTCTACTCCTCTCGAATAGCACCGAGCGTGCCGCCAAACTTAATTTCTCCATCCAAGGGATGGATCACAACCAACAGTATCACGTGACCTCACTTTGTGAGACTTTTGAGACTTTGCAGAAAGATTTCGAATGCAACCAAAGACATCGATTGGCACAGGAACTTTACTTCAAGACGTCTTTCCTTACCGGTCATATACTGGCATTGAAAATTTCATCCAACACCAGGGTTCCAAGCGGCTCATCTAGTCCAGCGCTACCGCACATGCTTGCATTAGTGACTTTAGCTACACTGGCGAGCATACATTCCCGTAATGAGGAGCTATACGCCGCCATGTTTCTTAGCGAACGAGTTGGGCCAGTGGCTACCAAACTGGACGGTCTTGAGAATGACGCCTCAGATCTCCGTAAGATCATCCAGATTTAGGTTTTAGTGCTTTCCCTAAAATCGCTCCAGGCAAATGCCGAGATGGTTCCTTTGAAAAGGGCACGGCAGATTTCCTTCTCCATAGTTTCGTAATACGAGTTCGTCCTGCGTCTCTGTTGACCGCGCTATTGACGGGACGTTATCTGTAATCTTTTCTTCTTTTGTCTGTGTTTTCTCCTTTTACAGCTCACGTAATGGCGGTGAAACTTTCTTGTGCTATCCAGATTCGAATCGGTGGAACCCAAGTCGAGTCATATCACACAATCGTCCGCGTTCCGAGTAATATCAAATATTCAGATTAAGGTAACAGCCTTTATTTTTAGTTTTTTCCCTAGTCGTAAGTCAGCGTAACGCAACTTTATAGTCTATGAAGGTCGAGGAAAGAAATCAACGTGCTGAGTTAGAAGACAAGTACATAAACTAATCGACTCGCGATCTGTTCGAAGAAAGCGAGCTGTCACCACGCTGATGGCAGTGGAATTCTGTCAGCAGCTCGACTAAGCAGGGCTTTCGATCCAGACGAATTGACGGCGCGGTACGAAAACTGAAGAAATCCGCCGTTCGCGGAAAATTTCTCCGTAACGAGAAAACCAGCGGCGACGGTCGCCACGCGGGGCAGATGATGACAGCCGGGAAAAAGCGACGCTGAAAGCCGCGGTACTGGTCTTGTCTGGTCTGCTGCGGACTGGGTTGGGCCGCAGTGATGAAGGCAGAGCCGGCCGCGCGCGGGCAGTCCAAAGATGCGAGCAGAATCGTGATCGTGAGAGTCGGCTGCTGCGGTCGACCGTGAGACGACAGCTATCGCTAGGGACAACCGCTGCGGGTTGAACAGTAGTAGAAGACGGCCAAACTTTTGCCGCACAGCGGTCGAGCCATTCGTTTTCGAACTCCTTAAGTTAGCCCCGGAAAGTAACCACTGAGCGTGGGGCGTTCAATAAGTAATGCGAAACGGTTCTTTCACGACCAGTTGCGCTTGAAAATGTGCGGAAATTGTAGCAGGGCGTCGAGGAATATTCCCGCCTCAGCCACTGTAGTTTCATGAAATTTCGACAGTTTCTGGCGCAACTCGTAGCCTTCAAAATGGTGTCTGTAGTGGAGGTGTGTTCCAAGCACAGAGCTGACATCGAGCTCCTTCTGGTGGTAAACCACAGCTCTGCAGATATTCAAAGGCGCCTGAGGAATGTCTACAGAGACCTGGAAGTGAACAGAAGCTCGGTGAGTCGTCGGGTTAGGCACCTCCTCATAATCGCGATAAGGTCGCGCAAACCTGTCCTATTTCCCACGTGATGGTCCGGCTCACAGATCTGTGAGTCCTGCAATTTTGGAACTTGCGGTCGCGATCATTCATTCGAAAGGCCTGAAGATGACGTGATTGTAACTCCGAAACCGCTTGCCTAATAAAACAGTTGATGGTACAGTATAACTAAATTTCATCTACCAGCCACTGTCCAACGCTCCGGAAGCCAAGATGGAGTTACATTTATTCTCATCCGTGGCTATCAACGGTGAAAGGTGGCTACACTGAGTCACAGCGCCAGAGATTGCGCCAAAGAGCATTATTCAGCCGCCTCCACTGGCAGTGTTTGTTGAGATGTGATAGTGGAGAGTGCTTATTGAGAAGTAGCAGTAGGCAGTGCTTGTTGAGATGTAGCATTTGAGTCGTTGTTGAGAAGTTCCCATGGAGAGTGCTTGTTAAGATGTTGTCATATTGTTTTGATGGGCTAGACACCAGATGTTGTTGGATTGGGGATGCTGTAATGATCAGAGTGTGCTTTTCGTCAATATATATGAAGGTAAAAAATTCCTTTTTTTAAATTATTTCAGTGTCTTAAACAATAATGCCTCTTGATCACAGGTTCAGTCAACAAAGCATCTGGCTCGTGTTCTTGTATTAGACTGTATTTCTGGTTTCTATGTGCAATTATAGTATTTCTGGTTTTTTTAAAATTACTTCAGTATAAATGGTGTTTAAAATATCTGGTCTTGTTGAAGAAGAACCGTGCCAGATGAGTACGTTGAATCACACTTCCACACACAGAACAGTTACACTTGTGCTTTGTTGTTTCGTAGGTTTTATAGTTGCTGGGGACTTAATTAATTAATTGTGTTAACGGAAGTTTTCTTTCATTCTTATTTGTTATTGTATGCAGTCAGATTACGGAGTAATACTAGTCAGGGCCAACCGGTTACGAGACTGCGTAACCGGACAGACAGCTACTAAAACTAAAATCAAAATTATTTGCATTATAAAATTTAATTAAGCCCCCATGCAACGGATCACAACCAGACACCTCGCTGCTTAACTGGACGTCTCTGCTGGTAGTGCTGCACATTCGTCTGTCTACCAGTTGGGGTACTCGAAGGTTTGTGTCTGCTGGGTTCCTTGGTGCCTGACAGACCATAAAGAGCAATGATGGACCGCTGCGTACACGTTACGAGGCCGATGGTGACAATTTTTGGTCGAATATCGTCACAGGTGATTAAATGTGGGTTCCTCGTTTCGAACCAGAAACAAAACGGCAATGAATGGATTGGCGTCACCTCACCACTCCTCCGAAGGAACAGTTCAGAGCTACAATCTCAGCTAGTAAAATCGAGGCGACGGTCTTCCAGGACTCTGAAGGAGCTATTCTGTTTCATGTCCTCCATCATGGTGCAATTATCAACTCTGAAGTGTATTGCGCTAGCCTCATGAAACTGAAGAAACGACTGCAGCGTCTTCGTCGCCACAAAAACGCAAACGAACTTCCCTTCGCCATGACAACGCAAAGCCTCACCCGAGAGGCCTTCATTTGTTCTTCCCCATCCACCCAGATATCGCACCTTCCGACTCCCATCTGTTTGCCCCAATGAAGGATGCCCTCTACGGGAAGCAGTACGTGGATGAAGGCGGGGGGGGGGGGATGCAGCAAAACGTTAGTTCGACACCGACCAGTAGAGTAGATGAGTTTCTTGTTTGTTTAGAAGATTTAGAAACTCAGGGTGGAATAGATGTACTATGCCTATCTGAACAATATGTAGTCACAGGTATGGAAATGGTAAAAATGGTTCAAATGGCTCCGAGCACTATGGGACTTAACATCTGAGGTCATCAGTCCCCTAGAAGTTAGAACTACTTAAACCTAACTAACCTAAGGACATCACACACGTCCATGCCCGAGGCAGGATTCGAACCTGCAACCGTAGCAGTCGCGCGGTTCCGGAGTGAAGCGCCTAGACCAGCTCGGTTACACCGGCCGGCTGAAATGCTAAATGTAGGTGGTTACAAGCTTTCAGCATGAGTAAGTAGAGGCACTATGGAGAGAGGAGGAGTTGCCATATATGTTAAAATGTGTCATAGTGTGAAAAATTTGGAAACTAAACAAATTTGCATATTGCAACATATAGAAGCATGTGAGTGTGAGGTTAAACTAAATAATGGCACTTTTATAATTGAAGCCGTGTATAGGTCCCAACTGGGAAATTTTCAACTATTTTTGAAAAACTTGGATTCTTTGTTGAGCTATCTGTCAGACAGAGGAAAGCAAATTAATGTTTGTGGAGGAGTAATGAGCCTGAAGTAGTGAAAGATTATAAAACTACTGCACTGTATTAAGAAAAGTTATTAAAAAGTCCAGAAGTATGTGCATTATGTCTGAGATTCGCACATCTGATAATAAAATTAAAACAATTGCGAATATTTTTAAAAGGGAAACTGAGCAACCGAGAGCACAGGAAGACTGCATTTCTCGCCGGCCGGTTCTAGGCGCTACAGTCTGGAGCCGAGCGACCGCTACGGTCGCAGGTTCGAATCCTGCCTCGGGCATGGATGTGTGTAATGTCCTTAGGTTAGTTAGGTTTAATTAGTTCTAAGTTCTAGGCGACTGATGACCTTAGAAGTTAAGTCGCATAGTGCTCAGAGCCATTTGAACCATTTTGACTGCATTTCTATGAAACTCAATGAAAAGTTTGTTAGCAAGAAGTCAGAAGTAGAACACATTTTTAATAATCATTTTTAAGTGAGCAGAGAAGATAGGATTTAGGTATTTATTACAAATTGTAAGGTAGTATATGGAAGAGACAATATCTATGCAATTTGACAAAATTGTAATTCAGTCCACCTCTCCTACTGAAACTAGGAAAATAGTAAATTCACTCAAAAGCAAAAGCTCACATAGAATTTATGGCATTTCCAACAGAGTGCTAAAAGCTTGTTCCCAACAAATAAGTTCGATTCTCAGCCACATATGTAGTAGCTCACTCATACAGAGCGTTTTTCTAGATAGACTGAAATATGCTATTGTTGAACCATTGCATAAAAAAGGGCATAAGTCTGATGCTAATAACTACTGCCCAATCTCACTTCTCAGAGCCTTATCCAAAATTCTTGAAAAGTAATGTATTCAAGAGTAGCATCACATATTTATAGAAATGAAGTACAAACAAAACGTCAGTTTGGTTTACAGAAAGGCTTTTCAACATAAAATGCTATATATGCTTTCACTGATCAAATATTAAATGAACTGAATAACCGAACATCATCCATTGGGATATTTTGTGAACTCTCAAAGGCTTTTGATTGTGTGACTCATGAAATTCTTCTAGATAAGTTTAAATACTGTGGTATGAGCGGAACAGTGCGCAAATGGTTTAATTCATACTTAACTGTAAGAATGCAGAAGATTGAAATTAAAAGTACAGACAGTCTGGAAAAATCAGTCCTCTAACAGGGGAGGTATCAAGAAAGGTATCTCAATGACAACTCCTTTTACTCAACAGATGAAATTTTAGATACGAAGTAGTAATTGTAAATAAAATCTTTTATGTAAAGAAAACCTTGGTTAAAGTGACACGTTCCACATCATTACGAAATGTCATATTCATGATCTATAGAACAAGGGTTGATGGATGTGTGTATGTATGAATGAGTCGTACCATGTGGGCATGGAGATCCTCCCAGAAAGTGCGTAAGGCCGTCGCACTGAACGGAGATTATTTGAAAAATAGGGTTTTGTAGCGGAAAGATTGGAGAATAATATGCTGTATTGGTATCCTGAATAAAAAGAATCTGCTTTCAGAACAAAATGTGTTGCATTACTTATTGTATGTTCCTGGTAGATTAACATTCAAGACCAGAACAAAATTAGTCATCTTCAGGAGACGTGACGCTGATACCATGTGACGCCACTAGCCTTTATAACGGTCTAAATTTGCCGAGGAAGAGTGTCCACAAGTTTGTTGTGACATGTCCAACGGAACCCACTCATTAACCATTAAGTCCCGTAGAGCTACCAAACTGGGTGTATGCTGATTGGCACGTTTTATCCGCTGTTTCAAACAGTCCTAGGTCTACTCCATGGGATAAAGATTGGATGATTTAGAGTTTAAGTAGAGGAGCGATAGGGTGTCGAGTGTTCGTCGAACCAGATATGCCTAGATTGATATTATGTTGGGACTGTTCACAACATACTCATCATCCAAATGTAGAAGAAAGAGCCACAAACAGTCACCAGCAATTTCTGAATGAACGTCCTGGTTTATGTTCACGCTAGGTCGAATGAGAGGAATCACTTCACGGTGGGAATCTCACTCACAAAACATAACAGAACCACCTGCGGCCTGAGCTACACCCTCTGCATACATTGTCGATAAAAACGTTTCTTTGGGCCGTCGGTGCTTTCGATACCTTGCATCATTCTCTGTTTGTTTGACTTCACACTACACACCTCTAGTCATCTACTTTCTGGTTTATTTGTTGCTTGGACAATTAAAAACGTGCAATATACACTCCTGGAAATGGAAAAAAGAACACATTGACACCGGTGTGTCAGACCCACCATACTTGATCCTGACACTGCGAGAGGGCTGTACAAGCAATGATCACACGCACGGCACAGCGGACACACCAGGAACCGCGGTGTTGGCCGTCGAATGGCGCTAGCTGCGCAGCATTTGTGCACCGCCGCCGTCAGTGTCAGCCAGTTTGCCGTGGCATACGGAGCTCCATCGCAGTCTTTAACACTGGTAGCATGCCGCGACAGCGTGGACGTGAACCGTATGTGCAGTTGACGGACTTTGAGCGAGGGCGTATAGTGGGCATACGGGAGGCCGGGTGGACGTACCGCCGAATTGCTCAACACGTGGGGCGTGAGGTCTCCACAGTACATCGATGTTGTCGCCAGTGGTCGGCGGAAGGTGCACATGCCCGTCGACCTGGGACCGGACCGCAGCGACGCACGGATGCACGCCAAGACCGTAGGATCCTACGCAGTGCCGTAGGGGACCGCACCGCCACTTCCCAGCAAATTAGGGACACTGTTGCTCCTGGGGTATCGGCGAGGACCATTCGCAACCGTCTCCATGAAGCTGGGCTACGGTCCCGCACACCGTTAGGCCGTCTTCCGCTCACGCCCCAACATCGTGCAGCCCGCCTCCAGTGGTGTCGCGACAGGCGTGAATGGAGGGACGAATGGAGACTTGTCGTCTTCAGCGATGAGAGTCGCTTCTGCCTTGGTGCCAATGATGGTCGTATGCGTGTTTGGCGCCGTGCAGGTGAACGCCACAATCAGGACTGCATACGACCGAGGCACACAGGGCCAACACCCGGCATCATGGTGTGGGGAGCGATCTCCTACACTGGCCGTACACCACTGGTGATCGTCGAGGGGACACTGAATAGTGCACGGTACATCCAAACCATCATCGAACCCATAGTTCTACCATTCCTAGACCGGCAAGGGAACTTGCTGTTCCAACAGGACAATGCACGGCCGCATGTATCCCGTGCCACCCAACGTGCTCTAGAAGGTGTAAGTCAACTACCCTGGCCAGCAAGATCTCCGGATCTGTCCCCCATTGAGCATGTTTGGGACTGGATGAAGCGTCGTCTCACGCGGTCTGCACGTCCAGCACGAACGCTGGTCCAACTGAGGCGCCAGGTGGAAATGGCATGGCAAGCCGTTCCACAGGACTACATCCAGCATCTCTACGATCGTCTCCATGGGAGAATAGCAGCCTGCATTGCTGCGAAAGGTGGATATACACTGTACTAGTGCCGACATTGTGCATGCTCTGTTGCCTGTGTCTATGTGCCTGTGGTTCTGTCAGTGTGATCATGTGATGTATCTGACCCCAGGAATGTGTCAATAAAGTTTCCCCTTCCTGTGACAATGAATTCACGGTGTTCTTATTTCAATTTCCAGGAGTGTATGTGGTACCGTGCGAGACGTCTTTTGCGGGATACTCTACTCCGAAAGTCCACTGCATGTAATTCCCTTCGCAATGTTCACTCGCAAACTGCTTGAGCTGGACCTCCATTCACTGACAGCAGCGATTCCTGTCAAGAAACCGACAATCAGGCAACCCCACCTAACAGGTGTCGAAGGAGCAGCCGCGAGGCACCACTCAACAGAATTGGTATCCACGTCTGTAACAGGTACGTTTTCAACGTGCTCAATAAAACTGCTTGACTGGCACCGAGGGTGTTGCCGAACTGGGGCTCTTGGAGAACTGTTTGTTGTTCTGTTCACGCAAATGTCAACGTTGCAACTCTTCTTGATCACGCCACAGGAGTGTGCGCAACAGGAGGGCTGAAAATGCCTAACACTCTTTGTTGCTTGTGAAAGTCGCTAGCTCTATCTTCTTATCTCGTGTTTTCTACTGAAAATCTCGTGCTTGTACTCTTGTTAACTTTACTATTACAGAGATCGCCTAAACTTTATTTTTTTTTATTGGTCCGGTGCGCAACATTTAACTTACTTGGTCTTTCTGCTGCCACTGCTTGATCTGCTGCATTCCATTATTTAACAAAAACATAAAAAAACCTATTATTCATACTGAGTGCAATGCATGTTCTGTATGGCGGCTCCTGCTGTTGCTGCAGCTGCTGCTGCTTACTACAACTACATATAATTCAAGAGAAAGGATTTGGTCAAATCTAAACTCGATAAATCATAACCCAAACAAGTAATTCCTTTTTTTCAAAAACTATGTTCTGAAAGCGATTCTTTCTCATTCAATTAACAAAACGCTAGTAGCTCTTAGAACAATCGCTTCGTTTGTAAATCTGCCTCCAGTGACATTAAAGCAATATTACAAATTAATCAAACTCTGACTGAAATACTTCTCAATTAAATACATAGTGAAACAATTCCCTGACAATTACAAAAGAAATCAATGACAAAAATCAATACTTAATCTATTCGCCTAACAATGGTTTTCCGTAAGAATTCAACACCTATCATTATCAAAATACCGTCTGGTGCTAAGCACATACACAAACCCTTTTCTTGAAATTAACAAGCGCGCTGCAAATTATAAAAAAATATCAACTCAATACCAAATCCTGTGTCGCTGCTGGTGGACACGGCAGCTCGGCGACTACCCCTCGCCCAACACACGTGCGCACCACAGCAGGCGGGCTCCTACACTGGCTTCCAAACTGCCACTAATTAATCCGTGCGTTGCGAAGCGCGACAACAATATCTTTGATTCCAGAGCTTGGGTATGCGCGCTGTAGCCAACCTTTAAATCCTAAGAGAGTATTGCAACTCTCACTTGGATCAAGTACAAATTTCGTCGACTGATTTTCAACTGTCCCTAGTGGTTCCATCCTGCATACTAGAGCAAAAATTACGGTCGCTCTACACTCCAAAGGAGTCCGATCACTTTCAATGAGGTTGCAGCCCCAGTATGTTCTTGGAATAGGGTTGAATCGTCCAGAGGGAGTCATCGGTGTCTAACGTCAAACTGTCATTTCCCATCGCACAATGTGTGAGAATCCATGCTCCAGAAGAAGGGGTGATGTCATTGATGCCCTTTATGCCACCTTCTGCGGACTTTCGGTGTCGATTCTGAGAGGCAGGGTGTCTGAAATGTTTTCCTTGCCCACACAAAATCGCACTATTTCAACGCTGGGTGTGCAGTTCTGACATCCACCGAAGAGGTGTCAAAATAAGGGGTGAAATACATCTACATTTATACTCCGCAAGCCACCCAGCGGTGTATGGCGGAGGGCACCTTACGTGCCACTGTCCCTACCTCCCTTTCCTGTTCCAGTCGCGCATGGTTCGCAGGAAGAACGACTGCCTGAAAGCCTCCGTGCGCGCTCTAATCTCTCTAATTTTACATTCGTGATCTCCACGGGAGGTATAAGTAGGGGGAAGCAATATATTCGCTACCTCATCCAGAAACGCACCCTCTCGGAACCTGGACAGCAAGCTACACCGCGATGCAGAGCGCCTCTCTTACAGAGTCTGCCACTTGAGTTTGCTAAACATCTATCACGCTTACCAAATAACCCTGTGACGAATCGCGCCGCTCTTCTTTGGATCTTCTTTATCTCCTCCGTCAATCCGACCTGGTACGGATCCCACACTGATGAGCAATACTCAGGTATAGGTCGAACGAGTGTTCTGTAAGCCACCTCCTTTGTTGATGGACTACATTTCCTAAGGACTCTCCCAATGAATCTCAACCTGTTACCCGCCTTACCAACAATTAATTTTATATGATCATTCCACTTCAAATCGTTCCGTACGCACACTCCTAGATATTTTATAGAAGTAACTGCTACCAGTGTTTGTTCCGCTATCATATAATCATACAATAAAGGATCCTTCTTTCTATGTATTCGCAATACATTACATTTGTCTATGTTAAGGGTCAATTGCCACTCCCTGCACCAAGTGCCTATCCGCTGCAGATCTTCCTGCATTTCGCTGCAATTTTCTAATGCTGCAACTTCTCTGTACACTACAGCATCATCCACGAGAAGCCGCATGGAACTTCCGACACTATCTACTAGGTCATTTATATATATTGTGAAAAGCAATGGTCCCATAACACTCCCATGTGGCACGCCAGAGGTTACTTTAACGTCTGTAGACGTCTCTCCATTGAGAACAACATGCTGTGCTCTGTTTGCTAAAAACTCTTCAATCCAGCCACACAGCTGGTCTGATATTCCGTAGGCTCTTACATTGTTTATTAGGCGACAGTGCGGAACTGCATCGAACGCCTTCCGGAAGTCAAGGAAAATGGCATCTACCTGGGAGCCTGTATCTAATATTTTCTGGGTCTCATGAACAAATAAAGCGAGTTGGGTCTCACACGATCGCTGTTTCCCGGAATCCATGTTGATTCCTACAGAGTAGATTCTGTGTTTCCAGAAATACGGGTAAGAATGGATATGGTGACGTTCACATCTAGTGGACACGTCCACTTTGGCTTTGGGCAGAATTTTGGGGAAATTTCAAGCCAGTGTGACATAATTTACCCACGTTATCCGTCATATGAACTTCTGACTTGTGGCCTTTTTTTTCGCGAGTATCGACACCTTACTGTCTGAAGCATCGCCGAGCGCAAGAATGACATCGCAGGGTGCCACGCTTTTGCACAATTACGGAGGAGGATTGCAGACAGCTCTGAGACAAATTTCAAACTTACGTGTCGCAGTGGGAGACAATTCTGGTGCTTCGAGAAAGTGATACATTTCTGCTCAGTACATAACACGCCCGCATCAAGAGCCTCTGTGATCGATCGTGCGTTGAAAATTATAATACCTGCTGGCGTCAGCAGAATTCGGCATGATTTGTATCTTCAGCCTGCCCTAAAATATCAGCTATGCTGACAGTAGGAAGAGAAATGGAGAGAGAGAGACGGAGCACCTCAGAGGAAAGGAGTTGTCAATCTTAGCAGCTCGTCACTCGCCCGGCCGTGACCCGACGCTCAATGCTACGAGCGCATGCTGGGAATACGAGAGCTAACACTGCCATGTGAAAGACCCGGCCACCACCGGGATTAAAATTCAGGGTGAAGGGATATCAACAATGACATTTCTTCAGTGAAAGTGAAAATGAATTACATACCCTGTTGAATGAGATGGCCTATTGAGTACAGAATATGGTTAAAAAAATGGTTCAAATGGCTCTGAGCACTGTGGGACTTAACTTCAGGGGTCATCAGTCTCCTAGAACTTAGAACAACTTAAACCTAACTAACCTAAGGACATCACACACATCCATGCCCGAGGCAGGATTCGAACCTGCGACCGTAGCGGTCACGCGGTTCCAGACTGTAGCGCCTAGAACCGCTCGGCCACACCGGTCGGCCACAGAATATGGATCCTTTATTGTATGATTATATTTTATGATTACATGATAGCGGAACAAACACTGATAGCAGTTACTTCTGTAAAATATCTGGGAGTATGCGTGGGAAACGATTTTAAGTGGAATGATCACATGAAATTAATTGTTGGTAAGGCGGGTACCAGGTTGAGATTCATTGGGAGAGTCCTTAGAAAATGTAGTCCATCAACAAAGGAGGTGGCTTACAAAACACTCGTTCGGCCTATACTTGAGTATTGCTCATCAGTGTGGGATCCGTACCAGGTCGGGTTGACGGGGGAGATAGAGAAGATCCAAAGAAGAGCGGCGCGTTTCGTCACAGGGTTATTTGGTAAGCGTGGTAGCGTTACGGAGATGTTTAGCAAACTCAAGTGGCAGACTCTTCAAGAGAGTCGCTCTGCATCGCGGTGTAGCTTGCTCTCCAGGTTTCGAGAGGGTGCGTTTCTGGATGAGGTATCGAATATATTGCTTCCCCCTACTTATACCTCCCGAGGAGATTACGAATGTAAAATTAGGGAGATTCGAGCGCGCACGGAGGCTTTCCGGCAGTCGTTCTTCCCGCGAACCATACGCGACTGGAACCGGAAAGGGAGGTAATGACAGTGGCACGTAAAGTGCCCTCCGCCACACACCGTTGGGTGGCTTGCGGAGTATAAATGTAGATGTAGATGTAGATCGACTAGGGGTTTACCGAAGAAAGACGAAAGTAATGAGGAGCAGCAGAAATGAGATTAGCGATAAAATTAATGACCGAGAAGTAGATAGCGAAGGAATTTTTCTGCCTTGCAAGTAAAGAAACAGACTAGCATAGGTGAGAACGTACCATTGGAGCACAGCACTGTATGGTAATGAATCATGGATTGTGGTAAATCTGTAAAAAACGAGATTCGAAGCATTTGTGGGAGTGCAGAAAACTGTTGAAAATCAGGCGGACTCATAAGGAATTAAAAGGTTCTCTGCAGAGTCGGCGAACATAGGACGGTATGGAAAACAGACAAAAAGAGAAAGGATGATACGACATTTGTTAAGACATCAGGGAACTTCCATGGTACTACAGGGAGTTGTAGAGAGTAAAAACTGTAGGGGAAGACAGAATTTGGAATATATCTAACAAATAATTGAGGACGTAAGATGCAAGGGCAATTCTGATATGGAGAGGCTGGCACAGGATACGAACCACATTGTTTGGCAGGCCACATGTTCCTCCACCCAGGGTCAACCGACGGACTTATCATGCCCTTCTTTATAATAGTCAAATCTGGTGCTAGATGTACCTTTATCAGTGCGATAAAATATATGCTTCAAGCACGATGGGGCTCTTACTTATTCTAGTTTAAATGTCCATCAGCTTGTAAATGATGCCAACAGCTGTGAATAGGAGTAGATGAAACAATTCGCTGATCTCCATCTTCTCCATATCATACTGCACTAGACTGATATTAGTGCAGAAGTCTGGAATTACTTCAGTATCTAACCCCAGAACAAAATATACAGTTTTCGTTCTGTGGCAGGCTGCGAAACTACACGCAACAATCCAGGCATACATAAGATCATTTGAGATTCACAGCGACGGCGGGTTGATGCGTACATCAGTGGTAACGAAGGGTAATTTGAAGATTTCATCTATGAAGCAAGATCAAGTGGTATGCTGGTACTTTTTTTACCTGTTGTTACTTATTTTTTATTTAATTTAATTTATTTATTTATTTTGACGACGATAATGTGATAAAAGCAAAGCCTTCCCACCGGGGAATAAGATAGTACTATACTCGTGAAACAGATTGTATATCGTGACAGGTGAGAACGTACCATTGGAGCACAGCACTGTATGGTAATGAATCATGGATTGTGGGAAATCTGTATATCGATTTTGCAGGCATGTATTTTGCATTTTATGGTACATTATCTTCTCATAGATGGTATGAAACATATCACAGCCTTATTCTCCGCTATGAATGATTTATTTTAGTTACATTTCTTGCGTTTTTGCATCAATCCATCTTATGGCGATTTATTTTAAATATTAAACAGTTTATTTGCGACTGGCTGCAAGGATTTTCTGTATTTTTGTTGGTAATTATGTACCTTTCATGAGATTAAATCAATCTTTTTGTTATGTAATCACGCCATACACATGTACGAGCTATTTAGCTATTTATTAACAGTTCTGAGCTTAACACTCCCTTCATCTAGCAGTTATTAGAGTTCCTTATGGACCTCACGACAGTTCGGTCTAAGTCGTATTCGAAACATTTTGAAACTTCTTATGTACTTTGATATTACATTTGTAGCTATAGCAGTGTGCGTTACCATATCTTGGATGATTTTGGTTTTCCACAAATTTGTTTGTGCCACAAATTTGATAAAAAATGGTTCAAATGGCTCTGAGCACTATGGGACTTAACATCGGAGGTCATCAGTTCCCTAGAATTTAGAGCTACTTAAACCTAACCAACCTAAGGACATTACACACATCCATGCTCGAGGCAGGATTCGAACCTGCGACCGTAGCAGTCGCGCGGTTCCGGACAGAAGCGCCTAGAACTGCTCGGCCACCGTGGCCGGCACAATTTTGAGGATTATGTTCTTGGAACACGTCGTGACTGCGGAAAAAGGGATTGCTCCCGATGAAAAATATCCTCTTAAAAGAGTACACGAAGAAAGCGAGAATTACTCTGTATTTCCTTCCCACAAATCTTTCTGCCTACTCCAGTTAGTTTCTTGACTGACTAATAAGATTAAATAATTCTCTTACCAGCTGTGGTCTTTCGTTACACTGTCAGTCGCAACCCTGTCTTTCGAAAGACTCTGTTCTAGAGAAAGACTGACCATCTGTTCCTCTGCCTCACTGAAGCGTAAAACAAACGAAAGGGAGAGGACTAACATTAAGTAGCCGGCGGTCAGCGAACGGGCTTCCGCCTCCCTGGGGCAACATTCACAGGAAGATGCGGAACAAATGTGTGAGAGCGTGTGTGCAGCTGGCGAGGTGCGAACCCATGCTCCCCGGGGCCCTCGTGGGGAGCGGAAGCAGGCGGTACCGGCTCACTACTCCCACTGTCTGTGACGTCATCTACGGTCATCGCCGCGCGTTGATCGCTGTCTCCGATTTCGCCGCACGACGACGCGACAATCGCTGTCGCTTGCTGGAGAAGTAACCAGGTAGAGAGACTGTAGATCAGCAAACCAGGAGAGAAGCGTTGTTAATTCCTGCAGGAGTGAATTTTCGATAATTCGTTAGTATTCAATATACAAGGCGATTCAGCTGGCCATATCTATGGACTTTATGCAACCAGCAACGACTCCAAAGATCACTTGGAAGATTTTCAGAGTCTCTCGCTTGCTACGCGCAAGCTATTAGTTTTACATTCAGATTTATTCACGAGAAACACGTTTGAAGCTCACTTTTGTATGTCTCACATGAATAGTTTGAAAACTACGGCCTCTAGCGAAAACGCATCCCAGCACAAAATTTCCTACAAAAAGGTCCTGTTCATTATTTCTGAAGGACTGATAGTTTGCGCATAGCGAGCGAGAGATTATTAAACTCTTGGCTCAAATGGTTCAAATGGCTCTGAGAACTATGGGACTTAACTTCTGAGGTCATCAGTCCCCTAGAACTTAGAACTACTTAAACCTAACTAACCTAAGGACATCACACACATCCATGCCCGAGGAAGGATTCGAACCTGCGACAGTAACGGTCGCGCGGCTCCAGACTATAGCGCCTAGAACCGCTTGGCCACACCGGCCAGCATTAAAATCTTGCACGTGGTATTTAAGAACTTGCGGGTTGCATAAAACCCTTAGATAGGGGCAGATGAATCATTCTATATACATTCCACTTCTTCCAAGTTTGTTGAATAGGCAAACTTAATTTTAAAAATAAAATTATTTTACCTTGATTGAACGTTTATACTATGATGACCGCTTTCGACAGATTAGGCAGTCACCCTCAGATCACTGAAACGTGGCCACAGAGAGTATACTACAAACACGTACTGTACTATTAACGTGCTTGTACTACGTTTTACGAGTTACTAACTGCAGTGTGGTTTTTGATGATTTGAAGATGATTGCTAATCAGTCATGACCGAACTATTTCGCATACATTTGCGATAAAGACAAAACAGATTTTACATGAGATATAATGAAGAAATGTGGATTATATTTCCTGAACAAACTGTCGTGAGATTTACAGATTTTTCGTGGACAAAACATGCACATAATTATAAAAGTTCCGAGTTCAATTATAAGCATTTAAAAAAATACTAAAACAACGGAAATTATCTTCCAAAAACAGCAAAAAGCTTACACAGGACGAAGAGACCAAAGTTATCAAAGGAAGGCATTGACGAAGAAGGAAGTGAGACGTAGTTATGGCATATCTGCCAATTTATTAAATTTAAGTACTGAAGACAGTGATGGAAACTAAGGGTGCAAGAAAACATACTGGCAGAAGAAATTTAAAACTTAACGTTTGCCAGTGACATGGTAGTTCTCTCACAGATGGCAAAGGATTTGGAAGATCAGGTGACCTGAATTAATGGTACGTACTACTACAGTACCAACAGCCGTTATTTTGATATTGTTCTATGAGGTTTTGAAGTTACAATCACGTCAACTTTGGGGCTGCCACACGTATGACATCAAGTATCACCCGTGTATGTGTAAGACAAGGCACCAATATTCGTGTCTGGTTCCGTACATATCCGAACTTCATGAGCATGTGTGAAGAGCACACATGTGACAACAACGAACAGATGTCTCTTTGACTGTTTAAAGACTGTCATCTTACGTTGTCATCTTGCACTGTTCGTTTGACACTTACTGTCACATATATGAAGATGAGACATGCTCATGAAGATCGGATACCTACCGAAGCAGATACATTCACGAGTGGTACTTGGTGTCATTCATGCGACAGGTCTGAAGATAACATGAATTGAACGTCGAAACTGGTTGCCTTATAAAACAGTACCAAAATAGAGATTGTTGTACAGTATTAGTACATTCAATCGACCAGTCGCTATCCCACTCTCCAGAGCGCAAGATGGTGTTACATTTTCTGAACTGATATTGTCTTGAAAATACGTTACAAGATGACCATGAATAAAAGCAAACAAAGGGTAATGTAGTAGAATTGAGTTAGGAATTTTGGGGTAGTTAGATCAGTAAACGAGACGCCGAAAATAGTGAGTTTTGCTGTGTGGACAGCATAATAGCTGATGGTGCACAAGTGAAGAGTATTTAACATGTAGACTGGCAATCGCAGGAAAATTTGCAAAAGGCAAATGTGTTAACATTATATAGAAAAAAAGTGTCTGTTTGGAGGACGGTCTTACATGGAACTGAAACGTAGAGGGTGAACGGTGGAGATAGAAAGACAATAGAAACTTTTGGAATGTGGTGCTACAGAAGATTAATTGGTGGCTGACAAAGAGGTACTGAAATGAATGGGGAGGGTGGCGGATCTTTGTAGCAGAACTTCACTAAAAGAAGGGATACATTGATAGAGTATTCTAACACTGCCCACACAGAATCCACTGTCGGGCTGTAGAGAGCAGTTTCACACTCCCCATCTCACTGAAACGGCTCCCTCAGCAAGGCCGTACGTACAGGTATAGATACGTGAGCGAGCTGCGTCAAAGCTAACCTCGACAAGAGCAGAAAATAACACAAGTTTCATTGCAGAATAACGGGTTGTTTCTAGGATGCAGCACCGTAAGACTGCGAATCCGTTTGTTTGCATGAAGGTTTAATTTTGTTTTCCATTGGTTCTTGGAGGTAAGGGCTCTCTCAAGCGTTACATTCAGTTACGATGAAACATGGAAATACTGTAATAAACCTCCTGTCAAAGTGTTTAAAGGTTAGTAAAAGAGAATGAAAAAGTTGTCCTTGCTGATGTCTCCACAGATAAGATTGGTTTCATGCAACTGTCCGCGGTGGTGCATCTCGTTCTAGTCCCTAAGCATCTGTGTACTGCAGTCAGTCTTTGGTCTCCCCTCCCCCCCTCTCAAACTCTCTCTCTCTCTCTCTCTCTCTCTCTCTCCTCCTCCTCCTCTCTCTTCATACCTCTAGCAAATGAACTATTCTTCCGTACCTCAAGATGTGTCTTATTAATCTAGCCATTCTTTTAGACGAAGTGTACCATAAAGGTCTTTTCTCGCCGTCTCGACTGTATACCTCTTCATTGTTTATCCTGTCTGCGCATGTAATCTTCAACATCCATCTGTCATACCATATTTCAATATTGTCCACATTCCACTTCCATATAAGGCTACATTGCAGACAAACACTTTCAGAAAATACTTCCTGCCGCTCTAATTTATGTTTTCTATTTCCTCAAATGGCTCCTCTGAACGCACGCAGGTGATCACATCCCCATCCTTCCTCCATCGGGTCTTGTTCTTTGTTATCGGACGCGACATTAAATGCTCAGATGCTTCCCTTCTCAACATCACCTGATTTTATACGACTGCATACATCACTTGTTTAGCTTCTGTTGATATACATATAATATCTTTTCAAGATTTTTTGTCGTGTCTGACAGAATGAAAATATCTTCAAACCTCAAAGCTTTTAATTCTTCTCCCGGAACTCTAATGCCATTTCCATATTTCTCCCTGGTGTCGTTTACCGCTACAGAAGACTCGCATTCGGGTGGACGATGGTTCAAGCCCACGTCCTGCCATCCTGATTTCTCTAAGTCGCTTCAGGCAAGTGCCGGGATAGTTGCTTTGAAAGGGCATGGTCGACTTCCTTCCCATCCTTTCCTAGCCCGATGGGAATGATGTCCTCGCTCTTTGGTCCCCTCTCCCGAGTCACCCAACCAACCAACCGCTTGATCTATAAACAGATTGAATATCATCGGGGATAAGCTGTAACCCTGTGTCACTCCCTCCTCAACCGCTACTTCCCTTTGATGCCCGACATCTTTAATAACTACAGTCTAATTTTTGTATAAGTTGTAGATTACCTTACGTAACCTGTATTTTATCGTGATTTCACAGCGTATATTGCAGACAGGAAGCGAAAAGAATCGATGCGTTTGTGATATGGTCCTATGGAAGGATGTTGAATATTAGGCCGACTAATAAGAAATCGGAGATAAGAGGAAGACGTGGTAAACATTGACAAGGCGGGGCAGGGGACATGAACACGTGTTAACACAACAAAAATACAGTCCATGGTATATGAGTGAGAGCAAATATTGTAGAAGAGAGCGATTGAAATACATCCAATAAATAATTTATGACGTTGGGTGCCAGCACAGGAGAGGAATTATGAGTGGGCCGCAACAAATTATAAAGAAAATTACTCTAGTCAACGTCAGCGAAAGCTTTTTCTAGATGTGGAAGTGCTATAAAAGAGGGTCTGACTTTATTTAATTTAAGATGAGGCGTAGTATCAGAATGGTCTCTCATGTTACTACAGTTCTCCAGAAATGAACTTGGTCTTCCCTAGTTCAGTTGCTACCATCATGTAATTCCCATGTAGATTATTCGTGTTAGTAATGGAACCAGGACTTATTAATATTTATACCTGTCAGCACCTGCCTCTCCATTAAGTCTGACTGTATTTCGGCATGTGATCCCTCTTATCATGTTGTCAGAAAATTCCACCTGCTTTCTACATTGACGCGCTATGGACAGTAATTGTGATCTTTGTCGCTTACGACGAACAGTCGTGGTACGATTGTATGTGATCCTTTATTAACATTTTGTATAAGTCTCGTAAGATATATCTAATGATCTGTATGAAAAGTACCTATTCACTCTTGTTCTGATGCTCTTTATGAATGGTATGATGTAATCTGATCTCTCTAATATATAATATTACGTAATATTTGTTTTCATTCGACTAGACGGTAAGCCTCCCTTGGATCTGATGAGAATAAGCGAATTATTTATGGCCCATAGCAGTTTCCATTACTGTATGGGTGAAATAATTTATCTCTCACTGTGGTAGATCTTGTCTGGTGCGAATTCCAGTAATGAACTTGAGTGTTCGTAATAATTGGCCAAGAACCAAGCACAACGAAGCCAAGCAATTAGCCAAGAACCAAGAACGAAGTACTCGGATTAAAAAGGGTGTAAGACAGGGATGTAGTATTTCGCCCCTACTGTTCAATCTGTACATCGAAGAAGCAATGGGGAAAATAAGAGAAAGGTTTAGGAGTGGAATCAAAATTCAAGATGCCACAATATCAGTGATACGATCTGCTGATGACATTGCTATCGTGAGTGAAAGTAAAAGACAATTACATGAACCGATGAACGGAATGAACAGTCTAATGAGTACAGAACATGGATTGACAGTAAATCGAAGAAAGACGAAAGTAGTAAGAAGTAGCAGAAATGAGAACAGCAAAAGACTTAAAATCACGATTGATGGTCACGAAGTACATGAAGTTAAGGAATTCTACTGCCTAGGCACGAAAATAACCAATGACGGACGGAGCAAGGAGGACATCAAAAGTAGACTAGTACTGACAAATGGTTCAAATGGCTCTGAGCACTATGGGACTTAACTTCTGAGGTCATCAGTCCCCTAGAACTTAGAACTACTTAAACCTAACTAACCTAAGGACAGCACACACATCCATGCCCGAGGCAGGATTCGAACCTGCGACCGTAGCGGTAACGCGGTTCCAGACTGTAGCGCCTAGAACCGCTCGGCCACATCGGCCGGCACTAGTACTGACAAAAAGTGCATTCCTGGCCAAGACAAGTCTACTAGTACAAAACATAGGCCTTAATTTGAGGAAGAAAAATCTGAGAATAAGCGTTTGGAGCGCAGCGTTGTTTGGTAGTGAAACATGGACTGTGGGAAAACTGGAACAGAACAAAGTCGAATCATTTGAGATACGGTGCTGCAGACGGGTGTTGAAAATTAGGTGGACTGATATGGTAAGGAATGAGGAGGTTCTACGCAGAATAGGAGAGGAAATGAGTATGTGGAAAACGCTGATAAGGAGAAGGGACAGGATGATAGGACATCTGCTAAGACATGAGGGAATGACTTCCATGGTACTAGAGGGAGCTGTAGAGGGCAAAAACTGTAGAGGAAGACAGAGATTGGAATACATCCAGCAGATAATAGAGGACGTAGGTTGCAAGTGCAACTTAGAGATGAAGAGGTTGGCCTCATCAAACCAGTCAGAAAACTGAGACTGATGACAAAAGTAAATAAATAAATAGCGACGTGTAGTTAGAAACTGCACATAAATTTTTCTGATTTTTAATCCGACAGCCGAGGTCATAGATGGAGATTCCCATGAAAACATACAGCTAACACCAGAAGAGACGGGCGGAATATTGCACTTATACGTTCCGTTCGCAAAATAAGCTGACGGCTAGTTCCCCCATTAGATCAGAATAATTCGGAGGAAATATCGACTACTGAGGGTGCCTTGTTTGGACTTAGGCCTTTCATTGCTTTCTCTCGTCCTAATCACTCAATCTTTCCGTTGCATAATGCTGTAATGCAAAATTACAATGTTTAAAACCGAATGTGGAAATAGTTCCTTTCCAGCTGCTCTTGACAAGGATGAAGAATTGTAGCAGGCGTTGTCTTAATTACGAAACGCCCCAGTGCCTTCCGCGACTGATTTCGAGAAATCGCGAAAAATGCAGATGTGGCTGGCCGCGCTAGCACTCGACCGCTGCGGCGCCCCGTAATCCGGCCGCCACGTCGCGCGCTGATGGAAAGTGTCGGCGAGTAGGGCGCATTGCTCGACGCCGCGCCACCTCTCCCAGGCGCTAATTGGCCAATTTCAGCGCGCGGGGCGAATACCGCGGTCTGCCGGCGCCAGATGAAGTTTCGCCGTGCCGAAACATAACCGGGAAGGAGGTCGGCATAATCCCCATTCCCGCCCGTGAGTGGCAACCGCAACGGAGGCGAGGAACCTGGTCACACAGCTGCGCCAATGGCTCCGGCGCCTCCGCTGGTGAAGAGAGTCTCCACTGGCTAGGAAGCCACAAGACGGAAAAGCGGCAGAAATCTGACATTAACTATCCGCTGAGCAAATGGAAAACAGTATACGTAAATCTTAGCATCTAAATCCGTACATCTGACGTCTCAACGTGCTAACAATCATCAGCATCACAGTACAAACAAAAGAAAGATTGAAACTTCCTGGCAGAGTAAAACTGTGTGTCGGACCGAGACTCGAACTCGGGGACCTTTGCCTTTCGCGGGCAAGTGCTCTACCAACTGAGCTACCCAAGCACGACTCACGCCCCGTCCTCACGGCTTTAATTCCGCTAGTACCTCGTCTCCTACCTTCCAAACTTCACAGAAGCTCTCCTGCGAACCCTGCAGAACTAGCACACCTGGAAGAAAGCTGTGAGGACGGGGCGTGAGTCGTGCTTGGGTAGCTCAGTTGGTGGAGCACTTGCCCGCGAAAGGCAAAGGTCCCGAGTTCGAGTCTCGGTCCTGCACATAGTTTTAATCTGCCAGGAAGTTTCATATCAGCGCACACTCCGCTGTAGAGTGAAAATTTCATTCTAAAAGAAAGATTACTATACTATATACACTGATAAGCCAAAACATTGTGACCAATGCCCACTGTGTGGTGCCATTGCGGGCACGTGAAGCGATAATAAAAGTATGTAGGCAGAGCAGACATGGACGGGGGACCACCCTAGTGAAGATATCGGCTGCAAATGGGGAAATCCATTGAGATAAGCGACTTTGACAGAGGACAGATCATTATTACGCAGAGCCTGTGAACGAGTATCTCGAAAAACGGCGAAGCTGGTCGAATGTTCACGTGCTACTGAATCCAGCATCTACGGAAAGAGGTAGGACAGTGAATCTACCACTAGTCCCTAGATACGAGGGTTGGAACTTAAATAGTGGCAACTATTAATTCACAACCGATACAAAAGAGGTACATGTTTGCACCTGTAACTGTCCTTTTTTAGTCACCAGCGTTGTGTAGAACTCGTTGCCAGCGATGTGGAAGGCGTAGTATACCGTTAGCAGAGCCTGTTCTGTTGATGGTGCGAATGGAGCGGTCTACTGCCTGTCGAATATCTTAAACAGTTCTGAAGCGAATGCCACGAAGTGGTTCCTTCATCTTCGGAATCAAATCAAAGCCGTGAGGACTTAAGTCGTATTACTGTTCCTTTTTGAACCATCACTTGCGACCAGCTATGCGAAAGAAGCGGCGACACTTTCTGTGCAACCCACCCATCATTTATCACGACAATACACGGGCCCATACAGCGTAAGCTGTGGCTGCTCTGTTCTATCGATGGGACTGGGAAGTACTGTACCATCCACCATGAAACCTTCCCGTCTCCTCTATATCTCTTTTGTTACGCAACCTTCCCTTCTACAATAACCTATGAAACCTTCCCTTAGGATTTCTTTCTCTTGCTCAATAATAACAAATGAAATCTTCCCTTTCAAATTTATTCTCTTTCTCAATCCTCGCATACAAATTTAATTGCTGCTTATTAAAAGTGATTTTCTGATTATTTCGACGAAATGAGTCGTCGTCGTGGCCCTCAGTCGTTATCTGCAATAACCTAAAACTGTTCCTTACCTTTTTTGCTGTTACTGGATCGCTATCTGACTGCTACATCGAACTGCGACGTGAATATACTTACTCTGTTTTACTATACTTTATTAGCTGCTGGTGGGCTGTCATAATAAGTGCCTGTATTTATTACCAAAGCTGACGTTATTCTTTAATTGATTTGACTGACGTTACGTAATTCATAGTTAAACTTTTTCCTGAGAACAATAACGTTTAGCTAAGTTTTACGTTGATGGTTTTTTGGGATGGCATATAATCAGTAATGCAATATTGCTGGCAAAAATTAATTATATTCTGAATGAAATGATTTTACAAACGTTCAAATGGGACTTACTTTTTACAATAATCTTACAACTAGCATTGTCCAAACATACCTTCAGTAGTCTTGAGTTGCTCAAAAAAATAATTCAGTAATATTAGTTCCTCTTATGATAATAGTTAGTTGATGTCTCTGTACATCCGTTTATAATCTCTTGTAAATCATAGCTGGTGGCTGGCAGGAACACCGCTCCTCTCAACCTCTCGCTTCAGACCTGCTTCACATCTCGCTTACTACTGACTTCCTACGAACGCTGAAGTGCGGTCTCTCCCGCCAACAATGCTGTCTGGTGCAGACAAACCCTGCTACCATTACAAAATGTATCAATGCGCCGTATTTCCCGCTCTTTTCTTAAAATGTATCCATACACTGTCTCTCCCGCCCTTTTTAAAATTATATCAATGTGCGGTCTCTCTTGCCAACAATGCTTCGGTGCAGACATTCCCTGCTACCAGAATTATTTCCAACATGACAAATATTAATTATTCTTACTTAATCCTATTAATGAAATATAAACATCTTTCATAAATTGTTGTTTGACAATAGACAATAGAAATATACACGTCTTACAACCATACTCTCCGGACTTAAGTAGTTGCCACTATTTAAGTTCCAACCCTCGTAGTTGGACGTCCACGACTCTTCACATAGAGTGGGTTTCGGACAGATGGCGATGTGTAGCACCTCTGCCAAAAGAGCACAATGCTGGTGTATGCACAAGTGTTTCGGTGCACACTGTCCGTCGTACACGGTTGAACGTGGAGCTCCGCGGCTGACCAGCTGTACGTGTTCACTTGTTGAGCCAACCCAATCGTCAATTACGATTGCAGTGGGACGGGACCATCGGGATTCGACCGTCGACCAATGGAAACGCGTCAGCTCTTCGGGTGAATCACATTTTTGCTACGCTCCCCAAACGCTGTCATCTAGATGAACGGCGGCTCAAAACGTGCAGTGCGCCCTAGATGCAGGATGTGGCAGCAGCATTATTCTGTCCGAGACATTCTCCTGCGCTTGCATGGGACCTATGGTAGTAATCACATCGCTGACAGCTACGAACCACGTACATCCCTTCATGCTTGATGTCTTCCCCGACGTCGAAGTCATCTTTCAACAGTATAATTGTCCATGTCTCGGAGCCAGAACTGTGCTACAGTGGTGTGATGAGCATTATAGTGAATTCACGTTGACGACTCGGCGACCATATTCTCCTGATGTAAATCCTATGGAACCTACCTGGGTCGCTATCGGGTGCCATCACCGAGCACTCAGATCAGCGATCCCTGTGCGTAGACATCTAATGCCACATACCTCCACAAATCTTCCAGAAAACTGTCGGATCCCCGATACCCACAATAAGTGATGTATTTCGTGCCAAAGACGGACACAAAAGCTATTAAGCAGATGGTCGTAATGTTTTGCCTCATCAGTGTATCAGTGCTTATGTTTTTACGATGTATTCTGCAACGTTTCTCAGACACTCTTGCATGTCTGAAGGGACACGGACTGCCGCAGTAGACAGCTGTTTGAAATAAAGGAATGTATTCGCAATTACAAATATGATTAGACTCTAGCTACTTAACTCTCTCAGTCACCTCAACACGCCTCCGGGACCGACCCAAATTTCAATATGTGACCTTGTGTCTACGTCCTTTGCTAGCATAATTGCTGTGATTCTGTGGTGTGCGTACTGTAAGACCTTCGGTACACACACCATCAGATTATTTGACCTGTCGCTCTAACGAAGTAGGCGAGTGTCAGCAATATGTCTCGTGGTCTTATCGTGGCGTGTTTATCTTCTGCCGTTAGGTCAGACGATAGAAATGCTACTTGCACGCTTAGAGTAGCAGATTGACGGTGACCAACTTTAAACAGAACTTGATTAATTTTCACACATATTTATTAAAATAATAAAAAACATAGACCTTACGTAACCTGATTCTGGATGCTATTTACAATTGACAATCTGAAGTTCCTTTGGTCTTGGTACGTTAATCTTATTATCACATATCTCTGATACTTGACAAAGTGTCTATACATTTCTCTTCGTGGCTATGTACAGGAATATGATAATCTTATTAGGCGCAGACTGAAACTTGACTACAGACTAATGCAGACTGATGCAGACTGACTAGTCGGAGGTCTGTACACTCGTTATAATACCTCGTGCGTTCATGTATCACTGCGCGAGTGTGATCCGCGAGGAGAAAAGGTTCTACGTTAGCAGCAATCTCATTGGCTGCGTTACCTATTAATACGCGGATCGGCGGAAGCAGACAGCGCCATCTCGTAGTGCGGAGACGGACGAGCGCTGCGCCTGCGGTGTTGTGCTTAGTGGGGCGCGCTCTATTGGTAAAGTTGTGTACGCGCTGACTACGCAGAGCTATGTACACAACAGATTCCTACACAGGAAGAGACTTGTGATCACTGCCGTAGCCTTGTCTTGTCGTGAAACACTATATCGCAGTTCCCGTGGTTTTATGATGTTCCCTGCCATGTCCTACACACACGCATGCATTTCATGCCAAGACAAGGCCGCGGCAATGATTATAAATCTCTATATAAATGCGTAGTGTCTGTTCTTTCGGACATGGCAGGTGGCGCTAGGTGCGAATGTGGTTCGGCCGGAGGGTGTACCGAGTGAGTGTGTGGAACTGCGATAAACGCTGTGTCCAGGTGGCGCAGTGGTTAACAAAACTGACTCATTAGCAGAAGATTCCGGGTTGAATCCCAGTGCGGCACACGTTTTCATTCGTCGCTACCTGATTCCGCATAAAGTCCCGGTGCAGTTGACATCAATAGTTCCTTCCCTTTCCTCTCCCCTCAACTCGCCTCCCCCCTCTCCCTCCTCCCCCCCCCCCCCCCGAGGCGGTTAAGGTGACTGCTCTAGTAAGGCGGGAAATCTGCGTGCGATTCCGGGTCAGGCACAGATTTTCAGATTTTGATTGTCTCGAATACATTATGCCGCTGGAGTCTGATCATATTCCCAGTTGTTAATACATTTCTTGCAAAAGGAAAGTTGTATCGCAAAGGAATTTGGCGACAGTGATTAGATTCACTTGTAGTGGACAGATAAGCTAATTTTCCGAAAGAACTTAGCTCTGCTCACGAGAAGTACGGGAAAAATTATACAAATATGACAAGATACAGAATTTTATCTAAAAAAAAGTGATATGGCTCCTCGGCGATTAAGTGAACTGTGTAATCAATAGATGGGGCCCTGACAACACATTCGATATACGGCAGACAGCATTTTAGTATACAAGACAATACAGTAATCTTGAAACTAAATTCGGTAAAACGTTATAAATTTCATTTGAGAAAGATGGAGTAGGATAATGTAAAGTGAAAGATAGGCAAACCGGTTTCTATGGAGAGAAATTTCAACTTTTCTGAGGGAGGACGTTGATGAAATTGACCAAAAATGTCAATTTTTGATTTATTTTTTATTTCAAAACTGTTAAGGCTTTCGTGGCCACTTGTTGACAAATTGCCTATTGGCTTCTGTCTCGGGTTCTTCGGCCGACGTTCATCTAATGATTTTTCTGACGTTTCGCCAGCACGAGTGGCTGGCATTGTCAAAGCTTCACCCTCCATTGCCAGTTCACCACCGGCTGGCATTGTCAAAGCTTCACCCTCCATTGTTAGTTCACCACCGGCAATGGAGGGTGAAGCTTTGACAATGCCAGCCACTCGCGCTGGCGAAACGTCAGAAAAATCATTAGATGAACGTCGGCCGAAGAACCCGAGACAAAAGCCAATAGGCAATTTGTCAACAAGTGGCCACGAAAGCCTTAACAGTTTTGTATTACGCCTCTACGGGGAGGAGATTTGCAGATTGTACCGACAGCTTGATATTTTTTACTTGTTAGTACAACTCATGGACAATAAATTCCCAAAGTTTCAATGTTGCACTTGCTTCCGAAGTGTCTGAAAATTAATTAAAAGTGCCACGCGGCCTCCCTGCCACGCCCACGTTTTGAAGCAACACTTCAATACCAGCTCAGTGAACAACGATTCTGCGTATTACTTTCAACCAAACGTGTGTGGGATACATCTAGAAGACCGTGATACATACGCTTTGGTTTTACAGATCATCTTTGGCCGGTTCTGCACTCCTCAAAAAGTGTGTTCATGGCAAAACCCAAAATCCAAATGAGTCTCTTAATTCAGTCATATGGAAACGATGCCTTAAGACACATTTGCATCTGCTACAGTTGTCAGAATTGCAACTTATGATGCAGTCATTATATTTAATGATGGGAACGTCGGGAGGATGAAAGTATTAGAAAAAATGGGCTTCAGGATAGGAAATTTTACTCAAGATATCCTGAGAAAAATAGTTTTATTGCGCGTCTCTGCAGCTGAAAAGTCAGTTGAAGACCTGCTAAAGGAAAAAAGAGAAGCCTTGAAGGGAAAGATGACCCAGAGTACAAATGGGGTACCTTCTGAAGAAGTGACATATGGAAAAATGATGGGTTGAACTTTAATTTGCGTTTCCTGAAAAGTTTTTTTTAAACTTTATGTACCTTTTCCTCAGATTCTATGAAGGCTAGAATTACGAAATTTTGTACACATATTTCTGTAAACCTAATAAACATTGTCTCAAGAGCAAATTTTGAAAATCTGATATCAAGCTGAGATATGGGGCAAAGTGCTTGGAATTTTGAATGAATTTAAAATGGTACTTGTGGAATTACAATTAAAAAATTATGAAAATTCTCCTGTTTGACCTATCCCAAGAACCTCATGAGAGAAGCTTACAACATATAAAGAAATGGAACAGAGAAATTTTTGTTCAAATTTCTTGAATACTTTCTGAGAAAAAGGAACATACATTATTTTTTGAAAATAAAACTTCAAATTTCATTAAAAAAAGATGAATATATACAATCAAAGGATTTTAAATGTAAATGTGTAACTTTCATGTAAAGCGTGGTACAAAATTTCATTGCCATGTCTCCAAAACTGTGGATTTGGTGCATTTTTGAAATAGTGTGCGTTTTTCAACACCATCCCCCCTTAAGAAAAATGTCTTAAAGCTTCTTAAGCTAGCCGGCCGGAGTGGCCGAGCGGTTCTAGGCGCTACAGTCTGGAACCGCGCGACCGCAACGGTCGCAGGTTTGAATCCTGCCTCGGGCATGGATGTGTGTGATGTCCTTAGGTTAGTTAGGTTTAAGTAGTTCTTAGTTCTAGGGGACTGATGACCTCAGAAGTTAAGTCCCATAGTGCTCAGAGCCATCTTCTTAACCCATGATCGTCGTGTACTGAAAAACATGCCTTTACTTCACATTCAGAAGGTCTTGGTTTCATATCCCAACTCAACAAATTTCTTTCTAACTGTACCATATTCTAACTTCTATAAATTGTTTCATTTACACCCTAATTTCGATTTATTATCTTTTTATGAAACGAAACGAAGATAATAATATAAAAATATAATAAAACTGTGACAAAGTCTTACAAACCGTGGAAGACAGATACTTTTTTCACATTATACTGCCTACTAAAATCTTAAATTTAGTCTCATTCTCCGTTGAAAGCAAGTAGGACTTGTGTTGAAGAAACTGTGTGGCTGCGATCGAGACCGGTTTTGTCTCCTTGCTGCCTCAGGTGAAAGAGAGGCATCAGACATTTCTTGGAGCTGGTTATAGTCTCCTAATTACGATTCTGATGATGAAGTACACACTTGTGAGTTGCAGTGTCATAGACGTGCTACTCCGCTACTTGTGATACTTCAGTTTCACGACGTGCTACTTCTAAACAAGAATTTTATGTCTGACGACAGTGCATAAGTATCACAATGAAAATACTTTGCGATCGAGACAGATAAATGTACACTATATCAATATACGATTGTTATCGTATCATATAATATTTTTTTGAGAGTGCGTGATTTTCGTTTAGTATTTTCAACTGTCGCTTTTTTTCTTTCTGAAGCACGTGAGGCGTATGAGGCAGTCATGTTCCTACACCTTTCAAGTCTCTCTGTTCCTCCTTACTCACTGCAAATAGCGGTTCTGGGCCCCTCTTCATCCGTTACCTACCAAATGTTTGAACAATCTTTGAAAATCTATGCTTCGTAGTACTTCCTACGTGGAAGAGCCGCTTACAGTTCCAGATGCAGAACCTCTCCTCATGATCAATAAAAGCTGCCCAGTAGCTTTCTCTTAAGCGTGTTTCGATTTCATTTCCCAGAAGCATCGCCAGTGGTCTGATTTGCAGGAGTACGGTTTAATTTTTTAAAATTACCTTGCTGATGAATGTTCCACGATATGCCTTGTCATACAGTGAAGGTCAGTTTTTCTTCCCGTTAACTGAGTGCAGCTTTCTTCGAGGGCACCCATATTAAGTTATACGCTTTCAAATCCATCTTTCACATCCGAGGTCCTTAACGTGCTCTGGTGCTCGTCTCCGAGGTATGTGGTTCGATCCTGGTGGTGAGACTAATTTTCATTGTTCGTTTTTGGCCAGCAAGAGGACGTAATTGAACTACCTTCCGAGTTCTCTCACCACCTGACATTTCTACCACTTTGGTCATGGAAATTAAATGTGTTTTTTATTATATTCTTGTATTCTGTAAGCAGTGGAATTATCAATTAACCTTTCGTGCAAACTGCGTGAGACAATAGTATGAAACTAGCGACCTGCATCGGCTTCGTACGGGTAACGCTAATTATCTATAGCTTATGACGCACTTCCCTTGTTATAGTTAAAAAATCAACAAATAGCGCAATATTGTTACAGAACTAAAAGTGTTTTACAGCAATATTTTGCAAGTTCAACGGAAAATGCGACATACACACTCCTTTACATACGTGTGTAAAAATGTACTGAGCTTTTATGTTGCCTCTAAAAAAACGTTTCGCTCAATCTCTAGGTCCAGGAGTCTTCAACAGCTCAGGCCAGGCTGTGTATTATATTTTTGAAGTTGGTTTATTCGCTATTTCAGGTAACATTTCACACGTAATTCCAAGAAGTCACGAGTAAATATCAAAACATCAGGTCCCCAGATGATTTTCTTCTTCTATGTCCTTTCCACAATTGCAAAGGTAGTCCCAAAAAAAAGCAAAAAAAAAAACAAAAACAAAAAAACACCTGAATAACACCACACTGAAGACTAAGACCAGACTGAACACAATCCGACGCAGTTGGAACCAAACAGGCATATAAATGAAGTTAGGTAATTCTTTCCAGAACATTCTAGTACATATCAAGAGTGAAGTTCAGCATATGATAGCTTCTGTTTTCTAGATTACTTAATAAATTTATATTACATTATGTTTTCCGACAATATGTATTTATGCGAAGATTTTCAGTAATCATTTTAAATGACAAAGGTTACAAAATTTGTAAATGTAAAAATTAGAAGCTTCCTCTTATGTTGTAATATAGATTACATATCGACAGCAAAATAAATAAAGTCATAAATAGAATCATATTTTTTTATTTGCATTTAAAAATAAATGACAGAAATAGGAAAATTAATGTAGAGTTATTTTCAGACTATTTGCTGTTGCTTACTTGCCAACTGATTCTCGCAATGTAATATCGAAGTTTGAAAACGTATTGTTATTTAAATGGAAAATTATATTTACGGTAGGATTATGCCAGACATCCAGGAAAATTAATAAACAATCTAAGCATGGACGTATGAAAAATAATTCACATATGGCCTGAATTTAGGTGGTGTCGTATAGTTCTTTAACTGGGCACACCTTTGGATAGGACTAGATTCATTGTAAGCTGGATGACTTGCTTGGCGTAGCGATTATAAATTATATACACAAGCCTTCCTCGTGCATCAGTCTGTTAGTGGGAACCGTATCAAAATCCCTGTAGTAGTTACTGAGATTAGCTTTGACATACAGGCAGAAGAACATGGTGGAGGACTTTAATTTTGTAATATGTGTAGAAGAAGAGCTATGAAATCAAGAAGCAGAAAACGTAGGGGTGTTAATGTCTCAGGGAGGAAAAGAAAAAGGAAAGAAAGAGTCGAACTGAGTGACAGTAAGATCGTGCTACCGAAACAGAGCTCAAAGCATGGTATAGTTAAGTGTCTAGGAGAAATGACCCACATCAATAAAGGAAGGGACGAAGCGTTAGAGCAAGATGACATCACGTAATATGGACACAGCACTAAATTTGTTTACAACGAAACATGACTATCTAAAAACGCTGGAAGTAAGCATTCGGCTATCTCAGATAATAGCGCCGCGCGAGGTAGCCGCGCGGTCTCAGGCGCCTTGCAAAGTTCGCGATGCTCCCCCCGTCGGAGCTTCGAGTCCTCCCTCGGGCATGGGTGTGTGTGTTGTCCTTAGCGTAAGTTAGTTTGAGTTAGATTACGTCGCGTGTAAACCTAGGGGCCGATGACCTCAGCAGCTTGGTCCCATAGGAACTTAACCACAAATTTCCAATTTCCGATAATAGGATCAGTGGAGGAGGCATGACAAGTGCGGTAAACTTCGAATCACTCTGCCGTCAACTGCATTCATTAATTTCTAGGCACTGCTCAAAATAAGAAACAAAATCTACTCTCTTAAAGTTGTCTTAGAATATCTAAGTAATTTACAGACCTTTCGTCGTACGAACCAAAAACACCTCTCCAGGCTCCAGTGTATAACAAATATTCATAATATATTTATCAGACAAAATTATTTTCCATTTAAATGCGAATCCAGCTTAAGCTTTTCAGCTTCAAAAATATTTATTTGGTGTTGCAAGCTTTGTACATCTGAATGAACAACAGAACCTAATTAGCCGGCCGGGGTGGCCGAGAGGTTCTAGGCTTTACAGTCTGGAACCGCGCGACTGCTACGGACGCAGCTTCGAATCCTGCCTCGAGCATGATTGTGTATGACGTCCTTAGGTTAGTTAGATTTAAGTAGTTCTAAGTTCTAGGGGACTGATGACCTTAGAAGTTGAGTCGCTTAGTGCTCAGAGCCATTTGAACCTTTTTGAACCTAATACAAACTGCGCTCAACCATTCTATTCTAATATGCAAAATTACAATAATTACGGTAATGTTTCGCGCAGAAAACAGGGACAATACGCATAGTCGCTCTAAGGGATGATGGCCTTTGGCGCTTTACGACTTCTGACCAAATGTTCGACAGCTCGGCCAGTCTTCAGAGGATTCACACATTATCCCCTGGACTGCCCATTGCATGAAAAGAGAAAAACAATACCATTTCTGTAATCAGCAAACTCATTTTGTAATATTTATTATAATTTATAAAATGGCTTATACATAGACTGGATCCGCGATTACGGGTAGCAAGTGACGCGCCAATTTCGTGACAATACAAGAGCTGGCACTAAATGCCGTTTTAAGACTTCCAACTTTTGAGGCAAACAATTTTGTCATCTGCTCCGATTCCCTTAGTACCCTGCAATCGTTTCGAGGCGTGTAACCGGCAAACCGGTGCAGCTCACACACAACCTACTGTACGTCCTATAGCGCCGGGTGAGAAGGTGTTATTCTGCTGGGTACCAGTGCATGTGGGAATTTCGGAAAGTGAAAAGGTCGACAAAGCCACGAAGGAGGCCCGCAGGGAACATACCGTTACAGAATGCGCCGTCATTTCGCTCGTGGGTCGAAGTTTCATCTAGTTATGGGAAGAGGAGTGGCTGGCAGTGACGAACAATAGGGAGAGCTCGGTGAAGCCAATAGTCCGGGCGTGGAGATCCTCATGTCGGTCGCTCCGGCGTAAGGAAGTTGCCATGACCCTCCTCCGAATTGGACACCGTCCTCTCACACAAGGCTTTTTGCTCCGGCACGAGGATCCCCCTATCTCTGATGCCTATGAGTGCATCTTATTTCGTGACAAGCGGGCAAAAGCAAATTAAGGTGAGGATATGGCTATAGAGAAGCTCTTAAAATTTTTTGATATGTCTGGACTCTGGGCCAAGCTTTTAGGCTGGAGATTTTAACGTGTTGCAGACTGGTTGGTTCACAGCCTCTTCTACAAATGGTTCAAATGGCTCTGAGCACTATGGGACTTAACGTCTGAGGTCATCAGTTCCCTAGAACTTAGAAATACTTAAACCTAACTAAGCTAAGGACATCACACACGTCCATGCCCGAGGCAGGATTCGAACCTGCGACCGTAGCGGTCGCGCGGTTCCAGACTGAAGCGCCTAGAACCGCTCGGCCACACCGGCCGGCTGCCTCTTCTTCCAGCGATCAGTCAGCTGTAGGTATCTGCTGCCTCCGTCTAATGCGTTCCACAGCGTTTTCCCTTTTTTACTTTGTGTTGGTTTTAATATGTGGTTTTCGTTGCTTTGTGTGCGAGTATGCGTGCCCAAGTTTTTCACGACTTTCGCAGTTCTCATTTTAATCAATTTATGATATTCTTCTACACTCGTCTCATTACATTTTGTTGCGGGCGCAAAAGATCTTACTGTCGCGCGCCCTTCAGACCTTATCATTATCGTCATCATCATCTAATTGTGCTGCGTGATTTTTAAATTTTTATACTTATAGTTTTTGACGCATGGTAATGTATAATGAACATTTCTCATTATTAAGTTCCTTTAAAATTAACTACCGATCTGAGCCGGTACAGTTGGCACGTGGTTATAAATTAATACATATATTAAGCAGTATAGACGGCTTTATTGACAAACGTATGCTCAGAGCTGACAGTCTGGAACCGACAGTGCGCCGATCTGGTCCGCTGGTGGTAGAAGCCAGTGGAGCCACGATCGACGGTGGCGGTTCCTGGTGGCTGGCTGGGTAATTACCGGGAGAAACCGCTCCCCGCATACATCAGCGGGCAATCCGCGCCGGCCATCTGCGAGCCGCGACGTCCGCTTATTTGGCCGCTGCACGCCGTAAATAAGGCGCTCTGCTCCTGAGGACGGCAGCGGCAGTACCGGAACACCGGCGGCCGGGCAGGATCGTGAGGGTCACATTAGCGGTGAACACAAATGGTGATGGTAGGGGAAGATGTTGACGGTATGTGATGAATGAAGAAGGCCGTGATAATTACAATAATAAGCATAATAAGTGAAAATAGTGATGCTGGCTAAAGATGACAAATATGATTGAATATGATATTGTTGTTGTTGTGGTCTTCAGTCCTGAGACTGGTTTGATGCAGCTCTCCATGCTACTCTATCATGTGCAAGCTTCTTCATCTCCCAGTACCTACTGCAACCTACATCCTTCTGAATCTGCTTAGTGTATTCATCTCTTGGTCTCCCTCTACGATTTTTGCCCTCCACGCTGCCCTCCAATGCTAAATTTGTGATCCCTTGATGCCTCAGAACATGTCCTACCAACCGATCCCTTCTTCTAGTCAAGTTGTGCCACAAACTTCTTTTCTCCCCAATCCTATTCAGTACCTCCTCATTAGTTACGTGATCTACCCACCTTATCTTCAGCATTCTTCTGTAGCACCACATTTCGAAAGCTTCTATTCTCTTCTTGTCCAAACTGGTTATCGTCCATGTTTCACTTCCATACATGGCTACACTCCATACAAATACTTTCAGAAACGACTTCTTGACACTTAAATCTATACTCGATGTTAACAAATTTCTCTTCTTCAGAAACGATTCCCTTGCCATTGCCAGTCTACATTTTATATCCTCTCTACTTCGACCATCATCAGTTATTTTACTCCCTAAATAGCAAAACTCCTTTACTACTTTAAGTGTCTCAATTCCCTCAGCATCACCCGATTTAATTTGACTGCATTCCATTATCCTCGTTTTGCTTTTGTTGATGTTCATCTTATATCCTCCTTTCAAGACACTGTCCATTCCGTTCAACTGCTCTTCCAAGTCTTTTGATATAACCGAACTTTATGATGATGATGATGAATGAAGAAGTGATTCTGACTGAAGAATGTGACGATGTTGTTGAGTGAAGATACACAATGTGATCAAAAGTATCCGGACACATGGCTGACAATGACTTACAAGTTCGTGGCGCCCTCCATTGCTAATGCTGCAATCAATATGGTATTTGTCCAACCTTAGCCTTGTTGACAGCTTTGATTATCGCAGGCATACGTTCAATCAGGTGCTGGAAGGTTTCTTGGGGAATGGCAGCCCATTCTTCACGGAGTGCTGCCCTGAGGAGAGGTATCGATGTCGGTCGGTAAGGCCTGGCACGAAGTCGGCGTTCCAAAACCTCTCAAAGGTTTTCTATATGTTTCAGGTCAGGACTCCACGCAGGCCAGTCCATTACAGGGATGTTATTGTCGTGTAACCACTCCGCCACAGGCCGTGCATTATGAACAGGTGCTGGATCGTGTGGAAAGAAGCAATCGCCATACCCGAATTGCTCTTCAACAGTGGGAAGCAAGAAGCTGCTTAAAACAAATGACGTTCACCGGGCATTCGCTATACCCACAATCTGCCAACGGATCGCCACATTGTGTACCGTGATTCATCACTCTACACAACGTTTTTCCACAGTTCAGTCGTCCAATGTTTACGGTCCTTACACCAAGCGAGGCGTCGTTTGGCATTTACTGGCGTGATGTTTTGCTTATGAGCAGTCGCTCGACCACGAAATCCAAGTTTTCTCACCTTCCGCCTAACTGTCCTGTAGCACTTGCAGTGGATCCTGATGTAGTTTGTAATTCCTGTGTGATGGTCTGGATAGATGTCTGCCTATTACACATTACGACCCTCTTCAATTGTCGGCAGTCTCTGTCAGTCAACAGACGAGGTTGACCTGTACGCTTTTGCGCTCTATGTGTCCCTTCACGTTTCCACTTCACTATCTCGTTGGAAACAATGGCCCGAGGAATGTTTAGGAGTGTGGAAATCTCGAGTACAGACGTATGACACAAGTGACACCCGATCACCTGACCTCGTTCGAAGTCCGTGAGATCTGCGGAGCGCCCCACTCTGCTCTTTCACGATGTCTAATGACTACTGTGGTCGCTGACATGGAGTACCTGGCAGTAGGTGGCAGCACAATCCACCTAACACGAAAAACGTATGTTTTTGAGGGTGTCCGGATACTTTTGGTCACATAGTGTAGCATAGCGGCATAGCTCCCACAGCGACATCTCTGTCTACCTTTTAATAGGGACTGCTCGCAGCCAGAAGGCTGGTGTGGTGCAAACAGGTAATTGTGCCACAGAGATGCACTCGTGTTTCTTTCAGCCAAATTAGTGAGTTTGAAAGGTGTGAAATTGTGGTCTTCCGAGTGGCGAAATGGTCCTTTCGGAGTTGGAAATGCTGCGTCAGTTGCGCAACGATGCTGCTATCAGTGGTCACGTGATCGTCCCCACATGAGCAGACGAGGTTCTGGGCGTTCATGCAGTACTGACGCCCGACGGGATTGTCGCGCTGTCAGGGCAGCAGCGAAAGATGGTACAGCTACCAAAGCACAGATAAGAGGGCTCGAGAGTCCTGACGTGCCAACTCGAACTGTTGCGAATCGGGTATTAGCAGTGGGACTATGTGCACCCACCGCTCTAGCTCACCTTCCTCTCAACTCACAGCATTGTTTTGCCGTGGTGTTATGGCGTGGTCGTGTTTTTCATGGAGGGCGTTTGCACCCTTGTTGTTTTACGTGGTACTATCACAGCTCAGGCCTACAGTGATGTTTTAAGCACCTTCTTGCTTCCCAATGTTGAAGAGCAAATGGTTCAAATGGCTCTGAGCACTATGGGACTTAACATCTGAGGTCATCAGTCCCCTAGAACTTAGAAGTAATTAAACATAACTAACCTAAGGACATCACACACATCCATGCCCGAGGCAGGATTCGAACCTGCGACCGTAGCAGTTGCGCGGTTCCGGACTGAAGCGCCTAGAACCGCTCGGCTACCGCGGCCGGCTGTTGAAGAACAATTCGGGGATGGCGATTGCGTCTTTCAACAAGATCGAGCATCTGTTCGTAATGCACGGCCTGTAGCGGAGTGGTTACACGACAATAACATCTCCGTAATGGACTGGCCTACACAGAGTCCTGACCAGAATCCTATAGAACACCTTAGGGATGTTTTGGAACGCCGACTTCGTGCCAGGCCTCAGCGACCGACATCGATACCTCTCCTCACTGTAGTACTCCGTCAAGAATGGGTTGCCATTCCCCAAGAAACCTTCCAGCACCTGACTGGACGTATGCCTACGAGAGTGGAAGCTATCATCAAGGCTAAGGGAGGGCCAAACCCTATTGAATTCTAACATTACCTATTGAGGGCGCCTCGAACTTGTAATTTTCAGACAAGTGTCCGGATACTTTTGATCACATAGTATATCTGCTGGCGGTCGACGATTAAAACCATTAAAAGTGCATCTATTATCCCCCATTTGGCATATGTCGTCATCGGAACGATAGCGACGTCGTCTTTCCAGATATGCTGGTGGTGGTGGTGGTTAGTGTTTAACGTCCCGTCGACAACGTGGTCATTAGAGACGGAGCGCAAGCTCGGGTTAGGGAAGGATTGGGAAGGAAATCGGCCGTGCCCTTTCAAAGGAACCATCCCGGCATTTGCCTGAAACGATTTAGGAAAATCACGGAAAACCTAAATCAGGATGGCCGGAGACGGGATTGAACCGTCGTCCTCCCGAATGCGAGTCCAGTGTGCTAACCACTGCGCCACCTCGCTCGGTCCCAGATATGCTGATTTTTTTTTTCCGGCAGTGTATATCTTCCTATTTGTACAGGGTGAATCACCTGAAACTTGCACAAGAAATATTTCGGAATTGGGATGTGATATTGATGTGTGGTTTTCACAGAATGGATTGTTAGCCAATCAACAGATTGTAATAGCACTTAGAAAATGTATTTTTGTACGAACGTACAATTTTTTAAATGGAACAATGCCTATTGACATTAACAAACTAAAAGTAGGGAAATTAAAATATCAGTGGTGTTCGCTTCAGGATTCCAGGGCGAATCATTTACGAGATATCGTATTTTGAAAAGTCCGCACTCCGACACTTGTACAGTACCTGTGGTACGGTAGCACACACTAAAGTGCGTACACTAGTTCTGGATTCTGACCTGCAACGGGACAACATTACAGGTTGTGTTCAAAATGACCACTGTCAGTGGCAATATACACGCTTCTAGTCTTGTAGGGAACGACTGCTGCACACGTGTTAGCATATCAACATAGATGTCCGAGCAGGCTGCAGTAATAAGTTGTTGCATATCGTCGGGTGTAGTTGGTGCGTCCTTGTAAACAGAGTCTTTCAGCTTTCCACACAGAGAATAGTATACAGGCGTCAAATGCGTGGAACGGGCCGGCCAAGGTACAAGTCATCCGCGTCCAATACAGCTATTTGGAAAAAATTTCACTAAGGGCTGAAAAGCCATCATACACTCCTGGAAATTGAAATAAGAACACCGTGAATTCATTGTCCCAGGAAGGGGAAACTTTATTGACACATTCCTGGGGTCAGATACATCACATGATCACACTGACAGAACCACAGGCACATAGACACAGGCAACAGAGCATGCACAATGTCGGCACTAGTACAGTGTATATACACCTTTCGCAGCAATGCAGGCTGCTATTCTCCCATGGAGACGATCGTAGAGATGCTGGATGTAGGCCTGTGGAACGACTTGCCATGCCATTTCCACCTGGCCCCTCAGTTGGACCAGCGTTCGTGCTGGACGTGCAGACCGCGTAAGACGACGCTTCATCCAGTCCCAAACATGCTCAATGGGGGGCAGATCCGGGGATCTTGCTGGCCAGGGTAGTTGACTTACACCTTCTAGAGCACGTTGGGTGGCACGGGACACATGCGGACGTGCATTGTCCTGTTGGAACAGCAAGTTCCCTTGCCAGTCTAGGAATGGTAGAACGATGGGTTCGATGACGGTTTGGAAGTACCGTGCACTATTCAGTGTCTTCTCGACGATCACCAGTAGTGTACGGCCAGTGTAGGAGATCGCTCCCCACACCATGATGCCGGGTGTTGGCCCTGTGTGCCTCGGTCGTATGCAGTCCTGATTGTGGCGCTCACCTGCACGGCGCCAAACTCGCATACGACCATCATTGGCACCAAGGCAGAAGCGACTCTCATCGCTGAAGACGACACGTCTCCATTCGTCCCTCCATTCACGCCTGTCGCGACACCACTGGAGGCGGGCTGCACGATGTTGGGGCGTGAGCGGAAGACGGCCTAACGGTGTGCGGGACCGTAGCCCAGCTTCATGGAGACGGTTGCGAATGGTCCTCGCCGATACCCCAGGAGCAACAGTGTCCCTAATTTGCTGGGAAGTGGCGGTGCGGTCCCCTACGGCACTGCGTAGGATCCTACGGTCTTGGCGTGCATCCGTGCGTCGCTGCGGTCCGGTCCCAGGTCGACGGGCACGTGCACCTTCCGCCGACCACTGGCGACAACATCGATGTACTGTGGAGACCTCACGCCCCACGTGTTGAGCAATTCGGCGGTACATCCACCCGGCCTCCCGCATGCCCACTATACGCCCTCGCTCAAAGTCCGTCAACTGCACATACGGTTCACGTCCACGCTGTCGCGGCATGCTACCAGTGTTAAAGACTGCGATGGAGCTCCGTATGCCACGGCAAACTGGCTGACACTGACGGCGGCGGTGCACAAATGCTGCGCAGCTAGCGCCATTCGACGGCCAACACCGCGGTTCCTGGTGTGTCCGCTGTGCCGTGCGTGTGATCATTGCTTGTACAGCCCTCTCGCAGTGTCCGGAGCAAGTATGGTGGGTCTGACACACCGGTGTCAATGTGTTCTTTTTTCCATTTCCAGGAGTGTATTAGTACCACAGGTTCCTCGTAGTCTGCAGAGGAACTTCTTCTAGCATCCGAGGAAGATGGTCTTTTAGGAGGCTGCGATACTTGTGCGCTTCAGCGTTCCGTCTATGAAAAACGGCCCTGTGAGCTGATGGTTCACTATCCCATACCACATGTTCACGCTCCATGGACGCCGACGTTCCAGCTGACGAAGCCAACGGGGATTGTCAGCACACCAATACTGCATGTTTCGGCGGTTTACCTGGCCGTGACTGGTAAATGTGGCTTCATCACTAAACTAGATAGATGAGACAAGTGGGATATTTTCTCCCAACGCCCACGTACATAAGATTCCATGCAGTTCTTGATGGAGAAGGATGTTATAGGGGCGGAAACTTATGCCGATGGAGAATGCGTAGGACACTTTCCTGACTCGTGCCACGTCCTTGTACGATTTCACCGGAGCTAACGTGCGGATCAACTGCACCAGCAGCAAGAACATTAATTTCCTCATGTTCTGTCGTCACTTGTTTCCTTCTGTTACGTTGTCTAGGTGTTACGAAAATGGCTCTGAGCACTATGCGACTTAACTTCTGAGGCCATCAGTCGCCTAGATCTTAGAACTAATTAAACCTAACTAACCTAACGACATCACACACATCCATGCCCGAGGCAGGATTCGAACCTGCGACCGTAGCGGTCGCTCGGTTCCAGACTGTAGCGCCTAGAACCGAACGGCCACTACGGCCGGCGTAGGTGTTACGCTTCCACTTTCACGTAACTGGTTGAAGAGGCTGATAAATAATTGCCGAGATGGTTGAAGCCTGTTGGTATATCTTGCCGCATACACCGTTCAAGTACGAACTGCATTCTTCCTGCACTCTCCATACATCATAAGCACGTCGGCTTTTTCTGCATTGGTAAGCCCCATCTTCCACTCACGACCTACTGCTTGGACTGTCACACACTGTCTAGCAAGGCGCAATGAACTCAACGCACACACAAGAACACTGTAAAAAAACGTAACAGCATTGTATCAAGCAACTACGCAGGTTGAATGGCACAATCAATGTGAAAACTTTTCAAAATACGATATCTCGTAAGCGAAACGCACTAGAATCCTGCAACAAACACCACTGACATTCTAATTTACACTACCTTTAGTCTGTTCCATTTAAAAATGTGTATTTTCACTAAAAATACACTATGTAACAGTTATTACAATCCGTTTATTGGCTAAAAATACGAGCCCCAGACTACCAATCCATTCTGTGAAAACCGCACATCAATAGCGCTTTCCACTTCCACAATATTTGCGGTGCAAATTTTCAGAAATCCACGACTATAGAAAAATCTGTTGCTTTCAGAACTTGTAAAAAAGACGCTTAACCACAGTAAGTATGTTGTTGTTGTTGTTGTTGTGGTCTTCAGTCCAGAGACTGGTTTGATGCAGCTCTCCATGCTACTCTATCCTGTCCAAGCTTCTTCATCTCTCAGTACCTACTGCAACCTACATCCTTCTGAATCTGTTTAGTGTATTCATCTCTTGGTCTTCCTCTACGATTTTTACCCTCCACGCTGCCCTCAAATACCAAATTGGTGATGTCTTGATGCCTCAGAACATGCTCTACCAACCGATCCCTTCTTCTAGTCAAGTTGTGCCACAAATTTCTCTTCTCTCCAATTCTATTCAATACCTCCTCATTAGTTATGTGATGTATCCATCTAATCTTCAGTATTCTTCTGTAGAACCACATTTCGAAAGCTTCGATTCTCTTCTTATCCAAACTATTTATCGTCCACGTTTAACTTCCATACATGACTACTATCCTTACAAATACTTTCAGGAACGACTTCCTGAATTTCTCTTCTTCAGAAACGCTTTACTTGCCATTGCCAGTCTACGTCTTATATCCTCTGTACTTCGACCATCATCAGTTATTTTGCTCCCCAAATAGCAAAACTCATTTACTAATTTAAGCGTCTCATTTCCTAATCTAATTCCCGCAGCATCACCCGATTTAATTCGACTACATTCCATTAGCCTCGTTTTGCTTTTGTTGATGTTCATCTTATATCTGCCTTTCAAGACACTATCCATTCCGTTCAACTGCTCTTCCAGGTCCTTTGCTGTCTCTGACAATGTCATCGGCGAACCTCAAAGTTTGTATTTGTTCACCACGGACTTTAGTTCCTACTTCAAATTTTTCTTTTGTTTCCTTTACTGCTTGCTCAATATTCGGATTGAATAACATCGGAGATAGCCTCCAACCCTGTCTCACTCCCTTCCCAACCACTGCTTCCCTTTCATGCCCCTCGACTCTTATAACTGCCTTCTGGTTTATGCACAAATTGTAAATAGCCTTCCGCTGCCTGTGTTTTACCCCTGCCACCTTCAGAATTTGAAAGAGAGTATATTGCACGCCAAATATATAAAGAAAAATTGCTTTTAGTATGTAAATAGCGAAATGTAGAAACGTATTATGTATTCTGTTTTTACAGATTGACCACTTACGATGCTCTGTAAATAAAAATGAAACGCTTTTTGTGTAAATCGCTGTTTAGCAGCAGTACGTTTAAGATGTAAAATGAAGGAAATTATTATCGAGGAAACAAATGTGCGTTACAGTGACATTGTTACCAGAGGTAACTGCGAGTTCTCAATAACAGGGATGAAAACTGAGACTACCAGCAATCGGTAATGTAACACAACAGTGAGAGAAAGAGGATAGATTTCGCAATCGGAATGTGATAGCGCGTTGATGATGTGACTTTCCTGTTTCCACGCGCCGAGCAGACCAGTTATTTAATCGCCGTGTGTGGACGCTATCCAGCGTTCGCTTTCTCCCCTCGCACGAGTGGTCCCAGGATCCAGGGACGGAAGAGGCGCGTGCTTCGAATACTGGAGCCTTTGGCCAAAAGTTTCACTAGCGCACTGGGCCAAACTGGCAAGCTCCGGAAGCAAAACACTACACCCTCGCTGGAGAAAGGACAGCGCACGAGTCTTACGCAACAACACAAGCATTTCTTTTGTTTTCTCTCTAGGTTCAGGTTAACGAATTTGCTGTTAAACTGTCATGCCGACATTGTTTGAGTGTGACCTCCGTGCCTATTCTTCGCCGATAATTTTGTCTCTTCATACATCCAACGCTCAGTTAATTGGATATGTTTTACGCACAACAGTCTTGACATTCTGCTGAAAGAGTTACCTTTAACTGTTCGTTATTCTATAATATTACCTACTTACGAATGTCTCAGCACAGGTGTTATTAATCTGACAATGACTCTAGTAAGAGCTCTCTGAATATAAGGAAATATTGCATGTAATACATTTTTCTTTGAACTGTATCTATCGCTTATTATTTTTAACATTATTATGTTGATCAACGTTCCAGGTACCATATATTCTTTATGTTAAAACCACTTCGTTCCAACATTTGAAAATAGCTGAGACCATTATATGTGTTCTGTAGAAGAAGGCTTTCCCCTATTAAACAAGGATTTCATACACTTTCCTCGCGTTTTCCCTCTTGTAAATTCTTAAATTCTACACAGCGAAAGACATCGCTTCATTTTTACTGACTTACAAACACTTCTTATTATCATTTTGGGTGATCAACTTGTGATGTCCTTTCCTCTTTACTCTTGAGCAAGTCGCCTATTGTTTTTCTCCATTGGTCTTGTTTTTCCAATCTTTTGAAACAGGATAGCTGCAAGGCGATAAATGGTGAAATGACAATAGTATCTTAACATCTCATCACACAACACACCAAGGAGTCACTACAGAGAAATTTCGTCTCGCATAAGGACTGTAAGGACTCAATAAGGGAATCAGAGCTCGTAAAGAAGGGCAAAGGATACAAGGATGTCGTCTTGGTCTCGTGCCGTATGCGAGTGATATAGGAAAGAAAATGAACAGCAGTGGCATGAACTAATACACATGGTTTGGTCGTTATTTTTACAGCAGTGTTACTTGTTACACGTACAAACGTTCTTTAGCAGCTTTGGTTCACATTTTACATGTGACCTGTGGAGTACTACACCTGATTATCGTAGCTGAGAATAACAAAAAAAAGTTGAAAACGAGCATAAACCTACCTCAACGAATCCTTGAACATGTCGGATAGAGGTCTGTCGCACCTTTTCATAAAAATCATACTGGTGCAGTTAAGTTGTTTGTTTAATTCCAGTCCATGATCACAAAAAGTCAGACTGATGGCAAATAGTTTTGCAGGCTACTTCGAAGTGTTCTTCAAGTATTTCGTCATTGTCACTCAGACTTGCTTAAATTCTGGACTTTAAACAACCGCAAGGTAGAAATCTACAAGGTTGCGGTCTCTCGATGTTACAAGCCTTGCAACTGGTTCGAGTCTGTCCAGGCACCTGCGACCTTAAACGTCAGTCAGTACAGTTCGAGCACTGCAGCTTAAATGAGCCAAAATATCAGCTTATGACAGTTACAGGTTGTGCGCCCGCCCAGCGAACTGAACGTAATTGTCATACACGGTAGAGCGGACCTGACAGACATTATGTTACAGGGATGACTGACGCCACTGCTTCGGTCAAGAAGTCACACGATTCCATCTCGAACTGTCCCTGTAACACAATCATCGTTTCGATGATTAAACTGTCTCTGATTTCACTTCCTCCAGATAGCAATAACAACCGCGGGGTAAAGTCAAAGAAATACATCATTTCCACCATTCCGTTAGTTTAAACGAGTAGTTTACAACAGTCTACCGGCCAATTTCTGTCATGCGTCCATTTTCAAGTGGTCAGATGGATGTGGACACACCATCATTTTAAGTATATAACCAAAATCACATACCATGCGCAAATACACGTAACATTAAGGTACTTGTCACTTGCACATTTTTAATTAGTTTACATGTAGAGTACTCTGATACGTGGTTCTGAGTAGACAATACGGGTTGCTGTCGCAACTACTTAGATTTGAAGATGATGCAGAGTTATCGAAACATTTACTTTAAATTAAAATGTGCAGCTGAGACGAAACAATAAATGAGAAATATCTTAATTATCTAAACAACTGCTGAATCTCTCAAGACGATTATGTCGACTACAGTGACATATGGCATGGTTATCAATGAACATTGGACACAGCCCCGGAATATCTATCGAGAAATAACACTTAAGCAATCGCTTACACACAATTTAAAACTTTCCTGCGTATCTCGTACTTTGCAATTCTCATGGCTGGACTACAATTTTTCACCATCCCTCTTTTCTTTTGTCTCCCTATCTTCGTTTTTTGCCTTACACTTTAGCAGTGACTTTGCTGTTCTGTTGTCTTGCATAGTTTTTGACATGCTGTTTCCACTTGCTCTAGTACTTCTCTATTTTTTCATTCAGCTTAAAATTGTTTACTCCTTTCCTGACATTGTCATTTCTCTTCGTATCCAGTAATTTGTAGCCAGCTACTGTAATTTAATCTCCGCCGATTTCATCATTTTTTTCTGTCGCTTATTAAGTATCCAACATTAACATTCGTATAACAACGTTAATACTGCTGTTACTTTACACAGTTTAAGCAATGCATCTCTTCTGATGCTTTTACTAAAATGTTATACAGGAAATGGTGTGTCACCATTTGATGTAAATAATATCACACACAAGGTAAAGGAATTAGTTAATTTGTTGTTTGCTTCGTCTCTGATGTCTATTTTGCCCCTAACTGATTCACCTCCTCTAAATGCGTCACTTCTATTTTTGCACTCACGCCACCCGCAGATAAAGTACATACGTTCATCAGCACAGTCCTATTAAGTGTATGTGTTGTATATAAGTGGCAGGATAAACATTTCCCAAGTTTATATCTTACTTATGAAGGTGCGAACAACCTATCCTCATTCTTACGTGTATTTCCAATTCACCCTTCATAGAACATATTTTCGTCTCCTGATTTTTCTGTGTCTTGTGCCTGCAGCAAAAAACTCACCCATCACCCACACACCCACACACACACACACACACACACGCACACACGCACACACGCACACACACACACACACACACACACACACACACACACACGCAGTAGATACATTTAATATTTACTGTTAGTCCTATTTGAGTTGCTGATACCAGGGCCGTTAGAAATCTTCTAGGATAGATATCACGAGTATTTTGTAAGCAATCTTCTTCGTGGACTGATAGCACTTTTTCAGTGTACTATCAATGAACCGAAGTTTCCCATTTGTTTTTTACCTGTGGAAGATGTTTAATTCCGCACTGATTTTACATTAACAACCTTTTAATGGTTTTGAGTCCAGCAGTGAATTTTCTGCTCATATTCATCGCTATGGTCGCAGGATGTATGCTGTGGCTCCTCGTATACGTACATTGTGTGAAGGTATAATGGGTTTGCTCGTCTCCTGGGAACTGCACTGCAAACTACACGAAACATCCGATATTTCGCTTTGTTCTGTATCACATCGGTAAAGTATCTCACTACAACTGAAATACAAGGCTCTTACACAAATTGTATTCGTGTTTATCAAACTGACACTCCCTTGTCTCATGGACAAATTGTTCCTAGTTTGAGTCTGTAATGGTTACTGACACAGGTGATGCAGCGGTTGCGACGTGGGCTCTCATTCGGTACAAGCGTGCTTCAGGCAATCCCAGTTTAAATTCCCTGGAATCCTTAAATTCGAAGATTTTCTTTAATAATGGAACATAGAATGTTGCAATCGATGATGAATTCCAGCAGTAGCGAAAGCAACCTCAGGTGTCACCTAAGGAAACGTTGTAGGATGGCAAATGTTCTTAATATACCGAAAAACTAACGCCGCCAGAAAAAGGCCTCGGAAGACCGTGTCATCCTCAAATGGTAGGCATCACTGGATGCGGATATGGAGGGGCATGTGGTCAGCACACCGCTCTCGCGGCCGTTGCCAGTTCTCGTGAGCACAGCCGCTATTTCTCAACCAGGTAGTTCCTCAACTGACCTCTCAAGGCTGAGTGCACCCTGATTGCCAACAGCGCTCGGCAGACCGGACGGTCACCAATGCAAATGCTCGTCAACCCCGAAAGCGCTTAACTTCAGTGATCTGACGGGAACCGGTGTTACCGGCGCTGCAAGGCCGTTGGCAAAATACCCAAAAGGCTTACCAAATATTGAGAATAGACTCGCAGGTTGTTCACTGGTAGTGCCCTTATCCTCAGGACCATATAGTCGCATCGCTGTCGTAAATTGATATTTCTCATAAGGTAACTGTTATTTCAAGAAAAAAAATCAATTTCAGTAACAGCAGTCGGTCGTATTACAAATGACACATGGCATGACGAAACAAAAAATCGTCAGTGCTTTGGCACGTAAGGAACAGAAATCCAAAAATTATAGTAAAAAGGATCTTATGAAACTATAAACTAGAATAATAGCTTTTGGTAACACATTTGGGAAACACAGCGCTATAAATCTAATTTCAATAACATAATCAGTCTTTATCGCAAAAAAGAGGTATTGACGGTAACCGTTTTCTGTCTAGGAAGGCAGTCTTCAGATCATAGGGAATCACTGAAATTTAACGTAAACTTCTAAGAGGGAAATCAGGAATTTTATGACTTGTCTATATACATAAACGTTACAGGAGTATGAAAATAGAGTACATAGTGTTGATACCCATCGGTAACGCACGTGGACGCTGAGTGGAGCTGTATTGCAAGTCGCAAGGAGCAGTCGTCAGCGCCGGCTGCTGTGGCCGAGCGGTTCTAGGCGCTTCAGTCCGGAACCGCACTGTTCCTACGGTCGAAGGTTCGAATCCTGCCTCGGGCATGTTTCAAATGGCTCTGAGCACTATGGGACTTAACTTCTGAGGTCATCAGTCCCCTAGAACTTAGAACTACTTAAACCTAACTAACCTAAGGACATCACACACATCCATGCCCGAGGCAGGATTCGAACCTGCGACCGTAGCGGTCACGCCTCTGGCATGGATGTGTGTGATGTCCTTAGGTTAAGTCAGGTTTAAGTAGTTCTAAGTCTAGGGGACTGATGACCTCAGATGTTATGTCCGATAGTGCTTAGAGGCATTTCAACCATTTTTTTTTTTCGCAGTCGTCAGCACCTGAGTAGCGAGTGAGTATTACGAGTCGTAAACGCGAAGCTCCGCCCATTGTCTAAGGCGTGATCGGAGAAAGAACCAATGATAATGAAAATACCACTGTGCCGTATATAAAAACATGGGAAATATAAGTAAGTAAAATAATACTATAGTTATTGCCAGATGCATTTAAAACTATTTATAATAATTAAAAAGAAAAAGAAAAAGATAAAACCCGTGAAAGCAAGAAAATCTGTCAACCATGTGCAGTACGACCATAGAAATCTCGTCAAAGATTTCGCGAGGCGTTCAATAAGTACTGCAACACTTTTTTTCTCGGTCAATTTGAATTAATAAGGTGCGGAATTTGTTGTGCGACGTTGTAGAACGTTCCTGCTACAGCCCCTATAGTTCCGTGAGGTTCCGATAGGTGGCTGCACTATAAATAATTTCTGTAAAGGAAGTGCGTTCTAAGCAGACAGCTGTCACTGAGTTTCTTTTGGCGTAAAAGCAGGGCATCGCAGATATTCAAAGGCTCTTGCAGAACGCCTACGGATATCCTGCAGTGAACAAAAGCACGGTGAGTCATTAGACGAGGAATCTGTCGTCATTAGAACAATGTCGTGGAACCCTGTCCGATCAGCCTGGTGCAGGCCGGCTGAACACATCTGCGACTCCCGCATTGTTGGAACGTGCGGACACTCTCACTCGACCTGACTGACGGATCACAGTGGAACACCTCGCTGCTCGACTGGATGCGTCTGTTGGTGGTGCTGACCCACTCGCTCACCAGTTGGGGTAGTCAAAGGTGTATGTGCGCTGGCTTCCTCGTCGCCTAGCAGAAGACTAGGAAGAGTTCATCGTTACGAGACTGAACGTGAGAATTGTTTACAAAACATCGTCACAGGCAATGAAACGTGGGTTCATGACTTCGAGCTGAAAACAAAACGGGAATCCATGGAGTGGCGACACACCACTAATTCTCCGAAGCAAAAGTTCAAAGCTGTATCCTCAACCAGTAAAGTGACAGCGATGGTCTCCTAGCACTCTGAAGGCTGTTCTGTTTGATGTCCTCCCTCTTGTTGCAGCGATCGACTCTGAAATATATTGCACTACCCCCAGGAAATTGAAGAAACGACTTCAGTGTGTTTATCGCCACACGAACTTCCCCTTCCCCGTGAAATCGAAGGGCTTCACGAAATTCTGTGCACCCTGAGCTCACTGCTGGCTGTTCTTCCTCATCCAGCCTACATCCCGGATCTCGCACCTTCCGACTTCCATCTGTTTGGCCGAATAAAGGGCGCACTCCAAGGGATGCAGTAAATCGATGATGGGGAGGTTATCGATGCAGCAAGACGTTGGTTCCGACGTCGACCAGTCGAGTGGTATCATGCGGGCATACAGGCCCTCCGTGTAACGTGGTGTAAGGCCGTCGCATTGAACGGAGATTATTTTGAAAATATGTTTTTGTATCGAAAAGGGGCAGGAAGAATATGGTGTATTGGAATCCTGAACAAAACCAACCTGCTTTCAGAAAAAGTGTTACATTACTAGTTGAGCGCCACTTGTATAATATACGGAAAAACACCGATACGAAGATATATCGAAAACGAATCCGCCAGTTGCCATAGAAGTGAACGGTTGAAAGTCCAACGATGATATATGTCTGCGTCGAGGTAGATGTCCATTCAAAGATAAATCGTCACAGAACGCCGACAGTTACCGTGAAGATGAAGACATCGAAACTTGTTGACATAACGAAACAAAATAAATCTTTTTCTCGTCCAATAGCACGATATATGGTTGGCTATATGCCGGTCAGATGTTGTAAAAATCGGTTCTAGGCGCTTCAGTCTCGAACCGCGCGCTCGCTACGGTCGCAGGTTCGAATCCTGCCTTGGGCATGGATGTGTGTGATATCCTTAGGTTAGTTTGGTTTAAGTAGTTCTAAATTCTAGGGGACTGATGACCTCAGATGTTAAGTCCCATAGTGCTCAGAGCCATCTGAACCATCTGTTGTAAAAATATTTACACATATTAGCGCAGACCCATGATGTAAAAGAAAAGAAAAATAACATCTAAGAATGTACGGATTGTCGTTAATTGAAATTTCTCTTGCTGAGAAATGAGAAGGAGCGATCTGATGTAGTTGGTAAAGGACTTTCTATAGCCAACATGGCGTAAATAGTTATTTAGTTTCGACAGGCTTTGCTATCATCTTCTGGTCTTCATATTTTTTTTGTTACAAAACGTCTTCATTGTGAGTTTTAACCTCATGTCACTTGTTGTGTTGGCCGAAGAGCCAACACCGTGTTACTAGAGGAGGCCAAAATGCACGCCTTTTAGCTCACGCAGGCTGGCGTTTACGAGGGAAGAACTATACTGACGTGAGGTCTGGAACATGACAAGGAATTAGAATTCAGATAGCGGACGGAATTAGTTTCATACTTAACTTTAATCCATTAATGATGAACGTCGCTCTTGACGGTACATGTGTCACAATATTATCTGTTTCAGAATAGTAACTGAATATGGCGCCTTGCTAGGTCGTAGCAAATGACGTAGCTGAAGGCTATACTAAACTGTCGTCTCTGCAAATGAGAGCGTATGTAGTCAGTGAACCATCGCTAGCAAAGTCGGCTGTACAAATGGGGCGAGTGCTAGGGAGTCACTCTAGACCTGCCGTGTGGCGGCGCTCGGTCTGCAATCACTGATAGTGGTTCACGCGGGTCCGACGTATACTAACGGACCGCGGCCGATTTAAAGGCTACCACCTAGCAAGTGTGGTGTCTGGCGGTGACACCACACCACTAACATGAGAATTTGGCATGAGCTTGCAGCTCCCAGTGAATACTTCTAGTAACAAATATGTTTGAAGAACAGAAAATGATAGCAAAACTTGTCGAGGCTGGCTGTAGTTTCGTAGTTGACAAAAGACACAGTACATAACGTGATATTTTTCGATCTAGACCGATTATTTTAATACAGTCACAACATCAGTGTAAATTGAATGTATAATAAACTATGTTATATATTTTTCAGAGTTAAAAAAAATTGTTGAAACTAGTTTGCATTAATGGCGGACCATAAATAACATTGTTTCTCTTCAGCAGGCGGTTGGGTATATCTTTCCCTATGGCCCGGATACACATACAACTGCTGTTCCAACAGTTTCTGGTGTGAAATACGGTACGTCAAGACGGCTGTTAAAGTCGCGAGAGCATGCGGGCGGCGTACAGTAGCAACTGTTTTCCCGCCGTGGGCGGGTCTGAGCTTCCTCATTCGGCACACGTCCCTCGTGCCCGTCTCTCCGGGTGGAAAGCATACCGAGAGTTGTCTCTTTCTCTCGCTTTCCTCCCCCGCCACCGACGTAACCTTATCCTACTTCGCAGGTGAAACGTCCTCTTTATTAGTAAGTAGCCGACTCAAAGAGGTGCGGACAAATCCGAACGGCGTTTCGCAGCTGTTCTGCGGCTGTATTAATGGGGTACAGAAGACGTCGCTGAGTCAGGATGAACCCTGAGTAGTCGGATGGATGCCGCCAGCGGCTAGAAATCCGGCTTTCACTTCCGAACAACGGACACTTAGAGCGCGTAATTAAATGAAGGTCCCTGCACTGCGATGGTCCCTGTTCGACAGTACAGCAGAGACGAGAGCGGCGAACGTACAGCGCCCCCCCCGGCGGCCGAGAGCTCAGGCGCTCGTCAGCTACAATACTCGAAAATGTAGTGGAGCGGAGGCACAGAAGTAGAGACCAGTGTCACTATAAAAACCATCTATCACAAGGGTCCAGGGGCATATTCTAACAAGGGGAGGCCACAACGTTGGGATCACAGAGTTACTTCAAACTTTGTACACTTTTAGTCGGCCATTAAAACTGTTGTGGACTGGCAAGACAGCCAATCCACAGTGACGGGTAGCCGAAAGGCACGCGTTTAACCTCACGCAGGCTGGCGTGAGGTCTGGAACAGTTATAGGAGTTGAGTCTAATAAAAAAGGTACGTAGCTGGTAGAATACTTAACTTTAATCCATAATTGGTGTACATCGCTCTTGACTGTACATGCTTCACAAGATAAATATGAAATGCTATGGCGCCTTGCTAGGTCGTAGCAAATGACGTAGCTGAAGGCTATGCTAACTATCGTCTCGGCAAATGAGAGCGTAATTTGTCAGTGAACCTTTCCTAGCAAAGTCGGCTGTACAACTGGGGCGAGTGCTAGGACGTCTCTCTACACCTGCCGTGTGGTGGCGCTCGGTCTGCAATCACTGACAGTGGCGACACGCGGGTCCGGCGTATACTAATGGACCGCGGCCGATTTAAAGGCTACCACCTAGCAAGTGTGGTGTCTGGCTGTGACACCACAAAAACAACATAACGTGCAAATGGCAAGGTGGACTACTCTACCAGTTCCGACAAAATCGGAACAGAAGTTGTGCGGCTTATGTATCTGTGTGTAGAAGCCAAACCTTAGAGTTCGTAGTCGTTAAATGGTTAGCGTTCGAGCTTCGTAAGACGAATGTGTATGAGGCGACAGTTCGACTACCGCTGAAACTTAATTTTTGTAGTACGAGTAAATTCTATGATATTTAAAAACATTTATACCTGCGCTATTCGTTCTTGCTGCATTAGCAAGCGGCTATGCAGGTGAACTGCCAAATGGAGCCTGCCTCTGTGTTTGCAGCTCGAAGTGTAAATGTGCAAAGCAGTTTAGGGTATGTATCTTACTCTGCATGTATAAGACATTTCGCAAATCACGACAAGTGTACATTTTCAGGAAAACTCTATGCTTTTCCTCGTTTACTTGCCGATAGTTGTAAAGATGTTTGTTCTAATACTTTAATTAAATATAGTATGTAGTCAAAAGACAAGAAATCCCATGAAAAAATAATGGTTCAAATGGCTCTGAGGTCATCAGTCCCCTAGAACTTAGAACTACTTAAACGTAACTAACCTAAGGACATCACACACATCCATGCCCGAGGCAGGATCCGAACCTGCGACCGTAGCGGTCGCGCGGTTCCGGACTGAAGCGCCTAGAACCGCTCGGCCAACGCGGCCGGCTGAGAGCAGCAGCATCTCCGAGGTAGCGATGAAGTGGGAATTTTTCCGTACGATCATTTCACGAGTGTACCGTGAATATCAGGAATCCGGTAAAACATCGCTGCCGCCTAAAAAGATCCTGTAACAACGGGACCAACGTAGACTGAAGAGAATCGTTCAAAATTACAGAAGTGCAACCCTTCCGCTGGCCGCTGTGGCCGAGCGGTTCTAGGCGCTTCAGTCTGGAACCGCGCTGCTGCTGCGGTCGCAGGTTCGAATCCTGCCTCGGGCATGGATGTGTGTGATGTCCTTAGTTAGGTTTAAGTAGTTCTAAGTCTAGGGGACCCCATAGTGCTTGGAGCAATCTGAACCATTTTTGCAACCCTTCCGCAAGTTGCTGCAGATCTCAATGCTGGGCCATCAACAAGTGTCAGCGTGCAAACCATTCAACGAAACATCATCGATATGGCCTTTCGGAGCCGAAGGCCCACTCGTGTACCCTTGATGACTGCGCTACACAAAGGTTTACGACTTGCCTGGGTCCGTCAACGCCGACAATGGGCTGTTGATGACTCGGAACATGTTGTATGGTCGGGCGAGTCTCTTTTCAAATTGTGTCGAGCGGATGGACGTTACGGGCATGGAGACAACCTCATGAATCCATGGACCCTGCATCTCAGCAGTGGACTGTTCGAGCTGGTGGAGGCTCTGTAATAGTGTGAGGCGCGTTGGACTGATAAGGAACCCGTGATACGTCTTGATACGACTCTGTGACACGTACGTAAGCATTCTGTCTCGTCACCTGCATCCAGTCATGTCCATTGTGCATTCCGATGGTCATGGGCAACTACAGCACGGCAATGCGACACCCCACACGTCCAGAATTGCTACAGGCTGGCTCCAGGAACACTTTTCTGAGTTTAAACACTTCCGCTGGACATCAGACTCGCCAGACATGAACATTATTGAGCATATCTGGGTGCCGTGCGACGCGCTATTCAGAAGAGATCTCCATCCTCTCCTAGTCTTACTGGTCTGTGGACAGCCCTGCATGATTAATGGTGTCAGTTCCCTCCAGCACTACTTCACACATTAGTGGAGTCCATGCCATGTCGTGTTGCGCCACTTCTGCGTGCTCGCGGCGGCCCTGCACGATATTAGGCAAATGTACCAGTTTCTTTGGCTCTTCTGTGTATACATGCGTAAAACTACTTAGATGTACTTCGGGAAAGTATACGCTGAGGAAGTACCTTCGGCAAGGAGCAATAAATACAGTATGTGCTTGCAGCTTTCAACGGCCGGCACACGCCATCAGTCAAGTGCATCTAATAAGGAACGGGAAGCCGAAAGCGGGTAACGCTTAAGCGCGAAATAGACTGGTTGCGCTGTGCGCGCTTCCTGCATTCCGCCGGCTGAAAGTTCGCACCAGCCGAGTAGCTGGTAACTGCTAGGCTGCTGTAAGGCAGTCGCCTTCATACTTAGCCCGACTCCCTGTACGGATGTGCGCTACTACTGTCTCTGATTTCCATATGCGACAAGTCGTTTGAGTTCTGTGTCGCTGCTCAACGTTTCTCGAAAAACCTATTCCGTGTTACAACCACCAGTGTAGTTCAGGTTGACCAAGCAGCGCGAAATGTGTTTTCAGCATTTCGTGATAATGCAGTCACTCACCTTATGCTACACTCTGTCGCTGAAACCTTTCTCTAATTTCTGGGACCTATCTAGAGTTATTCCCAGATGTCTGGGGAAGGCGTTCTGCGGCAGTCTTCTGCCCCAAAGCGCCACATTCAATTTCTATGTTTGCTTGAAGTGTGCTGAGATGGAAAGGGCTGACCTCGGTTTTTCAGAGGTTCAGGCAGAGTCTTCACTTTCTGTAAAGCTCTTCCAAGTCCTTTATTTCATTTGTAAGTGCGTGTTAGCCTTCTTCAAACGTCTCGCCCTATCGCTAGATCGTCAGCGTAAGTAAACTCTGCAACATGTAGTCTCCAAGTGGTACACACCGCGCAAAGCTTCACGCGGCAAAAAGTGTACACACGTGGCGACCGCACTAAATGTGACATTTCTCACGACCAGGAAAGTCTACGGAATCCACATAAGCAAATAAATTTATTCAGGTAACTTATTAACAGAAGACAGAAAAAAACTGCAGTGCTAGTAATGAAAGAGACATAAATATTTACGAGTAATATTAAAATGCGGCGTGAACTGGCACGAACACTTAAAATTTGAAAGATAAGGAGAATGAAAGGCTTTGATCTGCTTTGCACCTTGCGCGGCTTGCGTGTCGGACAGCTTCAACTGTCGTGTATGCTGACTTGATGATCGCATCTACAGTGCAGTGTAATGTTAGTGTCGTTGTTGATGGTGATGGTGGCGGTGATGATGATGATGATGATGATTGATTATAGGAGGCAGACGAATGGAAAAACGAGTAGAAGCCGACCTCGGGGAAGATCAGTTTGGATTCCGTAGAAACAGTGGAACACGTGAGGCAATACTGACCTTACGACTTATCTTAGAAGAAAGATTAAGGAAAGGCAAACCTACGTTTCTAGCATTTGTAGACATAGAGAAAGCTTTTGACAATGTTGACTGGAATACTCTCTTTCAAATTCTAAAGGTGGCAGGGGTAAAATACAGGGGGCGAAAGGCTATTTACAATTTGTACAGAAACCAGATGGCAGTTATAAGAGTCGAGGGACATGAAAGGGAAGCAGTGGTTGGGAAGGGAGTAAGACAGGGTTGTAGCCTCTCCCCGAAGTTATTCAATCTGTATATTGAGCAAGCAGTAAAGGAAACAAAAGAAAAATTCGGAGTAGGTATTAAAATCCATGGAGAAGAAATAAAAACTTTGAGGTTCGCCGATGACATTGTAATTCTGTCAGAGACAGCAAAGGACTTGGAAGAGCAGTTGAACGGAATGGATGGTGTCTTGAAAGGAGGATATAAGATGAACATCAACAAAAACAAAACGAGGATAATGGAATGTAGTCGAATTAAGTCGGGTGATGTTGAGGGTATTAGATTAGGAAATGAGACACTTAAAGTAGTAAAGGAGTTTTGCTATTTGGGGAGCAAAATAACTGATGATGGTCGAAGTAGAGAGGATACAAAATGTAGACTGGCAATGGAAAGGAAAGCGTTTCTGAAGAAGAGAAATTTGTTAACATCGAGTATAGATTTAAGTGTCAGGAAGTCATTTCTGAAAGTATTTGTATGGAGTGTAGCCATGTATGGAAGTGAAACATGGACGGTAAATAGTTTGGACAAGAAGAGAATAGAAGCTTTCGAAATGTGGTGCTACAGAAGAATGCTGAAGATTAGATGGGTAGATCACATAACTAATGAGGAAGTATTGAATAGGATTGGGGAGAAGTTTATGGCACAAATTGACCAGAAGAAGGGATCGGTTGGTAGGACATGTTCTGAGGCATCAAGGGATCACCAGTTTAGTATTGGAGGGCAGCGTGGAGGGTACAAATCGTAGGGGGAGACCAAGAGATGATTACACTAAGCAGATTCAGAAGGGAGATGAAGAAGCTTGCACAGGATAGAGTAGCATGGAGAGCTGCATCAAACCAGTCTCAGGACTGAAGACCACAACAACAAACAACAAGGTGAGATGGCGTTGCAGCTAATGCACTGGTCTCCCATTCAGCAGGAACGATGTTGGAATCCCCCGAAATCACTTTAGGCGAATGCCGGGGTGGTTCCTTCGAAGAGTTCAGGGGTGACGGCCACCCTCTTCCAATGCTCTCGACCACACCCTCCCGAACCCACTACCTCAATATCGATTATCCATTTCCCTGTATCTAGTGAGCCGTCGTCGAGAATACGGCGAACTACGGTAGTATTTTTTCTTCGAAAACGCTCAGCGCAGAGGTCGAATTCCTTTATCGGTCGATGAGTGCAATATTGCCGCCGAAGTGATGGAAAACCTATCTCTGTCACGTCACCCAACGCGGCAGTAACAGCCCACATGCTTTCAGTCTTTCAACACCACATTGCTTCTGTCTTTATATTTTGCACATATTTCTCGAGCTTGCCGAGTTCAGTTAACTTCATCGTCTTGAGGTTGGAGGTCACGCTTGTGTTCGCGTTTGTTTATAAATAAATTTGATTTTGATCGTAAGCATCTATAATGCAAAATATAGAAAGCCATAAAAACCACAGTACGTGTTAACAACGTATACGTAAAAGAAACTTTGTGTGTTTTATAATTTGTGACTACGTTCCTATGTGTGCGTATAGTAAAGAAAAATTTTCCTGTTATTTAATAGATAGAAAATTAAAAAAGAGACACCGATGATGCTGCAACTTCAGCAAAATAGGTCTACATAGAAAAAAAGAAAAAATTGTGTTTGTACGAGGCAGAACCTATCCAAAAACACAAAAACAAATTCATTTAACTTACATTGAATTGTAAATCATTACAGCTAATTTTTTGCGTTTTAATGGTTCCGAGCCTCAATCTGTAAACACGGAACCGCTTTTTGTCCGTCCGTCTGTCTATCTGTCTGTCTTTCTGTCCGACTGTTAAGACAGCTTTTTCTCAGGAAGGGGTAGCCGTATCAATTAAAATTAATGTCACGTGTTAAAGTCTACGGTCTCTTGGCAGGTAAAAATTTTATGCTTCTATGTCAGCTCAGTCAGAAGATACGTCGCATATTTTGATACTCGAAAGTTCACTCATGAAAACCTATATGGTTCTTGCCGTTGACTTAGAATCATGAAATTTGGTAAGAAGCAAAGGTTCACAGTACAAGTAAAGGAAAAAAGTCCGACAGTTGTTAATTTGTAATTATATGACAGGAAAAAACATTTTTTGTCGCTTTTTATCTTTCTGTCTGTCTGCCCTTCTGTTAGGACTCCTTTTGGCGTATCAAGTTCAAATTTATGTCACATGCTAAGGTCTATGGTCCCTTGACGGTGTAAAATTTTTAAGCTTCTAAGTCAATGCAGTCAAAAGATACAGCCATTTATGTCACGTATTTTGATACTGGAAAACTCAGTCTTGAAAACCAATTGTGTACTTCCTGTTGACATAGAATCATGAAATTTGATAAGAAGCAAGATTACACAGCACAAATGAAGGAAAATGTGCAAAAATTTTTGACTTGTAATTATATAACAAGAAAAATTATTTTTTTCCATTTTTCATGTCTGTTTTTCTCTCCGTCTGTTAAGACCATTTTTCTCTGGGTCAGTTTGGCGTATCAGGTTCAGATTTGTCAAATTCTAAGGCCTATGGTCCTATTGTGGTGTAAAACATTTAAGATCTGTCAATGAAATCAAATGATCCGAGCATTTATATCACATAGTTTGATAATCGCAAACTCACTCATCAAAGCCTGTAAGGGATTTCCCGTTGACGTAGAAACATGAAAACGGCAAGCATAGTTTCACAGTAAAAGAAAGTGTAAAAACCGGAAAATTGTTACTTTCCAATTATATCCCGTAAAAAATATCTATTTACCATTAGAATATCCATTGTCTTGATCATACGCCAAACCATAACAGACGAACATTACGGGATGCGAACATAAAACAGAAGTTCTAGTCATGTTTTAGTACGCAATTAAAAATATTTTATTAAGTATTCTATCCCTAAATATACAAACGTGTCTCCTGCTTTTTTCTTCTATGTCCGGGCTACTCTGAGGAACTACTGTAGAGAGTTTGATACGGTCTTCAAATTCCGGAGCCGATATCTTGCCAGCATCTAGATCGAAAACAGGCATACATCTTTGAGATTCTCGATTCCATGGATGCATTTTTACACGGAACACTCAGTGCCCCAGTCCTATCCGCACTTGCACTTTTTTTAAAACCAGTAGTGCGAAAAACGATTTACACCTTCATGCAGTGTTGTTGTTGTTGTTGTGGTCTTCAGTTCAGAGACTGGTTTGATGCAGCTCTCCATGCTACTTTATTCTGTGCAAGCTTCTTCATCTCCCAGTACTTGCTGCAACCTATATCCTTCTGAATCTGCTTAGTGTATTCATCTCTTGGTCTCCCTATGTGATTTTTACCCTCCACGCTGCCCTCCAATACTAAACTGGTGATCCCTCGATGCCTTAGAACATATCCTACCAACCGATTCCTTCTTCTAGTTAAGTTGTACCACAAATTTCACTTCTCCCCAATTCTATTCAATACATCATCATTAGTTATGTGATCTATCCATCTAATCTTCAGTATTCTTCTGTAGGAGCAAATTTCTAAAGCTTCTATTCTCTACTCGACCTTGTTTCACTTCCATACATGGCTAAACTCCATACAAATACTTTCAGAAACACCTTCCTGACACTTAAATCTATACTCGACGTTAACAAATTTCTTGTCTTCAGAAACGCTTTCCTTACCACAGCCAGTCTACATTTTATATCCTCTCTACTTCAGCCATCATCAGTTATTATGCTCCCCAAATAGCAAAACTCATCTACTACTTTAAATGTCTCATTTCCTAATCTAACTCCCTCAGCATCACCCGACTCAATTCGACTACATTCCATTATCCTCATTTTGCTTTTCTCGATGTTTTTGTTATATCCTCCTTTCAAGACACTGTCCATTGCGTTCAGCTGCTCTTCCAGGTCCTTTACTGTCTTTGACAGAATTACAACGTCATCGGCGAACCTCAAAGTTTTTATTTCTTCTCCATGGATTTTAATTCCTACTCCAAATTTTTCTTTTTTTTTCCTTTACTGCTTGCTCGATATACAGATTGAATAACATCGGAGAGGCTACAACTCTGTCTCACTCCCTTACCAACCACTGCTTCCCTTTCATGCCCCTCGACTCTTATAACTGCCAACTGGTTTCTGTACAAATTGTAAATAGCCTTTCGCTCCCTATATTTAACCGCTGCCACCTCCAGAATTTGAAAGAGAGTATTCCAGTCAACATTGTCAAAGCTTTCTCTAAGTCTAAAAATGCTAGAAACGTAGGTTTGGAGTGTTAACTTCCAATTAAATCTTACTGCCTGCGTAGTGTTACTTAGGATGTTTTTGATACGGCTCTGAATACCACGAATGTCACTGAATTTATTAGTTTGGTACTGCTTTAGAAGAGGAATTTTATGTATAACTAATAAACTCAGCTAATGAGCGGGTACGAAATAAAATATGCTCTTAGTGTTCAAAAAAGTCAAAACTCACTGGACAGAGCCGTAGATGGCGATCAGCAAACAGCGGCCTGTGTGCTAACTACGACAGAAATTAGCAGCTGGCTGCCAAATGTTGGTGTCGACAGGTTTACGTAACTCAGGCGAGGAGAGTCCTGTCATTCACACCTGCCGAACAGCGGGTGCCGCTGTGGCCGGTGAAAGACTTTCAGCCGGTTAAAAGCTGAGCGCAAGAGATTCCCGCACGTTTCGGACAAGTTCGAATGGCTCTGAGCACTATGGGACTTAACTTCTGAGGTCATCAGTCCCCTAGAACTTAGAACTGCTTAAACCTAACTGACCTAAGGACATCACACACATCCATGTCCGAGGCCGGATTCGAACCTGCGACCGTAGCGGTCGCCCGGTTCCAGACTGTAGCGCTTAGAACCGCTCGGCCACCCCGGCCGGCCTTCGGACAAGTCTGAGGAAGCACGTGGACACTCTACAAACGACCGTCTCCGGATCCATTCTCTTTTTTGTCCAGTTAGATTCCGGACCTCTCCATTAGCTGCTCAGGATACCCATCAAACGTTCATCCAGCAGAAATCACTAGAAACACGTAATCTGACGAATCGTTCGACACTATTTCTTAACGGAAATGATACAACGCTGATGCAAGGTGGAGATTCTTTGATGATATCTGCGGTCATGTAGTTTAAATTGTTTCAGTGGCCACACTACACTAACCCGCATTCCTTTGTACGATTACCGAAAACTGTTCAGCAGATATCAGTGGCGAGTGTCAGTTTATTCTGCGTACGGCAACATCCAAACGAGAGCCGAATTATTGTTACGCGGCAGACTGGCGGTCTTCGCAATAGTATAATTTACTTGTGTTGTGCATTTATTGTCGTTTTCTCGAAGTTATTTTTCATTTGCTCTGTGGCTGGTACTACGATTCCTGTGTTAAGAGGAGAGATCCTGGTTTTCCAGCACATATACCAGCCTACGAAAGACGAATTGTAAAACATTTTTTCGTTTCATGATTTCCATTATTTACCTGGTGAGAAGAACACATAATAACGAGTTACAAACTTTTCTATACAAATGTCTGCCTTCAAATACTTTGGCAACCAGCACCCTTTCTAAAAGGTCAGCTTCCAACATAGAACAATATGACCAAAAATTGGCTGAGAAACACATTTCTCAGTGTTCAAAAATATATTTTACTATCGATCTATACAAGCAAAGATAAATTCATATGTGGTTTATGCTTTAAATAATTTACACTACTGGCCATTAAAACTGCTACACCACGAAGATGACGTGCTACATACGCGAAATTTAACTGACAGGAAGAAGATGCTGTGATATGCAAATGATAAGTTTTTCAGAGCATTCACATAAAGGTCGGATTGTAGCCTATCGCGATTGCGGTTTACCGTATCGCGACATTGCTGCTCGCGTTGGTCGAGATCCAATGACTGTTAATAGAATATGAAGTCGGTGGGTTCAGGAAGGTAATACGGAACGCCGTCCTGGATCCCAACGGCCTCGTATCACTAGCAGTCGAGATGACAGGCAACTTATCCGCATGGATGTAACGGATCGTGCAGCCACGGTTCGATCCCTGACTCAACAGATGGGGACGTTTGCAAGACAACAACCACCTGCACGAACAGTTCGACGACGTTTGCAGCAGCATGGACTATCAGCTCGGAGACCATGGCTGCGGTTACCCTTGACGCTGCATTACAGGCAGGAGCGCCTGCGATGGTGTACTCAACGACGAACCTGGGTGCACGAATGGCAAAACGTCATTTTTTCGGATGAATCCAGGTTCTGTTTACAGCATCATGATGGCCGCATCCGTGTTTGGCGACATCGCAGTGAACGCACATTGTATTCGTCATCGCCCTACTGGTGTATCAACCGGCGTGATGGTATGGGGTGCCATTGGTTACACGTCTCGGTCACCTCTTGTTCCCATTGATGGCACTTTGAACAGTGGACGTTACATTTAAGATGTGTTACTACCCGTGGCTCTACCCTTTCCTGCGAAACCCTACATTTCAGCAGGATAATGCACGACCGCATGTTGCAGGTCCTGTGCGGGCCTTTTAGGATACAGAAAATGTTCGACTGCTACCCTGGCCAGCACATTCTCCAGATCTCTCACCAATTGAAAACGTCTGGTCAATGGCGGCCGAGCAACTGGCTCGTCACAATACGGCAGTCACTACTCTTGATGAACTGTGTTGAAGCTGCATGGGCAGCTGTACCTGCACACGCCATCCAAGCTCTGTTTGACTCAATGCCCAGGCGTATCAAGGCCGTTATTGCGGCCAGAGGTGGTTGTTCTGGGTACTGATGACTCAGGATCTATGCACCCAAATAGTGTGAAAATTTAATCACATGTCGGTTCTAGTATAATATATTTTTCCAATGAATACCCGCTTATGATCTGCATTTCTTCTTGGTGTAGCAATTTTAATGGCCAGTAGTGTACTTTATTAATGTATTTAAATATTCATCGATAGATTATACGTAGAAGTAACTCCCGATGTCTTTTCAACATTGATTAACATATGTTTAACGCAACTTTTTAATATATTATTTTTCCGTCCTAAATAATTTCTCATTACATGTTTTTATAACTGATCATAAGAAAATACTTTACTTTTTGTTTGATCGTAAATAGAAAACAAAACATTTGCAGTGTCTAGAGACTGTAAGTGGATGTTTCGAGCTGTATACTAAAGAAATAAATGTGTCACCGACAGTTCCCTCACAAGTGGAATGTCCATCATTCGATCCATCGACATGAGGACAGTTTTGTTAATGGAACCATTGTCGGACAATTCCAGTTGTAATGGAAGTGTCAGTGATATATTTTTTCTAGCGCACCTTCCCTGGCTTCCACAGTTGATCTGTTCACATATTACCGGTGTTGGAAATGTAATTAAATGGTCACTGGCCTCCTATAGGCTCTCACTAGGAATTACAAGTTTCTTAAAAAGGAATGACAAAAAACCGAATTGACCAGCATCCTCGATTTATCTGTGTACATACTTAGACTACAAGCCGTAGCCACAGAGCAGTGAATAACGGAGGGTGCTTTGTGCTATAGTTGTCTCCTTATAGTCGTCAGTATACATTAATACCCAGGAATTTGAGACTATAGAAACGTCATCCAGTCCGTGGAGAATTGAACACAAATGAAAAGAGAGGGCGCTATGCACTGGAAATTAAACCCTCGACGAAATGGTCAATGACGACCGGGAACCGAAAGATGGCTTATGCAGAAAGGCATCTCACACAAGGTAGACAACTAGAGCCGCCACACAACGAAAGATAATCTACTTCAGGTGTTATCGATGGTGAAATATTAATCAAAATCGGATGAGCAATTAGCTCAAACTGACAAGGGACAGAACAGCATAACAGGCAGAGGTAAGCAAAATCTCCTTTAAGCAAAATATCCTTTACACCCTCTAAAGTACTCTAAACTTAGAAGGTGGTAGTAAAACACACTGCGCACCATGTTTCTTCAATATACGAGGTGCATTCAAGTTCTAAGGCCTCCGATTTTTTTTCTCCGGACTGGAAAGAGATAGAAACATGCACATTGTTTTAAAATGAGACCGCGTTCATTGTCAATACGTCCCAGAGATGGCAGCACCGTATGGCAGATGGAATTTTACCGCCAGCGGCGAGAATGAGAACTGTTTTCCTTAAAATAGCGACGTTTTCCTTACTTGAACAGCGTGCAATCATTCGTTTTCTGAATTTGCGTGGTGTGAAACCAATTGAAATTCATCGACAGTTGAAGGAGACATGTGGTGATGGAGTTATGGATGTGTCGAAAGTGCGTTCGTGGGTGCGACAGTTTAATGAAGGCAGAACATCATGTGGCAACAAACCGAAACAACCTCGGGCTCGCACAAGCCGGTCTGACGACACATGATCGAGAAAGTGGAGAGAATTGTTTTGGGGGATCGCCGAATGACTGTTGAACAGATCGCCTCCAGAGTTGGCGTTTCTGTGGGTTCTGTGCACACAATCGTGCATGACGACCTGAAAATGCGAAAAGTGTCATCCAGGTGGGTGCCACGAATGCTGACGGACGACCACATGGCTGCCCATGTGGCATGTTGCCAAGCAATGTTGACGCGCAACGACAGCATGGATGGGACTTTCTTTTCGTCGGTTGTGACAATGGATGAGACGTGGCTGCCATTTTTCAATCCAGAAACAAAGCGCCAGTCAGCTCAATGGAGGCACACAGATTCACCGCCACCAAAAATTTCGGGTAACCGCCAGTGCTGAAAAAATGATGGTGTCCATGTTCTGGGACAGCGAGGGCGTAATCCTTACCCATTGCGTTCCAAAGGGCACTACGGTAACAGGTGCATCCTACGAAAATGTTTTGAAGAACAAATTCCTTCCTGCACTGCAACAAAAACGTCCGGGAAGGGCTGCGCGTGTGCTGTTTCACCAAGACAACGCACCCGCACATCGAGCTAACGTTACGCAACAGTTTCTTCGTGATAACAACTTTGAAGTGATTCCTCATTCCCCCAACTCACCTGACCTGGCTCGTAGTGACTTTTGCCTTTTTCCAACAATGAAAGACACTCTCCGTGGTCGCACATTCACCAGCCATGCTGCTATTGCCTCAGCGATTTTCCAGTGGTCAAAACAGACTCCTAAAGAAGCCTTCGCCGCTGCCATGAAATCATGGCGCCAGCGTTATGAAAAATGTGTACGTCTGCAGGGCGATTACGTCGAGAAGTAACGCCAGTTTCATCGATTTCGGGTGAGTAGTTAATTAGAAAAAAAATCGGAGGCCTTAGAACTTGAATGCACCTCGTACAACCTGCTTAATGCACGGAAGCTGTAGACTGCCGCCACTTCACCATTCTCATCTCACATCGGTTTTGTCTCTCAGCATACCCATTCTGGCGAACCATGGATACGGATTAGTTTCCCAGGTATATGATTGGCTCGAAGACGGTTAACGAAAGGCAAATCATACAGGTTATGTTCCCAGACACATGAGTGGCTTAAGTAATGGGGTGCAGTACGTTGTCCTCGACGGCGAGCTGTCATCAGAGACAAGGATTTCGTAAGGACTGCCCCAGGGAAGTGTGTTACGACCGGTGTTATATGTGCATAAACGATTTGGCGTACAGGGTGGGCAGCAATCTGAGGTTATTTGCTGATGATGTCGTGGTATACGGCGAGGTGACGAAGCTGAGTGACTGTAAGAAGATACAAGACGACTTAGATAAAATTTCCAGTTGGTATGATGAACGGCAGCTACCTCTAAATGTGTAACAATGTAAGCTAATGAGGATGAGTAGGAAAAACAAATCTGTGATGTTCGGATACAGCATCTGTAGTGTCCTGCTTGACATAGGCAAGTCGTTTAAATATCTAGGTGTAATGCTGCAAAGCGATTTAAATGAAACGAGCATGTGAGGTTTGTGGTAGGGAAGGCTAATGGTCGACTTTGGTTTATTGCGAAAATTTGAGGAAAGAGTGCCTGTAAAGGAGACCGCATATAGGATGCTAGTGTGACACATTTTTGAGTACTGCTCGAATGTTTGTGATCCCCACGAGGTTTGATTAAAGAAAGACCTCGAAGCAATTCAGAGGCATGCTACTAGATTTGTTGTCGGTAGGTTCGATCAACAACCTAGTGTTGCGAAAATGTTTTGTGAACTGAACAGGAATGCCTGGAGGGAAGACGACATGTTCCTTTTGCGAAGCACGAGTGAGAAAATTGGGAGAACCGGCATTTGCAGCTGACTGCAGGATTATTCTATTGCCGCCAACGTACGAGGGCAGTTCAACAAGTAATGCAACACATTTTTTTTCTCGGCCAATTTTGGTTGAAAAAACCGGAAATTTCTTGTGGAATATTTTCAAACATTCCCGCTTCGTCTCGTATAGTTTCGTTAACTTCCGACAGGTGGCAGCGCTGTACGGAGCTGTTAAAATGGCGTCTGTAACGGATGTGCGTTGCAAACAACGGGCAGTGATCGAGATTCTTTTGGCGGAAAACCAGGGCATCTCAGATATTCATAGGCGCTTGCAGAATGTCTACGGTGATCTAGCAGTGGACAAAAGCACGGTGAGTCGTTGGGCAAAGCGTGTGTCATCATCGCTGCAAGGTCAAGCAAGACAGTCTGATCTCCCGCGTGCGGGCCGGCCGTGCACAGCTGTGACTCCTGCAATGGCGGAGCGTGCGAACACACTCGTTCGAGATGATCGACGGATCACCATCAAACAACTCAGAGCTCAACTTGACATCTCTGTTGGTAGTGCTGTCACAATTGTTCACCAGTTGGGATATTCAAAGGTTTGTTCCCGCTGGGTCCCTCGTTGTCTAACCGAACATCATAAAGAGCAAAGGAGAACCATCTGTGCGGAATTGCTTGCTCGTCATGTGGCTGAGGGTGACAATTTCTTGTCAAAGATTGTTACAGGCGATGAAACATGGGTTCATCACTTCGAACCTGAAACAAAACGGCAATCAATGGAGTGGCGCCACACCCACTCCCCTACCAAGAAAAAGTTTAAAGCCATACCCTCAGCCGGTAAAGTCATGTTTATAGTCTTCTGGGACGTTGAAGGGGTTATTCTGTTCGATGTCCTTCCCCATGGTCAAACGATCAACTCTGAAGTGTATTGTGCTACTCTTCAGAAATTGAAGAAACGACTTCAGCGTGTTCGTAGGCACAAAAATCATGACAACGCAAGACCTCACACAAGTCTTCGCACCCGAGAGGAGCGAGAGAGCACCCTACAGCCCCGATCTCGCACCGTCGGATTTCCATATGTTTTGCCCAATGAAGGACGCAATCCGTGGGAGGCACTACGCGGATGATGAAGAAGTTATTGATGCAGTACGACGTTGGCTCCGACATCGACCAGTGGAATGGTACCGTGCAGGCATACAGGCCCTCATTTCAAGGTGGCGTAAGGCCGTAGCATTGAATGGAGATTACGTTGAAAAATAGTGTTGTGTAGCTAAAAGATTGGGGAATAACCTGGTGTATTTCAATGCTGAATAAAACAACCCCTGTTTCAGAAAAAAAATGTGTTGCATTACTTATTGAACTGCCCTCGTACAATTCGCCTAAGACCACGAAAATATGATACAAGAAATTAAGGCTCGTGCGGAAACAGAGACACAGTCGTTTTCCTAGCTCCGTTTTCGAGAGCAACAGGAATGGAAATGACTGTTATTTGTACAAGGTAGCCTCCGCCTTGCACCCTACGGTTATTTGCGGAATAAGTGTACAGATGCACATAAAAAGTAACTTCAGCGTGGTCTAGCGCAGCTAACAAAGTTTACGGGTCTCAGATAGCATGTGCCTTATGAACCAAGGTACGTGGTACCTCTTCACGGTGAGCCGTATAGTGACAACTATTAGCCTGAAGATACAAATGAGTGTGAGTTGATTTCTTATAAACGGCATGTCCCAAAGTACCGTTACCCTTCCTCTAGACCAAGAAATCAAGGAAAGGAAGCACCTTTCCCCGCCTCCGTAGTGAAGTGAGTATTATGGTAGATTTAATTTCGATGTGCGGAGAAGGTGTGATAATTCTCACTGCCATGAGGCCAAACAATTGGAGCATCGTATACGTATCTAACAAAGCACGCAGATATCAATGCGGCCAACTCCAGAGCACGTTCCTGCATATCTTCCCTAAAAACTTCGGCAACAATAGGTGACAAATGGCTCCCCATCGCAGCTCAAATTATTTTTTTTTTTTTTTTTTTAACATGTAGGCCACAGATTAATCAGGGTCCAGAGAGAGGAGGATCTTCGCCAAATTAAGTCGGCGTTCATATTGTTGTGTTCAGGAGCTGCATAACGCCGGAATTTTGTACACAGACACGAAAGTGGCGAAATAAATAGCAGTTTATATACATCCCAGGGTCTTGACACAGGTGCCATTTCAACATCATACAACTATGAGCAATGCAGGGCAATTTGGAACGACAGTAAAATCACTTGCGGGAGCGGCGAGAACTTTCACATGAAATTCTGCAGTGTTACCGTGCACACCAGTGAAGACAATGATCACGTGTCGTAACTCTCCACGGGCTTCTGTAACTGCGTGCCAAAGAGGTACGGCGCGCGTTCACCGCCGCACAGCTCAGACTGTAAGATATGCCCGTGCCGCGCACGCCTCGCAAGGCTATGTGCAGCAGTCCACTGGCGGGCTAGTAATTTTCACACGCGAGCCTCCAACAGCCATGCCAGAAACATCGTTCCACGCCAGACAGCGTTTTCTCTCCTTTTACGCTGCAGTTTGTTGCACCCTGGTTACTACTGTGCTGCAGGTGATATAACGGAATACGTACCGGAACCATACACTGTGTGCGCAGTTCCCTGAACACGAGCGAAACTTCACGTGGCCGAAACAGTAGCAGTTTCTTCCTAAGCTCAACCTCCGATGGCACGAGTGCAGATCGCAGTACGAAGAATCAGGGTGTAGTGGGTAGCACACCTCCCTAGCAAGCAAGAAGACTCGGGTTCAAAATCCCGCCGGGGGCACAGATTTTAGTTTATTTCTTCAGATTCTATCATTGTCATAGAACGAAGAATGTTTCACACAGATTGGGCGTGCTGGCTTAGTGAGTTTTACTAATTAAAACAAATATCAATATCAGTCTCTTAAACGAAAGAAGTGATTTCAGCAATAAAACCTTTTTATAAATGTTTCCTGAACTGCTCTAATGTCTCTTCCTTCCTGACTTTTTGCTTGTTGGGGTTCCCATTGTTGCCGACAGACACTGGTCTAATAGTAACTCGAATTAACAGTGATCTCACACTGGCTACCTGGTCCACGCTTACGACTGCCAATAGCGAGTTCGCCACTCTTGGATCACGTCTGTCGGCAAGCGTCGCGTAGCCTGCTTCTGTATAGCGTGCATCTAACCTTCCTACACCAGTGGTTATGTAATTTTCTTTTACTAGCTTTCACTTTGAGGAGGATGTATACGAAGGCTGCCCCAAAGTACCCGACCTAACAAAGGAAATACCAAAATTTTTGGGAAAAAACATCTTTCTCCACGAAGTCTCAGCTCGACACACTTTCCCCAGTGATGTTCAATAGCTTTGATATCCCGTTTATAGTGAGAACCGTCGAGCTTCACAAAATAGCCATCAACTTGAGACTTCACCTTTTTCAATTTTGGCAAATCTTTTACCACCAAACCATTTATTCAAGTTTGGAAACGGAAAATAATCAGAGGGGGATAAATCTGGCGTGTACGGTGTATGAGGAAACAATTCAAATTTTAACTGATTGATTTTGGCCATGTCCACAATGGATGCGTGAATGGTGCTTTGCGGGACGAAATAAAAATCTGGTTTTCGCTAAGTGCGGCCGGTTTTTGCCTGATTTCATCAGTTGAACTTTGCAATACGTACGCTCAACACTCGCCATTGATTACTTTTCTTTTTCTCAGATAATCAATGAAAATTATCCCACGCGCATCCCAAAAACCTGGTAGCTTGTAGATGGAACAGTTTTCGCCTTCTCTGGAGCCGATTCTCCCCTTTCAGTCCACAGTTCTGACTATTCCCTCCTCTCAGGTGTGAAGCGATGGACACATGTTTCATGCATGGTTATGAATCGACTTAAAAACTCAGCTTTATTGCAGCGAAACACCGCCAAACACTCCACTAAAAAGTACTCCCGACTCCGTTTTTCTCCCATCGTGAGTAAACTGTGCACACAACTTGCTCACAGCTCTATCATATCCAAATTTTCAGTCAGTATGCGACGTACAGCACTTTTTGGATCGCACCTGCTAGCTCGTGCACTTTCAGTCATGGCCATCCATCACCATTTTGTGGAGTTAGTTCGCAATTTCTTGCGTGATCATCTCATTTTGTCGGCTACCGCAATGTTCGTCTTGGCAGCGCGTAAGGCCTCGCTTAAACTCTACCACCCAATATGTTACTACTGTAAACGAAAGAGAACACTCCCACAGAATAGGATCTGGCTCAACTTTAGCTCTCGCAATACCAAGGGGAGAGGACACTTTATGCCCAAAAATTGTAATCTAGTCAGTTACCTCACACGCATGAAAATTTTGAAAATAATATTTGTTATTTTTAGTGAATTCTTTTACCGGGTTCCATGTAAGTTTTAAATTTTCGAGTTAACCCAATAACTTAAGTATCGGCAGCAGAAGTCACTTTCACCAATGAATGTCGTACTAAGTATTTCGAAGTTCATGACCTTAGTTACATATCAATACCTCTTTAAAAAGTATATTGAGAGCAAAGAACATTAATGAACGAAATTTTCATTTTTAAAATTTTATTTTGTGGCCTCGAAGTCGGTAGAACAAGTTATTGAAAGTGCGTTGGAATTGTTAAGAGCGTGCTAAAAGGTATTTCAGGTTTTGGCCACTCCTTACACATCAGTACCTCTTTAAAAAGTATGTTGTTAATAATATTCAACAGCAATTGACTAATTTTGTTTTTTTTTAATTTTTTAAGGATGGACATAAATTAACCTCCCCCTTTGTAATGAACGTTACGAAAAATTCCTTGGTACTGTTATAGTTAATAGTAATTGGAACAGGACCATTCAAATGAAAGTATTGTATGACATATGGCGTCCAGTTTTATCCATGTTTACAACTTCAATGAGGACGTTCACTATTAATGGCTGCCAAATGAATACCAAGCAACGTAGCATCGTCAAAATTCAAACTTTAGGTTTATAAGGTTGGTACTTGCTACCATAACCATTTCTTTTAAACAACAGTTTCTTACTTACAACAACAGTTACAACTTCTATTGAGTCAGGTTGGGTAATTCTGAGACCGTTGTCGAATCTCATAATTCATTTTCTACTGTCAATATTTTAATCTAATGTTTGTAGTTTGACTGTTACCAACTTCACACTGTTACGTAGTTACCTCCAGCCTACAGTGCCAACACAGTATAAGCACGTTAGTACTGGCATCGCCTCTCTGGCCTGTTCACATGTTTTCTGACGATTTAATGTGTAACGCGTTCAAATGGAGTTGGCTGTATACAGAAGGTAGTTTGATTTTGTAATTTACAGCTACGTCTGCATACATATTCCGCTGGTCACAATACGGTGCATAGAGGAGGGTGCTTTGTACCTTTTTCATTACATTTCCCGTTCCACTCGGAAATGGCCGGTCTCTCAATTTTCTCATTAGGGTTTGCGAAAAGAATGTCGTCTTTCCTCCAGGGAATCTTATTTGACTTCACGAAGCGTCTTCGTAATACTAGCTTGTTGATCGTATCCACCAGTAATAAATCTAACAGCGTGCCTTTGAACTGCTACGTAGTCTTCCTTTAGTCCGATCTGATAGGGATCCCACACTTGTGTTCTATGAGCAGCCTCCTTTTGTAGGTGAACTACGCTTTCATGGAATTCTCCCGATAAACCGACGTCGATCGCTCGCAAACCCCACAACCGATCTTACATGCCCGTTGCATTTGATTTCAACTTGCCACGGTATTACGCCTAGATATTTAAAGGACCTGACTGCGTCAATCAGCTCGTCACTAATACTGTATTCGAACATTACAGACCTGTAGGATTATTTTTCACGCTCATTCGCTGTAACTTCCATTTTTATACGTGCAGAGTGTGCTGCCATTCATAACACAAATAGAAATTCTAAGTCACCCTGTATCCTCCTACAGTCACTCAACGACGACACTATACCGTCCACTACAGCGCTTTCAGCAAACAGTCTCAGGCTGCTGCTTTCACTGTCCGTCAGATCGTTTGTCTACACACAGAACAGGAGCTCCCGTCACACTTGCGTGGGGCACCGCCGACGATCTCCTCTGGCTGTGATTCAAAGTCATATAATACTTTTCAGATTAACTCGTCACCGCGCGGGGTAGCCGCTCGGTCTAAGCGGCCTTGTCACGGTCCGTGCGGCTCCCCCCGCCGGAGCTTCGAGTCCTCCCAGGGACGTGGATGTATGTGTGTTGTCCATAGCGTAAGTAAGTATAGGTTAGATTAAGTAGTGTGTAGGCTTAGGGACCGATGACCTCTTCTGTTTGGTCCCATAAGATCATACCACAAATTTCCAAATTACCTCATAATCATCTTTGACTACTAAAACTATCCGCTATTACAGTTCCAATTTTAGCTCTTCTGATGTGGAGCCTCCCCCCCCCCCCCCTCCCAATATTTAGTTCCTCAGCACATGCCAAAATTTTTAAAATATCAGACCTCTACATATTGTAATGTTGATGCATTAAGTTGTTCTGAAAGCGGTGCTGATATTCAAGACAATAAAACCGGGTTAAAAGCTGTGAGCTATCCGGGGAAGTTAACCTTGCATTACCGAGCAACTGTTTCACCAGGTATCCAGTCTAGCTTACCGAATTCCTAACCTGACTAACATTAATTATAATCTTTTAATAGTCATCTTATGACAACCAGTGATATATATTTAAAAAGATAATTTAAATAAAAAGAAATAAATCAGTTTATATTTGGACATTTGTTTTAACATTGATCATTGTTCTGTTAAAATTTCAGCATATTAAACTTGGTTCATAACTAAACTAGTGCCTTATTTGGGATTGTGAAAACGTGAGTTTTTAATCTTACGGAACACATCAAATATGGAGCCAAGATTGGGAGACTGCATACAACACTGCTTTCATAAAATAACACACGAAGAACGTTGAAACATATGCAAGAGGAAATTGGCCTCAACCAACCGATCCAATTTTCACCCAAAGAAGTTACGTTCGTAGCGCAATCCTGTCTGTCATGAAACTACCACACGCTGGTATACTAAATTCGTACTAACTCTCTGTGAAATCTTCCCGAAAAGAATATCTGAGGGCTACTTTGATGGTTACACCACATGCTTCACGTGGTCAACTTGGTTTACACAAAGAGTGTAGCTCCACAATAATTTTGATAATTAAAATAAACTACATCGAAACGCAATTTACAAAAGAAAAACCTCGAACTGGTTATTATCGTCTTACTATTAACCTGATGGGTCAAACAATTGTATAAGCACATGATACTGGTCTCACAAAGTACACCCCACGTGGGTTGAACATAAAGAAAAGTTGCCATATTGGAAAATATTGTCAAGACGAGACGTTAGATTCTCACGCACATTCGCATTTAAGATTGATGTTCTTAGTTAGAGTTACGGATCTTCAACACGTGGTTCCACTTCACTCACAAAGCAACCACTGGAAGATATTCTGAACTTCACACTCGAATTACACTGCGTTGCAATTTAAGATAACATAAGATATTTTAGATCTAAACTTGAAGTAAAGGTGATTAAATTTTCAGTTAGGCTGAACTTCAGAAATCCATTGTCCTACGGACTTAGCAGACACGCGCTTAGCCAGAGATCTTACCACTTCAGATGGTCGCCGCGGACAGACTGGCCTGGGCCCCTACCGAGGGTGCTTCACAGATACAAACGGAAGTGACCAGAGAGGCAGCTTCCTATACCAACATGACAAGGGATGGACAGGACGATACTAACAAGGGAACCTCCCCATCGCACCCCCCTCAGATTTAGTTATAAGTTGGCACAGTGGATGGACCTTGAATAACTGAACACAGATCAATCGAGAAAACAGGAAGAAGTAGTTGTGTGAAACTATGAAAAAAATTAGTAAAATATACAAACTTGGTAGTCCATGCGAAGATAGGCAACATCAAGGACACTTGGAGTCAAGGTGCGCCGTGGTCCTGTGGTTAGCGAGAGCAGCTACGGAACGAAAGGTCCTATGTTCAAGTCTTCCTTCAAGTGAAAAGTTTAATTTTTTATTTTCAGTTTATGTGACAAACTCTTCTGTTTTCATCACTATTTTGGGAGTGATTATCACATCTACAAGAAAACCTAAATCGGGCAAGGTAGAAGAATCTTTTTACCCATTCGCTAAGTGTACAAGTTAGGTGGGTCGACAACATATTCCTGTCATGTGACGCACATGCCGTCACCAGTGTCGTATAGAATATATCAGACGTGTTTTCCCTTGGAGGAATCGGTTGACCTATGACATTGCGATCAAATGTTTTCGGTTCCCATTGGAGAGGCACGTCCTTTCGTCTACTAATCGCACGGTTTTGCGGTGCGGTCGCAAAACACAGACACTAAACTTATTGCAGTGAACAGAAACGTCAATGAACGAACGGGCAGATCATAACTTTGCGAAAATAAAATTTTCAGTCGAGGGAAGACTTGAACCTAGGACCTCTCGTTCAGCAGCTACTCACGCTAACCACGGGACCACGGCGCTGCTAACCTCGCATTTTCCTTGATGTTGCCTATCTTGCATATGGACTACTCAGTTTGTATATTTTACTAATTTTTTTCACGGTTCCACACAACTTCTTCCTGTTTTCTCGATTGATCTGTGTTCAGTTTTTCAAGGCCTATCCACTGTGCCAACTTATAACTAAATCTGAGGGGGTTGCGATGGGGAGGTTCCCTTGTAAGAATAGAAACCTCTTTGCTTTTAGAAAGCGTAGCTACCTGTTCCGACGTTGGTCCTACTGTTCTCTAGCAGACAGGCTTGTCTGCTACCACCAAGCACGCGACTAGAAATATATTTGCGCATTCATCCTTTCACACAGAAGGGAAGGGGGATGACAGTATCTTATCATATACACTATATAAACGAAAGCGCGTGTAGGTTCCATATGAGACTGTGTGACATGAATTACGTATAAACTGTGATTTAAAGTGTTGTAGTGTGACAGATTCTTCTTGTTTATGTGTAAAGGTAACACGTTACACTGCTCAGTCCCCTCCCAGATATAGTCAGAAACACCACAGTAAATTTAGAAGTGGAATTTATGACGTAAATGACAACAGACTTAAGAAATTAACATGAAAGGAATCCAATAGAGACCTTTCAATATGACGCCATCACGATTCACGATTGATATTTCTGAAATATGCACCAGGAGAAGATACGCAGGAATAGATATGCATAACTAAATACAGTTTCAAGGGATTAAATCTACGAGGAAAGAGTATGTCGAAAATACTAACTCGAACGAGGGATTGGCTGATAGGACATGTCTTAAGATATCAGAAACTGGAGTGAGCCATTGAGGCCAAGGATTGTAGGGGGAAAAAAGTGATTGAAAAGTATAAAAGAAGTAACTGTAGTTGTTGGTGTGAGTGCTACTATGACGAGAAGGGACCGGCACAGGATTGGACGTTGTGGAGAGCTGAATCACGTCTGATCTTTGATGTGAGAATAGAATCGAACCCACACGTATTTCGCAGCTTGAGCTCTACGATTTCGGTGTTCTACACGAAATTTCAGTCAACTGCCGTCTGGATTTACAAATTTAACGCTAATCGAGTTTTTCGAACTATTCCTGACGTCATCCGAACTCTTTCAAAAAGCCCGGAACTGACGGATTCAGTTTCTCCTTCTCATCCCGTCCGGTAAGTCTCCCCTGACCCCACGTTCCAGCCGTCTTTCCCAAACTCTTCACATTTCCTAAATCTCGACAGTCCTTTTATTCCATGCCTCTTTCTTCCCCTTCATTCCTTTTTCCGGAAGAGTGAGCCACTGTCTTCTAAAGGTTGCAAAGTTCTCTAACCTTTATACACTGAAGAGCCAACGAAACTGGTACACTTGCCTAGTATCGCATAGGGCCCCCACAAGCACGCAGAAATGCCGCAACACGACGTAGCGTGGACTCGACTAACGTCTGAAATAGTGCTGGAGGGAACTGATATCATGAATCCTACAGGGGCGCCGATAAATCCGTAAGAGTAATAGGGAGTGGAGATCTCTTCTGAACACGTTGCAAGCCATCCCAGATATGCTCAATAATGTTTATGTCTGGGGAGTTTGGTGACCAGCGGAAGTATTTAAGCTCAGAGGAGTGTTCCTGGAGCCACTCTGCAGTAATCAATTCTGGAGGTGTGGAGTGTCGCATTGTCCTGCTGGAATTTCCCGAGTCCGTCGGAATGCACAATGGACATGAATGGATGCAGGTGTCAACTGTCAGAATCGTATCTAGACATATCAGGGGCCCATATCGCTCCAACTGCACACGCCCCATACTATCACAGAGGTTCCACCAGCTTGAACAGTCTCCTGCTGACATGCACTGCCCATGGATTCACGAGGTTGTCTCCATACTCGTACACGTCAATCCGCTCGCTACTATTTGAAATGAGACCATTTCGACCCCGCAACATGTTTCTAGTCCTTAATAGTCCAATGTCGGTGTTGATGGATCGAGGTGAGGCGTAAAGCTTTGTGTCGTGCAGTCTTCAAGCATACACGAGCGGGCCTTCGGCTCCGAAAGCCCATATCGATGATGTTTCGTTGAACGGTTCGCACGCTGACACTTGTTGATGGCCCAGCATTTGAAATCTGCAGCAATTTGAGGAAGGGTTGTAATTTTCTCACGTTGAACAGTTCTCGTCGTTGGTTCCGTCCTTGCTAGATCTTTTTCGGCGTCAGCAATGCCGTGATATGATGTTTTACCGGATTCCTGATATTCATGGTACACTCGTGAAATTGTCTTACGGGAAAGTCCTCACCGCATTGCTAACTCGGAGATGCTGAGTCCCATTGCTCGTGCGCCGACTATAACACCACTCTCAAACTTACTTAAATCTTGATAACCTGCCATTGTAGCAGCAGCAACCGATCTAACAACTGCGCCAGACACTTCTTGTCTTATATAGGTGATGCCGACCGCACCGCCGTATCCTGCCTGTTTACATATCTCTGTACTTATATCCGTTTCTTTGGCGCTTCAGTGAATATGCGTGTTCTCGTGCCGCCACTTGGTGAGTAGATTTTTTTATCCAACCAGTTACATTACATTGAGCAGACTTACAATTGTTACTTCCGTTAATTATCTTCGGAAAATGTTGAACCGGCCCTGTTTCAGTTGCCATCGGGCACTTTACTTTAGTGTCTTTTGTCTTGAAGATTCTATTGTGACCTCTCATGAGCAGTTCAGAGAGAGATCGTACGGTACAAACGCTTTTCGTAATGAGTGTAGATTCACCCATAAACATTTAATCGAAATTATTCAATTTTAACAAATTATTTCCATGTCACCTTCCCTCCCCGCATCCCTAATCCAGCAAAGTATGCAGTAGAACACCCTTTAGCAGGGAGTTTCACAACACTACGTTGCAGATTGATTCATCAGTGAAATGCCAGCGATTCTAACAAAGGAAAACGGTTTTCTGTTCAGCCGTCTTCCTTTCCATTACAACCGTCCTCTGTTGGCACCACAGAACAGAGCTGGTACCGTACAAACGAGACACCGATTCTTCAAAGCTGTCTTCAAACTGGTACGAGACACGATCAGCAATTCTCCGATTAAAACGGACTACCAAACTGGCAGAATTGCTGCCATTAAGCCAACAGCTACACCTCCAATGGTATCAGTACATATTTCGTGCATTTATAGTTAAGTCGACACAAGTTGATTGCTGACAGTTGCAGTGGTCTGGGCGCTGCAGTTTCGCGGGCCTACTTCAACCGATAAGTAATGCGATTTTGTAAACGTGCCTACAGCGACGCCTCAGTGTTGTCACAGCTCGGCTACTGTTTTCTCCTGCAGCTGGAAGCTGGAACAGTGCTGTGAGCTGTGAGGGACCTTCTCACGCCGTCTCGGCCTTAGGCTAGCTGGTGAATTTGCTGTCATACATCTCACTAGACTAGAGCGTGATACTGAATGGTGCCCAACCAAAGTTGGTTTCCATAACAGTCACTTTGGTAGCTTGACTGCATGTTAACCAACCAATATGTCTATCATGAACTTCTCGGTTTCAACAAGACAATAACTTCGTGTCAATCGCTACATCGACTCAGGTAATTTGTATATCATAAGGTTACTGGTATACTAGAATACATTCTCCTTTCCTGCTCCACACGTGGTATACCAGAATACATTCTCCTCTCCTGCTCCACACACTGCCTACTGGAATACGTTCTCACTTCCTGCTCCATACATGTAACACCACAGTACGTTCCTTCATCTGGTTCTGCATTTGGTGTAGCAGAAAACATTCTCCCTTCCTGATCTGTACATGGTGTACCAGATTAAGTTCTCCTTTCTTGTTACACATACAAATGCTATGCGGGAAGAAAACTGTCAGTACTCCTTTGTCTCCTTTTGTGTACTGTTCTATTCCTTTAATTTTACTATCTTGTTAGCATTCCTGTGACGGTTTCGGACAGACTAAAGAAACCGGTAAAGTAGCTAGCAGGTTTTCTTTGGATCTTTTGCATCTCTTGTGTCAGTCCAAAGTGGAATGGGGCCAGGATCGCGTTCTGAAAAGTTTTATGAGCGGTCTCTTTTTCGGGTAATTTAAATACTGTTCATTATGATTCTTCTGACAAAATGTGACATGTGCCTTTTGCATAGCTAAGTTTATTTTGTAGTTGAAAATAGCAGCCCGACTTGAGATATAAATATAGGTATACATTAGGGTACAGGGATGCATATTGAAATAACCATTGCCATATTCTTCTTGGGGTCAATCTCCCTGAAACTGTCTCCATAATTTGTGGTCAGTTTACAGCATTATTTTTACCATTAAAGCAACTCTGTGACTGAACCTTAATTTCTGCAACTCGTTTCATCAGAACGCCGTCAAATTCCAGATGTAAAACATGAATAGCTATCAATTCTAGTCAAATTGTTTGTCTTTGTCTCCCTGTTCTGAGTACAAATTCTTTTATGTCGGTAAGTGTACAATACGTCAATACCTAGCAGGTTTCTGGATCAGATTAATTCACTCGTTCGACATTCGCCCCGCCCCCCTCACACCCACCCACACACGCACACACACAGAGAAAGAGAGAGAGAGAGAGAGAGAGAGAGAGAGGGAGAGGGAGAGGGAGATGCTCGGGAACAATCGCCACGAAAGGTCAAGGTTCCCCCAACGGGAACACAAGGCTACGGGATGAAACTGTGAGACAAAAAAGACTTCGGCTCATCTCTCAAGAATGTCAGCTTCGTGTGATGTTTTTAATAATGTCATACTTACGTGAATAGTAGTGTCTCATACATTTTTAAACAGGTCTCGAGGTGAGGGCGTGGATTAACGAATAATAAATTTTGGGCGTTATGTAAAGAGAGGCACATTGCTGTTTGTATCTTTGCAATGAAAAAAGTTGCAACGAAGATAATCATGGTGTTTAATTTCTCTCAGGCAGTTTTTTGAAAAGATTTTTTTGGGATGGTTAAGATAAATGAGACACGCAGTATATCGGGGAAGACGGGCTGTTGCAACGCTAGTGCGGCTGCAGTTGCGGCGCTGTTCCCCAGCCGGGGTGTGCTCAGCACGCGACGTCGGCGGCCGCCCACGCGAGCTCCGGCCGGGCTTTGAACCCGGGACCGCACGGCGCGCGCACGCCGCGCCCCTAGGAAGTCACGCCATGCAGTCCACGCTTACCCAACGCTGTCGGAAAGTACGGGCCCGCTTGTGAAACCGGCGGACAGCTTTCCGTTCTCCGTCCTGACTTCGGTGTGCGAGGACGCTTTGTAAGTTACTGGTAGAATCTTTCCTTGTACAATAAGAACAGAGTGCTCGTCAAAATTTCGCATTATTTTCCTGCTCACAACAAATACTGAGGTGGTGTTGCACGACTCTGACGAACGTTGTTGTTGTTGTTGTGGTCTTCAGTCCTGAGACTGGTTTGATGCAGCTCTCCGTGCTACTCTACTATCCTGTGCAAGCTTCTTCATCTCCTTGTATGTACTGCAACCTACATCCTTCCGAATCTGCTTGGTGTATTCATCTCTTGGTCTCCCTCTACGATTTTTACCCTCTACGCTGCCCTCCAATACTAAATTGGTGATCCCTTGATGCCTCAGAATATGTCCTATCAACCGATCCCTTCTTCTACTCAAGTTGTGCCACAAACTCCTCTTCTCCCCAATCCTATGCAGTACCTCCTCATTAGTTATGTGATCTACCCATCTAATCTTCAGCATTCTTCTGTGGCACCACATTTCGAAAGCTTCTATTCTCTTCTTGTCCAAACTATTTATCGTCCATGTTTCACTTCCATACATGGCTACACTCCATACAAATACTTTCAGAAACGACTTCAAAAATGGCTCTGAGCACAATGGGATTTAACATCTGTAGTCATCAGTCCCCTAGAACTTAGAACTACTTAAACCTAACTAACCTAAGGACATCACACACATCCATGCCCGAGGCAGGATTCGAACCTGCGACCGTAGCAGTCGCGCGGCTCCGGACTGAGCGCCTAGAACCGCGAGACCACCGCGGCCGGCGAAACGACTTCCTGACACGTAAATCTATACTCCATGTTAACAAACTTCTATTCTTCAGAAACCCTTTCCTTGCCATTGCCAGTCTACATTTTATGTCTTCTCTACTTCGACCATCATCAGTTATTTTGCTCCCCAAATAGCAAAACTCCTTTACTACTTTAAGTGTCGCATTTCCTAATCTAATTCCCTCAGCATCACCCGACTTAATTCGACTGCATTCCATTATCCTCGTTTTGCTTTTATTGATGTTCATCTTATATCCTCCTTTCAAGACACTATCCATTCCGTTCAACTGCTCTTCCAAGTCCTTTGATGTCTCTGACAGAATTACAATATCATCGGCGAACCTCAAAGTTTTTATTTCTTCTCCATGGATTTTAATACCTGCTCCGAATTTTTCTTTTGTTTCCTTCACTGCTTGCTCAATATACAGATTGAATAACATCGGGGAGAGGCTACAGCCCTGTCTCACTCCCTTCCCAACCACTGCTTCCCTTTCATATCCCTCAACTCTTATAACTGCCATTTGGTTTCTACACTCCTGGAAATGGAAAAAAGGACACATTGACACCGGTGTGTCAGACCCACCATACTTGCTCCGGACACTGCGAAAGGGCTGTACAAGCAATGATCACACGCACGGCACAGCGGACACACCAGGAACCGCGGTGTTGGCCGTCGAATGGCGCTAGCTGCGCAGCATTTGTGCACCGCCGCCGTCAGTGTCAGCCAGTTTGCCGTGGCATACGGAGCTCCATCGCAGTCTTTAACACTGGTAGCATGCCGCGACAGCGTGGACGTGAACCGTATGTGCAGTTGACGGACTTTGAGCGAGGGCGTATAGTGGGCATGCCGGAGGCCGGGTGGACGTACCGCCGAATTGCTCAATACGTGGGGCGTGAGGTCTCCACAGTACATCGATGTTGTCGCCAGTGGTCGGCGGAAGGTGCACGTGCCCGTCGACCTGGGACCGGACCGCAGCGACGCACGGATGCACGCCAAGACCGTAGGATCCTACGCAGTGCCGTAGGGGACCGCACCGCCACTTCCCAGCAAATTAGGGACACTGTTGCTCCTGGGGTATCGGCGAGGACCATTCGCAACCGTCTCCATGAAGCTGGGCTACGGTCCCGCACACCGTTAGGCCGTCTTCCGCTCACGCCCCAACATCGTGCAGCCCGCCTCCAGTGGTGTCGCGACAGGCGTGAATGGAGGGACGAATGGAGACGTGTCGTCTTCAGCGATGAGAGTCGCTTCTGCCTTGGTGTCAATGATGGTCGTATGCGTGTTTGGCGCCGTGCAGGTGAGCGCCACAATCAGGACTGCTACGACCGAGGCACACAGAGCCAACACCCGGCATCATGGTGTGGGGAGCGATCTCCTACACTGGCCGTACACCACTGGTGATCGTCGAGGGGACACTGACTAGTGCACGGTACATCCAAACCGTCATCGAACCCATCGTTCTACCATTCCTAGACCGGCAAGGGAACTTGCTGTTCCAACAGGACAATGCACGTCCGCATGTATCCCGTGCCACCCGACGTGCTCTAGAAGGTGTAAGTCAACTACCCTGGCCAGCAAGATCTCCGGATCTGTCCCCCATTGAGCATGTTTGGGACTGGATGAAGCGTCGTCTCACGCGGTCTGCACGTCTAGCACGAACGCTGGTCCAACTGAGGCGCCAGGTGGAAATGGCATGGCAAGCCGTTCCACAGGACTACATCCAGCATCTCTACGATCGTCTCCATGGGAGAATAGCAGCCTGCATTGCTGCGAAAGGTGGATATACACTGTACTAGTGCCGACATTGTGCATGCTCTGTTGCCTGTGTCTATGTGCCTGTGGTTCTGTCAGTGTGATCATGTGATGTATCTGACCCCAGGAATGTGTCAATAAAGTTTCCCCTTCCTGGGACAATGAATTCACGGTGTTCTTATTTCAATTTCCAGGAGTGTATACAAATTGTAGAACTGCATTATGCAGTACACAGATTAAACGGTGTATTTTATTAGAGACGACCCATTTAGGTCTTGGATCAGACCGTCATCGGGTCCAAAAACCACCTCAGCTATGCATTTGACAGGAAGGTTTATGCGTCTAAATGGACGTAATGCTACGTATATGCAGCTAATATCAATGATGTATCAATGTAATCTGATAACTATTATTTCAGTTACACGAATGTTTCGCTAATATGGTTTGGACCCGATGATGGTCAGATCCTAGAACGAAATCGATCATCTGTAATAAAATATACTGTTGCAGCACTGTACTGCATTGTGCAGTTCTTAACTGAAGTGATATTCAAATTCTACAGTTAATGTTTATGTTTGTTAAGTACACTTTGAGAAACTATGTACATCACTGAGCCAAAACATTATTCTTGAAGTTTTCCGGGCGGACCGAATATTCCATCATTTTTCGGCAGTGCATCTGGGACACTATTAACTCTTGTCCGGTATTTCGCCTGACAACCTTTCAGCCATCTTGAAGATAAGTTAGCGCACATATCTCATAATATTGTTGGTAACAAGGGCGTCTATCAAAGGGGAAAATTTTACGCATCTAAGACGAAAACAGAGCAGAGCAGAATCAGCGGATTCACGGTGCTTTATTATTACGGAAGGCATACTTTGGAATGCTAATCAATAAAAACTTAGAACAATATTTTCTTTGAGGACGCAGGCGTGAATTGAGGGATTTCCATGATATGTCGAGCTGGAAACCCTCGTCTCGATTGAGCAGGTTGTCTACCAATTGTATTTCCACAGCTTCCTTGACCACTGAATCCCAGTACGACGAGGTTGTGGCAAGTATTTAAACTTTTCCGCAATCTACAGAATGCTCAGCGTGATCATAAAGGGAATATTGTTCTAAGCCTTCACTGACTGGCATTCCGAAATATGACTTACATAATAATAATTAAAAAAAATGGTTCAAATGGCTCTGTGCACTATGGGACTTAACTTCCGAGGTCATCAGTCCCCTAGAACTTAGAACTACTTAAGCCTAACTAACCTAAGGACATCACACACATCCATGCCCGAGGCAGGATTTGAACCTGAGACCTTAGCGGTAGCGTGGTTTCAGACTGAAGCGCGTAGAACCGCTCGGCCACTCCGACCAGCTACATAATAATGAACAAAATGCTTCGTAAGCACTGTGGATTCACTAAATCTGCTCTTGCTTTGTTTACTCTTAGAGGTGTTAACCTTTGACTATGACTGACGCTCTTGTTACCAACAATGTTATCACTGATGTCTGCGGGTTAATTCCACAGCGTAAAGTGCTTTAAAAATCTTGCAAGCGACTCACCTTGAAAATGGCTGAAAGGCCGTCAGCTGAAATATCGACACAAGAGTTAATAGTATCCCGTATGGAGTCCTAAAAAAATGATGGAATATTATGACCGATAAATAGCGTGTGTCGGTGGCTTGTGGGCGAAGCGCTGACGCCAAATAGTGTCCCAGGTGGGTGCCATCGAGATCAGGCTTTGGAGGCCGAGACACAATGTGAGCTCACTACCACGCTACCCAAACCTGGCATGGCGATTCTGGCCTTCTGATACGAAAATCGGCGTGCCGCAGAATTCTTGAACATATTCTGATCCCAAATGTCACACATTTCATTGAGACCGAAAAAGTTACATCTACGAATCAGCACGGTTTTAGGAAGTATCGCTCTTGTGAAACTCAGCTTTCCCTTTTCTAACACTATTTACTGCGAACTATGGACAAAGGACAACAAGCAGATTCCATATTTCTAGATTTCAGAAAAGCATTTGGTACGGTGGCCCACTGCAGGCTTTTAACGAAGGTACTAACGTATGGAGTACGTTCCCAGACGTGTGAGTGGGTCGAAGACTTCTTAAGTACGCTGTCGTCGAAGGTGAGTTTTCATCAGAGACAAGGGTACTGTCATGAGTGTGCCAGAGAAGTGCGATAGGGCCGCTGTTATTTTCTGTGTACATTAAAGATCTGGTGGACAGGCTTGGCAGGGATCTGCTATTGTTTGCTGTGGTGTACGGTAAGTGTCGAAGTTGAGTGACTGTAGGAGGATACAAGGCGACTTAGATATAATTTATAGTCGGTGTGATGAATTCCAGCTCGCTCTCAATGCAGAGAAATGTGAGTTGATGCGGACGAGTAGGAAAAACAAACCCGTAGCGTTCGCATACAGCATCGATAGTGTCCTGCTCGACATAGTCATGACATTTAAATATCTGGGTGAAACGTTGCAAAGCGGTATGAAATGGGTAGAGCTTGTGAGGATTATGGTATGGAAGGCGAATGGCCGACTTTGGTTTATTGGGAGAATGTTTAGGAAAGAGTGGTTCATGTGTATGAAGGACAGTATGTAGGACGCTGGTGCGACCTTGAGTACTGCTCGAGTGTTTGGGATCCGCGCCACGTCATATTAAAGGAAGACATGGAGCAGCGCAGAGGCGCGTTGCTAGATCTGTTAGCAGTAGGTTCCAACGACACGCAGTTATTACACTACTGGCCATTAAAATTTCTGCACCACGAAGATGACGTGCTACAGACGCGAAATTTAACCGACAGGAAGAAGATGTTGTGATAAGCAAATGATTAGCTTTTCAGAGCATTCACACAAGGTTGGCGCCGGTGGCGACACCTACAACGTGCTGACATGAGGAAAATTTCCAACCGATTTCTCATACACAAACAGCAGCTGACCAGCGTTGCCTGGTGAAACGTTGTTGTGATGCCTCGTGTAAGTAGGAGAAATGCGTACCATCATGTTTCCGACTTTGATAAAGGTGGGATTGTAGCCTATCACGATTGCGGTTTAACGTATCGCGACATCACTGCTCGCGTTGGTCGAGATCCAATGACTGCTAGCGGAATATGGAGTCGGTGGGTTGAGGAGGGTAATACGGAACGCCGTCCTGGATCCCAACAGCCTCGTATCACTATCAGTCGAGATGGCAGGCATCTTATCCGCATGGCTGTAACGTATCGTGCAGTCACGTCTCGATCCCTGAGTCAGCAGATGGGGACGTTTGCAAGACAACAACCATCTGCACGAACAGTTCGACGAAGTTTGCAGCAGCATGGACTATCAGCTCGGAGAACATGGCTGCGGTTACCCTTGACTCTGCATCACAGACAGGAGCGCCTGCGATGGTATACTCAACGACGAACCTGGGTGCACGAATGGCAAAACGTTATTTTTTCGGATGAATCCAGGTTCTGTTTACAGCATCATGATGGTCGCATCCGTGTTTATCGACATCGCGGTGAACGCACATTGGAAGCGTGTATTCGTCATCGGAATACCAGCGTATCACCCGGCGTGATGCTATGGGGTGGCATTGGTTACAGGTCTCGGTCACCTCTTGTTTGCATTGACGGCACTTTGAACAGTGGCGTTTACATTTCAGATGTGTTACGACCCGTGGTTCTACCCTTCATTCGATCCCTGCGAAACCCTAGATTTCAACAGGATAATGCACGACCGCATGGTGCATGTCCTGCACGGGCCTTTCTGGACAGAAAATGTTATACTGCTCTCCTGGCCAGCACATTCTCTAGATCTCTCACCAATTGAAAACGTCTGATCGATGATGGCCGAGCAACGGGCTCGTCACAAAACGCCAGTCACTACTGTTGATGAACTGTGGTATCGTGTTGAAGCTGCATGGGCAGCTGTACCTGTACACGCCATCCAAGGTCTGTTTGACTCAATGCCCAGGCGTATCAAGGCCGTTATTACGGGTAGAGGTGGGTACTGATTTCTCAGGATCTATGCACCCAAATTGCGTGTAAATGTAATCACATGTCATTTCTAGTGTAATATATTTGTCCAATGAATACCCGTTTATCATCTGCATTTGTTCTTGGTGTAGCAATTTTAATGGCCAGTAGTGTACATAACTGCTTCGGGCGCTTCGGGTGATCAGATGTGAATCTCTGGATGAAAGGCGACATTCGTCTGCAGGACCATTATTAAGAAAGTTTGTAGAACCGGCATTTGAGACTGACTGCAGAACGATACTGCGGCGTGTAACTACCACGAAGATAAGACTCGTGAAATTGGGGCTCTCACGGAAGCAAATAGATAGTCGTTTTTCCCTCGTTATATTTCCGAGTGGAACAGGAAAGGCAATGACTGGTGATGGTACACGGTACACTCGGCCACGCACCGTACCTTGCACTGCGGAGTACCTATGTAGATGTAGACGTAGATTAATGTGAGTTCACTGTCCTGTTCCTCGAACCACTGAACGCTATTCTGGCCTTGTGACACGGACAGTTGTACACCTGGAAGATGCCAGCACCGTCAGGGAACACAGCAAGCACTAAGGAATACAGGAGGTCCGTAGCAATGTGCACGTTGTCCGCAGCTGTGATGGCCCCTTCGATTACTACCACAGGTCCCATGGAAGCCCAGGTGAATATCCCGCATATCTAATGGTGGCCCCTCCAGTATGCGTCTGTGACACGTTACATGCTTTGAGCAGCTGTTCTCCTGGATGACTGAGTACCTGATCGCGATCACAGACCTGGTGTAACAATGAACGTTATTTATCTGACCAAGTGACACGGTTCTGTTGATCCACAGCACAATCTCGGTGATCTCGTATCCGCTGCATTTGTAACTAAGCCGTTTTGTCAACGTGGAAACAGGTAGGGGTCGTCTGTTGCGAGGTCCCACGTTCAACAATGCACGCTGAGCTGCATCCTCCGAAACGTACGTGCATCGGCATTGTTACCTGTCGTTGTATCTGGCAAAGATCGCCGCCTATTCTGCTTTGCATAGCAGACAAGCTTTAATGTCCACCTTCCGTGAAGAAGAGAGGACGCCCAACAATTTGCCTCCCATTCGTGGGTTCATCTTCCTTCAACCAGTTTGCATAGCTGCTCGTGACAATAGAACGTAAACAGTCGACCAGCTAGCTACCCCGTTCCCGAGATGCTCGTTCCCGAGCGCCGGCAGTAATAATCTGCCCTATGGCGAAATCAATTGTGTCAGTGGATTTACGCATTCGTGACCCATTTCTTCGCTAGAATGATTCTCCAATCGTGTCTCATCCGCTTATATGCTCTCCTTATTGCATCACGTTCGCAAGTGAGCAGGTGGCATTCAGTCTGGCCATAATGATTTGGATCCTCAGTGTACGTAGCTATAATCAGAGTGTTTATTAGTAATTTGGTACTATTAATGGAGGAAGGAACGTATACGATTTTACGAAATCTTGGCAGCTGTCAAGTACATTTGCGTAAGACAAATCTACCTAAATGTTTTCGTTAGGTGTAGACTCATGTGATATAAAATATTGTGGAAATGACACTATATTTCTATGCATCTTAACGAAGCCTTTCTGGCGCTGTCTGTGATGTGGTGCATCTGATGTTCCAAAAAATGGAGCTCAAATACTTTAACGTGAAAAAATATTATTTAAACCTGTGCCTGCTACCCTTCTAAAGGATGGGGCAACGATTTTTCATTTTACTGACATTTTATCTTTCTGGGTGTTTATACTATGAAACTTACAAGTATGTTTTTAAAGTGCAAAAAAAAAAAAAAAAAAAAAAAGAAAACATGTTCTCGCCGTGAAAATTCTCATGAAATTGGAAAATTTGTACTGAGATCAAAGAAAAATAAGCACTTGATACTGTCCTCTGACCGACAGAAATGTTTACTGCACGACATACATTACTGTGACATGGTTTATAGAAATTATACACAAAGCAGTACTGCAAACGACTAAACTCTGCTCAGTTTAGAATTTAGTGAAGGGGTACAGCTAACGGAAACTGACTATTGTGATTCTCAGGCAATGTGTAGAACTGACCGTGTGAAACGACTGTCGATTTTTGAAGAACTGGCGCAGTTCAAAAAAGAAAGGAAATGATATAACAGGAACCCAAAAGTTGTCTTTTATAATTTGCGTAATTGTATCTCTACACCATACATCTCTGATAGTGTAGCTTAGCACTCCGTAAACATAAGAATATTCATGAATTCTGCCACGCTACGACAGCAATATGACGAAGAAAAGACAGAATTTCAGGTACTAGCTGAATTACCTATAATACAGTCCGTATCATGTTACTTATCAAGGGACATCTAAGATAGAGCCTGGTGGAGCAGCAAAATTGATTTCTTCCCAATTAGGAGAATCTCCTTTGCTTACATTGATTGAATTGTTAAGTACAATTTCCTGCATTCTTTTGGCTACATATGTAACCATCCACTGGTTGACTATAGAATCAGTTCCTCAGTTTTTCTAGGCGGACACTGTGATTCACCCAGTCAAATTCCTTAGATAGGTCAGATAAAATACCAGTCGGTGCTATTTTGTTATTTGATGCTTGTAAATTTTGGTTAGTGATCTTATAAATGACGTTTTCAGTGGAACAACAGTTCTCAAATGTAGACTGTGATTGACTACTCATCCTGTACAAAGCATAACATTAGATGTTTTAATTTATGTTCGCGATCTCGAGCAAGAAACGTATGGTTCCACACAAACACGCGTGCTAACACATGGCCAGGTATTCGACAATTGGGGACGGTCACTGGCATGGATGATGAAGTTCTAAAGAATGCAGCGCCAAGCACCTGGCGTTGTTTCAGAGGAAGCCGCAAAGGACGGGCTTTGAACTCGGGACCATCGCTGGTGTGTGCCCCCGCCCGCCTACATCATGCAGCGCTCTAAAAGATTGTTGCCGCCACCCATGCGAGACCGATCGCTCCGTTGCCATCTTATTCGCTGGCACCAGAATTCCTCGCGTGCACCATTTCTCACTTGAGCATTATTCAATAATAGCTCGCCCGAGAATCTTCTGCAGGCTCTCGTTAGCACATACTCGGCATATATCTCTTATTTATGTTTACATGTCTTCCATTTGCCCTCCATACAAATTTGTAACATTTTCGTTCTTCTGAATATTGCTGCGTGACCTCTTTTTCCTTTGGTGTCTTGTGATCATCCCTGATTTGATGCAGCCCGCTACGAATTCCTCTTCTGTACCAAGCTCATGATCGAAGAGTAGCACTTGCACCTAACATCAGTTTATTAGATGTAGTCCAATTTGTGTCCTGCCGATGGTTCTTACACTCTTTGGCTCCCTCAGGTATCATGAACGATACTTCTTGATGCGTTAACATATAATCTGTCATCCTGTACCACGGAAGTTATTATTTCATGTGGAAATGGAAATGCCGTGTGGCTATGGCCTCCCGTCGGGTAGACCGTTCGCCTGGTGCAAGTCTTTCGAGTTGACGCCACTTCGGCGACTTGCGTGTCGATGGGGATGAAATGATGATGAAAGACACACAACACCCAGTCGTCACTAGGCAGAGAAAATCCCTGGCCCCGCCGGGAATCGAACCCAGGACCACGTGCGCGGGAAGCGAGAACGCTACCGCAACACCACGAGCTGCGGACTTTATTTCATGTGTTAACACATGTCCTACCACCCTATATCTTCTTCATGCCAGTCGTTTCAGTACGTTGTTTCCTCGGCGATTATGCGGAGAAACTCTTCATTCCTTACCTTACGAGTCCACCTAATGTTCAACATCCTTTTATAGCACCACAGCTCATACTCATAGCTATGCAATGGTGACTTCTAAACGTACGTTCTCAGAAATTTCTTCCTCAAATTAAGGCTTATATCTAATACCGGTACACTTCTCTTGGCCAGGAATGCCGTCTATGGCTGTCCTAGTTTGCTTCTTATATCCTCATTGTTCGTCTCTCTTTGCCATTACAGTGCCAAGGTAGCAGGATCCTTAAACTCCGTCCGCATCGTGATCTCCAATTTTGATGTTAACTTTGGCGCTTATCATTTCTGCTACTCCTCATTACCCTCAAATTTCTTTGGTTCACTCTCAACCCATATTCTGTGTTTAGCAGTCTGCTCATTCGACACAATAGTTCCTGTTTTTGCTCTTGACATTTACTGAGGATAGTAAAGTCATCCACGATTAACATCATTCAGAGGCTGGCAGGAATAAAAACAGCGATCCAAGAAGTGTAGAATCTGTTTCTTTTGTTGCCGGTCGGTATGACCGAGCAGTTGTAGGTGCTTCAGTCAGTAACCGCGCTGCTGCTCAGGTCACAGTTTCTAATCCTGCCTCGGGCATGGATGTGTGTGATGTCCTTAGGTTAGTTAGGTTTAAGTAGTTCTAAGTCTAGGGGACTGATGACCTCAGATATTAAGTCCCATAGTGCTTAGAGCCATTTGGACCGATTTCTTTTGCTAAAGTCTGTGATCACATAAACCATCGTCAGAGTATCGATTTTTATCACTGCTGAACATTATCATATCCGTTTAAAGCACAATGTCAAATTTTATTTGCATCTCTTGACGGTGCCACTCTGGCTCTATTATAATATAACGCTTAGGGTTAAAGCATACATCTACCATATTCATTGTACCCTCAACCAGATGCATGACAAACATTCAGTCGGTAGTAATACTTGTCCCATACTTTTGCGAGCAATTCTGGATTTATGGGTGCTACGCGACGTCACAGTTCATATCTTCTCTTCAGCCGCATCTCCAACAAATCTAAGGAAGTGACTCCCGTAATCGTCATTTCCTCGTAAAATAAAGAGTCCTAATTTTTTCTTGGAAAACGATGCAAAATACACGAAGCTTTGAAGAATATCTCTTGTGTTCGATTGCGATATGTCGCCACTGTGACTGTTCGCTTTTCCACATAAATGGGCCGGCCGGGGTGGCCGAGCTGTTCTAGGCGCTACAGTCTGGAACCGCGCGATCGCTACGGTCGCAGGTTCGAATCCTGCCTCGGGCATGGATGTGTGTGGTGTCCTTAGGTTAGTTAGGTTTAAGTAGTTCCAAGCTCTAGGGGACTGATGACCTTAGAAGTTAAGTCCCATAGTGCTCAGAGCCATTTGGACCATTTGAACCACATAAATGGTACGTAGCCTCATCAGTGAACACCAAACGTGAAAGGAAATCCTTAACTTCCATCTCCACGCCCAGAATGACGTACAAAATTTTACACGTCGCTGTTTATCTACAAGGAACTTGTAGCGGTAGAATTCCGCATGATCTGAAACTCAGACTGCACTGCACTTCAAAAATGGCTAACTCTTGCTGATGCGGGTGGACCTGTGTGGACTACTTCGCAGCTTTATTGAATGCGCTCTACGCCTTCAGCAAGCAGAGTGGGGCGGCGTTAAGAAAAAAAAAGGGAAACCAGTGAATGCTGTGCCATCGTCAAATTATTTGAAGTGCAGGAGATGTAGTACCGTACTCTAAATGGAACCCGCGCCGCATCTGTTCAGGCGGAGAACACAACGCCTTATGTTGCTGCGTTACCGCGGTTGCTACTCGAAACACACTGGGTGATGAACGGGCCGAGTTAACTTCGCAAGGGACATCCCTTGCTGCAACTACATGAACCGGCAAACTATATCTGGTGCCAAGGTAAACTTTTAGTTTCGATGCGGAAGTTGAAATTAACGCCAAGTTTTTGTCTTAATTGAAGTACAGAGTGAGGACAATAATATCGAAACACCACCAACGCTACGCATTACCATGCCAAGTGCGGTGTAGGAAAACAGTTGGCATTCGTAAGAGCTTCCAGTCGTCTCGGAATGGGTAGATAAAGGCAGTGTACTGTTCTCAATGCAGTCGTGTACCTATCTTCCTGCAAAATTGTGACAGCTGATGATGACGGGAGTGGATAGTGATCACGCGCAAATCTCTTTGATGCAGACCGCAAAGACTCAATAATTTTGAGATATGATGACCATGGCGGCCAGGGCAGATAGGACAGTTCATCCTCGTGCTCACAAATCCAGTCCTGGACGATGTGAGCTAGGTAAATAGAGGCCTTGCCTTCTTCAATCACCATTGGGGAACAAATATTTTGCCACAGGATGGACCCGATCAAACAAAATGGTCTCATAATCTTCGGCAGTAACACTGCCTTACAGAGTACCCAGAACAGTGATCCGCACTGTCGCCTGATAAACAAAGTGAGAGCCTACGGAATATCAGACCAGCTGTGTGGCTAGATTGAAGAGTTTTTAACAAACAGAACACAGCATGTTTTTCTCAATGGAGAGACGTCTATAGACGTTAAAGTAACCTGTGGCGTACCACAGGGGAGTGTTATGGGACCATTGCTTTTCACAATATACATAAATGACCTAGTAGATAGTGTCGGAAGTTCCATGCGGCTTTTCGCGGATGATGCTGTAGTATACAGGGAAGTTGCAGCATTAGAAAATTGCAGCGAAATGCAGGAAGATCTGCAGCGGATAGGCACTTGGTGCAGGGAGTGGCAACTGACCCTTAACATATACAAATGTAATGTATTGCGAATACATAGAAAGAAGGATCCTTCACTGTATGATTATATTATAGCGGAACAAACACTGGTAGCAGTTACTTCTGTAAAATATCTGGGAGTATGCGTACGGAACTATTTGAAGTGGAATGATCATATAAAATAAATTTTTGGTAAGGCAGGTGCCAGGTTGAGATTCATTGGGAGAGTCCTTAGAAGATATAGTGCACCAACAAAGGAGGTGGCTTACAAAACACTCTTTCGGCCTATACTTGAGTATTCCTCATCAGTGCGGGATCCGTACCAGGTCGGGTTGACAGAGGAGATAGAGAAGATCCAAAGAAGAGCGGCGCGTTTCTTCACAGGGTTATTTGGTAACCGTGATAGCGTTACGGAAAGGTTTAGCAAACTCAAGTGGCAGACTCTTCAAGAGAGGCGCTCTGCATCGCGGTGTAGCTTGCTGTCCAGGTTTCGAGAGGGTGCGTTTCTGGATGAGGTATCGAATATATTGCTTCCCCCTACTTATACCTCCTGAGATCACAAATGTAAAATTAGAGAGATTCGAGCGCGCACGGAGGCTTTCCGGCAGTCGTTCTTCCCGCGAACCATACGCGAGTGGAACAGAGACGGGAGCTAATAACAGTGACACGTAAGTGCCCTCCGCCACACACCGTTGGGTGGCTTGCGGAGTATATATGTAGATTTTGCTAGCAGAGGGTCACCCCCACGCACCCTACGTTCGCGATCGTGAAGAAGTAGCGTCTGAGTCAGCTGTTGAAGAATTCCGGCACGCGACGCGCGGGAGGTGATAACCATTGTGGTTACGGTACCCTGGTCTGGTTCCGTGACCAGTCGGCGCGCCAGTGTTTGGGGGGGAGGGGGTGTGACGACCGCGGGGGGGGGGGGGGGGGGGCGGTTGGAGATGCGCCGGCAGATTGGCGCGCGGGAACGGAACCTTCACATTCAGCGCGGCGCGGCGTGTTGACATTTAGCGTCCGGACCACGAGCGCATGAGTCTCGCCCGCCGGCAGGAATGCCAAGCGGCCGGAAGGGCTCGTCCTCAGCGGCCTAATATCGCTCCACTTGTCGCTCCTGACGATGGCGCCTCACACGACGACACGTCACAGCCGGCGGACTAGCTGACAGCTACAGCGTCCTACTCAACCCTCTCTTATAAAGTACTTACAAACATTCATCTACATCTACATGGATACTCTTCAAATCACATTCAAGTGCCTGGCAGAGGGTTCATCGAACCGCCTTCACAATTCTCTATTATTCCAATCTCGTATAGGGCGCGGAAAGAATGAACACCTATATCTTTCCGTACGAGATCTGATTTCCCTTATTTTATCGTGGTGATCGTTCCTCCCTATGTAGTCTAGTGTCAACAAAATATTTTCGCATTCGGAGGAGAAAGTTGGGCCGGCCGGGGTGGCCGAGCGGTTCTAGGCGCTACAGACTGGAACCGTGCGACCGCTACGGTCGCAGGTTCGAATCCTGCCTCGGGAACGGATGTGTGTGATGTCATAGGTTAGTTAGGTTTAATTAGTTCTAAGTTCTAGGGGACTGATGACCTCAGATGTTAAGTCCCATAGTGCTCAGAGCCATTTGAATCATTTGAGAAAGTTGGTAATTGGAATTTCGTGAGAAGATTCCGTCGCAACGAAAAACACCTTTTTTTAAATGATGTCCAGCCCAAATCCTGCATCATTTCTGACACTCCCATATTTCGCAATAATACAAAACGTGCTGCCTGTCTTTGAACTTTTTCTTTGTACTCCGTCAGTCCTATCTGGGAAGGATCCCACACCGCGCAGCAGAATTCTAAAAGCGGATGGACAAGCGCAGTGTAGCCAGTCGCCTTAGTAGGTCTGTTACATTTTCTAAGTGTCCTGCCAATAAAACGCAGTCTTTGGTTAGTCTTCCCCACAACATTGTCTATGTGTTCCAATTTAAGCTGTTCGTAATTGTAATACCTAGGTATTTAGATGAATTTACGACTTTTAGATTAGACTGATTTATCGTTTAACCGAAGTTTAACGAGTTCCTTTTAGCAATCATGTGGATGACCTCAATCTTTCCGTTATTTAGGGTCAACTGCCACTTTACGCACCATTCAGATATCTTATCTAAATCGTTTTGCAGTTTTTTTTAATCCTCTGATGACTTGTTTTGTCGATAAACGACAGCGTCATCTGCAAACAACCTAACACGGCTGCTCAGATTGTCTCCCAAATCGTTTATATAGATAAGGAACAGCAAAGGGCCTATAACACTACCTTGGAGAACGCCAGAAATCACTTCTGTTTTACTCGATGACTTTCCGTCAATTATTACGAACTGTGACCTCTCTGACAGGAAATCACAAATCCAGTCACATAACTGAGACGATATTCCATAAGCACGCAATTTCACTACTAGCCGCTTGTGTAGTTCCGTGTCAAAAGCCTTCCGGAAATCCAGAAATACGGAACCGGTCTGAAATCCCTTGTCAATAGCACTCAACACTTTTTGGATGGTGGGCTCACGGGAGCGATTCTAGACGCTTTTTATGTTTCAGCAGATGTCCATGTAGTACGGGTGTTATTTGGTCGTGTCGGTGATAGCTACTGGTTAGCGTACGACCACTACAACACTTGAACTTTTGAAGGGGCTCTAACTTTCGTGAAGTCTTAATGTGATCCAGTCCAGAACTTTAACTTTTCTGCTTGCATTTCGGAACTAACAACAGACAGACTATGGGCTCTGATTCGTTATCACTCATGTGTTACTGTGTGAATAGTCATGCTGAATTCTGAATTATTTTGAGCTGACTAATATGGTGATCATGAAATGGACGTAGTTTTTCATGTGTCTTGGATTACTGTTTAGCTCTGGAATTCTGTAATTTTCATAAAGCTCTCAATGCAAGGTGATTGCATTTTATAAGGTTATCTTTCTGTGTTATGATTGGTTATCATAGGACCAATTTCTGTTTGTTTGAGATTAACCTTATTGAATAAATATTATTCAAAATAATTATCTGATGTCATCTATATCAATTACAGACATTAAAGTAGAATCACTTCTGTTAATTATTCATCTAGTTCTTTATTCAATGTTTCTGTTTCTATTATTAACTCGCAGTTCTAACCAATGACCGCAGGATCACAGCTTTGGGTTATTAGTTGAAGCGAGTTAGTTGCTGGGCATGTAAACAGATGGGTACGGCTCAACTATATGACACTATAGAGCTGTTCTTTTTTGGAGCCATGCATAGCCCAATTACCCAAGGTACGAGCAACAGCAGGTGAAGTCGCAATTAGTTTGGTCATATGGGATGCTGGTTAAAGAAACTACATCAGAATATCCATTAAGTTCATGATTTCACCTTCCTTTATATACTGTACGATTGCATAACTTTTATCTATTTTGTTACGCTGCACTAAAATACAAATCTTTTAACTATCCAAACTTATAGTGCAACTTTTCCAATGTCAAGCTTGTTGCTTGAGAAAGAAGTCTACTGTTATCAATCAATGACCTTAATTTGACGATTAAATTTCTGAGAATGTAGCATCACACTGTATGAAAGTGAATTCTTGTTAGTGGGAAAACCATAAAAAGATTCGAAGCGTTTTGCTGCTATACAAGGGTGCTGACAATTAAGTGTACTGGTAAGATCAGAAACGAGTGGTTTTCTCTAGAGTCTGTGAGTAAAGGATTATAGGAAATGTGCTAAGACATAAGGGAACTACCTCAGCGGTACCAGAGTTAGTCGCTGGGCATGCATTTATTTTAGATAAAGTCTTCCCCAGTTCGAGTCAGTACCCCTTCATTACACCATGTACCCATCTAATAGTCAGCATTCTTCTGCAGCACCACGTTTCAGAATCTTCCATTCTCATCTTGTCTGAACTGCACCACTCGCGTTCAAGGCTACATTCTTCACAAATACCTTCAGCAAAGATTTCCTAACACCTGACTTTGTATTTAGTGTTAACAAAGTCCTCTTTTTCAGAAATGCTTTTCGTGCTATAGCCAGCATCCATTTTATAGACTGTCTGCTTCACCCATCATTAATTATTTTGATGAGAAATTAACAAAATTCATCTACTACTTTTAATGTCCTATTTGCTAGTATAATTCCCTCAGCATCGTCTGATTTAATTCGACTACATTTCATTACCCTGCTTTTACTTTTGTTGAAATTCATCTTATAAACTCTTTTCAAGACACTATTCATTCCATTCAAACGCTGTTCCAAGTCCTTTTGTCGTCTTTGACAAAATTACAATATCATCGGCAAACTTCAATGTTTTTATTTCTTCCCCCTGACCTTTAATTAACGCTGCTAATATCTTCTTGGTTTCCGTTGCACTTTCTTAGTGGACACATTGAATAATATCAGGGATAAGCTACAATCCGGTCTCAATCCGTTCTCAACTGGCGCTTTTCTTTTGTGAACTGTCTACTCTTGTAATTGCAATCTGGTTTTCGTAGAATCCGTAAATAACCTGTCACTCAGTGTGTTTGATCCCCGCTACCTCCAGAATTTGAAAGCATTTACTGCAGTCAGTAGTGTCACGAGCTTGCTCTAAATCTATAAATGATGTAAATATAGGTTTGCCTCTCTGGAACCCATCTTGTAGGATAGCTCTCGGATCGGTATTGCCTCGCGTGTTCTTACATTTCCGTGGAACCCAATCTGATCTTTCCCAGTGTCGATTTATACCAGTTTTTTTAATTCTTCTCTAAACAGTTAGTGTCAATACTTTGCAACAATGGCATTTCGGTAATACTGATACCTGTCACATGTCTTTGTAATTGGATTTGTTAATTACTTCTTAAGACGGTTGGTATTTCCCCTATTTCATAGATCTTACCCATCCGACGGAACAGTTTTGTAATGCGTGGCCCTCCCAGAGATCTCAGTAATTCTGACGGAATGTCGTCTGCTCCAGGGACATTGTTTCGACTTTGGTCTCTCAGCACTATATCAGAATCTTCTCACAGGATCATATCTGCCATTTCATCTTCATTCCTCTTCCTTTTGTGTGATATGACCTTTAAGTTTGTTTTCGTTGTAGAAACCTTCTATATATTCCTTCTCCATTTCTGTTTTCTCTTCTTAGCTTACTATTGGCTTGCCATTTGGGCTCTTGGTATTGATACAGCCGCTTTTTTGCCGTGTGAAATATGTCTAACAAATAACTGAGCACTTTGGGTGGAGATGGAAGAGCTACTTTGAGATGAAGAGTTCGGCACAGGAGAGGATTCCTTCTCCCTTTCTGTTTTCTCTTCTTAGCTTACTATTGGCTTGCCATTTGGGCTCTTGGTATTGATACAGCCGCTTTTTTGCCGTGTGAAATATGTATAACAAATAACTGAGCACTTTGGGTGGAGATGGAAGTGCTACTTTGAGATGAAGAGTTTGGCACAGGAGAGGATTCCTCCTCCCTTTCTGTTTTCTCTTCTTAGCTTACTATTGGCTTGCCATTTGGGCTCATGGTATTGATACAGCCGCTTTTTTGCCGTGTGAAATATGTATAACAAATAACTGAGCACTTTGGGTGGAGATGGAAGTGCTACTTTGAGATGAAGAGTTCGGCACAGGAGAGGATTCCTTCTCCCTTTCTGTTTTCTCTTCTTAGCTTACTATTGGCTTGCCATTTGGGCTCTTGGTATTGATACAGCCGCTTTTTTGCCGTGTGAAATATGTCTAACAAATAACTGAGCACTTTGGGTGGAGATGGAAGTGCTACTTTGAGATGAAGAGTTTGGCACAGGAGAGGATTCCTCCTCCCTTTCTGTTTTCTCTTCTTAGCTTACTATTGGCTTACCATTTGGGCTCTTGGTATTGATACAGCCGCTTTTTTGCCGTGTGAAATATGTATAACAAATAACTGAGCACTTTGGGTGGAGATGGAAGAGCTACTTTGAGATGAAGAGTTCGGCACAGGAGAGGATTCCTTCTCCCTTTCTGTTTTCTCTTCTTAGCTTACTATTGGCTTGCCATTTGGGCTCTTGGTATTGATACAGCCGCTTTTTTGCCGTGTGAAATATGTATAACAAATAACTGAGCACTTTGGGTGGAGATGGAAGTGCTACTTTGAGATGAAGAGTTCGGCACAGGAGAGGATTCCTTCTCCCTTTCTGTTTTCTCTTCTTAGCTTACTATTGGCTTGCCATTTGGGCTCTTGGTATTGATACAGCCACTTTTTTGCCGTGTGAAATATGTATAACAAATAACTGAGCACTTTGGGTGGAGATGGAAGTGCTACTTTGAGATGAAGAGTTTGGCACAGGAGAGGATTCCTTCTCCCTTTCTGTTTTCTCTTCTTAGCTTACTATTGGCTTGCCATTTGGACTCTTGGTATTGATACAGTCGCTTTTTTGCCGTGTGAAATATGTATAACAAATAACTGAGCTCTTTGGGTGGAGATGAGCTACTTTGAGATGAAGAGTTTGGCACAGGGGAGGATGTAAGGGAGGGTGGCATTAGACCAGTCAGAAGATCGATGATCCCCTTACCCTCCCAAAACAATACTGATTGTGAATTTCCAAACTTGGCCGTTTTCGGTTTGTAACGTGGAACCGGAACCGTAAGTCAAGGTCGCTGGTCCCGAACTTGCCTGTACGTCCTCGAGGTGAGCAGACACCGGCAGTGGCATTGGCTGGACGCAATTACCAGTACGCTGGCGGCAGCAGTGCCATTAGCAGAGAAACGACGCGCCATGCCGACTCTGGCGCCATCTTCGGAGAGTGGTTCTGGTCTTGACAGTCGACCCTGGCTGGTCGGCGGCCCGTCGTCTTCTACCGAGGATTTCGCGCCGCCGCCATTAAACAGAGTGACGAGCGGCAGAGGCGCCGAGAAAGCCGACGAAGAGGCGGGCTGAAGAGGTCCCGACAGGGACTGTCGGCATGTCACGGCGTGGCCGAAGCGGATACTTAGATGAAATTATATGCATCATCTATGACAATGAATACACGCCGAAACAATGAATTAAAATTTGCACCGAGACCGAGATTCGAACCCGTGTCTTCTGCTCGCTAGGCAGATGCGCTAACCAGTGCGCCAGCCTGCCACTCTGGCTAACACAGCGGAAACGACTATTCAAGTATGTCTCCCTCCCTAATACACTACTGGCCATTACATTTGCTACACCAAGAAGAAATGCAGATGATAAACGGGTATTCATTGGACAAATATATTATATAGAAATGACATGTTATTACATTTTCACGCGATTTTGGTGCATAGATCCTGAGAAATCAGTACCCAGAACCACCACCTCTGGCCGTAATAACGGCCTTGATACGCCTGGGCATTGAGTCAATCAGAGCTTGGATGGCGTGTGCAGCTACAGCTGCCCATGCAGCTTCAACACGATACCACAGTTCATCAAAAGTAGTGACTGGCGTATTGTGTTGACCCAGGTGCTCGGCCACCATTGACCAGACGTTTTCAGTTGGTGAGAGATCTGGACAATGTGCTGGCGAGGGCACCAGTCGAACATTTTCTGTATCCAGATAGGCCCGTGCAGGACCTCCAACGTGTGGTCGTGCATTATCCTGCTGAAATGTAGGGTTTCGCAGGGATCGAAAGCAGGGTAGAGCCACGGGTCGTAATACATTTTAAATGTAACGTCCACTGTTCAAAGTGCCGTCAATGCGAACAAGAGGTGAACGGGACGTGTAACCAATGGCACACCATACGCCTGTATAGCGATTACGAATACACGCTTCCACTGTGCGTTCACCGCAATGATGCCAAACGCGGATGCGACAATCATGGTGCTGTAAACAGAACCTGGATTCATCCGAAAAAGTGACGTTTTGCCATTCGTGCACCCACGTTCGTCGTTGAGTACACCATCGCAGGCGCTCCTGTCTGTGATGCAGCGTCGGGGGTAACCGCAGCCATGATCTCCGAGCTGATAGTCCATGGTGCTGCAAACGTCGTCGAACTGTTCGTGCAGATGGTTGTTGTCTTGCAAACGTCCCCTTGACTAAGGGATCAAGACGTGACTGCACGATCCGTTACAGCCATGCGGATAAGATGCCTGTCATCTCGACTGCTAGTAAAATGAGGCCATTGGGATCGAGCACGGCGTTCCGTATTACCCTCCTGAACCCACCGATTCCATATTCTGCTAACAGTCATTGGATCTCGACCAACGCGTGCAGCAATGTCGCGTTACGATAAACTGCAATCGCGATGGGCTACAATCCGACGTTTATCAAAGTCGGTAACGTGATGGTACCCATTTCTCCTCCTTACACGAGGCATCACAACAACGTTTCAGCAGGCAACGGCGGTCAACTGCTGGTTGTGTATGAGAAATGGGTTGGAAACTTTCCTCACGTCAACACGTTGTAGGTGTCGCCACCGGCGCCAACCTTGTGTGAATGCTCTGAAAAGCAAATCATTTGCATATCACAGCATCTTCTTCCTGTCGGTTAAATTTCGCGTCTGTAGCACGTCATCTTCGTGGTGTAGCAATTTTAATGGCCAGTAGTGTAGAAACTCCAATTCACACCCCGGCTCACATTGATGTTCACTTGCTTAACTTTGGGAGAAATAACTTTATCTGTTCGATATATCTCCTATGTCTGAAGTACAGGCAGGATTATTCCCACACAGAGGTGCTATCCCAATGTTGGGGAGCCTCTGCAGTACTGACACGGGTTAAGAAGCGGAACATGAAGATGGGCTTGATGCGTGAATTGGAGTTTGTATTAGGGAGGAAGACATGCTATGTCAAATTGTGCAGCTGTTAGCCGTAATGCCAGGGTGGCACATTGGTTAGCCTAGTGAGTGGGACGCCCAGTTCGAATAATGGCCTTGGTACAGATTTTAATTCATTCCTTCGGCCTGTATTCGTTATGAAAGCGGAAAGTGCAGAGAACACTTGGGCTGCTGTAGCTCTGTCCCCAGATAATGGATAACGTAGTAAGCGCCATGAGGCTGTTCGCAGACGCTGCTGTGGTCTGTAGGAAGGTCAGAAGACTGCAGTGGAATGCAGGAAGAGCTACAGAAGACCTCTGACTGGAATGCACGGAGTGACAGTTGGCCCTCAACGTAAGGAAATGTAACGTAGTGCGCACAAACAGGCGAAGAGGTCCATCACTGTTCGATTACACTATTTGCCAGAAGCCATTGGAATGAGTGAAAAGCGTCAAATATTTAGAAACGATCTAAAGTGCTATAACCACATAAGACTGATCGTAGGGTTAGCAGATACCATGCTGATATTCTTTAAAAGAATGGTAAAGGTAAAATCGTGGTGAGGGGGGGGGGGGGGGGGTGGCGGACCAATCACCTCGGCCACCTTTTACCTCCAGGAAAGACTGCCGGTGGTCACTTGATAGCAGTCTAAGTGGTTGTGGAGCCATCCTGGAGGGACTGGAAAGAAGAAAATTTCCCACCTTCACACCGGACTGACCCCGGGACCTCAGAGGCCAGAGTCCAGTGTTTAATCCTCTACATCACCACTGTCACAGGAAGAATCATAACGGAATGTAATTCATCCACGGAAGAAGTGCCTTGCAGAACACTCGTCCGACCGATATTTGAATACTACTCATCACTCTGGCAGCCTTAAAGGCTTGGGTAATAGAACAGATAGAGAACGATCCTACATAAAGTGGCATGTTTCGTCATGGAATCGTTTAGCAGGAGCGAACGCTTTACATAATAATCGACAAATTCCAATAGTAGACACTACAAGAAAGATTTTGTGAATCACGGAAAACTTCCGAAATCTTGTGTTCTGAGCAGAGTCAGGCAACATGTTACTACGTCCTAAACACGTGTCGCAAAGTAACCGCGAAGAGAAAACCAGAAAAATTGAGATCTCATATGGGGAAATATTGACAGTCGTTCTTCTGTTGCACTATTCGTCAATGGAAAAAAGGAGGAGGAAATGATGGTGGTACCAGAAGTACGCTACATCAGATACCATAATGTGAGTTGCAGAATAAAGATATAAATGAAATGGAGTTGTGTTACTGTTTAGTAACTGCTGTTGAAAAGGAACTATACGTCCCATTGTGAGGATGTAAACCATCCATGAAGCGTTGGAAGGTCTGGTCATTTGCAGAAATCCGCAGAGTCCAAAGGAGAGAAAACAGTTGTTTCGAGATGTATACTATGGTGCAGTGAGTATGTATATATAACACGGACAAGGTCGATTCGGGAAAAGATTGTTCTGCCATGGAGCTGCATAGTGATCAGTTATTACTCTGGCTTTACGCTGACAATAGTCACGGCAAGGGCGCGTACCCGTTGCTGTTCTTCGTGAAAATTTGGAGACGCGGGGCTGAGATGTTATCTGAAGAGAAAGAGGTCGTAATCTTCCGAAGTACTGCAATGCAAAGGCCAAGCGGGTTGCTGCTGGAGTCGTGGTGCAGAAACCGTCCGGTATGTCTTCAGGCCATGACTGGCAGTGATTGAGGGAGCTTACTGAGCGATCGTAAGTCTGTTCGATGGCAGCCGACGAAGTCGTGCATGGATTTAAAGTGCCGGCGTCACGACAGTGTGATGTACAGTTGAGTGTCTCATTTGTCGTGGAGTAAGAGAACGATGATGGCTTCAGCGACTGGTGAATCACTGACGATCACTTTGATGCCAACGTTACTGGTATGTAACAGTGTCCGTAACTACACAACTGTGTTGTAGTGTCAAGCAGGTGTTGATGGAGAAGGTCAGGGAGAAGGCAATACAACGGTAAGAAATCTACTCCAACAATCAGGTAGAGAAAAATGAATTTCCAAACGAGTTCACATCGAAGATTGAAGATATAGCCGTAGGTCAGAATGGAAGATATTGCCATCGTCATTCGCTGTGGAAGACGAGTCGCAAGGCAAACTGAAACATCAGTGCCTGTGTCAATGAGGAACTGTAATTTGGTGGCGTACTGTGTTACGAACATTTGATACTTGTCCGGTTTGAAATCGGCTGTCGCTGTTGCTGATTCCCTGCAGCTTTGTCCTAGTTGCGGGACTGCGGCTCCAAATTTTGCACAAGCGTGCCACCTCTGTATATGGAGGGCCACGACTTGTTTCGATGCCGGCCGAAGTGGCCGTGCGGTTAACGGCGCTGCAGTCTGGAACCGCAAGACCGCTACGGTCGCAGGTTCGAATCCTGCCTCGGGCATGGATGTTTGTGATGTCCTTAGGTTAGTTAGGTTTAACTAGTTCTAAGTTCTAGGGGACTAATGACCTCAGCAGTTGAGTCCCATAGTGCTCAGAGCCATTTGAACTTGTTTCGATGGTTCAGGTACCAGTGTTTCCAGAGGTCTCCGTTCCCAAGCGTACACGGTTGTGACGCCATTTGATGGATGGACAAAAATCGACTATTCGGAAAGCAGTTTAAGTGAGACAGGCAAGCGTAACACTCACGTGTCCCGTAGGATATCGTCGTCCACTGCATTGCCTAGGAAGATGGTGCAGTACGCTGATGATCACTAAAATTATGACGCCTGGGAGGATATCAGATAATGAAATTTTACTTATAGTGTGTATACACTATACAGTGATTAAAGTTGTACGTGGTTTGGGGAATTTTTTTTTTTTTTGAGTCATCAATCTTCTGATTGGTTTGATGCAGCCCGCCACTAATTCCCCTCCTGTGCCAATGTCTTTGCATTAGAACAGCATTTGGAACCTACGGCCTCAATTATTTTCTGTATATATTACAATCTCTGTCGTCCTCTACATTTCTTACCCTCTACAGCTCTCTCTAGCACCACGCAAGTTGGTCCGTGATTTCTCAGGAGATATCCTACCATACTGCCCCTTCTTCTTTTCAGAGTTAACCATATATTCCTTTTCTCGCCGGTTCTTCGGAGAACCTGCTCTTTTCTTACCTTACTAATCCACCTAATACATGACATTCTTCTGTAGCACCACATTTCAAATGCTTCAGTTCTCTTGTTTCCCAGGCCGGCCGGAGTGGCCGAGCCGTTCTAGACGCTACAGCCTCGAACCGTGCGACCGCTACGGTCGCAGGTTCGAATCCTGCCTCGGGCATGGATGTGCGTGATGTCCTTAGGTTAGTTAGGTTCAAGTAGTTCTAAGTTCTAGGGGACTGATGACCAAAGAAGTTAAGCCCCATAATGCTCAGTACCACTTGAACCATTTTTCTTGTTGCCCAGTTTTCCTACAGTTCATGTTTCGCTACTATACAATGCTGGGCTCCAAACGTACATTCTCAGAAATTCCTTCCTCAAATTAAGACCAATGTTTGATACCAGTCGACTTCTATTGGCCAGAAATGCCCTTTCTACCAGTGACAGTTTTCTTTTTGTGTCCTCCTTGTTCCGGCCGTCATGGGTTATTTTGCTGCCTCGGTAGCAGAAATCGTTAACTTCATCTACTTCCTGATCATCAGTACTGATTTTAAGCTTCTCCCCTTTCTCATTTCTGCTACTTCTAATCAATTTTGTGATCCTTCGATCTATTCGCAATCTCTATCCTGCACTCATTAGACTGATCATTCTATTCAGCAGATCCTGAGGTTACTGTTAATGTTGGATTGGTGCATAAGTTAGTAGCGTTTTCGAGTAAGTTTACTAAACACAACAGATCCACATAACAGAGTCCTTAGTCATCAGTAATTTGTTCTCTTTCACTATTTCCAAGCATGCCAACGCCGGAGTAACTTTTGGATTCCGTGACAGCAGAAATCGAGTGGTTTCGTGGTGAAGCACTCGTTGAGCCATGTTGGGAGCGCATTTCCATCCGGAAAGGGAGACCCTTGAAGATCGTTCAAACAGAGCGGAAAAGGTGAAAATCTGAGATCGCACGATCGTGTGAATAACATGGGTGCGGAACGAGGAATGACATCCCACTCCATCTCATGTACGAATTTTTTTGTCAGTCTAGGAGAATTCAGGCAGGAGTTGTGGAGTAGAATCACTTCAGGCAGCGTTTCTGGCCGTTTTTGATGGACTGCGCCGTCTGCAAGACGCCTCAGTTGTTAACAATAAATGTCAGCAGTTATGTTTACAGCTCTGGAAAGCAATACGTAGTACACCACACCGTCGCCGTGCATACCATAATCTTTTGTGGGTGCACGCTGGTCTATGCATGGGGAGTTGTTGCTTTGTTTGATGTCAGCCATTCCTCTCTTTCCCTTATGTTAGCATAAAGACTATTTCTCGTCACCAGTAACGATACAGGATAGGAATGGTAGGTGTTGTTCACGGGCCAGTTGATGACTAGCAAGCAGAGAGCCACCTTTGATTCTTGGGATATTGGATTACAGCACGCGGTACCCATACACCCGATTGTTCTATCATCCCCACTGCACGCAAGTGTCATCGCTCGATGGTGGAATGATCACACTTCATCACATTTGCCAGTTCTTGAGTACAGTGACGTGCATCATTGTGGATTTACACATTTAAAAGATCTTTATCAAAGCACGAAGCTCTTCCTGAACGTAGAGAGTCACTAATGTCAAAACCATCGTTCTTAAAACCAATTCCTTGTCTTTCTCTGTCCAGTGTCATTATCTCCATACATAGTGCAAATGTTTCTGGCTGCTTCTGTTGTTATCAACCCTCCCCCCCCCCCCACCCCCGCCCCGCCCTCCTAGTGAACTCAGAAGGATTAGTCGGAAATGTTCCGATTTCCCCACTTGGGTTTCCATTTTCTAGCGTCCACAGCTCCACTCTTTATCTCCAGGTGAGAAAATGACAGTAAGCAAACTCAAATAGCAACAGTGATCTACAAATAAAAAATGACAATCGATAAATAAACCTACAGCAACCGGGATACCAACATGCAAAACAGAAACCCTACATACTTACAAACTTATGGACCAACGTAATATTTCTTTCCAGGGCATTAATATCAAACAAGGGCAGAAAGGGATCCAGTACACTCTTCTGGAGTACACCAGAAGCTTTTCTATACCTCTCTGTGACTCCAGATACAAGATAATTTCCTGCGTCCTCCACAGCTAGGATTACTCAATCCAGTCACATATCTCCTTCGCTAGCCGATATGACGTTGCTTTCATAAATAAGCTATGTTATGGTATTGAGTCAATTGCTTTTCGGAAGTAAAGAAAGTTAACTATCTTGAAGCATGGCTTATAGGATCAGCTAGGAAAGCACGAGTTATGATTTCGAAATGCATTGTACTAGGAGTTTACGTTCTGCATTCCTTTTACAACTCGTAATAGTTTTCTAGTGATTTAACTTTCATGTAATTAGTGTCTGAGGACGACATTAAAGTGCATTCAAGGCAAAGTGAAATGGAGAGACAGAGAGGCCGTGTCACTGCGGTGTAATGAGTAATTCTGCGTCTCAGGTGACAGGTTTGCCGCCAGATATGTCCTGACAGTGAGTACAAAATGGACGCGCTGCGACATGTCAGCGCGTTTTATCGCAGACAGATCGTGACAGACCGACGCTTGGAACAGCCTATCTCCCAGATCGTACAGGCACTGTGGTTTTCACAGGTCTTCGTGTCAAGGGCGTACCGCTGTTAGGGGGCAACCACCGAGGCCAGGGTCAGCTGCCTGAGGGGTGATCCAGGGACGCTGACGTGATGTTCCAATACAGTTGGAGAGCCCGTGCAATGGTGTTCGATTTTAGGGGGAATACCATGTGGTCTGAGGTCTGAATGGGAATTTCGACTGAGAAGGAAGGCGTGTTAGGGTGGTCCGTGCAGTTGTGCAAAGCCTCTGTGCCAGGATGGTGTAGCGGTTAACGCATTTGTCTAGTGAATAGGAGCCACGGATTCGAATCCCGGCCGTGGTACAAATTTTTACTCGTCGCTTCATATATGAAGGGCATATTTCAATAGTGGTACAAGTCCATTTTGTTCATTTTGAGATACAGAGTCCAAAAGTTAAATGAGTGATGAAAAATCTGCAGTTGAGATACCAGAAGTATTCAAGCATATGGCTTCTTGCTAGAGATGAACCTTACTTTCAGTTTGTTTGGACCATTAATTTCAGAAGCATTGTAGGTAGAAAAGTGGAGGTAATGGACTTGTACCACTATTGAAATAAGCCCTTCATATACACCAAGGAAATTTGTTGGGACCGTTTCTGTCCATGTTCTCTATTAATGTATGTCTACACTCTCTAATGGCAGTTGGCACTGATGGTCAGAGCTAAAGTGTTAAGCTGCATCTTATTCCTCTATAAACTTCTCCAATACTGCCAACACTGGATGTTTCGACCCCTCTACTACGATCTTCTTCAGGAGTCTTTTGGTGTCCCCAGGTGGCTGAACACGACGGGTTTTGGACAAGACTGAGAAGATTATGACGCAATATAACAAAGAAGATATTCGTCCTCAGGTGTTTATTAAGGACGTGGAGATTAATATTAATAACAATCTCAGATTTCTAGCAGATGATCCACTTATCTACAACGAAGTACTGAGATAGCCTGTCAGATCTTGATAAGATATCAAGGGATGCAAAGATTGGCAGCTTGCGATAAATGATCAGACATGTGAAACTATCCTCTTTAGAAAATGCGGAAGAATGTTATCCAAGAGGTATTGCGACACCTCTAATTAGTGGTAGAATTAATTACAGTGATATACGCTTAGCAAAGAATATTTGCCAAAGGTAGTGTATTGAAACTTTAGATTTCTCTGTGACATATAAAGATTCCATACACTACCATATAAAGGAAAGACGCCATCTTACCTCTCTCCTATCGCTTGTCTTCTTGATCTTGTTGCTTAGCTCTTGTTTTGTGCTCGTGGCTCTGTATGCCATTCGATGTATAGAGGCTTGCTGCCTATTCATGTAAGTTGAATTAACGCTAAATAGTAATTATTAGTGTTGAATGTGATAAAAATTTGCTCTTGCTTTGAAAAGGAAACCTTTTCCTCTCCTTACCATTTCCGTAAATGTGGCCAGTGTTTTGTACGCGTGGAAGCTCGTGTGGTATTTTAATTTAATTCCAAAAGTAGCTTAAAATTAGTATTTTTTTCATTTCTCGCGGCCTACATTCTGAAGAACCTACATTTTAAAGTTATTTACAAAGTCCTATTTTCAGTTCCGAAAGTAGCTTAAGATTAGTATTTTTTTTTATTTCTCGCGGCCCACATTCTGAAAAAGCTGCATTTTAAAGTTATTTACAAAGTCCTATTTCCAGTTAAAACAGCACCGTTATCTCTGATTATTGAAATTTTATATTTACGAAACACGACACTATCAGAAGCTTGCATTAACTTTGGCTTGAGACTGGCGAAGTAATATTTCAGAATTAAAAGAATTTTCAATTTATTTCGAGTCAGAAAGAAAAATATTTAAAATTCATACCAAAGATAATTTTCCATATCAGTAAAATATATATACGACCTCAGAATAATAATTTCTAACATTACGATATTTTCACTTAACGTAAACGATATATTTTAAGTGCAATTTCCACTATTAAATGTAGGAAGACAAGCTCATAACGATAAAATCTATTTAGTCTTGCTTTCCCAATAATTATTTAAAGAGATATTTTCTCAATTTTCCGTAATTAAATGACTCTATTCATAAGAAACCACAGGCATGGTCTAATTTAGTAGAATGTGAATGAATCACAAAAGTGAAGTCAACTAACACAAATACCTCGTTATAAAAATTTACAGATTTGAAATGAAGGGATGACATACGGTCAGTGGTATTTAAAGCGAAGCAGTGGCCTTGCCGCAGTGGATACATCGGTTCCAGTAAGATCACTGAAGTAAAGTGTTGTCGGGTGTGGCCGGCACTTGGATGGGTGACCACCCAGGCCGCCATGCGCTGTTGCCATTTTTTCGGGATACATTCAGCCTCGTGATGCCAGTTGAGGAGCTACTCGACCGAATAGTAACGGCTCCGGTCAAAGTAAACCATTATAACGACCCGGTGAGTGATGTGCTGATCACAAGACCCTAGAATCCGCATCCTCAACTGAGGACGACACGGCGGTCCGATGGTCCAGATGGGTCACTTGTGGCCTGAGTGCTTTTTATGGAAAGCGGGTAGTAGACTAAAGTTCACTGCAGGATGCTGGAAAATTCATTCTGCGAAGGAGATTTCCTACGAAACACATCGTACAATATTTCTCGTGTCTGTGGGATCATATGAAATGGTTCAAGTGGCTCTAAGCACTATGGTACTTAACATCTGAGGTCATCAGTCCGCTAGACTTAGAACTACCTAAACCTAACTAACCTAAGGACGACACACACATCCATGCCCGAAGCAGGATTCGAATCTGCGACCGTAGCAGCAGGCGTTTCCGGACTGAAGCGCCTAGAACCGCTCGGCCACATCGTTCGGGAGGTCATACGAAATAATACTAACAAGCGATATTGAGCTAATTCAGAGAAAGTCACCGCGAATAGCCATAACTTCGTTTGACACATGGGAAAGTGTCACGTTAATGCTGAAATATTTGGACTGGAAAAGTCTTGACTATCTCACGAAAGCCTACTTACAAAGTTTCAAGAACAGTATTAGGTAAAGAATCTGGGGATATTCTTCACACCTCCATGCATCGCTTCCATAGGACCCTCGAAGACAGGAATTGCTGGCACACAGAGCCATTTAAACAGTCACTCTTCACAATACACGTGAATGGAAGACATTCTTATAAGTGGTACAATGGAAGTACGTTCTGCCGTTCACTTCATAGTAACTGGCAGAGTATCGATGTAGATTCAGGTGTAGAAGTGGGTGTAGATATGGGAGACGATATGCCGTGGACAACGACGCGTTCATTACTGACAAGGGAACCTCCCCATCGCACCCCCCTCAGATTTAGTTGTAAGTTGGCACAGTGGATAGGCCTTGAAAAACTGAACACAGATCAGTCGAGAAAACAGGAAGAAGTTGTGTGGAACTATGAAAAAATAAGCAAAATATACAGAGTAGTCTACGTGCTAGATAAGCAACATCAAGGCCAATTATAGCTCAGGAGCGCCGTGGTCCCGTGGTTAGCGCGAGCAGCTGCGGAACGAGAGGTTCCTTGTTCAAGTCTTCCAACCAGTGAAAATTTTATATTTTTGTTTTCAGTTTGTGTCAGACTCTTATGTTTTCATCACTTTTTTGGGAGTGATTATCACATCCACAAGAAAACCTAAATCGGGCAAGGTAGAAGAATCTTTTTACCCATTCGCCAAGTGTACAAGTTAGGTGGGTCGAAAACATATTCCTGTCATGTGACGCACATGCCGTCACCAGTGTCGTATAGAATATATCAGACGTGTTTTCCTGTGGAGGAATCGGTTGACCTATGACCTTGTGATCAAATGTTTTCGGTTCCCATTGGAGAGGCTCGTCCTTTCGTCTACTAATCGCACGGTTTTGCGGTGCGGTCGCGAAACACAGACACTAAACTTATTACAGTGAACAGAGACGTCAATGAACGAACGGACAGATCATAACTTTGCGAAAATAAAGAAAGTAAAATTATATGTCGACGGAAGACTTCAACCAAGGACCTCTCGGTCGGCAGCTACTCACGCTAACCACGGGACCACGGCGCTCCTTGATTCCCGCTGTCCTTGATGTTGCGTATCTTAGCATGGACTACTCAGTTTGTATATTTTACTAATTTTTTTCATAGTTCCACACAACTTCTTCCTGTTTTCTCGATTGATCTGCGATCAGTTTTTCAAGGCCTATCCACTGTGCCAACTTGTAACTAAATCTGAGGCGGGTGCGATGGGGAGGTTCCCTTGTGAGAACAGCCGACGCAGTCAGTATGGCGACTGTAGCACCAAATCAGTCGGTAGTCGACTGTTCAAAACAAGAACAGTTGATGAACAGAATGACATTTTTCTATCGAAACGATGTGGAACCACTTACGGGATTTGTATACACTGAAACACGTATGTAACGTAGCAGCGATGGTGAGGCACGTTAAAATCTTTGACCAGAGAGCCTATTATCGTGGTTAGTCTGCGCTTGACCGCGCGAGTGTTGCGAGCAGTTCGCTAGTTGTCGTTATGCAGAGCAGTACGCTAGTTGTCGTCATGTAGAGCAGCACGCGAGTTGCAGTAGGCCAGTGCACTCTGTCAGTAGTAGCAGCCCAGTCCGGTTGTGTGATGTAGTCTGTCGGCAATACTGGCCAAGATACTGAATGAGGTATATTGTTAATTAAGGTAATCATCAGATAATGTAAAGTCTATTTATTGTAATTAATTTCCAACAAGTGCCCCAATAATAATTTTGATTTCAAAAGCAATTTTACAAAAAAAATTTATTTAATTGAACTAACGATTTCGTTCCACTTCCCTTAAAGAAAAGTTTCAGTTAAATTACAAAAAAAAAAAAAGGAATATTATTATTTGCAATGCAGTTCCTCCAAGCCGTGCGCAAGAATAAGAGCAGAAATTTGACTGGCAGTTACAATGAGGTAAGAGTTTAATTCTGATTTTTGCACAGGGCCAAAGACCGATATTTCGGTTTAATTGAATTTTCATTGTCACTGACGTTTCATTAGCACTGAATTGTTTTTCATCATTTTCGTGACAGCTTATACTTTGAGTCAGATTGCGGTTCTCATTTTTATTGTCATTACATTTAATTGCAGGGAGGTTATTCTTGGGTCTCATTTATTATTATATATTTTATTTAAATATTTCTGTGGGGACGATATTGCTTCTTGGCTCCATTTCTATATAATATTGTCTTGTAAATTTTTGTGGGGAGGTTACAACACTGATCAACAAGAGCACTACGACGACCTACCTAATAGCCGGTATGTCCACATCTGCACACGCAAGTCACCAAATTCCATTAAATTCCGGGGTCAGCTCTGACGCCACGTTCAGTCACATCCCAGTTATGTTCGATCTGAACCAGATCTCGCGAGTCGAGGAACCAGCACATCAACTGGAACTCACCACTGTGCTCCTCGATCCAGTCCACTCCTGGCCGTGTGAAATGGCGCATTATCTAGTTGAAAAATGCCATTGCTGTCGGGAAACATGATCGTCATGAAGAGGTGAACGTGGGCTGCAACCAGTGTACGATACTCCTTGGCCGTCATGGTGCCTTGCGCGAGCTCGTCTGGACCTGTGGATGTCCACGTGAATGTTAAAATGTTCAACTAACTGCTAAGGTCATCAGTCCCTAAGCTTACACACTACTTAACCTAAATTATCGTAAGGATAAACACGCACACCCATGCCCGAGGGAGTACTCGAACCTCCGCCGGGACCTGCCGCATAGTCCATGACTGCAGCGTCTTAGACCACTCGGCTAATCCCACGCGGCCCACGTGAATGTTCTCCAGAGTTGATGGAGCCGTCGCCAGTTTGTCTCTGTCCCGCAGTTCATATGTCAAGGAGCAGTTCCACTGGATGACAACGGAGTCGGTATGATGAAGAAGGTATCGGGATTCATCAGACCATGCAACGCTCTGCTACTGCGCCAACGTCCAGTGCCGATGTTCCAAAATGTTCAAATGTGTGTGAATTCCTAAGGGACCAAACTGCTGAGGTCATCGGTCCCTAGACTTACACACTACTTAAACTAACTTATGCTAAGAACAACACACACACTCATGCCCGATGGAGGACTCGAACACGCAATCCGAGACATGGCGTCTCTAACCACGCGGCCACACCGCGCGGCTTTGAAGTTGAAGGTTCGAGAAATTAGGGCTCATATAGTCATTTTTCCCTTGCTTGATTTGCGAATATAACAGGAAAGGAAATGACTTCTAGTGGTACAGGGTAACCTCCGCACGCACCATACGGTGGCTCGCGGAGCATTTATGTAGACATATCTACATCTACATCCATACTCTGCAAGCCACCTGACGGTGTGTGGTGGAGGATACTTTGAGTACCTCTATCGGTTCTCCCTTCTATTCTAGTTTCGTATTGTTCGTGGAAAGAAAGATTGCCGGTATGCCTCTGTGTGGGCTCTAATCTCTCTGATTTTATCCTCATGGTCTCTTAGCGAGATACACGTAGGAGGGAGCAATATACTGCTTGACTCCTCGGTGAAGGTATGTTCTCGAAACTTCAACAAAAGCCCGTACCGAGCTACTGAGCGTCTCTCCTGCAGAGTCTTCCACTGGAGTTTATCTATCATCTCCGTAACGCTTTCGCGATTACTAAATGATCCTGTAACGAAGCGCGCTGCTCTCCGTCGAATCTTCTCTATCTCTTCCATCAACCCCATCTGGTACCGATCCCACACTGGTGAGCAATATTCAAGCAGTGGGCGAACAAGTGTGCTGTAACCTACTTCCTTTGTTTTCGGATTGCATTTCCTTAGGATTCTTCGAATGAATGTCAGTCTGGCATCTGCTTTACCGACGATCAACTTTATATGATCATTCCATTTTAAATCACTCCTAATGCACATTCCCAGATAATTTATGGAATTAACTGCTTTCAGTTGCTGATCTGCTATATTGTAGCCAAATGATAAAGGACCTTTCTTTCTATGTATTCGCAGCACGTTACACTTGTCTACATTGAGATTCAATTGCCATTCCCTACACCATGCGTCAATTCGTTGCAGATCCTGCTGCATTTCAGTACAATTTTCCATTGTTACAACCTCTCGATATACCACAGCATCATCCGTAAAAAGCCTCAGTGATCTTCCGATGTCATCCACAAGGTCATTTATGTATATTGTGAATAGCAACGGTCCTACGACACTCCCCTGCGGCACACCTGAAATCACTCTCACTTCGGAAGACTTCTCTCCATTGAGAATGACATAGAACATTTATTTGCGGTGATCGAATGTAAGTACTATTCTGAGAAGAAACTACTGGGGTAGGAGAGCTCATTTTGGAAGGCAGCTCCACACTAGTCGTAAGTCTGGTCACATTGGACCTCCTTCCTTCTTCACTTAAAAAGTAGGAAACACACATTCTCCTCAGATTTGCAAGTTCTTCAAACAGATGGCCTTTTGTAAGCAATAATGTGTACCTGTGTAAAATGTCGAAGGGACCCACCCGTATGAGAATACTGGCGGTGATAACTGCAGTTTGGTGACACATATCCGAGTGTGTAGACTTGCGGTGGACTTTACGTCCTAGGATGCTGTCTTCACTAATGGTATGCGAAGTTATATATTCAGCTTGGAATCACATCTCGAATTTCACATTAGACAAGAGTTGGAACTTTCGTGTTTGACAGTCGCAGCTTATGGACGAGCCTGCGGTATAGACGAACTAGCCAGTCTTTACACTTTACTGGTACCGGAGAACTCGGAACTGGATCCCGTTAACAGCCCGTACTTCACGGTATGACTCTCTCTCGTTTATTTTGTGTCTAACTATTAAGTTTGTTTGGAACACAGTTTACGTCTTGCAGTGGCTGTAATAGTTATTTTTTTTACCTCTTCTCTGCTGTTTCCTGTACGTAGCAGATCTTTAACGAAGGCACTGAAGGAAACTGGCGGCACCGTATTCGCTTAAGGCAGTTAATGATGCCGTTGCGTGTGAGACTAATGTTAACCAAAGATGCCGACACTCGCGTAATTGGATGGAACTGTAGGGTTTTTTGTGTCGTCCATTAAAACTAGCAACGCCAGCCGGGCAAACGCGACGCGACAAAGGCCGTCAGCGCCCATAATGGGACATCTCGCCTTCAGACTTCACGAGCCCGTAAACAGCGCAGCACCTAACGACTGTGAGCGTACGGCAGTTCGGCCGTTTTAAGTGGTAACCAATTCCACGTAAGGTCAGTGCCGGTCGCAAAATTCCCGCGAGGTAGTAAGTAATTGTGTAAAACTGTTTGTAGATTAACCGGTGTTTAGCTCTCTGCAGTACAGATATACAGTGAAGATTACGACATGCGTTTGCTCTTTGGAATGACTTTGATGGAGATAGAAGATTTAGTAATAGCGAGCATCTTCCCCACTCACGAAATGTGCTGCAGAGAAACTAATTCTCAGTGCTTTATTTTATTTACAACAGTCACATCGTTAAACTTGATACTTCATCACAACTGCAACTGTTACCATTGTTCTGGGGGTACTTGCAAGCAAATTTGTCAACCATTTTATGACAAGAACTTTTCGTCATATACAGAGCACATTCCTTCAAATGATGGCGCAAAACTGGCTGTCGCCGATATTACCATTTTTTTCAAGGATATCTGTAAGGATACGACAGTCATATGAACTATGGTTCAAATGGCTCTGACCACTATGGGACTTAACATCTATGGTCATCAGTCCCCTAGAACTTAGAACTACTTAAACCTAACAAACCTAAGGACATCATACAACACCCAGTCATCACGAGGCAGAGAAAATCCCAGTCATATGAACTATTTCGGATATTTGAATTTATTGTAGTAACAATGCCAACTTCTATATTCATTTACTGTTGTTGCGGGTAGTTACCTTACGTACTTCCTTCTTACAGCTTGAAAAGGACACCCTCCTCTAGCATCACTTTTCCTCAACAGAAATAGGCGTTACCAGAAAAAATTAACGAATTTTTAAACAGGTTAATATTATCTCGATTGTTTTTCTAAAAGAATTTCATATGATTTTGTACACGATGTATTATATTTCAGGCTAAAATGTATAACAGGAAATTACTTTATTTTCGTTGTTACAATCGATATGTACTAGCTCTTTATGTACAGTTAGAATTACTTTTTTTAAAGAAATATTTGAAATTACGAAATATCTGGCACACTTAAAATTCATATTATTAATTGCGCCATCGGACAATATTTATTGCGTTTACTTCTGGATTCATTTATAAAATAATGATATAAATTGGTGAAGATTCATTTGTCAAGAAAATTTGTAAACTCTTTGGAATAATGTTAGTACCACGGAATGTGGTGGGCGTTCCTCTGCTGTGATCAGACGTGTTTTTGTTTCTGGCATTAAAATGTAGTTTTCGGTTTTGAAGTGGAAATTGTAAAGACAGTGTGAGATAGAAAAATGTGACAGAATAAAATTAACTGTTCAGGCAATTCTTCAGAAGTTATTACGTCAATTGGAATCCTTGAGAATCTATGCTATCAAAAATTTCAGGTTCAAGAATCAACCCTTAGACGTGAAGAACTGGAACCAGTTACGGGAAAGGAAGATAAGTAAAGAAGTTCATTGTAAATCTTTCTCCTCTCGAAGCTTATTAAGAGAGTTTATTATCAAGTCAGTGACAATCAACAAATGAGAGAGGGGTGGATTACAAGCTGCTGTCTCTTCCCACTGAGACTGTCTCCCTTTTGCTCTCTCTTACTACTACTATTTTACTCTTTCCTTCCCAGTGCTGTTCTCTCTTCTCACTGTCACTATCTCTCTCTCACTTGTTGTCACTGTCATAGACTCTGTCTCTCACTATTACTGGCTCTCATCCACTTCCATTTTCTCCTTCGATATGTTCCTCTCTGACTGACATGTCTCCTTCACTTTTCTGCTAGCACTGTTCTGTTATTGTCAGCTATGTTACAAAGCCAGTGTGTGTGTGTGTGTGTGTGTGTGTGTGTGTGTGTGTGTGTGTGTGTCTCAACGCCATTGTGTCCTTTGCTCTTTCTGTACCACAATCACGGTATTCTATCCTCCATTATTCATCATTTTTTCCTCTCTTTCCACTGTCACTATCTCCTTCTCTCACAGCATGACAAAATTTATAGAAAAAATTTTAAAGGTGCTGAGGAAGGTAGAATAAGGCAGCTGCACCCTGCTGTTCAGAGTGTTTTAAACAGGAGCGTATTCGCATTGTTTGTGCTCCGATAGCAGCATTTTTCCGCTGCAACAGAAAGGCTTGTCACTCATGTGAAAAGAACTTTATGGGTCAGTAAAATTTTTACAGTTTATTTATGTTAAACTGTAATCGCACAAAACTATATAATGTTACGCCTCAGACCGGATTTTTTGTGCACAAAAATTTTGCATGTGTTTCAGTACTACAACACCATGAAGTTCCTACAACCCTTCTGATGATAACGAAAACAGTTAACAGCATATTTCTTCGTGCTAGGTCACATTATAAACTACGTTTTCGCCTGAGGACGGATTTTATGTGTATGTTGTACGTGTGCAAGAAGGGTAACTTTGAACCGCTGTATCTCGGAAACGGATAAAGATACCAGAATAATTTTCAAGGCTGTTCGTGATTGGGTTATTAGGAATATATTGCAAAAATTTCAGCCACTATCTGTGCATAGCTCCCTTGGAAGCTGTGGCTCGGTCTAGGTACCCAAAACCACATTTTTCGGGTTTTCTCAGGAACCGCCCATGAACGAAACGGTGCTGCCATAAGTCTCTTATGGCGCACCGTAGATCAGATCTAACGCCAGAAGAACCGCACAATTACCCTGGTTTCGGAGTGGGGCCGGTGGGGTGAGTGGACTGCTGTGGCCTGTTGTGGGGTTGTGAACACACACTATTTATTGATACAGAAACGAGCCAGTACGTTGTGGTGATTAAAACTGGTGTCTTTATGTCTCAGAATGTCTCGCCATAAAGACTGCCAAAGATATAAATAATATTAAGCGAAAAAAAGAAAAGTAAATCGAAAAAGTTTGAGTCCAAAGTTTGAAAATCGGATTTGGGAATTCAGAAGCAACAAGGATCAGTATAAAAAACCGAGAATATAATAGAGAAAGGACACGTTTACTTTTTGTGGCAACTTTAAAAGGACGGTTAACAAGAGGCTAACAAGAAAGGTACTGAACTTCAGAATGAATTTTCAATTCTGCAGCGGAGTGTGCCCTGATGTGAAACTTCCTGGCAAATTAAAACTGCGTGACGGACTGAGACTCGAACGCGGGACTGTTCTCAGACGCGTCTGGGTAGCTCAGTCGGCAGAGCACTTGTCCGCGAGAGGCAAAGGTTCCGTGTTCGAGTCTCAGTTCGTCGCACAGTTTTAATCTGCCCAGAAGTTTCAACATTTAACTTGTTTGACAAAAATCCGAAAACACATATGTTATAGTTTACAGAAATTTACGGGCAACGGCCTTGCCGCAGTGGATACACCGGTTCCGTGAGATCACCGAAGTTAAGCGCTGTCGGGCGTGGTCGGCACTTGGATGGGTGACCATCCAGGCCGCCATGCGCTGTTGCTATTTTTCGGGGTGCACTCAGACTCGTGATGTAAATAGAGGAGCTACTTGACCGAATAGTAGCGGCTTCGGTCAAGAATACCATCATAACGACCGGGAGAGCGGTGTACTGACCCCACGCCCCTACTATCTGCAACCTCCACTGAGGATGACACGTCGGTCGGATGGTCCCGATGGACCACTTGTGGCCTGTAGACGGAGTGTTTTTTATAGAAATTCATAGAAATTAACAAAGATCTACTAGAGATGGGAATAATAGAAGACACAGGAAACACATAAATTCGGGATAAAGATACAAAAAGTCAAAACACGAAAGAAAATAGGAGAGAAGTGAACGGAAGAAAGAAGAGAGCGAGAATGAAGTGGTACTGGGCAGACAAAAAAATAAAAAATAAAAGAATGTGATTCATAAGTCAGCTGTTTCACCTGGTCCTGAGTTGAAGAAATTCGAATAATAATAATAATAATAATAATAATAAATTAACTGAAGGGCAGATTATACACACAGTTCAAAGCCCCACCTGTAATCTACGATGAATCAAGTGACGCAAGCTACTGACGTCCATGTGTGCTTTAGGTAATTGTTGAGCTGCAAAGGAAGAAAGGGAGTGTCGGAGAGGCGTCATCGCTACTAGCCATTCTTCAAAGCGTTGCGAAATCATGGCGACGGCCGCAGCCACGCTATGTCGCGGTGCGCAGCTCGTGGTCGTGCGGTAGCGTTTTCAGTCTGCTTTCGGCTGCGGTGGGGCGAGGACGTCCGCTGCGCCTCGCCGTGCGCGACCGTGAGCGCTTGCTTGTGTTTACCTTCTCGCGGCGCGAGTTGTATTTGTTCCAAGTTCAGTCCGATTATGGCACACACATGGCGCCACGATACGATCAAAATTACTTTCCAACCAGATCACGCGCGTCCTCGAGCCTATGAAATAGAACAGTTCATACGCGACGATCTACGTTTAGATCCGGCGACTGTCGTCGGAATACATTTTTCTATAACGGCGAGCGTGGTTTATGTTAAAATGACCAGTGCCGAGGTCTGCGCGACAGTGGTTTCTCAATACTCGAACTCTCTCCGATTCAAACATTCTGACGGGCATATCGGTGCAGTGACGGTGGATCATGCTGGCATGGGCCTAAGGACTGTAAGAGTTTTTGAGCTCCCCTTCGAGGTCCCAGAGGAAGTTGTCAAGGACGCCTTCCGACCATATGGCAATGTTATCAGCCACGTTGCAGAAAAGTGGCAAACTTTCTCGACGTATAAGGTCTACAATGGTGTGCGCCCAATTAAACTTGAGCTCAAGAAACATGTGCCGTCCTATTTGAACATCGGTGGCTGTCGTGCAATCATCATGTACGACGGTCAACCGCGTACCTGTTCCGGATGTGGGCAGGAAGGCCATGTTCGATCGAGCTGCTTACAACGTAGAATTACGCAGATACCAGTGGGAGACTCCGTTTCCCCCACGGGGACGACAATCCTGCCCCTCACGTACGCTCAGAAGACGATGCGCACCATAGTTGAGGACGAAACGGGCGATCAGACACATCCATCGACGCCAGAAGTACCAAGGGAGGAAGAGGAAGGACCCTCGGTGTCAACCCATACGTCGCCCCCTCCACAGCAACAACAGCAGCAACAGTCCCACGGACTCCAGACGCAACATAACATTCAGAACGCGATGGACGTGGACGCGAACATTGTCCCGACCGCGGCTTTCCTAGCGGAAGGTGATACGACGCTGGATTGCCTCCCACATTCGGATACGGATGTCCACGTCCGAAAGCAACGTTCGCCCCGACGACGCAAGCGACGTCGGCGGACCCCTTCTGACGACTGCCTCCTACACACGGCCGGTCAAGAAGGTGACATCTCATCAGACAGCATGGATGCTGCGCCTGCTGAGGATCTAAGTGGTGTAGACGGTTCACTTGCCCATACTACGAGTGCCCAGTTACTTCTTGCACCACGAACGCGGCAGGTCGCGTCGATGGATGGCGATCCGTCTACCTCTACCAAAGACGACGTACGTGAGAGAGATTTAGGTGCCGATCAGCCACACAGCATCGTGTTGCACCCACTGTGGTCGGACGATGTTGAGGAACTTCCTGAAGAGGGCACGGGTGACAGGGGAGGGGGCGGCATTGGGGATGCCGCTACTAGCGTGAACGACTCATAATTTGTAACGGGTTTGGTGGGTCCGGCATCTCTTGCGGTTAGCTTTTATTGCCATGGCGTCTACCCTAGGTGAAGAGGCTAGGCAGCACACCTTTCGCCTTGCCACAATCAATATCAACGCGATAAGGGCACCACACAAACTGACAATGCTACAACGCATGCTTGATGCGGCGGACATCGACGTGGCCCTCTTACAGGAAGTATGTGTCGCTAGTTTCCCTGACTTCTATGGATATACCGCCCACATCTCCCACGCCTCTTCTACCGATTGTGGTGTGGCTGTTCTGTTACGGGACGGTTTGGCGGCTACGGACGTACTGTACTTACCGAGTGCAAGAGCCATGGCAGTAACTGTCAACGGTGTACGACTCATCAATGTATATGCCCCTTCAGGATCAGGGAGACGGAGAGATCGGGCCCGCTTTTTTTCGGAAGATATTACGCGTCTATTTATGGGCCACATAGACGATATGGTGATCGGAGGAGATTTTAACTGTACATTATCTCCATCTGATCAGCAGCCACATCACGTCCCGTGTGCGGAATTGGAAATGCTACTGCGTGACCTCCACCTGATTGACACGTGGCGCCACATCCATGGCCCAGCTCCTGGTTACACCCATTATACAAGCCATTCATCAAGTCGGTTGGACAGGATTTACGTCACAAGCACCCTTTCGACGGCGACGAGAGGAGCAGAGCTCTGGCCCACTGCATTCACCGACCACACAGCCTATATTTGCACCATTGCCCTCCAACCTGCACGTGTGTGGCGCAGTAGGCCCCCCTGGAAACTTAACGTCGCCCATCTGGACGAGCCGGCATGTAAAGGTGCTGTCGAAGAGTCGTGGACCGCGTCCTTACGGCGTCGTGGTCGGTACCGATCGACCCTCAGTTGGTGGATTGAATGTGCGAAGCCTGCTCTTAGACGCACCTTCATGGCTTACGGCCGGGAAGCAGCGGCATGGAGGAGGAGCACGGAAAACTTTTATTACACCGTCCTACGAGAATGTCTTGCTATGGAGCCCTCACCTGACAGGCAGATCGTAGTCAATCGCGCGAAAGCGCAGCTCGTCTCCTTAGCACGCCATCATTTACAAGGCGCTGTTATACGGTCGCGTGCTCCAGACATGATACAATCAGAAAGGCCATCTATGCACCACGTGCTCATAGAACGCAGGAGGCGCCGCAGGGCACTGGTAACCGACATGATAACCGACGACGGTCGACATGTGGTAGAACAAGCAGATATAGCAGAAGCCTTCTATGGGCATTACGCTCAACTTTATTCAGCAGTGCTCCCTGATATGGCGACGGTAGACACCGTTTCAGCACATGTCCACGGTACAGTTCCACCAGACATGGTACCGAATTTACTGGGAGAAGTGACAGAAGAGGAAGTGCTCGACGCCATTGGTAAAGGTGCTCCCCATAAATCACCAGGAATCGATGGGTTACCATTAGAGTTCTATCGAGCCTTTACACAACTGTTGCTACCGTGTATAATTGAAATTTGCCAGGAATTGATGTCCCCGGATATAACATTGCCTGCACCATTCTTGGAAGGTCTGATTGTCCCCATCCATAAGCCGAAGGGACAGAATCATGTCCGCGACTATCGTCCCTTAACGTTATTGAACAGCGACTTCAAGATCCTTTCGAGGCTGCTATCAGAACGTATTCGCGGCACACTATTGCACGTCTTGTCCGGCGATCAGACGTCCTTGGGGGGACCCAACAACATCAGAACTGCGTTATGTCGTTACCGAGATCTCATCTCCCTTGCACGGGTGAGACGTTTGCCGGCAGCCCTCGCGTCTATCGACTTTAGCCAGGCTTTTGACCGTGTGGGCCACACTTTCCTCACGGCCGTTCTACGGCGCATGGAATACCCCGACCCCTTTATCACAGTGTTGACACGCCTACTACATGGTGCAACTTCTCGAGTTCTTGTCAATGGAAGACTGACGGCACCCATGCCGATCCGCCGATCAGTACGACAGGGATGTCCATTATCAACATTGTTATTTGCATTGGCCTTAGAACCCTTGTTGTGTGGTCTCCGAGACAGGCTCACTGGGATACAGTTCGGCGGCTCCATCTATCGCTGCACCGCATATGCGGATGATTTGATGGTCGTCATACGAGGAGCTGACGATATGGCCGCGGCTTTGGACTGGATTGCAACCTACGGTACAGCTTCTGGTAGCCAAATCAACGTTGACAAGTCCGTCGCCTTGAGCATCGGAATTGGGCTACCGCAGGAACACATTGCCCCCTTACGCTTCAGTGATACTGTACGCTGCTTGGGCTTAGATTTCATGAACGACATGCGACGCGCGACGACGCTCAATTATCGACGCCTTCTTAACCAAATTAGGGCCGGAATTGCAAATCAGCGCTTGCGATCCCTCAACATCGTTCAGCGGGCGTATTATGCCAATGTATACCTTGCGTCCCGCATACCGCATGTCGCCCAAACGCTACCCATTCCGAAGCCCTTGGCTCGTAGCATTATGGCAGCGCTGGGATACTTCGTCTCCACTGGTATGTTACTGAAGATCAGATACGTATCTCTTACCCTCCCCAAGGAAAAAGGTGGTCTCGGCCTAGTTAACGTCCATGATAGGGCCATTGCCCTCTATGTTAGCTCACATTTAAGTCTGCTGCGCCGTTGTCCTACGAGCCTCACGAGCCTGCTTCTGAAGGCGCTACGACCTGCTTCACTAAGAGCGCCGGTGCCACTACAGGATATCCCAGCGCCCCTCTTTTATATAGGACGTTTCTATTTAGAACAAAGTTATTGCAGTGTCGCGCTCACGACACCACAAATGGCCACAACTCGACGCCTATATCATGACATGCTGCAACGCCGCCCCCTAAATGTGGTCGAACTAAAACATCCTGACGTACGGTGGCGCGTGGTGTGGAAGACTGTACACGATGCCATGCTTGATTCCGATGTTGTTTCTCAATGGTACGTCGTCGTGAATGGGAAGCTCGTGACGCAAGAACGTCTCTACAATATCCACATGACAGAATCTCCCAATTGTGTGGGTTGTAATACAGTAGATTCTGACGAGCACCGCCTCAGCTGTGGAGAGGCGGAACCGGTTTGGCACCTAGTGCGGCAGATGCTGGCTTATCTCTTGCGAGTTAGGCCGGAGCATATATCTGCACGCACGTTATTGTTTCCGGATGAGACATTTTACCCCAAGACTCGAACCAACTCTGTCACCTGGATACGTGGACATGCCGTCCATTACCTCTGTCGTGACGGACACAAGGATTTCCTTGACTTCTGGCTCTATTTGCAAGAAAGACATCATGCTATTTCCGGGCATACCAGCTATCGACAGTGCTTCGCAAACTACCTATGGAGTGCCTTTCACAGCCCGCCGTGTAGCTGGAATGTTCCAGGCAGTGGCAGATGAGGTCAGAACGAACTGCAAACGACCATATATTGAACAATCCTATCAGTGGGCGCCGTCGCTGGGAAGCCTCACTACGACGTGGTAGCTTTCTTTTCATGCTATTTATGTCTCATATCTTCGATGGCGTCTTCATTCTGTTTTAGTTTTCCAGGCCTGGTTAACTGTGACTGTTCGCACATTGAAAAAAAAAAAAAAAACAAAAAAAAAAACGTGGGCAGGAGACCTGCTTTCAAATCCAAATAAATACACAAGAACAAAATAAGAACAAAATGAACAACAAATAAAATTCAATAAAGTATTATACCCTTTCCTTTCTTCTTTTATTTTATTTTTTATACAAAGTTCAGAGGCATATTTAATTTTTGTTCGTTGGCGGAACCTGAAGTGGCGGCGAACGGCCGTCCTAGTTAGCTTCAGGATGAAAGTGGCGGTGGCACTAGCTTTGTTTTTGTTTTTAGGCTAGATAGGTTTTTGGGGGTAGTATGGGTAATAGGGGCCAACGCCTGAAGTGGAAGAGGTAATTTTCTAAAAAAAAAAAAAAAAAAAAAAAAAAAAAAAAAAAAAAAAAAAAAAAATTAAAAAAAAAAAAAAGATGGTTGCCGGATCGAATCTCGCGCCATGCAATTAATTTTTTTTATTATTAGTTAAAAAAAGAAAAAAAAGAAGAGCGCTAACGCGCTGCTTCCTGGACTCGGGTAGGCGCGCTGGCCCCAGATCGAATCCGCTCGGCGGATTAACGACGAACCAGCCTGGATTTGGTTTTTAGGTATGAAAAGAAAAAAAAAAAAAAAAAAAAAAGTGGCCGTGCGGTTAAAGGCGCTGCAGTCTGGAACCGCAAGACCGCTACGGTCGTACAATAAAAAAAAAAAAAAAAAAAAAAAAAAAATAGTAGCGGCTTCGGTCAAGAATACCATCATAACGACCGGGAGAGCGGTGTACTGACCCCACGCCCCTACTATCTGCAACCTCCACTGAGGATGACACGTCGGTCGGATGGTCCCGATGGACCACTTGTGGCCTGTAGACGGAGTGTTTTTTATAGAAATTCATAGAAATTAACAAAGATCTACTAGAGATGGGAATAATAGAAGACACAGGAAACACATAAATTCGGGATAAAGATACAAAAAGTCAAAACACGAAAGAAAATAGGAGAGAAGTGAACGGAAGAAAGAAGAGAGCGAGAATGAAGTGGTACTGGGCAGACAAAAAAATAAAAAATAAAAGAATGTGATTCATAAGTCAGCTGTTTCACCTGGTCCTGAGTTGAAGAAATTCGAATAATAATAATAATAATAATAAATTAACTGAAGGGCAGATTATACACACAGTTCAAAGCCCCACCTGTAATCTACGATGAATCAAGTGACGCAAGCTACTGACGTCCATGTGTGCTTTAGGTAATTGTTGAGCTGCAAAGGAAGAAAGGGAGTGTCGGAGAGGCGTCATCGCCACTAGCCATTCTTCAAAGCGTTGCGAAATCATGGCGACGGCCGCAGCCACGCTATGTCGCGTCGTGGTCCCAATTTTTTTGAAGCCGGTCTTAGAGACGGGCCGCAACAACAGCAGCAATAAACGTCGGCAGGGCACGATTTCTCTTCACATTCCAGATATCGACGCTCCTCTTTTGCCTTTCTCTCCGATCTGCACTCGTTTCGAGATATGGGAAGAGATGTTGCAACCACGGAGAAGAGCTGAGCTGAGACCAGCCGTGTGTCTGCGTCCCGTGCCTCTTTGATGCCGCCAGTTAGTTCCATGTTTCTTGGAGTTTATTCACGTTAAAAGACTTGTTGTGAAACATGTCAATAGAGCAAAAGAGTTACAAAGGACTTTGCAACTAAGACTGATACGGATATCGCAGAATCGGTTGTTGTTGTGGTCTTCAATCCTGAGACTGGTTTGATGCAGCTCTCCACGCTTCTCTATCCTGTGCAAGCTTCTTCATCTCCAAGTACTTACTGCAACCTACATCCTTCTGAAACTGCTTAGTGTATTCATCTCTTGGTCTCCCTATACGATTTTTACCCTCCACGCTGCCCTCCAATGCTAAATTTGTGATCCCTTGATGCCTCGGGACATGTCCTACCAACCGGTCCCTTCTTCTTGTCAAGTTGTGCCACAAACTCCTCTTCTCCCCTATTCTATTCAATATCTCCCCATTAGTTACGTGATCTATCCATCTAATCTTCAGCATTCTTCTGTGGCACCACATTTCGAAAGCTTCTATTCTCTTCCTGTCCAAACTATTTATCGTCCATGTTTCACTTCCATACATGGCTACACTCCATACAAATACTTTCAGAAACGTCTTCCTGACACTTAAATCTATACTCGATGTTAACAAATTCCTCTTCTTCAGAAACGCTTTCCTTGCCATTGCTATTCTACATTTTATATCCTCTCTACTTCAACCATCATCAGTTATTTTGTTCCCCAAATAGCAAAACTCCTTTACTACTTGAAGTGTCCCATTTCCTAGTCTAATTCCCTCAGCATCACCCGACTTAATTCCATTATCCTCGTTTTGCTTTTGTTGATGTTCATCTTATATCCTCCTTTCAAGACACTGTCCATTCCGTTCAACTGCTCTTCCAGGTCCTTTGCTGTTTCAGACAGAATTACAACGTCGTCGGCGAACCTCAAAGTTTTTATTTCTCCTCCATGGATTTTAATACCTACTCCGAATCTTTCTTTTGTTTCCTTTACTGTTAGCTCAATATACAGATCGAATAACATTGGGAGAGGCTACAAACCTGTCTCACTCTCTTCCCAACCACTGCTTCCCTTTCATGCCCCTCGACTCTTATAACTGCCATCTGGTCTCTGTACAAATTGTAAATATCCTTTCGCTCCCTGTATTTTACCACTGCCACCTTTAGAATTTGAAAGAGAGTATTCCAGTCAACATTGTCAAAAGCTTTCTCTAAGTCTACAAATGCTAGAAACGTAGGTTTGCCTTTCCTTAATCTTTCTTCTAAGATAAGGCATAAGGTCAGTACTGCCTCCGTGACCCAACATTTCTACGGAATCCAAACTGATCTTCCCCGAGGTGGACTTCTACCAGTTTTTCCACTCGTCTATAAAGAATTCGCGTTAGTATTTTGCAGCTGTGACTTATTAAACTGATAGTTCGGTAATTTTCACATCTGTCAACGCCTTCTTTCTATGGGATTGGAATTATTTTGTTCTTCTTGAAGTCTGAGGGTATTTCGGTAATTTTCACATCTGTCAACGCCTGCTTTCTTTGGGATTGGAATTATTTTGTTCTTCTTGAAGTCTGAGGGTATTTCGCCTGTCTCATACATCTTGCTCACCAGATGGTAGAGTTTTGTCAGGACTGGCTCTCCCAAGGCCGTCAGTAGTTCCAATGGAATGCTGTCTACTCCCGGGGTTTTGTTTCGACTCAGGTCTTACAGTGCTCTGTCAAACTCTTTACGCAGTATCAGATCTCCCATTTCATCTTCATCTACATCCTCTTCCATTTCCATAATATTGTCCTCAAGTACACCGCCCTTGTATAGACCCTCTATATACTCCTTCCACCTTTCTGCTTTCCCTTCTTTGCTTAGAACTGGGTTTCCAACTGAGTTCTTGATGTTCATACAAGTGGTTCTCTTATCTCCAAAGGCCTCTTTAATTTTCCTGTAGGCAGTATCTATCTTACCCCTAGTGAGATAAGCCTCTACATCCTTACATTTGTCCTCTAGCCATCCCTGCTTAGCTGTTTTGCACTTCCTGTCTCATTTTTGAGACGTTTGTATTCCTTTTTGCCTGCTTCATTTACTGCATCGGTACAGAATCGGTAGACGTGTCATTTTGCGGTAAACAACCTTACGTTTGATTCACGTAGTGCATCAGCATCCGTTCCGACAGCGCCAGCGTAGTGCACAGTTGAAACGGCTGCTTCTGCTCGTACGAAAAAAAAAAAAAATGGCTCTGAGCACTATGGGACTTAACATCTATGGTCATCAGTCTCCTAGAACTTAGAACTACTTAAACCTAAGTAACCTAAGTACATCACACAACACCCAGCCATCAAGAGGCAGAGAAAATCCCTGACCCCGCCGGGAATCGAACCCGGGAACCCGGGCGTGGGAAGCGAGAACGCTGCCGCACGACCACGAGATGCGGGCTGCTCGTACGAAGCGTGCTCGCTGTGTGTTTCGGTTTTGCGTATCTTGATATGCTGAAAACTTTTTAATTCCACAGATTGATGAAGATGACCAAGATGGGATGCTTTACTGTTAGTAAACGGCTTCCCAGCTCGACGGATTAGCTGCATCGCATCCATGTCACAACAGACGTTCAAAGTGGTCTCCATGGGATGCAATGCATGCATTCACGCCTGTCATGCACGATACCCATAATCGTACTTTGGCTTACGCCATGTTGGCCGTCCACTTGCCTGGAGCGTGTACTAGGGTTCGTCTCAGTATCCTGCAGAGTCTGGTGCTCCACATCCTGTATACGCACTGTCCTCCGCCCCCTGAGCGTTTGTCCGTCTGAAAGGACCCACGATCACACAGACGCCCAAAAAGGGCTTGAAATGTTGTGTGATGTGGTTGGTGTCTGGGAGGATGCTTGTTTTGGTATAGCCGTGCTGCCTCTCGACCGTTTCGATCTCCTTGGCCGTACGCAGCAAGCACCTCGGTTGTTCCCAAAGTGATTGCAGGACCATTCAGCTGCTTATAGTACGCGACTTCAGTCAGACACCCTGCAAAACACAAGGAACACACGGCACGTAGTCAGAGGAACTGTCATTCATCAGCGCCATCTACCGTGGCAACGACGCATTTCCGGAGACATGTTCGTAGCACCATTTTTCCTCCATTTCCGGTCAAGAATCCGTCCCTGCAATTTGTCGGTTTTGTCGATGTTCATCACGTATACAGGGTGTCCCATTTATCTTGACCACCCTAAATAACTGTTCGTCCAGATGCAAATTACAAAATGTTTCAAGCAAATGTTCTTTAGCCGTGAGGGGGACATCAATCAGCATGATTGCCTTCGTTGTAGCTTTGTTTCTTACAAAGATATGAACAGAGGTATGACTTTTTTAAATGGCACCTTGTATTTTTCATTCGGTAATTCATTTCCTCTCCTAAAGACCTATTCAAAAATGTATCACATTTTACCATTCACTGAAACACAACCCTTATTAATTATATAACACAACATTGAGGTTGACGCTCCCAGCGCTTAGTGCAGGTACTCGGGGTAATAGAACACATCCACGTGCTGACGTTGACAGAGGGCAAGTGTAAACATAAGTAGAATGCCCACCCGTCATTCTGTCAACCATCGTCAGTTGAAGAGTTGTGTGAGTAGAATGAACACCAACGAAGATAAGGTAGAAAAGCTACTCACCTATGGGGAATGTTAAGTTAGCAGAACAGTAATTGCAATACTGTTTTTTTTTACGTACAGGTACATTTAGTACAGTAGTTTAGTCTTTTTAAATACTGTTGTGTAGAGTAGGCATACAGTAAAGGCTGTTCTCCCTACAAACTGCATTTCTTTTATTGTTGTTGTTGTTGTTGAAGGTAGGCGAAATGCTACGCATGCAGCGGAACTGTACAGAGAGCGATATCCTGACAAGAACCCACCTTCCCGACGGATGTTTACTCGTCTTGTTCCGTCGCTTCAGGAAACGGGAAGTTTCAACCCACGACAACGCAATCGTCGTAGCACTCGCACAGACGAAGCTGCCGAAATTACTGTTCGCGCTCCCATTGCTATGAATTCACATGTGAGCACACGACAGCTTGAACACGAGATTGGCATTCCTAAAACCAGTGTACATCGTATTCTTACACGTCACCGGTTCCATCCGTACCGTGTGCACCTACATCAAGAATTGAATGGGAATGATTTCCGGAATCGTGTACAGTTCTGTCAGTGGGCACAGCAGCAAATCCTCGCCAACCCGAACTTCTTCTCCAATGTTCTATTTACCGATGAATGTTCCTTCTCGAACAAAGGACAGGTAAATACAAGGAACATGCATTGTTGGTCCAGCGATAAACCCACGATGGCTTAGACAGGTAGGAACATCAGGGTATAAATTGCTTGTACTACAATTATTGGCCCTTATTTCATCAATAGTAGTCTAAACGGCACAGCGTAAGCCAACTTCCTCAGACGAATTCTTCCTCCTCCTCTTGATGAAGTGCTGCTAAGAACCAGAATGCTTATGCGGTATCAACACAACGGATGTCCAGCACATAATGCCTTGCGTGCACGTCGTGTTCTGAACTGAAGGTATCCTGCCAGGTGGATTGGTCGAGGAGGAACAGTTACTTGGCCTGCTAGGTCTTCTGATCCTCTGGACTTTTTCTTTGGGGATGCATTAAAGACGTTGTCTATAGCGATATTCCAACAATGCCAGAGGAGATGCAGGAACGTATCGTGCTTGCTTGTAGTTCCCTTCAGCATGCAACACTGGAAGCAGTAAATAATTCTTTCATTCAACGAGTGCACCAGTGTATCGGTGTCTAGGGTCACCACTTTGAGCACCTTTGGATGTTCTGCTCCCGGGTAAGGGTACAGGAGAGCCAAAGTCAATTTTGTGTCATGTTTTTACTTGATTTTCATATGTTTTCTGACAACTCTAGCAAGTGGACGAGTTTGTGATCCTGGACTCAAAGTCAGGGTTGTGTTACGTAATTAATAACGTTGTGTTTCAGTGAATGGTACATAGTGATACATTTTTGAATAGGTCATTAGGAGAGGAAATGAATTACAGAATAAGAAATACAGGGTACCATTTAAAAAAAGTCATACCGCCGTTCATATTTTTGCAAAAAACAAAGCTACAACGAAGGCAGTCATGCTGATAGATGTCCCCTGACGGCTAAAGAACATTTGCTTCAAACATTTTGTAACTTGCATCTGGAGGAACAGTTATCTAGGGTGGTCAAGATAAATGAGACACCCTGTATGTAAATGTATTGTAGTAATGCAGGGACTTTCCGTTGTCTACTTAATCTACTTTAGTGTCCATCTACGTAATAGAAGGAGTTGTTAAGGAAGCACAACTACAACCTACATTTGAAAACAAGCCTGCTTTCTGGCAGGCAAATGATTTCAATTCTGAGATTTTCCAAGGCTTTGTAGTTACGTATTCCACTCCTTTCTGTGCCAAAGTTACCTTCACTAGAGTGAAGCCCAGATTACTTTTCAGCAGACACGGATATAACGGAACCTTACAAACCATAAGATCATTGGATACAGTTCAATCCGGCCGGTGTGGCCGAGCGGTTCTAGGCGCTTCAGTCTGGAACCGCGCGACCGCTACGGTCGCAGGTTCGAATCCTGCCTCGGGCATGGATGTGTGTGATGTCCTTAGGTTAGCTAGGTTTAAGTAGTTCTAAGTTCTAGGGGACTGATGACCTCAGATGTTAAGTCCCATAGCGCACAGAGCCATTTGAACCATTTGGTACAGTTCATCTGACTGAGGTTGAATCTCATCAAGAAATGTGAATATGAGTTGACTTGATTCCTTCAGTTACGGACGATATCAATTTGTATACTGCTATACTTGCATCCTTTGTCCCCACGCATAATGTATGAATAGTTTGTTAAACTAATTTCCTCACGCTGTTAGTGGTATTTGTTCTTTCGCCATGATTCTATACAGTAGATTTATACTCTCTAATCTGCACTCGTTTCGAGATACGGGAACAAATGTTGCAACTACGGAGAGCAACTGGGTCCATATAAAGGCATTTTCAGAGTCTTTGCATCGAACGTCTAAGGGAGACAGATCACGTCACGGGAACAGTTTTTATTAGAGGCGAAATGTTCTGTGGCACTTCCTAGCTTTTTATACTTGTTAAGCCCGTGAGAGGCTGAAGGGCGAAGGCACTCAGCGGTATGACTACGGCTTGCTGGTTGCCCATATTTCAGTTATCTGCTCCTTATGAAATGTGGTAGACCCAGCAAAATTAAATGTCCCGATTCGCTTCGAAAACGTCCTTTTTCGATTAGAGACACGCATTCTTAAGGTTTTCCTGTTCAAAATGACTATTAGTTTAGTGTGGGAAGTAGTAAGCACCGCACCTGATTAGTAGACCCTGCTAGTTCGGTGAAATCTCGTCTCCCCAAGGCCTGCGAATGCTAAAGAACACCCAAAATAGACGGGGAGCGTAAGTAAACATTTCAGCTCTAAAAAAAAGTTGTTCCCCCATGACATGATCTATCACCCCTGTACGTTTGGTATAAACACTTTGGAACACGTGAGACCTTATCTTTTCCCAGCGAATCGAATGTTCAAATAACTTACGGGTTTGCTGACGGGTGACGTCGTCCGACACTGCCGATACTCGTATTTCGACAGGAGCACACCCTGCCATTCTCAAGGCTCAAATGCAAGGAAGAAAAAATCTGCAAGCAAATTTAATACCTCGGTTCACAGAGGAGAAACAAGGAAGACACCACACACAGAACAAGTGTCAACACAACCAAAGATAACCAACATCAGAAATATCGATGGTTACTATTAATCAACAGGTGAGGTAGCACTAATTTTGTCCCTCTGATTTATTGAGGAGAGACAGAGCCGGATTCCAATCAGCATTTACACAAAATCCACCATCTCTGTTAATAAGGTTGCTTCATAGTCTGATTTCAGCAGCTTCCTTAATAACACTGTCCCAATAGTTTGACGTGCAAGCCAGAATCTCCGTGTTGTTGTATTCTATAGGATGACCGGTGTCAAGGCAATGTTCTGCAATAGCGGATTTGTCGGCTGTTGTAAGCGTGTGTGATGCATATGTTCAATACACCGGTCTTCCACAGTCCTGATTGTCTGACCAATATATGACATGCCACAACTGCAAGGAATACGATAGACCCCAGCCTTACGCAAACCAAGATCATCTTTTACGGACATCAACAGGGCCTTAATCTTGGAAGCTGCAGCCTGAATTAGCTGCAACGAATCAGAGAGAGGAACGGGAGTGAAAAGAGAAACCACATCAAAACTGACTAAAATATCAGAGTCATTCAAACGCAATCCCTTCAATCAGTTTTGATGTGGTTTCTCTTTTCACTCGCGTTCCTCTCTCTGATTCGTTGCAGCTAATTCAGGTTAAGTTTGGTGTCGAATTAAGATATTTGTTTCGACATGTGCTGACCTCCACTTACTTTTTATTCAATGGTCAGTACTACGAACAGACTGACGGAGTTGCAATGGGAAGCCCGTTGTCACCTATTGTGGCCAATTTGTTTATGGACAACTTTGAGGAACGTGCATTGGAGTCAGCGACCTTGAAACCTGCGTGTTTTTTCAGATATGTAGATGATACTTTTGTTGTGTGGCCTCATGGTAGTGAGAATTTAACCGGTTTTTGGAACATCTGAAATCAGTCCGTCACCATGGTTATAGTGAGAGGCAGATCAAACGTGCGTTGCGCCATCAGCCTACTGTGCAACGGGTGAGTGACGATAGCAACGAAGTGGCACCTAAGTCTACGGCCTTCTTGCCTTAAGCAGGAAGCATTTCCAACAGGATTGGCCGTATTTTACGGAAATATGATGTGAAATGTGTCTTTCGACCACCTTCCAAGATTAAGGTCCTGTTGGCATCCGTGAAAGATGATCTTGGTTTGCGTAAGGCTGGGGTCTATCGTATTCCTTGCAGTTGTGGCATGTCATATATTGGTCAGACAATCAGGACTGTGGAAGACCGGTGTATTGAACATATGCATCACACACGCTTACAACAGCCGACAAATCCGCTATTGCAGAACACTGCCTTGACACCGGTCATCCTATAGAATACAACAACACGGAGATTCTGGCTTGCACGTCAAACTATTGGGATAGTGTTATTAAGGAAGCTGCTGAAATCAGACTATGAAGCAACCTTATTAACAGAGATGGTGGATTTTGTGTAAATGCTGATTGGAATCCGGCTCTGTCTCTCCTCAATAAATCAGAGGGACAAAATTAGTGCTACCTCACCTGTTGATTAATAGTAACCATCGATATTTCTGATGTTGGTTATCTTCGGTTGTGTTGACACTTGTTCTGTGTGTGGTATCTTCCTTGTTTCTCCTCTATGAATCGAGGTATTAAAACTGCTTGCAGATCTTTTCTTCCTTACATTTGTGCCTTGAGAATGGCAGGGTGTGCTCCTGTCGAAATATCGGCGGTGTTCGACGACGTCACCCGGCAGCAAACCCGTAAGTTATTTGAACTTTGGAACACCCTTTATGTACATTCTCAGACGATATGTGCACGTATTTAATAAAATTATAAATTCAAATCTCCAGTACTATTAATACTATTAATCAGCGAAGAATGAACTTTTTTTTATAGATTTAGCAGCTAAGGAGCTGGTAGAACATCAGGTTGAAGTCTTCGTTTAGCAATGTTCCTTAAAAGGCTGATCGTCAGAGAGTTTGACTTGAAAGACCACGTTTTTTTAAACTCACGTATGCAAATATTTAGTTTCAGTTGTTTAAATCTTTTTCTTTCAAAAGTATTTACAATAGGCATTCTGCTAACACACATTACATTACTAGAAAGCTGTGACATACATAAATGCTTAGACCATTAAAGCACAAACATGTAAATTTTTTTCCAGAAATACTTAGTACCAACGAAATAAGTGTGACAGTGACGGAGCAAAAATTCTCTATATGCAGTGCTAACACTGTGTAAGAGCGTAACCCAAAGAGGAAGAGCCCACGTCAACACGAATCATCCTCCGCCCCAAAAATAATCTTGTCAAAACTAACTGGCTTCCTGTTTCGTCACATAGAAAGACGTGCAAATTCAGTTTCAGGCTGGGGGTAGGCAGCACATGTAGGGGTGACTGACGAGTAAAACTGTGAGAGACGGGAAAAACCCACCGTGGTTCAACAACAAAGTTAGGAAACTACTGCGAAAACAAAGAGAGCTTCACTGCAAATTTAAACCCAGCCAGAACTTCTCAGACAAACAGAAGCTAAACGATGTCAAAGTTAGCTATGCGTGAAGCGTTCAGTGAACTCGAAAGTAAAATTCTATGTACCGACTTGACAGAGCATCCTAGGAAGTTTTGGTCTTACGTCAAATCAGTAAGTGAATCGAAACAGCATATCTAGACACTCTGGGATGATAATGGCATTGAAACACAGGATGACACGCGTAAAGATGAAATACTAAACACGTTTTTCCAAAGCTGTTTCATAGAGGAACAGAGGAAGACCGCACTGCAGTTCCTTCTCTAAATCCTCGCACGAACGAAAAAATGGTTGACATCGAAATAAGTGTCCAAGAAATAGAAAAGCAACTGAAATCACTCAACAGGGGAAAGTCTACTGGACCTGACTGGATACCAATTCGATTCTACACAGAGTACGCGAAAGAACTTGCCCTCCTTCTAACAGCCGTGTACTGCAAGTCTCTAGAGGAACGGAAGGTTCCAAATGATTGGAAAAGAGCACAGGTAGTTCCAGTTTTCAAGAATGGTCGTCTAGCAGATGCGCAAAACTATAGGCCTGTATCTCTGACGTCCATCTGTTGTAGAATTATAGAACATGTTTTTTGCTCACGTATCATGTCATTTCTGAAAACCCAGAATCTACTCTGTAGGAATCAACATGGATTCCGGAAACAGCGATCGTGTGAGACCCAACCCGTTTTATTTGTTCATGAGACCCAGAAAATATTAGATACAGGCTCCCAGGTAGATGCCATTTTTCTTGACTTCCGGAAGGCGTTCGATACAGTTCCGCACTGTCGCCTGATAAACAAAGTAAGAGCCTACGGAATATAAGACCAGCTGTGTGGCTGGATTGAAGAATTTTTAGCAAACAAAACGCAGCATGTTGTTCTCAATGGAGAGAGGTCTAGACGTTAAAGTAACCTCTGGCGTGCCACAGGGGAGTGTTATGGGATCATTGCTTTTCACAATATATATAAACGACCTAGTAAATAGCGTCGGAAGTTCCATGCGGCTTCTCGCGGATGATGCTGTAATATACAGAGAAGTTGCAGCATTAGAAAACTACAGCGAAATGCAGGAAGATCTGCAGCGGATAGGCATTTGGTGCAGGGAGTGGCATCTGACCCTTAACATAGACAAATGTAATGTATTGCGAATACATAGAAAGAAGGATCCTTTATTGTATGATTATATGATAGCGGAACAAACACTGGTAGCAGTTACTTCTGTAAAATATCTGTGAGTATGCGTACGGAACGATTTGAAGTGGAATGATCATATAAAATTAATTGTTGGTAAGGCGGGTGCCAGGTTGAGACTCATTGGGAGAGTCCTTAGGAAATATAGTCCATCAACAAAGGAGGTGGCTTACAAAACACTCGTTCGACCTATAATTGACTATTGCTCATCAGTGTGGGATCCGTACCAGGTCAGAGGAGATAGAGAAGATCCAAAAAAGAGCGGCGCGTTTCGTCACAGGGTTATTTGGTAACCGTGATAGCGTTACGGAGATGTTTAGCAGACTCTGCAAGAGAGGCGCTCTACATCGCGGTGTAGCTTGCTGTCCAGGTTTCGAGAGGGTGCGTTTCTGGATGAGGTATCGAATATATTGCTTCCCCCTACTTATACCTGCCGAAGAGATCACGAATGTAAAATTAGAGAGAATCGAGCGCGCACGGAGGCTTTCCGGCAGTCATTCTTCCCGCGAACCATACGCGACTGGAACAGAAAAGGGAGGTAATGACAGTGGCACGTTACGTGCCCTCCGCCACACACCGTTGGGTGGGTTGCGGAGTATAAATATAGATGTACCCAGAAACACTAGTTGCAAAACTGCGGAACTATTTCACTGTTCGCCACTGTTCACTTTTCAACTGAAAATGCCAGATAGTTTTGCGTTCTTCTACTGGTGGTGATTTTTTTTTCGTGTTACTAACCAATGCCGAAAACTACTAACGCTATAAATACAGAAAGCATTTGCTCGTGTTTCATTTTCACCTGACTACCCCTGATACGTTGTTCACATCTGTATGAGATCCAAAATATTCTGAAGGCTCGACAAAATGTAATGAAAATTATCCACCAACGTAAAGTGATTAAGTCACGGCTTTCTTACTGTCATTGTACGTTTTTTGCGCTATGACTTCGTCATACCTGATGTGCCTTCTTCTCTCCTCGCCTCGTTGCTTCCATCTTCCACGTACATGTTGCTCATTCTTTAGTTCTGGCTACCAGCTCGTTTGTCGAGTATGTACTCGGGTAGTTTCAAACAGTAGCTCGCCTAGGGTTGGTAATGTCAGAAGACATACAGTTTTAATAAATGGTTCTCACGTATTAAATGTATAACGTAGATAGAAACAATTCAGATCAATACAAACTTAGCTATGGAACATTGTCTAATTGTAATTCGGATGGAAAACGGCAACAGATGTGTTGTAGTGCCTAATATGGGTTTCGACTACAGGGAAATGTGGAATGCCGTCAAAAATCAAATTCGGTTATGTCTGTGTCAGAGCGATATTATTCAACTGGGACTGTTTCTCACCTAATATCCCGCGGATACTTTCGGACTACAATTTTGTCATTACATACGAAGTGCATTAGAGATACTCGGCAGAAGTAGTATCTGACAAGGGGAAAGCCTTAAACACGGCCAACCGATTCGGCTTATATTTGGCAGGTCCCTCGTGTACAATCTAATACGAAGGTCTCTAAGATATTTTGGATCAGCAGTCCCCTCCCAACCCCCCCCCCCCCCATAAACATAAAGGTTATGATGAGCAACCGGTTCAAAATTGGCGGGGTCGATAGATAATTGCAAATAGAGCATTTTTCAACGTTTGGTATGGGGTCCGCGAACTCATACTTTTCCAGAAATCGGGGAAATAAACTTTTACAACTGCCGATGATATCTGAACGCCAACAGGCTCTCAGAAAAATAATATCTGCAAATCTCTCGCAGACAACGCTAGATTGTAGATGGTTATTTCAGTAATTTCGAATTTTAATTTCTAACAAATTGTGCTCCATTTCCTCTGCCCTGCCCTCCTCCCCCAGCTCCTCTCGCCTACCACGAAACTAACATTTGTCCTCCTCCCCCTTTCCCTAGTTCAGACCCTGGGGCACGTCCTTGACACTACAACTTTCTCACACGAGCGCAAACATCGTTTTGTCTGCGTGCGCGAAGTGCGTCTGTTGTTGAGGAATGAGACGCTAGTGAGGTTACAGCAGAAACGCGTTCAGCGGTCGCCAGCACGTCCTTGCTCCTTGCCGGATGCAGCAGTGGCATTGGACGCACATTATTGCAGTTCCCTGGTGCGTACTTGTAACAGCGGTGAAATGTCACCAAGCTGTAGGTCGCCTACGTATAAGGTCAATGAACAACACCTGCCTGCCTGACTTACCCTGTTACGGAGACGTCAACGCGTCTCGCGGAGGATTGACGCACTGAACAAACGGGAAGTTCTTCAACAATGGGCGCCGCACTGCACTGTAGCCTCCTGCCGATATAGCATGAGGGGCGTTCGTGCAGTGTTTCCGCATAAAGCTGTAGTGTTCAACTGGGACGACGCTGCTGCTCTCTGGACGACGGTTTTAATTTATGTTATTTAGAGCGCGACGACAACGACTGAACACAGAAATATAATTAGGGACTCACTTATTTCGAATGTCCAAATTATAAACTAATTGGACAGTGGGAACCTTTGTTCTAACATTTTGTTACAATGAGTGACTTCCATTGTCAACAGAATAATATTTTTATCACATTTGCATCAAAGTATTACTCCGCAACATGTCATTTAAGTTACCCGCCTCCGTAACCGAGAGCGGTAATACACTAGCTGTGCGCTGGGTCTCGACAGGTAGGTAGCCGCTTCGATTCCAGGCGGCGGAAGAAAGTGTCTCCACCAGTATTTGGCCGGTAAAAGCATTAGAAATGGTAGAGTAACGTTCCTGATAACCACACTTTGCACCGATGTCCTGGATTAATTTCCAAACCTCTTCGCAGTACCTTATGGAGTGGGGGCGTGTAGCCCCGTTCATTGTAATCGGTCCGTCGGATGGTGACGTTCACCTCGGCGGTTCCAGTGTCGATACTCGAGAGGATTAAGCTGTGTACAGCCATCGGTTCCACCCACTCGCTTCTGTTATGACACCACACTACACACATTCATTAGAGTCACCTGCACGCTACAGACACAGTTAAGCCAACACACACACACACACACACACACACACACACACACTATTATGCGCGATGGACTGGAAACCTTTCCGATTAGGCACCCGAGACTTCCCCGTGCTTTCTCCCAGCCACCAATGCTGTACGACTCTGTCTTTCTCTCATCTAACATGTTTTGCTCCTTAGTCATAACTCTTTTCACAGCCTGGGACGAGACGATCCAGGCTACAGACTTTTACAGTTGTAACTTTCCAAAAATGGCCGTTTTTGCTGCCTCCTCCTGGACGATACACTTCCCGTCTGCGGTATGCAATTTCTCACTCATTCAGTCTCCCTTTCTGCCCGAACCCCCCCCCCCCCCCCAAATCCTCTCCACAGTCCAGCTTCCAGCTGCCCAACGCTGCCTGTCAACAGACACACTCACTGCTTGTCCACTTCCTCCTTCGTCCACTCTTTAACATAATGTTCAGATTACTTCTTTGGTACCTATACCTTTTCTGAACTTAGCCTTCTTCCGGTACGTCTGTTCTTTTTTTTTTCATTTCTCCTGTATATTTTTTATTCGCCGATTTACAGGCCTGGGATATTAGAGTATCGGCCGGTAACATTGGTGGCATTCATCCACCCTTGTCTGTTCGGCAGTGTACCGAAAACTTTTTGTTGTTGTAAATATGATCACAGAACCTTTAAGCAGGAGCTGTACAGTTTGTAAACATAGAAACAACGTCACATTCACCAAGGCACGTTGCTGGCTGAACAAAAACATTGTCTACTATCAACTTCGACCGCACGTAAAGTACTTAAGGAATGATATGTTCCTTCTCGACTGTTATTAAGATTATTATATTTACGATCACGATTTTGGCTGTTGCTCTATTCTCAAATAACAGCTCATTACAAAGAGCGTCATCATATATTTATTTCCTAAGAGCATTCAACAGCCAAGATCGCATAAATATTTCTTTATACAATACCACCGATTTCGACAGACTTTGCTGTCTTCTTCAGGTCTTAAAAAAATCTTTTCGTTATGAAACGTATTCGTTTTACGTTCAACTTCACGTCAAGTTGTGGTGTGGATAAAAATCAGCACATGACAGCTTGACCTGAGATACAACGTAAAATGAACACATTTCGTAACAAAAAGATTTTCTAAGAACTAAAGACGGCAGCGAAGACTATCGAAACCGATAGTTTTAAATAAAGAAATATTTATTCTATCCTAGATGTTGAATGTTTTTAGCAAGTAAAACAGATCTCTCCTACGATCTTCTCAAAATGAAAAAAATCAGTCATATTTATTTCATTTTACTGAACGTCTGGCTTGTACAAAATACTGCAGGACTGGGGAAGCAAGTAAAAAAAAATTATATCACCATATTGACCAGAAATAATACTATCTCGTCAATACTGAAATATAAAATGTGGAATCTTACTGTATGCAAACCTCATAAAAGGTCATAAGAAGTGACACCTACGATAATGGCAATTCGTGTCCCACACCATGTAACTATCTTCGCTGATATGCCGTGCACCCTTTCATCTCTTATGTCCACTGTAAAAACTCGCAGTTTATGTTTCGTTATTGACAATATACTGTTATATATGATTAGTGTGCTGGGCTGACATTTTATGATACGTCGAGATGATCGAAACTGGTAACAAAGGCAATTTTTGTTCATCCAGCAGCTGGTATTGGAGAACATGTTTTTTTATTGACTGTAGGCTTCATTTTTCGTAGATTTTAGTTGACTCTGAAGTGGCTTACTGATGAGACAATTAGCATTCCTTCAGCTGTGTCCCGCGTTTTCCCGTCCCTCGTCGGAACATGTAAACGATTTAGTTTAGTACTATATTGTGTAAGTAAGGCGCTAGCTGTTGATGGCTGTTGCATTAACATTAAACTGCAGTGTCCATTTAATGTGATACACATGTGAAGTATAGTTCAGTAAACGAAGTGCTGTGGCGCTCTGAAAACGGAAACTGCGGTCTACTTCTACACTGTCAACAAGCACAACGATTAACAACGCTAACGTTTGTTTCATATGAGTGTTACATTCCAAAACGACAGATTTGCGACTGAATTCAAGACTTCCTTGCAGACAGAACTAATCACGTAGCTTAACGGTACGAAATCGACAGATGTAAAGGTAATTTCCGGAGAATCCCGCGGAAGTGTGAAAGGAGCGATACTGTTTACAGTATACGAGGGATATCCAGAAAGTGAGTTCCGATTGATCGCGAAATGGAAACCATTTTGAAAATCAGAAATATTTTATCTGCAACACTTAGCTACAGCTTCCAACCACTGCCCTACATAGTCACCACTCCGTCTTAGACATTTGTCGTAGCGTTGTACCAACTTTCCAATACCCTCGTTATAGAAGGCAGCCGCCTGTGGTTCCCGCCAATTCCCTACGCTCATCTATAGCTTGTTGCCTGTGCGAAAACGTTGTCTTCACAGCCAGTAGTTAATATGAGCAGAAATGAAACACAGAGGGAGCCAATTACGGGCTGTAGTGCGGGTGATCAAACACTTCCCATCGAAAACGCTGCAGGAGCATTTTCATTGCACCTGCAGTTTGCGACCGAGAATTGTCACAAAGTGGGAACCGTATGACAGTTCCGTAATGTGGGCTGCATAACATCAGGCGAACTCTCTCACCAGGACTCCATACTTGGCGGGAGACACTATTTTCCATACATCTTTATGAGCTCACCATGCGCTCAGAACTGAAAAGAGCTTAGTGATGTAACCGACAGGCATACTAGAGACACTGTCGAACGCTTATGTGCAAAGCTTTATTAGATTTTCACAGTGGTTTCCATTTCTTGACGGACCGGAACTTACTTTGCGGATATTCCTCGTAAATGATCTAGTGGAAATCGTCGAAATCCCTCAAAGACTGTTAGCTGATGATGCGGTTGTCTATAAGAAAGTAGCAACGCCGAAAGACATAATCGACTTCCAGAATGACCTACAAAGGATTGATGTATGGTACAGGCTCTGGCTGTTCGTCCTGAACGTAAATAACTGTATCATATCGTACACACATAGAAAAGAAATCCTCTACTGTAAAACTACACTATTGATGACAAATTGCTGGAAACACCATGTACCGTAAAATATTTTAGAGGTAACTGTCCAGAGTGATCTTAAGTGGAATGACTACGTAAAACAAATTGTAGGGTTCAAATGGTTCAAATGGCTCTGAGCACTATGGGACTCAACTGCTGTGGTCATCAGTCCCCTAGAACTTAGAACTACTTAAACCTAACTAACCTAAGGACATCACTCACATCCATGCCCAAGGCAGGATTCGAACCTGCGACCGTAGCGGTCACGCGGTTCCAGACTGTAGCGCCCAGAACCGCACGGCCACTCCGGCCGGCAAATTGTAGGGAAAGGAGGTGCCAGACTGAGATTCATAGCTAGAAACTTAAGGAAATGTAACTCATCCGCGAAGGAACAGGCTTACAAGATGCTTGTTTGACCGATTTTTGAGTAAAGTTCATCTATCTGTCATCCTTATCAGGTAGAACTAACAGAAGACATTTCGTTATGGGATCGTTTAGTCTACGCGAGAGCTTTAAAGAGAATCTCAACAAACCGCAGTGGTAAACGTTACAATATAGGAGCTGTTCGTCACGGAGAGATTTGCTATTGAAATTTCCGGAAAGAGTTGGACAACATTTTGCTTCCTCCCATATACACTACTGGCGATTAAAATTGCTACACCAAGAAGAAATGCAGATGATAAACGGATACTCATTGGACAAATATATTATACTAGAACTGACATGTAATTAAATTTTCACGCAATTTGGGTGCATAGCTACTAAGAAATCAGTACCCAGGACAACCACCTCTGGCCGCAATAACGGCGTTGATACGCCTGGGCATTGAGTCAAACAGAGCTTGGATGGCGTGTACACGTACAGTTGCCCATGCAGCTTCAACACAATATCACAGTTCACCAAGTGTAGTGACTGGCGTATTGTGACGAGCCAGTTGCTCGGCCACCAGTGACCAGACGTTTCCAATTGGTGAGAGATCTGGAGAATGTGCTGGCCAGGGCAGCAGTCGTACATTTCCTGTATCAAGAAAGGCCCGTACAGGACCTGCAACATGCGGTCGTGCATTATCCTGCTGAAATGCAGGGTTTCGCAGGGATCGAACGGGTCGTAACACATCTGAAATGTAACGTCCACTGTTCAAAGTGCCGTCAGTGCGTACAAGAGGTGACCGAGACGTGTAACCAATGACACCCCATACCATCACGCCGGGTGATACGCCAGTATGGCGATGACGAATTCACGCTTCCAATGTGCGTTCACCGCGATGTCGCCAAACACGGATGCGACCGTCATGATGCTGTAAACAGAACCAGGATTCATCCGACAAAATTACGTTTTGCCATTCGTGCACCCAGGTTCGTCGTTGAGTACACCATCGCTGGCGCTCCTGTCTGTGATGCAACGTCAAGGGTAACCGCAGCCATGGTCTCCGAGCGGATAGTCCATGCTGCTACAAACGTCGTCGAACTGTTCGTGTAGATGGTTGTTGTGTTGCAAACGTCCCCATCTGTTGACTCTGGGATCGAGACGTGGCTGCACGATCCGTTACAGCCATCCTGATAAGATGCCTGTCACCTGGATTTCTAGTGATACGAGGCCATTGGGATCCAGCACGGCGTTCCGTATTATCCTCCTGAACCCACCGATTCCGTATTCTGCTAACAGCCATTGGATCTCGACCAACGTGAGCAGCAATGTCGCGATACGGTAAACGGCAATCGCGACAGCCTACAATCCTACCTTTATCAAAGTCGGAAACGTGATGTTACGCATTTCTTCTCCTTACACGAGCCATCACAGCAACTTTTCACCAGGCAACGCCGGTCAACTGCTGTTTGTGTATGGGAAATCGGTTGGAAACTATCCTCATGTCAGCACGTTGTAGGTGTCACCAAAGGCGCCAACCTTGTGTGAATGCTCTGAAAAGCTAATCATTTGCATATGACAGCATCTTCTTCCTGTGGGTTAAATTTCGCGTCTGCAGTACGTCATCTTTGTGGTGTAGCAATTTTAATGGCCAGTAGTGTACATCTCGCGAATTGGCCACGACGAGAAAATTCAAGGAAGTAGAGCTAATACAGGGACCTACCGACCATCATTCTTTCCACGTGCCATTTACGAGTGAAACAGAGAAGGGGGCATCAGTTAGCAGTACCAGAAGTATCCTCTGCCACACTCTGTTAGGTGGCTTGTGGAGTACTGATGGACATGTAGATGTAAAGTTTGTTCAGGCTTCATCCTTGAAATTTAAGTATGGAAAAGTGAATGTAGTAGGTACAATTTTGCGTAGTGTTTAACTTGAACGTTTGATTTATTTTCGTCCTTCCTTTCCCATATAGCACTTGGAAGTGCATTGACCTGTATTTTGGCTGTCGTTATTTGCAGTTATCATATTTATGTGGGCCATTTTGGCGTTGTGTGAACCTATCCTCAGCCACCCACATTGTTGCCCAAATCAGTCTCGCCGACGGAGCACACGGAGAAAATCAAACAGACTACACATGGGAGATTCGCTGTGCAACGCATCGTCATTGCCAACCTCTTCATCTCAGAGAAGGACATGCAACCTACTTCCTCAATTATCTGTTGGATGTATTCCAATTTCTGTCTTCCCCTACGTTTTTTGCAATTTATCGCTTCTTCTAGTACCATTGTGGCAATTCCCGAGGAGCCTCAACATGTGCTGTGTCCCCAACTTCACTTTGTCCTCACTAGTTCTGATGTTAATTTTACAGGTAATCTCCTGCTACTCGTCATTACTGTAATATTTTTATTCGGTTTATTCTCAGTCCATATTATGTACTCAATAAGCTATTCAATCCATTCAACAGGTAACAGTTCTTTACTTTCAGTGAGGATAGCAAGGTCATGAGCTAATCTTTCACACAATTTGAATCCCATTCTCGTATCTTTATTTTAGTTGCGTCACTGCTTCTTAGAAGTGCAGATTGAGTAGTAGCGGAGATGGAACGCAGGCACATCTTATCCGCTTTTTAATTCGAGCACTTCGATCTTGGCGTTCCATTCATATTTTCCCCTCCTTGTTGGTGTACATATTGTATGCTACGTGTCTTTTCCCACAGCTTAAACCTGATAATTTCATGCAGCTTGTACCATTTTACATTGTGGAACGGCCGGCTTGGTGGCCGAGCGGTTCTAGGCGCTTCAGTCCGGAACCGCGAGACTGCTACGGTCCGAGGTTCGAATCCTGCCTCGGGCATGGATGTGTGTGATGTCCTTAGGTTAGTTAGGTTTAAGTAGTTCTAAGTTCTAGGGGACTGATGACCTCGAATGTTAACTCCTATAGTGCTCAGAGCCATTTGAACCATTTTGAACTCTGTCGAACTCTTTTTCATGTCGACAAGTCCTATAAAACTGTCTCGATTAAGTCTAGCTTACGTTACATGTGTAACGAGAGAACTGACTTTCTAGTGTTCTTTTCTTTACTAAAGCCAAACTGATCGTCATCTAACAGATCTCCAGACTCTAGACCTCTAGCTACTTCTAAAAGTTTCATGTTTCGTATTTCCCATTAGACGGCCGCTATGTCTCTAAGTCAATGTAACTGCTGATAGTGTCTTCCTCTATTATGCAAATCTTGAGTTGGATTGCACGGTTCGTCTCTTATGTGTATGCTATTTGAGTTGCTCCCTGTACTCCACGGTCGATTGATTTGGACATCCATACGAACGTCAAGGGATGGAGTTACATCATTCCGAAATCTATTGCATAACGTAAACATGAACACCGTAAGTTAACACAACTGAAAGGAACATATCGAAGGTATGTAGTTTTTTTTTGATAAATACCGCGCATGTCTATAGTTTAACAGTGCTTCGTTAAGTTGCCACATCCAGTTGATGAATATCACGCGTGTCGATAGTTTAAAAATACATCGTAATTTCGAAACACAATTAGTGACTGATTACGGCAAAAATTCTCCTGCGATCGCTCGTTTAACAATCAATTATGAAGGTAAAATGACGAAGCTGACTTGTTTGAGGTCACAGCTGAGTACCCTCTTAAATTTATAAGGATCCCTGAAATATACTTCGCCTTTCTCTCGGCACAGGTTATCACGAGTAATGATCATTCAACTCCCGCAGTGTGATTGGAGAGCGCGTGTCGCAACGCTGCCCGCTCCTGCGGCGACTAATTGCCGAGCTGAGCGACCGCCCGCACATCTGCACACGCGCTGTGCCCGCCGCCGGTTATCTGCATCTCGGAGCGAATGTGGTGCTCCGGCCTTGGACGGCGGCGCGCATCCTTGCCGGGGGAAATGTTACGAGATCGCTCGTGTCGGCTCGGCGCTCCCGCGAGCACGCCTACGCACGCGCGCGCACTCGCACACACACACACACACACATACACACACACACACACATACACGACGGGGGCCGCTTGTGGCTGTCGTTGTGTCGACCTTTGTGCTCTTCGCCGACACTACCGGCGTACACGGTGAGGCTGGTATGCAAGGACGTGCCCTTACAAGCTCACGGCCTCAGCTCCGAAAAAACACACTAGTCTGCATTCTTCCATCGCCCGTCTGAAATTACACCACTCGTTGATTTTCTGTCCGAAGTGACGGCGAAAACGGGTTTATACAGTGCAGTAGTTTCGATACGGAATTAACGCTGCAGAAAGAGTTCCAAATCTCAGTAGATTTCTGCACAACAACCCAGTGACGTGGTGTAAGGGGGGAAGTTCATGAAATTAATCTAAAATGTCAATTTTCTATTTGTTTTTCATTTATTAGTAGAACTCGTCTATAGTAAGTTACCGAATGAAGAAATCGCATCCGAAGTGCCTGAAAAATAATTGAATGTGTGACGCGACCTTCCACTTTTTGAAGAGACGCTTCAGCACCAGTCCAGTGAACAACGATTCCACAGATTACTTTCAAGCAACCTTACATGGGATACACGTAGAAGGTGGTGATATTGTAAGTAGGTTGTTTAGGTTTTTATATTGGTAACGCCATGTAGCGCTCTATATGAAAATCACTGACTGTGCTGTGTGCAGTCTTTGGCTGGTTTGCATTGTTGGAATTTGCTATTGTAGTGTTGGGCAGTTGGCTGTTAAGAGCGCATAGCGTTGCGCAGTTGGAGGTGAGCCGCCAGCAGTGGTGGATGTGGGTGGTGAGATGGCGGAGTTTTGAGAGCGGATGATCTGGACGTGTGTGTCCATCAGAGACAGTAAATTTGTAAGACTGGATGTCATGAACTGATATATATATTATGACTTTTGAACACTATTAAGGTAAATACATTGTTTGTTCTCTATCAAAATCTTTCATTTGCTGACTATGCCTATCAGTAGTTAGTGCCTTCAGTAGTTAGAATCTTTATTCAGCTGGCAGTATTGGCGCTCGCTGTATTGCACTAATTCGAATAACGAAGATTTTTGTGAGGTAAGTGATTCATGAAAGGTATAGGTTATTGTTAGTCAGGGCCATTCTTTTGTAGGGATTATTGAAAGTCACATTGCGTTGCGCTAAAAATATTGTGTGTCAGTTTAGTGTTGATCAGAATAGGTAAAGAGCGAAATGTCTGAGTACGTTCAGTTCTGCTCAGCTGTTTGAAAATCAAATAACGTAGAGGTTTATCAGCACAGTAATTCATTAATTTTTCTAAGGGGACGATTCAATATGTATACTCTCTGATTTTGTAGGTCTGTGACTGCTGTGTTGGAAGATGGCTCTGATTGAGACAACAGACTCACAAAAAAGATGGTAGACACTCGTCGAGTATATAATGGCAAGGCTATCAGAAAGAACCTATACAGTGTGACATGGAAAGTGCAGTATGGGCTTTATATTTTCAAATGGTCTCAACAGATGAACATCCCATTCATCATCCGAGCCACATTACTTGGTGTAAATATCTACTGGCTCAGAGGCATAACAAGCCCTAAATTCACAAGGAGAGGCTTCCAAATTGCAGCCCAGGTGTTTTCAAGTCCAATTACAAGTTTCTGCCCGATTCTCAAATTCTAAAAAAGTGTTTTCATGGCAAAACCCCGAATCCAAATAGGTCTCTAAATTCGCTCGTATGGAATTGATGCTCTAAAACCACAATTATATCTGATACAGTAGTCAGAATTACAACTTGTGACGCAGTTCTTGTATTTAATGACGGTGGCGTAGGAAGAATGAAAGTAATAGGGATAATGGGGTTTAAGGCGGGAAATTTCACTCAAGACATCTTGAGAAAAATAGGGTTTACATCCCCCCTCTGCAGCTAAAAAGTCAGTTGAAGAACTGTTAAAGAAAAAATAGGCAGAAAACAAAAACTCGGAAGAGAAGCCTTGACGGGAAAGAGGACCCTGAGTAGAAATACGGGCCCTTCTCAAGAGATGCATAAGAGAAAATGTTAGGTAGAACTTTAATTTGCTTCCTGAAAATTATGTTTTTAAAAGTTTCTGTACCATTTTACCAGAACCTATCAACACTAGAGTTATGAAATTTTGTACTCTTATTTCTATAAACCCAATAAATGTTGTCTCCCCAGCAAATTTTGAAATTTTGAGTGTAAGGTGAGATATGGGGCAAAGTGCTTGGAATTTTGCACGGATTTCGTGTTAGACTTACAGAATTATAATTAAAATTTTATTTGATCTCATGAGAAAAACTTTCTATATGAAAAGACATGAAATAGATAAAATTTGTAGAAATCTCTTGAATAGTTTCTGAGATAGAGGTAGGTTCTACTATATTAGTTTTTGAAAATAAAATTTTTAAAGTCCATAAAAAAGTTCACTATGTATTATACAAGGAATTTAACAGTGAATGTATTCATTTCACCCTAAAGCATGGTACAAAATTTCATTACCGTATCTCCAAAATTGTGCATTTGGTGCATCTTTTAAATAGTGTGTGTTTCTCACGAACGTCCGCTCATAAGACGTTGACTGGCACGTAACCCTCGGCGGACACAGCAGAGCCTCAGCTACAGTACCAGCCCACCACACAGTACGGGCCATGCTGGTTCGTGATATGACAAAATTTGGTAATCACATCACGTAAAGCTATTTTACTTCTCATTATTTATACACCTCCATAATACGGCAAAATTCTGAAAAATTCACGTCTCAACGAAATATGGGAATTCGGCAAGTAATGATGACGTCGACTGCTTCAGGTTTGTTACGCCACAACGAGATTTGGAAACAAAAGCCGCTTGTAAACAATGAGTATACTGTGTAGGAAGAGAAATGGCACGATCGTTTACACAATGTACAATTCATACAAGTTGCTGTTGTCGTGGAGTTCCTCCGGTCAGACAGTACACATAACTTCACTAATATGTATATGACCTTTACTGCCCAAGGAGAAGTAATATCCATCACAAAATATTTAAATTCATAAAATTTTAGTTGTTATAATAAAATATCAACCAACTTCATTGAAGAGTGGCTTCCTCGTTTAGTAACATATTAAACTGTCTAGTAACACATTAAACTGTCTGTGTATCCAGTCGTTTATTAGTGGAACATTTGCTGAATGCCTGGAATATGCCGAAGTTAGGCCTTTGTTTGAGAAAGGAGATAAAGAAATACCGTCAAATTTCCGTCCAGTTGATCTTTTCCCAAAATTCTCAAAACTTTTGGGAAAGGTAATATAGAGTCGGTTCCTTAACAATCTGACAACAACATATTTGTTCAAGTCTCAGTTAGGATTTCTAAAGAGTTCTGGTACCGAGAAGGCTGTTGGCACATACATTGAATATGTATTTAATTCATTAGACAATAAATTACAGTCTAATGGTATATTTTGTGATCTCTCAAAGGAATTTGATTTTGGAGTCACAATATCCTTTTAAAGAAATTGGAATATTACGTTGTAACAGGAAATGCTGCAACAGGGTTCGATTACTATATCACTGACAGGAAAAGAAGGCTACCATTAGGAAAGAGTGACGAATTAAGTTCACAGGCATCATTCGCCTTACTTTTTCTTCCGTACATTAATGAGCTTTCACCAGTAATATTACCAGATTCCAATTTCATTTTGTTTGCAGATGATACAGACATTGCGATAAATAGCAAATCAAGTGTAGTCTTAGAAAGATCGTTTAATGAAATTTACATGGACATTAATAAGTGGTCCCTAGCCAATTCTTTGTCACTAAACTTTGCAAAAGTATACTACATGCAATTCAGAACTTGTAAAATGTTTCCCAACAGTATATGCCTAAAATATGATGACAAACAGAGAGAAGCATTGGACACTGTTAAGTTCTTGGGCTACAGCTTGATAATGAAATCAAATGGGAGAAGCACGGCACAGAAATGCTGAAGCGCCTAAATAAATCTCTGTCTGCAATGCGAATGTTGTCAGACATAGGAGATATAAAAATGAAAACGCTGACATGCAATGCGTACTTTCATTCCATAATCTCGTATGGGACTGTTTTTGGGCTAACTCATCAAGCCAAGCTAAAATCTCCCGGGTGCAAAAACGTGTAATAAGATTTATTTGTGGTGTGCACTCAAAACCGCCCTGCTGAGGCCTGTTTAGGGAACTACGGATATTAACTAGTGCTTCCCAATATTTCAAATTAAAAATAATCTTTTTTTGAAACCAACAGATCAGTTCATGGAATCAGTACTTGATATAAGAATAATTTTCACAAAGATTTAAAGTCAACGTGTCCATTATTCATGAACACACATTTTAGATAATTTCCAGGCAGCCATAAAAAGTTTAACTAGCAGTAAAATTCAGTTTAAGAGGAGCCTAAAGAATTTATTAGTGGCCAACTCCTTTTAATCCACTGATGAATTTCTTAGTAGAAACAACTGAACAAGCGATGTGTGTTTATATTTATACTATAAAATAATGCGGATATTAGTACAATCTACTTCTGCAGAAATTCAGTACAATAATTTGATGATTGTAAATAAGTGTTATAGAATGATTCTTGTTTTCAGTGTTTATTACCTCATAGACGAAAATACGTTTAAAATTTTTTTGAATCATTCTACATCCATGATGGTCATTCAACTTGGGATATATGAAGGGCATATCAGCATATTTCTTTTTCATTGTAAATATTTATTGCCTATTCTTGTTCCTGTGGCCGGCCGCGGTGGCCTAGCGGTTCTGGGCGCTTCAGTCCGGAACCGCGCGACTGCTACAGTCGCAGGTTCGAATCCTGCCTTGGGCATGGATGTGTGTGATGTCCTTAGGTTAGTTAGGTTTAAGTAGTTCTAAGTCTAGGGGACTGATGACCTCAGGTGTTAAGTCCCATAGTGCTCAGAGCCCTTTGAACCATTTGAACTTGTTCCTGTCGCATGTTCTACATCCTAGAGGACCTCCTCACTGCTTGTCAATTGGAACGAAAAGTACGCCTAATCTAACGTAACTGAGCAGGCAAGTAGAATTGAGAACGGAGTTACGTAACAATCGGTGCTTTCGGGAACAACGAAATTTTCAGAAGTGTCAAGGAGTGTGACAGCCACCTTCACTAGTTTCATAACTTCAGGCCTTCCATGACTTTCAGAATGCTTCGAGTAACACTCCTGGCACCTATTTCATTTCTTTTACACACGTCAAAAAAAGTTTTGCATCATCCCGGTCCCAGAACTCCTGAAGATAGACGTTGAATGTGGATATTGTATCACAGACACAATCCCTTTAACTGTTCAGAGACGTCACTAAATCCGCCCAAAACTGTAAATATCAATGCATGAGTAGCGCCTATTAGACGGAGGAGGTCCGACAGCCGTTCAGTTCCAGTCATTCCACCAGGAAGTAAGTACACGGCTCGTGTTGTCTGTAGTTCAACCATGCCCTAGATCAATACCGCGGTTCGACTGCGTCCGCATTGTTGCTTTGTGCCAGGAAGGGCTCTCAACAAGGGAAGTGTCCAGGCGTCTCGGAGTGAACCAAAGCGATGTTGTTCGGACATGGAGGAGATACAGAGTGATAGGAACTGTCGATGACATGCCTCGCTCAGGCCGCCCAAGGGCTACTACTGCAGTGGATGGCCGCTACCTACGGATTATGGCTCGGAGGAATCCTGACAGCAACGCCACCATGTTGAATAATGCTTTTCGTGCAGCCACAGGACGTTGTATTACGACTCAAACTGTGCGCAATAGGCTGCATGATGCCCAACTTCACTCCCGACGTCCATGGCGAGGTCCATCATTGAAACCACGTCACCATGCAGCGTGGTACAGACGGGCCCAACAACATGCCGAATGGACGGCTCAAGATGGGCATCACGTTCTCTTCACCGATGAGCGTCGCATATGCCTTCAACAGGACAATCGTCGGAGACGTGATTGGGGCAACCCGGCCAGGCTGAATGCCTTAGACACACTGTGCAGCAAGGTGGAGGTTCCCTGCTGTTTTTGGGTGGCGTTATGTGGGGCCAACATACGCAGCGCCGCTGGTGGTCACGGAAGGCGCCGTAACAGCTGTACGAAACGTGAATGCCATCCACCGACCAATAGTGCAACCATATCGGCAGCACATTGGCGAGGCATTCGTCTCCAAGGACGACAATTCGCGGCCCCATGGTGCACATCTTGTGAGTGATTTTCTTCAGGATAACGACATCGCTCGACTAGAGTGGTCAGCATATTCTCCAGACATAAACACTATCGAACATGCCTGGGATAGACTGAAAAGTGCTGGTTATGGGCGACGTGACCCACCAGCCACTCCGAGGGATCTACGCCGAATCGCCGTTGAGGAGTGGGACAATTTGGACCAACAGTGCCTTGATGAACTTGTGGGTAGTATGCCACGACGAATACAGGCATGCATCAATGCAAGACGACGTGCTATTGGGTATCGGACTTACCGGTGTGTACAGTAATCTAGACCAACACCTCTGAAGGTCACGCTGTATGTTGGTACAACATGCAACTTGTGATTTTCATGAGCAATAAACAGCGCGGAAATGATGTTTATGTTGATCTCTGTTCCAATTATCTGTACATGTTCCGGAACTCTCGGAACCGAAGTGATGTAAAACTTTTTTTATGTGTGTATTCCTGTCGCACTACTGGCCATTAAAATTGCTACACCAAGAAGAAATGCAGATCATAAACGGGTATTCATTGGACAGATATATTACACTAGAACTGACATGTGATTACATTTTCACGCAGTTTGGGTGCATAGATTCTGAGAAATTAGTGCCCAGAACAACCAACTCTGGCTGTAATAACGACTATGATACGCCTGGGCATTGAGTAAAACAGAGCTTGGATGGCGTGTACAGGTACAGCTGCCCATGCAGCTTCAACACGATACCATAGTCCATCAAGAGTAGTGACTGGCGTATTGTGACGAGCCAGTTACTCGGCCACCATTGACCAGACGCTTTCAATTGGTGAGAGATCTGGGGAATGTGCTGGTCAGGGCAGCAGTCGAACATTTTCTGTATCCAGAAAGGCCGTACAGGACCTGCAACATGCGGTCGTGCATTATCCTGCTGAAATGTAGGGTTTCGCGGGGATCGAACGAAGGGTAGAGCCACGGGTCGTAACACATCTGAAATGTAACGTCTACTGTTCAAAGTGCCGTCAATGCGAACAAGAGATGACCGAGACGTGTAACCAATGGCACCCCATACCATCACGCCGGGTGATACGCCAGTATGGCGATTACGAATACACGCTTCCAATGTGCGTTCACCGCGATGTCGCCAGACACGGATGCGACCATCATGATCCTGTAAACAGAACCTGGCTTCATCCGAAAAATTGACGCTTTGCCATTCGTACACCCAGGTTCGTCGTTGAGTACACCATCGCAGGCGCTCCTGTCTTAGCTGCAGCGTCAAGGGTAACCGCATCTGTGGTCTCCGAGCTGATAGTCCATGCTACTGCTAACGTCGTCGAACTGTTCGTGCAGATGGTTGTTGTCTTGCAAACGTCCCCATCTGTTGACTCAGGGATCGAGACGTGGTTGCTCGATCCGTTACAGCCATCCTAATAAGATGCCTGTCATCTCGACTGCTAGTGATACGAGGCCGTTGGGATCCAGCACGGCGTTCCGTATTACCCTCCTGAACCCACCGATTCCGTATACTATTAACGCGAGGAGGAATGTCGCGATACACTAAACTGCAATCGCGATAGGCTACAATCCTACCTTTATCAAAGTCTGAAAAGCTAATCATTTGCGTATCACAGCATCTTCTTCCTGTAAGTTAAATTTCGCGTGTGTAGGACGTCATCTTCATGGTGTAGCAATTTTAATGGCCAGTAGTGTATTTATGAGATCAAAACATGCGTGCACAAAATTTTTAACTAGTTCAGGAGAAAAAATGGGATTATTCTTTCAGTTCTCGTCCATTACGAGATGACGGAAATATTAAATGAAAACTGAAGGGTAGATAACGCAGAATTTCAATGAAGGATGAACAGTTGGATAACTAGTACCAGAATCACGACTTGGAAGACGTTAAAACTATAGAAGCGAGATTAGGAAATGTAAAATAATTCTGCTACTTTGGGATTGCTTACACTGCCGGACTGGAGAGGACACAACGTAGTAGTTCACGTGGAGCGGAAATAAGCTAGCACAACAAGGAATATGATGGTATCAAACACTGACGCAGAACTGAGGTTTAAGATTCTCAAAGTACGCATTGTGTGGATGTGGAGCGCCAATAGAGCGGAAATCAGAAGGTATCAGCAAATGTTTGAATCAAGGCGCTACAGAAGATTCTTAAGAGTTAATTGGGTAGACGAATTTTGACGCGAATAGTGCTAAGAAGCATAATTGAGGAAAGGCCTCTACGAGAAACTCGAAATAACTTAGAACTTGAAACACCCCCTTAGAAGAATTTATGAATCACTGTGTTGGTAAACCCCTTACGTTATTTGATTTTCAAACGGCTGAACAAAACTGCATGTACTCAGACATTTCTCTCTTTACTTATCCTGATCATCAATAAACTGACACACAATATTTTTAGCGCAACGCAATATGACTTTCAGTAATCCCTACCAAAGAATGGCCCTGACTAACAATAACCTATACCTTTCATGAATCACTTACCTCACAAAAATCTTCGTTACTCGAACTACTGCAATACAGCGAGCGCCAATACTGCCATATACACTCCTGGAAATGGAAAAAAGAACACATTGACACCGGTGTGTCAGACACACCATACTTGCTCCGGACACTGCGAGAGGGCTGTACAAGCAATGATCACACGCACGACACAGCGGACACACCAGGAATCGCGGTGTTGGCCGTCGAATGGCGCTAGCTGCGCAGCATTTGTGCACCGCCGCCGTCAGTGTCAGCCAGTTTGCCGTGGCATACGGAGCTCCATCGCAGTCTTTAACACTGGTAGCATGCCGCGACAGCGTGGACGTGAACCGTATGTGCAGTTGACGGACTTTGAGCGAGGGCGTATAGTGGGCATGCGGGAGGCCGGGTGGACGTACCGCCGAATTGCTCAACAGGTGGGGCGTGAGGTCTCCACAGTACATCGATGTTGTCGCCAGTGGTCGGCGGAAGGTGCACGTGCCCGTCGACCTGGGACCGGACCGCAGCGACGCACGGATGCTCGCCAAGACCGTAGGATCTTACGCAGTGCTGTAGGGGACCGCACCGCCACTTCCCAGCAAATTAGGGACACTGTTGCTCCTGGGGTATCGGCGAGGACCATTCGCAACCGTCTCCATGAAGCTGGGTTACGGTCCCGCACACCGTTAGGCCGTCTTCCGCTCACGCCCCAACATCGTGCAGCCCGCCTCCAGTGGTGTCGCGACAGGCGTGAATGGAGGGACGAATGGAGACGTGTCGTCTTCAGCGATGAGAGTCGCTTCTGCCTTGGTGCCAATGATGGTCGTATGCGTGTTTGGCGCCGTGCAGGTGAGCGCCACAATCAGGACTGCATACGACCGAGGCACACAGGGCCAACACCCGGCATCATGGTGTGGGGAGCGATCTCCTACACTGGCCGTACACCACTGGTGATAGTCGAGGGGACACTGAATAGTGCACGGTACATCCAAACCGTCATCGAACCCATCGTTCTACCATTCCTAGACTGGCAAGGGAACTTGCTGTTCCAACAGGACAATGCACGTCCGCATGTATCCCGTGCCACCCAACGTGCTCTAGAAGGTGTAAGTCAACTACCCTGGCCAGCAAGATCTCCGGATCTGTCCCCCATTGAGCATGTTTGGGACTGGATGAAGCGTCGTCTCACGCGGTCTGCACGTTCAGCACGAACGCTGGTCCAACTGAGGCGCCAGGTGGAAATGGCATGGCAAGCCGTTCCACAGGACTACATCCAGCATCTCTAGATCGTCTCCATGGGAGAATAGCAGCCTGCATTGCTGCGAAAGGTGGATATACACTGTACTAGTGCCGACATTGTGCATGCTCGGTTGCTGTGTCTATGTGCCTGTGGTTCTGTCAGTGTGATCATGTGATGTATCTGACCCCAGGAATGTGTCAATAAAGTTTCCCCTTCCTGGGACAATGAATTCACGGTGTTCTTATTTCAATTTCCAGGAGTATATATATATATATATATATATCAGTTCATGATATACAGTATTACAAATTTACTCTTTCTGATGGACACACGTCCAGATCGTCCGCTCTCAAAATTCTGCCATCTCTCTCCCCACATCCACCACTGCTGGCGGCTCACTTCCAACTGCGCAACACTACGCGCTGTTCACATCCAACTGCCCAACACTACAATGGCGAATACGCCAGCAATGCCAACCAGCCACAGATTGCACACAGCACAGCCAGTGATTTTCATACAGAGCGCTACGTGGCGTTACCAACATAAAAACCTAAACAGCCTACTTACAAACTGAAAGCAATAACGGAGGACTAAAATTTAGGTACAGGCGAAGTTTATAATATGTACAGCCGATTATCGAATGCTTTGGCTGTAAAGGATTTGCAGGTACGAATTTAATGACAAAGAACAGGAAAATTAAGGAATTCCCTCTGAAGGCTTCAACGAGGCTTTCGCAACTTCCTATCGCATTCCATTGTGTCGTTCAGGAGTAGGATGTAATGTCCGAAGGATCAGGCACTGCGGCGAGTACATTCGTGTGAATTACATGAACGAGTATGGACAACCATCAGCTGTATAATGGAGCGATGACAATGAAAATTTATGCCGCACCAGGACTCGAACCTAGAGTCTCCACTTATCGCGAGCGGTCGCCTTACAATCTGGCTGTCCGAGCACACCTCACGGCCAGACCGAAACTTCCATATGTCGTCAACCATGTGTCTACTACCTGCCCTCGTACATTCATTTTCTACATTCCTGTACGGGGGAGACATTATAATTGAAAGTCGCTTGCCCTATGTCGGCGGATAAATACGATAATGCGGTACCTGCGTTGCTCAGAAGTACGATGCTGTGTTCATTCGGACATGGCCGCATGCACTGCAAAATCGTGTTTATCCGCTGACACCGGGCAAACGACTCACAGTTAAAATGTCTTCCCCTACAGGATGATACACAATAGATGTACGAGTGCAGGTTGTTGTGTTTGTTGCTCTTCGCCCACCCTGACCTGACAACGTATAGTCATGTACTTGTTGTTCTCACTGCTGCTGAGACATATACTGTGGATGATCATGGTTTCCAGACACGATCTTGGACTGGAGACGTTTTATCTGCTTATTCTTCGTCGCAGTAACTTCTTCTTACTGTTGATTTCTCGTAGTAGTGTGCATTAATTCGTATTTCTTAATTGACCTGTTGCCTGTGTACAGGAAATCGAGTACGGTATCATCTTCAACGTTCTATAGGAGCCAACAGAGATTACAACAGTCTCGTGGTCCAGAATCAGGAAATGGAAAAGGCCAGTGACTGACAGTTAAACAGGAAACAGATACACTATTGGCCATTAAAACTGCAACACCAAGACGATGACGTACTACAGACGCGAAATTTAACCGACAGAAAGAAGATGCTGTGATATGCAAATGATTAGCTTTTCAGAGCATTCACACAAGGTTGGCGTCGGTGGCGACTCCTACAACGTGCTGACATGAGGAAAGTTTCCAACCGATTTCCCATACACAAACAGCAGTTGACCGGCGTTGCCTGGTGAAACGTTGTTGCGATGCCTCGTGTAAGGACGAGAAATGCGTACCATCACGTTTCCGACTTTGATAAAGGTCGGATTGTAGCCTATGGCGATTGCTGTTTATCGTATCGCGACATTGCTGCTCGCGTTGGTCGAGATCCAATGCCTGTTAGCAGAATATGGAATCGGTTAGGTTCAGGAGAGTAATACGGAGCGCCGTGCTGGATGCCAACGGCTTCGAATCACATTAGCAGTCGATATGACAGGCAATTTATCCGCATGGCTGTAACGGATCGTGCAGCCACGTCTCGATCCCTGAGTCAGCAGATGGGGATGTTTGCAAGACAACAACCAGCTGCACGAACAGTTCGACGACGTTTTGCAGCAGCATCGACTATTAGTTCGGAGACCATAGCTGCGGTTACCCTTGACGCTGCAGCACAGACAGGAGCGCCTGCGATGGTGTACTCACCGACGAACCTGGGTGCAGGAATGGCAAAACGTCATTTTTTCGGATGAATCCTGGTTCTGTTTAGAGCATCATGATGGGCGCGTCCGTGTCTGGCGACATCGCGGTGAACGCACATTGGAAGTCTGTATTCGTCATCGCCATACCGGCGTATCACCCGGCGTGATGGTATGGGGTGCCATTGGTTACACGTCTCGGTCACCTCTTGTTCGCATTGACGGCACTTTGAACAGTGGACGTTACATTTCAGATGTGTTACGACCCATAGCTCTACCCTTAATTCGATCCATGCGAAACCCTACATTTCAGCAGGATAATGCCCGACCGCATGCTGCAGGTCCTGTACGGGCCTTTCTGGATACAGAAAATGTTGGACTGCTGCCCTGTCCAGCACATTCTCCAGATCTCTCACCAACTGAAAATGTGTGGTCAATGGTGGCCGAGCAACTGGCTCGTCACAATACGCCAGTGACTACTGTTGATGAACAGTGGTATCGCGTTGAAGCTGCATGGGCAGCTGTACTTGTACACGCCATCCAAGCTCTGTTTGACTCAATGCCTAGGCGTATCAAAGCCGTTATTACGGCCAGAGGTGGTTGTTCTGGCTACTGAATTCTCAGGATCTGTGCACCCAAATTGCGTGTGAATGTAATCACATGTCAGCTCTAGTATAACATATTTGTGGAATGAATACCCGTTTATCATCTGCATTTCTTCTTGGTATAGCAATTTTAATGGCCAGTAGTGTATGTTATGACGGTATCCCCAGGCAGAATGCGGATGCTAAAGTAATGGCAGTGCCCGCAACCGACATCTTATTCTGTCTTGGTGTTTAAGTCAGACGCTAAGTGTCGATTAGTGGCTGGGCGTGGCGGACTCGCCGCTTCCGCTATCAACGCGAGGTACGTGAGACACACGTGCAGGGTCGTGCAGACAAAAGCCGCCGCCGCTGGCATCGAGACAGACTGCAGGTGCTTCACGCACGGAGTCGATCTGTGACATGCGCGCTGCACGTCGCATAATGCCTCATTGTGTACGGGAGCACCTGCCACGCGCCCTTGTACTTGAACACCGGCCGACGTCACAGGGTCGTGTGCCTGTAGGGCGCCGAGCCCTCTCACGCTGCATGCGCGTGTCAACAGAACGCCTGCACAGCCGTCTCGTCGCTGCCGGAAACACGCGAGTACTGAGGCAGCAGTAAAGTTCAGAAGAGGAAGATTGCAGAACTGGCGAATTGCCTTACCAGATGTAGAAGTAAGAAACCGAAATTTCGTATAGATGGTGCTAGTCATCAGTGTAGGGCCCGTGTGACCGCGTCTGCAGCATCATTTGCTTCCTGTAACGGCTGACGACGAATGTCAACACACAGTAACCCAAGTTCCATACATCGGTATCAGTTAACATGTCGAGTTTTGTGTCTACGAACTACGATTTGATGACAGGATTGGTTTTGTGTCAATTGAAGAAAACTGCTGCAGAATCGCATCGAATGCGTGTCGAGGCTTTCGACGAACATGCTCTTGGGAAAGCAGAGTGATCCGAGCGGTTCAAAAAATTCAGAAGTGGTGGAAACGACGAGCGCGGGGAAACGACCGAAAAAGTTCAAAGACAACGAATTGTAAACTTTATTGGATGAAGATGATGGACTCAGCAGGAACACGCGGAACAACTGAATGTGACGCAGAAAGCCGTTTCTGTCCTGTTGAAAGCAATAGGAAAAGCGCAAAAGTGGGAAAATGGGTTCCGAATAAACTGAATGAAAGATAGCAAGCAAGTCGAAAGACTACTTGTGAAATACTGCTCGTCAGATACAAAAGAAAGTCGTTTCTGCATCGAATAGTGACAGGTGATGAAAAATGGATATATTTTGACAATCCTAAGCGTCGTAAATCTTGGGTGAATCCAGGCAAACCATCGACATCCACTGCAAGACCAAATCGCTTTGGAAGGAAAGCAATGCCCCGTGTTTGTTGGGATCAGAACGGTGTCGTCTATTATGAGCTGCTAAAACCTGGTGAAACCGCTAACAGTCATCGCTACCAACAGCAAATGATCGATTTAAGTTGCGCATTACGTGAAAAATGACCGGAATATGGGAAAAAAGGCAGGGCATGCGGCTTATTCTCCAGACTTGGCTCCATTCGATTATCATCTGCTTGCATTACTGGGACTCGCTCTCGCTGAAGAACGCTTCAGTTCGCATGAAAATGAACGAAAATGTCTCGCTAACTGGTTCGCTTTAAGAGAAGGTTTTTTGGCGTGGCATTCATAGCGTGCCGGAGAGGTGGCAGAAATGTATAAAAAGCTATGCAGGTTATTTTGAATAAAATTATCAAACAAAAGATGTGTAATTATTGTAACCTAATCCCGGTTTCATACTTCTACACCTAGTAAAAGCTCACCACTTTCTGTCCCCCTCTCAGATTTAATTTCTAATACAGAGTCTACTTTTTAATGACGACGTTAATTAGTGGAAGAAAACATTTTTTTTTTAAATGCTCGCTAGATGAGCTGCAGATATGTTCAGGGAAACCTGGAGGCTATCCTTTTATAGAATAAGATTTTCACTCTGCAGCGGAGTGTGCGCTGATATGAAACTTCCTGGCAGATTAAAACTGTGTGCCCGACCGAGATTCGAACTCGGGACCTTTGTCTTTCGCAGGCAAGTGCTCTACCATCTGAGCTACCGAAGCACGACTCACGCCCGGTACTCACAGCTTTACTTCTGCCAGTATCTCGTCTCCTACCTTCCAGACTTTACAGAAGCTCTCCTGCGAACCTTGCAGAACTAGCACTCCTGAAAGAAAGGATACAGCGGAGACATGGCTTAGCTACAGCCTGGGGGATGTTTCCAGAATGAGATTTTCACTCTGCAGCGGAGTGTGCGCTCATATGAAACTCGGGACCTTTGCCTGTCGCGGGCAAGTGCTCTACCAACTTGCCCGCAGAAAGGCACTTGCCCGCGAAAGGCAAAGGTCCCGAGTTCGAGTCTCGGTCGGGCACACAATTTTAATCTGCCAGGAACTATCCTCTTATAGTCAGTCATTACCTGTGTTTCAGAGGAATGACTGGCGCCTTTGTTCTTATATACACTCCTGGAAATGGAAAAAAGAACACATTGACACCGGTGTGTCAGACCCACCATACTTGCTCCGGACACTGCGAGAGGGCTGTACAGGCAATGATCACACGCACGGCACAGCGGACACACCAGGAACCGCGGTGTTGGCCGTCGAATGGCGCTAGCTGCGCAGCATTTGTGCACCGCCGCCGTCAGTGTCAGCCAGTTTGCCGTGGCATACGGAGCTCCATCGCAGTCTTTAACACTGGTAGCATGCCGCGACAGCGTGGACGTGAACCGTACGTGCAGTTGACGGACTTTGAGCGAGGGCGTATAGTGGGCATGCGGGATGCCGGGTGGACGTACCGCCGAATTGCTCAACACGTGGGGCGTGAGGTCTCCACAGTACATCGATGTTGTCGCCAGTGGTCGGAGGAAGGTGCACGTGCCCGTCGACCTGGGACCGGACCGCAGCGACGCACGGATGCACGCCAAGACCGTAGGATCCTACGCAGTGCCGTAGGGGACCGCACCGCCACTTCCCAGCAAATTAGGGACACTGTTGCTCCTGGGGTATCGGCGAGGACAATTCGCAACCGTCTCCATGAAGCTGGGCTACGGTCCCGCACACCGTTAGGCCGTCTTCCGCTCACGCCCCAACATCGTGCAGCCCGCCTCCAGTGGTGTCGCGACAGGCGTGAATGGAGGGACGAATGGAAACGTGTCGTCTTCAGCGATGAGAGTCGCTTCTGCCTTGGTGCCAATGATGGTCGTATGCGTGTTTGGCGCCGTGCAGGTGAGCGCCACAATCAGGACTGCATACGACCGAGGCACACAGGGCCAACACCCGGCATCATGGTGTGGGGAGCGATCTCTTACACTGGCCGTACACCACTGGTGATCGTCGAGGGGACACTGAATAGTGCACGGTACATCCAAACCGTCATCGAACCCATCGTTCTACCATTCCTAGACCGGCAAGGGAACTTGCTGTTCAAACAGCATGTATCCCGTGCCACCCAACGTGCTCTAGAAAGTGTAAGTCAACTACCCTGGCCAGCAAGATCTCCGGATCCGTCCCCCATTGAGCATGTTTGGGACTGGATGAAGCGTCGTCTCACGCGGTCTGCACGTCCAGCACGAACGCTGGTCCGACTGAGGCGCCAGGTGGAAATGGCATGGCAAGCCGTTCCACAGGACTGCATCCAGCATCTCTACGATCGTCTCCATGGGAGAATAGCAGCCTGCATTGCTGCGAAAGGTGGATATACACTGTACTAGTGCCGGCATTGTGCATGCTCTGTTGCCTGTGTCTATGTGCCTGTGGTTCTGTCAGTGTGATCATGTGATGTATCTGACCCCAGGAATGTGTCAATAAAGTTTCCTCTTCCTGGGACAATGAATTCACGGTGTTCTTATTTCAATTTCCAGGAGTGTAGATTGCAGCAGTCCAGGAGCTGATACGTTGAACTGACCCGTTTCCGATATAGGCCTAGAGCACTCTCAGGAAGTGGACGTTTCTGTTCCACACTGTTGTTTTGTCTGTTTTCACGAGCCTGGCACCCGATTACCCACATGCACACTGCGATGACCGTTTTTTGTATGCTGAATGCAGTAAATAGAGATTATATCCCTATACGTCTAAGAGAGCGTCGTTTTGGGAATAAGCGAGTCTTACATAACGCGTTTTTGTTAACTGTTGCTGCGAAAGTACAGATGTGACCAGACAGCAAAAGTGTATTAGTGACATGTAATAACAACACTGATGCTTAACTACAACATGATGATGTTCAGCCGTCCGATGTGACCGTGCGGTTGTAGGCGCTTCAGTCTGGAACCGCGTGACCGCTACGGCCGCAGGTTCGAATCCTGCCTCGGGCATGGATGTGTGTGATGTCCTTAGATTAGTTAGGTTTAAGTAGTTCTAAGTTCTATGGGACTGATGACCATAGATGTTAAGTGTTGTGGGTTGGCAGGAGAGTCAACACCGGGTTATTAGAGGAAGCCGAAAGGCACGCGTTTTAGCTCACGCAGGCTGGCGTGAGGTCTGGAACAGGACAAGGAAATTAGAATTTAGAAAAACGGACGTAGCCGGTGGAATACTTTAATCCATAACTGGTGAACGTCGCTCTTGGCTGTACATGATTCAGTATCAATAGTAACTGGTAATGGCGCCTTGCTAGGTCGTAGCAAATGACGTAGCTGAAGGCTATGCTAACTATCGTCTCGGCAAATGAGAGCGTATTTTGTCAGTGAACCATCGCTAGCAAAGTCGGTTGTACAACTGGGGCGAGTGCTAGGAAGTCTCTCTAGACCTGCCGTGTGGCGGCGCTCGGTCTGCAATCACTGATAGTTGCGACACGCGGGTCGACGTATACTAACGGACCGCGGCCGATTTAAAGGCTACCACCTAGCAAGTGTGGTGTCTGGCGGTGACACCACGTTAAGTCCCATAGTGTTCAGAGCCATTTGATGGTGTTCAAAAGAAAAGGTACGAAGCAACACTGTATACATACATGATGTCTTTATTCAAAAATAATCACCAGAGGTTGCGGCTGGTCCCGGCGGAGGTTCGAGTCCTCCCTCGGGCATGGGTATGTGTGTTTGTCCTTAATATGATTTAGGTTAAGTAGTGTCTAAGCTTAGGGACTGATGACCTTAGCAGTTAAGTCCCATAAGATTTCACACACGTTTGAACATTTTTTTGAACAACCAGCGGTTGATCAAACATATTGCCCTGTTTCACGAGAAGAGGGGTTTCCTATTCCCAGAATTCCTGTGGCTGCGACAGGATTCAGTCCTCCAATGTATCCTTCAGTTCGTCGTCTGAGTTGGAACGCTTGCGTTTGAGATATTTTGGTTCTAATGGCTCTGAGCACTATGGGACTCAACATCTGAGGTCATCAGTCCCCAAGAACTTAGAACTACTTAAACCTAACTAATCTAAGGACATCACACACATCCATGCCCGAGGCAGGATTCGAACCTGCGACCGTAGCGGCCGCGCGGTTCCAGACTGTAGCGCCTAGAAACGCTCGGTCACTCCGGCCGGCCGAGATATTTTATTTCGCGGCCCAAACACATTTAAGTTGCAGGACGACGTGTCCGGTCTGTAGGGCGGATGCTCAAGCTGTTTCCACTTGAACTTCCTCAATGCACATTATGTGACCTTGGAGATGTGTGGACGCATGTTATCGTGGAGCAGAATGACCCCCTCCGCGAGCAGCGTAGGCCGTTTGCTCTTGATGGACTTGCGTAGGCTACGGCGTGTCTCACAGTGCACGTGACTGTTAATTGTCTTTCTCTTCTCGAGAAATTCAATGAGTGTCGGACGTGGGACGTGAGCATCTACTTGCCTGCTGAGGCCACGGCTTTGGGAGAGGTGACGATACTACATTCGCTAATGGCCATGGGTTTTCCTTCTCTCCAACAAAGGCCAAATTGTTTATGACGCATTTGAGAAATGGGCATTGAATTTTGCTCCATTTCGCCGATCTTCATTTTATCGATATGTCGACGTCACATTTATGATCTGGCCACATGGTGACAAAGCTCTGAAGCGATTCGTCGATCGCATGAATAACATACACTCGAACATCTGATTCACTGTTTGACGTATAATTTTATATATATAAATTTTCGGTGCCTGCAGTGTCACGTCTTTCAGTGTCATACAAATTTTTATTTTTAAAGGGGATCGCTTAAGACTATTTCCAATGGTTCGCTCCTCAAATTTCTCCCTCATACCACAAAATTGTCGTCTGATGTAGTACAAACTGAAAAAAATAAATTCCTTTTAAAGCACAGTTTCGCATATATATTCAAAACCTTACACCTGTGTCATAGAACAAATCCTGCATCGAGAATACTTTACACAAGTTTAAGGGAAGAAATGCTTCCGATAATTATTACAGTATTTAAAGAACATCAAAATATGAGCAGGCTGAAATGAACAAACAGTACATCAGACTATGCTAATCAATTCAACTGTGAAAACCTAAGGAGCATATTATTAGCAAAATGAGAAATATGCAAAAGTGAAATGCCAAAATGAGCACTTCTCAATTGGGAGTAAATCAAAACAATCAGAATGGCTCAAAGAGAGCACAATAACATGAGCCATAAACGAATAAGAGCTAAGCAACTAAGCAAATAAGAGAATAGGCAAAAATGAGATGCCAACAAAATGAGAGCTGGCCGAACTCCGTCGGCACTTATATACGGTTGCGCTGGTGGCGACACCTCGCGGCCCGTACGCAACACGCGCGCCTGCGATCGCAATGCACTCTTAGCGATCGCGGCGGCGTCTAGCGGCCCGTACGCTAGTTATGCGAGTGCTGTCGCAGGTCGGCCCTTAATCTATGATGTTACATCTGTCAAGACAGAGCGAGAAGAAAAACTTATATTTTTAGATGTTTTGGTTTAACGAAAATCGAATGAGAAGCTCGATAACTCTGTATAACGCAAGCCGAAACAAGCAGCTTCACCAAACAGTCCAGAAGAGAGCTGTTTGTAATTCATAAATATATAGAACTACAACTGTTCTTGACGAGGATCACTGGAACTCGAAGTTAATCATTTGATGTACATATTTGATGTACATATTCTGAAAGACTGGCCGAGGGGTTCGAGTTATAAAGTTAGCGGCCTCCAAGAAACGAAAAAGCGAAAAAGTTGAAATTCACATCGTAGGGTCGAAGATGAGGCATGCAAGATATTATGCCCTCTTAAATATATCTCGCAAAGGGACCGTGGAGGTAAAACTAGGAACATCCAACCTCATACAGGAGCTCAGCAGCAGTCGTTCTTACTGCGCAACATTCGGAACAGGAAAAGGGAGGGGTTATTGACAGTGGTCCGTTAAGTGCCCTCTACCAGACGTCGTAAAGCGGCTTGCGGAGTATAAATACAGATGTCAAAAACAACGGCGTTAGAGACCGTAACATCATTTTCTGAAACCAGACGCAGAAACGGACCGTTCCAGTGCGACGGTAAATGTTACCTATCGTTGGGTTCTGCATGCACGCAATGAACGCACAGAGAGGCGACATTACTCTTTGCATGGCCCCGTCTGACCCAGGGGGTTATGTCGGAGCAGGCTCGCGACGTACCAGTGACATCACTGTTCAGTCAGGGCTGCGGCTAAGTCCAGTACTCGGCAAAAGTCATCTGATTTGCTTTCTGTTATGCGTTGTGCCCTCGTTGTTCTAATATCTCAGATGCTTCTAGTCACCGATTGTAGCATTTGTGAACTGTTGCTTTAACGTCCACCCCTACTGTTGTTGTGTACATAGTTCCGCGTAGTCAGTGCGTACACAACTTTCCCACTAGAGCGCGCCCCACTAAGCACAACAGCGCAGGCGCAGCGCTCGTCCATCTCCGCACTACGAGATGGCGCTGCCATAGTGACGGACCAAATTCTGCTTCCACCGATCCGCGTATTAATATGTAAAGCAGCCAATGAGATTTCTGCTAACGTAGAACCTTTTCTCCTAGCGGATCACACTCGCGAAGTGATACATGAACGCGCGAGGTATTATAACGAGTTTACAGACCTCCGATTAGTCAGTCTGCATTTGTCTGCACCAGTCGGTACCAGTCTGTAGGTGTTCTACATTTGTCTGTACCAGTCTACCAGTCTATAGTCAAATTTCAGTCTGCGCCTAATAAGATTACCATGTTCCTGTACATAGCCAGGAAGATAAATTTATAGACACTTTTTTCAAGTATCAGAGATATATGTGAGAATAAGATTAACGTACCAATACCAAACGAAACTTCAGATTGTCAATTGTAAATAGCATCCAGAACCAGTTAAGTAATTTTTATGCTTGTTATTATTTTAATAAATGTGTGTGAAAATTAATCAAGTTCTGTTTAAAGTTGGTTACCGCCAATCTGCTACTCTAAGCGTGCAAGTGGCATTTCTATCGTCTGACCTAACGGCAGAAGATAAACACGCCACGATAAGAGCACGAGACATATTACTGACACTCGCCTACTTCGTTAGAGCGACAAGTCAAATAATCTGATGGTGTGTGCACTGAAGGTCTTACAGTACGCTGACCCAACAATTGTATAATGTCAAATGGTTCAAATGGCTCTGAGCACTATAGGACTTAACAGCGGAGGTCATCAGTCCCCTAGAACTTAGAACTACTTAAAAACCTAACTAACCTAATGACATCTCACACATCCATGCCCGAGGCAGGATTCGAGCGTGCAACCGTAGCGGTAGCGCGGTTCCAAACTGCAGCGCCTAGAACCACTCGGCCACAACGGCCGGCTTCGCGCAACACTATGAAAAAAGTTTAAAGAATCGGAAAGTGTGACAGAATGCAAAACGACCCTATTTTCACCATTACGCATCACGCGTAAGGACCGTGAAGACAAGAGACAGCAGGAGATAGATGGACAATTGTTCTTCCCTCATTCCATTTGTGAGTGGGACAAGAAACGGAACACTAGCACTGGTACAAGATACCCTCTGTCATACACCGAATGGTGGATTGCCTAGTACGTGTGTAGATGTAAGTGAAATGAAACCGTGAAGTACGTAAAGTAACAGCACTCAAAATCAGTACTGCTACCTAAGAAGAAACAAATTATTATAAAACGCTGTCTCGACGATTGCACTGATATCGAAGTCAGTATGCTACTAAGCCTGCTGTAAGCATTCACTATGCTTTTTGTTGTATCCGGCCAATATGAAGGCCAAACGTACAGTGACTATATGCTGCAGTAGTTTCTTTTTTGCATTAAGCACACTGACTTTCGACATCAGTGGAATTATCGAGAGACGTTTTTCTAATAGATTGTTGCTCTGTGGTTAGCACTACTGATTTTCGATGCGGTAACGTTTTGTATCACTTTATGTACTTCAGTGTTTAGGTGTGCAGTGGTATGCAGTCGATATATATATATAGTGCGAGTATTAGTAGCATATAATCGAGACGACTTTTCTGAACTCACTATTACTTATTGTTGCTTTCTCAGCGAGTTTTATAAATATCTGTTTATTATTATTGTCTTAAAATATTCTCCGTAGCCACAAATACCTCTGCTTGGCTCAACGGCAGATAAAGATACAGAATACCAAAATACCGGAAGTGCAAGACCCATGTTACGTTACAGAAACAGAGACCGATAGTAGCGCTCCGAGTGGCCTGGCAGAGAACTTTAAATTCGGCAAAAAACGGCGCTCTAATCTACATTCTTACTTCGTGAAATATGGGTACCTGAAGATAATATTTTTCATTTATACTTTATCAGAGGGTCTTGTTGTATGGTGGTTCAGTGTATTTATTTGTAATACCCAATATTGCAATTTTTAACATGCCGCTGTTATCAAGTGAATTTTATGTTCCTAATTACAGCCTTCGTATGTGTATTGCACTCTTTGAAATGCAATATAAATATGTCGCTCTATTCTGCTTCATTTTTGTCCTCAACTGTAATATTTGCTGTGGTAATGATTCGAGCAGTTCAGACACAGAATCGTAAGCAATAACAGATACACGTAAATCCTCAGAACACCATGCAACGATAGCAGCTTCTGTTTTATACTAAACAAAAACAAATATGGAATCTTTTACCCCCACCCAGTATTACGGATGCAAGAGGAACGCAATAAGAAAATGAGCAACATATTTACAATGCAGCGCAGTACACACGAGAAGTCGTAATCAGGAGCACAATGTGATGAAACCAATTTGTTAACTATGAAACGAAAACGAACATGGAAGCCTAAAAGCAGCTAATAAGAAAGCGAGAAGGTGGATTGATTAACTTGCAGCGTTCCAAGTGACCTGGCAGCGAACTAACGTCGTGTTACCAGAAGTCCCCATATGAGTTTCACCCCCGTTCATTTGTTTCGTCAGAGAAACTCGTGGACAACAATATCTCTGGATAAAAAAAATCACGCAGATGCATAACTGATCGGACCTAGCTCTCAACAATGGTTAAATAAATTCTACCAGTATGATAACCGATCGATTTCTACCGCTGATGGGGGAGGAGTATGAGATATTACAGGTTGAGTTGCGCTGCAACAAGCACGTTTATTAATAAAATCGTTTAATTTCGAAATCGATGATGTGACTCAAATGGTAGCAATAAACAAGCTGTAAATGAATATAACTGATCACTCAAAGGTTCTGTCGCTGAAGGTTCCTACCAAAACTAAGCACTTGTGTAGAGGACGTCACTTTTAAATGACGTAATAAGTTACGCGCACATTTTAAATGTGCTGATTATTCTACGAACGGCCCTTTATTTGCTATCAGTCATGAAGGAAACACCTGAGTCTGGCGACTTGCTTGGAACAAAGAAGCTGCAAAAATCGCCATCGTAACATGGTGGTCGCTAGGACATCTTTGTTACTTTCACATTTATGTATTCTTCAAGAGAAAAAAAAACTTGAGATTGTTGTATACTGTTCTCGGGCTTTTACGAATATTCTCGAGCGTTAACCGATGTTTTCGAATGTTCAAGAATATTCTGGAATGTTCTAGAATACATCTTGGAAATGGCAGATAACGCATTGACCCAAATCTGCCAAAACCTTCTTAACCGACGAGTCGCCGAACCTAGTAAACTCAGAGGAACAACTCATCGAAAAAGTCTGTTAGCTAATAAAGACAACGGTTGTCAGAGCGAGCAACTTTAGCAACAAAAAAGACACTTTTTGAAAGAAATTTCCACCATTTCATGGTATATTTGTATTGATTCATTACACACAATAATGATTCGGCTTTATAGCCTTACTCACGCGCAATTTGAATTCTCAGACAATGCCCGACTTTCCTAAACGACACTTAACTGTCGAAATGACATTTATCTGGTCTTTAAAACAGTCGTCGTACTAAAGGATATGAGTACAAGTCAAAGACACATAATATGGATGAAATCGTGCATAGCGTATAAACATTGACAGTCAATACATTGCTTTTGTTGGTGTACATTTTTATATCTTCCTTCCAAGACACTGTCCCTTCCGCTCAACTGCTCTTTTCCAGAAACGCCAGATGCCCTAATCAAATATTCTCAGCACCGCCTGATGTAATTCGGTCACCCTACATTAAGATTATGAACATGGATGTGCTCAAGCAATTGTGCATACAAGAGCTTCGTGGATTGGACGTAATAGTCAATGAGCAGCAAAATATAGATTTATTGAACCTTGACCATGTTTTAGACAGTTCTAAACCGTCTTCTTCAGAAGGTATTGTACGTAGAATCACATATCTGTAAGCACTGTGGGAGTTGTCGACTGTTTAGTACATGTGCGTGCCATCCACTTAATCACCATTCCAAATACACGATTTATAGGTAGTTGCTCTCTATTGTAGAGCTTTCTGAAGAGACAGTTTTAAAACTGTCGAAATTATGGTCAAGGTTTAATGAACAGGTATTTTGCAACTGGTTGCCTCTTATTTCCTATCTATTGAAACACTCCATTTCCTTTGTTTTACCTTCTTTGATGTTCATCTCATAACTTTTCTTCCATGAAACTATCCATACCGATCAAGGGCTCTTTCGAATTCCTTGCCATCTCTGACAGAATTAAAGTGTCATTGGAAAGCCTAGATTCTCTGAATTTTAATCCCCTTTCCATACTTCTCCATGGTTTCCTTTTCCGCTTGCTCAGTGTACAGACTGAAATGCTGTCACACTCCTTTCCTCAACTGCTAATGCTCTTTCGTATTTTCGAGACTCATAAACGCAATCTGGTTTCTCTGCAATTTGTTCATAGCCATTTGTTCAGTAATTTTCTCCCGAAGAACTTAGAGTTTTCTGTCAACATTGTGGAAAGCACTGCCTAAATCTACAAATGTTATAGACATAGGTTTGATTCTGAGATATGTCACAGGGTCAGTTTTGTCTCACATGTTCTTGTATATTTCCGAAGCCCAAGGTTTTACACCGCCACGTCACTTCAAACAGCTTTGACATTCTCCTGTTAATAAATCATGTATTTGTAATCACGACCTAGTAAACTGACGTTTCGGTAATATTCACATCTGTCAGCATCCACCTTCTTTGGGATGATTACATTCTTAAAAACTTGTATGATGCAGAAAACTATCATTATAGCGTTTCCAAATCCATTTTTCTTGGGGCTCACACGAAGACGAAACAATTACGCGATGAGTAGCTCAAGTCATCTTTGACTCTTCCCTCTGTTCCGTTTATAAGAGTCTCAAACTAACAAGAACCATCTGACAATCGGCCAGAAGAGCGTCGTATCGCTGATGAAGTCTTCTATCAATATCCGGTATCTTCATTTCTTTAACCGAAAAGATTAGCTTTCAGTCTATTTTAGAACAATAGGAAAGAAGAAACAGTAAGAATTTGACCCTAGTCTAAATGTTGCGGAAGGTTGGTTTCGTTACTCCTTACTGATTGAGTTTGAATGGTAATTGATTAACGTGACTTTGTTCCCGCCTTACTTCATAGCCACACGCCAGCTAAACATCCCACATGTGAAAGGTGAAACGTCAAAACGTGGTGCGATCGAAACCTAGTCGTGTTACAGCACTCAGTTTAATGGCCGACACGAAACTCGTGAGCATTTTTCCCTCCGAGGACGATCACCCGCAGCAACGCTGGAGGCACGTAAGTCCAGCGATCTTGCGTCACCAACAGCAGACGATGACGTCATTCCGATACCTCATTTCCTCACCTCTGAAGCCACATTTGCATTTAGATGTTCACCTGCAGAGCACTAGCCTGTGTTGAGTAATGTCAGCAACGAATTTCAAGTCTTCTCTTACTTAGCTGTCTCTGTTTTAGGAAAAGTCAACATCAGCGTTACCATCAAAATGATATTTCGTTGTCTCCTCTTCTTAATTTACATGTAAATTGTATCCTCTGAATTACGACTAGCTGTACTGTACTGTACGCTCAAGGCAAATGTGAGAGTGTGTGTTACTGCAGTATAGTTTACATCTCGACGACCCAATTGTGCCATAGTTTTCAGACCTGAGTATGGCGTTTAATCACTTTTTCAATCAAGATGATTTTCATTACTACAGTGACAACAGAAATTGCATAAAAACAAAAATGAATTTTCTACCACGAATTACACTGATGAGCCAAAACATTATGACCACCTGCTTAATAGCTTGTTTGTCCGTCTTTGGAACGAAATATAACACTGATTCTGCGTATCAGGGATCCGACAGTGTTTTGGTAGGTTTGTGGAGGTACGTGGCATTAGATGTCTGCACACAGGTCATGTAATTCGAGTAAATAACGGGGCCGCTGATTTGCGTACGCGGTGATGGCACCAGAAAGCGACCCAGATGGGTTCCATAGGATTTACTACATCAGGCGGATTTGGTCGCCGGGACATCAACGTGAGTTCTCAATAACGCTTCTCAAACCACAACAGCACGGTTCTGGCTCCGAGACACTGACAATTAAAAGATGACATCACCGTCGGGGATGACATCAAGAATGAAGGGATGCAGGTGGTTCGCAGCTGCCAGCGTTTCTTCCGTTACTACCACAGGTCCCATGCAAACTCGAGAGTGTCTCCCATAGTGTAACACTGCTCCCACCAGCCCGCGTCCGCGCTGCACGTTTCGAGCGGCCGTTCACCTCGGTGACGGCGCCTGCGGAAACGACAATCGGCGTAGTGTAGCAAAAATGTGATTCAGCTGATGAGCCGACACGTCTCCATTGATCGACGGTCGAATCCTGATGGTCCTGTGCGCACTACAGCCATGACTGACGATGTCATTGGGTCAGCATGTGAACACGTAGGGGTGGTCAGCTGCGAAGCTCCGTGTTCAACAATGTACTACGAACGGCGTGCCCCTAAAAACTACTGCGTGCAGCAGGATTGTGATCTATCGGCAGAGATACTAGACATCACCATCTGTCCTACTATACAGAGCAGACAAGCCTCTGCGAAGAGTCATGGACGTCAACAATGTGGCGCCTAATGGTAGTTTCACTCTTTTTGTAGACGCTCACGACAGTAGCACGTGAACATTCGACCAGATTCGCCGTTGTCGAGATACTCGAACACAGGCTCTGTGCAATAATAATCCGACCTTTGTCAGAGTTGCTTGTTCCATAGGATTTTCCCATTTGCACACCATATGTTCGCTAGGGTGTCTGCTCCGCTTACATACTTTTGTTACCACGTCAAGTGCCCCACAACGCCAGCAGCTGGCATACAACGTCACGGTTGGCAGTGGTGATAATGTTTTGGAAGATCAGTGTATAAGCATGAACAAGTAATTTGCCATATTGCATGTGGCTAAAAAGGTAACGACGAAGCGAAAAAATACAGTGACATATAAACTGAACAATGTTATCAAAGTGCACTTAGCTTGCCATCTTTTTTATGGCCATTGGCATGATGTTAATGCCAGATATAATATTTTTCAGGATATATATGTGTTTCCAGCGCCCGCAGCTCGTGGTCGTGCGGTAGCGTTCTCGCTTCCTACGCCCGGGTTCCCGGGTTCGATTCCCGGCGGGGTCAGGGATTTTCTCTGCCTCGTGATGGCTGGGTGTTGTGTGATATCCTTAGGTCAGTTAGGTTTAAGTAGTTCTAAGTTCTAGGGGACTGATGACCATAGATGTTAAGTCCCATAGAGCTCAGAGCCATTTGAACCATTTTTTGTTTCCAGCGTGTCCTTCAAAGACATTCCACTGCTTCGGAATTAGGGTATAACTACAAGCAAATCTATAAACAAAATAGTGCTCCAGAACTTTATTGTCGCTCCTTTGGTGTTTATGATAGACATAAATCATCTTTCACTAACAAATTTTATCTCTGTTATTAGATAATGAAAAATGTAGAAACAAACAAATGTAGTACCAATACTCTTATTGACAAAGAAGTTAGTGAAATATTTGAAAACAAAAATTTTGGCAACACTCAACAAATACAGTTCCGTACTTCTACAGATCTCCACAATCTCACCCACTGGTATACAAAACGTTCCTCATTTTTCGCAGATGAAGAAAGATAACAATCTGAATTGAAATATCCACACCTTAGAATTGATCAAGCGCCTTAATTAAGCGACATTTACACCACAAATTATTGCAGCCATAGGTGCTTTGAATGTGAAGAAATTAATGCGCTCTATGTATTTTACTTCACTAATGCGTCATATAATTATTTTTTGGGAAATGCATAATAGTTTTAGAATGAGAAGGCGTGTTGTAGAAACTATATCTGTTTCACTTCTACAAACAATATGCTCCAAGGATCTCATAGAAAAAATTGGTATTGTGGCAACTGCAAGACATTACACACAATTAACGCCTTGTTTGCAGCCATTATTTATCTTTTCTCAACAACAGCGCAAAGCATGGTTATACCACTAGGATAAAAAAAAAGTCTGGAGATGTTTTTTGGGTTATACGGGTTCGATCCCAGACTCCTACATTCGTCAGGGGACAGCTGTGCGGAATTTGGTGGTGATGTCCTAATGACACCAGAAAGTGCCAAGAAAACACCATTGTCAAAAACACATTAATTAGACAGTAGCGCAGCACTGTCTTCCAAAGTGTTGTACCACAACCGGACCAGCAGTGTAGCACCTCGTCAATGAAGGAAAGCTGACGTGCACTCGACTCACAGCAATATGGGCAGCGTGGCTCCTACGTTTTGGGCGGTCATTGAGCGCAGAATCCGGCAGCATCCAGCTCTGCTTATCGATCTCCAAAGTTCTCTCGTGGACGTCGAAGATTTGCACTTAGAAGTCTCGACCCAGATCCAGCTGAAGTATTCACTGGCTCAGAGGAGTCAGCTCTGAGCCCCCACTTAGGAGACAGGAACCAGCGATACAACGTCCGACACAGGAATGGGATGAGCAGCAGTTGCGCTCGCCCACTAGAAGGCGGATGACGGACATCATCCAGGTCACGCAGGTCAAGCATCCAGTAGGCCTGCAGGGTGATGGTAGCCTCCACAGGCCGTCAATGTGTCCTTGGAATGTGGCAGTGCAGCTGGCAGTACCAGCATCCTTCCAGCTGGACTCATGTTACATAGATAATTGGAGCCAGCTGGACATGGCTGAGGGCCACTTCCGTAGCCTCCCCGCTCACTGGATAGCTGCAACTGACATAGGGGCTGAGACTACTCACAGGGTAGTCAAGAATCAGCACACAGCAACCCGAAATGAGATTTGTTAGGAAGGGTGGAGTGTTTATGTTGGCATTTCCCTTGCACTCTGCAGCGGCGGGGGGTGGCTATGACATCAAGTGTCCTGCGATTTCCTCGGTGCCAGCTCTCCTAGTTCAAATGGTTCAAATGGCTCTGAGCACTATGGGACTTAACATCGGAGGTCATCAGTCCCCTAGAACTTAGAACTACTTAAACCTAACTAACCTAAGGACATCACACACATCCATGCCCGAGGCAGGATTCGAACCTGCGACCGTAGCAGTCGCGCGGTTCTGGACTGAAGCGCCTACAACCGCTTGGCCACCGCGGCCGGCTCGCTCTCCTAGTAACTTTACACTTTCGTAACTCAACTTTTCAGAAGCTCTTTTCTCCTGGCTCAACGCCTGAACACTAGAATTGCGTTCTACCAAACGTTTCTTACGAAACTCCGCCTTGTCACTAGTATGACGATATCTCACAGCTTGCATGATGTCATTAGGCTTCGCTTGCAGACTTGGCTGCTTGGTCGTTGCCGCGTGTTCCGATAGCTTCCATGTTTGCCGCAACTCGCTCAGCATTTCCTCCTAGGTGGCAGTCTACTGGTCATTGATGCAGTGGTTCATCTTCTGCGAGCTGCCAAGGTAGAAGTTGGACAACTTTTTAGTGTCTGACGTTTATACTATCTTGGGGCGTGACATCTTCCCCTTCCTTCAGAAGATTAGTCTGGAATTTTTCCGTTGGAAGTACCTATAATAAACTCATCCTACATATTTTGTACCAATAGTTGCACATTATACAACTTTAATTATTCTTCAATTACCATACAGCTAATACACACTATTTTCAATGGTTAATTTATCGACGCAATAATGTAGACCTTTGCAGAAGTTATTTCTTACACACTAACACACTTATTCACATATTTATTAGAACATCTATTAGTTTACATGTAATTTCCTTACTATGTCTGAATCTTATTTACAAACCACTCAACGGGTATCTGATGCACTGGTAAATCTGAGTGGTGCACTGACTTTCATTTAAAACAGAAGTAGATTACGCAAATTGCAATCAGAATCACTGCAGCACTGGCAGATGTAGTGCTTATAGTCGTGATACTACTATGTTGTCAATTGCGGTATCGCTGTATGTGCTGAACATTTGCTCGCGCCGCGCGGGGTAGCCACGCGGTCTAGGGGGTCTTGTCACGGTCCGCGCGGCTGCCCCCGTCGGAGGTTCGAGTCCTCCCTCGGGCATGGGTGTGTGTGTTTTCCATAGCGTAACTTAGTTTAAGTTAGATTAAGTAGTGTGTAAGCTTCGGGGCCGATGACCTCCGCAGTTTGGTTCCATAAGACCTTACCACAAATTAATTAAAACATTTGCTCGCCTGTAATTCCCCCTGTTTGGATTCTACTAGTCCGTCTAGTGAATCTCTGGATGCATTATATTATTTAGGTCGGTTAAGTTCTGGGTAGGCAGCACCTCTGGTTGTACCAGTGATCGTAGTTAGTAGACGAAATGTTGCGCCTGCTAAGTCACAAGTCGTGCCGTTAATTATTATTCCGAAAACCTAATTCCAGTACATTCATACCTGTTGGTTTCCTGCGTTCGTAACAGTTTACTACCGTTACTTCTAGTGAAAAGACTTAATAGACCCAGAGAGTGCCTAATCTCTGGAAATGTGAGTATGGCGTTTATACTTTCCTTTGACATTCACTTGCTTCAATTTTTTTCAGGAATAACTTGACCTTGCCTGCCTGTACGCCAGTCTGTATCATGCTACTTGGGCAGATAGCAACACTTTCTCTCTGGAATTCCCGTAGGTCTTCCAACGGCATTAGAGCGCAGCCCTCTTAACTCTGAAATTATTAATGCATCTTTGGTCCTTACCTGTATCCATTTCGGTATGCGACCTGAACGAAATGGACATTTATCACTATCTCCTCCTCCCTTCACCATACTAGATTATCCAGACAGAACCATACCTACACATAGAAAGACAACATTGTATCGATACTTCGATAGTGAAAGAAAAAAATTATCCCTTTAAAACATACAATAAATGAGACGACATAAAACCGATAACTTCCAAATAATCTACACAAGAACAGACGAAGTGTAACTTAGGCAAACGACAATATCACATCTTGAATGTGAGACGGGATTGAACCGTCGTCCTCCCGAATGCGAGTCCAGTGTGCTAACCACTGCGCCACCTCGCTCGGTGATGACGGTTTTGGACATGGGTTTCCATCTGCAATTTACTTTTGTTCCGGAGTCCTCTAAAATCTCTAATGTTTTCCCGTCATACAGGAGAAAAATAAAATACGGTTTGAAACCCATGTGCGAAACTGTCATCCAAAAAGGCATCAGAGCATAGCATTCATAGGAGACAAGGCCTTTCTCCACACAGGCTAGCTCCGTCTCCTCCACTGGAAATCGTGGCAATCACTCGGTATCACTGAATAATAAACAACATGGTGAGATGTACCGCCTACTGTCCGTCAGCCTCAGCATACAAAGTCACGTTTGCTGCCGAAGGGTTGGCCTATTAGCAGGCGCCGGTGCCCACAACTTCTACGCTCTGTAGCGTCGTTGGATGACATTTCCAGACACTGTTTCGTATCCTCGATTTGTTCCTCGAGACATCCTCTACAAAGTCTAGAAGTTTGTCGCAACATTTCTGGGACACCCTGTACAAATTGTGTGATGGCTTCCAGTGATTGTTCAGCAGTCTTGAAAACAAACAATGACTAGTATCTCCATCTATTTATTCTCAATAATTTACATTTGTTTATGCTGAGAGTTAACTACCAACAACAGAACAAAGCGAGAACCCTCCGCAGTTCTGTTGCATTTCGTTACGTTTTTGTAGCGTTGCAACTTCTCTTTAAACAACAGCATCATCTGCAAACGAACTCATGGGGCTTCTGAGGTTAACTGCTCTGTCTGTAGTTCGCCCTCAGCAAGTCAGGGAAAGCGACAAGGATCTCGGTGCCAATATCTACTGCCTTCTGAGTCTCACAGACGAATGGAGCTAGCTGATATCATGCGATCGTTGTTTGTGGAATCGCAGTTGATCACTGCACAGGAGATTCTCGTTCTCATGGAAGACGGTAATGTGTTTCAAAATTTTACAATGTACTGTCGTAAAAAATTCTGGCCTGTAGTATTGTGCGCCTATTTTACGGCTTTTTTTCCCAATCACTTGGACCGCTTTGTTGCTCCAACAACCTACGATAGACTGCTATTAGAAGGGGAGCAAGATGTTTCGAATACTCTTTGTAGAACTGCTTGAGTACCCCATCATGTGCAGCTGCGTTTCTTCTGTTGAGTTATGTTGTTTGATTTTCTATTCCAGGGTCATATCATTATCTGTCGTTTTATTTTTCGTTCGGCGATTGAAAGGTGTGACCATAATACGATCATACAATATTGATTAATTTTCACTAATCACTTATACACATCCTATACATTGACTCGTCTCACATCATTTTGTTCAAATGATACGAAACATCTAAGTAATTGTCTATTGTCTTTTTTAAGTTTCGTTGACGTCCATCTTATAATGTCTCTCGGAGACATTATCTAACCTGTTGTAATACTACATCCTTTCATAGAGTTAGTAATTTTATTATACTGCACTTAAATTCTTTCCACATAGAAATGCCTATCGACGAGATCCAAAGATGGTTTGTTGTGTTAAAAACATAATCCATTCCGCAGAGTCATCTAAGTAGCTGCCTTGATGGAGATGCGACGCGCTTTTCTCGCCTCCTGAATGGCGGCTGTCATTCCGTGCGTAAGACACGCTTCTCTTCTTCCATTAATTTTCTACGCCTGTTACCACAAGCCGTCACGTTTGCGGACTCATGCTCGGCCGTATACGTACGTATCGACATCCCGTGACCACAGGCTTCAATAGACAGAGTTAGAGAGGCTGTAATTTGCTTCTGAAGGGACAGACAGGTTCTACAATCGCCGAGTAAAAACCCACGTGGTCAGCGGAAGTTTCTTTACAGAGGGGGTCGCCATATTCCCTAGCCGCACTTGCCGCGTCCCCCGGTAGAAAGTCGGCCGCAAATTACAAGTGTCCCACCCAGTGTATTCCGTCTGTCGCGCCGTCCGGCGGTCGGAAATGAGCGCAGATAATGCTCTCTGCTTGACTTTCTCTGTACGCGCGACGGGATTAGAGAAACCGGGGGGACCGGCCGAAACTGCGGAAGCTGCGTTCGCCATCCGAGACTAAGCGTGGGACGGCCGCCTTTTGCCACGCACAGATGGGACGTGTTTCTCAACGTCAAGCACACCAGACGTGGTTTCCACTGTGGTTGGTGCACGTTGAGAAACATGCTGGTACCTCACACGCAAAAGTGCACCTCATTTGTTTTTCCTTCCGCAGCGATCAACAGCGGCAGCCTAATGTTGCCACCCTTCCTTTTAATTTCACCGAAGACATGCTGAGTCAGTCCTGTAGACAGTCATTTCTTTTTCGATTTCTTCACATTTTTCATGGAACCATTTCTTCTTAGCTTCCCCGCACTACCTATTTATTTCATTCCCCAGCGACTTGTATTTCTGTATTGCTGAATTTCCCTGAACATTTTTGTACTTCCTTGTTTCAACGATCAACTGAAGTAGTTCTTCTATTACCCACTGTTTCTTCGCAGCTACCCTATTTGTACTTACGTCTTTCTTTCCACGTTCTGTGATTACCCTTTTTAGAGATGTCGAATCTTTTCACCTGTACTGCCTACTGAGCTATTCCTCATTGCTGTACCTATAGCCTTAGAGAACTTGAAGTATGTCTCGTCATCCCTTAGTACCTCGGTATCCCACTTCTTATCGTACTGATTCTTCCCGACTATTCTCTTCAACTTAAGCCTACTCTTCTTCATCACTACTGCATTAGCACCTGAGTCTATATCTGCTCCTGGGTATGTAGTATCTGATTCCGGACTCTCTGTCTGACCATGATGAAATCTACCGAAATCTTCCCGTATGACTCGGCCTTTTCCAGATATACCTCCCCCTCTTGTGATTCTTGAACAGAGTATTAGCTATTACTAGCTGAAATTTGTAACAGAACTTAATTAGTCTTTCTCCTCTCATTCCTTGTCCAAAGACGATATTATCCTGTAACTATTTCTTCTGCTCCTTCCCCTACAATTACATTGCAGTCCTCCATGACTATTAGATTTTCATCTTCCTTACGAACTGAATTGCGCTTTCAGTATCCTCATATACTTTCTCTGCGTATTTATCGGCGATCAGCTTCAGAAACTTTGAAAAGTGAGTCGATGGCAGCTCACATCGTTACGAAAGGGTATGTAAGTTCAGTCCTGCAGACACGGAGGGAGATCCCACTCGAGTCGCTCCTCCAGAGGCAGTAAATTATTTTCTCTCTGACAAGCCGCCTGCCAACGAGCCGTGGAACCTCAGAAACCGCCGTCGCCGCAAGCGCGAAACAGAATCGGTGTTACCCCAGTTCCATCCCGTCTGCCGTTGGAGACGCTTCGTCAGCCTCGCCGACTCATTACGCGCAAAGTGTAGAAACAAAGGGAGGTGGCGCAGACGGAGTTTCATCTGCGTTATGACCTTAATCCGCGTTGCACTCACCGCACCTGTCACAATAGCGGGACACAATTCATTCGCGACAGCACCCTCAGTCAGTGGACAGACCAAGTAAGAGCCTGAAGAAGCGTTCGCGAGAACCGTCGAGGAAGATGTGTTTCGAAAATTTTCCCATTACGTCCAACGTTGGGATGCTATTCCAATGCCGGAGAGCCTCGCAAATAGTGACGATTTGAGAAAGGAAAAATAAGCTGGAGATATGAAGTTTGTTTTGGGGAGGGAATCAGTAGGTAGTCCTTGCAGCAGCTGGTGTAGAAATACATAGATATGGTGCTTAGACTACGAGAAAAAGTGCCGATTGGGTCGCCATGTGACGGATTTTTCCTAGTGTGCTTATTTATATTTTTTTATTCATTTTTCTTTAATTAATACTATCTGCGTTACCTGAAATATGTAAATTTGTACTATGTAAGTGGTGTACATGTACAGCTCCTGTTCTATCGGTACTATGCCCAGAGAGATTCATACCTGTGTAAAATCAGGAGAACGGACACATGAAGGCAGGTGGAATCAGAAGGCAAGAAGAAAGAAGGATGACGAATATTTTCTGGACGTCGAATGAATGAAAAACAAGCATTTGAGCCTCTCAAGAATTAAAAGTTACTGAAAAAGATGTATAAAAGTGGGGTAAAGCAGTTACGATTGCCAGTGATTAAAGTTGTTGATGTTCTGCAACCGATATATGAGTTAGAGGAGCTGATGTATGACCTACAAATGACAGAAGAATGTGGCTTTTACTGAATCACGTTGAGCAATGATTGGTTAGAATACCACATTATTGTGAAGGTATAGCAATTCTAACTGCTTTGTGTTTCTGTTGTGTTTAATGAAGGATCGTGCTTTTGTACTTATATATCGGGCGCTGGGACGATTGCAGATATGCGATTATGAGTAAACTGAAAATGTAACTTCCACCTGGATATTATTTCATACACCACTAAGAATTTATTTGTACTTTTTCAGAAAACATGCTTGACTCAAGACAGTTTATCGCGCAAGAACCTCAATAATCACACTTCCACAAATTGAAGGAAGTCGCCACGCCGTCTTAGTACGTTACATGGTAGGGGAGGCTTCTCTGCAAACATCTTTGGGCATCGAAAAACACTGACAGTAAAAGTGAAGAAAATAGTCACGTGTACGTAGCAAGAAGCGAGATACGGTTTAGAAACCCCCCTCCCTTATGTAGAAAAAAGTTATTTTGAAGCAAACTCGCAGGTACAATTAACTGAAGCGTTTGTGATACGGGGTCATATCCAGGGGCAACTCCTCAAACCGAGCAAAAGATTTAGTCTGCAAAAGCGTGTAATAAGACTCACCTGTGGTGTAAAAAATCAAGAAATCCTGTAGAAACCTGTTAAAGAAAATTAGTATTCTAACCATTGCTTCTCAGTATATTTATTCATTAATGAAATTTGTTGCAAAGAATGTACCTCTATTTCCAACCAATAGCTCAATACATAGTATCAGTACTCGGAATAGGAACAATCTACATAAAGACATAAAATCACTTACCTCGGTCCAAAAAGGAGTCCTACATTCAGGAACAAACATTTTCATTGAATTGCCAGCAACCGTTAAAAACTTGGTTTCTGATAACGTACATTTTGAGTTTTTCATAGCCAGCTCCTTCTACTGTATAGACAAATGTCTTAACAGGAACTGTTAGACCAGTTTAAGTAAAAATGTCTGTTGAATTTCAGTTTCGACAGCACTTGGTTACAACAGTCAAGATTAGGTACTTCGTTATGATAAATGTATTAAGTGTATAATTAGTTTCATTAAGACACTGTATTGATTCTGTCAATATTAACAGTTCCAGTTTACTGAAATGTATTCTCCTACTTTGATAATCTCCTGACAAATGATCAGAGTAGTGAGTATTATATTCAAATGCTTTATGTTTTTTATGTAATATTTTCTGACTTGTTCGACAGCCACGAGAATCATCTCGCTTTGGATCTGTGGAACGAAAACTGAATCTGATCTAATCTGTTCCAAACTGAGCTTCTCCAACAATTAATTTCGGCTACTTTTTCTCTTCCTATAATAGAAACAAACGAATCAACCTCCAGAAACATTTTACATATTTCCATTTAATAATGATTCACTGAATAATTTTCTGGGGTAACTCAGCACTTAGAAGGAAAGTACTGACTGCACAAAAGCAAGTATTAAGAATAATATGTGGCGTTCACATACGTAGGTACCTACAAGGAGCTGGGCATTAGAATCGCTCCATCACAATATATAACTATATTTGCTACTGGAATTCGTCATTAATAATCCATCAGCATTTGAGGAGAACAGTGGTGTCCATACCTTCAACACTAGAAGAAAAAAGACCTTTATTGTCCATTATTAATGCTGTCAGTGGCTCCGAAAGTACTAAATATCTGGCTTGTAGCAAAACAAGTTTTAAATCTAACTTAATTAATTTCTCCTGAACAACTCCTTGTAATCCACTGACGAATTTCTACTTAGTAACTGACTTAAAAATCGACTAAATATTTTTTTTAAGTGTAGTTGCATGAGTAGGACTAAAAATGTGTTCGTTAATGTTAACGTTAATCATTTGTACATACCCTATAAACTGTCTCGATCCGTGTCATTTGGACAAAAGAACCGTTCAAACGATCTATTGAACATGCAACCAACTAACTTACAGTATCGAGGAAGTAAAAATAAAATAAAGGGTACAGATATACACACGGACTGATTTTTGCGTCGTTTCTCGGAACCATAGTATCATGTCATCCACTTAATAGGCAAAGACCAAAAAATCTCTTAGAAGCTACGGGAATCAATAAGCATCTCTCACAGAGTCGAAATTTAATATTGAATGACAAAACACAGCTCAATACTTGGCCTCACCCGAACTTCATTTCAGCGCCACATTTCTGCAAGTCTTCCCACATTGCCTGTCCCATTGTAGACCTTCATTCTCTCTGCATTTATTTCATTAATTTTCAATGTGTATGTTCTCCATATAATCTGTTGTTTTATTATATGTATGTCTTCCTTACAGTAATAGACAATTCTTCATACCACCGATACGTAATTTAGCTCATGTACATCCCACTATATTTGCATCAACTTTCATATGTAACACTTATTCATACTCCAGTACTCTTAGTACTCATATCTTGCATTAATTTTATTATATTGTGATTGTTAATTTAATTCAAATGTTACGTAGGATATTAGATTGTTTTACCTCATGTACATTTCTCCTGTTGAGTGGAATTTTTTACTGATGTTGTTCTTCTCTTCCACGTCATCTTCACACACACACACACACACACACACACACACACACACACACACACACAGGTTTTACATTGTTTTGTCTTGACGTTTTCTGATGATGACTTTGTAATCCGAAAACCGGTTAAAGAAATAAATTAATACTGTAGAATATCCACAGTTTCGTGCTTTCCGTTTACAACATAGATACGTTTATAGCAAGACGATGTTCAGAGGGACTACGCCGCCTGCGGTTTTGCCTCTGTTAGCGATTGTCGAAGAAGAGCGAAGAAAAGCGCGAAGAAGATTTTGGACTCGTCGAGGGCTTGAGCAGAAACTTGTTGATACGGGAAGACTGCACAAAGTTGTATAACTATCCGGGATACATACTAGCAGAACTTGTTTGTTAACTCAATTGAATCTCCATTCAATTTTAAATTGAATGTAGTTGAGGTATAGTGTCTAATGTCAGTCTGCGCGTGCGCAATATCCATACTGTCGATGTTGTATTGTGCGAGGTAGCGGGCGAGTTGTGGCGCCCTGGAAATTTCCAAGTTCCGAGCTGGCGCCTGTCGGCGGATCGGGGCCCGGCGGCAAACACGTGGTGCCGAATGTTAGCCAGACGAGACGGGTAGCCCCAGCACATGGTCCAGCCGCGTGGCTCGGAATTGCATGGTGACACTGTGTTGATGAAGGCAACACGCCGGGAATGCTAAAGATGACGGACTTCGTGAAACCATAATGACAGACATTTCACAGCTCGTATAGAAATTAATAGTAGCCAGATGAAACATGATGCCACAAAAAGAAACATGTACATTAATATTATTTGCACAACTATTCTGACAGTACAGGGTGATTCAAAAAGAATACTACAACTTTAAAAATGTGTATTTATTGAAAGAAACATAATATAACCTTCTGTTATACATCATTACAAAGAGTATTTAAAAAGGTTTTTTTTCAGACAAGTTCAGAGATGTTCAATATGGCCCCCTCCAGACACACGAGCAATATCAACCCGATACTCCAACTCGTTCCACACTCTCTGTAGCATATCAGGCGTAACAGTTTGGATAGCTGCTGTTATTTCTCGTTTCAAATCATCAATGGTGGCTGGGAGAGGTGGCTGAAACACTATGTCCTTAACATACCCCCATAAGAAAAAACCGCAGGGGGAAGATCAGGGCTTCTTGGAGGCCAGTGATGAAGTGCTCGGTCACGGGCTGCCTGGCGGCCGATCCATCGCCTCGGGTAGTTGACGTTCAGGTAGTTACGGACAGATAAGTGCCAATGTGGTGGCGCTCCATCCTGCTGAAATATGAATTGTTGTGCTTCTTGTTCGAGCTGAGGGAACAGCCAATTCTCTAACATCTCCAGATACTGTAGTCCAGTTACAGTAGCACCTTCGAAGAAAAAGGGACCAAAAACTTTATTGGCTGAAATGGCACAGAAAACGTTCACCTTAGGCGAGTCACGTTCATACTGAGTTGTTTCCCGCGGATTATCAGTGCCCCATATACAGACATTGTGACGGTTGACTTTCCCGTTGGTGTGGAAAGTTGCTTCATCACTAAACACAATCTTTGAAACGAAAGATTCATCTGTTTCCATTTGAGCAAGGATAAAATCACAGAAATCGATTCTTTTAATCTTATCAGCTGCAGACAGTGCTTGAACCAATTTCAGACGATAAGTTTTCATAACTAACCTTTTTCGTAGGTCTCTCCATACAGTTGATCGTGGAATTTGCAGCTCTCTGCTAGCTCTGCGAGTCGATTTTCCTGGGCTGCGAACAAAAGCTTGCTGGATGCGTGCTACATTTTCATCACTCGTTCTCGGCCGTCCAGAACTTTTCCCTTTGCACAAACACCCATTCTCTGTAAACTGTTTATACCAACGTTTAATACACCACCTATCAGGAGGTTTAACACCATACTTCGTTCGAAATGCACGCTGAACAACTGTCGTCGATTCACTTCTGCCGTACTCAATAACACAAAAAGCTTTCTGTTGAGCGGTCGCCATCTTAGTATCAACTGACGCTGACGCCTAGTCAACAGCGCCTCAAGCAAACAAATGTATAACTAAATGAAACTTTATAGCTCCCTTAATTCCCCGACAGATAGTGCTTAGCTCTGCCTTTTGTCGTTGCAGAGTTTTAAATTCCTAAAGTTGTGGTATTCTTTTTGAATCACCCTGTATAACCAGATTTTCAGTATCTTCAGTTTAGTATCTGACGGTAAATTATACAAACAACACCCAGCAACGAATTTCTGAAATCTAATCGTTTCTTCCGATTTCGTCGATCGCTGTGTCTTTAGAAGGCTATTAGTGAAAACCTAGATTGGTATGAATTACAGGCATGTAACTTGAATAGTAGATGAGTTATTGGAGGTCAAAGTCGCCGATTACTATCGATCGTGTCAGGCCATAAGTACTCCACAGTTACACAAAAAACGGTAGCAGCATGGTTATAAATATATTTATTCATCTGTGTCTTTGTTTATATACGATATATACTATTGATGAAGAAACTGGCTAAATATTTACTGTGTTTTAGAAAGCACAGAGACATTAGGCTACTGGCCTACCTTTTGTTCTATTCCTTTGATATATGTTTATTTAATTTGTTTATGTATCTAATAATGTGTGTTAGAGCGAGTTTATGGTCCAGCCGTAGGAATATTTATTTAATTTCAAGTATTTAAATGCAAATCCAGTACTTTGTATGTGTTTCATTATGCTTGTGAGGGTGCGTTGGCTTGAAGACGTGGTGCGAGCGCTCTAGCCAACCACAGCGCTCCTGAATGGGGAGACTGGATGGAAGGGGGAGAAGAGCATCGTGTCGAGAGAGGACACGTGGTAGTTCTGGGCAGTGCGGTGCGGTGGACAGCCGCACAGGACACGGGAAGTGCTGGATGCGGGGGCGCAACGGACGCGAAGCCGCGGGAAAGACTTGGACAGTGGAGCAGTTTGCGCGTGTTCGCGACAGATAGAAATACTTCAGAGTGCCGACTTGTGAACTTGTGAGATTTCCGTGGTTTCTACAGTGAAGACGTAGTATGCACTTAGAAGTGAATATCTCGCGAACTATGTTGTCTTTCATAACTATTTACGTGCGTTAGGAATCTATTGTTTCGCTGTTATTCAACTTATATTTTATTTAATTTCTGGACCATCGACACCAATAAATGTTTAGCAGAAATATACAATATTCTCAGAAGTACTTCTACTATGGTACTCATCATTTAAAGTTGTTAAGATAGTACCTGCAGATTTTATTTAATCGCAATCTTTCATTTATAAATTTAATTGTTACATTCATAATTCGCAATTGCCGAGTGATAGAAACCTTCGACTATTCGATTCATGTGTTTATTCTTATCGTATACTGTAGACTCAGCAGTATTTGGCCTGTAATGCGGCAACTACGTATCGCAGCCCCGAGACAACGAAACCAGCCAAAAATTTTAATATTTCAACTCTGCGTCTTAGGGTACACAGTTGAGGGCCACCACACCACACCATCACATCTTTCATCATTTTTATTATTAGAAAGCTCGCAATTGACTATCAACACTCTGAAATAACGTACTTCATCACATTGATTTTAAGATAGAGATGTTGTTGTTGTTGTGGTCTTCAGTCCTGAGACTGGTTTGATGCAGCTCTCCATGCTACTCTATCGTGTGCAAGCTTCTTCATCTCCCAGTACCTACTGCAACCTACATCCTTCTGAATCTGCTTGGTGTATTCATCTCTTGGTCTCCCTCTACGATTTTAACCCTCCACGCTGCCCTCCGGTACTAAATTGGTGATCCATTGATGCCTCGGAACATGTCCCACCAACCGATCCCTTCTTCTAGTCAAGTTGTGCCACAAACTCCTCTTCTCCCCAATTCTATTCAATACCTCCTCATTAGTTATGTGATCTACCCATCTAATCTTGAGCATTCTTTTGTAGCACCACATTTCGAAAGCTTCAATTCTTTTCTTGTCTAAACTATTTATCGTGCATGTTTCACTTCCATACATGGCTACACTCCATACAAATACTTTGAGAAACGACCTCCTGACACTTAAATCTATACTCGATGTTAACAAATTTCTCTTCTTCAGAAACGCTTTCCTTGGCATTGGCAGTTTACTTCGACCATCATCAGTTATTTTGCTCCCCAAATAGCAAAACTCATTTATTACTTTAAGCGTCTCATTTCCTGATCTAATTCTCTCAGCATCACCCGATTTAATTCGACTACATTCCATTATCCTCGTTTTGCTTTTGTTGATGTTCATCTTATATCCTCCTTTCAAGACACTGTCCATTCCGTTCAACTGCTCTTCCAGGTCCTTTGCTGTATCTGACAGAATTACAAAGTCATCGGCGAACCTCGAAGTTTTTATTTCTTCTCCATGGATTCCAATTCCTACTCTGAATTTTTCTTTTGTTTCCTTTACTGCTTGCTCAATATACAGATTGAATAACATCGAGGATAGGCTACAACCATGTCTCACTCCCTTCCCAACCACTGATTCCCTTTCATGTTCCTCGACTCTTATAACTGCCATCTGGTTTCTGTACAAATTGTAAATAGCCTTTCGCTCCCTTTATGAGAACGAATGTAAGAAGTTGCGTGAACAGGTTAACCACCCGGAAACCTAAACATTGACGAATCCTCAGAGTCGGCTAAAACATGGCTGGCGATTCAGTCTATTATACTGGAGATCCAGATCTCAGCGTGGCGAGCTAGGGGCGATAGGAGCGTTGCAATGAGCCTGGCTGGCGCCAACGGAACCGGCCCCTGTGACTGGCGCCAGCAGAAGCGGCGCCAGCAGAGCGTCTGCCGGGCCTCGTTCGGCCCTCCCTGGCATCGGCAACGGCGGGCGGCGCGCACTCGCTTTTCCCTTTCGGCGTCGGCGACTCGTGACGGTTGAGGGCACCAGGAAGGCCGTCCGACTGGCCCCTGACCACGCACTGCCCGTGTGGCTGCCGGGAATACTCAACAGCGTGACGGCCCACTGGGCGCCCGCGCGGCCAATGGCGAGCGAAAGCTTATACGCGCTTTCCTGTCTTCGCTCCATCTGCTGTGCTCTGCCAACTTTTTTTCCAGGATGTCCTTGGGAACGACTCAGGCACACGTCCACTACACGCCAGTAATACACTACTGGCCATTAAAATTGCTACACCAAGAAGAAATGCAGATGATAAACGGGTATTCATTGGACAAATATATTTGAAACACGTATGTAACGCAGCAGCGATGGCGAGGCATTGTAGCATCTGTGACCAGAGAGTATGCGCTTGACCGCGCGAGTGTTGCGAGCGATTCTCAGTCTGTAGTAGTCTTTGCGAGTTAGTTGTCGCTATGCAGAGTAGCAGTCAGTCAGTCGTTGCGAGTCTGTCAGTTCAGTCGTTGCGAGTCTGTAGCTCTGTCTAGTTGAGAGCAGTATTCAGTCTGTAGTCGTCATGCAGAGCGGTCGGTCAGTAGTAGCAGCCCAGTGCGGTTGTGTGATGTAGGCGGTCGGCAACAATGGTCAAGATGTGGAATCAGGTATACTGTTAGTTAATATAATCATTAGATAATGAAAAATTTTATTTATTGTAATTATTCTCCAACAAGTCTCCCAATAATAATTTTTTTATTTCAAAAGCATTTTCTCAAAAATTTAATTTTTTATTGAACTCAAGATTTCGTTGCACTTCCCATTTCATTCCACTTCTTTTGAAGAAAAATTTCACTAGAATCACAAAAAAAAGAGAATATTATTATTTGCAATGCAGTTCCTCCAAGCGGTGCGCAACAACAAGAGCAGATATGTGACATCCATGTATTCTGAGGTAAGACTTTAATTCTGATTGTTTTATACAGGGCCAAAGACCGATATTTCGGTTTAATTGTATTTTCTTGTCACTGAACGGACTTTAAATTTTGTGAAGAATTTAGATTTGAGTCAGATTGCGTATTTCACATTTTTGTTGCCATTGTCAGTACATTTGATTGTGGGCAGGTTACGCCTAGAGCCATGTCCATCAGCATTTCTAATTAATATCGTCCTTTTCTTTTAAAATTTTTGTGGGGAGGTTACACTTGGCTCCCATTTCTATTAAGTATTGCTGTATTTTCTTAAAAAAATTGCGGTGGGGAGGTTACACTTGGCGACACCCAGTCCAGGATCGTATTTCGTTGAGAGTCTTTTGAGCGACAGTCAGATATCTGCTCTTATTTGCTTAGATAATTAGGATTTGGCGCAACGCTTTTAATAATATTGTGACTTTCTTTCTACAGGTCAACGGCAATTTGCTGCTTTGTTGTATTTGTGTGTTGCTTTTGCATTGTGCTTATTTATTTTGTGAATAATTTTGACTATTGTTAAAATGCCGCGAAAGACTGTGAATAGTGTATCGCGAGGTATTATGAATGAAATTACCGACCCAAACAACTTTGCCGATAGGACATGTGACACGCAGTGTAATGATGACAATCCTGCGTTCACTAACAATCAGTGCATTCCAACCACTAATGATGACTTTCACCTTAATGATGAACAAACGAACCCAATTGTCTCGTCTGTTAACTTGACGACAATTGATGACGCAGAATGCTCTATGGTAATGAGCGCTGCCGAGCTTAACACACCCGATTTAGAAAATCCAAGTAAAGTACAGACAAATTTGTCTAATGAAAATGAACAGGATACTGAAAGTACGACGGATTTATTTAATTCCGAAATAATGTCTGACAGTGTACATCCGACTGCTCAGAATAACCAAATGGTTACAGTAAGCGTGAAAGTTCCAGATCCACCACTAAACAGCACAGAGAGTATAAACGCTAACTTTGGCTTTGAACAAATCATGGTAAGATTGCTACAACAACAGAGTGAAGATATCAAACAACAATTTAGTGAACAGGATAAAAAATTTAATAAAATTAATGAGAAACTTGACAATAATGACGAAAATTTCAAACAACTTAGTGAACAAATTACAGCCGTTGCTGCGCAGTGCCATGACACTAAGGAACAGTTGCGCGTGGAAATTGAGGCTTGTTCACAAAAAAATAGCGAAGAAATAAAGTCTGTTGCGCAAGAATTAAGGGAAATGCAAACAGCCGCGACAAATACACTCAGAGACGAAATTAGCGGAGTCGCCAAACAATGCTCTGAAAAAGCTGCACAATTACGGGACGAGTTTAAAGCAATGACGGTAGAACTTTCGCGCACTATGGACGCAAAGATAGACGCGAAATTCGAACAGCAGAACACTCAGATTAACGAGCGCTTTAGTCAGCACATACAGAACAGTGATACGCGTTTCCGCAGATTTATTCAAGATCAAAACAAAGTAAAACGACAAGTCATGGAAACAATCACTGCACAGAGACAAGAGGACAAACGTAAAATATTCGCGAAAGCGAAGACGTATGTAGACAATAATATTACTACAGTGTCCGACAAAATTAATACCATAGAACAATTGAATGCGGAATTACGGGATGAAATTTCTGATCTTAAAGCAAAAACGGATACACACACAGTAAATATTCAAACAGTGACAGATAGATTCGAACAACTAGATCTAACACAGGATTGCGATGTCATCAAAGCTGATGTTAAAAAACTAAGCGAAACTACGCGCAAGTTGCAAAAACAGATTAATGCGTCTGATTCTAAAACCGATGATCAGGTTAAAATACTGACTGAAAAATGTGATGAATTGGCCAGTCGTATTGATGTTATCGAAAATACTAATGACAATAAATCAGACGATACTGCACCGGTTTCTTTTATCCAAACACCTGAATTTCAAAATTTACAGCAGACAATTAATGAAATCGATTCATCTAACAACACGTTACGTCGGAAGGTATCAAACTTACAACAAGAAGTAACAGAAATGAAAAACATTTCAGTTAATAACATATCACAACAGACGCCACTTTATGAACATGTGTCAGACTCACGCAGCGCGTATAATTTGGGTAATCTGCAGAGAGTACGGGACTTAGATTCCGAACAACCACAGTTCAATAGATACTCTTACGATCCTGAACCTGTTCCATTACACAGAGATGATAATTTCGACTATAAACATTTTCTGTCAGTAAGAAAGTTCAAAATATTTAAAAACGATAGAACGCAGATTCACCCACTGGATTGGATTCAACAGTTTAGCTTTGCTCTTCCACCGACTTGGCCTGTAACACATAAACTTGAATTTATTTGCAGTTTTTTGGAAGGCGAACCGGCAACTCGTATGAGACCGATCGCGAGACAGTGTTACTCGGTAGAGGAATTTCAGAATGCTTTTCTGTCAGCGTACTGGTCGAAGACGACACAGCGCGGAATTAAAGACCAACTAATTAGTTTGCCAAACTATGAAAACTCAAATTTTCCCAGTGTAACGCAATTTTTTGAGCATATGGTACAACAAAACCAGTACCTAAGTGAACCGTACAGTGAATCCGCACTTATACAACTATGCATCTCTAAATTACCACGGTCATTACGAGTGTCACTTCTAACGGGCCAGCAAAAAGAAAACATTTCAGCGTTCAGAGATCTTTTACAGCTCTTGGAAGTACAGCAATCCGATTATTCTTTTGTAAACAAAAACTTTTCGAGTAACAACCAAGGTCAACAACAGTACTGCAATTATGATCAGGGACGTAATTCCAATCGGAAAGATAACAGACGTTTTAGGAACGACAACTACCAAAACTTTAATAACAGGCAAAATTCTAATTATCAATACCGTCAAAATTTTCAGCAACAGGAACAACACTTTAGTAACAATAGAGGTGTTTCACAACAACAACATCAAAACCAGCCGGTTAACATACCTAACCAACAATGGAATACACAAGGTCAACCAGGCTTTAATGTTTCGCCGCGTGGACGTATAGCCCCTGGTCCAACAAATAGTAACGTACGTCAGCAAGGAAACAACTACGTACAAAGAAGACAGTATTTCAATTCCTATCGTAATGCACCGTATAGGAATGACTATTACGACAGACGTAAAAATAATGAGGACAATTTTCAGCGAACATCTAACAACAGTCGGTCATACCAACAGCAAAATCATACGCAAGAACATATTCTCATGAATGAACCCGACAGTAGGTACCATCCAGAGCGTAACACGCCTGGAAGAAGTAATAGGACAGTTCAAATAGTCGAAATGCCACAGAATCCTCCTAATAATAATAACACGTCAGATAGAATCTGACTAGATAATGTACAGGACGCATCTTCTAATAACACAAGCACTACCTTAGACACGCAAAATGTTGTTCACGAAAATGTAATTACTTTTGACGACATCAGAGACACTCTTTTACAGGAAAGACCAGTTATTCAGAAAACCATTTCACATCCTGTTATCGAAATTAAAATTGGTTCATCGAAATTCTCAGCAGTAATTGATTCCGGATCACCTATATCAGTAATTAATGAGGAGACTTTCAACGAGTGCAACAAAGAGAATACTTATCCGACGTTACCTTTAGGCAAAACAAAAGTGAAAGGGGCAGTATCGAGTAAAGGAGTAGACGTTAAATTACAGACGCATTTATCATTTTGTATTGGAGGTCATACTTTCCACTCTAATTTTTGGATTGTTCCTTTATTGACAACAGACATTATTTTAGGCACGAATTTTCTGGTACAACACGACGCAGTTATCGATTTTCAGAATTCTTATTTAATGTTAAAGGATGAAAACGTACAACTTGCTTTAGAATTTCAGCACTCACTATCTGCGGAAGAGCAAACAATTAACCGCACAGAGGTCATTTCCGCAACACGTAACATAGACTGTAATCCCACATTGTTCACGGATACGTACGTACAGAACTATAATACTCCAGACGAAGCTGACTTCGACGTAATGCAATTGATTTCTGATAAGGTTAAAGAAAGCAGTGCAACTACAGACGACGAACGAACGCAATTACACAAAATTCTTTTACAGCAAACTCCAGTTTTTGACAACATTCCTGGTACTATGTCCGGCTTTATGTATGAATTTCAAGTCAAACCGCACGACACATTTAAAGCAAAGCATTATCCCATTCCATATATTCACAGCGAACAAGTTAAAAAAGAATTGCAGGATATGCTTGATCAAGGAATTATAGAACCAGCAGTTAGTCCGTACATAAACCCGCTACATATTGTTAAGAAAAAAGATGGCTCACTTCGCCTTGTACTTGATTCACGTCACATTAATGACATTATTATTAATGAAACAGATCGACCACAGACACTAGAGGAACTTTTACAGAAATTTCATGGTACAGCTATTTATTCTACATTAGATTTGAAATCGGGATTTTGGCAAATTCAACTTCATCCGAATTGTAGAAAATATACAGCTTTTCTCTGTTTCGGCGACTGTTATCAATTTTGCAAATTACCGTTCGGCTTAACTATTTCTTCTGCAGCTTTTATTCGCGGTTTGAACACAATACTTCCGACAGAACTTAAGGACAGAATTACGACGTACGTAGACGATATTCTTATCGCAGAAGCTAACTGGTATGAACACAATCTGATTCTTGAACAACTGCTGCAAACTTTTCATGCACAAGGACTCACAGTTAACCTCAGTAAATCGCACTTTGGCAAAACTTCTATAAAATTTCTTGGACACGTAATTTCAGCAGAAGGCATTGTACCTGATCCGGAAAAACTTCAAGCTCTACGTGACATTACTGTTCCTACGACGAAGAAGCAATTACGCAGTTTTTTGGGCTTAATTAACTTTTTTCGTAAATTTATTCATCATTCTGCTTTAGACACGCCTAGACTATGCCAATTAACAGGTAAAAACAGTATTTGGTCTTGGGATAAGCAAGCACATTTTGAATTCATGAACCTGAAACATGCTCTGTTGAATGCTCCACTGTTATCGCACCCCGATCTTACTAGAAATTTTTCCATTGCTACCGACAGTTCTAACACCGCTTTAGGTGTACATATTTTTCAGGAAATTGAAGAAGATGGTTCTACAGTAATTAAAAACATCGCATTTGCAAGTCGCATTTTGTCACCTGCTGAACGAAATTATTCCGTCACAGAACTTGAAACATTATGTGTTGTATGGGCTTTCACGAGATTTAGGCACTTTCTTTACGGCAGACATACCACCGTCTACACAGACCATAGAGCGATACAATTTTTACTTTCAGCTAAATTCACTCACGACAGGTTAAGCAGACGGAAACTATATTTACAGGAATTTAATTTTACAATAGTTCACATTCCCGGTACGCAAAATGTTATAGCAGACGCACTATCGCGTTCTCTCAGTAACAATCAGCAAGACGTAGCAACCAACTTCTGCAAAGCAAATTTCAGCGTCATGTACATTCAACAAGTTGCATTTGAAAATTTCATTTCGTCGTCATTACGAGACATAGTATTCTTTTTTTTTCTTCACATGCTTTGGTCAGCTGCGCGAGCTAATGCTTCTGTCCGTCAGCTGTGTTGTCTTCTGCTGTCACTACCAATTTACGACACTCACAAAACACAAACAAATGTTTTTCAGCAAATGATTAATTTTGACACGTGCAAACTATTACGGATAGTAACAAAGTAGAATCGGAACACAAAAGAACATGTCAGACCTCACTACCATGTTTTTGCTACATCTTTGTCGCTGTTGAACTCACTTCAAAATTTGTTACTTTCACTCCGTTACGCAAAGCTACTGCTAAAACTGTTTCGAAAGCATTTGTAAAACATTTTCTATTTCATGTAGGGCATGTAATGAAAGTAATTTCTGATAATGGATCTCAATTTCGTAGTAGTGTATGGACACGCATGTTACGAGCTAGAAACATTTCTCCGATCTATATATCCAAGTACCACGCTTCTTCGAACCCCTGTGAAAGATTAATGAAAGAAATTGGTAAACTGTGCCGAATATACTGCCACAAAAGACATATTGATTGGGATACACACATACTCTCATTCCAAGATGTAATTAATTCCATTCCAAATGAATCCACTATGCTATCTCCGACTGTTATACTGAAAAACGTTGAACCACCGAACAAAATTAAAGAATTAATAGAATTCCCCAAAAATCGTCGCCTACGACACCACGAAATAATTGACATTGCGCTGAACAACATCAAACGTGCCGCAGAGCGCCGGAGAAGACAGCAAAAACAGGTTTGTACACGCCGCGACTTTCACGTTGGACAGAAGATATTAGTACGTACACACTATTTATCCAGCAAATTAAAAGGTAAGGGCAGTAAATTTGAACTTCTATACGCAGGTCCGTATCGGATTCGCAGCATCCCTCACCCCAATGTTGTACACGTCGAGACTTTGAGAACCAGAAAATCGAAAGGCAATCACCATATCTCAAACATTAAACCGTTTATTGAGTGAAACCACTGTATGATTCAACACACTATGATGCCATTTACTAATGCAATTAATTCACCTGACTACTTATTGATGATTATCGTATTTTTTTTCTTGGCAAGTGCCCGGCAAGGTAAGGTTAGCAGGTCGCTCTTCTTGTCGTTACACATCAGACCGTGCATATTTTTCCAGATGAATTTACACATTTACGACTATTTCTGCAATTATATTTATGTGACTACTTATTGATGATTATCGTATTTTTTTTCTTGGCAAGTGACCGGCAAGGTAAGGTTAGCAGGTCGCTTTTCTTGTCGTTACACATCAGACCGTGCACATTTTCCATTTTTTTGTGTATATGACTGTAATCCAGTTTTGTTTGTATGCACTATGAAATAGTTAAGATATAACACACACCAGTCGACTTTGACATTTTTTTTTTGCCTTATGACATCTCAACATCGTGACTGTTTCACATTTTTTTGCTACTGCATTGTATTATTCTGTGTACATTTTTTCGCATCCGAACACTGTCAATGTCTTGGACATATTACGTTTTCTGTCATGTTATGCTGTATGGTTAATTGTGTCACCATAAACCAGTCATTATTTAGTGGGTATAGGATTTAAATGCAAGACATTAATCTTTGTTCATCAATTTCAGAAAGGAATGATGATTCTAAGAAATAAATTTAACATAAATGGGAATTTCACCTACGGAATAAACGAAAGGAGATGCAATAACTTTATGAGGAAGAGTAAAGGGATCAGGATTAACAAGCATTAACAAGACTATACTATACTCATCACAGAATAGCAGTCTTAACTAATTTTTTCTTTCAGAATACAAGGTGATTGATGCAGGCTGTCAGACTGAACTACACATCTTAGTTTTAGTGATGAAATATGCTAGTGATAAGGAATAGTTGTGTAATGAGTAATGAAGTGATTTTTTTGCAGATGATAGTGAATACTGATGAATAATGATGAAGGAAATGGTATTATGAATAATGAAGTTTTTCTTTACAGGTGATGATAATAGTGAAGTTATGATGATATGGATAATGAAGTTTTTTTCTTTATGCCACGTAGTTATTTAAGTATTTGTTGCGGTTTGCTTTGACAGCAGGTGTTACATTGCATAGTAGGATGACGGAAAGTTTTGGAAAGGACAGCTATGGAACACATTTTATACACATTTCACTACTTGTTAATTCGAAGTTCACTACTTTTCAGCATAGTGTGCGTTTCTTCTTTCAGGTCAATAATCCGTTTTTGTATTTTTTCCAGGAGAAGTTTTTTCATGACACTTACTAAACCTGTTACTTATTATACCTGTTCTAGTACTTGCATTTTTATATTTTTTACCCATTTGTGTTTATCATTTATAAATGTGATCACATGTACTGCCTTGTTACATAATCTTGCTACAGCTGACTCATGACGAATGACGTTACCTATCCTCATTTGCAGCAATAGGTCAAAAGCAAAAAGTATTATGCCTCAGCAATTAATTATCGATCCCAACGCAATGCATTGCTACCAAAAAAAATGTATTACCAGTCCCACATAATGTCACTAGTTTATGATAATTCTGAATAATACTGATCAACTCTGAATAGCATGACACTCGAGTAATGACCTCTTAATGAGACTATATTCAAAATAATGCTTTGTCACTAGCTAATAACTGCCACTGTTTATTGTAATGCCTGTGATTACTAATGATTTGACTGTAATTAACTGATTTTTAATAATGACTTCGTAATAATCTGAATAATACTGAATGATGATTTTATTCAATACTTGCTGGCCACTGAGTGCCAATAATTAATGTCACTCCACGAATTGTTATTAATTATGCCATTGATTAGCTCTTGTTTCCAATGTTGATACTTTGTTGTTGGAAATGAATGTGACTGTTTCATAATGCTTTGTAATTAGGAAAAGACTAATGATTCTTAATAGATTGGAATGACACATAATTAATTAACTATGGTACTGTTTAATAATGCTTTGTAATTAATTAAGGCTAATAATTCTTAGTATATTGAAATGACAAATGATTAATTAATTAACTGTAATTAGACAAATGATTAATTAACGACAAATGATTAATTAACTGTAATTATACAAATGATTAATTAACTGTAATTAGACAAATGATTAATTAAAGACAAATGATTAATTAACTGTAATTAGGAGAAGGTTAATGATTCTTGATTATACTCTGTAACTGAAAAGAATGCGATTATTTCATAATATTTTGTAACCAGGAAAAGAAGGCTACTGATTCTATGTAAAACAATTAATGAACATTTTTCTGTAATACTACATACTTGGTACAGAAATGTTCAATAACTGGGCTATGAATGCCACGAACTATCAATGAAGACTGTAATTGTCAATATTATGTGACTTGATGTCCTTCACCTCATAAGCTGACTACCCTGAATTACTGCAATGTCCATTTGTCCTGTTTATCCCAGTGATCATGGAGCACTATATTTGGTTTTGCACTAATTCTACGTTGGTGTGCCTTGTAAGAGTGTGGTGTTGACACGACATGCTGTCCACCACCATGAGCGATGAAGACATTATTATGGTCCCACTGTTTGGTGTACCTAATGTACTGCCAAAATGAAAACATGGAACATTACTACGACAGTTCAGTGTCTTGGCTACACTGATAAATTCTGATGGGAAAAGAACTTCAAGTTGTGTCACTTGGTGTTGTACTACTGTGGAAAGATATGGACTTTCAGAGCAGCTGTGTGCAATCTAAAGTGCTACAACCATGATGCAATCCTTCCCTTTCCTATCCTGATTCTTGTCACATAAAGAAAAAATTTTTTTTTTTGGTAACATCATTTATGTTCATAGGTTATACATTTTTCGATTCGCTAAACTCCAGTGTGAGTACACTTATGTCACTGGTCGACATGATGTTTGCCATTATGTTTATTTGTTGTGAAAATACTAAAGACATTTTTCAGTGCATGTGCACTTTGGACATGAATTTTTTTTGCCATTATGTTTATTTGTTGTGAAAATGCTAAAGACATTTTTCAGTGCATGTACACTTGTCAACATAATATTTTTTGCCAGTCTGTTTATTTGTTCTGAATATGCTAAAGAATTTTTTTCAGTGCCTGTGCACTTTGTTATCTGTCAAATAATTTGTATATACTTTTCTGATTTGCTACTATGTTTTGTACTCACATTTTGTCTTTGTCTGATATATTTTGTACTTAGTGCGTGTGCACAACATTTACTTTATGTACTACATCTAATTATTCTTGCCAGTCTGTTTATTTGTTCTGCATATGCTAAAGAATTTTTTCAGTGCCTGTGCACTTTATCTGTCAAAAAGTTTGTATATACTTTTTTCTGATTTGCTACTATGTTTAGTATTCACATTTTGTCCTTGTCTGATATATTTTGTACTTAGTGCGTGTGCACAACATTTAAATATTCTGTAAGTTGTAGGATTTTGTTAGTTAAAGAAAAATTTTGCCGCGCTTGGCAAGTCCAAATGACTCACCATCGCTGCCAAATTTTTGCCCCCCGAGTGGAGGGTTATGAAACACGTATGTAACGCAGCAGCGATGGCGAGGCATTGTAGCATCTGTGACCAGAGAGTATGCGCTTGACCGCGCGAGTGTTGCGAGCGATTCTCAGTCTGTAGTAGTCTTTGCGAGTTAGTTGTCGCTATGCAGAGTAGCAGTCAGTCAGTCGTTGCGAGTCTGTCAGTTCAGTCGTTGCGAGTCTGTAGCTCTGTCTAGTTGAGAGCAGTATTCAGTCTGTAGTCGTCATGCAGAGCGGTCGGTCAGTAGTAGCAGCCCAGTGCGGTTGTGTGATGTAGGCGGTCGGCAACAATGGTCAAGATGTGGAATCAGGTATACTGTTAGTTAATATAATCATTAGATAATGAAAAATTTTATTTATTGTAATTATTCTCCAACAAGTCTCCCAATAATAATTTTTTTATTTCAAAAGCATTTTCTCAAAAATTTAATTTTTTATTGAACTCAAGATTTCGTTGCACTTCCCATTTCATTCCACTTCTTTTGAAGAAAAATTTCACTAGAATCACAAAAAAAAGAGAATATTATTATTTGCAATGCAGTTCCTCCAAGCGGTGCGCAACAACAAGAGCAGATATGTGACATCCATGTATTCTGAGGTAAGACTTTAATTCTGATTGTTTTATACAGGGCCAAAGACCGATATTTCGGTTTAATTGTATTTTCTTGTCACTGAACGGACTTTAAATTTTGTGAAGAATTTAGATTTGAGTCAGATTGCGTATTTCACATTTTTGTTGCCATTGTCAGTACATTTGATTGTGGGCAGGTTACGCCTAGAGCCATGTCCATCAGCATTTCTAATTAATATCGTCCTTTTCTTTTAAAATTTTTGTGGGGAGGTTACACTTGGCTCCCATTTCTATTAAGTATTGCTGTATTTTCTTAAAAAAATTGCGGTGGGGAGGTTACACTATTATACTAGAACTGACATGTAATTACATTTTCACGCAATTTGGGTGCATAGATCCTGAGAAATCAGAACCCAGAACAACCAACTCTGGCCGAAATAACGGCCTTGATACGCCTGGGCATTGAGTCAAACAGAGCTTGGATGGAGTGTACAGGTACAGCTGCCCATGCAGCTTCAACACGATACCGCAATTCATCAAGAGTAGTGACTGGCGTATTGTGACGAGCCAGTTGCTCGGCCACCATTGACCAGACGTTTTCAATTGGTGAGAGATCTGGGGAATGTGCTGGCCAGGGCAGCAGTCGAACATTTTCTGTATCCAGAAAGGCCCGTACAGGACCTGCAACATACGGTCGTGCATTATCCTGCTGAAATGTAGGGTTTCGCAGGGATCGAATGAGGGGTAGAGCCACGGGTCGTAACACATTTGAAATGTAACGTCGACTTTTCAAAGTGCCATCAATGCGAATAAGAGGTGATCGTGAGCTGTAACCAATGGCACTCCATACAATCACGCTGGGTGATACGCCAGTATGGCGATGACGAATACACGCTTCCAATGTGCGTTCACCGCGATGTCGCCAAACACGGATGCGACCATCATGATGCTGCAAACAGAACCTGGATTCAGCCGATAAAATGACGCTTTGCCATTCGGGCACCCAGGATCGTCGTTGAGTACACTGTCGCTGGCGCTCCTGTCTGTGATGCAGCGTCAAGGGTAACCGCAGCCATGGTCTCCGAGCTGATAGTCAATGCTGCTGCAAACGTCGTCGAACTGTTCGTGCAGATGGTTGTTGTCTTGTATACGTCCCCATCTGTTGACTCAGGGATCGTGACGTGGCTGCACGATCCGTTACAGCCATGCGGATAAGAAGCCTATCATCTCGACTGCTAGTGATACGAGGCCGTTGGGATCCAGCACGGCGTTCCGTATCACCCTCCTGAACCCACCGATTCCATATTCTTATAACAGTCATCGGATCTCGACCAATTCGAGCAGCAATGTCGCGATACGATACACTTCAATCACTATAGACTACAATCCGACCTTTATCAAAGTCGAAAACGTGATGGTGCGCATTTCTCCTCCTTACACGAGGCATCACAAGAACGTTTCACCAGGCAACGCCGGTCAACTGCTATTTGTGTATGAGAAATCGGTTGGAAACTTCCCTCATGTCAGCACGTTGTAGGTGTCGCCACCGGCGCCAACCTTTTGTGAATGCTCTGAAAAGCTAATCATTTGCATATCAAAGCATCTTCTTCCTGTCGGTTAAATTTCGCTTTTGTAGCACGTCATCTTCGTGGTGTAGTAATTTTAATGACCAGTAGTGTAGTATGCACTAGTTTTTAAATCAGTGTGCCTTCAGTAAATGAATTAATGAAGTACACTGAGGTGGCAAAAGTCATGGGATAGCGATATGAACATTTACAGATGGCAGGAGTATCTTGTACACCATGCATTATAGAGCAGTGCATTAGCAGACCTCATGTGATTAACGTAGAAAAGGTTCCCAACGTGATTATGGCCGCACGACGGGAATCAAAAGACTTTGGAAGACCAATAGTAACTAGAGTTAGACGCTTGGGACATCCAGTTTGTAAATCGTTATGGAATACAACATTTAGTGATCCACAGTGTCAAGAGTGTGTCGAAATACCAAATTTTTAGGCATTATCTCTCACCGCGGACAACGCAGTGACCGGCGGCCTTCACTTAACGACTAAGAGCAGCGGCGTTTGCGTGGTCTTTCCAGGACCAACAGACAAGCAGGGCAAAAGCTGCAGAAATCAATTTCGGTCGTACGACGAACGTATCTGTTAGGACAGTACGGCGAAATTTGGCATTAATGGGCTACGGCAGCAGACCCGACGTGAGTGCCCTTGCTAACAGTAAAACACCCTCTTCAGCACCTCACTTGGGTTCGTGACGATGTCGGCTGGATCCTAGACCAGGGGTCTCCAAACGTTTTAGTCTGCGGGCCACATTGATTCCTCCACGAAGTCATAAGGGCCAAGATGTACCTAGTGGGATTAAAGAACCCTAGCGCTCCATGATCACCGTAATGTAAGGCTAAAGGAAAGATGAAATCGCAAAAATCTATGGTTGTGGGGAATAGCTAACACTGAAACAAACTACGATTTTTATTTAATTAAATAATTTTGATTGGTGGACGTACCTGACCGAATTTCTGGCATATTTTATTCTGGCGAATTTCACCGACAAAAAGTATGTCACTGCACATTCTTCACGAAAGCGTCCTGCAAAGTTAATGAAATCTCAAAATCATTGTTAGCTACACTATTACTACAAGACGTAACAGAGGTAGAGTATGTCAACGCATTGTTATTCAAGCAGCGCAACAATAAGATCAGTTATGTAGTCTTGTAGCGAGTAGCAGAGCCAGAGCATATATTTGATAGTTCTGTTGCGTGATTGTGTCTATGTTGCGAGTGTCTCCCGAGGTTTTTAGTGTTTTATGCGCTGTACTAGTAGGTGTGGGACAATTCAAAGTTTGATTTCGAAGAGACAAGGAAAATCTGAAAATCGAAATACGTAAAGAAAGTGAAACCTTGCTTAAGAAGCATCTTCCATAATGATTGATTACTAAGGCTAGTCGCCGAAGTGGCATCCATTTGAAAGACTTGCACCAGACTCATGAGTAGAATAAAATGCCAAAAAAAAATTTACTTAAAATGTTTTCACCAAACTAGTCTGTTAACCGTTTTTTTCCTGTTCTCCTTATTGTTGCTATGAATATTTAATTTAGGAAGTTTTGTATATCAGCCAAACCAGGGTGGAGCTATCTTATTGTAACTGGAGCATGTTCTCAGCGTGTCGATGAGAGTTAGGTGTAAGTATATTTCTGGGAAGTTTGTAATCTTTGCACCTGTCCTATGCAGCATAACGCTGATTCCCTCACCTTCTACCCCCTGCGGGTGTGCCCCAGGGCTCTATCCTCTCCCCCCTCTCCTCTACCTCATGTACATGGCAGATATGCCCCAATCTCCCCCCCCCCCCCCAGTACACCTCCTGCAGTATGCTGATGACACCACCCTCCTTGCACTAGCTCCTACCATTCAATGGTCCCACCGCCTTCTCCAGAATCACCTTGACCTTTTTGCCATATGGTGTAACCAGTGGCTCCTGACAATCAGTCTTTCCAAAACCCACGCAATCATCATGGGTCGTACCCCTCGCTCCTTCTGGCTCCTTGATTTTTCCTGTACCATCTGCGCCTGTCCTGTCCGCCTCTCCTCCACCCTCACCCACCTCAGTCTCATCATTGACTGTCACCTCACCTGTATCCCTCATCTCCGCTCTATCCAATGCAAAGCCCACAACCACCTCAGACTCCTTAAACTCCTCTCTGGTCAGACTTGGTTGAACCCCTCTACCATCCTCCACCCCTACAAATCCTTAATCTATCCTATCCTCTCTTATGGCAGTCCTGCCTGGATATCCGCCCCCCCCCCTTTCCCCAAATTCTATAAGTCCCTCCAGATCCCCAAGCACCATGCACTCCACCTCACCTTCTGTACATGCCTTCTGTCCCCCATGCGGATCCTCTATGACCTGATTCCTTTCCCCCATCTGCTCCTTTTCTTAGAATGTATCTGCGTCCTCTACACCTCCCGCCATCTTTATCCCCCTCATCCTATGCTTGCTCCTCTCCTCTCCAACCCCAGCCCACTGCCGTGCCTTTAACATCGTGTCCCCCCCCCTACCCTCTCCTTTCCCAAAGTGGCTTCCACCAACTCCCCCTCCTGGATGATACCCTCTCTCCCTCCATTTATCCCTCGTATCAACTCTGTTCCTCACCTCCCCCTCTCTCCCTCTGTCCCTTTCCTGGGCTCTCTCTCCCCCCTTCCATTCTGTTCTTTCCTCGTCTAAACTCTCTTTGACTCCCTCCTCTCCCCTGAAACCTTTTGCTTTCCCCTCCACTGCCTTCCCTACTCCTTCTCGTGTGCGCTCTGCTGCCCCTATTTCTATGTCCTCTTCCTCCATTGGCTCCCCCCTTTTTTACTTCCACTCCTCCCCCCTTTTTCCCTCTCATCGGTGTGGGTCCTCCCTCGCCCCCATCTGCCGCCATGTCGCCTATAGTGCTGTTTTCAGTGAATGTTCAGTGTTGTGCATCCCCTGTCAGTGTTGCGGACAGCCACCATACTGTCGCTAGTTGGGTTTTTTATCGCGTGCGAAGACACCAGACTGTCACCGTGTTTTTTTAATTGTGCCTGTCTACTTACTGTGTGTCTTCAACCGCATCGTCACTGCCGTGTTTTTATATTTTAAATTCCGCAATCTCTCGTCATTTTCTGTTATTAACAGTCACCGTTTTATCGCCTTTTTATGTTGTTTGTTATCTTACCATTGTGTTGTTTCACTCTTCTCTCGGCTGTAGAGCAGCGTATTAAGCTGCTGTCAGCCCGCCCCCACCTCTGGGGTGGGGGTGGGGGGTGGGGGAGGTGGGGGATGGGGGGGTGAGGGATCGAAAATCAATAAAGAAAAAATTGTAATCATATAGGTTACTACACTAATGTTATGCTATCCATGTATTGTAGACCTAAGACTCTGAGGACGACGACTAGTTACTGTTGGAACTGGTTAGAAAATATACTATTTCACATAAAGCACTCTCGGCTACTGTTGTTGTTGTTGTCTTCAGTCCTGAGACTGATTTGATGCAGCTCTCCATGCTACTCTATCCTGTGCAAGCTTCTTAATCTCCCAGTACTTACTGCAACCTACATCCTTCTGAATCTGCTTAGTGTATTCATCTCTTGGTCTCCCTCTACGATTTTTACCCTCCACGCTGCCCCCAATGCTAAATTTATGATCCCTTGATGCCTCAGAACGTCCTACCAACCGGTCCCTTCTTCATGTCAAGTTGTGCCACAAACTCCTCTTCTCCCCAATTCTATTCAATACCTCCTCATTAGTAATGTGATCTACCCAGGGTAAAAATCATAGGGGGAGACCAAGAGATGAATACACTAAGCAGATTCAGAAGGATGTATGTTGCAGTAGGTACTGGGAGATGAAGAAGCTTGCACAGGATAGAGTAGCATGGAGAGCTGCATCAAACCAGTCTCAGGACTGAAGACCACAACAACAACAACTGTAGTAGGCATGGGTTTCGTGTCTATCTCGGCTACTAATATTACGAAAAATTTTACATCTTATCAAAAAACACGTTGTTAGAAACACAACACGTGGCCAGTGTGCTAACGACTGCGCCGCTTCGGCCAGTCGCTCTTAAAGGATAAAGTATCTTGCCACCAGCGAGATCAATAAAAAGTGCTTACTATCTGATTTACGACACTCGTAAATGAAATAACCTTGACAATCTGAATATTTATGACTGCGAATTCCTCCAGACAGAGTTCTCCGTTTTATCACTGTCCTGCAGACATCAGAGATGTTAGAAATAAAAAAAATTATATCGTGGTTACGATTGAGCTTTCCCAATAATTGGCTACTTTCACTCATACGAAAATGGTAATGTCTACTTCACACTGAACTGCATACATTTTCAAGCAGCAGTGAGTAATTGAAAGGAGAGGAGATACATCAACATATTAGATCCTTTTGGGCGGATAATAGGAAGGGGACAGAGAGAGAGAGAGAGGGAGAGAGAGATAGAGAGAGCGGTAGAAGATAGAGAGATTTTGCGTCTGTGGAGGTCAAGAAACTCAAGGTCACCGCACGCTGGGCGAAGAATGTTTGCGTTGGTACTTCGGTACCAAAGAAGGTGCGCTGTCAGAAAATAAACGGTTCTGAGCAAGGGAATCAGGACTCCTCCAGCAAATTGTAGGGCAGCTGTCGCCTGGTTACGCAAGGCGCAGAGAGAGAAATTCAAGCTTTGAAGGTCGTGCCTGCAGTCGTACTGCAATAAGACTTGCTCCAGGCGGAGGATCATAAATCACAGGGATGAAGACTCTAGTTACAACAAATGATGATCCATGTGTCCATATGTAAAATAATTTCTGCTTTTTAGCTGCTGGACAAATTCCGATCTAATTAAGCCAAAATGTTGATGTCGTTATATAATAATTGGGTATAGGTAAGGAAACAAATGGATATAGAAATAAGGTAGGTGACCCATATTTCGTCGCCGTAGTAGATTAGGACCTGTACAAATCCTGAAATGTTATCGAAGAAACTAAAAATTGGAACGTAAATTCATGAATTTATTCTACAGTTTTAGGCAAACTACAATTAAATTATTATAACATGCTATAGTCAGTATCTGATACATTAACACTGCAAAAACAGTAACATAGAAAAGGTCTTCGTAATTTTTCCTCCCACAAAAATTCTCAAAGTGAAATTAATAGAAATGTTTTTCCATTTGACTATTGTCGAACACTTTCGCTGTTACAAATCACTTGGACGCCACGTAAACGTGAGTCACGTACGAATTTTTATGCCTGTGCAGGTGAAGAGTATGTTTCGTGATATCAGATCAGGCATTTCATGACACGAGTCCATTTGTCTTCGCTTGCGCTTTCTCATTTCACGAAAGTAAAATAATTTTTATAAATAGCAAATAAAATAATCGAAAATGGGTACAAGGAGAACGAAATTACGAACCTCCCCAGATTAATTATAATGGCTGCTACATAACATACGCCAGACCTCTGACTGTAGTGGCTACACGCCAGAAAGTACAACACTTAAACACAGCCAAATATCTGGACACAAACAAGAAGTCACACTAGGAATAACAGGCTGCTAAATTGACTGCTGCATTAACTGTGTAAAAAGATGAAATCCCTGTACACGGAAGCTAAACGAGCTGCACACAAAAAACTCTCTCAACGAGACAATGGAATAAGGTCAAGCATTTGCTCGCAACTAAACATTAGTTATCAACTGTGTAAACTGGAAATTGCTATAGGGACGAATTAGGAGCAGAAACGTTATTGGGACCCCTAACCTTGTAGTTACGGAGTGTAACGGGCATAAGTGTAGGTGTTTCTATTCGTGACTGAGAACTTTGTATTGAACGATATTACATCAGTGTTCACGACATTTACAGACTCATAATTATAGCTATTACATGTCGTATGTTTTTAGGTTGGGTAGTACTGCAAGTGTATGTGGCAAGAGCAACCTATTAATGCTCATTTTGCTCAGGGCATTAAGTCAAGTGTTGAAGTGTGGACGCAAAATGGTAAGTCTACACTGACAGGCATAGTATAGTCCACTTAATTCTGCTGTTACGACTGTGCAGAAAACATTCGGTAGCTAATTATGTGACGTGTTTGCGAGAAGACTGTTTGTGACACAGAGAAAAAAGAACCAAGACACTGATATGTGTACATATTAAGGCACCACAAATAAAAATACCTGCACTTACATCTGTTAATAGATATGTCCTCCATTTTACTAAAATAAACAGTGCGCATTATAATTTGTAGAATATCATGTATCGGATGCTAGATGAATGAATAACGTCCGTATGCCATAAATAGAGTCTCATAAGGCAGTTTTTCTTGCTGTGACTTTTATAATGAATGAAAGATGATATAAAAATTAATTCTTTTACTTCTTCTTTTCAAGTGTGGTCTGTTACGCGACCCATGCATTGCTTGATCTCCTCAGTGTTCTTCTGTCTTGAAATCAGATTTTTTATATTTTATGAACAATCTCATTGTCTGTTCCTTTCTGAAGCTCTCGTCTACTCTTTAATTGAGGCTGTATTTTTGTAGTTTCTATTTTATTGTTTCGTTTCTAATCCGTTGCGTACATGAATTTACGGAGAACAATCGTACTATCGGATTTTATTAATCTACGAGTTTAGCCTTTCTCAGATTGCTGCTAATATTTGCAAATAAGAAACTGAAGGTATTAATTATTTGGGCAATCATATGTTCATTATGTGTGTGAAATCTTATGGGACTTAACTATTAAGGTAATCAGTCCCTAAGTTTAAATACTACTTAACCTAAATCATCCTAAGGACAAACATACACACCCATGCCAGATGGAGGACTCCGCCGGGACCAGCCGCACAGTCCATGACTGTAGAGCCCCAGACCGCTCGGCTAATCCCGCGCGGCATTTGGGCAATCGCTTGGCTGGAATAATAAATGATTCGTGAAATTTCTTCTTTTTCTGTTGTTTCATTGTTGACTATAATCATTGAAACAACTTCTTTACTTTCGGTTTCACAGTTCACAGAGCTGTAAGCTTCACGACCAGCGTATCAGTCCGTTGTTACGTGGAATTTTCTTATATTTAAGCGCTTTTGGCCATCGCGAAATACCTCTGGTGTAATGAAAACTGAAACGTCCTGACAGATTGAAACTATGTGCCGAATCGGGACTCGTACATGGCACCAATGCCTTTCGCGGGGAAGTGCTCTACCGACATTTTTTTTTTTTTTCATTTGTTCGTTATTGTTCGTTGCATTTGGTCTGGGCGGACGACACATGCCACCCTTTCAAGTTCATCATTGACTTCATTACACATTTTTTTTTTAAATTGTTTCACAGAGACAGCCAGCCCTCTTATCGAACACGCTGAGCTACCGTGCCGGCATGTCCGAATTAGCTACCCATGCACGACCCAAGCTCCGTCCTCACAGCCTTAGTTCCGGCAATACCTCATCTCCTACGTTCTAAATTACACAGAAACTGTTCTGCATATCTTGCGGGCCTAGCACTACTGCAAGAAAAGATGTTGCAGAGACATAGCCTAGCTACAGAGTGTTTTGGGATGAGTCAGAACGTCGACTTTGCTCCATAGCCCAGAGTCCAGCATTCGTTCACAGACATTCAGACGCCTCAGTGAAAGTGTCGCCGGCAGAGTTGAAGCTTTCATAAAAGCGATGGGTGGACACGCCTCCTAACTCTCCACTAACAGGTATCTGGATACTTCTCACCCGGTAGTGTACACAAATGATCTTAGAGTGAGCAGCAATCTGCGATTGTTTGCAGATGACGCTGTAGTGTACGGAGAAGTGTCGGTTTTGAGTAACTGTAGGAGGATACAGGAGAACTTGGACAGCGTTTCTGTTTGATGTGATGAACGACAGCTTCCTGTAAAAGTATAAAAATTTAAGTTAATGCAGGTTAGAACAATGATCGAGTGTTATGGAAATGGTCTGCAGATTCATTAGGAAATCCCTAGAGGGATGACGGCATCCTTTTCGCGAAACACTACTGAGAAAATTTTGAGAATAGGCATTTGTGACAGACTGCAGAACGCCATTTCTGCCGCCAGTGTACATCCCGAATAAGGACCACGAAGACAAGACAACTTAGGGCTCATACAGAAGCGTATGTACAGTCTGTACGATATGAATATTAATCTTCATAATCGTAATATAATACAGGCTAGCTTATTCATTTCTATCAACAATGGAGGACGTAACTTGCTGTGCCAGCAACACAGGACTGTAAGGGTGGTGTAAGTAGGCTGTTTATGTTTTCTTATTGGCAACGTTACGTAGCGCTCTGTATGAAAATCACTGGCTGTGTTGTGTACAGTCTGTGGCTAGTTTGCATTGTTGTCTGCCATTGTAGTGTTGGGCAGCTGGATGTGAACAGCGCGTATCGTTGCGCAGTTGGAGGTGAGCCGCCAGCAGTGGTGGATGTGGGAAGAGAAATGGCGGAGTTTTGAAATTTGTAAGACTGGATGTCATGAACTGCTATATATATTATGACTATTAAGGTAAATACATTGTTTGTTCTCTATTAAAATCTTTCATTTGCTAACTATGCCTATCAGTAGTTAGTGCCTTCAGTAGTTTGAATCTTTTATTTAGCTAGCAGTAGTGGCGCTCGCTGTATTGCAGTAGCTTCAGTAACGAAGATTTTTGTGAGGTAAGTGATTTGTGAAAGGTATAGGTTAATGTTAGTCAAGGCCATACTTTTGTAGGGATTTTTGAAAGTCAGATTGCGTTGTGCTAAAAAAAAAATATTGTGTGTTAGTTTAAGCACAGTCATGTATAATTTTTCTAAGGGGACGTTACAGTGGGAAATAGCGTTGCTCGTTGGCATCACGTCTATTCGAATCCTATGAACTTTCGCAGAGAGTCATCTTGGCTTGGTACACTCTTGAACTGATATTAGAATCACTTTCCGGAGCGTGCTCCTTGTAAATATCAGTAGGAAAGTCGCTTTCCTCCTAAGCAGTCGTTCAGTCCGGGTGTCCCACGGACAATGGTCGGAATTCAGGGACATAACACGAACGACCATTCGAAGCAAAAAAGTCCACTAAACATGGACTTAAAAAGCGTACCTTAAGAGCTGAGAGCATTACTTCTTCTTCGATACTGTAGAAAGACCTCTCTACTGCAAGCTCTTTGCTGTACATATTTTGAGAGGTGGCAGTATGTAGCAGAGGAAGAAAATACATTTCCAGTAAACACAGGCTCTAAAGTGCATTCCTTAAGAGATACGAGCACCTGTTCATCTTCCGCTACTGCGAGACACATCCATTCTGCTGAAGAAGTACTCGTAGCTCATAAGGTATGCATTTTAGATCCAGTTTGTACTTGACTTTTTTTTACTTCGAATGATCGTTCCCGTCACTGAATGCCGACCATTCCTTCCTGGACAACAGCAAAATTATGCGACGATGTTCTTATGTGTAAAGATTCAGACTGCGTTTATTTGGCGCGCAAAACTCGAAAAGGAATCGATCGATTGACTTGTAATTTTTGCACAATGTTGCACTCAAATATGTGCTCGTTTTTGTATACCTATTTTTAAACATAGGCAATATATAAATAAATATGTAGCGTATATAAAGGGGAAACACTATTACCAAAAATCTCTAAAAGTTCTTGACCGACTTACTTCAAATTCATACATGATACTCTAATGAACATTCCGACAAACATAGACTATATATTTTGGTATATTACATATATAACATGTATGCAGTATATAAAGAAGAGTCATTTTTAACAAAAATCTCGAGATGTTCTTGACAGATTTACTTAAAATTTTACCTGATACTCAAATCAACATTCAGACTGCCATAGGGTCATATTTTTTTAATATACATGATACACAATGGGGAAACAGTTACCAAAAATCTCAGAAAGAACTAGGTCGATTTACTTAAAATATTTACACGTAACTTATATATATATATATATATATATATATATATATATATATATATATAACTTGTTAGTGAGCAGGAAAAGTTGTCTTTATGGCTTACCGGCATATGATTAAATTACTGTTACAGAACCTGAGTTTTCAGTAACAATAAACAAGGCTCAAGGTCCAAGAGAGGGGAGAACAGGAGATGGACAGATGGGTGGAGGAAATAGACATAGAGAGCGCGAAGGAAGAGTTAGACAGAGAGAGGGGTCAGGAGGAGATAGAGAGAGAGAGGGGGGGAGGACAAGATGGACATAGAAAGGGGCGAGGAGCTGACGGTGAGAGAGAGGGAGGGAGGGAGGGGACAGGAGGGGTTGGACAGAAGGGTGAGGAGGAGAAGATGACCAGAGAAAGGTGGGAGGAGGCGATGGACAGAGAGAGCCACAGCAACACGTGGAAGGGTACAGCTGGTGTATTAATAATATTTAGTATTGCCTGTGGTCGAAATTCGACCAACTGAGTCAGTGTACCTCATCTGTGATAAAGAAAAGGTCATCTATCTTAAAGTGATGCAGTCCACCTAAAACTGACCCATAGCAAATGCTGCACTGCAGTTACGAATATTCTTGAAATAATTCTTTGATTTCTCTTTAACTGTTCGGTCATTTGAAGTGAGTCCTTGATGCTGTAAGTTGAAAAATAAATTTTGTGTTAACGGTGGCAGATTAACTTATGACAACGCAGTGTGAATGCCATTGTAGCGCGTAAAGTAACCTGAACTATAAATTCATCAAACAGCAATCGTAGCTCTGAAAATTATTTGGAATTGGGGTAAATAACCATTTCAATGTATCTTTCAAAACAACAATAGTGTTATCATCATCAACGTCCACATTTTTCCTGTTACTTCGTCTATGTAAAAATTGTCTCTCTGTATCTCTTCGTCTTTTGGTCCAACCCATTAGTGTTCTTCTTCGAGGCAGAGCCTAAAACAAATATAATTTCCGTATAATAGCTATTCAAAATGATGAAAGTGAAAATTAGAAACATTTCAAATTTTATTGTGACGACATAAACGAACACAAAGCTGGTTCTGTTTACTTTAAGACGAAAGTAAGGGAAAAAAAGACCGTAATAAATAACGTTTGATGCCCCCGACGACTTCGTTACTAAACTTCGTTTTCCACTGCTGACGACATCAACGATCTAGCAGTTGCGGCACTGTATGTGCGTATTATTGGAAATGAACCATGTTCAACACTTAAACATGAAAGTCCCTAAAATGCGTTTTCACGGAACGTTGTTAGTCCCGTGTTTCATTTCTACTATAGCACCTGGTTGGTAGATGTTGTGAAAGTTGGTAACAATGTGAGAGACAGAGGAAAATTTTTATATCTGCTTACTTTTAGCCCTTTTAATGACTATGTTACAACAGGTTTTTTGTGCACAACTACGGCAGAGTACCTTCTGAATTGTACACTGAAGTGCCAAACAAACTGGTATAGGTATGCGTATTCAAATACAGAGATATGTAAACGGGAAGAATACGGCAGTACGGCGGCAACGCCTATGTAAGACAACAAGTGTCTGGCGCAGTTGTTAGCTCGATTACTGCTGCTACAATAGCAGGTTATCAGGATTTAAGCGAGTTTGCACGTGGTTCAAAATGGTTCAAATGGCTCTGAGCACTGTGGGACTTAACATCTGAGATCATCAGTCCCCTAGAACTTAGAACTACTTAAACCTAACTAACCTAAGGACATCACACAACACCCAGCCATCACGAGGCAGAGAAAATCCCTGATCCCGCCGGGAATCGAACCCGGGAACCCGGGCGTGGGAAGCGAGAACGCTACCGCACGACCACGAGATGCGGGCTTTGCACGTGGTGTTACAATCGGCGCACGAGCGATGGGACACAGCATCTCCGATGTAGTTAGTGATGAAGTGGGCATTTTCACGTACGACCATTTCACGAGTTTACCGTGAATATCAGGAATCTGGTAAAATATCAAATCTCCGACACCGGTGTGGCCGGAAAAAGGTCCTGCAAGAAGGAGACCAACGACGACTGAAGAGAATCGTTCAACGTGAGAGAAGTGCAGCCTTTCCTCAAATTACAGTAGACTTAAATTCTGGGCCATCAGCAAGTGTCAGCGTGCGAATCATTCGACGAAACATCATCGATATGGGTTTTCGGAGCTGAAGGCCCACTTGTGTACCCTTGATGACGCCACGACACAAGGCTTTACGCCTCGTCCGGACCCGTCAGCACCAACATTGGACTGTTGATTTCTGGAAACATGTTGCCTGGTCGGACGAGTCTCATTTCAAATTGTATCGAGTGGATAGACATGTGCGGCTCGTGAATCCTTGAACCCTGCATGTCAGCAAGGGACTGTTCAAGCTGATGGAGGCCCTGTAATGGTATGGGGCGTGTGCGGTTTCATTCTTATGGAACTCCTGAGAGTCTAAATACGACTCTGACGGGTGACACGTACGTAAGCGTACTGTCTGATCACCTGCATCCATTCATGTCCATTGTGCATTCTGACGAACTTGGGCAATTGCAGCAGGACAGTGCAACACCCCACACAAAATGGTTCAAATGGCTCTGAGCACTATGGGACTTAACATCTGATGTCATCAGTCCCCTAGAAGTTAGAACTACGTAAACCTAAATAACCTAAGGACATCACACACATCCATGCCCGAGGCAGGATTTGAACCTGCGACCGTAGCAGCCGCGTGGTTCCGGACTGAAGCGCCTAGAACCTCTCGGCACCCGCGGCCGGCCACAGAATTGCTACAGAGTGGCTCCAGGAACACTCTTTTGAGTTTAAACACTTCCGCTGGCCCCAAAACTCCCCACACATGAACATTACTGAGCATATCTGGGATGCCTTACAGCCTAATGTTCAGAAGAGATCTCCGCTCCCTCGTAGTCTAACGGATTTATGGTCGGCCCTGTAGGATTCATGGTGTCGATTCCCTGCAGCACTACTGCAGACATCAGTCGAGTCCATACCACATTGTGTTGGGGAACATCTGCGTGCTCGCGGCTGACCTACACGATATTAGGCAGGTGTACTAGTTTTTTGGCTCTTCAGCGTATAAGTTTCATTGGCCTCCTTGTGTAATTAACTTTAAAAGTCGGTACTTCAGTTTTCTATGTTGAAGCATTAATATTATGAGTGTTCAGTAAAACAGATATATTATCATTATGAATGTCAACATCCCTCTTCTTGTCTCTACAGACGAATTGTGTCTGTCTATCACTGTGTCTTTCGCTCCTAACTGTTAGCGTTCTCCTTCTAGTCAGAGCCTAAAACTGACACAGTTTCCGTATTATAAGGGTAGTCGGAAGTTATAGTTATTCAACATGAAGAAATTAAAAAACGAGAATTTCTTTAAAATTTTGTGGTAGCGGAGGCAAATGAATACAAAGTTACTCTGACAGAAAATTATGTGAAATAACGACGCCAATATACAACGTTATTTAGAGAATCCGTTGCTACTACATTTTGAATTCCATTGCTGACAACATCATCGAGCCGCACTTGTCGCATTGTACCGGCCCGGTATGCGTGTGTTACTGAAAATGAACCAAGTAAACATGAATGTCCGTAGAATGGGAGTGTTCCGTGTGTCATTTCTACCACGGCACCTAATCGCTACGCAGGTCAGAAGTTGGTGGCACTTCAATTGTCGACGTGCACGTATTGCAGATTTTAATGCGCGATAGAGAAGATGTCATCAGAGTAATGAGTACAGAAACGTTTACTTCCAGCTGCGTACATGCATAATTTTTTCTTTGTGTGCATCTATGGCAAAGTTCCTTACGAATTATATAAGTTTCATTGGCCTCACTGTATAACTAATATTGAAAATCGGTTCTTCAGTTTTCTTGTTCACGTATTAACATTATTGCCACCAGTCTGGTTGTATCGCATTACATTTGTTCTTAATCAACTGATGAGGCGTCAAAATTGAAGTGATACCTATCAGTCACCTTGCTGTGACACCCTCTGAACGTGATCTGCGTATTTGAAAGGGAAAGGTAGTGCTAGGACAGGTACCAGGTGCCACCCGACCTGTGAAAAATGTAGACCTATGTAGATGTAGAAGCATGAGTATAACTGCCGCGTGATGTGAATGGGTGTCCATCCAACTACTTCATTTAGATGTACATGATGCCTCAAACCAGACAGCCAGGACAGTTATATCGCACCGATGCGTTCACCACCGGTTGAACGGTATTTCTCAGCTGGCTACGCAAAGGACGTCCCGGAGAGGTACGCCAGCAACGGTCTTCTAGAGGAAAGCGGGGGAGAGCGTTGAGTAAGTCCCCAGGCAGAGGAAGATGGCTGAGGGCGAGGGAGAGAGAGAGAGAGAGAGAGACAGAGAGAGACCGGCGTGAACTTGGCTCTCTGCTCGAAGAACGACTCGGTTCGCTGTAGGCAGGCGGGTGAAAGGAGGCGCATCTGGGGGCAACCTTGCAGAAACGCTCTCGGAATCCACAGCCCGCGGCTGCAGCACGACAGGTGTGCGGCGCGGCGTCGACCTCATGGTTGTCAGCGTCTACAGCGAGCAAGTCTACATCCACAGTCTACAAGATACCTGCGTCTGTTCTTCTGGGCAGCTGCAGTGCCGCAGCCTTGAACTTTGCACAATTCAAACCAAAGCACAAATTTCAAACTTAGTAAAAATCAGCGTGCTGTGACGCCGCACTCAATCAATAGTGTGGTATATCGCGTTGGACTTTGCAGAATTTTCGTGCATTTATACCGACCTTAATTCAGACTGAATAGTCTGAACTTTGAACTATTTGAGGGGTGAAGTTTGTAGCTACAAAATTCTTTGCCAATCTAGCGCTGGAAATGAAATGTCTAATAAGCAGTAGGAGTGTTTTCGAATATATAGGTTGTCCCAGAAATATTGTGACAAATTTCGATGGTCCGTAGAGGGTGTCTTTAGGAACAACTTGACGACAGGAAGTCGTGTCCGGAAACGTCATCCAACGACGCTACAGAGCGTCGAAGTTATAGACTCCGGGAACGACCATGAGGCCACCCCTCTGTCAGAAAACGTCAGTTCTTACGCTGACAGATCGTAGACGGTCCGTCTCTCAGCGTTGTTTGTTGTTCACTGATCGCGGCCGATGCCACGATCGCCAGTGGAGAAGATGGAGCTAGCTGGCGTGTAGACAGACATTGCCTCCTATGAATGAGATGCACTCTTGCCTCGGCGGGTGGTTGTTTTGGACATGGGTTTTCATCCACAGTTTATTTTTTCTCCTGCAACCCTCTAAAAACTCCAATGTTTTTAGGTATGAAAGAGAAAAATGAAATGTAGATGTAAACTCGTGTCTGAAACCCTCATCCACCAAGGCAACAGAGCATCACATTCATAGGATGCTTCAAATGGCTCTGAGCACTACGGGACTTAACTTCTGTGGTCATCAGCCCCCTAGAACTTAGAACTACTTAAACCTAACTAACCTAAAGACATCACACACCACTATGCCCGAGGCAGGATTCGAACCTGCGACCGAAGCGGTCACGCGGTTCCAGACTGAAGCGCCTAGAACCGCACGGTCACACAGGCCGGCACATTCATAGGAGACAAGGCTGTCTTCTCAGAAACTGGCTCTAGAGTGTATTTTCTCCAGCTTGTGTGTTCCATTCATGAATGTTGGCTGTCGATATATCTTCGCATGAGCTCAGAGTTCTCTTCTCTGCGACAGTTGGGTTGGGTTGTTTCAAAGCCTCTCCTGCAGCGTCTGCAACTGGAGTTTGTTGAGCATCTCCGTAAAGTTCTCGCATCGACTGAGCCAACTACATCTACATCTAAATCTACATCTACATTTATACTCCACAAGTCACCCAATGGTGTGTGGTGGAGGGCACTTTACGTGCCACTGTCATTACCTCCCTTTCCTGTTCCAGTCGCGTATGGTTCACGGGAAGAACGACTGCCGGAAAGCCTCCGTGCGCGCTCGAATCTCTCTAATTTTACATTCGTGATTTCCTCTGGTAGTATAAGTAGGTGGAAGCAATATATTCGGTACCTCATCCAGAAACTCAACCTCTCGAAACCTGGACAGCAAGCTACACCGCGATGCAGAGCGCCTCTCTTGCAGAGTCTGCCACTTGAGTTTGGTAAACATCTCCGTAACGCTATTACGCTTACCAAATAACCCTGTGACGAAACGCGTCGCTCTTCTTTGGATCTTGCCTACTTCCTCTGTCAACCCGATCTGGTACGGATCCCACACTGATGAGCAATATCCAAGTATAGGTCGAACGAGTGTTTTGTAAGCCAGCTCCTTTGTTGATGGACTACATTTTCTAAGGACTCTCCCAATGAATCTCAACCTTTCACCCGCCTTATCAACAATTAATTTTATATGATCATTCCACTTCATATCGTTCCGTACGCATACTCCCAGATATATTACAGCAGTATCTGCTACCAGTGTTTGTTCCGCTATCATATAATCTTACAATAAAGGATCCTTCTTTCTGTGTATTCGCAATACATTACATTTGTATATGTTAAGGGTCAGTTGCCACTCCCTGCACCAAGTGCCTATCCGCTGTAGATCTTCCTGCATTTCGGTGCAATTTTCTAATGCAGCAACTTCTCTGTATACTACAGCATCATCCGCGAAAAGCCGCATGGAACTTCCGACACTATCTACTAGTTCATTTATATATATTGTAAAAAGCAATGGTCCCATAACACTCCCCTGTGGCACGCCAGACGTTACTTCAACGTCATTTATATATATTGTGAAAAGCAATGGTCCCATAACACTCCCCTGTGGCATGCCAGAGGGTACTTTAATGTCTGTAGACGTCTCTCTATTGAGAACAACATGCTGTGTTCTGTTTGCTAAAAACTCTTCAATCCAGCCACACAGCTGGTCTGCAATTCCGTAGGCTCTTACTTTGTTTATCAGACGACAGTGCCGAACTGTATCGAACGCCTTCCGGAAGTCAAGGAAAATAGCATCTACCTGGGCTAAACAGCTCCGGGTCGGAACGCGCCGCTCTTCGTTGGATCTTCTCAAGCTCTACTGTTAATCCTGCCTTGTAACAGCCCCAGATCGACGAGCAATAGTCAAGAATATCTGGAAAACTCTCTAAATCACTTCTTTCCTGAACTGACCATATTTTCTTAAGATTCGGTTAATGATCCCATCCTGGAATTTGTTTTCCTTACTACTTGTCTTACCTTGACGTTTATTTTAGGCCGCAGATTGTGATTACCCTTAGGTAGTTTCTGTGCCCAGTGAGTTATCGTCAGTAGCGTAACCGAACACTGTTGGATCTCTCTGCTTGTCCGCAGCTCGTGGTCGTGCGGTAGCGGTCTCGCTTCCCACGCCCGGGTTCCCGGGTTCGATTCCCGGCGGGGTCAGGGATTTTCTCTGCCTCGTGATGACTGGGTGTTGTGTGATGTCCTTAGGTTAGTTAGGTTTAAGTAGTTCTGAGTTCTAGGGGACTGATGACCATAGATGTTAAGTCCCATAGTGCTCAGAGCCATTTGAACCATTTGAGCCATCGCTCTGCTTGTTTACGAGCGATAGACATTGATAAAAAGCACCACAGCTGTATTTCATGTCCGTTTATTACACCACAACCGACATCTTTCCATATGAACACCTTCAGATGACGCAGAAGCTGTCCTAGCACTCTTCGTAACTAATTCTCTCAAAGTGGCAGAGGTGTACCGCTGTCATTACTCAACAGCAGACATTTTTGAGTCGTGAAACCGGCGCATTTCTGCCACAATGCGAAAATCGATTACGAAGACTGTAGGTTAACTTTCGACATCACCTGTAGATGTTTATTTAAATCGAAACCTATTGTAACGTAATGAACGTACCTAGAATAAGCTCAACGAAAAAAAAAATTAAAAATTTGTCGCCTCAGTGGGCATACTCACATGAATCGTTAAACTTTTACAGATGGCGCAGCGATCGAGTTATGTGCTTAATTGTGAGCGCACTGCGTCCACGTGAACATAAGGCTGTATTGGTCAGTGAGGCATTTTTATGTTTTAAGCGACATTGTACGAAAACATGACCGAACGGCAAAAAGCGGCAATCGTATTTGGCCATACGGTTTGAGGAGTTGCTGGATTTGTTGGTGTTTGGTGGCGAACTGTTCAACAGGTCTACAACTCTACAACCAGTGCTGTAACACATGTGGCCACGGGGTCAGAATTGTGGTCAGTAAAAGATCCTGACTAAGATGGCCCGGAGAAGCTTTTCGCGGCTTGTGAATCAAAATCACTTCCAAAACCGGCAGGAATTGCTGCAGTCAGTGAATGAATGTCCATCCCAATCTATTAGAGAGAGAACGTTGCCAAGGGAACTACATGCAATAAACACCTGGAGTCGATCACCTCGCAACAGGCCATCGCTCACACAGGCATATAAAGATGACAACAGCGAAGTTCATCGAGCTGAAAGAATATGTGACGCAGTCTGTTACATGTCGAATAGCCTGAAAAAACTACCTAAACTGCATCCCATAGAAAATATGTTGGAAATGTTGGAGCAGCGGGTAATACGCCGACACTAGCGTCCGCTTAGTTTGTTGGAGTTGCGCTATGAGATTGTAATACCGAAAATGCAGATAAACTACCTTCGACATTATCCAAATTTTCGCCGTTTAATATCCCTTGGTAACTTGCACTATACTTTTGATTCCGAAACTGTAAGCTGTATTACAGAAACTACGTATAATACGTAATCTATGCACTTGTGTATTTATTTTTGACGGTATATAATTTATTGTAATTATAATGAAAATATTGCAAATTGCTGAGTAATAGCCAATGGAACTTTATTGAGATATATCGATAGCAACGACAAAATGGTAGTAGCTGAGCCGTTGTTTATCTTTGCGTATGGAGAGTTTCTGTCGCGTTGCGGACAGAGAGGAATCAGAGCAGCTTGACTCACGGAAGAGTGCGGAAGTGTTTGTTGGGCGCTGCCACCGCCAGTGTAAGCGCGCCTGATTTGTTAACCCGCGAGTACTGAGAGTGGACAGGCGGAGGAAGCTGCAGTTACAACTACTGCCTGTCCCATAATTATCCGTGGCTCTGGAGACGGCTCGGGTTCTTAGCAACAGTAACAACAACAACGACAACTCAGCATTGTCGTCGGCAACATTCTTTGTTGTCCGCACAGCTACAACATCGTAGGACTGTCAAGTAAAAAATTACATACTTACGTTGGCATTGCCCAGCAAATTTCTTTCAAAAGATATGAATAACTTGAATAATAACTTGCAATTGTTAAAACTTGTAGAGCACCTGTGTTGCCATTGTCCTCAAACATTATTACCTCAGACATTATTACCAAGCAAGGTCCCTTTCCTTTCCGTGCAATCACCGAGTGTCGTATGAATACGGAAATTGATTAATTATTTACTGCTAGTTTTGTGTGTTCGCTAATGACCAATTTCAGTCTAAATTTTGTGCCTCAGTGTTCATTCTTGTGTTGCATAACAGAGGTTACGTAAAGTAAAGTAAAGTAAAATTTCACTGGGAAAACTAATAATTAAAGATACAGTACAAAATAAGACTGCGCAATTTTATTTATTCTGTGTTTAGATTAGCGAGTGACTTCTGCTGGCTTGGTATGTGTGTTATTGCTGTTATTTTAAAAGTAAAATCAATTGCTCATTTGCTTAAAGTAAATTCAGCTCAATCTTTGAATAATTAGAAATAAATTACTCGCCTATTTCTAAATTTTGCATTACTGAAGTTACTGAAAGTTTTTTTATTTTATTTTTATTTTAATTTTTTTTGCATAACAAAGTTTAAGTTAAGCGAGTCATTTATTTAACCAGTATTTCATATAACGTTACTCTCAAAATTTGGGATTGCAGAATAAGTAACTTCAAGCTCAGTGCTTTCTGATTCATTCATTTGCTCATGAACTGTTGTGCTATGAAGATATTTGCTTAAATTCCTTTGCCATTACCTTTCTCAAGATTGTGAAGATTCATTGCCCTAGCGGGCTGCCGACCGTTTAATTATCCATTCTTTCTAATCAGTGTTTTCTTTGTGTTATCAGTGATTTTTATAGTAAATTTTACGTGGTACCTGTCCCCCCCCCCTCCCCCCTTGCGGTTCGTGAGCGATTGCACTATACTCCACCCATTTCAAAATTATCATCAGTATTTATCTTAAATTAATAATAGATTCTTCCTTCAGAAGAGTCCATTGTATACTTTCCTCCAACTAACCGGCGTTATTTTCCTTTGGTTACGATAGCCTTACTCACTGTAAAATTTCATTAGTCATATGCAATCACGTTCCGTTATATCACAGTCCAGTAGGCCGATTAAGAAGGGGGTGGTTGCACGATCCTCTGCGCGTGGCTTAAACTGGCTCCGATGCATCTGCACAACTTGGTGGACGCACTTCCTAACAGAATCAAACGGTTGTCAGTCCGTGGGCGGACTTACACAGTATTAAATGATACTAACAATGATTTTTCCAGGATTGTGTCTGGAGATCTTACAGCTGCGGTGGTTTTTATTAGCGTCTACATTATTCAGCTGTAGAGCACAAAATGAGCAACACTATTTTATGAGCAAAACGTTACAGTGATTTACATCCTGGTTCAAACGATGGTCTCTGTGCTGAGCGTCATTGCCCTGCAAATGTCGTCACGCGTTGTTGGGGTTGAAGCCTTCCTGCAGGCAACAGCACCGCTCGCGAACAGCCTTACGGAGCTACCGGCGTTATCATCTAGATTATTTACCATGAAGAAACAGTAACGCCCCGCAGCACATTCACGAACTTACCTTTACACCTGCCAAGAACAACGTGTCGAGTTCTGTCTGCTAGAAGTCACTCGTCCAGTAACAATTCTGGTCTGGTACTCCAAAATATCGTATTTTATTCTTCAATAAATGGGGCGTGAAACTGTCATAAGAACAATGTATCAGCCTGTTAGCATTTTCTGCTGCTGTCTGGATCTTATGGACTACGAAAAGAGTCAGATTGAGTTACATCATCCACGTTTATTCCAATAGAGCAAACATTTGTTCTCCACGAAAGGTCATAATAGGCAAGAAGTGCATTTACCAACACTGGCGGGCACACTTTATGTTGCAAGTCGTTATTAGGGCCTATTTCTAATACTTCTTTAGAGACAATATCTTACATGTGATGGTGTAAGCTGTCCCAGCTCACTGGTCGGCAAATATGAAAAACGAAGATCGATAATTAGGCTCTGAATCAAGCGCGCATATCACGTGAGAGGCCAGAGACACACCCACAGGCAACATGCCGCCAACGCCCTCTCGACAGCAAATATTTCGGCCGCCGCCGCTGACCATAGGGCCTCACTCACTCATCCAGTTTGCTCACAGACCGGATATAATTCGTCACAGGCTACGGCAGTACATAGCGACCAGATTAGTGACTGTAGCGGGACTGGTTTACCTCAGTCACAATTGTTCCTATATAGTCATGTGGCGTTTTTTTAAATACTTCCTTGAGGTTTCAAGGCTGTATTCTGTGTGAAGATCCACGGTGCGTGTGTAGCGTGGAGCATTGCTAATGATTCGTAGCACTTAGTTCTTATGATCTGCCTGCGGCGCGGTCGTGTAGGGGCTGCATATCCCCAGACGGGAGCTGCGTATGTCATCAGAGGTCTAATCAGTGTCATGTATATGGACGTCGACACCCTCCTATTCAGTGCGCTTTCCCTGTTGATCATTGGATAAAGTTGTTTGAGCCTCGCATGCGCTCTGTTAGCAATGTATTCGATGTGGTTCCCCCATGTTCGTTTCCGGTCCAGCCAGACACCAAGATATATGGCTTTCTCTCGGAAACGTATTAGGCGTGTATGTAGCGTTATCTGTCTACTGTGTTGATGTTTGCGCATTAGTTTCGGTCTGCGGCTTCGCACTTGACGTTTACTTTAATACGCCATCGTTCCAACGAAGGCTCGGCAGTTTTGAGTGCCGTCTGTATTCGTGAATTAATGTTCGACGGTTTCCAATCTTTCGCAAGAATGGCTGTGTCATCCGCGTAGATGGCTACTGGTAATGAGTATTTAAATGCCGGATGGTTATAATTAAACTCACGGTGCTACGGGTGCTACTGTGCAGGCTATATACATCGTAGGAGGCTGAAACTGAAACGTCGTAGGTTCGTTCATTAACTGATGCGTTCGCGGAGTGAGCTGAAAAAATAATAGTTTTACTTTCTGCCACCAGGTGACAATATGGCGCTGTAAGCAGTCAGAATGTGGTGCGAGGACACGAAAAATCGAAGGACGATGAGAAAAATGATAACGGTGGCTCTGGCCCGTTTATTAGGATATGGTCACAATACAGGGCTATTACAAATGATTGAAGCGATTTCATAAATTCACTGTAGCTGTGTGTCATTGACATATGGTCACGACACACTACAGATACGTAGAAAAACTCATAAAGTTTTGTTCGGCTGAAGCCGCACTTCAGGTTTCTGCCACCAGAGCGCTCGAGAGCGCAGTGAGACAAAATGGCGACAGGAGCCGAGAAAGCGTATGTCCTGCTTGAAATGCACTCACATTAGTCAGTCAAAACAGTGCAACGACACTTCAGGACGAAGTTCAACAAAGATCCACCAACTGCAACTCCATTCGGCGATGGTATGCACAGTTTAAAGCTTCTGGATGCCTATGCAAGGGGAAATCAACGGGTCGGCCTGCAGTGAGCGCCGAGTGTGGGAGGAACTTGATTATCGGCTTTATGTCTGCCGAATCACTAAAGGGGCACATATCGAACATTTGTGAATGCCTAAAAAAACTTTTTGAGTTTTTGTATGTGTGTGCAAAGCATTGTGAAAATATCTCAAATAATAAAGTTATTGTAGAGCTGTGAAATCGCTTCAGTCATTTGTAATAACCCTGTATGTATTCAGTATAGTTGTATTCAGTATAGTCTCTCGACTCAGCGACATGCTACATCCGTAACAAGCCGTGGTCTACAGTTACTCGCACCACATACGGTGTAATCATAGCGATATTAGCTTTGTGCTGTTGTTCAGATCAGCAAAAGTCCACATACATCCCTAACAGACACGATCGTTCACATATTATGACAGCCAGAAGTCATATGTATAGTGCTCGTAGGACATGGAATCTCGTATATTTTGAAATTGCCTAAAAGCGATTACGTTGTTACCAAAGGTTTCTGGAAGCAAATCTTTCACCTGGCAATGGACGTGCGGTGTCGCCCCATATTACATTAAAATCTACATCTACATCTACATCTACATTGATACTCCGCAAGCCACCCAACGGTGTGTGGCGGAGGGCACTTTACGTGCCACTGTCATTACCTCCCCTTCCTGTTCCAGTCGCGTATGGTTCGCGGGAAGAACGACTGTCTGAAAGCCTCCGTGCGCGCTCTAATCTCTCTAATTTTACATTAGTGATCTCCTCGGGAGGTATAAGTAGGGGGAAGCAATATATTCGATACCTCATCCAGAAACGCACCCTCTCGAAACCTGGCGAGCAAGCTACACCGCGATGCAGAGCGCCTCTCTTGCAGAGTCTGCCACTTGAGTTTATTAAACATCTCCGTAACGCTATCACGGTTACCAAATAACCCTGTGACGAAACGCGCCGCTCTTCTTTGGATCTTCTCTAACTCCTCCGTCAGACCGATCTGGTACGGATCCCACACTGATGAGCAATACTCAAGTATAGGTCGAACGAGTGTTTTGTAAGCCACCTCCTTTGTTGATGGACTACATTTTCTAAGCACTCTCCCAATGAATCTCAACCTGGTACCCGCCTTACCAACAATTAATTTTATATGATCATTCCACTTCAAATCGTTCCGCACGCATACTCCCAGATATTTTACAGAAGTAACTGCTACCAGTGTTTGTTCCGCTATCATATAATCATACAATAAAGGATCCTTCTTTCTATGTATTCGCAATACATTACATTTGTCTATGTTAAGGGTCAGTTGCCACTCCCTGCACCAAGTGCCTATCCGCTGCAGATCTTCCTGCATTTCGCTACAATTTTCTAATGCTGCAACTTCTCTGTATACTACAGCATCATCCGCGAAAAGCCGCATGGAACTTCCGACACTATCTACTAAGTCATTTATATATATTGTGAAAAGCAATGGTCCCATAACACTCCCCTGTGGCACGCCAGAGGTTACTTTAACGTCTGTAGACGTCTCTCCATTGATAACAACATCCTGTGTTCTGTTTGCTAAAAACTCTTCAATCCAGCCACACAGCTGGTCTGATATTCCGTAGACCCTTACTTTGTTTATCAGGCGACAGTGCGGAACTGTATCGAACGCCTTCCGGAAGTCAAGAAAAATAGCATCTACCTGGGAGCCTGTATCTATTATTTTCTGGGTCTCATGAACAAATAAGGCGATTTGGGTCTCACACGATCGCTGTTTCCGGAATCCATGTTGATTCCTACATAGTAGATACTGGGTTTCCAGAAATGACATGATACGCGAGCAAAAAACATGTTCTAAAATTCTACAAGAGATCGACGTAAGAGATATAGGTCTATAGTTTTTCGCATCTGCTCGACGACCCTTCTTGAATATTGGGACTATCTGCGCTCTTTTCCAATCATTTGGAACCCTCCGTTCCTCTAGAGACTTGCGGTACACGGCTGTTAGAAGGGGGGCAAGTTCTTTCGCGTACTCTGTGTAGAATCGAATTGGTATCCCGTCAGGTCCAGTGGACTTTCCTCTATTGAGTGATTCCAGTTGCTTTTCTATTCCTTGGACACTTATTTCGATGTCAGCCATTTTTTCGTTTGTGCGAGGATTTAGAGAAGGAACTGCAGTGCGGTCTTCCTCTGTGAAACAGCTTTGGAAAAAGGTGTTTAGTATTTCAGCTTTACGCGTGTCATCCTCTGTTTCAATGCCATCATCATCCCGTAGTGTCTGGATATGCTGTTTCGAGCCACTTACTGATTTAACGTAAGACCAGAACTTCCTAGGATTTTCTGTCAAGTCGGTACATAGAATTTCACTTTCGAATTCAATGAACGCTTCACGCATAGCCCTCCTTACGCTAACTTTGACATCGTTTAGCTTCTGTTTGTCTGAGAGGTTTTGGCTGCGTCTAAACTTGGAGTGGAGCTCTCTTTGCTTTCGCAGTAGTTTCCTAACTTTGTTGTTGTACCACGGTGGGTTTTTCCCGTCCATCACAGTTTTACTTGGCACGAACCTGTCTAAAACGCATTTTACGATTGCCTTGAACTTTTTCCATAAACACTCAACATTGTCAGTGACGGAACAGAAATTTTCGTTTTGATCTGTTAGGTAGTCTGAAATCTGCCTTCTATTACTCTTGCTAAACAGATAAACCTTCCTCCCTTTTTTTATATTCCTATTAACTTCCATATTCAGGGATGCTGCAACGGCCTTATGATCACTGATTCCCTGTTCTGTACATACAGAGTCGAAAAGTTCGGGTCTGTTTGTTATCAGTAGGTCCAAGATATCTCCACGAGTCGGTTCTCTGTTTAATTGGTCGAGGTAATTTTCGGATAGTGCACTCAGTATAATGTCACTCGATGCTCTGTTCCTACCACCCGTCCTAAACATCTGAGTGTCCCAGTCTATATCTGGTAAAATAGTGATGTGGACACAGTTGCGTTCTTGCGAAGCTGGAATCACGTGTTGCACAAGGAGTTCCTTACAACATACACATGTCACCGTTCAACTAAGGGACCCAGAATGAAGGACATTGTGAAACAACACCATACAGTCACATGATCTGAGGGCAGTGGATGTTCCTGCACAACATGTGGCGGAAAAGAACCGCGTATGCGACAGTTCGGTGCATACACAGCGCTGTGCAGTTCAAAGAATATTTGCGGGCATATATCATCCATTTTCAGGCATGCCATAAAATGAAGGGGAAAACGTCTCGACGTTGAAGACTATCTTGGGGCTTCATTTCTCCACATTTGAATCCTGTAGGGATACCAGCGTGAAATGCGCCGCAAAAACTGTTGACTACGGGAGAGAGAATTCCCGTGACACAGATCGAGCTCGGGCTGCAGAATATGAGGCATGTGCCTCACGGTCGACTTAAGCTGCAGCAAATTCATCAACAACTGCCATAGGAATGGATCACCTCCCTCTCGCTGCTGCACCACCTAAAATTCATCTATTTATTCAAACTTCTTGATCAAATTCTTTAGCCCATTTCTTGACATGTGGTCTCTTCAAAGCTGTTTCTGTCGGTGATATTCCCGCAATGCAGCGGTGACATTGCTGGCGTTCTGATAAAACAACTTTACCAGTTTCGTTCAGAAAACATCAACCTTCTTAACCCTTGATCCAGTTATCACTTCACGAAAGAAATCAACACACGTCGCAAAGCGAGAAACAGCATACTGACGTGAATACATAAATATTTCACATTATTTTTTTCTTCTCGATGTTCCGCAAGCCACCGTACGCTGCAGGGCGGAGGGTACCCCGTACCACTACTAGACAATTCCTCTCATATCCCACTCTTAGATACAGAGAGGGAAAAGCCACTGTCTATATGCTTCTGTATGAGCCCTAATTTCTCGAATATTACCTTCGTGGTCCTTGGGGCAGTGTATGTTGGCGGCAATAGAAATGCTCGGCAGTCAGCTTCATATGCCGGTTCTCTAAATTTTGTCGTTAATGTTTCTGGAAAAAAAACGTCGCCTTCCCTCCAGAGATTCCCATTTGAGTTCCCGAAGTATCTCCGTAACAATTACGTGTTGTTCGAACCTACCAAATGGTGCAAATGGCTCTGAGCACTATGGGACTTAACTTCTGAGGTCATCAGTCCCCTTGACCTTAGAACTACTTAAACCTAACTAACCTAAGGACATCACACACATCCATGCCCGGGGGAGGATTCGAACCTGCGACCGTAGCGGTCGTGCGGTTCCAGACTGTAGCGCCTAGAACCGCTCAGCAGTTCTCACATGTTTGTTCCATTTCACATCGCTTTGCAACGTTACGCCCAGATATCTAAACGACTTGAGTGTATAAAGCAGGACACTAGTAATACTGTAACCGAACATTACAGATTTGTTCTTCCTGCTCATCCGCATTAACTTAAATTTTTCCACACCAACTTTTCCATCACACCAACTAGGAATTTTGTCTTCTTACAGTCACCCAACTTCGACACCACAGCATCATCAGCAAACAACCGCAGATCGTTGCCCACCATTTCCGCCAGATCATTTATGCATATAGAGAAGAATAGTGGTCCTATCACACTTCCCTGGGGCACTCCGGACAATACCCTTGTCTCTGATGAACATTTGTCGTCGAGGACAACATACTGGTTTCTATTACTCAAGAAGTCTTCGAGGCACTTACAGATCTGTGAACACTCAGAGATCTGTGAACTTACTGCATATGCTCGTACCTTCACTAACAGCCTGCAACTGGGCACCGTGTCAAATGCTTACCGGAAGTCTAGAAATGTGGTATCTGCCTGTTGCCCCTCATCCATAGTTCGCAGTATATCATATGAAAAAAGGGTAAGCCGTGTTTCGTATGAGCGATGTTCTCTAAAACCAAGCTGATTCGTGGACATAAGCTTCTCAGTCTTAAGAAAGTTTATTATACTCAAACTGTGAATATGTTCAAACATTCTACAGCTAACCGAAGTTAAGGATACTGGTCTGTAATTTTGTGGGTCCGTTGTTCTAGCCTTCTTGTACATGAGAATCACCTGCACTTTTTTCCAGTCACTTTGGACTTTGTGCTGGGAGAGAGATTCACGATAAATGCATGTCAGGTAAGGAGCAATATCGTTGAGTACTCTTTGTAAAACCGCACTGGGATTCCATCTGGACCTGGTGATTTATTTGTTTTCAAATCTTTCAGTTGTTTCTCTACCCCAGGGATGCTTATTACTATGTCGTCAGTATGGGAGTCTGTCCGATGGTCAAATGATGGTATGTTTGTAAGATTATCCTGTGTGAACTACTTCTTGAATGTGGAATTTAAAACTTCGGCTTTTGTTTTGCCACCTTCAAGTGCCACACCATACTGCTCAGCAAGGTACTGATTGGAAGTCTTAGACTGGCTTAGCGATTTTGCATAGGACTAGGACATTCTGACTGCTTACAACGCCATATTTTCACTTGGTGAGGGAAATGGAACTGTTATTTTTTTCAGCATACACCACGAGCGCACCGGTCAGTGAACTTACCTGCGATATATACAGCATCCACTGCAGTACTCAGAACGCCGTCAGATTAATTATAAATACATGGTATTTTTAGGGATGGAAATAACTTTTTGTTTGTCACTGCTGCTATGCCTGTGGAGCGTGTGCTGCTCATAATCACAATAACTTTGAATAACAATCACACACGAGTGAAGTAGATTAACATCAGTACTATTTCAAAAACGCTCTCGCACTTTGTCCCTATACCTTGATGCCACATGACGTAAGAAAGCGAAACCATTGGCCTAAGGATTCCTAAAACTACGCAAACAAAAGTTTTACCAGCGACTACGTCATTATAAGGTGATCTGGAGGTGTTAGAAACAAAGCGTCTATTGCACAAAATAGAGCAGTAAGAATATTATGTGGTGTTCATCCGCAATCATCTTGCAAGTAGCACTTCGAGGATTCTGGCATATACACAGTCCAACATAATAATTCCGATCGCTGTATCTACGACATTGATAGTTGCCAGTGGCTCAGAAAGGGATTCAGTATCTATCTACAAATGTTTTTGGTCACTTGACCAATATTGTAAAATAAGAATTGGTATCCTGTAAAAAATAACAAAATACGGTAAGTAGCATGTCGAGGACAGGAAGATAATATGTTGTTTAATGCTAAAAGTAGGCCAGTGGGATAGGAACTTGTAAATGGCTAGTATGTAGCGATCCAATGGAACAAACCACGGCCGGCCGCGGTGGCCGAGCGGTTCTAGGCGCTCCAGTTCGGAACTGCGCGACTGCTACGGTCGCAGGTTCGAATACTGCCTCGGGCGTGGATGTGTGTGATGTCTTTAGGTTAGTTAGGTTTAAGTAGTTCTAAGTTCTAGGGGACTGATGACCTCAGATGTTAAGTCCCATAGTGCTCAGAGCCATTTGAACCATTTTTTAAAACTAACCACGAAACTGTAAACTTACTCGTTACACGTCATTTCGATACAAAAAAATCTTTCTATTTATCTATGAAAGGCGGAACTAACTAATTTTCCTTTGCTGGCGAATCTGGCCCGAGGATGTTTTCTTTCGCCACGAGGGTTCGAACCGGCTCTTGTCACGGAGAGTGCTGTTGCGGTGACAAGTGTCGCCGATATTAGTCACATAGGCTGTTACATATTAGTAGTTAGGTAATGAATGAAAGTGACACATTAATGCCGATGAAGAATTGGATGGATCTTTGTTTTACAGCTAATTGTTTACGTGGTTATGTTCTTTTTTTTTTAATACAAACCTTTCAGCTTTCAAAACTGCACCAGTTTAAATCATTTCGCCAGTAGTGGTCAGTCTTCAGAAGCCGCCTCGTAAAAACGTGCACGCCTGATTACGCTAAGTGCCGGCGGAATAGGATTTGTAATTTGTGGCCAGCAGCCGCAGGTCGGCCATTCCGAGCTCGCCGATGCGGAACGCCCCCCCCCCCCCCCCCCCGCCAACCGTCGGACGAAGCACCTGTTGTCCATTAAGGAGTTGCTTTCTCCAGATGAAACCGTCAGCGCTGCTGGTAGAATCGCGGACGCGAGCGGAAACTGCCGGAGTACGGCGACGCTACCCCGCTTTGTAACTTTGTAACAGTACTTTGCAGAGACAATACTTTCCTGGTTCTTAAAAATTCCCGACGTCTGTCAAAACACAGTGATTTAAAAAAAAATGGATCAAATGGCTCTGAGCACTATGGGACTTAACTGCTGTGGTCATCAGTCCCCTAGAACATAGAACTACTTAAAGCCAGCCGGTGTGGCCGTGCGTTTCTAGGTGCTTCAGTCTGGAACCGCGTGACCGCTACGGTCACAGGTTCGAATCCTGCCTCGGGCATGGATGTGTGTGATGTCCTTAGGTTAGTTAGGTTTAATTAGTTCTTAGTTCTAGGCGACTGATGACCTCAGAAGTTAAGTCGCATAGATCTCAGAGCCATTTGAACCATTTGAACTACTTAAACCTAACTAACCTAAGGACATCACACACATCCATGCCCGAGACAGGATTCGAACCTGCGACCCTAGCGGTAGCGCTGTTACAGACTGTAGCGCCTAGAACCGCTCGGCAAGTCCGGCCGGCGATTTTTTTCCTCCTTTTTTTTAGTTATTTACCTGTACATGTTTCGACTCTTGTGTGTCATCTTCTGCATGTTTTGTTTTTATTTCTTTAAGATACTGTACAAGCGTTTGGTTGGTTTATTACACTGTCGTTTCTGAAAAGTGCAACATTGAGAAGGAATTACCCGAACAGCGCCACACTTGTTGGAAGTGGCGACGGATGTGCAAGCAATACGTGATACGTTTTGCAGCGAGGTGGGGTTCACGTAGGCCGAGCAGAGCTCTCTCGTGTCGGTCCGAAACGGTCTGTGTTGCGCCTAGTGTAGTAGGTGCAGAGCTGACACACAATGTGGAAACAATACACTGAGTGCCAGTATGCCTCGACGACGTCAAAGGGAGCCATATCGGCATGTGAGCAAGTTCGAACGGGCAGAATGATCCGTCTCCGGGAAACGGGGTTGTCATACCGTGACATACAGTGATGCGTGTTTGGGAACAGTGGATAGTGGACGGTCGTACGTAGCGACGAGCGGGAACTGGACCACGGAACATGGCCACAGCACGGGATGACCGCCATCTTGTCCGCGTGGCCATTACGGGCCGTACAGCGTCACCCACAGTGTTGGCTCGTCGCTGGAGCACTGCAACAGGTGTGAACTTGCCTGAAACGACGGTTCGTCGCCGTCTGCTGCAGGTTGGACTGGTTGCACGCATGCCATTACGTCGGCTTCCATTCTCCAGAAACCGCAAACTCCTCTGACTGCAATGGGCACGTGAACACCGTCATTTGGGTGAGGAGTGGCAACATGTAAGCTTTTCGGATGAGGCTCGCTTCAAAGTGTCCTACAGTGATGGCCATATATGTGTCCGGCGGTACCGTGGTGAGCGGAACCTGGAAGGCTGTATTGTGGGGCGCCATTGGCTACAACAGCAGATCGCGCCTAGTACGTACTGCGGGCACTTTGAACAGCAACCGGTACGTAACGGAGGTTGTGGAGGCTCAGGTACTCCTCCTGCTTCAGGCATCTACACATGCCACATTTCAACAGGACAATGCCCGGCCACATATTGCGAGGAATGTACAAGCCTCCTTCGAAGAACGACGGGTACCATTGCTTCCCTGGCCAGCACGTTCGCCAGACATGTCGCCCATTGATCATGTTTGGGATATGGTTGGTGCGTCACGGTCCTCCAGTAACTGGTGTTAACTGGTGTCACGGATTTGTGGGCTCGGATACAAATTGCGTGGAGGTAAATCCCTCAGGAATGTATTCTGGACGTTTTTGATTCAATGCCACAGCGTATAGCAGCTCTAATGGTAGCGCATGGTGGCCACACGATGTACTGAATAGTAGGGCTCAAAGAAGATGTACATATTTGAAAAGGTAATCATTTGTTACTTGTCATGTACCTAACCTATGGTATTAACTGAATTGAATTCATGCGTTTCCTCCTTGGTGCTGGCAACGACCTTGCCGCAGTGAATACACCGGTTCCCGTGAGATCACCGAAGTTAAGCGCTGTCGGGCGTGGTCGGCACGGGTGGGTGACCATCCAGGCCTCCATACGCTGTTGCCATTTTTCGGGGTGCACTCAGTCTCGTGATGCTAATTGAGGAGCTACTCGACCGAATAGCAGCGGCTTCGGTAAAGAATACCATCATAACGCCGGGAGAGCGGTGTGCTAACCCCACGCCCCTCCTATCCGCATCCTCCACTGAGGATGACACGGCGGTCGGATGGTCCCGGTAGGCCACTCGTGGCCTGAAGACGGAGTGCTTCTTGGTGCTGCAATTTCCACAAACAGTAGCGTATTTTAGACTAAACACTATAACACATGTTTATTTTTCGTTGTAATTACTCAGCTGAAGCTTTATTAGCTTAAAGATTTGGTTGCACGATGTGGTCTACTATTAAGCAATGTATGGCTTCACAGAATGTCATCTGAAAAATAATCAGGAAAGACGTCTATCTTTGCTCAAAATGCAATTGATTTTGCATAATTCATTTTTTCGAGAGAATAGTAACGGAAATTTTGTATTTACGTGTTTTGTCGTATTGTGGGTGGGGCATTTTGACGAGTGAATACATAGAAGATGAGCTGAAGAATTTCCTTATTTCCTAATGGAAGATTTGAAGATTGCGGCAGAAAAATTGCAGATGTAACATGAACGTCTGTAGATGAAGACGGTAACGCACTGGAATGTATGGAAGCGGCCATTATTCAGCAGTGGATATGAGGCAGCTGATGAAGGTTGCTATGTCTGTATACTGTCACACCGAAAGTGACGGAGTGTACCTTGTCTACCACTGTTACTTCCTCACTTTCCTGTTCTAGTCACGAACGGTGTGTGGGGAGAACAATAGCTGATAAGTCTTCGTGCGAGTTCCAACTTCTTCACTGTTATCTTCACGGCCTTTTCGCGAGATATAGGGGAAGGCGGGGCAAGACGGGGAGGTGGGGTAAGACGGGGAAGGGCTATAAGCTACAGTTAGAGTGCTACCATCTGTGGATAGCTACGTCAACATCGTCAATACATAGGTCTCAGTGTGTTGACATTGCTGAACCTTAGTTTCGCAGCGGTTTCTGTGAGCTTTGCAAGGTGCGTACAGTTGTTATACTGATTTGCAATTTTTTACACCTTTCGAGGTCCTAAAACATGTGTTTCGTGAACATTTGTCCAGACTGTATATATAGCACTGAACAGTACGTCTTATTAACAGTAAACTGCTGTGTCAGTAGTCAATGTTCACTAAATAGTGTTCATGTAGGCGTAGCATAACGTGACAGCATGGTAGGGGGCAAGACGGGGTGTGGCAAGATGGGGAGCTTCCCCGTCTTGCCATTACTATTTGTCCAACCATTACGCTCTTATCGTCTCATGTGTTTACCTCGCTGCGGGTTTTGAACACGTGCATTATAGGTTGAAGTTTATTCGGCAAAGCTTTCATTCATTCAGCTACAATGTCCACAGCAGTGAACGGGTTTCGGAAAACAGGCATTTGGCCTGTAAACACAAATGTGTTTCAGGAAAGTGATTACCTTCCCTGTTCAACTACAGACATTCATCAAGCTCACACATCTGAAGTTACAGAAACGGAAGACCAAATACCAGAGATGTTGTCAAGACGTAAAACACATGAACAATTAACAACTGACGATGAAGCCTCTGTTTCGTCTAACTTTCAGGTTACCAGCCCTGAAATGGTGTTAGCTATTCCAAAGGTGGATAAAAAAACCGAAAGGGAACCATCTAACAGGCGTGGAAAACCCATTGTTTTAACCCAATCTTCTTATAGGAGTGAACTATCTGAAGAAATTAAACGAAAAGGAGTCCCCAAACGTGCTGCATGTAAACGAAAACTCTTCTCAAAGACGTTTAATGAACCTGGGATACCACCAAATGGACATAATGACAACGAAAAAGTGACGAACGTTACTGACATCTTAACCACCCCTTCATGCTCAAGGGATAATAAACTGAGGTCGAATGACAACGAGGAAGAGAGTGAAGAATGTTTATACTGCTATGACTTCTCTAAAGGAGGCTGGATACGGTGTATTAGCTGCGGACGCTGGGCCCACGACACTTGTGGCAGGGATAGAAAGTGATGATGACGAGGCTGTCCACACTTGTGTACTGTGTGGAAGTAAGAGACCTAAATAAGACGTAATACCTGATTCTACAATTCGCAGAACCTTGTTTCGAAACATTATCGTCACATGATATTGTTATTCCAGTCCCTATTTAAGCTTATGGGGCAAGAAGGGGAATTGGTAGTTTATGCTTCAAATCGAGATATTTCTAAATAAATGTAACAAGTTTGCAGGTTTCTTTGCATGCTATTGTAATTCAATGGTTAAGTAAACAAATGATAATCAAACCTACTTAAATTTGTTTATTTTTGACCCTTTTGTAAGGGTTTAAAGTTAGCTTCCCCATCTTGCCCCGCCTTCCCCTACGAAGAGAGGAGTTATGTTTCTTGTGACTTACACCCGCCGAATTTTAACAGTAACCACATTCGATACACAACACCTCTCCTGTAACGTCTGCTACTGAAGTTGGATGAGTATTTCCATCAAGATCTCGCGATTGCTGCTGGAATACCGAAACAAAAAGCGGTGCTCTTCTTTGGGTTTTCTTTATTTCCTCCACCAAGCCTTTGTAGTAGGATTGCTCGCAGAGGGTTTTGTATGCTACCTCCTGGAAATTCTTCCAGTGAATCAGTGTGGCATCTTCCTTACGTGCAATTAGTTTTACGTGTTGGGTCCGTATGCTTGCTCCGATGTGCGTCCTGAGACATGTGGTAGGTGCCGGGGTGCCACGTCCGCCAACGCGGTTTGAGGGTCTCCAGACAGACGTACCCGCAGCCACTTCTGCTGACGGCACGGCGCCACGTAACGGGTCAGCGCAGACCGGTCGCTAACCTTGAGAGCTCAGCTGGCGAGACCGCCTGACCGAGAGAGCAGCGAAGCCGAGGAAGCCTGCAGCACCTGGTGGGGGCACTCAGAGACACCTCATCCTCAGAATGAAGAACGCAAGCACTCGGGTGCTGCCGCACTTAACTAGCTCTGTTGACTCGCTGCGAAGCAACGGAACAGCGTACCACAACCACATCGCTCGATTTGAGCAAGTAGTGCAGGTCATTCTAGATCTGGATACATCTTTTCTGGAGAAAACGGTGTACGCGAAGACTTCAAACCGGGAGAGACACTGTGTCTTGCTACTCAGCACAGGAGAGGCACCACATAGTCTTTTCAAAGGAGTTCTGGTTCTGCAGATGGAACCACTGTGTGAAAGCTCCGCCGGCCGCTGTGGCGGAGCGGTTGTAGGCGCTTCAGTCCGGAACCGCGCTGCTGCTGCGGTCGCAGGTTCGAATCCTGCCTCGGGCATGGATGTGTGTGATTTCCTTAGGTTAGTTAGGTTTAAATAGTTCTAAGTTCTAGGGGACTGGTGACCTCAGATGTTAAGTCCCACAGTGCTTAGAGCCATTTGAACCATTTTGGTGGATGCTCCAAGGCGAGCATACTTTGGCAGATCACATTTGTCAACGCGCTAAGGGCTCGACAACTGGCATGAAGGTATTGAGTACTATTGAGTACACAACACAGTCACCTCTGGTTCACATAGCTGGTAATTTTTTCAGAACGCGCTACAATTCTGACGTATTACGACCGGTAGCTGCTCCCTATCTTTGACCTCTCTGTGACATTATATTTCAACAAGATAACGCAAGACCGTTTGTTGCTCGTGCTGTCCCGACCTACCTAGGTACAGATAGTGTTCGGCTGTTGGTCTGACCAGCACGTTTTCCGTACCTCGAACCCTTTGGAAACATGTGGTTATGGGTTGACGAAGGATGGCGCACACCCATTCACCAGCCACTAAGAGTTATGAAGTTGAAGCAGCATGGAATGACATAGCCTTATCTGTCATCCAAGCTCAGTTCCATTCTATTCCCAACTGGATTAGAGTAGTTTTTTCTGCAAGAGATGGCAGCTCTGTGCACTAAAATTTTCGCTCAGCGTACCACAGATCATCTATAAATTTAATTACATTTTTTCCTTACTATATTGTAGAAGCATAAAAGCAAAATTTCGTTATTTGGTAATATTCCTAGTGTTGCAATTGTAATGGAAACGTGAAAGCATGGCACACTAGTTCTTGAAGCGTTATGATGAGTAGTTCTTGAAAACTAACCCAACAAAGAACAGAGCATACCTTTTCCATCTGGGTACCGTGAAGTCAAAGGAACACCGAATTGTATGATCACAACGTCTCATACTATTTCTTTAAAGACATCATTATTCTAATTGATTTGATGTTTTCCTTCACATTTTCCTGTCTTACTCGTTTTTCATCTTTACTTAAATATTACACACAAAATCTCTGCAACCTGTTTTGCAGATTCTAATCGCTGTCTGCACCTACTATTTTCCCCGCTACTGCTCCTTCCATCGTGGGGCACATGTTCCATTGACATTTCCCTTGTTCTGGAAGAGCCTTATGTAGAGTTCTTTCCTCTACTATTCATTCTAGCAGTTCTCTTTTTATACTCTTTTATATCTTTACTTAGTTTTTAACGTTATTTGCTAGTACTTCATTTCAGATGCTTTCCGTTTCTCAATTTCGGTGTTCCAGACCTACACGTTGAGGCACTCCTTCTTCAGTCCCACACTAGTAATATTCCAGCAGAACTCTTTTATTCAAAGAAAGCTTTCTTCCCTTTCCCTGATACATTTCTGGTATGTTCACTGCTTTGGTCATCCTCCTAGGTTTATTTTACTTTTACCATTACAGTACGCTATTCTCCTTCCACCATTCAACATCTTCGTCTTTGCTTTGGTTATCCTTGTCATATTCTGTCATACATGCTGATCAACAGTATTAGCACACGTATTAGGGGATATTAATATGGAGTGTGTCCACGCTTCATCTTTATGATGCCTTCAAATCTGCTGGGGACACTTTCAATGACTTGACCGATGAAAAAAGTAATACACGTAAAAATAAATAAGGTTACAAAGCAGACGAAGTTGAAATCCACCGTTTGGACATATAAATTGCTCATTCAAGGAAAGGTAAACGTCATCTACTTTGTGATTGTACTTCATTTTAAGTGCATTATTTTTTCATCAATATTTTTATCTTTCCTGGAATGAGCGGTTGATCTGATTTTACCCTTAACTTTTTTACTGTTCCATCTTTGGATGCATTCTTTCACTGTTAGGACGCTCCCCAATCTTCCGTATCCAAAAATCCAACTGCCTTTACCTTATGTCTCTGTCCTACCGTCGCTCACCAGCGGCTCTCATCATATTTCATCTTCTCCTGTTAAACACTTGACGCATTCCGTGCTGCACCGTTTCAACCACCACAGGTTACTCATAGGTTCTCATATTATGTTACTTCATGTTATCTTGGTCCTTTTCTGTCTTAAAATTTTATGCACGGTTTTTTTCTTTCTCGCAGTGGGCCTCCGCGCTATTCGCCCTAATGTCCTGTTTTATTTATTTTTATGCCTTCCCCTCTTCAGGCGTTTGATTTTTGACTACAAACGTTGGTGCGTCTTGCTGGGTTAGTGGAACGCTGTTGTAAGTACTGTAACACGCCCGGGAGTACTAATGGGGGTGGGGGACTCTTAAACTGTTGCTGTTTCTGCTTTTCTTGACCGTGCGCCCTGTCCACACCACGTACCTGGTACGCCCGCGGCGGTCGTACTGTTCTGCTCCAGACTTCTGTTGGCTTGCCTGAAATTATCTATCGAAGTATGCAAGCGGGTTTCGGGGAGCCACTCAACGTTAAAACACAACACTGTTCGACGTCTGGTATGAACAACTACATTCTGAGATGATATGGAAACCACAGGTTGCACTGTTTACACTCTAAATCGTAAATGTTATCCCAATTAACAATCTTGATCATTAACAGTCCAAAATATCATTCGGACGAGCGTACGCGTAACCGACACGACGCGGGTGATTGTTGATGATGCGGAAGCCGAATGATCGAACGAAAGTTCTTACGCTCGTCACACATACAGATATCTGGTAATAGTCCTCCTTGTCACTAGTAATGATATAACACTGTTCGTAAAGCTAATTTTTCAGTTCTCAGTTCTCACTTGTACGAGCGTGCGCGTAACCGTCGCGGCGCGGCTGATTGTTGATAATGCCGAAACGCGATTATCGAACGCACGTCCTCACGCCCGCTACAAGACACTGGCACTTGACTGCACTCTTTTATGGTAACTAATTTCTACTGATTCACATCAGTTCATTCTGGGAGACCGAACACGGCGCGGATGATCGATGCTGTGCGACACGCAACGAGAGGATACATAAATACGTTATCGGCGGCACTGCTCATTTTCTCATTACTTCTTGACGCAAATCCCTCTGAATCACTTCCATATTTCATCACTTTACTGTAACAGCAGTTGTAACAACACTTCAACCTGAATACTAAAAAAGCCTCTCACATGCAGAGCTACACACTACACAACACAACAGTTCCGTGTCCCGCGCTCGACTCGACAGACGCGGCTGTCCGCAAAGATACTCCACAACTAAGCCAGCGATATGACATTACGCTTACAGTACGTTTTAATTTTATTTTTTTCTGCCTATTTAAATACTTTACATAAGATGTATAAGAATAGTAAAAATTTTTTCTTAAGATATTCTCGAAAAAATCTGAAAGTTAAATAATTTTTTGAAATGTTTTTATAGTTTTTGATCTTTTGCATTAGATGGGATGTAATCATCAATTACAGCTACTTGTGGTTCATTTTACTTCCAGTCATTACGAAGTTCAATGGCTGTGGTTGCCCGCATAACAAGAAGTTGTAAACACCATCTCGAAAAATTGTAGTTGTGTAATTAATTTGTTCGTTCGTGTACAGGTACATACTTTGCGCTAGTGAAGTCTACACACTACAGTAGCAAAGGACGCCACAGAGGAGGCAAAGCAAATTCGCTCGCGGTCTATTGATGAAGTGGAGTATCGAGCGCCGGCCGGAGTGGCCGTGCGGTTAAAGGCGCTGCAGTCTGGAACAGCAAGACCGCTACGGTCGCAGGTTCGAATCCTGCCTCGGGCATGGATGTTTGTGATGTCCTTAGGTTAGTTAGGTTTAACTAGTTCTAAGTTCTAGGGGACTAATGACCTCAGCAGTTGAGTCCCATAGTGCTCAGAGCCAGTTGAACCATTTTTGAGTATCGAGCGATGATTGTTTTCGGCATCGGCGGGAACACTGCAGACGTGTCAGTCCCATCCAGACGGCTAAACATATCATCTCGATTGGCTTGACACAGCCGCAGCATTTCTGCCGATGCAGAATACGAAAATTGCTTTACCAACTGGCCGCGTGGATTTCAGCGAACAGCGAGGAACAGCCAGCAGCTCTAATTACAAGTAAAAGATGGAGACGACACTTTTGTGCTACCATCTGGTTGCCAGCACCGAACGGCCAGGGCCGACCGCTATTAGTTCTGCCTTGGGCAACAGCGCAGACGGTGGCTGCCATCAATATAAACGACTCGTCTCATTGTAATTCAACGCTTTGACATTTAGCATGTGCCGCAACGCTTAGCCAAACAAGCCGGCTTCGGTCTCCGCCAGGTTGTTTTCCCTCAGTGCAGTGTTGACCCAAACAGCCACAGGTTCCGCTTTTGTTCGCTTACTTCTGCGTAGCTTCTTAACAATTACGGTGGGGGGATTCTCATCGCCGTATTACGTCCAGAGGAATGTGGCAGCTGGAGAGGCTGGAGAAGGCGTCACCGCCCGCCTGGGATGGCGCAACGTTTCGGCAGTGCTGGCACGCGCCATCGTCACGACGCGAAGTCTGCTGGGTCGACTTGCCGCGATCATCGCAGCTGTGACGTCCGTCTAGTCGGGCGAGCGTCAAGTCGTTTCACTAGGCCGCTGCCGGAACGAGTCTTGCCTCATCATTTCCACTCCATTTGCTGGGCCGCCAACGGGAACGAGATTGCTCCAGCCTTCTAAGGTTGAGTCAGTCGCAACACGGCGGTGATTGTGTTCTCAGACCACAAACTGTACCAAATCCTGAAGTACGATCGTACGGGCTATCAGGCGAATTTTGCGTCTGGAATGAGAATTCGACATCTGGGCCTACAACGAACTTCGCAAGGCACCCTACGTTGAATGGTGAAGAATACTCCGTACCACTACTGGTCATTTCCCTTCCAGTTCCACTCGTAGATAGAGCTAGGGATGAACGTCTGTCTGCGTGCCTCCATATGAGCCCTAATTTCTCTTATCTTCTTGGTCCTTACGTGAAATGTGTGTTGGTGGCTATAGAATCGTTTTGCAGTCATCTTCAAATGCCAGTCCTCTAAATTTCCTCAGTAGTGTTCCTCGAAAAGAACATCACTTTGCCTACGGGATTCCCCTCTGAGTTCCCGTAGCATCTCCGCAATTCTTGCGTGGTGTTCGAAGCTACCGGTGACAAACTTGAAATTCCTCGATTGCTCTCTTCTGATGAGCACTTGCCGTCGAGGACAACGTTCTGGGTTCTGTTACTTAAGAAACCTTCGAGCTACACTCATATCTGGGAACCTGTTCCTTACGTTCGTACCTTCGTTAACAGTCTGCAGTGGGGCTACGTGTCAAATGATTTCCGGAAATCTACCAGTGTGAAATCTGCCTGTTGCCCTTGTAACGGGACATCCTCCTCTAGCATTACTTTTCCTCAACAGTAGTTGTCGATATCAGTATTACGACGTGCATTCAAGTTCTAAGGCCTCCGATTTTTTTCCTCTGGACTGGAAAGAGATAGAAACATGCACATTGTTTTAAAATGAGGCTGCGTTCATTGTCAATATGTCCCAGAGATGGCAGCACCGTACGGCAGATGGAATTTTACCGCCAGCGGCGAGAATGAGAACTGTTTTAAATACTTAAAATGGCGACGTTTTCCTTACTTGAACAGCGTGCAATCATTCGTTTTCTGAATTTGCGTGGTGTGAAACCAATTGAAATTCATCGACAGTTGAAGGAGGCATGTGGGGATGGAGTTATGGATGTGTCGAAAGTGCGTTCGTGGGTGCGACAGTTTAATGAAGGCAGAACATCGTGTGACAACAAGCCGAAACAACCTCGGGCTCGCACGAGCCGGTATGACGACATGATCGAGAAAGCGGAGAGAATTGTTTTGGGGGATCGCCAAATGACTGTTGAACAGGTCGCCTCCAGAGTTGGCATTTCTGTGGGTTCTGTGCACACAATCCTGCATGACGACCTGAAAATGCGAAAAGTGTCATCCAGGTGGGTGCCACGAATGCTGACGGACGACCACATGGCTGCCCGTGTGGCATGTTGCCAAGCAATGTTGATGCGCAACGACAGCATGAATGGGACTTTCTTTTCGTCGGTTGTGACAATGGATGAGACGTGGATGCCATTTTTCAATCCAGAAACAAAGCGCCAGTCAGCTCAATGGAAGCACACAGATTCACCGCCACGAAAAAAATTTCGGGTAACCGCCAGTGCTGAAAAAATGATGGTGTCCATGTTCTGGGACAGCGAGGGCGTAATCCTTACCCATTGCGTTCCAAAGGGCACTACGGCAACAGGTGCATCCTACGAAAATGTTTTGAAGAGCAAATTCCTTCCTGCACTGCAACAAAAACGTCCGGGAAGGGCTGCGCGTGTGCTGTTTCACCAAGACAACGCACCCACACATCGAGCTAACGTTACGCAACAGTTTCTTCGTGATAACAACTTTGAAGTGATTCCTCATGCTCCCTACTCACCTGACCTGGGTCCTTGTGACTTTTGGCTTTTTCCAACAATGAAAGACACTCTCCGTGGCCGCACATTCACCAGACGTGCTGCTATTGCCTCAGCGATTTTCCAGTGGTCAAAACAGACTCCTAAAGAAGCCTTCGACGCTGCCATGGAATCATGGCGTCAGCGTTGTGAAAAATGTGTACGTCTGCAGGGCGATTACGTCGAGACGTAACGCCAGTTTCATCGATTTCGGGTGAGTAGTTAATTAGAAAAAAAATTGGAGGCCTTAGAACTTGAATGCACCTCGTATATTTCGAATTTTGGACAGGTCAGTGTTATCTCAACTGCTTTCCTGAAAAGTTTGATATATTATATTATATTATATTTCAACCTAAAATTTACGAAAAAGAATTACTTTATTTTGCATATTATAATCCGTGAATACTAATTTTGAATGTGCAGTTTAAATTATTTTTTTTAGAAACATTTGACATTACGAATTATTTGGCACACTTAAAATTTCCATTATTAATTACTCAATCTAGTACTGTTTACTATGTTTATTTTTGGATTCATTTATGAAATGATAATCGAAATTAATAGAAATTCATTTGTCAAGAAAATATGGTTATTACCCCAGAGTGAAATAGTAATAAGCATGCCTCTGATGTGATCGGACGTATTTTTGCATTTTGGGCGAACAGTGTAGTTTCGGCTTTCTTAATCTGAAAATTCAAAAGACTGTATGATATACTAAAATGTGACAAAATACATTAACGTATTACAAGGGCAAAATGGGTTTCGCGAGAGCGTTGCTTTCTAAAACTTCTAAAAACGTGTTGATTCGTCGACAGAAGCTTTTCCCCCTTGATAAGGAGGAAGCAGCGTGTTACCTTGGATGGCGAATCATCGACGGATGTAGATGTAAAAAATCATATCACTCTAAGCACTATGAGACTTAACATCTGAGGTCATCAGTCCCCTAGGCTTAGAACTACTTAAACCTAAGAAACCTAAGGACATCACACACATCCATGCCCGAGGCAGGACTCGAAACTGCGACCGTAGCAGCAGCGTAGTTCCGGACTGAAGCGCCTAGAACCGCTCGGCCACAGTGGCCGGCGATGTAGATGTAACTTCAGCTGTACCGCAAGGAATGTTACAGGATCATTGCAATTCATGTTTTCTACTAATGACCTGTCTGACAATATTAACAGCTGCCGAAGACTTTTTGCAGATGTCTGTACTGGAGTTCTGTCTGAGAAGATATCTGCAAATATTCCGTCAGATCTTGATAAATATTCAGAGTGGTGGAAGGACTGTCAACTTCTTTTAGATGTTCAGGAATGTAACACTGTGGTCACCGCAAAACTAAAAACTTGTGATTCTCTGACTACAGTATCAATGAGACTCAAGTGGAATCGATGTACTCACACAAATAGCTGAGTGCAACAAATATGTAGGTTTCTGAAAAGGAACCACCATGTAGCCTCAGTCGTACGTAAAGCGGGCGGCAAACTTTGATCCATTGGTAGAATACCAGGAAATACTCGGGTGATCCTTCCTAGAACATTACTAAAGTGTGTTGGACAGGTAGCATATAGGACTAACAGGGTATATTGAACGTATACAAAGAAGAGCTACTAGTGTGGTCACAGATTTGTTTGACTTACGGAAGAGTATCACGGAGACACTGAGAAAGTGAACAGACAGACTCATTAGGATGGGCCTAAACTATTTACAAAGTTTCAAGAACTAGTTTTAAGTAAGGCTATACAACAACCGCGCTGTCACTCCCGTAGCGATCACAAGGGGAACATTAAACTTGTTTTAGTGTACACAGAGGCATTTAAGCAGTAATTATACCCGCGTAGCAAACATGAATGGAAAAGACAGGAGCTGTAATAACTGGTACAATGAGAAGAACCTTTAGGCACGCAATCCGCAGTGGTTTGCACAGCATGGACGTAGATGTAGATGTTCAGAACCGGAACTCCGAGAAGCAGATTACGCATGCATTTCGAGCAAATGGTATTAAAAATAATGGATAGTCAGAAGATATCGAGAACGCAGCTGAAATCGTATTTCTGCTTTATGTTGGCGGTGTGGCCTTTAAGATCCGTAGAGTATCCACGAAACACCCATAAAATCTGTCTTCCTTCCTTCGGCACTAGTATAAACTATGCTTGGTTCCGTAATAGACGGCCTAAGCTCCAGGGAGACCAGGAATAAAGAATATCCAATGTCTGTTTGGATAATCGTACAGTAGGTAGCCCTGTCACTCTGTTCTGATAAATATAGATTTCACACCCTGGAACAGATCGGACGAAATAATCTGCTGTTGCTTATCACTGTCTTGATACTGGACAGAGAATGAAACAAGGGGGAACTATGGAGAGCCCGAGATCCTTTCGTCCGCCTCCAGCTGCTAGGATTCCGTCTTCAACGAAGCGATCGAAATACTTATAACAAACGACTAACTCAACGAAGCACAGGATTTCAGCTTAGCCTAGCGAACCGACGCATGGAATGCCAAACCAATACCGCTGACCAAAGCCGCAACAGAAGATGACTAGCAACTGTCTCGTTGAAATATCGAGCAGCTTCCACGACACCCTCAGACGCTATAGTCGAGAACTTGCCGAGTAGTTATCGCTCCTCGAAAGTCTCGAACAGCGCGTCCAAGTGATACCTGCCTGCGACAACTGCAAAGGCGCTGCTCTAATATCGACGGTAATGTATTATCTGCAAAGGAATAGCTGATCGCTCTAGAACAGGTTATTGTAGATGGTTGCAGTAACGCACTGTTCCAAGCAGATCGAAAAGTCACTGCCGTTTTCAAGAAGGTTTCTCGAACAGATGCACGTAATTATAGGCCTGCACCGTGACATTAATACACTATAGAATTATTATACACCTTTTGGTGCTCATGTGTTATGACTATTTTGGAGAATGGAAATACTGTCTGTACAAAGCAACGCTGTAGACAAAGGCGTTCAAGTTGACGCTGTGTTCTTGACTTCTGGAAACCATTCGATACAGTTCCACGTAGGCACTTACTAAGCAAAATGCGAGCTTTCTAGCTATTGGAGCAGCTTTGTTATAGGATTCGAGACTTCCTAGCAGACAGCACTCAACACCTCGTTACTAATGTGGCGAAGTAGTCAGTTGTAGCCTCGAGACTCCCTCAAGGTTTGCATAGATTTTTTCGACTGTGTGTCTAGAACGTTCGTTGATCGCTCCATGTCACTCTTTTAACTCCAGAGCGCTTAGTAAGTACGTAAAGATGCTCAGAAAATAGTGTCTCCCACCAAGAATGAGTGCCTGGTGAGAGATTTCGCCTGATATCATGCAGCCCACGTAACATTACTACCATGCGTGTCCTTCTTCGTGACAGATCTCAGGCGCACTCTACTGGGGCAAAGAAGATACTCCTGCAGCTTTTTCGATGGGAAGTGTTTGATCACCGACCACACATCCCGGACTTGGCTTCCTCTGATTTTCATCTCTGCTCACAGCAGCCACGGGCCATGAAGACAACCCTTTGACACAGACAGTGAGATGTACATCTGGGTAGACAATTGGCAGCAAGCACAGGCGACTACCTTCTGTGACGAGTGTATTGGGAAAACGGTACAGTGCCACAACAAATACCTCACTCGGAGAGGCGGCTGTTTAGAGAAGTAGCGGGAAGATGTAGCTAACTGTTGCAAATAAAACATTTTAGATTTTCACTGTATTTTTCATTTCGCGACCAATCGAGCGATACAGATAGCCGTACCATAGGTGCAACCACAACGGAGTGGTATCTGTTGAGAGCCCAGACGAACATGTAGTTCCTGAAGAGGAGCAGCAGCTTTTCAGTAGCTGCACCGGATAGCTCTTGTGTTAACAGCTATGGCAATTACTTTTGAAGTAATAAACAGTTTACTTAATTTTTCTATGTATATAGTTTCCACTTCACTGCTCCTTATATTTGCTGTACATTTTCCAACCTCTGTCTTCTACTGCTACCTCTGGAAGCACGGAAGTGTTTCTTGATATCTTACTACTTGTTCTATCATCTTTCCATTTCTTCTAGTTATGATATTCCTTTATTTCTTTACTCCAAAATTCTGTGAATAATCTCAAACATCATGGAGGAAATCTCCGCTTTATGCAACAAACAGGTTGTTTATTCTTATTTTTTCCATATTGCAGAACATTTTGTGCTGCCTTGATTTTGTTTTATTATTTTACCCGAAAAATTGTTATCACATGATAAAGCATTGTGAACGTTCCTACGAAGTTCGATTTAAAACTACTTTAATATTCAAAAGTGTAGTAATTAGACATTAATTTTACGTTAATATCCACATATATCTGAAAGTAGTGACTCCTGTTACATAGTTCAGTTTTGAAATGTTATATGATTATACTGTGCTGAAAATTAGGCCTATAATAATAATTTTGGCAATAAGGTATTTATACGATTGTATTTACCTCGTAGAACGGTATCAGTCATTTTTTACTGGTAGTTTCATCTGCACCATATCTTATCTCATCTGGAAACAACAGATGTCTTCTACTTTTCTAACATCTACTTACACTTTCTGATACTGTTGGCTTGTGCTCCATTGAGGTAGACACGTTACTATCATTATTTTGTTCACCATCGCTGTTTTAACAGTTACACAAGCATTCTAATATATTTTAGCACGGAAAAAAGTATTCTTGCAGCTCATGTGTTATTGTAACTATATGACGTTAATATTTTTCCTTTCTAATTTGAAGGGTGACTCTCTCTCTCTGTGTGTGTGTGTGTGTGTGTGTGTGTGTGTGTGTGTGTGTTTGTGTGTATGTGCGTGCGTGATGGAGAGACACAGATTTTTCTTTGTAAACACGGAAAGTGTGAAGAACTAGAACTTGCAGAAAATGAGCATATTGAGCCATAATAAGCAGCCGAACGGTTTTTGTAGGTCGACAAACTCTATGGAAGTATCTTAGTCTTGCTTATATTATCGCATCTGCCTTTATGATTTCTTTACCGTACGTAAAGCCAAATTTACTACACTGTTAGGTATCGCATAAAACCATGTAATCCAAACTACAAGTTAATGCGTAACGAGAACCACCACAACTGTTTTGGGTCACGACCAGTTTTTTCGTTCTTTTAGAACATAATGAGGTTGCTGAGCTGTGTCAGTGTCATGATGTAAGAGGTATAGCTGTCTTACTTAACGCTAGAGGCAAAGCCAGCTGGATATCTTATATCATGACGTTAATACAACTCGGCAACCTGATTATGTTATAAGAGAACGAAACCAGTCATGAAAAAGTAAAAGTGTATCGAGGCACCTGTGGTGGTTCTCGTTAATCATTATCAGCTGTGGGACTCAAAATGATCACGATTGTTGTTTCAAACCCAGTTTTGAGTTGGCTAGGCACTCATAACGCAAAACTGTAGTAAAGAGACACTTGGTTGAAATTGTGGCTATTTTACGTACGCTTATTACCACACACACACACACAAAAATAAAATTCTAAATAGTAACCTAGCCAGAATACGAATTGAGAGTAAATCGAAGAAAGACAAAAAATAATGAGAAGTAGCAGAAATGAGAACAGTGAGAAACTTTACATCAGGATTGATGATCATGAAGTAGATGAAGTGAAGGAATTCTACTGCCTAGACAGCAAAATAACAAATGGCGGACGGAGAAGGCAATACATCAAAAGCAAGCTAGCACTGGCAAAAAGGGCATTCCTGGCCAAGAGAAGTCTACTAGCATCAAACACAGGCATTGATTTGAGGAAGAAATTTCTGAGAATGTAGGCTTGGGGCACAGCCTTTTATGATAGTGAACCACAGACTGTGGAAAAACTGGAACAGTAGAGAATCGAAGCATTTGAGATGTGGTGCAGCAGACGAATGTTGAAAACTAGATAGACTGATAAGGTAAGGAATGAGAACGTTCTGCGCAGAATCGGAGAGGAAAGAACGTTGACAAGGAGAAAGGACAGGATGATAGGACATCTGTTAAGACATCAGGGAATGATTTCCATGGTACTATAGAGAGATGTAGAGAGCAAAAATCATAGAGGAAGACAGATTGGAATACAACCAGCTAATAATTGAGGACGTAGGTTGCAAGTGCTACTCTGAGCTGAAGAGGTTAGCACAGGAGGGGAATTCGTAGCGGGTCGCATCAAATAGAAGACAGATGACTCAAAAAACCTGGTCAGCGGCAGGAGAGGAGTCAGTGCGACGAGGATACGTTGTAAAAGGGACGCGTAGCAACTGGAAAGCGCGCCGCAGGTTGTGCATAATTCTGCGCTCTGGAGATTAGCTTACGGTGTAGTGTAGTCATTAGGCTCCTGCATGTCTGCAGTTCGGCTCCATTAACGGCGGGATTCGCGCCCCGTGTTTATAGCTCGCGAAAAATGCGGAACCTGGTGTCTCTAGCAGCTTGCCGCGGAGTAACTATTGGTGTTGGTCATACGTAATTCAGTTACTGGCAGACCTGAGGAAAAGCAGGGGAGAAGTTGAGAGGAAACATCAGGCGTGGGCGGCTTCCGCATTTCTCCGGAACTTCCGGTTCATGCAGATATCTTAACAGGCCGGGAAAAGGCTTTCAGTTGAAATAGAATTCTGGATTCATGTCTATATCAAAAAATAAAAGGATAATGTAGAAAGGAAAGAGCAATGACAGAAATACTCCGGTAAGAACGCTGCGGCGTGGATATTCGCAGGTGTTTTCGACTCACTGGAAAGCGTTACGGGCACGTTGTAACACCTAAATCGGCAGACCCTTGAAGACAGACACCAGTTATGGCACGACAGTCACAAAATTTTAAGAACCGATACGAAACAAAGAATCTGGAAATATTCTTCAGCTCCCGCAGGGACCTTGAAGACAAGATTAGAATAACTGTAGCACGCACAGAGACATTGAAAGAGTCTCTCTTCCCACACTCCATATGTGATTCGAACGGGAAGGAACACTCACAGATGGTTCAGTGCTAAGTAACCTACTACGAAACAGGATCAGAAGGCAGTATGTAAAGTATTGAACTACGATCCAAAAACAAGAATATGGCAAACTAATGATGCCAACATCATGCTCCAAGAGAAGTTATGTAATCCTGGACTGTGAACAGGACACGGACTAAACTCAAACTGGGACTAATGAAAAGCGATGGGAACTTTGAGAAACTTCAGTCTTGTAGATACGGTAACCACAGCTATGAGTAATCTTATCACTACCAGTTTCGTGGCACTAAGACAAAAATAAATCAGGAAGGAATAACAACCCTAAGACAAAATCACAGATATGATTTTAAGATATTTAAACATGTTTAGAAAACTTTAAAAAGCAGTTACGTAAGAATATTAAAATATTTGTACTCACATAATTAAAACATTGGAGCTAAAACGCTCATAACACGGTAACCAAAGTTCGTTGTGCGTCGAAATAAAATCCATTAAGGTGAATGGGGCCTAAACAGATTATACCATTGTGATCCACTCATAAGTTGAAAATATATGAAAAGCTATTAAGATCTCTAATGGAAATAGCTTGGAAAAACCAAGGAGTGGTTGCAGCAAAATGGAGGCTTTTCTAAGCAACCTGGACAAAAATACGTCAGGTACATAGCTTACTGACAGCAGGCGGTCGAGTCCCCCGCTCCACGATTTCATATAGACCGGAGAAGCGTGTGTTTTACATGTTTCGTTTTCCCCTCAATAATCTGTTCGCCTGACGCAATTTGTGCAAGTTACTTAGAACGTCCGTCTACTCACCTGCAATCACTCCTTAGTTATTTTAAAGCTAGCCGCATGTTAACTCTTAATAATTCTTTATATAGTTTCACCTTACTAATGGATCATTAATGCTACAATTTTTTTGGGCCCCATAAACCGTATTGGATTGGAAATCGTGCATCCGGTTATTTTATTCAATGACATACTACCTTTTAGCGGTGTTTTATTTTGACGGATACGGAATTTTAGGTACCAGGTTACAAGCTTTTTAGATCTAATGGTTGAGTATAAAATATTTTAATAATCTTGTGTAAAAGCTTTTAAGTTTCTTAACCTTTGTTTTGCAAAACCTTAATTTTTTTCAGAAAATCATCATATCAGTCGATGTCTTAGGATTGCTGTTCCTTCTTGATTTATTGCTAAGCAGATGTTCACCTGAAGATGTGGCTCCTAGCACCAAGAGGTAGCCAATGATCTCAAACTAAAGGACTAAATGCAGCTGAAGCGGTTTATTAATACCAAAGAACTGTAGGAAACACCTACACACGATGGGTACAGAGAAATGAGCCCCTATTTTTGTGTTGTGTGGTGAGGGTGGTGAAAACGCACCGCACCTAATCTTCCAGTGCAAAGCGTTGGAGATGACACAACACAGAATATTCGGCTCATCAAGTTATAGAGAAATTGTGTACGACTACTATTCTTTAAAGATACTGGTTGGCTTTAGTACAACCTCAGGGAATGAAAACACATAATAAACCCTGTTACAAAGTGGGCAATAGTGGGCAGGGCCATAGTTCTCCCTGTTCAAATCAAATAAACCCTCTGCCGTGCACTCCACAGTGAACTGCACTCTTGTAAGATATCATTTCTGGACCATGCCTATGTGCTCTTTCTTTGGCTATGGTTTAAGTCACAGCTGATATTCCGGGGGAGGGAAGTTTTCCCAGGCTGTCGATGATGTACCAGTCTTTCCCTAATCCTGCTAAATGGGTGGTGGTCCGAGCCGACTAAGCTAATTTTAAGGGCGAGTAATTTCCCGATGATGGCCAGCATTATCCAGCATTACTGACAGAGAGACTTCTAGGCTCCTACTGGAAAACAGCCCCTTACTAAAGCACTATAAATGGGAGCAGGAAATGGCAGTTGAGAATGCCTAAAGTCGGCTGTTATTTATGGCTGGCTGAAAGACCACAGTAGTTTGGTGTAACGGTCTGGAGCTAGCGAAATCGAGGAGTCGGCCTGTATACCTCGTTGGGAATGGAAGTCACGTACCGACTGGGGAAGAGGTGGTGTTTTCGCAGCGTATTTCAGAAACCAGGAAAAGGTAATCCTTCGTCATCGACCGACATTTCTTGCAGTACCAAAAATTGGGAGATTCCAAAAGGGCGGCCCAGCCTACGGGCAGCGATTTCTGGTTGAGTCACATTCGGTTGCTGTTTAGCGAGTGTGCAGACGTTCAGTAGCCAGACACCTCATATTAGGTTCTGGAGCCGAGTAGCTAGGACAGTGGTTCCCAGTGTGGGAGTAATTACCCCCTGAGGGCTAAAGTGAAATTTTCTATTCTGTTTCAGTAACGAAATTAAAACATAAGTATTATCACAATTTTGTGAGATTCTAATATTGATTATATAAGTTATCAATTATTATTATTTCTCAATTACTAGCATTAATGTGTTAGAGATTATAGGTCCACCCACTATACACTTATGTTGTAATTTGTTGCGTACATCGCTAATGATAAAAGTGAGACGTATACGTAACAAACGCTTAATATCTAAAGAAAATATCTTCTCCAGGTTGTAGATAGTACATCTACATCTACATTTATACTCCGCAAGCCACCCAACGGTGTGTGACGGAGGGCACTTTACGTGCCACTGTCATTACCTCCCTTTCCTGTTCCAGTCGCGTAAGGTTCGCGGGAAGAACGACCGCCGGAAAGCCTCCGTGCGCGCTCGAATCTCTCTAATTTTACATTCGTGATCTCCTCGGGAGATATAAGTAGAGGGAAGCAATATGTTTGATACCTCATCCAGAAACGCACCGTCTCGAAACCTGGACAGCAAGCTACACCGCGATGCAGAGCGCCTCTCTTGCAGAGTCTGCCACTTGAGTTTGCTAAACATCTCCGTAACGCTATCACGCTTACCAAGTAACCCTGTGACGAAAAGCGCTGCTCTTCTTTGGATCTTCTCTATCTCCTCTGACAACCCGATCTGGTACGGATCCCACACTGATGAGCAATACTCAAGTATAGGTCGAAAGAGTGTTTTGTAAGCCACCTCCTTTGTTGATGGACTACATTTTCTAAGGACTCTCCCAGTGAATCTCAACCTGGCACCCGCCTTACCAACAATTAATTTTATATGATCATTCCTTCATATCGTTCCGTACGCATACTCTCAGATATTTTACAGAAGTAACTGCTACCAGTATTTTTTCCGCTATCATATAATCATACAATAAAGGATCCTTCTTTCTATGTATTCGCAATACATTACATTGTCTATGTTAAGGGTCAGTTGCCACTCCCTGCACCAAATGCCTATACGCTGCAGATCTTCCTGCATTTCGCTGCAATTTTCTAATGCTGCAACTTCTCTGTATACTACAGCATCATCCGCGAAAAGCCGCATAGAACTTCTGACACAATCTACTACGTCATTTATATATATTGTGAAAAGCAATGGTCCCATAACATTCCCATGTGGCACGCCAGAGGTTACCTTAACGTCTGTAGACGTCTCTCCATTGAGAACAACATGCTGTGTTCTGTTTGCTAAAAACTCTTCAATCCAGCCACACAGCTGGTCTGATATTCAGTAGGCTCTTACTTTGTTTATCAGGCGATAGTGCGGAACTGTATCGAACGCCTTCCTGAAGTCAAGGAAAATGGCATCTACCTGGGAGCCTGTATCTAATATTTTCTGGGTCTCATGAACAAATAAAGCGAGTTGGGTCTCACACGATCGCTGTTTCCGGAATCCATGTTGATTACTACAGAGTAGATTCTGGGTCTCCAGAAATGACATGATACGCGAGCAAAAAACATGTTATAAAATTCTACAACAGATCGATGTCAGAGATGTAGGCCTATAGTTTTGCGCATCTGCTCGACGACCCTTCTTGAAAACTGGAACTACCTGTGCTGTTTTCCAATCATTTGGAACCTTCCGTTCCTCTAGAGACTTGCAGTACACTGCTGTTAGAAGGGGGGCAAGTTCTTTAACCTAACTAACCTAAGCACATCACACACATCCATGCCTGAGGCGGGATTCGAACTTGCGACCGTAGCAGCCGCGTGGTTCCGAATTCCACCACTGTCCCGGGTGTCTCCAGACATCTCTTCGGCCTGGAAGCTCACTGACTGGCGTAGAATTGTCTTCAGTGACGAGTCCCGCTTCGAACTGAGCCCCGATGACCAGTGAAGATATGCCTGGAGACGCCCTAGATTTTTGTGGGGTACCAAACTGACTGTCGTACGTCTTACGGTCCGACAACCACGAGCTATGTCTGGAGTGCCATCTCATTTCATACCAGAAGAGCCTGCTCACTAAATTCCAAACTCCAATCTTCACCGAGGATGTAGAGTATATTATTCAAAACGCGCAATGATCGCCATTCAAAGATAAGGGAAATAAGAGCTCGTAATGAGGCGTTCAGACAGTCGGTTTTCCCTCGCGCGATTGGCCAGTAGAACAGAGGGGGGGCCCGCATCTCGTGGTCGTGCGGTAGCGTTCTCGCTTCCCACGCCCGGGTTCCCGGGTTCGATTCCCGGCGGGGTCAGGGATTTTCTCTGCCTCGTGATGGCTGGGTGTTGTGTGCTGTCCTTAGGTTAGTTAGGTTTAAGTAGTTCTAAGTTCTAGGGGACTGATGACCATAGATGTTAAGTCCCATAGTGCTCAGAGCCATGTGAACCATTTGAACAGAGGGGGGAAAATATGACTTTGGCACGAATTGTACCCTCCGCCACACACCGCTTGGTGTCTAGCGAAGTATAGATGTAGATGTAGAACCCTTCGTTTCTAATCCGCGGCACCTTAGAAACAGGGGATCGTCGACAATATTCTGCGCTCTGTTTCGTTGCCATTATTGGCAATCCATCCTTGGCCTACATTTCAGCAAGGTAATGTCCACCCGCACACGGCGAGAGTTTCTACTGCTCGTGCTTGCCAAACCCTACCTTGGCCAGCAAGGGCGCTGAACTTTGCCGCGGTTGAGAAAGCTTGCTGCATTATGAAAACAGGGCCCTCCAACCAAGTCGGGATTTTGACGATCTGTCGCGCCAGTTGGACACAATTTGGCAAGATATCCTTGAGGAGGACATCCAACAACTCTATCAATCATTCCGAACCCGAATAACTGCTTGCGCAAGGGTCGGAGGTGGACCAAAGCGTTACTGACATGCTCAATTTGTGAAGCTCTTTCTGTGGAGTTAATCATCCAATTTTTCTGACATTGTAATCTTGTTCGTCTGTAGATGTACATCACATCTATCGGTTTCCATACCATTCGGATAACTCCCTCGTGCTGCGTCGTCTCCTCTGTTTCCGAGAGTACATTTTTTACGTACATTATGCTTCCATTTTTTGTTGCTGAAAATGCGAGACGTTTAGTTTGAAGCTTGTTCTCCAACCTAGCAATGCATGAAATACCCAAGTTCTCTTCCTGAATAAAAAAAAAATGGTTAAATCACTGTGACGGTGAATGTGTAGGCAGTAGCGCGATTGGTCCAATACGACCGCCGCCGATAAATCGGCTACGCTTTCCCTTTGCGGAGCTGCGGGCAGCCGTGGACAGACATCTTGACCGGAGCCGACGGCTGCGGCGCACGCAGCTGCTCCCACCTGGCCGTCTACCGTTTCCAAACGCTCCCTTCGTGACGCGCAGTCCTCATCTACATTCGACATGCCGCACCAGCACTACTTGCTCAAGCGCCGGCGCCGATTCTGCAGCCTTTCGAAATGACCTGTTCCTCCGGCCAAAAGTTCTCTGACGTGAACTTCATTTCGAGGCGAGGTTAGACAAGCGGAGCTCTTATCTGGCGTCCCAGTTACCGACCTGTACTGGATGGTTCAAAACAAAGATATCTGTTGTTTCTTACAGACGAACTACACTACTGGTCATTAAAATTGCTACACCAAGAAGAGATGCAGATGATAAACGGATATTCATTGGACAAATATATTGTACTAGAACTGACATGTGATTACATTTTCACGCAATTTGGGTGAATAGATCCTGAGTAATCAGTACCCAGAACAACCACCTCTGGCTGTAATAACGGCTTTGATACGCCTGGGCATTGAGTAAAACAGAGCTTGGATGGCGTGTACAGGTACAGCTGCTCATGCAGCTTCAAGACGATACCATAGTCCATCAAGAGTAGTGACTGGCGTATTGTGAAGAGCCAGTTACTCGGCCACCATTGACCAGACGTTTTCAATTGGTGAGAGATCTGGAGAATGTACTGACCAGGGCAGCAATCGAACATTTTCTGTATCCAGAAAGGCCCGTACAGGACCTGCAACATGCGGTCGCGCATTATCCTGCTGAAATGTAGGGTTTCGCAGGGATCGAATGAAGGGTAGAGCCACGGGTCGTAACACATCTGAAATGTAACGTCCACTGTTCAAAGTGCCGTCAGTGCGAACAAGAGGTGACCGAGACGTGTAACCAATGGCACCCCATACCATCACGCCGGGTGATACGCCAGTACGGCGATGACGAATACACGCTTCCAATGTGCGTTCACCGCGATGTCGCCAAACACGGATGCGACCATCATGATGCTGTAAACAGGACCTAGATTCATCCGAAAAAATGACGTTTTGCCATTCGTGCACCCAGGTTCGTCGTTGAGTACACCATCGCAGGCGTTCCTGTCTGTGATGCAGCGTCAAGGGTAACCGCAGCCATGATCTCCGAGCTGATAGTCCATGCTGCTGCAAACGTCGTCGAACTGTTCATGCACATGGTTGTTGTCTTGCAAACGTCCCCATCTGTTGACTCAGGGATCGAGACGTGGCTGCAGGATCCGTTACAGCCATGCGGATAAGATGCCTGTCATCTCGACTGCTAGTGACACGAGGCCGTTGGGATCCAGCACGGCCTCCGTATTACTCTCCTGAACCCACGGATTCCATATACTGCTAACAGTCATTGGATCTCGACCAACGCGAGCAACAATGTCGCGATACGATAAACCGCAATCGCGATAGGCTACAATCCGACCTTTATCAAAGTCGAAAACGTGATGGTACGCATTTCTTCTGCTTACACGAAGCATCACAACAACGTTTCACCAGGCAACGCCAGTCAACTGCTGTTTCTGTATGAGGAGTCGGTTGGAAACTTTCCTCATGTCAGCACGTTGTAGGTGTCGCCACTGGCTCCATCCTAGTGTGAATGACCTGGAAAGCTACTCATTTGCATATCACAGCATCTTCTTCCTGACGGTTAAATTCGCGTCTGTAACGCGTCACCTTCGTGGTGCATCAATTTTAATGGCCAGTAGTGTATTAAAGATGGAAACACATTGCGCATGTCACTGGATAGAGGAAGATTGAAGGTTTTGCCTCAGCTGTGCTGTTGTTTGTTTGTAGCAATATTGTTCGAGCGCAACGTGCATTTCGCTATCGATTCAGCGAATTTATATGACTGGTAAACCAAAATCTTGGAAGTTGGTTGCATATGCAAAGGGAAGAGCACTGTTCGAGCACGCACGTCTGATGAAAATGTCGAGCGTATCCGGGACGCGTTCACACGGAACTTTCGAAGTCCACAAGACGGGAAGGCGAGGAACGTCAACTTCCTGAAACAACAATGTGGCGTTTTTTGAAACGACGCCTGATTATGAGGCCTTACAAGTTGCAGTTACTGCAGCAAATGCTTCCCGGCGACCATAACAGAAGGAACGAATTGTCCATTTCAGTTCTGCAGGATATGGCAGAGGATACTTTTTTTGGACGACTCATCTCTTAGGACGAATCGATGTTTCATCTATCGGGTAAAGTAAACCGCCATTTTGTAAGAATTTGGAGTTCACAAAATCCTGGCGTCGTCGTCGAACACGAAAGAGACTCACCGAAACTGAATGTGTTTTGTGCCTTTTTGTTCAGTAAGTTTACGGATCATTCTTTTCTGAGGAGGAAACTTAGACAGGAATGTCATACCTGGACATGCTACAAAACTGGTTGTTTCCCCAACTTCACGAAGATTGTAGTGATTTCATTTTTATGAATGACGGCGCTCTGCCTTACTTTCACCTTTCAGGTGCTGTATTATCTGAACAACACTACCCCACGAAGATGGATTAGAAGAGGTGGGCAAGTTCCTGTTCATTGTTTTTGGCCTCCCACGTAACCAGACCTCATACCTTGTGATCTTTTTCTGTGGGGCACATAAAAGACAGAGTACTTGTCCCACCTATGATAGCTACTTTTCTAGAGCTGAGAAATCGAACTGCTTAAGCTGTCGCGTCAATAAACAGGGACCTATCGATTCGTGTGTGGAATGAAGTGACTACCGTTTCGATGTTTTCTAGCAATGCATAGTGTTTGTGTTGAATGTATGTATAATGTTCCTGTAAACATAAAACTTTGAACTTTCCTGTAACTAGTAACAAGTGCAATCTGTTTCTATCATTCATAGTTTGTCTGTAATAAACAATTGTAATCTGTTCTATATTTTTAATCATCCTGTAGTTTTCCACTCCGCAGCCTAGCATGCGGTATGTGCTGTGACGTAGTGCTGTACTTTCACCCAATCCTGCCATATTCGTGAGCTTCTGCATAATTTAATATTTTCACGTAGCTTCCGCGAGTTAGAGATGTTGATGTTGGCATCTCCGTTATTTAAAAACATTGTAGGCTATTTAAAGCAATGATGGATTAATGATTGGTGGAATTCCAGTCGGGTTTTACACTGAATCCGCTGCGGTATTAGATCTATTCTTAGCTCGTCTCAATCCTGAATTTCCGGCTCATCGTATAGTCCAATGCGAATGGAAAAGAACGTAGGTCACTCCTGTTTACAATAAGAATGATAGATCGGGCGAGCAGAACCATAAACTAACGTCGCTGACATCCGTCTACTACACGATCTTAAAGCTTTTTCTAAACTCAGATACAACTTTCGCATCATCTTTAACTGTCCAGTTGTGAAAACTATGTGGAGTATTTCATAACGTCTGCTCACTAAATAATTATATACTTCATAACTCCACAAATTTTGTTAACATTTGTTAAGGAAAGCAATTGCTTTTTAAAAATGGTTCAAATGGCTCTGAGCACTATGGGACTAAACTTCTGAGGTCAGCAGCCCCTAGAACTTAGAAATACTTAAACCTAACTAACCTAAGGACATCATACACACCCATGCACGAGGCAGAATTCGAACCTGCGCCTAGAACCGCACGGCCACTCCGGCCGGCTACTAGAGTATGCCATGAATATAAGCCGCATTACTTCCGCATCCGAGGCTATGTTATATAATCTTTCCTGTTAGCCACTGATTGACACATACCACACAGGAGCCTTGCAGTTCGACCACAGGATCCACCTTTTCTGTTCCCTCCTAGCCAGTTCCGTTGCGAAGGGACTTCACTCCAAGTTTTACATGATTACAAAGATACCTTCTCTATGCGTTAACCAGTGAAATATAACATTTTACAGCACATTACTTTTGACATTACATCCATAGATTAATTAAATTATATAAATGATCATAAATAAAGAATAAAACATGTACATCGATGTTACATCATAGAGCATAGCTATACAGAACTCTCATTAATTAATAATAGATAAAGAAGTTAAGTAAGACCATTATAGGTAATATCGATAACATTGTTAACGGTTAGCTATGTTATTTGGCACAGCCACACCATGCCAAAGTTACTTGCATTCTTAAGTTTCGCAGAACTGTGTATTATAACTTTCCTGGAGGAAACCGAGCTTTTCTGAAAGATTGAACACAGATTCAGGAAAATCCACTCGTGTGAAGCACAGCTCGCTATATCCATTCACGACATCTTGCAAGCAATGGATGCAAGTGAACAGGGAGTTTCCAACACTCTAGATTTCCGTAAAGCGTTCAATAGTGTGTCACACTGTCGACTGCCAATCAAGAATCGAACATACAGAGTAACTTCGCGAATGTGCGGTTTGCATTAGTTCTGAAAGGGGTACTTTTTTGACCCTGTTTCATAATTTAAGATGTTATAGATTTCTGATGTCCCAAGCCTTGTTGTCTCTGTTGCCTAGTTGAGGCGGTACTGATACTTGGGAAAAGAATACAATAGAGCGGTTCTGTTTCATTTCATTTGAGATCAAAAACCCCTTTGTTCTACGCCCGGGATGCCTGTCTGCACGAAATACATATGTGGGTATTATTCAAATTCAGCGGAATTAATCAGAGAAGTCTCTTTGCTTCAGAGCAATATCAACCTACCTATTTCCTTTCCATAGATGTTCTCTCATACAGTGGAGCTTCTTCCAATTCACTCTATTGAACAGACGAATAGTGCCCTTCCCCTTCCACGCAAAAAGCAAGGCTCCTTTTGCAATGGACGCCTGGAGCCCGGGTTTTTGTGGCAGTCTTGCTGCAGTCGTCCTGGTGTGAGTATGCTTGTTCCTCTGAAACATGGTTCCGTCTAACCGGTTTACTTTCCGTGTGGGGTAGGTTGGCGGTAGAGGTGAAAGAATCAACAGTTTCATGTCGAATTAGTACTTATTTATGTTTTTAGTGAGACTTGCGTTTTCAGTCTAATTAAATTCGAGAATAACGTGTAATCTTGCAACTATGCTTTCTCCATAGTCCGATACTGGCTACGTAGGCTTTGCTGTTTGTTGTTGCTAACTGTAGTATCTCATGTTCTGACATGATTGTTTAATATCAGTATTCGTGTGGAGTGTTAATTCATCGTGGTACGCATTGTGAATGAATTTGTTCCGATGTAACGGACCTTTATGTCTGATGTGCGATGGACCACCGTCCTGTTCCATTGCAAACTAAATTCCACTCATTATTCTTTTGTTTAGTTGTACTCAGCGGCCTTCCCTCATTATATTTTAACGCTTGCTGTCGGTTACTTGTCCCATATTATGCGTTCGGCAGTTCGGACCCACCCTTTGTGTAGCTCAGATGACCAGTGGTTTCGAATGAGTATTTTATGGTTATCCCTTCGATCAGAAAGCGCACAGTTAATGAGCACAACGAATTTCTATATCCAAAATTATGTTTCTTTGCTAACCAGTTTTATTGGAGCTGATGTCCCTTATTTCCCGGAGAAGCTCCGTCTTTCTCTTACCTATCCGTTGCATTCGTCTATAATTGCATAGTACTAATTATCCTGAATGTAACGAATCTCCTCCCGCATGATAATCGTTCCCTGGGTCTGATTTTTCTGCAACACCTGGATTTCCAGGTATGATGAACTTAGGTTTTCTGCTTCCTTTGTGTGATTGATTATACGGGGTGATACAGTCGTATTCCGTTTTATCGTCTTCCATAGCATCCCGTGATTCCTTCTGATCAACTAAGTTAATTAGATCTAGACTTCATTGTGTAAGGCGCTTCAATGAGCTTCTGTTTGTTCGTGTACGATGACTGTTGTACAATGACAGTCTTCGATGTAGGGAGAGAATTCTATGTAAAAAGCATTCAGCTGTTGGAACTGATTCCTAGTTGATTAATCCTTTCCATGTTTTATACCCCTACTGATACTGCTATATGTGTTGAGAGATTGTAAACTATATCCCCCAACAGACCACTCCGGTGGTAAGAGCTTTATGGGTGACATGTTGCCTCACAGAATGAGAAATGAGTCCATAGAAGAATGTTTCCTGCCGTACGGTGGTGCAGAATCCCGAGTGTTCTATCCGTTGCGCGCCTTAATGTCTTCATCAATTCAAGTAAGGCTTCATCTACTCACTTAATATTGGACGATACGACCCTTGCAAAAACGGTGATGAGAGATATTGGTTGCAAAGGAGTGACGGAGGTAAAACATTTCATTACGATTGCCTGAGTAATGTCGGTAATCAGTCCAGATCCTTTTAAAATAGTGAAAGAGACGGCTTCTTTAGCTGAGTAGTAGTGTGTTAAAAAGAGTAGCACTTTTCGATCCTGAGGTGTGGTTTAACCAGATGCTAGTAGGTATAGGAATCGCTTTCTCCTCCACTACCTTTAATGATATCGATGCTGAAAAATAAAGGACCTCTTTTAGTTCGTCGTCCTGATGAGGACCGCGTCTGTCTCACATGATATCTTGCGAACCATGGATGAAGGGTATTAGATGCCATATTCCTTGACTTCCAGAAAGCGTTTGACTCGGTGCCCCACTGCAGACTCCTAACTAAGGTACGAGCATATGGGATTGGCTCCCAAGTATGTGAGCGGCTCGAAGACTTCTTAAGTAATAGAACCCAGTACGTTGTCCTCGATGGTGAGTGTTCATCGGAGGTGAGGGTATCATCTGGAGCGCCCCAGGGAAGTGTGGTAGGTCCGCTGTTGTTTTTTATCTACGTAAATGATCTTTTGGATAGGGTGGATAGCAATGTGCGGCTATTTGCTGATGATGCTGTGGTGTACGGGAAGGTGTCGTTGTTGAGTGACTGTAGAAGGATACAAGATGACTTGGACGGTATTTGTGATTGGTGTAAAGAATGGCAGCTAACGCTAAATATAGATAAATGTAAATTAATGCAGATGAATAGGGAAAAGAATCCCGTAATGTTTGAATACTCCATTAGTAGTGTAGCGCTTGACACAGTCACGTCGATTAAATATTCGGGCGTAACACTGCAGAGCTATATGAATTGGGAGAAGCATGTAATCGCAGTTGTGGGGAAGGCGGATACTCGTCTTCGGTTCATTGGTAGAGTTTTGGGAAGATGTGGTTCATCTGTAAAGGAGACCGCTTATAAAACACTAATACGACCTATTCTTGAGTACTGCTCGAGCGTTTGGGATCCCTATCAGGTCAGATTGAGGGAGGACATAGAAGCAATTCAGAGGCGGGCTGTTAGATTTGTTACTGGTAGGTTTGATCATCGCGCGAGTGTTACGGAAATGCTTCAGGAGCTCGAGTGGGAGTCTCTAGAGGAAAGGAGGCTTTCTTTTCGTGAATCGCTACTGAGGAAATTTAGAGAACCAGCATTTGAGGCTGACTGCAGTACAATTTTACTGCCGCCAACTTACATTTCGCGGAAAGACAACAAAGATAAGATAAGAGAGATTAGGGCTCGTACAGAGGCATATAGGCAGTCATTTTTCCCTCGTTCTGTTTGGGAGTGGAACAGGGACAGAAGATGTTAGTTGTGGTACGAGGTACCCTCCGCCACGCACCGTATGGTGGATTGCGGAGTATGTATGTAGGTGTAGATGTAGATGTAGATGTCCACTTTTATGAAATTGTGCATCCTAAATTGTGCGCAGAAGGATTTTCTTCGAATTGTCACTGTTCACGGAAGCCTTCTTTCTTACATGGATGTTACGTTTCTTCCCGACAACTAGGCACTACATTTTTCCGGTACCACAGAGCTAAAGGCACGTGTATAACCTGACAGCCACTTTGACTGCACAGTACTGCAGGACAGCTTATCATTACAAATAAATGAATTATTATCTAAAAAATAATAGTATACTACGATTTTTTTGTTACATATTTATCACTTGTACCTTAAGGTGTATTTGTTTGATTTTGTAATAAGTGTGCCTGTACAGCGATAAACCGTCTTCATCAACGAGGTATTCACATTCGTTGGGAAGCGTCATCGCTTCCAGCAATAATTCCGTGGTTTTTTACTGTCTTCAGGGGCAGGCGAAGAAATCACGGATGAGGTCATCTTAAGAGCGGCAGTCACGGTAGTAATATGGTTTCCTGTTGAATCGAGGTAGGTGCTGGCGGGTCGTCCCATGATTAAGTCTAAGAAGATGGGATATTACCACTAGGAAGTACAAACACCGCTTCCACGTACGCGTACACCACCATTACTCTACCACGCAAACATTTGTGGTTACACTCGTCTGGTGTGAGACGTTGCCGGGAGGGTCCACAGGGGGCCGCACCGCACAGTAACCCTGGGTTCGGCGTGGGGCGGCGGTGGGGCGGGTGGACTGCTGTGGCCTGTTGTGGGGCTGTGTAACACTGAGGACTATCTACATCTAAACCCACACTCCGCAAGCCACCCGACGGTGTGTGGCGGAGGGTACCTTGAGTACCTCTATCGGTTCTCCCTTCTATTCCAGTCTCGTATTGTTCGTGGAAAGAAGGATTGTCGGTATGCCTCTATGTGGGCTCTAATCTCTCTGATTTTATCCTCATGGTCTCTTCGCGAGGTATACCTAGGAGGGAGCAATATACTGCTTGACTCTTCGGTGAAGGTATGTTCTCGAAACTTTGACAAAAGCCCGTACCGAGCTACTGAGCGTCTCTCCTGCAGACTCTTCCACTGGAGTTTATCTATCATCTCCGTAACGCTTTCGCGATTACTAAATGATCCTGTAACGAAGCGCGCTGCTCTCCGTTGGACCTTCTCTATCTCTTCTATCAACCCTATCTGGTACGGATCTCACACCGGTGAGCAATATTCAAGCAGTGGGAGAACAAGTGTACTGTAACTTACTTCATTTGTTTTCGGAGCGCATTTCCTTAGGATTCTTCCAATGAATCTCAGTCTGGCATCTGCTTTACCGACGATCAACATTATATGATCATTCCATTTTAAATCACTCCTAATGCGTACTCCCAGATAATTTATGGTATTAACTGCTTCCAGTTGCTGACCTGCTATTTTGTAGCTAAATGATAAGGGATCTTTCTTTCTGTGTATTCGCAGCACATTACACTTGTCTACATTGAGATTCAATTGCCATTCCCTGCACCATGCGTCAATTCGCTGCAGATCCTCCTGCATTTCAGTACAATTTTCCATTGTTACAACCTCTCGATACACCACAGCATCATCTGCAAAAAGCCTCAGTGAACTTCCGATGTCATCCACCAGGTCATTTATGTATATTGTGAATAGCAACGGTCCTATGACACTCCCCTGCGGCACACCTCAAATCACTCTTACTTCGGAAGACTTCTCTCCATTGAGAATGACATGCTGCGTCCTGTTATCTAGGAACTCCTCAATCCAATCACACAATTGGTCTGATAGTCCATATGCTCTTACTTTGTTCATTAAACGACTGTGGGGAACTGTATCGAACGCCTTGAGGAAGTCAAGAAACACGGCATCTACCTGGGAACCGGTGTCTATGGCCCTCTGAGTCTCGTGGACGAATAGCGCGAGCTGGGTTTCACATGACCGTCTTTTTCGAAACCCATGCTGATTCCTACAGAGTAGATTTCTAGTCTCCAGAAAAGTCATTATACGCGAACACAATACGTGTTCCAAAATTCTACAACTGATCGACGTTAGAGATATAGGTCTATAGTTCTGCACATCTGTTCGACGTCCCTTCTTGAAAACGGGGATGACCTTTGCCCTTTTCCAATCCTCTGGAACGCTACGCTCTTCTAGAGACCTACGGTACACCGCTGCAAGAAGGGGGCCAAGTTCCTTCGCGTACTCTGTGTAAAATCGAACTGGTATCCCATCAGGTCCAGCGGCCTTTCCTCTTTTGAGCGATTTTAATTGTTTCTCTATCCCTCTGTCGTCTATTTCGATATCTACCATTTTGTCACCTGTGCGACAATCTAGAGAAGGAGCTACAGTGCAGTCTTCCTCTGTGAAACAGCCTTGGAAAAAGACATTTAGTATTTCGGCCTTTAGTCTGTCATCCTCTGTTTCAGTACCATTTTGGTCACAGAGTGTCTGGACATTTTCTTTTGATCCACCTACCGCTTTGACATAAGACCAAAATTTCTTAGGATTTTCTGCCAAGTCAGTACATAGAACTTTACTTTCGAATTTATTGAACGCCTCTCGCATAGCCCTCCTCACACTACATTTCGCTTCGCGTAATGTTTGTTTGTCTGCAAGGCTTTGGCTATGTTTATGTTTGCTGTGAAGTTCCCTTTGCTTCCGCAGCAGTTTTCTAACTCGGTTGTTGTACCACGGTGGCTCTTTTCCATCTCTTACGATCTTGCTTGGCACATACTCATCTAACGCATTATGTACGACGGTTTTGAACTTTGTCCACTGATCCTCAACACTATCTGTACTTGAGACAAAACTTTTGTGTTGAGCCAACAGGTACTCTGAAATCTGCTTTTTGTCACTTTTTCTAAACAGAAAAATCTTCCTACCCTTTTTAATACTCCTACTTACGGCTGAAATCATCGATGCCGTAACCGCTTTATGATCGCTGATTCCCTGTTCTGCGTTAACTTTTTCAAATAGTTCGGGTCTGTTTGTCACCAGAATGTCTAATACACTCCTGGAAATGGAAAAAAGAACACATTCACACCGGTGTGTCAGACCCACCATACTTGCTCCGGACACTGCGAGAGGGCTGTACAAGCAATGATCACACGCACGGCACAGCGGACACACCAGGAACCGCGGTGTTGGCCGTCGAATGGCGCTAGCTGCGCAGCATTTGTGCACCGCCGCCGTCAGTGTCAGCCAGTTTGCCGTGGCATACGGAGCTCCATCGCAGTCTTTAACACTGGTAGCATGCCACGACAGCGTGGACGTGAACCGTAAGTGCAGTTGACGGACTTGGAGCGAGGGCGTATAGTGGGCATGCGGGAGGCCGGGTGGACGTACCGCCTAATTGCTCAAAACGTGGAGCGTGAGGTCTCCACAGTACATCGATGTTGTCGCCAGTGGTCGGCGGAAGGTGCACGTGCCCGTCGACCTGGGACCGGACCGCAGCGACGCACGGATGCACGCCAAGACCGTAGGATCCTACTCAGTGCCGTAGGGGACCGCACCGCCCCTTCCCAGCATATTAGGGACACTGTTGTTCCTGGGGTATCGGCGAGGACCATTCGCAACCGTCTCCATGAAGCTGGGCTACGGTCCCGCACACCGTTAGGCCGTCTTCCGCTCACGCCCCAACATCGTGCAGCCCGCCTCCAGTGGTGTCGCGACAGGCTTGAATGGAGGGACGAATGGAGACGTGTCGTCTTCAGCGATGAGAGTCGCTTCTGCCTTGGTGCCAATGATGGTCGTATGCGTGTTTGGCGCCGTGCAGGTGAGCGCCACAATCAGGACTGCATACGACCGAGGCACTCAGGGCCAACACCCGGCAACATGGTGTGGGGAGCGATCTCCTACACTGGCCGTACACCACTGGTGATCGTCGAGGGGACACTGAATAGTGCACGGTACATCCAAACCGTCATCGAACCCATCGTTCTACCATTCCTAGACCGGCAAGGGAACTTGCTGTTCCAACAGGACAATGCACGTCCGCATGTATCCCGTGCCACCCAACGTGCTCTAGAAGGGGTAAGTCAACTACCCTGGCCAGCAAGATCTCCGGATCTGTCCCCCATTGAGCATGTTTGGGACTGGATGAAGCGTCGTCTCACGCGGTCTGCACGTCCAGCACGAACGCTGGTCCAACTGAGGCGCCAGGTGGAAATGGCATGGCAAGCCGTTCCACAGGACTACATCCAGCATCTCTACGATCGTCTCCATGGGAGAATAGCAGCCTGCATTGCTGCGAAAGGTGGATATACACTGTACTAGTGCCGACATTGTGCATGCTCTGTTGCCTGTGTCTATGTGCCTGTGGTTCTGTCAGTGTAATCATGTGATGTATCTGACCCCAGGAATGTGTCAATAAAGTTTCCCCTTCCTGGGACAATGAATTCACGGTGTTCTTATTTCAATTTCCAGGAGTGTATGTTATCGCCATGAGTCGGTTCTCTGTTTAACTGCTCAAGGTAGTTTTCAGATAAAGCACTTAAAAAAATTCACTGGATTCTTTGTCCCTGCCACCCGTTATGAACGTCTGAGTCTCCCAGTCTATATCCGGCAAATTAACTATAATAACTATAACATGGTGGGGAAATCTACTCGAAATATTTTCCAAATTATCCTTCAGGTGCTCAGCCGCAACAGCTGCTGAGCCAGGGGGCCTATAGAGACATCCAATTACCATGTCTGAGCCTGCTTTAACCGTGACCTTCACCCAAATCATTTCACATTTCGGATCTCCGTCAATTTCCTTCGATACTATTGCACTTCTTATCGCTATAAACACGCCTCCCCCTTCACTGTCCAGCCTGTCTCTGCGGTATACATTCCAATCTGAGTTTAGGATTTCATTACTGTTTACGTCTGGTTTCAGCCAACTTTCTGTCCCTAGTACTATATGGGCGTTGTGACCGTTTATTAATGAGAGCAGTTCTGGGACCTTTCTGTAGACGCTCCTGCAGTTTACTATTAGCACATTAATATTGTTATTCCCTGTTGCATTTTGCCTACTCCTACCTTGCCGCGTCTCAGGAGGCGTCTTGTCGGGCCTAGGGAGGGGATTCTCTAACCTAAAAAAAAACCCATGTGCACTCCACACGTACTCCGCTACCCTTGTAGCCGCTTCCGGCGTGTAGTGCACGCCTGACCTATTCAGGGGGACCCTACATTTCTCCACCCGATAGCGGAGGTCGAGAAATTTGCACCCCAGATCTCCGCAGAATCGTCTGAGCCTCTGGTTTAAGCCTTCCACTCGGCTCCAAACCAGAGGACCGCGATCGGTTCTGGGAACGATACTACAAATAGTTAGCTATGGCGAGACTAAGCCTCTCCGTCGTTTCTAGGTCCCCGGTTTAATACATACATGCCGCCCGGTGTGGCCGAGCGGTTCTATGCGCTTAAGTCTGGAACCGCGCGACCGCTACGGTCGCAGGTTCGAATCCTGTCTTGGGCATGGATGTGTGTGACGTCCTTAGGTTGGTTAGGTTTAAGTAGTTCTACGTTTTAGGGGACAGATGACCTCAGATGAGTCCCATAGTGCTCAGAGCCACTTGAACCATTTTTAATACATACCAGTAGGAAGTTTCTGTTGCAATAGTGGGTGTCCAACCAAGGATGGTTTGGCAGATTTGGGACCACTGGTGCACAATCTCTTCCCTTACTTTCGCATGAAAGGTGTAGCCTGACATTGCACTGGTTCCTAATTTTTGTCCTGATGGTCTATATAATGTCGGCAATAGTTTTGCATCTTTTGGAGATTTAATACAACGGTTTCCCCGGTTCATAATTAAACGATATCCCTGAATCATGTTAGCGGAAATACATGCTTAAATTGGCGACCGTATAGGCATAGCTCGTGAGACGCAGCACCTTAACTTTTTTACAAGATGCGTTTTAATACATATTGGTATACAGTTTATATTTTTGGATGTGTTATACTTTCAAATTACTTGAAAGTTAATTTACGCCCTTCAGACAACTTAGCGGGAAGGCAGTTTTGCTTCGAAAATCACAAGATGTGCGCCTGTCGAAATATCGGCCATTGTCGATGACGTCACCGTCTGCATTCCCATAAGTTGTTTGAACATTAAATACGCTAGGAAAAACTCAGAACTCCCAACTCACGTCCATTCAGCGCGAGTGTCCACCAATCCGATGTATATAGGGTGGTTAAAAAAAACATTTACAAACTGACATGGCAAACTGGGCATACAACAAGGATCAGTAATCATGTGCGCTAAATTTCGCACCCTGTACATCTCCAAATTAGCCAAATATAATGAAGCATTCTTCCAACAATACTGTATACTGCACAATAAGTAAATTCTCGCTGTTTGTAATCCTTCTCAGCTGCAGCCCCGGTGATTGCAGGAGTTAACTTGCTCACGTAGCTAGGTACCAGTTTCAAGTAGCGCTCGTCTTCACCTTGCAGTGCAGCCATACCAAATGATAACGGAAAATTTCATCTCGTAGAGCAGTGACAGAAAGTGAAATTCTAAGGAAGGGTGGAAGATTAGGCTTCAGTGTCCCTCCGACGACGACGACGTCATTGGAGACATAGCAAAGGCTCGGACTGCTGAAAATGACGCGCCGTCTACATCTACAACCATACCCCGCAAGCCACCGTATGGTACATGGCGGACAGCATCTTTGAAAAACTACTAGTCATTTCCTTTTCTGCGAGGGAAGAACAACTGTCCTTATGCTTCCGTACTAGGCCTATTTTCCCTTACCTTGTCTTCGCGCTCGTTACGCGAAACGTGCGTCGGTAGCGACAGAATAGTTCTGCAGCCAGCTGTAAATGCGTTTCCTAAATTTCCTGAAAAGTATTTCGGGGATTCCCATTTGAGCACGAAGCAGATCCGTGATCTTGCTGGTTGACCGAACCTAAGGGCAACAAATGTAGCACTCCGCTTCTGAAATGCTTCGATGTCTTCCTCTAACCCGACCTGGTGGGGATCCCAAACACTCGAGCAATACTCAAGATTGAGTCACTAGTGTTCTGTATGCAACCTTCCCTAAAATTCTCCCAATCAAGCGTCCTCGTAGCAATTTATATCGCTTTGCAGCTAGATCATCTCGAATAAGATTCCAGTGGAGCATTAGTAGAGCAGTGAAAACTGAGTCTCCATCCCAAGGGGCTAGAAAATTCGTCAGTGAAAGAAGTCGCTTCAAAACGCTAAATCTTTAGTATTGATCATCAGTTGAGCCCCTTACCAGGCAGGTTTAATACAGGAGTTTTAAAGAAGTGCATTGTGATTATTTGCCGATAAATTTATTTGGCAGTCGTCTCAGAGGTGCTCATCTGGCTCCAGCGGCAAATACTGCAAGAGAGGCGTTGTGCGTTTCGGGGAGGTTTACTATTAAAATTTACCAGAGAGTACTTTGCAGAAAAAGTCAGCCAACATTTTGCTTCTATTTATACATACAGAAATTTAACGCCGATAGCAAAATCGTAGAAATTGGAGTTCATATAGAGGCTTACGAACAGGCTACCTTCTCGCGCGTCGTTTGCGAGGGGAATAGGAAGAGATTAGATAGACGTAAACATGGGTAAATGTGATATTAGCAGCTGCTGCGACTGTATGAACAATATGAGCAACTGATGGTAAAAACTTCTGTGTCGTAAGGTCGCGTCACAAGATATCCAATGTTCGACATTTCAGTCTCTCTACTGGAATCCTTATGAGGATTCCTCTGGTGTACGCTATGTGGCCGAACACTGAGAGATCGAGTATTATGTAACACAGAAAAGTTTACCATCAATGACCACGACCAGGCTATCCCGCAGACTTCATATAAGGAACTCTTAAATTGCAGCAAACTTACTGCTGCCTTCGTACATATTGGACCTCAAGACAAAGAAAATGTCAGAAAACTGTTGGATTTATATTTGAAAGGTTCCAGAATAAACTAATTTCGTGTGCGGAATGACTAAACTTAGATCAAAGATAGCCCCATTACGGTACACTTAAATGGATGAAAAGGATGGAAGAATTATCGAAATTCAGATGGCCTTGATAAAAGTACGAGATGCTTATTTAAGAAAAATAAAATAAAAAAATAAAAAGAGAGAGAGAAGGAAAAACAGACTTGGTAAATAAACAGTCCACAAGCGGTATTGCCAAACGCTATTTATGACCAATGTATACTTCTTACATGCTTAGCGCGCGGCAACGCCCCATTTAATTTGTGAAGTAAAAGTAAGCCCAGAAAGCATCCTGTTGTCGTCTTCATCGCCCGCTTACTCTAATGTAAACATGACACTGCTATTACTGCCGGTAACTTTGGTCTTCAGACAACTTACACGTTTGATTTTCGCATTGTTCACAATATGTCGTCATCATCTGGAGCATCTCACCGAAGTACAAAATTAATTTGTGCAATTGAGTTCACATACAATATAAGGGGAAGTCAAATGGAAATCATCATCATTATCATAATCATCGTCATCATCTGAAGCGGTTCCATCTACTGACAGGCTCCTGACATCATTGCTGTCTCCATATGATCATGTTCCAGACCAACTGCTTCATAGTTTGGCATCTTTCGCTTCTAGTTCATCCAGCATTTTTGCTCTTCTCCTTCCTGTTTTCTTCTGTCCTTCTGCTATACCTTAGATAGCTGCTGTTGTAGTTCCTTTTTCTCGTAGTATTTGTTTGCTTTCCTTTTCTTGACGACGTTTGGGAGCGTTCTTTGTTCCTTTAGCCTTTCCATTACTTCACTGTTCTTCGCTTTATACATTCATTTCATTTTCTCCATTGTCCTCGAAACCGACATCTTTAATGCTTCAGTCTTGTCTATTTCGCTCTTCTTGTGCAGCCGTAAAGAAAAACACTACACAGGTGTTTAATCAAACTTTTCCTTAACTCCAGCCCGCATCTCGTGGTCGTGCGGTAGCGTTCTCGCTTCCCACGCCCGGGTTCCCGGGTTCGATTCCCGGCGGGGTCAGGGATTTTCCCTGCCTCGTGATGGCTGGGTGTTGTGTGCTGTCCTTAGGTTAGTTAGGTTTAAGTAGTTCTAGGTTCTAGGGGACTGATGACCATAGCTGTTAAGTCCCATAGTGCTCAGAGCCATTTGAACCTTAACTCCACCAGCGAACTGGTTCATAGTAAGCGCTTCCCTTTCTGCAAAGCTTGCTTTCCTTGGCAGTTCTCGACCTTATTTCTTTTTTTATTTGTCCAGTTATCAGTTAGAGTGTTCCCTGAATATCTGTACTGTGCAAACTGTTCAATTTGACCTGCTGTTTTCGCTTTCTAGTCGTCTTTATCATGTACTCACAAATGTTTCCCTTGTGTTAACTTTCGTTCCATACTCTTGAATTTTCCTACTCTTGTATTTCTTCTGCAAGTTTCTAGCGTTTTCTACGAAGAAATAATGTTTTATATCGAATCAGTATAAAATCATCACCAATCTGATACGGTTAATCTTCTTGCCGCCAACGGGACGTTAAACTCTAATTTTCCTTCCTTCCTTCTACTTCCAGCGCCTTTATTTCCAAGTCTTCAATATATGTGATAAACAGAGTTGGTGAAAGACAACAGACAGTTATATCTGATGAATTGTAGGATGGTTTGGTGTAGCTGCTGAAGGGGAAAGAAGCAACATCCGAGGTGAAGCAGAGGCTCGGATGGATGTTACACGTAACTTTACACACTAAAAGTTTGCATTTCATTTGTACGTCACAACCGATTAGTGTTAGACGATTACTTTTCTGAAAGTCGTATTTCCAAAGGCCGGACAACGACCCGACCGGTTGTCCCCGACCACGTCTCCCACGCACAGTGGAACACGTGTAGCTGTGGCACTGCGCTCTGTACAGCCTGCAAGTTTACGATCCGACAATCCACAAGCGGCCTCTGGTAAAACTTCTTAACCTGGCCCTATGGCGACCTTTGGCAACGCAGAATCTTTTATGCAACGTTTATGGCTACTAGGCAACGATAAATAGCGTTCAACGCACCTCCTTCACTGTACATACAAACCAATTGCGTCCATATTCTCTTTGCTGTGGAATACTGATTCATAAAACACGTTTACAAACTGATGTGGCCCATGGGGCATACAACAGGGATCAGTAACCACACAGGAACAGAGGTCGCAAAGGCCATCCGGGGCTACTAATTGGCGTTGCAGTTGTTTCGTCAGATGTTACAAATGGACGCCCACTACAGGAGCCGCTCAAAGTTTGGCCAGGTGCATCGAGACAGGTCTGACATCGACGCCGTATTGAACAGCACACCCTTTCAAAGTTACTTGCTGTGTCTCGAAGACATTCTGCTGCCTCAAAAATCCTGTCCACTACGTCCTCCGGCGATTTAATAGTTGTTCCACACAATACTTACAGAGTAAAAATCGATTGGGGCAGAGCGGGTGATCGTGGTGGACATACGACTGGTCCGCTGCGACCAATCGAGCACCGAGCGAGGTGGCGCAGTGGTTAGGACACTGGACTCGCATTCGGGAGTCCAGCCACTCTGACTCAGGTTTTTCGTGATTTCCCTAAAACGCTTCAGACAAATGCCAGGATGGTCCTTTGAAAGGGCACGGCCAACTTTCTGCCCCATTATTCACTAATCAGACGGAACCGCTGTCTGGTCCCCTCCTCCAAACCAACCAACCAACCAATCCAGCGGCCGGGAAGAGTTGCCTGCAAATACGCCGTCACTTGTCTGCTGGAATGCGCGGGGGCTCCGTCGTGCTGAAATCTGTATCCAGAAAGGCCCGTACACCACCTGCAACACGCGGTCGTGCATTATCCTGCTGAAATGTAGGGTTTCGCAGGGATAGAATGAAGGGTAGAGCCACGGGTCGTAACACATCTGGAATGTAACGTCCACTGTTCAAAGTGCCGTCAATGCGAACAAGAGGTGACCGAGACGTGTAACCAGTGGCACCCCATACCATCACGCCGGGTGATACGCTAGTATGGCGATGACGAATACACGCTTCCAATGTGCTTTCACCGGGATGTCGCCAAACACGGATGCGACCATCATGATGCTGTAAACAGAACCTGGATTCATCCGAAAAAATGACGTTTTGCCATTCGTGCACCCAGGTTCGTCGTTGCGTACACCATCCCAGACGCTCCAGATGATGCAGCGTCAAAGGTAACCGCAGCCATGGTCTCCGAGCTAATAGTCCATGCTGCTGCAAACGTCGTCGAACTGTTCGTGCAGATGGTTGTTCTCTTGCAAACGTCCCCATCTGTTCACTCAGGGATCGAGAAGTGGCTGCACGATCCGTTACAGCCATGCGGATAAGATGCCTGTCACCTCGACTACTAGTGATACGAGGCCGTTGGGATCCAGCACGGCGTTCCATATTACCCTCCTGAACCCACCGATTCCATATTCTGCTAACAGTCATTGGATCTCGACCAACGCGAGCAGCAGTGTCGCGATACGATAAACCGCAATCGCGATAGGCTACAATCCGACCTTTATCAGAGTCGGAAACGTGATGGTGCGCATTCCTCCTTCTTACACGAGACATCACAAGAACGTTTCACCAGGCAACGTCGGTCAATTGCTGTTTGTGTATGAGAAATAGGCTGGAAACTTTTCTCATGTGAGCACGTTGTAGGTGTCGCCACCGGCGGCAACCTTGTGTGAATGCTCTGAAAAGGTAATCATTTGCATATCAGAGCATCTTCTTCCTGTCGGTTAAATTTCGCGTCTGTAGCACGTCATCTTCATGGTGTACCAATTTTAATGGCCAGTAGTGTACATGTTCAAAGTCCTGGAGTGTCCTGATTGACCTTCACTGCAGCCATTACACGGGAAACGAGATAATACGGTGACTCCACAGGAGTCTCATAAACAACAATCTTGATGTCACCCCACAGGAAAATGTCCAGAGGTGACTAATCGGGAGTTCATGGAGGCCAACGTATCGGTCCGCTGCAGTCTCTCTATCCCGTCCATGGAAGTTTGGTGAAACTGCTGACGGTCGTCGCGTGGAAAGTGGGCTGGCGCGCCATCATGCTGATCGTACAACGGATATGCAATGGTACATCCTCCAAATGTTGCACCATCTCGTCTTGCGGGAAGGCCAAGCAGTTGTGACCCGTGAGACGAGGAGGTAGAATACAGGAGCCAATCGGACGACCCTGGATAATACCACCCCACACATTAATGACCGATACGATGTTGACTGTGTGTCAACAGTGCGGCGCGTGCGACCACGACCACAATCGGCCCTATTAGCTTTGGAGGTGCGGGTTCCCCGAAGTAGTTGTTCCAGTCTTGCAAAAATGGCGCGTGAGTGACGGGCACGACCCGGAAATCGTCGTGCTACAGCGTTGTGCTAACCGACCGTTTCGTCCACTTTCACCGTAGATGAGCAACACGTCGATGTACTGAGAAAACGTGTGCTCTGCCATTCTGCAATGCACCGTCTTTGTCTATCACTCAGCGGCAACGGATGTGTCAAAGTGTACTGCTTCCCATCGTTCAAAGTCATTTATCATCCAAACGGGGCGTTCCCCGACATAGGTTTATTACAAAAAATTGTTGTTCTGAGTCTCTTCAACAACATCTATAACTGTGTAACAGCAATTAGTACTGTGGGTAATAAATGAATTAGTCATACAAAAGCAATATTTTGCAAAGTTGATGCTTGAAAGTTTCTTTAAAAATCATTATTAGGCTGATGGATAAGTTTCTATTTATTGATTTTGCATTAACAATGACTTTTCTGATATTGTCTGAAAGTTTGTTTGAAAAGTTGCGTCTCTTGCAAACAATGAATCAAAACAGAGGTCAGCCTCACTGCTTGAATCCTAAGAAAGTAAACTGAGTGGCCTAGTAAACAAAACTAGATACTGCTAAATTATCTTCAAAAATCTTAACATTCTGCTTCATACTTTTTTAATTCTCTGACATGAAAGACAAAACGTTAACTTATTTCTGATCGTACTAAAGGAATGCCCTTGAAATCAGAAATGTATCTTTTTTTTGTTTTTCTCTTTTTGGCTTACCTGTGACTCGAGCAACTGCTCTCTGGAAACTGCTGCTGCTGCTATAGAAAGCTGCTAAAAAGGCGGATCTCATCTACCGGGAGGCAAACTAACTACAGGTGAACTCCGTGTGGAATTAGCCCACGTAATATGTCTGCATGTTGAATTGCAGTTGTGAAACTTTATCTCGTGGATGACAAAGATTAGGAAATAGATGATGACGTAGTAAATTAGGTTAATGCTGATTTGTTCAAGAGGGGTATTGGCAGATTTAGAAAAGTCACTCTACAAAAGTATTCTTCATTATAACGAAGAATTGCAAAGAAATGTGATTCCAAAAGATGTGCGTTCATAGTAGATTACAGAAGTTGAGTTAATCTTTTCTGAACTGTCGCTAATGTTACGTACAAAGGAGAGGAGAAAGTTCTGTGTTGGGTACCAAATTGTTAAACTGGTATGTAGCTAGCAGCTCGTGCCCTATCGCCCTATTAAAGCAAAGAAAATTATTACCTTATTATGAAGTCTCTCAAAACGCTTCAAATGGCTTTGAGCACTATGGGACTTAACTTCTGAGGTCATCAGTCGTCTAGAATGTAGAACTACTTAAACCTAACTAACCTAAGGACATCACAAACATGCATGCCCGAGGCAGGATTCGAACCTGCGACCGTAGCAGTCGCGCGGTTCCAGACTGTAGCGCCTAGAACCGCTCCGCCACTGCGGCCGGCTACGAAGTCTTTATCAAATCACTCAAAAAATATCTATGTCTCGCAGTCAAGATATGAAATACCATACTATAAAATCAGTTTCAACAGTAATGGTAAAGTCATGACAGCGCGTCGCGCCACCGCCACACACTCACCCGCCCATGTTAGGCAAAATTTTTCTGCCTCACTGATGTAGCACTATCTCCGTCAGAGGGTGGTACGGGACTACAAGACCGGTGATGCTGTATTGTAACAAATCACCCCGGATTTTTCTTAAAATGGTAAAGTGTGTTCATGGTTTCAGTGCTACCCTCTCGGTCGTAGATCGCTGTATGGTTTACAAATGTGTATCAGATTGCAATTGCTGTTAGTGTCTTTGCATAATGGCTACGCAGAGATATTGTCGCATACATGCGCTGTCGCTGATAACGATGCGTGCTGTCGGAGAATTAAAAGAAGCGCGAGTGCTGTCTCTGTATCCAAGTTAAAAGGGAAACTGGTAGAGAAAAAATATCCAACATCCCCTTCAGGGATGAAGTACATTCCTATTTTTATCCTGTTGGGCCGATATTTCACACAACTCATTTCTACACGGTATGGAACCAAACTGATAGGCGAAGAAAAATAAATCAGTAAGCCCCAAATACGAACCACCTTAACTGGACGCACCTGAAACTACCGCCGAGGTGCGGCTATCAGCTCAGGCTGGGGAGTGAGTGCGCAGGCGCCTCACGTCGGGCTGGAGAGACGCCCGCGTCCCGGAATGCAGCCGTGTCTGGGCCGGCCCTAGCCTACGTGATCGGGAGCGGTCGCGGCGCGCGCAACTTACGGCGAGTGACGCAACGCCGCCCGGTCTCCGTTCTCCCGCGGACGGCCGCTGCCAGTACTGTACGGTACGGTACGGTACGCGGCGTGTCGCCTCTTGCGACACCAGCAACGCCGCTCTGAGGCCCACACATCAGGATGCGGCCGCTTTCAGGAGTAGACTGGGGCTATTCACTACGTCGGGCTGTCCTAAGCGAACCCATTTGGTAAAACACCATACCCTGCTGCGTGAAGCAGCCCGCAACTGCCTGCTGCACACCCTCATTCTGTAGGAAGCGCCGCTCCTTTGAGGCCTCTTTTAAGGGGCCGAAGGAGTGACAATTGCGTGGAGAGAGATCAGGAATACACTGTGGGTGTTCGAGTGTCTCCCACTTGAGTAGGCGTAACTTCTGCATTACCAAAGATACGATATGGGACGTGCGTTATCATGAAGCATCGTCACCCCTTGTCATAGATTTCCCGGACGTTTCGCCTTAATTGCACACCGTAATTTCTGAGCAATACTACACTACTGGCCATTAAAATTGCTACACTAAGAGGAAATGCAGATGATAAACGGGTATTCATTGGACAAATATATTATACTTGAACTGACTTGTGATTACATTTTCACGCAATATAGGTGCATAGATCGTGAGAAATCAGTACCCAGAACAACCACCTCTGGCCGTAACAACGGACATGATGCGCCTGGACATTGCGTCAAACAGAGCTTGGATGACGTGTACAGGTACAGCTGTCCATGCAGCTTCAACACGATACCACAGTTCATCAAGAGTAGTGATTGGCGTATTGTGACGAGCCAGTTGCTCGGCCACCATTCACCAGACGTTTTCAGTTGGTGAGAGATCTGGAGAATGTGCTGGCCAGGGCAGCAGTAGAACATTTTCTGTATTCAGAAAGGGCCGTACACGACCTGCAACATGCGGTCGTGCATTATCCTGCTGAAATGTAGGGTTTCGCAGGGATCGAATGAAGGGTAGAGGCACGGGTCGTAACACATCTGAAATGTAATGTCCACTGTTCAAAGTGCCATCAATGCGAGCAAGAGGTGACCGAGACGTGTACCCCATACCATCACGGCGGGTGATGTGCCACTATGGCGATGACGAAGAACGCTTCCAATGTGCGTTCACCGCGATGTCGCCAAACACGGATGCGACCATCATGATGCTGTAAACAGAACCTGGATTCATCCGAAAAAATGACGTTTTGCCATTCGGGCACCCAGGTACGTCGTTGAGTACACCATCGCAGGGGCTCCTGTCTGTGATGCAGCGTCGAGGGTAACCGCAGCCATGGCCTCCGATCTGATAGTCCATATTCTGCAAATAGTCATTGGATCTCGACCAACGCGAGCAGCAATGTCGCGATACGATAAACCGCAATCGCGATAGGCTACAATCCGACCTTTATCAGAGTCGGAAACGTGATGGTACGCATTTCTCCTCCTTACACGAGGCATCACAACAACGTTTCACCAGGCAACGCCGGTCAACTGCTGTTTGTGTGTGTGTGAAATCGGTTGGAAACTTTCCTCATGCCAGCACGTTGTAGGTTTCGCCACCGGCACCAACCTTGTGTGAATGCTCTGAAAAGCTTATCATTTGCATATCTCAGCATCTTCTTCCTGTCGGTTAAATTTCGCGTCCGTAGCACGTCATCTTGGTGGTGTAGTAATTTTAGTGGCTATTAGTGTATGTCAATTTATGAGTTTCATTCTCTTCTGCTAGTTCTGTTATTACAATTGCTGTGGCGTCACACACTATTTATAACACGTAAAATATGGATACATTGTAATCATTTTGTAGTTCACAAATTCAAGTCTGTGCCCGGTCGTTGTAAAATATAGTTCACGTCAAGGGAATAATTCTGATAGTAAAGGGTCAATAAAAGCGTCGATAAACCGTAGAGAAGAAATTCGAAACACAGTCAAGTTGAAATCTAATAAACAATTAAGACGTGGGGACACGATGTAAGCAAAGTAGCGACTTTCGTACAGCAATTTCGAAGCGTCTTGCACCAGCCCGGCGCCAGGATTTTGTCTCCGACTTGGCATCAGGGACGAGGTCCCTGCGACGACCCGCTTGCGCCGCCGTAGCAGACGTTAATACATTGCAGGATATTCACCTCGGTGTTAGATGACAGAGATATAGCGTCTGTCATCTAGTACAACCGCAAACACAGTTAACAAATTGAGGTCAGACTTTTATTTGCCTTAATTTTCTTCTTCGTGTGTTGTGTAAGACTACACCAGACAGAATGAAGCAAAAGGAAAAAAAAAAAGTGTTTATGAAACTCGTGACATACAGGACGTTTCACGTACGATACAAGCATTTTGTCTGGCATTTGGCGAAAAACCGTTACAAGGGAGGCAGTCTCCAATAGCTTACGAACGCTGTAGCCATGGTTTGGACTTGGGAATTGGTTTATCAGTTTCATGAAAGAAAAACATCGTGTGGATCGCTGTGTTCTTTTAATTTCGAACGGACTAAGAGATCATCTTTAGATATAATTCGGGAAAAGCGAGAATGAGATACTACAGTATGTAAATTAACTTAATGTAACACTGTAAGTAACACACTCAGGTAATTTTATAGGCCGCGCCACATTCAATGTTTTGCCAACTTAGATCATGAGATCGCTTGTCAAATCGAAGCTGATCATCATTAATAGAAAAATAGTGATCCAGACGATGTTTTTCGTTCATTGTACCAGCTGAGACTACGATTTGCTGAGAAATGCTACCAATTATCAGGTATCGGTTATAGCCAAATTAGACCAGGTAGGACAACCATCTTGGATGGAAATGCGAGATAATCTTAGCGCCATGTAACAGTACAGTCTGGAGTATCAGATCAGTGACACCTTCTGTCCACGAACTCAGACGTTATGGAACAACGGTAGAGCATCGACTGCACATTTGACATATTGTTGCCCAACGCCTGTTCGAAGATGGTTGTTACAGTCCGTGCACCACGGAGATCTTCATCCTGAAACGCTCCTCATTTTTCTTCAGTAAAGTGTAACTGAGTTTATAAGGATACGTGAAAACAACAGTTGACGTTTCAGCTGTACGATGAGCCCCTGCGTAATACTTGATTGTAAAATGCAATCAGTGACGCATGGATTATGGGACCGGTATTTTCCCATGAAGCCGTAATGTCCGATAGGTGTCTTAACAACATACTACAACATTATGTCGAGCCAAGAACTAAAGAAGAAAACCCACAGAGGAAATAGCAAGAGCACACATTGTCAATGCGTCTGTGACAGTATTAGCTCACTACCTAGCAACGAAAACGCCATCGAACTATTAATGTGGAGAGTCAGTGTAGTGATTGACAGACGGCGGAAGGAAACAGTAAGTAATTGACAAGGGCAGCATGTGGATGAGCTGCATCGTTTTCGGTGTATCCACACTGCAGTAGTCCATTATGAAAAGCCTAACTCCGGCCAAGAACTATTCTATTCCGCTGCGTTTTAGGCACTTCACTCAAATTTCAGAGGTGCACTTCGCTGACAAAGGAAAACATGCAATGTCCATTATAATTATCCGGGCTGTTATGCCGTGGTCGGTTGATGAATTCTGTGTCACACAGAATTCATCAACCGACCACCACGGCATAACAGCCCGGATAATTATAATGGACATGATATTTCCGGCCGTGAAAGTCTACATTTTAGTAAAACATGCAATACACAAACTTATGGTTTGGGAAATATCGTTGTAGGTCGTGCATATTTTAACACTTATTATTCCAACCAGATGTTTACATTTTTGCCAGATTTGCTTTTTCTGCTTCTGTTTGTACACTTCATGGGTTAAGCGCTGATCCTCTACCCCCTTCAAAAATTGTCTTTCTTTCGTTTTTTTAAGTGGTCTCTTATGAATCAGCCTTTTGTCCTTAAAAATTTCAATTTTGCGTTGTTTTTGCCAGATAATACCTGTTTTGAACCTACTAGTCATAACTCTACTTTAAACGCTATTCTTTATTCAGGGGCTGAGTCTTGGAGTATTCCGATCCATTAACCTTCAAGCATTGTACGCAAATGAATTTTGCAGATCGGTTACCTACACGCACGGTAGAACAGACACATCTCTCTATTCTAAAGTAGTGTTTTAATTTCGGCTCTAGTTGTTCGAGCTGGGGTACTTGGCGTGTTAGCGTAAAAACAAAACAAAAATTACCTGTGTATATTTGGTGTTGCTTAAATAAATAGTGTTGCGGTAACCCACCCCTCATCCGCTGCCCCCCTCCCCCTACCCCCTCTTCCAGTGATTCCTCTAACAAGTGGAACCCAAGGAATGACATCGCGTTCCTTGTTGTTTGAAAGCATCACTCTCGATTGTAGTTACAGGCATAAAACATGCAATGAATTCTTACAGTGATTAAGCATTGATACGTGAGCAACAGTAACGTGAGTAAACACCGGGAACAGCGAAAATTTGACTGGATTGTCGAAAGATATTGTGCACCAAAGATTTACTTTTACTTAAACACAACTGACAAATATCTGGGCGGCTGCCACCGTCGAAGGTTCGAGTACTCCCTCGGGCAAGGGGGTGTGTGTTGTCCATCCGTAAGTTAGATTAAGTAGTGTGTAAGCTTAGGGACCGATCACTTAAGCTGTTTTGTCCCATAAGATCTTACTACAAATATACAAATTTATTTACAAATATCTGGGCGTAAATCGGGGGAAAATACACTACTGGCCATTAAAATTGCTACACCAAGAATAAATGCAGATCATAAACGGGTATTCATTGGACAAATATATTATACTAGAACTGACATGCGATTACATTTTCACGCAGTCTGGGTGCATATATCCTGAGAAATCAGTACCCAGAACAACCACCTCTGGCCGTAATAACGGCCTCGATATGCCTGGGCATTGAGTCAAACAGATCTTGGATGGCGTGTACAGGTACAGCTGTCCATGCAGCTTCAACAAGATACCACAGTTCATCAAGAGTAGTGACTGGCATATCGCGACGAGCCAGTTGCTCGGCCACCATTGACCAGACGTTTTCAATTGGTGAGAGATCTGGAGAACGTGCTGGCCAGGGTAGTAGTCGAACATTTTCTGTATCCAAAAAGGCCCGTACAGGACATGCAACATGCGGTCGTGCATTATCCTGCTGAAATGTAGGGTTTCGCAGGGAAGGGTAGAGCCACGGGTAGTAACACATCTGAAATGTAGCGCGCACTGTTCAAAGTGCCGTCAATGGGACCAAGAGGTGACCGAGACGTGTAACCAATGGCACCCCATACCATCACGCCGCCTGATACACCAGTATGGCGATGACGAATACACGCTTCCAATGTGCGTTCACCGCGATGTCGCCAAACACGGATGCGGCCATCATGATGCTGTAAACAGAACCTGGATTCATCCGAAAAAATGACGTTTTGCCATTCGTGCACCCAGGTTCGTCGTTGAGTACACCATCGCAGGCGCTCCTGTCTGTGATGCAGCGTCAAGAGTAACCGCAGCCATGGTCTCCGAGCTGATAGTCCATGCTGCTGCAAACGTCGTCGAACTGTTCGTGCATATGGTTGTTGTCTTGCAAACGTCCCCATCTGGTGACTCAGGGATCGAGACGTGGCTGCACGATCCGTTACAGCCATGCGGATAAGATGCCTGTCATCTTGACTGCTAGTGATACGAGGCCGTTGGGATCCAGCACGGCGGTCCGCATTACCCTCCTGAACCCACCGATTCCATATTCTGCTAACAGTAATCGGATCTCTACCAACGTTAGCAGCAATGTCGCGATACGATAAACCACAATCGCGATAGGCTACAATCCGACCTTTATCAAAGTCGGAAACGTGATGGTACGCATTTCTCCTCCTTACACGAGGCATCACAACAACGTTTCACCAGGCAACGCCGGTCAACTGCTGTCTGTGTATGAGAAATCGGTTGGAAACTTTCCTCATGTCAGCACGTTGTAGGTGTCGCCACCGGCTCCAACCTAGTGTGAATGATCTGGAAAGCTACTCATTTGCATATCACAGCATCTTCTTCCTGTCGGTTAAATTTCGCGTCTGTAGGACGTCATCTTCGTGGTGTAGCAATTTTAATGGCCAGTAGTGTAGTACAGTAGTTGTGGTCACCTGGTTTCACAGCTTAAAAAAATGGTTATCCACAAAACGTTACGAAATGGGTATCGTCCGATGTTCCGGAAGCAATTATGAGGTTGAGAGGGCAGACAGAGAAAGAAATGCATGCCCTGGAAGATGGCGGCATGCTAGCCAGCCTGCACGCGGCAGACGGCCAATAGTTGCAGACCGCAGGCCGGCGGGTAACCACTCGATCGCTTGAGTTTCAGGGGTAATTTACGGCTCGCAAGCGCAGGGCGTCACGATTGGCTTGAGGTTCGCACAGCTCCTACGGGTGCGTGAGCTCTCGGTACAAGACTTTCGCCAACATTACAACTCGGCACGAAGGTGTCCGTTATGGTGGACAGCGACTGCTGGACGAGTACGTTACCTAAAACAGATTTTTTTACTGTCCGTCTTGACTGCTTTAATTTTCTTTTAAATGACCGGTTTCGGTTTAGCATGAACTATCCTCATAACTGCAGATAAAATAAAATAGCTAAACATCAAATGCTCTACGACATACAACGTGGCTATTTTATCACACATCAAACACCAAATGCTTCGCAACGTACGTCATTATATCGTTTTCGAGAGTAGCGCGTCCACCTCCTTAACAAAATTTACGTTCGTGGAGGTATGTTCCGTCAGTGTAAATAACTGAAGGCAGTTTGTTTATTGACATATGCGTTTCGCTTCTTTTATATGTGAAGCATCTTCAGTGGCCTGTAATACATGCTTCTTTTTATAAATAAAATAAACGTATTATGTGGTAGTTACAGTATGTTGCTATGTTACATTTTGTCATGTTTTTCACTTTTTTAAGCTTTGCATCAACATTTGTAGCACAAATTTTGTGATGTGAAATTATCGTTCGGCGTTACTTACGATCTCCAGCGATGTTAGCTCATGTCTGTGGTCCTGGAGATGCATTCATTAGTCTCCATGCTCCAGTTGGCTGATTTCCACATTTGATTCAACACATCGCATGCATCACTCTCACTCTGCGTTTTGTGTTCAACATGTGTGTGTCTTCGGTGTGTTGTATTGCCAACTGTCGCTGTGTGCTGATCTGTCATGATTTGTTTGTGTTGCGTGGTTTGATATTTCTCATTTGTTGTGTGTGTGTGTGTGTGTGTGTGTGTGTGTGTGTGTATGTGTGTGTGTGTGTGCGTGAGAGAGATAGAGAGAGAGAGAGAGAGAGAAAAGAGGGGGGGAGGAAGATTCTTTAATTGTTTATTCTTGTTACATTTCGGATCTCTGTTTGTCATTGTTTTGGCGGCTAGCATCAGCTATTGCTTGTATGGATTTGGTCATGCGGTTCCAGACTGTAGAGCCTAGACCCGCTCGGCCACTGTAGGTTTGAAACGGATGCCTGTATATGGAACTTGGGTTTCTGTGTGCTGAGATTCGTCGTCAGCCGTTATAGAAAGAAGATGGAGTTGCAGACTCGGTCTCACGGGCCCTACACTGACGACTAGCGCCATCTATAGGGAAATTCCAGTTTCGTTCTTCTACACCTGGTACAGGGAAAAAGTTCTTAGTAAAAATTACAAAAGTTCTTGACCGATTTACTTCAAATTTTTGCACGATATTCTGAAAAACATTAGTACGAACATGGGCCACATATGTTTTTAATACACAAAAGTATACTTTGTTAGCAAAATTGTATATATATTACCAACTTTAAACAACGACTTGCCATTATATAGCAGAATAAAAAACAACACCTCCAGCTGTATTTGCTTCCCCACTCCCTGGCACGTCTGCCCAGCACCCCCCCCCCCACCCCTCTTATGGATCACCATCTTACATTGGCTCCTTTCCCCCCTCCCCCTTCACTTTTCCTCTCCTTCCCCCCCCCCTTTTTTTCCCGTCATCTGACCAGTTTCCCCCCACCTGCTCTCGGGTGTGGTATGTCATATTTGTGCCAACTTTTTAGTGCAGTGTTTAAGTGAGTGTTCAGTGTTGTGCGTCTTTCCACAGTGTTACGAACAGAAATCATGCTGTCGCTGGGTGTGCATTTTAAATCTCTTGCGAACAGAACCCAGACTCTCGCCGTGTTTTCTCTAATTGTCTGTCTATTATTTTTCTGCTTCCTGTGTAATTTATTAGCATCATCAACCCTGTGTTTTATGTTTTAAGCTCCAGAATTTTCTGCCATTTTACCTTTAAGTCACCGATTTTATCGCCAACTGTTATTATTTTTTTATTATCTTCATCTTTTTAAAACAAATTCTGTAGGCTGAAGAGCGGCGTAATAAGCTGCTGCCAGCCCGCCCCCTTTAAGGGGAATCGAAACTCAATAAAGGAAAAAAACAAAAACAAAAAAAGCTGTATTTGCTGGTTTATTTACATGCAAGCGATTTCGTTGTTACAAGATGCCGTGTTCCAGGTTTCTTTGTGACTCTGGATGATCTCATTGATGGCGGGAATCATCATCATACTTTTTGTAGAAGGTCCAGTAATCTGCATCGGTCACAAAAGTTCTTACCGTTACTACATATGGCAGATGTTGTCCCAGTATCCACCAGAAGATGGATGTGCGGAGAGCTCGTTCTGGTTCGCTGAGGGTCGGCCTCGCAGATGACTGGCACCTCACGAGACGGTGACGGCGTAATGCGGGTACCGTACTACATCTCCGAGATCGTGCACACACTAGGCTCCCGGCGAGTCATGGTGTCAAGGACATGGCATAGCTCGCAGAATGGAATATCAGAACGGGCGCAGTAACTCTGTCACAGCAGACAACTGCTAGAAGTGACCTGGTACTAACGCAGCTCCCTACTGCCTGTCGCTCGCAGCTAATTCCAAGATGACAACTGAGTTACCACTTGACCTGGCCCAAACTGACCGTTAATGGCCTTGAAGGCAGTATTACAGAAAGGCAAGTGACAGAGCACTGAAAGATCTAAGTCGCAACAAGGCGATTCCAGTTTACTACATCCCCTTAGAATTGCTGTGATACTTGAGGGAGACAGTTGTGAACAACTGTTCCACGTGGGCTGGAAGATATATGAGACAGGATAAATACACTCAGACTTCAAGAACACTGTAATAATTACTTTCCAGAGAAGGAGAGTGCTGACAGATGTGAGTACTGTCAAATTGTGTATTAGTGAGTCATAGTAGCAAAATATACAAGCAAATTATTTATTGACGAATAGAAAAATTAGTAGAAGCCGACGTCAGGAAAGTTCACTTTGAGTTCAGGAGAAACATAGGATAACGAGAGGCATTACTGACGCTTCTAACAAGCTTAGGAGACAGATTGAAGGAAAGAAAACCTTTACGTTTATAGCACTTGTGGGGAAGAAATTAAACCATTGGAATTTGCCTATGATATTGTAACTGTCAGAGATGGCAAATGACTTAGAGCAGTTAAACGGAATTATCTTGAAAAACACCAATGAAAGTAAAACAAGGGTAATGGAATGTTGTGGAATTAAATCGCGCGATGCAAAGGGAATTAGATTAGGAAATGAGACACTAAAAGTAGTAGACGAGTTTTGTTGTTTGGGCAGCAAAATAACTAACGATGGCCTAAGTAGAGAGGATATAAAATGCAGAGTGGCAATTAGAAGAAAACCATTTCTGAAAAAGAGAAAATCATGAATATGGAATACAGCTTTAATGTTATGAAGTATTTTCTGAAGGTATGTGTCTGAAATGTAGCCTTGAACGGATATAGAACGTGGATGAATACCAGTAGAGGCCGAAAGAGAATCTGATGCCAAAGATTAGATTGATTCATAAAATAAAATAATGAGGAGGTACTTAATGGAAATGGGGGAAAAGAAATTTGTTACAGAGCCTGACTAAAAGAAGTGATTAGTTGACAGTACACTTACTGAGGCATCAAAGAATTGTCATTTTTGTATTGGAGGGAAGTGTGTTGGGGGTAAAAACTGTAGACGGAGACCAAGGCTGGAAGACGGTAAATAGGTTCAAATGAATCTAGGTTGCAGCAGTTACATCAAGACACATGGATAGGACAGACGGGCGTGGAGAGCTACATCAGTTTAGTCTGCGGCCTGAAGACTACATCAACAACAAGAACAACGTCTGTATACTCTTCTTATCTCCAGAGAAGCTGTTACTCAAAGGAAGGATTCCCTTAGCCGCACAATTAGAGCAAACCACACTTTATGCGTAGTCATGATAATGTACCTAGAGTGGGATCGACTTTTCGACAGGCAGCGTAGCTCTGTGGAAGACTGTTCGTCAGAGAAACCAAGGCCCCAAGTAGACTCCGTTCGCTCAGCCGCAACAGGCACCGATATGACAAAGTAGAACATCGAACCCGTGTGCTGAAGCACAGTTCGCAATTCCTCCAATATAAGACACCGCTGCGAGCACGGTCGCTGCGCTTAATTCGTCGTACGCCAGTTGCTCCCTCTGGGCAAGGAAGGTAAACACATGCACCCGAATCTAGCAAAGCTACATTAGAACACACATTATCGATCCCGCGCACTCGTACGGATTAGGAAACATTTGAATGACCAACTAAAGGGTGACATTATATAAGTGGAACCGAGAAATGTCAGAAACGTAAACGTGAAAGAGGAGATAGAAATTCTCAAAAGGGAAATACGAAAGGATAGTTTCAATACAGTGGAGTCAGTGAAGTAAAAAAAAAAAAGACATAGATTTCTGGTCAGAAACGAAAAGCTGCTTAAAATGGTGTAATATGAGTAGGAGTCGTTATTAATAGGACAACAGAAAAGATATTCTTTTATATCTCTGACGGTGGGTATCGATCACTGTCAAGACAACACACGGCGTCCCTCGAGTGCATCTTTGATAACCGGCAGCCATTTCAGCCACGATTTCTCCATGGAAACGGCGTCCTTACGCAGTCTCCCGATGCCATTAGATGGCCCTCGATAACCACTTAGCTCCTAATGTTCCGTATTACTTTCAAGTATTTTTAAGAAACCGATTATACTAATATGAATATTGGTGTACTTAATCGTTACATAAGTACTTTTTTTATCTTATTCTACTACGAATATATAAGTGATGAATTAATTCTGTAATACTTTTACTCATTACTCACGGCGCGTTGCCGATTCCCGTAAGAGTTCGGGCACTGTTTGTGCATTCGCACAGAAGAAGAAGATGGTCAAGTGGCCGGTGAGACTTAACTATATATATATACTAAGATGTATCTGTTCTTTCGGACATGTAATGAGTATAATGGGCGGGGGCACTACGAATGTAGTGCGGGACAATACGTTGAGAATGTGGCTTTCGCGGGAGGCGTGCCAGAGATAAATCCCTGCAGTCGCGCTATCCTCTGTGTCCTCGGTGGCTCAGATGGATAGAGCGTCTGCCATGTAAGCAGGAGATCCCGGCTTCGAGTCCCGGTCGGGGCACACATTTTCATCTGTCCCCAGTGACGTATGTCAACGCCTGTAAGCAGCTAAGGTTGTTCATTTCATTGTAATTTCAATCTAACGGGCTGCTTGGTCACCGATGGTATCTGTTCTTTCAGACATGTCCGAAATAACAGATACCATCTCAGTAAATATATAGTTACGGCTCACCGGCCGCTAGACCATCTTCTTCTGTGTGAATGCACAAACTGTGCCCGAACTCTTACGGGAATCGGCAACGCGCCGCGAGTAATGAGTATAATGGGCGGGGGCACTACGAATGTAGTGCGGGACAATACGTTGATAATGTGGGTTTCGCGGGAGGCGTGCCAGAGATAAATCCCTGCAGTCGCGCTATCCTCTGTGTCCTCGGTGGCTCAGATGGATAGAGCGTCTGCCATGTAAGCAGGAGATCCCGGCTTTGAGTCCCGGTCGGGGCACACATTTTCATCTGTCCCCGTTGACGTATGTCAACGCCTGTAAGCAGATAAGGTTGTTCATTTCACTGTAATTCTGTAATTCCTATTTCTTAGCCCTTTACAGTTAAATTTATGTACATTTAAAAAAATGAAATTCCGAATCTTAACACGTGACACCCAAATCGCATCCCGTTGACCAACACTGACTTCACACGACTCACGTTCGCCCTGTTCCACTCTGTATTTAACCCGTAGCTGCTCAGCCGTCAACAGGGCTTTGCGAGTAGGGTCAACACAGTTGTTCCAAGCGTCATCATCGTCAGCCGGACTGGTAGAAATACATCATTCTAATGTGTACTCTTTTTAATCTTTTCTGAAGTTCCTGTGTAAATCAGCACTTTTAATTTTTATCTTTACTGGGTGGTACTATTACAGGCCGAAACTGGTTATACTTTAATAAATGATTGTGTGATCGAAACTGTTTTTTTTTTTTACTAATTTTATTTAAATAGGACAGACTGAGTTACTGTGAACAGTTTAGTGAAAAAGTTATTCTGATCAGATCTACAGCAAACCAACAGCAAAAACAAGGTGCAGACATGAAAAGCAAGAGATGAAGCAATAGATAAAAGTATATGACGACACTGAACCGGTAATTCAGTATGTAAAGGGAGATGAAAGTCTGATGATAATGGGTGACTGAAACGTTGTTGTAGAGGACGGAATAGCAGGCGAAATTATAGGGAGCTGTAGTACACCGAGTAATAACACGCGAGGGGATTAGACACCCTGTTGATGTTCTGTAGGAAACCAGTAGACAAACGCCACGTACAGCAAGAAACACTCACTGCCCGTGGCTGGTTCCCCAGTGTATGTTGTACCCGCATCAGCCTGCTACCGCAACTATTAGTTACCAGCTTAGAGCAGTGGCATCTCGGAAATCACATGAGTGCACTTGGGGAGCGCTCTTTCTCTCTCTCTCTCTCTCTCTCTCTCTCTCTCTCACACACACACACACACACACACACACACACACACACACACGTCAGCCGCTGGCAGCGATCATCAGGAAGACGACTGCGTTCCAAGTGCTTCGCACCTGGGAGTAGTTTGCTGCGACAGCGACATTCAATTGCGGTCACGACGCCTCATTGACTTGCACATGAGGACGTGAAGCCGGAGCATGGACAAAGAGTGAGTTAAGTGGAGGCAAAAGCCGTCCTGGCTGGACTATGGCCAGACGGCCAGTACACGTAATTCCAGACGTCTGACATTCCGCACCTGAAGCACGTGCTGTGCCCGGGAACGTGGCCCGGTCCTAGGTGAAACTAGGGCATTCTCCACACGCATACGCCCCACGAGCATTTCCTTGTTACCACTCTTCGTCGCTGTTCCAGCACCAGATATTAAACTTTCCCTAGCTGTAACACAAAAGCAATTGTCTACTGCACCCAGAGTTTTAGTGGCGGTGATTTATTTATTTCGGCACTCAGAAACTTTACTATTCAGACACTTTACAATGGATATCATTGGCTTTAACTTTACCATAAACAACCCCCGTGTAAGAAAGGCTTTCTGAATGCTAAGACGCGGCAGTAGTTTGTCTATTTACGTAGCGGATGGAGACACAATGAAGAGCTTTTGGTTACCTGGTCCGTTGCGTTGGGATCCAAGAAAACGACGTCACTGGCCTGAAAGAAACAGTGAATGTAAACTAGTTTGCTTCAGATCTAGAACAATTCGTTCAAACCATTACTGTCTGTTTTTTTTCTCCTGTATGCCCACATCTACCTCTACGTATATGCTCCGGAGAACCCTCTATACATCCCATGGTGGAGAGCACACCGTAATAATATTATCGATTTTCTATCCTATTTCATGACTGCGCTGCCTGACAAACTCGGCATTGCCGGGTATTCATTTTGCCAATTTCTGTTAGAAACGAAACCTTTTATGTACTGATGCAGTAGACTCGGTGTGAGATGATCCCCGACAGTTTCTGTACTCTTGGCGCAGGTGTTTCGCGTGTCTACAACATTTTGCAAACTTCTGTATTGCAACGCCTCTTCATAGCTCTACCGACGGCTATAGTTTTCGCAATTTAAAACTTCAAAATCGCTGCCAGTTGTGAGGAATTTCCTTAAACTTACTCTACTGTAAGAGTGCCTCATTAGTGAAGAACTGTATTAAAACTTAACGCATGATGTGGGATTTTTCACGCATCTCATTGTTCATGGCGTCGTATCCCATTAACCATCATAGGTAGGTGGTTCTTAATCCCACACCGATGGCTGGATGACTGTAAATATATATATATATATATATATATATATATATATATATATATATATATATATATACACTCCTGGAAATTGAAATAAGAACACCGTGAATTCATTGTCCCAGGAAGGGGAAACTTTATTGACACATTCCTGGGGTCAGATATATCACATGATCACACTGACAGAACCACAGGCACATAGACACAGGCAACAAAGCATGCACAATGTCGGCACTGGTACAGTGCATATCCACCTTTCGCAGCAATGCAGGCTGCTATTCTCCCATGGAGACGATCGTAGAGATGCTGGATGTAGTCCTGTGGAACGGCTTGCCATGCCATTTCCACCTGGCGCCTCAGTTGGACCAGCGTTCGTGCTGGACGTGCAGACCGCGTGAGACGACGCTTCATCCAGTGCCAAACATGCTCAATGGGGGACAGATCCGGAGATCTTGCTGGCCAGGGTAGTTGACTTACACCTTCTAGAGCACGTTGGGTGGCACGGGATACATGCGGACGTGCATTGTCCTGTTGGAACAGCAAGTTCCCTTGCCGGTCTAGGAATGGTAGAACGATGGGTTCGATGACGGTTTGGATGTACCGTGCACTATTCAGTGTCCCCTCGACGATCACCAGTGGTGTACGGCCAGTGTAGGAGATCGCTCCCCACACCATGATGCCGGGTGTTGGCCCTGTGTGCCTCGGTCGTATGCAGTCCTGATTGTGGCGCTCACCTGCACGGCGCCAAACACGCATACGACCATCATTGGCACCAAGGCAGAAGCGACTCTCATCGCTGAAGACGACACGTCTCCATTCGTCCCTCCATTCACGCCTGTCGCGACACCACTGGAGGCGGGCTGCACGATGTTGGGGCGTGAGCGGAAGACGGCCTAACGGTGTGCGGGACCGTAGCCCAGCTTCATGGAGACGGTTGCGAATGGTCCTCGCCGATACCCCAGGAGCAAGAGTGTCCCTAATTTGCTGGGAAGTGGCGGTGCGGTCCCCTACGGCACTGCGTAGGATCCTACGGTCTTGGCGTGCATCCGTGCGTCGCTGCGGTCTGGTCCCAGGTCAACGGGCACGTGCACCTTCCACCGACCACTGGCGACAACATCGATGTACTGTGGAGACCTCACGCCCCACGTGTTGAGCAATTCGGCGGTACGTCCACCCGGCCTCCCGCATGCCCACTATATGCCCTCGTTCAAAGTCCGTCAACTGCACATACGGTTCACGTCCACGCTGTCGCGGCATGCTACCAGTGTTAAAGACTGCGATGGAGCTCCGTATGCCACGGCAAACTGGCTGACACTGACGGCGGCGGTGCACAAATGCTGCGCAGCTAGCGCCATTCGACGGCCAACACCGCGGTTCCTGGTGTGTCCACTGTGCCGTGCGTGTGATCATTGCTTGTACAGCCCTCTCGCAGTGTCCGGAGCAAGTATGGTGGGTCTGACACACCGGTGTCAATGTGTTCTTTTTTCCATTTCCAGGAGTGTATATAGGGTGTTACAAAAAGGTACGGCCAAACTTTCAGGAAACATTCCTCACACACAAATAAAGAAAAGATGTTATGTGGACATGCGTCCGGAAACGTTTACTTTCCATGTTAGAGCTCATTTTAGTTTCTTCCACCTACGCTCAATGTAGCACGTTATCATGATTTCATACGGGATACTCTACCTGTGCTGCTAGAACATGTGCCTTTACAAGTACGACACAACATGTGGTTCATGCACGATGGAGCTCCTGCTCATTTCAGTCGAAGTGTTCGTACGCTTCTCAGCAACAGATTCGGTGACCGATGGATTGGTAGAGGCGGACCAATTCCATGGCCTCCACGCTCTCCTGACTTCAACCCTCTGGACTTTCATTTATGGGGGCATTTGGAAGCTCTTGTCTACGCAACCCCGGTACCAAATGTAAGGACTCTTCGTGCTCGTATTGTGGACGGCTGTGATACAATACGCCATTCTCCAGGGCTGCATCAGGGATTCCATGCGACGGAGGGTGTATGCATGTATCCTCGCTAACGGAGGACATTTTGAACATTTACTGTAACAAAGTGTTTGAAGTCACGCTGGTACGTTCTGTTGCTGTGTGTTTCCATTGCATGATTAATGTGATTTGAAGAGAAGTAATAAAATGAGCTCTAACATGGAAAGTAAGCGTTTCCGGACACATGTCCACATAACATATTTTCTTTCTTTGTGTGTGAGGAATGTTTCCTGAAAGTTTGACCGTACCTTTTTGTAACACCCTGTAAAACTACTTCATATCCCACGACTTCCAGTGTGCAAGTACGCATAAAAACATGTCAGTCCTCGCTAAAACCTTGGATGAAAATGCATTTGGGCATCCGATCCGAACCACGAGTGATCAGTGATACAACTCCAAAACACTGTCAAAAGACGAGCCCAGACCGCACATGGCAACTCTCCTACGTTTGTTATATCGACAATATAAATTTATGTGCTGTGGATAGGAAGTAGATATTGTTAAGCGTTGCAGAGCATGTTGCCTTGAAAATACCCTATCACACGTGGATTGTCATGTGCTGTCTGGCCCCGTCTTCTGAGTGTGTTTTGGAGATGTATTACTGATCATGTATGGTTCGGATCGGATGCCCATCTGACCTTTCTTCCAAGGTTTCACCAAGGAGTGACATGTTTTTACGCGCATTTGCACCTTGGAAGTCGTGGTACATGAAGTATTTATTTTACATGACATGAAGATGTAACTCCACGGTATGAAACTGGTCGTCATACAGTGAAAACACAATAAACAGCTATTTCGGATTTGAACAATCACTCAGTGTAAAATGCGCTGTTTCCCCATTTCTGATTTTAAATTGTTTGGTTGTCCTTCACATCATGCACAGAATCATTTTGCCTATGAGACTGCGTAATTATGAAACCCTGAAAGTACTAAAATACTGACGACTCGACCGTGTTCGTAGCGGTTCTCTTCAGGGCGACTAACTGCTGGATTCCGGTGATGATCTTATATATTGTCTTAAAAAGTTTTTGATGGTGCTGAGCCGTAGTCATAGAGTATTTTTTGAAAAAAAAAATGAACCACCGTTTGACTATATATTACTGTATTTTAAACATAGCTGCACAACAGCAACGGTTACACGTAATAAAATTATGAACAGCCGACCAGTTGCAATGGATAAAGAATTCTTTACCTAGGTTTCAACAAATTTAAATTTGTCTGCTTCAGAAGGTGGCCTAAGGACAATGAACATCATAGCTTACATTAGAAAGGTATGAAACTTAAGTCAAGAATAGATTTTAACACAAATTAGAGAGCTCTTGCATTACAAAAATATGAGAACGACGACTGTTATTTACAATTTTACATTAGTATGGACTGATGTATCATCGCCGTTTTTACAAATGTCTGCATAGATCCATTTGTCAAAATTAAAATATAGCCCTAAAAATAGGGTTTGTCACGTAAATATAAATTAGTACATGGATGTTGCAGAGCTCACAACCGACTGAGTGTAATCGGCCAGCGTAGTTACTCTGCGGCCAGGACAGGTGGCGCTCATGGCGCGAACCATGTGCCGATTGGCGTACAAAAGCAACGTGTAAATTATCAGTATTAATAACGTCCTTAGATAAAGTAACAATAAAAAGAAGGAAAGCGTTTAACACTCCTGTTGTAACAGTATGGGAGCCTTGGTACAATTAATGTAGTTATACATCAAAAAGGCAGGTGGCGCTTACGCCGAGAGAGTTACGTACAGTGGCATATACAGCCAGAATACAAAAATTACATTACAATATTAGTGAAGCCCACACACGGTATATATGTCAGAACTTTAAAATTGACAATAATGGCTCTTAAGACAGAATTACGAACCCTGGTCCACAATCCGGTTAATACACATTCGCAGGGAACCAACTGTGTTTCTCTTCTGCACAATCTAGATTTCGGCTTTCACGCCATTGTTTCGTTGTTAGGTGGCTACCAATTTCATATTTTGCGATGTCATTGGACGATTCGAAGTAAAGATTGTCGTGGTGTGGTGGCTGAGTGGTAGGCTAGTGCCTGGGCTACTCAGGCGGGTAATTGGTAGGCAGTAGCGAATCGACAGCTTGTTCCCAGGGATAATGTTTCCCTTCGGCGGAACGTTGATGGCGCACGGGAGATCTCGTCTGGCAGCTTGTTTATATTGTTTAACACTGGTTATTTGGATACGTTGACTGGCGAACACTTATGCCCCGACAGACTGGGATCGCTGTCATAGCGGTAACTTGTAACCATTCTTCTTGTCCATGCTGTTAGGGTATTTACTTATTCCTTAATTTTCGGTGTTGCATCTACGGCTGCAAGTGCACGAGGTTATTGAAAATTGAGAGAGCGTTCACAGCCCTGGTTATTTTTCCTATAGCTGATTCATTGTCATGGTCAGTACACTCGCCTCGTTTTCGAGCGGAGACCATTCAAATCCGCGTCCTGCCTTCCAGATTTAGGTTTCCCGACATTTCCCTAAATCGTTCCAGGCAAATGCCGGGTTGGTTCCTTGGAGCGGATACGGGAGATTTTTCTTCTCCCGTCCTTAAAATATTCCGAGCTTGTGCTCAGTCTCTAATGACGTCGACGTCGACAGGACGTTAAACCTAATCATCTTCTTTTTTTCCCCAGTCGCACTTATCGTTCATTCTCCAAAACGAGTCTCTTGGTTTCAGTAGACTGGCGTAGGCTTCGCGGCGTTCACATCGAAGTTCGTGGGTGCCTGCAGTGTAGAGAGCATTAAAGAATCCTGCTTGTGCCTCAGGAGATCTCAGATCTTGCTACCGTCCTTGTAATGTTGGCTTAGGTCCTCCGCGGCTTAGTACCTTTGTCTACACGGTCGCTGACCTTTCTCACATAATGTAGGCGAGCAACTGTTTCTGTTGTCTGTTTTATCTTCGCTGTACCTCATAGCTCTTTGTGTCTTCCTGTTGCTATATTTATTGGTAAGGAAGGTTATCCGGAGCTCGTTCAATTCATGTTGGAGGATACCAGCGTTCAAGGGTATAAACAAGCTGCCACTAGAGAACTCATCACTTCTCGCTTTCTGGGTATAATCTGTTGATTCGCTACTGCCCCACCAGTCACCTGCCAGGGTAGCACAGGTAATTGCCTAACGTACAGCCTCACATCGAAATCTGTACGCCTAATCGTCCAATGTCATCCACAATGTGACGTCGGTCCGAAATAAGACAATAGGGGAGATCTTAACCAGAATCCAGCAGTTATTCGCCCTGAAGAACATCGCTGCAAAGTCTGTCGAAACACCGGCATTTAAAGTGTTTTATTGTTTCGTAATGACCCTACTAACACCCAAAATGTTTTATTCAAACTGACTCTGTATATGCAACGTCTGTGAACTTATAATACTAAAAACAAAAAAATTATAATTTAAAATAATTGTGTACTGAAAGGAAGCATTGTGGTCGCAGTAGATGACAATCATAGCGTTTTATGTTTCTACAAACAAAACACAGTCGATTGTAGGAGGATACAAGATGACTTAGACAAAATTTCTACTTGGTGTGCTGAATGGCACCTATCTCTAAATGAAGAAAAATGTAACTTAAGAGGACATTGTATTTGAAATTCGTTGAAATTTGACGTTTGTTGTTTTCTACTCCATAATGTGCTTTGGACTTTCCTGAACATTTTGGTATATAATACATTAAAATCAGACAATTGTGAGACCTTCAAATAATATTTTGAATGTTGATCTGTGACTGTCAAATTTCGCGGCTACACATGTACTAGCACAGTTGAGGATTCATATCTTGGGAACTACACATACTAGAAGCGTGTGAATTGCTTTGTTTTGTGTAGGACATGTCAGGAAAAGGAGGGGAACACATCTGCGTAACCTAAAAACCAAGCTGGGTAACACAAAACTGTCTGATGGCAAGACAATAAAATGTGCTCGAAGACTAAAGGACAAAGTAATTGATGAATTACAGGAATATTATGGGGAGGCCATTAGAGATAACTGCGACGATTTACAGAAGATGAAAACAGCTGTGTGGAGCACTTTCTTTCATGGGATATCAGCCGATGAAAAGCCATGTCATGCTTTGTGTCCCCCTCCACCAAACACTTGGTGTAAATATAGGCAAGCTGAATTTTCTGGCACCCTGTACGAATTTACACATAAAAATTCTCTTGCTTTGGTAGTATCGGAGGCAATCAAACCTATTTACAGAGATCTGGCAGATCCTGACCTGCTAAAGAAGTGTTTACATGGGAAGACCCAGAATGTGAATCAGTCCTTCAATAATGTTGTGTGGTGCCGTGTGCCTAAAAATGTATTTGTTGGTCTTATGACTCTAAAGTTAGCAGTGTCTCATGCTGTAATGACTTTTAATGGCTTTATGAAAGACTTAAGGTTCTGGAGAAGTGAGGGATAAGATTTGGGCCGAACACAGCTAAAGGACTGCGGGAACTGGATGAGCTTCGTGTACGTGAAGCAGAGTTAGCTGCTCAGGAAATGACAAAAGAATGAAGAAAGAAAAGGAGGAGGCAAGCACTGGGGTATAGTGACACTGAAGAAGACACCGACTATGGGCCAGGGCAATAGTGGTGCATAAAAGAGGCAGAAATGTAAGTCTGTATAAGAATTTAAAATAAAAAAGTTTTAAAACTCTGAACTATATTTTTTGCAATAAATGATCCATTTTCTAAAAATGTACTGATGGTAGAGACATGAAAATTTCACAGCATGCCAAATGTGTAATTCAACACATATGTAACTAGAATAATTAAAATATCCTGAGTTGTTTTCTTTTTATGTTCATATTTACAAAAACCTGTCAAAAAATTGAGTGTTCGAAAGAAAAAAAAGATAACATGCCCCGCAATAAAATTTTAGTAAAATTCTAGTTCAGTGTATCCAGAAAGGTGCATTCAAGTATCATGGAATATTGTAAGTTGGTACCTTAAAAAGTTTCCAAGATAATGGGTCACAAAATTCGATAGTTTGGCATTGGTGGCATAGGACATACAATGTCCCCTTAATGCAGATGAGTAAGAAAAACAGTCCCGTAATTTTAAAATGCAGCGTTAGTAGTGTGCTGTTTGACACGGTCACGTCGGTTAAAGCGACACGAAGTGGAAGGAGGATGTAAGGATTGTAGTAGGGAAGGCCAACGGTCGACTTCGGTTTACTGAAAGATTTTTAGGAAACTGTGGCTCATCTATGACGAAGACCCATTCTTGAGCGCTACTCGAGTGTTTGGGATCCCAACCAGCCCATATTAAAGGAAGATACCGAAGCAATTCGGATATTTCTTATCGGTAGGTTCGATCAACTCGCAAGTGTTACGGAGATGGTTCTGGAACGAATGGGAATCTCTGGAAAGAAAGCGACGTTCTTTTCGAGGAATGCTATCGAGAAGAGTTAGAGATCCGGCATTTGACGCTGACTGCAGAACGATCCTCCTGCCGTCAAAGTACATTTCGTGTACGAACCACGAAGAAGGCATACAGACAATCGTTTTTCGGTCTCTCTGTTTGGGAGTGGAACAGGATGGGGAATGACTACTAGTGGTAAACGTACCCTCCTCCACACACCGCACAGTGGCTGGATTATGTACGTAGATGTAGATCAGGTGTGTTTTATAAAAGCCATAACGGTTTCTGATACGAAATACGTACAAGGAGGCTGTTGCTACCAACGTCGCCAGGTGGTTCACACCGTTGAAACGAGTGTTGTTCCGCCCTAATTGGGCCATCTTCCCCTCAACAGGATTTTCACGTGGTAAGATGTGTACGTGAGTGTGTGTTTGCGGTCATTGCCCCGGCTACGGAGCAACGACTATGTGGTTTTCGTAACACGCATCACGATCTCCACAAAGTCTGAGATGCAGGGTGGTGGCGCAACGTATTGCGAGCGCACCAGCACGACTGCGACCACGACGGCGACCAGGCCGCGGCTACCGTAGGCCCGGCGGTTGCTCAAACCGCTCCGCCTCCTGCCGCCCCTCTGACAGAGCGTTCCAGCCAGCCTCCAGCGGCAGCAGGTGTGCCGCTCCCTTCACCGTACTGGACGGCACGAGCTGGAGCGGCCAGCCGTGGTACGGACCAGCGCCACCGTCACTCACAACGCGCCCCGTTGTGCAGCTCACGAGGGGAGCATGCGCACAACTGAAGCCTTCGATACCGTTTCGTTAACTAATCTGTACTTCATGCTACGTGATCAGTCTGGACACCAAACCCATATGTTGGAGGTTATCAGCGTTCAAGAGTAAAAACAAGCGACCACCAGAAAATTGTCGTGTGACATTACTTCTCGCTGCAGTAAAACACCTTCCTGGGGTACAAGCTTTCGATCCGCTATTACCTACCAATTATCTGCCGCAGTAGCACAGACTATAGCCTACCATATGGTCACCCGCCCACAGCAGTCCTTACTTTAAATCACCAGTGTCATCCCAGAATGTGATTTCGGTACCCAAATACGACAATATGTAGGAGAAGACCATCACCAGAATTTAGCGGTTTGTTGCCCTGAAGAGGATCGCTCCAAAGTCGGTAGAAACGTCTGCATTTATCATAACGAGTTCAAGATTCGCTACTCTATCACTTTTCTTCCTGTCACCAGTCTTCGATAGATTTGGTGCGATCCGCCATGAATCCCCTCTCTTGACATGGTCGCACCTGAACCCAACGTTCTCAGTTATTTGTTGGATATATCCCAACTCCTGTCTTGCCCTACAGTTTTCACCTTCTACATCTCCCTTAAGTACCGTGGCGGTTATTCCTCGACGTCTTAACACACTTTCTATCATCCTATCCCTTCTCCTTGGCAATGATTTCCAAAAAACTTCATCATTTCTTATCTTAATATTCCATCTAATTTCTACACATACATCTATACTCCGCAAGCCCCTGACGGTTTGTGGCAGAGGGCACTTTCTGTCCCACTATCACTTCCCCTTTTCCTGTTCCAGTCGCGAATGGTTCGAGGGAAGAAAGATTGGTGGTAAGTCTGCGTATGGACTCGAATATATCTATAAGCGTACGCTCTCGGAACTGTACCAGTAAACGATAAGCCTCTCTTACCTTTCGATTATAAAAAATATTGCACTGCTCCGTTCTCGTTCTTTTTTCCCACGTAAGAGTCACATGTCACAACACCATAACGCCGTGGGGCAAAGAAGTTATCAGTAGGTTCAGTTGACCTGGTGAAATGACCCATGATTGAGCTACAAAAGAGGCTGCATGGAAATCAACAGAGAAAAGTTAATAACAACTCGTGCACCCGAAATAAGAGCTATGTGAAAAGCCTACAATCACTCAGATCCTGGCGAAAGATGTACCAGAAAATCCTAGCTGTTGTGTTCAGCGGGCCTTTCTGGCCGAGTGGTTCTAGGCGCTTCAGTCCAGAACCGCGCGACCGCTACGGTCGCAGGTTCGAATCCTGCCTCGGGCATGGCTGTGTGTGATGTCCTTCGATTAGTTAGGTTTAAGTATTTCTAAGTTCTAGGGGACTGGTGACTTCAGAAGTTAAGTCCCATAGAGCTTAGAGCCATTTGAATCATTTGTTGTGTTCATACCTAAAGCCATGTTTTTATGCGCACTTGCACACTGGAAGTCGTGGGATATGAAGTAGTTTTATATGATCTGAAGATATACCTCAAGGGTATGAAACCGGTCGTCATACAGTGAAAACACAAAACAGCTATTGCGGTTCAAAAAATGGTTCAAATGGCTCTGAGCACTATGGGACTTTGAGGTCATCAGTCCCCTAGAACGTAGAACTACTTAAACCTAACTAGCCTAAGGACATCACACACATCCATGCCCGAGGCAGGATTCGAACCTGCGACCGTAGTGGTCGTGAGATTCCAGAATGAAGCGCCTAGAACCGCTCGGCCACATCGACCGGCAGCTATTGGGATTTCGACATTCCCTCAGTTCAATATGGACTTTTTTACCATTCTGATTTTAAATTGTTTGGTTGTTCTTCACACTATGTGCAAGTTTTTTAATTGTGGTTGCCCGACCTATAAAGTCATTTGTAGCAAAATGATTCTACTGAAATTCTTCTTTTTTCTTTTTCTTTAGTTGTAGTGTCAACTTTTAAGCATTCTGCGGTCGGCAGTCTCCTTGTGGCGAGTGGTGATAGTAAGAGGAGGGAGCTGTCATTATTCGCTGTACCCATGTCTTGTGTGGAGTCCAGTTTCACAAGACGATTTAAACACTGTGGCCAGACTTGGCGACCAGCTTGCCACGGAAACAGGCGACGCGACACTCCCCTGCAGCACTGTCGGGCACCTGTCGCTGACGGGCGACCCCTCGCCCTCATCTCCAAGGCAGAGAAGTAGAAAGCGACACGGAGATGGAGCGCGCGGAGCTGCACTTTGCGAGGTGCGTCGCAAAGTGGTGCATCTTGGCCCCCTTCCGCGAAGCCTTCGCGAAGGTATTGCGTAACGGGCCGAGTAAAAGTGCGGCTATTGTGTGGGTAAATACGGTCGCAACCCGAGGAGTTCGTGGCCTTACACTACGTCCGTGAAACGCCCTTCCACTCGACGGTCTGTACCATATCCCTTGAATATGACCAGGCAGAATGTCTGAATAGTGACAGCACTGTACGCAGTTGTACGGTAAGGTTGCTATCGATGGGACGGCTCCTTCGATGGGTCGGCTAGATTTCTCTATGGATACTGACGACAGACGCACACTATCTGTCATTGAGAGATCTTAATCCTGAATGTTTCACGAAGACACAAACCAACAATGGAAAAAGTTGGAATTTGCACTATGTTCTTGTAATTGGGTAGTATTAGTGATTGAAACGTCGTACTGTATGGTTGGAAATGCACTGAAGCGCCAAAGAAACTGGTATATAGAATGAAATTTTCACTCTACAGCGGAGTGTGCGCTGATATGAAACTTCCTGGCAGATTAAAACTGTGTGCCGGACTGAGACTCGTACTCGGGACCTTTGCCTTTGCCTTTCGCAGGAGAGCTTCTGTGAAGTTAGGAAGGTAGGAGACGTGGTACTGGCGGAATTAAAGCTGTGAGGATGGAACGTGAGTCGTGCTTGGGTAGCTCAGTTGGTAGAGCACTTTCCCGCGAAAGGCAAAGGTCCCGAGTTCGAGTCTTGGTCCGGCACACAGTTTTAATCTGCCAGGAAGTTTCAAACTGGTATATGCTTGGGTATTCAAATACATAGATATGCAAACAGACAGAATACGGCAATGCGGTCGGAAACGCCTACATAACACAAGTGCCTGGCGCAGTTGTTAGATCCTTTATTGCTGCTACAATGGCAGGTTATTAAGCTTTAAGTGAGTTTGAACGTGGTGCTACAGTCGGATCACGAGCGATGGGACACAGCATCTCCGAGGTAGCGCAGAAGTGGGGATTTTCCCGTACGACTACTTCACGATGTACCGTGAATATCAGGAATTCGGCCGGAAAACAAACCCTGCAAGAACAGGAAAAATGACGATTGAAGAAAATTGTTCAGTCTGACAGAAGTGCAACCCTTCTGCAAACTGCTGCAGATTTCAGTGCTGGGTCATCAGCAAGTGTCAGCGTGCGAACCATTCAACGAAACATCACCGATATCGACCTTAGGAGCCGAAGGCCCACTCATCTACCCTTGATGACTGCACGACACAAAGCTTTACGCTTCGCCTGTGACCGTCAGCACCCACACTGGACTGTTGATGACTGGAAACATGTTGCCTGGTCGGAAGAGTCTCGTTTCAAATTGTACTGAGCGGATGGACGTATACGAGTATGGAAACAACCTCATGAATACATGGACCCTGCATGTCAGCAGGGGACTGTTGAAGCTGGTGGAGGCTCTGTAATGGTGTGGGGCGTGTGTAGTTGGAGTGATATGGGACCCTGATACGTCTAGATACGACTCTGACACGTGACACGTTCGTAAGGATCCTGTCTGAACACCTGCATCCATTCCTGTACAATGTGCATTCTGACGGACATGAGCAAATCCAGCAGGACAGTGCGACCCCCAACACGTTCAGAATTGCTACAGAGTGGCTCCAGGAACACTCTTCTGAGGTTAAACACTTTCGCTGGCCGCCAAACTTCCCAGACATGAATATTATTGAGCATATCTGGGATGCGTTGCAATATGCTATTCAGAAGAAATCTCCTTCCGCTCGTACTCTTACGGATTTATGGACAGCCCTGCTTCATGGTGTCTGTTTTCTCCAGCACTGCTTCGGGCATTATTCGAGTCCACGCCACGTCGTATTGCTCCACTTCTGCGTGCTCGCGGGAACCCTACACGATATTAGGCAGATGTACCAGTGTATGACCAATTCACACCATTCCGTCATATCCAGAAAATATGTGCTGTGGACTAGGTATTTTTAAGCGTTGCAGAGCAAGTTGCCTTGAACGAGCCACCTCGAATTTTGTCTAAACCTATGAACAAAATTGAAGTAATGGCTTTCGTTATATGTTTTCTAACAGCATTTAAGTGTCTTGAAAATGAGTCAAACGTGTTTTACCGGGCAAGGTGGCGCAGTGGTTAGCACACTGGACTTGCATTCGGGAGGACGACGGCTCAGACACGCGTCCGGTCATCCTAATTTAGTTTTTCCGTGATTTCCCTAAATCGTTCCAGCTAAATACTGGGATGGCTCCTTTGAAAGGGCTTCCCTCCGCATCCTTCCCTAATCCGATGTAGCCGATTACCTCGCTGTTTGGTCTCCTCCCACGAATCAACCAACCAACGTGTTGTTTTTCTTAACTTGGAAGGTGATATGGAGCAAGCAGTAAAGGAAACAAAAGAAAAATTCGGAGTAGGTATTAAAATCCATGGAGAAGAAATAAAAATGTTGAGGTTCGCCGATGACATTGTAATTCTGTCAGAGACAGCAAAGGACTTGGAAGAGCAGTTGAACGGAATGGATGGTGTCTTGAAGGGAGGATACAAGATGAACATCAACAAAAGCAAAACGAGGATCATGGAATGTAGTCGAATTAAGTCGGGTGATGCTGAGGGTATTAGATTAGGAAATGAGACACTTAAAGTAGTAAAGGAGTTTTGCTATTTGGGGAGCAAAATAATTGATTATGGTCGAAGTAGAGAGGATATCAAATGTAGACTGGCAATGGCAAGGAAAGCGTTTCTGAAGAAGAGAAATTTGTTAACATCGAGTATAGATTTAAGTGTCAGGAAGTCATTTCTGAAAGTATTTGTATGGAGTGTAGCCATGTATGGAAGTGAAACATGGACGGTAAATAGTTTGGACAAGAAGAGAATAGAAGCTTTCGAAATGTGGTGCTACAGAAGAATGCTGAAGATTAGATGGGTAGATCACATAACTAATGAGGAAGTATTGAATAAGATTGGGGAGAAGAGATGTTTGTGGTACAACTTGACCAGAAGAAGGGATCGGTTGGTAGGACATGTTCTGAGACATCAAGGGATCAACAATTTAGTATTGTAGGGCAGCGTTGAGGGTAAAAATCGTAGGGGGAGACCAAGAGATGAATACACTAAGCAGATTCAGAAGGATGTAGGTTGCAGTAGGTACTGGGAGATGAAGAAGCTTGCACAGGATAGAGTAGCATGGAGAGCTGCATCAAACCAGTTTCAGGACTACAACAACAACAACAACAACTTGGAAGGTGACATTTCTACTTGGTTTCGAATACACGTTATTCCGTTTCAGACGCCAAAAAAATTCCTAAAATAAAAAACAAATAACGTACCTATTTAGATGTCTACAGCATTTAACAGCTGTTACGGTATTACCCATTCGCAGAAACTGCCTAGGCCAATGAAGGAAACTAGTTGCCTTGATTGGGCCACTGACATATGTTTTCATTTTTCAAATATTTCACTATCGCTGAATTAGCACTGAATAGGGGATCATGGAGGAGTTTTATAAGGGGGGCTATGCTCCAGACTGAACGCTGAAAGGCATAATCAGTCTTCAATGATAATGATGATGATGATGATGATGATGAATATTTATGATTTCTGTGTCTGCTAAAGTGAAACGTAAAATACAAGGTTCAAGTTAAACTGAAAATGACATGTTTATTACAATATTCGAGGATTTTATTAGACATTTTCTTCAGGTAGCCTGCTAATAGCAACCTTCTCCTAAATGAAATTGTAAATTGGTTGTAACCGAAACAGCGCAAGCGATACGGTAGTTATAACGTTCATAAAGCTGCGCCCCGCATATTAACAGAACAAGCGGCTGCACTTGGCATCTGGCTCTCTAAGTGGGTAGACATTGCATTCGTAACAGAACGCTCCGCTTTTATTTACCTTTGATAGCTGCTGTGTTGGACAAATGTTGTCATTACTTAGTAGGAAATGCGATATGTGCAACTACGTAACTACGCTATTCGGCATTGAATTTCTTGAGGACACGTCGGTAAAGATAGTAAAGTGTAGTAAAGTAAAATAATGTAGGTAGTCTGAATTGTGCTGGTCAGTGTTACCTCCGTCTTCTGCTTACGAGCTGTGGTACGTGTGATGGCTCTGGATAGACTTTATTTTACTGCAGGACACTGGCTGCACCGCGAACGGAGTTAAATGCATGTCTATACTCGAGGGCTGCGTAAGCACTTGGAAGAATTTCAGTACCGAGCGTCCGTGTCGTGAAACTCGTGATAGGTAGTGATAGCAAAAAGGACACAAGTACCGTCAACTCACTGAGGTAACAGAACGTGGGTCAGTGGAAGTATTCTGGGGGTGCTTTCTGCACTACGGTGAGTGTTACGCTAAGAATCACCAGTCCGATATTTATAATACGCACATGCAGTAACGATAACGCCATCAGCTGTAATTTCCGGTTTTACTTATATGAAACCTGTTTCTGTGTTGCGATACACCATCGTCAAGTTTCTCTACCATTGAGTGATCACGTTGACGTCGGGAGTCATCACCATAATTTTTTTTTGAAGACCCAGAAAACAACAAAACTTCTTATCGTCTGTGCTACAGCCGTACCCACCACAGACGGAAAGAAGTTTTGCGGACATCGATATTTTCTGGACCTTATCACTCAGAGTCACTTTTCGGCCAATTCATCATCATTATCATCATTTATTGTACATAACAGGCCTTAAAGACCCATGGCAGAAAGCAAAAGAAATATTAAAAACCAGAATAACACACTATACAAAGATCAGTAACACAATCAGTGACACAGGAAGGAGCATTGTCCTGGTCACAGTTGCAGGTATTTCCGGAAGATGTTGTTCCACTTTCTTCTGTCCATTTCATCTTCCAGGGATGCTGTTGGTTGTATCTTCCGCAACGTCCTCATCGCCCTATCTTTCCACCTAGCCCATGGACGACCTCTTGGACGTCTTCCAATCAGCTGGGAATTGAACACTCGGTTGGGGATAGATTCTCCAGCTCTTAATACATGTCTCAAACACTGGAGTCGTCGTTATCTGATGGTCCTACCAACGTCAGCTTTCCTAAAACGTTGGTACAAGTCCTCTATTTGCCTCCTTTCCCATTTTCCATGTTCTCTGTTGAATGTACGCCCATAGATCTTTCTGAACACTTTCATTTCAAATCCGCAAATGCGCTCTTCAAGTGTTTTTGAAGCCCCCCATTTCGGCCAGTTTCGGTTGGAAAATGCGGAATGTGTTGTGGGACATCTTGGAACATTTCCCCTTCAGCCCCTGTACGAGGGGCGTTTGAAAAGTCCGTGCAAAAATAAAAACTACTTATGTGTTTGGGGTAAACCTTTTTCATTTTTCGACATAGTCTCCTTTTAGACTTATAAACTTCGTCCAACGCTGTTCTAATTTGTTGATACCTTCCGAATAATAGGACTTCTCCAAGTCTGCAAAATAGCTATGAATTGCTGCAATCACCTCCTAGTTTGAATAAAATCATTGTTCCGCCAGCCAGTTCTTCAGATTGGAGAACAAATAGTAGTCTGAGGGAGCCAAGTCTGGAGAATACGAGGGATGTGAAACGAGTTGGAATCCATTAATTTTTCGACCACCACTGCTGAGGTGTGTGCTGGTGCATTGTCATGGTGGAAAAGGACTTTTTTGTGGTCCAATCGCCGGCGTTTTTCTTGCAGGTCGGTTTTCAAACGGTCCAATACCGATGAATAATATTCACCTCTAATGGTTTTACCCTTCTCCAGATAGTCGATGAGGATTATCCCTTGCGAATCCCAAAAGACAGTCGTCATAACCTTTCTGGCCGAAGGACTGGTCTTCACCTTTTTTGGTGCAGATTCTCCCTTGGTAACCCATTGTTTAGATTGTTGTTTGGTCTCAGGAGTATAGCAATGTACCCATGTTTCATCCACAGTGACGAAACGACGCTTAAAGTCCTGCGGATTCTCCCTGAACAGCTGCAAACCATCCTTGCAACACTTCACACGATTCCGTTTTTGGTCAAGCGTGAGCAATCGCGGAACCCATCTTGCGGATAGCTTTCTCATGTTCAAATGTTTATACAAAATATTACGTACCCGTTCATTCGAGATGTCCACAGCACTAGCAATCTCACGCACCTTAACTCTTGTGTCATCCATCACATATCATGGATTTTTATCAATGATTTCTGGAGTCCTAACCTCCACAAGGGCGTCCAGAACGTTCAGGATCGCTTGTGGCCACTCCGAAAATTTTGATACCACTTATAAACTGTTCTAATCGAAGGTGCAGATTCACCGTAATGTTTATCAAGCTTCTCCTTAGTCTTCTGAGGCGTTTTGCCCTTCATAAAGTAATGTTTAGTCACCATACGAAATTCTTCTTCCTGCACTTTTTGACAATCACTCGACTACCTTGATTCACACGAATGCCAAACACAAAGTAATAGACCAATATGGCTGAAACTTGGTATGCGTTCTTTCCAAAGATGCTAATAACTAAACATGACCTCGATATGCGCCGGTAGTGCCATCTCTCGGACTTTGCACGAACTTTTCAAACGTCCCTCGTAGCCTTCAAAATGGCGTCTGCAAGGAGTTGCGTTTCAAGCAGAGAGGTGTCACTGAGTTTCTTTGGCCGCAAACCAGAGCATAGCAGATATTCATAGACGCTTGCCGAATGCAGAGCTGGCAATGAAAAAAAGCACGGTGAGTCGTTGGGCGAAGCGTTTCTCATCATCGCAGCAAGGTCTGGCAAATTGTCCGATCTTCCAGGTGCCGGCAGGGCTCACGCAGATGTAACTCCTGCAATGTTGAAACTCGCAGACGCTCTCAGTCGAGATGATCAGCGGATCACAAACACTTCTCTGCTCAGCTGGACGTCTCTCTTGATAGTGCTGAAATTCTCGTCCACAAATTGGGATACTCAAAGTTGTATGCCTCGCCTCTTAGCGTGATCTCTGAGTTCCTCGTCGCCTAATAGAAGACCATAACGAGCAACGGAGGACCATCTGCGAGGAATTATTTGCTCGTTGCTAGGCTGATCGTAACATTTTTGTCGACCATCGGCACAGGTGATGAAACATGCGCACATCACTTCGAACCGGAAAGAAAAGGGAATCCATGGAGCGACGGAACGCCACCTCTCCTCCGAAGAAAAAGTTTAAAGTCGCTCCCTCAGCCCGTAAAATCATGGCGACTGTCTTCTGGGACACTGAAGAGGTTATTCTGTTTGGTGTCCTCCTTCGTGGTGCAACGATCAACGTAGGAAATTGAAGTGCAAACGAACTTCTCCTTCTCCATACAACGTAAAGCCCCAGCTGTGCATCCGAGAGGAGCTCCCAAAACTTCACTGGCTGTTCTTCCTCATCCATCCTAAAGCCCGAATCAGACTTCCATCTGTTTGGGCGTACTGTGCGGGAAGCAGTGGGTGGATGACGGTGAGGTTGTTGATGCAGCCAAGATGTTGGCTCCGGCATCGACCAGTATAGTGGTACCTTGCGGGCATATAGGGCCTTCCAGTAAGGTGGTGTAAGGCCATCGCACCGATTGGAGATTATGATGAAAAATATGGTTTTGTAGCCAAGAGAGTTTGTGACAATAAGGGGAATTGGAAACCTGAATAATGCGAACCTGCCTTCAGAGGAAGTGTGTTATATTACTTATTGACTGCCAATCGTACATAATATCGAAACACAAAGTACAATGAATTTAGTCAAATAGAGAAAAATGTATCCATAGGGATCATCAACAATAAGGGTAATACAACAATATTGCAAACCAAGTCGTCTACAAACTTCATAAAAGCTGCAAAATAGAAATAATGTTGCTTAAAGTCGTATATTACTAATAATACATAAATGCTACATAAACTAAATAACGTTGAGAAAACAACTATTCAACAAACACTTTAAAAGCAACTTAAGAATATAAATATAGTATTAACGCAATAACATTAAGACATCGATATATGAAACAGGAACTTATACACTACTGGCCATTAAAATTGCTGCACCACGAAGATGACGTGCTACAGACGCGAAATTTAACCGACAAAAAGAAGATGCTGTGATTTGCAAATGATTACCTTTCCAGAGCATTCACACAAGGTTGGCGCCGGTGGCGACACCTACAACGTGCTGAAATGAGGAAAGTTTCCTACCGATTTCTCATACACAAACAGCAGTTGACCAGTGTTGCCTGGTGCAACATCGTCGTGATGCCTCGTGTAAGGAGGAGAAATGCGTACCATCACGTTTCTGACTTAGATAAAGGTCGGATTGTAGCCTATCGCAATTGCGGTTTATCGTATCGCGACATTGCTGCTCGCGTTGGTCGACATCCAATGTCCGTTAGCAGAGTATGGAATCGGTGGGTGCAGGAGGGTAATACGGAACGCCGTGCTGGATCCCAACGGCCTCATATCACTAGCAGTCGAGAAGACAGGCATCTTATCCGCATGGCTGCAACGGATCGTGCAGCCACGTCTCGATCCTTGAGTCAAAAGATGGGGACGTTTGCAAGACAACAACCATCTGCACGAACAGTTCGATGACGTTTGCAGCAGCATGTACTATCAGCTCGGAGACCATGGCTGCGGTTACTCTTCACGCCGCATCACAGAGAGGAGCGCCTGCGATGGTGTACTCAACGACGAACCTGGGTGCACGAATGACAAAATGTCATTCTTCCGGATGAATCCAGGTTCTATTTACAGCATCGTGATGGTCGCATCCGTGTTTAGTGACATCGCGGTGAACACACATTGGAAGCGTCTATTCGTCATCGCCATACTGGCATATCACCCGGCGCGGTGGTATGGGGTGCCATTGGTTACACGTCTCGGTCACCTCTTGTTCGCATTGACGGCACTTTGAGCAGTGGACGTTACATTTCAGATGTGTTACGACCCGTGGTCCTACCCTTCATTCAGTCCCTGCGAAACCCTACATTTCAGCAGGATAATGCACGACCGCATGTTGCAGGTCCTGTACGGGCCTTTCTGGATACAGAAAATGTTCGACTGCTGCCGTGGCCAGCATATTCTCCAGATCTCTGACCAACTGAAAACGTCTGGTCAATAGTGACCGAGGAACTGGCTCGTCACAATACGCCAGTCACTACTGTTGATGAGCTGTGGTATTGTGTTGAAGCTGTATGGGCAGCTGTACTGTACACGCCATCCAAGCTCTGTTTGACTCAATGCCCAGGCGTATCAAGGCTCTTATTACGGCCAGAGGTGGTTGTTCTGGGTACTGATTTCTCTGGATCTGGCCGGCCGGAGTGGCCGAGCGGTTAAAGGCGCTACAGTCTGGAACCGCACGACCGCTACGGTCGCAGGTTCGAATCCTGCCTCGGGCATGGATGTGTGTGATGTCCTTAGGTTAGTTAGGTTTAAGTAGTTCTAAGTTCTAGGGGACTTATGACCTCTGCAGTTGAGTCCCATGGTGCTCAGAGCCATTTGAACCATTTTATACTAGAAATAATGTCTCATAACCAGAAAATTTATACAGAGATGTTGCACAGGCATGGAAATACCGAAGTATCATCTTCGTAGCGCTCGTTCAAGGCGCTCATTGTGTAACACTTTCCACATCTGTCATTAAAGGAAACAGTCCTATCGGTCTTCTTCTCCAAGTTTTTCTAGTCCGTCCCTGGTGCATTTTCACGCCATTTTCCGGTCATTTTGCTCCTGTACCATTATTGCATCACCGGCGTCGTCATCCGAATGTCTCTCTTGACGGAAACATTACAGTACTGCGATGTTGCACCATGTCAGGTCGATGTCGAGATTGTGGTATCAACACCCTACCGTCATATTACAGTTGGCAACGACATTGCAGGTTTCCATCCGACATCGACAGCGGTCGTGCATGATCTGGCGGAATCAATGGAGCACATTTTCTGAGCCACACCTGCAACAGCTGTGTACTGCGAGCGCCCTGTGCCGCCGCAGTAAAGAACAGCCGCTCAGCCCCACTCGCGCTCGGTGCCACTTCACTAAAGGACGCCGTGCAGACGCCACCTGATCGTGGCTCCGTCTTCATCGTTCATGCTTCAGTACAGAGAGACTTTTTTGTGGACATTATGGTACCCGGACTCTGTTTCTTTCCTCATTGCTGGTAGTGAGTCTTCGTAAGCTTGCAGAAGTACAGTTAAGTAAATCTTCTGTTTAATGTGTTATCTTGTTTGCTAATTACGTCTGCTCCTGTCCAGATTTCCTACAATGACAGTTGCTGCACCACTGTGTAGCGCACCTCCCCTTACCGTTGTGTATGAAGTCATACACAACAGGGATGTTACCTCCAGAAGTAAGATGAAGCCGTCCGCAAGCCACAGATTGGTTTGACAATCACAGTGCTTTTCTAGACGTCCAGTAGTCTTACACGTCTCCTTCGTCCAAGTTGATAATGCCCACTTGTGCTGTGACACTCGTATTAGAGTTCGCAGGTTCGAATCCCGGTGGTGGAAGAAATTTTCACCGTCAGTATGTCGCCGGCAAGGAGAACTCAAATGGTTCAAATGGCTCTAAGCACTATGGGACTTAACATCTGAGATCATCAGTGCCCTACACTTACAAGGGAACCTCCCCATCGCACCCCCCTCAGATTTAGTTATAAGTTGACACAGTGGATAGGCCTTGAAAAACTGAACACAGATCAATCGAGAAAACAGGAAGAAGTTGTATGGAACCATGAAAAAAATAAGCAAAATACACAAACTGAGTAGTCCATGACCAAGATAGGCAACATCAAGAATAATGTGAGCTCAGGAGCGTCTTGGTCCCGTGGTCAACGTGAGCAGCTGTGGAACGAGAGGTCCTTGGTTTAAGTCTTCCCTCCAGTAAAAGTTTATTTTTTTATTTTTAGACAATATCAAAGTTCAGGCACTCATACATAATCAACTTCGCTCTCCAAAATTCCAGGATATGTTCAGATTTGCTTGGGCATATGCAGGATTTGACAGTCTACACACGGAAAAATTTGAAAACGTTAAAAAGATATGTTTTGACAGAGCACAGGGAAAACTGTGCCTCTGTGAAACTTTTGCATTCATTTGTTGCAGTTTATGTGACAAACTCTTATGTTTTCATCACTTTTTTGGGAGTGATTATTACATCCACAAGAAAACCTAAATCAGGCAAGGTAGAAAAATCTTTTTACCCATTCGCCACATGTACAAGTTATGTGGGTCGACAACATATTCCTGTCATGTGACGCACATGCCGTCACCAGAGTCATATAGAATATATCAGACGTGTTTTCCTGTGGAGGAATCGGTTGACCTATGGCCTTGCGATCAAATGTTTTATGTTCCCATTGGAGAGGCACGTCCTTTCGTCTACTAATCGCACGTTTTTGCGGTGCGATCGCAAAACACGGACACTAAACTTATTACAGTGAACAGAGACTTCAATGAACGAACGGACAGATCATGATTTTGCGAAAATAAAGACAGTAAACTTTTCACTCGAGGGAAGACTTGAACCAAGGACCTCTCTTTCTGCAGCCGCTCACGCTAACCACGGTACCACGGCGCTTCTGAGCTCCTTGATGTTGCCTATCTTGCGTATGGATTACTCAGTTTGTATATTTTGCTTATTTTTTTCATAGTTCCACACAACTTCTTCCTGATTTCTCGATTGATCTGTGTCCGGTTTTTCAAGGCCTATCCACTGTGTCAACTTACAACTAAATCTGAGGGGGGTGCGATGGGGAGGTTCCCTTGTTAGAACTACTTACACCTAACTAACCTTAGGACATCACACACATCCATGCCCGAGGCAGGATTCGAACCTGCGACCGTAGCAGCAGCGCTGTTCCGGAATGAAGCGCCTAGAACCGCTCGGCCACAGCGGCCGGCTACCAAGGAGAGCAAAGGTGAGCGTGAAGTTCCTGATCAGCAGACTTTGCGCTAATGTTCTGGATTGATTTGCAAACCTCTTCTATAGCGTCTCGTTCAGTGAAAGCATGTAACGCTGTTGATGTGGATATTATCTCGGCGGCTCCCTTATCGCTATTCCAGAGAACGATACTGCAGTGCCTGTGTCGTTAAGAAGAATGATGTAATTTTCTTCGGGCGTGCATCGTTACTTTTAACAGAGGCACTGCAATATCGTATTTATCCGCCGATACCTGGTAGCGGCGTTCAATTAAAATGTTTTCCCCTGTACGGGAATTACATAATCTGTGTACATGTTGTGACGCGGGAACGAGGACATGTGGATGTTTCGCTCTATCCGTGAGCTGCGGACTGATAGACAAAGCGGTTAAGGCGACTGCCCACGTAAAGCGGGAAACCCGGGTTCGTGACCCAGTCTGGCACAAAGTTTCACTGTCGTTATTCCCTTGTACAGCTGAAGGTTGCTCGTATTCGCAACCACGAATACACTTCGTGTATTTGAGATTAGCCTGTGTGCAACACCGGCTTTCTCCTTCCCGCTTTTCTCATCATCATAAACACTTGTCTAATCCACTCACCTACACAGTACAGATAAATTTAAGACACAATTTCCACACATCGCGACGAAAGGGCCCATTCAGCCTGGAGGGAGAAGGGCCTTTCCGATTACGTGCTTGAATCTACTCCTCATGATCTACCTACTCTCAATGACATAGCCCGCATCTCGTGGTCGTGCGGTAGCGTTCTCGCTTCCCACGCCCGGGTTCCCGGGTTCGATTCCCGGCGGGGTCAGGGATTTTCTCTGCCTCGTGATGGCTGGGTGTTGTGTGCTGTCCTTAGGTTAGTTAGGTTTAAGTACTTCTAAGTTCTAGGGGACTTATGACCACAGCAGTTGAGTCCCATCGTGCTCAGAGCCATTTTTCAATGACATATGTATAGTAATCACCTCAAAAATGAAATCCGTGGGAGAAATCTCAAACTCATTCGAAGGAGATACTCTTGTTAAACAGTGTGTTCGCAAAAATAATCAGAGAATGGGAAAAGCACCTCAAACGTATCCATACTGGAAAGGAGAAAGGAAAAATATTTACTGTGAAATGCACGCCCTTTGCAGGTGAACTAATCATATTAACGGACAACAAAGATGAAGTCAAAGTACTACTTGATAAATTTCCTATAAAACAAAGCAGACATGGCAACCAAATCAACAAGGGAGCCCCCATTTGAAACACAATATGTAAAAGTCGCACAGGTCACTCACTTCAAGTAAAGAGGAGAAACCATACCAACTGACATGGAATCACTACAACAAAACAGGTCTCGTAAATCAAAACTACGAGACTGCAATAGCTGTTTTACCGGAAACCTTGTATTCGGCAGAAACTAAAGTAATTAAACGGATTGTGAAGCACCCCTAACTCTCTTGTGGTTCCCTTTTTACGTACTCCACGTCGACATCTGCTCGTAGATACGTATCGTCGGTCGGTTTCCCGGCTTTACTTCCCGACGTGACAGCGACGACTCTCCGATGAGGTGCGGGCCTTGTGTTTTGCTATTACTGCGAGTCTTGTAAATATCGCTTTTATTTAGTAATTTGCCCGGCTAAAACTCTCCCCTTTTATGATTAAGAGAGCCTGCGCCACATTTCGGAGGGAGTGGGGGAGTCACAAAAGTTCATATTAAGCAGTGCGTAAAACACGTAAAGGTTCACATCAGTTAGCGTGTTAGTTAATGCTTACGCTCTCTGCTAGATGAGGCTGACTTACTGCTGAATATCTTTGGTTCCGTAAAACCTTCACTGATTAGTACTAGATAAATGAAACAAGTACAACACTCTTGTATTTCACTTTCACTCTATATTCAAGGATTAAGATGGTGATGGATGATGGTCTATTTAAAAGGTTCCTAGCCTGGAGGAATCTAAATACGAGATGCGGCTAGAAAAAAACCGGACTGATGCTGGAAAAAACATTTATTTACAGTTATTTACAATTTCATGTTATCTCCTTCAATGTACTCTCCTCCTCGGTCTCTACACCGTTCCATACGAATTTTCCACTGTTCATAGCAATGCTGCAGATCATTTTCGGTAAGTCCATACATTACGAGGTGTGGCTAGAAAAAAACCGGACTAGTACTGGTGAAACAATAAAACGAATGCAATAAGGCTGAAAGTCGCGTGGCCTGTCACGTGACTCTCTCTCCGCCTACTGCTCGAGTTTCATCTGCCTCCTGCACTCAGTCTGCCCGTGGCGTCTGTTTTAAGTAGTTGACGTTTTGTTTGTGCGTCGGAAAATGTTGAGTGTACAGAAAGAACAGCGTGTTAGCATCAAATTTTGTTTCAAACTAGGAAAATCTGCAAGTGAAACGTTTGTAATGTTACAACAAGTGTACGGCGATGATTGTTTATCGCGAACACAAGTGTTTGAGTGGTTTAAACGATTTAAAGATGGCCGCGAAGACACGAGTGATGACACTCGCACTGGCAGACCATTGTCAGCAAAAACTGATGCAAACATTGAAAAAATCGGTAAACTTGTTCGACAAGATCGCCGTTTAACAATCAGAGCAGTGTCTGAGTTAACAGGAGTTGACAAGGAAAGTGTTAGGCAGATTCTTCATGAAAGTTTCAACATGAACAAAGTGTGTTAAAAAATGGTTCCAAAGTGTCTCACAATTGAACAGAAGGAACGCCGAAGAATGATTTGTTCTGACATCCTGGAAAACATTGAAAGTGATCCCATCTTCTTACAGAATGTTATTACTTGCGATGAATCGTGGTTTTTTACTTACGATCCCGAAACTAAACGCCAATCGATGCATTGGAAAACTCCTGGTTCTCCACGACAAAAGCACGAATGTCAAAATCGAAATTCAAGGCAATGATGATTGTTTTTTTTGACATCAAAGGGATTGTGCACATTGATTGGGTACCAGAGGGACAAACAGTGAATCAGCATTACTACATTAGCGTCCTGGCTACCCTACGTGAGCGAGTACGGAGAAAACGGAACGATTTGTGGAGAAAAAAGTCATGGATCCTTCACCAAGACAATGCCCCAGCGCACAGTGCGTTGTCAGTGAAGACATTTTTGGCAAAACACAACATTCCCATCTTAGATCATCCACCCTACTCACCTGATTTGGCCCCCTGTGACTTTTTTCTTTTCCCTTAAGTCAAGTCAGCTTTGAAAGGAACTAGATTTGAGACTGTTGAAGCAGTAAAAGAAAAAGCGACGGAAGTACGTATTCTTTGTCCCCGATGAATGTCTGTGACGCTTTTTTGTCTGCGGTTTAAATGGTGGAACAATCAGGGGAAAATGGTGTGTAATCGGATATGAGGATGAAACCGGGAACCTTCATGTTTCTCTTTACGAGTTGGCAACATTGTTTTTTGGCCGTTAGATCACGAAGACAACCGGCAACTGCAGTACCGCCAAGAGGCTTGGTAGTTCCGACGCGTTGTTGTTGAGCAAAATAATTTGTTCCATTTTTGTGGTTGTGTGTATTTGTGATGTTTCTTGTTCAATAAGGTACTTACATCGTCGTATTACAAAAAATGGCTGTAAGCACAATGGGACTTAACATCTGAAGTCATCACTCCCCTAGACTTAGACCTACTTAAACCTAAGTAACCTAAGGACATCACACACATCCACGCCCCAGGCAGGATTCGAACCTGCGTCCGTAGCAGCAGCGCGGTTCCAAACTGAAGTGCCTAGAACCGCTCGGTCACAACAGCCGGCCCGTCGTATTACAAGTTGAAACTAATAACACAATGAATATGCTTTATGAGCATGTGTTATATTAAACGATTCTTCACCTTGCTTCTTATGCAGAAGAAATTTTATAGATAAGGTATAGTTGAGATGAAACCGGGTAGAAGCAGTTGGGTAAAACTGGAGCTACCTGATGTTACCCCATGACTTCGTTATATATAACTTATTTGTGTGTGGCGTAAGAGGTATTTGCCTTTAATGGTACGCTACTTGTGTGTACACGTTTTAATAACTACAATTTAATAATTACATATAGAATTTACTATCATTTTGCAACAATTTTTATATTATTTTTGTCGTTAATAGCCCGCATCTCGTGGTCGTGCGGTAGCGTTCTCGCTTCCCACGCCCGGGTTCCCGGGTTCGATTCCCGGCGGGGTCAGGGATTTTCTCTGCCTCGTGATGGCTGGGTGTTGTGTGCTGTCCTTAGGTTAGTTAGGTTTAAGTAGTTCTAAGTTCTAGGGGACTGATGACCGTAGATGTTAAGTCCCATAGTGCTCAGAGCCATTTGAACCATTTGTCATTAATAACGTGATTAATTATTTCTTATCCAACAATTTTTGTATTATTTTTGTCAGTAATAACGTGATTAATTATTTCTTATTGAAGAGCTATAGTGTCATTTGATATGGCACGACTGAATGCTTTATACGGTCAGGAAATTAAAACATGGTTTAACAGCCATCTTGTAAGAAGGGCAACCCAGTACCAAATAGATTAATTGTTCGGACCTGCGTATACTAGAACAGCAACAATGCAAAATGACCTATCTGGGTTTAAACAGGCAGATATTTTCCTGATTAATGCAAATGCATTTGGCGAGGAGGAATGAACGCCATCAGACACAACAGAAAGAATAATGCCAGATTCCCAGAACACAGCAGAGTCAGTAACTGCTTCCTCTCTACGTCCTGGTCCGTCGACTGAAGTGCAAACAAAGCGCTCCTTCACTATATCACCGGAGTGTGTAAAACCGGTCCCTCATTACGAGAGACCATCTTCAAACCAGGTGAAGAAGGAAATGTGCCGTGATCGCGGAGTCTCCCTGCAAAAATGAACTCAGTGCGACCAAAGCATCTTCCCAGCAGCATATAAAAATTTTTGCAGGACTCAGGGTCTGTCATAAAAAAAAAAGAGTCAGGAGAATCTGAAGACGTGTGAGCCAAACGGCTCTTCTGAAGATGAGGATGAAACTTCTTCTCTTCTTTGCAGAGAGACCTACTCGTCAACGAGAATATTAGATGATTGGGTAAAGTATTTGAAGTGTGTGAGATTTGTACATGGTGGACTGAGGATGACTTTCATGAATATCGATGTGTCCCATGCCTCAGACCAAAAATATAACATTGTCTCATGAAATAAATTCGTGGCTTGTGGAAAATAATTTGATGCTACATCACAGTAAGACTCAGTTTTCAACAAGAACCGATATTTTGATCAAACAGAATGGCCCTATTATAAGCGAGACGGAACAGTTCAAGTTCCTAGGCGGTCCGATAGATAGTAAGCTGTTGTGGAAAGCCCATGTTCAGGATTTTGTTCAGAAACCAAATGCTGCTTTATTTACCATTAGAACAGTATCTGAAGTAAGTGACAGTTCAACACGAAAAGTAGATTACTTCACATATTTTCATACGCTTATGTCATATGGTATTATTTTTTGGGGTAATTCTTCCGATTCGAAAAGGGTATTTTTGGCTCAAAAACGGGCTGTTCGAGTTATATGTGGTGTAAGTTCGAGAACCTCTTGTCGACCCCTATTCAATAGTCTGGGAATTCTGACATTGCCCTCACAGTATATACACTCCTGGAAATGGAAAAAAGAACACATTGACACCGGTGTGTCAGACCCACCATACTTGCTCCGGACACTGCGAGAGGGCTGTACAAGCAATGATCACACGCACGGCACAGCGGACACACCAGGAACCGCGGTGTTGGCCGTCGAATGGCGCTAGCTGCGCAGCATTTGTGCACCGCTGCCGTCAGTGTCAGCCAGTTTGCCGTGGCATACGGAGCTCCATCGCAGTCTTTAACACTGGTAGCATGCCGCGACAGCGTGGACGTGAACCGTATGTGCAGTTGACGGACTTTGAGCGAGGGCGTATAGTGGGCATGCGGGAGGCCGGGTGGACGTACCGCCGAATTGCTCAACACGTGGGGCGTGAGGTCTCCACAGTACATCGATGTTGTCGCCAGTGGTCGGCGGAAGGTGCACGTGCCCGTCGACCTGGGACCGGACCGCAGCGACGCACGGATGCACGCCAAGACCGTAGGATCCTACGCAGTGCCGTAGGGGACCGCACCGCCACTTCCCAGCAAATTAGGGACACTGTTGCTCCTGGGGTATCGGCGAGGACCATTCGCAACCGTCTCCATGAAGCTGGGCTACGGTCCCGCACACCGTTAGGCCGTCTTCCGCTCACGCCCCAACATCGTGCAGCCCGCCTCCAGTGGTGTCGCGACAGGCGTGAATGGAGGGACGAATGGAGACGTGTCGTCTTCAGCGATGAGAGTCGCTTCTGCCTTGGTGCCAATGATGGTCGTATGCGTGTTTGGCGCCGTGCAGGTGAGCGCCACAATCAGGACTGCATACGACCGAGGCACACAGGGCCAACACCCGGCATCATGGTGTGGGGAGCGATCTCCTACACTGGCCGTACACCACTGGTGATCGTCGAGGGGACACTGAATAGTGCACGGTACATCCAAACCGTCATCGAACCCATCGTTCTACCATTCCTAGACCGGCAAGGGAACTTGCTGTTCCAACAGGACAATGCACGTCCACATGTATCCCGTGCCACCCAACGTGTTCTAGAAGGTGTAAGTCAACTACCCTGGCCAGCAAGATCTCCGGATCTGTCCCCCATTGAGCATGTTTGGGACTGGATGAAGCGTCGTCTCACGCGATCTGCACGTCCAGCACGAACGCTGGTCCAAATGAGGCGCCAGGTGGAAATGGCATGGCAAGCCGTTCCACAGGACTACATCCAGCATCTCTACGATCGTCTCCATGGGAGAATAGCAGCCTGCATTGCTGCGAAAGGTGGATATACACTGTACTAGTGCCGACATTGTGCATGCTCTGTTGCCTGTGTCTATGTGCCTGTGGTTCTGTCAGTGTGATCATGTGATGTATATGACCCCAGGAATGTGTCAATAAAGTTTCCCCTTCCTGGGACAATGAATTCACGGTGTTCTTATTTCAATTTCCAGGAGTGTATTTTCTTCAATGTCGTTTGTTGTTAGCAATATTAGCTTATTCCCTAGCGTTAGCAGCTTTCACTCAGTTAATACTAGGCAGAAATCAAATCTGCATGTGGAATGCACTTCCTTGACTCTTGTGCAGAAAGGAGTGCACTATTCTGCTGCATCCAGTTTCAATAAGCTACCACAAGAACTCAAAAATCTTAGCAGTAGCCCAAACGCTTTTAAGTCTAAACTGAAGAGTTTCCTCATGTCTCACTCCTTCTATTCTGTCGAGGAGCTCCTGGAAGAGCTGAAAAATTAAGCAAATTCCAGTGATACATTGTTGATTTTCTTTGTTTAAACTTTCCACTTGTCGCCTGAATATGTTTCTTATATTTCACTTTATCTGTTTCTACATCCGTGTTATAATTTCATGTATTGACTCGTTCCATGACCAAGGAGACGTCTCCTTAATTTGGTCCCACGGAACAATAAATAAATAAAATAAAAATAAATAATCCACAGAGTACCTGAAACTTCCTGGCAGATTAAAACTGTGTGCCGGTCAGAGACTCGAACTCGGGACCTTTGCCTTTCGAGGGCAAGTGCTCTACCAACTGAGCTACCCAAGCACGACTCAGGCCCCGTCCTCACAGCTTTACTTTTGCCAGTATCTCGTCTCCTGCCTTCCTAACTTTACAGAAGCTCTCCTGCGATCCTTGCAGAAGTAGCATTCTGATGGAAAGGATATAAGGTCCCGAGTTCGAGTCTCGGTCGAGCACACAGTTTTAATCTGCCACGAAGTTTCATATCGTCGCACACTCCGCTACAGAGTGAAAAATGTCATTCTGGAAATATTCCCCAGCCATGTCTCCGCAATATCCTTTCTTTCAGGAGTGCTAGTTCTGCAAGGATCGCAGGAGAGCTTCTGTAAAGTTAGGAAGGTAGGAGACGAAATACTGGCAGGAGTAAAGCTGTGAGGACAGGGCGTGAGTCGTGCTTGGGTAGCTCAGTTGGTAGAACACTTGTCCGCGAAAGGCGAAGGTTCCGAGTTCGAGTCTCGGTCCGGCACACAGTTTTAATCGGACAGGAAGTTTCATATCAGCTCACACTCCACTGCTGAGTGAAAAATGTCATTCACAGAGTACCTGCTTTTACTCCGTATACAGCACAGTGGTGTATAAGTCGTAATAGCTCATACATGTTGTTCATGTCTTGTTTATCTTTCACTGAAATAAATTTGGAGTCCTAACAATTAAAATTGTCAACGTTGGCCATCTTTCCTCTTAGCTGCCCCAACTTCCCCCCTGGAATGTACAGTAGCTTCATTTGGATGACTCTGAAGATGGCCCGAAGATATACAGCCGGAATATTAAAAAAAAAAAAAAAGTAACAAGGCTGCACTACCGAAATTTAATGGATGAATGCCATACTCTTTCATTTATAGAGAGCCGCGTTGTTAAATAGAAGATCACGGAGAATATTTCCAAAGCCTCTTCAAAGTTTCCGTTATACTTGTGCCCTTCACTGCGCAGTACAGCACAGCATCTGTCCGTGAAGTGACTGCTTTCGCAGGTGCGACGCGACCCCTTTATGCCGCGGCGCTTTTTCGCAGAGAAGCATGTTTTCCTCCCTCGGAGGGCATTGTGGCTCTGCTTGCGGTCCACGCGGAATGCGCCTCATTACGCCGCCTCAAGTGGAGCGACTGGCTGGCGCTGGTTTCAGCTCTCCGCTTGGGAAACGCCTCTCCTCCCTTCACAGCCGGCCGCTCACCAGATAAGGCGGCAGATGAAAGGAGACGGAGCGCCGTAAACGCCCCGCTGCCGACACCGTCGCAGCTCTGCGGAGAACGTCCAGAGCGGCATCCGCGACGCTGTCTGCTGCAGATCTGGAATGCTGTCTGCACCGCGACAGAACTAAACCGCCGAGGTTCTACGTTTGGTATCTCCCTCTCAGCCAATTATCTGTCGAGACTCGCTGCATATTTCGGCTGCAATGGCCGTGACTTACTTGGCTGGGATCGTGACATAAGACAGATGTAATAGCGAACCGTCTGCCCCCATTTCGAAACATCTGCACTTTTTCCTTGTTCTGGCGTCCTTCACCTGTCCGTCTCCGTAGCCCCTGTTTGAGTCCAAAACCTTTTTTCACCTAGAGTTTGATTTTTAAGGTTCTGTACCTCAGTCCCTAAAAATGGAAGCCTTATGCGATCACTTTCTTGTCTATCTGTCTGTCCGTCCGAATGTTCGCATGTTTTCCTCAGGAACGAGTATACGTATCAAGGTGAACCTTACACTACTGGCCATTAAAATTGCTACTCCAACAAGAAATGCAGATGATAAACAGGTATTCATTGGACAAATATATTATACTAGAGCTCACATGTGATTACATTTTCACGAAATTTGAGTCCATAGATCCTGAGAAATCAGTACCCAGAACAACCGCCTCTGGCCATAATAACAGCCTTCATACGCCTGGGCATTGAGTCAAACAGACCTTGGATGGCGTGTACAGGTACAGCTGCCAAAGCAGCTTCAACACGATACCACAGTTCATCAAGAGTAGTGACTGGCGCATTGTGACGAGCCAGTTGCTCGGGCACCATTGACCAGGCGTTTTCAATTGGTGAGAGATCTGGAGAATGTGCTGACCGGGGCAGCAGTTGAACATTTTCTGTATCCAGAAAGGCCCGTACAGGACCTGCAACATGCGGTCGTGCATTATCCTGCTGAAATGTAGGGTTTCGCAGGGATCGAATGAAGCGTAGAGCCACGGGTCGTGACGCATCTGAAATGTAGCGTCCACTGTTCAAAATGCCGTCAATGCGAACAAGAGGTGATCGAGACGTGTAACCAATGGCACCCCATACCATCACGCCGGGTGATACGCCAGTATGGCGATGAGGAACACACGCTTCCAATGTGCGTTCACCGCGATGTCGCCAAACACGAATGCGACCATCATGATGCTATAAACAGAACCTGGATTCATCCGAAAAAATGACGTTTTGCCATTCGTGCACCCAGGTTCGTCGTTGAGTACACCATCGCAGGCGCTCCCGTCTGCGATGCAGCGTCAAGGGTAACCGCAGCCACGGTCTCCGAGCTGATAGTCCATGATGCTACAAATGTCGTCGAACTGTTCGTGCAGATGGTTGTTGTCTTGTAAACGTCCCCATCTCTTGACTCATGGATCGAAACGTGGCTGCACGATCCGTTACAGCCATGCGGATAAGATGCCTGTCATCTCGATTGCTACTGACACCAGGCCGTTGGGATCCAGCACGGCGTTCCGTGTTACCCTCCTGAACCCACCGATTCCACATTCTGCTAACAGTCATTGGATGTCGACCAATGCGAGCAGCAATGTCGCGATACGATAAACCGCAATCGCGATAGGCTACAATCCGGCCCTTATCAAAGACGGAAACTTGATGGTACACATTTCTCCTTCCTACACGAGGCATCACAACAACGTTTCACCAGGCAACGCCGGTCAACTGCTGTTTGTGAATGAGGAATTGGTTGTAAACTTTCCTCATTTCAGCAAGTTGTGGGTGTCGCCTCCGGCGCCAACCTTGTGTGAATGCTCTGAAAAGGTAATCATTTGCATATCTCAGCATCTTCTTCCTGTCGGTTAAAATTCGTGTCTGTAGCACGTCATCTTCGTGGTGTAGCAATTTTAATGGCCAGTAGTGTATATTAAAGATTCAGGTCTGTGTCTCGATGTAAAAAAGGGATGCCTCTAATTCAGTGTAATCAAAATATATGGCCATATATGTCACATATTTTGCACTCGCAAACTCACCCATCATAACCTACAGTGTGTATACCGTTCACCCAGAATCATAAAATTTGGCAAGAAGCAAGGTTTCACACTAGAACCAAAGGGAAAAAAAATCAGAAAATTTTTAATTTGTTATCATACCACACGAAGAAAATTGTCATTTGCTATTTGGCTGCCTTTCTGTCTGAACGTCCTTCCGTCTGTCAAGCTCCCTTTTTCTCAGGAACAAGTAGCCACATCAAGTTAAAATTTCTGTCATACTGAGCCGTATCTCTCTTGGCGGTATAATAAACGTTAGCTTCTAAATCAACGCAGTCAAAAGATACAGCGATTTATGTCACCGATTTTGATACTCGCCAAATCACTCATCAAAACCTGTCGGGTACTCCCCACTTGTCCTAAAATCATGATATTTGGCAAGAGAATTTGTTTCACAGTACAAGTAAAGGGGAAATTGTTAATTTGTAGTTATATCACACGAAAATAATATTTCTTTTGTCATTTGTGTTCCGACTTCAAACTTGAAATTAAAATATTCTCCTCGAAAGTCTTGTAATCCATAGGACCTATATCTTACAAGTATCCATGTCGACAACATGGCAGAAATCGTCGGGGTTCTCGATTCCCGGAATGGATGGACTGTCTGTATACGTAATTAAGTTTGCACGGAAGCCTCAGTACGCAAGCCCTACTCGCACGTGGGAAGTTTTAGTATAAACATGTGACTATTTAATATTCGCAAGAAGCAAGAATTTCAGTTAGAGAGATGAAAACAGAAAAATAAAAGAAAATTCATTACGTCAGAGAGCAGAGAACCGATAGTTCTGTAGTGACAAGCTACTCTGTCACTGCAATATATGATCTGAAGATGGGCAGCTAGCCTGAAACCGGTCATTGAAAATAAAATATAGCGATCAAAAGACTGAAATGCCATATTTTGTTTTAGAAAGAAAACGGATCTTGTATTTCGAATAGCTGTTAGGTTTAAGAAAAGTCGTCATCGTCTTCCTTGCAACGATTAGGCTACTGGTTGTTCCTAACTCACAAACAAAACCATTCCCACCTTTTTCGAAGTCTTCCAGAATCTATTTCCCCATTCGGCTTGTAGTTCAGGACCTCCTGGAGAACTTTATGACCTGGCATCTTAATGACGCGTTCTCTACAGTTTTCACGCTACTGTTCACCTTTTTCATTCATGTTGAAAACATTTAATTCTGTTCTAATACATTCATTTCTAGTTATGTCTCCTCAGCGGGAATTCTAGTGGCAAAGGATACTAATCCAAGAGAACAGCCTAGGGTAACCTTCTCTAGTCCGCTTTGTAAATAAAAACTAAATCAGGCAAATGGTGAACTACATATTCCACAAAAACTTAGCCTCTCAAATAGAATGACGTGGCTCGGATATGATTGCTGTTTACCTCTGGCGTTCATCCAACTTCATAAGAATCCCAGATCACCGAACAATATTCGAGAATTGGTAAGCCCGAGGATTTTCTAAGCTACCCGTTAGGATTACTTCAGTAAAGCTCTGAATCTGACATCTGCCTTCCACATGGTCGTTATCTACGTTCAGGGCGAACTGTTAATTTTTGCTCCAAATGACAATCATCTACAAATCTTTCTCCATTTTCTAACAAGTTGGCAACCATGTTGTTTCCTAGTATGCCACCTCCCCTACACAACAGTGTTCCACATCTAAATGGATACCCTGCAAACCACACTTCAGTGCCCGGCGTAGTGTTCATCGGACCAACAGAATGAACATGTGAGAACTGTGGTAAGGAAGGCGAATGGTCCACTTCGGTTTATTGGGAGAATTTTAGGAAAGAGTGGTTCACCTGTAAAGGAGACCGCATAGAGCACGCTGGTGCGACCGGTTCTTGAGTACTGCTCGAGCGTTTGGGATCCGTACCAGGTCAGATTGAAGGAAGACATTGAAGCAATTCAGAGGCTGTCTGCTAGATTTGTTATCGCTAGGTTCAAACAACAGGTAAGTCGTTACGGAGATGCTTCGGGAAGTAATATGGGAGTCCCTGGAGAGAAGGTGAGGTTCTTGTCGAGAAACACTGTTGAGAAATTTAGAGAACCGCCATTTGAAGCCGACTGCCGAACAATTCTACTGCCGCCAACGTACATTTCACGTAAGTACCACGAAGAAAAGATACGAGAAATTAGGGCTCGTACTGAGGCGTACAGACAGTCCTTTTTCCCTCGCCCTATTTGCGAGTGGAACAGGAAAGGAAATGACTTGTACTTGTACAAGGTACCCTCCACCACGCATCGTACGGTGGCTTGCAGAGTATCTACGTAGATGTAGATGTAAAATAGTGTACCAGTCGTAAACGTGTAACAAAACATAAGAACAATGGATCCTATCCGAAAGGCACTGGAGACGGCGGTCGAAGACAGTCAGTTTTAAATCCGATAGGAAGTTCTATTGTCAGTGGATGCATGTCCATCTACACCAGATTCTGAGTGAAGACTGCGAAGTGAATTGCTTCTAGTGGAAATTTTGGAGTCAGGTATACCAAAAAAGTCGACTGCTTACATAAATCTGCACGTGTTCAAGGGGCCAAACGAAACATACTGGACAAGAGCTTTCTGGAGGGATGTAGTGTAGTTCAATGAGTCCCGACTTTGCCTTTTTTCCAACATTTTAAGGCGTCGAGAGCAATTTGTAATTGGAAGTATGTGAAAGATATATCTCAGACTGGAGGTAGTTCTGTGAAGTTTTGGTGGTGATTTGCGTGACATAGCTTGGATCCACCCACTCAAATTACTGTGAGCATGATCCGAGATACGTATTTCAACTTTATCTGTGATCAAGCATTGCCCGTTGTACTTCTTCGTGACGAGTATGCTGTGCACACTCCAGCCTTCCAAGACGACAACAGACGTGTTCACAGAGCTTGGTGAACGTTGAGGCACCCTGCCGCACTTCGGCTGGTGAAGTGTTACATTTATATAAGAGCTTTAATTTTCGCGTAGCGTTCGTTAGCAACCTGTTTCTGGTGTGTATGTGCGTTTTATTTTCTTCGAATACACGAAAGTTTTGCGTAAATCTTTGCAAGTCAGGAAGCATCTAATGTAAATGTAATCGTGCTAGTATATTCCGGAAAATCGGCGATATAAAGTCAGCCTGTGGGTGGAACAAAACGTATGTATGAAGTTGTTTTTCTCTTGTCTTTTGGCCGCACGAGGTGGCCGCGCGGTTTCAGGCGTCGTGTACGGACTGCGCGGCCCCTCCCGCCGGAGGTTCGAGTCCTCCCTCGGGCATGGGTGTGTGTATGTTGTTCTTAGGATAAGTTAGTTTATGTATTAAATCTAGGGACCGACGACCTATGCAGTTTGGTCCCTTAGGAATTCACACACATTTGAGCATTTGATTTTCTTGTCTTTTGGAAAGATTTTAGCTCAGCTTATTAGGGTTTCGTGACTCAGTCTGTATAAACGGATACAGGATCGCTTTGTTGTCTGTCTGTTAAGAACCTATTCTCTCAGGAACGGGAAGACTTATCAGCTTGAAATTTCTATCATATATTAAGGTCTATGCTACAACGGAAGTGTAAATATTTTAAGCTTCTAAGTCATTTCAATCAAAAGATCGTCCATTTTAGCCATATATTTTGAAACACGCAAACACACTCATCAAATTCTACAACGTGCTTCTCGGCGACTTCTAAACATGAAATTTGGCAAGAAGTAAGGTTTCACAGTACAAGTAAAGTAAAAATTCTGAAGCTTTTTAAATTGTAATTATATTACATAAAAATATATTTTGTCACTTGAACATACAAATACATTGCACTCATCATTCGTCAAAAGCACAGTTGACAAACACTACTGCATGCAAACATGAAACGTAAGTGTAGTCATGTTTTAGTAAGTAAATAAAAATGTTTTATTGAATCTTCTTTCTCTACATACGCAAAGTGAAGCCCCCCGCTCGCTTCTTATTGTATTTCCGGCCTAGTCTGAGGAACTACTGCAGAGATTTTGGTACTATCTTGGCATTCCCGGGACCAGCACCGATCTCGATGACAAAAGTCGTTGAGCTTCTCGACTGCCAGGCTGGATGAACTACATATACAGGGTGGTCCATTGATCGTGACCGGGCCAAATATCTCACTAAATGAGCGTCAAACGAAAAAACTACAAAGAACGAAACTCGTCTAGCTTGAAGGGGGAAATCAGATGGTGCTATGGTTGGCCCGCTAGATGGCGCTGCCATAGGTCAAACGGATATCAACTGCGTTTTTTTAAAAATAGAAACCCACGTTTTTATTACATATTCGTGTAGTACGTAAAGACACAAGAATGTATAGTTGGACCACTTTTTTCGCTTTGTGATAGATGGCACTGTAATAGTCACAAACGTATAGGTACGTGGTATCACATAACATTCCGCCAGTGCGGACGGTATTTGCTTCGTGATACATTACCCGTGTTAAAATGGACCATTTACCAATTGCGGAAAAGGTCGATATCGTATTGATGTATGGCTATTATGATCAAAATGCCCAACGGGCATACGGCTCGGTATCCTGGACGACATCATCCAAGTGTGCGGACCGTTCGCCGGATAGTTACGTTATTTAAGGAAACAGGCAGCCTTCAGCCACATGTGAAACGTCAGTCACGACCTGCAACAAATGATGATGCCCAAGTAGGTGTTTTAGGTGCTGTCGCAGCAGACAAATTGCGCGAGAATCGGGAATCTCAAAAACGTCGGTGTTGAGAATGCTACATCAACATCGATTGCACCCGTATCATATTTCTATGCACCAGGAATTGCATGGCGACGACTTTGAATGTCGTGTACAGTTCTGCCACTGGGCACAAGAGAAATTACGGGACAATGACAGAATTTTTGCACGCGTTCTATTTAGCGATGAAGCGAAATTCACCAACAGCGGGAACGTAAACCGGCATAATATGCACTACTGTGCAACGGAAAATCCACGATTGCTGCGACAAGTGGAAAATCAGCGACCTTGGCGGGTTAATGTATGGTGCGGCGTTATGGGAGGAAGGATAATTGGCCCCCATTTTATCGATGGCAATCTAAATGGTGCAATGTATGCTGATTACCTACGTAATGTTCTACCGATGTTACTACAAGATGTTTCACTGCATGACAGAATGACGATGTACTTCCAACATGATGTCTGTCCGGCACATAGCTCGCGTGCGGTTGAAGCGGTATTGAATAGCATATTTCATGACAGGTGGAATGGTCGTCGAAGCCCACACGTTCACCGGATCTGACGTACCCGGATTTCCTTTTGTGGGGAAAGTTGAATGATATTTGCTATCGTAATCCACCGACAACGCCTGATGACATGCTTCAGCGCACTGTCAATGCTTGTGCGAACATTACGGAAGGCGAACTACTCGCTGTTGAGAGGAATGTCGTTACACGTATTGCCAAATGCATTGAGGTTGACGGGCATCATTTTGAGCATTTATTGCATTAATGTGGTATTTATAGGTAATCAGGCTGTAACAGCATGTGTTTTTTAGAAATGATAAGTTCACAAAGGTACATGTATCACACTGGAACAACCGAAATGAAATGTTCAATCGTACCTACGTTCTTTATTTTAATTTAAAAAACCTACCTGTTACCAACTGTTCGTCTAAAATTGTGGGCCATATGTTTGTGACTATTAAAGCGCCATATATCACAAAGCGAAAAAAGTGGTCCAACTAAAACATTCATATTTCATTACGTACTACAAGAATATGTAAAAAAAAACGCTGTTGATATCTGTTTGACCTATGGCAGCGCCATCTAGCGGGCCAACCATAGCGCCATCTGGTTTTCCCCTTGAACCTAGACGAGTTTAGTTCTTTGTAGTTTTTTCGTTTGACGCTTATTTCGTGAGATATTTGGCCCGGTCGCGATCAATGGACCACCCTGTACACCCGTACATAATTAAGTTGCTGCCGAACATTCCGTGCGCGTGTCCTACACGCACTAGGCCAACTTTTCTTCACACGTCTTGTTTCTCAGTTTGCCTTAGTAAGCAAACGCATGTTGTATGTGTATAGCTGTGTGGTGCTTTTGTTCTTAGAATTAAATGTGAAACAATCGTAAAAACCTCTTCTTATTTTATCGTAAGTTCTTTTAGTGTGTATATTAACATCCTTGTATTAGCGCTGATTAACACTGTTCCAGATCGCTTTGGCTGAGACAGCGAAGTCGGCAGATCATTGTGAAGAGACGTAATGGCTCATAGCATATCGCGGCCCTGACAGTATATGCCGGTCATTTTAACGTGTCTTGTACTTATTGCGTGCAAGAAATTATTGCGAATGATTCGGTCATTTGTATCTGATCAATGATGCTGTCGGGATTCGATCCCGCCAACAATGCCATCAGGGCTTTGGGGCCTGGGGTGACATTTACAGTTGTTCATTAGAGTATTGCTATTGCGCCCTTCTGACACTGCCGGGCAATAACAATTTCGGTAGCTGCGACTATGGCTCTCCTCCCATCTAGATTATTTTTTTCGCAATACCTCAGTTTGCGCTCTATTTTCGCGCAAGAGTTAGTTTTCCTGTATTGTTTCCGTGTGGCCATCTTTCCTTGCTTAGTAGTCGAGAAGGCGATAAGTTGTCCCTGACGATCTCCTAGTAGCGATCACGTGCTCGCCGCCTTCCTGTCCGTTCTCCCGTGATGCAACAGAAGGGCGCGGACGGCATTATTTACAGAAACTGCTAACAATGGCAGGTGTCTGCTTAACCGTCCAGCGTGGGCTCACTGTTCAGCACTTCCGTCTGTCTTCGGTGTCTCCCACAGATATGCAGATTCTTCCCACGTAAAACATGTACTGCCTGTTGCGTAGAACGTCAAGACTACACGAGTATGCAGACTTCTGCGGTGACAGCTTTTTCCAAGAATTTCTAGTGTACGTGGAGGATGGTTTAACCTAAGAAAGTTACACCTGTGTGTTACTAAAACCCATTTTAAAGCCATCAGACGGCGCTAGAGTCAAATGGAGAAAGACAGAACTGAATCTGATTTAAGGCCCTCTAGAGACACTTACGACAGAACGTAAGTTCCGATTGACAAACATGCAGGAAGAAACGGTCTGATATTTTATAAATCTGAAGATGGTCCAGAGGAGTAACAGCGATCTGGTTATATCTGGGTTAAAACTATAGTCTAGATCGCAATAATATTGTATTAAATACCTGTTTAGACTTCATGTAGAAGTCACCTTCAGAAAATGCGCTCTGCAAGAGCAAGAATAGTAAAGTTACAGAATTGATGAGTATCGTGTCAGAGGAAAGTATAATCTACATCTACATCTACATTTATACTCCGCAAGCCACCCAACGGCGTGTGGCGGAGGGCATCTTACGTGCCACTGTCATTACCTCCCTTTCCTGTTTCAGTCGCGTATGGTTCGCAGGAAGAACGACTGCCGGAAAGCCTCCGTGCGCGCTCGAATCTCTCTAATTTTACATTCGTGATCTCCTCGGGAGGTATAAGTAGGGGGGAGCAATATATTCGATACATCATCCAGAAACGCACCCTCTCGAAACCTGGACAGCAAGCTACACCGCGATGCAGAGCGCCTCTCTTGCAGAGTCTGCCACTTGAGTTTGCTAAACATTTCCGTAATGCTATCACGCTTACCAAATAACCCTGTGACGAAACGCGCCGCTCTTCCTTGGATCTTCTCTATCTCCTCTGTCAACCCGACCTGGTACGGATCCCACACTGATGAGCAGTACTCAAGTGTAGGTCGAACGAGTGTTTTGTAAGCCACTTTTGTAAGCCACCTCCTTTGTTGATGAACTACATTTTCTAAGGACTCTCCCAATGAATCTCAACCCGGTACCCGCCTTACCAACAATTAATTTTATATGATCATTCCACTTCAAATCGTTCCGCACGCATACTCCCAAATATTTTACAGAAGTAACTGCTACCAGTGTTTGTTCCGCTATCATATAATCATACAATAAAGGATCTTTCTTTCTATGTATTCGCAATACATTACATTGGTTATGTTAAGGGTCAGTTGCCACTCCCTGCACCAAATGCCTATCCTCTGCAGATCTTCCTGCATGTCGCTGCAATTTTCTAATGCTGCAACTTCTCTGTATACTACAGCAACATCCGCGAAAAGCCGCATGGAACTTCCGACGCTATCTACTAGGTCATTTATATATATTGTGAAAAGCAATGGTCCCATAGCTTTCCCCTGTGGCATGCCAGAGGTTACTTTAACGTCTGTAGACGTATCTCCATTAAGAACAACATGCTGTGTTCTGTTTGCTATAAACTCTTCAATCCAGCCACACAGCTGGTCTGATATTCCGTAGGCTCTTACTTTATCAGGCAAGAGTGCGGAACTGTATCGAACGCCTTCCGGAAGTCAAGAAAAATAGCATCTACCTGGGAGCCTGTATCTAATATTTTCTGGGTCTCATGAACAAATAAAGCGAGTTGGGTCTCACACGATCGCTGTTTCCGGAATCCATGTTGATTCGTACAGGGTAGATTCTGGGTTTCCATAAATGTCATGATACGCGAGCAAAAAACATCTTATAAAATTCTACAACAGATCGATGTCAGAGATATAGGCCTGTAGTTTTGCGCATCTGCTCGACGACCCTTCTTGAAATCTGGAACTACCTGTGTTCTTTTCCAATCATTTGGAACCTTCCATTCCACTAGAGACTTGCGGTACACGGCTGTTAGAAGGGGGCCAAGTTCTTTCGCGTACTCTGTGTAGAATCGAATTGGTATCCCGTCAGGTCCAGTGGACTTTCCTCTGTTGATGAAGTAGTGAGGTAGCATTTACCAGTGTGGCAGGTGTTGGCAGTCCCTCGGATGCACACGAGGCAACACGATCGTAAACTGCTCGCTGATGGCTGTGGAGTCGCGGGTTAAATAGTGTGCAAATTTCGCGCAGGTTGTTCGAAAACTAAAAAAACATCGTTACCACATGAGGGCGTTTAGTTGGTAAATGCTGGATATTAGCAAAATACCTTCACGCATTGGTGTTACATTACGAATAATACAATGAGGATCCAGGTACTAAATACAAAAGTAATAAAATATATTAAAAGATCAATGTATAACTATTACGCAATGCCCTCTAGTGATATCGGCTGCTGGAGGAGACGCTGTTGCAGTGGTGCCATGGTGACCGAAATGGCAGCTAGGAAATCACAGAAATACACACGAGTATGCCGACTGTAGCCATGGTAACGTTAAACAGTTAATACCTTCAAAGAACTTTGAGTGGACGACTCATAGCAAGGGTTGCTGGGGAAAATAGCTCAATGTAGTCGTATGGTCCAGCCGCGCACTCTGCTTTCATGCCCCGCAACTAATTTGCTGCCAATAATACCATGTAGCTGAGATCCTGCAGTCAAACGGTCTATAAATTGGCTACAATTGCGAGTTAATAAAATACACATAAACATAAAATAAAAGTTAAGCGAATGATTTACTAACAAGGGTTGTATTCTAAAGTCTGTATTTGATGTCGAAGAGAGAATTATGCGGACTAATTTTTATTGACGAAACGTCATTTCATATAAATGGGAAGTTGTCGTACGATATTCGATTAAAATACCGACAGAAAATATCCGTATCAAATGCAGTAAAGTTACGTTGAGAGCGTTAAGAGAATGGTGGCAAAAGCCCCAAACTAAGTAGTCACCGAAGATATGCGTGAATTAAGTCCATCTCGGAATCCGAGTAAACGCAGTATTCATCAGCCCAAAACAGTTCACAGTTCAACGTGATGATTCACAAATTAACACACACGATACGAAGAATAGTAACTTATACTCTGTGTACGCTCAGTTCCATAAATCAAGCGGAAATAGTTACTCCTATTCTGAAGAACGTTAAGATCTCTCGTGAGTCAGAGTCCAGTCGAAAGGTAGAGTGTTGCAGCGACAGTTCGCCCCCCAGAATCAGTCACCTACGCGACAGAATCGCCCACATTACGACAGGCAGGTCTGCCTTCTTCGAGCACTCGACACCAAGTGTCATTCGGAAGGAGTTCCGGTCTCCACTCGACTCCAGCAGTGTCCCGCCACTATACAACTCTCATTGGCTGCAGGCCATCCCCACCAAAAATACATCGTCCTTAAGCTCCACAGATGTCTAACACAAGCGACTGACACTTTTAAATTACCGTGGTTTTTAATAGCACTTGCAGTCAAAATTTAGATAAGGTTACTGGCAAAATAGTAAAGTGTTCGTTAAATAAAAACGCAGGTGGAAGAGTGTCTGAGGTAGTGATGCTTTGTTCATTTGCTGTGTAGATGTGGAGAATACGATGTTCTGACAAACACTTCCGCAATGAAAAAGCTATCAAAGGCGTCGTAAGTCAATAAATAAAATAAATACAGGTAGGTAGCTTTCAAGGGTTATTGCCATAGTGCAGTTCTGTTATCTGAGATTAAGTCTGTGGAAATCCCATGAAGCGGTTAGAAGTTGTTTGGGGGAGGAGACCAGACAGCGAGGTCATCGGTCTCATCGGATTAGGGAAGGACGGGGAAGGAAGTCGGCAGTGCCCTTTCAAAGGAACCATCCCGGCATTTGCCTGGAGCGATTTAGGGAAATCACGGAAAACCTAAATCAGGATAGCCGGACGCGGGATTGAACCGTCTGCCTCCCGAATGCAAGTCCAGTATGCTAGCCACTTCGCCACTTCGTTCGGTAAAAGTTGTTAACTCATTGGGTCTTTGTGAAAATGTTTATTCGCTGTGAGATATTAATGACGGTCGGGGTGGCCGAGCGGTTCTAGGCGCTACAGTCTGGAACCGCGCGACCGCTACGGTCGCAGGTTCGAATCCTGTCTCGGGCATGGATGTGTGTGATGTCCTTAGGTTAGTTAGGTTTAAGTAGTTCTAAGTTCTAGGGGACTGATGACCTCAGAAGTTAAGTCCCATAGCGCTCAGAGCCATTTGAACCATTTGAGATATTAATTTCTCTAGCTTTAAAGGTATTAAGATATTATTGTGTCATTGGATACGCGCCATTGTTCTTAGATCACAAGTGTATTCAGATTTGAATTAATATTAGATGAGAGTTATTGTCGAATGTGAAAGAGCTGTAACTTGGACATCTTTAAGAGTGTTTGACACTCCGCCATTTCGTGGAGCATGTACTGGACAAAGGCAATGCGAGCATCACCTGTATAGATTGCCAGCTCTGGTATTTTCCCGTTTCCGATTATTTTCCCGTTTCCGATTATACGCTCTTAGGCAGTTTCTGGCTGGCCAGAAACTTTCAGCTACCCGGTCTGGACGCGGCGTTCCCTAAACCCTGGACCTACCAGAATTCAGCCATGCATCAAATTCACTCACACTACCTCTTACCAATTCTAGGCGGCCGATTAGCTCACGTAGAGATGCGTAGCGTTACAAGACCGCTTGGCTATAGATTTAAATCCAGCTCCTAAGAAATAAGACGCTACTGCCTTTAACAAGGTGTCAGCGAGAAGAGTAGAAGAGTTCATGTTTTTGGGTGTGCATATTATTGACGACGGATTGCTTGCTTTCGAAACACAAAAATCGATGTATCAACAATTTGCATATTTCTATTCGTTGACGTCCTACGACAATTTTATTTGGTAATGTTTCAGTAAAGAAAAAAAGTAATGATGGAAAAGAGAGAGTGAGAATATTATGGAGCGTGCATTTTTAATCATCTTATATGCGCCTTTGAAGGATTCAGTAGCATGAAATGCGAAATCACGATATGAAGGGCTTATTTCAATAGTGGTACAAGTCCATTTTTGTTCATTCTGAGATGCAGAGTCCTAAAGTTAAAAGAGCGCTAAAAATCTGCAGTTGAGATATCAGAAATATTCAGGTATATATACATATGACTCTGTATCTCAGAATGAACAAAAATGGACTTGTACCGCAATTGAAATAAGCCCTTCATATAATGATGGTGCAGCTGAGAGCCAAATGAGAAATAAGGAATACAATTAAACGATATCATTTTGTTTAAGAATGTACACTGATCAACTAGAACATTATGACACCAGCCTGATAGCCTGTATGTCCACCTGTGGCACGGATTACAGTGGCGACGCGTCGTGGCGTGGAAGCAATGAAGCCTTTGTAGGTCGCTGAAGGGAGTCGGCACCACACCTGCACACACAAGTCCCCTAGTTCCCGTAAATACCGGGGAAGGGGGCAATGAGCTCTGACTCCACGTTCAACACATCCCAAACGTGTTCGATCGGGTTGTGATCTGGAACTCGCCACTGTGTCCGTCGAACCACTACATCATACTCCTGGCCTTGCGACATGGCGCATTATCTTGCTCGAAAATGCCATTGCCGTCGGGAAACATGATCGTCATGAAAGGGTGTACATTGTCTGCAACCAGTGTACGGTGCTCCTTGGCCGTCATGCTGCCTTGCACGAGCTCCGCTGAACCCATGGATGGTCACGTGGATGTTCCCCAGAGCATAATGCAGCCGCCGCCAGCTAGTTTCCGCCCCGAAGTATAGGTGTCCCTTGATGGATTCTCGCCCTCCCATCGGCATGATGAAGAAGGAGTTGGGTATCATCAGACCAGGCAATGCTCTGCTGCTGCACAAACTTCCAGTGCCGATGGTCACGTGTCCATTTCAGTCTTAGTTGTCGATGACGTGGTGTTAACATTGGAAAATGTATGGGTCGTTGGCTGTGCGAAAATATTTTGTTCACACCGACCTACATAGGGAGAAACGATCACCACGATAAAATAAGGGAAATCAGAGCTCGTACGGAAAGATATAGGTGTCCGTTCTTTCCGCGCGCTATACGAGAGTGGAATAATATAGAATTGTGAAGGTGGTTCGATGAACCCTCTGCCAGGCACTTAAATGTGATTTGCAGAGATGTAGAAACACTGAGAGGATGTGTAATGCAGTAGACAAATATATTTCCTTCGTTGTCAATATTATGTTTCACTTGTAACACGGGTAGTGACAAAGATTAATATGTTTATTTTTATTAAATTACAGCCTCTGCCTATTACAATTTTGTAAATCGATAGCATGCAGAAGCACTCCAAGAAAAGCATGGATACGAAGCCTGTATGTAAACTGACTCGTTCCCTCATTTCGGTATAAATCGTACAAATGACGTGTGGGTGATGTAACTGATTAAAACAGTCCCTCCGTCTCTATTCTTGCATATTTGGATAATCGTTCTGTGTCGCTCAAATTCCCGTCCGGCTATCCAGATTTATGTTTTTCATGATATCCTTAAATCGCTTAAGGCGAATGCCGGAATGCTTCCTTGGAAAGGTCACCGCCAATTTCCTTCTCCAGTCATCTTCTACACGATCTCGTGTGATGTCTCTAATCAAGCTGCGGGGCGATGGGGTATCGTCTCAGTTGTGCGACTGGATTCATGATTTCCTGTCAGGAAGGTCGCAGTTCGTAGTAATAGGCGGCAAATCGTCGAGTAAAACTGAAGTGATATCGGGTGTTCTCCAGGGAAGCGTCCTGGGACCTCCGCTGTTCCTGATCTATATAAATGACCTGGGTGACAATCTGAGGAGTTCTCTTAGGTTGTTCGCAGATGATGCTGTAATTTACCGTCTAGTAAGGTCATCCGAAGACCAGTATAAGTTGCAAAGCTATTTAGAAAAGATTGCTGTATGGTGTGGCAGGTGGCAGTTGACGCTAAATAACGAAAAGTGTGAGGTGATCCACATGAGTTTCAAAAGAAATCCGTTGGAATTCGATTACTCCATAAATAGTACAATTCTCAAGGCTGTCAATTCAACTAAGTACCTGGGTGTTAAATTTACGAACAACTTCAGTTGGAAAGACCATGTAGATAATACTGTGGGGAAGGCGAGCCAAATGTTGCGTTTCATTGGCAGGACACTTAGAAGATGCAACAAGTCCATTAAAGAGACAGCTTACACTACACTCGTTCGTCCTCTGTTAGAATATTGCTGCGCGGTGTGGAATCCTTACCAGGTGGGATTGACGGAGGACATCGAAAGGGTGCAAAAAAGGGCAGCTCGTTTTGTATTATCACGTAATAGGGGAGAGAGTGTGGCAGATATGATACGCGAGTTGGGATGGAAGTCATTAAAGCAAAGACGTTTTTCGTTGCGGCGAGATCTATTTACGAAATTTCAGTCACCAACTTTCTCTTCCGAAAGCGAAAATATTTTTTGTTGAGCCCAACCTACATGGGTAGGAATGATCATAAAAATAAAATAAGATAAATCAGAGCTCGAACCGAAAGGTTTAGGTGTTCGTTTTTCCCGCGCGCTGTTCGGGAGTGGAATGGTAGAGAGATAGTATGATTTTGGTTCGATGAACCCTCTGCCAAGCACTTACATGTGAATTACAGAGTAATCATGTAGACGTAGATGTAGATATAATGACATAGATGTTGGCGAGACGTTAAACCCTGATTTCGTTCCTTTTATCTTCGACCCCTGATTACGATGTTTCCTCGGACGTATAATCCAGTCTTAAAGTTTAACATGGCTACGTGGTCAGCGACCGCAATAGCATCCCTAGATTGCAAGAAAGAAGTCTTTTGGCCTAGGTTTCGGAGCTACTATGAGTGGTTCATCAGAAGTAAAACACTCAAACTGGAATGTCACGTATAAAACTAAGTATCAAGAGATAAGGCTTTAGTCACAACATTTTTGAAATAGAATACATAGAAGGGAAGCCACTGTGGGCTGCTCATACGTGTCGAGCTACGGTAGCATCAGTCTGGTGCGACCGAGGGCTGCTATTGCTTTGATTTTAACACAGTCGTATCGGAGGAAAATATGTTTTCCTGGCGTGAACTCTCGGGTTTCTCGCTGTGATTGATTAATGGTATGCCTGCGGGTGTTCAGTCGAGTTTCCACATTCGCAGTTCCTCACGCGTTGTACATCGCGCCAGTCAGTTGCAGCTTCGGGATACGGATATTATGGCCAGTTTCGATGTAGTCTCCTTCCCTACGAAACTTGCACTTTACCAATCGTTGGAAATAATGGCGGAAAAGTTGGGCAATTGTTTCCTTGAACTTTTTAGACACATTCTTATTTTCTGTTCAACGGAAAATGCTCTGAAAAATCTACGGCATGTGGATGGATAGTCTGTTATCGCCCATCATGGCGAATCTATACATAGAACACTTTGAAGCGAAGCCACTAGAATTCCATGTTCAAACGAACGTGTTTCTACCGATACAGGGACAACGTGTTTGTGGTGTGGCCACATGACACGAAAAAAATCTGGTGTTCCTGGAACATTTAAACTCTTTGTATCCTAATATAATTCTGGAACTTGAAAAACAGTGTAAACTACATTTTAACGATGAGTTACTCAAGAGAAGAACGGACGGATTCTTGGGTAACAGTGTGTACACAAAGTCTTTCCCCGCTTCGAGCCATCACCATCCATCATAACTCTGGTCCATAGAGCTCGCCGGCCTCTGTGCCCGAACGGTTCTAGGCGCTTCAGTCCAGAACCGCGCTGCTGCTACGGTCGCAGGTTCGAATCCTGCCTCGGGCATGGATGTGTGTGATGTTCTTAGGTTAGTTAGGTTTAGGTAGCTCCAAGTCTAGGGATGACCTGAGATGTTAAATCCCACAGTGCGCAGAGCCATCCATAGAGCTCGAACACTTTCAGGTGAAGAGAACCTCACCGAATAATCACATCTACGGGTAGTGTTCCGAAGGAAAGCATAATCAGATCAGAATCTGACTGCGTTGCAGTCGAGAACGCGTAAGGACCAGGTTGAGTCTGAGAAAGAGAAGCCAAGGATCGCTTATGAATCACGCTCTCCCAGTATCCGGAAAGATGGGTAGACTCTTAACACAACATGGCGTCCCGTGTATTTCGTTCCCGTCAACGAGGACAAAAAGTCTTCTTTGTACTGTTAAAGAAGATACAGGTCACGAAAAGCGGGATGTATACCGCACTGCGTTCGAATAAATCACGTCTTGGGTGTGGCAGGTTACGTCAAACAGTCTAGAAAAGAGAGCCATCAACGGCACACTCGACTAAAACAATCAAGCAAATCAGATGTCGCCGAACACTGCTTCGAATGTTATTATGAAATGAATTACATCTACATCTACATCCATACTCCGCAAGCCACCTGACGATGTGTGGCGGAGGGTACCTTGAGTACCTCTATCGGTTCTCCCTTCTATTCCAGTTTCGTATTGTTCGTGGAAAGAAGGATTGTCGGTATGCCTCTGTGTGGGCTCTAATCTCTTTGATTTTATCCTCATGGTCTCTTCGCGAGATATACGTAGGACGGAGCAATATACTGTTTGACTCCTCGGTGAAGGTATGTTCACGAAACTTCAACAAAAGCCCGTACCGAGCTCCTTAGCGTCTCTCCTGCAGTCTTCCACTGGAGTTTATCTATCATCTCTGTAACGCTTTCGCCATTACTAAATGATCCTGTAACGAAGCGCGCTGCTCTCCGTTGGATTTTCTCTATCTCTTTTATCAACCCTATCTGGTACGGATCCCACACTGCTGAGCAGTATTCAAGCAGTGGGCGAAGAAGCGTACTGAAACCTACTTCCTTTGTTTTCGGATTGCATTTCCTTAGGATTCTTCCAATGAATCTCAGTCTGGCATCTGCTTTACCGACGACCAACTTTATATGTTCATTCCATTTTAAATCACTTCTAATGCGTACTCCCAGATAATTTATGGCATTATCTGTCCAGTTGCTGACCTGCTATATTGTAGCTAAATGATAAGGGATCTTTCTTTCTATGTATTCGTATCACATTACACTTGTCTACATTGAGATTCAGTTGTCATTCCCTGCACCATGCGTCAATTCGCTGCAGATCCTCCTGCATTTCAGTACAATTTTCCATTGTTACAACCTCTCGATATACCACAGCATCATCCACAAGGTCATTTATGTATATTGTGAATAGCAACGGTCCTACGACACTCCCCTGTGGCACACCTGAAATCACTCTTACTTCGGAAGACTTCTACATCTACATCTACATCTACATCTATACTCCGCGAGCCACCTTACGGTGTGTGGCGGAGGGTACTTATTGTACCACTATCTGATCCCCCCTTCCCTGTTCCATTCACGAATTGTGCGTGGAAAGAACGACTGCTTGTAAGTCTCCGTATTTGCTCTAATTTCTCGGATCTTTTCGTTGTGATCATTACGCGAGATATATGTGGGCGGTAGTAATATGTTGCCCATCTCTTCCCGGAATGTGCTCTCTCGTAATTTCGATAATAAACCTCTCCGTATTGCGTAACGCCTTTCTTGAAGTGTCCGCCACTGGAGCTTGTTCAGCATCTCCGTAACGCTCTCGCGCTGACTAAATGTCCCCATGACGAATCGCGCTGCTTTTCGCTGGATCATGTCTATCTCTTCTATTAATCCAACCTGGTAAGGGTCCCATACTGATGAGCAATACTCAAGAATCGGACGAACAAGCGTTTTGTAAGCTACTTCTTTCGTCGATGAGTCACATTTTCTTAGAATTCTTCCTATGAATCTCAACCTGGCGCCTGCTTTTCCCACTATTTGTTTTATGTGATCATTCCACTTCAGATCGCTCCGGATAGTAACTCCTAAGTATTTTACGGTCGTTACCGCTTCCAATGATTTACCACCTATGGCATAATCGTACTGGAATGGATTTCTGCCCCTATGTATGCGCATTATATTACATTTATCTACGTTTAGGGAAAGCTGCCAGCTGTCGCACCATGCATTAATCCTCTGCAGGTCCTCCTGGAGTACGTACGAGTCTTCTGATGTTGCTACTTTCTTGTAGACAACCGTGTCATCTGCAAATAGCCTCACGGAGCTACCGATGTTGTCAACTAAGTCATTTATGTATATTGTAAACAATAAAGGTCCTATCACGCTTCCCTGCGGTACTCCCGAAATTACCTCTACATCTGCAGATTTTGAACCGTTAAGAATGACATGTTGTGTTCTTTCTTCTAGGAAATCCTGAATCCAATCACAAACCTGGTCCGATATTCCGTAAGCTCGTATTTTTTTCACTAAACGTAAGTGCGGAACCGTATCAAATGCCTTCCTGAAGTCCAGGAATACGGCATCAATCTGCTCGCCAGTGTCTACGGCACTGTGAATTTCTTGGGCAAATAGGGCGAGCTGAGTTTCACATGATCTCTGTTTGCGGAATCCATGTTGGTTATGATGAAGGAGATTTGTATTATCTAAGAACGTCATAATACGAGAACACAAAACATGTTCCATTATTCTACAACAGATTGACGTAAGCGAAATAGGCCTATAATTATTCGCATCTGATTTATGACCCTTCTTGAAAATGGGAACGACCTGCGCTTTCTTCCAGTCGCTAGGTACTTTACGTTCTTCCAGCGATCTACGATAAATAATAGAAAGGGGGCAAGTTCTTTAGCATAATCACTGTAGAATCTTAAGGGTATCTCGTCTGGTCCGGATGCTTTTCCGCTACTAAGTGATAGCAGTTGTTTTTCAATTCCGATATCGTTTATTTCAATATTTTCCATTTTGGCGTCCGTGCGACGGCTGAAGTCAGGGACCGTGTTACGATTTTCCGCAGTGAAACAGTTTCGGAACACTGAATTCAGTATTTCTGCCTTTCTTCGGTCGTCCTCTGTTTCGGTGCCATCGTGGTCAACGAGTGACTGAATAGGGGATTTAGATCCGCTTACCGATTTTACATATGACCAAAACTTTTTAGGGTTCTTGTTTAGATTGTTTGCTAATGTTTTATGTTTGAATTCGTTGAATGCTTCTCTCATTGCTCTCTTTACGCTCTTTTTCGCTTCGTTCAGCTTTTCCTTATCAGCTATGATTCGACTACTCTTAAACCTATGATGAAGCTTTCTTTGTTTCCGTAGTACCTTTCGTACATGATTGTTATACCACGGTGGATCTTTCCCCTCGCTTTGGACCTTAGTCGGTACGAACTTATCTAAGGCGTACTGGACGATGTTTCTGAATTTTTTCCATTTTTGTTCCACATCCTCTTCCTCAGAAATGAACGTTTGATGGTGGTCACTCAGATATTCTGCGATTTGTGCCCTATCACTCTTGTTAAGCAAATATATTTTCCTTCCTTTCTTGGCATTTCTTATTACACTTGTAGTCATTGATGCAACCACTGACTTATGATCACTGATACCCTCTTCTACATTCACGGAGTCGAAAAGTTCCGGTCTATTTGTTGCTATGAGGTCTAAAACGTTAGCTTCACGAGTTGGTTCTCTAACTATCTGCTCGAAGTAATTCTCGGACAAGGCAGTCAGGATAATGTCACAAGAGTCTCTGTCCCTGGCTCCAGTTCTGATTGTGTGACTATCCCATTCTATACCTGGTAGATTGAAGTCTCCCCCTATTACAATAGTATGATCACGAAACTTCTTCACGACGTTCTGCAGGTTCTCTCTGAGGCGCTCAACTACTACGGTTGCTGATGCAGGTGGTCTATAGAAGCATCCGACTATCATATCTGACCCACCTTTGATACTTAACTTAACCCAGATTATTTCACATTCGCATTCGCTAATAACTTCACTGGATATTATTGAATTCTTTACTGCTATAAATACTCCTCCACCATTGGCGTTTATCCTATCCTTGCGGTATATATTCCATTCTGTGTCTAGGATTTCGTTACTGTTCACTTCCGGTTTTAACCAACTTTCCGTTCCTAATACTATATGCGCACTATTTCCTTCAATAAGAGATACTAATTCAGGAACCTTGCCCTGGATACTCCTGCAGTTTACCAATATTACGTTAACTTTTCCTGTTTTTGGTCTCTGAGGACGGACGTTCTTTATCAACGATGATAATGTCCTCTCTGGTAAGCCGTCAGGTATTTTATCGTTTCGCCCAAGGGGGGGTCCCTCTAACCTAAAAAACCCCCGTGTGCACGCCACACGTACTCTGCTACCCTAGTAGCTGCTTCCGGTGTGTAGTGCACGCCTGACCTGTCTAGGGGGGCCCTACAGTTCTCCACCCAATAACGGAGGTCGATGAATTTGCAACCATTATAGTCGCAGAGTCGTCTGAGCCTCTGGTTTAGACCCTCCACACGGCTCCAAACCAGAGGACCGCGATCGACTCTGGGCACTATGCTGCAGATATTAAGCTCAGCTTGCACTCCGCGTGCGATGCTGGTTGTCTTTACCAAATCAGCCAGCCGCCGGAAGGAACCAAGGATGGCCTCAGAACCCAAGCGGCAGGCGTCATTCGTTCCGACATGTGCTACTATCTGCAGCCGGTCACACCCAGTGCGTTCAATAGCTGCCGGAAGGGCCTCCTCCACATTACGGACGAGACCCCCCGGCAAGCACACCGAGTGCACACTGGCATTCTTCCCCGACCTACCCGCTATTTTCCTGAGGGGCTCCATAACCCGCCTAACGTTGGAGCTCCCTATAACTAATAGGCCCGCCCTCTGTGACTGTCGGGACCTTGCCGGAGAATCGGCCACTGGCCCAACAGGCGAGGCACCCTGTGGTGGCTCGGAAACGATGTCATCACCACTAGGAAGCACCCCGTACCTGTTGGAAAGGGGTAAGGCAGCTGCCACGCGGCCAGATCCCACCTTCGCCTTTCGGCCAGGCACGCGCGAGCCCACCACTGTCCGCCATTCACCCTGGAGTGATGGCTGACCGGTAAGATGCTCACTGCCGGAAGACGCAGCGACATCAGGGGTTCCATGTGATTCCAAGGCCACCGAAGTAGGCATAGGTCTCACCACAGTTGCCCCAACGCCACTACGAGCCGACGCCTGCGCCTCGAGCTCGATGAGCCTAACAGACAAAGCCTCCACCTGCCCCCGAAGAGTGGCCAATTCTCCTTGCGTCCGCTCACAACAACCACAGTCCCTACACATGACTATGTTTACCCTACTCTATAAGGTGACAAATTCCCAAGATAATCTTCTGATGAGCTACTCTGATAATCAAGAAACACTCACTGAAATACGAGACGCGAAAACTACGCTAGGTTTTCCCAGAAAAACTATTTAAAAGCTAAGCGCAGCAAATAAGTACAAAAACGCTTTATACAAACAGTACTCGCTGCTGCTGGTGCTGTCGCTCTGGCTGTCACAAGACAACTGCTGATTCAGGTGACTAGTGGCTAACGGCCGCGAAACAAACAAAAGACGGTTTTAGGGCGCTTTCTGTTCTAAACGATCAAGAAAACACTAAGAAATCTAACACGAAAACTACGTAAAGTTTTATCAAGAACTGTTAGTTACTATGCACAGCAGATAAACACAAATAGAATCCCTTCCTTAGTGGAAGGTCGTAAACAAAATGCAAAATAAACGCTTTATACAAACAGTACTCGCTGCTGCTGGTGCTGTCGCTCTGGCTGTCACAAGACAACTCTCCATTGAGAATGACATGCTGCGTTCTGTTATTTAGGAACTCTTCGATCCAATCACACAAATGGTTCGATAGCCCATATGCTCTTACTTTGTTCATTAAACGACTGTGGGAACTGTATCGAACGCCTTGCGGAAGTCAAGAACCACGGCATCTACCTGGGAACCCGTGTGTATGGCCCTCTGAGTCTCGTGGACGAATAGCGCGAGCTGGGTTTCACACGACCGTCTTTTTCGAAACCCATGCTGATTCCTACAGAGTAGATTTCTATTCTCCAGAAAAGTCATTATACTCGAAGATAATACGTGTTCCAAAGTTCTACAACTGATCGACGTTAGAGATACCTATTGGAACGCTACGCTCTTCTAGAGACCTATTCAGATCAGTATCGTGTTGGAAACGACAAGTTTCTGGGACAGCGTAATTGAAGAGTCTATTGAAATGCAGGTACCGGGACGCCTAACAAACAGTGACAGATATTGCAAAGTAAATAAGGCCTGGGTTTCAGCAATCAGTGCATTAAGATATCACCTGATATCACGTCCACCGTAGCTAGGAAACGCTGACAGAACGTGCGTTTCACGAAATTTCAGAGGCAGCTCTGAAAAACAAAAGACCGGCAGAGGGCGTAGAAGAGTCGAACTCGGCCATAACAACAACTCTGCCGACACCCGGAAGCAGATCATTAAGATTCCCTGAAACTTATCCAGACGTACGCAGCAGCAAGACCACAACGACTCCTTTGCGAACTTGTGGCCTGCTGATGTGAGGGAGAAGGCACGCGGCGCGCCAGAACAGAAGCGGAGGCAGGAGCGGGGAACGAGTCGTCGGTAGGTACAACAGGTGTTCGGGCTGTCTGTGGCGGAGAAGGCGAGTGAACGGATCAGCAGGGACGGACTGTTTACTGCTGCCTTACAAGGACCGTCCCGTCGTAGTCGGGATCCAGACCCGTTTCTTGCGATCACGTCTCGAAGGCACGCCCCGTGTGGAGCAACTGAGCTGTGATCTGGAATTCTTATAGCAGCTGCGACACGCCACTCGGGAACTGCAACAGAAAGGAGGAATGCCAGCTTAGGAGTTCAGGGATCAACACACTGTCAACGATGACGTCGTTAGAAATGGAATACAAACAGGGCGAATTAAATCAGTCGTGTCATTTTCAAAGGAACCCCCCCACCATTTCTCCTAAAGCGATTTAGGCAAACATTGGAAAACCTTAATCTGCATTTGAACCGCTGTCTTCCCGAATGCGAATCGAGTGTCTTACCGCCTTATTCAAATCAAAGTAGTCCCATATTCAGGAAATGAGTGTAGCTGAGCGGATGTGCGGCGTGGCGGGGTTGGAAGTGCATCGTCTGAGTTTGTTCACTGTCCCTCGTCGTACTGTGCACTACAAAAGTTCCACCTACCTCAGTACGGGGGCCGATCTCCAGCCCGTTTCTCTGGATAAGTAGATAGCTATCCAGATGATGTTAAATGAAGCGTTGAAGAAAAACACCGTCAATACTTACGTTTGAAAAGTCCGCGTAAACTCGGATAGCAAGCTATCCTGTAATAACTTATAACAGATTTCGGGCGGAGGGCGATTGCTTCATCTCTTTACAAAAATGGCAAAATTCTGAAACGAGTTCTTTTATTTCTTTCGGTTCAAAATTACACTTGCCATCAGCCTGTATTTAATTAACGAATAATATCACTGTCCTCAACTCACAGTTCATACAACCCAGTACACACACACAAGGCAGTCAGGAGTGTACTTAAGTCCGAACCGAATTACTACGCGATATACAGCCATTACTCTGCTACAATATACGAGTTTCACATTCGGTCCTTTTTCAGTGGATTTCTAATAATTGCTCGCCAAATATTCCATAGACTAATGTAAAATATGCCACGCGGAATTTCACAAAGGCCGAAAGTTCAGACGCATTTATCTCTCTAACAAATCACTTCACCAAGCTCAAATTTTCACAATCTGTCCGTAAATGCAACTGTTTTCACGGAAATACAATCCGGACGCGAGAAACCAATAACTTCTTCATTTTACTCATAATGTAGATGGACACGTCAGACAGCCAGCGACTGACTCAATGCCGTTCCTTTCAGGGTCTATAACTACTTGCAATGCGCGGGAAATGCTTAACTCTGATTGGCTGTTCAAAATGACCAGCCAATCAAAACAATCCTTCGAGTTCTTTCTTGCGCTAAAACTGTCTTACGCCAATCAACATTCACAGATGCATTTACGTCACTTATTAAAGCAAATATTGATAAAATGTTTAACAAAACCAAACGAAAAGAAAACTAATCTTGAAATAACTTAGAAAACCATCAAAAGGCTATTCTGGCTGCCTTCTTACAAAAGCAAATACCCTTGGACGTACGTCATCAGCACGGTGGGGAAATTACAACTCTCATTGCAACTGCTTGCTTCACACTTTCCCATGACATACTTACGTAATGTTTAACATCAGATAATATTGAATCTTTACGTATGTCCCACATATACACTCTCACTCACTCTCATTTATTCACACAACAAATCAAATAGTTATTAGGCCGGCCGCGGTGGTCTAGCGGTTCTAGGCGCTCAGTCCGGAGCCGCGCAACTGCTACGGTCGCAGGTTCGAATCCTGCCTCGGGCATGGATGTGTGTGATGTCCTTAGGTTAGTTAGGTTTAAGTAGTTCTAAGTTCTAGGGGACTGATGACCACAGATGTTAAATCCCATAGTGCTCAGAGCCATTTGAACCAAATAGTTATTAAGTAAATATTAATCCTTTCTGAATTCCATGTTACGAAAATGATAAATAGTGAACGTCTTTAATTATAAAAAATCTAAATAAATTGTTCTGCGATTTGGTGAACTTCGGTAATAATTTCAAATGATTCTAAAAGACAAACTGCTACGAATCGCAACTGACTTTTGTGTCAGTTTTTGGTTTTTTAGGTAATTTTCTCTAACTCTGAAAGTATGCCAGCTAGAATGCTGAGATTTTTGCACAATCTTCCTTTTCATGAACCAAACCGAAGAATATTCATATAGTTTATTTAGCTTCTTAGGGGCGTGAATATTCTGTCGCTCGAATTGACACAGGTACCGCTTCCCACGGCCAGGCTAGGGACAGGTGCGCATGAGTCAAGCTAAGATACAAGCGGCTGTTTCTATCATCGTCAACGGCTCCAAAGCTACGAGCCGTACTGCAAAGTAGTGCAATAAATGCTATTGCATATTGACTCGCAACGTCACGGATGGAGGAATCTGCATCACCGCTCTTGGCAATGTCCTAGTGGAGGTGGTTTACCGTTGCCTCCCTCTGACCTGTTATGAAGTGTGCAATATGTATCTGTATAGTGTGCATGGCTGTGGTGAGTGCATGTACGGTGCAGTATTGGGTTTTTGTTCTTATGAATGATTGTAACGGAGTGAAATCCGGTGCTGGTGCATAGCCTACTCCTCTCGAAAAGCATCCAAAGCAGGTGACGAGCTTAACGTCCCCATCAAACTGAGGGATTACCATCAAGAGTGTCGCATGTATTCCCTTCATGAGACGCTGTGGAGAGGTTTGGAATGTAGCGCAGAGCATTGGCGCAGAGACTGGTGATCAGGAATTTCACGCCACTATCTTTCCTCCCCTTGCCGGCCAGATACTCACAGCGAAATGTTTCCACCACCAGCATTCGAACCGTCGTAACTCCGAGCCGAGCGCCACCGCAAGGACGTGCGTGAACGACGACGGCTACGGAGGCGACTACCGCTTTGCTAGACGAACTAATTATTGTCATGTGCCCATGGAATCCAAGAGAGTGAAGGCTGTAGCACTAGAGTATATGTCACTCTTCCCTAACAACCGATCCTTTAGTCCTGTCACGGGAAAAGCCATACTAACTACCCGCGAAGCACGCTAATATTACCCTCTGAGAGGGTTTCGAAGTTTTGACCTCGGGTACTTCTAATGGACAAAGGTATCGGACTATAATTTTGAATTTGGTGAAATTAACAGAAAAACCACACGGTCTTTAATCTCGTGAGTTAATGTAAGGGGCCGGCCGTGGTGGTCGTGCGTTTCTAGGTGCTGCAGTCCGGAACCGCGGGACTGTTACGCTCGCAGGTTCGAATCCTGCCTCGGGCATGGATGTGTGTGATGTCCTTAGGTTGGTTAGGTTTAAGTAGTTCTAAGTTCTAGGGGACTGATGACCTAAGATGTTAAGTCCCATAGTGCTCAGAGCCATTTGAACCATTTTTTTAATGAAAGGGCTAAAATCATACATCAAGGGAAAAAATGAACAGTCACTAGCCCAATTAGGCACATTAATTTGAAAATATATATTTGAGAAAATTGACTATTGGTTAATGAGGTTATCTGCGTTGAGATGTACCTTTGAATAGCAAAAGAGATGCAAACTGAGACGGAGCACTCTGAACTGTGTGTAGCAGCAGTCACCAATAACGCACACACCAGCCAATTATAGGAAGTAAATCTGCACCAAGCTCATACTAATGACAGCTATACTCAAGAGCATTATTTAATAAAATACCGAAATGTTACTGCATGAAGTGTAGAACTAAATTTCGATATGAGGGGCTTTTATCTTAACGACATGAAAAAAAACCAAGATGAATAATATCATAAATACACTGTTTAAGAACCTCTACATACATCAGATTTCCTTAGCAACAGTAATAGTTCAATTTTTCAATAATGGGTGCAGCGTATGATGGGGACCCATAAACTAGTATAGTTTTTCTAGTCAACGCTTTTGATTATTACAGTAGAAAAGACTAATTCAAAAAGCTAATCAGTCATTTCACTTAGAGTAGTTGATAATTTACTTTGCAAGACAATAAAATACAACACTTGGCTTAATGAACATAAAAAAGGAAACCATTCATGATAGGAATCAAAACCACACTAATTTTGAAAATAAGTTTAACTTATTTGCCTTTTTATCACCTGTGAAGCAAGTATTTTAGACAACAATATTTACACACTCTTGCACTGTAATCCTACAAAACTATATTTTGTAATAAACTAAGGATAGTCTAGCAAAATCCTATCCAACTTTACTTTTGTGGTTTTAACTTTTACTACGCCTACTCCTTTTACATTAGACAAAAAAATCACTTTTAAACACTTGAATGCAAGAATTGTTCATTTAAATCAGGATACTCGGTTTTAGTAGCACTTAGGTGAAGACCCAACATAGGTTCGTGATCAGAATAGAAAATATGGTTCCGGACACGAATTTACGTTTTTATGAGTATTACTGAAACAACACACAAATTAACTGGTCCATGTCCATATACATTACTGGATGTTTGAAATTTGTGAAGCAATGGCGAAGATTGGTGGCAAGCGCATGCCGGCTTACTGTACTCACGGCTCTTGATGTTCGAACAGTGTGCGATTTGCAGGGGGGGATGGGGGGGATTTCCCCCCCATCTGCATCAGACCATCTCCTCCTCTGGTTTTTAGTTTATGCGTCCCAACCTGGGATGTTTATTTCCCACGCACTGGAGTAAAACTTTACATATAATTTAAATTTGTGGAGCCGAACACTGAAAGTTTTTAATAAGTCTTACTATTAATACTATTAATATGTTTCAGTTTTCTATCATCAGAATAAGTACAGCTTTTCACAAATGTGCCTCTACTTTTTGAATTCCCCTCGTATACCTGTATGTAGACGATTTTGTAAATAAGCTTTACCTATAATGTACTTTTAAAGATATAACAAGGGATTGCTTTTCTGATAGTGCATACGTGTGAATAGTGAGTTTCGGCATTTACATCTATTTATAAATAGCTGTTTAACCATGCGTAACGCCACGGTCCAAGCTAGTAACATACATAATTCTAATAACCCCCTAAGACATCACCCCCACTGGTAAAAGCTCAAATCGCACCATGTGTTCGAATGCTCTATAAAATCTCTTCTTGGCGTCGGATTTTCAACATATTCCAGCAATTCCTTTATGCCGAGAATACCAAATAATAGCCACATCCACATCCGAGGCAAATCCTTTATAATGCAGCTCCAAATTGCCTCTCTCAGCACGGTCGAAATGTACCGTGCTAAGGCTAGCCACATACTGCGTGCCGTTCACAAAAGGAGCCGCTCAGCTCGACCACCAAACCCACCTTTTACATCGCGCCATGCCACTTCCGTTGCGGAGGGACTTCACTACAGCTTTTACATGTTACAAATACAAGCGCCCTAAGTATGAACCAGCTTTCAATAAACATTTTCTTTTTATGAACATGCAGATATTATAATAATTTATCATTTTAACATATCCTTTTGCTTTTTCCATACGTACATTACAAAACTCTAATTTTCTTGCCGCAGATGAAGGAGTTTAAATAACGCAGAATACAGACATCGTAATTGAAGACACACAGTTACATAATATAAACCTGTTTCTAATCGATATATGTGTTAAAAGGCGTGCCATCACACATTCCGAATAATATCGTCCGCACAATCTCGAGGATAACAATGGCAGATAAATGCAAAAACTGTTCGGATATTGTCGTGAGAATTTGTTTCTAATCCACCATGAACAGGCGTGACACCCGTCCTGCACAAATCTTTCTCTTGCAAAATTCTTCACGGAAAATGTAGCAGTGACGTTCCTTTGGGGTCTATACAATCTCGGCCATATGAAATTTCGTATGCCGATCTTCCAAGATGACAGCGTGCACTTTTTCGGGACACTCTGGTAGCATATTTGCTCACGTTGGAAACTGAAGGAGAGTGACCATAAACATTTATCAACCTCGAACTATTTTTCTTTTTAAGACATTTGTCCTATACGTGATTTTCTCCACTTACAAGAACTCACGCGCCCTGCCTTGGACGCCACTTCGGCGACTTGCGTGTCCCTAAACATCTACATCTACATCTACATCTACATGATTACTCTGCAATTCACATTTAAGTGCTTGGCAGAGGTTTCATCGAACCACAATCATCCTATCTCTCTACCATTCCACTCCCGAACATCGCGCGGGAAAAATGAACACCTAAACCTTTCTGTTCGAGCTCTGATTTATCTTATTTTATTTTTATGATCATTCCTACCTATGTAGGTTGGGCTCAAGAAAATATTTTCGCATTCGGAAGAGAAAGTTGGTGACTGAAATTTCGTAAATAGATCTCGCCGCGACGAAAACCGTCATTGCTTTAATGACTTCCATCCCAACTCCCGTATCATATCTCTCTCCCCTATTACGTGATAACACAAAACGAGCTGCCCTTATTTGCACCCTTTCGATGTCCTCCGTCAATCACACCTGGTAAGGATCCCACACCGCGCAGCAATATTCTAACAGAGGACGAACGAGTGAAGTGTAAGCTGTCTCTTTAGTGGACTTGTTGCATCTTCTATGTGTCCTACCAATGAAACGCAACCTTTGGCTCGCCTTCCCCACAATATTATCCATGTGGTCTTTCCAGCTGAAGTTGTTCGTAATTTTTACACCCAGGTACTTAGTTGAATGGACAGCCTTGAGAATTGTACTATTTATGGAGTAATCGAATTCCAACGGATTTCTTTTGGAACTCATGTGGATCACCTCACACTTTTCGTTATTTAGCGTCACCTGCCACCTGCCACACCATACAGCAATCTTTTCTAAATCGCTATGCAACTGATACTGGTCTTCGGATGACCTTACTAGACGGTAAATTACAGCATGATCTGCGAACAACCTAAGAGAACTGCTCAGATTGTGACCCAGGTCATTTATATAGATCAGGAACAGCAGAGGTCCGAGGACGCTTCCCTGGGGAACACCTGATATTACTTCAGTTTTACTCGATGATGTGCCGTCTATTGGGTAAGTATGCTAGTTACCAAACACTGGAAAAGGGATCCACAGTTTAACGTACAATCCGATCCACACGTCTTCCTGGTAACTATTCACATCGTTGAGAGGAGAAGGCTAGGGCAGACTGAAAATTTTCGTAGTCCTACCGGAATTCGATCCCGCAACCTCTGACTGCGCTAGATCACCAAGCGACGCAAATTCACATGCAGCCTGTTGGAAACTATACTAACGTACGGGGAAAACGCCACTCACCTAGTGCTGTGATCTACACTCCTGGAAATGGAAAAAAGAACACATTGACACCGGTGTGTCAGACCCACCATACTTGCTCCGGACACTGCGAGAGGGCTGTACAAGCAATGATCACACGCACGGCACAGCGGACACACCAGGAACCGTGGTGTTGGCCGTCGAATGGCGCTAGCTGCGCAGCATTTGTGCACCGCCGCCGTCAGTGTCAGCCAGTTTGCCGTGGCATACGGAGCTCCATCGCAGTCTTTAACACTGGTAGCATGCCGCGACAGCGTGGACGTGAATCGTATGTGCAGTTGATGGACTTTGAGCGAGGGCGTGTAGTGGGCATGCGGGAGGCCGGGTGGACGTACCGCCGAATTGCTCAACACGTGGGGCGTGAGGTCTCCACAGTACATCGATGTTGTCGCCAGTGGTCGGCGGAAGGCGCACGTGCCCGTCGACCTGAGACCGGACCGCAGCGACGCACGGATGCACGCCAAGACCTTAGGATCCTACGCAGTGCCGTAGGGGACCGCACCGCCACTTCCCAGCAAATTAGGGACACTGTTGCTCCTGGGGTATCGGCGAGGACCATTCGCAACCGCCTCCATGAAGCTGGGCTACGGTCCCGCACACCATTAGGCCATCTTCCGCTCACGCCCCAACATCGTGCAGCCCGCCTCCAGTGGTGTCGCGACAGGCGTGAATGGAGGGACGAATGGAGACGTGTCGTCTTCAGCGATGAGAGTCGCTTCTGCCTTGGTGCCAATGATGGTCGTATGCGTGTTTGGCGCCGTGCAGGTGAGCGCCACAATCAGGACTGCATACGACCGAGGCACACAGGGCCAACACCCGGCATCATGGTGTGGGGAGCGATCTCCTACACTGGCCGTACACCACTGGTGATCGTCGAGGGGACACTGAATAGTGCACGGTACATCCAAACCGTCATCGAACCCATCGTTCTACCATTCCTAGACCGGCAAGGGAACTTGCTGTTCCAACAGGACAATGCACGTCCGCATGTATCCCGTGCCACCCAACGTGCTCTAGAAGGTGTAAGTCAACTACCCTGGCCAGCAAGATCTCCGGATCTGTCCCCCATTGAGCATGTTTGGGACTGGATGAAGCGTCGTTTCACGCGGTCTGCACGTCCAGCACGAACGCTGGTCCAACTGAGGCGCCAGGTGGAAATGGCATGGCAAGCCGTTCCACAGGACTACATCCAGCATCTCTACGATCGTCTCCATGGGAGAATAGCAGCCTGCATTGCTGCGAAAGGTGGATATACACTGTACTAGTGCCGACATTGTGCATGTTCTGTTGCCTGTGTCTATGTGCCTGTGGTTCTGTCAGTGTGATCATGTGATGTATCTGACCCCAGGAATGTGTCAATAAAGTTTCCCCTTCCTGGGACAATGAATGCACGGTGTTCTTATTTCAATTTCCAGGAGTGTATGTGGAAAGCCGAGAACCTACTTGATCGCTCTCGTGATATCGAACACCAACTGTATAACCTCGACATTCAGTCGTTTTTAGTTACTGCTGAATCGTGGGCTCTGAGTAAAGTTTCAGCACCGCGAGCACCTTTCGTGCAGTGAGAAGAACGGAATCGTGGGTGAACGACAGAGGTCGTGAACGGAGGCGGGCGAGGGTAGCCAATGTAGAACGGTGCGGAGCGCGGGCGTGGCTGGCTGCGTTGTAGACCAGCGCTGGCGAAAGGAGACCAGCCGCTTAGCGCCCGACCCGGGGTCGTGGGAGCGAGCCCTGGACGCGTCGACGGCTCAGGGCGCGCGAGCGGCCCGCGTGCCAGGGCGAACAACGACGTGGGACGTACGTCGCTCAGTCCGGCTGCTCACCAGCAGCTACCTGGTGCAGTATGGGAAGCCACAGTGGCAGTGGGAGAGCCTATTTCCACTCAGACTACGCTCCTGCGTCTTGTGTAGTCCTATCTCACAAGTCGATAGACTGGTTTGATGTTGCGGTATTTAAAACCTTTCGATTTATAAAGCCGGATACTCATTACTTGAGGGCATACACTCCTGTTGCAAATCTGTGCGTTGCCCTGAGCGTCCTTTGTGGTGTAATCTTATCTTTTTGACACCATATCGACCTGACTTTGGAGATTACCGGTCAGTTGTCTCGTATATTTGGTTGGCGAAATCGATTTCTGCATAATGTCGCTCTCAACAGCCTTTTTAGCTAGTGGCATCTGTATGTTGCAGAAATGTGCATCGCAAGTCTGTCACTAAAGGACTGGTCAAGTGTCGAACCCGATTTTATATGTGAACATTGGCTGATATCCCCTGCAGTTAAACTTCGAGTGTTCAATGATGCTCTGTGCCAGCAACAAGACAAATATGAAAAAATTCGTATGGATCATCTGCATAAAATGGCAGATGGACTTTTGCTGAGCAGAGGACGAAGATTCCCAAGATCGTGACACTGTCCCTCCTTTCAATCGTCGTGCGAACGTCGAGATGGCAGATATTGAGATAACCGATCGCGGAATTGAAAAGAAGCTACAATCGCTTAGTAGCAGAAAGGATTCAGGACCAGATGAGATAGCTATAAGTTTCTATAAAGATTATGCGAAAGAACTTGCTCCCCTTCTAGCAGTAATAGGTCGCTTGAGCAACGAAAGGTACCTAACGACTGGAAAAAAGAGCAAGTCATTCCAGTTTTTAAGAAAGGCTGTAAAACAGATCCACACAGTTACAGACTTATATCGTTGACGTCAGTCTGTTGTAGAATTATGGAACATGTTTCATGCTAAAGAATTATGACGGTTTTAGAAAAGGAACGTCTCCTCTATAAAAACCAACATGGATTTCGCAAATAGAGATCCTGCGAAACTCAGCTCGCTCTGTTCCTCCGTGAGATCCACAGCGCAGTGGACAACGGCGTTCAGATTGATGCCGTGTTCGCTGATTTCAGTGAGGCATTTGACACCGTCCCGCATTGCCGTTTAATGAAAAAAATACACGCTTACGGAGTATCGGAGCAGACCTGCAATTGGGTTCAAGACATTCTTGTAGATAGAACTCAACACGTCGCTCTTAACGGACCTAAATCGACAGATGTAAAGATAATATCCGGAGTGACACAGGGAAGTGTGATAGGACCGTTGCTGTTCACAGTATGTATAAATGACTTAGTAGAAAGCGTTGGATGCGCTTTAAAGCCATTCGCAAATGATGCAGTTGTTTATACCAGAGTAGGAACACCAGGGGATAGTCAGAATTTGCAAAACGACCTGCAGAGACTTGATGAATGGCTCATACTCTGGGAGTTGACCCTGAACGTAAATAAATGTAACATATCGCGCATACATAGGAAAAGAAATCCACTACTGTACAGCTACCCTATTGATGTCAAACAGCTGGAGTCAGCGTCTGGTGTAAAATATCTAGGCGTAATTATACAGAGCGACTTAAGTGGAATGACCATAAAAAAAACAGATAGTGGGAAAAGCAGACACAAGACTCATATTCATCGGAAGAATCTTAAGGAAATGTAACTCATCCACGAAGGAAGTGGCTTATAAGGCGCTTGTTCGCCCGAGTCTTGAGAATTGTTCATCTATCTGGGATCCCTATGAGGTAGGACTAATAGAGGAGATAGAGAGGATCCAACGAAGAGCAGCGCGTTTCGTAACGGAATCGTTTACCTGGCGAGAGAGCGTTACGGAGATGCTAAACAAACTTCACTGGCAGACGTTACAAGAGAGACGTTGTATTTCACTGAGAGATTTACTGTGCAAATATCGGGACAGCACTTTTTAGTCAAACAACATATTACTTCCCCCCACATACATCTCGCATATTGACCACGAGGGGAAAATTCGAGCAATTAGAGCCAATACAGAGGCTTACCTACAATCATTGCCGGCCGCTGGTGGCCGAGCGGTTCTGGCGCTACAGTCTGGAACCGCGCGACCGCTACGGTCGCAGGTTCGAATCCTGCCTCGGGCATGGATGTGTGTGTTGTCCTTAGGTTAGTTAGTTTTAAGTAGTTCTAAGTTCTAGGGGACTTACGACCTCATCAGTTGAGTTCCATAGTGCTCAGAGCCATTTGAACCTACAATCATTCTTCCCACGCACTATTCGCGAGTGCAACAGGGTTGGAGATATCAGATAGTGGTACCGAAAGCACCCTCCACCACACGCCATTAGGTGGCTTGATCAGTATGATGTAGATGCAGATGGCAGGAGTTAAACTTTGTCCAGTCGGAAACCACTATCCTGATTAATCCCGGCCGAGGGCAGTCGCATTCCTACAGATTTCTTGATGATGGAATACTAAAAGTATCACAATTTCTGTCCCATTATACCGGAAGAAATTGGCAGTGCCGGATTTGCTGGCTTGAAGTTGGTGCTTCAGCCTGCGCTCCTGAACGGTGCGAGTGGCTTGCCCCGTAAAATATTTACCGCACTCGCATGGAGCCCTGTAAACGCTTGCCTAGGAAACACAGAATCCGCTTTGGACCACCCCAGAGGAGCCGAAAGATTTTCTGGAGGCGGAAGATCACTTTGATCTGATGGTTGATCAATACTTATTTTAGCTCTAATATTCGTTGTATAAAAGGCAGTTAGGCAACCATCGTTCTGTCATTTATATCCTATTCTGTATCTGACGAAACGAGTGTCAACTTTCTAGGAAGAGAATCTCCAAATTTTGCAACTCCGTTTGCAATCTATTTGTGTCTGAGATGGCATGGGGTCGGTCAATCAAGGTCTTGACGACTCTCACTGCCGGTTCCTGGTGAATCTGTAAATACAGATGTGTGTGAGCGGACCTTGGATACACTGAATGTATTGTGGCTCTTGTATTACGCAAAGACGCCTAAAAAAGCATACTCAGCTCCATACCAAATTTTATCTTCTGGTGTATAGATTTATTGACGAAACTCCTGGATAATGTCCAGACAACGAGGCAAAAAGGAAGGTCCAGTGAGATGCAGTGAATCCTCAAAAGGCACTTATGTAAAAAACGAAACGCCAAAACAGATCAATGCTATTCGGCTGAAATCTACTGACGAAATAACTGAAATTAACATAATAAACTTTTAGTGAGTAAGCTCATAAGCACTGAATATACTTATCTGCTGTGGACACACTTCTCTGGAACACAGCTGGAGTTATTTCTCCATATGTTGGTGGCTCCTCATCCAAATATTTTGCCGCATCCTCTCTACCAAGAAATACTCGCTCCCTTCACAAATATAATTTAATACCCCATAAGATCGTGCTTTTGATAATAAGCTTATGCTTTTCTGGAATCGAGTACTGTATCTACCTAACTGCTTTGACCCCTGGCTTTCAGAAAGTCATGAGAGAAAAGTGTGATTGGGTTTCACACGATCAATGCTTTTTGAATCCATATTGGCTATTACGGTGGTCAGTCTGTTGGAGATGCGTCATTACGTTAAAAATTACTTGCATACGTTAGAAAATCCACCACATTGTGGGCTATAACTTAGCGGAAATTGCACCTCGATTTACTGACTTTTCTTCTGGCTGAAACCACAGCGGTGCAAAATTTCTAAGACAACATTTTCCCCATTCGAACGGAAACGTTATTTATTTTTCACTACTGCCAATTTCGATTGATTTTCAAGTGGTGTAGACGCTATTGGATGTTTCTTATACGCCCTTTCCCGTGCACTCAAGTCCGCAGCTTGTGGTCTCGCAGTCGCATCCTCGCTTCCCGAACACGGGATCCTGGGTTCACATCCCGGCGGGGTCAGGGATTTTCACCTGCCTCAAGATGACTGGGTGTATGTGTTGTCCTCATCATTTCGTCATCGTTCCTGAATGTGGTAAGATTGGACTGAGCAAAGTTTGGAAATTCGTACGGGCGCTGATAACCGCGCAGTTGGGCGCCCCACAAATCAAACATCATCATCATCGTCATCATTTTGCTGTCAAGTAGGCTTACTGTTATGTAATGCAATTCGTATTTATTATTTTTAGGATTCCGTGCCTTAATCGATTAGAACGGAACCCTTTAAACACCGCTCTTTTGTCCGTCTGTCTGCGGAGCTGTTGAAAACCCATTTTTCTCAGGAACGGTTCGACGTATCAAGTTAAAATTTATGTCACATTCTGAGCTCTGTGGTCCCTTGGTTGTGTGAAACATTGAAGCTTTTTAGTCAGTGCAGTCAAAAGACACGGCTATTTACGATGTCACATACCGAGTGATCAAAAAGTCAGTATAAATTTGAAAACTGAATAAATCGCGGAATAATGTAGATAAAGGGGTAAAAATTGACACACATGCTTGGAATGACATGGGGTTTTATTAGAACCAAAAAAATACAAAAGTTCAAAAAATGTCCGACAAATGGCGCTTCATCAGATCAGAATAGCAATAATTAGCATAAGACAAAGCAAAGATGATGTTCTTTAAGTAAATGCTCAATATGTCCACCATCATTCCACAACAATAGCTGTAGTCGAGGAATAATGTTGTGAACAGCACTGTAAAGCATGTCCGGAATTATGGTGAGGCGTTGGCGTCGGATGTTGTCTTTCAGCATCCCTAGAGATATCGGTCGATCACGATACACTTGCGATTTCAGGTAACCCCAAAGCCAATAATCGCACGGACTGAGGTCTGGGGACGTGGGCGGCCAAGCGTAACGAAAGTGGCGGCTCAGCACACGATCGTCACCAAACAACGCGCGCAAGAGATCTTTCACGAGTCTAGCAATACTTTTTTTTCGTTTGGTTCTAATAAAACCCCATGTCATTCCAAGCATGTGTGTCAATTTTTACCTCTCTATCTACATTATTCCGTGGATTATTAAGTTTTCAAATTTATATTGACTTTTTGATCACCCGGTATTTTAATACTCGCAAACTCATTCATCAAAACCTAGAGGGTACTTCTCCCTGTCCTAAAATCATGAAATTTGGCAAAACAGGAAGATTTTACTGTACAAGAAAAGGAAACAATCCGAAAACTGTAAATTTGTAATTATATTTGCCATATCTTATCTGACTGTCCATTCATCCTTTTGTTAAACTTGGCAAAAAGGATGGTCTCACAGTACAACCAAAGGAAAAACTGCGAAAATTGTAAATACGAAATTACATCGCACACATAAAAATAGTCTTTTGTTATCAAACTATCTGCCCATTCGTCTGTTAAGACCTTTTTTTCTCATGAAAGGGTAGGCGTATCAAGTTGAAATTTTTGACTCATAATAAGAGCTGTGGTCCCTTGGCAGTATAATAAACGTTATCCTGTAAGTCAATGCTGTCAAAAGGTAGGGCCATTTATGTCACATATTTTGATACTCACAAACTCACTTACCAAAGCCGATAGGGTATTTCAGTTGATCCACATTTATGAAATTTGGCGAGAAGTAAGGTTTCACAGTTGAAGTAAAAAAATTCGGAAAATTGTTAATTTGTAATTATATCAGACGAAAAGGTGTTTCTTTTGCCATTTGTTGTCCGACATCAAAACTGAAATTGAAGGAATCAGTATTTCTGCCTGCTGGTTGACTGGGTCGCAATGATAAAAAGTCAAACATCGGGGCCGGCCGGAGTGGCCGAGCGGTTCTAGGCGCTACAGTCTGGAACCGCGCGACCGCTACGGTCGCAGGTTCGAATCCTGCCTCGGGCATGGATGTGTGTGATGTCCTTAGGTTAGTTAGGTTTAAGTAGTTCTAAGTCCCATAGTACTGAGAGCCATTTAATTTCAAACATCAGGCAAGGAATGACCTTATTGTTCATGTGACGTGTTTCGGAATTTCTCCATTATCAGGTATCCAGGAGCGTGTACTGTACGTAGATATGATGTTTCAAGTTGTATGTGAAACAAACACCCGCAGACTAGTATCAGTATCTTGTCCGTATCAGTGTAGGGCAAAAATGGCCGAGACTCTCGATTCCATATATATATATTCCGCCCCCGGTAGCTGAGTGGTGAGCGCGACAGACTGTCAATCCAAAGGGCCCGTGTTCGATTCCCGGCTGGGTCGGAGATTTTCTCCGCTCAGGGACTCGGTGTTGTGTTGTCCTACTCATCATCACTTCATCGCCCTCGACGCGAAAGTCGCCGAAGTGGCGTCAAATCGAAAGACTTGCCCCAGGCAAACGGTCTACCCGATGGGAGGCCCTCGTCACATGACATTTCATTTTCATGTATATATATGTAAGAAGACGTCAGTCAATTGCGTGGTGACCGACCCCTCTCCAGGAGGACAATGCAACGGCAGTGGCCTCTATGCGAAGAGGGCATAAGCGCCGCGCTCGACTGTTCGCGGTCCAGTGGAATATTAGCTTCAAGATTAGGCACTTATATAGTAGGAACTTAGGAATGCTTGTACTGTAGAAGATTGCTTGTTTTGCATGTAACCCTTTGCTTGCGATACTTCTGTGTAATAGGCAGAGTTATGTATTGTAATCTTTTCCATTTGGAGTAAGATTCATTAATACTATTGGTTCGAATGTTGTCTAGCGATCTCAGAAAGCAGGTTTCCTAAACACCCCATATTTGACAACTGGGCTGGATTTAACAAATAATTTTGTGCGGAACCCTCAGTGAATAAACAGCAATAACGTGGACGGCCCGCCCAGGGCCTTCGACGTTTCGGAGGGCTTTGTGCAGCGCGTCGTCAGCAGCCGGTTCCAGCGCCGTTGCGACAGGTCGGCTCCGGTGTCGTCGGTGGAGCGTGGAGCGGTGTCGCGCGGCGAGTAATTCTCCGTTTTCGAAAGGTCGCCACCCGCCGAGCGGGACCCCCATTATTTATGACCCCGATTCGCGGCGGCGGGCTCCGCTCATTAAACGGCACAATTCGGTCCTACGCTATCCACCGCGAGCTGTGACTAACTCTTCACAAAACAGGCGGCTGAGGCGCCCAAATGGTCGCGTGCTGCGCGGCTGTTAACAGCCGTCCAGACCTGCCGGGTTCCCGCTTAGTTCCACTCCATCAGGGCGGTGATTGCCCGCCGTCTTCGCCTACCAGACTAGCCTAGGCGAGCGCAGTACTTTGCGCTGCTTAACAGCTGGCGCGGTCAGCTCATCTGAGACACTGTACGCTGAAACGTAACCACCTGAGTTTTGAAGGCAGAGAAACTGCCGACTGCAACTGTTTCTTAGGCACGGAAAAAAAATTAAAGTGTAGACTGAGGTAACAGAAGTAAAAGAACAGCAACATGCAGATAAACAGATGGCGGCAGTATCGCGTACGCAACGTATAAAAGGGCACCGTATTGGCGGAGCTGATCTTGTGCCTCCTTTCAGTGTCTCTGCACTCCCTCCTGCCCTGCCTTCCCTCTTCATCTCCCGCCCCACGTGGCTCCTCCCTCTTCGTGTACCCACTGATGCCCCTCCTCTCTTCATCCCGCCACTTCCCCTGCTGCCCCTTGCTCTCCCCTCCTTTTCCATCCTCTCTGCCCTTTCCCTCGGCAGGTCCCGCTTGGCAGTTTTATTCTTCATCGTGTGTGCTCCAAGTGGGTTTTAAGTGCGTTGTTCCGGAGTGTTTTTACTCCTGTGGCCGACTTTTAACGTGTGCATGTCCATTCAGTGTCTTCTCTGCGTTTCGAAGAATCGCCAACTGTGTTTTTTAACTTTCTGGTGACTCCTTTTTTTTTTAACTGTCCTCCATGAACGTCTCTGTGTTAGTTTATTTTTTACCTCCCTTTTCTCCCATTATTCTGTTTTAAGTTCCCCTTTATCGCCTTATGTATGTAAAATTTTATTCTTATTTTAAGTTGTCATGTCACTCGGCTGAAGAGCGGCGGATTGTGCCGCTGACAACCCTCCCCTGCCCATATGGGGCAGGGGAATGGAATAACAATAAAGAAAAAAAAAACGGTGGAGCAGCCATTTGTGCTCAGGTGATTCATATGAAAATATTTCTTACTTGATTATGGCTGCAGTATGGGATTTAACAGACTTTGAACGTGGAGTGGTAGCTGGACATTCCATTTCGGAAATCGGTAGGAAATTCAGTATTCCGAGTCTGCAAGGATGGTGCCAAGAAGCCGCACGGAGTGACTGCATGGTTAGAGGCGCCATGTCCCTGACTTCTTCGCCCCTCCCGCCCGAGGTTCGAGTCCTCCCTCGGGCATGGGTGTGTGTGTATTTCTTAGCATAGGTTTAATTTGGTTTAAGTAGTGTGTAAGTCTAGGGACCGATGACCTCTGCAGCTTGGTCCCTTAAGAACTCACACAACATTTTGGTGCCAAGAACACCACAATTCAGGCATTACCTCTCACCACAGACTACTTAGTGGCTGACTGCCTCCACTTAACAACCGAGAGCAGCGGCGCTCGTGCAGAATTACCAAGGCTAATGGACAAGCAACATTGCTTGAAATAAGTCAATGCGGGGCGTACGACGAACGTATCCGTTAACACAGAGCGCGTAATTTGGTTTTAATGAGCTATGGCGGCAGACACCGACTCGAGGGCCTTTGATAATAGCATGACGTCGCCTGCAGCGCTTCTCCTGGGCTCGTCAGCATAGCGGTTGGACTTCACACGACTGGGAAACCGTGGCCTCATCAGATGAGTCGAGATTTCATTTGGAAAGAGCAGACGGTAGGATTCGAGTATGGTGCAGACCCCACGAAGCCATGGACCCAAGGTTCTATTTGACAGATGGAACATACTTTTTATTATTGAATTATTTTCCTTGTAGGTGATGGTAAATGAAGAATATTTGTATAATTATTACACTACTGGCCGTTAAAATTGCTACACCATGAAGATGACGTGCTACAGACGCGAAATTTAACCCGCAGGAAGAAGATGCTGTGATACGCAAATGATTAGCTTTTCAGAGCATTCACACAAGGTTGGCGCCATTGGCGACACCTACAACGTGCTGACATGAGGAAAGTTTCCAACCGATTTCTCATACACAAACAGCAGTTGACCGGCGTTACCTGGTCAAACGTTGTTATGATGCCTCGTGTAAGGAGGAGAAATGCGTACCATCACGTTTCCGACTTTGATAAAGGTCGGATTGTAGCCTAAAGAGACTGCGGTTCATCGTATCGCGACATTGCTGCTCGCGTCGTCGAGATCCGATGACTTTGCAGAATATGGAATCGGTGGGTTCAGGAGGGTAATACGGAAGGCCGTGCTGGATCTTAAGCCTCTTGTCACTAGCAATTGAGATGACAGGCATCTTCTCATGGATCGTGCAGCCACGTCTCGACCCCTCAGTCAAGAGATGCGGACGTTTGCAAGACAACAACCATCTGCACGAACAGTTCGACGACGTTTGCAGCAGCATGGACTATCAGCTCGGAAACCATGGCTGTGGTTACCCTTGACGCTCCATCACAGACAGGAGCGCCTGCGATGGTGTACTCAACGACGAACCTGGGTGCACGAATGGCAAAACGTCATTTTTTCGGATGAATCCAGGTTCTGTTTACAGCATCAGGATGGTCGCATCCGTGTTTGGCGACATCGAGGTGAACGCACATTGGAAACGTGTGTTTTGTCATCGCCATACTGGCTTATTAACCGGCGTGATGGTATGGGGAGCCATTGGTTACACGTCTCGGTCACCTCTTTTTACCACTGACGGCACTTTGAACAGTGGTCGTTACATTTCAGATGTATTACGACCCGTGGCTCTACACTTCATTCGATCCCTGCGAAACCCTACATTTCAGCAGGATAATGCACGACCGCATGTACGGACCATTCTCGATACAGAGAATGTTCGACTGCTGCCGTGGCCAGCACATTCTTTAGATCTCTCACCAATTGAAAACGTCTGGTCAATGGTGGCCGAGGAACTGGCTCGTCACAATACGCCAGTCACTACTCTTGATGAACTGTGATATCGTGTTGAAGCTACATGGTCAGCTGTACTTGTACACTTCATCCAAGCTCTGTCTGACTCAATGCCCAGGCGTATGAAGGCCGTTATTACGGCCAGACGTGGTTGCTCTGGGTACTCATTTCTCACGATCTATGCACCCAAATTGCGTGAAAATGCAATAACATGTCAGTTCTAGTATAATACATTTGTCCAATGAATACCCGTTTATGATCTGCATTTCTTCTTGGTGTAGCAAGTTTTATGGCCAGTAGTGTACTTTTTGCAAATAAAATCTTATCACCCTAACAAAAATTAGTCTTTAAACGGGGAAAATATCTAGCATATAAACTGTTCATTTTTGGACATTTTTATAAGGAAAAAACCAAGAAAAAGAAAATATGCTCTTATAAATTGACTGCAGGAACAAGCGTAGATGTATGTGCTAAATGAAAATGCATGAGATGCTTGAATAGCATGATGAGATACCAGTTTCTTGTAGTTTTCAGATGATGTCTGCAACAGCAGTGAGATAGGGAAAAGGTTAACACAGTTGTGCTGCTCTTTTATTAAAATGTTTTTTGTAAATATTCTTCACAGTTCACTGTGGCTTGCATTGATTAGTACTATACCAAAAAATCACTACCGTCGTTCGAGAGACAATTGAACAATGGGGTAGTGAAATTTTAACATGGGTTTACACGAAGCAGGCTGTTGTGGTCGAGTGGTTCTAGGCGCTTCAGCCTGGAACCGTGCGACCGCTACGTTCGCAGGTTCAAATCCTGCCTCGGGCCTGGATGTGTGTGATGTCCCTAGGTAAGTTAGGTTTAAGTAGTTCTAAGTTCTAGGGGACTGATGACCTCAGATGTTAAGTCCCATAGCGCTCAGAGCCATTTTTTTGGTTTAGACGAAACCAGTGAAGTGTTGTTTGACTCGTTGTCATTCCAGAGGCTCGAACTGCTGTATTCGTTGGTGAATGTGTACGCATTGCAGAACCTCTCCCCAAACGGATCCCACACGTGCTCGATGGGATTTAACTCGGGTAAATAGGCAGCCCACTCCACTGGTCCAATATTCTGAGATTGCAATAACTCTATCTGCGCTGTTAGATGCGATCGCGCATCAGTAAAAATGAAGTCAGGATGTATGCACACCTGAAAACATGCCAGATGCACACGGGGAAGGAGCACAGTCTCACAATAACGTTATCGGTGAGTGTACCGTGGTCAAGGAGGTCAGTACACCCATGCAACATCGTTCCTCCCCACACCATAAAAATGGACTATCAGAACGGTTATGTTCGACAATGCTATACGTACGCTCATATAGCGACAGGTGGAAACACGTGATGTACCAAGGAACATTGTCGGATACCTCTCGGCCACAGAGACATAAGAATTTGAAATCATTGGCACGAGATCATGAAGCACTTATAAAACGTTTGAATAAAAAATATTGTTTTGCTGCAAGGAACCTGTGCCCGAAGTTTGTAAAACTATTTTTGGAACATGTTGGATGTGAGGCCCGCCAGTTACGCAAAACACCGCTTTTTCTCAGTACCCAAACATGTTTCGGCACCACTGTGCCATTATCAGCGAGTTTTCGTTTATATTTATTCTGCAATGTGAACATTTTTGTTAAATGATTATAAAATTATGTGCATCTTTAGTTCAGACAAGAAAAATGCTCACATTTCAGAATGAATAAAAACGAAAACCTACTGATGATGGCACAGCGGTGCCGAAACATGTTTGGGTACTGAGAATAAACGGTGTTTTGCATAACTGGCGGACCTCACTTCCAACAATTTTAACTGCAAACACGACCAATACAAGGAGCTGCAAAACTAAATCATGAATATTTTTGAAACATGTGTATAATTTCATTTTAAGTATGATTAGGCTATCATGGAACGAGCGAGGTGGCGTTGTGGTTAGCACAGTGGACTCGCATTCGGGAGGACGACGGTTCAAACCAGCGTGCGGCCATCCTCATTTAGGTTTTCCGTGATTTCCAGGCAAATGCCGGGATGGTTGCTTTGAAAGGGCACAGCCGACTTCCTTTCGTAATCCGATGGGACCGACGACCTCGCTGTCTGGTCCTCTCCCCCAAATCAACCAACCAACCAAGCTACCATGGTACACACAACATAGGAACGCATAGCACATGTTACCATAAAGGCTACAGTCCGTTTGAGCCACAAAAAGTACATATCTTATAAAATACTGAAAGGAGCTCATTAAATGGGAATGTAAGGAGTTTAAGAGCGCAAGTATTCGGGTGGATTAATGGAAATGCGATTAGATAATCACCGACTATACAAGGCCACGAAAGTAACATCTCAACACAGAGAGGTCTCATTAAATCTCTAAAAATACTGTAAATATCTCCACTCCAAGCCTTGCAATATCAACCAGGAAGCAGGCACTCATTAATCGCACGTCATCTGCGAGTAAACATTGGACTATTTCCTCAGTTGTACACAACAATAAATTATTTTACTATACCTGCCCATCTCAAGCCACAGCGCCGAAATAGACTGCATACGATTCTCTCTTTGTCTGTTAAACCACACTGCTCCCTACCCAGCCAAGTGCCGTGCTTTTTTGTCACTAATTCGCGGATCGCAGAAACTCAAAGACTTTCCTCCTGCCGTTCTACAGAACGAGTCAAAGACATTTATCGTTCTGGTTGGTTGGTTGGTTGGTTGTTTCGCGGAAGGAGACCAGACGGCGAAGTCATCGGTCTCATCGGATTAGGGAAGGACGGGGAAGGAAATCGGTCGTGCCCTTTGAAAGGAACCATCCCGGCATTTGCCTGGAGCGATTTAGGGAAATCACGGAAAACGTAAATCAGGATGGCCGGACGCGGGATTGAACCGTCGTCCTCCCGAATGCGAGTCCAGTGTCTAACCACTGCGCCACCTCGCTCGGTTATTTATCGTTCTGAATGTATCTTTGCTGAGTGTGTGTGATTTAAGAAAACACGAAAGAAATTCAGTATTGATAGTTTTGAATGTGACAGATAACTTTAAAAGTCCATCAGTTACTTGGCGGCTTTTCAGTCATGTAAAGAGAAACGACCGACTCAACTGCTAGAATAAACTGTGCAGTGTAGTCTCTGCTACGCCGAGAGGACATTGTGCACTTGAGAACAATGCTGGATGGAGCACGAGTGATGTTCGCGCCGGCGCTTTCCGAAAGTCAGCGGTAGCATAATTAACTGTAGGAAATTTATGTACAAATATAATCGGTATTACCTCTGAAACTTTCTGGCAGATTAAAACTCGGATTGAGAGTGAAAATTTCATTCTGAAAACATCCCCCATGCTTTGGGTAAGCCATGTCTCCGCAATATCCCTTCTTCCAGGAGTGTTAGTTCCGCTAGGTTCGCAGGAGACCTTCTGTGAAGTCGGGAAGGTGCGAGGCAAGGTACTGGCAGAATGGAAGCTATGAGGACGGATCGTGTGTCGTGCTTTGGTAGCTCAGATGGTAGAGCACTTGCCTGCGAAAGGCAAAGGCCCGCAGTTCGAGTCTCGGCCCGGCGTACGGTTTAAATCTGCGAGGAAGTTTCATATAATTGTACACTCCGCTGGAGAGTGAAAATTTCACTCTGGATATTACCTCTGTTATGTTTGTGTTATCCGTGCGCTGTTTCTCTTGAAGCAACACAGTAAAAATAATGTTCCCTGTTTGCATTCCGAACGTCGCGCAGGTGTGGGACCTATTCGGGCTGTTAAGTTTCCATCCCAGCGTTTCGGTATTCCAGCCAGTACAGAGAGGGCTAGTGCTATATACCTCTGAGCCACTGTTGTGAGCAACTGGAAATGGAGCGACAACAACACAATTAAAATGAATTGTTGACGTGTAAGGAAATGAAACGACAGGATTCAAGAGGAGTTTTCAGGAGATGGATGGATAATTTCCTTTGAAGAACTTAAAGGCCTACAAGCCTAAGCCTTGATGACCATAATGACGATGATACATTTGTTGTTAGATGACCAACAGATTTCTGGTATAAAGGCAAGAAAGTAGCCTAAGAAATTGAAGTAGCACATACTAGCCCCAACAAGACTTGCAGGGGCCTACAAAGCAGCCAGCCACTGAGAAGCTAAGGAGGACGCGAAGGGAAGAAAGACGTAGGCACACGTGACTATGAGGACAGTGCTGTCAACCACACAGCAAACATAAGCGCTTGACAAGGAGTGTTGCACACTTCGGCAAAAGCTCGTTGCCTTTGGACCACATGCTATAATTCGATTACGTTAAATAGGTAATGTCGATACGAGATTATCCATTCACGCACAAACGCCTATCATTTTACGCGTTTGTGAAATAAAATAGTATAATGAATATTTCGGAAGAGTCCAACACTGGCCAAGGTATGTAGGGGAATCAGCCTAAACTGAATCTAACGGAGTGTTGATTCTTTGCACAATGTATTACCTTAACATCACACTATTTTAATATAGGAGAGACATCAGTAGTCAGCTCATGTTACATATACATCTATCTATTAACGCTCGCATCCTGTGAACCTCTGTGAACTTGGGTATCTAATGATGGAAATAAATCTGAAACGCGTCAAGTGGGTAACTTGAGTAATAATGTCATTTTTCACCGACTGGATGACTGTTTTGAAGAGACTTATGTGAAGACGACTGTACTCGATATACGGATCTGGTAATGTGATCAAGTTCTTACGATCACGCTGCTGGTTGTGTAAACCGTTAAATTCTTTGGATGTGAACAAAAAATGACCAGTCTGACGGTTTGTGGATACGTACACATTTCTAAATGATTTCACAGCCCGAACTGATCAGTGATGTATACCGAAATAAAACAATAAAAAGTAATATCACCAAGTGTAGAAAAAACTTTACCATTGAAACAGTTTGTTGTGGCTATGGACTACAAGCAAAATTACATACTCATTTAGTTTCTAACACCTACTTATTTTTGTTGTTAACTCGTATTTTGACCGGTTGCACATTGCTAAACGCTCTCATTCATGAGGTGATCCACGAAACACATGAATGAATGAAATGAGTGAATGGAATAAATGAGTGAATGCAGCAGATTGTAAATGAGCGGTAAATCAGAATCTTCCTGGGTGGGAGAACGCGACGTAGTACATTCAGAGTCGTCATCAATTTACAGCCCTCGTTTCGCTGTAAATCAATCGCGCCGTAAGAGCTTAGAAGGCCAATGCGTTATTACTGCTTACATGGAAAGTGAATGATATCTGTAAATAACATGGTAGTGCGATTCGTCCCCACTGTAGTGGGTTTATCGGCCTTGACAACATCTGTCTGCGATTAAGGAAATTAAAATTATTTTACAATTTGCTTTTTTTGTTATTCTGCACATGTAGATCGTTTCGAACAGTTACTATTTTCTTCTGAAGCAATAACGGATTTTCTTTTTCTCCATTTGCCTTGGACCTTGAGGAAGAGCACGGGCTACTAAGAATATGGGCTACTAAGAGGACGAAGTAGGGAACGTGACGTCTTTTTCTACGTCAGTGCGAACATAAGCCATGTTAAAATATTATTAAGTTTGTGGCGTAATATGTACATCGTGTAATGTATGCTTCATAACTAAATGATCTTTAAGCCCATGCTCTGTACATCATTCACCACTCGGCAGCGATGCTACATCTGCCACATCGTCGTGATTGGAGAGGGAGATACGTGGTGGGGAGGGGGCGGGGGCACATCATAGGCTAGGCCTACCAGAACACGCTGACACATGAGGATAGCTGACGTTACTGAACATACAGTAGTTTAGTTCCCCAACATCACTCATCATAACGAAACTGTTGATTGCTAATGCAGCTGTGAGTAACAGCCACTATTCTGTGGTTTGATATAGTGTCGATTTTTAAATAAAAAGTCGTTATAGTTGGCTAAAGCTTTCCTATGTTTTGGTATACGAGCTGCAAGTATTGCTCCACCAGACTTCAACCCTGATGCTGCTGCCAGTCTGGAAAGAACAAATCTGCCTGCCAAGTACACGAAAAATTCCATGAAAACCAGAGAATCCCTACAAATGAGTCCATCCATTGGAACAAATGAATAAGTACAAACTGCAGACGATCATCATTAGCCTCAACCGTCCTGGCCAGCAGGTGAAGTGGATGACATGGCTTGCTCTCAGTTGGCTATGGTCTGAATTCGAAACTTCCAGATGTGCGTTTCCATAAATTAAGTGTTCCACTCGTCACTTTCAACTGCGACTGCTAGCAACCGCAAACCATGAACCACTTGTTCTACTGCCGGCTCTTTCCAGTGTCCTGATTCGATGGATATCAGAAGTAGGTATTTCTGCAGGCTCCTGATGTCGCCTTCTTTTGATCATTCAAGGCGTAATCTTCGACGCGCTTATACCCAGATACGTTCACTTTTAGTAAAGCTTGTGATATATCTGACAGGAATAATGAAGAATTCTCAGGCACATCAGTTTAACTAATCACACATTCTCACGTCAGTTTCCACGTATGAAGTTCGCCTTCTTTCGCAGTTAGGGGTAACGACATTAGCTGAAACGCATATATGTGTCATTTAGCTAGACTGATGACTAACCGATGAAGCTGGTAAAAATTTCTTTACTTTATTCCACGGCCAGTTTCAGCTTATACTCTGAAGTAATCTTCTTATGTAATCTGAAATTGACATTGTAAACGCAACGAAAGGTTCTACATAATGATATAAAAGGGCCTTCAGAAAGGCACATTTCGTCCCAGGCTCAGACAATCGCGCAACAAGAGTTGCGTAGTGTTAGACTAGAGTAAAGTTTTCCCGGTTTGCTGTAGCCACGGTATGGGTAACAGGCGCATAACAACGTGCGATTGAAATGGCGTACCAAGTGCAGACTACTCCAGAGTTTAAGTACGTGGGGCAGTCCTATTATTGTGAACAAAATTGTAAATTGCACAGAGCTTCACCTCGAAATTCTGGTGCTATATGGATCAAATGTAATGTCACGTCGAGCAGCAGAGAAATGCCACTAACAGCTTGCCGAACGCCGCACAGACGTGGGTGACCCTGCACCATGAGATTTCCATGTCTTCGGCAATCTAAAAGATTATCTGTGGGGAAATAAATTTTTCAGCGATGAGGTCGCTCCCTGATTCATTCTCGAATGGCTGTGTGACGAAGGAGTGCCTCACCATCTTCGAGTTATTGATCGGTTTGTAGAATGTTCCTATTGTTGTTTACACATGCTTAGTGGCTGTATTGAAAAATAGTGTCATTTATTTGTCTCACTTTGAAGAGTAATACAGCATTTAGTGGAAGTTATTCGCCTGCCTTAATAGTGTATAACTTAATTTTTGAAGTTCCCTCGCACTTGAAATGTATTCACAGTTGCAAATATGGATAGCCATCAGCTGTGTGGTGGAATGATGACAGCGAAAATCTGTGCCGAACCGGGACTCGAGCGCGGATTTCCTGCTAATCGCGAGCGGCCGCCTCACCATTAGGCTATCCGAGCAAGACTCACGGCCAGACCGGAACTTGCATATGCCGTCAGCCATGTATATACAACCTGCACTCTACATCCATTATGCATATGCCTCTACAATGGAGCCATTTTTAACGGAAAGTCTCCTGCCCAGTGTTGGCGGATAAATACGGTAGTTAATAAACACAAACACAGTCCGCATAATGCGATTAGCTGATTTTGACTATACGTCATTGTCAAGCACCTGAAAAAGCAACATGGAAAACCGCTACATTGTCTCCCTACATAAATAACACTTTACACACAAAACATTAAGATAAAAAATTACTGTACCAATTGATTAATTACATTTGTAATATATGTATTTCGTGTCACTTTCTCAGACCATTCCCCTTTGTCATATGTCTCGTTATAGAGGTAGACTATTTCTTTTCTTGCCTTGTTTCCTAGACTCTTCAACAGTTCTGCTGGCAAATCATCAGTTCCACATGCCTTCCAATTTTTCATCATCCTTCAGCGCCTTTTCTACTTCTGCTTCCAAGATGGTAAATCCCTTTCCATTTTCCGGCACATATTGCTCCTCTTCAACCTTAATTTCGCTTTTTATTTCATCCCCCTTATACAGACATTCAATATATTCTTGCCATCTGTTCAAAACCTCCTGTGGTCTTTCTGCTAGAGTACCATCCGCTCTTTCTATTTCCTTGCAACAGTTATGATACCAATAGAGAGAAAGAGAAACACTAAAAAATGTGATGAGCCTAGGGCCATCAGTCTAATATCTCATGCAGCTAAAGCCTTGCTGAGAGTGTTGAATAGAAGGCTATATGGCAAGCTGGGTAGAGGAATTGCAGAGGACAGTTCGGATTTAGAAGAGGAAAAGGAACAAGAGATGCTATTGGCCTGTTAAGAACTATAGGGGAAAGATACATGGAAAAAGGTAGAGAAATCTTTGCTGTTTTTATAGATTTAGAAAAGGCTTTTGACAGAGTTCAGTGGAACAAGCTGATGGATATTTTGAAGAGGAAAGGAGTAGACCGGAAAGAGAGACGACTGATACAGAATCTATATTTACACCTGAAAGTAAGGATAAGGACTGAAAATGAAATGTCAGAAGGAAGCAGCATTGGACGAAGTGTTAGACAAGGTTGTTGGCTTTCCTCACTGTTGTTTAAGACAAACCTTGAAGACATTATTGCGAAAGGCTTGGATGGGAAAAGACGAATATGTATTGGTGGAAAGAGAATAGAATGTATAAGATTTACTGATGATGTGGTATTAGTGGCAGCTAGTGAGCGCACTGTGAATAACATGCTGTAAGATCGGAATAAATCTTGTGTGGAATATGGAATGCAAATAAACACAGCAAAAACAAAGAGTACGGTCATCAGTACAAGACGCAGACTGTCCAATATTAAAATAGGACAATCTACCATTAGCCAAGTAAGTGCATTTAAATATCCTGGAAGCACAATAACTGAAGACTTGAGATGTCACCAGGAGGTGAAAACTCGAATTGCCATAGCGAAAGAGGCATTCAACAGAAAGAGGAGACTCTTATGTGGCAAATTAGATAAAGGTCTAAGGAAAATACTTGGCAAATGTTTTTTCTGGAGTATGGTACTATATGGGGCAGAAACATGGACGCTGAGACGAGAGGATGAAAAAAGGTTAGACGTATTTGAGATGTGGATGTGGAGGAGAGTGGAGAGAATAAGCTGGATGGAAAGAGTCAGTAACGAAAGAGTATTAGAAAGGGCTGGTGAGAGAAGATGTCTGCTGAAGGTTGTAAGAGAAAGGAAAAAGAACTGGTTGGGACATTCACTGAGTAGGGAGTGCTTGCTAGCAGATGCTTCGGAGGGATTGGTTTGTGGGAGAAGACTGAGAGGAAGAAGGAGATACAAGATGACAGACAACATAAAACGAAGAGGAAATTATGCAGACCTGAAGAGGATGGCAGAAGACCGGACAGCCTGGAGAACTACCATCTCAAACCTGCCTTTAGGCAGAACACTGATGATGATGTCATTTTCAAATCACTCTTAATTACAAGTAAAAAGCAGCCACATTCTGACATTTCACGAAAAGTTCCACACTACAATGACACACTTTAAAATCGCATTGTGAACTTTGTTCTGCACAACAACATGATAACTGACAGCAGCTGGTAATTTATTGTCACGGATACACATTCTTCCAAAGACTTTAAGACTCTCGATTGCAGACATCATAAGCATGTTACATATCCCGCTGGACTGCGAGTCTTAGATGATGTCACGTATAACAAAGTCAGCGACCAAAGAATATATCAAGGGCATACAAATGGGCATAAAATATTGTATACAGTCCATGACGTATCACCGGACAAACTACACTATTTTAAACATTATATTATCAAAAATTTCTGTCAGGTACGTACACAATTACACAGATAATTGAAACGGAACACTCCATCAATTCCTGGCGTGCCAGGTATAACGAATGCCTCATGTCGTAAGTCATCAGTGTCTGAAAGCTATTTCTAGACACACTGAAGCCAGACCTAACTACTTCTCAGAAAGATAACCCACAGATTTTTTTATTTTAAGTAACAACCAACAAGGCTCGAAAGGTTGTCAACCAAATGTCACCTGCGTTATAAAATTTATCAACCCAGGCTGTCACGCCAGCAATATATGTAGCGTCTCTATGATATATGCCATCGAGAGTCTTAAAATGTTTAGATGAATATGTATCTGTGACAACAAATTACCAGCTGCTGTCAGTTACCATTTCGTTGTACACAGAGCAAAGTTCAGAATACGATCTTAAAAGGTGTCCCCGTAGTGCTGATCCTTTCGTAAAATGACGAAATACGGCTACTTTTTACTTGTAATTAATAGTGACTTGAAAGTGACATGAAATGTAGATGTTACAAATGTAATTAAGAAATTTGTACGGTAATGTTTTATCTTAATGTGCTGTGTGTAAAGTGCTGTTTATACATGGCGATATAAACAGAGAATGCAGTGCTTTTCCATGTTGGTTTTAAAGGTACTTGACAATGACGCCTACTAGGAATTAGCTAATAGTAATCGCACTATTAAAGAAACTTCAAGTTACAGCCTACTTAGGGCCATGTTTACGTTTATTAACCATCTGGAGGCTGTGGATCCCCACAAATGCAAAATTTTAAATACGGTGGTGCATATTCGCTACTGCGAATACATTTCCTGTATTTGATAACGGCTGTAGACGACGCAGAGCCTGTTCCTTCGGACATGAATGCATGTTCGAAGGAACATTGCGTCGTACTTATGAGGAACACAGGCTCTGCAATATCGTATTCCCTTGCATTTTACGTAAGAAGGATGTAGGAGCTTGGATGTGAAAAAGCTTTACTTTGCAAATGCGCTGTATTACAGAAAATGAGACTAACGTCGTGTACATCTAATATCTACATGCAGTAATAACAAATATCTGTAATCTGTTCGAACCTATGCCTGGCTATGTAACTGTTCTGTGCTGTGAACCGTAACAATGTTTATTGTCCAGTTGGAACTACGTTCCTGTCTGTAGTTTTGTTACGTAACACGGATTATAAAGTTTCTTATGTAGATAGTTGGTTAGCATAATCTTCGAAATAATCAAGTACATATCGGTGCCTAGAGCAGTGCCGAAACCTGGCTGCCAAGCTTGAAATCATTTAACATGGGCTCTAATGTGTATCGGTCTCAGTTTTCCTGACGCATCATCTTCTCTGATGTACCTGTTTTGACTCCTGTACTCCTTATTGGTGCTATGAGTATTTTATTCAACACGTTTTATAGATAGGGCAAACCGAACTTTATAACTGGGGCATGTTCTCAGTATGTCAACGGGATCGACGTGTAACTATATTATATGTAATTTTTATTATTCAGACTCTGTGGTTTCTTGTGTATAATTGTTGTACTATCACGCAGATAACCACAATGGCGTTATTCTATCCATACGTTGTAGAGCTGAGAATCTGCGGATGACAGCTAGTTACTATTGACACTGGTCATGAAATAAACTATTTCACAACAAAGCGAACCTGGCTTCTAATATTGTATGAAAAAAAGAAAAATATAGTTAACGTTGTGCTGCGGTGAAGTAGAATCAAATCATTACGAAAGTAAAAGTCAAATAGATTTAAAAGTGATGTGCCCAATCACTTTTGTAGTAGTCTGACTTTGCTTCACTACAGTACAATTTAAGCTACAATTATCGTTTCAACCTTTCCCTGTACTTGCAATATAAATGTGTAACCTTGACGTTTTTCATGCCACAGCTCCTACATTCCTCTTATGTAAAGTATTTAAATGTTCTCGTTATATACAACATTTGGATACATGTACTGTTTCACTTTCCGATCCCACACGAAAATGGCGTTCAGGTTAAAGCCTAAGCCGGTCGTGAAGTAAAATAAATAACTTTCTAGCACATAGAGCGATTATTCGTCAAACCAGCACACAGTTGTGGAGCAGCAGTGTTCCCCAAACACGGAGAAACTAATAATCTACACTACTGGCCACTAAAATTGCTACACCAAGAAGAAATGCAGATGATAACCGGGTGTTCATTGGACAAATATATTATACTAGAACTGACATTTTATTACATTTTCACGCAATTTGGGTGCATAGATCCTGAGAAATCAGTACCCAGAACAACTACCTTTGGCCGTAATAACGACCTTGATACGCCTGGGCATTGAGTCAAACGAGCTTGGACGGCGTATACAGGTACAGCTGCCAATGTAGCTTCAACACGATACCACAGTTCATCAAGAGTGGTGACTGGCGTACTGTGACGAGCCAGTTCCTCGGCCACCGTTGACCAGACGTTTTCAATTGGTGAGAGATCTGGAGAATGTGCTGGCCAGGGCAACAGTCGAACATTTTCTGTATCCAGAAAGGCCCGATGAGGACCTGCAATAGACGGTCGTGCATTGTCCTGCTGAAATGTAGGATTTTCAGGGATCGAATGAAGGGTAGAGCCACGGGTCGTAACACATCTGAAATGTAACGTCACTGCGACGTCACTGTGACGTCAATGCGAACAACAGGTGACCGAGGCGTGTAACCAATGGCACCGCATACCATCTCGACGGGTGATACGCCAGTATGGCGATGACGAATTCACGCTTCCAATGTGCGTTCACCACGATGTCGCCAAACGCGGATGCGACCATCATGATGCTGTAAACAGAACCTGGATTCATCCGAAAAAATGACGTTTTGCCATTCGTCCACCCAGGTTCGCCGTTGAGTACACCATCGCAGGCGCTCCTGTCTGTAATGCAGTGTCAAGGGTAACCGCAGCCATGATCTCCGAGCTAATAGTCCATGGTGCTGCAAACGTCGTCGAACTGTGCCTGCAGATGGTTGTTGTCTTCCAAACGTCCACATCTGTTGACTCAGGGATCAAGACGGGGCTGCACGATCCGTTACAGCCATGCGGAAAAGATGCCTGTCATCTCGACTGCTAGTGATACGAGGCGGTTGGGATGCAGCACGGCGTTCCGTATTACCCTCCTGAACCCACCGATTCCATATTCTGCCAACAGTCATTGCATCTCGACCAACGAGAGCAGCAATGTCGCGATACATAAACCGCAATCGCGATAGGCTACAATCCGACCTTTATCAAAGTCGGAAACGTGATGGTACGCATTTCTCCTCCTTGAACGAGGCATCACAACAGCGTTTCACCAGGCAACGCCGGTCAACTGCTGTTTGTGTATGAGAAATCAGTAGGAAACTTTCCTCATGTCAGCACGTTGTAGGTGTCTTCACAGGCGCCATCCTTGTGTAAATGCTCTGAAAAGCTAATCATTTGCATATTACAGCATCTTCTTCCTGTCGATTAAATTTCGCGTGTGTAGCACGTCATCTTCGTGGTGTAGCAATTTTAATGGCTAGTAGTGTAGTTAAGACCTTAGTCTCCAAAATGATACAAATAGTATTGGTTGCCTTATTTATAATGCACCACCATTAGCATAGGTTATGAAGAGTGGCAGTCAAGTGACTCAGTTTGAGAATATTCAAAGCATTTCAGTCTGAGTCAGAGATAATCAGGTAAATCGCTAAAATAAGCCAGACTGTACGCCTCCACGACTAGCAGCTGGCTGGGATGTAACGGCGAGACGTCACCTCAAGCTATTCCGTAGCGTGTCTCGAGAGTTACGCAGGCCCCCGCGCAGCGTCCTTGCTGTGTGGAGGCATTACGTAAGAGGCGTCCAGCGGTAATGCAGCTGAATGGACCGCAGGCGGGCGCACACATCACCGTGGTGCTGACGTGCACCGAAAGCGCGAAGACGTACACACACTTGCACACAGCCGCTCGCGAGCACGTTGCTCTCAAGCGAACACGTTGTTCGCAGTTCGTGAGCCTGTCGGCGCAAGCCACCACCTGTCAGTTTTTAGGGTGCACTTCCCTCGATGATGAAGCACTTTTTTCACTCTTGAGAATTGTATCTTTCTATACCATTCATTCGTGATTCAATATCTTATAAATAACACTTGATACGATGAGCGTTCAGTAAGCAATTTCCTCGGCCAAATTTCCGTTGATAAAATGCGCAATTTGTTGTGGAGTATCGTTGAATATTCCCGCTTCAGCCTCTATCGTTTCACGACGTTTAGATAGGTAGCGGCACTATACGTAGCCCCCTCACCCCCTGGTTGCTCCTCTCCTCTCCCATCCCCACTCTCTGCCACACCTTCACTGTTGTGTCCCCCCCCCTACCCTCCATCTCTAACACCCTTAATCTCCTTTCCCAAGGTGGCTTCCATCAACTCCCCCTCCTGGATGATGCCCTCTCTCCCTCCATTTATCCCTCCTATCAACTCTGATCCTCACCCCCCCTCCATTCCCCTGTCCTTTCCCTGGGCTCCCTCTTCCCCCCTTCCATCCAGTGTTTCTCCCCACCTAACCTCTCCCTACCTCCCTTCTCCTCCCCCCCCCCCACCCAACGAGTCCTGTTTTATTCCCGTCCTCTGCCTTCCCCACTCCCTGTCGCATCTGCCCAGCACCCCCCACCCCTCTTATGGGTCCTCATCCTCCATAGGCTGCTTTCCCCCCCTCCCCCCTTGGCTTTTCCTCACCTTCCCCCCTTTTTTATTTTCCCATCATCTGTCCAGTTTCCCCCCACCTGCTCTCGGGTGTGGTATGTCATATTTTAGTGCAGTGTTCCAGTCAATGTTCAGTGTTGTTTCGTCTTTCCACGTGTTGTGAACAGAAACCATGCTGTCGCTGGGTGTGAATTTTCTGTCTTTTGCGAACAGAAACCAGACTGTCGCTGTGTTTTTTTTAATTGTCTGTCTATTATTTTACCTGTCTGCTTCAGATGCATTTTATTAGCGTCATCATCCCTTTGTTCTATGTTTTAAGTCCCACGAATTATTCACCATGGTCCCCTTTAAGTCTCCGAATTTATCGCCTGTTTTTTTTTTATTATATATTATCTTCACCTTTTTAAAACAAAGTCTGTAGGCTGAAGAGCGGCATACTAAGCTGCTGGCAGCCCGCCCCCTTCGGGGGGAAATGAAATTCAAGAAAAAAAAAGAAAACAACTATACGAAGTCTTCAAAATGGTGCTTGTAATGGAGGTAAGTTCGATTCAGACAGCTGTCTCTGAGTTTCATTTGGCGGAAAACTAGACTACCGCAGATATTCGTAGGCGCTTCCAGAATGTGTACGGGGTTCCGCCAATGAACAAAACCGGGTGAATCGTTGGGTCAAGCGTCCGCCATCATCGCAACGATGTCTCGCAAACTTGTCCTATCTCCCGTGTGCCGACAGGCAGCGCACAGCTGTCTCTGTTGCAGTACTGGAACGTGCGGACACACTCATTCGAGGTGATCGGCGGACCGAAATCAAACCGGTCGCTGCACAACTGGACGTCTCTGTAGGTAGTGCTGACAAAGACGTTCACCAGTTGCGGCATTCAAAGGTGCCCGCGCGCTAGGTTCCTCGCGGCCTAACAGAAGACCATAAAGAGCAACGAAAGACCTTCTGTGCGAAGATGCTTGCCCGTTATGAGGCTAAGCGTGACAATTTTTTGTCGAACGTCGTCACAGGTGATGAAACACGGGTTCATCGCTTCGTACCGGAAACAAAACTGTAATCCATGGAGAGGCACCACACCATCTCTCCTTTGTAGAGATAGTTCAAAACACCAACAGCCGGTATAGTCATGGCGAGGGTCTTCTGGAACTCCGAAGGGGCTATTCTGTTTCATGTCCTCCCCTCATGTTGCAACGATGAACGTCGAGCTGCATTCTACTACCCTGAGAAAACTGAAGAAACGACTTCAGCGTGTTCGTCACCAGAAAAATGCAAATTTCTCCTTCTCCGAGACAACGCAAGGCGTCCGACAAGTCTGCGCCCCCGAGAGGAGCTTAGAAAGTTTCATTGGACTGTTGTTCCTCATCCACCATACAGCCCGGATATCGCACCTTTCGACTTTCATCCCGTTGTCCCAGTGAAGTATGCACTCCGGGGGCAGCAGTACGTGGGTAAAGGGGATGTTACTGATGCAGCAAGACGTTCGCTCCGACATAGACCAGTAGAGTGGTACAATGCTGGCATACATGTCCTTTTAATAAGGTGGCGTAAGGCCATCACCTTGAACAGAGATTACGTTGAAAAAATAGGGTTTTGTAGCCACAAGAATGCGGACTGATACAGGGTATTGGAAATATGAGTATAACCACCCTGAAATGCCCTGCTTAACCCGCAGGACACGACAGATAGAATCAGTTGTGGAAAGGGGCCAAAATAAGGGGCTGTCAGTTACACTCGAACATACAACTTTATTATTTGATCAAACATTACAAGAGCCCAAATATTTTTTTAAACACACAGCTTTCATCTTTAGGACTTAATTACCGGCTGAAAGCCACTTTAATTTAAAAACGGCTGAAGGCCAATAAAGGCAAGCCTTATCTTAAAACAGTTCTTTAGTTAGGCTGAAGTAAACAAGTTAAATTCAAATCGGCTGAAGGCCGAACACTTAAAACGCCAAAACATTAAATTTTTTTAAAAATACCAGAGTCCTTAAGTGAAACAGTTCCTTAATTTAGGCTGAAGGCCTTAAGAACAAACAACTGAAACTCAAACCGGCTTTAAGGCCGAAGATTTAAAAATTCAATAGGTTGAAGTAAACATATTCAAATCGTCTGAAGTTCGAAGACTTAAAAATTCAAAAAATTTTTTAATGCAAAGGGTGTACGTGAAACAGTATTTAAACTAGGTTGAAGGCCTTAAGAGTAAATTCTAATTTACAACACAAAACCTGCTCGAAGCCATACCACTACCAACAACAAGAACAAATTTTTAAAAAAAGGCAGTACACACAAGGGCGCATGATGTTCGAGGGTCGACCTGTAATTCAAACACTAAGGATCGCTTATGTGAGACAGGCAGTCAGGCCAACTATTCACGATCCGACGACAACCCAACTGACCGACAGTCAGCGGACCCACCGACAAGATAACTTCCACTTCATCCGACCACGGCACAACAGGGAGTTGACCGGAACATCGCAGAAGATATTGGCGCCCACAAGCAATGATACACGGAGCTGTCAAACTACACACCGTGATGGACAGCAACAACACGATAAGGAAACCACACTGCCTCAAATTTACGTCAACGGCCAAGGCAGGTAACCTGAAAGTTAATGGCCACAAGGCAGAAGATTTCGCTGGTGCACCTGAACTCAAATAACCAAATACAGTGAAACTCCACCAGAGGGTGGCTAGAATTATGCAACTTGAAAACCACGTTGTTGCTCGCGGGAATATCCCACCAGCCCACAACGAACTCCAAACGACACAATGTGAACAGTCTTGACTTGCTGGCAGGTGAAATCAACACTCAACTTTCGTGTCCAGGGTCGGTGAGCCACGGACCTTATAGCAATGGGAACAGTGCCACACTCTCCGACACCGCGTAGAGTCCGCCAGCGGGCCCCGGCCAAACTACGCCCCGCCGAGAATTCCTCACTGCTCCACGCCAACCGACCGACTCCTCAGAGCCAGTACGCCGAGAACAATTAAAATAACTTGTCCATCAAAATCACACAAACTACACACAGTTTCACGAACACTGCACGAAGAACTAGACAATGCTAACGGCAATGACTCTACAACAACAGGGACGAATCACGAATCGGCGCACACAGTCAACCCATAAGCGATCGCCGGCCAAATACACGTCGTCCAGCATGAGGTCCGAGCGACGACCAACCAAAGTCGTCGCCACTCCAATCATGCGTGTCGGCAACCGTCGGGCGAGTCATGGCGGTCCGGACCTCACTGCTGCCGCGCCCCAACTGAATTTGTGCCGCATGCCAGCTCAAACACTGCCAGGTCCGACTAACTCAATACACGACGACCGAGAAGTAATAGCAATCCAACAAAGATAATACGGCAGGGCCTATATCGATGAGCGCTGCTGCTGCCGCTCACGGGCAGGCAAGGCAGTAACTCAGTGACACCAGTAATTGAAAATTAACATAACGAGGTGGCAGTGTGGTAAAAACAAGATGTAAAATAAGAAATGGCACGAACACGAGCCACGCACGGCTCACACCTCTCGTTATTTCATTCTTTGATATGTCTGTGGAAAGTTCATCTTCGTTGCTTTATTGTAATTAAGATTGTAACAGCCATTGATTCAACAGCATATTACTCCATATCTGTAAAGTAGAAAGTAAACGATTGTCCTCCATAGTCAACAAACAGAGGAGAAGCTCGAATCTGACAGTGGTTATGTAACGTTGGGAGTGCTGCAGAGGTTTCTTCTGGATCCATGCCTTACCTTGACATACACTCCTGGAAATGGAAAAAAGAACACATTGACACCGGTGTGTCAGACCCACCATACTTGCTCCGGATACTGCGAGAGGGCTGTACAAGCAATGATCACACGCACGGCACAGCGGACACACCAGGAACCACGGTGTTGGCCGTCGAATGGCGCTAGCTGCGCAGCATTTGTGCACCGCCGCCGTCAGTGTCAGCCAGTTTGCCGTGGCATACGGAGCTCCATCGCAGTCTTTAACACTGGTAGCATGCCGCGACAGCGTGGACGTGAACCGTATGTGCAGTTGACGGACTTTGAGCGAGGGCGTATAGTGGGCATGCGGGAGGCCGGGTGGACGTACCGCCGAATTACTCAACACGTGGGGCGTGAGGTCTCCACAGTACATCGATGTTGTCACCAGTGGTCGGCGGAAGGTGCACGTGCCCGTCGACCTGGGACCGGACCACAGCGACGCACGGATGCACGCCAAGACCGTAGGATCCTACGCAGTGCCGTAGGGGACCGCACCGCCACTTCCCAGCAAATTAGGGACACTGTTGCTCCTGGGGTATCGGCGAGGACCATTCGCAACCGTCTCCATGAAGCTGGGCTACGGTCCCGCACACCGTTAGGCCGTCTTCCGCTCACGCCCCAACATCGTGCAGCCCGCCTCCAGTGGTGTCGCGACAGGCGTGAATGGAGGGACGAATGGAGACGTGTCGTCTTCAGCGATGAGAGTCGCTTCTGCCTTGGTGCCAATGATGATCGTATGCGTGTTTGGCGCCGTGCAGGTGAGCGCCACAATCAGGACTGCATACGACCGAGGCACACAGGGCCAATACCCGGCATCATGGTGTGGGGAGCGATCTCCTACACTGGCCGTACACCACTGGTGATCGTCGAGGGGACACTGAATAGTGCACGGTACATCCAAACCGTCATCGAACCCATCGTTCTACCATTCCTAGACCGGCAAGGGAACTTGCTGTTCCAACAGGACAATGCACGTCCGCATGTATCCCGCGCCACCCAACGTGCTCTAGAAGGTGTAAGTCAACTACCCTGGCCAGCAAGATCTCCGGATCTGTCCCCCATTGAGCATGTTTGGGACTGGATGAAGCGTCGTCTCACGCGGTCTGCACGTCCAGCACGAACGCTGGTCCAACTGAGGCGCCAGGTGGAAATGGCATGGCAAGCCGTTCCACAGGACTACATCCAGCATCTCTACGATCGTCTCCATGGGAGAATAGCAGCCTGCATTGCTGCGAAAGGTGGATATACACTGTACTAGTGCCGACATTGTGCACGCTCTGTTGCCTGTGTCTATGTGCCTGTGGTTCTGTCAGTGTGATCATGTGATGTGTCTGACCCCAGGAATGTGTCGTATATAAATGATCAGCCACTAAACATGACACAGGGCACAAAAATTGTTCTCTTTCCAGATGACACAGGTGTTATTGTGAAAGATGTGGAACATAATACGAATGATTTAGCTAACATGGTAGTCAGTAACATCGGCTCGTGGCTTTCACACAACAGATTAACGCTTAATAGTAACAAACAGCAATGCATGTAGTTTCTGACGCAGATCACTTGTAAAATTTTATAATCTGAAGATATTCAGACAGTCATTGACATCGACCAATTTAAATTCTTAGGATTGAGGATAGATGGAAGGTTTTCTTGGAAGTACCACGTCCAAGATCTTGTGGTGAAGTCTAATTCTGCTAGCTTCATTATAAAAGTACTCTCCACTGTTTTTGACACTGAAATGCAAAGTTTCCCCCAAAACATAGCGCCATATGACACACTAGAGCAGGATGTAAAGTTAAATATTTCAATTTGAAACTCCCGTCACACGATGATATATATTACTCTTCGTCCACTCATTGGTGACAGCGATGGTGGTAATAGTGGCCAGTATTGATGAAACAGCGCCCACACATTGGAGCCAACACACAGTGGAACTTGGATAGAGCCAATGTAAACACGTCTGACGCACATATCGCGGCGGGTGCACTTGCGGTGAATAATGTTGGCCCACCGTTCCTGAGACATTTCGAAAAATTCATCTTGGAAATAGATACGACGGCGACGCACGAAAAAAACAAACAAACACAGTTTCGAAATGACAATGACAGTGAATATTCAACGTTGGCGCCAATGTTTGATCGTTGTATCGATATTGGTCCAACGTTCTTTGATGTTTGGTCGATGTACCGACAGGCAACGAGTCCTACCAACATTGGGACCAACAATGGTTCCAATGGTATTTCGTCGATCCACACATTGGACGAACACATTTTTCCCCTCAGCGGTTATCGTTACTTTTAAGCGCGTTCGTCTTCTCCCAGTGTGGCCCAGGTAAGCTAAAAGCTTGGACGTCCTTGCATTGGAGTGAAAGCAAGTGAAGTAGGCAAGCCTTCGTGTTTCAGTGTCAGGGACAGTGGAAATCATGTTCATAGTGCACAAGTGCTATTTCAAAGAAAGCGTTCCATCCACCCTCTGTCCTAAGAATTTAAAATAGGCAACTTCACTGACTGACTGACTACTTTGGGACAGTAAAATTTCACTTTTACAAGAGTTCCACCTCAGAAACTGTATACATTGCGCTTTTTTCAGATAAGTGTTAATCTTTTCTCTGAAAGGCACGTGTCGGCCCCCGTTAGCTGAGTGGCCAGCCTGGCGGAATGCCACGACAAGGGGCCCGGGTTCGATTCCCGGCTGAAGAAGGAGATTTTCTCCGCTCAAGGACTGGGTGTTGTGTTGTCGTCATCATCATTTCATCCCCATCTCCGACGCGCAAGTCGCCCAATGTGGCGTCGAATTCAATAAGTACTTACCCTCGGCGGCCGAGCTTCCCGGAATGGGGGACTCCTGGCCCACAATGCCGTACGCTCATTTCCATTTTTTTTTCTGAAAGGCACGTGCTGATGTTAATGACTATCTTATTAACTGCACTATATATATATATATATATATATATATATATATATATATATATATATATATATATATATATTATTCTTCACGTACACATTATGACCCCTGAGCCATCTGCAAAGACAAGAATTTTTAGATCGGCATGTTTAGTGGCAGATCAGTGACATGTTACATACGCTGGCATTACATCAATCGTTGGAGCCGATCTGATGCTTATATTATTCTTGAAGAGTCTGCCAATGTGGCTAGTAATTCTTTTTATTACTATTACTGGTTGCGACAGATCTACGCTGTCATTATCGGATCGTGAAACATTATTAGACTTGTGACGTGCTGGTGTTCACTAACTCTTTTTGTTACAATTTGACGAAAGATCAATACGTGACTTGCAGTTCGTACAAAGCATGTATGTCTAATAAATTACAAGATCCGATGATGACAGCGTAGATCTGTCGAGACCGGTAATAGTAATACAAAAAATTACCATCAATGGTGGCAAACTCGATTCCTCAAGAATAATATATCTAGAAAAGTGATGGACCCAGGGCAGAACCTTTGCCCTCCTTCAGTTCCGATGATCCCAGTCAGATTCAGACTTCTTCCTTGTTTGTTGACGATGGAGTACATCATTATGCTTCATGCTTTCATTTTATGAAGATGAACTTTGTCGGGTATTTTGCTTAACCCCACAATGTTCCAGCCTATGAAAAAGTATTGTGGGGTCCACACAATCAAATGCTTTTGTTAAATCAAAGACAATATCCACTGTCGTGGAGCCAGAGCTTAGACCTGCTAGTACGTACATGCAAGAGGATAAAATGCAATTTCTTAGGATACTTCTTTCCTGAAGCCAAACTGTGATCCTGGCGGCAAATTACATGTATCGGGATGTGCCACTACGCTCCTATACATTGCTCCCTCGAAAACACTTTAAAACAATGGTAGGAAATTAACTGACTGCTCTAAATTATGTCTTTCACCCCTTCTTATAAAGTAGTTTCACAAAGGAGTATTTCAATATTTCAGACAAAAATATCGGTTCCAGAATGAGGTACTGGCCGAGACGAGGTACTGGAGGGAAGTGAAGCTATGGAGGAGGGGTCGTGAGTCGTGCTTGGGTAGCTCAGTTGGAAGAGCACATGTCAACGAAAGGCAAATACCCCGAGTTCGAGTCTCGGTCCGGCGCACAGTTTTAATCTGCCAGGAAATTTCAAACTTTGCACAGTGAATACGGTCGATACTATACATATGAGTATATCATTTGCTTACAATTCAGAGAACACACTGAGGAGAAAGACCAAGCGGAGTGAGTACTTTTGAGCTAACAGTAACAATAATAATAACAATAATTGTGTGATGTTGGCTTACTGAAAGTAACTGTAAGAGGGGGCCTGAAAGGCAAAATCTTGCGAGGTAAAATAAGTTCACGAATCAGTCAAAGTTGACGAGCGGCACCCGCTCTTTCGGCGCGTCGCTGTGAGCGGTTCCCAGCGCGCCCGATTGGAGCCCAGAGCGGCCGCAGCCCACCATTACCCGCTGCCGGCTGTCGGGAAGCCCGCCCACCGTGATGCGGTCGGACAGCTCGCGTTTGGCTGGCCTGTTATTTCGCCGTCACGCAAACTGCCGCCCAAACTGACACGCTCAGCACAACTAGCGAGCGTAAAACCGGCAGGACAACCCCCGCTTATCCTTGTGCACGTGTTAGCCGAACTTTTTTCTGTGTATGTTACATACTTAAAACATAAAAACACTTTTACGGATTCTGTCGAACTAAAAAAATGCTCTTGATAACGTAAAATAATAGCAAGAGTGAGACTCTCAGATTAATAAGCTATAGCAAAAGAAGAGTACTATAGGCTTCAGGTGATAGTGGGTCCGCCGGCCGGAGTGGCCGAGCGGTTCTAGGCACTTCAGTCTGGATGCGCGTGACCGCTACAGTCGCAGGTTCGAATGCTGCCTCGGGCATGGATGTGTGTGTTGTCCTTAGATTAGTTAGGTTTAAGTAGTTCTAAGTTCTAGGGGACTGATGACCTCGATGTTAAGTTCTATAGTGCTCAGACCATTTGAACCATTTTTTGGTAGTGGGTCCACAACCGAGATTATTGAGACAGGGAACCAATGGTAGGTAAGGTATATTTTTTATGTGATACGGACATACACAGCGTACACCGCACAACAACAGCATAGCTCAAAATACACTGAAGAGCCAGAGAAACTGGTACCCCTACCTAACATCGTGTAGGGCCCCCGCCAGCGCGTAGAAGTGCCGCAACACGACGTAGCATGGACTCCACTAATGTTTGAAGTGGTGCTGGAGGGAACTGATACCATGAATCCTACGGGGCTGTCTATAAATCCTTTAGAGTACGAGGGAGTGGAGATCTCTTCAGAACGGCATGTTGCAAGGCGTCACAGATATGCTCTACAATGTTCATATCTGCAAAAGTTTGGTGGACAGCGCAAGTGTTTAAGCTCAGAAGAGTGTTCCTGAAGCGACTCTGTAGCAATTCTGGACGTGTATGGTGGCACATTGTCCCGCAGGAATTGCCCAAGTTCGTCGGAATGCACAATGGACGTGAATGGTTGCCGGTGATCAGACAGGATGCTTACGTACGTGTGTCACTTGTCATAGTCGTATCTGGATGTTTTAGGAGCCCCATATCACTCCAAGTACACACGCCCCACAACACATTGAACAGTCGCCTGCTGACACGCAGGGTCCATGGATTAATGAGGTTATCTTCATACCCGTATACATCCATCCGCTCGATACAATTTGAAACGAGACTCGTCCGACCAGGCAACATGTTTCCAGTCATCAACAGTCCAATGTAGGCGTTGACGGGCCCAGGCGAGGCGTAAAGCTTTGTGTCGTGCAGTCATCAAGGGTATACGGGTACACGGGTACACGAGTGGGCCTTCGGCTCCGTATACCCAATCTATGATGTTTCGTGGAATGGTCCGCACGCTGACTCTTGTTGATGGCCCGGCACTGAAATCTTCAGCAGTTTGCGCAAGGGCTGCACTTCTGTCACGTTGAACGATTCTTTTCAGTCGTCGTTTGTACCGTTCGTGCAGGAACTTCCTACGACCGCAGCGATGTCGGACATTTGATGTTTTACCGGATTCCTGATATTCATGGCACACTGGTGAAATGGCTGTACGGGAAAATCCCCACCTCATCGCTACCTTAGAGATGCCGTGTCTCATCCCTCGCACGCCAACTATGACACTTCATTCAAACTCACTTAAATCTTGATAACCTGCCATTGTAGTAGCAGTAACCGATCTAACAACTGGGTCAGACACTTGTCTTATATAGGTGTTGCTGACGGCAGTGCCGTATTCTGCCTCTTTACATATTCCTGTATTTGAACACGCATGTATCAGTGTCAGGGAGTCCTTTCCGAAAGTATTTATAGGGAGTGTAGCCATGTATTTAAGTGAAACATGGACGATAAACAGCTTAGGCAAGAAGAGAATAGAGGCTTTCAAAGTGTGGTGCTACAGAAGAATACTGAAGATTAGATGGGTAGATCACGTAACTAATGAGGAAGTACTGAATAGATCTGAGCAGAAGGGAAATTTGTGGTACAACCTAACTGCAAGAAGAGATCGGTTGATCGGACACGTTCTGATGCATCAAAGGATCATTAGTTTAGAACTGGAGGGAAGCATGGGGGTAAAAATTGTAGAATGAGACCAAGAGATGAATAAAGTAAAGAGATTCAGAGGGTTGTACGTTACAGTAATTAGTCGGATTCAAATGGTTCAAACGCTCTAAGCACTATGAGACTTAACGTCTGAGGTCAGCAGGCCCCTAGACTTAGAACTACTTAAACCTAACTAACCTAAGGACATCACACACATCCGTGCCGGAGCCAGGATTCGAACCTGCGACCGTAGCAGCAGTGTGGTTCCGGACTGAAACGCCTAGAACCACTCGGCCACAGCGGCCGTCAATTAGTCGGAGATGAAGAGGCTTGCACAGGATAGACTAGCATGGAGCGCAGCATCAAACTAGTCAACAACGTTGACAGAAAATCGTTTCTGGTGACCACCGATGTGGGTGGCATGGGGATGTCCTCGCTCCAAACATGGCTGTTGCGGCTGTTGAAAATACCGTCACTGGTGAATGTGGCCTCATCGTGAACAATACAGTCTCTGCCGGCCGGAGTAGCCGAGCGGTTCTAGGCGCTACAGTCTGGAAACGCGCGACCGCTACGGTCGCAGGTTCGAATCCTGTCTCGGGCATGGATGTGTGTGATGTCCTTAGGTTAGTTAGGTTTAAGTAGTTCTAAGTTCTAGGGGACTGATGACCTCAGATGTTAAGTCCCATAGTGCTCAGAGCCATTTGAACAATTTTTTTTAATATAGTCTCTACGAAATTCAGTACCATAGCACTGTGGTAGATAACCCATTGACAGAATTTTGCGCTGGGCTCAAAATCTGTTGGTACCAGTGTTTGCACACTTTCTTTATGATAGAGTGATAGAGCTGTAATACCTTTTCCACCAGTATTCTCCATACTGTATGCTTCGAAAGGTGCATTTCACTTCCAAGTTGACGGATAGTTATTGCTTGGTGGTCGGCTACGCGATCCAACACCATCCCTTCAAAGTCGAATGTTCGGACGTGTCTTGGGCGGGATCCTTAGACGTATCTTTGTGGCGTGAACGCCCCGTCTGTCGTAAGTTGGTATCCACGGAGATAAATTTATTCGATAAGGATGATGCCGGTTGCAAAACCGTTCTCTGTACATTCATGCTGCTTTATGGACACTACATCCTGCCACAGGTATATTAATTGCGCGTCTGTCAACTCTCGTGACAAGTAACGTAACTTACACAGTAACACACCTCACCACGGACACACGACAAGCTGTCTGATGCAACGGGAAACTGACACCAGGGATAGTGGTGTTTGTGCAGCACAGGTTAATGCGTCGTTGCGATGCGTGCGGTTGTCACATGACACCTGTGCTGTGTACGCTGTGAACACTATGTCTGTTTGGTGGTCAAGGGTATATCCTATTTATCACCCGCAGTCTGTTCCAGTGTACACAGACTCCAGTGATATTTGCGAGAGTACGGCAGAACTGCATGTGGCGTTGGAATACATGCACCGAGACTGAAGATGGTCGCTTTGAACAGTTAGTATGAGCTACGTTGTCGTTATGCGGTGTCTGTTGTGTATGTCCATAAATATGCATTTCCGACCGTCCGTTCCCTATCTCATTATAATTGGTTGTGGATAAGGGTGTATGAGAGGGGGGGCACTGTCTCTCCCTTTCTGTTCAATAGGACCTACCGATACCAGATGTAGCTTCGCTCTCTAACGTACTGATGTGGCGTGTGGCGTCATACGTGCGCAAACATAAAAGAAAAAAAAAACAAAACAAAAAAACAAAAAAAAACAAAAAAACCACTGCAGAAGAAGAAGTAATCATGAAAATAAAAGAAAGGTTCAGGAGTCGTATTAAAATTTAGGGTCAAACGATATCACTGATAAGATGTGCTGATGATATTGCTATCCTTAGTGAATTTGAAGAAACATAGCACGACATACTTCATGAATGAACAACCTACTACGCACAGATTATCGATAAAACTTAACATCAAAATTGATGACCAAGAATTAGATGAAATAGAGCAATTGTCCTACCTTGGGAGAAAGATACAATGCGTGATAGACAAGCAAGGAGAAGGTAAGAATCAAATCGGCACAGGAAAAGTGGACATCCCTTGCTGGAAGAAATGCATTAGTGTAAAACATATACCTTAATTTGAGGAAGCAGAGGATGTATGTCTGCAGCACAGCGTTGTATGGAAGAAAATCGTGGATTGCCTCAAAAACGAAAAAGACGAGAATGAAAGTGTTCGAAATGTGTTGCTACAGAAGGATGCTCAGAATTAAGTGGAATCATAAGAAATGAGCAAGATCAGACAGAATGATAGGACACATATTATGACATCAAGACATAACTTCCAAGTTACTAGAGGCAACCGTATAGAGGAAAACATAGATTGGACTACATCTAACAAATAATCGAGGGCGTTAGGTTAAGTGCTACTCTGAGATTAAAAGGTTGACACAGGGGAGGGAGTCATCGTGGACCGCATCAAGCCAAACATTACGTAGAGAAGGACGTCACTGATCATAAGAGTGCGATAGTATAAAGAACTACTTGTTCAGAATGACTGATAAGAAAGGTACGAAGGTATTTATGCTTAGCAAATACTCAACTCTAACGACGAAAATGTTGAACACATACGGATATAATTTAACGGTATCTTTCAGTACGCCTTAGACAAATATGTGGTGCGAAGGTTTTAAGGGATGGGTAAGACCGACTTTGTTTCAGTAGCCGTATTACGAAGGCAAGAACAGGTACATCAGAAATTTCAGCGAAGTAAAATCCTATTTAACAAACAAAAGCTGAACGAAGAAAAAAATAAGGATAAGGAGATAATATGAGAAGCATTCAGAGAATTTGAAAGTAAGTTTTTGCCAACCAATCTGACTAAAAATACTAAAAAGTTTCAGTCTTAAGCAGGGTTAGTAAGCGGATCGAAAACATCTGTTTACTCGATGACTGACCATACTGCCATCGAAACGGAAGGTGACAGAGAGAAGATCAAAATACTGAATCCGGTTTCCAAAATTGTTTCACCGGCTTTACCCTTTCAATCGTTGCACCTACGCCGAAATGTCACATACTGAGATAAACCAGCGTGGAGTAGAAATGCAAGTAAATCTTACATAAGAGCCTGAAGACGCTTGTTAGATAGTAGAGGGATTATAGGAAAGAACTTGCTCCGCTTCTAGTAGTAGTTTATCGTAGAACACAGTTGTAGCCCGATATCGCTGACGTAAAAATGTAGGATTATGGAACCTGTTTCATGCCTACGCATTAGACCTTCTTGGAAAACTGAAATCTAGTTTGTAAAAATCAACAAGGGTTCCGAAAACAAAGACCTTGCGAAACTCAGAAACTGTGTTCGTCCTTGAGTGATCCAGAGAGCATTAGACATCGGCGCGCAGTTTGGTGCCTTGTTCCTTGACTTTCGAAAAGCGTTTGATGCAATGTCGGATTGTTGTTCAGTGAACAACATACAAGAATCGGGCCAGATTTGTGATTGGATTCAGGTCTTCCTCATTGACAGAATTCAGCACGTCGTTCTTAAGGCAACAGAATCGGTAGATGTAAAGGTAATTTTAGGAGTACCGCTAGGCACTGTGATAGTTCCATTAGTTTTGAAATACATATTAATTACGTAGTGAATAACATCAGAGGTTCCGTGAGGCTATTCTCGATCGAGGCTAAGGTCTATAGAAAGTTTGGAACGCCAGAATACTGTAGCGAAATGCAGGAAGACCTACAAAGGATCGCCAGGTCGTGCTGTTGAACTGAGCCCAAATAAATGTATCCAAATTGTTCAAATGGCTCTGAGCACTACTGGGCTAAACATCTGAGGTCATCAGTCCCCTAGAACTTAGAACTATTTAAACCTAATTAACCTAAGGACATCAGACACATCCATGCCCGAGGCAGGATTCGAACCGGCGACCGTATCGGTTGCGCGGTTCCAGTCTGAAGCGCCTAGAACGGCTCGGGCACAACGGCCGGGTAAATGTATCCCACTGCATATAAATATGCGTAGAGATCTGCTACTGTTCGATTACACTGAGAGTGACAAATCAGTGGAAATTGTAACAACCGTAAATATATTGGTGTAACAATCTGGAGCAACCCAAACTGGAATGAATGACCACATAAAGCAAATTGTGGGAAAAGCAAATGCCAGTTTGCTGTTTATTGGGTGAACTTTGGTGAACTTAAAAAGGAAAAAAGAAAAAAAAAAAACTTGCTCGACTGATTCTTGAGCTAAGTTCATTACTCCGGGCCCTTACCAGGTAAGATTAGTTAAGAGATAGGGAAGAAGCAACGAAGAGCGGCATGTTTCATCACGAAAACGATTCGGAAACGCTCAATAAATTACGGAGGCATTCGTTGCAAGAGAGGCTTTGTGTATCACGAAAAGGTTCACCGTTGAAATTCCCGGATAGCATGTTATACGAAGAGTCGGGAAACATGTTGCTTCTTTCAAATGTATGGCTTAATAGCCCTGACGAAAAAAATTAGAGAAAGCTAATATGGACGTTTATTTATCGACAATCATTCTTCCCGTTCACCATTCGTGAATGGGACTATGAAAGGAGTAGAGGCGGCGGATAATGGTACCAGAAGTACCCTCCTCCCCACATCATAAGACGGCTTGCTTGCATGTAGATGTAGTCAGAAGACTGAAGGAAAATAATTACGGAAGGAAACAGGCTCTGATCCTGGACGATCTGCTTGATGAAGAAAATCATAAAACTATTTTGATGCAGAAAACAGCAGCAGTTGGGAAGTTCAGTTCTTTTTATTTAATTGATTTTCGGTTTTGGGTATCAGAGTCCATTTTCACATCATCCAAACAGAAAAAATGGTGTGTTCCGTCATTGTACCCAAACCATGTTAATATTGCACGTACTTGTGTCTAAGACAAGTTTTTCTGTGATCATTGGCAGGACAAACATTTATATGTACAAGTATGTATAATATGAACATGGTTTGCGTGCTATCAGGGAATGCACTTTCTTCTGTTTGGATTATCTGGGAATGAGTTATGATATCCGAAACCTGTCTTCAATTAAATAAAAAGAACTGAACTTCGCAACTTTGGCTGTTTTCTACATCAAACAGGTTAACACAACTTGCTATCCTATAATCAACCCAGCTTGCTGGAAATACAGAAGTCATAAAAGCCTGAAGAAGGACAATAATGAGTGAAAAAAGCAAGGACCTGCTCACAGAGCACAAAACTGGTGATGATGATGATGATGATGATGATGATGATGATGACTTTCGGCGAAAGGGCTTCGTCGTCTTCGAACCTCAGCCTTGACATATAATTCTCTTCCACATTTATCCCAGTTATGATTTTTGTGCTCACGTAATTTATTTGCTACTTTCTAAATCAAGAACTACAGCGGTAAGTTTTAGCCTTGTTTTGAACAATTATTAAAAGGAATTTGACTTTCCTTAACTTCCGGTTACAGAATGATAGTAGTTAGAGCAGTGAAGACGACAAAAACCTCTTAGGTTGCCTGTTAGCTTTCCCTTCTCACTTGGTCCTGAGGACAGGTTTCTCACTGGTGCCGGGTCAAGGCCTCACCCACGCCTCCATATTGTACCAAGGCTCTTGAGTGACAGCAGAAGGCACAGGCGGCAGCAGACAATCCGCTGGCTGTTAACCGCAGTGACTCTAAACTTCCCGGGACGGCTATGCGGAGCGGAGCAACGGGCGACCTCTGCTCGTAATGGCCGGCAAGGCCACTGACATGCGGGCCCTAAGAAGGGCGCAGGAACTAAGGAGGAACCGTACACTGGCTTCCACGAGAGACAGGTACAGAACCGCCTGGATTCCCCATTCGCGCATGATTAGCTCCCAGACTCTCCCGTGTCAACTCCAGTTACGTTGTCGTCGACGTTATTTTATCATTTGCGTGACTGAGTGACCTCACAAGGAGAAAGGTAACGAGGTGCCCTAGGTACGCGCAGCAACAGGCACGGATCCGAGGTTGACTACGGGCTGGAGGGTGGGGGGGGGGGGCAGGGTTACAGTCTCTAACTTTTCCTTCTCTCCCCTCTCCCCTCTCCCCCCTCCCTCCCTCTCTACTCCAAATATAATATTTTGTCGCTCCCACTTTTAATGTACCAATTGCCTATGATTTCATAATGACCAAAGTAACGTAACAATAAAGTGTTTCAATACAGTAATTATAACTCTCTGACAGTAATGCTTTCGAGGAAAACACAGCAAGTGCCATCGCTCGAATTTCCAAGAGCGTTGCTCAGAGGAAGATGAGACAAAATAAGGGAACACGTGTCTCTACTTATCCGTAGCTATTCGACCGTTTCTGAAAGTTTTCGAGGTATTTCATATGTGCTTCTACTGCGCGATATTCTCGGACGAAATGGTGGCGAAGTAGTTAGCGTCGCGCCCAGTGTTCGTAACCCGTATATTGTTTTTATTACTGTATTTTTATTGTTTTCATTTACCTACCCCTGTCCTTAGATGGTTACTACACCAACATTTCTTATCACATTAGTGGATAGAAGGGCATCATATTGATTGTAAAATTATAACTGTATTTCACAATAGGTGTCACACATGTGTTATACAAAATATGTGTATGTGATATGTTGAGGCTTAAGCCCTTTTTAAATTCTCATATATTGAAATTTCATTCTCACACCAAATCTTACGTTTTATTCATAAGTTTATTCTCCAGAAAGATTTGGTGCATTCAGTTGGATAATACCTATCACAGAAACATTCGAAACTAAGATATTCCGAACACCATGAGCATCCCCCGAAGGCGCTTCAGTCCGGAACCGCGCTGCTGCTACGGTCGCAGGTTCGAATCCTGCCTCAGGCATGGATGTGTGTGATGTCCTCAGGTTAGTTATGTTTAATTAGCTCTAATTCTAGGGGACTGATGACCTCAGAAGTTAAGGCTCATAGTGTTCAGAGCCATTTGAACCATTTTTCTATTCTACACAGCCCAACTAGCAATTCAGAGGCGAGTTCTGCGGCACGTTCCTACCACATAGTCCTTCTCTCTGATCAGTAATACTCAAATAAATGTTTGAAATAAAAGCGCACCACAAAAGTGGAAATCATATTCACCACTTCCCACGTGGATTTGTAATCATCACGGACGGTACACTAACAGTTACTTAAGCGAAACCTAAGGGATCCAGGACGGATTACTGTACTTGCGAGTTCACTATCCGTTATTCAGAAAATACGCGTTTTGTCACAGTTCGTCTTTGACGTCATCCGAGGCAGAGCGCGATCCGACGTTTAACAGACGTGGATCTTACAGTGGCTGAGTGCGAAGTGAGCCTTCTTCCTGCCTCTCGGGATGTATTTATATAGGTGTAGCAGCGGACGGCCGAGAGAACATCTGTTGTTATCTGTCTTATGCACACGGCAGAAGCCTCTAAACGACCACTGTCTCGGACACATAATCTTCAATAACAAAGTTATGAATTGATTTAGCATCTGCTTAATTTTTACATGTGTTTAGGGAAGTTGTTTGAAAGCACAGAAAAAGTTTCAGCTCGCGTGAATAAAAACGTTGCCTTCTAGAATTTTTAAAGTGGAACTAACGCTAGATAGTTACCTCTGAACTATACCTTTGCTAGAACTTGCATTGGATCTTATTACTATTACGGTTCTAAAATTTGGTATAGCTCTGTTATTTAGTAGATTTTATCATGTGCTGTAACCAAAATTTTCTATCATCAAAATTACAGGTACTTATTCTACTACAAATAGGTATATTTTAATTACAAATTTGGTTTTCATTAAATTACTCAAAACCTATAAGAAGTAGCTTAATGTGATCTCTTAGTTATTGTTTTTACGGTGAACTGAAGCATAAACCAAATTTTTATGTCTTTAAGTCCAATATTTAGCCCCCTCAATTTTTCTTAAAAACGTGGATTCCGGCTGTAATTTTCATTCTTTTACTTTGAAACATGCACCACTTATTTCTGACTTCCCTTCTTAAAACAGCATTTTTACGTAAACTATTGGTTTAGTTACATTAAGTCTTGATATTTAAAATTTTATTACCATAAAATATATGTTGACAAAGTTTGAATATAAAATTTTTACTTTTAATTTTGTACTTAATTATGGTGCAATACTTCTGCGCTACACGCGGATGCGTTAAGTTGACGTGGCGCTATTAGCAGTGAACTGGGGTAAGTCCCGGCCCACTAACTCGCGTCTGAATCTTACAAACGACACAGCGCTTGTTCCGCTTCACTATGGTTTGCTGATTCTACTTGAGGACTCAAGAACTGAGTCCCATATGTTGGCGGCGACAGATACATCAGCCTATGAACGAGCACTTACACTTGGCTGGATTGTTCTCTGCAACTCGGAAACAAATCCAGGTAGACCTTCAAGCGAGCAACTGAAAAGAGTGCTGCATTAAAAAGAGCTTGTAATTTTCTAGACATCCCTACCTCTCTCACATTGTGTTTACAAAATACCTAAAAGACAACACGTTCCAGATCAACAAGCGCAAAGTTGATTAAGAAAACAACAGGAGATAAACAAAAACAAAAAAATTAACACAAAGTCTCTCAGTCATGAGCCTGGAAAACAACAAAGTGAATTAAGATGACGGAAAGTAGAGACTAGGTACAACTTCCACTGATTTGTCACTCTCAATGTAATCGAACTATAGCATATCTCTACGCCTATTTATACGCAATGGGATACACTTAGCCGGCCGTTGTGGCCGAGCTGTTCTAGGCTCTTCAGTCTGGAACCGAGCGACCGCTACGGTTGCAGGTTCGAATCCTGCCTCGGGCATGGATGTGTGTGAGGTCATTAGGTTAGTTAGGTTTAAGTAGTTCTAAGTTCTAGGGGACTGATGACCTCAGATGTTAAGTCCCATAGTGCTCAGAGCCATTTGAGGCATTTGAACGTAGAGACTAATCCAACGAGGTCTCCCAAGGGAAGGAAGTAGAGTGTCTGCGGCTGAAGCTGGCCGAAGACACTTCTCGGGGGCGATGTTGGAGGGCTCCGAAATTCCGCTGTGGTGGCTTCTACCGGGCTGTGATTGAAGGGCTAGAATTAGCCAGGACATGCGTTGGCCCAGAGCGTCGGCGGAGAACTGTTGAAGAGGGGAACTGCGCCGCTATAAATAGCCGGTGCGAGGTGTACGCTTGTGGATCTATTTCCGCGCGCTCGAGTCAGCGGAGGGAAGTAGATCACCAGCCCCGCCGTCTACTGATTTCGGTATGTTTGCCACCAGTAGCCGAAGCCCTGGGAAGCGACGCCTTGGAGTTAGGCTGAATGCGATGCCTCTCCGTCCGGAAAGTGGCCGATCCTTCAGGCGTTTTGTTGGTACGAGAGCTGTTCGGAGTGTAAGGTTCGATCGGTCGCGAAATGAAAACCACAACGAAAATTAAAAAAAATTATTCGCAACAGTTAGCCAAACCTTCCAGCTACCCCTCCAAACAATCGCCACTCCGACTTAGACATTTGTCGTGGCGTTGTACTAACTTTCCAGTACCCTCGTCACAGAAAGCAGCCCCCTGTGCTCTCCCCTAATTCTCTGTGTGCCAAAATGTTGTCCTCGTAGCCAGCGGTTCATGTCAGCAGAGATGAACAACGGAGGGAGCCAATTAAAGGCTATATTTTGGGTGATCAAACACGTCCCATCGAAAATGCTGCAGGAGCGTCTTCAGAATGCGTCTGAAAATTGCCTTGAAGAAAGAAAGACATGACATTCATGTCATGTGGGCTGTATAGCTTCAGGCGAAATGTCTCACCAGATCAATATGCTTGAAGGGAGACACTGCTGTTTTAGGAATTTCTGCTCGACCACTTTGCGCTCTGAACTAAAAAGAGCGACGTGAAGCGATCGACAGGCACACTAAAGACACTGCCCAACACATCTGTGCAACGTACCTTCGGATTTTCACAGTGGTTTCCGAATACGCCTCGTATGTGACATTATTTTCATATAGTTTTATTTTTCTTAAATTACCTAAGAGACTTCGAAAATGACACACTTTAAAATATAACGCATTTAGTAAAATGTTCTTTGTGTGTGGGGACGTGCTTGTCATGATCCCTATGACCACCCTTCCCCCTGCGTAGTAGCACCCAGCAACAAAGATCTCGATAAAGACTTTAAAGATGTATGAAGAGTGTAGCAGCAGTAAGTGACAATCCTCTAGGACAAAAGACGAACATGTACGCCTTGCAGTGCTTGTTCTTGTGTGATTGGGAAACGCATACTTAAACCAAGTTCTTTTAGTGAAGCGCTGCCAAACGAAATAACGAAATACAGGCACAGGTAGCTGCCAACGTTAAATAAACGGCTGTCTCTAAAGTTGATTCACTCGCCTGCTATTTAAAAGACACACACACACACACACACACACACATACACACACATACATACACGTAGAGTGAATGTTTCAAAATTTTTTCGGGATATGGGGAACAAATTTTTTTACAGTCAAAAGTCCATTCTCGCTTCCTGGCGATACTAGGTGTTGTGTAGGACTGGTTATATCCCTGAGAGGCTGCAGAAAGTTGGACTGCCATGTTTGTATGCTATGTGTGTTGCCTATCATCCAGTCATCTGCTTCACGAGAAAGGGAGTAGGCAGAGCAAAGCTGAAGTTCTTGATTCACTTCTAAAATTTGTTTATCCTCCTGGGAACACTCACTAATTCTTGTGTCATCAATAATAAATATACTGAGGTATGTAGTATGCTGTACACCTGGTTAGTAGACACTGCCGCTTCAGTGAAATGTTGTCATTCCAGGGTCAGCGAATACTAAATGACGCTTAGCATTACTGGGGAGCTTCAGTGAACTTTTGTCTCTAACTAAAGTCGTTCTCCCTGACGTGATGTCTCAGTCCAAGATGTTTGTCACAAAGAGGTTGAAATACCCTGTACGTACACATACACAAAATTACCAGTCCGCATAGGCTGCTGTTTAAGCATCGTGCTTCCGGGATTCGGGCAGGCGCGTGGGCCCCTGATCGAATATGCCCTGCAGATTACCGACAAGGGCCAGTGTGCCGACAACTTGGATGTGGGTTAGGTGTTTCCCACATACGACTTCCGGCTCAGTCACACAATTTGCAAACGTTTCAATAACGTTACCACACTTTCACATAGATAACACGACACGCAGACAGCTGGGTTTACACAAATTCCCCTCCGTGGGTAAAGAGGTAGCCAAACTGTAGCATTTAAAACGTCAGATCCGGTAATAATCTTGCCGACCCTGTGTAGGTAGGGAATAAAGGCATAAGAAGAGGTAGAAGATGCACATGCACAAAATTGTAATTTTCGACTGGGAAGTGGTGAACATCGTCCCATAAATGAATTAAACTAATTCCAATCTCCCGGTTCCGACTAAGACTTTGTGAGGTTTCCCATAGTTATCAGTTGAATGCTGCAATCTAAAGTCTCCTCCCAAGTTTCGCCTGTTGGGTGCCCCTCTGCCCCACTGAGAGCCTTCTGAGATATTTGGCTGAAAAGAATAAAGTTCTACAGCGGTCCATAAAGTCCCATGAATAGGGAGTAGGAAAAAAACACAGCCTTGATCGCACCGCCTTCGATCGACCAACGACGTAGGTACACTGTATATTAGAATTTACGTATAAGCAAATACGCTCATAGACACATTAGGATTTTATATTTCTTATTCGGGACATAGCTCTGAGCACTATGGGACTTAACTTCTCTGGTCATCAGTCCCCTAGAACTTAGAACTACTTAAACCTAACTAACCTAAGGATATCACACACATCCATGCCCGAGGCAGGATTCGAACCTGCGACCGTAGCGGTCGCGCGGTTCCAGACTGTAGCGCCTTTAACCGCGCGACCACACCGGCCGGTTACATATTATTCCGTGATTAAATTTACAGTGTGTCCTAGTCCAGGTTCAAAGTTTCTGGCAGGCTTTTGTTGCTGTAAGATATACAAAGAATCCCAGGAGGGATGTTCAGTATTCATGGACATGACGGGAACGATCATTCGAAGCCAAAACGTCAAGTCAACATCACCTATAAAATGCACACCTTAAGTGTCAGTACTTCTTACTCATCGAAATCGTGTAACAAATATCTTCTACTGTATACTGTTGCTTTCCATATTTTGGGAGCAGCTAGTGTGGAACAAAACAAGAAAAAGTGGCCCAATAAACAGGGATTTAAAATTCATACTTTAGGAGCTATGAGCACTTGTTCAGTAGAAGAGATGTGTTTCCACAGTAGCGAAGCTGAATAGTACATGCATTTTAGAGCGCATATTTACTAGACTTTTTTGCTTCGAATGATTGTCTCTCTCATATCCCTGAATACTGACCATTCGTCCTTGGACACACCGTACACTGGAAACTGAAATCCCCTTCCTAAATATTTCCAGTCTGAATTCTCTCTGCCCCTCTTCAATTTGCCTGGTACTTGGTTGGAAAAACCCTGACGCTGCGACGGGTAAGTACTCGTAACTTCGCTCTATATTTAGGGGTGTTGCCCTTTTTGTGGTCCTCAGTTCGAAGACTGGTTTTATGCAGCTCTTCACGTTACTCTATCCCTCTTCACCTCTGAAAAATCGTACATAAATTTGAACCTGTTTACTGTGCTCATCTCTTGGTCTCGTTCTGAAATTCATCCCCGCTCCCCTCCACACACACACAACACCCCCGTTACGGAACTGACAATTCCTCAACGTCTCGGGATGACCTCTTATTATCTGTTCGTTCAACTCATCTAATCCTGAGCGTTCTCCTCTGGCACCACATTTCAAAAATATCTGTTTTTCCTTGTAGAAACTGTTGTCTTCCACATTTCACTTTCTTGCAAGGTTAGACTCCACATCTTCTCCCTGAACTTTAATCTGCTTCGCAAATTTCTCCTTCATTTCCATAAATGCTCAGTGTACAGATTGAATAATACTGGAAATGGATTATGGTTCAAATGGCTCTGAGCACTATGGGACTCAACTGCTGAGGTCATTAGTCCCCTAGAACTTAGAACTAATTAAACATAACTAACCAAAGGACATCACAAACATCCATGCCCGAGGCAGGATTCGAACCTGCGACCGTAGCGGTCTTGCGGTTCCAGACTGCAGCGCCTTTAACCGCACGGCCACTTCGGCCGGCCGGAAATGGATTACAACGCTGCCTTACCCCTCTTCTCAACCAGTACATCCCTTTCGTTCCCTTCGACTTTTAAGCTGTCCGCTGGTTTCTGTACAAGTTGTAAATAACCTTTCGCTCCCTACATTTTATCCCTGCTATCTTCAGAATTTCAATGTGTGTATTTTAGTTAACCCTGTCAAAACTTTTCTATAAATCTACAAACACTATGAACCTAAGTTTGCCTTTCTTTAATCTGTCTACTAAAATAATTCGGTCAATGTTGCATCGCGTGATGCTGAGTTTCTCCGAAAACTCGAGTGCAGGTTCTATCAAGTTTTCCATTCTTATGCAAGTATTTCACGTCAGTATTTTACAACCATGGGTAATTAACCTGATGGTTCGGCAATATTCGCGCATGTGAACACCAGCCTTCTTTTGAAGTGGAAGATCGGTGGTGTTTGACCTGTGTGATATATCTTGCACAAAAGGTGGAATAGTTTTGTCATGGCTGGCTCTCCCAACGACCTTAATAATTCTGAAGGTGCGTCGTCTATTGCAGCTCCCAACTTTCGATTTAGGTTTTTCAGTGCTCTGTTAAATTCTTCTCACAGTATCAAATTTCGCATCTCGTCTCCGCCTAATTGCTGTTCCATTTCATTGGGGGTACAGGAACAGCTATTTTGATCGTTGGTACCATAATATGTACACGCTGAAGTGCGTCAGTTGCTTTTTCTCTGCGTCTAGCAGTATTCCCGCAAACACGTTACATAATTTACTACATGATGTTTTCTGCGCGGTTGTAGCTGCGCCACTAACTGACCTACGCTGTCATTGTAGACTAACCGTTTTGCGTCCATACGTCCACACTTGAACACCTGACCTGCTGGCAGAGGAAAGTGAGCTCTCGCCATACGTACTTGGAGCTACTAACCAACCTAAAAACACACTATTCCTAATAGCTATACTTAAGTTAAATACTGATGTAAAGTTGTTTAATTCACTGCCATAGTTACCATCAAAAATAGCAGCCCCCAAACGCTACAACAGGTAAAGTACATGTTGTTTCATGTGAAGGGATTCTGTCATCAAAAATCGTAATACGGTCATAGACATATTGGCGGTGTTTGCTGCTGAATTTCCTGTATGAAATAAACGTAGTTCTTTCCGTTCGTTGTTTGTGTTCTACAGTTCAAGTGCTTCCTTAGAGGCTTCGGCCGCGTACGCGTTTTCCAATCAAGGCATCTGAAGCCCGTGAAAGCGACACCTGTAGCCAGTGACAATGGTCTGCAGAAAGCCGCTCCACTTTGCCCTTGTTTACAGCTTAGGGCCCACTCCCCGTAATTCACTGACAAATGAGTACCAGGACTCAGACTGGTGTAGCAAGCTGGTCTGCTTGCGCAGTCTTCCATTACGTAAAGATCCACTGTTTCTAGTCAAGATGCCAAAACCAAAAGTTTTCCTACTTATTCAGAGAATCATATCGATGAGATCGATACTTTTCTTTCACAAGGTGACAGCACAGCAGGGCAATAATTATACACTCTAAGAAAACAAAATAGAGACTGTATTGTAATAGCACCTCAGCATCGAACAAAACGGGGTATCCTCTCTGAAACCCAGGCAGTGCTGTTCGTCTTTAGGAGAAATATGAAGTGGGCTGAAGCGTGAATGGGAATATGGATTGAGGAAGAAGGCGTGCTGGGGTAGTCCATGCAGTTGCAAAGCCACTGTGTCAGGGTGGCGTAGTGGTTAGAGCATCTGCCTAGTGAGCAGAAGACCCGGGTTTGTTTCCTGGAACTGTTACAAATTTTCATTCATTGCTTCAGTCTCTATCTACGAGTCGTGGTCAAGAATTTTCGTTTTTGTTAAGGAATTTTTGTTTATTTCTCAACATCAACTTTGTCTCCATCAAAGTAATCTCCCTCAGATATAATACACTTTTGCCATCGCTTTTTCCAATCTTGGAAGTGCTTCTGCAAATTATTTTTCGTTATGGTGTTCAGCTTCGTCGGCGATTCTGTTTTTATCTCGTCAGTGGTAACAAAACGACATCGTTTAACAGTTCTCTTCGACGTCAAGAATAGAAAAAAGTCGCATGGATCATGTTCGGCGATAGGAGTGGCTAAGGTAACGTAATGTTTGTGTTTTCTGCCAAAAAATCACGAACAAGCATTGAGGTGTAATATGGAGCATTAGCATGATGCAATTTCCAAGAATTATTTCCACAATACTGGTCGTTTTCTTAGGATTCCGTCACGCTAACGGTACATAACTTCCAGGTAGTATTCCTTATTGACTGTACGACCACAAGGCAGGAACTCAAGACGCACCATCGAATTGTAATCGAAGAAACATGTGAGAACATTCACACGTGACCGAACTTGTTGAAATTTTTTTTCGGTCTTTGCTTTTTAGGCAGTTTACAGTGGGACGATTGAGCCTTGGTTTCGACGTCATACCCGTGTACCCACATTTCATAACATTTTAGCTGTCTACGCGATGTCGTTGTTGGTTGAAATTCAACAATTTTGGAACAAACTTTGCTGCTACACGTTTCACGCCAAAAATATCCAAAGAAATTGCTTCACATGATCCAAAGGATATACCGACTTCATCAGCAACCTGTCTGATAGTAATTCGATAAATTTTCCAGAACCATTTTCCTTATTTCTTCCACATTGTCATTAGTAATTTATGTGCTAGGGCGTCCAGCGCGGTCGTCTTCAACGTCTTCTCGATCTTCTTTGAAACTTTTACACCACTTGTAAACTCTTGTCATACTCGTAGTAGATAAGATTCCGAATGCGGTGCTGCACTTTATTCCATTTTCATGCAAAATTTCAAGCAACGTCTTTGATCCGTCTTTTTGGAAACTAAAAATTCGCCGAGTAGTCAAAAACACGTATAACCTTTTCCAATGTGAACAATAAACTAAATATTCAAAACAGCTGAAAATGCAAACATGCATCAGAAACATGTGTACCAAGACGATACAAAATTTTTGAAAATCGAAAGTAGAAATCCTGTGGAATTAAATAATTCCAGTCTCCTCTTGATCGAATTTCGCATACATCATTGATATTTGAAATTTGTATGGTCTTTGAAACCAATGTTTCATTTGATTAAAACCAGTTACCTAAATCGAGGTACTTTGTCCTCGTACATCGTCTGTGATAGAACAGCTGAACGCTTTTGGAAAGAATAGTGTCGACAGCTAAGTTGAGCAGTGTTCTAGTCAAAGGTTTCGTGGGCTTAGGTCATGGAAGATGCCCACCACAAAACCTGTTTTGTCACTGTGACTGAGAGGTGATTCTTGTTTCATATAGATAATTTCTAAAAGGGGAGCCATGTGTGAAAACTCGAACCACACGAAGAATGCTGATAATGCAAAAATAAGGAAAAATATTGGTATGTAAAAAGACGACATTATTTGTTTGGTAGATGTAACAACCACACAGGGACACAGTTACAGTACACCGTAAAATAAAACTCACCATTGAGGCAGAAACAGACAGCAAACTTAATTTCCTAGCCATTAACATACAAATAATCGACAACAATAATGATTTTGAAATAGTCATGAAATCTATAGTCACCAGCACATCATTTGTAACTAATCCAGTTCATAACTAACCCAGTCATTGGCACAGAAACATGTAAGTTTCAGATACGTGCTACACAGGCTTAACAAAACTCCACTGGATAAACTTAACTATACACCGTAACTGCAATATACCAGACAGCCAGAGTCAGTGGGTACAACACCCATTAATCAACAAAGTGAACAACAAAATAAAAATGCATATTAAATACGAATAAATTATGGATATATTATCAGCCACAACAAAGAGCCAGGAACATCAATACATGACAAATACAGAGATAAAGACAGAGTACCAGGAACACTTTACAGAGAATATATCATGTCACATACTAACATGCAACAGCAAAAACGTCCACAGGGTGGTGAACATTCTGAAGAAACAAGGGCTACAAATATCATTCGACACAAACAACAGGGCACAGAAAAATCTAAACACAAAATATAAATCCACAGCCAATTTTTTTTTTAAAGATGGGGTCTATCAGTTAACCGGTAGGTCATGCCAGTCTGTATACATAGGTCAAACATGCAGAAATTGTAAAACTAGATATTCTGAGCACTTCAGAGCCTTGAAAAGTGACAGTAGACACTAAACTTTTGCATATATTCTCATACGAGAAAACCACCACACAAAAATAACACTGAGACTGATATGAGGATCCTCAGAAAACGCAACAGTCTCTAACAGAAACGGAATAGAGAGGAACTACCACATAGGAAAAACAGTGGAATGAGGAAAGAAAGTCTTACACGAATATACAACACCACGTAACAAAAAATTGATTGCGACTTTCTGTAAATTATACAAAAGCACTTTCCCGTGCATCCTCGAATATCCAAAATGATGTGCTACACAATCCCCTCCCCCCTTTTTCTATATCTCCCCCTCTCTCTCACTTTCTCTCTCTCTCTCTCTCTCTCTCTCTCTCTCTCTCTTTCTCTCCTCTATCTCATTCTTCACAAACACACAGAGCACATCAAACAAGTTCACCCTCGGCACACAAACCACAATAGTTTTTCACCAAGCATTCACAATTAGCGCCACACTGAACAAACAAACGATTAACAAGTGAGCAACGAAGGTCATAGCACCCCTGCACCACTACATAAACGTGCATTAAAAAAAACGTGAAAAACAATGTGTACAAATGAAATAAAATAAGAAAACCTAACTGAGATGCCCAACTGGACGAAAACATAGACCGAGTTCAGTGACATAAACAACCGCTAATCACAGAAAAGTATTAAAGAAACAAGAAAATTTCTTTACAGTAACTTTGCAGACCTCAGGTTGTCAAATCTATAATCAGGCAGAAAAACAAGCCTTTTCCACAAGTAATATATTTTAATGTGAACAAGTGAAACAAATTTTAAAAATGCACTAGGGGTAGTTTTTAAGCCTAAAATAGAAAAACATCTATGAACTTCGTATGATATTTCACAGAAACAGATCAAGACCCACAGAAGGAGACACATAGATATCGAAACATGCCTGGGTATATAAAAAAAGAAAGACACATCTTTTTTGGATAAAGCGGAATTTAAAGAAATACAAATTTAATTCGCAAACACAGAAAAAATATCATCAGTATTGTCCAATCCAGGCAAGATGATTGTCTGAAAAGAGACAACTTCGAGCAGTTTAGTGTAGTAGCCAGAAGTGTCTTTTACCTTACATCAGAGCCAACTTTTATACCTCGAAAATTTAGGTTTTGATGAAGAAAGAGCCTATTGTCTGAAGGAAGCGATTAGGTACAGATTGAGTGTTTAGAAGAGATATTTAATTTACAAAAAGAGAGGAGACCTCAGAAAAATTACATCACAACGTGTGCAAGTTACACGTCTCCCAACCTTAAATTTTACAGCATATTGCGAACAAGTGTTGTGATCCTCTTGTGACCAGGTTTTCCTCTCGTCTGTTGCAGCTGTGCCTCCTGGAGGGAGTCTACGCAGGTCTGGAAGCGCTGTCTGATGGCGCACCTGTGCTGCCCACTCTTCCAGGAAACAAGGAGGTAGGGACGCCGTATAGCTCCTTACAGGCTGTCTGTACGTCAGGTGGAGCATTTTTACAACTGCCGACCAGGTGCTATTGCTCCGCTCTCTTTCGTAGTAAAGCGTTTACTTTCTAAGGTAAAAAGCATCCTCAAGGAAGGAAACATTTTATACAGGGTGTTACAAAAAGGTACGGCCAAACTTTCAGGAAACACACAAAGAAAGAAAATATGTTATGTGGACATGTGTCCGGAACGCTTACTTTCCATGTTAGAGCTCATTTTATTACTTCTCTTCAAATCACATTAATCATGGAATGGAAACACACAGCAACAGAACGTACCAGCGTGACTTCGAACACTTTGTTATAGGAAATGTTCAAAATGTCCTCCGTTAGCGAGGATACATGCATCCACCCTCCGTCGCATGGAATCCCCGATGCGTTGATGCAGCCCTGGAGAATGGCGTATTGTATCACAGCCGTCCACAATACGAGCACGAAGAGTCTCTACATTTGGTACCGGGGTTGCGTAGACAAGAGCTTTCAAATGCCCCCATAAATGAAAGTCAAGAGGCTTTCACAAGCTGCGACATCGTCGCGAAAAAACACAGTGACCCGTATATGTAATAAGTTTCCTTTAATTTCCATCTATGGTCACAATTTTTTTCTGTTTGACAGATTACCGGTTTCGGTCTTTAATGACCATCATCAGGTCTGTCTCATAAAATCAAAGTGCATTAGGACTTTGATTTTATGAGACAGACCTGATGATGGTAATTAAAGACCGAAACCGGTAATCTGTCAAACAGAAACAAATTGTGACCATAGACGGAAATTAAAGGAAACTTAAAATCAAGAGGGTTGAGGTCAGGAGAGCATGGAGGCCATGGAATTGGTCCGCCTCTACCAATCCATCGGTCACCGAATCTGTTGTTGAGAAGCGTACGAACACTTCGACTGAAATGTGCAGGAGCTCCATCGTGCATGAACCACATGTTGTGTTGTACTTGTAAAGGCACATGTTCTAGCAGCACAGGTAGAGTATCCCGTATGATATCATGATAATGTGCTCCATTGTGCATAGGTGGAAGAACATGGGGCCCAATCAAGACATAACCAATAATGCCAGCCCAAACGTTCACAGAAAATCTGTGATGATGACGTGATTGCACAATTGCGTGCGGATTCTCGTCAGCCCACACATGTTGATTGTGAAAATTTACAATTTGATCACGTTGAAATGAAGCCTCATCCGTAAAGAGAACATTTGCGCTGAAATGAGGATTGACACATTGTTGGATGAATCGTTCGCAAAAGTGTACCCGTGGAGGCCAATCAGCTGCTGATAGTGCCTGCACACGCTGTACATGGTACGGAAACAACTGGTTCTCCCGTAGCACTCTCCATACAGTGACGTGGTCAACGTTACCTTGTACAGCAGCAACTTCTCTGACGCTGACATCAGGGTTATCGTCAACTGCACGAAGAATTGCCTCGTCCATTGCAGGTGTCCTCGTCGTTCTAGGTCTTCCCCAGTCGAGAGTCATAGGCTGGAATGTTCCGTGCTCCCTAAGACGCCGATCAATTGCTTCGAACGTCTTCCTGTCGGGACACCTTCGTTCTGGAAATCTGTCTCGACACAAACGTACCGCGCCACAGCTATTGCCCCGTGCTAATCCATATATCAAATGGGCATCTGCCAACTCCGCATTTGTAAACATTGCACTGACTGCAAAACCACGTTCGTGATGAACACTAACCTGTTGATGCTACGTTCTGATGTGCTTGATGCTAGTACTGTAGAGCAATGAGTCGCATGTCAACGCAAGCACCGAAGTCAACATTACCTTCCTTCAATTGGGCCAACTGGCGGAGAATCGAGGAAGTACAGTACATACTGACGAAACTAAAATGAGCTCTAACATCGAAATTAAGCGTTTCCGGACACATGTCCACATGACATCTTTTCTTTATTTGTGTGTCAGGGCAGAATGCACTCCTGAAAAAACGCACATGGGAAAGGAGTACAGTGCCACATTAACGTTGGCTAGTGAGCGTACCTTGTTCAAAGACACGGAGGCCAGCACGCGCCTGCAACATTGGGCCTTCCCACAAAATAATATCCGGTCCACCAAAACGAGTGTAACAAAGTTCCTGGGTGCATTACTTCCCAAATAGACACACACACACACACACACACACACACACACACACACACACACACACACACACGTACTGTCAGATATATAAAAACACACAGCGGAATATCAAACGCTCCCACTGCCCCAGCCACAGAAGCAAACAGAGGATTAGATTAGATTATTACTTGTTCCATAAATCATGAATACGACACTTCGTAATGATGTGGAATGTATCAAGTTAATAAAAAGTGTCTATGCAAGATATTACATTAGACAAAATATTACATGACAATATTTTTAATTTTTTTTTTTGGTGGGGTTGGGAAATTACCCACTTACTATATCCAAAAATTCATCTAATGAGTAGAAGGAGTTGCCATTAAGAAATTCTTTTAATTTCCTTTTAAATGCTATATGGCTATCTGTCAGACTCTTTATGCTATTAGGTAAGTGACCAAGGACTTTTGTGGCAGCATAATTTACCCCCTTCTGAGCCAAAGTCAGACTTAACCTTGAGTAGTGAAGATCATCCTTTCTCCTAGTGTTGTAGCCATGTACACTGCTATTACTTTTGAATTTGTTCGGATTGTTAATAACAAATTTCGAAAGTGAATATATATATATTGTGAGGCAACAGTGAAGATTTCTAGCTCTTTAAATAAGTGTCTGCAGGATGATCTCGGATGAGCTCCAGCAATTATTCTGATTACACGCTTTTGTGCAATGAACACTCTTTTACTCAATGATGAGTTACCCCAGAATATGATGCCATACGAAAGCAGAGAATGAAAGTAGGTGTGGTAAGCTGATTTACTCAGATGTATATCGCCAAAAAAATGACGATTGCATACCGCGCGATCAAAGCAAAGTATTCGAGGCGAATGTTGATGCGTATAAAACATGTAAACGAGAAAATACAGTGTGCTAAAAAATCGAATTCCTGCTTATACTAGAACGTATGGACATACAATAGGAGCCAAAGATCTTTATAAAACAAGTACTTTAAAACATCAGAACTATTCAACATCTCGTAAACCCATTTCAAAGTAACACTAAAATAGTTACAGTGACTACCGATGATGCTCTGAACGTAGCGGAAGGCGTCTGGTTCAGATTGCACTTTATAAAGTTGCAAAAGACGGCATAGCTCCAATACTACATGTTAAACAAAGGCCATAGTACTGAAGAAAGAAATGGGCTTCACAATTCTGTAGGAAATTAGCGTTAGCCATATAGGGATACACTTTCACGCGTGTCCTGCGACACTTCTTAAATACTACAGGCAATAGCGCAGGGGAAAGCGGCGGGGGGGGGGGGGGGGGGGATAACGACTTGAACGCTGCCACAGTACCCGTGACGTAACAGCCGCCAAACTCTCCGGCGCTAACTGAGTCTCTGTTCATTGCGGCTGTCGGTGGTACTTTGACACACCACACATTCATCTCAAGAATGGCTCTTTGTCTAACATACAACATGTTACTCTGTACGGACCTTTCGAGAAGTAACTATCAGGAGATTAAAATTCTCTGCCCTACAGCGTTTCTAAATGTGATTAGCAGTTATTCGTACAAGGAAATAATATAGATATCAATCCAAATTGTGTCGGAAACCAAAATGTTTTTCGGGTTAAATTATTGCTTCTTCAATCTAAATGCTAGTTTCATCACATGGCATATAAATGCCTGATGATTCCCTATTCCTTGTCTACTCCCTGAGAATGTCTTCCAGAAGATACACTTAGTAGTATTTTTTGTTCTGTGCCAATGTGCTGCAGTTTTACTTCTAGTAAAGTTTGGCATTGCTGCAGTGGACTGTTCGACGGTTTATTGCATCTACAGGCGTGTTTCAAACAACGGAAAAATGGTGTAATATTGTGCGTCACTACTTTGTTTCCAGCCTCTTTCATTATGAATACATCTATTATCCCTTCGAGAACAATTATGATGTGTTGTGACACGGTAAACAGAATTTCTTCAATCTTGTGTCTCAGTTCGCTTACATATATAGCGCCAATATGCACGAACGTTTAATTTCTTGACATGAAGCATTACTTAATAAACTACCGCTCCCACATTCACACCCATATTTTTGCAGAAAGATTTTACATGTCGAATTTTGAACTTAATAATGTCAACTAAAATTCCGCAGTTTATTGCAATTTATTTGATTTCACTTGTACTAATGTTAATATAACGTATATTCTGAGTGTAAGAGGAGAAGAAAGATACCCAGTTTCCGACTGATCGTGGTCTAGGAGTACTTTGGCTAGCCATTTCATTCTGTTTGTTACAGTATTTGTGGACGTGACCGTTTTCTTGTTCTTCTTCTTCTTTGTCTTCACTTCAAGGTTTAGGCAATACAGGTTTATTACAAATGATTGTAGCGATTTCACAGCTCTACACTAACTTTATTCAAAATGGTTCAAATGGCTCTGAGCACTATGGGACTTAACTTCTGTGGTCATCAGTCCCCTAGAACTTAGAACTACTTAAACCTAACTAACCTAAGGACATCACACACATCCATGCCCGAGGCAGGATTCGAAGCTGCGACCGTAGCAGCAGCGCGGATCCGGACTGAAGCGCTTAGAACCGCTCGGCCACAACGGCCGGCGTCATTCTGCAAGGCGCAGTGGATCAACACATGTATGCATCTAGCCCTGGGGGCCGTGTTCTCTGCTACATGCAATTTGCTTTTTCCTCGGCACGATGGCATGTACCAGCAGGACAATGCAACACGCCACACAGCTCGCAGTGTACGTGCGTGGTTCTGAGCCCACTAGGATGAGTTTACCGTACTCCCCTGGCCACCAAACTCCCCGGATTTAAGCGCAATCGGGAATCTGTGGGACCAACTCGATTTGGCTGCTCGCGCCATGGGTGCTTAAGAGAGAAAGCTGTCGCAGCTGGCCACAGCACTGGAGTTGCCTATACATCCCTGTCAGTGCCTCCAGAACTTCACACTCTTCTGCACGTCTCGCGCTGCGAAAGGTGGCTATTCAGGCTTCACACTAATGTGACTGGACAAGCTATTATCCGATGTCTTAAGACATCTTGCAGTGTAAGTGAGAAAGTCTTGCAGTGTACGTCCCTTCTCACTTACATCCCACACACCTTGCCATGTATCCAAACGCCAACTTTTAAGGTGACGTATCGTCTCTGTGGGCACACCAGTTATTGTGTGCACCTTATCTAGTCTCCCCATCTTTAACAAGTACATTCCAGCTCTGTACTTGATCGTGACATCTGTGGGACATATTCCGAGCACCACACGGTGCCCCCGCTGAGGTGGTGCCGGAGGCTCCAGATAGCCTAAGTGGGACACTTCTCTGCCCTCGTCTGCCCTCGTCTGACCGATGTTTTATTGGTGACCACGTTCAGTCTCTGTGCCACTTGGTAGCTGCGTAGCTGAGTACTGATGCCGGAGGCTCCAGATAGCCTAAGTGGGACACTTCTCTGCCCTCGTCTGCCCTCGTCTGATCGATGTTTTATTGGTGACCACGTTCAGTCTCTGTGCCCACTTGCTAGTTGCGTAGCTGAGTACTGATGCCGGAGGCTCCAGATAGCCTAAGTGGGACACTTCTCTGCCCTCGTCTGACCTCATCTGACCGATGTTTTATTGGTGACCACGTTCAGTCTCTGTGCCAACTTGCTAGCTGCGTAGCTGAGTACTGATGCCGGAGGCTCCAGATAGCCTAAGTGGGACACTTCTCTGCCCTCGTCTGCCCTCGTCTGATCGATGTTTTATTGGTGACCACGTTCAGTCTCTGTGCCCACTTGCTAGTTGCGTAGCTGAGTACTGATGCCGGAGGCTCCAGATAGCCTAAGTGGGACACTTCTCTGCCCTCGTCTGCCCTCGTCTGACCGATGTTTTATTGGTGACCACGTTCAGTCTCTGTGCCCACTTGCTAGTTGCGTAGCTGAGTACTGATGCCGGAGGCTCCAGATAGCCTAAGTGGGACACTTCTCTGCCCTCGTCTGACCTCATCTGACCGATGTTTTATTGGTGACCACGTTCAGTCTCTGTGCCCACTTGCTAGCTGCGTAGCTGAGTACTGATGCCGGAGGCTCCAGATAGCCTAAGTGGGACACTTCTCTGCCCTCGTCTGCCCTCATCTGACCGATGTTTTATTGGTGACCACGTTCAGTCTCTGTGCCCACTTGCTAGCTGCGTAGCTGAGTACTGATGCCGGAGGCTCCAGCCAGATAGCCTAAGTGGGACACTTCTCTGCCCTCGTCTGATCGATGTTTTATTGGTGACCACGTTCAGTCTCTGTGCCCACTTGCTAGCTGCGTAGCTGAGTACTGATGCCGGAGGCTCCAGATAGCCTAGTGGGACACTTCTCTGCCCTCGTCTGCCCTCATCTGACCGATGTTTTATTGGTGACCACGTTCAGTCTCTGTGCCACTTGCTAGCTGCGTAGCTGAGTACTGATGCCGGAGGCTCCAGATAGCCTAAGTGGACACTTCTCTGCCCTCGTCTGACTGATGTTTTATTGGTGACCACGTTCAGTCTCTGTGCCCACTTGCTAGTTGCGTAGCTGAGTACTGATGCCGGAGGCTCCAGATAGCCTAAGTGGGACACTTCTCTGCCCTCGTCTGACCTCATCTGACCGATGTTTTATTGGTGACCACGTTCAGTCTCTGTGCCCACTTGCTAGCTGCGTAGCTGAGTACTGATGCCGGAGGCTCCAGATAGCCTAGTGGGACACTTCTCTGCCCTCGTCTGCCCTCATCTGACCGATGTTTTATTGGTGACCACGTTCAGTCTCTGTGCCACTTGCTAGCTGCGTAGCTGAGTACTGATGCCGGAGGCTCCAGATAGCCTAAGTGGGACACTTCTCTGCCCTCGTCTGCCCTCGTCTGACCGATGTTTTATTGGTGACCACGTTCAGTCTCTGTGCCCACTTGCTAGCTGCGTAGCTGAGTACTGATGCCGGAGGCTCCAGCCAGATAGCCTAAGTGGGACACTTCTCTGCCCTCGTCTGATCGATGTTTTATTGGTGACCACGTTCAGTCTCTGTGCCCACTTGCTAGCTGCGTAGCTGAGTACTGATGCCGGAGGCTCCAGATAGCCTAGTGGGACACTTCTCTGCCCTCGTCTGCCCTCATCTGACCGATGTTTTATTGGTGACCACGTTCAGTCTCTGTGCCACTTGCTAGCTGCGTAGCTGAGTACTGATGCCGGAGGCTCCAGATAGCCTAAGTGGGACACTTCTCTGCCCTCGTCTGCCCTCGTCTGACCGATGTTTTATTGGTGACCACGTTCAGTCTCTGTGCCCACTTGCTAGTTGCGTAGCTGAGTACTGATGCCGGAGGCTCCAGATAGCCTAAGTGGGACACTTCTCTGCCCTCGTCTGATCTCATCTGACCGATGTTTTATTGGTGACCACGTTCAGTCTCTGTGCCCACTTGCTAGCTGCGTAGCTGAGTACTGATGCCGGAGGCTCCAGATAGCCTAGTGGGACACTTCTCTGCCCTCGTCTGCCCTCATCTGACCGATGTTTTATTGGTGACCACGTTCAGTCTCTGTGCCACTTGCTAGCTGCGTAGCTGAGTACTGATGCCGGAGGCTCCAGATAGCCTAAGTGGGACACTTCTCTGCCCTCGTCTGCCCTCGTCTGACCGATGTTTTATTGGTGACCACGTTCAGTCTCTGTGCCCACTTGCTAGCTGCGTAGCTGAGTACTGATGCCGGAGGCTCCAGATAGCCTAGTGGGACACTTCTCTGCCCTCGTCTGCCCTCGTCTGACCGATGTTTTATTGGTGACCACGTTCAGTCTCTGTGCCACTTGCTAGCTGCGTAGCTGAGTACTGATGCCGGAGGCTCCAGATAGCCTAGTGGGACACTTCTCTGCCCTCGTCTGCCCTCATCTGACCGATGTTTTATTGGTGACCACGTTCAGTCTCTGTGCCACTTGCTAGCTGCGTAGCTGAGTACTGATGCCGGAGGCTCCAAATAGCCTAAGTGGGACACTTCTCTGCCCTCGTCTGCCCTCGTCTGACCGATGTTTTATTGGTGACCACGTTCAGTCTCTGTGCCCACTTGCTAGTTGCGTAGCTGAGTACTGATGCTGGAGGCTCCAGATAGCCTAAGTGGGACACTTCTCTGCCCTCGTCTGACCGATGTTTTATTGGTGACCACGTTCAGTCTCTGTGCCCACTTGCTAGTTGCGTAGCTGAGTACTGATGCCGGAGGCTCCAGATAGCCTAAGTGGGACACTTCTCTGCCCTCGTCTGACTTCATCTGACCGATGTTTTATTGGTGACCACGTTCAGTCTCTGTGCCCACTTGCTAGCTGCGTAGCTGAGTACTGATGCCGGAGGCTCCAGCCAGATAGCCTAAGTGGGACACTTCTCTGCCGTCGTCTGATCGATGTTTTATTGGTGACCACGTTCAGTCTCTGTGCCCACTTGCTAGCTGCGTAGCTGAGTACTGATGCCGGAGGCTCCAGAGAGCCTAGTGGGACACTTCTCTGCCCTCGTCTGCCCTCATCTGACCGATGTTTTATTGGTGACCACGTTCAGTCTCTGTGCCACTTGCTAGCTGCGTAGCTGAGTACTGATGCCGGAGGCTCCAGATAGCCTAAGTGGGACACTTCTCTGCCCTCGTCTGCCCTCGTCTGACCGATGTTTTATTGGTGACCACGTTCAGTCTCTGTGCCCACTTGCTAGTTGCGTAGCTGAGTACTGATGCCGGAGGCTCCAGATAGCCTAAGTGGGACACTTCTCTGCCCTCGTCTGACCTCATCTGACCGATGTTTTATTGGTGACCACGTTCAGTCTCTGTGCCCACTTGCTAGCTGCGTAGCTGAGTACTGATGCCGGAGGCTCCAGATAGCCTAGTGGGACACTTCTCTGCCCTCGTCTGCCCTCATCTGACCGATGTTTTATTGGTGACCACGTTCAGTCTCTGTGCCACTTGCTAGCTGCGTAGCTGAGTACTGATGCCGGAGGCTCCAGATAGCCTAAGTGGGACACTTCTCTGCCCTCGTCTGCCCTCGTCTGACCGATGTTTTATTGGTGACCACGTTCAGTCTCTGTGCCCACTTGCTAGCTGCGTAGCTGAGTAGTGATGCCGGAGGCTCCAGATAGCCTAGTGGGACACTTCTCTGCCCTCGTCTGCCCTCGTCTGATCGATGTTTTATAGGTGACCACGTTCAGTCTCTGTGCCACTTGCTAGCTGCGTAGCTCTGATGCCGGAGGCTCCAGATAGCCTAGTGGGACACTTCTCTGCCCTCGTCTGCCCTCATCTGACCGATGTTTTATTGGTGACCACGTTCAGTCTCTGTGCCACTTGCTAGCTGCGTAGCTGAGTACTGATGCCGGAGGCTCCAGATAGCCTAAGTGGGACACTTCTCTGCCCTCGTCTGCCCTCGTCTGACCGATGTTTTATTGGTGACCACGTTCAGTCTCTGTGCCCACTTGCTAGTTGCGTAGCTGAGTACTGATGCTGGAGGCTCCAGATAGCCTAAGTGGGACACTTCTCTGCCCTCGTCTGACCGATGTTTTATTGGTGACCACGTTCAGTCTCTGTGCCCACTTGCTAGTTGCGTAGCTGAGTACTGATGCCGGAGGCTCCAGATAGCCTAAGTGGGACACTTCTCTGCCCTCGTCTGACCTCATCTGACCGATGTTTTATTGGTGACCACGTTCAGTCTCTGTGCCCACTTGCTAGCTGCGTAGCTGAGTACTGATGCCGGAGGCTCCAGATAGCCTAGTGGGACACTTCTCTGCCCTCGTCTGCCCTCATCTGACCGATGTTTTATTGGTGACCACGTTCAGTCTCTGTGCCACTTGCTAGCTGCGTAGCTGAGTACTGATGCCGGAGGCTCCAGATAGCCTAAGTGGGACACTTCTCTGCCCTCGTCTGCCCTTGTCTGACCGATGTTTTATTGGTGACCACGTTCAGTCTCTGTGCCCACTTGCTAGTTGCGTAGCTGAGTACTGATGCCGGAGGCTCCAGATAGCCTAAGTGGGACACTTCTCTGCCCTCGTCTGCCCTCGTCTGATCGATGTTTTATTGGTGACCACGTTCAGTCTCTGTGCCCACTTGCTAGTTGCGTAGCTGAGTACTGATGCTGGAGGCTCCAGATAGCCTAGTGGGACACTTCTCTGCCCTCGTCTGCCCTCATCTGACCGATGTTTTATTGGTGACCACGTTCAGTCTCTGTGCCACTTGCTAGCTGCGTAGCTGAGTACTGATGCCGGAGGCTCCAGATAGCCTAAGTGGGACACTTCTCTGCCCTCGTCTGCCCTCGTCTGACCGATGTTTTATTGGTGACCACGTTCAGTCTCTGTGCCCACTTGCTAGCTGCGTAGCTGAGTACTGATGCCGGAGGCTCCAGATAGCCTAGTGGGACACTTCTCTGCCCTCGTCTGCCCTCGTCTGATCGATGTTTTATTGGTGACCACGTTCAGTCTCTGTGCCCACTTGCTAGCTGCGTAGCTGAGTACTGATGCCGGAGGCTCCAGCCAGATAGCCTAAGTGGGACACTTCTCTGCCCTCGTCTGATCGATGTTTTATTGGTGACCACGTTCAGTCTCTGTGCCCACTTGCTAGCTGCGTAGCTGAGTACTGATGCCGGAGGCTCCAGATAGCCTAGTGGGACACTTCTCTGCCCTCGTCTGCCCTCATCTGACCGATGTTTTATTGGTGACCACGTTCAGTCTCTGTGCCACTTGCTAGCTGCGTAGCTGAGTACTGATGCCGGAGGCTCCAGATAGCCTAAGTGGGACACTTCTCTGCCCTCGTCTGCCCTCGTCTGACCGATGTTTTATTGGTGACCACGTTCAGTCTCTGTGCCCACTTGCTAGTTGCGTAGCTGAGTACTGATGCCGGAGGCTCCAGATAGCCTAAGTGGGACACTTCTCTGCCCTCGTCTGACCTCATCTGACCGATGTTTTATTGGTGACCACGTTCAGTCTCTGTGCCCACTTGCTAGCTGCGTAGCTGAGTACTGATGCCGGAGGCTCCAGCCAGATAGCCTAAGTGGGACACTTCTCTGCCCTCGTCTGATCGATGTTTTATTGGTGACCACGTTCAGTCTCTGTGCCCACTTGCTAGCTGCGTAGCTGAGTACTGATGCCGGAGGCTCCAGATAGCCTAAGTGGGACACTTCTCTGCCCTCGTCTGCCCCCGTCTGACCGATGTTTTCTTGGTGACCACGTTCAGTTTCTGTGCCCACTTGCTAGATGCGTAGCTGAGTACTGATTCGAAGAGCCCACAGTGGTATGCCCGTATGACTAGTAGAGGTAATCTGTATTGTTTTGAATTTAGCCTTACCTTTTTATGTGGTATTTTTTCTGCTTTGTTAGCCTTATGTGTTCGTAGAAATTCAATTTTTCATCTGAATGTACCCCAAGATAGCGCATAACGTGTGCTCGTTTGATGTTTGTGTCCCCAATGGAAGGATTCCTTTGGAGTGATCCTTTCAGTAATGTGTATGTTGTTTCCATTTCGGCTATCATGAGTTTATTGTTGTGACAACATTGTGTAATTGTTTTTAGTTTTCTACTGGCTTTCTCTTCTAACTGGGCTCTGTTGTTTGCAGTGACTTGGCCGGAAAGCCAATGACCATGCTCTCGTGGAGGCTAGATAAATCGCCCCCCCCCCCCTTACCCTCTCCCGCAACACTTCCTCTCGGTTATTGTCTGTGCTGAGTTGATATGGCTGCAATTAGGGTCTGATGTCCTTTTGCAGGTACTAGTGACTACTGCAGGTTAAGTGGACATCCTTGCTTACCATCTACATCCCCATCTACAGATATACCAGCAAGCCAATGCACGGCACGTGGCGTAGGGTACCCTCAACCACTACTACTCATTTCCTTCCCTGTTCCACTTGCAAATACAGTGAGGCAGAAGCGACCGCATATATGACTCCGTATGAGCCCTAATTTCTCGTAGCTTTATCTTCATGGTCCTTACGCAAAATGTACGTTGGCGGTCGTAGAAGATTTCTGCAGCAAAATTCAAGTGCTGGTTCCAGAAATTTTCTCAAAAGCGTTCTTAAAACAGAATGTCGCCTTCCCTCCAGGGATTCCCATTCGTGTTCCTGGAGCATCTCCTTAACACTTTTGTGCTGTTCTAACCTAGGGGTAACAAATCTAGCAGCCCGCCTCTGAATTGCTTCGATGTCTTCCTTTAATCCGACATGGTGCAGTTTCCACACACAGGACTGAGAAATGAGTCGTATTGGTGTCCTCTAAGCGGTCTCCTTTACAGATGGACCACACTTTCCTTATATTCTCCCGGTAAAGCCGGAGTCGACCATTCGTCTTCCGTACTACAATCCTTACACGCTCGTTCCATTTCATATCGCTTTGCAACCCCACACATAGATATTTAATCGACGTATCTGTCAAGGCGGAACCTATATTAAAGCTGTATTCGAACATTATGGCATTGTTTCTCCTACTCATCTGCATTAAGTTTCTACTTTAGAGGCAGCTGCTATTCAACAAACCAACTGGAAATTTTATCAAAGTCATCTTGTATCCTCCTACAGACGTTCAACGACGACAAATTCCCTCACGCCATAGCATCGTCACAAAACAGCCGCCGATTGCTGCCCACCCTGTACGCCAGATCTTTCATGTGTATAGAAAATAATAGGAGTCCTGTCACACTTTCCTGGGGCACTCCTATTAATGCCCTTGTCCCTGACGGACTAGCCGTCGAGAACAACGTATTCTGGCGTTACAGTACACTGATGACGGTGGCAAGTTTCAACAGGAGTATGTTACAAGTCACCGTCTTTCGGTGTACACAATTGTCTCGACGAACGCTCCACAGATTTCACGACTACGCTGTCACGTGATCTTCACCAAACATTTCATTTATGTGATGCTGTCGATCCACGACCTCGCTCGATGGACCCAGTACCAACTAGACAAGGACAGCTGTTGGTGGGAGTGAGACTTCTTTGTAGAGCGCACTCTTAATGTCGTTGCTGAGCACGCATATAGAGAGACGAACGTTTTGATGCACTTTAACTGGAAGGAGAAAGCGATTAAAAAAAAAAAAAAAAAAAAGAAGGGTTCAAATGGCTCTAAGCACTATGAGGTCATCAGTCCCCCAGACTCGGAACTACTTAAACCTAACTAACGTAAGGACATCACACACATCCAACCCCGTGGCAGGATTCGAACCTCTGACTGTAGCAGCAGCGCGGTTCCGGACTGAAGCGCCTAGAACCGCTCGGTCACAGTGGCCGGCAGAACGATTCCAGATCTAGTGCTCAGTTACTGATGCATTTCTGTTTATTTCACTTTACACAGTGGAGTCCAAAGAGCAGAAGGAAAAAATAAGACGCTGAGAGAAAAAGTGTTGGGGACTGTGGAAGATTAATGGCTTGGTGAACGTTGCAGTAAGCTGCCCATTCTCATCGGTAATACTTTCACGACACTGGTGCAATGACCTGATACCAAGTCCAAGGGAGGAATTCGGGTGAAAGGAATTGCCGAGCAGTGATCATCCGAGCAGAACGTGTCGACCGTTCAGGTGACAGGGACAGTCGACTGTTTCGATACTCTTTTAGCGCTCCGGGAGAAGGGCTTCGGTTTCAGATTTAATGAAGCTTTTGTTACACAACGGACGCTATTTGCGAAAGGGCGAGGGGAAGCGATGGCTGGGGCCGATACGTTGCCCTCTCGCTTCCCTCCCCGCCCCCCTTCCCAACTTTCCTCTGCGCCGTGACCGATGCCCGGCAATGTAACGGATGGCAGTTAAGATGGTCGCGCGCTGTCAGAGGCGTGACGTCATGATGGATGCGCGCCTTGTCAGAAGAGTCGCGACAGACCAGGTGGCCCAGGACGGAGTTTCTCGTTGAGGCCGAGGCAGGTCAGGGGCCGCGTGGGAGGTTGCTCGCGCCCTGTGCTGTAGGCCGGCACGTTTTGTCAGACTTTTTTGTATTTTTTGTAAAGGAAATGTTGCCTGAGACATGAACGAAGATGTACAGGCTTACTGCTGGAAGAATTAGAAATAAAATCAAAATTTAGAACATATAATTTTTAAATCTTCATGGAACATAAGCGATCGCACTTAATATTAGAATGGTGCATAAGTTCGTAGCGTTTTTACATAATCACAACTGATACACGTAACAGAGACTTTAGTCAAATGGCTCTGAGCACTATGGGACTTAACTTCTGTGGTCATCAGTCCCCTAGAACTTAGAACTACTTAAACCTAACTAACCTAAGGACATCACACACATCCATGCCCGAGGCAGGATTCGAACCTGCGACCGTAGCGGTCACGCGGTTCCGGACTGAAGCGCCTTTAACCGCACGGCCACACCGGCCGGCAGAGACTTTAGTCAAATGTTCAAATGTCAAATGTTCAAATGTGTGTGAAATCTTATTGGACTTTACTGCTGTCATCAGTCCCTAAGATTACACAAAACTTAACCTAAATTATCCTAAGGACAAACACACACCCATGCCCGAGGGAGATCTTGAACCTCCGCCGGGACCAGCCGCACAGTCCATGACTGCAGCGTCGGAGACCGCTCGGCTAATCCCGCGCGGCCAGACTTTAGTCACCAATAATTTATTCAAAGTGTTCAAATGTGTGTAAAATCTTATGGGACTTCACTGCTAATGCCATCAGTCCCTAAGCTTACACACTACTTAACCTAAATTATCCTATGGACAAACACATACACCCATGCCCGAGGGAGGATTCGAACCTCCGCCGGGACCAGCCGCACAGGCCATGACTGCAGCGCCTTAGACCGAATAATTTAGTCTCCTTTACTACTTACAACAGTCTGCCAACGCTGGTGTAACTTTTCGATTTCGCGACTGTAGAAATCACGTGGTTTTGAGCCGAATAACTCGTCGAGCCATGTTCGAAGCGCATCTTCATCCGGAAAGGAAGTTTCTTCAAGGTTGTTCGGTAGAGAGCGGTAAAAAAATGGTTCAAATGGTTGTGAGCACTACGGGACTTAATATCTGATCACCAGTCCCCTAGCACTTAGAACTACTTAAACTTAACTAACCTAAGGACATCACACACGTCCAGGCCCAAGGCAGGATTCGAACCCGCGACCGTAGCAGTCGCGCGGTTCCCGAGTGAAGTGCCTAGATCCGCTCGGCCACTGCGGCCGGCAGAGAGCGGTAAAGTTGAAAATCTGAGGGTTCAAGGTCAGGTGAATAAAGTGGAAGGGGAATGAGTTCCCAATCCAACGCCTGTACAGTTTTTTTTTTTGTCATTCCAGCGGAATGCTGGCGGGCGTTATCGTGTACTAGCATCGTTTCACGCAATCTTCCTGATCGTTATTCTTAGTTTGCGTCTACAAGACGTTCAGTTATTGACAATAATTGTTAGCAGTCGTGGTTGTATCTCAGGGAGGCAATTCGTAGTACACCACACCGCCGCTGTTCCAACAGATGCATAATACACTCCTGGAAATGGAAAAAAGAACACATTGACACCGGTGTGTCAGACCCACCATACTTGCTCCGGACACTGCGAGAGGGCTGTACAAGCAATGATCACACGCACGGCACAGCGGACACACCAGGAACCGCGGTGTTGGCCGTCGAATGGCGCTAGCTGCGCAGCATTTGTGCACCGCCGCCGTCAGTGTCAGCCAGTTTGCCGTGGCATACGGAGCTCCATCGCAGTCTTTAACACTGGTAGCATGCCGCGACAGCGTGGACGTGAACCGTATGTGCAGCTGACGGACTTTGAGCGAGGGCGTATAGTGGGCATGCGGGAGGCCGGGTGGACGTACCGCCGAATTGCTCAACACGTGGGGCGTGAGGTCTCCACAGTACATCGATGTTGTCGCCAGTGGTCGGCGGAAGGTGCACGTGCCCGTCGACCTGGGACCGGACCGCAGCGACCCACGGATGCACGCCAAGACCGTAGGATCCTACGCAGTGCCGTAGGGGACCGCACCGCCACTTCCCAGCAAATTAGGGACACTGTTGCTCCTGGGGTATCGGCGAGGACCATTCGCAACCGTCTCCATGAAGCTGGGCTACGGTCCCGCACACCGTTAGGCCGTCTTCCGCTCACGCCCCAACATCGTGCAGCCCGCCTCCAGTGGTGTCGCGACAGGCGTGAATGGAGGGACGAATGGAGACGTGTCGTCTTCAGCGATGAGAGTCGCTTCTGCCTTGGTGCCAATGATGGTCGTATGCGTGTTTGGCGCCGTGCAGGTGAGCGCCACAATCAGGACTGCATACGACCGAGGCACACAGGGCCAACACCCGGCATCATGGTGTGGGGAGCGATCTCCTACACTGGCCGTACACTACTGGTGATCGTCGAGGGGACACTGAATAGTGCACGGTACATCCAAACCGTCATCGAACCCATCGTTCTACCATTCCTAGACCGGCAAGGGAACTTGCTGTTCCAACAGGACAATGCACGTCCGCATGTATCCCGTGCCACCCAACGTGCTCTAGAAGGTGTAAGTCAGCTACCCTGGCCAGCAAGATCTCCGGATCTGTCCCCCATTGAGCATGTTTGGGACTGGATGAAGCGTCGTCTCACGCGGTCTGCACGTCCAGCACGAACGCTGGTCCAACTGAGGCGCCAGGTGGAAATGGCATGGCAAGCCGTTCCACAGGACTACATCCAGCATCTCTACGATCGTCTCCATGGGAGAATAGCAGCCTGCATTGCTGCGAAAGGTGGATATACACTGTACTAGTGCCGACATTGTGCATGCTCTGTTGCCTGTGTCTATGTGCCTGTGGTTCTGTCAGTGTGATCATGTGATGTATCTGACCCCAGGAATGTGTCAATAAAGTTTCCCCTTCCTGGGACAATGAACTCACGGTGTTCTTATTTCAATTTCCAGGAGTGTATTATCTTTTGTCGATGTGTGCCGGTCTTGTACTTGGAGTTGCTGCTTCCTTTGGGCTCACGCATTCCTTCTACATCTAGACCTACATCTAAACTGATACTTCTGAAGCCACCGTACTGTGCGTGGCGAAGCGTACCACGTACCACTACTAGTCATTTACTTTGCTGTTCCACTCGCATATATAGCGAGGGAAAAACGACTGTGCATGTGCCCCAATTCCTCGAACCTCATCTTCGTGGTCCTTACGCGCAACGTATGTTGGTGGTAGTAGATTCGTTCGGCAGTCGCCTTCAAATGCCGGTTCTCCACATTTTCTCAATACTGTTCCTCTAACAGAAAGTCGTCTTCTCTCCAAGGATTCCCATTTGAGACCACGAAGCATCTCCATAACGCTTATGGGCTGTTCGAGCCTCCCGGCAATAAATCTGGCAGCCCGCCTCGGTGCTTCGATGTTTCCCTTTAATCCTACGTGATACGGATCCCAAACACCGCAGCAGCAGTCAATAATAGGTCGCACCAGCTTCCTATATGCGGTCTCCTTTACGGGTGAACCACTCTTTCCTAAAATTTTCCCAAGAAACCGAATTATGATATAGGTTAATGGGCGTAGTGCTGAAGAAACGAGGGCTTAAATGTGAAGCGCACTGTGGGCCCAAGTCGCAACAGTGAAAGCCCGCTGCCACATTGTGTCGCCGACGTGGACTTCCGTCGATCCACCGACAACGAGGGAAGTAAGATCTACGTAATTTTCGCAGACCAAAATTGTAGAAGGCTTGCCAGTGACTGTGCTTTTCTCTGAAGTTGAACAATAATAACAAGCACTTTATAATCGAAGTGTTGCAGTTACATTCCACCCGACAATAACATCAAGTAGGTTCCTTCCGATCCTTACTTTATTGAACCGAGTGTGTCACGCCATTATCAAGAGAAAATATGTTAATTATCAAATTATTTGCATTGACGATGAAGAGTAAATTTCAGACTGTTTTGAACGATTGGTTATCGTAGTTAATTGTTGCACATAATAAGCCGTAGTAAATAATAGACTGAAGTAATAAATTTTATTATTAAGATTTATTTCAATGCATATTCAGCTGAAGTTAGTTCAAGGATATTTCATGAAACTATAAAGCTTATTCCTCCTGACAATCACCCAATTAATGAATTATTATCATTCAAAACATAGTTGATCAATTATTGGCAAAATATTTCATTATCAGTAGATTACACTGTGCAAAGTACGTAATTTTAAAGACAGAATGACAGTCCATTATTCAAAATCTCGATAGATAATTATCTGTGTCGTCAGCATTGCACTTATCTGACAAATTATGAACAAAATAATTATCAAAATACTTATTGAAAGTTAACCATTAATGTTTAGGTGTAGTTACATTGTTATGACATTATTTTATATAACTACTGAGCCTGACACTGCACTTACGTAAAAGTTCCCGTTCCACCTGCTGCGCTACAAACAGGTAAACTTTATTTCTGACAGCGTTTCATGTGAACAGAGATGATACTCAGGACGAGCCAATTAGGGCTGTGTTGTGGGTGATCGAACACTTCCCATCGAAAAGGCTGCAGGAGCGTCTTCACTGCCCCTGCAGAGTGCGGCCATTATGAGGGAAGTGCGTGGCAGTTGTGTTAGGTGGGCTGCATTCATTCAGGCGAGGCCTCTCAGCGGGCCGTCCTACTTGACGGGAGACATCGTTGTTCTAGGCACCTTCACTCGCTCATAGTGTGCTCACAACTGAAAATAGCGTCTTGATGCGATCGACGATCATACTAGAGACACTACCCAACACATCTGTGCAAAGCTTCATCGGGTTTTCACTGCGTCCATTTCGCAACCGATCGGAACTTACTTTATCGACAGCCCTCGTATTAACGTAATTTCCTTAGTAACATTATCAGATGCTAAGTTACTTTTGTTTGAAAATGACACAGACACTGGGATAAAACGGTAATTGAGTAGACATATAGTTCAACGAAGTTTTCATCGATAATAAATGCTCTACAGCCAAGTTTTCGTCAGGCGGCGTAGTGGTTAGCACACGGAACTCGTATTCAGGAGGGCGACGGTTTCATATTACCGCCGACCATCCAGACTTAGGTTTCCCGAGATTTTCGTAAATCTCTCCAGGCAAATGGCAGGTTGGTTTCTTTGGAAAGATCGAATTCTTCCCCAGCCTTTTGTAATATGAGCTTGTGTTCTGCCTATAATGACGTCACTGACGACTGGACGTTAAATTTTAATCTTTCTTTCTTCGTCATCAGAGTATGGAAAGATAAAATATATACACGTAATTCCGAACTTATAAGAGATTTCCACTAAATAGATGTCTAAAATAACACGATAAGCAAACATAAGAGGTTAACATTGTTAAACTCTTTGGATAACTTAGTGATAAGGATTTCAGATGGAAACAGCATACAGCAGAATTCTTGGAACACTTAAGTAAATATTTATTTTGATTAAGGATATTGTTAGACAAATAAGAATAAAAAAGGCATAACATATTTCTGTTAAATTTATTTCATAACATCAAACAGGATATTATTTGGTGTAACTCACCAAGTCAAACTAATGTTTTCGGAGTGTAAAATCTTATAATAAAAATTACTTGTGGAATTTAAGAACGTTCCACTGGGACTTGTAAATGTTTCTCAATGAAAAAGCCCTGTTCATAAAACCAATACCAGAAATAAGAGCAACCTACACAAAGATTTAAAGTTAGTTACTTTGGATCTGAAAGATGTACATTATTCAGGAACACACAATTTCGATAATCCATCAGCAGCAGTAAAATAGTCAATTAACTTGAGTTCATTCCTTCATTGTAGTAACGCGATGTGTGTTAGTGTTATAGACTGACTTAAGTTTGACGATGCATGGCTTCAACAGTTAAAGAATTATCTTGAACACTTCAGACTTTTCTTTTATTTCCTATTGTCACTCTTCTGACTGGTATGATACGAGTAATGCTAGTCTCTGTTTTCCTCTGCAGTTTTTACTCTCCATAGTTCCTTCGTGTACCATGGAAGTTATTCCCTGGTAGTGTCTTAACAGATGTCCTACCATCCTCTCTCTTCTTCTTCTCAGTATTTTCCATGTATTCCTTTTCTCGCCATTGTGTGGAGAACCTCATCGTTCCTAACCTTACCAGTCCACCTAATTTTCAACATTCGTCTGTAGCAGCATATCTCAATTGCTTCGATTCTCTTTTGTTCCAGTTTTCCCACAGTCCATATTCCACTTCTGTACAATGCCGTGATCAAAGCAAACACTCTGAGAAACTTCTTCCTCAAATTAAGTGCAGTGTTTGGTACCAGTAGACCATTTTTGCGATAAATGTCCTCTTTGCCTGATGGTTTACTTCTTATACCTGAACTTTCGTCGTTCGTGCTGGTTTGCTATCGGTTATGGTTAGAATAATTCTATCACTGAACTGTTAACCTTGCTATTCATGGCGAATCATACTCCCGTTACACCATATTCTGGTACTGTTGTTACTATCTTATATTCCTCAGACGAGAAATCGTATCTTTTTTTCCATTTAACTCCACTAGACTGAGCCTTTACAATTCTCTTTTCAAATTTTCTAGTTTCCCTGCCACATTCAGATTTCTGACTCGTAAAATATCATCCTTGCTTAGATTATTCAGGTTTTTACCTTTATCACCCCCTCCTTTGGCAATCCCCTACACGAGATCTTAACAGGAGATTAACTGGAATATTTTCCAATGAAGAGTCGTGACACTGAATCTCAGGCGACGTGTCCAGTGAATGTATCGTTAATGTAGTGGTTTCAAAAAATGGTTCAAATGGCTCTGAGCACTATGGGACTTAAAATCTAAGGTCATCAATCCCCTAGAACTTAGAACTACTTAAACCTAACTAACCTAAGGACATCACACACATCCATGCCCGAAGCAGGATTCGAACCTGCGACGGTAGCGGCCGCGCGGTTCCAGACTGAAGTGCCTAGAACCGTTCGGCCACACTGGCCGTCTGCAGTGGTTTCTTTAGACTTCTGCATCCTCACACCGCTGATCATATGTGATTCTTCCTGCATTAACGGTTGTTTCCGTTCAAAAGGGCAAGACGGTGGACTGAAACTTTGTCTGCTCTTTCGTCTTCATTGACGAGGTCGTTTTGATAACTAGCCAAACATGCTATCCCCTGACTACTGTAGTGGTTAATAAAAAAAATAGAATAAAAGAAAAGGAAAAACGGTTGAAAATGTGGGAAGAAATGGTAAATAAAAAGGGGGTTTTAAAATCGTAAATGACCGTGCAAAAAGGAAAGAATGAAATGCAAATCGGACTTCGTATTACAGAAAAGCTATAGTTGGGGTGGTCCTTGTGGCGTTTTTGAGCAAAAGTTAAACCAATTTCCACTACAAAACTTACTGAAAAGAAACAGAGAATAACAAAATGTAACTGACAGGGGGAAGTGGCGTAGATGAGAGATCATCCTTTACCAGGTTAACTTGTCTTCTTTCGGGCGGCGTCCAGGTCTTCAAAAATCTCCTTCATTTCTGCGTGAAAAGTCTGCTCCGAAATCTTGCAATAGTCCAGCAATCACTAATTTATACCAATTAAAATCATCTTGATACTGTATGCAATTTAATTTACTTTGCTACTTCCATCCTCCGAATTTCTTAACAACTTCCACAACATGTCTACACATTAAAATCAGATCAAGACTAGCTAATAAGTTTTTTTTTTAACGTCTTCATCAGATCACGTCTGCCTTAAGCTCCGGCTATCAAGAGACAAACAAGAAACGGATAGAAAACAAAAAAAAAGTTACAATTTTAGTATTTTCTCTGCCGTCGAGCGCTCACACCGCTGCGACGGGATATTTTTTATCTGAGGGAACGGGAACGAGTGTAGCGCGGCGAAATTCAAAGTCCCGCTACACTACGGCGAGGAATTCAAGGTGTATAAATAAGGTATTTCAGATAATCGATTTATTTCACGTACTTCAAAATCATTTAACAAGGTTTCTGTGGAATGAATATTAGCTTAGTTATTCTTTTGTGAATGTGTGTTTATACACTGACGGAAATAAAATCTCAGCACCAAGGATACCTGTGACAAAACGAAAGTTGGTAGGCGTCTTTCTACATCTGAAAGATGATGTCTATTCAAATTTTGCACCAGTTGAACAAAAGTGGCGTTAGTAGCGCCGCTATAGTGATTACGTTTGAGACTGTTTTAAGTTGATGTTAGTAAAGAAAGCCTTTGAGGCGACAAAGACACCGTATCAGCACCTCACTGAGCTCCATCGAGGTCGTGTGAAAGGGCTACGAGAGCTGGATGTTCCTTCTACAATACAGCAGAAAAACCTTGCAGGAATTTAGGCACTGTACATGACTGCTGGCAGAGGTGCTGACGAGAATGTACAGTCGCAAGAAGTCCTGGTTCCGGATGGCCACGTGGCATTACCGAAAGGGAAGGTCATCGTGTCCGGTCTATGATTCTGGCGTTTCTTACTCCATCTGCAGTAGCAACTTGAGCAGTAGTTGGCACCACAGTGACAAATGAACTGTTACACGTCCTTTACTTCAAGGACAGCTCCAAGCAGATGTCCTGCAGCGTGCATTCCATTGACCAGTAACCGCCGCCGTTTGCGACATTGGTAGTGTCAAGCGAGAGCTCGTTGGAGGGCAGGGTGGAGGTCTGTGGTGTTTTTAGCTGTAATCTGGTTCTGCCGCGGTGCCAGTGATGGCCGTGTGTTGGCCAGAAAGAGGCCAGTTGGGGACCTGCAATCAACATGTCTGCCCGCTAAACACACTGGACCTACAACGGGAGTTATGGTCTGAGATGCAATTTCGTATGACTGCAGGAGTACTCTCGTGGCTACCCCACGCACCCTGACTGCAAATTTGTACGTCAGTCTGGTGATTCTATCTGTTATACTCCCATTCACGAACAGGATTCCAGGGGGTGTTTTCCAGCAGGATAGCGCTCGACTACATACCGCTGTTGTACCCAACATGCTCTACAGTGTGTCGACGTGTTTTCTTGGCCTGCTAGGTCATCAGATCTGTGTCCAGTGGAACACAATGGGACATCATTTGATGACAACTTCAGGGTCATCCACAAACGGCATTAACCGTCCGTAAATTGACCGACCAAGAGCAACAGGCACGGAACTGCACCCAACAAACTGAGAACGTACCTACACGTTTGCATGCTTGCATTCAACATTCTGCCGGTTACACCGTTTATTAATGTGCTAGATTTCACATTTTCAAAGGCTTACCTTACAATAACTTGTGATCTTGCAGTGTTAATTACTTGAGTATGTTACCTAGACAGATGTATTCTCGAAATATAATTAATCTACATTAATTATTTTTTGGTGTTGTGATTTTTTCGTCAGTGCATTTATTTTTACATGATGTAGGGGGGTCATCTCGTCACTATGGAGGAACGCAGCTGAAAGTACGTGTACTTAGCTATCTGTCTGTGCCTGTGTAACCTCATCCCCCGTGTGTTGCGCGTGCCGGCTGGCGTGGGCGTGTTGGCTGTGGCGGCGGACACTGCAGCGGCGTTTCTGCCGGCAGGTGCGGTACGACTTCAGGTACGCGGTGGACGACGCGGAGTCGGGCGTGGTGTCGGACCGGTGGGAGTCGCGCGTCGGCGAGTACGTGAAGGGCGCCTACAGCCTGCTGGGGCCCGACGGCAAGGTGCGCACCGTCGACTACGAGGTGGACGGCGACAACGGCTTCCACGCCGTCGTCCGCTCCCACCCGCCACGTAAGTACCACGGCAGCCCTCACACGCTGGCGCCCGTCCCACGGAACGTGTCCAATACTGAAATCACCATTCCATTGAGGCTGTCAACTTTTGTTAGAATTAAGAAAAAAATTTTCGCATAATTTTTTTTAGGGTTCCGTACGTGAGCCGGTAAAAACGTTTGTTGTCCGTCTTTGCGTCCCATGATCCCAAACTCTTTTTCTTAGGAACGGGGAGACGTACCAAGCTGAGTCACACATTAAGGTCTACCGTCCCTTGGAGACCTAACAAAGTGAAGATTCCAAGTCAGTGCAGTTAGAAGACGCGATCATTTACGTCACATCTTCTAATACTCGCAAACTCACTCATCGGAACCCACACGGTACTTCCCGTTGACCTAGAATCGTGATATGTGTAGGTTAGAGTCATAACTCACATGCTCCAAAATAATGAAAATTGAGATGCCGATGTATTCTCATATAGCTTTATACATAGAACATAATTCATGAAACAGTTATTCACATTTGGCTCAAGATCCTTGAGAAAACCGGTGTTGAACTTCATGGATAGTCTCAAAAGTCTCATGATCCACGGGATCTTGTGAGTGTTGTTCCGTATCTCATCTCGGCCAATCAGCGATTAGCTCACTCGGCGCCATTTTCTTGTGGAGTAGTAAATATTGATGCCAGTGCAGTGTGTTTTCTGTTCTGTTCAGTTATTTTGGGGAATATAATTGAATATAGTGGTTAGAATAAAACTGATTTGAGACAAAAGTCATGGAAGAAAACGTTTCACTCGTTGGAGGAAGAGGAAGGCCAAGGAAACGTTCACAGCATCCGGAAATGTGGAAAAGTCAGGAAGCCAGACGAATGAGGTTAGAATATCCTGTTTCCTTCATTGTTTTCAAATCAAACTGATTCTTGTTATTGGCTTGATTTGTTCCTCCTCGTAAGAATGTATAGGACTTTTTCTTTGGAACTTAACAGTGAGGAATCGCAAATTCAATATTTTAAGTCCATTTTTGAAAAATAAACAGTACCTCACAGTGTAGTTTGTTCTATCATTATAGGTGTGCCCCAGTATCCGATGGTGGGGCATTTAATTGTTGTTCGCTTTCTATGAACGATACCAAAATCTTTCATGATCTGCATATCAAGTAGCAACACGATAGTTCCCGCGAAACCAACATCGTCCAAACAGCTCAGTACCAAAACTCACGATATCCAAAATGGGGATTGTCAAAACTTACATGTTCCATAGGTCATTAACAAAACTCACATGATCCATAATATAATCTTAAATAACTGTAATTTCTCAATAAGCAAACATAATATGAACTATACATAATGATTTATAGCCATTGTTCTTGCACATATTTATGTCAATATATGGGACATGCGCACGACGCATGTAAAACACAGTCATTCGTGAAAATTTATGTTTTTGGAGCATGTGAGTTATGCTTCTAACCTACTCATATATGCCAAGAAGCAAGGTATCACTTTACAACCAAAGGAAAAATCCGAAAGTCGTGAATCTATAATTACGTCACACGAAAAAAATAGTGTTGTCGTTTGTTATCAGACTATCTGTCTGTCCGTTTGTTAAGATCTCTTTTTCTCATGACGGGTAGATGCATCAAGTTGAAATTTATGCCACGTGCTAAGGTATGTACACCCTTGGCGTTATAAGAAAACATTAGCTTGTAAGTCAATGCAATCAAAAGACACAATTATTTATGTCAAATGTTTTGATAGTCGCAAAATTCACTCATAAAAAACTATAGGGCGCTTCACGTTGGTCTAGGATCATAAAATTTGCCGAGAAGGAAGGTTTTGCAGTGCAAGTAAGAAATTATTAATCTGTCACGATATCGTACGGGAAAATGTTTTTCTTTTGACATTTCTTATCCTACTTCCAAATTGAAATCAAAACTTTCTCTAAATTCTTGGAATCTCTGGGGCGTATATATCTTTGCAATATCAATGTCGATAACAGGCGAAAATTGTTGAAATCCTCGATTCACAGAATGGCTGGACTGTCTATGTACATAATTAAGTTAGTACGGACCACTCAGTGCACGAGTCCTGCTCACACCTGTCCAATTTTTCCTTTTAAACCGATTTCAAGAGCTAAACACCAATGCTCCAAATATGAGGAATACACTGCGTAGCAAAAAAATTAAAGCACCCGGAAGACATGGTCGGATCGACGAAACTTCGTTCACATACGCATCACCAGCGGTTTTGTAAATGATTGCAGATGCAACGCTCTTTGAGAGGCACACCTCCCACCAGAGTGCATTAGTATTGTTCTTGTTTGGTTTTGTTCCAAGACTTGGCAGAGTATGTAAGGGGCCTGCTGAGCGTCATGTGTTGAGTGATCTCTGTGATGGGGACACGGAGATACGGCGCACTCGTCAGAGACAGCGTTATCAGTCTCTGACGGTTTACGAAAGCGGCCTCATTGCCGAGCTCCATCTGGTCGAATCGTCCAGCATAGAAGTTGTGGGGCTTTCGGAGGTGACAATGTCGCGATGTTAGGCTGCATGGGAACATGAGGACAGGCATAATTATCGCCAAAGGGTGGATCGCCTTAGTGTGCATCAGACACATGCTTCACATTTGCGCCTGGCATCCGAAAACGAGTAACAGATTCCCTGCAACACTCTGCGTCATCACGACTAGCAGCAGCTGGACTACAAAATTACCTTCCCAAGCGAAGGCTGCAGTTAACACCGCAACACAAGCGGCTGCGGTTGGAACGCTGCCCTAACCGGGAATCGTGGTCTGAGTACGGAAAGAGGAGGGGCGAGAGATGAGCATCTCAAGTGGGCAAGTTATTCAACATATGGGGAGGTAGGTAAGTTATAGGGAATGCAAGAGGCATTGTAATTAGAGGAGAAAGGACAAAGGCTATAAAACATGCCGATGATCAAGCAATACTGACGGGATCAGAAGGGGATCTGCAGATGATGTAAAAGAGTATTACAAGAATGGGTAAGGAGTAAGGAGTGAAGATGAATAGAAGAAAGACAAAAGTGATGACAGTAAGCAAGAAGTAAGCTGCAGTTAATATATCCTAGAGGGGGAAAAGTAGAAAAAGTAAAATATTTTCTGTATCTGGGACGTTTAATGAGATGGAACGGAAGTTGTACAGAAGAAACAAGGAGGAGAATACCTATGGGAAAGACAGCATTTGGGAAGGTGAAACAGCTACTAACGTCTGGTAGAACTGCAGTACAGCTGAGATAAAGCTCTGCTAAATGTTACACTATGTGATCAAAAGTATCCGGACACCCCCAAAGACATACGTTTTCATATTAAGTGCATTGTGCTGCCACCTGCTGCCATTTACTCGATATCACCGACTTCTGTAGTCATTACACATCGCGAGAGCGCAGACTGGTTTCGCTCCGCGGAACTCACGGACTTCGAACGTGGTCAGGTGACTGGGTGTCACCTGTGTCATATGTTGTACGCGAGATTTCCACCCTCCTAAACATCCCTAGGTCCACTGTTTCCGATGTGATAATGACGTGGAAACCTGGAGGGACACTTACAGCACAAAAATGTACAGGTCGACCTCGTCTGTTGGCTGACAGAGACCGCCGACAGTAGAAGAGGGTCTTATGTGTAATAGGCAGACATCTATCCAGACCATCACACAGGTATTCCAAACTGCATCAGGATCCACTGCAAGTATTATGACAGTTAGGCGGGAGGTAAGAAATCTTGGATATCATGGTCGAGCGGCTACTGATAAGCCACACATCACGCCAGTAAATGCCAAATGATGCCTCGGTTGATGTAAGGAGCGTAAACATTGGATGACTGAACAGTGGAAAAACGTTGTGTGGATTGACGAATCACGGTACACAATGTGGCGATCCGATGGCAGGGTGTGGGTATGGCGAATACCCAGTGAACGTCATCTGCCAGCGTGTATAGTGCCAACAGTAAAATTCGGAGGCGGTGGTGTTATGGTGTGGTCGTGTTTTACATGGAGGAGGCTTGCACCCCTTGTTGTTCTGCATGGCACTATCACAGCACAGGCATACATAGATGTTTTAAGCATCTTTTTGCTTCCCTCTGTTGAAGAACAATTCGGCGATGGCGATTGTATCTTTCTGATATCCATGAAGAATCTGCCAACCAGTTCTCTTGCAAGTTGTTTCTTTCGTGGATGAATTACAATTCTTCAAGTTTCTTCAATTTTATCGCAGTATTTGGCATGTTTTATCTGCATTCCGTAGAATCTGTCAGTTTGGTCATTTCACTTCCTGTCGCTCTTCTATGTGTTTTAAGACTGCTGTTATGTCCAGTGGTTTATCGCTAATACTATAAAAGAACAGGACTGGATCTCTTCACATATTTCTCTCCCTCTGCACCTTCTAGGAGTTCACATTCTACAGAAATTATTCACTACAAACCATTTTGTTGCTTAATGATGAAATTATGACAGCTCCAGATGGATGTTATACAATCCTTTCAAAATAAGTGTGTTCAATCTGGACAGCGTGCATTGACCCAAATATCATTAAGTCAAATGATAAGAGATTCTTTTCAGTTTAAACCACATGGTTTTTCTTTGTCGCAACGACTATTTCTTGCGCTAATACATTTTCCATTCGTTGAGTACTGCGTTATATTAACGTGCAGCATGGATATCAGTAGATGAAATAAGGCTCTTGAGATACGCTACAAGTAAGTACGCATATGAGTTGCAAATGAAGACTTAATAAAATGAATAGGCCAGGAAAAACGTCAAGGTGAAACCCTCATCGGTAGCAGGGTCACTTTTGTTGGATATCTGCAACCATATCTCGACATAGTTAATTTTGCGTATTACAGACTAGTACTTAGAACGACTGGTGGATCTAAAGAAAATTACCGATGATCAGGGATGAAGAAGATATGAAGAGATACAACGACTAGTACAAGGTAGGCGGAGATAGACGAAGGCTTCAAAGCAGACGGAAGTGCCGTTGGCTGAACTAAGTCTTTTTCTCAGTCTCTACATCTGAAGCATTCTATTATCTTCTTCTCCCCTCTCCCTGTGTTTTGCTTATGATGGAATTACTTCCGTTTCGTCAGAGCATTACGGGCAATATTCCACCATTTAGTTTGTGGTGTGGTCTAGTTTTAATAATTCACGTTTTTCTGTTCTGAATACGTCCTACCGAAGTAGAATTAGTTGGTGAATGTTGTGGAATGAAGAGTATATTTATAGTTAATAGTACTCCGAATTTTCCTTTGGGGGTTACTGTGTGCCCCTGTAGGACTAGCAACCCACTCGACACTGTTGCCGCTCATGGTTGCATAAAACGTTCTGATTCAGTGCTAGCTAACGATTAATACTTGCGCATGATATGCAGTCGATGTATGTCATTTTTGAACGAAGATATGTATATATATAGCGAGCTCTGAATAAAATTTAAATAAACACCACTTTATTCTGCCGGTTATTTGATCAACAAGCTCTGGCCCTCCTACACTTTTATGTTTCCATCACATTTTATTGGTCAGTTGTAAAAAATTGTGCTACAAAATGACTGAGAGTGTAACAATATTCAAAATGAAACTACTTAACATATTTACAGATGTAATCTGCGCATACATTTTGCCAATCATTCTTCCACTCCGTCTCCACTCAAATCTATCGGAGCTCTCTAATACGCACACTCATCATATTACACGCATGATTCCAATGACTACAGCACTTTCTTTGCAAATACGTTACAAATTTAAGTACAGCAATTTATAAATATATGGATTAGTAATGTTAATAATACGTATGTAACATTTTAAAATGAAGTCATTCGGCGTTAGGCTGTTGAAACATGATTTATTGAGATTGCAATTTCGATACGTCGTCGTTTTCAAGCATTCCGAAAGTACTCAGTCATTAAATGTAATACAAGTAATTATGAAATTTAAAACGTTGAAAATGGAAATTTAAAAGCTACTTACTTGACGCGTTGTGACCCATTCAATAATATGAAACTGTGACATTCTAATATGGTTGTGTGAATTTACGTGCTGTGAATTTATCTGCTGTTCCATATATCATGCTTACTACATGAAATTTAAACTTAACTGTTTATGTCATTATTTCACCAGCTTTCTAACGTGTATGGTACCGGGTGGTTATAATTAAACTTACCGTATTTAACACGGTATAGCACGGAATCTAATTACCGTACGAGTACCGAATTTGGTAGCATTAATGTCAGAGACTTGGAGAAGAGAAATAATACGGCATCAGTTCAACTGAAACACTTTTAATGTTCTGCTACGGTACATCATTCTGTAACATACCGGTACCATTGCTTCTACAAAAGGGGCTCAATATGGCGCCCATCAGTGTCCAGAAGAGTATGAAAGCACAGGATTGCATTCTGCACAGCAGAACGAAGCATGTCCGTAGGTATGCTGACAACTCTGTTGATATGCTGCCCTTCAGATATGAATGTTCCTCTGGAAAACCCTGTCCTCCAGGTAGCCCCACAACAAGAAATAACAGGAACTAAGATCTAGTGATCGTGCAGACCAAGCATTTGGAAACGATCAGCTGATAATTAGATTGTTTTGAAATGTGTTTCGGAGAAGCAGGTGAACTTCACGAGCGATCTGCTGTGGGGCCCCATCTTGCATGAAAACCGTTGAGTTCAATTCGTCTCTCTCCTACAGGTGGGTACGATATGCTGGCGAAGCATACCGCAGTAATCCTGGCCAGTCACACTGCACGTCTTTGGTCCTTGAGCACCGTTCAAAAAAGAATGGACCAATGATGAACATAGCTGTGAAGCCGCGCCATACCGTGACACGTTCACCAGAAAGCGGAACCTCGTGCACAGTGGCTGGAGGTGAAGATCCACACATTCGAAATTCTGTGTGTTCACCTCACCCATCAGAGAAAAATGCTCTTCATCTGTCCATAGGATGATCCAGGGCCAGTACCCATCAATTTCTGTCCTTTCGAGGAAGTGGAGAGTGATGTCAACACGTCGTTTTGCGTCCTGTTGTGAAATGTAATGTACGATATGGATCTTGTACTGATAACATTTGAGAATGGTTCGAAGCACCTTTCGTACAGTGAACCACTGGATGTTCAACTGTCGTGACACAGCACGCGCACTGCCTGTGTATCGGGAACTGCGCGCAGCGTTGTCTGGCACAGCAACAGAGAGTTCATCAACCACCTGTGATGCAGCCGATCGTCGGCCTCTTCCCGGAGCGACGCCCAGTTCTCCAGCTGATTCGAATTCTTCATCATGCTCCGCACAGCAGGTGGAGAAAGAGGACCTTCAGCCAGCGATATTCTCGAGGTGCAGCTGCAGCATTACTGTAGTTTTGATAATAGAGCTTCAGCAATAACGCCCTGGCACGTCAACAAGTACACTGCGACTGGTCAGGAGTGTGAGACTATGAATCACGATGACTGGTCGCGGCATCTGGTGGCCATAGTTGGAACTAGACGGTGGCGCTGTGACGCGTGGAAATCATGCACCCCTTACTCTGAACATTAATGCTAGCAAGTTTGGCGCTTGTATGGTAATTAATTTCCGTGTCATAACGTGTTAAATATGAAAAGGTTAATTATAGCCACCCTGTATAAGGCACAGAATATAAATTCACACCACTAAATGCAACTGCTCTGATCCTGCGGTCAAGTATTCTGCATTATGTTGTCTGAGAAGAGAGTTAATGAAGTGGGAACTACGAGTTTTGCATCTAATCAGGTTTATTCAATCAATTCATAGCGCTTTGAAAATGGATAGCTTTATAGGCTGAAGTGCAATAAATGTAGGTGTAAAGCGTACATGAGATTTGCGAAACTCATGAGCTTACAACCAACCTCCCCTAACTGAGTAAATCATAAGAAACACGCATAAAATCTGAGTCCCCAGTGGCACTAGTAGAAGTCTCTACCGTCCGCTAACACCTGTGTCGAAACTGTTGTAAAACTAAGTTCTGAGTTTCCATCGTAAAAATTTACCGGTGAGCCAAATTCTATCGCCGAAATTGACCCAAGTCGGGACTCGCCGCCCAAAATCAAGCACGTTAAATGGCACGCTGTCGACTGATAGTTGCATCTCAAACTGACGACCAAAAATGTAAGTCACAAGTGTGAAAGTTCTGTTCGTTTTATATTTATACGTTGAATTTTTGTTTGTTAAAGGATTTTGTTAGGATGACAAATATGGAAGAAGTACTGCACATCACTACAGAAATACATTTATGCGTATGACAATAATAAACGTGTACTATACGGATTTTAAAAATAAAAATTGAAGTCGACTGATATGTGCCACAAACATTAAAATTTTTTTTCCCATTATTTGAAATTCACTGGGGAATATGGACCCCACTAACTGCAAATGACTTGAAAATCAACACAATTAGTGAGAAGTGTCGAAATACGTCAAAACAATGTCTATGATGTACTGTTCAAGGCGACACAATTAGTCACATTATGTATTCTTGGAGCGGAGAAGGTGATTTGATTTGATTTTCGTGAAAAGTTGACTGTGACAACTATAATCACACGCCTCCCAACTTGATCGCTCACAGCCACCTACTTATCGATTCCACGGTCCAGAAGCATTTTCCTCCAATTTCCAAAAACTTTTTGTTAGACGACAGGGCTAGACATTTATAAGGGAGATCCGTACTAACGCCGGGAATTGCTAATTTCTTTACTTGCATATAGAAAATCTGATTAACACTGTCGGTATACCCCTACGTAATGTGGAACTGACCACCAGATGTCATGAAAGATTGACCTGCAACATAAAAAAGTAAGTAAATAAATAAGAAAAACGGTAGAGAATCGGTAAGAGCAAGATGGATCGGCTACGAGAGGTCAGTGACTTCGATCGTGAACTAGTCATTAGATGCCACCTGTGTGACACATATATATCACGGTCATTTCAATCCTCCTAAAGTTGCCCAAGTCGACTGTTGGTGATGTGATTGTGAAGCAGAAACGTGGAGGTTCAGCAAGAGCACATGTAATGAGGAATGGCGTCATGAATATTACGGAGGGTGGTTGTAAGAAAATCGCACGAAATAATCGTCAGGAATCAGTTGTCAGTTATAAATTGCTACCAGACGTCCCGCTAGGACAAAGACTGAGCGTAGTGAGCTGAAAAAAAAATGGCTGCAGTGCTCTAGCAGTTCCTCAGATGGCACAGAGTTCTGTAGTGAATGCTGGGATACGCTTGAGGTGGTGTAAAGGATGACGCTGCTAGACAGTGGATGTCTTGTAAGCAGTGATATTTGGAGTGCTGAATGACATTGGACTCCGTGGCAGTCCCATGGAAGAGTCTCGGTTGGGCGAATGTCTAGAGAATGTTACCTACCATCGTGTGTAGTGCCAACAGTACTGAGGAGGTGGTGCAACGGCACGACGGTGTTTTCCGTGGTTAACATGTGATGCTCTTATTGCCCTTAAGGACACGTTGGCGGTGGGAGGATATAAACACATTCTACAGCCTTGTGTTCTGCGTACAGAAGAGGAGCTGTTCGGAGACGGTGATTGTTAGTATCAACATGACAATGCACCTTGTTATAAAATAGCGTCCATTGGGCAATGGGTTGTGGACAATAACATTCCATAAATGGACTGGCCCGCCCTGAGGTCCGATCTGAACTAAATGGAACACCTTTTGGATGAGTTATGATGTCGACCTCGCTGCAGAATTTAGCGTCACTACCTTCTTTCGTTTCGGGTCTTGAGGAATAATTGGTTGCCATTCCTCCACAGAGATTCAGACACTTCTTTGCAAGTGGCGCCAGCAGAGGTGAAGGGGGTGCCCGTAATCTATATCAATGTACACTAATCGCTGTCCAGATAATTTTGATCAGAAAGTGTATGTGTCCCGTCAACTACGAGGTGGTAAAGATATTACACAGAGAGTAGTGACACCATGGCCCCATAAATTCTGTATTTAGTAGCTACACGGTGGTAAAATGTAGCTACATGAGGTGTCACGTTTTCATGTTGTCCACTTTGTTGAGCTACTGTAAGATTTATTTGCCTTGAACGCCAGTTTATAAAATGACCTGTTTAGATTCCACAAGCAATCACCGTTAGACCTTCAAAATATCGCTACAGCGTCATTAAAAGGCACAGTACCTGTTTGTAGAACATGTGACGAGTTACTCACTTTAAGTTAATCACCCAAGCCGAATTTTAATACTCTGGAGATGGTTGCTTCAACATTCGAAAAAGGTCATCATTTTATAAATGCGCGAGCAAGGCAAATTTTACATTCTAAATTAAGGTCTCATACTCCAGAAAGTTGACCTTTTGAAGTCTTGCAAAACTTTTGAAAAAAATATATTCGTTCCATAAGCTGTACAAAACAACAAACTGGTAGCCAAGATCGCAGGTGTTCTTTTTATTGCACGATTACCGGTTTCGCAGAAACTAAAGCCACCATCATCGGATCTATTAACACATACAGGTTACAACATCAAGGCAAACAATGGTGACATTAATAGTTGGCTATAACACGCAGGCAACTATTAATATCACCATTGCTTGCCTTGATGTTGTAACCTGTATGTGTCATAAGATCCGATGATGGTGGCTTTAGTTGTGTATGAAATTTTATGGAACTTAACTGCTAAGGTCATCAGTCCCTAAGCTTACACACTACTTAACCTAAATTAACCTAAGGACAAACACACACACCCATGCCCGAGGGAGGACTCTAACCTCCGCCGGGATCAGCCGCACAGTCCATGACTGCAGCGCCCCAGACCACTCGGCTAATCCCGCGCGGCAAGGCCGGCCGGAGTGGCCGTGCGGTTCTGGGCGCTACAGTCTGGAGCCGAGCGACCGCTGCGGTCGCAGGTTCGAATCCTGCCTCGGGCATGGATGTGTGTGATGTCCTTAGGTTAATTTAGGTTAAGTAGTGTGTAAGCTTAGGGACTGATGACCTTAGCAGTTAAGTTCTAAGTTCTAGGTGACTGATGACCTCAGAAGTTAAGTCACACAGTGCTCAGAGCCATTTTTTTGAACCGCGCGGCAGGCTTTAGTTCCTCCGAAACCTGTAATCATTGAATAAAACGAATTCCTGCGATCTGGGCTACCAGTTTATTGTTTTACAAGCATCTAGATCGCTCCCACATGAGCACAATGTGCTCCCTACAACATAAGCTGTACAATTTTATGTTTATTCTCGATCGGTTTCGATTGTTACAGCCGTCTTCAAGGAGAAAAAAAAAGTAGATCAATAGATCTACCATATCGGAGTCATTCAAATGTAGAACGTATACAATTTTCATAACGGTCTGTCTTAATACAGTCCCTACAAACACTACACGCGCTGAACTGTGAGTGTGCTAGGGCACAGATCATTACGACAGTTATACACGATGTTACAAAAAGGTAAGGCCAAACTTTCAGGAAACATTCCTCACACACAAAGAAAGAAAATATGTTGTCTGGACATGTGTCCGGAAACGCTTACTTTCCACGTTAGAGCTCATTTCATTACTTCTCTTCAAATCACGTTAATCATGGAATGGAAACACACAGCAACAGAACGTACGAGCGTGACTTCAAACACTTTGTTACAGGAAATGTGCAAAATGTCCTCCGTTAGCGAGGATACCGTGCTCCATTGAGCGTAGGTGGAACAACATGGGGCCCAATCAAGACATCACCAACAATGCCTGCCCAAACGTTCACAGAAAATCTGTGTTGATGACGTGATTGCGCAATTGCGTGCGGACTCGTCAGCCCACACATATTGATTGTGAAAATTTACAATTTGATCACGTTGGAATGAAGCCTCATCCGTAAAGAGAACATTTGCACTGAAATGAGGATTGACACATTGTTGTACGAACCATTCGCAGAAGTGTACCCGTGGAGGCCAATCAGCTGCTGATAGTGCCTGCACACGCTGTACATGGTACGGAAACAACTGGTTCTCCCGTAGCACTCTCCACACAGTGACGTGGTCAACCTAACCTTGTACGACAGCAACTTCTCTGACGCTGACATTAGGGTTATCGTCAACTGCACGAAGAATTGCCTCGTCCGTTGCAGGTGTCCTCGTCGTTCTAGGTCTTCCCCAGTCGCGAGTCATAGGCTGGAATGTTCCGTGCTCCCTAAGACGCCGTTCAATTGCTTCGAACGTCTTCCTGTCGGGACACCTTCGTTCTGGAAATCTGTCTCGACACAAACGTACCGCGCCACGGCTATTGCCCCGTGCTAATCCATACATCAAATGGACATCTGCCAACTCCGCATTTGTAAACATTGCACTAACTGCAAAACCACGTTCGTGATGAACACTAACCTGTTGATGCTACGTACTGATGTGCTTGAAGCTAGTACTGTAGAGCAATGAGTCGCATGTCAACACAAGCACCGAAGTCAACATTACCTTCCTTCAACTGGCGGTGAATCGAGGAAGCACAGTACATACTGACGAAACTAAAATGAGCTCTAACATGGAAATGAAGCGTTTCCAGACACATGTCCACATAACATCTTTGCCGGCCGGTGTGGCCGAGCGGTTAAAGGCGCTACAGTCCGGAACCGCACGACCGCTACGGTCGCAGTTTCGAATCCTGCCTCGGGCATGGTTGTGTGTGATGTCCTTAGGTTAGTTAGGTTTCAGTAGTTCTAAGTTCTAGGGGACTTATGACCACAGCGGTTGAGTCCCATAGTGCTCAGAGCCATTTGAGCCATAACATCTTTTCTTTATTTGTGTCTGAGGAATGTTTCGTGAAAGTTTGGCCGTACCTTTTTGGAACACCCTGTACATGTTCTACATCTGTATGGCTCTATGTGGTAGACCCACTGATGTAAAAAGTTTTTATCCTTGAAGATAATTGGAACAATCGAAACCGGTAGAGAACAAACATAAAATTGTACAACTGATGGCACAAATATGCTTGTTCAAATTATTTAACAGATATCGACAATCTCGTACGAGAAGCTGTCGTGCAGCTGCTGTCAGACTTTTGTAGTGACCACTGTGTGTCTCCCCCACTGCAGCGAACGCGCTGCTGAGCAGCCAGCAGCTGTCGCGGACGCTGGAGGGGGCGCCGCTGCCGCCGGTCAACGTGCTCACCGACCGCAAGCTGCCTGCGGACAAGCGGCCCGCACCCGGGAACTTCCACTCGGCGAAGCCCTACTACTACCTGGGTGAGTACCGGCCGTCCTACCACGTAGCGCCCCAGACCAGTCTACACGTCACCGTGGGCCACCGGCGTCCACGAAAACAGCTCTGGATTGCGTACAAAAGTGTAAACAACCTGCCTTTTTATTCTATTAAAACGGCACCGTCAACAAGTAAGTGATTAGCGTCCACAGAAGACACTTGTGTGTAGGAAACCAGAAATTAGAATGGTACCGTCAACACACATGGTCATGCCATTAGGTGAGAAATGTCAAATACAGGGTGAAACTTCCTGGCAGATTAAAACTGTGTACCGGACCGAGATTAGAAATGAAAGGCATCTACATCTACATCTACATCTACATGATTACTCTGCAATGCACATTTAAGTGCTTGGCAGAGGGTTCATCGAACCACAATCATACTATCTCTCTACCATTCCACCCCCGAACAGCGCGCGGGAAAAGCGAACACCTAAACCTTTCTGTTCGAGCTCTGATTTCTCTTGTTTTATTTTGATGATCATTCCTCCCTATGTAGGTTGGGCTCAACAAAATGTTTTCGCGTTCGGAAGAGAAAGTCGGTGACTGAAATTTCGTAAATAGATCTCGCCGCGACGAAAAACGTCTTTGCTTTAATGACTTCCATCCCAACTCGCGTATCATAACTGCCACACTCTCTCCCCTATTACGTGATAATACAAAACGAGCTGCCCTTTTTTGCACCCTTTCGATGTCCTCCGTCAATCCCACCTGGTAAGGATCCCACACTGTGCAGCAATATTCTAACAGAGGACTAACGAGTGTAGCGTAAGCTGTCTCTTTAGTGGACTTGTTGCATCTTCTAAGTGTCCTGCCAATGAAACGTAACCTTTGTCAACTGAAGTTGTTCGTAATTTTAACACCCAGGTACTCAGTTGAATTGACAGCCTTGAGAATTGTACTTTTTATCGAGAAATCGAATTCCAACGGATTTCTTTTGGAACTGATGTGGATCACCTCACACTTTTAGTTATTTAGCGTCAACTGCCACCTGCCACACCATACAGCAATCTAAATCGCTTTGCAACTGATACTAGTCTTCGGATGACCTTACTAGACGGTAAATTACAGCATCATCTGCGAACAATCTAAGAGAACTGCTCAGATTGTCACCCAGGTCATTTATATAGATCAGGAACAGCAGAGGTCCCAGGACGCTTCCCTGGGGAACACCTGATATCACTTCAGTTTTACTCGATGATTTGCCGTCTATTACTACGAACTGCGACCTTCCTGACAGGAAATCACGAATCCAGTCGCACAACTGAGACGATACCCCATAGGCCCGTAGCTTGATTAGAAGTTGCTTGTGAGGAAAAAAGCTTTCCGGAAATGTAGAAATACGGAATCAACTTGAGATCCCCTGTCGATAGCGGCCATTGCTTCGTGCGAATAAAGAGCTAGCTGCGTTGCACAAGAACGATGTTTTCTGAAACCATGCTGATTACGTATCAATAGATCGTTCCCTTAGAGGTGATTCATAATGTTTGAATACAGTATATGCTCCAAAACCCTACTGCAAACCGACGTCAATGATATAGGTATGTAGGTAGATGGATTACTCCTACTACCCTTCTTAAACACTGGTGCGACCTGCGCAATTTTTGATCTGTAGGTACAGATCTATCGGTGAGCGAGCGGTTGTATATGATTGCCAAGTAGCGAGCTATTGTATCAGCGTAATCTGAAAGGAACCTAATAGGTACAATCTGGACCTGAAGACTTGCCCATATCAAGTGATTTGAGTTGCTTCGCAACCCCTAAGGTATCTACTTCTAAGAAACTCATGCTAGCAGCTGTTCTTGTTTCGAATTCTGGTCCCGAGTTCGAGTCTCGGTCCGGCACACAGTTTTAATCTGCCAGGAAGTTTCATATCAGCGCACACCCCGCTGCAGAGTGAAAATCTCATTCTGTCAAATAGAGGGTATTCCACAATTCATGTTAAACGTTTCTAGAGGTTGTAGAGGGGCTCACTAAATCAATTTTTACAAAGGAACCCATATCCAGAAATGGCTCGTTTCCATGTTACAAGAAAAACCAGACGCACAGATGTCGCTGTGATATTACAACAGTAGTTCGATATCACGACCACCATGTTCGGTGCACTCAGTGTCTCTTTGCGGTAGGATCGCACAAACTCTGTACAACATGCGTGGTGTATGGTTAATCACTTCTGCCACAGCCATGTTCCGCGCAGACAGCGGCCTCGTAAACAAGTCTCTTCATGTGGCCCCAGAAGAATAAGTTCAGAGATATTAAATGTGGGGATCTTGGTGGCTAAGAATGTGGTCCACCTCGAGCGATCCACCTGTCCCCGTAGACTACGTCCAGATGGTTTCCGACGCGAACTACAGAACGTACTGCCGCTCCATTATGCTGGAAACACAATTCGTGCCCAGTGTCCAATGGCACATCTTCCAAAAACTCCGTCAGCACTTGTTGCAAGAATATCAAGAACCTGGCACCCGTTGTGTGGGGAGGAAGGATATACGGCCCAATCACACGACCAGCGCAGATTTATTTTTATTTTTGAAAAGGCTTAAAATTTATTCCTGTTCAAGAACTCATCTGTGGTATAGAAGGAACTGACAAGGAGATATGATTTCAATTTATTTTTAAAATTGTTACTGCTGTCTGCCAGACATTTTCTTTCATTAAGTAACTTATCGAAAATTTTTACAGCATCTTATTTTCCCCCATTGTGTACCAAAGATAGGTTAAGTAGGGGATAGTGTAAGTCTTTCTTTCCTGTAGTATTATAATCATGAATATCTGTGTTGTTTTTAAACTGTTTATGTTGTCGGGAAGAAATTTCAATACTGAGTAAATGTACTGTGAGGCTGTTGTAAGAATTCCTAATCTTTTAAAGAGATGCCTACAAGATGTGCGACTATGACCCCCACACATGATTCTAAGCACTTTCGTTTGAGCAGTGAATTCTTTTTGCCTAACTGCTGAGTTACCCCAAAATATTATGTCGTATGATGTCAGAGAGTGAAAGTATGCAAAGTACGTTATCTTGTTAATTACAATATCTTCAAAATCAGCAGCTATTCTGATTGCAAAAGTTGCTGAACTTATTCGCTTTAGGAGATCCAAAATATGAATTTTCCAATTATGATTCTTATCTATATGTACACCCAAAAACTTACTATGCTCTACCCTGGCTAATGACTTCTGTTGATGTGTTATTTTGTTGAAGCAACTGTACTCCTTGCAGTAAAAAATTGGTCGTACTGTGCTTTTTCAAAGTGCAGAGGAAGCCAATTCGCAGAAAACCAATTAATAACTTTTCCAAAGACATTATTTGTATCATTTTGTATTGGAATTTCTTTTACTGAATTAATAATGATGCTTCTTTTATCAGCAAACAGTGTCAGTTTAGCTTCTTGTTTCAGATAAAAAGATAGGTCATTCACTTTTATCAAGAACAGAAGGGAACGCATGATCGAACCATGTGGAACACCTAATGCAATTTCACTCCAGCTAGGTGAAGTGGGAAACTTCCTTAAATCACTTCAACCATGTAAAGAAACATTTTGCTTTCTGTTCTGTAGGTGTGACTTAAACCACTCATATGCTGTTCCATTTCTACCATAGAATTGTAACATAATGTCATGGTTCACACGCTCATACGTTTTGGATAAGTCACAGAAAATTCCTATTGGCGACATTTTACTATTTAAAGACTATTATGTGGGCAGTGCAGTAGTGTATTGCTGTCTCAGCGGAACAGCATTTTTGAAATCCGTATTGTGATTTACTAAGTATCTCATTACTGCTAAGATGGCTAACCACTATTGAGTACATTACATTCGCGACAATTTTTGAAAATGCTGTGAGCAGTGATACTGGTCGGTAATTATTGACATCTGTGTAGTCCAGTTTTTTGTAGATAGGTCTGAAAATGGCATATTTGAACCTGTCTGGGAAAATACCGTGAGTTAGTGTTGCATTACAGATGTGACTCAGAATGTGCAATTACTCCACATTGTTTTAATATCTTGTTGCAGATGTCATCTACTCCAACAGAACATTTATTTTTCAGAGAATTAATGATTTTCCTTATTTCACAAGAGGTTGTTAGATGAAAACTATAACAATAACGTTATTCTAATATCTTTGGCAAAGGCACGTTCACGAAGCTCTTGCTAAGTTAAGTGATTAATATTGAAATAAGAACGAATTTAGTTAATATTACATTTTACACTAGTGCATTTACTTCTTCAATAGGCTATCTATTGAAGGTTTCGCCTTTCTGAGCGTATTTAGATCGAAAAGAAAGTATTTCGTAAACACCGATAGTCGTTAGTTTTGTTCGCATTTTAGGCGAAAATTTCGAGCGAGTGTATATTTTACTAGAACCGCCCGGTGTGGCCGCGCGGTTTGAGGCGCATCGTCACGGATTGCGCTGCCCCTCCCGCCGGAGGTTCGAGTCGGGCATGGGCGTGTGTGTTATTCTTAGCATAAGTTTCTTTAAGTTAGTTTCAATAGTGTGTAAGTCTAGGGGCCGATGACCTCAGCAGTTTGGTCCCTTAGGATTTCACACACACACATTTTGACTAGACCTAGCGGTTCAAAGTTAAATTAATTCGTCTCTGCTACACAGAGTTTAGGTAGTTAATTAGAACTTTCGAAAGTAAGTTTAAGAGTTTGTTTACATTAGCGTTTAGTTGTGTATTAGCACAGGCTACGAAACTTCAGTGATCTTGTGCCAAGTTATTCTCTGCTTTTGTGTAAATTTTGTGTGAATTTTTGTGTAAATTTTTCTATCAAACCATGTGTGACAAATATGGTTGCCGTACGGTGTATGGCTAGTCCGGTAGCTCTGAATCTATAAATGCTATAAACGTAGTTTTGCCTTTCGGATACCACCTACGCTACTGTTCATTGTTGCAATTCCCTACAGAATTTTGAGAATTCTGGTACAGAAGTTATAAAAACCAATTGGTCTATGAAATGCCAAATATTTACTAACGAAAGACAGTCTACAAGTGAGAAGGAACGTTAGAATGAAGGACAAGATTGTTTGTAATATTTTAATTCAAGGAAATATGTGAACAATACGTACATATCTGTACAAGGAAATACGTGAATAGTACGCACATGTCTGTACAATGGCGTGCCGTGTTGCGGGCGTCATCGAAATTATATTTTGATGAAATTTCCATTTAATTTGATCATAGAGTAAAATACTGTGCACGACAAGTGCATTATTCACTATACTTTAAATAATCTCAATATTTTGTAGGAATCCCTTGGGCTTACAACAGTCTTCACTCTGTCAGGCGTGGAGCACATCAATTTTGTAACAGTACTGCTCTGAGTTTCGTGGTACCATACTTTCACAACCACTTCCTATGGCCCCTGTTTTGTTGCAGTTTTCTTCTTCTAAACCTCTTGCCCAACCAGTCGCTACAAATTACCCGTTGGTTTAAGGTCTGTCGAATTTCGCGGCCACGGAAATTCTCTGATATCCAATCCAGTCATGACAGAACGAATCTGAAGTGATAGATTTGGACGAGAGACAACAGGAGTAGCCTTGGAAATAATACTACAAATATGAAATAATCAAAACCTCCCCTTTATTAGTGTGTGGCATGGAGCCAGATTCCATTGGAAAATGCACTGCGTATCTGGGGAAGGACCACGTGTAGTGAACATCAGAAGGCGCCGAATCACAGCTTCATATTGATCACAGTTCATTGTTCCTTGAACAAAGTACAGGGTTATTACAAATGATTGAAGCGATTTCACAGCTCTACAATAACTTTATTATTTGAGATATTTTCACAATGCTTTGCACACACATACAAAAACTCAAAAAGTTTTTTTAGGCATTCACAAATGTTCGATATGTGCCCCTTTAGTGATTCGGCAGACATCAAGCCGATAATCAAGTTCCTCCCACACTCGGCGCAGCATGTCCCCATCAATGAGTTCGAAAGCATCGTTGATGCGAGCTCGCAGTTCTGGCACGTTTCTTGGTAGAGGAGGTTTAAACACTGAATCTTTCACATAACCCTAGAGAAAGAAATCGCATGGGGTTAAGTCGGGAGAGCGTGGAGGGCATGACATGAATTGCTGATCATGATCTCCACCACGACCGATCCATCGGTTTTCCAATCTCCTGTTTAAGAAATGCCGAACATCATGATGGAAGTGCGGTGGAGCACCATCCTGTTGAAAGATGAAGTCGGCGCTGTCGGTCTCCAGTTGTGGCATGAGCTAATTTTCCAGCATGTCCAGATACACGTGTCGTGTAACTTTTTTTCGCAGAAGAAAAAGGGGCCGTAAACTTTAAACCGTGAGATTGCACAAAACACGTTAACTTTTGGTGAATTGCGAATTTGCTGCACGAATGCGTGAGGATTCTCTACCGCCCAGATTCGCACATTGTATCTGTTCACTTCACCATTAAGAAAAAATGTTGCTTCATCACTGAAAACAAGTTTCGCACTGAACGCATCCTCTTCCATGAGCTGTTGCAACCGCGCCGAAAATTCAAAGCGTTTGACTTTGTCATCGGGTGTCAGGGCTTGTAGCAATTGTAAACGGTAAGGCTTCTGCTTTAGCCTTTTCCGTAAGATTTTCCAAACCGTCGGCTGTGGTACGTTTAGCTCCCTGCTTGCTTTGTTCGTCGACTTCCGCGGGCTACGCGTGAAACTTGCCCGCACGCGTTCAACCGTTTCTTCGCTCACTGCAAGCCGACCCGTTGATTTCCCCTTACAGAGGCATCCAGAAGCTTTAAACTGCTCATATCATCGCCGAATGGAGTTAGAAGTTGATGGATCTTTGTTTAACTTCGTCCTGAAGTGTCGTTGCACTGTTATGACTGACTGATGTGAGTGCATTTCAAGCACGACATACGCTTTCTCGGCTCCTGTCGCCATTTTGTCTCACTGCTCTCTCGAGCGCTCTGGCGGCAGAAACCTGAAGTGCGGCTTCAGCCGAACAAAACTTTATGAGTTTTTCTACGGATCTGTAGTGTGTTGTGACCATATGTCAATGAATGGAGCTACAGTGAATTTATGAAATCGCTTCAATCATTTGTAATAGCCCTGTACGGGCTTCCAAGCGTGGTACATCATTGCTCCCCACACCATTCAGACCGTGCATGTTCCATGGTTCGCACAAGGCAGTCAGAATCCATTATTTCATTGGGTTCACACCTGACGAGCTGTGGTCTGTGACTAATCCCAGAAACTCGGTTTTCATTTGAAAATACCACAATTCTCCACTGATCTTATGTCCAGTTCACGTGCATTCTGGCCCACTCCGGCCGCTATTTCTTCATTGCCGCAGTTCAAAATAAGTTCTTCTTGGCAACTCTATCTTTTATTCCCGCTGCACAGCTTCTTTTCCTAACAACTGATGTGCTAGAACCCGTTGTTCTTGCCCTGCTTGTGCCAGTTCAACTGAAGTAGAACTGTTTTTCCGGCTTAGTCGACGCTGTATTCTGTCCTACCATGGCAAAGCAATGCGTGGGCGCCTGCTTCGTAGTAAATTTCCCGTATCTCCTTGGCCGTCAGAGTCTGCAGATTTCGACTCATAGCTGACCTCGAACAGTTTAATATCATCGCAGTTTCGGTGCAGTTTAGGCCTTTATTGCGTAAAACCTCGTTGTACTTTTTCTTGGTTGAGGTTAATTCATGAGTTTTCACCATGACGGTAAATGCACACACCCACAGTAGGAACAAAATTAAAAAAAATACAATAGTTTCAGAACAGGGCCAGCGACCGCCAAACTTCAGCTAACACAAAGCGCTTTCTGAGGCAATAATCGGTAATATAAAACCACATTAAACTTTTCTGGAAGATTAAAAGTGTGAGCCGGACCGAGACTCGAATTCGGGACCTTTGCCTTTCGCGAACAAGTGCTCTACCATCTTTTTTTTTTCTCCAAATCTGATTTTGTTCGCGTTTGTTCATTGCATCTGCCCGGGGCGGACGTCGTAAGACATCCATTGAAATTCGTTGTCGATCGATTACAGAGGGCACGTAACCCTCTGACCAAACACGCTGAGCTACCTTGCCAGCAACCATCTGAGCTACCAAAGCACGACTCACGACGCGTCTTCACAGCTTTAATTCCGCCAGTACCTCTTCCTGAAACCACATTGTTGCTAGGCATTGTCACATGGCAACCCCATCCCCACCCCTCACCCCACACCCCGCCAAGAAAAGTAAATCAATAAATACAGAAATATATATATATTTCTACATGAGGATGTGCAGTTAACGAAAGATCACCATTGCAATCAAACCACATTGTTGCTAGGCATTGTCGCAAGGCAACTCAAATCCCCAACCCCTCCCCCCCCCCCCAATGAAAGTAAAAAATAAATACATACATATACATTTCTACTTGAGGATGTGTAATTAACGAAAGAACATCATTGCAATCAAAGGCGCGCAGTACTTTAGAACAGTAGAGGCCGGCCGGAGTGGCCGAGCGGTTCTCGGCGCTACAGTCTGGAACCGCGCGACCGCTACGGTCGCAGGTTCGAATCCTGCCTCGGGCATGGATGTGTGTGATGTCCTTAGGTTAGTTAGGTTTAAGCAGTTCTAAGTTCTAGGGGACTGATGACCTCACAAGTTAAGTCCCATAGTGCTCAGAGCCATTTGAACAGTAGTGTACTACCTGTTTTAATACGGCTTGTGGTGGGCTGTGCCTGTGTTGCAGCATTTGCCAAGGACCGACTACCGGCGGCTCCAGGGGACATCGCGTTGGGCGCCGGCGTGGGCGGCGATGTGGAGGGCGGCGGGGGCGGCGCTTCGCCCAGCGAGTTTCTGCTGCCGCCCTCACTGGCTCTGCGGCTGCAGAAGCGACGCTCGCACGGCTGACAGCTGACTGCTCACTACGGCCGCCACCAACTCAGCCTCTGGTCGGCGTAGACCACAGCGAGAACCTCACAGGCCATCTGGACTGAACCGTCATAGGAACTGGCTAGACTAGGCGTGCTCTACAAACGTGTGGTGGTACGCGACTTGACTGTAACCACTCATTTGCGACCGTGTGGCCTATTGTGTAGGCAACTAAACGCAGAGTACAGTGCTGCAAGCTGCCGGTAATGGCACCTCCCTGGCTCCCAGCGCTGTGGATTCTGGTATCGACGACCGACTCGCAACGACACCCACGAGATCTTCTTCGACTGTTTTTGAAGTGTTGTATTTACAGAAACTGTCTGCTAAATGGACCCTTTTTCAGCCAGTGATTTGCAGTGTACGTGAATAATTTCTCCCCAAACCTTAGACTCCTCCTGCGACATTCGAAACGAATGCAATCCTACCAATAAGAAATCTGAACTAGACTGTAGCTGAAATACATATGGCTATCAAACGAGAATATGACAAAAGTCAAACACTTTTGCTGCAACTCTTGAAGTTTTTTTCGGTTTTCTTAAACATTCTGTTAGGTGGTAAAAATATCCAGCTGCAAACGTGTCTGCCAAGTTTGATGGTCAGTCGACCCAACGGGCAGTGGCGTTGTGCGCATTACCTCCTTGCCATACTCAACATTACGGAAACAAAACTCTTTAGTCTGCTGTTCTGGTGTTTATTATATCGACGTATCATTTTATGTAGGATATCAGTTTAGCAGACAACCTGTCCTTACTTTAGTTAGTGGTAAACTTCTCGTAAGTTTGTCGCTCATCAAAGCGTACTAGTATACCCTGGAATCCAGTTGCCGAATTTCTTCAGCACGAGCAATTACTGTCATTTAAAATAAGATCCTGAGTCGTAGTTCAGCTGTAAGTAGCTGCGTACGACACTTCCCATGCTCTATACCTGACGGAAAAAAAATTCGAATGGGGAGGTTACCTCAGCTGTATCCAGTGGGGACGTCCAATTATAAGTAGCGAAGTCGCAAGGTAGCGTGGAAACCTAACATCTACATAATACCGATATAGACATACGAAAAATTCAGATGACCGTACATTGAAGACTGCTATTCTATTTGCATTATACAACTTGCAACTACATCTGATCAGAGCAGTGTAACGGCAGGACAACCAAACGTAACGATATTTGGCATAAATTTGTTAGCAGCCACAATAAACGGATGATAATAGTTACAAAGTGACTGTTAGGGATGAACGTTGATATGCTTTAATTTTTACAGAAATTGAATGTTTAAGAACCATTTATGTTGCCATATTAAGGAAATTTAGCTGAATTTATTCCTCCATATTATGCTTCGTTTCACCATTTTGCTTCCTGCAAAGCGGTGAAAAGCATTTAATTTTAAAGATATCAATTACTAAGTATTAATTCAGTTTTCAGCAATTTATTCGATTCTTCAGTTCGTGTATGACTTGGGTTCTATGAGAACTACATTAACTACTCTTTTAAGTACCACTCCGATGAAACTCGCTTTCTAAGGAGGAACAGATTCAAACGCGCAACGCTCATCAGATTCATTGTTTCATTTACGACAGCATCTCTGGTTGTACCCTTGAACATGTGTTACCATCTACTGTTAGATCTGAAGCTTATTTTTGTACATTTTACATACGCTTAACCGAAATCTGTTACAAACTATGAAACAGACTCCGTACTGTTGACGTGACAAAGAGATTGTTACCATGTAAATAATTAACTATAATTGTTTGTATAGGTTAAACACATGACGAAAACTCCTCGATTGTTAATTTAGTGGAACGATGTAGTTCAGTTTTACCAACTTTGTTAATTTATTGTATAAAGTGTAAAGCAAGTTTCATCTAGCATTCCTAAACGCCATTGCACGTACTCTGCGTTCTGAATTCTTGCCGCAGCGGCTATAGGACTGCAGGTATTACACTAAGTTGCCGCACAATTATTGCTCAATATCGATCTGGATACCTGAGTTCCATGTCCCTTGAGTCTTTGTACAGTAATTTTATTTTAAACTTCTTTTTTTACTTTTTGTACTGTCGATTTGTACATAAATATCTTAGTATTAAATTTTAGTTTATATTACTTAACTCAATGTACAGTTTTAATAAATAAATACATCATAATATTTTCCAAGTATCTTGATAAATTTATTGCAAAACAATTATGGATAATAATTTTTGAGTAAAAATATTATCAGGCATTTCAAAAGCGGATACAGGCGAGGAAACTGCCATGATAAACCGAAATTTCACTTAAGACGTCACTCAAGTATTTAACTCACAGGAAATGGAGAAATTGTCACATACATACAGCAGAATTCTGATGGTACTAATGTCTCAAACTGTCTACATTTTCATTCATGTATCTTACTCAAAAAATCCGAAGGCTTGATAATATTTTTAAATATTTTAACTCCATTTCTTTAATACTTTGTTTTCAGTAATGATCCACATATGAATTAATTTATTAAACCAAAAATTCACATAAAGCTCAAGTTCATTATATAACATCTTTTATATCATTACATTGCTGTTACCGCTACATCACCTACATCATTCAAAGAAATTACAAAAAACATCGAGGTTACAATATTAGAAGTATAGCAAAACACTTTGTATTTGTAATTATTCTTTCACTTTTCTTTGCTACCCTCGACTCTCGTCCGTACAAATCAGACGCTATAATGTATTCTAAGAGGGTGGCTGACGACTGGTTCCGATATTGAGAAGTCGATGTGGTACAGGTATTAAACAACGCCAAATAAGCCTAAAATTTTAGTGAATGCTTATCAGGACCAAAATTCATAAATCTGAAAGCCTCTCAGGTTACCATATTGGGAGCAGTAATTGTTCCTCATACTTCAATAATTTTCCAAATAGGGTTAGCCACGGGGAAAAAAACTCTGTTTACTAACGAAAACAGTAGTAATAACAGAGAAAAGAGAACTCACTGCAAATAAATCAAACGAAGCCATCAAAGAACAAACGTAAAAGTTGTAAGGATGAATGTTGGTTGTCAGTTGAAGCTTTGCTAATGCTTGCGAACAGAATTTCATTAGTGTGGAACACCAAGTATTTTAGTTACGTATTGTTGAAATGAACTCTCAGTTTTTACTTGCACAATTCATTTCTGTGGAATAAATGTACAAAATACGGACACCGATTTGAAACTACAGAATAGGCCCTTAAGAACAAATACTGAAAATAGTAATCGGATTCACTGCAAACGTTTGTTAAAAACGTCAGGTATTTTAACTACAGATTGTGAGTACATATGCCAGTCAGTGATGCATATTGAAAGGAACCTTTATAATTGCTGAAGAAATAGCTCTGCCCATGACTCTGCAGCAGTTTCTCCGCTAAACTTATATTTACCTAGAATATGTGAAGGTAAAACTCAAAACGTCATTTTCTACAAAGAAATAAAATCGTACAACAAAATAGGCAAGAAGATTAAAGGGATCACCAAAATTTATTGAAAAAAGCTGTAAAAAGTACTGTTCAATAGCACATTAAATAAAGCGAGGGATTAGTTACATCGCACAGATTGGTTAAAAATGTGACACAAGTAAAATAATAATAAAACCAATTTAGTCATTTCACAACACCAATTACGTCTATCGGTACGTGAGTTCTATGATGCTTAGGGGGCCACAAGGCGAATACTAACTGTACCGCCAATGAGTTTGCGTCAAAACACAGTAACAGCAAACAACGAATAATGTCAGTTCAGAGGAGCAAATTCTCTTGGACTCGGAATTACTCAGAAGGCCTACCTCATAACAGTCTCTTAACTCGGCCTGCATGTACTACAGAACAGGAAGCTGCTCAAATCAACACATTCCATGTAAAGCAACTTACAGTAACGTATCGACCGCACTCAGTCAAAGAATAAGCCGGGGCAGAAGGGAGTTGCCACAGAGTCAGCTGCAAGAGGGACGAGAGTGTTATGCGTTGAAAAGCAGAACATGGCCGAAAGGCGTTGCAAAGCTGAACCAGATGGGTGTGGTACAGAAAGAGAAGAAGGATGGAAGCCTTTCCCCATTCTCCACCATCGAACTGTTTAGAGGGCCTTAAGTCCTAAACGAACACAGTGTGGAGGGTATAACTACTCAGCCATTCGTGTACCGCATCACTCTCACCTCGGTATCACAGCCTATACGACGAGCCCGTGACACACGGAGCGACATTCCAGAAGGCAGTACAGAGTCTGCTGTTTGACCACGGGACGGGGTGGCCTGCCTCGAGTTCACGGCCATCGTGAACTTCACTGCCGTGCTGTCATAATGGTCGCTCCTGGAGACGTCTCTGACAATGTCACTCGAATGAAGCGATGCTCGGGCTGGCTTTTTGGACTGTCAGCAGCGCCGGACGTCTATTCTTCCGCATGAGAGGGAACTGGATGCTTCACCAACCTGTTCCTGATATTCTATGGCCGAGAGCTGGAACAAAGAAATTAACTGAACAAATCTACAGCCGTTCTGACAGGTCAAACTTCTTTATTTAAATGTGTGAATCTGTACTTGCTGAATGACTGAGAAGATGAAACTTCTACGTTATTTGATTCTGAAACAGCTGAGTAAAACTGAACGTACTGATCCTACTTTCTCTTTACTTTTTCTTATCATGTCAACACTGACCCACAATATTCTAACGCAACGCAATCTGACTGGTGAAAAAAAAATCACAACCTGACTTCAAATAATTGATACAAAAGAATGGCCCTGAATAAGAAGCAATCCTGACAATAACCTATACATTTCATTAAGCACTTACCTCACAAAAATCTTTATTACGAGAGCTACTGCCATACAGCGAGCGCCAATACTGCCAGATAATTAAAAGATTCTAACTACTAAAGGCACTAACTACTAATAGGCATGGGGTTAGCAAAGGAAAAATTCTGTTGCAAACCAAATAATATATTTTGTTACCTTAATAATGTGACATGCAGTTCAAACACGAATACAAATCGTCATTGACATACAGTACAAAGATACATAATCGTGAATAATTTTCAATCTCTAAGTGGGATATTTCCAGATCGTTTACCTACGCTAACTAACACTTCAGACCTCTACCCTCCATCAATACTAACTTCTCACATCTAACATCCATCACTGCTGGCTGTTCACCTCCAACTGCCCAACAGTACTTCCATCACTGCTACCGACTAACTTCCAACTGCCCATCACTACTGGCGATTAACTTCCAACAACGAGTCCAACCAGCCACAGAGTGTCTTACAAAGAAAGTGCAGTCAGAGATCCAATGCAAAGCGCTACACAGGGCTGCCAACACGGATGCAGCCCACTTACACATGTAATGTCACCCTCCAAGGGTGACAATCTGAGAGTCATTTAACAATACCATCCCATACGAGCCTCGTTCCTCTCTGAAAGCAGTGACTCAAAGTCTCCACAGACTTAACCCCAGTAATCACTGCACATTTCCACATCAGTCACATAACACCGAGTGCCGTAGCCCCACTTGTTACACACAGGTTCTGTTATGTCCTGCCTTACATACAACCCACACAGTTCCCCTTGTAGTGACCACACTGACTGTCGCCGACGTCCTCCCAGTGATCGACCGCCACACCATGTTGATACTGGAAGATGCGCCAACCGGCACAATATGAGTTTTGTTGTTTTGTTCTCAAACTGTAATACGTGCAGCCACTCTTCGCTGTGGCACTAGGAGGTGGAGGGAGGCGGGGCCGTCGTCCTGGCCATCTTTTTAGCAGATAAGATGCCACTTACTCATGTGATATCAGACTGAGCTGACACGGGACCCTCCTGGACGAACTGGAACGAGGGAAACTCCCCATCTCTCTCCGGGATTGAACTCACCACCTCCAGAACCGGAGTCTAGTACTCTGCTCACTAGATCACCAAGGTCACACAAAGTACCATAAAAATTAAAGTTAATAGCAATGGTTTCAGAATAAATGAGTTTGTGGTAGCTTTTATTAAGAGCTCTAATTGAAGCTGTAAGTTTGAAACCTTTCCGTCTCCCCTATATCTCTTTTGTTACGCAACCTTTCCTTCTACAATAACCTATGAAACCTTAAAAAAAAAATGGTTCAAATGGCTCTGAGCACTATGGGACTTAACAGCTGAGGTCATCAGTCCCCTAGAACTTAGAACTACTTAAACCTAACTAACCTAAGGAAATCACACACATCCATGCCCGAGGCAGGATTCGAACCTGCGACCGTAGCGGTCGCGCGTTCCAGACTGAAGCGCCTAGAACCGCTCGACCACTCCGGCCGGGATGAAACCTTCCCTTAGGATTTCTATCTATTGTTTAATGATAACAAATGAAATCTTCCCTTTGAAATTAAATCTGTTTCTCAATAATAATAAGTACTATCATCGCATACAAATTTAAATGCTGCTTATTAAAAGTGATTTGCTGATTATTTCGACGAAACATAGAATGTGTCGTCGTCGTGGCCCTCAGTCGTTACCTGCAATAACCCAAAACTCTTCCTTACCTCTTTTACTGTTACTGGATCGCCATCTGACTGCTACATCGAACTGCAACATGACTATACTTACTCTGTTTTACTATACTCTATTAGCTGCTGGTGGGCTGTCATAATAAGTGGCTGTATTTATTACCAAAGCTGACGTTATTCTTTAATAGCAAAGCTGACATTCTTTAATTAATTTGACTGAAGTTACGTAATCCACAGTTAAACTTTTTCTTGACAACACTAAAATTTTGCAAAGTTTTACGTTGATGGTTTTTGGGGTGAATTATAATCAGTAATAAATTAATTATATTCTGAAAACGATTCTTCAAATATTTACTGTTGGTAATGAAATGATTTTACAAACGTTCAAATGGGACTTATGTTTCACAATAATCTTACAGCTAGCATTGCGCAAACATACCTTCTGAAGTCCTGAGTTTCTTAAAAAAATAGTTTAATAATATTTGTTCCTCTTATGATAATAGTTAGCTGATGTCTCTGTACATCCGTTTATAATCTCTTGTAAATCATAGCTGGTGGCTGGCAGGCACACCGCTCCTCTCAACCTCTCGCTTCAGACCTGCTACCGACTCGCTTCACATCTCGCTTACTACTGACTTCATACGAACGCTAAGTGCGGTCTCTCCCGCCAACAATGCTTTCTGGAGCAGACAATCCCTGCTACCATTACAAAATGTATCAATGCGCGGTGTTTCCCGTTCTTTTCTTAAAATGTATCCATACGCGGTCTCTCCCACCCCTTTAAAAATTATATCAATGTGCGGTCTCTCCCGCCAACAATACATTGGTGCAGACATTCTCTGCTACCACAATTATTTCCAAAATGACAAATATTAATTGTTGCTACTTAATCCTATTAATAAAATATGAACATCTTTCATAAATTGCGGTTTGACAATAGAAATATACACGTCTTACAAGTTTCATGTCCATTAACTGTGAGAACCGTAAGGATCTAAACAGTGAGGGGGGACAGTGGACACTTCTACTGAAAAAGCTTCTAGTTCTTTTCTTAATTTCTGTATGCTGTATTTGGAGGTAGTTCTCAAAATTATCCAAATGTAGCATCATTACCATCGCAATCTGTTAAAAATGTGTAAACATGCTGTAATTATGTGGATTCCAGTTGCACAACGTGTGTTGAGTTCAGTCACACATATGCAAGGAGATCTCACCGTGTGAGACATCATTAACAGCTATTGAATTAATTACATCGAGACCAAATGGTAGCCAAGATTCGAGATCGGAAGGACGCACACTAACACTCGCTCTTGCTACACACCTTCGCAACTGGTACCCTGCGCCACACTCCTCAAGGTAGCTTGTACATGCAGCAGTATTGGACAGTGGGGCGTCTCCAGATTACTTAGCAATGTATTTCTCCATTAATAATTTCGATAAAGACCGACTTAATCCACAGGCACTCACACGTTTACTACTGCAATTTCTCACACCATGGCAGAAAGGACTACGAAATCGACGCTGCTCCCGTCGACGCCGATTTAACAATCACGCAGGTAATGTAGAGGCATAGGAAGCTGAAATGAAACGTCAGTCACACTCTCCTTCGCACTTGTCACCACTAAAATACACGCATTATTAATATTGATTGAAGTGAAACTAATAATTTGGCCATGGACTTACATTTGATAAACACCTGTCGACTGTCACGCCCTACAAGGCAATTTAATTTACAGTACACATTCCTTCAGTATATCATTACCAGATAATATTCAATAGCACACTATCAAACTTATGTTGCTTTGATGGTGGCCTGCTTTCCACGCCTAACGACTGTGCAGTATACTTATTTGCGCTGCTGAAAAAAAAATAGTACTCCCTTTCAGAGATTTCCTACTCATTCAAGATTTATTTTTGCAACAGTGCCATTTTCCTTGACTTCCGGAAGGCGTTCGATACAGTTCCGCACTGTCGCCTGATAAACTAAGTAAGAGCCTATGGAATATCAGACCAGCTGCGTGGCTGGATTGAAGAGTTACTAGCAAACAGAACACAGCATGTTGTTCTCAATGGAGATACATCTACAAACGTTAAAGTAACCCCTGGCGTGCCACAGGGAAGTGCTATGGGACCATTGCTTTTCACAATATATGTAAATGAAGTACTAGATGGTGTCGGAAGTTTCATGCGGCTTTTCGCGGATGGTGCTGTAGTATACAGAGAAGTTGCAGCATTAGAAAATTGCAGCGAAATGCAGGAAGATCTGCAGCGGATAGGCACTTGGTGCAGGGAGTGGCAACTGACCTTTAACATAGACAAATGTAATGTATTGCGAATACGTAGAAAGGAAGATTCTTTATTGTATGATTATATGATAGCGGGACAAACACTGGTAGCAGTTACTTCTCTAAAATATCTGGGAGAATGCTTACGGAACGATTTGAAGTGGAATGATCATATAAAATTAATTGCTGGTAAGGCGGGTGCCAGGTTGAGATTCATTGGGAGAGTCCTTAGAAAATGTAGTCCATCAACGAAGGAGGTGGCTTACGAAACACTCGTTCGACCTATACTTGAGTATTGCTCATCAGTGTGGGATCCGTACCAGGTCGCGTTGACAGAGGAGACAGAGAAGATCCAAAGAAGAGCGGCGCGTTTCGTCACTGGGTTATTTGGTAAGCGTGATAGCATTACGGAGATGTTTAGCAAACTCAAGTGGCAGACTCTGCAAGAGAGGCGCTCTGCATCGCGGTGTAGCTTGCTGTCCAGGTTTCGAGAAGGTGGTTTCTGGATGAGGTATCGAATATATTGCTTCCCCCTACTCATACTTCCCGAGGAGATCACGAATGCAAAATTAGAGAGATTCGAGGGCGCACGAAGGCTTTCCGGCAGTCGTTCTTCCCGCGAACCATACCCGACTGGAACAGGAAAGGGAGGTAATGACAGTGGCACGTAAAGTGCCCTACGCCACACACTGTTGGGTGGCTTGCGGAGTATAAATGCAGATGTAGATGGAGATGTAGATGTAGATGTAAATGGAGTACATGAAATGATTATACTTACAGATTAATAGCAGAGGCTGTTTTGAGGTACGAGATATCGACACCTGCTGAAACACCCGTATTGGTATGCAGTGTATCGTCCACAGGCGTCAGTGCCGGCGCTGACTCTGGCATTCAGTCGATCGTGCAGGTGGCGGATACTGTCCTGGGATACGTTATTCTACACCTGCTCGACCTGTTCACTTAGTTCTGTAAGATTTGTTGGTTGACGAGTAGCATGAGTCACTTCTCGTCCCATCATATCGCACATGTGCTCGATTGGAGACAAGTCCGGAGATCGTGCTGGCCAGGGACGTTGTACAACTTGCAGAGCACGTTGAGATACATGGGCGACGACTAGGTGAGCATTATCCTGTTGGAACAACTTATCCCCTTGCTGTCACAGGAACGGCAGAAGAACGGGTCTGAGAACATTCTGGACGTACCGAGTGCTGGTTTCCGACCCCTCCAGGAACGCCATAAGGCCTGGGGTGGGGCCAACGTGTTGTGGACGAGTGCACTCTACGAGACAGTGCTCACGTCGACTACTTCGCACGCGCAAACGACAATCACTTGCATTCAGCGAAAATCTGTTTTCATCGTTGAAGACCATAGCGCGTCATTCCCTCTTCCAAGTTTATACAAACGTGTTTGTAGAAATGTCTTCAGCGGGTACGTCGTGGCGGGTGAGGATGGAAAATACTAGTGATTTGTCCTCAGCGTTTTGGATCACCAGCCGGAACATCATTACAGCATTGATTTTTTCCTTGTCACTCATTTCTGATGGTAAAAACCCCATCACTGTAACTCAAAAATTCCACACTGTGGCAAGCTACTAGCTTTTTATCTAGACCATAGCCCAGTTCTTCATTTAAATGTTCAGCTTTCTGTACTACACATGGTGACCAATTTGATTTTTCTTGTACCTCCAGCTGCAAAAATTCAATTTTGTTACGTAATTGTAAAGTTATAGTTTTAGGTAATCCTAACAGCTGACCTATATTGCTTTGTACTTAAGTTTTCAGTTCTAGAAATTCAGCACCTGCTTCACCTTGAATTTCATTTGTAACTACCAGTGTTGATTCTTGCACTTCCGATTCAATCATTGGTTCAATATTCTCTCCGAGTCACAGTACCTCTAAATCAAACCTTTCGTTTATACCTGTCATTCCGTGGCATATTTCTGAACAGAAACTACTGCCCGATCTATTTTAATTACTTTTTTATCTTGTTTCTCAATCCTGTCACTTAAAATACCTTTTCATTCTCTCATTTCCGTTTCCAGGTCTACCATATTACTTTCTAATGATCATTTCACTAGAAAACTCATTTTTCAGTTCTTAGTTATTAGTGTACATCTACCTAAGAGGTCACTTTCTAATACCGTTATATCTTCAGAAAGATATAGCACTAGCAAAGACCGAGCGAGGTGGCGCAGTGGTTAGCACACTGGACTCGCATTCGGGAGGACGACGGTTCAATCCCGTCTCCGGCCATCCTGATTTAGGTTTTCCGTGATTTCCCTAAATCGCTTCAGGCAAATGCCGGAATGGTTCCTTTGAAAGGGCACGGCCGACTTCCTTCCCCATCCTTCCCTCATCCGAGCTTGCGCTCCGTCTCTAATGACCTCATTGTCGATGGGACGTTAAACACTAATCTCCTCCTCCTCCTCCACTAGCAAAGTTATTCGCCATGACAGACTTCTTCTTTGCAAAATTAGAGCTGATATCCTGCAGCAGTTATATCATATGTGCATTGAACTATTGCTGAGCGAGATCATTGTCGCCCCTGGTCTCTTTATTCCCTTACTCAGACTCTTCCGATTCGCTTTTAATGTTACACGTTTTGTGTTGTTGAGGTTCACTTTTGGCTTCATAAATTCGCTCGTATTCAAGGCACTGTCTTCCACCATTTCTTCCAGTGCCATGTCTTGACCCACTGCTCTGGAATCGTTTAACCAGCTGGCCGCCCGTTGCACTTTCTTTTGGGATCGTAAAATGTCTCCAGGCCCTTCGTCCACCAAACCATACAGCATGACGTATAACCGTTGCCCGGGCGTCCCGGTTGACTTGCTTCGGCCATCCCGTTTTGTCTGAAGCTAGTTTTGTTTCAGATTTTTCTGGTATATTGTTTCATAAATTTTGATGGTAACTGTCACGTTATTATCTTCCTAAATTTTAAATACAACCCAACAGCACCTTACTAATGTAACGGAAGCTATTTTGTCACTACACATTAGTGCCACTGGACATACCACATTTGGTATGGTAAATTGGAAACTCAGAACGTATAAGTTTTAAAAAAGGCTGCATAAGGTCGACATGTATTCCATTTGTAATTATAGAATCGTCTTGTCTTTTATTACGACTGTGAGGTCGCGCCTGTTAGGTTGTGTGACATTGCTACAGGCTTGGCGGTCTATCAGTATTGAAAACAATAATATTAATGATTGAACACTATTTTAGAATTATCTGAATTCTTTTACTAATATTAACCGTGCTTACACCCAACTGAATATTAATTAGGCTCCAGTATTGCTCCCGCAGCGTTTAGTGGGCAAAGTAGTGGATCATTATATCCAGAATCAAAGTATACACCATTATTTTAATTATCGTTCTGATAATTTACGTTTCCCACTAAAACAAAGTGACAGAAATCAACACTAGACCAACAACCAATGCTAATAATCTTGAGAGTCTTGCTTCTGAAAATCAATTACTGTACTTGCTAGGAGCGATCGTGACGTCCTCGAGGAACGAGTCTTGGAAGTTCATTCATCTTAGAACAATTAATGAATTTATAATCCCTGAAATTACATTATTTCTTTTTATACGAGAATGAAACTACTAAGATGTTTAATGACTCCCTTTTTCAAACATTACTTCGTTAACTTTGATAGCAAAAATAAAGATAGCAATTGTCATTCCAAAGAAGTTACTTTAATCTTTAAACTTTAAAAAAATTAATTTAAGCAAATGAAATTAAATCAAGCACGATAACACAGTTGTAACCCTTCGGTCATCGCCTAAGTGATGCTCAAAGAGATGCCTATGTCAAAAATCTACGGCTACCTGTCATTGAATACTGGCCCTATTTTGATTTAACCAGAGGTGGGGATCTTCCTACACGTCGGTCATGGGGCCTGAAGAGATGTAATATATCGCCGAAGCTGGTTACTCAATAAAATAACAATTTAAAAATGTAGACGGATGAAAGGTGTTTCGTTTCGACATTCTGCACTGAACAGTCGAGGTCGCACAACCTTCTGTATAAAGATGGACATACAGAGACAAATGGAAACATTTCTAAAAATCTTTTTTTTGGCATTCACAGCGCCAGATTTGCACCTGCTGGCAAAAATTGTAATTAATTTTTTGCAGCCTAAATCAGTTCCGAATTAAAGCATTAGCAAATCTACCAAGTCTCGCTGCAATACGATAATTATAGCGAGAACTGGACATCTGTGAGTGGCTGCACTTTGATTATAACCACCAGGTACAGTTCTACTTCTTGAGCTACCTTAACTGCTGATAGCTCACTTCGCAAACGATTCAGTTTTTACAGCTTCAGTAGTTATCGAAATTACTGGTACTAATGCAATAGGTCTGTAATCTTGGGGTCACGTAGAATCCGAGATCACGCAGCAATTACGAGAGCAGGGTTTAGTAACAATTCACACAGAAAGCGAGGTTACTGAATACATAAGAAAGCACTGGTGGAGCTGAAGTAGCTGCTTCAGCAGAATTTTCTCCTATTTGTAAGTACACCAGTGAGGTAAATCATTGTGGACACCAAGCACCAAGGGATCGCATTCAGACTAGTGGCGTTGCGTGTGCGTGACGCGGCGCACAAAGTACAGTATATAAGCGGAATAATCATCTTGGGATTGAAGCTCTTTTTTCTGTGTGTTTTTTTTAAGAATACGAATGTTTTTGCCTTTAGCAAAACACAATTTTGTTTTTTAACCCAATCATGTTTCACTGCAGTTGCAGCATCTCCAGTGGGCTTTTATTTTTCATCTGTTAAAGATAAAGAATGTTCTTTACTGTTTGTATACATGTAACTATTAGTTTTTAAATCGTAACTATAGACATTTGAAAAACACATAAATTATGAATTCATACCTTTTTAACACACAGTGTGGTTTTTCTGATGTGTTGTGTTCCTGCAGTGATTGTTTTGTTCCACAGTTTGTCATCTGCAACCACTTACACCTTAAAGTAGATAAATTGTTTCACTCAAAATTAAGATTTGAGAATTGTTATTTCTGTGCAGAGGAAAAAGAAAATGTAAGTGAAACATCATGTAAATAGACACTCACACGTACACACACACATAGAATTAATTTCAGGCATAATTTATGTGTTTTTCAAATATCTGTAATTACGATTTAAAAACTAATAGTTAAATGTATACAAACAGTAAAGAACATTCTTTATATTTAACAGATGAAACATAAAAGCCCACTTGAAACGTCCCCTTAGAAAAATTAATGAATTACTGTGCTGATAAACCTCTACGTTATTTGATTTTCAAACAGCTGAGCAGAACTGAACGTACTCAGACATTCCGCTCTTTACCTATTCTGAGGCCGGCCGGAGTGGCCGAGCGGTTATAGGCGCTACAGTCTGGAACCGCACGACTGCTACGGTCGCAGGTTCGAATCCTGCCTCGGGCATGGATGTGTGTGATGTCCTTAGGTTAGTTAGGTTTAAGTAGTTCTAAGTTTTAGGGGACTTATGACCACAGCAGTTGAGTCCCATAGTGCTCAGAGCCATTTGAACCATTTTTTTTGAACCTATTCTGATCAACACTAAACTGACACACAATATTTTTAGCGCAACGCAATCTGACTTTCAATAATCCCTACAAAAGAATGGCCCTGACTAACAATAACCTATACCTTTCATGAATCACTTGTCTCACAAAAATCTTCGTTACTCGAACTACTGCAATACAGCGAGCGCCAATACTGCCAGCTAAACAAAAGATTCTAACTACTGAAGGCACTAACTACTGATAGGTATAGTTAGCAAATGAAAGATTTTGATAGAGAACAAACAATGTATTTACCTTAATAGCGTTCAAAGGTCATAATATATATATCAGTTCGTGACATCCAGTCTTACAAATTTACTGTCTCTGATGGACACACGTCCAGATCATCCGCTCTCAAAACTCCGCCATCTCTCCCCCCACATCCGACCACTGCTGGCGGCTCACCTCCAGCTGCGCAACGCTACGCGCTATTCACATCCAACTGCCCAACACTACAATAGCAAATTCCAACAATGCAAACCAGCCATAGGCTGCACACAGCACAGTCAGTGATTTTCATATAGAGCGCTACATGGCGTTACCAACATAAAATCCTTAACAGCCTACTTACACACTGAAGATGCTGCAACTGCAGTGAAACATGTTTGGGTTAAAAAACAAAATTGTGTTTTGCTAAAGGCGGACCCCATCCAAAAACATTCGTATATAAGCGGAGCTGAGATGAATGGGGGAGCCTTTCCAGCTACTGTACGGACTGCAAATGGGCAAGTCTACTGTCATAAGTGGCTGACTAGGGCGCATTGTTTTGGCCTGCCACCTGGGCAACAGGCTGCACCCACGCTACTGTAGTGTGAATCTAAGGAAACTGCGTGAGACCACGAGGTGATGGACGTCCACGCTTCATCACGGAACTTGAAGGCGGAGGCTTGTCAGCTCTGTAAAGCTGGACAGGCTGCGATCTGCGGCATATCTGACGAAAAAGTTGCCGACGGAAGCACAAGCGTTTCGAGGCAAACTTATTCAGCGAAAATGTTTGAAAATGGGGCACCGCAGCAGGCGAGAACTGCGTGTTCTCCAATTCACCCAAAGACATCATCTGTTACGATTGGGGAAGCTATCATCGAAATTGGACCGTAGAGTAGCCACTCACAGCATTTGTTACACCAGGTCAAAGGTCGTATCTGGATAGGCCGTCATTCAGTTTAATAGCTGGTCTAAACATGCGCCGCGACACGGACTCTGTACAGTGTGATTAGTACGAGGGTCACTCCAAAAGAAATGCACACTATTTTTGTAAAAATTCAGTTTTCCTTCTGCATGTGTGAAAGTTTTACAGTGTGTAGATACATCCTTCCCGCTTGTTTTCAAACTTAGTTCAACCTGTTCCCGTGAGTGGCGCCGTCACAGCATGTCTTCAAGATGGCTGCTACACTTGACGTTCGTCTGAAGCAACGTGCTGTCATAGAATTCCTGTGCTGTGAAAACGAGGCAGTGGGAAACGTCCACAAGAGGTTGAAAAAGGCGTATGGAGATGCCGCTGTCGATCGCAGTGCAGATAGTCGGTAGGCAAGCAGGTTACGTGATGAGAGTGGGCACGGCAATATTGAGGATTGTCCTCACAGCGGCAGGCCTCGTAGTACGCACACTCCAGACAATGTGCAGAGAGTTAACGAATTGGTGACTGCTGACAGATGCAACACACTGAACGAATTTTCACGCAACGTTGGGATAGGGGAAGGAAGTATTTGCAGAATACTGAAAGTGTTGGCGTTAAAAAAGGTTTGTGCCAGGTGGGTTCCCAGGATGTTGGCAGTGGCTCACAAAGAAACAAGAAAAACGGTATGCAGCGAACTTTTGAACAGTATGAGAATGGTGGAGATGAATTTCTTGGAAGAAATGTGACACGTGATGAAACATGGCTCCATCATTTTTCACCAGAGACGAAGAGGCAATCAATGGAGTGGCATAATGCAAATTCATCGAAGAAAAAAAACTCAAAACCACACCTTCTGCAGGGAAACGAGGCAGTGGGAAACGTCCACAAGAGGTTGAAAAAGGCGTATGGAGATGCCGATGTCGATCGCAGTGCAGATAGTCGGTAGGCAAGCAGGTTACGTGATGAGAGTGGGCACGGCAATATTGAGGATTGTCCTCGCAGCGGCAGGCCTCGTAGTACACACACTCCAGACAATGTGCAGAGAGTTAACGAATTGGTGACTGCTGACAGATGCAACACACTGAACGAATTTTCACGCAACGTTGGGATAGGGGAAGGAAGTATTTGCAGAATACTGAAAGTGTTGGCGTTAAAAAAGGTTTGTGCCAGGTGGGTTCCCAGGATGTTGGCAGTGGCTCAAAAAGAAACAAGAAAAACGGTGTGCAGCGAACTTTTGAACAGTATGAGAATGGTGGAGATGAATTTCTTGGAAGAAATGTGACAGGTGATGAAACATGGCTCCGTCATTTTTCACCAGAGACGAAGAGGCAATCAATAGAGTGGCATAATGCAAATTCATCGAAGAAAAAAAACTCAAAACCACACCTTCTGCAGGGAAACGAGGCAGTGGGAAACGTCCACAAGAGGTTGAAAAAGGCGTATGGAGATGCCGATGTCGATCGCAGTGCAGATAGTCGGTAGGCAAGCAGGTTACGTGATGAGAGTGGGCACGGCAATATTGAGGATTGTCCTCGCAGCGGCAGGCCTCGTAGTACACACACTCCAGACAATGTGCAGAGAGTTAACGAATTGGTGACTGCTGACAGATGCAACACACTGAACGAATTTTCACGCAACGTTGGGATAGGGGAAGGAAGTATTTGCAGAATACTGAAAGTGTTGGCGTTAAAAAAGGTTTGTGCCAGGTGGGTTCCCAGGATGTTGGCAGTGGCTCAAAAAGAAACAAGAAAAACGGTGTGCAGCGAACTTTTGAACAGTATGAGAATGGTGGAGATGAATTTCTTGGAAGAAATGTGACAGGTGATGAAACATGGCTCCGTCATTTTTCACCAGAGACGAAGAGGCAATCAATAGAGTGGCATAATGCAAATTCATCGAAGAAAAAAAACTCAAAACCACACCTTCTGCTGGAAAAGTTATGGCTACGGTGTTTTTCGATCCCGAAGGACTCTTGCTTGTCGACAGCATGCCAAGTGGAACCACCATAAATTCTGATGCATATGTGACGACACTGAAGAAACTTCAAACTCGACTGAGTCGTGTTCGACCACATCAGCAAAAGCAGGATGTTTTGCTGTTGTACGACAATGCACGGACACATGTCAGTCAGAAAACCATGGAAGCGATCACAAAACTCGGATAGACAACACTGAAACACCCGCCTTACAGTCATGACCTGGCTCCATGTGACTATCATCTCTTTGGGAAACTGAAGGATACTCTTCGTGGAACAAGGTTTGAAGATGATGACTCCCTTGCGCACGCTGCCAAACAGTGGCTCCAACAGGTTGGTCCAGAGTTTTACCGTGCTGGTATACAGGCGCTGGTTCCAAGATGGCGTAAGGCAGTTGAGAGGGATTGAAATTATGTGGAGAAATGAAAATATTGTTCCTAAAGGATGTATCTGCACATTGTAAAACTTTCAAACATGTACAATAAAAGATGGATTTAAAAAAAAATTATGTGCATTTCTTTTGGAGCGACCCTCGTATTATTCTATGAGGACATTCGACTAGCCTTCCATGCAGCGTGTGGTGGTACTGGAATTCACCATGACATCTTTCGACTTTGCTCTTGTTTGATTCTTCTCTCTTCTAACTGATTTGCTTCGACTTACCACTAACTTCTCTCTTGTACCAACCTCTCCCTTTCAGAGTAACTCTTTCACCCTACCTCCTAAATTATTTGTTGCATGTATATCAGCAGTTATGTGACTGAGATGTGCCATTATTCTCCATATAAGTTGCATCTTCGACAACTATAGAAAACACTGGTAGCAAAGAAACTGGTCGGTAGTTGTCTTTCACCCATATTATACAGCATGTTTTATAAATTTTTGCCGTGAATTGCTAAATTGATGAAAAGCGGCGAGGCCCTTATTGCGCCTAATTTGTAGAGCGGTGCATTCCATGACTGGATTGTATTTTGATGAAACAGAGAGAGGGGGCTGTTAGGTCTCAAAATTGTAAAGCAATGCGTTATCTGAGTAATTGTATTTTAAGGAGGATTTTTGTAGTTGCTTTTCAATGTGTCTTTGCTGTAGGATGTACATTTTGTTAATGTGTCACTGTAAATTGTATCTGTCTGTCTTGTGTCAGGTGTTTGTTCAAGTTGTCACTCGGTGTCACTGTGTTCCCCTGTTGGTAAGTCTGTTTTATCGTAGGTCATAATTTGTCCCCCCCCCCCTTCCTGTTTTTGTGAAGTTTGATGCTCCGTATTAGTCTAAGGCTTCCGATTATGTTTATTTATTACTTTTCCTTTTAAGGCTAATTGTTGCTGTGGGACGTGAGTTTATTACATTGCATGTTATTTTATTGTATTAGCTGTTAAGGCAATTTTTATAAACTCATTGCTAGTCCCTGCTTTGTGCGTCCTTATGCATGTGCTTAGTTTATTATATACTTCATATAAATCGACAAAATTAATTTACGAGGGCAGTCCAGAAAGTAAGTTCCGATCGGTCGCGAAATGGACAAATAGTGAAAACCCGATGAAGCTTTGCACAGATGTGTTGGGTAGTGTCTCTAGTGTGATCGTCGATCGCATCAAGACGCTCTTTTCAGTTGTGAGCGCACTATGAGCGAGTGAAGGTGCCTAGAACAACGATGACTCCCGCCAAGTAGGACGGCCCGCTGAGAGACCTCACCTGAATGAATGCAGCCCACCTAACACAGCTGCCACGCACTTCCTTCTTAATGTCCGCACTCTGCAGGGGCAGTGAAGACGCTCCTGCAGCCTTTTCGATTGGAAGTGTTCGATCACCCACAACACAGCCCTAACTGGCTCGTCCTGAGTATCACCTCTGTTCACATGAAACGCTGGACACGAAGACAACGCTTGGGTGCTGGCTACGCGCTACAGACCAGCGTAGAGAATAATCGGAAAGCACAGGCGGTTGCCTTCTACGACGATGGTGTTGGAAATTTGGTATAACGCTCCGACAAATGTCTAAGTCGGAGGGGCGACTATGTAGAGAAGTATCTGGAAAGTGTAGCTAACTCTTGCACATAAAATGTTTCTGATTTTCACTGTGGTTTCCATTTAGCGACCAATCGGAACTTACTTTCTGGACAACCCTCGTACATTTGGTTGTCTTCCCCTACACAACCCCAAGCCAAATTCCACTCACAAAGCACACTTAGCCGTTTCGATTAAATAAACGAGCACAGCTACGGAATGTATCTCTAAAGCATAGCACGGTTTCAGACGGAACGTCTCAGTCCACAGCACAAAAAACATAATGTGACGACAATGATCTTTTGTGTCGAGGACAAACGACAGTTTTCGGATTGCTATTGTTTATTGACAGGCGCACTGATAGATTTAGCGGGTCCTATTACGGTGAGAACTTAAATACCTGGTGTTGTCACGTAAGCTTTGAACTAGAGTCCGTAGCAGCAGAAAATGGCAATCAGTATTGGGTTGGAGAGTACCGCTCGTATAAGAATATTCCTAAGCGGCAGGACGAGCACCATAATTTTAGAGGCCTTTTCGTTACCGAATTTTATAAGAAAGAAACTAAATTAATTCATTGATTGGTACAGAAACCCCAACGAAACTTCAACTGCCTCCTTCTCCAAGACAATAAAATCCGCTCATCCTAGTAACAGGTGTGACCATCGTCTCCACGGTCTATATTGCACCAAAAGTTTTAGTCCCGGTTTACCAACTATGGAGTGACAGAACGGAATGAAGGTCACCACTTTTATTATAAGTAGGCCAAACACAGCTCTCTTACGAATTACACCAACGTAAACCACACAAGTACAATAATGATCACTTAGGTACAAAGTGCTGAACAGGAAATTGCACACACCCCTGAGTCCAAGTCCATTCGAGGGGCAGTCGCTTGCACTACGTCCCCCAAGAAGTAGTCACTTGTTGACCAGTGGTGAGCTCGCGGTGGCACACGTATGCAACTTGGTTCAAATGGCTCTGAGCACTATGGGACTTAACTTCTGAGGTCATCAGTCCCCTAGAACTTAGAACTACTTAAACCTAACTAACCTAAGGACATCACACACATCCATGCCCGATGCAGGATTCGAACCTGCGACCGTAACGGTCGCGCGGTTCCAGACTGTAGCGCCTAGAACCGCTCGGCCACCCCGGCCGGCTATGCAACTTGTGCACAACTCGAAGGCCACTTGAAGATTATTGGCTGCCGCTAGTCCGTGCGGCCCGCTGAGTACCAACTGAACAAAAGGATACTGTCCCGCTCTAGTTAAGTGCATGTGACGCGGTGTTAGATACTGCGGCCACGCTGACACAGCCGTCAGTGAGCCTGGAAACCAAGTCGTGGTTAAGCGTTCCATGTCTGCCGAGTAGGCAACCCTGCACACATGATTGTAGCGCTGGAGGTCGCAGTGCGCCTTGGATACAGCAGCAACTACGAATATATCTCCTCTCTATCTACACCACCTCCACTCTTATCCCCTTCCCTCCACATCTTCCCGTGCCCTTTTTTCCCTCTCCATTTTTCCACCCCTTTTCTCATTCCTATTATGGTCCTACCCACACTACAAACTACAACTTCCTTCGAGTTTTCCTAACATCCACTCCATCACCTTGTCCACAGTTACTACATGTCAGGCCTCTATACTAACGCAACACATTACTACGCTAATAAACACCTAATGCTTTTCCCCTCCAAAACAGACACTTTCTCCCAGTGTCGGCCCTTCAACATTTAGTGCAAGTGAAGTGCTCCTTTTTTTAAGATCACCATTCCTGCAACGTGTCTTAAATACATTCTTACTGTCTTTATCTCACCTTCTAGTTTTTTCCTTTTTTAATTTTTTAAGGTCCTAAATAGCAAGCTTATCTTATTTAAAAAATCTCATAAAATTCATCCCTTTACAAATTTTAAAATCGTTCGTAAATATGTCGCATTTCAATGAGTTTTCGTTTTGTGTTTATATAAGCAGTTTGAGTGAAATGCAGATTGATTGTAACGCTACAGCCCACCCTCAACCGCATGAGCTTAGGGGGATGGAAAAACAATAAAGAGAAGGTACAGAAACCATGCTTGTATGGCAGCAAAGTTTGATGTATGAGACTAAAAGTTTTCCCTCCGCAAAGTTTCATATTTCATTTCCTTCTTGTGCTGACATTTATTATCATGATAGAATCACAGATATTTGGATATTACGTGTGGAGCAATATTACTGCAATTTTGATAAGGAAATTTTACCAAAGCAAAGTGCTGTATAAACTTGACTGTTATAAGAATAATGAGCTTAGAATGAACAATATCCTCCGAACAGAAATGTCAAAATAAAGATATAGTGATCTGCCTACGATTTACGAATGAGTTTCTCAGTAGCCGAAATATTTGTGTGTGGGCTTTTAAATATCTAGTAAGTAGACAGCCTGAAAAAAATTTGAAACACGCAGGAGCTGTGTATGGATGTCAATGTATCTTCGCACACATGCACACCATCGGCAGATGACCTGAGTTGGAACTCTCTGTCACAGGTAGAACGGTCGCCCGAGTGCTTTAGTGTTGTTCCCAGGCGTGGCAGGGTTGTAAGGTTTTCACATACTGTATGCCATCGCAAATATTTCAGTTTTACTGTACTGGAACAAAAATGCGTAACCACGCTGTACTAAAAGTGGATTAGATTCTTGACTCTGTGTTTATGTAATCTGTGATGTGCTTGGTCGCCAGTCAGTTGTGCAGGGCTGGAGCATCCTCATTAGAAGCACAGCAGCGAGCAGTTGGGTTTTAGGGAAGGAGATCTGATATTTGTGAATCTGGGAGAAATTATCTGGAATACTTCATTTTGGAGATGAAACCTTGTCTCTAAAGATATTTTCTTAGTTGTATGAATGGAGAAGATTTTTGGAGGAATAGTTCATGGTAACCAATGCATGGTCAAGAATAATGTGTTTGTTTATCAGAAATATTAATGGAAGAAAATCTTTGACACTTATGTAACCGATAATATTCATGATTAGTGTTAGTTCGGTCTCTTTGTTTTGATTATGTCAAAAAATTCAATTGGTTTAAATGTCTGTAATTTTTGTAAGGAGTCACTTTCGTAATTGTTAGAGTCTTCTTACGTCGTACAGTTCTTTTTTTGACAATAATCAGAGTTTAAATTTCCAAGAACGCTTTTCTTTGAAGTAAAACCCTCCTTTATCGTTCTTACTATAGTTTTAAATATTTTGTCGAGTGTTCATTGCACCTTACGCCACACACAACCACAGACTGCTTCTGAGAACAAAGAAAATTTTGTAGTGAGTAGATTTGTTGATCTCAGTTTGCTTTCGAGAATGTCAGAACACAAGACGCAAAACAGCATGCTGAGCAAGAGATAAGTTACTTCTCTGTCAGGGCAGATCTCACTTTGCATTCTTGTGAGCAAACAGCACATAGTTGGCATTTTCACGTATTGTAAGTAAACAAATAAATTTATAGTGAACAGTGAAAATGGTGAAAATGGCTCTGAGCACTATGGGACTTAACTGCTGAGGTCATCAGTCCCCTAGAACTTAGAACTACTTAAACCTAACTAACCTGAGGACATCATACACATCCATGCCCGAGGCAGGATTCGAACCTCCGACCGTAGCGGTCACGCGGTTCCAGACTGTAGAGCCAAGAACCGCTTGGCCACTCCGGCCGGCTAGTGAACACTAAAAGTAATCTTAGACAGTTATTTTCTTCCGAGTTGAGCAGTATTTCATTTTGTGGATATTTAGGGTCAGACATTTCATTTCATTTTATGTAACTTTCACAACGTACTTCAGTACTGAGTTTCGGTTAAGTAGTTTTCACTGAGAACACAATTAGTTTCTTTTGGGTTTTAATTAGATTCATTCTCATTATATCAAATTTAGTGTTTCATTAAGATTAAAGTTTTGTTTCACGGCACTGTTCACAAGTGCAGTAGAGGGCGAACCAATAGTCAGCATTGCTCAGCAGTTGAGTACGATATCTTGAGGATACGTTACACCAGGAGAAAGTTTTTGAGAAAGAATATTCAGTATTTGATATGTAGATAAAGCACACAGAAAACTTCAGGGTATATAAAGGGCGTGAATAGCGTTAGATGTTATGAGATGATTTTGAAGAACATGAGATGCCATACAATAGTGTCAGACAGCATTTTCAGCACCCAACAGAGTCGGATTCTGTGTTAGTCTCTATTCGGACTTTTAGTCGACTCGCGCGTATGTGGATTTGTGGAGCATTCGGGTATAACAGTAGCCCATTTTTGGACTGCTTGGGAATGTGAGGACGGTCTGGTGACCATTACAATGGAGAATCGCCACATTGTGCTTGGAGCACTGATACGTGACTGCGTTGGTGCCAGTCGCTTCTCCGTATTCATTTAAGATCTCTGCGATGGACTCTGTATCGCGTGGCCGCGGTTTTCTCCTTTGGTCGCTTTTCGGCTATTCAAGCGCACGACGGGAGAGGGATGGTTTTAGGTCGGTTGGTTGGCGCTCCGGTGTGCAGTCTGGTTGTCGAATGTCGCTCTTTGCGCACGCTCCGCCTCTTTCTGTCACGTGGGCACTGGGGTTGCAGATGGAGACGTGCGTGCGGTCGGCGAGTGTGTACTGCTTCTAGTGGAGGGGGGAGGGGGGGGCGATGGCATCGTCTGTGCTGATAAACGATGTTAACATGTGAAAGTGGGTTTGGAAAGTATCAGCCTGCAACCCGACAAGCTACAGAATCAAACTGTGGGAATTATTCATGTTCTTAAAGTCCTGCTGTCTATATGTACATTGAATTTCGTGCTGTTTGTAGTTACCGGCGCTCGCAGTGTTTGGACGCCCATGTTATCGGTTTCGTACTGACCAATGGTGCACAACTTATCGAACAATGGCTACCTGTGTGAATGAGGTTTGCCTGTTTTGCACGCACTTGAGATATGGGCAAGGAGTCTAAATTTAAGCGTGTGTCTGTGCACTCCGAAATAACCACAGCTTCGATTTTCTGGCTGTCTGCTGGTATACAGGTAATGTTTGCTGAGGTAAACAATCAGGGGCTTACTGATGAGAAATTTATTGTGTGCTAGAGTCCCGTCGTATTGTAATTATTGAGTGTGTGTTTATGGAATATATGTAGAGTATGGAGACACAATAGCGCCTTTTTTAGCAATCATATACAACCGCTCACTTGACGAAAGGTCTGTTCCTAAACACTGGAAAGTAGCACAGGTCACACCAATTTTCAAGAAGGGAAATAGGAGTAATCCGTTGAATTACAGACCCATATCACTGACCTCCATTTGCAGTAGGATTTTGGAGCATATACTGTACTCGAACACTATGAATCACCTTGAAGAAAATGACTTATTGATACATAACCAACACGGATTCAGAAAATATCGTTCTTGTGCAACACAGCTAGCTCTTTATTCCCATGAAGAAATGAGCGCTGTCGACAAGGGATCTCAGATCGATTCCATATACTTAAATTTCCAGAAGGCTTTTGATACCGTTCCTCACAAGCGACTATTAATCAGATTGCGTGCATTTGTAGTATCGTCTCAGTTGTGTGACTGGATTCGTGATATCCTCTCAGAGAGGTCACAGTTCGTAGTGATAGACGATAAATCATCGAGTAGAACAGAAGTGATATCTGGCGTTCCGCAAGGCGGTGTCATAGACCCTCTGCTGTTCCTGATTTATGTAAATGATCCAGGTGATGATCTGAGCAGCCCCCTTGGATTGTTTGCAGATGACGCTGTAATTTATCGCCTAGTAAAATCATCAGGTGATCAGTTCCAATTACAAAATGATCTAGAGGGAATTTCTGTATGGCGCCAAAAGAAAGTGCGAGGTCATCCACATGGGTACCGGTACTAAAAGAAATCCGATAAATTTTGGGTATACGATAAATCGCCCAAATCTAAGGGCTGTCAATTTGACTAAATACCTAGGAATTACAATTACGAGCAACTTAAATTGGAAAGACCACATAGATAATATTGTGGGAAAGGCGAAACTAAGTCTACGCTTTGTTGGCAGAACACTTAGAAGATACGACAGAGCCTCTAAAGCGACAGCCTACATTACACTTGTCCGTCTTCCGCTGGAATATTGTTGCACGGTATGGGGTCTTTACCAGGTAGGTTTGACGGAGGACATCGAAAAAGTGCAAAGAAGGGCAGCCCGTTTCGTGTTATCGCGCAATAGGGGCGAGAGTGTCACTGATATGATAAGCGAGTTATGGTGGCAATCACTGAAACAAAGGCGGTTTTCTTTGCGGCGAAATCTATTTAAGAAATTTCAATCACCAACTATCTCTTCGGAATCCGTAAATATTTTGTTGACACCCACCTACGTGTGTGTGTGTGTGTGTGTGTGTGTGTGTGTGTGTGTGAAATCTTATGGGACTTAACTGCTAAGGTCATCAGTATCTAAGCTTACACACTACTTAACCTAAATTATCCTAAGGACAAACACACACACCCATGCCCGAGGGAGGACTCGAACCTCCGCCGGGACGAGCCGCACAGTCCATGACTGCAGCGCCCTAAGACCGCTCGACTAATCCCGCTCGGCACACCCACCTACGTGGGGAGAAATGATCATCATAATAAAATAGGAGAAATCAGAGCTCGGACGGAAAGATTTAGGTGTTCCTTTTTTCCACGCGCCATTCGAGAGTGGAATGGTAAAGAAGTAGTATGAAAATGGTTCGATGAACCCTCTGCCAGGAACTTAAGTGAGAATTGCAGAGTAACCATGTAGATGTAGATGTAGATGTAGATATAATCTAATTAATCGGCTCTGGGGTTATGTTATGAATTAAGTTACGAGGGCGTGATTTAGCAATATGACCAGCTTCTTATATATTTGAGTATATTATCACTTCCTGTGAAAGTTTACCGTCTTACCTCCTTGCCTAGGGACGCCAGATGAAAGTTGATGTCAAGCCCTGAATCAAAATTGCGCAACGGATAACTGGGGAGGGGAGCTTGAGAGCGCTACCTAGAGAGCGTGTCCTTTCTGTACGTTACTAGGCAAGGGGTTGGAGGGCTCACACGCTGATGTGTGGGTCCCTGCATTCTATAGCTTTTATTTTAAATAAATTCCTTTAACTTGACTTCTTTGTGATTTTTAAGGTATGATAAAGATTGATGACAGTTAATTTCCTATTTATTTTAAGCATTATCACACGACTTTACACCGATAGCAGCAATTGTTTCAGTGTACAGATATTACAAATTTTCAACTTATAGCTCGGGTATATTATATACTAATCTGCACGCACATTTCTACGGGTAAGACGGAATTGCGTTGGCCAGATGTACACCACCAAAGCCTCCCAATATTTTACAAAGGACATTCACTATGTGAGGAGGATAACGGGCAAACTGGGGACCAGATACTTTAACACAAGGGGTCAAATTTCCGGAATTAAACTAGCACATTCATTCCCTTACACAATCCGAAGCTGGAAATAAAAGAATTAGTACAAATATTCAAATTCCTCTCTTCCATGCGTGAACATTGAGACAGACGCACTGGGGGCACGTCTGCTCACTTACCCGTCTTCTGTAACACCTCCAAGAATATGGCGGGCACCCGGAGGTCTTCCTGAGCTCCGGTGGAGGGGGTGGTCGAACCACTTGGCCGTGACCAACCTCTCCACCCCAAATATTGTGACACTGGAAAGTCTTTGACTTTTACCTGCCTGTGCTGTCTTTCTGATCCCCTAGCCAGGAATAAGGTTGGCACTACTGTACTACAGAACTACTTCCCAACAAAGATTTGGCCACGCTTTACGGAACCGTGTGAGGAGGATTAGGAAAGCTCATGTGCAGATTCACATCCACGTACAAGAAATGCATAATACACGACACATATAAATACGTATTATGAAGCCTGACACATTTCTTTCCACCCGTCCACATGGGTTCTGTTGCACCCGTGGCCGGCCGCGTCGTGTAATAAAATTGGCTGCGGAGCCGCCTCTGTTTCTATTTCCCGGTGCAAGCGAGCAGCGAAACCTGCTGCTTATAGAGATGAAACTACTGTACCGTTTCACTTGCTCTGGCAGTAATAAGCCTATCTGCACATATTATTAAAGACAAGGTAGTGCAGACGTGTGTGCTTGTATGGTTCTTAAGACTCATGTAAAGGGGATTTTAAAATTATTTATTGTTTAGTGTGGACTCTGACTCACGTAGTCACTTTGTCTGTAAAGTAATGTTTCAGATTCTAGGGCAATTATGTGTATTATTCAGGGGTAACAGCAGTTTGCTGTTGTCACACAGTTATTAAATAAAATCTGTTGGAAATTACAAGCCAGAGTTTGTGTTCGATTGGTAATCATTGCCTTGTCCACTTGAGTTGAAGTATACTTGAGCGTGTGTCTCACGTTTCAAGGACGTATTTGCCTCTTCACATCAGCACCTGCCACATGAGATCACCTAATGGATTTCCTGCAACATTCTACACCATCTGTAGGAGACAAGCAACAGCCATTCCACGCGTAGCCTGCCGTTAACACCACAATACAAACGGCTGGTTTTGGACTGGTTCCGGAACCGGTAGAATGGACAGCTGCTGAATGACGACGAATTTTGTTCAGGGATAAACTGCGGTTTTGCACTACGGGGGATGACCGTCGTTGGCGAGTATGGTGGTGACGTCGGAAAGGTTCCATTTGCCAATAGCTTGGTCACGCACAGCGGCGTTTTTGCTGGCATCGGGGTTGGAGAGAATCCGAGTATGACTTTAGCTTACGGCTGGCAAGGACTGAGAGAACTTTGACACCACAGCCATAGGTCACGGCCGGCCATTGTCCTCAAGTGTAATCTCTCACGCAACCCTACTGTGGAACTAAGTGTTTCAATGAACTGTCTCGTGATGCAGAGGTACTCCCATGGTCAACAAGTTCTCCACATCTGTTCCCGACAGAAAGTGTGGAAGCAGCCTGGAACTCGAATCCAGGATCCAGTATCCCGGACGTCAAGAAACAGTTAAAACAATTGTGAGCCAGCTTGCCTCAGGAGAAGATAGAACGACTTTATGACGGCCTTTGCCACGGAAGCAGTGAAACCATGCAGACCAGAGAGCGTGTAGCGCCGTACTGGTTTAAGTGAGCTCACCCTGCCAAATACTTTGTTAATATGACTCAGTTTTGTAATAAATGAAATAATAGGACACACCCTCTCCAACCGTAAAGTTTCGTTTTGTTTTCTCCTTCGCGTCTTGCTGCATCAACGTTTTTGCCAGGCAGTGACACACTTAAGTGTGACGCATCCACAATGTTAGTGCCAGATAACAACTCACACACACGCTTGTATCAACTACAGTGCAACTGATTTAATTAGACTGCTTTTCGTTGCTTTTATTTTACTTAGCACGATATTAATTTTAAATATTTTTAAAGACTCTATCCATTCCGTTAAACTCCCCTTTCAAGCCCTTCGTCTCCTCTGACAAAATGACGTCGTCATCAGCAAGCCTCAGTGTTTCAATTTAATCCACCTGAACTTTCATTCCCTTTCGAAAATCCTGCGTGGTTTCCTCTACTGCTTACTCGATGTACAGACGGAATAACATTAGGGCCCACTCCCTTCGCAACTTATGCTTTCCTTTCGTGCCATTCGACTCTTGTAATTGCAGTCTGGTTTCTCTCAAAGTTACAGATAACTTTTTCCTCCCTGTATTTTGCAACTTCTGTTTTCATATTTTAAAAGGTTGTAGTCCACTCAACACTGTCAGAAGCTTCCTCTAAATCTACTGGTGCTACAGCTGTATCTGTCAGGATTTTACCACCATGATTAATGAATCTAATGGTCCGGTAATATTCACACCAGTCAGCATCCGTCTTTCGAATAGGAATTGTCACAGTCTTTCTTGTTTCTGAGGGTGTTTCGCTTGCCAAATCTTGAATACACGATAGAATAGTTTTGTCACAGCTGGCCCTCCCAAAGATCTCTGTAACTGATGGAAGGCCCTCTGCTCCAGCGGCCTTGTTTCGAATTAGGTCTTCTCGCATGACAACATCACCCATCTCATATTCATCTACTCCCTCTTCCGCTTTTAGAATTCTGTCTTCAAGTTTGTTTCCCTGATATGGATTCTCTATGTATTCTTTCTACCTTCAGCCTTCCCTTTTTTGCTTAGTCCGACATGCAACGAGACGCAGCGTAGAATGTTACAAGTTTAAACGTAGCTGGAACCGTTAAGAGAAGCGTCAATACACGGCTAAAGGAACACAAAGGTATTTGCCGACTAGGCAAAATAGACAAATCGGCTTTAACAGAGCATGCTCTTCAGCTAGGAAGTCACGAAGTGAAGCTTCCTGAAACAAAAATTTTATCTACGACGACGAACTACTATCCAAGGCAATGTACAGAGGCCATTGAAATACACTCCTGGAAATTGAAATAAGAACACCGTGAATTCATTGTCCCAGGAAGGGGAAACTTTATTGACACATTCCTGGGGTCAGATACATCACATGATCACACTGACAGAACCACAGGCACATAGACACAGGCAACAGAGCATGCACAATGTCGGCACTAGTACAGTGTATATCCACCTTTCGCAGCAATGCAGGCTGCTATTCTCCCATGGAGACGATCGTAGAGATGCTGGATGTAGTCCTGTGGAACGGCTTGCCATGCCATTTCCACCTGGCGCCTCAGTTGGACCAGCGTTCGTGCTGGACGTGCAGACCGCGTGAGACGACGCTTCATCCAGTCCCAAACATGCTCAATGGGGGACAGATCCGGAGATCTTGCTGGCCAGGGTAGTTGACTTACACCTTCTAGAGCACGTTGGGTGGCACGGGATACATGCGGACGTGCATTGTCCTGTTGGAACAGCAAGTTCCCTTGCCGGTCTGGGAATGGTAGAACGATGGGTTCGATGACGGTTTGGATGTACCGTGCACTATTCAGTGTCCCCTCGACGATCACCAGTAGTGTACGGCCAGTGTAGGAGATCGCTCCCCACACCATGATGCCGGGTGTTGGCCCTGTGGGCCTCGGTCGTATGCAGTCCTGATTGTGGCGCTCACCTGCACGGCGCCAAACACGGATACGACCATCATTGGCACCAAGGCAGAAGCGACTCTCATCGCTGAAGACGACACGTCTCCATTCGTCCCTCCATTCACGCCTGTCGCGACACCACTGGAGGCGGGCTGCACGATGTTGGGGCGTGAGCGGAAGACGGCCTAACGGTGTGCGGGACCGTAGCCCAGCTTCATGGAGACGATTGCGAATGGTCCTCGCCGATACCCCAGGAGCAACAGTGTCCCTAATTTGCTGGGAAGTGGCGGTGCGGTCCCCTACGGCACTGCGTAGGATCCTACGGTCTTGGCGTGCATCCGTGCGTCGCTGCGGTCCGGTCCCAGGTCGACGGGCACGTGCACCTTCCGCCGACCACTGGCGACAACATCGATGTACTGTGGAGACCTCACGCCCCACGTGTTGAGCAATTCGGCGGTACGTCCACCCGGCCTCCCGCATGCCCACTATACGCCCTCGCTCAAAGTCCGTCAACTGCACATACGGTTCACGTCCACGCTGTCGCGGCATGCTACCAGTGTTAAAGACTGCGATGGAGCTCCGTATGCCACGGCAAACTGGCTGACACTGACGGCGGCGGTGCACAAATGCTGCGCAGCTAACGCCATTCGACGGCCAACACCGCGGTTCCTGGTGTGTCCGCTGTGCCGTGCGTGTGATCATTGCTTGTACAGCCCTCTCGCAGTGTCCGGAGGAAGTATGGTGGGTCTGACACACCGGTGTCAATGTGTTCTTTTTTCCATTTCCAGGAGTGTATATAAACTTGGGGATAATTTGAAAGGAAAGAAGAGACCATAAAACTTAGCGGCACATCGATAGTAGCTCTGCAGAATCCCTAAACAGTTTATTTTCTTTTTATCCTTCACAAGACTACAGTCGATAGTTAAGTTTTATCTTTGACAAGGATCATTTCTGCTTCTTACATGTAACACCAGCCACGCTCCTTTCTCTACAGTATTTATGTCGCATTCTTACGTCCGACCCGTCAATCGGCCAAGACTCAACGAAGGGGCAACGCTTCTGAAAATGTCTAGCGCATTTCTGGACGAAACGTTAGAGCCAGAAGAGTTTCGTGGACCACGACCTTATACCCCGAAAGGTATACAAGCAACAATGTAATCCGGTTTCTGAAAGTCCATTATATTATCGTATTTGGAAAGCTAGAAAATCTGAAAATGGAAATGCAAAGATTCATTAGTGGGGATTAGTGAAGTGAAATAGAAAAAAAAGACAAGGACTTCCGTTCAATTGAATATAGGACAACATCAACAGCAGCAGAAAGCGGTGTAACGGGAGTAGGATAAGAAGAGGAAAGTAGGGCAGAAAGTGAGCTAATGTGAACAATTCGGTGATGTTCTCTGTAAGTCCATACTTGTACAAGATGGTTTAGGGAATTCGGCTATTCAGTATAAAACGTAAAATTAAAAACACCTTCAGTTGTCTATATTATGAATGTAATTTGATTATGTGACCAGTTTCGGCGTTTCACAACGCTATCTTCATGCCCGCTGACCAACGTATAAGAGGAAACCAACCTCACGTGCAGACGAAATAGTAGCCACCACTAAGTAAATGCTATCCGTGATCCCTTCGTCCATCAGATAAGAGCTTCATGTGACGAACAAGGAGATGACGGTGCTGAAACTAGAAGTCTACAGATACAAATCACTTAATACTGTCCCCTGTTTCTACTGCACATAAGATTGGATTCCTCTTACACGTTGGTCAGCGGGCCTGAAGATGGCGCAGTCATTAGTCGCATAAATAAATTATATTTAAAATGTAGTGTTATTAATATTACATTTTACAGTTCAGTGACAGGGTTGTTCTCATCAGATCTGACAGCAAGCCAACACTGACAACAATAGTTCAGGCATAAACGCTGGCGTTGCAGGCAGAAGATGAAGAATTAAAGTACGATCTAAGACGAAAAACTAATAATCAGCATTAGCGGCCGAACACTTCCGGCATAAGAAGTCAACATAATTCTGCCAACGGCGCTATTAAAGATGGCGGAAGAGCAGACAGATGTTCAGAGCTCTATCTTGTCCTTGGGGTGGGAAACTGCCCCTAAAGGAGGAAGAATCAGCAATGATCAACGACATGAGGATGCAAAAGCATTAGAGAACTATAACGTGTATCCACAAGACATGTGGCCTATAAATGAAAAACTGTCATAATGATCTCTCTATTGGCAAAAGATTCTGGAATAGTCCCCCATTCGGATCTCCAGGACAGGACTCCCAAGGGGGAATAACCGTGAGAAAAAGATTGAATAACCAACGGAAGGATAACGTTCTACGAGTAGGGACGTGGAACATCAGAAGCCTAAACGAGGTAGGGAAGCTAGAAAATCTGAAAAGGGAAACGCAAAGGCTCAATGTAGGTATACCAGGGATCAGTGAAGTGTAATGGAAAGAAGCTACCTTTGGGTAGCAGAAGTAATAATACAGCTGATCGACGGAAGAAGAAAGTATAAAAAGAAAATGTTCAGGGAAAGATACGAATACATATCACTTAGGAACGACACACACTACTGGCCATTAAAATTGCTACACCACGAAGATGACGTGCCACAGACGTGAAATTTAACCGACAGGAAGAAGATGCTGTGATATGCAAATGATTAGCTTTTCAGAGCATTCACACAACGTTGGCGCCGGTGGCGACACATAAAACGTGCTGACATGAGGGAAGTTTCCAACCGATTTCTCATACACAAACAACAGTTGACCGGCGTTGCCTGGTGAAACGTTGTTGTGATGCCTCGGATAAGGAGGAGAAATGCGTACCATCACGTTTCCGACTTTGATAAAGGTCGGATTGTAGCCTATCGCGATTGCGGTTTATCGTATCGCGACATTGCTGCCCGCGTTGGTCGATATCCAATGACTGTTAGCAGAGTATGGAATCGATGGGTTCAGGAGGGTAATACGAAACGCCGTACTGGATGGCTGTAACGGATCGTGCAGCCACGTCTCGATCCCTGAGTCAACAGATGGGGACGTTTGCAAGACAACAACCATCTGCACGAACAGTTCGACGACGTTTGCAGCAGCATGGACTATCAGCTCGGAGACCATGGCTGGGGTTACCCCTGACGCTGTATCGCAGACAGCAGCGCCTGCGATGGTGATCTCAACGACGAACCTGGGTGCACGAATGGCAGAACGTCATTTTTTCGGATGCATCTAGGTTCTGTTTACAGCATGATGATGGTCACATCCCTGTTTGGCGACATCGCGGTGAACACACATTAGAAGCGTGTATTCGTCATCGCCATACTGGCGTATCACGCGGAGTGATGGTATTGGTTACACGTCTCGGTCACCTCTTGTTTGCATTGACGGCACTTTGAACAGTGGACGTTAAATTTCACATGTGTTACGACCAATGGCTCTACTCTTCATTCGATCCCTGCGAAACCCTACATTTCAGCAGGATAATGTACGACCGCATGTTGGAGGTCCTGTACGGGCCTTTTTGGATACAGAAAATGTTCGACTTCTGCCCTGGCCAGCACATTCTCCAGATCTCTCACCAATTGAAAACGTCTGGTCAATGTTGGTCGAGCAACTGGCTCGTCACAATACGCCAGTCGCTACTCTTGATGAACTGTGGTATCGTGTTGAAGCTGCATGGGCAGCTGTACCTGTACACGCCATCCAAGCTCTGTTTGATTCAGTGCCCAGGCGTATCAAAGCCGTTATTACGGCCCGAGGTGGTTGTTCTGGGTACTGATTTCTCAGGATCTATGCACCCAAATTGCGTGAAAACGTAATCACATGTCAGTTGTAGTATAATATATTTGTCCCATGAATACCCGTTTATCATCTGCATTTCTTCTTGGTGTAGCAATTTTAATGGCCTGTAGTGTAAATGGAAAGTGCAGGGCAGGCAAGGTGAAGCTGCTGAAGCAAAAATGTGAAGAATTCGAGATTAAAAATGGTTCAAATGGCTCTGAGCACTATGGGACCTAACATCTATGGTCATCAGTCCCCTAGAACTTAGAACTACTTAAACCTAACTAACCTAAGGACAGCACACAACACCCAGCCATCACGAGGCAGAGAAAATCCCTGACCCCGCCGGGAATCGAACCCGAGAACCCGGGCGTGGGAAGCGAGAACGCTACCGCACGACCACGAGATGCGGGCTAGAATTCTAGAAAGTAGGACAGAGTCAGCATACAGGAAAGTCAAAACAACAGTGGTAACATTGAGAGTGCATTGGGAAGCCCGCTGTTACGTGAAGAGGAGAGAGCGGATAGGTGGAAAGAGTATGCTGACGGCCTCTATGATGGGGATGAATCGCGTGATGTCGCCATAGTAGAAGGAGTTGATATGGAATACATATGGTATTCAGTATAAGAATAAGAATTTAAAAGAGTCCTGGAATATTTGAATCAAAGAAGGCAAAAGGAATGGTGAAACATTCCATTTGGATTTCTAAAACCATTGGGGAGAAGTGGCAATCAACTGATTATTCTAGTTGGTCTGTAGCGTCTATGAGGCTCGCGAGGTACCATCAGGCTTACAGTAAAGTATCATTCGCACGATTCCGAAGACAGTAAGAGCTGATAAATACGAGAATTATCACAGAATCAGCTCAAAAAATTCATGCATCCAAGCTGATGGCAAGAATGATATACAGAAAAATTGAAAAAATAATGATTTGAAGAAAAACTAAGATAAGCTGATAGGATTTGCCGGCCTAAAGAAAGTGTAGGATGGTGAAAAATGCTTGAAGTTCTGAGAAAAATAGGAAAAGCGATAGGAAAAGACAGCAACTATACAATATGTACAAGAACTAAGGGGGAACAATAAGACTGGAAGATCAAGAACGAAGTGCTCTGTGTAAAAAGGATCAATGACAGGGATGTATTCTTTCAGCGCTACTGTTCAGTCTAAACATAGAAGAAGCAATAAAGAAAATAAAAGAAAGGTTCAAGAGTGGGACTAAAATTCAGAGTGAAAGGCTGTCAACGGTAAGATTCGCTGATGACATTTCCATGTTGAGTGGAAGTGAAGAATAATTACATGACCTGTGGAGCGGTATCAATTGTCTAATGAGTACACACTATGGACTGAGACTAACCAGAAAAAGACAGAAGTAATAAGAAGGAGCAGAAATGAGCACAGCGAGAAACTTAATATCGAAATTACTGATCACGAAGTAGACAAAGTAAAGTAGTTGTGCTATCTTGGAAGCAAAATAACGTGTGACGGTAGAAGCAAGGAGGGCATAAAAAAGAGTCTGTCTATGGGTAGTGAATCATGGACAGTGGGGAAATCAGGACATAAGAGAACCGAAGCGTTTGACATGTGCTGATACAGAAGAATGTTGAAAATGGAGTGGAATAATAAGGAGTGAGGAGGTTCTCCGCAGAATTGGTGAAGAAAGGAACCTATGGAAAACATTGATAAAAAGAAGGGATATGATTATAAGAAACCTGTTAAGATATCAAGTAATAGCTTCCAAGGTACTATAGTGAGCTGTAGAGGAGCAAAAGTGTAGTGAAAGACAGAGATTCTTATTTATCCAGCAAATAATTGAGAACGTAGGATGCAAGTGCTACTCTGAGATGAGAAGGTTGGAACAGGAGGGAAAGTCGTGGGAAAAAAAGAAACATGCCATCTGAGCTCTTTATACTGATACAGCTGCTTCTCTTACTTCCAAATGTCTGTTTCATTTTCCTATGCGCGTCATGTATCCTCGTATAGCCATGCATTTATGCATAGCTTGTGTTTCTCGTCTAGGCATTTCTCCTTTGCCAATTTGCGCATCCTGCTAATATTGCACTTTAGACATCCGTAGCCCCTTTTTACAGCATCATTTGCTAAATTTCTCTTAGTTTTTCCTTTCGTTCCATCTCCTTAAGTTCCCGCCTTTTCGCAATCTCTGGAGTTTTAATCTGCAGTTCATAACTAATAAATTACGGTCAGAGCACTCATCTTTCCCAGGAAACGGGTTGCAGTTTAAAATCTGGTTTCAAAATCTCTTTTTTACCATTGTGTAACCTTTTTGAAATCTGACACGTCTGTTCATCGTATAAAACCTTCCTTCATAATTCTTCAATATGTCAGCGCTGACTAAGTTACGCTCTTCGCAAACTCCTCCCAGGCAGCTTTCCTTGTGTTCCTCTCGCGCAGTCAACGTTCTCCATTTTCCCTTCTCGTCATTTTCTTACTATCGAATCCTATGTCCCTATCATAATTAAATTACTGTCTATCTTAACTGTTTCATAACTTCTTTTACCTTATCATATATTCTTTCAATTTATTTATCGTCTGCGGTGCTAGTAGGCACATAAACTAATGTGGTGCATGTTGGCTTCGTGTCTGCCTTGGCTACTATAATGTGTTCACTGTGCTGCCAGTAGTGGGTTAGCCTTTTCTTTTTCATTATTACACCTACTTCTGCATTACAGCTCAAATGGTTCTAATGGCTCTGAGCACTATGGGACTCAACTGCTGAGGTCATAAGTCCCCTAGAACTTAGAACTACTTAAACCTAACTAACCTAAGGACAACACACACATCCATGCCCGAGGCAGGATTCGAACCTGCGACCGTAGCGGTCGCGCGGTCCCAGACTGTAACGCCAGAACCGCTCGGCCACCAGCGGCCAGCTGTATTACAGCTATTTGATGTTAGTTATGATGGGAAAGAGTGAAGCCAAGTGGCATGACAAATAGCACTCCTGGTTAGGCCAGTACAGGGTTATAATCAGGAAATAAATAGATAGTAACAGAAACAACAAAATCGCCGATGACCCGTCACTACTTCTGTCACTAAATGCCAGCTAAAGACTAAGATTTATTTCTGACCACTATCAAAAGAAAAGTAAGACCATACTACAAAACTGATTATTACTGCTACAACAGCTTAAATGTGATCAGCAATAAATAAACAGCAACAGAAATAATGATATTGCATATAAGTCAGGTCTGAAAATGTAGTATCCTGCCCAGTCGTCTAATATAGGGTGCCCAAAGGCTGCTTTTTCCGATCGTTAGACAATCAAGCGAATCATATAAATGGAATTTATTACAGTAGGTTAAAATGACCATATTTAACTTTGTGTATTCACAAAAGGGTGCCACAAGCAAATGGCGACAGGCAAATAATCACTGTACTTCGGAATATACAATTCCAAAGCAAGCAAAACAAAACAATTCATAAGCAACTTCTACAGCGTATGTATGACGGCTCGTCTTCTACTCCGGCCGCGACTTGGCGGCTCGGCGCTTATATTCTCTTCGTGTGGATGCCGCTCCTGTCTTGGTGTCGCCCTAGTCAGCGTGCTATTGGCTGACGTCGTCTCGCAGCCCTCTCTTCTCTTCCGCTCTTCATCGTCGTGCCGGCGCTTGTCGTTATGCCAGAACCGAAAATGGTACGTAAAATCATACTGTTCGCAAGTAAATTGTAATGCAGCAAATATAGCAATATTTATACGTCGTTCTATTTCAGTTAACCTTATAATGGCTGTATCTTCGTAATAGTCCTACAGTACAAACAAAAATAATATTCATTGGAGCATGACTGGTTATATACGAGGGTTGTCCAGAAAGTAAGTTTCCATCGGTCGCGAAATGGAAACAACAGTGAAAATCAGAAACGTTTTATTTGCAACAGTTAGGTACACCTTCTACCTACTTCTCTACATAGTCGTCGCTCCAACTTCGAGTTTTGACGTAGTGTTGTATCAACTTTCCAATATCCTCCTCATAGAAAGCAGCCGCCTGTGCTTTCGGCCAGTTATCTGCACTGGTCTGCAGCTCGTTGCCTGTGGAAAAATTTTGTCTTCATAGCCAGCAGTTCTGAGCAGAGATGAGAGTCAGGGGGAGCGAGTTATGGACTGCATTGTGGGTGACCAAACACTCCCCACCGGAAACGCTGCAGGAGCGTCTTCATTGCCCCTGCAGTGTGCGACCGAGAATTGGCATGGAGAAGGAACTGCTCGGCAGTTGTGTTATGTGGGCTGCATGACACAGGCGAAATCTCTAACCACGCCCTCATAGTTGGCCGGAGACGCTATTCCCTACGCATCTTTACCTGATCACTGTTCACTCAAAACTGAAAAAAGCGACGCGACACGATCGACGGGCATACTAGAGACACTGCCCAACACATCTGCGCAAAGCTTTACCGGTTTTTCACCGTGGTTTCCATTTCGCGACCGATCGGAACTTACTTTCTGGACATCCCTCGTGAATACAGTATTTCCAGAAAAGGTAGTTAATATTTTTGGTCTGAAGCACACCTCGGCAACTGGTTTCATACGCTGGCATCGGTATATTTTGGGTAAGCTGGTGGCGATGCTTTGTCTTGGATTTTTGTAGCGTGCTGCGAGACTACGCTGTGTTTGGATGGGCGGTCCGGAGGTGGCGCGCAAGTGCAAGAGAGATAGAGAGAGAGAGAGAGAGAGAGAGAGAGAGAGAGAGAGAGAGAGAGAGGAGACGAGAACTTGGGCCGTACATTTAGAGCAACCAGCCAGAAGTGACGAGCACATGAGGATAATCACCTTGTAAGAGCGACAAGTCTCCCGGCTTGTAAGTGGCTATGTGACGGGTACGGCATATGAACTAATCGGCTCCTGAGTAGCATTTACTTGTCGGTTTGGGGAATGTCTAAGGGAAGGCTGCTTCTAATTCCACTGTGATATTACCGGGTGGTCATGATTACAGTGCAGCTACTCAAGAAGGTCCAGTGAGGACTGTAAATATCATATGGGAGCGTAACTTGGTAGGTATGCTGATGCGTTAATGAAGAACCGATTTACGCTGGAGAAAGAAACATTAGTTCCAGTTGTGGCCACCAGGTGCAAATATGGTGCTGTACACCGGTTGTATGACGGGATGACATCCACTCTGTCATCTGACAAGCCGTAACGCGAGTGAACAGTATGGCTATCAAGAAGAGAGACCTCGTGCTCTTGGTTCAGCTATTTTATGTGAACGGCAGTAATTACAGTGATGCATTGAGAGAGTATCGGCGAATGAAAGGTCTGAGGAGAGACACGTTGTCACTGAATGGTTTAAAAATAGGTGACAATGAAATTCGATAGCACGGGTAAACTTGATGTGGCACGTGGAAGAGAAAGGCGTCCTATCCCGGTGGAAATTATTGACCCTGTATCATAGCCCCGGGCAGTGCTAATGTACGTGCAATGTCTGGAGAACTTTCCATCCAGTGGTCAACAGTATGACAAGTTTTACTGTCTATATTACAATGGTACTCGTACAAGATCCAGACGGTGCAGCAACTGAAAGCTAATGGTCCTCAACTATGTTCCGAATTTGCTCTTCCCTTTCTGGCAGGGATCGAAGTTGATGACGTGTTGTTTGGTAACATTTTTTGGAGTTACGAAGCACATTTTACGTTACAGGATGCAGTGAACTCACGGAAGTGCCGAATTTGGGGTACTGTTAAACCGCGACACGAAGAGCCGCTGCAGTTTCCATATGTGACTGTGTGCTGAGGATTCACAAGCGCCTTTATTCTCAGTCCGTTCTTTTTTAAGCAGAATACTCCCAGAGGGCTTGTCGGGTGAATCGTGACACCTGCTCGTTATTGAGACCTTGTACAACATGTGATTTTTATTTTACAAGAGCGCAGCTGTGTGGAAACCACTGTTTTCATGCAAGATGGGGCAACACTCATATCGCTCGCCCAGTGAAAGACCTACTTAATGCTATCTTCCACGAACGTGTTGTCTCCAGAGGTTTTCCAGATGCATGATCAGCAAGATCACCTGAGCTTTTCCAGACGCATGGTCTGCAATATCACCTTATCTGAATTCTCAGGATATCTAAAAGAACTCATTTAGTAGGGATTGTATTATTAAGCGCCGTTTACACAGTTTGTTCAATACGAGCGCCGGAGATGTCATCGAGATACTGCATCCTTAAAACTGCATCAACAGTTGCTCGCAGCGGTTCCGGTGAAATCTAAGCAACGTGTTCCTGTAAACTGCTCTTCAGATCAGATGGAGACCGAACGTGTCCCTGGTAAATGAGTTCTTTTAGAGATCCTCAGAATTGCAGACCATCCATCTGGCAAACCTCAGGTGATCTTGTAGACCATGCATCTGGAAAACCTCTGGAGACAACATTCTCGTGAAAGATAGAAGTAAACAGATCTTTCACTGGGCGAGCGACATGAGTGTTGCCCCATCTAGCATGAAAACAGTGATTTCCGCACAGCTGCGCTCTTCCAAAGTGAGAATCATACATTGCACAAGGAGGTCTCGATGAGGTGCAGACGTCATGATTCACCTGACAAGCCCTCTGGGTCTATTATCGTTAAAAAGGGACCGTCTGAGAATAAAGGTGCTTGTGATTCCACACCACAGTCACATACGGAGATTGCAACGGCTCTTCGTACACAAACACGATTTTAGATGTGCAATTGAGACCAAATGTAGGCCAAATTTTTACATCAGTATTTACATTATGAATAATAGGTATCACATAATCATTAGAATATAATCCTAAACACAGTGCAAATCACTGAGCTCTTGAGCAAACTGGTGCTCTGGTAATCTGGTGCATATGTAGTATATGTAAAGTCTGGTCATGTCATATACAAAATGTTCTAAATTCATGTTGCTAGAAGATGCATAACATTAGTGAAACTAAGAGTAAAGTATATCCCTAGTCGTCAAGAAAATAATAGGAAAATGGTTAACGGAAGGTTGTTGAATGGCTGATGCTTAGAACCATGTAGACGTGGGTGCATTATAAAGTTCAATTCTTTGTTATCTCACATCCGAGCATTTGCCGTAGTAGGTTAGTCCAGCGTCCAAGAACAGCTAAACAAGTCACCGTAGTCTCACTCCAATACAAAGATACAGTTGGTACCTGCCACCACATTTACCAACACCCAAAGTTGGTTGTTCTCAGTACATCAGTATTGTGATGATGATCATCATCACTACATTTGAAGTTAAAGATTCTTCATCGATCCATATTGTGCATAGCCCCCACTGAAGTATTAATGCTGATGTCCAATAGCTACAATGCCATGAGCAGAGGGAGGAAATTGGATGATGGAAGGTGGGAAGGAGTAAGACAGGTAAGGTAGTGGAAGATATCCTAATAAATGTAGCAAAATGTCTATGTAAGTTCTGAATCAGCCTACACTGAGTGTTGCAACATGACATCTTCTTGCAAATGTGGGAACAGGAACAGTGAAGATGCAATATCCTAATAAAAAGATGACCTGGACTAAGCCATAGTGCTGTACATTATGACATGTCAATTCTGTACAGTATAATGAGAAGTGTGGCAACAGTCTGCCAGTAAGTATAATAATTCTCAAGAAATGTGCCATCAGTCTATCTGTGAGTATATCAGTACTAGCATACATGCTAAATAAACAAGACATAAGGGTTTAAGCAAACAAGGCAAGACAATATCATTGGTAATGGATAATCCTTCATAATGACGTACAGTGGCCTATATATCTATCATAATGCACATAGGAGTGGTTAGACATATTAAAAAATAGTGAGATGGCTACAAGCTCATTTTACATAGTAAACATCCTGACAAAATATCTAAGAAGGTAAAAAGAAATACTCATGGTAAAGCTGCATGCGGCCATAATATAAAGTATACATATTAACGGAAGGTCATAGGTTGGCTACAAATGGCCGTTATAGAGTATGCATGAAGAACATAGCTACCTAAAATTGTAGTGTAAATTTTAAGTTCCTGGCTCTCAATGGCCATTAGATATAAATGCTTACACAAACTCCTCATAAAATGTCACGAAAATTAGAATGCTGACTCTCAGTAACGTTGTTTATGGAATACTGACACAATTATTTAAGAAAACCTAACAGTAAAATCAAGAATTGAATGACCATAGGTGGCCTTGTACTTGGAATACATGATAATCTTAATAACTAAAACAACTGTAGAGAAAATATCAATCAGAGGCTCAAAGTAGACTTCAAAAATGTTCAAATGTGTGTGAAATCTTATGGGACTTAACTGCTAAGGTCATCAGTCCCTAATCTTACACACTACTTAACCTAAATTATCCTAAGGACAAACACACACACCCATGCCCGAGGGAGGACTCGAACCTCCGCCGGGACCAGCCGCACAGTCCATGACTGCAGCGCCTGAGACCGCTCGGCTAATCCCGCGTGGTAAAGTAGACATCATACACACATAAATGCTGATCTTAATAGCTATAAAATGAAAGGGCTCAAAGTGGCCTAGTACATGTAATACATGCAAATCTTAATATCTGAAACAGTTGAATAGAAAATGTCAACCAGAGGCCTCAAATTGTTTTCCTATTTACATAAATGCTGATCTTAGTTGCCATAAAATGTTACAGACATCATATTTGTTTCCTTACAAAGTTTTACAAAGTTTACAAAGTTTTACAAAGAAATACTTGCTGACCTTAATAACTAAAAAGTGACAAAAATGTTCTTTGAGGCTCACAGTAGCCCTGTTCTTACATGAAATAAATGCTGATCTTAATTGCTAATGTGACAGAAAACACTATTCTGGCTCAAGGTGGCCTAGATTTACATAACACAAACATCAAAGCTGAGAAAGTATCATAAAATATCATTTACCTATAACTTTATATGGCACTCAGAGGCCTATGCATGATTCATAACGGCTTTCTACAAGAACAAAGTGCATAAATAGCAGTATTATATAAAAGTATGGCTCTATATGGCCTGTACGAGTACTTATTAGACAAACAGAATCACAGAGTAAAGACACAATAGTTGTAGGTTGTGTAGCGCCCTCGGAGCTTCATAAAACCTATCTATTAAATGACCTATAACTCTGACAGTGCGCATATCTAATGGGAAGGATATGGGAATGATTGATAAGGAAAGTGCACTTTATCTGCAAAGAAACTAACAGTCAGTCGTCATTGGTCTTGAGTTAAGAACTGCTGTGGCCAAAGAAAGGAAAAATGTGATTATACTATGTGCAAGGATAAAGACAGGAGTACTAAGTGGCTCTGAGCACTATGGGACTCAACATCTTAGGTCATAAGTCCCCTAGAACTTAGAACTACTTAAACCTAACTAACCTAAGGACATCACACACACCCATGCCCGAGGCAGGATTCAAACCTGCGACCGTAACAGTCCCGCGGTTCCGGACTGCAGCGCCAGAACCGCTAGCAGGAGTACTAAGTGCAATATAGCTTACGGACTAGGTAAATGTAACATATCACAGTAAATCATAAGAGAAATATGAAAATATGAGGCTGAACTGCTGAAATAGTGGAACCTGTAAATGTGATTATTAACCGGGAAAAAAAAGGCAGTCATGCATGCTAACATAAAAATCAGTATCATAAGGAATCTTTAAGGAGTGGTGAAAAAAAAATGTTTTTAGGTGAAAAGCTTCTGTGACAGTCTCCCACAAACACCTCCAATCATGTGGCACAAGGTAAGACAGATTTTCCTTTAAGGACACAACCTACACAAAATACATATTAGCATCTTACAATATCATTAAGAAAAATAATCAATATAATCCCATTATTGGAGTGCAGCTCAGGGCATGAACACTCATTAAATATTCTAACAATACTCTGATACCTAATAAAAAAGCAGAGAAAAAATTATCCTTAATCCTAAATCTTTATAGGCAATCTGCCTAATTCACCTAGTACACTAAGAGGAGAATGTTTATAAAAGACGTGCCAGAAAACAGTGTGAGAAGTGTCAACAGTGTTTAGATTTCCATATACACTCCTGGAAATGGAAAAAAGAACACATTGACACTGGTGTGTCAGACCCACCATACTTGCTCCGGACACTGCGAGAGGGCTGTACAAGCAATGATCACACGCACGGCACAGCGGACACACCAGGAACCGCGGTGTTGGCCGTCAAATGGCGTTAGCTGCGCAGCATTTGTGCACCGCCGCCGTCAGTGTCAGCCAGTTGGCCGTGGCATACGGAGCTCCATCGCAGTCTTTAACACTGGTAGCATGCCGCGACAGCGTGGACGTGAACCGTATGTGCAATTGACGGACTTTGAGCGAGGGCGTATAGTGGGCATGCGGGAGGCCGAGTGGACGTACCGCCGAATTGCTCAACACGTGGGGCGTGAGGTCTCCACAGTACATCGATGTTGTCGCCAGTGGTCGGCGGAAGGTGCACGTGCCCGTCGACCTGGGACCGGACCGCAGCGACGCACGGATGCACGCCAAGACCGTAGGATCCTACGCAGTGCCGTAGGGGACCGCACCGCCACTTCCCAGCAAATTAGGGACACTGTTGCTCCTGGGGTATCGGCGAGGACCATTCGCAACCGTCTCCATGAAGCTGGGCTACGGTCCCGCACACCGTTAGGCCGTCTTCCGCTCATGCCCCAACATCGTGCAGCCCGCCTCCAGTGGTGTCGCGACAGGCGTGAATGGAGGGACGAATGGAGACGTGTCGTCTTCAGCGATGAGAGTCGCTTCTGCCTTGGTGCCAACGATGGTCGTATGCGTGTTTGGCGCCGTGCAGGTGAGCGCCACAATCAGGACTGCATACGACCGAGGCACACGGGGCCAACACCCGGCATCATGGTGTGGGGAGCGATCTCCTACACTGGCCGTACACCACTGGTGATCGTCGAGGGGACACTGAATAGTGCACGGTACATCCAAACCGTCATCGAACCCATCGTTCTACCATTCCCAGACCGGCAAGGGAACTTGCTGTTCCAACAGGACAATGCACGTCCGCATGTATCCCGTGCCACCCAACGTGCTCTAGAAGGTGTAAGTCAACTACCCTGGCCAGCAAGATCTCCGGATCTGTCCCCCATTGAGCATGTTTGGGACTGGATGAAGCGTCGTCTCACGCGGTCTGCACGTCCAGCACGAACGCCAGGTGGAAATGGCATGGCAAGCCGTTCCACAGGACTACATCCAGCATCTCTACGATCGTCTCCATGGGAGAATAGCAGCCTGCATTGCTGCGAAAGGTGGATATACACTGTACTAGTGCCGGCATTGTGCATTCTCTGTTGCCTGTGTCTATGTGCCTGTGGTTCTGTCAGTGTGATCATGTGATGTATCTGACCCCAGGAATGTGTCAATAAAGTTTCCCCTTCCTGGGACAATGAATTCACGGTGTTCTTATTTCAATTTCCAGGAGTGTATATTGCTTATTTCGTGCTTTCTATGTACTGCATTTCCTGCACTTTCTTGTGCTTCTATTTATGAACATAATGCCTTGTTTGGATACAATGAGACTTTGGTACATTGGTTCTTTCCGGGTGGGAAGGCGTGCCGGTCCCTGGCACGAATCCGCCCAGCGGATTAGTGTCGAGGTGCGGTGTGCCGGCCAGTCTGTGGATGGTTTCTAAGACGGTTTTCCTTCTACCTCAGTGAACGTGGTCTGGTTCCCCTTATTCCGCCTCATTTACACTATGTCGGTGATTGCTGCGCAAACACTTTCTCCACATAAGTGTACACCATGATTACTCTACCACGCAAACGTTGGGGTTACACTCGTCTGGTGTGAGACGTTCCTTGGGGGGAGGGGGTGTGAGGGGGTCCACTGGGGGACGAACCGCAGAATAACCCTGGGTTCAGAGTGGGGCGGCGGTGGGGTGAGTGGACTTTTGTAGCCTGTTATTGGGTTGTGAACCACTGGGGCTAGGCAGGGACGAAGCCTCTTGCGACCGAACCGCCGAATCTTTCCATCAGTAAATGGGGTATGTTCTCAACTGACTCGGTTGTTTTAACCCCCTCCACTGACAGAATGACCCACTTCCTACTTCCGTATGTATAAAGCCGATACGGACTTGTAGCTGTCACGCCTTTGCGCTTACTGCTACGTATTTTAACTGTAAATAGCTCAGCCCTAATGGTAAGAGGTAGTGGTGAATTCACGTTATTAATCTTTGAAGACAGCACAGCTGCCACAAGCTCAGCTCACTTTTACTCCACTCCTACCCTCGCCATTGCACCACATTAACTAGGTGCTACATGGACCTTGCTAAATTCACTTGCGAATACATTTTTGACCGTTACTCGCCAGTATTTACCTAATGATTAGTACACTCCTAACCGGACTATTTCCCAAAGAGCTGTGATGATTGAACGGGTTCGATCCACGGCCTACAGTGCCCTACAGTTCACACGGTAACACTGCCTACCTGACCCACTTAACTTGGTAGTGAGCTTATGTATCCAATCACCACTGCTAGCAGCAGTGGATAATCCTATCAGCACGACGAGAGCAGCAGACTTACCGCCGAATCCTCCTGAAAATACTTATAACTACGGTCGCCAGCTCTGAAGGAGCAAAAGAATAAATCAATTTTTTGGCTCGTTTCAAAGTGAAACGGCTTGAGTTGAATTTAAACTTAATTCTGAATATTACTATTTCTGATCATTCTAGGTGATTCTACAAAGCAAATACTCTCTCAATTTCTGTGAGTTGGCTTGGTAATTACCACCAAGACAATTTAAGCAACTTAGGTTAACAAACTTCTACCCTTCAACTTTTTTAATGATTTTGGGATATTACTCTTTGGACAATTGCTATAGAATTAGTTAAGTGACTTTACTTGAAAGGTTACTCAGAAAAATTTAAGTAACTATAAATAGGCGAATCATTCTGGTGTGACCATTGCTCTTTTCAACATTCTTATACGCTAAAGTAGTCTACAACCAAAAGAATTGTAAATGAAAGAGGCGATGGTGGCCTTAGTCTGATTTCACTACACTATGTTTGAGGTTACTACACTTTACAATGAACAACATGCTTCGTAATTTTACTCATTACTATATTCTGTCCTCTGCACTTGCATAAAAGAAAACTGGTATTCTCCTTTTACATGTATACAAAGTTCGACTTAACAATTGCAAGCAGTCTTGCCTTGGGTAGACGTGTCGGTGCTGGTGGTGAGATGCATGTGGCTAACGCAGCTCTTCACGCCTCATGCCCTTAATGGCGGCTGGAACTACGAGCTGTAGCACTCGTATAAGCTACTGCACGTCCGCCATAAAATCTGGGCGCAGGAACTCTTACAATCAGAACCAGTGGCGTAGAGACGGCTTCGACAACCATTCGTCGCGTTCTACTCCACAAACGGCGACGATGTTCGCCTCTTCGCTGTTGCACAATCACTTTTGCGTGAGCACAGTTACGCACGTCCCATCACGTCAACACTCCCCAGGCCATTCCATTGTTCAGTCCCTGTGTCTCCAGCTACCTCTAGCTACGCTCGTATCACCAAGAGTGGGAGCGTTCCCCTACCACCTTTTCACCGAAATCATTTAGTATTTAAGAATATTTATATTTATTACCCTGGAGTTCATACCAGTCATAATAATTTACTACTAGCGCTTTATAACATTAAATCATGCAGTAATAACTTATAATTACCAAGAAAAAGAATACATTTGACTCCGAGAGCTTAGTGCATTGTCTGAGAGGCAGCACTAATTCCCAGTTTCGCCAATAGATGGCATCAGGGTGCACTCCCTGGCAGTCTCACACCAGCGCGCCCGTTTCCGACGCGCGGGCTCCAAATTACTGTCAGCCCACCATCATTTCAGTTCCGTTACACTCTCCATCGTTTCTAGGTCCCCAGTTCCATACAAAATATTTGAAATGGGTGAGAACATGTAATGGGACATGAGTTACAGGGTACATTGATTTCTTAAATCTACATAGGTGAAATCAAGTAGACTAGTGACATCATCAAGTACAACAGATATACCGCAAATTAGAGCACAAGACTGGGCATAAATGAAACATGGCAACACTATAAAGTACAAAGAGTGACTAACGTAACGAAATATAGTGTAACGTTCTTTAAATTAAAATATGTTTGTCTGTTAATGGATATAGAATGTGTAATGTTGGTCTTACGGAAATTTACTGTGTAATGTGCTGTTGAGCAAATGGTGTGTTTAATCAGTTTTACTGTAATCCAAAGAAAAATTAAACAACTTAATCTGGAAAACCAGTATGTAATGAATATTGTGAAATCAGTCCCTCTGAAATTTATTCAGTCTCGTGAGGACCGAGTTCTATGGCTCTGTGCAATAAACTGATAAAATTCCCTATGCAAATAAACAATGAAATACATATCCCTTAGCTCTTGAGTGGGAATAGATTTAATCTTGGTATTCTATTCTCTCCACAGTAGGCATACAAAATATTCAATCTTGGTTCAGCGAAGCGCAATACTGGCCGTAAAATAGCTTCATACAAATAATGTCAGTAGATTAGTTGATAAATGAATACCCTTGGAAACGTTCAGTAATAATTTTGGATATTGGCTCATCGCTGTTCAGTGCTGCCCACATTAAAGCTGTTACAAACATTAATACTTTTTCTGATTCTGGCACATTAATATTTTTCTGACTCTGATTGCAAAATCATTTCTTTTAAAAAATACTCGCTGGATTTAAACAAGCACGACGTGGAAGAGGATGAGGTACTGATAATATGATACGCTAAGACCGAATGCTTCAGTTTGAAAAATGTATTCAAAATAAAGTTTCTCCTTCACAAAATCTGATATAAAACATTTTACATTAAGTTCAAAATCAGTGAGCTTCTCAACTGTTCTACAATTCTCACTTGCTGTCGTAATTAAAAAGCTTGGACCGTTACATAAGAAAAAGTCTGACATCGTTTGGCAACGTAGGTTCCAAAATTTAACTTCTCTGTATCAGGATTACAAAACATACAAAATATTACAAATCGGGTATATCTAATCAACCTGTACATTAAATCTTATGGCAAATACTTGGCTCCTACACTCAAGGGTAGGTACTGTAAAATTAGCGAGATTCACATTGCGATGCTGCATACTTAAAACTAAATATGCAAATTTTCATTACCTCACAAAACTATATTATGCTGCGTCCATAGACCAACAGCTAAATTCTCACAGCTAGCCACTGGCCTTAATTCTTACATCCTACCTACCTACGACAGAGTGCAACGGCAACAAACACAGCGCTCCCGGCGGCCCTACTTACAATCGATTCTGCCACTCGGGCAACATCTTTGGTTCAGTTGTGTCAAAGATACAATGTCTTCTACATGTGATAACCAATTCATTAACAGAAGGAAATATTATCAAACGTCTCTCTTGCATTCACAGCGCCAGATTTGCACTTGGTGGCCAAAATTGGAACTATTTTTTTTTCAGAGTAAAGCGTTTCCACATTAACGCATTAGAATATCTACAAAGTTTCGCTGCCATATGATAGTTACAGTCCACACTAGACTTCTGTGAGTAGCTCCACTTTAATTATAACCACTCGGTAGTTTGCTGAGATGTACTTGCAGCGAGACCATTGTGCCGGTTATCGCCATACAACGGAAGTCAATGGTGAGCTCGCGTCTGACGTATTACATCTCAGTGGTTGACAAAGAGCATGAACCTATTTTGGTGCGATACAGTGCTGGCGGTGCTCGCTGGAGTTCGAGTGCCTCAGTATTTAGCTGTTCCTTCCTTTAACACTTCCAAAAAGAGTGCCAGTGGTAACTCTTGTGTGCCTTGGTGTTTCTAGTAACGGTAACTACGCACTATTGGAAGGCACCTAACGTTAGGCTGTGTTGATGCTTAATCTTTTGAACTAGCTGTCGGTTTATTTGGTAAATTCATTTGTGTTCATAAGTGTTAAAAGGAAAGGGATGAGAACTGGTACCTTCCCCTAACGGGCTCCTCGTATAGACCGTGAAGGCCCAAGAGATGTGTACTGGCTGCCGTGTCATCCTCTGTCTTACGGCGTGATGCTGAACGGTGGGGAGGGTTAAGTGGTCAGCACACCGCTATCTCCCGCCCGTTTTGCAGGCTTCCGAGACCGTGCAGCCGCTACTACTCGCTCAAGTAGCTCCCCCTCAGTTGGCATCACGAGGCTGAGTGCACCCCGTACCAGTTTTCCTGCAAAGGAAAAACATTCGACAGTACCGAGAATGGAACCAAGGTCCTCCAACATGGCAGTCATCTACGCTGATCATTTACTTTTTTTCCTGGCTTGGAGCATGTCGTGGGCAGAGAGAGCAGGGGCCACCGTCGCTATTCGAAGCCTGGCCACTGTATCGCCCTGTTCAGGGGGTTGGAAAAGGAATCGAAGGGGAAGATTCCGAGGGTTCTTCTTTTTATTTGTTTGTCTTTAGTTTAATTACAAAGTAAATACCATACTAACTACGTAAAGAAAACCCTACAACAGCTGAGCACGGAGGTCGTCCATATCGTCTTCTCGTATGATGGTGAGCAGTGTCCCCTGGATACACAGGATGAAATCGATGTTGAATCGTGGACCATCGCCATCCATCTCTTCTCGTGCCTGGAGCAACCCAGCTAGCCGCATGGTCGATGAACAACGAACACCCAGATAGTTGGCCAAACAGGACTGGTATTTCACCCAGCATTGCAAGTCCGTGTGTTTGTCCAGCAGGAAGGACCAATAAGCTAACACGTCTTTGTGCTGTTTGAGGCTTTCCCGGCGCTGCATCTGCTTGATAGGTTCTCGGGAATTACGCCGGATAATATTGCAGAAACCGCACAATATTTCAGCGAGACAACTGCCCGCCATCTTCAGGTGCTACTGTCGCGTCGCTGAGAAGCTCACCAATTGATATGCTGGTATCCTAGAACAGCGTAGGCGCCAGCGGAGCACAACGTCATCGAAGACCAATCGTAGACAGCGTCGAATACCAGAGCCCTCTGCAGGAGAAACGGGACGCGGTCTGCGGAAGCGCGCGCCTGAAGACGGGCAGTTGTCTCGCTGAAATATTGTGCCGTTTCTACAATATTATCCGGCGTAATTCCTGGGAACCTATCAAGCAGATGCAGCGCCGGGAAGGCCTCAAACAGCACATCTGGTACCTCTACGGGGAGGAGATGGTCAACACAGTACGTGAGTTCGATAAACTCCGCAACAAAAGGGAGAGACTGTTGTGCTCTCTCGCGTTCTTACTGAGATGTCGGGACCAGCAAACTACACCGACTTTCGCCAAGTTTACCCATTATGTGGACTCTGCGGCGGCCATGAGAATTACACAACGAGCAAGTAGGGCACTGGTGTGAGAAAGAATCCGTTATACTAGACGAGTATTAGACCAAGTCACCAGAAGACTGCTCTCACTTCATCTGAAGATCTCGTCGTGTCTGTCAGCGGATTCCTGGGAGTGGGTGGACAGCTCTACTTGGGCGCTTTCGGACTGGGCGCGGCAGCAAATCACGGCGCGTCAAACTTCTAAGTTCCAACGCCTTACACACCGGTCATTGCAAGAAGAGAAATTTAGCAGACGGAGTGTGTTTAATCTCACAGATAAACCACTGAGTGACGCTGCAATGTCAGTGTTAGAAAAGGGACTTAATTTTGCGCCTACGCCTAAGACCTTGCCCATCAAGGAGTTCATCAGTGCTGTTGAACAAGGTGTTTTAAAACTTCCGAATGATGCTGCTGAAGAAATAAGGCGAGAGGCTTGCAGATCAATAACCAGGATGCCTGCACCCAAGCAGAACGTCACCATTGAAGAAAGAGGAGCGCTACATTCTGTAAAAGAAGACAATGATATAATAATTTTACCAGCTGACAAGGGTAACGCCACTGTTCTTCTGCCTGCTACATCTTATTTTGGCAAGATGATTGACCTACTACAGGATACAGCGTATCGTCGTCTCCAGAAAGATCCGACGGATGCCGTACAACGGAAGACATCTGCTCTCCTCAAATCCAACCAACTTCCTGACCATCTGAGGAAGAGTTTAAGAGAACGAGCACCAGTTCTGCCACGACTTTATGGCCTGCCTAAGATACATAAGGAGAATGTTCCGCTTCGCCCTATCGTCAGTAATATAGGCGCCATAACATACCACCTAGCTAAACATCTGGCTTCTCTTCTGAGTCCTATGGTGGGGAAATGTGAACATCATATTCGAAACTCAGAAGATTTTATACGGCGACTGAAGAACCTGCGTCTTGAATCTACCGACTTACTAGTGAGTTTCGATGTAATTTCTTTGTTCACACGGGTACCTCTGATGGACTCATTACAACTCATAGGAGCTAAGCTGGAAGAGGACGTCTTACAGCCGGCCGCGGTGGTCCAGCGGTTCTAGGCGCTCAGTCCGGAACCGCAGGTTCGAATCCTACCTTGGGCACGGATGTGAGTGATGTCCTTAGGTTAGTTAGGTTTAAGTAGTTCTAAGTTCTAGGGGACTGATGACCACAGATGTTAAGTCCCATAGTGCTCAGACCATTTGAAACAATTTTGACGTCTTACACCTTTTCAAACACGTGCTTACCTCGACTTACTTTTTATTTAACGACCAGTATTTTGAGCAGACTGACGGTGTTGCATGGGTAGCCCTCTGTCTCCCATAGTAGCAAATCTTTTTATGGAAGATTTCGAGGACAAAGCACTTAAGAAGGCGGTTTTGATACCCACATGTTTTTGGATATATGTAGATGATACGTTTGTGGAATGGCCACATGGGACAGCAACGCTTCTTTCTTTCCTGGAACATCTGAACTCCTTCCATCCAAGCATCTATTTCACCATGGAGGTAGAAAAAGATGGTGAGCTCCCGTTTCTGGATGTTTTGGTTCGTAGAAAAGGAGACAGCTCCTTGGGTCACAGTGTGTTCCGGAAGCCTACGCACACAGACTTGTATTTACAAGCTACGAGCTGTCATCATCCCTCACAGCGCAGCGGTGTATTACGGACGCTAGTGCATAGGGCTAGAGCCATCTCAGATCAGGACAGCTTATCGACAGAGCTTAGCCATCTCCGTTCTGTGTTTGCCCAGAACGGGTACTCCGAGAAGCAGATCCGGAACGCATTTCGAACAGCACGCTCCAAACCTCAAGAACAGCCTGAAGAAGCAGAGAACACCACGGGGTTGGTTTTTCTACCGTATGTCGGTGGCGTGTCTTTTAAGATGGGCAGAATTAACAAGAAGTACTGGATTAAATGTGTTTTCCGGCCTCCAGCACGAGTGCAATCAATGCTGGGCTCTGTCAAAGACAACCTCGGCCTGAGGAGACCAGGAATATACAAAACCCCGTGCCAATGTGGGAAATCTTATATTGGCCAGAGGTGTCGTACGGTTAAAGACAGACGCGACGAACATAAACGTCACACGAGGTTGGGTCAGCCAGAGAAATCTGCGGTCGCTGAACACTGCCTTGACACGGGACACGGCATGAATTATGAAGAAACCGAGATCCTCTCTCATGCTTCCACATACTGGGACTCCATCATCAAAGAGGCGGTCGAAATACGTATAAGCAGTGACCTAATAAACAGAGACACGGGGTTTCACCTGAGCAAAGCCTGGGAGCCAGCCTTGGCGGCACTAAGGAATCGTCAGCCACAGATTAGCAACCGCACCGAGTCAACGCAGATGGGAAGCCTTAGCGCAGATGCTTAAATCGCGAGCCAACACCTCGCGCGCGCGAACGGCGTCCGTCGCTCCCGGCCGCATTTTCCCGTGCCGCGGCGCGCTTCCGCAGACCGCAACCCGTTTCTCCTGCAGAGGGCTCTGGTATTCGACGCTATCTACGATTGGTCTTCGATGACATTGTGCTCCGCTGGCGCCTGCGCTGATCTAGGAAGAAAGCATATAAATTGGCGAGCTTCTCAGCGACGCGACAGTAGCACCTGAAGATGGCGGGCATTTTCTACAGTATAATCCGGCGTAATTCCCGGGAACCTATCAAGCTAACACGTCTTTGTTAGCGTCGCGGAAGAAGCAGTACAGCGCCATTCCATTAATCCATTTGACTGCATTTGTCTTGGTAGCTGGGCAGTAGACGGCACCCGGGTAGAACAGAGATACGGAATCAACTGACGCGGGAGGCTGTTGTAAGAGTAGCGCTAACATTTGTTGTGTGAGCAGTCAACATGCAGCTGCCGTACCACATGTCAACCGATGTGCATCAGAAACAGCTTCTGCACAAATTGGACACAAAGGCGCGTCGACCAGATGTGTTGGTGTCTTTGCAATTGGCGGTATAATCCCTCATTGTGGGCTGTAGTATACAACCCAGGTCATCCAGCAAATAACTATAGCCCACGAGGAACTTCCTAATGTGATTGAATGGCAGCGAAATATTATCGATAGGGACTGGAGGGTGCAGCAAATTTGGCTTCTCTTCGTGCAACGAATTCTTCACTTCGATGATCACGGTGTCTGTCACGTTGACTTGCATAGAATGCCATAATCGGCGCATCGTTCCAAGAAGCAATGTTTGCGGTCTATTTCTGAAACTGATCGGTCCTAAGCCATCTTCATGTGACAGCAATGTCAAGCTCTCACAAAGTGCACAAAGGCAGCTTGTAGCCTTGTACCAATCGTAACGGGCATCGGCAGCACATGGGCGAAACGGTTTAATTTTAGAGCTAAGTGGACAGTAATGTGCCGTGCACGCTGCGCTGGAACATGTCCATCGTGCGTAACGTGTGGAGTCGCTCCAGTGCACGCATATGTTGTAACAGCCAACAATATGTGACCACAGCAGTACGCTGAATATTGCCATGAAAGAGTACTCTTAAACATTTGAGCGGGGATACTTCAGTGATGGGCACTGTAACACTCAGCTACGGAGGCAGATTGTTGTTGTTGTTCTGGTCTTCAGTCCTGAGACTGGTTTGATGCAGCTCTCCATGCTACCCCATCCTGTGCAAGATTCTTCATCTCCCAGTACTTACTGCAACCTACATCCTTCTAAATCTGCTTAGTGTATTCATCTCTTGGTCTCCCTCCACGATTTTTACCCTCCACGCTGCCCTCCAATGCTAAATTTGTGATCCCTTGATGCCTCAGAACATGTCCTACTAACCGGTCACTTCTTTTTATCAAGTTGTGCCACACACTCCTCTTCTCCCCAACTCTATTCAATACTTCATCATTAGTTATGTGATCTACCCATCTAATCTTCAGCATTCTTCTGTAGCACCACATTCGAAAGCTTCTATTCTCTTCTTGTCCAAACTATTTATCGTCGGAGGCAGATTATCTTAGATTATATACACTCTAAGACGGAAAAAGTTACCCGCATTATCCGAACGGGACGGAAATCGGTAAATGTGGTGCGTATGTACAGGCAAACAAATGATTACAATTTCGGAAAAAATGGATAATTTATTCGAGAGAAAGAGGTTTACAAATTGAGTCAAAGTCAATAACGCATTTTTGGTCGATCTCTGGCCCCTATGCAAGCAGTTATTCGGCTTGGCATTGACGGATATTATTGCTGGCTGCTCCCATGAGGGATAACGTGCCAAGTTCTGTCCAGCAGGGGCGTAAGATCGTCAGAATCCCGAGCTGGTTGGAGGGCCCAGGCCGTAATGCTCCAAATGTCCTAAATTGGGGAGAGACCCGGAGATCTTGCTGGCTTACTGGCTTTGGAAGTTCATAGTAGACGTACTGTTATATCTGGTTTTTAGATGTAGATTAGTCAGTTTTTGGGAGTTATTCCCCTCTTGACACCTTGGATGGTAGTGGATCAGTGATGTTACATGTTTACATACACTACGTGATCAAAAGTATCCGGACATCCCAAAAGCATAAGTTTTTCATGTTAAGTGCATTGTGCTGCCTCCTACTGCAAGGTAGTCCGTATCAGCGATCTCAGTAGTCATTAGACATCATGAGAGAGCAGAATGGGGCGCTCCGCGGAACTCACGGACCTCGAACGTGGTCAGGTGAATGGGTGTCACTTGTGTCATATGTTTGTACGTGAGATTTCCACACTCCTAAACATCCCTAGGTCCACTGTTACTATGGTGTCACATCCAGACACCACACTTGCTAGGTGGTAGCCTTTAAATCGGCCGCGGTCCGTTAGTATACGCCGGACCCGCGTGTCGCCACTGTCAGTGATTGCAGACTGAGCGCCGCCACACGGCAGGTCTAGAGAGACTTCCTAGCACTCGCCCCAGTTGTACAGCCGACTTTGCTAGCGATGGTTCACTGACAAATTACGCTCTCATTTGCCGAGATGATAGTTAGCATAGCCCTCAGCTACGTCAATTGCTACGACCTAGCAAGGCGCCATTATCATTTGCTATTTATCTTGTGATGCATGTACCGTCAGACCGATGTTCACAAATTATGGATTAAAGTTAAGTATTTCATAAGCTCCGTACTTTTTTTACTAGATTCAATTCCTTTAACTGTTCCAGACCTCACGCCAGCCTGCGTGAGCTTAAACGCGTGCCTTACGGCTATCTCCTAGTGGCTTGGCTGTCTTGCCAGTTACCGATTTTATAGTGAAATAGAAACGTGAAGGGGCACGTACAGCACACAATAGTACAGGCCGACAGGCCGACACACACATACATACATACACTATGTGATCAAAAGTATCATGACACCCCCAAAAACATATGTTTTTCATATTAGGTGCATTGTGCTGCCACCTACTGCCAGGTACTCCACATCAGCGGCCTCAGTAGTCATTAGACAGCGTGAGACAGCAGAATGTGGACAGGTGATTGGGTGTCACTTGTGTCATATGTCTGTATGCGACATTTCCACCTTCCTAGATACCCGTAGGTCCACTGTTTCCGATGTGACAGTGAAGTGGAAACGTGAAGGGATACGTACAGCACATAAGCGTATAGGCCGACGTCGTCTGTTGACTGACATAGACCGCCGACAGCTGAAAAGGGTCGTAATGTGTAATAGGCAGACATCTATCCAGACCATCATACAGGAATTTCAAACTGCATCAGGATCCAGTGCAAGTACTATGATTGTTAGGCGGGAGGTGAGAAAACTTGTTCAAATCAAATGTGTGTGAAATCTTATGGGACTTAACTGCCAAGGTCATCAGTCCCTAAGCTTACACACTACATAACCTACATTATACTAAGGACAAACACGCACACCTATGCCCGAGGGAGGACACGAACCTCCGCCGGGACCAACAACACAGTCCATGACTGCGGCGCCTTAGACCGCTCGGCGTTTCATGGTCGAGTGGTTGCTCAGAAACCACATATCACACCGGTAAATACCAAATGACGCCTCGCTTGGTGTAAGGAGCGTAAACATTGGACGATTGAACAGTGGAAAAACGTTGTGTGGAGTGACGAATCACGGTACACAATGTGACGATCCGGTGGCAGGGTGTGGGTGTGCGAATGCCAGGTGAACGTCATCTGCCAGCGTGTGTAGTGCCAACAGTAAAATTCGGAGGCGGTGGTGTTATGGTGTGGTCGTGTTTTTCGTGGAGGGGGCTTGCAGCCCTTGTTGTTTTGCGTGGCACTATCACAGTACAGGCACCTTCTTGCTTCGCACTGTAGAAGAACAATTCGGGGATGGCGTTTGCATCTTTCAACACTTTATAACACCTGTTCATAATGCATGGCCTGTGGCGAAGTGGTTACACGACAGTATCATCCCTGTAATGGACTGGCCTGCACAGAGTCCTGGCCTGAACCCTATAGAACATCTTTGGGATGTTTTGGAACGTCGACTTCGAGGCAGGCCTCACCGACCGACATAGATACCTCACTTCAGTGCAGCACTCCGTGACGAATTGGCTGCCATTCCCCGAGAAATCTTCCAGCACCTGATTGAACGTATGCCTGCGACAGTGGAAGTTGTCATCAAGGCTAAGGGTGGGCCAACACCATACTGAATTCCAGCATTACCGATGGAGGGCACCACGAACTTGTAAGTCATTTTCAGACAGTGTGTCCAGATACTTTTGATCACATAGTGTAGTTGCCACTGTGAGTGGGTCATGTGTGGAAATTCGGTTATGTTTTGATTTTTCTTGGGTTTGGTTCTGATTATGTTTCCCATCTGAAATTTAATCTGGTTTTTGTTAAGATTACTATGTTTTCATTATTATTTTTTATTTTTAGTTAATAATTTTGTTATGGTTCATATTTTGTGATCTTTTCTTGGTGTTATATCTTTGTTGTACGGCGTTCATGCTATTACTATGAATGTGTGTTACTTAGTATCTCTGTTTTCATTCTTTTATTTTACCGTTTTGCTGCTTCATAATATTAATAAAGTTTTCAGTATATTTTTGGGCTTGAGATCGATTTGCTCGTTCAGCATATTTTGAGGGTTGTTGTGTGCATATGACGTCTACATACAAATCGCAACAAAGACAGCATATGCCAATATCGATGTTCAACGCAAAGTAAAAACTCCTATCGAATGTATAACAGCTTTACGATGATAGATACGGTTTAACACTTGACGATGCCAATACGCCGAAATAAGTTCCTTATAATTCATACAGAGTAACTGGTAAATCATATATATTTTACGCTGCGGGCCCCAAGGGACAGTAACTATTGAGATGAGTTAGAAGGTCGACTTCGCTCCAGACCCGTGTTTGACATCCTTTCCTTCTCTGATTTCGCCGGGCGGTGTGGCCGAGCGGTTCTATGCGCTACAGTCTGGAGCCGCACGACCGCTACGGTCACAGGTTCAAAAATGGCTCTGAGCACTATGGGACTTAACAGCTGTGGTCATCAGTCCCCCAGAACGCAGAACAACTTAAACCTAACTAACCTAAGGACATCACACACATCCATGCCCGAGGCAGGATTCGAACCTGCGACCGTAGCAGTCGCACGGTTCCGGACTGCGCGCCTAGAACCGCGAGACCACCGCGGCCGGCGGTCACAGGTTCGAATCCTGTCTCGGGCATGGGTGTGTGTGTGATGTCCTTAGGTTAGTTAGGTTTAAGTAGTTCTAAGTTCTAGGGGACTGATGACCTCAGAAGTTCTGTCCCATAGTGCTCAGAGCCATTTTCTCTGAATTCGACTACCGACGAAAGATTGGCTGCCATTCCTCCCCAGAGACGTTTCAGACACCTCATGGAAAGTGTCATAAAGACGAAGTGCGGACACAACCCGCATTAATGTTCACTAATATGTGTCTGAGTACTTTGATTAGTTAGTAACCTTCACAGCAGCCACATGACTCACTGCAGATGGCCATTGCCTCTTCCATATGGGCCGGCCGGAGTGGCCGTGCGGTTCTGGGCGCTACAGTCTGGAGCCAAGCGACCGCTACGGTCGCAGGTTCGAATACTGCCTCGGGCATGGATGTGTGTGATGTCCTTAGGTTAGTTAGGTTTAATTAGTTCTAAGTTCTAGGAGACTGATGACCTCAGAAGTTAAGTCGCATAGTGCTCAGAGCCATTTGAACCATTTCTTCCACATGGAAAATGCAACCACAAAAACTCACAATGCTCACGAACTGCACGATACGAAAGTTAGCTGTAGTAAAGGTAATTGTGCAAGTGGTCATCCATTGCGGTGGACAAGGTTTTTCAGAGCCGAAGTAGCCTGTGACTCATAGGGAGCATTTCTTGTGGACGAGGGCTCTCAGGGTGCAGGTAGATCGTATCACAGTCGCAGGTAGTTTTCGTGAATGCTGGGCTTAAATAGCACAGGCTTTCGTATGTGCATAACTTTTATTGGGCGCAGTTTTCACATATCCATTTGTATCGCCTCTCCACAGATATCCCTCCACTGTGTTCACATCTACGATACTGCTATCCGTATTGTAGCGGCTCGTACGTCACCCCCATCTTGGCAAGGTTGACGGCTCGTGAGGGAGGCATTTTCACGTAGGCTTCCAAATACACAGCAGGAGCACAACTGACGATGAATTTGACAAGCGAACCGGCTCTTTTGCCCACCTCGTAAAAGCGAGTGAATTGCCTCTCACAGTGACGTAGTATTCCGGAATGGGACAGATCGGCTGCAGTTCGCGGGCGTGTGGTACTGACTGCCTGCTGTCGCAGTCGGCCGGGCGGCGTTATCTTCGCATCGGCGTCTGCGGCGTAACGGGTCGGACCTTCGTGCTCGAACGCGCGCGCCTGACTGCGCCGTGCCAGCCACACGCGGTCGCAGAAGGCTGGGCTAGCGTGCGCAGCGTTGTGTTGCGTCATTGGTGCCGAGGGCGCGTCTCCCGCACTCCCTTCCGTGTTCCCTGCCGTCCCGGTACGAACGAGATTGGGAAAAAGAAGTCGTTCTACTTCTAGCAGCAGTTTATCGGTGGTCGCTGGAGCGGCGAAAGGTACCGCACCAAGCGACTGAAACAAAGCAAAGGGGCAAGTCATTCTCATTTTCTGGAAGGGTTCGTCCGACAGATGCACATAATTACAGACCCTTAATCCCTGGCTCTAATCTGCTGTAGGATTCGGGAAAAGAGAATTGAAGATCTGACAGATTACGGTCAGTTTGGCTTTCGGATTCGTACAGACACCCGAGAGGCAATTCTAACATACCTACTGATAATGGGAGCAAGACTTAAGAGAAATTAAGACACGACGGTCATAGGATTTTTCCACCAGGAAAAAGCGTTCGACAAAGTACGAGGGGTATTCAATAAGTAAAGCAGTACTTTTTTCTGAAAACAGGTTGGTTTTATTCAGGATTCCTTTTGCGCTGAACCGCCAATCCTGTCGCAGCAACTCAGCAACGATGTCTGCAGCAGGGGAAAGAAAGGCAATCTGCAAACCAACAGGCTTCACAACAGCCTACCCGTGTACCCAATATCGACGGTCAGTCGCACATCAAATTATACGTTCTTTCCCAGTTGCTTGCAAAATCCATAAAGAAAAACATTAAGCTGTAGCAGATTCAACCTAGAAATAAGGATAGACGCAGCAGGATTCACCAGTCCCTCTTGTAGACAAGTTTTATCGTAAAAAAAACTTTTTTTTGACCGTTCAACAAAGTCACAGAGTTTCTATATATTCTTTGCGCGGTCTGACACTCCTTGATATCTTTGCCAGAATAAATTGAAATTCTCCTGATTTTTCCTTAAATAATTAATTAATGTCACTAAAGACTCAATCCTGTTCTCATTCAACAAAATATTCCACTTTAAAACCGATCCTCCCGACCACAATCGCCGATAAAGTTTCAAAACAGAATCGTAAAACATTTCACAGTATCGATTAGTCTCAAAATATAAATACGTGTCGACCTCTCACCAATAAAACTTCAAACCAGTCAACCATTGAAGATCGTCCACACTCTAGACAAAACCCTGCCAGAACCTCTTCAAGAAGTTTGAATTTTAATGAAACTTGCAAATCTCACACATAAGTAATATTTCCGATGCATGTCGTAACAGCAGAGTCAACTGACTGTTCCAACTTCCAACTCGAAGTTTTATTAACAGTTGGCAACCAATTGACATCCAATTACAAACTTTATCCTTCCACATTTAACATTGAACTCCTTTTCGTTTTATAAAAGAAACATAAAACATGTTTTAGCAATGGTCAGCATGATGTTTCAACGGTTCTTCCAGCCGCCGGCCGTCGACTACGATACAATAGTGGTTAGCTCTCGTCGTCCACCGCGTATGGAGTCCCCACTGGATCGTCTTGGTGCCACGCTCGACATGAAAGAAAAGAAACAAATTCTTTTTAAATAACAAGTCTCCACTTAACATACTACAAATAAATAAATATATAAATTAACATTTCTTACCTCCCGGTTCGATTCCCGGCGGGGTCAGGGATTTTCTCTGCCTCGTGATGACTGGGTGTTGTGTGATGTCCTTAGGTTAGTTAGGTTTAAGTAGTTCTAAGTTCTAGGGGTCTGCTGACCATTGATGTTAAGTCCCATAGTGCTCCGAGCCATTTGAACCATTTCTTACCTGGCGTCGCTCGAGCGGTAAAGAAACGCGATGTTTCCTGATTAGACTTTTGAAAGACCTCACTTTACACCATACTGTTCCCCATTATTTTGGCTACAACCTAACCTCCGTTCAATCCACCGACCCTATCAACCCACCGGCACTACGCTACCTTATTGGAAGGGCCTGTATGCCAACATGGTTCCACTCTACTGGTCTACGTCGGATCCAACGTCTTGCTGCGTCAGTAAACTCCCCATCATTGATTTACTGCTTCTCGCGGAGTGCACACTTCTTTGGACCAAGCAGATGGAAGTCGGAAGGTGCTAGATCCGAGCTGTACGGTGGATGAGGAAGAACACTCCAATGAAGGTTTGTGAGCTCTTCTCGGGAGCGCAGACTTGTTTGAGGCCTTGCGTTGTCGTGCCTCGTAGTGTGCAAGCAGTTCCGTACAGTTGGTCCTTCGTTGCTGTTTATGATCATTTGTTAGGCGACTAAGAACTCAGCGGGCACACGTCTTTCAGTACCACAACTGGTGGACAAGTGTGTCAGCAGTACCAACAAAAACGATTGAAATTAGGTTGGCAGATAATTTAATCAACAGAGACAATGGGTTTCCTCTTAGCAAGACATGGAATCCTGTATTATCTCGCATCAAAACTGAACGTTCCTCGGTGCGGCCTTGATTGCGATATATCGTTACCAGCAGTGTTTCACTAAGGGCGGCGCCACCTCCCTGTCTTGGAAGGCAGAAACCGTGATGGGCGGCGCATGCGCCATGTACTAAACGGTGACCTTTCTAGGACGTCGATTTGGAACCTGGAGTCTCACCCTCGACCGCCGCCTGTCCTGGACTCCCCACCTCCGGACAATCCAAGCCAAGGCACGCTCCTGACGCAGTCTCCTCAAGCTCCTCTCCGGCCGTACATGGGGTCTGGACCCCTCCACCATCCTCCACACCTATAAATCCCTGATCCGCCCTATCCTTTGTTATGCCCATCCGGCTTGGATCTCCACCCCCCCCCCCCCTACCTTTTATAAATCCCTCCAAATCCTTGAACGTCAAGCTCTCCGCCTCACCTATCGCATCTGTCTTCCCTCCCCCACGCGGATCCTGTATGATCTCATCCCCTTCCCCCACCTTCTCCTTTTCCTTGAAAGGATATGGATCCTGTACACCTCCCGCAAACTCAATCCTCCTCACCCGCTCGTCTCCCCGATCCTCTCCCACCCCCGCCCGCTGCCACGCCTGTATTCGCACGTCCCACCCGGTCTCCATCTCTCCACCCTCCTTACCCTCTCCCAAGGTGGCTTCCGCCAGCTCCCCCTCCCTGATGATGCCCTCCTCCCCTCCATCTACCCCTCCTACCAACTTTGATCCTCCCGCCCTCCTCCTGTGCTTGCTCCTCTGGGCACCCTCCCGCCCTTCTCTCCCTTTTCCCTCCCTCCTCCATTTCTCCCCCCTCCTCCACCGGGCTTCCCCTCCCCTGTCCCTCTCCTCCTGCCGCCATCTCCTGAGCCATTGGCATCCTTTTTCTCCCCTCTCCCCTACCTCACCCCTGTTCCCCTCTTGGCAGGTCCCCGGACTCCCACACGTTAAGTGGACATTCGCGCGCCGGAGATCACCGCCATCAGTGTTTCGTGTGTGCCGTCATGTTTAGTGTTCAGTGTTCACCGTCACACTCCATCGTTCACCAGTGCCGTCGTCTTCTTCAGTGTTTGTGCGCCGTGTCAACAGTTCGTAGTGTGGATTGTCATCGAGTGTGAACGGCTTCATGTTTTTTTTCTGTTCATGTGTCTACTGTTTTTTCCCGGCGTTTTTCCAAGTGATGTCTCTTCTTTGTTTATCTCCGTGTACTCTCTTCGGCTGAAGAGAGGCGTATTGTGCTGCTGGCAGCCGACCTCTTCCACAGGTTTTAAAATCACAATAAAGAAAAAAAAAAAAAAAACCTGGAGTCAGTTCTCAGCGGGACTCATCAGCAGAAGCAGCTTTTTCCTGAAGATGGCGACCATCTGGATCGCCGAAATATCGAGTCGATTTCAGGATCCGGCAGCAAACCCGAAGAGACTTTCAAGTCAAAAACGTACAGCTGAGCAGCGAAGTGTTTGACTGTGATCCTTGGATGGCTTCGAAGGAGAGTGTCCGCAAGTTCCGACAGCTGTGTGCGACCGACCGACATTTGGTGGATCGCACAGATTTACACGGCCTTGTTGCGATGATGAGTCGCCTCGCCCAAATAGTAAACATCCTGCAAGCGCCTGTGAATAGCTGGAATGCTCTGATTTTCCGCCAAAAGAAAATCAGTGACAATTCTCTGCTTGGCACGCACCTCCGTTGAAAACGCCGATTTGAAGGTGACGAGTATTGCCACCACCAGTCGGAATTTCATGAAACCACAGAGGCTGAAGCGACAATATTCACGGTGTCTCACAACAAACTCCACATTTTTCAGCCGGAATTTGGCAATAAAAAATGTGTTGCATTACTTATGGAACGCCCCTCGTAACATGGTGGTATATGTTCGAAATTCTAAGATAAATGGGAATAAAACACATGGGGACACGATAATACACAATACGTACAAGATTCAAGAGGGAACAAGGAGAATAGGAGACCGAGAAAGAATTGCTCGGGTTAAAACGGGTGTAAGACAGGGGGACGTCGTCTTTTGCCCCTAGTGTTCAATCCATACATCGAGGAAACAATGGCTGAAATGAAAGAAAGGTTCAAAAGTGAGATTATAACTTATTGTGAAAAGATATCAATGATAAAATTCGCTGTTGACGTTGGTATCCTCAGTGAAGGCGAAGAAGAATTACAGAATCTGTTCAATGGAATGAATGGTCTAATCAGTATTATGAGTAAACTAAATAATTACGAAAGTAGTGAGAAGTAACAGGAATAAGAACAGCGACAAACTTAACATTAAAATGGGCGATTGCGTAGTTAAGGAATCCAGCCATCTTGGTAGAGAAATAATACATGGCGGACGAAGCAACAATGACATTAAAAACAGATTATCGCAGACAAAGAGGACAAATTGGTTCAAATGGCTCTGAGCGCTGTGGGACTTAACTTCTGAGGTCATAAGTCCCCTAGAACTTAGAACTACTTAAACCTAAGTAACCTAAGGACATCACACACATCCATGCCCGAGGCAGGATTCGAACCTGCGACCGTAGCGGTCGCGCGGTTCCAGACTGTAGCGCCTAGAACCGCTCGGCCACCACGGCCGGCACAAAGAGGACATTCCTAGCCTAAAGCAATCTGCTACTGTGAAACAGTCGTCTTAACGTGAGAAAGAAAATTTCTGAGATATACGTTTGGAGCATTGCATTGTATCGTAGTGAGACCTGGGCTGTGGGAAATAGAAAGAGAAAATAATCGAAGCATTTGAGATTTGGCGCTACAGAAGAATGTTGAAAATTAGGTGGACTGATAAGGACCGAGGAGGTTCTCCTCAGTATCGACAAATAAAGTAACGTATGGAAACACTGACAATAAGAAGTGGCAGGACGGCATGACATCTGTTAAGACATCTGGGAACAACTTCCATGGTACAAGGGGGAGTTGTGGAGGTAACAACTATAAAAGACCAAGATTGAAATACACTGAAGAGCCAAAGAAACTGACACATCTGCCTAATATCGTGTAGAGACCCTGTGCGCACGCAGATGTGAAGCAACGCGATGTGGCATGGGTTGGGTTGTTTTGGGGGAGGAGACCAGGCGGCGACGTCATCTGTCTCATTAGATTAGGGGAGGACGGGGAAGGGTGTCGGCCGTGCCCTTTCAAAGGAACTATCCCGGCATTTGCCTGGAGTGATTTACGGAGATCACGGAAAACCTGAATCAGGACGGCCGGACGCGGAACTGAACCGTCGTCCTCCCGAGTACGAGTCCAGTGTGGTATCCACTGTGCCACCTCGCTGGGTCCACGTGGCATGTACGCGACTAATGTCTGAAGTAGTGCTGCAGAGAATTGACACCATGAATCCTTGAGGGATGTCCATAACTCCGTAAGAGTACGAGGGGATGAAGATCTCTTCTGAACAGCACGTTGCAAGGTATCCCATATATGCTCAATAATGTTCATGTCTGGAGAGTTTAGTGGCCAGCGGAAGTGTTTAAATTCAGAAGAGTGTTCCTGGAGCCACGTGTGGGGTGTCGCATTGTACTCCTGGAATTACCCAAGTCCGTCGGAATTTACAATGTACATGAATGGATGCAGGTGATTACACAAAATGCTCACGTACGTGTCATATCTAGACGTATCAAAGGTCCCATATCACGCCAACTGCAAAGCGCCACACCACTAAAGAGCCTCCACCAGCTTGAACAGTCCCTTGTTAACATGCAGGGTGCATGGATTCATGAGGTTGTCTCCATACCCGTACACGTCCATCCGCTCTACACAATTTGAAACGAAACTCGTCTGAGCAGGCAACATGTTTCCAGCCATCAACAGTGCAATGTCTGCCAGATTTAAGGCTTTGTGTCGTGCAGTCATCAAGGTACAAGAGCGAGCCTTCAACTTCGAAAGCCCATATCGATGATGTTTCGTTGAATGGTTCCCACGGTGACACTTGTTGATGTTGTTGTTGTTGATGTTTTGGGGGAAGAGACCAAACGGCGAGGTCATCGGTCTCATCGGTTTAGGGAAGGACGGGGAAGGAAGTCGGCCGTGCCCTTTCAAAGGAACCATCCCGGCATTTGCCTGGAGTGAGTTAGGGAAATCACGGAAAACCTAAATCAGGATGGCCGGACGCGGGATTGAACCGTCGTCCTCCCGAATGCGAGTCCAGTGACTTGTTGATGGCCCAGCATTGAAATATGCAGCAGTTTGCGGAAGGGTTGCACTTGTGTCACACTGAACAATTCCTTTCAGTCGTCGTTGGTTCCGTTCTTGCAGGATCTTATTCCGGCCTTAGGGATCACGGAGATTTGATGTTTTACCGGATTCGTGACATTCACGGTACACTTGTGAAATGGTAGAACAGGAAAATCCTCACTTCATCCATACCTCGGAGATGCTGTGTCCCATCGCTGGTGCACCGACTATAACACCACGTCCAAACTCACCTGAATCTTGATAACATGTCATTGTAGCAGCAGTAACCGATCTAACAACTGCGCCAGACACTTTCTCTCTTACATACGCGTTGCCGACCGCAGCGCCGTATTCTGCGTGTTTACATATCTCTGTATTTGAATAAGCATGCCTATACCAGTTTCTTTGGCGCTTCACTGTATCATGAAGAGATTGTCATAGGAAAGTATTTCATGGCGATCTGCATCGAACTAGTCTGGAAAAGAAAGGAGTTACACAGTCTAACCTTTCCGAAAAACGAAAACGTCAGCAGCATAGAAACTGACATGGATTCCACAGAGTTCTTGTTAAAATCGGCTTGCCCTCTACATCGATGACAATTTGAGCGCCATATACGCACATGCTGATCTCGTCTTCCTTGACTCCCGGAAGGCGTTCATTAGAGCTTCGCTCTGTTGTTAACAAAATACGACCTTACCGAGCATCGGAGAAGACTGTTTGTTACTGGGTTCAAGACCTTTTAGCAGAAACAATTCTATGCGTTATTCGTAACGTGACTAAATCGTCAGAACTAACGATAATTTCGGGAATACCCCAAAGAACTATTATAGAGGCATTACTGTTAAGAATATATACACTGATCAGCCCAAATATTATGACCACTACCCACGGTATGGTTGAAGCCACCTTCGGCTGCTTGCCTTTTATAGATACAAACTGTCCGCTCCCGGTAGCTGCGTTGTCAGCGCGACAGACTGTCAATCGTAAGGGCCCGGGTTCGATCCCCGACAGGGTCGGAGATTTTCTCCGCTCAGGGACTGGGTGTTGTGTTGTCCTAATCACCATCATTTCATCGCCATCGACGCACAAGTCGCCGAAGTGACGTCAAGTCGAAAGATTTGCACCCGGCGAACGGTCTACCCGACGGGAGGCCCTAGTCACACGACATTTACATTTAGGTACAAACTAAAGAGGCGACAATGCCACAAGCAAATAATCATAGTCTTTTAATTTGAAAATATGGTCCAAGTAGGCTGTATTTTTTCTGTTATCCGTACAAGCGCCCAATTTCAACCGCAGGTCATTCTCAAGCACAAATCATAAGCTTCCAGCTTTATTTCACATTGTAATACATCGCAAGTATATGTCAACAGGAGTACATGTATTTCTGTGCATAAGAGGCACAAAAACAATAGAATTTTAAAACTGTAGTCTTTTTATGCCACATATGCACAGAAACACTATGTACACATGTACCAGAGATGTATTACCATGTTATATCAAGCTGGAAGCTTAAGACATGTACTTGAAAATGACTCATGGTTGAAACTGCTCAAGTGTGCGGATAATAAAAAGAATATTACCTACTTGCACCTTTTCTTCATTCTCAACACACACAATGGCTGTGGACCACCACAAAAATAAAATGGTTTCCCCGATGTGATGTATTACGACTCAGCGTATGAACACCTGATTCGCCGAGGTTCCAAACTGCAGATACGCACTTGAGGACAAAAACATCACAACTGTTCCACACGGTCACCATTCGTTTGAGGGCAGGCTTCAGGATGTCTTGTCGTAGATTCTTATTCACGTTCCAAATTACGGGGCGGGTCCCGAGTGCATTGACAACCATCCACAATGAGTTACCAGAGTTCATCGACACTATTATCGGACCTGGAAGACACCAAATCTTTTTTAATTTTCACCAGGCAAAACAATTCAACGGGGTCAAGTCGGGGTATGTAGGAAACCATGACACAGGCGAGGCACGACCGATGCACTTGTGGTCGAAATCAAATTTAAAAGTACCTAGGTATCCGGTATGATAATAGTATCAAACGACGGTAGTGTATTACTTTTTAACTGACGCGTCATTCGTGGTGTTTCGAAATAAACGTAGACTTAAATGTTAACAGAGTTTTAACACAGACATAACTACACTTGTACGTACGCCTCATCAGGAAAACAGACTGATGGAAAAAAAGATCACAACACCAAGAAAAAGTTGTGAGACAAAAGCGGAAATTGGTAGGCGTGTTTCAACACCCGAAAGACGATGTATTTTCAAATTTCGCGCCGGTCGCATTAGAGTGCTGCTGGTAGCGCCGGATGCAAACCAGGTTTGCTTTAAGTTCTCACTGTAACGAGCGTGAGCGTTGGAGGTTGGACGTGGTGGGTTGATACCAGTGGAGAACGCTTTTAAGGCGACAAAGACACCATTATCAACACCTGACTGAGTTTGAATGAGGTCGTGTGATGCGGCTGCGAAAAGCTGGACGTTCCTTCCGCGATATTGCACAAACAGTTGGCATGAATGTGGCCACTGTACATGATTAATGGCAGCGGTGGTCACGAGAATGTTGTAATATTAGTAATTTTCACCTCACGAACATTAATATACGCTCAATTGTAAACGCCTGATGGCCTAAAGTTATCGAACAATTGTAAAGTAAAAGACATGAACCATCGCATAGCAGCGACGGAATCTATTATTCTTTATCTTTGCCGTTCTTGCGCGGTGCCTGTAAATCTCTATGTACATGTATCGATTAATGATATAAAAAAGAATTCTGTTGTTTCAAGACAAATGAGGCATTGGGCGCCTGACATTTTACTGTTTGTTTTCCATGAAGGCGGACGCGGACTTGCTGCGTTCCGCATCGGTATTTTATATTTTATGAGAAAATACACTACTGGCCATTAAAATTGCTACACCAATAAGAAATGAAGATGGCAAACGGATATTCATTGGACAAATATATTATACTAGAACTGACATGTGATTACATTTTCACGCAATTTGGGTGCATAGATCCTGAGAAATCAGGAAATGATTACCACCTCTGGCCGTAATAACGGCATTGATACGCCTAGGCATTGACTCAAACAGAGTTTGGATGGCGTGTACAGGTACGGCTGCCCATGCAGCTTCAACACGATACCACAATTCATCAAGAGTAGTGACTGGCGTATTGTGACGAGCCAGTTGCTCGGCCACCATTGACCAGGCGTTTTCAATTGGTGAGAGATCTGGAGAATGTGCTGGACAGGGCAGCAGTCGAACACTTTCTGTATCCAGAAAGGCCCGTACAGGACCTGGAACATGCGGTCGTGCATTATCCTGCTGAATGTAGGGTTTCGCAGGGATAGAATGAAGGGTAGAGCCACGGGTCGTAGCACATCTGAAATGTAACAGGGATAGAATGAAGGGTAGAGCCACGGGTCGTAGCACATCTGAAATGTAACGTCCACTGTTCAAAGTGCCGTCAATGCGAACAAGAGGTGACCGAGACGTGTAACCGGTGGCACCCCATACCATCACGCCGGGTGATAGACCAGTATGGCGATGACGAATATACGCTTCCAATGTGCGTTCACCGCGATGTCGCCAAACACGGATGCGACCATCATGATGCTGTAAACAGAACCTGGATTCATCCGAAAAAATGACGTTTTGCCATTCGTGCACCCAGGTTCGTCGTTGAGTACACCATCGCAGGCGCTCCTGTCTGTGATGCAGCGTAAAGGGTAACCGCAGCCATGGTCTCCAAGCTGATTGTCCATGCTGCTGCAAACGTCGTCGAACTGTTCGTGCAGATGGTTGTTGTCTTGCAAACGTCCCCATCTGTTGACTCAGGGATCGAGACCTGGCTGCACGATCCGGTACAGAGATGCGGATGAGATGCCTGTCGTCTCGACTGCTAGTGATACAAGGCCGTTGGGATCCAGCACGGCGTTCCGTAATACTCTCCTGAACCCACCGATTCCATATTCTGCTAACAGTCATTGGATCTCGACTAACGCGAGCAGAAATGTCGCGATACGATAAACCCAATCACGATAGGCTTATCATCTACATCTACATCTATACTCCGCGAGCCACCTTACGGTGTGTGGCGGAGGGTACTTATTGTACCACTATCTGATCCCCCCTTCCCTGTTCCATTCACGAATTGTGCGTGGGAAGAACGACTGCTTGTAAGTCTCCGTATTTGCTCTAATTTCTCGGATCTTTTCGTTGTGATCATTACGCGAGATATATGTGGGCGGTAGTAATATGTTGCCCATCTCTTCCCGGAATGTGCTCTCTCGTAATTTCGATAATAAACCTCTCCGTATTGCGTAACGCCTTTCTTGAAGTGTCCGCCACTGGAGCTTGTTCAGCATCTCCGTAACGCTCTCGCGCTGACTAAATGTCCCCATGACGAATCGCGCTGCTTTTCGCTGGATCATGTCTATCTCTTCTATTAATCCAACCTGGTAAGGGTCCCATACTGATGAGCAATACTCAAGAATCGGACGAACAAGCGTTTTGTAAGCTACTTCTTTCGTCGATGAGTCACATTTTCTTAGAATTCTTCCTATGAATCTCAACCTGGCGCCTGCTTTTCCCACTATTTGTTTTATGTGATCATTCCACTTCAGATCGCTCCGGGTAGTAACTCCTAAGTATTTTACGGTCGTTACCGCTTCCAATGATTTACCACCTATGGCATAATCGTACTGGAATGGATTTCTGCCCCTATGTATGCGCATTATATTACATTTATCTACGTTTAGGGAAAGCTGCCAGCTGTCGCACCATGCATTAATCCTCTGCAGGTCCTCCTGGAGTACGTACGAGTCTTCTGATGTTGCTACTTTCTTGTAGACAACCGTGTCATCTGCAAATAGCCTCACGGAGCTACCGATGTTGTCAACTAAGTCATTTATGTATATTGTAAACAATAAAGGTCCTATCACGCTTCCCTGCGGTACTCCCGAAATTACCTCTACATCTGCAGATTTTGAACCGTTAAGAATGACATGTTGTGTTCTTTCTTCTAGGAAATCCTGAATCCAATCACAGACCTGGTCCGATATTCCGTAAGCTCGTATTTTTTTCACTAAACGTAAGTGCGGAACCGTATCAAATGCCTTCCTGAAGTCCAGGAATACGGCATCAATCTGCTCGCCAGTGTCTACGGCACTGTGAATTTCTTGGGCAAATAGGGCGAGCTGAGTTTCACATGATCTCTGTTTGCGGAATCCATGTTGGTTATGATGAAGGAGATTTGTATTATCTAAGAACGTCATAATACGAGAACACAAAACATGTTCCATTATTCTACAACAGATTGACGTAAGCGAAATAGGCCTATAATTATTCGCATCTGATTTATGACCCTTCTTGAAAATGGGAACGACCTGCGCTTTCTTCCAGTCGCTAGGTACTTTACGTTCTTCCAGCGATCTACGATAAATTGCTGATAGAAAGGGGGCAAGTTCTTTAGCATAATCACTGTAGAATCTTAAGGGTATCTCGTCTGGTCCGGATGCTTTTCCGCTACTAAGTGATAGCAGTTGTTTTTCAATTCCGATATCGTTTATTTCAATATTTTCCATTTTGGCGTCCGTGCGACGGCTGAAGTAAGGGACCGTGTTACGATTTTCCGCAGTGAAACAGTTTCGGAACACTGAATTCAGTATTTCTGCCTTTCTTCGGTCGTCCTCTGTTTCGGTGCCATCGTGGTCAACGAGTGACTGAATAGGGGATTTAGATCCGCTTACCGATTTTACATATGACCAAAACTTTTTAGGGTTCTTGTTTAGATTGTTTGCCAATGTTTTATGTTCGAATTCGTTGAATGCTTCTCTCATTGCTCTCTTTACGCTCTTTTTCGCTTCGTTCAGCTTTTCCTTATCAGCTATGATTCGACTACTCTTAAACCTATGATGAAGCTTTCTTTGTTTCCGTAGTACCTTTCGTCTATCATAGTCGGAATCGTGATGGTACGCGTTTCTCCTCCTTACACGAGGCATCACAACAACGTTTCACCAGGCAACGCCGGTCAACTGCTGTTTTGTGTATGAGAAATCGGTTGGAAATTTTCCTCATGCCAGCACGTTGTAGGTGTCGCCACCGGTGCCAACCTTGTGTGAATGCTCTGAAAAGCTAATCATTTGCATATCACAGCATCTTCTTCCTGTCGGTTAAATTTCGCGTCTGTAGCACGTCATCTTCGTGGTGTATCAATTTTAATGGCCAGTAGTGTATGTTAATTAAACAAATGTATTCGTGAAATTTCATTACTCTATATTAATAATTTTTTGGTGTTGCCGTTATTTTTTCGTAAGAGTACATTTCTTATGACTATTTTCTTCTTTCATTGTCTTCTGATTGCTTCTTTTGTTTGTACCCACAATAGTAAGATAGTATAAGCGAAGCAGAGACTAATAGGGATTCACACAATCCTGTCGGAAGAACATCCGCAACTGAGCATTATAGCAGAGTTTGAAAATACCGCTTCAGTTGTAAATTACTTTATTTTCACACACCGAGCGCCGCGTGTGCCATGAGGGGTGTGCTGCCTATGAGCGCAGCACAGCTACGCCACCTGAGGATGGGCTTATAACAGTCCGAAACCGGTCGTGAGAAAATAAAGTAATTTACAACTGATGCGGTGTTTTCAACCTCTGCTAATAGAGATTCGTTCTAGCGCCGACAGAGTCCGCTAATGCGGGGAATCCACTGACGTAAGCGACTTTTATGAATGGCAGGCTGTCATGGCCCATCACCTGAGACAAACATCTCTAAATCGGCTATGCTGGTCCGCTGTTCTCATGCTAGTGTATTGAGCATTTGTGGAGTGGTTCAAAGATAATGAACCAACGAATAGGTGTTTACAGCCGCAAATCACAGAACGTGGAGGTCGTACGGTTGCGCACTCTGTAAAGTAGGATAGGCTCCGACCTGTGGCAGATATGAGACTAGCATGCAGTGTTGATGCAGGCACAAGCGCTTTGGAGCACGCCGTTCAGCGCACATTGCTAAACGTGGTATTCCACAGCAGACGACTTCCTCCGTATTCCGAAGTTGCCCCAACGACATCGTTAATTACATCTGCAGTGTGAACAGGACCATCGATATTCGACCATGGATTGAAAATATCGTGTACATAAAACAAGTTCCTCGTTATATCAGGTCGATGGTGATTCCGGATATGCCCTCATATGGGCGACCAACTACACATACATGCTCCGCGCCAGTGACGCAAGCCAATGGGGGCAATGTTGAAATGGACGTTGGCCTGGTGTGCCGTCCACAGTGGAAATATTGCAAAAAACTCGAACGTGACATTTAAAAAACAAATAAAATGCACGAGAGGTTTTTATCTCGGTATTAAATGTTATATTCTGCGTGAATACTGACCGCTCAGTATAATTTTTCTCGTGTATTATTATTACTATTATTATTATTATTATATACAATTCTGTTAGAGACTTTCGAGCGCAAAGAATAAAAAGGCTGCACTCTGACAATAATGGACAATGTAGATGAAAAAGGACTGTTCAGGTGTCTTCTGTTATCTGTGCGTTCTCTCTCTTGTCTTCCGTGCGAGAAGTCGGACATATTGGCGAGTGCTGTTGAACGTAGAATCAATTGTAATCTTAATTCGATAATATATTAGTTTCACGTTAATATTAATTTTTATTTGTAGGAGGTGAGCCCTATCTCATGTCCACTTCCTTCAAATACCTGTATTTCAAGTAATTTTCACCGCAACAATTGCAGCCGCCGCTGCAGCCATAGACGTCATTACGTGGCAATCTTAATTTGTAAAATTAGCGGAAATGAAGAATTCGCCCTCGTATATTATAATAAGCATTTTTTCCAAAGCCGACAAACGCGGCAGCAGAAGACGTAGTTTTAAGATGTTCATTTTCAGTTCAACGGCCGAGATCCCGGGCCACGTCTCGGACTACAACGCATTATAAAAAAGTAGTAATGAATAATTCTCTCGCGCATGTGTGGGCAAATGCAAATAATAATCAAAGATCTCATATTTGAGCAGAAATGTTTAGCCGAGGCAAAAATATAAAAAAAGTTTACTTCATTTTTCAACTTAAATGAAACGTGTTTCAATATCAGTGTATCTTACAGTTATTAACGTGATTAATAATTTTGCTCAGGATTAAATTTTACCAAACAACCAATTTTCCAAAAAGCAATTTGATTTAAATTCAAAAATCAAAACCAAAAACCAAATTATCAATTATTTTGAGAAAAGCCCACCACGTTACGACAACAAAATAAAAAGAAATATTTTATTATATTTCCTCTCACTTAACGGCGTTGTCTGTGTAACACGAGTCTGGTTCAACTGGTTCAAATGGCTCTGAGCACTATGAGACTTAACATCTGAGGTCATCAGTCCCCTAGAACTTAGAACTACTTAAACCTAACTAACCTAAGGACATCAGGCGCATCCATGTCCGAGGCAGGATTCGAACCTTCGACCCTAGCGGTCGCGAGACTGGTCTCCCACGGGATCTTTGGTAGTAATCAGAGGCACCATGGCAGTTGCAGACTACGTGAACACTACTGCGGATCACCTAGATCTGTGAAGCCTGATTTCTTCCCCAACGGTGATATCTTCCAATTGTATAACTGTCTGTGTCACAACACCAGAATCGTGTTACACTGATCCGAGTAGCATGATAGTGAATTAGCGTTTATGTCTCGCCCACTAACTTCTCATGATCTGAACTCGATGGAATTTATCTTGGACACCACAGAATGCTGGCCCGCAATTTACGGGAATTGTATGACCTGCGCATAGGCATCTGATACTTGAAGAATTCATACCATGCACAATCGCTGCTATATAGTGTTTTAAATTTGGACCAACAAGATGTATGTATCTATGTATTAATGAAGCAAATAAATTTTCTATGTCCATCGCGATCATTACGAAAGTTGTGTGAATAAAACCGTATTGATCGCTGCATAAAATTCTTTATTCATTACGATGTTTCGGCTATTACCGTCACAAGAAATCAACAGAAACTTTGAGCTCACGGAACAAGGTTCAGTGTCAATATTTAAACCTAAGTTTTCTAGCAAAGCATGTGGCACTCATTTTCCAGCTGAACTTGCCTTTCTTACATACACAGATAATAAAAATAAAAATATGGGTGATGTCCGAGATCCTTAGAGCAATCCAAGCCTCGTGGATAGCCTTAAATTTTCTGAGATATACTGTATTTCGTTCTGCGGTGTCCTATAAAATTTAGTTCTTGTGGCATCACATCAGATATGGCAATTTCATAGTCTTGTCTGGGGCCCAGCGGTCGGAGACTGTAGCCATCTGTCTGTGAGATCTGCTTACGTGAATGTGTGTGTGTGTTCTACTTCGGAAGAAGGTGTTTCATTTTTGCAAAAGCTTAAATGTTAAATGTTTAGCATTCCTTTCATTGTGGCTGTCTTCAGCTCTACGGCTCCTCTATATGGTGAGTAACACTGCATCCTTTACGTATTGTTGTTATTCCGTTCCGGACTTCGCGTTTTTTGATATCCAGTATGGTCCATTTTGAAGGAGATAACACTGAAGTAGACGAAGCAATAAAACAGCTCCCAAAAAATAGCTCATATTTGAAGAAAAATCAAGGTCTGACAAGTAATCAAGCATTCTACCCCACCTCGACTGGGTCACAATACACAAGGGTGGTTTCATAAGTCTGGTAAATTTCCTGAAAAGAAAGGACCACTTCTGTTTCGTTTTTATGCTTGGTAAACTACATTATACCAAGGATTATAAATAATTTCAACAAGGTGAAGCGTACAGTTAATTGTTCACACCAAGATGAATTGGTCAGTGCATCGAGACTAGAGAAAACAGAATTTCGTGCTGTTATTTAATACTTTCAACTGAAGGTTTGGACTGCCCTACAGATCAAAATAGAATTGGACGAGGTTCACGTGGACTGTGCTCCACCCTTGATGACCATTTTGTAGTGTCCCCAGAATTTTACGAAAGTCTGGAGACACTTGTGTACCAGCCGTTTCGAACACGTGTTATTTTAAAGCAGGGCGTAAGGATGAGCATGGGATAATGCACCCATTTATTGTTTGTGCAGGCGAAACTGGAAGGGAGAAAATTCGTCGGCGCTGGCAAGTGTTCAGCGCGAGCTGCCAAGAATAAACACATACGGCCCGGAAGCTCCGTGGCCGGCTGCAAGGAGTTGTTGAAAAACAAATGGAGTGACTCGAGATAGTGACTATTTAGTAGACGTTGAACTGCTGTTGAGAGTACGTGGACTGGACGTGGATAGTCAGCCACGATAAAAGCTTATGTATTAATTGTGTTCAAAAATGTGTAATTAACTGATATTGGGTGCCCGGTAATGTGTGGGCTTACGTCATAAAGTTTAATTGTTTGTTTGTACAAAGTGGAAATAAATATGTTCTGGTACATTGAATGATAGTCCACGAGTAGCGTATTTTTAAATAAGAAGAGAGAGAGAGAGCTAGAGAGTGAAAATTTCCCCTTCCTAGCAGTGAAATCTTCGGAGAAACGTCCGGCGATAGCAGAAGACATCGGCGCTTCAAGAAAGCATAACCAACATTCTTCAATAAGTAAGTCCACGAAAACGCTTAAGCTGTATTGAGGGAGCTTAACATTACACCGGGCCACCGCAATTTACTTCTGGATTTATGAATTTAAAAGTGGTCGGACAAGCACCGAAGACGAAGCGCGCTCCTGCCGTCCAGTTGACTTCACTACAAAGTAAACCGCTGGCAAAATCCACGCATGGTAATTGTATTGTATTGTATTGTATGGAACAGGAGACCTATAAACGACGGAGAGGCTTCGTCCTCGTCGTAGCCCTCAGTGGTTCCCAACCCCACAACAGGCTACAGCAGTCCACTCCCCCCACCTCCGCCCCACACCGGCCCCCAGTGGACCTCCCGGCAACATCTCACACCAGACGAGTGTAACCCCAATGGTTTGCGTGATAGAGTAATGATGGTGAACGCGTACGCAGAGAAAGTGTTTGAGCAGCAATCACCGACATAGTGCAACTGAGGCAGAATAAAAGGAACTAGCCCACATTCGCCGAGGCTGATGGAAAACCACCTTAAAAACCATCCACAGACTGGCCGACAACACCTGACCTCCACAATAATCCGCCCGGGGGATTCGCGCCGGGAACCAGCACGTCTTCTCGTCCGGAAAGCAGTGCGTTAGTCCTCACGGCTAACCGGGCTGGCACGCATGGTCATACAAGACCACCGAATAAAAATTCGTGACGTCACTGAGACTGTAGGATCTCAACTGAGGAAATGCTAATATGCTGCACGATAAACTGGCTGTGAAGAAGTTGTGTACTAGGTGGGTGCCGCAGTCGCTCACAGTCGAACAAAAGCGCATCCGGCACAACATTTGAACACAATGGCTGGCGATGTTTAATCACTTTCCACAAGACTTTTTGCGCCGATTTCTGACTGCTGGTGGACCCTGCGTCCGTCATTACACACCAGAATCAAAACTGCAGTCACAACAGTGGACAAAGGCTGGTGAAAGCACATCGAGGAAGGCAAAGACCATTTTGTCAGCTGGTAAGGTGATGGCCACTGTTTTTTGGATTCCCGATGAATAATCCCCATACATTACTTGGAGAAAGGCAGAATCATAACTGGACCCTATTATGCCTCATTGTTGGATCGTTTCAAACTTGTATTGGCTGGAAAAAGTCCAAGGTTGACACGCAAAAAAGAAGCTATCCCACCAGGATGATGCCTCATCCCACAGATTAGTGATAGCAATACCGAAAGTGCATGAACTGGGCTTTTGATTGGTTCCTCATTCAACCTGTTTACCAGACTTAGCCCCAAGTGAGTTCTTCCAGTTTCCTAACTGGAAACGTTGGCTTGCTGGGAAGCAATGTTCATCGAATGAGGAAGTGATAGTTGCAGTAAACGAGTATTTTACAGAGTTCAACAGAATCTATTTTTCCGATGGGGTGGAAAAGCTGTAGGAATACTGGACCAAACGTTTATCCCTCCAAGGAAACTATGTCGAGAAGTAAGGTGGGTTGTTTACGAAACAAACTCTTTTTCTTCCTTTTTCTACCGGGATTATCAAACCACCCTCGTAAATAATCCAACACAGATAATTGAATTTCGAGGAGTGGGTGGAAGGTGGCAATCGGAAGCTGTACGGCATTTAATAATCAATGAGGGACTACTTGGATATGAAATTTCTGAGGCGACTTCCTCGCTGTATAGAAACTGTTATCAGTTCTGGAGGCGTTGTGGCCGACCAGTACGGTTACTATAGCTGCATCCACTGAACCAGCGTCCCGGGTCCGTGGTTTCTGCGTCTGGCCCGTGCGACTTCTCCTGCCGGACTCTTGTTAGGTAAGCGGGCTCCAACAACTCACCACGCCCTGCCGACTCCTCTAGCTGAGGTGCTGCTCCAAATTCTCGTTCTGTAATCTGAGATGATATTTTCATCTTTGCGTCACATAGTTATCATAGTTATCGCTCTGTTAAACTTCTAATCAAGAAAGAGTGACAGTACCGTGTTTACACTGCGGGCTATCCAGGCTGTCGCCACAAAGGCGCCCACACCACAAAAACTGAAAGCTAAACAAATGTCTTTGTTCTAATATTGTGAAGCGGCGTCTGTTATAATACCAAAAGACGCACACTGTGTCGTTCTGTGTGGGTTTACTTGGCTGAATTTTTCATTGAACAAGTGAAATGAATGAAGTTGCTTAACGGTGAATACATATACACGATTTTGAAAACAATGTTTTGGCATCCTTATATACTGAGTAACTAATTCTGTAGTGGATGTTGAGTATGTATTGTCTCAGACCTTCCCTTTTTTTTAATAGCATATTTTATACTTCGATGTGACCTCATACTCTTTGTTCGGAACTTTCTTATTCATAGCCATTCACTTTTATTTTTCAACGTCGTCTTTCCTCGGCATTTTGTGTTTACATTGAACTGATCCCTAAGACATTTTAGTTTATTTTATGTTTGATAACATCGTATATAGTAAGTCATGAATTACAGAATGTGCCCACTATTTGATCTCATACTTTCGTCACAAGTGTTCTTTGTTTGTCGCCCTCCCAAGCACTGTGTATTAGGTGATAAATGTTAAAAAGATTCTTGTCTTTTGGTACCCTCTACGAACTTAAACAAAACACATTAGTGAATGCTCCCTTCGACACCTTGTTTCTCTTATTAAGGAATCTGCAATAACTCATTGTTTTAGTCGATGTGCATCATGTAATAATGCGTACTGGGAGCTTCTTAACTTTATTACTTGGTTCTATTCATTCTTTCAAATAATGTGATGTGTTACTGCTAATTTACTTAATGTAAGACACATATAAAGATTTTTGAGAGGATCATTTTGGCACTTTTATGTGTCCAATAAAGTGTAGCCAGGCATAAGCGTCGATTATATTCGCAGTTTTTTTCCGTTTTTTGTTACCTACTCACCCTGTCTGGTAAAACACAAGGAGGATATAAACACATATAACTGTGCGTACAAATTGTCCTCTATAAGAGGGTTCTGCTGATTCGTCAGTGATAATATAATTTTTTTAATATTACGAAATTTTTATTTTTATGGATTACTCCTCTGTAAAAATGTCAAGTGGCACTCTTCTGTGTGTCTATATATAGCCTTCAGGCGCTGATGACCTACGATCCAATGCGTTCGTTAAGCCCGCATGCCATCAATTAATGGACTAATTATCTTTCAGTATTTTATGAAATTTGTACTTATTTCATACGTTATTTTTAATGTATCATGTTGTATAAAATATTTTATTACGTATATTTCTATGCCCTTATGTTTTCTTGGCTCGCTGATTATCTGATATACAATACATCAGCTAACTCTGGCACCCCAAAAGTATATGTAATATGCCACTGACATTTCTTATCAATAGTTCTGCTGTGTGATATTAGTTGTCGAGTTGTAATACAGAACTCACTTGGCAATATGACATGTGAGGCTGTAACAATTGTGGTATGGATTCAGTTCTAATGTAACGATGGAATAGGACGTCTGCTTTGTTTGTGTAAAGAAATAATGCGATGATTTCAATATGTAACACGTAATATCACACATGTAAGTAGAAATATTGTGTGATAAGTTGCGTAATGTGTTATTTATACATGCTGATGTATGGAGATGTGTGTAGATAATGTTACGCTCGTCGACGTTGCTTTTTACAGGTGCTTGAAACAAAAAGTTGTCGAAATTAGCTAATCCCACACTTTAAATAAACATCGTTTCCATAAAGGCTACCACGGACCATGTTTTCTTTTAGTAAGTATTTAGAGGCTGTGGATCCACACAGAAGAAAAAAAAATAGAATTAAAAAAAAAAAGGTCAGCATCCATCTTTCAAATCTCGCGTCAAACTCGCAATTGCACCTCAGTTAACAAAGACTCTAAGACTTTTAAAAATGTGCTGAACGGCCTTCTTGCAACTTCTAAAGCGTTCGATTACTCGGAAAGGCTATTTTTTCCATACTTCATTTCATCCAAAACAGGACCCAGGAACCTGTTTACTGTCCGCAGCTCGTGGTCGTGCGGTAGCGTTCTCGTTTCCCACACCTGGGTTCCCGGGTTCGCTTCCCGGCGGGGTCAGGGATTTTCTCTGCCTCGTGATGACTGGGTGTTGTGTGCTGTCCTTAGGTTAGTTAGGTTTAAGTAGTTCTAAGTTCTAGGGGACTGATGACCATAGATGTTAAGTCCCATAGTGCTCAGAGCCATTTGAACCATTTTTTTTGAACCTGTTTACTTCCTGTCACCAGACGCAGATACTTGGGTTCTTCAAATCTGGGACAACTATTTTCAGACATCTTCATTAATGACTTATGACGGGGAACTCACATTTCTTAAGACTAGTAGCGTCTGACAGATACCTTACCGACACATGACGTCATATCTGACTTAGAAAACTAAAAAAAAAGAAAAAAAACAAAAAAATGCCTTTTGAAATGAATACGAATAAACTTTTATAAAAAAATATTCTTATATCAATAATAATACTACTACTACCAACCGAAAACAACTCCAAAAATTTGTCAATATCCCTATTGCTGCATTATGACGGCTGTAGCCGTATGTGTAGTGTAATACACAAAACTACCGTGGCAGCTCTGTTCGTCAACAAAGGCGAATAAGGGCAACCGAACAGCAAAGTAAAGCTACCACTATAATGAGACGTTTTTTGTATGTTTACGGGTAATCTGTGACTATGTACCGCCATATTTCAGACCTAATGTCCAATATATTGGACACCGACTGTTTACACGTTTTGTAATAACAAATGAATTCATTCACCTCTGAGACCCTGGAAATCTGTTGCTTTTAGTTTCATGGTTCTTGCTGACCTCTGTCGCTGAAATGGTGCCCTACATCGCAAAACAGTGAAGATTGGCTACCCATTCCAAAGGGCTCCAGGAAAGTCATATTTACGTATTAATTATTGCAATAAGCGCACTGGCGTTCAAAAAAAAGTAACAGTTGACTTCTCATTCCGCATTCTCAGCTACCAAATCTTCAGTTTATCGGTAAATTTATTTTTTATTTTTGAATCAAATTGACAAATTATAATTTTGCTCAAATTTACAATAAATAAGTCCATATATACATAAAGATGCAAGAATATATTTTTTTCATTTTTAAAATAATTCAGGAATGAGTGAGGCGTGGTAATCCACGACGTTCAAATCATCCTCGTTATATTCATCCTGCATTTGATGATAAGTGCAGGTTGCGACTTCCAAAGCTTTACACATTATTTCGAATCTTTTTCGAAACTTTTTTTAAGAAGAAACAACATATTTAGTTCTGCACATCTGGAGGTACTACACCAATGAAAACTTTATCACATAATGACGAAATAATAATTAGCGTGGAAACATGAAAATTTTTGGGTGTCCATAATGCTGAGAATTTAATTTGTAAAAAGCACGTTTTAGAACTCCTAAAAAAATTAAGTCCAGCCACCTTTGCACTTAGATACATTGTATATGTTGGGGAGAAAGAAATCATTAAGTTGACATGCGTATTTTCATTCAATAATGTCATATGTAGCACCCTGATTTTCATTCGCTATTGGATCGTAAAACAATCACGCATTCGTACGTATCATATCAGTAAACATGAACAATGAGGCAGCAAAACAATATAAATATGCTATATAAAATTGAGTACTATATTTATATGTTCTCCTAAAACAGTACAGAATGACCAGTTTCTCCAAATGTCTTCATTTAAGCTCATGTGCTTATCCGGCAGAACATTCCTGTACGTAGAAAATGACCTTTCCACTTTACAAGAAGTGACAAATGCATACTAACTGAAGAAATTGCGACCTACGTCAGGAGCCACAGCTAAATATAATTCGTCATAAATGCATGAAGTACCGGCTTCATTAACTGGTACAGAATTCAGCCGCTTCCCTTTGTTAGCGACAACGAAAAGCATTGTTGACGGATTTCGTAGTAGAAATGCGGGAAGGAAAACGTTTGGTGATGGGGTGCTGCCATATTTTACATACAGTTCTACGGAGAAACCTCCTGCTCACAATTCCTTAAATTTTTCAAATTCAAATAATTATTACGTAACATTCTGCAAATTTCATAATGTTCTCGACTCAGAGGCGATTGCGGTGAGTGGGTAAGTCGTGGGGAACACAAGCGCAGAGGCAAGTATTTTCTGCAGTGCTCGCAACATACTTTTCATGCCACACAGCTCACGAAAAATAATCCCATAGAATATGTATAATAATTCCATAGCTCACGTACAATAACCCCGTAGCTCACATGCAATAATTCTATAGCTTACGTACAATAATTCCATAACTCACGTACAATAATTCGTGCCACTTGCCATAGGTAACAAGGATTAGCAGCAATGAGGGAAGACTCGTAGGATATTAGCTTCTACCGATCCCTACCGAGCAGAACTAGGACGCTTGAGATCACCAACAGAATTCGCGAAATTGCTCATGTTATGCACTTTTGGCATAATCAATTCGAGAAAAAGCATTACTAAATAGTGTTGTCATACAAGTCATTGTAATAGGCCTATATGCAATAAAGCCAGAAAAATGATATAATATGCATTATAAATGTCTTAATTCTTGATATTATATCGAAAAAAATCTTCAAAATATGAGTTTACTCCCCAGATGGCCAAACATACAAATACGCATCTAACACATGCATGGAAATCTCAATTCTAGTCACATCTTCTGTGGTAACTCAGCTTTAAGAGAGGAAGTCTTCGTTGCCCGAAAACGCATCTGTAGGAATAATATGTAGTGGTCACCCACGATCATCTTGTAGACATCTGTTTTAGGAGTTAGGCATTTTGACTACGCCTTCACAGTATATTTATTCACTCATGAAGTTTGTTGTAAATACTGCACTGAAGATCAAAAGGAACAATGATGCATATAATTACAACACCAGAAGGAAAAATAACATTCAACACTCCATGTCGTCGTCTTTAGCACAAAAAGTGTTGCACAATGTTGCCAGCAAAATTTCTAATGACGTAACCAGTGATATAAAATGTTTGACATAAAGTTGAAAGAGTTTCTCCTTGCCAGTTACTTCTGTTCCGTAGAAGAGATTCTACTTTTGTGATGTGACTCTCACAAAATAATGAAAGGAAAAAACTTTATCGTTTATTACCTTTTCGCTGTTCATACAATACAACTTCAGCCTCGAGCATGGCATTTAAAATTACTCCTTCACTGCTAACTCTATTCATAACTCATTTTGCAGCAACTTTAATATATACAGAATGAGATTTTCACTCTGCAGTGGAGTGTGCGCCGATAAGAAACTTCCTGGCAGATTAAAATTGTATGCCGGACCAAGACTCGAACTCGGGACCTTTGCATTTCGCGAGCAAGTGCTCTGCACGACTCGCGACCCGTCCGCTCAGCTTCAGTTCTGCCAGTACCTCATCTCGTACTAGCAGAACTGAAGCTGTGAGTACGGATCGCCAGTCGTGCTTGGATAGCTCAGTCGGCAGGGCACTAGCACGCCAAAGGCAAAGGTCCCGAGCTCGAGTTTCCATCCGACACACAGTTTTAATCTGCCGGGAAATTTCATTCGTATATGTTCCGGCAAAATTATATCATTGTACGAAACGGAGATACGACGTCATAAACATTGAGACGTGTGAAAAGCTACGTTTTGTTAAAGCGAAGCTGAATTTACGCATAGTTAAGCAGTGTTTGATAATGACAGCACGTGGGGACTTACAACGAACTTCAAGCATAATTTCATAAGTATATGAGTGAATAATGCGAAAAAAATAAAAATAATAATAATAAAGGTTTTGCATACTTAGCGTCAAATATTTAACTGATTTTTATAGTGATCTGGCGTTTGAACTAGTTTCATGGACTGTAGTTCGATTGTTTAAAGAATCTATGGTGAATGATTACTGGTTAAATTATAAATTGTGTAGTAACATTTTATGTAATATACATAAATAATAATCAACTGCCGCATGTATGAAAAATCGTCGCTTGAGAACGGCTCGACCGATTTGGCTGATTTTTTTTTCGTAATTTTCAGGACAAGGTTTGTGTGAAAGAAACTTTTTGGAAAATCCATCAGAAAAGATGGAAATCTAGATTGTGTGTTTGTATGAAAATCTCAGTGAAATAAATGTGATGATCGGTTTGTCAGTTCTACTGTCATATGTTTTCATAAAATAAAAATTGTGACGTTCAGTTTGACAGTTCTGCTGTCGCATGTTTTCATTACAAGAAAATACCGCACTGATTATTGATGTTTTTCGAAAATGAACACAATTGAAAGCGATATTTTAGTGTGTTATCGGTGTTATCATATATTTGATGTGTTGCAAAGCCTGAATTGATGCCAGTTCGAGGTAGTCTGGTGTGTTGCAAACATTCAATTTATTTCAGTTCGTGGTTTATTTCTTTGGAAAAAATGCTACCAGTGCGGCGTACGCGCAACACAGGCCAACTACATGACCGTTGTGTCCATGAGATTGACGAAGAGCGTAGAGAGCATTTGGGGGAAAATGGAATAAGAATTTTTCAAGAACGATCCATTATGACTCCGGAGCAACGGATACAGTTTTCCAAGCTGTTATTAGACATCGGCAATTGAAAAACTCCGGACGAAGCTACCACTGACCGCATTTCGTTTCAACCAAATTTTTGTTAATTCACAACATCGAAAGAGAAGAGAATACTAAAATTTTCCCGAATGTTGCTGCGAATTACAAAAACCGTGTTTGTTTCAGCGAACGAGTCCTTTTCGCAGCGAAAAATAGGGAAGTAGTCGATTTGAACATAAAAATTCGAAGTCAAATCGCTTGTCAATTGCATTCATTTAATTCGATAGAATTCGTTGCCTATACAGATGAAGTCGTCAGTTATCTAATTGAATTCCTGAATTCATTAGATTTGCCGGGAATACCATCCCATAATTTGCAGCTCAAGGTCGGCCCGGTGATAAGCACGGTACGTAATCTGAACCAACGGAAATCATGCAATGGAGCAAGACTCGCTGTTGACAAGCTGATGAACATCGTGATGGAAGCGACGATAATCACAGGAAAGTTCAAAGGCGAGGATGTTCTGATTCCAAGAATACCACTCATTACAGCCGAATTGCCGTTTCAGTTTAAGCATGTCCAGTTTCCGGTTCGCCTTGGATTTGCGATGACGATTAATAAATCGCAAGGCCGGTCGTTGGAAGTGTGTGGAATAAACCGTGAACTGCCGTGTTTCTTCCATGGGCAGCTAGCTGTACGTATCGCGCTCGACAGTTGGTAAACCATCGGGGCTACTCGTTTTCTTTCTGAAAGGAACGATAGAAAACATGGTTCAACACCATGAGTCAGGGCGAAAGCCTACAAAACACCAACTAAATTATTATCAAAACAGTGAATTCCGATTTATTTCATTTCACTAAGTCCATGTTCTTACTGACATCCCTTTTTCACAATCCACATAAATTCAAGCCAGATTCGATTGGATGAAGTCCAACAGACTGACTGACAACAAATACCGAGCAGCGTCAATCACTGGAGATATAGACATATTATGGAATAAAAGACATGTTATGTAATATAAACACTACCTGTTAAACCGGCTGCGAGAAAGGACGTCCTATGATGTGCTGTGAAAATGTGCGTTTTTGTTTTTCTTTCCGCAACATTTTCAACAGAAAACTTAAAAGCTGAATTTATGGCTAACTCTATACACCTACCTGTTCGTAGATTAAAACAATGCGAAATGATGTCATTAAAGCTACTATCCTCACAGTGCCTGAAGATGGAGAGGTCTCTCCCATCTAGCCCGTGTACTAAGGATTCCAACTGATTTACCCATTAATTTTGACTTCTGTTCCCAACCAAGGTTCCGTTTGCAACAACAATAAGTAAGGTTAGAGAGGGGGAGGGGGAAAGGAGGAGGGACAGAGGAAGTAGGAAATGGATATAAAGAAAGGGACGTGGACAGAGAGATGAGGGAGAAAGTAGAAAGATAAGATAGAGTGTAGAATAAGAGATGTACAGGGAACGGAGGGGAGGGGGTTGAAGTGATAGTCAGAAAGGAGGAGAAGGAGGAGGAGGAGGAGGGGATAGGCAAAGGGAGGAAGGAGGAGGAGTGGGTAGAAGAGGGAGGGAAAGGAGATTAGGATGTATGCCCATTTCCCAAACAAATTTAGCAATTGCGAAGCATTACTAGATTCACTAGTAAATTATGAAAATGGATTTACATACACTAGGTGATCAAAAATATCCAGACACCTGGCTCAAAATGACTTACAAGTTCGTGGCGCCCTCCATCGGTAATGGTGTAATTCAATATGGTGTTCGCCCACCCTTAGCCTTGATGACAGCTTCCACTCTCGCAGGCATACGTTCAATAAGGTGCTGGAAGGTTTCTTGGGGAATGGCAGCCCATTCTTCACTGAGGAGAGGTATCGATGTCGATCGTTGAGTCCTGGCACGAAGTAAAATGGCTCTAAGCACTATGGGGCATAAATATCTGAGGCCATCAGTCCCCTAGACTTAGAATTAACTAAACCTAATTAACTTAAGGATATCACACACAACCATGCCCGAGGCAGGATTCGAACCTGCGACCGTAGCAGCAGGAAGGTTCCGGACTGAAGTGCCTAGAACCGCTCGGCCACAGCGGCCGGCGTCACGAAGTCGCCGTGCCAAAACACCCCAAAAGTGTTCTATAGGATTCAGGTCAGGACTCTGTGCAGGCCTGTCCTTTACAGGGATTTTATTGTCCTGTAATCACGCCGCCACAGGCCGTGCATTATGAACAGTTGCTCGATCGCGTTGAAAGATGCAGTCGTCATCCCCGAATCACTCTTCAACAGTGGGAAGCAAGAAGGTGCTTAAAACATCAACAGAGGCCTGTGTTGTGATAGTGCCACGTGAAACAACAAGAGGTTCTATCCCCCACCTTGAAAAACACGACAACACCATAACACCACCGCCTCCGGATATTACTGTCGGCACATCATACTCTGGCAGATGACTTTCATGTGTGTTCGCCATACCCACAGCCTGCCATCGGATCGCCACATTGTGTACCGTGAATCAACACTCCAAACAACGTTTCTCCACTGTTGACTCATCCACTGTTTACGCTCCTTACACCAAGCGAGGCGGCGTTTGGCTTTTACTGGCGTGATGTGTGGCATATGAGCAGCCGCTAGACCATGAAATCCCAAGTTTTCTCATGTCCCGCGTAACTATCATAGTAATTGCAGTGGATCCTGATGCATTTTGGAATTCATGTGTGATGGTCTGGATATATGTCTGCCTACTACACATTACGACCCTCTTCAAACATCGGCGGTGTCTGTCAGTCAACAGACGAGGTCGGCGTGTATACTTTTCTGCTGTACGTATGCCTTCACGTTTCCACTTCACTATCACATCGCAAACAGTGGACCTAGGGAAGTTTGGGAGGTTTAGGAGTGTGGAAATCTCGCGTACATACGTATGACACAAGTGACACCCAATCACCTGACCACGTTCGAGGTCCGTGAGTTCCGCGGAGCGCCCCATTCTGCTCTCTCACGATGTCTAATGACTACTGAGATCGCTGATACGGAGTACCTAGCAATAGGTAGCAGCACAATGCACCTAATATGAAAAATGTGTATTTTTGGGGGTGTCCGGATACTTTTGATCACATTGTGTATGTATGTATATATGCGTGTATGTGTGTCCCACATCTTGTCCTAAACCACTTGATCGATTTCAGCCGCCCGCTGTAGCCGAGCGGTTGTAGGCGCTTTAGTCCGGAACCTTGCTGCTGCTACGGTCGCGGATTCGAATCCTGCCTCGGGCATGGATGTGTGTGATGTCCTTAGGTTAGTTAGGTTTAAGTAGTCTAGTGGACTGATGGCCTCCTCTGTTAAGTCCCTTAGTGCTTAGAGCCATTTCAACCATTTGACCTATTCCAACCAAACTTGGTACATATATCAATTGCTGTCTGTAAAGAACTTGTCAAACCAGGATTGCAGGGTGGAGGAGGGGAAGGGGGGAGGTAGATTAAAAAGCATTGTAGCTTACGACGCGCAGATAATCATACTTGATTCATCCAGTATTTGAGAGTGAGAGCACTTTGTCACTTCCAACAAACATCACACGTAATTTCAAACATGTCCAATCTTCTCGCTGACAACCCTTACAAAAGATCCAGAATGAGATTTTCACTCTGCAGCGGAGTGTGCGCTGATATGAAACTTCCTGGCAGATTAAAACTGTGTGCCCGACCGAGACTCGAACTCCGCTGCAGAGTGAAAATCTCATTCTGGAAACATCCCCCAGGCTGTGGCTAAGCCATGTCTCCGCTATATCCTTTCTTTCAGGAGTGCTAGTTCTGCAGGTTCGCAGGAGAGCTTCTGTAAAGTTTGGAAGGTAGGAGACGAGGTACTGGCAGAAGTAAAGCTGTGAGTACCGGGCGTGAGTCGTGCTTCGGTAGCTCAGTTGGTAGAGCACTTGCCCGCGAAAGGCAAAGGTCCCGAGTTCGAGTCTCGGTCGGGCACACAGTTTTAATCTGCCAGGAAGTTTCTTACAAAAGATGAAACGAAAAAATGTTTATCGCTTACCAGGTTTTCGCTGTACCTGCAGTAAAACTGCCACACGATGCATGACGTTTAATTTATTACTTCTGTACTACTAATTGTATTCGCAATACAATTTGCAGACAATATTCACACATATCACCGAATGTACCAGCAAAATTATCTCATTGTACGGCACGTGAATAACTGAAGCATCTTGTATGACGTTCATAGTATCGTTTAAAATGTTTCATTACTCGTATAATTGTGAACTCAGACGGTAAAATATGCAAGGATGAGTAATTGAGAAATGTTGAAGACTGCATTGTGTCTCAGAATACTAATTGGTCTGAAGAGGGTAAATGACAAAGGTTGCAGCAGGAGAGAAAATGAGTCTATTCAGCATTTACGTAACGTACGATACGAACAAGCGGACTGCGAATGCTTTTGCCTCATAATCCTAATTGTCCTGAGGAGCGGAAATCACAAAGGCTGCAGCAGAAATTTTCCTTTAAAACGTTTTATTATTAGTATAACTGTGAAGCCAAACGATAAAATATGCAAAGCTGAGCAACTAACAAATGTTAACTGAAAGCACGTGAAGCTTATTAATAACGGACACGGGTGAAATCCAGAGTAAACGGTCGATCAAACAATACGACTGCGAGAAAGCTATCTGCTTTCAATAAAATTTAGGTACCCTGCCTGACTCTGCGACAAAATGACTTTGTGCTAATGTTGGCCCTAAATATTACGAATCTTTGTTAGTTTGGAAAACAATTGCTGTACCAGAACTATTATCATACTTACACAACAAATGGTCACTGAACAAAACGCATCTGACTTTACCTGTTAAACTGTTTGAAATAACGATGCGGCAGTTTCAAAATATATTTGACTGGCATTAAACCTTTGCTCTCATATTGATATAATTCTCGTAAATGCACTCGGACAATCACTGTGTCTAACTCTGAATATGAACTACAATGATAATGAAATGTATGGCTTACCTGTGCGCATTGCGCCGCTCGTCAAATAATGAACATTATATGTTGCATAGTGTGCTGTTAACTCAAAAATGGCTCTAAAATGGTAAAAATATGTATTTTCCGGTCAGTTGTCTCAAAATTTCCCCCTGGAAGGCTAAAAAAAAGGCAGGTTCAGACAGTCAGTCTATAGATTCTAAGATTTTACATACTGGCCTGACCAGTGTCGATACCATACAGCTACATCTTCCTCTTGGAGTAACGATCATTTAAATATTTGATACACTGTTGTGGCAACAAATATGAATACTAAAAACTTGACATTTTTGAGACTAACAGATCACTTTTCACATGATGTAGCCTCTATACACTGATCAGCCAAAACATTATGACCACTCCCCACCACCACATTGGATGCCGCCTGGTGGCATTGTGGGCCCATGACGTGGTAACAAAAGTATGTGAGCGGAGAACACACGGACGGGGGATCACCCTAGCGAAGATATGAGCTGCAAATGAGGAAATCCGTTGACGTAAGAGACTTTGACAAAGGGCAGTTTATTAATACGCGGAGCCTGTGAAAGGGTACCTCAAAACGGCGAAGCTAGTCGGATGTTCACTTGCTACTGTCGTGGATATCTATAGAAAGAGATACGGGGCAGTGAAACTACCGCTAGGAGCTAAATGACTGGACGTCCAAGATTATTCGCAGAACGTGGGGTTTGTAGGCTTGTCCGCTCTGTAAAGCGGGATCTACGGTGATCTGTGGCATCTCTGCAGAAAGACCAAAATGGTGGTGTACACACAAGTGTTTCGGAGCACATCGTTCATCGTACATTGTTGAACTTGAAGCTCCGCAGCAGATCGCCCCTACGAGTTCGCATGTCCACCCAACGACATCGTCAGTTGCGATTGTAGTGGGCGCATGACCATCGGGATTCGCGCGCCGATCAATGGAAACCTGTGGACTCTTCGGGTGAATCACGTTTTCGCTGCACTAGGTCGACGGTCGTCTCCACAAGCGCCGTCATCGAGGTGAGCGGTGGTTCGAAACGTGCAGCGCTCCGCGGGCGCAGGCTGGTGGAAGTGGTATTGCGCTAGGGAAGGCATTCTCTTGCTCTTGCATGGGCCCTGACAGCTGTGAGCCACCAATATTCCTTCGTGCTTGTCGTCTTCCCCGACGGCGACCTCATCGTTCAGCAACATGTTTATATGTGCTTTTGAATCAGATCTGTGCTACAGTGGTTTGAAGATAGTTGATGCCATGGCTATTTTTTTTTATTTTTTTTTTTTTGTGATATGTTACAATACAGCATCACCGGTCTATTGCGGTCTAACTGTGTTGGTGAGGCAGTAAATTTATCCACAGGGCAGTGACTGCGTCACTGCAATTCACTTTGGAGGTGTGGCGGTGGGACTTGTAGTCCCGTACCACCCTCTGACGGTGACAGGACTACATGAGTCAGGCAGAAAAATTTAGCCTAACGTGGGCAGGTATGATTGGAAAGTATTGGACGTAGAATGGGGGCTAGTCACGCCAAATGATGCGTCCGTGGTGGGCGTGCCAGACCTATCGTTCGCCATGGTCGGAATCCGATTCCTCTAGGATGGTTAGGGGAACCGCATGTCGATGCCAGCGGCGTGGAAGTGTGGTCCCAACGTGGCGTAACCCATGGACAGTGTCCCGCAAGGCATCCACTTTCTCATAGAGCCGCCGCGCGTTGTTGCGTATGGTCGTCTTTAGGGGGACGATATCCGCTTCCTCGTGGAGAGTGACAATTCTCGTGAGTGGCGGGCCGTGCAGGTTCCACCTGAGCTCCTTGTTCTGCAGGCGCTGCAATTTCCGCATCCTGGTGACACTAATCGTGGCCCATGCAGCAGATCCATACGTGAGTGCAGGCGGAATAACTGTTCGGTAAATGCGGAGCTTGGTATGCAGGTTAAGTTCCCTACTGCGAAAGACCGGGTACAAAGCCCTGGTTAGCTTTTGCCCTTTCTTGGTGACATACTCCGCATGACAGTCCATCTGGACCCCGAGATAGGTGGTTGTCGGGGTTCAAATGGTTCAAATGGCTCTGAGCACTATGGGACTTAACAGCTGTGGTCATCAGTCCCCTAGAACTTAGAACTACTTAAACCCAACTAACGTAAGGACATCACACACATCCATGCCCGAGGCAGGTTTCGAACCTGCGACCGTAGCAGTCGCGCGGTTCCGGACTGCGCGCCTAGAACCGCGAGACCACCGCGGCCGGCGGTTGTCGGGGACCAGCGCACCTGCGCACCTGCAATCGAGATATTGCGGCGGAGGACTGGGCGCCGTTTCGTGAAGTAAACTGCCGTAGTTTTGGCGGCATTGAGAGCTATTTTGTTTGTCCGGCATCAGGTGATAGTGGCGTCCACCTCTCGCTGGAGGCGGGCGACTACGGCGCAGTAATGCGGCCGGTGGTGTATAGTGCTGTGTCGTCAGCGTATTGTGCACGGTGGCACTCGGGCATGACCGGCATATCATTGACATGCATATTAAAAAGGATGGGAGAGCAGCATGTAAACGATAATGTATATGGCAATGCTGATGAACAGGCTCAGATGAGCAGGATAGGTAAAGGTGATACAACAGCATCAACCACTGACGTTGTGCAAGCACCAGCACGAACAGCTGATTTCTTTACTGCACAATTAGATCTCAGAGAGAAGCAACGCGAAGAGAAAGACAAATTAGAACGCTTGATCCGCGAGCAAGCTCTAATTTCACAAGTTAAAGATATTTTAGTTGTAGATCGAGCGGAGCGTGAGGGGAAAGATAAAGTAGAACGCCTCGCTCGCGAAGAAAAAGAAAGACAGGAATGCCTAGTTCGCGAAAGCAGGGAACAGGAGCCTGATGCTCAGTTTCTGGCAAAATTGGATGTAATTTTAGACCAACGTGACAGTGTTACATTTGTCTTAGGAGATCGATAGAACTTAGAACTACTTAAACCTAACTAACCTAAGGACATCACACACATCCATGCCCGAGGCAGGATTCGAACCTGCGACCGTAGCAGTCGCGCGGTTCCGGACTGCGCGCCTAGAACCGCGAGACCACCGCGGCCGGCGGTTGTCGGGGACCAGCGCACCCGCACACCTGCAATCGAGATATTGCGGCGGAGGACTGGGCGCCGTTTCGTGAAGTAAACTGCCGTAGTTTTGGCGGCATTGAGAGCTATTTTGTTTGTCCGGCACCAGGTGATAGTGGCGTCCACCTGTCGCTGGAGGCGGGCGACTACGGCGCAGTAATGCGGCCGGTGGTGTATAGTGCTGTGTCGTCAGCGTATTGTGCACGGTGGCACTCGGGCATGACCGGCATATCATTGACATGCATATTAAAAAGGATGGGAGATAGCACCGATCCTTGCGGAGTGCCTGCCGACAATTGGCGAATGCCAGAACGCATTCCCCGTTGAGCCACTAGGAAAGTCCCGCCACGGAGAAAGTCATCCACGATCTTGACATAAGTATCCAGTATAGGGGTCCTGTGTCAGCATCTTGTGTACGAGGTTGTCTTGCCAGATCTTGTCGTAGGCGTTTTGCAAGTCCAGAAAAATGGCAGCTGTCGACTTGGCAGTGCTGAAATGGCTAATTATGGTGCGACGAATTGATATTGCAATGAACGGCATATACCGACTGCGAGAATTGGACGCCCCATGCTACGAACGCATCTCTGTGTCTTACGGAACCAAAGATTTTGTTTTATGGACTCTTTGTGAAGAAAATAGAGAGATCGGACGTGTGAGAGGAGGAGAGAGATTGTATTGTTATGAGACGCCATTACGGTGTATAGTAAATGTTCAAATAGTTTTAAGTACAAAATAAAATCCAATAAGTAAGATCAAGTATTCAAGATGTATATACACTCCTGGAAATTGAAATAAGAACACCGTGAATTCATTGTCCCAGGAAGGGGAAACTTTATTGACACATTCCTGGGGTCAGATACATCACATGATCACACTGACAGAACCACAGGCACATAGACACAGGCAACAGAGCATGCACAATGTCGGCACTAGTACAGTGTATATCCACCTTTCGCAGCAATGCAGGCTGCTATTCTCCCATGGAGACGATCGTAGAGATGCTGGATGTAGTCCTGTGGAACGGCTTGCCATGCAATTTCCACCTGGCGCCTCAGTTGGACCAGCGTTCGTGCTGGACGTGCAGACCGCGTGAGACGACGCTTCATCCAGTCCCAAACATGCTCAATGGGGGACAGATCCGGAGATCTTGCTGGCCAGGGTAGTTGACTTACACCTTCTAGAGCACGTTGGGTGGCACGGGATACATGCGGACGTGCATTGTCCTGTTGGAACAGCAAGTTCCCTTGCCGGTCTAGGAATGGTAGAACGATGGGTTCGATGACGGTTTGGATGTACCGTGCACTATTCAGTGTCCCCTCGACGATCACCAGTGGTGTACGGCCAGTGTAGGAGATCGCTCCCCACACCATGATGCCGGGTGTTGGCCCTGTGTGCCCCGGTCGTATGCAGTCCTGATTGTGGCGCTCACCTGCACGGCGCCAAACACGCATACGACCATCATTGGCACCAAGGCAGAAGCGACTCTCATCGCTGAAGACGACACGTCTCCATTCGTCCCTCCATTCACGCCTGTCGCGACACCACTGGAGGCGGGCTGCACGATGTTGGGGCGTGAGCGGAAGACGGCCTAACGGTGTGCGGGACCGTAGCCCAGCTTCATGGAGACGGTTGCGAATGGTCCTCTCCGATACCCCAGGAGCAACAGTGTCCCTAATTTGCTGGGAAGTGGCGGTGCGGTCCCCTACGGCACTGCGTAGGATCCTACGGTCTTGGCGTGCATCCGTGCGTCGCTGCGGTCCGGTCCCAGGTCGACGGGCACGTGCACCTTCCGCCGACCACTGGCGACAACATCGATGTACTGTGGAGACCTCACGCCCCACGTGTTGAGCAATTCGGCGGTACGTCCACCCGGCCTCCCGCATGCCCACTATACGCCCTCGCTCAAAGTCCGTCAACTGCACATACGGTTCACGTCCACGCTGTCGCGGCATGCTACCAGTGTTAAAGACTGCGATGGAGCTCCGTATGCCACGGCAAACTGGCTGACACTGACGGCGGCGGTGCACAAATGCTGCGCAGCTAGCGCCATTCGACGGCCAACACGGCGGTTCCTGGTGTGTCTGCTGTGCCGTGCGTGTGATCATTGCTTGTACAGCCCTCTCGCAGTGTCCGGAGCAAGTATGGTGGGTCTGACACACCGGTGTCAATGTGTTCTTTTTTCCATTTCCAGGAGTGTATTTCCATATAGAAATTAGTTAATTACCATGGTACAAATATTACGAGACGTAGATCGCTCGGAGGTGAAGTTTGGAACGATAGTGCGAACCTGCATTTACACGGTCATAATTCGTCGAGACATTATCTCGAAATTAATAAATTTTAACTTGCTAAATTGTTGGACCTATCATCCAGAATCATCAAACAACATAGCACACAGTTGTGCCGAACGATCTGCGTATCGAGTAAAGGTTTTAGAGATTTGAGGTGGAGCAGACAACGACGAGGACTTTCTGCGAGATTTCCGCTGCGGAATACACCTCTGGCTCTCCTGTGGCATTTAAAACGAAATATTCATATTTTCCAAGTTTTCAGGAGTTGTTGTTGTTGTGGTCTTCAGTCCTGAAACTGGTTTGATGCAGCTCTCCATGCTACTCTATCCTGTGTGAGCTTCATCATCTCCCAGTACCTACTGAAGCCTACATCCTTCTGAGTCTGCTTAGTGTATTCATCTCTTGGTCCCCCTCTACGATTTTTACCCTCCACGTTGCCATCCAGTTCTAAATTGGCGATCTCTTGATGTCTCAGAACATGTCCTACCAACCGATCCCTTCTTCTAGTCAAGTTGTGCCACAAACTCCTCTTCTCCCCAATTCTATTCAATACCTCCTCATTAATTATGTGATCTACCCATCTAATCTTCAGCATTCTTCTGTAGCACCACATTTCGAAAGCTTCTATTCCCTTCTTGTCCAAACTATTTATCGTCCATGTTTCACTTCCATACATGGCTACACTTCATACAAATACTTTCAGAAACGACTTCCTGACACTTAAATCTATACTCGATGTTGACAAATTTCTCTTCTTCAGAAACGCTTTCCTTGCCAATGCCAGTCTACATTTTATATCCTCTCTACATCGACCATCATCAGTTATTTTGCTCCCCAAATAGCAAAACTCATTTCCTAATCTAATTGCCTCAGTATCACCCGATTTAATTCGACTGCATTTTATTATCTTTGTTTTGCTTTTTTTCATGTTCATGTTTTCAGGAGAGTAAAGATAAAAGGAAATAAGGAACTAAGCTAAACCAACTAAAACCAATAATTAAAATAAGAGCGCATCTAAACATGATTTATTAATAATAATAAATGAACAAAGAAAAATTTTCATTAAATAACCAATACTAATATATTAAAGCCGGTTGTCATAATGTTTTGGCTCATCAGTGTATGTTTAGTATTGCACGTGCTGGTTATTCGGTTTCCCAGAACCTCTATTTCCGTGCACCAGTACCCTGTCATTCCTTCCCACACAACTACCCTCTCTCCCCTTTCCCTGCATCCCGTCATCGGTAGTGTTAAATATGAATAACTTGCAGCATGGAAGTGGTCACCTCTTATGGTGAGAATATTCCCAAACAATCAACTTTAGCAGCAGAGGAAGCGGCGATGACGCATTGCGGCGGTGCGGTTCTTTCCGTCCGTTTACGACGTACCTGCAACTACCTGTGAACATTGTCTCAGCAGATCATCATTAGGGAAGCCGAGTGAAACCTACTGTACTTCGAGGTGAACCAGGCTGAAATTAAAGTCACTAATCTACGTTTCGGGAGAAAGTTTTCATATGAAATGAGAGGTTGGAAATTTTGTCCTCAATTAATATATTCTGACACTTAGGTGAACAAGTATCGCTGCCAAGCCCGTGCTAGTCTTAACACAGTCACTCGCAATCCCTTTCACTCACGTTAGCAAGTTTATGGTGTTGCATTTCCCGAAAACGCAATAGCTACAAAAATATTGATTGTTTTATATCGATAATGCTCGCCAAATATTCTGTCGGTACCAAATGCAGTCACAGTTTTTAGCCACCGACCTGCTCAATACGCCACGCGGAATATGTCTTTTATCGTCACAAAATTCACTTAAAAATTCCGAAATTTCTACACGCCCATAGGAATAATTATGCCGTCACTTTACCACACTTTTGATGTATGAAACACTGCTACATCCGGCAACTTACCGTTTCCATCGGAACTACTACTACACACATCCGAACTGTTTCATGGATAGGCTCCGACTCCTCTCTAGAATACTCTGTCTTCGCTACCAGCAGAAAAAAGGCGCGCGAAGAATATTGCTTTACCATTGGTCAGTTTACTCAACAGCCAATAGAAAAACAACATTCTTCCGCGTCAGTCTGCGCTTTTCATCAATAACCAATGGCATAATAGTAAACCTAACGACTGCACTTTTTACCGACTAATTATCTAATATGCTGAAGTTTTATTTATGCATAGAGTTATTTACTATTATTATTTATACCTGAATTAACTTCCCTTTTCCATAAACTTACTTTACAAATCTATTCTACAAAAATCCCCTTTGTTCATACCCATACTTCTTCAAAATGTTCCCACACTAAATCCTACTACATAGCTCGTTAAACAATTATCTTCATATTAACACTAATCCACACTCACGCATCAGTCATACTGCTAAAACACATTTATAACATGTTACATACACAAAAATACATAAAAACACTTTATGAAAATACTAGAATAGTTTATGAAAAACATTCCATTACTTTAGCGCACTCTAGTGGGCACAACCGAAACTAAAATCACAGTCCTCCTATCCAATACTGTCCTCTATCGGCTGACACATGAACTACATGCGCGTCCAGTCTCGCGTCACCATGTGTCACCATCCAGGTCTAACAAGGGAACCTCCCCATCGCAGCCCCCTCAGATTTAGTTATAAGTTGGCACAGTGGATAGGTCTTGAAAAACTGAACACAGAACTGTCGAGAACAGGAAGAAGTTGTGTGGAACTATGAAAAAAAAAGCAAAATATACAAACTGAGTAGCCCATTTGCAAGAAAGGCAACATCAAGGAAAGTGCAAGCTCAGTGGTCCCGTGGTTAGCGTGAGCAGCTGTCGAACGAAAGGTCCTGAGTTCAAGTCTTCCCTTGAGTTAAGAGTTAAATTTTTTTATTTTCAGACAATTATTATCTGTCACCAGTGTCGTATAGAATATATCAGACGTGTTTTCCTGTGGAGGAATCGGTTGACCTGTGACCTTGCGATCAAATTGTAAGTAGGCTGTATATGTTTTCTTATTGGCAACGTTACGTAGCGCTCTGTATGAAAATCACTGGCTGTGCTGTGTGCAGTCTGTGGCTAGTTTGCATTGTTGTCTGCCATTGTAGTGTTGGGCAGCGGCAGCTGGATGTGAACTGCGCGTAGCGTTGCGCAGTTGGAGGTGAGCCGCCAGCAGTGGTGGATGTGGGGAGAGAGATGGCGGAGTTTGGAAATTCCTAAGACTGGATGTCATGATCTGTTATGTATATTATGATTTTTCAACACTATTAAGGTAAATACATTGTTTGTTCTCTATTAAAATCTTTCATTTGCTAACTATGCCTATCAGTAGTTAGTGCCTTCCGTAGTTTGAATCTTTTATTTAGCTGGCAGTAGTGGCGCTCGCTGTATTCCAGTAACGAAGATTTTTGTGAGGTAAGTGATTTGTGAAAGGTATAGGTTAATGTTAGTCAGGGCCATTCTTTTGTAGGGATTTTTGAAAGTCAGATTGCGTTGCGCTAAAAATATTGTGTCAGGTTAAGCACAGTCCTGTATAATTGTTCAAAGGGGACGTTTCATATGTCGACCCGTAGCCGAGGATACCTCACTGGAATCTTCTGATTTTTTTCTTGTAGTTTGTGTAATTAGTGTAGCTTTTGTTTATTGCCAGCGCGTAACTGTAGAGGGAATTTCCATTGTAGTTGTAGCTTTTTATTGTTGTATAAAACAGTTGTGGCATGCATGTAGATTTGCACCAAGTATTTCGCAGCTGCGCTTGCAATTAAGTAGACATTATTTCCATTGCTATGTTATTTTATTTTGCTTTTCAAATTGTGCTTTTCTGTGTTATCGTGTGAAACATTGTGACAATTATGGCGTGTGAAAAACGTAATACTAGGCTCCAAAGTAAACTGAGAAATGACAGTGAAGACGAAAGCAGTGTGTTAGCGCCGCAGAGTAATGAATTAACTAATGTTCAAAGTAGTAATTTGGTAATTGCGCATAGGGAAATGGAGCGGGCTGCAAATAATGGTGTACACAGTGAAACAATTAGTGAACAGGGAAGCGTTATCGATCGATCGGTCGGCAGCAGCTCGCCTCAGGAATCCGAAATGACAGGAAACAATCTCGCAAATACTGTAGATTCAGGTTTTGGGTCCTCACCGTTTTCTCAAATAAGTCAAGACACATTTTCTGCTCGTCAAAATGTGAATGTTGCCGGTGAAAAGGCACTGCCGAAAAGCATAGAGGAACAGATTCCAGACACTAATACATTATTATTGCAATTAATGCAACAAATGAAACAAAATCAGAGACAAACACACCAACAGTTAGACACAATGCAACAAAATCAGAGTCAAACACAGCAAAAGCTACAAAAGTTAGACACAATGGAACAAAACCTTCAAAAGTTAGACACAATGGAACAACACCAGAGACAAACACAGCAACAGTTAGACACAATGGAACAAAATCTTCAAAAGTTAGACACCACACTTGAACAAACACGTGAAGATTTAACTACTGAGTTACATAAAATCGAATCGAAATGTCAAAAAGTCTGTAATGACGTAAAAACACAAATTTGTGAGCATTTCCAACCTATTTTTTCGCGTCATGAAAATGCATTACAGAATCACGAATCAGCCATAAAATAACTGCAAACTATTGTTCATGAAAATCACGACACCTTGCAAGCTAAAATTGACTCAGTTGCATCTGCCGATTCGGTTCCACAACTTGCAAAAACTCAAGAAAACTTAAAGGACACAGTAGATACGATTTCAACACAAATGGACACTCTGAAACTTGGTTCAGAAAAACACACAGAGGAAATAATTTCATTATCGGATAAAGTAGCCGAACTTTCAGATCAGTTCACTAACTTATCTGCAAAGGTAGATGATGACCTGAATGACACAAGACCTGTAGCCACCACTGACACAGAAGAGTATGAACAAATTAAGAAATTCAAACAAAATCAGAATCAAATTAATACGCAACACCAAAGAGAAATCCGGGAAGTACAAGATCAGTTGGCACAAGTAATACAAAAATTTCATATTTCAGAGGACACTCGCGCTCCAACACGGGAAGAGGAACTTAGAAATACGGATAAGCCACAAAATAATAACACAGGGCATTTCGGAAGTTATGAAAGAAATTGGCAATGTTGTGCACCGAATTTTGAGACACGACGTAACAATGACCGACATGCGACTCGCCGACATGATGATTTTGACTATAAGCTGTTCATTACTACACGTAAATTCAAAACATTTAAGAATTCTGGCAACGACATTCATCCACAAGCATGGCTCCATCAATTCTCTCATTGTTTTCCTCCCAACTGCTCGTTAGAACACAGATTAGAATTTATGTGTGGCTATTTAGAGAATGAACCAGCTGTAAGAGTGCGATCGGTCATTCACGATTGTCACAGTGAAGGAGAATTTTACCATGCCTTCCTCTCAGCATATTGGTCTCAAGCTACACAAGACTGAGTAAAACATAGCATCATGATGATAAAACACTTTGAACAATCTGAATTTTCCAGTCTTGTCAAATATTTTGAAGACATCTTGCATAAGAATCAGTATCTTTCAAACCCATACAGCCCCTCAGAACTGATCCGCATTTGCTTAATCAAATTACCTGAACATTTACGACATATTATTTTGGCAGGACGTTGCAAAGACGACATTGAAGCTTTTCAGGGACTCTTACAAGAACTGGAAATTGACACTGACAGTCACGGAATGCGAAAACAGGAGCAGAACAATTACAGATCACATCCGTCACAATTCCGTGATGACAGAAGTAATAACTGGACACGACAAGGCTATTCTTACAACGTAAATTGTGACCAAAACAGACACCACCCATATGACAACCACTGGCAGAGTAATAATAGTTACAGAGAAAGATCGAATTTTCGTAGTAATGAATGTGACAGAGATAACCATAGAAACAGACAATATGGGAACCAAAATAATTATTATCAAGGGAGACAGAATAACTTCAGACGCAACGGTCCACCACGCAGTTACGATTTCGGGAGAAATTCTCCACCACATGACCGACAAGAAAGAAACTATGGAATCTACCGACATGATGACAGACGATATAATCGTATCGACAGACCTGAATTGCATCAGAACTGGCGTGCTTCAAACAGGGCAGGGCCTTCTCGTCAAGGTGAACTTGCAGAAATTAGGTCTCCTAATCCCAATAACGACGCGCGCCAACAAAGGAACAGACAATGACTCGCACCGCAGGCAACCGCGTGCGCCGGCTGGCTCAGAGAAAAATAACATAGACGCTAACCTTGAGAAAAATTTTAGCATTCCTCACCGACGTATACCGCATGATAATTCCATTCAAGTTGAACCTCTGCGTACTAGGAAGAGTAAACGATTGCACCACATTTCACATGTAAAACCGTTTATTGAAAGATAATCTGCTTTATAACTTAGTCTTTGCCATCAAATTTTTCACTTTACATTACTAGTATGCTTTGTCAGACTTAGAATCTGTTAACATGCAACAATGTTTGAAGTTAAATATCCAGTCAAGAACCAAGAGAACTTATTGAAACAGAAATTACGAATGCATTGTTATCGTGAACAGACGTCACAGTGTTATTGTGTGTGTACATTCTTGCTTGTTAGTTGCACGATTACGTAACGACTATAAGGCTCACGTACTTAGAACATTTATCACTACTGCTAATGAGATTTTAATGCAACATTTTGGTTTACTTGAAAATACATTCTGGATTTAAAGTACTTTCTGTGAGATACCAGATGACACAGTGGTTAGTTTATGTGACAGCTACACGATTTTATCACGACGCTACTAATGAGTGACAATTTACAATGTTGCTTTTGTGGTGTTTCTGTTTTATATCTGCACAGTTTTTCTGTATTATTCTGGAAAGTGAAACATGTTTTAGTAGTAACTTTTGTGGTATAGCAACAATGAGACAGGCTTTTTCATGGCACAACAATACGTTACTGTACAGTACTTTCTTCATCACGCCAATAAGCATAATAACTACGATATCTATACGCAAAGCATTTCACTTTATCATAAGGTAAGTACATTGACTTCTTCAGAACTTAGCTTTCAGAGGACGATAACTACGACACTTCCACAGAGATTATGTGCAACAAGACACACAGTTTAGCGCTACAGTACACGTATTTGAGTGATTAATTTTATACTTAAAACATTTATTTTTAAAGATTTTTGAATTACAAAGAAAGTTTTCCGTGATACATTTCATTCCATTGCTGTAATCTGTAAAACCTGAGGGTATAATTACATTAATCCTCAGGGGGGTACACGCCTACTTTGTGTACCATGTGTTTGGCAAGCACAAGGAGCTCTAGCTACTATGGTATTTACTTATACAACTTTACACATCGGTACCAGATTTCTCTAACACAGAATTACACAGCTATCTGATTATTTACCTGAGAGAGACAAACATTTATTTTACTAGATCAGTGAGAGACGTTTACGTAATTACACCCTTGGATAACTTCACACTTACGAAATTGTATGTTGTTTGTACTTTGTGAACTGCTCATATTTTTTCAGAACCATTGTGATACTATGAGACCTTTGAATGATGTATTTGGCATGGGATCATAATTTTTAAAGTACGATTGAGGTAGATGACACTATTGAAATGAGCAAAGAAATTTTTTTAGGTTTTGAAATTATTGGAGGAAGCTACGACGATTTTGAGAGTTGACTGAGGTGTTATGATGTTATTTTTACGATGACGATGTGTATTATGCTGCTGAGGTATGTTTATGGTCAATAAGCTGATGCTATATGAAGAATTTGATTGTGCTACGTATCTGTTATGATGAAATATTGAAGAAGTGTCGACGAATATTTATATGTGTAATAAGGTAAGGAGTAATGAACAGTGGTTAGGGACTCTGACTTGTGAAAAAGGATGTTGGAAACCAAGAATCGTACCTTAAGAATTATGAAATGTGTGTACATGCGTGAATGTATTACAATGCCACTGAAAATTTTTTGGACTCTGTTATATTTACAGGATTTTGTTTCTACAGATTTGTAACCCAAATTCTTGACCTGTGAAATATTTTTATATGAGACTGTCACTGTGGCGGAAACTGCCGTCGTAAATATTTCAGCAAGAAAGGTAAGTTACCTTGGCATAATGCGTTTTGGGCGCCCAGCTGAGAGGTAGACGTCTGACAAAAGAAAGCCATTAGGTGCAAAAAAAAAAAAAAAAAAAAAAAAAAAGGAGGCCATTATCCTCGCTATTTGACATTCCTTTGTAGAAAGCATCGCAAATACGACACACTCGAACTTGAGAACATATGATTACACTGTGGAGCTCTTAATTTATGATATTTACTAAAATGCCTAATGAAATGATGAGAAACATTTTACATCCATTGTCTTTCTAGTTGAGAGAATTTTTTGCCTTTGGAGACACCATTTGCCTAGTGAATGACGTTTCATATGTTGCTTTATATATATATAATTACTCATTTTGTTTAATATCTAGTTTCTAGCTGCACTGCAGCATTGGTTAAAATAAAATTTTATAGATGTACTAATATAGATATTTTATGCCTACAGATACAGTAAAAAATAACTTTATGATTGATGTACTCCCAAAAAATGAGGGAGCACAAAAAGACATTTCCACTTCACAGGAATTGCATACATAATTTTTGTCAGTGACTTGGTAACTTGTCTGCTAGAGCAAGTTACAGTGATGCATCACTCTAGTATTAAGATGTGACATAGGTATTAGACATGGCCATTTTTAGTGTACTATTTTTTCTGCTTGAGCTTTGTCATGTTTAGACATAAGTTATTTCATTTTCTGCTGCTGTTTACCAGGCATAATGTTACTGAATTTGACTTTGTATTACGCTGTTAAGCCAGTTTTACTACGCATTTATTTTTCTTGTTTGTTGCACAGTGCCTTATATTAGTTGTAATATTGCAATTGCTTTGCCAGTTTGATTTTTTTGTCATTGATGTTTGTGTTACTTGTTTTGTGCTGCTGCATTGCCTCGTCCCTTAGTTTAGCATCTGAGCTCAGTAAATTTAAGTTAGCTTAAGAGGGGGTAGACTATATAAGAAACTAACTATGATGAATTGGAAGAAGTGCATTGAGAAGATATAAGAAAATGGTTTGGTCAAAAACAAAGTAGTGTACAGTGGAGAAAAACTATTTTGAAAGAGGATGTGAACAGAATACAGAAAGCAGGCTTAGATAGTACTTTTGGGAATAATGATGAAGAAAGGGAGACCTCCATGCAAAATACTGCAGTAAAACAAACCCTGTCCTTTCCTTTTGTGTCATCCCTCTGTATGTTTGTGTACCCTTGTGTATTTGTGTTTTTCCTGTCTTTATGTGTTTAGCTGATGAGAGCTATGTTGTAGAATTTTTCTAACACTATGTTATTTACTTTGTAAAGATGTTGAGACATTATTTATTCTGTTTTGTTGCTCATATGTGAAGGTGATGTTTCAAAAGTTATTCTGATCTTTATGTATGTACTTATGTCATTATTTTTGTAACACTGATGTATATGTTTATTTCGATTCTTTTGTAAAGCCTGTATTACTACAAACGTTATCTGTATTGTTATGTTCTTTAATGATGTATTTTGTACCTTTGTAATTGTATTCTTATGTTATAAAATTGTAATTGACACCAGTTCATCATATTATTAACTTGTAAGTTCCATTTCACTGCACACGTTTCTGTTGGTCATAGTATATGGACAATATGTGAGAAGTAGGGACTGATAGTGTTTGCACGTGTGTTAATAATTCAGCAAGGGACTGGTTAACAGCATTGCTGGTTCTAAGGACAATAAGAAAAAAAAAAGCTTTGTGAGTGCACAAGTGGTGGTTTATGGACTTGCAATATTATCCGCAAGACTCTTCAATGGTGATTGTGCACCTGCACAGTCACAACAGATGGTTGCTGGCCGTCTCTACAAGGACTACAGTGGGTCTGCATCTTTGATGGCCCACCATTACCATTATTTCTACCAGGACTGCAGTGGGTCTGCACCTCTGGTGGCCCACCAATTCCGTAATCTCTACCAAGACTATAGTGGGTCTACTCTGTGATGACCTTCCTACCAATACTCTTCAAAATTTCGACTGACTCTGCTGTGGGTTTGCTCTGTTGTGGACCAATACCTGTCTGCATGTCAAGAGTCAGCACTGTCTTTCCGTTGGAAGGACAACACTACTTCTTCAAGATTGCATGGAAATCCACTACTTCCGTGTGCAGTTTCTTTTACTGCTCAGACTTTGAGAAAAATTCTGCAATTTTACTGTGATGAATGATCAGGACTGTCTTTATGGACTGTGAGAAAATTTTAGCTTTTCACCAACATTGAATCAATAAGTGTGTGCATTTGATATCTTTGTTATTGTAATTATGAAAAATTTTATCAAATCATTATTGGCCACTGCCCAAAACAATTTGTAAAATTTTTTGTGGGGAGCATGGGGGCTATGTAAGTAGGCTGTTTATGTTTTCTTATTGGCAACGTTACGTAGCGCTCTGTATGAAAATCACTGGCTGTGCTGTGTGCAGTCTGTGGCTAGTTTGCATTGTTGTCTGCCATTGTAGTGTTGGGCAGCGGCAGCTGGATGTGAACAGCGCGTAGCGTTGCGCAGTTGGAGGTGAGCCGCCAGCAGTGGTGGATGTGGGGAGAGAGATGGCGGAATTTGGAAATTCCTAAGACTGGATGTCATGATCTGTTATGTATATTATGATTTTTCAACACTATTAAGGTAAATACATTGTTTGTTCTCTATTAAAATCTTTCATTTGCTAACTATGCCTATCAGTAGTTAATGCCTTCCGTAGTTTGAATCTTTTATTTAGCTGGCAGTAGTGGCGCTCGCTGTATTCCTGTAACGAAGATTTTTGTGAGGTAAGTGATTTGTGAAGGGTATAGGTTAATGTTAGTCAGGGCCATTCTTTTGTAGGGATTTTTGAAAGTCAGATTGCGTTGCGCTAAAAATATTGTGTGTCAGGTTAAGCACAGTCCTGTATAATTGTTCAAAGGGGACGTTTCAATATGTATTCGGTTCCCATTGGAGAAGCACGTCCTTTCGTCTACTAATCGCACCGTTTTGCAGTGTAGTCGCAAAACACAGACGTCAATGAACGAATGGACAGATCATAACTTTGCGAAAATAAAGAAAATAAATTTTCACTCGAAGGAAGATTTGAACCAAGGACCTCTCGTTTCGCAGTTGCTCACGCTGACCGCGGGACCACGAAGCTCCTGAGCTCACGCGTTCCTTGATGTTCCCTATGTCACACATGGACTACTCACTGTATATTTTGCTTATTTTTTCATAATTCCACACAATTTCTTCCTGTTTTCTCGATTGATTTGTGTTCAGTTTTTCAAGGCCTATCCACTGTGCCAACTTATAACTAAATCTGAGGGGGGTGCGATGGGGAGATTCCCTTGTGAGACACATCTCCCACTTAACCGCCTCCAAGGCAGGATCCTTATACGACGCTACGCCTCAACATCGCTACTTCTTCGGACCAGCAGTACTCTCTACATACTGCAAGTTTCGTTCTTGCTCTGCTGTTGTGCGCCCTCTCTGGTGCCTTTCGTTAATAGATTAGGTCCCGTCAACGGCACAGAGACAGCATCGAGGACGGGAATGGCAATCACTGGAGAAACAGTACCGTCCTTGGAGAGCAAGGTGCAGGCAGGGGACCAGGAACGTGTGGATAGCCGGGCAGCCGGATCTGCGTGCGGCTCAGTGGCCGTTCCCTTGGCGCTAATCCCCTCCGCCAGTGTGACGCGTGACGCTGGCGGCGATTAGCCCAGCTACCCGCCACCAAGCCGTCCTTGCCTGCTGCCAGATACTGACTCCACATCAGCGCGCCGTCGGTGTAAGGCCGCACTTGTTCCAGCAATCACTAATTACAATTTCATTTACTTGTGGCTCTGCAGCTCGCAAGTAACACTGAAAACATATCGTGACACAGGCCGTCCATAGGATTTCTCGAACTGGAAAGAGCGTTCGGCAGTGTAAAACGGGGCAAGATGTTCGAAATTCTGAGAAAAATAGGGGTACGTTATAGAGAGAGGGATCGGGTAATATACACTACTGGCTATTAAAATTGCTACACCACGAAAATGACGTGCTACAGACGCGAAATTTAGCGACAGGAAGAATATGCTGTGATATGCAAATGATTAGCTTCTCAATGCATTCACACAAGGTTGGCGCCGGTGGCGACACCTACAACGTGCTGACATGAGGAAAGTTTCCAACCGATTTCTCATACACAAACAGCAGTAAACCGGCGTTGCCTGATGAAACGTTGTTGTGATGCCTCGTGTAAGGAGGAGAAATGCATACCATCACGTTTCCGACTTTGATAAAGGTCGGATTGTAGCCTATCGCGATTGCGGTTTATCGTATCACGACATTGTTCCTCGCGTTGGTCGAGATCCAATGACTGTTAGCAGAATATGGAATCGGTGGGTTCAGGAGGGTAATACGGAACGCCGTGCTGGTTCTCAAAGGCCTCGTATCACTAGCAGTCGAGATGACAGGCATCTTATCCGCGTGACTGTAAAGGATCGTGCAGCCACGTCTCGATCCCTGAGTCACCAGATGGGGACGTTTGCAAGACAACAACCATCTGCACGAACAGTTCGAGGACGTTTGCAGCAGCATGGACTATCAGCTCGGAGATCATGGCTGCGGTTACCCTTGACGCTGCATCACAGACAGGAGCGCCTGCGATGGTGTACTCAACGACGAACCTGGATTGTCGAATGGGAAAACGTCATTTTTTCGGATGAATCCAGGTTCTGTTTACAGCATCATGATGGTCGCATCTGTGTTTGGCGACATCGCACTTAACGCACATTGCAAGCGTGTATCCTTAATCGCCATATTGGCGAATCACCCAGCGTGATGGTAGGGGGTGCCAAGGGGGTTTACACGTCTCGGTACGTCTTGTTCGCAATGACGTCACTTTGAACAGTGGACGTTACATTTCAGATGTGTTACGACCCGTGGCTCTACCTTTCATTCGATCCCTGCGAAACCCTACATTTCAGCAGGATAATGCAAGACCGCATGTTGCAGGTCCTGTACGGGCCTTTCTGGATACAGAAAATTTTCGACTGCTGTCCTGGCTAGCACATTCTCCAGATCTCTCACCAATTGAAAACGTCTGGTCAATGGTGGCCGAGCAAGTTGCTTGTCACAATACGCCAGTCACTACTCTTGATGAACTGTGGTATCGTGTTGAAGCTGAATGGGCAGCTGTACCTGTACACGCAATCCAAGCTCTGTTTGACTCAATGCCCAAGCGTATCAAGGCCGTTATTACGGCCATAGGTGGTTGTTCTGGATACAGATTTCTCAGGATCTATGCACCTAAACTGCGTGAAAATGTAATCACATGTCAGTTCTAGTATAATGTATTTGTCCAATGAATACCCGTTTATCATCTGCATTTCTTCTTGGTGTAGCAATTTTAATGGCCAGTAGTGTATTATCAACCATACATCCACCCTCATACATTTCCTTGCGTCTCACTTCGCAATGTATGTCCTAACAACACAGAGTGTCCACTAAGAATATCGTGTCCATAAACATCCCTATCCACTCGCTAACTGCTAGTCCGTCCAACCACAGAATCCCTTGCCGAGGGCGCTGAACGCTGTCAGCGATATTAATACAGTGTATAGCGCTACCAACCTACAAACAGGCTACTTACAAAGTTCGTCGTAGGTCCCACATTGCCCTCTGCGGTTTTTTTCACGCAGTGTCCCTTGCCTGTTAGCATTTACAACTCTACTCAGACACCGTTGCTCTCGCCCATTAACTGAAGGCCAATGTGGTGGGAAGTAATGCCTGAAATCTGGTATTCTTGGTGCTTTCTTAACACTATGAATCTCGAAATATTGAATTCCCTAAGGATCTCCGAAATGGCATGCCCCATGTGTCTACCTGCAACTACTATTCCGCGTTCAAAGCCCGTTAATTCCCGGCCGTAATCACGTAGGAAACCTTCTCACATGAGTCACCTGAGTACAAATAACAGCTTTGCCAATGACTGCCCTTCTGAACCTTGTGTACGCAATACTACCGCCGCCTGTGTATGTGCATATTGCAATTCCATAATTTTTGTCACTTCAGTGTACATATTTTGGGGCCACCAGAGTTCCCTCAATTACTACCGGCCATGAGTTGACGTCATACCCGACGACTCCTCACACCGTTCCAGCGTAACACCGCTATGCTTCTCCAGAACATTGGAGGAGCAAGACCTCTTCCCAGATGGTAGCCTTGCACGCTGCCGATGGTCATCCAGGACACTTGGGTGAGCCGCGATTCATCGCTGAATAGAATGCAACGCGATTCATCAGCAGTCCGTGGTCACTGGTCACAGTAACACTAGAAATCGCATCCACTTCGGTGTGATGTTGACGAAAGCCTACACATTGGATGGTAATCCCCAGACCGGTTACTGCTAGTCTCCGTTCAGTGGTGAGGAATGATGGAGAATGCTGCTGCGTTGTTTGCTGTCGGATGGTAGGTTCAGGTGTGAAGGGATTACAATGTGCTTGATGCACAATACAGCCACCCTTCCTTGTGGTGGTCAAGCGTACACGACCGCAAACTTGACGAGGAGTGTTCCTGCCATCAGACTGCAACGCAGTCCATCATCTGGCCACAGTCATATCTGAATGCCCCAGTAATCTGGATGTTGCTCGACTCGGCCAACTGCAGTGTCAGAATCAGGCCTCTTTCAAACTCTGCAGATGCTGATAACGCTATACCACGTAAGCACGTGGCATCCCCGTGTTGTTCACAGTCATCACTCAACATCTGTCTCTGTTCTATATGCCCTACCAGACCTGATGACACCAAAAAACATCAACAATACGAGGTGATGGTAAAGCTGTGAGGACGTGGCATGAGTCGTGCTTGGGTAGCTCAGTTGGTAGAGCACTTGCCCGCGAAAGGCAAAGGTCCCGAGTTCGAGTCTCGGTCCGGTACACAGTTTTAATCAGTCAGGAAGTTTCATCAACAATACTAATGCACTGCCGGCCGTGGTGGCCGAGCGGTTCTAGGCGCTTCAGTCTGGAACCGCGCGACCGCTACGGTCGCAGGTTCGAATCCTGCCTCGGGCATGGATGTGTGTGATGTCTTTAGGTTAGTTAGGTTTAAGTGGTTCTAAGTTCTAGGGGACTGATGACCCCTGCTGTTAAGTCCCATAGTGCTCAGAGCCATTTCAACCATTGGAACTAATGCACTCTGCTGCCCGTTCTACCTGTCACAGAGAGCTTCAACTCGAATCATTTACGTACTTGCCGGTGATGTGTGCGTGTGAGAAGTTGCATTGACATCCATCGATGTTTTTCACAGAAGCACCAAAGAAACTGGTATAGGCGCGCATGTTCAAATACAGAGATATGTAATCAGGCGGAATACGGCGCTGCGGTCGGCAACGCCTATATAAGACAACAAGTGTCTGGCTCAGTTGTTAGATCGGTTACTGCTGCTACAATGGCAAGATTTAAGTGAGTTGGAACGTAGTGTTATAGTCGGCGCGCGGGCGATGGGAACAACATCTCCGAAGTAGCGATGAAGTGGGGATTTTCCCGTACGACCATTTCAAGAGTGTATCGCGAATATGAGGACTCCGATAAAACATCAAATCTCCGACATCACTGCGGCCGAAAAAAGACCCTGCAAGAACGGGAACAACGAAGACTGAAGAGAATCGTTCAACGTGACGGAAGTTGCACCCTCCCACAAATTGTTGCCGATTTCAGTGCTGGCAAATCAACAAGTGTCAGAGTGCGAACTATTCAGCGAAACATCATCGAAGTGGGCTTTCGGAGCCGAAGGCCCACTCCTGTACCCTTGATGACTGCACGGCACGAAGCTTTAGGCCTCACCTGGGCCCGTCAATACCGACATTGAACTGTTGACGGCCAGAATCATGTTGCCTGGTCGGACGAGTCTCGTTTCAAATTTTATCGAGCGGATGGACGTGTGCGGGTATGGGGACAACCACATGAATCCATGGAGCCTGCATGTCAGCAGGGGACTGTTGAAGCTGGTGGAAGCTCTGTAATAGTGTAGAGCTGTGCAGTTGAAGTGATATGGGACCCCTGATACGTCTAGATACGACTCTGACAGGTGACACGTACGGAAGTATTCCGTCTGTCACCTGCATCATTCATGTCCATTGTGTGTTCCGACGGACTTGGACAGTCTCAGCACAACAATGCGACACGCCACATGTCCAGAATTGCTACAGAGTGGCTCTAGCAACACTCTTCTGAGTTTAAACACTTCCGCTGGCAACGAAACTCGCCAGACATGAACATTATTGAGTATATGTGGGATGCCTTGCAACGTGCTGTTCAGAAGAGATCTCCACTCCCCGTTCTCTTATGGATTTATGGACAGCCCTCCAGGATTCATGGTGTCGATTCCCTCTAGCATTTCGGACATTAGTCGAGTCCATGCCACGTCATGTTGCAGTCTTCTGCGTGTTCGCTGGGGCCCTACACGATATTAGGCAGGTGTACAAGTTTCTTTGGTTCTTCAGTTTAGGTGCTTCACTTTTTTGTCCAGCAGTGTATGACCGAAAGAATTTTTTTTTCTCTCTTGTTTTATTGCCGGCCCAATATCGGCACATGCTTATCTTCAGCGGCATCTGCATTATAGAAGACATAATGGCTTTTACAATACGTTTATTTCCAGCCAATAAAAAATATCTGCTGCCTTCTGGGTCTCGTGGACAAACACAGTGAGATGCATTTCAGTAGATCTCTGATTTTGCGGAATCCATGTTGACACAGGTATAGATTCATGTACGTATGTGGGAGGGCATGCTCAGCAGCCAAAAAATTGTTAAAATTCATAGTGTAACCTTGAGCTGTCATTTATTTTGCACATTTCGGTACTAAAGTGCACGTCATTTAAGACGGCGGCCGAGTTTAGGTTCGTTCTGCGCATCTGACGTCACAAAACACAGTCAGCCAATGAACAGAGAACGACGTTGCCAGAGCTCGACTGCAGTCCACAGCTCGGACGAGTGTCTCCAGTTTCAGAAATGTTCAGTCATAAATAAAGTAATTGAACAGAAGCAATGTCTTGATAGCAGACTTTCTATAAAAGAAAGTTTGGAAAAAGCATACCTTATACCAATTGCTTCATATTCTTTTAATTAATTAAACCGAACTAGCAATAAGCCTCCTAATTCAGGCGATAGCAAGGAAATTCATTCTCACTAACTCCTATTTCGCAATGAAGAACAGCGGTAATTGTTTATTTCCTATTGTAGTTCGACGAAACGTGGGTAATTCATAGTCATACCAAGTGTTTCGTCAGTATTTTGCGTGCTTCTTTAATGTCCTCCGAGATTTCTCGTGGATGACGAGCTGTGTCGGTGTAATGGTTATGCTGTTTGGCTGCTAAGCAGAAGGTTCTGAGTTCAAACCTTCTTGGATAATTAATATTTTCTTTATTTAAAAACAATATCGAAGTGTCCTACTTCATGAATTTTATTCGTTTGAATACAATTTTTTGAAATTTCTAGTGGCAACTAAACTCGACCATACGGAAAGTATACGCTGTGGACTCTTACCTCTGCAAACTCTTCAAAATTTCGTGCAATGGTTTACTACATTTAATGCTGCGCAATAACTGCGTTGAACATCGAAACAAAATTAAGTCATTTATGGGGGCAAGGTATCAGTCAAGAAGATGGGTAAAAATCAAATTTTTAGGCCAAATAGTTTTTGTGAAATCGGATGATAAGTGTGTCAAAGCAGTCGGAACACCATTCGTCTGCACAGGCGAGCAGTGCAGTGATGACAAAATCGCGCACAGCGCGGAATGCGGGGAGCACGTGACTGCAGCAGCGAAAGGGTTAATGCGGCCGTCGTTGCGTTACTTCACAAACTGCGCGCTCCCCACCAAACGGAAGTTTGCGATCTATACTATACTATACTATGGCGCTGCTTGTCTTGGCGCGTGCAACTGGCAACGCAGCAATCTGTCGTGTCCGGGCGGGCATGCGCGAGCCGCCAAGATACGAGGGCAGTTCAATAAGTAATGCAACACATTTTTTTTCTGAAACAGGGGTTGTTTTATTCAGCATTGAAATACACCAGGTTATTCCCCAATCTTTTAGCTACACAACACTATTTTTCAACGTAAACTCCATTCAATGCTACGGCCTTACGCCATCTTGAAATGAGGGCCTGTATGCCTGCACGGTACCATTCCACTGGTCGATGTCGGAGCCAACGTCGTACTGCATCAATAACTTCTCCATCATCCGCGTAGTGCCTCCCACGGATTGCGTCCTTCATTGGGCCAAACATATGGAAATCCGATGGTGCGAGATCGGGGCTGTAGGGTGCATGAGGAAGAACAGTCCACTGAAGTTTTGTGAGCTCCTCTCGGGTGCGAAGACTTGTGTGAGGTCTTGCGTTGTCATGAAGAAGGAGAAGTTCGTTCAGATTTTTGTGCCTACGAACACGCTGAAGTCGTTTCTTCAATTTCTGAAGAGTAGCACAATACACTTCAGAGTTGATCGTTTGACCATGGGGAAGGACATCGAACAGGATAACCCCTTCAGCGTCCCAGGAGACTGTAACCATGACTTTACGGGCTGAGGGTATGGCTTTAAACTTTTTCTTGGTAGGGGAGTGGGTGTGGCGCCATTCCATTGATTGCCGTTATGTTTCAGGTTCGAAGTGATGAACCCATGTTTCATCGCCTGTAACAATCTTTGACAAGAAATTGTCACCCTCAGCCACATGACGAGCAAGCAATTCCGCACAGATGGTTCTCCTTTGCTCTTTATGGTGTTCGGTTAGACAACGAGGGACCGAGTGGGAACAAACCTTTGAATATCCCAACTGGTGAACAATTGTGACAGCACTACCAACAGAGATGTCAAGTTGAGCACTGAGTTGTTTGATGGTGATCCGTCGATCATCTCGAACGAGTGTGTTCGCACGCTCCGCCATTGCAGGAGTCACAGCTGTCCACGGCCGGCCCGCACGCGGGAGATCAGACAGTCTTGCTTGACCTTGCGACGATGATGACACACGCTTTGCCCAACGACTCACCGTGGTTTTGTCCACTGCCAGATCACCGTAGACATTCTGCAAGTGCCTATGAATATCTGAGATGCCCTGGTTTTCCGCCAAAAGAAACTCGATCACTGCCCGTTGTTTGCAACGCACATCCGTTACAGACGCCATTTTAACAGCTCCGTACAGCGCTGCCACCTGTCGGAAGTCAATGAAACTATACGAGACGAAGCGGGAATGTTTCAAAATATTCCACAAGAAATTTCCGGTTTTTTCAACCAAAATTGGCCGAGAAAAAAAAGTGTTGCATTACTTATTGAACTGCCCTCGTAAAAGAATTGAACTATAGTTTCGGTCAACGACCATATCAAACTTTGCTGGCATAAACGGCAGGAAAGTTAAACCATAATTTGAACAAAAGTAATCTGCTCTCTTAAGTCCACCATAGCACATAAAAAATTTCTCACACTAATAACTTTGTACGATAATTTGCGTCAAGAAGTAAGTCCACATCGACAGATAGTAACACAGTGACAGATGTAATTTCTTTGTCTGTCCATGTCCACACACGAAGCACCATCTCTCTCAGCATGACAACGTCAGACCACACACATGTGCTGCGACATCTGCAACAGTCCGACGCCCTGGGTTCTCTGTCATCGATTATCCTCCGAACAGTCTCTCCTCGGCCCCATCCATTTCCATCTGTTTCTGAAGGAACACCATTTCGATAGTGATGAAGCTGTGCAAGAAGTGATGAGGTTGCAGCCTCGTCAACGAAGTCAAACATTCTACACTGACCGTAGCAATAAACTGGTCGCTCTTTGGGAGAAATGTCTTCGTCGCCTGGGTGACTATGTGAGAAGTAAATACATAGATATGAAGAATAAAAATGTAAAATGTTAATAAAGTTTTATTCAAAACCTTAAAAGTTTTCACATAAGAAGTCCGGAGGCATTACTTTTCAGCACGCCCTCGTATATACTTTTCTGGGCCTCGAACCTCGATACATCGTTTGCAATGGAAAAATTATGTGGCTCATGTGAGCAAGACTCACGACATGCATTCACAGCTTAATTCGACCGGTATTTCTTTCCTTTTATTTCGCCACAGCAGTCTACTAAACTTCTTGCTGAAAAAGTGTCCACGTGTGGCTTAGCCACATATTTGTAATATATCTTTCACTATCTTGTATCCTATCACTCAGGAATCCAGTCCAGCCTGGGATGAAAGGAAATCTTAATGTGAGCCGCAAATGGGCTGATCCAGCGCGTTCTTACTGCACATAAAATTTGCTGATAGTTTCTATTATGATCAAGTTAAGCGGAGCAACTGTTAAACCACTGGAGTCCAGCTCGCGAGCATAGAAATCCTACATCGGATGTTCGGAATTTCCTTTTGAAAAAACCAGATTCAATGAAAGAAAAAAAATGGATGATTTATTCAAGAGAAAGAGCAAGTCAATAACGCTTTGGTCCATCTCTGACCCTTATGTAAGAATACCGTCGACGTACGTTATTCTGTAACGGTGCAGCGGATGGCAACCGAAGAGGTCTCGCTGTGAAAACAAATGGCATTCCAGACCATCACTCGTAGTTGTTGAGCCGTTTGGCGGACAAAGGTCAGGTTGGTATCCCACCAAAGGGAGGGGCGTATCCAGACGCGTCCACGGTGGTCAGCTCGAAGAGGGACTCATCACTGAACGCAATTCTACTTCAGCCAGTGAGATTGCACATTTTTCTGGAGACGCCACAGAGAGCGCTGGGGTACTAACTTGACTGTCGCACGCCATACGGATGGACAACCTCGAGTGATGGTTTGGGGTGCCATTTCTTTTCATAGCAAGACCCATTTGCTTGTCATCCCGTACATCACGGTAGTACGTCGACGGTATTCAACGCCCCGTTTTGTCGTCACAGTAATACTTCGACGGTATTCAACGCCCTGTTTTGTTGCCCTTCATGGCAAGCCATCCTGGGCTCACATTTCAGCAAGATAATGCCCGCTCTCACACTGCGACGGTTTCTACCGCTTGTCTTTATGCATGCCAAACCCTGCCTGGGCCAGGAAAGTCATCGGATCTGAGAAAGTTTGAATCGTTATGGGCAGAGTCCTCCTACCATCACGTGATTCTGATGGTCTAACGAGGCCAATTGCACCAAATTTGGCTCGCTTTCCCTCACGAGGCCATCTAACAACTTTGTCAGTCAATGTCAAGCCGTATATCTGCCTGCATAAGGGCCGGACTTGGACCAACACGTTGTTTATTTGCTCAATTTGTGAAGCTCTTTCTCTTGAATTAATTATCCAATTTTTCTGAAATTGTAATCACTTGTTTGTCTGTATATGTACATCACATCAATTCCCGTCACATTGGGATAACTCCTTCGCGGTGCGCCGCTTCTCTCTCTATCTTTCCCGCACAGCCAGCTGGACGGCTCATTTATATGAGTTGCTGACAAAAGGAATGTACAGAAGAATGGGAAAGGAAAGTAAGGATCTGGTAGATGGCGTCTTGTTAACTGCTAACTTAAGGAAATGTGGAGGCACCACGGAGACAGCTCTGACCCTACGTTAACGGAGGCAAGGGTTATGGAAAAGCCGCGCGGGATTAGCCGAGCGGTCTTAGGCGCGGCAGTGATGGACTGTACGGCTGGTCCTGGCGGAGGTTCGAGTCCTCCCTCGGGCATGCGTGTGTGTGTTTGTCCTTAGGATAATTTAGGTTAAGTAGTGTGTAGGCTTAGGGACTGATGACCTTAGCAGTTAAGTCCCATAAGATTTAACACATTTATTTTTGGTTATGAAAAAGCAAGATACTTTCATGCGATATGTGGACCTAGTAAGGGCGTAGCTCAATATGAAGTGGTGCATGATATTTGAAGTCCTCAGAGAAATAGCTATACGCAATATGCACAAGAATTGAGATGGAACAGTAAGAAAGGAACATCAACGGGAAGAATTCAGATTAAATAAGTTGTTGGATGCAGCGTTTCTCCTTAACTGATCAACTGTGTATTGAAAATCCTAGAAAGGAAATAAAAGAAACCTTCGAGAGAGCGATCAATGCTCAGCATTCGCTGATGTGTTTGCTACCTTCTTTGAAAGTGAGACCGGTAACAGAACCTGCTGGTCAGAGTGGTGGGCGTGCTGAGCACTGAATACGGACTGAGAATAAACAGAACGAAACCAAGCTATTGAGGAGTAGCAGAAATCAAATTAGTCACAAACCTACCACCAAAATTGGGGGGCATGTAGTATACAAAGCGAAGGAATGCTACTACCCTGGAAGCAAGATAATGCGTACCAAACAAAGTAAAGAGGCAGACTAGCAAAGTAAGCATTCTTTATACTATATACTAGTAGCAAACACAGGCCTTTGTTTGACAAACAAATTTCTGACGATGTATGTCTGGAGAGCAGCACTGTACTGAATTTAATCATGGATTGTGGGAAAATCGGAAGAGAAGTGATTTGGTGTTCCAAAAGGAATTCAAGAAGTAATTTGATTGATAAGGAATGAATAGATTCTTCGCAGAATCGGCGAGTAAAAGAATATTTAGAATATAGAAACTAGAAGAACGGACAGGGTGACAGAACATGAGTTAAGGCATCAGGAAATAACCATAGCGGTTTTAGAGGAATCCACAGGGAGCATAAAATTGTGGGGGAGGACAGTGATTGGAACAGACAGGGTGTTTCAAAATCAATATATGTGTTTTAAGGTTCTGTAACATCTATTAAATTGAACTTAAAATTATAAATAGTACTCAGATGAAAGAGCAACCCAAAGAGGTTTCCATGTATACCTTCGCATAAAGGGAAGACTATGGAAGGACCAAGAGTGACTGAAGAACATTTCGAACGAGTGAGTCTTTCGCGCTTGGCCCCAAGAAATCAGTTCGAAAGGCTAGTCGTGAATCAGCAGTTCCAGTGACTTCTGTGTAGAGACCTTTAAGAAGGCGCTTACATCTACGTCATTATCGTTTACAACTGTTACAAGTTCTAGAACCTATAGACTACGGTTTACACGCCAATTTTTCAAACGAAATGTTGCTATATGATGACGAAGATTTTCTGTTTAGCGTCGTCTTCAGTGATGAATCGACATTTCACCTAAAAGGAAATTTGAATACACATAATGTGCGCATCTGGGGGTCAGCAAATCCCACCTAGATGGTACATTTGCAAGAGACTCCCCTAAATTGAATGTTTTTTGTGTCATATCCCTGTGGAAAGTTTACCGGCATTTCTTTTTCGGTGAAGCAACTGTAAGTGGTGTTTCTTATCTTGATGCGCTAGAACTATGGATCTTTCTCAGCTGGAAGAAGCTGAACCACAGAACTTTATTTGTCAGCAAGATGGTGCACCGCCTGACTGACGTAACTCAGTAAGCGATTGGTTAAACGACATTGTATCCGACCGCTGGATTTGCGCAAAGGCCGGATGACAATAGCTTGTTTTTTATGACCTCCACGTTCACACACTATCTGCCGCCATGCGATTTTTACCTTTGGGTGTTCATAAAGGATCACGGGTATGTGCTTCCGCTACCAACTGAACTAGGCTACCCGACTTTAGAAACAGCAATCACTCTAGACACACTGATCAAAGTTTGGGAAGAACTCGCCTATCGAATCGACGTGTGACGAATGGAGCTCACATTGAACACTCGTAAGAAAAACTGTTTGAGTTGCTCTTTAATTTGATGTATTATTTGTAATTGTAAGTTGAATGTATAAATGCAACAAAGTCTTAAAACTCGTATATTCATTTTGAAACACCCTGTACAGAAAAAAATGGGTGCAATAATTATACGCTTGTCTAAGTCATCAAAATTTTTCCTTTATTTTTAATTTCTCATGATGCGTTCGGGTTACCCATCATCAGAACTTTGACATCGATACACAGTATCTTGCCGTTTATAAACAATACAGTAAAACGTCAGTGAGCTTGGGCATCGCTATTGTAATGGATTGTTTGTGAGTGACATGATATTGTATATCGATGATAAAGATATGATGATAGGGTAACCCGAAACCCGTCATGAGTTGTAAAAATAAAGAAAAATGTTCGCTGGCAAGGACGAGTGTACATCGCAGATATGTTCAAAAACTTTTTGTCTAAAACAAATCGTTGTAAGTGCTACACTGCTACAGAAGAAAAGTCGTTACTAGCAGCAGAAAACCTTTAAGAAGACGACACAAAAAAATGAGGACGAATGAACTAGTGGACGCCATTCTAGAACCGACTTAGTCGATGTACCTGTACGTAGGTTTGTACGAAGCAATATAATCGCAGAGTCCGCTCCCGTAGGGGAGTATTCTGAATGTTTGACTACCATGAGGACGACCTGGGTTTCATTCCCGGTACTATCCGAAATTTTTCCTCGGTGTGTGTGTGTGTGTGGGGGGGGGGGGGGGGGGGGGGGGGGGGAGAGTAGAAGTGGTGCACTCATTTCGTGAGATCAGTTGAGGAGCTATTTGAGAAGCAGCGGCTCCAAGGTCTGGAAAACTGACAACTGACCAGAGAGCGGTGTGCTGACTCCATGGCCATCCAACTGCACTCAAATGACGTTATTGGCAGAGGATGACAAGGCGGCCGGTCGAGACTGGATAGTCCGGTGGAGACTAGATGGCCAGTAAGCAGAACTGGAATATTCTTGTAAACTCGTCTAAGATTCAATGTACCTACAGGGCAGTTTACACTTCAGTTCAAAAAATGGTTCAAATGGCTCTGAGCACTATGGGACTTAACATCTATGGTCATCAGTCCCCTAGAACTTAGAACTACTTAAACCTAACTAACCTAAGGACATCACACAACACCCAGTCATCATGAGGCAGAGAAAATCCCTGACCCGCCGGGAATCGAACCCGGGAACCCGGGCGTGGGAAGCGAGAACGCTACCGCACGACCACGAGCTGACGACTCACACTTCAGTCACGTTACATAAATCGGATATAGTATATCGGTTCCTCTATCATTCGTCACGTACAGAGGGGTTCACGGAATTGCGTAGTATACGCCAACGTAAGACGTTTGTTCTTTCACCGATAAGGGGGCCTTCCCTAGGCCTCACCGAGACGTCTTCACTTTGGGCTGATTTGCTTCTGGAAAAGAAAAGAAATAAATGCACCTATGTCATAGATTTGTGATCTAATTGCTGTAATGTAAGGAAATGTTATAGTCATCATTCAGAAAACTAGTTTGAACCAGAACTATTTGAACCAGCTGCGTACACCAGTTAAGCAAGTCATCTCAAAACTATATATCTGCAGAACAGAAAGAAGGTTAACATCGGTCCTAATATCATTTGTCTTTTTTACTGTATTGCAGATCTAGATTTCAACTGACATGCATGTGCATACCTGAGTTAGACTGGGATATGGGTTGTTATAATTACATCCAGTCTTCGTGACTACTTCTAACGCACAGGTGGCAGCTGCACTGTCCAGATCTGCAATGCAATAAGAAAGACAGACGATGTTACGATCGATGCTGACCTTCTTTCTGTCCTGGATTACATCATGGTCGTAGGACAAAATTATTCTCATGAAATCGAACAGGTTCTATATATTTGCATCACCCTACATTCTTTTGAACCTACTTACTGTGTTCATAGACTTTCTCTACAATTCTTGTGCTCCATAATTTTCTCCATTACCAAAGTATCCAGTCCTTTATTCCTCACAATTCTTACTGTAAACATATTCTTTCATTTAGTTAATTTGTGCCATACAACCCTTTTATCTCCAGTTCTGCATCTATTCATCAAATTCTCGATCTACATCGTCAGCTATTTTGTTGTCCCAACACCACAACCGCTCTGCTAATTTTAGCGTTTCATTAGCTAATCTCATTCACTTATCATAACCTGACTTAAGCCACTCCATTGTTCTTTCACTTTTACTTACTTGTGTCTTATAATCTCTTCTCAAGACACTATCCATTCCGAAAAAAAATTATATGTGCTTCAGATAAAGTAATATTGGCTTCCGTTGTTCTATTTTTGTATTTTTTCGACGAAATCAGACATTTCACAATGCTGTACCGGTTTCGACGAGCCAGCAGTCAAGTTCAGACAATCAGTACATAAGAAGAGAATAAATAGAATCATAGTAGGCCTATAATCTATAAAAAAGTGGCAATTCACGGTTGAGTCTTTTTTAATTTCGGCGATAGAGTTATTTCCGATTTTGTAGATTATAAAATGAGTGTTTTCCCTTTTTTATGTTTTGGAAATCTACAGATGACCACTGACTTGTTGAGAGATATAGAAGTAACAGAACTATTCAAATGATCTTGCAAGTCCTTTGTTCTCCTAACAGAATTTCAACACACTTTTCTTTGTTTCTTCTTGACTTTAATTCTTTTGGTCAACGTTGAGAGCGAAGAATATGAGAGGTAGGTCACAAATTTGTCAGTTACTGCCCCCCTTACTTATCTTCGGCTCTTAGAACTGCAATCTGCATTTTATCATTGATAACTTAGGAAATTCAAAGAGTATATTCCAGCTAAAAAGAAAAGGCGAAATCTATAAAAGAATCGGAGAAGAAAACGAGGGATATGTTGAGCGAGAATTGTATTCTGTGATTTCCTTTTCGACCAAATTCTGCAGGTGAGAATTCTTCCACTACTAAGAAATTGTTCACTTCCCGTTCAAAAGGCGACACATTATACTGGACTAATTCCACAGATCACCTCATATGTACATTGATCAAGCAGCAAAAAAATCGAGGAGAGAGAGAATGCAAATTGCCGATGATGTTACAGGTCAGTTAGAAACAGGGGAGGACTTGGAAGAGCAGTTGAACAGGATGGACTGTATCGTGGAAAGATGTTACAAGATGAAAATTGTTGCTGTTGTTGTTTTTGTAGTGGTCTTCAGCCTGAAGACTGCTTTGATGCAGTTGTCCACGCTACTGTATCCTGTGCAAGCCTCTTCATCTCCTAATAATTACTGCAACTTACATCCTTCTGAATGTGTTTACTGTATTTATCTCTTAACTCTTGGTCTCCCTTTACAAATCCTTCCCCCCGCCCCCCTCCCCCAACACTTCCCTCCAGCAGTAAGCTGAAGCGTCCTATCAATAGCTCCCTTCTTCTAAATAGGTTGTGCCACGAATTTCTTTTGTCCACAGTTCTGTTTAGTATCTCCCGTTACATGATCCACCCATCTAATCTTAAACATTATTCCGTAGCACCACATTTCAAAAGCTTCTATTATATTCTTGTCTAAAATGTTTATTATCCATGTTTCACTTCCATACATGGCTACGCTCCAGAGAAAAACCTTCAGGAAACACTTCCTAACAATTAATCCATATTCGATGTTAATGAATTTCCTTTCTTCAAAAACGCTTTCTTGCCGTTGCCAGTCTACATTTTATGGTCCTCTGTACTTCTGAAATCATCAGTTATTTTGCTGCTCAAATAGCTAAACTTATCCACTGCTTTAAGATTCTCGTTTCCTAATCTAATTTACTTAGCATCACCTGAATTAATTCGACTACATCATACTTTCCTTGTCTTGTTTTTGTTGATGTTCATCTCATATCCTCCTTTCATGAAGCTGTCCATTCTGTTCAACTGCTCTTCCAAGTCCTTTGCTGTATCTGACAACATTACAATGTCATCGGCAAACCTTCTTCTCCCTAAACTTTAATTCCTATTTTTCTTTGGTTTCCTTTAGTGCTTGCTCAACATATAGATTGAGATGAAAATTAACAAAATCAAAATGGAGTGTAAACGAATTAAATGAGACGAAGCTGAGAGAATTAGATTATGGAATGGGAGCCTGTAGGTAGAAGATGGGAAGGGAAATAACCGACAGTGGCAGAAATACAGACGGTATGAAACGACAATAGCTAGAAAAAAACTTCTGAAAACGGAATGAATTTAACACTGCGTATCAAGTGCAGCGGCAAAAAGTGTTTTCTGGAAGTGTTTGTCAGGAGTGGAAGCGAAATGTGGACGACAATCAGAATGTATAAGAAGAGAGCGCAGACGTTTGAAATGAGGTGCTACGCGGAATTGACGAATGTTAAAGGGAGACTAAGGCTTGAACACAGTAAGCAGGTTGAGATGGATGTAGGCTGCCGTAGTTATCTGGAGATGAAGAGGTTGGACTAGCGTCTTTGGACTGAAGACCACAACACCATCGACAAGAACCTTGGCGTCTGCAGATTCCGACAGCATTTTTCCAGAGGCCATTCAGACTGCAGTGTCTCCAATGACGGCAGTTCCGGGCCTTTCGGCCTGGACGTGGCCCTTCTCCAGCACGGCCTCTGGAGCGGCTGAAGTCGCGTGCTCTTGGGCCCTGTCGCCGCCACGGCCTGGTGCTGCGGTAACTGTTATGGGCCGGGAAGTACGAGCTTTCGCCCCCGCCGCGGTCCGCCTCGCAGGGTATAAAACGGTGGACCGCCTTCTCGCTGGCCAGTCGCAAGCGGCCATCGCAGCATGAAGATCGCTCTGGTAAGTCTACATGTGTCCGCTGTACAGCCTTCAACCCCAGCAGGGCGCCCCGCTATTCGTGGCACCTTTTCTGTTTCTAATATCTCCATCTACATAAACCATTTGTCGGGTTTATCTTGGCCAGCGCCAAATAACTTTGTTGTCTAAAATCAAGATAAAAAGTATATCAATCAAAGGTTGCTCACAAATAACCTTATAGGTCGGACAACCACAGCTAAGAAACTTGTACATAATGTTAAGGACAATCGAACAATTTAAAGTCAGAAATAGTAAAATAGTCTACATCAAAACTGAGTGAAAGTCGAAATCCGTAATAACTGTTTATTGTGTTTTCAATGTACGACGACCGGTTTCATAACCTGGAAGTATTTCATTAGGTCATATAAAACTAATACTTCATGTGCCACAAATTCCCGGGCACAAACGCACGTAAAGACCTCATTCTTCGGTAAGGTCCTGAATGAAAGGGCAGACGGACATCCGATCTGAACAACGAATGATGACTAATACAGCTACAAAACACAGTCGAAAGATGAACTTGGACAGCACATGACAATCCACGTATGGTAGGATAAAACCGTCGTCAAAATCCGCGGGAGAAACAAAGAATTAAAAGCTACGCAGTTTTGGGAGTCGTCAACATACTAAACAGTATATCACCACGCGTCAAATAGCCAGCGTTACAGCGCTAGCCACACACTGAGTACTGTGTCACATTATGTAAATGTTTAACTTTTTTGAACCAAGATCTGAACAGTAGCACGTCTATTTTTAATAGCACCCACATTTTTTGTATGGAAATCCACTTCCTCTCCTCATTATCTGTTCAATAACGTATCCCAGTTTACCGTTCAGGGAAACATAAATATTCGATGAACTTGGCACAAAAGTGGTTACACGGAGTTCGGTAGCTCTTCCATTTTCCGGTACTGAAATGAAATGATCGTATGGCATTGCGGGGAAGTTCGGCCGCCGTATTGCAAGTCCTTTTTAGTTGACGCCACTTCGGCGACTTGCGAGTCAGTGATGATGGAGAACACACAACACCCAGTCATTCCGAGGCAGAGAAAATCACTGACCCCGCCGGGAATCGAACCCGAGACCCCGTGCGCGGGAAGCGAAAACGCTACCGCAAGACCACGAGCTGCGGACTTTCCGCTACTGTCAGTAAACAAATGAAGATACAAGGACAATGCACATAAGTCATTCAGCCACCCGTCTTCAGTTGAGGACTTGTGTTGAAATAGTGTACACCAGTGTACACAAAACTTCAACTGAAAGTGGTTGGCTGATGCACTTTCCTTGTGTGTTCATTTGTTTGCTGACAATAGCAACAGAAGGACGAGTTACCTTTGTTCATTTTTTATTTTTATTTATTTATATATGTTTTTCAGTCCTCAGTTTTCTGCAGCGCGCCACGAATTCATTTCCTGTGCCAACCTCTTCATCTCAGAGTAGCACATGCAACCTGCGTCCTCAATTATTTGCTGGATGTATTCCGATCTCTGTCTTCCTCTACAATTCTTGCCTTCTACAGTTCCCTCTAGTACCATGGAAGTCATTCCCAGATGTCGTAACAGATGTCCTATCATCCTGTTCTTTCTCCTTCTCATTGTTTTCCATATATTCCTTTCCTCCCAAATTCTGCATAGAACCTCCTCATTCCTTATCCTATCAGTCCACCTAATTTTCAACATTCGTCTATAGCACCACATCTCAAATGCTTCGATTCTCTCCTGTTCCCATTTCCCCACAGTCCATGTTTCACTGTCATACAATGCTGTGCTCCAGACGTACATTCTCAGAAATTTCTTCCTCAAATTAAGACCTATGTTTGATTCTAGAAGACTTCTCTTGGCCAAGAATCTCCTTTTTGCCAGTGCTAGTCTGCTTTTGATACCCTCCTTGCTCCGTCCGTCACTGGTTATTCTTTTTGCCGAGGTAGCAGAATTCCTTAACTTCATCTACTACGTGACTGTCAATCCTGATGTTAAGTTTCTCGCTGTTGTTATCTCTTCTACTTCTCATTACTTTCGTCTTTCTTCGATTTGCTCTCAGTCCATATTCTGTACTCATTAGACTGTTCATTCCATTCAGGAGATCATTAATTCTTCTTCACTTTTACTCAGAGTAGCAATGTCATCAGCGAATCATATCCTTGATATCCTTTCACCTTGAAGTTTAATTCCGCTCCTGAACCTTTCTTTTTATTTCCATCATTTCTTCTTCGATGTACAAATTGAACAGTAGCTCCGAAACACTGCATCCCTGTCTTATACCCTTTTTAATCCGAGCGCTTCGTTCTTGTTCGTACACTCTTATTTTTCCCTCTTGTTTCTTGTACATATAGTATATTACCCGTGTCTCCCTATAACTTTCCCCTATTTTTCTGAGAATTTCGAACATCTTGCACCAGTTTACATTTTCAACGCCTTTAGCAGGTCGACAAATCCAATGAGCATGTCTTGATTTTTCTTTAGTCTTGCCTCCGTAATCAACCACGAAGTCAGAATTTCCTCTCTGGCGCCTTTACCTTTCCTAAAGACAAAATGATCGTCATCTAACACATCCTTACCTTTCTCATGGTAATTACGCTTTGTCCCAGTACAGGAGAGCAGAAGTCAGTTTTGTGGTATTTTTCAAAAACGCGATGTTTTCGTATAAGAAAGATAAGGTGCCATTCAAAACACATGTATTGCTGTTCTTCTTCTCCTTTCTCTTGTACATTTGTCTCGCAACGGGGCGGGTTCGGCATGGTTATTAACGGATTTGTTGTGGTTAATTCAAGGAGTGCCCTTAATGTCGCCACCCAGTTTCCACCCGGGACGGAACGTGTGCACCACAACTGCCTGCGAGTAGTGTTATTCATATGAAAGTGAGCGAAAGTTTTTCGAAATTTTGCATATCGTGTAGTTATAGCGAGACGTGGGTACCAGTGCGGTATTCAGCTAGTGGGGATGTGGGAAATCGGTTGAAGACCACATCCAGGCTGGCCGGCATAACCGATCCGGTTCTGCGGCTCCTCCCCGTACCGGTTACGGATCATTAACACGCATTGCTATCCGGGCGGCTTAGACGTGTTGCTCTTCATACGACAGCTAAACAACATTTGCTTCATAAATTGGTCAAGATAAATTGGACAGTGTGTACATGCTCTGTACGCATTTGTACTACGGGTGGCGACGTATACTTTGTAACAGTAACTTATTAAATTTTGCACAGTGTATCTACATCGATATCCACATAGGTACTCCGCAAGCCACCGTACGGTGCGTGGCGGAGAGTACCCTGTACCACTACTTGTCGTTTCCTTTCCTGTTCCACTCGCGAGTAGACGGAGGGGAAAACGACTGTCTGTACGGCTCTGTATGAGCCCTAATTTCTCGTACCTTATCTTCGTGGTCCTTACGCGCGATGTATGTTGCCAGCAGTAGAATCGTTCGGCAGATAGCTTAAATGCCGGTTCTCTAAATTTTCTTAATAGTGTTTCCCAAAAAGAACCCCGCCTTCCCTCCAGGGATTCCCACTTCATTTCCCGAAGCACCTCCGTAACACTTACATTTTGTTCGAATGTACCAGTAACAGATCTAACAGCCCTCCTCTGAATTGCTTCAATCTGACAGTGTCAAATGCTTACCGGAAATCTAGAAATATGGAATGTGCCTGTTGGCCTTCATCCATAGTTTTCACTGAGTCATGTGAGAAAAGGGTAAGCTGAGTTTCGCACTAGCGATGTTGATTCATGGACATAAGCTGCTTAGCCTCAGGAAAGTTTATTATATTCGAACTAAGAAATTTTTAAATGATTCTGTAGCAAACAGAAGTCAGGGATATTGGTCTGTAATTTTGCTGGTCCGTTTTTCTACCTTCCGTATATATTGGAGTCACCCGCGTTTTTTTCCAGTCGCTTGGGGCTTTGTGCTGGACCGGAGATTCACGATAAATGCAACCTAGGTAAGGGGCCAATGACGTAGAGTACTTTTTGTAAAACTGAACTGGGATTACATCCGGATCTGGTGATTTATTTGTTTTCAAAACTTTTAGTTTCTTCTCTAAGCCAGGTATGCTTATTTCTATGGCGTCCATACGGGAGTCTGTCCGATGGTCAAATGTCGGTATGTCTGTACGGTTCTCTTGCGTGAACGATTTCTTGAGCATGAAATTTATAACTTCGGCTTTCGTTTTGCTATCTTCAGCTGCCAGACTGGTCAACAAGGGACTGAATGGAAGTCATAGACCCGCTTAGCGATTTCACGTGCGAGCAGAATTTTCTCGGGTTACTACCAGATCTTCCGCTAAGGTGTGACGGTGGTGGTCATTGTAAGCTTCGCGCGTAGATGTTTTCACGGACGCACGAATCTCCACTAGTCTTCGCTTGTCTTCTATCGTGCGTCACCTTTTGAGCCTAGACTCCAACAGCCTCTACTTCCTCAGCATCTTAGGAATTTCGTTATTTAACGTAGTATTACGAATACTTCGACGGTTTACAGATAAAATTGTGACAGTCGAAGTGTGTTTATTCGGAACGCCATTTGACTTCCCTTGCTGTGAGCACCTCAAAATACCCCCTAGCCTAAAAAGCCTTTATGTACACTCCTCGAGTACTGTGCTACCCGAATAGCTTTGTATAATGTGTAGAAGCTCATGCCCCTTTGGACACACCATTCAATAGTGAGGCTGTGCATGCCGCATCATCGTATGGTTGGAGCAGTTGGCTTAGAGAATGTGTGGGGAGTGAGACGGGGGGACACATCATGAGCTGTGTATGCCCGAACAGGCTGACACGTGAGAGGAGCTGACGTTGCTGCAGATACAGTTAACTTACTTACTCACCATGACTCATCGTAAGAAAACTACTGACATGTGAGGTGAGTCACGGGTAACAGCTAGTTAATCATAGGATAACACTCGTGACCGAGGCACGTCGTTTGGTAATTGTGCCTACAAAGCAGGGCAAGTTGCAGTTCGCCGCTGCACGTCGCTGCCAGATAATTCATTCACAAATATCAGTCTGTATTCTTGCACTCTGAAATCTTCCTTAACGTGATCATGCATTGTAGACCGTAATACTTGAATTCATCTGCTGCTTTCCTAAAGTATTTCAACGGGGACTGCTCGTTTTCATACATCTGCTACGCGAGCCTGTCTTTGACACAGTCTGAAACATAAGCATGTTTCTCTCAGTCAAGCAGGTTTCCTTTATGAGGTGGGACCCTGCCACGGCAATCTGTCAACGCGATCGTTATCTCAGCCGTCGTTTGCCCTGTTTGTCGACGTTCGTTCACCCGCACACTCGTCACAATTGCTCTCCAACCGCGTGACTGCGTCCTCTCACATCAGCCGCTGGTTTATCTGCATTCATTGACGCGAGCAGTTCCTCTCAGCTTTCGAACAGTCACTGACAAGGCGTCACACCTGCGTCCAGTCGCTGTCGGTTAGGATCTTTTTGCGACCATGAAAGGTCTCTGTTGGATTCCTTTCATGTTAATTTCTTAAATCTGTTGTCATTTACGGCATAAATTCCTCTTATAAATTTACTGTGGTGGTTCTGACTCTATCTCGGAGGAGACTGAGCAGTGGAACGAGTTACTTTTACACATAAACAAGAACAATCTGTTACACTACTACACTTTAAAACATAGTTTACATGTAATTCATGTCACACAGTCTCATACGGAACCTACATCCGCTTTCTTTTGTATACTGTATCTGATAATGTACTGTCATCCCCCTTCCCTTCTGTGTGAGAGGATGAATGAGCAAATGTATTTCTAGTTGCATGCTTGATGGTAGCAGACAAGCCTGTCTGCTAGAGAACAGTAGGACCAACGTCGGAACAGGTAGCTACGCTTTTCAAAAGCAGAGAGGTTTCTATTCTTAGTACGGTCCTGTCCGTCCCTTGTCATGTTGGTATAGGAAGCTGCCCCTCTGGCCACTTCCGTTTGTATTTGTGAGCCACCCTCGTTAGGGGCCCACGGCAGTCTGTCCGCGGCGAGCGTCTGAAGTGGTAAGATCTCCGGCTAAGCGCATCTCTGCTAAGTCTGTAGGACAATGGATTTCTTAAGTTCAGCCTAAATGAAAATTTAATCACCTCTATTTCAGGCTTAGATCTAAAATATCTTATGTTATCTTAAATTGCAACGCAGTGTAATTCGGGTGTGAAGTTCAGAATATCTTGCGGTAGTTGCTTTGTCACTAATTTGTGAGTAAAGTGGAACCACGTGTTGATTACCCGTAACTCTAACTAAGATCATCAATCTTAAATGCGAATGTGCGTGAGATTATAACTTCTCGTCTTGAAAATATTTTTCAATATTGCAACTTTTCTTTATGTTCACCCCACTTGGGGTGTACTTTGTGAGACCAGTACCACGTGCTTATGCAATTGTTTGACCGATCAGATTAATAGTAAGACGATAGTAACCAGTTCGAGGTTTTTCTTTTGTAAATTGCGTTTCGATGTAATTTATTTTAATTATAAAAATTACTGTGGAGTTACACTCTTTGTGTAAACCAAGTTGATCACATGAAGCGTGTGCTGTAATCATCAAAGAAGCCCGCAGCTATTCTTTTCGGGAATATTTCACAGAGAGTTGGTATGAATTTAGTATACCAGTGTGTGGTAATTTCATGACGGACAGGATTGCGCTACGAATGTAACTTCTTTGGGTGAAAATTGAATCGGTTGGTTGTGGTTGTTCAAATGTTGCAGAGTCTACGTTGACCTAACAATAAATCCAGAAACTTCATTCGTGGCATGTCCTCGGGCACGTACAGACACGATAGATTTTTCTGCTTTTGTGTCACGTCTCTGCGTACACCCGTCTTTACTGTGCTGATTCCACGGAACCCAGTGACACGTAAACACACACACACAATCACAACACTTCTCTGCCGGCCTTTGTGGCCGAGCGGTTCTAGGCGCTTCAGTCTGGAACCGCACGACCGCAGCGGTCGCAGGTTCGAATCCTGCCTCGGGCATGGATGTGTGTGATGTCTTTATGTTATTTAGGTTTAAGTAGTTCTAAGTTCTAGGGGATTGATGACCTCAGATGTTAGCTCCCATAGAACTTCAAATGGTTCAAATGGCTCTGAGCACTATGAGACTTAACATCTTAGGTCATCAGTCCCCTAGAACTTAGAACTACTTAAACCTAACTAACCTAAGGACATCATACACATCCATGCCCGAGGCAGAATTCGAACCTCCGACCGTAGCAGACGCGCGGCTCCGGACTGAGCGCCTAGAACCGCGAGACCACCGCGGCCGGCCCCATGGTACTCAGAGCCATTTGAACCATTTGAGCAACACTTCTCTGCGACGACTTCCGTCATGGGTGGAAGACAACATGGCAGCCTGCTATCAGATCTACAGCAACTACAGGGCTCAGAGCGACCATAGTGTTGTTTTAAAGATGTCACTTGATTTTGTTCGGTGAGGTTGTTGTATCAATTAATTAAATAACATTGTGCAGTAAGGCTACATCTACAAATCGGTTATGTCTAGAACATACAGCATACAGAACTGAAAAAGATGGAAAAGCTGACTCAGTTTCAAGGAAACTGCTTTCTGCTTCTCCTGACTAATTTCCTGATCTCTGAAGTTTGTGGGGCGTAGTTCATTTATTAGCATATTTTGTCCGAGCCACTTTTCTTGTACCGCTGTCATTCTTTCCTCCTTTTGTTTGTTTCTGCGCAAGAGTTTCGACAGATGCTCGAGGAATTGAAGCCACATGTGAGTGGGGTCCTCAGAATTAAATACCATAGATGTAATGTAATTCATCAACGCCGCTGATGGGATACCGGGAAGATAAACGACATAATATCGTGGCAGTTGAAGGATTATTGCACTAACTGCAATCGAAAATTTAAATTTAACTTACTGTGAAAGAAAGGCATCTGAGAATATAAAATATTAACAGTTCATTTAGGAAAATAAGTTTAAGTGGCAAACCTTTCGTAGTCTTATAACCTGCGGCAGAGAGAGATACGACACTTAAATGCACAACTCATTTAGCGACTCCCAGCGCTATCATGGTGAAAAAGACCGCTTCAGCTGTGTGATAAACATGTGTTTATGAATCACCTAGTTTCATGGCGCTGGAGTCGCATCTTCAGGGTTACATCTGTACATGAACAACAGCGAGACGTACAAGGCCTGCTTCGGTTAAAATGTAATTTAACTGAACACGAAACTATATGAATAAAGTATGTACTCAGGTTTATTTCATAACTTAGTTGAGGCGATAACCAGTAGACCACCCAACATTCTCTGTCCAACTGTAGTAAAAATGTTCATCAGTCAAGAGGTCGGAAGTCAAGGCAAAATATGACAGAATGCAGGGCATATCATTCCGTTAAATGAATCTAAAAGTATAAAACGACCTGGTAAAGTAAAATAGATCTCTAAAACCGGAGCCCTCCTAATTGTACGTCAGGTAACAAAGGTCAAGTCTAGATAAGATGTTACTTACAAGATAGAGGCTCATCGTGATAAAAGAAAGACAGATGAAACGCAAAATTAAAAATATTGTACAGCGATACCAAAGGCGTAACAATGCCGTGACGACATGAGGCACACGAAGGCTGCCAAGACTGCCACTGAGCTGCAGGGGCTTGTGTAGAGAGGTATGTTGAGAATAAGGCTAAGTTGCAAGATCAGGAGGAAGAGGCATGGCCACGTCTAAAGTTGTGAAAGTTATAGCGATGGCTAATAAATTTAAGTACATTTGTTTGGAATGAACTAATGAAAGCGAGATAGGAAATGTTTCACTGTATTCCTCATGCTGCAAAAGCACTTAGACGACAGTCTGTTGGAAAGATCAGTCAACAACTCAGGAAACTGACAAGATATTACTTCGATATTGAGAATGTTATAGCAATAGTTAATAATTTTAAGAACAGGTGTCTGGCATGAATTGATCGAACTGAGGAAACAAATGATTCAGTGGATTCCTCATTGTACAAATCACTTTGATTACAGTCTGCTGGAAAATTAATGGGTGACTCAAAAAATGGTCAGGGAGTTACTTTGAAGTGTACCCGCGAAGATCATAAAGTGTGGAGAAGTCTGGAAGACCAATTAGTTGAATAGTGGACTAATAACGACTACCGCTACAGGTGGTGATAAAGATGATATTTGAGTGTTGCGCTGCAGCAATAAAGGAATCGATTTTGTCCTTCATAAACTCTTTTGTACTTTTTGTGAATGGTTTGGAGTGTCCTGCCACCATTTTCGTTCCTGTATTTATCTCCATCTCAACCTAGTACTTATACTCAGTGTGTTGGTTTATTTGTTTGAAATATTCCAATTCCTTTCCACCACAACAAGTTTTGCGCTCTACGATCCTCTCTTGCATCCTGAAAGTTTTCCCCTTATATCGTAAACATGTCTAACCAGCCACACCCTTTTTGTAAATCAGACAATCAGTGTTTTCCACCTATTCCTTTCCTTGTTGATTGATCGGAAAAATCTATCCTTTTCTTACTAGTCGACATAATTTTCAGCAGGCTTCTGTAAGGCATGCCTCAAACCCTTCGATTTTCTTCTTTCTGTGTTTCCCACAGACAATGAATCCCCCCCCCCCCTCCCAAATACAGTACTATGCTCCAGACACTCATCCTCAGGAATTCATTCCTCAACTAAAGACGAACATTCAGTAACAAAACTCCTTTACGCGAGGAATGCCCTCTTTGCCCGTACCAGCCTTGTTCTTATGTCCTCCTTGCATCGTCTATCGCGTTTTACTTTGGTTCTGAGTTAACAAATGGTTCAAATGGCCCTGAGCATAGTGGGACTTAACATCTGAGGTCATCAGTCCCCTAGAACTTAGAACTACTTAAACCTAACTAACCTAAGGACATCACACACGTCCATGGCCGAGAGAGGATTCGAACCTGCGACCGTAGCGGTCGCGCGGTTCCAGACTGAAGCGCCTAGAACCGCTCGACCACAACGGCCGGCTCTGGGTTAACAGATTTTCCTCATCTTATCTACGCGGCCCCCAGTTTAAAGATGAAATTATCACTAATTTCATACCTGATGCTTGTCAATAATTTCGTCTTTCATTTCCTCTCAGTAGGATGTTTGGTCTCTTCAACGGGTCCAGCAAATCTTCCTCATTTTATCTGTGGATAATTGCCTCATCAGTAACTCATAACACAGTTATCCTGTCATCTTGAATTTTTATCACGCTTCCGAGCATTTTTTCGTTTCCTCTATTGCAAGTTAAATATGGAGGAGAAATACAATACTTTTTTACGGTCTTTCTAATTCGGGATATTTCTCTTGATTTTCCATGTTATTGTTCCATCATGGTTTCATATTAGCAGTGTTTCCCATTAGCGTGTATGTATTTTTTTGAAGATTTAAAGGTTCTTGCACCACTTTACATTTGCGAACGGTTTTATAAGTCGACAAATCCTATGAAACTCTCTTGCTTTTATTTGTCTTGCTTCCATAATACAACGCCACGTCTTACTCTCATAAACGCAAAATAACGTCAGTTCGAACTTAATAAACTTTGTTGGGTTTATGTTCACCAATAAGCATGGTTTTAGAAAGCATCCCTCGACGAAACTCAGCTCGCCCTTTTCTCACTTGATGTACTGCGAACTACGGATGAAGGGCAACAAGCACATTCCGTATTTCTAGATTTCTGGAACGCGTTTGACACGGTGCCCCGTTGCAGGCTGTTAACGAAGGTACGAGCAAAAGGAATAAGTTCCCATATATGTGAATGGCTCGAAGACTTCTTAAGTAATGGAACTCAGTATGTTGTCCTCGATGGCGAATGGTAATCAGAGACAAGGTTCAAAATGGCTCTGAGCACTATGGCACTTAACATCTGAGGTCATCAGTCCCCTAGAACTTAGAACTACTTAAACCTAACTAACCTAAATACATCACACACATCCATACCCGAGGCAGGATTCGAACCTGCGACCATAGCGGTCGCGCGGTTCCGGACTGTAGTGCCTAGAACCGCTCGGCCACGCCGGCCGGCTCAGAGACAGGAGTGTCCCAGGGAAGTGTGATTGGACCACTGTTGTTCTCTATATACATAAATGACTTGGTGGACAGGGCGGGCAGCAAACTGCGATTGTTTGGTGATGATGCTATGATGTACGGTAAAGTGTAGAAGTAGAGTGAGTATAGGAAGATACAAGACGACTTGGACGAAATATCTATTGGTGTGATGAATGGCAGCTAGCTGCAATTGTGGAAAAATGTAAGTTAATGAGGATGAGTAGGAAGAACAAACCTGTAATGTTCGGTTACAGTATTACTAGTGTCCTGCTTGACACAGTCAAGTCGTTTAAATATATGGGCGTAACGCTGCAAAGGGAGAACTGTGGTAAGAAAGGTTTATTGAGAGAATTTCAGGAAATTGTGGTTTACTTGTAAACGAGACTGAATACAGGATGCTGGTGCAACCTATTCTTGAAAACTGCTCGAGTGTTTGGGATCCGTACCAGGTCGGATTGAAGGAAGACATCGAAGCAATTCAGCGGCGGGTTGCTAGATTTGTTACCGGTGGCTTGGAACGACAGTGTTACGGAGATGCTGCGGGAACTCTAATGGGTATCCCTGGAAGGAAGGCGACGGTCTTTTCGAGGAGCAGTTTTGGGAAAATTTAGAGAACCAACATTTGAAGCTGATTGCCGAACTATTCTACTGCAGCCAACATACACTGCGTGTAAAGACCACGAAAATAAGATAAGAGAAATTAGGGTTCATGCGGAGGCATAAAGACAGTCGTTTCTCTCTCTCTGTTTGCGAGTGGAACAGGAAACGAGATGACTAGTAGTGGTGGAGGGTACCCTCCGCCACACACCGTACGGTGGTTTGCGGAGTATCTATGTAGCTGTAGACGTAAATAAATGAGAAGATTTCAAAAATTAAGTTATGACAATATTATGGCTGGCCAAGTAACTTTTACTGAATGTTACACTATACTTTAAAATGACAAAGATGCATGGCACTATTTCATCAACATAGTCACCAAGTCTCCGTGAATACCAGTCAGAATGTTCTACAAATCGTTCAGTTCCCCGACGATATAAAATCCGCTCCTTGGCCACAGAGCTGTAGAAAACCACTGTGAGAACATCTTCATCGTTGGAAAATCTCTTTCCCCCAACAACGTATTTTCAGTTTGCCGAAAAGATGGTAATCGCATGGTGCAAGATCTTATTTCCTTCTGTATCAGCATTACCGTAAGTCTATCCGGATTTCTTCAAATTGTTGGCGCCAGTTCACTACGGCTGGACCCGACACTGCACTTGGATCATAGACCGCCAGAATGGTTCAAATGGCTCTGAGCACTATGGGACTTAACATCTGAGGTCATCTGTCCCCTAGACTTAGAACTACTTAAATCTAACTGTCCTAAGGACAGCACACACGTCCATGCCCGAGGCAGGATTCGAACCTGCGACCGTAGCAGCAGGGCGGTTCCGGACTGAAGCGCCTAGAACCGCTCGGCCACAACAGATTGCCAGAATTTAACGGTTAATCTGTGTGCAATTTAGACGTTTTGCGCACGAGAATCGTACAGGTGGTGCACGAAAAACGGGCCACAATACAGACCGCTCGCCAATTACACACTGATTGTGGCCCACTACGAGTAGATAGTGTTGTGACTTGGCAAGACAGCCAAGCCACTAGAAGGAAGCCGAAAGGCACGCGTTTAAGCTCACGCAGGCTGGCGTGAGGTCTGGAACAGTTAAAGGAGTTGAGTCTAGTAAAAAAGTACGTAGCTTCTGGAATACTTAACTTTAATCCATAATTGGTAAACATCGGTCTGACGGTACATGCATCACAAGATAAATAGCAAATGATAATGGCGCCTTGCTAGGTCGTAGCAAATGACGTAGCTGAAGGCTCTGCTAACTATCGTCTCGGCAAATGAGAGCGTATTTTGTCAGTGAACCATCGCTAGCAAAGTCGGCTGTACAACTGGGACGAGTGCTAGGACGTCTCTCTAGACCTGCCGCGTGGCGGCGCTCGGTCTGCAATCACTGGTAGTGGCGACACGCGGGTCCGACGTATACTACCGGACCGCGGCCGATTTAAAGGCTACCACCTAGCAAGTGTGGTGTCTGGCGGTGACACCACAGATAGGACAACAAACAGATAAACGTGTAATAATTAGATAACAAAGAAATAGTGACAATACGAAATGTAGTCGCAACAGCTTCAAAACAATAGACGACAATTTGCGGGCTTCAGTGATCAGTCTAGTAGTCAGGGCCGGTTTTCCGTGCTCCACACTGCCCTAATCCGCGTACTTCATTTTTGGAGACCGTTTCCAGTAGCCACCCTACTTCACTCCCATGCAGTAATGTACATGTCATATGTACCGTAGCAGGACTGTCTCTGCAAGAAACCCAGAAAATGTAAGCTCTTCCGGCAATGAGCCTCCCTAATTGCGCAATGGTCTTTGCGTGGGACAACCTGTGTAACTAACTTTCTGACGTCTCTAGTTAAGATGCGTCATCAGTTTTCTTTTCTATTTTTCTGTTTATTAGTACTGGATACTTTTAATAATTTTATGAGGACGTGTATGAATGCAGCTACAGAAGCTGCAGTCAATTTGCATCTAGCATCAACCGTATGTGATTGGGTGGTACACAGGCGGCGTCGCTAACAGTGTCGCTTCTTCTCCGTCCAGGTGCTGGCGGCCACTCTCGTGGCGGTGGTGAGTGGTGGCGTCATCCACGGCCACGCGCCTCCACCACCCCCACCACCTCCACCCCCACCACCACCACCTCAGCACGAGATCATCTACGACTATGTGGTAAGCATATGACGGCTTGCGGGTACCTGCATTCATGGCAGCTGTCAAAAATTTAGAAGAATTCTACAGTGTGTGTTACCGTTAACTAGAAACAAAATAATGCTAATAAGCGCAGTTTGGTACATCAGCAAAGAAAAGAAAAACCATTTATAGAAAGAAAGGTTTGCTTTAGTTCTCCATGCAGCCACCTACTTTTGCCATCAATATCGGTAAGACTTTTTCACTGTATTTGTTTTTTCCGGATGCAGCCTCGTAATTCTGCCACCAATTTCGGCCAGAGATTTTCACTGAATTTTTATGTAGTTATTTCTTCCAAACTATTCAAAAGAGCCTCAATGGACAGGAAATGATAGCCAACCAGTTGCAAAATACATGTTTCTTAAACATTGACCATGATTTCTACAGATTTAAAACTGTATTCTACACAAGGTATTGTACCTATTAATAAATATTGGAGCATTGTTCGTAGAACAGATACAGTGCCATTACAATAAATAAAATACGGGAAATACAAATAATGTAAGTGAAGCAGACTCACGCAGAGCCACACATTATCTACGTCCAACGTGGAGTCGTTGACTCTGTCTGGCAAATATGTCATCCACTCAATCACCACTTAAAATACATGATTTGTAGTAGCTCTCTACTATAGAGTTTTACCTCAAAACTTTTAAAACACCACATGTACGACAACGGATCCAAAAAGGCTTGGGCGTCACTTGAAATATTTGTATATATATGATATTTAAATTCAAAAGATTCTGTCATGAAGAAGATGACTTGCTCGTGTAGTGAAAGTTCTTTCCTACAAGACAAGTTTTCAAGTTGGAAAGTACCTCTAAATCTCTTGTAGCTGTATGAGGAAAATAAGATGGACGAGAGGCCGGGTAAAATATCAGCTGATTCTTGCTTCGATTCTGTGACAACTGTTGGCGAGCTGTATTGTGAAAGAACATTTTCTTGTGCATCATTCTTATTTGATGTCCGAACTATGGAATATTGAAGCCTAAAAACGAGTAGCTATGGTTCTGTCTTTGCCAAACAATTATGTCAGCGCAGTAACACTCTTGGAATTGGGGACGCCATCGCCTTGCAGTCGAAAAGTCGGTCTCCCATTTCTTTGGTGCTCTCCTTTACCACCTTCATGATACTCACCTGCACTCCAGTCGCCTCCAGTGATCTAGGTATCTTCGTTGGTGATTGATCTGAACGGAGCCTAAATTTTGTCAGAAATACCGAAATATTCATCCTTATCTGTTCTTGATTAGCAGTCACTTCACCAAGACCCCACTCGGCTTTACGAATTAAATGTTTCTTGCAGGATATTTGTACCTAGTGATTTTAAATCTATACAATAAAATTGTTTCTCACGCTTCCTTTATGTTCAAGTCTGTTACCGTATCCTAAAGGTTTGCAACGGTTACACGTGTGGCCACCTCTGATGTCCTCAATGAAACTCATTATTCCCAAATAGCCTTCAGCGCCAGTGCTGATTTTGCATGAACTTTATCCAATTCCGTTTTCGTCTGTGCAGCTGTCTCAGTCTTTATGGTCTTTTACCTGTATCTGCAGAATCACATCACACGCTGAAAAGGCCTGCCCGCCTACAAACTACACCTCGCGCTTGATCTGATACGTATGCTTACCAACACCGATGAAAGTCAATTTCTTTTTCATTTATCGTTGATATATACGTGGCTTACGAAATTAGCCCGCAAACTATAGGACAACACGTGACTGTCTCGACAGTCCTTGATTGGCGACCTTTCACCGTATGCTGTCGACTGTACGAAATAGTCTGGTCATAGGTATTTACGCAATGCAGACTGTTGACTAATATCCTGAATAGCCTGCTGCTCTGTTTTTCAATATCAGTGCGACATTGCTGTGAGCCTTTCGCCCATGCTTGGTTGGTACTCTTCCATCATATCCTTTAGCTGTCAGTGGACTAGCGACTGACTGTTGATCACTGAACTAACACCATCGTCAAGCCTCACTAGTTGTATGGCTTTGACAAGTGGGTCACATACCTGCATCATTGGTCTTCTTGTAGCATATGCTATCATCTGTCTGCAGTTCCTAGCTGACGGGGACTGTCCACTGACAAGTGATCGTATGTTGAGCAGGCGACTTACCAAGTCCTCACTACCAATATGTCAGTCTGCTGAGTATGTCTACGACGGCCAGTTGTAGTGCTCCCACCATTTACCTGTCTGCATTCTGTAGCTAACAAGGGCCAAGTCACTGACAACTGATCACTGTGCTGAATAGACCTACCCTCAGGTCTCCACTACCGGGAGGGCGTCGCCAACGATTGTTCCCTACCTCTCATGAAGTGCTGCCCGTCATTTCTAGTAGGTAAAGAGCCTCTGACGGTGGGACGCTGTGCTGTAGTAAGCAGCAGTATCCTCTAGCTGTAAATAGCGATGTATTATGTGAGGATCTCATTCACTCCTGGTTGAATATGATTTAGTGTGTGCCACCCTTCATTCCCAGCTCCTAGCCGACATGGGGCGAGCCCTTGATGATGAACCACTGTGCTTAGGACCAGCATAATACAGTCCTCACTAGATGTAGGATTTCGTTGCAATTATTTCAACTGTTCGTAGTTGGATGTCTTACACAACTCTTCCGCACCAGAACCTAGCCGATAGTTGGCTAGCCACATCATCTTATAGCAGGACTATTTTAAGACGATCTCAACTATTTCTGGCTAGATATCTCACTCCATATGCTGTCCTTTATTCCCAGTGCATGGCTGACAGGTGACCAGTCTGTGATGAAGGACTATGCTGAGTTACACAATCTTCCTTCAGTTTTCACTATCAGTAGCGCTGTGCTGCGAAATCCCGACCGTGCCTGGTCCTACATCCTACAGCAGATCCTAGACGACAGGTGACCAGCCCCTGACGACGCAACACTGTGTTGGCAGGCCCCAGCTCACTACCAGTACGACTATGCTGTGAAGGACTCCCACACGGGAGACCACAAGGAGCAGTGGGAGACTCGTGAGGGGGACACGGTGCGTGGAGCGTACAGTCTGGCCGATGCGGATGGCACCATCCGAATCGTCGAGTACACCGCCGACCCCCACAACGGATTCAACGCCGTCGTCAAGAGGGTGAGTACCGTATACACCACTACACGAGCCAAACACCACATGCATTATTGATGTCACTTGCTCTGTAATACGACCCTTTTAAATTACTCAGATCGCTAACTAACAGTACTGCAGCTAGCAGTAAATGAAAATCGAGGGTAAATTTGGGAAAGGAATTAATGTTCAAATAGAAGAAATAAAAACTTCAAGGTTTTACGATGACATAGTAATTCTCTCATAGAACTTTGAAGATTGGACCGATAAATTGGTTATTGACGAAATGCTGAATCAGATTGTTGAAAAAAGGTATTTATGCCACAATTTGACTAATAGAACAGATGAGGTGATAGGTGATCCACAGCATCAAGCAATAGTTAGTTTGGGAATGGAGGAAACTACAAGGGATAAATATGGCAGGGAACATCAAGGACTGACTACAACAAATTGGTACTGATGGATGTGTCTAGTGTTAGCTATGCAGAAATGGAAGGGTTTAAACAAGACAGACAAGCTGGAGGGCTCCATCAGACCAGCCTAAGACTAAAGACCAGTCCATAACAACAACAGCAATACGCAGGTGACCAGAATAACAGATACATAATGTCTACACTAAAGCTGTTGTTTCTGTGGCACTTGGGCGTAAAACTGATTCCCAGTAGTCTTCTACCTGCTGTGTGGTGTGTCACGTGCCTCTGTCCCGCAGGTGGGACACCCCCTGCCGCCGCCCCCACAGCCACCCACGCTGCCGCCGCCACCACCACCTCCACCGGCGCCCCACGGCCCGCTGCCGCTGCCCGTCCACCCCTGAGGATGAGCACCGACATCGGAACACTGAAACCGACGACCCAGCGCATCCATCGGCCACCGAGAATATTTCTTCTTCCTTCTCTTCCTTATCCCTTTCCTACTGGCTTATACAGCTACCGCTGACGCTAAAAAAACTCATGTGTGATACGTGTGTGTGACAATCACGCCAGGGAACTGTACATATCGACGACTCCATGCGATGATATAATGACAGACGTGAATTGTTATTGTATTTATTTGTTGATACATTGAACAAAGTAACAGTTAAGTAGTTTTTTATATGACAAGTTGTATTTATTAGTGTTTTTATAAAACTGAATAAAGTGTTGGTTCACAAAACCATTTTGTCTATTTCACACACTCATGCTCATAAATTAAGGATAACTGCAGCATGTGGTGCCACACAATGTGGCACTGCAGAAAACTGGCGCTAATAGCACAGGCACATAGGGAACACACACGACACAGGTCTGTAAGTCCATGGTATTGGTGATAAGTTGAGAAAACCTTCCCGAAACACATGTGCTACAAAACGGCACTGTTTCCTGAGCATGTACCCCGACATCAATGTGGGATATGATCACCATGCACACGTACACATGCTGCACAACGGGTTGGTAAACTCTGGTTCAGGTAGTAGAGCAGCTGTTGGGGTATAGCCTCCCATTCTTGCGCCAATGCCTGTCGGAGCCCCTGAAGTGTCGTAGGGGTTTGAATTTGTGGAACAATACGCCGGCCGAAAGCATCCCAGGCGTGCTATATGGGGTTTAGGTCTGGAGAACAGGCGGGTCACTCCATTCGCCTGATATCTTCTGTTTCAAGGTACTCCTCCACGATGGCAGCTCGGTGGGCCGTGCGTTGTCATCTATCAGGAGGAAGGTGGAACCCGCTGCATACCTGAAAAGGCGGACATGCTGGTGCAAAATGACACCCCGATACACCTGACATGTTACAGTTCCTCTGTCAAAGACATGCAGGGATATACGTGCACCAAGCATAATCCCACCCCACACCATCAAACCACGACCTCCATACAGGTCCCTTTCAAGGAAATTAAGGGGTTGGAATTTGGTTCCTGGTTCACGCCAGGTGAGAACCCGGCGAGAATCGCTGTTCAGACTATACCTGGACTCGTCCGTGAACGTAACCTGGGACCACTGTTCCAATGACCATTCTTGACACCGGGTTTACGGGCTCTCCTCTGACTAAGGGTCAGTGGAATGCACCTTGCAGGTCTCCCGGCGAATAAACCACGTCCGTGCAGTCGTCTGTAGACTGTGTGTCTGGAGACAACTGTTCCAGTGGCTGCAGTAAAGGCCCGAGCCAGGCTACCTGCAGTACTCTGTGGCCGTCTGCGGCCACTGATGGTGAGATACCGATCTTCTTGTGGTGTTGTACACTGTGGGCGTCCCGTACTGTAGCACCTGGACACGTTTCCTGTCTGCTGAAATCGTTGCCATAATCTTGAGATCACACTTTGTGGCACATGGAGAGCCCGTGCTACGACCTGCTGTGTTTGACCAGCCTCCAGTCGCCCTGGTATTCTACCCCTCATAACGTCAGCAATATGTGTTCTTTGAGCCATTTTCAACACACAGTCACTATTAGCACGTCTGAAAACGCCTGCACATTTACTCGCTGCAAGTACTCTGACATGCACCAACACGCCTCTGCGTATGTGGACTGCTGCCAGCGCCACCGTACGACGACTGCAGGTCAAATGCACCGCATGGTCACACCCCGAGGCGATTTAAACCCGCAAACCGCCCACCAGAGCGTTGTTTCACCATGTATCAGCATTATGCTTAATTTATGAGCATGAGTGTATATCATTCTACGGAGTTGTGGTAGATCTCCTCACCTGTGAGTCACTTTGGCGAAGACACTACACATGTCTTGGTATTACGGACAAAGAACAGACATTTACATATTTATAGGTATAGCTTCACAATTGGAATCAATCAACACAAACAAATACCTGGATGTAAACAAACTGTAGGGCTATGAAATGGATCGATCACATAAGTCAATCAGTTGGTAGACTTGGACCCACTGGTAGCACAGTGGGAAAATCAAGTCAATCTGTGAAGGAAATTGCTTACAACACACTCAGACGACCTATTATACACTATCTGATCAAAAGTATCCGGACACTTATTATCTGACAGTAATATGGAGTGCGTCCTTCCTTCGTCTCTATGACGGCTTTACTCTGCTGGGAACACTTTTAGTGAGGTGTCTGAATGCCTACGGAACAATAGTGCCCCATGCTTCCTCAAGAACTGAAACCAAAGAAGGTAGTGATATGGACGCTGGGGTCTGGAGAGAAGTCAACATTGTAGCTCATCCGAAAAATGTTCCATTGGCTACAATCCAGAGCCCTGGGCAGGTCTGTTCGTTTCAGGAATGTTATTATCCACAAACCGTTGCCTCACAGGCGCTGCTTTGTGACAGCGTGAATTAGCAGGCTGATACAAACAAGAATCGTCTTCGAACTTTCCTCTATTGTACACAGGACGCAATGCTGTAAAATACGTTCATATCCTTCCCACATCAAACATTATCTTAAGCATAATAAGAGGACCACACCCTAACCTCGAGAAACACTCCCACACCGCAACACCACTTCTCAGTCCGCACTTCACTGTTAGCACTACAGATAAGTTCTAGGGGGCTGATGACTTCAGAAGTTAAGTCCCATAGTGCTCAGAGCCATTTGAACCATTTTAACGTTCTCCAGGAATTCACCACCCACAAATCAAAAAAATGGTTGAAATGGCTCTGAGCGCTATGGGACTTAACATCTGAGGTCATCAGTCCCATAGAACTTAGAACTACTTAAACCTAACTAAGCCAAGGACATCACACACATCCATGCCCGAGGCAGGATTCGAACCTGCGACCGTAGCGGTCGCGTGGTTCCAGACTGAAGCGCTTAGAACCGCTCGGCCACAATGGCCGGCAAAACACAAATCCTTCCATCGGATTACCACAGAGTATACAGTGATTCATCGCTCCAAATCTCTCGCTTCCTGCATCCACTGTCCTGTGGCGTCGCTCTTTGGACCACACAAAGCGTCTCTTAGCTTTTAATACATAAACGTGTGGCTTACTAGGAGCTAGTCGACTACTGTACCCCATTCGTTTTGACTCCCTACGCACGAATATTGTGCTAGCTCGACTCCCAACACACAATTATGGTGCTAGTTGCACCGCTGGTAGCACTTTGCAACTCACAAGTGATTCCCTTCCACCGATCTTTCTAGAGCTACCCTTCACAATGTTCGGCGGCCCGTGTCCGTCTGAACATGAGGTCTACTTAGTCGTGGTTTAGCTGTGGTCGTTCCTCTGTCTTCCCATACCACAATCGCTCCATCAACGTCGACGTAGGCAGCTTTAGAGCCGTAGAAACGTCTCCGATGGATCTGTTACTCAGGTAACATCCAATAAATATTCGACGTCGATGTCTCTGAGCTCTCGTGGAACGAGCCATCATGCTGTTACTCCTTCTCTACTGACAATACAATACTCCAGGCAAATTTTTTCACTGTCAGGTTGAGCTCCCGTGAATTCTAATGGTCGGTTCCGTATTACGTAAGAGTGTTCGGATGCTTTCAAGCACATACTGGCGATCATTACTGAAATGTGTGGGACCCATACTACATAGGACTATCTTGCGATGCTGAATCGATATAAAAAATGAGAGCACTGAGTGTCGAACTCTTTTCTTTACCACGGTAGACAGTCAAGGGATTGTTAGACCCTTATAGACAGAAACGCGAAAGCCTACTTAAAAAGATTTCAGGAATCACTTCTAAGTGAGGAATCCAGGAAGGTACTTCATCCACATGCCCATCGCTCCCGTAGGGCCTGTGAAGACAAGATTTGACTAATTATAACGCATTGGGATTCATTTAATTCCGCGCTACAGATGCTAAAGGAACAGTAGGAATCCTTAATATGTGCTACAGGCTGTCCCGCATAAAACCGGAACTCCTCGCCTACAGGTTAATGGTCTTTGGTCCAATTGCTTGTGAAGCGCAACACTGTCTCAAACCGTAGGTACGCTGCATTTTATTGGAAAGTTGAATGAACTTGTGTCTTCAGTAGTACGCCAGTTGTGAGGAGCTCATTTTGTTGAGTCGTTATAGAAATGGGGCTAGAACAGCGAACTGATATTTTTACATAAAGACAGACTCCATCAAGAAATGTAAACAAATGTTTAAGGCGAACTATCGTGGTAAGAATTTCCCCATGACCAGCACTATTCAAGATCTATATGAGAAATGGAAGGCTGTTAACATGATTTGCTAACAGTTACTTGAAAACCCTGCTTTACTTCACGTCCGATGAAGCCTAGTTTCATTTGTCAGGTTCTGTAAACTCCCAGAATTGCAGGTACTGGTCGCAGGACAACCCATATATTCTGCATGACGTACCTCTGCACTAAGAGAAGATACATCATGTGATCAAAAGTATCCGGACATCCCAAAAAACATACATTTTTCATATTACGTGCGCTGTGCTGCCATCAACTGCCAGGTACTCCATATCAGCGACCTCAGTAGTCACTAGACATCGTGAGAGAGCAGAATGGGGCGCTCCGCGGAACTCATGGACTTCGAACGTGGTCAGGTGATTGGGTGTCACATGTGTCATATGTCTGCACGCGAGATTACCACACTCCTAAACATCCCTAGGTCCCCTTTTTCCGATGTCATAGTGAAATGGAAACGTGGAGGGGCACGTAAGCACACAATCGTACAGGCCGACCTCGTCTGTTGACTGACAGAGACCGCCGACAGTTGAAGAGGGTCGTAATGTGTAATAGGCAGACATCTATCCAGACCATCACACAGGAATTCCTGACTGCACCATGATACACTCCAAGTACTATGACAGTTAGGTGGGAGATGAGGAAACTTGGATTTCATGGTCGAGCCACACATCACGCCCGAAAATATCATACGACGCCTCGCTTGGAGTAAGGAGCTTAAACACTGGACAATTGATCAGTCGAAAAAAGTTGTGTGGAGTGACGAATCAAGGTACACAATGTGGCGATTCGATGTCGGGGTGTGGGTGTGGCGAATGTCCGGTGAACGCCATCTGTCAGTGTGTGTAGTGCCAACAGTAGAATTAGGAGGCGGTGGTGTTATGGTGTGGTCGTGTTTTGCGTCGCACTATCACAGCACAGGGCTACACTGATGTTTTAAGCACCTTCTTGCTTCCCACTGTTGAAGAGAAATTCGGGGATGGCGACTGCATCTTTCAACACGATCAAGCACCTCTTCATAATGCACTGCCTGTGGCACAGTGGTTACGGGACAATAACATATCTGTAATGGACTGACCTGCACAGAGTCTTGACCTGAATCCTATAGAACACCTTTGGGATTTTTTGGAACGCCGACTTCGTGCCAGGCTTCACCGACCGACACCGATACCTCTTCGCAGTGCAGCACTCCACGAAAAATGGATTGCCATTCCCTAAGAAACGTTCCAGCACCGGATGCCTGCGAGAGTGGTAGCTGTCATCAAGGCTAAGGGTGGGCCAGCCCCATGCTGAATTCCAGCATTACCGATGGAGGGCGCCACGAACTTGTAAGTAATTTTCAGCCAGGTATCCAGATACTTTTGATCACATTGTGCAGGATACTCGGATTATCGTAGCACTCGGGTAGGACCCTGTCTTGGTAAATGACTAAGGAGAAAATACAGTGCCTGAACACAAAATTACTATTGAAAAGAAACAATATAAGTGGTCCATGATATTATACAGTACTCAACTGATACTTTGTTATGAAGGTGCTGGCAGCGTCCTCCCTTGGTGTTAAAAAATGTGGCAAAACTATCCATTTCTCTTCCTGTGTAACAATCTCTGAAATTTCTCTTCTTAGCGTCGCATTTTCACAGTACAGAGCTAACCAAATTTGACATGAATAATGAGCCGAATTAATTCCGCATCCGAGGGTATATTATTCTTCTCGCCTCTTTCAGGTCACAAGATGCGCACCCATTGCCTGCTAGCCACCGACTGACTCATGCCACAAAGGAGCTTTGCAAGATCCATGAGATATTTTATATTAACGTGACAAACCCTAATTCTAGGGTTATATTTTATTTTTGACACATGGATCTATGCCGACAACTGTTTAAACGGCGATGGTACGTTAGTCCTTACTAATGTAAAATAGTTACCTCCTACAGAAGTCAAATTTATATTTGTCGAAACCTAGGCAAGGAATTTCTTTATCCATTGCAACTGGTCGGCTGTTTATAATTTTATTATTTGACAGGTATGTTAATTCAACAACACTGCGCCAAGTTTGTAGGAGGTAGCAACTCCTATGTTCTTTACAGAAATTAAAAAAGAAACAGTGCGACTCAAGTTAATGTTCAAAGATTTTGATTTGGATCAGGGACGTCTGACACATTAGGTTTCCACTGTCCATGATACTACTCCTGGCGGGCGTAAAATGAATGTGCGCAACGGAGAATAATAATCGCTAAAATGAAGATTTGGCCCTGTCTGACTACCCCCTGAAGCAGATCTTAAGATCTCTTAATTCTATAAATTACAGTCTAAACATAAATGAATGATGAAAGCAACTAATCCTACTAAATGATAAACGTTGTTCCTGCTTATATATTTATTGTAGATTTTAAAAAAATCTTAATATTACAAAGTTTACATTTCCTGAGTAAAATTAATAATCAATTGCCCGACTCTGACCCTTATCATGACTGCGCGTCTAATATCAATAATGCGAAATGTCTGACATCATCTACGTACCAAACACTAGAAGACACTACTTTCAAAGATGATCTACAGTGGTGTGGAACCTCAGTGGAAATAAACTAACACGAACACAGCTGTTTGACTTTTATAGCCCTAATAAGCCGAAGTAATTTGCGATTTCACTGTATGTACTGCGTCCGGTGCGTCGAAGTGATGGTTCTCGTACTCGTCTGCGACGATGGAAGAACTCCAGCCACAAATAAACTCTTCCAAACACTAGGACGGCAGAAGGTGGTCTTCTGACTAATATACTGTTATACTTTCTTCTTCTCTCTGTGTTCTACAGACGAGAAACGCCAACTCCCAGCCACAAGGACGGAGTTCAGATAATGTCTCAACGTAAGTATAGACAGAGGAAGTGCTCTCGGTTACTGAACGCTGCGTACTCAACGACGACTTCCAACCCGGAGGGATAGTCCAGTATCGTATAGGTTCGCAACAGTACAGTGCCTAACTGTTCTAACTATAAACTCTCCTGAGAGCAAAGACAGCAAGTCCGTCTGTACCAACAAAAGCTGATATCGAGCGACCGTCACACACGGGCGCTCACAACGGAAGACCACGTCTCTCCACCGCTGGCCTCCCAGCAAGGCTCTGCTCCCCACCCTCGTAATTCCGAAAACAAATCATATACCCATAACCAAGAAATATTCTCCCTCTCTACAGATTCTTCCGATCGCCGACCCACCATATTTTAGTCTTTTGTCGTCCAGCGCGGAAAGTTTGCGAGGAAATACCTATACTAATACAATGGTAAGCTTCTGAATAAAAATCGTTGGACATAACCCAGCCTGCGTGGTTTCCGAGGTGCCGCTTCTTCGTTCCTCTGACCTCCGTCCAAGATTTGCAAAGTTCAGAAGAATTATTCTGTTACCCTTCCGGCCCTACTACAACAGCGGCCGATAGCGGCCGGTCGCCCCTGTATTGTGTCTTCGCGCTCAGGTGTCACGGCGTCCGTCTACTTCCTGTGTTTAAGCAGGACCAACACCTGTACGGGCCTTCCACCCAGAGCTTGAGTTCTGCCTGCCATTTCATCTCCATTGGCGTTCCAACTTCTACTACACTCCTGGAAATTGAAATAAGAACACCGTGAATTCATTGTCCCAGGAAGGGGAAACTTTATTGACACATTCCTGGGGTCAGATACATCACATGATCACACTGACAGAACCACAGGCACATAGACACAGGCAACAGAGCATGCACAATGTCAGCACTAGTACAGTGTAAATCCACCTTTCGCAGCAATACAGGCTGCTATTCTCCCATGGAGACGATCGTAGAGATGCTGGATGTAGTCCTGTGGAACGGCTTGCCATGCCATTTCCACCTGGCGCCTCAGTTGGACCAGCGTTCGTGCTGGACGTGCAGACCGCGTGAGACGACGCTTCATCCAGTCCCAAACATGCTCAATGGGGGATAGATCCGGAGATCTTGCTGGCCAGGGTAGTTGACTTACACCTTCTAGAGCACGTTGGGTGGCACGGGATACATGCGGACGTGCATTGTCCTGTTGGAACAGCAAGTTCCCTTGCCGGTCTAGGAATGGTAGAACGATGGGTTCGATGACGGTTTGGATGTACCGTGCACTATTCAGTGTCCCCTCGACGATCACCAGTGGTGTACGGCCAGTGTAGGAGATCGCTCCCCACACCATGATGCCGGGTGTTGGCCCTGTGTGCCTCGGTCGTATGCAGTCCTGATTGTGGCGCTCACCTGCACGGCGCCAAACACGCATACGACCATCATTGGCACCAAGGCAGAAGCGACTCTCATCGCTGAAGACGACACGTCTCCATTCGTCCCTCCATTCACGCCTGTCGCGACACCACTGGAGGCGGGCTGCACGATGTTGGGGCGTGAACGGAAGACGGCCTAACGGTGTGCGGGACAGTAGCCCAGCTTCATGGAGACGGTTGCGAATGGTCCTCGCCAATACCCCAGGAGCAACAGTGTCCCTAATTTGCTGGGAAGTGGCGGTGCGGTCCCCTACGGCACTGCGTAGGATCCTACGGTCTTGGCGTGCATCCGTGCGTCGCTGCGGTCCGGTCCCAGGTCGACGGGCACGTGCACCTTCCGCCGACCACTGGCGACAACATCGATGTACTGTGGAGTCCTTACGCCCCACGTGTTGAGCAATTCGGCGGTACGTCCACCCGGCCTCCCGCATGTCCACTATACGCCCTCGCTCAAAGTCCGTCAACTGCACATACGGTTCACGTCCACGCTGTCGCGGCATGCTACCAGTGTTAAAGACTGCGATGGAGATCCGTATGCCACGGCAAACTGGCTGACACTGACGGCGGCGGTGCACAAATGCTGCGCAGATAGCGCCATTCGACGACCAACACCGCGGTTCCTGGTGTGTCCGCTGTGCCGTGCGTGTGATCATTGCTTGTACAGCCCTCTCGCAGTGTCCGGAGCAAGTATGGTGGGTCTGACACACCGGTGTCAATGTGTTCTTTTTTCCATTTCCAGGAGTGTAGTATAGGCAATCATTCATTATGCCGTTCTGATAATAAAGTCACTCCGTCACCTTTCATGCAATAAGCGTTAACAATTATTTACAAGACGTACGTGACAATGTCAGTCTCCTTTATATATTCATATATAAGATGTACAACCTGTCACATGATACCTAATTGTGTTTGTGGGTCACGGCAAAGTATGTGGATAGGTGCTTGTAAGGTGCGAAATTATAGCCACCTTACAAATCATATTTTCAACAGTTGTCCATTGATTTTAAAGTATACTCTAAGACCAAAGAAAATAATAATAATAATACGACGCATGACGAAGAAATTACCCGAATTGAACGGAAATCGGCAGATGTGATGTACATGTACAGACAAACAAATGCTTGCAATTTCAGAAAGATTGGATGATTTATTCAAGAGAGAGAGAGAGTCAGAAATTGAGGAAGACAGTAAGGCGTTCGTCCACCTCTGGCCGTTCTGCAAGCACTTAATCGCCTTGGCATTGACTGATAGAGTTGTTGAATGTCCTCCTGAGGGATATCGCGCCAGATTCTGTCCAGTTTTGGCGCGTTAGGCGGTCATAATTCCGAGCTGGCTGGAGGGCCCTACCCATAATGCTTCAAACGATCTCAACTGGGGAGAGATCCGACAACCGTGCTGGCCAAGGTATGGTCTGGCGAGTACGAAGACAAGCTGCAGAAACTCTCGCCGTGTGCGGGTGACCATTTGAAACATCCCCGTAGAAAAATTTATGAATTATTGTGCTGATAAACCTCTTACGTTATTTGATTTTCAAACAGCTGAGCAGAACTGAACGTACTCAGACATTTCGCTCTTTACCTATTCTGATCGACACTAAACTGACACAGAATATTTTTTGCGCAACGCAATCTGACTTTCAATAATCCCTACAAAAGAATGGCCCTGACTAACAATAACCTATACCTTTCATGAATCACTTACCTCACAAGAATCTTCCTTACTCAAACTACTGCAATACAGCGAGCGCCAATACTGCCAGATAAATAAGATTCTAACTACTGAAGGCACTAACTACTGATAGGCATAGCAAATGAAAGGTTTTGATAGAGAACAATCAATGTATTTACCTTAACAATATTCAGAAGTCATCACATATATATCTGTTCATGATATACTGTATTACAAATTACTATTTCTGATGGACACACGTTCAGATCGTCCGCTCTCAAACTTCTGCCATCTCTCTCCCCACATCTACCACTGCTGATGGCTCACCTCCAACTGCGCAACGCTACGCGCTGCTCACATCCACCTGCCCAGCACTACAATAACAAATATCCCAACAACGCAAACCAGCTACAGCCTGCACACAGCACAGTCAGTGATTTTCATACAGAGCGCCACGTGTCGTTACCAACATAAAAACCTAAACAGCCTACTTAGACATTATCTTGCTGAAAGGTAAGCCCAGGTTGGTTTGCCATGAAGGACAACAAAACAGAGCGTAGGATACCACCGACATACCGCTGTGCTGTAAGGGTTCCTTGGATAACAACCAAAGGGGTCTTGCTGTGAAGTGAAATGTCACCCAGAGCATCACTCCTAGTTGTCGAACCGTATGGCGGGCGACATTCAGACTGGTATGCCATTGCTATCCAGGGCGTCTCCAAAGACGTCTTTCCCGGTCATCTGGGTTCAGTTCGAAGCGGATTTAATCACTGGAGACTATTCCACTCCAGTGAATGAGATTCCAGGCCTAAATGTAGAAAAATGCAAGTTAACGCAGATGAGTAGGAAAAGAAATCCTGTAATATTCGAACACGGTATTAGTGGTGTGCAGCAGAACACAGACACAATCCGTAAATATCTAGGAGCAACGTTAAAAAGGGATATGGAGTAGAACGAGGTCTGTTGCGGGATTGGCGCACGGTCGACTTCGATTCAGGGGGGAATTCTAGAAAAGTGCAGCCCATCTATGAAGGGACCTGTGCAGAGCACTTGTGTGCCGCATTACTGAGCAGTGCTCGAGTGTTAGGTACCCCCAACATATATGATCAAGCGAATCACAGAAGCAATTTAGAGGAATGCTGCTAGATTCCTTACCCGTAAGTTCGCCCAACATGTGAGTATTTCTAAAATACTTCGTGATCTCAAATGGGAATCCCTCGAGGGAAGATGTTTTCGCGGCACACTATTGAGAAATATGTGGTTTTTTAGTTGTATTCGTTGATCGAACAGTCCAGGGGTGTACTACTGTTTTATAGTGCCCAGCGGGGCAATATGCAGCGTCAGTACACCGGTGGACGGATCGATCAGCAAGTGAAAAAGTTTAGAGGAACAGCGTTTCCGACAGACAGCAGTAGGATTCTACTGCCATCACAAAGCACCTCGTCGAAGGAATCGCCGAAGACAAGACGAAGGTATTCGGTGCTCCTACGGATGTGTGTAGGCCGTAGCTTTCAGAGAGTGAGCGTACTGCTCCAGAGGCATGCTGAGTTGGCAGTGACAGTAGCAGACGGGTACTCGCGTTCTCCGGACCACGTGCGTGGAACGGACAGGGCGATTCGGAGAGAGGGCACATTACCCGTTACGACCTCACGACTCGTAACTGGCAGCCGCTCCTGGGCTACGAGGACGCAGACAGCCGCTCGCCTTTCCACTCGTAGCTCGATTCTTTACGGAGGCAACAGACTGGTGATACTGTCGATTTGTAAAAGCTGCGAGCCGGTGCCTCCACTCTGGCGTTCACTTTTTTAAGTACTTTCTCCTATCATTGAACGTATAAGAGGCGATCAATAAGACACGTTTTTTTTTTCTCTGGCAGTTTCGATCGAAAAAATGCAGAATTTATTGTGAGGCATAGTGGAATATTCCTGCTTCAGTCCCTATAGCTTCATGAAGTTCCAATAGGTAGCAGCGCTGTGCGTTGCCTTCAAACTGGGGTCTATAACAGAGGTTAAGTTCCAAGCACTTAACGTCTGTTATAGACACCAAGCAGTCCGCCTCCGTAGCGTAACGGTAGCGTTTCCGCCTACCACGCAGGGGGCCCGGGTTCGGTTCCGAGCAGAAGACTGGGTGTTGTCTTTCCTTCATCATTTTCATCATCATTAACCCGCAAGTCGCCGAAGTGGCGTCAACTAAAAAGGACTTGCAATACGGCGGCCGAACTCCCCCGCAATGGGCCTCCCGGCCAACAATGACATACGATCATTTCCATTTTTTTTTTAGTTCCAAGCAGACAGCTATCAGTGAGCTTCTTTTGGCGGAAAATCAGGGCATTACAGATATATACAGGCGCTTGCAGAATGTCTACTGAGAGCTGGCAGTGAACAAAAGCACGGTGAGCTGTTGGGCGAGGCGCTTGTCATCATCGCAACAAGATCGCGCAAACCTGTTCGATCTCCTTCGTTACAGCTGGCCGCAAACAGCTGTGATTCCTGCAGTGCTGGAATGTGGGGTCACTCTCATTCGAGGTGATCGACGGATCACAATTAAACACGTCGCTGCTCAAGTGGACGTCTCTGTTGGTAGCACTGACACACTCGCCACCAGTTGGAGTGCTCACAAACGTGCTCGAAGCCGAACAGAAGACTATAAAGAACAACGAAGGACCATGTGGGGAGAATCGCTTGCGCATTACGTGGCTGGTGGTGGCAATTTTTTCTCGAGCATCGTCACAGGCGATGAAACATGGGTTCGTCACTTCGAACCGGAAACAAAACAATTCATGCAGTGCCGCCACACTACCTCACCTTCGATGAAAAAGTTCGATGCAGCATCCGCAATCGTTAAAGTCATGGCGAGTGGTCTTCTGGGACTTTGAAGGATGTATTGTAATTGATGTCCTTCCTACCGGCCGTTGTGGCCGAGCGGTTCTAGGCACTTCAGTCCGGAACCGCGCTGCTACTACGGTCGCAGGGGGTCTGATAACCTCAGATGTTAAGTCCCACAGTGCTTAGAGCCATTTGAACCATTTTTTTATGTCCTCCCTCATGGTGCAACGATCAACTCTGAAATGTAGTGTGTTACCCTCAGGAAATTGGAGAAACGACTTCAACGTCTTCGTCACCACAACAATGTAAACGAATTTCTCCTTCTCCATGACAATGCAAGGTGTCAGATAAGTCTGTTCATCCGTCACAAAACTCCACTGCACCGTTCTTCCTCATCGAACCCACAGCCCGGATCTCACACCTTCCGTCTTCTATCTGTTTGGCCCAATCAAGGATGCCCTGTGCGGGAAGCAGTACGTGGATAATTAGGGGGTTGTTAATTCAGCAAGACGTTGGCTTCGACGTCGAGTAGAATCGTACGATGTGAGCACACAGGTTCTCCCACTAAGGCGGCCTAAGGTCGTCGCATTGAACGGAGATTTTGTTGAAAAGTAGGATTTGTAGCCAAAGAGTGGTGAATAATAGGTGTATTGGGCTCATGAAAAAAACAAACCTAGTGCCAGAAAAAGTTTTGCATTGGTTACTGAACGCCCCTCGTACATATACCAGTATTGTAAACCTGGAAACAAGTTCGAACCCGGTCGGCTTCAGGTCATTCGTGGCTAATCAGGGAAATTTATAGCATGTGAAAACTAAGGTAATTCAATCGGAATCAAGAATAGTATGATTAAGCATGAAATTAACATTTATAAAATCTTTCCACATTTTCCTCTGACCCTAGTGGTCATTAGAAATAAAACGTGTTGGTAAAACTCCTTATCTTTATTGAATGGGACATAACAGATTGAAACAAAAGCCTGTGAGCGACGGATGAAAACCCGTTAAATGTGGTTACGAGATATAATGAGGTAGCTTATGTCTGCAACGTGACAGCTGATTCCTTCATGATTCTTCACGAAACTGATGGTGGTATTGCCTAATAACCACTGGACCCAAAGATATTTGCCAATAATTGTTCGTTTAACAGACCTACCTCCATTCGGACCATTGTCTAATGATCCTTTGACAGGCGACATCTCAGTCTTTCGAAGGATCGTTCGGACGTATTTCTATATAGGGGACCGGTCTCCAGTGGCAGGTTACAGAGTAATTGCACTTCATTTGACTTCTCATCTCCTTTTTATCTGTATTGCACTGGAAATATCTGCACAACAGTACAAATATGGCTGTATGTGTCGAGTGTCTCATTTCGAAACACGTTTGTTGCGTTCCTTCACGGAACTTGCTGGTGAGAACAGTAATACCCACTTTACTCTTCACCCTCACACCACAGCACACTCTGCTGCGCCCACAGTCACAGCAACCACATAATAACATACATGCGTTTGTATGTTGTTCTATGAGGAACTGGAGCCTTCCGTGCCCACTGCAACGAAGGTATTCTCACAGAAACTAAGGTAATTGGGGTACCAAATTGCACAAATCACAATAACATTGTTGTTTTGTAACGAGAAACCGAGACACCAGCTCCCTTATGCCAAAATGCTCAGAAAATAACACTGAACAACCTCCGCAACTTTGTCACTGCTCTTTGACTTCATCCTGCATAAAGTAGTCACAAAACAATCAATTAGGGCATCGCAGCTCCTAGTACATCGAATCTATCCTGTTATTTTTCTTCTCTTCGGCCCTACATGTCGACAGGAAAGACATTTCGATCAATATTTTGTCTCTCTTCGCGAAGGCGATTTCTAGACGCCGCACCCACCGGGAATCCACCACCTTATCTTTTCCTAGTATGTGCAGTTCTCTGCTAAAAATGTCATGATCACTACCTCTTAAAAAATTGTACCTTATGAGAGGGTACGCAAAAAAGTGGAATCTCACTGCCGTAGGCGGAGCTTGCTTAGTACGCATTTCTGCCGCTAGGCGTGTATGGCGCAACTCGTTGCCAGTTGAGTGTCGCATGTGCTGTCAACCTGACTTGTTCTGTTCGTCTGCAGTGACTGTTTGTCCTGGCGCTGTTTTGTTCACGTTTCGTTTTTTTATGATGGCAAGCTTAAGAGAACAACGTGTATCTGTGAAATTTTGTTTCCTACACCGTAAAAATGCTGCTGAAACTGTTTATCGTTGAAAACAGCTTACTACGATGACGCTATGGTGAAAACGAGTCGTTTGCTCGAATTAAAAATGGCGACATGTCTCTTAATGACAAACCTCGTTCTGGACGTCCATCAACTGCCCGAATAGACAAAAATGTTGAAAAAATTCGAGAGCTTATGCTCACAGACAGTCGAAAGACAATTGATCAACTGTCAGAAATTAGTGGGTTATCTTGGAGCTCGCTTCAGCGAATTTCAACGGAAGATTTGAGAATGAAAACGGTTGCTGCCAATTTTGTTCCTCAAGTTCTGACTGACAATCAAAAGGAACGTCAAGTCAAAACGTGTCACGCTTTGAAACAACAGCTTCAAACTGATCCAGATTTTCTGTCAAAGGTCATTACTGGTGATTTGTCAGGCTGCCATGGTTGCGACCCACAAACGAAGCAAGAGTCAAGCCAATGGAAGTCGTCATCGCCACCTCATCCAAAAAAAAATGTTGTCAAGTCAAATCACACATCAAAACAAAGCTGATTTGCTTTTTTGATGTCAGGGGCGTAGTTCATCGGCGTTCACTTTCCTGGGTCAGACAGTGAATCATGCCGTTTATTTGGTAGTTTCAAAGATATTGCATTGCGAAACAGTGTTCATCAAAAAAGAGCCGATTTGTGGTAGGCAGGAGACTAGTTCTTCCGCCACGACAACGCACCTGCACAAACAGCCGTCTCTGTTAGACAGTTTTTGGTTTAAAATGGCGTGGTTTCGCTACCTAATGCACCTTACTTGCCTGACCTGACCCTGTACGACTTTTTCTTAACTACACGTGTGAAAAGGGGCATGGAAGGACACTGCTTTGACAACATTGAAGAAGCAAAGAAAAAACGAGGGACGAGCTGTCAGACATTTCTAAAGATGACTACAAAAATGTTTTCAACATTGGACAAATGTATTAGTTGTAATGGAAAGTATTTTGAAAGTGATAAAGCTGTTTTATAAGCAGTTTGGAAATATATACTTTATAAAAAATTATTCTATTCTTTTTTGGGTACCCCCTCGTATATGGCTCTAAGTGCAGGGACTGCCTGGGGAAGACCTATCAGACAAAAAGAGAATGCAAATTGCGTTGGGCTCATGGAACGCTAGAGCGCTTACGCAGTGTAGGAAACTAGAAAATCTAAATGTAGAAGTCGAAAGGATGCATGATAGTTTAGGAATTAGTGAGATGTGGTGGCATGAAGTGGAATGTTTTTGGAGTGGTGATTAGTCATACTGCATCAGATTATTATAGAGGAATGAGAATAATAACGCGTAGGAATATTGGAAACAGAGTAATATTTGCGAAAGTTAAAGAGAATATTGGGGCTCGAATTTAATTATTACAAAATTTAATCATACAATTGTAAATGACAGCGACAGATGCGGATGATATTAAAACTGAAGAAGTAAAATTATTGGAATAGAAGTACAATTATGGGAATTAGTATGCGCATGTATGATTTGGTTTAGTGACGAAGAACACTTTCATTTGAATGGGTTCGTCAATAAGCAAAATAGGTGCATTTGGGGGACTGAGAACCCGTAATCCGCGATCGAGAAGCCTCTATACTCTGAATGGGTGAGTATGTGGTGTGCAACGTCCATTCATGGAATAATCGGTGCGATATTCCTTGATGGCACGGTAACTACCGAATGGTACGTGAAGGTTTCGGAAGATGATTTCATCCACATTCTCCAAAGTGACCCTGATTTCTTCAATACGTGGTTCATGCAAGACGGAGCTCGACTCCATCGATGCAGGACAACGTTTGATGTCGTGGAGGAGCAGTCTGGGGACCGCATTCTGGCTCAGGGGTATACGGAGGGCACTGGCATTGGCCTCGATTGGCCGCCATATTCTCCGGAACTGAACCCATGCAACTCTGTTTTGTGGTGCTATATTAAAGACAAGGCGTACAGAAATAACCTCAAAACCAAATCCACTGCTGAGCTGAAAACAGCCACTCAGCAGGTCATCAATAGCATCGATGTTCCGACACTTCAGCGGGTCATGCAGAAGGATTCCGCTATTGGTCTGCGCCACGTCATCGCCAATGATGGCAGGCATATCGAACATGTTATACCCTGAATCCGAGTATCTGTAGTGACATTTACATTTCGAATGAAGTGTATGCACGCCGTAGTTTGTAACTAATTTACGTTTTTTTTTCATATAGTTCAATAATTGTCACCCTGTGTATATAGCAATATAAAACAGGAAACACTTTGTTATGTTCTACAAAACTGGATTTGTTTCTTACGTATGCTTGATATTCTATCAACATCGGAGAATTCCGATAGTGTGGGCTCTGAAGAAGTTTGCTAGTAAAGCATTTGTTTCGTTTAGGCAACTGATTTCGGCAACACTATGTTGCTATCTTCAGATCTGCAACACGATAGAACCGACATTGCTAGGCTAAGCAGTTAACTAGCATGATACAACACTGTACACAAATATTTAATTTACCTCGATGTACGAACAACAATGTGCCCTTTGCTTTATAACATTACATCATTAAAATCAATACTGTAAGTGGTGTTACCCCACCTATATACATTGCCGGAAGAAAAGTTATTACATCCTTTTAGAAGTCTCCATATCACTCAAGACTGATTGTTGCAACAGTGCATATAAGGCACATGAAATGATTACATTTACTGATCAATAGCACAAGCGGTTCTGAGGTTTCAGATATGATCCCCACTGAAACGCCCAATTAGTACACAGTTTAACCTACACCGCCGTCTAGCTCTGGCATCCAATCGATCGTACATATGGCGAATATTGTCCTGGGATATGTTACGCCACTCATGCTCAATCTGTTCAAGTAGTTCTTTAAGATTTGTTGATTGACCAGTCGCACGACTCAATTCTTGCCCGATCGTATCCCACACGTGCTCGTTTGGAGACAAATCCGGAGATCGTGCTGGCCAGGGAAGCTTCTGCACATTTTGCAGAACCGTTGAGCTCCACGGGCAGTGTGTGAGCGAGCATTATCTTCTTAGAACAACAGGTCACTTCGCTACTGCAAGAACGAGAAAAGAACGGGTCTAACAATATTCTGCACGTACTTAGAGCTGTTTGGCGTTCCCTCCAGAAACGCCAAAGGTGAACGAGACTTTTCGCACCGTGTGTGTGTGTGTGTGTGTGTGCAAATGACCATCACTTGCGTGAAGGCAGAATCTGCTTTCATCGCTGAAGACCACGGCGCGCCATTTCCTTCTTCCAAGTGATCCTCTGACGGCACCGGTCGAGCTGTGGACGTCGATGCTCGCGTGTTGAGTGGAAGACGGGCTAGAGGCGTGTGTGCCCTTAGTCACGCTGCTAATAACCGGTTCACAACAGTTCATGGTGACTCGTCTGGCCTCACGAGCCCTCATATCTGAGCTCTGGTGGTTCGCAGCTCGTGGTCGTGCGGTAGCGTTCTCGCTTCCCGCGCCCGGGTTCCCGGGTTCGATTCCCGGCGGGGTCAGGGATTTTCTCTGCCTCGTGATGACTGCGTATTGTGTGATGTTAGATTTAAGTAGTCCTAAGTTCTAGGGGACTGATGACCATAGCTGTTAAGTCCCATAGTGCTCAGAGCCATTTGAACCATTTTTTTGAGCTGTGGTAACTATTCTGTCTGGTACAGCGGTCCTTACAATACGACGATCCTGAAAGGGCAGCTGTGCTGCGTGGACATCCAGAACCTCATCTATGGGTGTGAGAATGTTCACGCGATCACTGATACCAGCATCGTTACACAACTGACCCAGAACTCCCAACTTGTTTGGCATTTCTCCGGAAAGACTATTGCATCACTCGGAAGGCCACAAGTTGACGTCTTTCAGACTCGCTCAGTTAGCTGTAGGAAGAATAAGTGCATCTGTGTGGCATGGTTGCTTGCTTGCTTCACACGTTTGCACCACACTGAACCTTCTGGCTGAAAGCATTCACCAACCACACATGGCGATCTGGTAGCTATGCTTCTGTGCTGTCTGTTGGTGGACGACAGTGAAACCATTATCGATACATCTACCATCCTCTAGGTGGCGTATGCTGTCGTCGGATCAAAATCTACGTCGCCTTTCAAGGGATAATAATCTTTTTTCCGGCAATATGTATGCGAGTGCCGTGAACTTCAGCATGTCAAACATAAAACCCATTCTGTGTGCAGACATGATACTAATGCGCCTACTACAACCGCTCGCACACATCAGCAGCTGAAAATTAACTGAGAATCAGCGTAAACATTCTGAGTGTTATATAAGCTCACCAGATGGCATTGCGATGGTGAGACTCGATAATATCGTCTTCCATTGGACAAAAGCGTTGTAATTTTTTTATGTTAAATGAAATCCAATTCTTATTTACGACATATGTCAGCCATATCACAGAACATAATAATTCTGAGACTATCATTAAATATATTTTTATAAAATAAAATATTTTAAAAATTATTTATTTTTTTAATTTTAAAAAACACCACACTGTCAAAAACCAGAGGACATATGATTTAGGAAACCTATGTATACCTAATATTAAGAGGCAAAAGGCTTAAACTCTAATATATCCAAGACAGCATCAAAATCTAAGGGTACAATTTTGCATGTCATGATTAAATTATGATAAATCTTATTTATTAACTCCACCCAAATCAAGGGACCTTACACTTATTGCAGTGGCTTGCATAATCATATCGAAAAAATTATATTTTGATAAGTTTTTTATTACTGAAACATATCATCCATACTATGGATGATTTTAAGTGCAGTGGCGTCACGTGTGCTGCACTGCTGTTGAAATAGCTCGTTAATATTTTATAAATTTTAGACTTCATTTACTTATTTTAAAGTTTATTTGTTTTCATATTTGCTGTAAAAGTAACTTATTAGTGGATTTTCATTAATCTCAGTCTTTCTTCCTGTGTTATTCACTCGAGTGGTCTATTATTTGTGAGTCTGCTTTCGTCGTTCGTCTATTAAAGTACTGTGCTGCACATGTTAACCCCATATTTAGCCATATTTGTAATTTTTCCTTTAGGAATGGTCAGTTTCCTGAGCGATTAAAGTACTCAGTAGTAAAGCCGCTTTATAAAAAGGGAGAAAGGGATAATGTAGATAATTTTAGACCTATTTCTATGGCATCAGTGTTTGCAAAAGTTATCGAAAAGGCTGTGTATGTAAGGTTAATCGATCATTTTATACCACACGATTTGCTATCAAATGTACAGTTCGGCTTTAGAAGTCATTTGACAACTGAAAATGCTATATTCTGTTTTCTCTGTGAGGTACTGGATGGGCTAAACAAAAAGTTTCGAACGCTTGGCGTATTTTTTGATTTAACAAAGGCAAATGACTGTGTTAATCTCACAATATTGCTTCAGAAGTTGGACCATTACGGAATAAGGGGAGTAGCTCACAACTGGTTCACCTCTTACTTTAGCAACAGGCAGAAAAAGGTCATTATTCACAATGTTGATAACGGCTGTGATGTGGGGTCTGAGTGGGGTACTGTCAAGTGGGAGGTGCCCCAGGGATCAGTGTTGGGGCCGCTCCTGTTCCTTATTTATATAAATGATATGATCTCTAGTATTAATATTTCTGTTTGCTGATGACACTAGCTTGGTAGTACAGGATGTTGTGTGCAACATTGACTCGGTTTCAAGTAGCGCAGTACATGACCTCAGTTCATGGCTTGTAGAAAATAAACTAACATTAAATCACAGTAAGACTCAGTTTTTACAGTTTCTAACACACAATTCAACAAAACCTTGCGTTTTAATCTCACAGAACGGGCATATGATTAGTGAAACTGAACAGTTCAAACTCCTAGGTGTTCAGATAGATAGTAAGCTGTCGTGGAAAGCCCACGTTCAGGATCTTGTTCAAAGACTTAATACTGCCATTTTCACTAAATGAACGCTATCGAAAGTGAGTGATACTTCGACACGTGAATTAGTCTACTTTGCTTATTTTCATTCACTTATGTCGTATGGTATTACGTTTTGGGGTAACTCTTCCCATTCTGGAAGGATATTTTTGGCTCAGAAACGGGCGGTTCGGGCAATAAGTGGTGTGAGTTCCCGAACCTCTTGTCGACCTCTGCTCACGAGTCTGGGTATTTTGACATTGGCCTCTCAATATGTATATTCCTTATTGTCGTTTCTTGTTACCAATATTAGTTTATTTCCAACAAGAAGCGGCTTTCACTCGGTTAATACTCGGCAGAAATCAAACCTTCATTTGGATCGGACTTCCTTAACTCTTGTGCAAAAAGGTGTGCAGTATACTGCTGCATCCATTTTCAATAAGCTGCCACTCGAATTCAAAAATGTTAGTAGTAATCCACGCGCTTTCAAATCGAAATTGAAGAGTTTCCTCATGGGTCACTCCTTCTATTCTCTCGAGGAGTTCCTTGAAAAATTAAGCTGATTCTCATTGTATTGCTGATAGCGTTTGCTTAAACTTATGGACTGATTTTCTTTCAGGTTCATGAACATTTATTTTTACCTGTTATTACTTGTATGTTGTAAGTTAATGTACCGACACGTCCCATGACCTTGGAGATATGCTCGTCAATTTGGTCCTACGGAACTTGACATGTAAATAAAAATAAAATAAATCATATATCGATTAGAAAGGACAATCATCTTAATTTCCATATCATACAAAATTAAATTCATAACGAAGATTTTTACGTTACGCTTATGGAGTTTTGAAAGTAGTCTAATGTTCAGACACGTCTAACTCATCGCTGAACGTCTTGGTGAAATCTCAGTAGAAAATTACTTTAAACTGGTTACTCTGCTAGAACCAATTTAATGTGGTTTATGCTATCTATACATACATAATATGAATAGCATTTAGCTGAAACTATTAATAAATGAGAATAGCTATGATATCTAAGTGTCCACTCTTCTATGTCATGTCATAGCTAACACAGATTAAATGGAACTTTGTTTTCACACGACCAAAGAGAAGCAGTCATTGCACTTACTGCAGAACATCAAATTTTCCTAAAATGAAAAGGTGAATGCAAAGCAAGTTAAAACCTGTCTTATATGCCAGAAAGTGAAACCTATAAACAAATGCTGTCATAGAAAATTATATCCGATGGTACCAACAAAACCACTACCAATCGTTTCATTTGAAGTTGCGAGACCCTTGCCCTCAGCTAGAAGTGGAATTAAGCGTGTAGTTGCATTATATGGTATGTTGGCAAAGTATGTTAAAATATATGCTACAAAGTCTACTGCAGTAGGTCCGGTCATTAAAAACAATAGTAAAGGAATATAAGATAAAAGTCGGACGCAACATCAAATTTCACTTGGCGAGTATGGAAAACATTACTACATGAATATTACATAAAACAGATGCTAATATCACGTTCTCATCCAGAAACCAGTCCTTAAGGCGAATTTTTTGTGAGTTCAACTGCTTCATAGGAACATACGCACACAGTCAAGAGACAAGATGGATAAAATCTTTAGGGTTATTTGAACAAGTTATAAAGATTTGCCACTGTACGCCATACAATTCACTCCACCTAAACTAATATGCAAGATGAAAGAGAAGAATGAATGGACGCTTCAGTGTCGCCAGCGAGACGAATGTTCGTTTGAAAAAATGTAAGACAAGTCTTGGCCACGCTCACCAAACAAGCACACTTGAAGGAAACCTACTATAATAAAATATTACGGAAAAATCAAAAGATATCAGATAGGACAAAGTATTTTACTGAAAAATCACCTGAAATCTTCGCTTCTACACAAAAGAAATTATAAATGACTGCTTTTATACACAGGTCCTTAAAAATCAGGATTCTGCACAAAGGAAGTTCTCACTAGGCTTATCCCAAAACCAATAAAATTAGTGGATTATATGCCGGCAAGGATCTTAAAAGGTAGCTTTATGATTGATTAATCTTATTTGTTATGTTACGTGTGTTGCTTGGCCAGTGATGTTAGTAGGAGATTCCACGCCATCTATACACAAAATATCTACATGAACTAAAGAAATACTAGGAGGACAGTGTTATTCGTACTTGGACATTAATTACAAGGAGAAAGTTTAGGTTATTAGGATCTAGGTGAAGTTACTTCCCACTTACCAGTTGGACATATCTGATGAATTGATTATTAGGCATTGTACTGCCTGCGCTATACAGTCACTGTGTACATAAATAATAGTCATTAAGAAAGTAAGGTCAAAAGACACTTTAGTATTTCTGTGCATACAGCACGGACAGCGTACAATAAGAAACAGAAACTATGTGATCTGAACAAGAAGTTTCACTACTACTGGTTATTTAACAGAGATAAAATTACATTAATCCACGGAAGAGCAGCATGTTTATGTTTGATGAAGAAAGGGAAGACTTGCCTATATTGTGTGGTTTGGCTTCTCTCTGAAAAAACATTTTGTTATAAAGTTTGAAACATTAAATATTTAGCTACAAAGATTATTTCTTTATGTATTTTTAAGTACTTCTGGAACACAAGAGATAAGAATTGTAGCACAAGGAAGCAGTTTCACTGGCTTTTTATTAAAAAAAATACCTAACATGTAATGTTACTATAATATATCTACTTCCATGGTACAAGTTAATTTAGTATTAGTAATACTCAGAGCCATGTAAATATTAGCAACTGTCACTTAAGCAGGCTCTGAAATAGTGCAGATATCCTAGCTCTGAATATGTTCTAAGTATATTATATGCTCAGCTTTGAACGTGTTCATTGTTCTTTCTGTTCGTGTTTTTTTTCGAGTTATGCGTGTGGTTTTGATTAGACACTCTACCCAAAGATTGATTTTTGATGCTATACATAGGCAATTTGATCTGGCCTGAACAAAATGTGGTCCTTTCACAATACAGGATTACGTAAAAACAGGCAAGGATAGTGAAAAGATACAAACTTGATGACTATTGCTGTAAAGAAACATGGACACTCATCCTAGAAAAGGATGGACATATTTGTTCTGTAATCATATTTTAACTGTCTTTGTTTCCTGAAAAAACTTGAGATCCGTGGGGGTGACGTAAATGCACGAACTGTAAATTTTTTATAAATGAAGAACTGTGAAATAGTGAATCCAGTCTATGAACAGTTACTGTACTCGACATTGGTATCGAACAGTGATGAAACACCTCGTAAACAGTTACAGCACAGTCAAAGTAGCACTGTGTTCGGGCGCATTGATAAAAAAAAATAAAAATAAAAAAATGCTGCCGCCAAGCACGACAAGAAATTTTCCACTAGATAGAACTTACCAATCTGCAATCGACTTCTGATGTAGTGTATAACGACGAAAACTTACACACACACACACACACACACACACACACACACACAGAGAGAGAGAGAGAGAGAGAGAAAACTCAGATGTCCGACGCGCTTGAGGCAGAGCAGACCGGATTGTCGCTGCAACTATTCGGCGCGCCATCATTGTTAATCTGATCATTTAAGAACAATATATAATGATCCAACGGAGACACTCACATAGCGCAAGTTGTAGGTATTAATTAAAAAAGTGATGTTGACTCCATGAACTCGTCCAACGCAAATTTAAGTAGTTTAAACACCGTACATTGAACGAAAAGTGATGCTTTGTATATGAAATAGGCAAAGATACCCCCATGCCAACCACGGATATGTGTAATGTATCTAATTTATGCTGTGTATTTCTATTGGTCTAAAATTTTAATTATACCTTAACAGAGAATTTTCTTTCAATACAACCTATTTAGGCCGTACATTACGTAATAATTATTCTATTGTATAACTGTGTGGTAATGGTGAACTCTTTGAGGCAAGCTTCAGAAACGATGAGGTAACACAGCCCAGGACGTCACATGAATTGTTCCAACGGACCTGGTCATCGGCTATTGAAATAACCAACCATTCCTGCTATCCAGCTTCTCTTATTGTTAGAAAAAAGAAAAGAGATAATTAACGTCAAACTGTTGTTAACCACCTATTGTACCATGACATAGTAACACTGTACTGTTTTTGCAGAAGCGACGGAATTATTAATACTCACCTTGATTAAAATTATACCGGGTGATCAAAAAGTCAGTATAAATTTGAAAACTGAATAAATCACGGAATAATGTAGATAGACAGGTACAAATTGACACACATGCTTGGAATGACATGGGGTGTTATTAGAACTAAAAAAAAATACAAAAGTTCAAAAAATGTCCGACAGATGGCGCTTCATCTAATCAGAATAGCAATAACTAGCATAACAAAGTAAGACAAAGCAAAGATGATGTTCTTTACAGGAAATGCTCAATATGTCCATAATCATTCCCAAACAATAGCTGTAGTCTCGGAATAATGTTGTGAACAGCACTGTAAATCATGTCCGGAGTTATGGTGAGGCATTGGCGTCGGATGTTGTTACCCGAGTGGTCTAGGGGGCTGCAGTCATGGACTGCACGGCTGATCCCGGCGGGGGTTCGAATCCTCCCTGGAGCATGGCTGTGTGTGTTTGTCCTTTGGATAATTTAGGTTAAATAGTGTGTAAGCTTAGGGACTGATGACCTTAGCAGTTAAGTCCCAAAAGATTTCAGATACATCTGAACATTTTTTGAACGCCAGATGTTGTCTTTCAGCATCCCTAGAGATGTCGGTCGATCACGATACACTTGCGACTTCAGGTAACCGCAAAGCCAATAATCGCACGGACTTTCTGTCTGGGGACCTGGGAGGCCAAGCGTGACGAAAGTGGCGGCTGAGCACACGATCATCACCAAACGACGCGCGCAAGAGATCTTTCACGCGTCTAGCAATATGGGGTCGAGCGCCATCCTGCATAAACATCGTACGTTCCAGCACGTGTTTATGAGCTAGGCTGGGGATGATGCGACTCTACAACATATCGGCGTACCCTTCACCCGTCATGGTAGCAGTTACAAAACCAGAATCACGTATTTCCATCTGTCGGACATTTTGTGAACTTTTCTTTTTTTTTTTGGTTCTAATAAAACCCCATGTCATTCCAAGCATGTGTGTCAATTTGTACCTATCTATCTACATTATTCCGTGATTTATTCATTTTCAAATTTATACTGACTTTTTGTTCACCTGGTGTATAACATGTAAACAGCGAATTAATTACAAAAAGGGTAAACTGTCAAAGTACTCCGTCAGTCTTGGTAAATCGAACAGTATTACAAGCGGTCATCTGAAAAAAAAACTGCATTTCACGTTTTTCATATCTGTAAAGTTTAACATGTCTTTTTCTTAATTTTTTAAACAAATAATTTCATCTGTCACTTGTAAGGGATTAACGTCTGAAGAGCCCGTTGCGGTTTCTAAGGTTTTCTGTCTACCACGCCCAGTTGGGGGGGCGGTGGGGGGGGGAGAGGTTGGTTTGAAATAGGGGGGGGGATATTTGTCTAAATAGCTCTGTGCTCCGTTAAAATTCCAGTCGTTAACACTAAGTCAGGCATTTAATATTTTGTGATCAAAAGTTAAATAATCTACTGTGAATCACAGTCCGATTAAAATGTCATGATAAAGAAAAAAGACCACCTCTGTCAAAAATGCGCCAGGTCGGAAGCTAACTTGCAAAAACCCAAAACAGATGACCAAGTCGTCTTGTTGAATTTTATACTAAACCCTTATGTAAATGCTCTCTCACGTATTTAATTGTAGAATCCATTAAATACTCGGCCTCTGTATGGATTATAGTTGAACGGCGAAAACAAACTATTATCAACATCGTCTTCATCATTCAAAGTGGCATTATAACAAACAACTCTGTTCGAAGTTTTGACGACAGGATTATTTCGAGTGTATAGCAGAACTTGTGTATTTGACTTAGAATAACTTCCGTTCATAAATTTCGCTTACCAGTAGGTTATGTTCTGAAAAGAAATACGACACTATAAGTCTCCTTCTTGCAACTTTTTCGTTTCCTAGCTGCAATGATGTAAGAACTTGTTATTTTGTTATATGTAATTTGGTTTCAAATATTTTATTTTTTATACTTACTTTGTTTTTTATTGAGGAAATTATTAATATCCTTTACCTATAAAGCATAAAGCATGTATTAATACTTTTAGCCATCTAAATACGTAGGAAGAGATCGGTTTGTTGACGGGACGATTGCGTGCCATCATTGCGCTATCGAATGCACATTTACATTTTCATAAGTCGATCTTGCAGTCTGAATTCCTGTTTCCTAAGTCCGATTATTTCTGATGTTCTAATTCAAATCAGTTATTACATTGAATTTGATGTTAACGCTGTCTGGCTTCACCAAGCTTCTCCGCTCTCCAAAGATGACTTCTATGCCTAAATTTACTAGGACTTAAGTACTCAAGTATGTTTTTGACAGTAGGAGTCGTAATTTCATTCCCCTTCAAAATTCTGCATGTATGTGTCATTAATGTACTCCTGCTATCGTCAATGTGGTGTGCGCCAGCTCCCCCACAATTAACATTCAAAATTTCACTTCATTGTTCTATTAATTTTGTGGGATATATAACCAATTTCAATATCTAGAAATAAGGGATGAAGAGCCAGTGCATGAATTAATTTCGGTACAGAGAATTCGAAGAGCGAATACCGAAGAGAACCCAGTTGTTAAAGAGCAAAAACAGAGGAGGCACGCAATAAGGGAGGAAGCTGACGATTTGTACATCTACATCTACATGTACATAGATACTCCACAAGCCATATTATAATACGTGGTGGAAGGTGACTGTGACTGTGATACGACTTTCAAAATGATAGAGAGCAGTGATCAGTCGTCGTTTCCTTTCTAGCTTTATCAAGTAGATCAAGTTTTCTACTGATAACTTGTCATTATCAATGACGAAAATACAAGAAGTATATAGTCAGGCCATAATACAATGTGAGAGTATGTTTTGGAACCACAAATAACCTAGGATGTGTTTTACGACATGGTGTAGCTACAAAGAATTCATTTCTTGCTTGAGGAGTTTATAAAATTGATTGTTCAGATTGTGGGACCTGTTACGTTGGCCAAACGGAAAGGAGGCTGGAAATTAGGTTTGGTGAACACATTGCATTGGAAAGAATGGCTGCCCATTTACTTACAACAAAACAGAAGTTGGCAGCTTCGACGTGTAATGTGAGGTTGCTGCGTAAGTGTGAGAAGTGTAGGTACTTCGACCTCCTAGAAGAGCTAGAACTCTTCTACCAATAGAAAAACATTGGCTACTAGATCAGGTCATTGTGAAGTGGGACATGAAAAATACAGTAAAAGGAGATGATGGGAGTTAAAATATACACAAAGATGAGGACAAGCACTGGGGGACAGTTAAAAGCCAACATAAAGTTAAAAGAACATAGCTGGAAAATCAAAGTGCACTTAAAAAACACTGGAGGCAAACATAAGTTAAAAGTCGGCCACAGGATAAAAATCGCACAGAGCAAGGCACTTTAAAAAAAAAACACAGGAAACGACGAAGCACTCATGTAGAATAAAAAACCGCTGGTAGGGACCTGCCGGGGGACTGGAGGCTGGAGAGGAGGCAAAAAGAAGGGAGGAAGGTGCAGAGGAGGGGGGAGGGGTTGAGGGGGGGAGGAAGAGGAGAAAAGGGGCAGGAGGCGCACCAAAAGGAAGGAGACGGATGGGGCGGGAGATGAAGAGGGAAGACAAGCCAGGAGGGAGTGCAGAGACACTGAAGAGGAGCACGGGAGAGGGACGGAGTGTAGGAGGGGGGAAGACGCTCAGGGGAAGGAAGGGGGAGGAGAAGTAGGTCATGACTTCTCACTGATATGTAGCAGCCATTGACATAATACTGTACAAGTGTGATGGTTATGTTTTTGAACCTATGGAACTTTTTCCACGTTATATTGGTTTAGATGTATGTATATTGTTAACAACTGTAATTCAGTATGTTGTTTTTGTTGTACTTACAACTAAAAATCTATTTGAACAACTCAATTAACCAACCCTCCCCGCCTCCAACCCCCCATCCCCATCTATCCCTCTTTTTACATCCTAACTACACTGGAGTCAACGTAAACATCCTACCACAGAATAAATACTGTACTATATGTGTAAATGCACTTTACTGTTAACATTAATAAGTACTTTTATACATATTACCTTTAGCTGACATAAACAGTGTCTGCCTTTAGTAATATTCCAGATCATGTTACTGTAGGAACAGAAATAAGTCAGTAGATCATCTGAAATTTTGTTCTTGTTTTAAATATAAAGTTCATGCTCATACAAACAGCTGCAGTTCACTGCAAATACTATAACTCTGTATTATTTTATTCCTGGTCGTTCATGTTAACGCCAATCTTGATTAGAGTATTTTCTCATAAAATGACTGTATTAGCATTATAAACAAATAGAAATAAGACACCACATCGCTTGAAGTTTGTTCTTGTAGTATTTATTTATTTATTTTATTTTGGCCTTTCATGATAAAGCCAGTTTTGATTAAAGTATTTGCCTTTATATCGACTTTAATACATGCAAACAGAAACAAATAATATTTCTGAAAAAACTAGGCCTACTTCATATCATTAACAAGTAACAGTTGTATAGCACATGCTGGATGATGGCAAAGTTTCGTTGTCACAGTGTATGTGTTCCGTTATCACAGTGTATATGCATACATCTTGTGAAAAAGTGTGTGAAGTGATGAACCAACTGGCCATCAGAATGGAAGCAGACAGATTGACATTAAAAGAAAAAAGCCCTCCATACTGTCATAGTAAGTGTAAAACTGAACTTTGGATCCAAACCAACAGATAAACAATACTCAAGGCTATGCATTAAAGCATGTTCCATCTTCTTCCCACAGAGCCATCAGCCAGGATTATACTTGAAATAGCTGAAGATGAGCCTGAAAATATTCGAAAATCGGTTCATACAATGAATATATAACCATTTCAAAAAAGTGACTGGCGTTTTATGAATTTTCATCTGTTCAAAGTGTCACAGAGATCAGTACTCTGTACATCCGTTATGGGTTGAAAGATCACACCAGTGATCTATCTTGCTTACATTTGGGACCATCTATGAACTACTCATAAGTATGAGACGCCACATACCACGTGACGACGAATGAAATAAAAAAAGCACAAGAGAAAAAAATATTCAAGTCAAATGAAATCCAATAGTCACAGCATGCCTTATATGCCTCCTAGTGATTTGTAAATATTTTATGAAAATTTTTCTGTGAAATTGACGTTACCTATACTTTTTAAAGATTAACGAAACAATTGGCACACAAGCAGTGAATCTGGCACTTTTTACATCCTCTAATGTTAACTATTAAATCTGACAGTAAGTCAGAGCAGCAACTTCAATAACTTTACTTCTATTTTATTTTATTCCTCAGCAAATTTTAAGTTTTATTAGAGACTACTATTACTTTACTATGAAGGTTGCATATTGTGTCCATCATATAGAGGGGGCCATACAGCCAACCGATGTGTTCTCTGTGAAGCCTACCTTAACTAAACAGTAGTCTTGAATGAACTCTGACGGGAGTCTGAACAATAGGTGTGACAAGCTAGGGGATGTGTAAAAACTCTAAAACAGGGGTATGTAATGCCTTTTGCGCAAAGAGAAGCGTTGCAGACCAGATAAATAGAATGTTACCACGGAGTGTTACTGAAAGAGCCAGTACCAAATGCAGTAATCCTTTATTTGTGGTAGTGGAAAAGGACAGGAGCATTCGCCTTGTTTTATATGGTGGGAAATTAGATGAAATCATGGAAGGATAAACTGTTAGGGCTGTGTATATAGATGAATTGCTACAGAGGTTCTGTGGGACGAAAAGGAATCTTACGTTAGCACAGGTATCCAGAAAGCATCTTCATGGATGCTTGTGTTACCAGTTCTCTGTGGTAGGTCACGGTCTGAACATTTCGGTTTGCAAATTTGTGAGGCCAGTGCATAAAGTTCTGGGTCGAGAGCTGATGGAGTAACTGGCGTTTTACATGGACGATGTACGAGGTGGAATCCAAAATCTTCGGGACTGGTGCTGCCATCTGGAAAGTAGGAGTAGTAGATCTTCACACTGCTAGGTGGCGACAGCTGCATATCTGATGAGTCAGTGTGCGGAGTGGCATTGAGCTGGGACGACGTGTTGCGTGTCCACCGTGATTTCCGTAATACTCTGTGTTTGGTGTGTGACGATTTTACGATGTATCCGCGAACAGGACAGCGCGTGTGTATCAAATTCTGTGCGAATCTCGCGAAAAGTGCTACAGAGGCCCTTGAAATGATTCAACAAGTGTTTGGGGGACAGAGCATAAGCCGTACGCGTGTGTTTCAGTGGCTCTCCAAGACCCAAAAAAGTGAGACAGGTGAAGAGCAAAGTGAAGAGCATGGCCATCGCTTTCTTTGATACCAAGGGAATTGTGCACAAAGAATTGGTCCCTCCCAGCCAAACAGTGAATTCCACGTGCTGCTGTGACGTTTTGCGGCGGCTCCATTAAAACGTGGGTGACGACGGCCCGAACTTTGGCGTTAAGGGAACTGGCTGCTACATCACGACAACACGCCCTGTCACACGTCCTTGCTCACCAGGACGTTTTTTGCAAAAAACAACATGGCGGTTGTACCCCACCCACAGTGCTCGCCAGATCTGGCACATTGCGACTTCGCGCTATTCCCCAATCTGAAACTCAAGTTAAAACGCCGTCGGTTCGACACTCTAGAGAGGATTCAAGAAGCATCGCTGGCGGTGATAAACACCCTCAAAGAACAGGACTTCCAGAAAACGTTTGACCAGTGGTAGAAGCACTGGGACCTGTGTGTACGTGCGGATGAGAAATACTTCGAGGGTGATGGTGACCATTCGTCAAAAAGGTAAGGTTTTCAACAGATGGCAGCACCAGTCCCGAAAATTTTGGATAGCACCTCGTATTGTCAGCTACACCCGCCTGGAAAGAGCATCATAGCTTGAAGGAGCGGATACTGATTATCATGCAGCAACGAGACATGAAACTGAAACTTGACAGAAACAAACTGACTGAAAGTGAGATAAAATTCTTAGGGCATTTCATTCATGTGGAAGGCATAGTACCTCTAGAAGGAAAGCTGACGGTAACAACGGATATTCCTAATTCGGAAAACAAAGAGCAGTAGATAGCAGCGTTCGGTCTTTCTGGCTTCTGTAGACGATTTATCTCCACATGAGCTTTTCAAAATACAGTTCTGAACCAATTACTCTAAAAGAATGCAGTGTGGGTCTGCACGGAAGAGCGTGAAACGGCATTCCAAGAGTTTAGTCTTAACTGCTGAAAAGCAAACGAATGCAACATCCACGATTTACAGAGCCGTTCTTTACCAACCTCGTGGCCGGCATGGGAGCACTTTTCGGAGCATGCATTATTAACAAGCGTGTCCCACATTTGTAACGTTCAAAGGATCATTATAAATCGCGGTGACTTCAGTGTAAACATTCTCGTTGAATAAAAGTGTCGTATCTGTTCGTCACATTGCGTATTTGTTTCAGTTTCATTCTGTTCAATATTGTAGCAGTTCCTTCTATTTCACTGAGGTTTTTTATTTGAGAGTGACACATGATGCGAAATTACTTTCGTCCTTAAGTTCTGCATACCAGTATATTAACGTGCACAGTTACGTCTAAGGAAGCAGACAGTTCTGTTTCTGATGGTAGAATGGTGTGATGGCAGTATTTGGTACAAAACCGGTTGACATTTGACAAAATAAAAGTGCAACTGTACAGTCAACCAAACATTGACTTCTTCGTGAAAATTCCTTAGGGTGTACTACTGTGTCATCTTACAAAATGCTTGATATACAAAAGTAAACGACGTTTCGGTCGTGGTGCTGCGGGCCTGTTCAGGGCGCAGTATAATTAGCTGGTGAGTAGGCGCGTCCGTACATCGACTTTCTAATGGTATCACTAAAGCACCGAAGTCACAGATTTTGGATTTCAATGGCCTTAAAATAACGTTACGGATGTTAGGAACAAATATCGTGTGGCTAGGGCCTCCCGTCGGGTAAACTGGTTGCCTGGCATAACTCTTGTTACAAGGGGAGGCCACGAAGTTGCCATTACGGATTTACTTTGATAGGTGTCGTTTGAGTATTAAGCGATTATACAATAATGTCATATCTTTGCTCTCGAGCTGTTACATGTCAGTGAGCAGCGATGTTGGAAGCTGTATCGCCGGGTTAGGTTATCATCTTTGGTCTGCATGTAAGCGCAGTGGCAGATAGTGGTTATCTGTATTAAAGTGATGAGGAAGTTGTTATGTTTCAACAGTAAAGTCTCAATTTATCGATATGTTTAATTAAGATGATCATGTAATGGTAAGTGATCTGAGAAGGAGGGAGTGTAATGGGATCTTTCATTTACGTACAGAGTAATTATAAGGCAATTTTCTTGAAGTCACTCTTTGATTATTGCAGCGGCATTTTGACCTACCTTTCTCTTAAAATTTTTAATTTATAATTTTTTTTTTCAAAAGCACAGAAGGAACCAAGTGTGTTCCGATAGTACTTCGATTTGCAACTAACAGAGAACTCATTGCACCTCACGAGTGTCTCTGTGTAGATACAGTAATTTTGCAGCTTTAGCATAGCGGCGCGCAAGACAGTACTGCAACGCGTTATCCGGCTTTGCGCAGAATAGAGGTAAGGACAAAATATTTAGAGGTTTTCTTTTATTCAATCAGGGCCATCTTATGTCAATCAGAGACAGTTAGATTTTTCTGCATTGTATATCAGTTTTAGCTCTTGGATCCGTGATCAGTTTTGCAAAACTAATTATCGTAGGTTTTATGTCTTGTTCAGGCAGTTTATACTGTTCAAAATTCTTGCAGTCAGATTATTCAATTTACTAGTATTAAAGGCTTGCCTTTTCACCGCAATAGTATATATTACTATTACGATTTGTTCTTGTATTATCACTGCTCTTATTATTGGAAACAGAGTATTTCAGTTACAAGTTTGTTATATTAAGAGAACTTCGAGCTTTAAACTTTGAAAGCATTTGGTTGGCCGTTATAACAACATAATGTGGAAGCAGTAAAGTGCACTACTCTGGCAGTTCCGAGGAAATCGCCAGAGAAGTTTTGATTGGTTGGTTTGTGAGGGTTGAAGGGACCAGACTACAAAGGCCATCGGTCCCAGAGAAGTTTTACGTAACTGTTGTACCTGTGCGTGGGTGCCGGACGTTAGGGTTCACTGCGCTCCAGTTCTTGCTGGTTCCCTAGCTCAGCGTCTTCGGTCAGGGGCTTAGCTGCCCTCTGTAATAAAAAAAAACTGAGTGGCTCAAGGATGATTTTGAATGAGTGTCATGGGACATCCGCTATCATCAAATGCAATAAATATTAACGAACAAAATGAGCCCAATGAAATTAAAAAAAAAAAAAAAAAAAACTAGCGTTCGGGCTCCGTAAGATGAACGCGTGTGAGACGATCGTTCGATTCCGGCTCAAACCTTCATTTTGGTAGTACAAGTGTAAATTCTGTGACATTCAAGAAAGTTTCACCTACGCTATTGGTTCCTGCTACACTAGCCACGTCTCACCGCTACGCAGGTTACCTGCTGCCAAAATGGCGCCTTCCTCTGCGTCTGCAGCACGAAGCGACGAGGTGCAAATTAGTTCTGGGTATCTTACCAGATTGTATTTGTAAGTGATTTCGCAAATCACTTATACATACGTATTCTTTTAGAATTAAATTACGTCTCAAATGTCATATAAATCAAAAATTAACTTTGAGAAAGAGTCGTACCGTCTCCACAGACACGTTCGTCTTGCGTAAATCGACCGCTAGCCGCTTGACCAGCATGAACTCCAACGTCCGGCACCTTCGCGCAGATACATGAGCCATATACCAGACGCGTCAAAGGTTTCTCTTCCGATTTTATCGAAATTGCGAGAGTAGTGCACCTTACTACCCGCACATTATTTCGTTTTAATGGCATACTAAAGGTGTATAAAGTTTGAAGTAAATCTGTGATTCGAACGTCATGTCCTCCTCTTGTTACACTACTGGCCATTAAAATTGCTACACCAAGAAGAAATACAGATGATAAACGGGTATTCATTGGACAAATATATTATACTAGAACTGACATGTGATTAGATTTTCACGCAATTTGAGTGAATAGATCCTGAGAAATCAGTACCCAGAACAACCACCTGTGGCCGTAATACCGGCCTTGATACGCCTGGGCATCGAGTCAAACAGAGCTTCGATGGCGTGTACAGATACAGCTGCCCATCCAGCTTCAACACGATACCACAGTTCATCAAGAGTAGTGACTGGCGTATTGTGACGAGCCAGTTGCTCGGCCACCATTGACCAGACGTTTTCAATTGGTGAGAGATCTGGAGAATGTGCTGCCGAGGGCAGCGGTCGAACATTTTCTGACTCCAGAAAGGCCGGCACAGGACCTGCAACATGCGGTCGTGCATTATCCTGCTGAAATGTAGTGTTTCGCAGGGATAGAATGAAGGGTGGAGCCACGGGTCGTAACACATCTGAAATGTAACGTCCACTGTTCAAAGTGCCGTCAATGCGAACAAGAGGTGACCGAGACGTGTAACCAGTGGCACCCCATATCATCACGCCAGTATGGCGATGACGAATACACGCTTCCAATGTGCGTTCACCGCGATGTCGCTAAACACGGATGCGACCATCATGATGCTGTAAACAGAACCTGGATTCATCCGAAAAAATGACGTTTTGCCATTCGTGCACCCAGGTTCGTCGTTGAGTACACTATCGCAGGCGCTCCTGGCTGTGATGCGGCGTCAAGAGTAACCGCAGCCATGGTCTCCGAGGTGATAGTTGACGCTGCTGCAAACGTCGTCGGACTGTTCGTGCAGATGATTGTGGTCTTGTAAACGTCCCCATTTGTTGACTCAGGGATCGAGACGTGGATGCACTATCCGTTACAGTCATGCGGATTAGATGCCTGTCATCTCGACTGCTAGTGATACGAGGCCGTTGGGATCCAGCACGGCGTTCCGTATTACCCTCCTGATCCCACCGATTCCATTTCTGCTAACAGTCATTGGATCTCGACCAACGCGAACAGCAATGTCGCGATACGATAAACCGCAATCGCGATCGGCTGGAATCCGACCTTTATCAAAGTCGGAAACGTGATGGTACGCATTTCTCCTCCTTAGACGAGGCATCACAACAACGTTTCACCAAGCAACGCCGGTGAACTGCTGTTTATGTATGAGAAATCGGTTGGAAACTTTCTTCATGTCAGCACGTTGTAGCCACTTTCGCCAACCTTGTCCGAATGCTCTGAAAAGCTAATCATTTGGATATCGCAGCATCTTCTTCCTGTCGGTTAAATTTCGCGTCTGTAGCACGTCATCTTCGAGGTGTAGCAATTTTAATGGCCAGTAGTGTAGTTGCACCGTTCCTTTGAAACGATTACTCGCTCCCCGTAGGAGACCTGAAGTGAACACGGCGCAGCTCGTCTTCCTCGTGGGCGTGGTCACTGAGGCCAGTGACGTAAGGTAAGTGCCCCACCAGGAGCTGTTCTTTTGCTTCGTTTCCTGTATCTGGTTTTCTAATTAAAAAGGACATGATAGGTCTACTCCTGCCACGTAAAATAATCGAATAAATAAAATTGTAGGTGCCTTCCTTGATAGAAACTATACAGATAGGAACACTACACGACATATGGCGTGACATGCAGGGCACAACGGGAGAAAGTGGCTTTCGGTGAATGTTTGGTGAACCGTGGTGAGCAGTTGAGCGGGACGGCGGCGCCGCTGGTCAGTGGCTGGTCTGCCGGGCCTCCAGCACCGACGGCTGCGACAGCGACGTCGACGACCGGCTGCGGGAGCCCGAGGACGACTGGCGCGACCTCCGCTGCTGGCTGGCGCTCCTCGCCGGCCCCGAGGGCCGCTGCGCCAGCGCCTGGTCCTGCAACCGACGGAGGCCGCGCCCGGCTCCTGTGACGAGGCGCCGGTGTACACACGCACGAGAGAGAAATTGAAATATTAAGAGGCGAAACAAAACTCGGGATGTCGATTTCTACATCAGCGAGAGGAAGACATACACTGAGGTGACTAAAGTCATGGGATAGTGATGTGCATCACACATGTGGTGGTAGGATCGCGCACACAAGGTATGAAAGGGCATCGTATTGGCGGCGCTGTCATTTGTACTCAGGAGATTCACGTGAAAAGGTTTCCGACGTGATTACGGCAGCACGACAGGAATTCAAAAATGGTTCAAACGGCTCTGAGCACTATGGGACTTAACATCTGAGGTCATCAGTCCCCTAGAACTTAGAACTACTTAAACCTAACTAACCTAAGGACATCACACACATCCGTGCCCGAGGCAGGATTCGAACCTGCGACCGTAGCCGTCGCGCGGTTCCAGACTGAAGCGCCTAGAACCGCTCGCCCACTTCGGCCGGCTCGACAGGAATTAAGACTTCGAACGCTTAATGGTAGTTGGAACTATAGTTCTTTTATCTTGGCGCTTCGCGCATGCCCGCCCAGACGAGGGAGATTGCTGCGTTGCCAGTTGCACGCGCGAAGCAAACTTACGTTTAGGGGGGAGCGCGCAGTTTATGAAGTTAAGCCACCACGGCTGCATTAACCCTTTCGCTGCGACAGAGACGTGCTCCCCGCATTCCGCGCTGTGCACCATTTTGTCATCACTGCACTGCCCGCCTCTGCAGACACATGGTGTTCCGACTGCTTTGGCACACTTAATCATTCAATTTCACAAAAACTATTTGGCCCAAAAATTTGATTTTTACACATTTTCTTGACTGATACGTTCCTCCCATAAATGACTTAATTTTGTTCCGATGTTCAACGCGGTTATTGTGCAGCATTAGATGTAATAAACCATTGCACGAAATTTTGAAGCGTTTGGAGAGGTAAAAGTACACAGCGTATACTTTCCGTGTGGTCGATTTTAGTTGCCACTAGAAATTTCGAAAAATTACATTCAAACGAATAAAATTCGTGAAGTAAGACACTTCGATATTGTTTTTAAATAAAGAAATTATTAAGCACCGAACAAAACTCAGAACTTTCCGCTTAGCAGCCAAACACTTTAACCATTACGCTAACGCAGCTCATCGTTCAAGAGACCTTCTGGAGGACTTTAAAATATCACGCAAACTACCGACAAACACTGTTGGTATGACTATGAGTTACTCCCATTTCGTCGAAGTACAATAGGGAATAAACAATTAATGCTGTTCTTTATTACGAAAAAGCGGTTAGTGAGAATGATACAAACACCTTTCCTTGCTATCGCCTGAATTAGGAGGCTTATTGCTTGTTTGGTTTAATTACTTAATACAATATGAAGCAATTGGTATAAAGAATGCTTTTTCCAAACTTTCTATAAAAGAAAGTCTGCTATCAAGTCATTGCTTTTGTTCAATTACTTTATTTATGACTGAACGTTTCTAAAACTGAAGACACTTGTCCGTGCTCTGCATTGCAGTGGAGCTCTGGTCCGGAAATCATTAGGGAATTCAGTACTCCGAGATCTCCAGCGTCAAGAATGTGCCGACAGTACCACATTTCAGGCATGACCTCTCACCACGGACAACGCAGTGGCCGGCGGCCTTCACGTAGCTACGGCGAACGTGTTCGTTAGGGCAGTGGGGCGAAAGCGGGGGTTAACGGGCTACGGCAGCAGACACCGATGCGACTGCCTTTGGTAACAGCACATCTCCTGCAGTGCCTCTCCTGGGCTTGCGACCATGTCGGTTGTGCCACAGCCGACTTCAAAACCATGGCCTGATGAGTGCCGTTGGTAAACTCTCATGATAGGGGTCGAGTGTGGCGCACACCCCACGAAGCCATAGATCCAGGTTATCAACAAGGCACTGTGCAAGCCGTTGGTCGTTTCATAATGGCTTGGGCCGTGTGTACATAGAATGGACTGGCTTCTCTGCTCCAACTGAACCGATCACTGACTTCAAACGTTTATGTTCGGCTACTTGGAGACTATTTACAACCGTTCATGGACTTCATGTTCCCAAACAACGATGGAATGTTTATGGATGACAAAGCGCCCTGCCACCAGGCCTCAGTTGTTCGTAATTAGTTTGAAGAACATTCTGGACAGTTCGATCGAATGATTTGGCCATCCAGATCGTCAGACATGAATCCCATCGAACGTTTATGGGACATCATCGACAGGTGAGTTCGTACACAAAATCCTGCACCAGCAACACCTTCACAATTATGGATGGCTATAGTCGCGGCTTGGCTCAATATTTCCGCAGGGCAATTCCAAAGACTTGTTGAATCCCTGCCACGTCGAGTTGCTCCACCCGTTCAGGAGGAGGTCTGCCATTATAGTAGGTTTCCCATGACTTTTGTCACTTCAGTGCAAAGTTTTAAAGAACACCCCAAAATAGGAGGCAAGCTATTACCATATAACGAATCTGTACCATGGGAACTTCTGTTAAGTAGTGGCTGGCGATACATTTTACGTTTAACTAACTCTCCGATTCCATCCTCTTTTTGACTATGTTGCTTCGAAAATTGTAGATTTTACGTTCATGAAGAGAGTTTTTGGCATCAATGTGTTGTCTGTAGACTTTTATTCTAAATTTATTTCTTCATTTTAGATTTTTCCGTAATTTTTTTTTTACTTTTAAAAACGTTAATTATCCTACAAAATTCCAATTGTTTCTTTCGTCAGTAACTGGCATATATTTATGTTTTTAGCATTATTCGGTTACCAAAAGTTCATTACAAAATTATATTTAAGAATATATAATTGTTTTAGTTAAAATATTATTTTGGTAAATGTTAATTGAGACTAGTTGTTAAAAAGATCGCTGACGTTTTGCGTCAATGAGTTGTCATATCTTTGTTTAGTTTATTAGAGAGAGTCTTTGTAGAGTCTAGTGAGTGAACGTTGGTGGGAAGGAAGAATGGGGACATTCTTGTACGTAAAAAAATGGTTCAAATGGCTCTGAGCACTATGGGACTCAACTTCTGAGGTCATCAGTCCCCTAGAACTTAGAACTACTTAAACCTAACTAGTCTAAGGACATCACACACATCCATGCCCAACGCAGGATTCGAACCTGCGACCGTAGCGGTCGCGCGGTTCCAGACTGTAGCACCTAGAACCGCTCGGCCACCCCGGCCGGCTTTGATTGTAAGATTAAGTGAAATTTTATCTTGTGAACTGACTGTGATTCATTAATAATGAGAAGAAATACAAGTGCGTCGATCTTGAAATCAGTGTTCATTTTGAAGGTGATCTGCTGTGTCAGTTGTTTTATACGTTGCTACCGTTGCCGTGTCTCAGTCTGCTTAAATGGAAAAGAAAGGAAAGAGGAAGCACACGTTTCTAATATGTATGGTAATTGGATATACGTCCTAATCTCCTTCTCTCCCCTGTCTGTCCATCTCCCCCTATCCCTTTCTTTATCCACCCCCCCCCCCTTTCTCTGCATCTTCTCCCTCCACCTCTCTCTCCCCCTCTCTGTCCACCACCTCCTCCCACATTTCTTTATCCATATGCTCCTCTCTCATCTCTCTCCATGTACTTCTTTCTGTCCATCTCCTCCTTCCTGTTTTATATGTCCATTTCCTCCCACTCCCCTGTCAATCTCATCTTCGCCCTCTCTCTGACCTTGAGCGTTGTTAACTGTTACTAAAAATTGTTTCTGTAGTAGTATTCCAATCATAAACCAATAAGCCTTAAATACAACCTTCTCTGTTTGCTAACAACATTTCGCTATTGTATGTTTTATGTATGTACATTTATACATTAAAGGGTTTGTGGTCTACGTGAGTCTGTACGCTTATTACATAACGTGTAAAATTTTGAATTAAATCGGAAAGGTACATTTCGAAATTTTTGCTAACAAAGTTATCTCTTCGTATATCGCATACATATATTTTTATATTACATGTATTAAAGTACATATATATTTGCACAGTTGGGCACCTAAAAAGATGTCTGGTTTAGAACTCATCGTTTGGTCGAAATTCCAAAGCAGTCGGTGAAGAACTTTCGCAGATTAACGATTCCGAACAAATCAATATCTACATTTTTATTTATATAGACTGATGAAACTGAATTGTTAGATACGTTGAATCTGAGGATATACTACGATAATTCAAACTGAACAAATTAATACCTTTTCGGAAACATGTAAAATCTGCGCGTCTTGAAGAATCAGATTTAGAAATGTACTGGACTACGAGCTGAGCCACGAATTCCATCAAATAATTCGGATGATTATTTTCATTGTTTTCTAAACCATGCAACAAGCAACTCTGGAACACCTTTCCTACAGTGCCTCTTCCCAACATTTACTGATTAAGATTTGCATACCTGATAGCTCAGACAGAGAAATGTTACTGCTAAATATCTAAGTTTCATCACATTATTATCTTCGTATTGCTTGAAATGTAGCAGCAGGACTATTAGAATCTTGAAACGTATTCACCTTCCAATGACACATTTTTCCCCGGAATGGGTGACTTGGCGGGCCTTGCTTGTACAAGTCTGCATTTTGGCTGTTCAGGAAGCTTTGTACCTCGTAAAGTCACCTCGTCATCAATATGGGTAAGCGTGCGACGCAATGGTTTCCTCGCCCAAAGAAAGAGGAAGCAGTCAATCATCACAGAAGAATAGGGAAGTGATGCTACATCGGATAGCCCGAAGATGTATGCCTGACTGTGTCGTGTGAACAGTAAGTCAAGACGTTGTTGTGATGTTGTGGAGTAAAAACATCCCCTCGGAGAGTCTCCCACAACGGTTCGTCTTCAGAGGCATAAGCAGCCTCTGGTGAACAGCGGACCTGACTCACCTACTCCCTAAAGCTCGAGGGCCTTCTCATCGCGTAACGCAACAGCAGCGCTCCTAGAGCATAAATTCAGAACTATACTGTTCATGACGTTGATGTTTAGGGGGATAACGCCACCAATATGAATGGCACCCCTGTCTTGGCACGACACACCAACAAATGATGTGTTAAAGCACGCGTTTCTGAGAGTACGTTCATTATATGTCACCATATTTTCGGATGTCTACATTTATTTGCACATCGTCAGCATTGCTTCTTCACTTACGACGTTTTGCAATAGCTGTCTAAAAAACTGCAGCATTCTGCAACGCCATTAATAAAGAAAAGATACTGACGACACGTAAATAAATGTAAACATCTAAAGATGGGATGCCAGCCATGTTATAATGTCATGGAACAAGAACCACCTGTAAAAGTAACTGGTTGCAGCTAATTTCTAATAAATGACCTTCAGTTTCAACATTTCAAGTGTTCTAACACGTCCACAGCAGACAGTTATTTACTAATACTAATAAGAGAAAGAATAGACAAACAAAATACGGAAATATGTGCAAATGATTCACAGGCGTAATACACTACTGGCCATTAAAATTGCTACACCACGAAGATGACGTGCTACAGACGCGAAATTTAACCCACAGGAAGAAGGTACTGTGATATGCAAATGATTAGCTTTTCAGAGCATTCACACAAGGTTGGCGCTGGTGGCGACACCTACAACGTGCTGACATGAGGAAACTTTCCAACCGATTTCTCATACAGAAACAGCAGTTCACCGGCGTTGCCTGGTGAAACGTTGTTGTGATGCCTCGTGTAAGGAGGAGAAATGCGTAACATCACGTTTCCGACTTTGATAAAGGTCGGATTTTATCCTATCGCCATTGAGGTTTGTCGTATCGTGGCATTGCTGCTCGCGTTGATCGAGATCCAATGACTGTTAGCAGAATATGGAATCGGTGGGTTCAGAAGAGCAATACAGAATGCCGTGCTGGATCCCAACGGCCGCGTATCACTAGCAGTCGAGATGACAGGCACCTTATTCGCATGGATGTAACGGATCGTGCAGCCACGTCTCGATCCCTGAGTCAACAGATGGGGACGTTTGCAAGACAACAACCATCTGCACGAACAGTTCGACAGCGTTTGCAGCAGCATGGACTATCAGCTCGGAGACCATGGCTGCGGTTACCCTTGACGCTGGATCACAGACAGGAGCGCTTGCGATGGTGTACTCAACGACGAACCTGGGTGCACGAATGAGAAAAGGTCATTTTTTCGGATGACTCCAGGTTCTGTTTACAGCATCATGATGGTCGCATTGATGTTTGGCGTCACCGCGGTGAACGCACATTGGAAGCGTGTATTCGTCATCGCCATACTGGCTTATCACCCAGCGTGATGGTATGGGGTGCCATTGGTTACACGTCTCCGTCGCCTCTTGTTCGCATTGACGGCACTTTGAACAGTGGACGTTACATTTCAGATGTGTTACGAACCGTGGCTCTACCCTTCATTCGATCCCTGCGAAACCCTACACTTCAGCAGGATAATGCACGACCGCAGGGCGTTTCTGGATACAGAAAATGTTCGACTGCTGCCCTGTCCAGCACATTCTCCAGATCTCTCACCAACTGAAAACGTCTGACCAATGGTGGCCGAGCAACTGGCTCGTCACAATACGCCAGTCACTACTCTTGATGAACTGTCGTATCGTGTTGAAGCTGCATGGGCAGCTGTACCTGTACGCGCCATCGAAGCTCTGTTTGACACAATGCCCAGGCGTATCAAGGCCGTTATTACGGCCAGAGGTTGTTGTTCTAGGTACTGATTTCTCAGGATCTATTCACCCAAATTGCGTGAAAATGTAATCACATGTCAGTTCTAGTATAATATATTTGTCTAATGAATACCCGTTTATCATCTGCATTTCTTCTTGGTGTAGCAATTTTAATGGCCGGTAGTATACAATTGGAATGCCTCTTTCTTTCTCCCACGAATTTCTTGGTTTGGGTTGGGTTGTTTGGAGAAGAAGACCAGACAGTGAGGTCATCGGTCTCATCGGATTAGGGAAGGACGGGGAAGGAAGTCGGCCGTGCGCTTTCAAAGGAACCATCCCGGCATTTGCCGGAGTGATTTAGGGAAATCACGGAAAACCTAAATCAGGATGGCCGAACGCGGGATTGAACCGTCGTCCTCCCGAATGCGAGTCCAGTGTCTAACCATTGCGCCACCTCGCTCGGTCCACGAATTTCTTCCCCGGATTCGGCCAGCGGGCAGCCAGCTGCCCACCCATAAATTCCTGATGATGTTGTTGTTGTTGTGGTCTTCAGTCCTGAGACTGGTTAGATGCAGCTCTCCGTGCTACTCTATCCTGTGCAAGCTAATTCATCTCCCAGTACCTACTGTAACCTACATCCTTCTGAATCTGCTTAGTGTATTCATCTCTTGGTCTCCCTCTACGATTTTTACCCTCCACGCTGCCATCCAATACTAAATTGGTGATTCCTTGATGCCTCAGAACATGTCCTACCAACCGATCTCTTCTTCTAATCGAGTTGTGCCACAAACTCCTCTTCTCCCCAATTGTATTCAATACCTCCTCATTAGTTATGTGATCTAACAATCTAATCTTCAGCACTCTCCTGTAGCACCACATTCCGTCAGCTTCTATTCTCTTCTTGTCCAAACTATTTATCGTCCATGTTTCACTTACATACATGACTGCACTCCATACAAATACTTTCAGAAACGACTTCCTGACACTTAAATCCATACTCGATGTTAACAAATTTCTCTTCTTTAGAAACGCTTTCCTTGCCGTTGCCAGTCTACATTTTACATCCTCTCTACTTCGACCATCATCAGTTATTTTGCTCCCCAAATAGCAAAACTCCTTTACTACTTTAAGTGTCTCATTTCTTATCTAATTCCCTCGGCATGACCCGACTTAATTCGACTACATTCCATTATCCTCGTTTTACTTTTGCTGATGTTCATCTTGTATCCTCCTTTCAAGACACTGTCCATTCCGTTCAGCTGCTCTTCCAGGTCTTTTGCTGTGTCTAACAGAATTACAATGTCATCGGTGAACCTCAAAGTTTTTATTTCCTCTCCATGGATTTCGATTCCTACTCCAAATTTTTCTTTTGTTTCCTGACAGTCACGCGTAAACGGGAGATTTGAGTAATGTAATGCCGTGATGATTTGTCACTTACGAACACAATCTTGTAGCTCAATACCACGACAGTCCCAGATAACGCTGAACATCAGCTTGCCCTACATGGTGGTTGGATCTTAACGTTCTTCATCTACGATAATGATGGAAGCTAAAGAAATGAATTAAGAAATGTGCCATGGTCGGGATTTGAAGCTAGGCTTCCTTCCTCACTAGACAGGTATGCTAGTCACTACACCACCACAGCATAATGGCTAACATAGCTCTACATAACACAAATTTGAATTCACATCTTCAGCTCATTTTGTCCGTTCTTCGTCGGTGATGAATCCGCATGTTTTCTCTGCTTTCCTTTGTCTCGGCATAACACAGAGGTACATCGAGTACTCGTCAATGCTGATTAGGTGGCCCGACACACCTGTAACATTTTCCGTGCTGCCTCGGTTCGTTGGGATTTGTGAATGGGTCTCAGCAGTTGTGGAACTTCCCGACTATTAGATTTTTTATGTCCAAAATGTCGCGCAGGATGTTGAAAACTGATCCGTGACTCATTTTCTATTTTTACGCTATCGCCTCAGTTGTGATGCGTCGATCTTCGAGCGGCAGGGCTTCCTCCTGTCTTGCTGTTCCACGTCCTTCACTTCCACGTTTCTCACCTTGTTCTTCGCCTTTCAGACTTGTTTGAGGACACTGGGAACCACTGCGCCAGATAACCAATGTGACATGTAATAATACATTGGCTGCATCGATACCACAACCTTTCGTCAACTCAGAATGGATTGTTGCAGTATTTTTTGCCCTTCAAATAACGAAAATGAATGACCGCACTCTAACTTCGAAATGGTTTCCACAACTTTGTTTATTTTTCTCTAGAGGGGTCCTATGGTACTGTGGCGAGTGGATTTTAACGCGTACTAGTGCGGGGGATTCATAGTGCGAACACCTCGAATGAGATGATCCCATAGATTCTCGATTGGGTTTAAATTTGAAGAGACTAGTGGTCGGGAGAGTGTGGTAAACTAATCTTAGTGCTCTTCGAACCACGCGCGTACAATGTGAGTCGTGAGACTCGTTGTATTGTCCTGCTAGTAGATACCTTCACGATGAGGAAAAACAAACTGCAAGTAAGGGTTGGCCGTGGTCCCCAAAGATAGATGAATACTTTTGTTGATACACTCTGCACTTCAGATTGGCGAGATTGCCCATGGAACGCCACGAAAACATTCCTCAGACGATATGGTTTCCTCCTCTGGCATGAACCCTTCCGACGATTGTTTCTGGGTGTTTGCTTTCAGACGTTTCACGCCACACACTGCAACGGCCATTTGTCCGATGAAGCGTAAAACGTGATTTATCTCAACAGACCACCTGTGGCTACTCGTTCGACGTCCAGCTGCTGTGCTGGTGTGAAAATTCCAGCCTTCGTCATGGGTGCACGAACAAGGCTCCTGCTGCAGAGGTCCATACGCAACTACGACCGTAGCGGTCGCGCGGTTCCAGTCTGTAGCGCCTAGAACCGCTCGGCCACTCCGGACGGTTATCATAATGGTCAAAATTTTCTTTTCAACCTGCTGATGATAAAGAGATTGTACTAAGGTTGCTTTTCTTTTAAATATTTCCGCATGCGCAAGTAATTATGATTTCCTGGAGGGTGTTTTGTTCTGGTCTGAACTGTCGTCACGTCAACTGGTAGCACAGCGACATTATGCCGTTCGCAACATTTTACTAACTAAATTCGATACGAGTATTCTGAGTGGTTTATGGAATATTCACTCCGTTTTGTCTCCATATAATTTGAAATGGCATGCCATGATGAATTACCTCGAAGGAAACGGTCTGTTGACACACAGTCAACATGGGTTTAGAAAACATCGCTCCTGTGAAACACAACTAACTCTTTATTCACATGAAGTACTGAGTGCTATTGGCAAGGGATTTCAGATCGATTCCGTATTCCTGGATTTCCGGAACGCTTTTGACACTGTACCTCACAAGCGGCTCGTAGTGAAATTGCGTGCTTGTCGAATATCGTCTCAGTTATGTGACTGGATTTGCGATTTCCTGTCAGAGAGGTAAAACAGAAGTGATTTCTGTCGTTCCCCAAGGTAGTGTTATAGATCCTTTGCTGTTCCTTATCTACATAAACGATTTCCGAGACAATCAGAGCAGCCGTCCTCGGTTGTTTGCAGATGAGCTGCCGTTTATCGACTAATAAAGTCATCAGAAGATCAAAACAAACTGCAAAACGATTTAGAAAAAAATATCTGAACGGTGCGAAAAGTGGCAGTTGACCCTAAATAACGAAAAGTGTGAGGTCATCCACCTGAGTACTAAAAGGATCCCGTTAAATTTCGGTTACACGATAAATCAGTGTAACTTAAAAGCCGTAAATTCAACTAAATACCTAGGTATTACAATTACGAACAACTTAAATTGGAAGGAACACATAAAGAAAATGTTGTGGGGAAGGCTAACCAAAGGCTGCGTTTTATTGGCAGGACACTTAGAAAATGTAACAGACCTACTAAGGAGACTGCCTACACTACACTTGTCCGTCCTCTTTTGGAATACTGCCTGGTGTGTGATCCCCACCAGATATGACTGACGGAGTACATCGAAAAAGTTCAAAGAAAGGCAGCACGTTTTGTATTATCGCGAAATATCGGAGAGAGTGTCACAGAAATGATACAGGATTTGGGCTGAAAATCATTAAAAGAAAGGCGTTTTTCGTTGTGACCTTCTCACGAAATTCCAATGACCAACTTTCTCCTCCGAATGCGAAAATATTTTGTTGACACCGACCTACATAGGGAGGCACGATCACCATAATAAAATAAGGCAAACCAGAGCTCGTACGGAAAGATATAGGTGTTCATTCTTTCCGCGCGCTATACGAGATCGTAATAATAGATAATTGTGAAGGTGGTTCGATGATCCCTCTGCCAGGCACTTAAACGTGATTTGCTGAGTATCCACGTAGGTGTATATGTAGATGTAGAAGGTCAAGAAATCCTTTTTCCATTCCACGGGATTTACGCCCGCTCATTATCATTACCAACTGTACAGGGAGAGTTTGATTGTGAGAAAAGAATGTCAATTAACAGTAAGCTCTGTTCTCCACATATGTATTTCCTACAAAAAGAGAAGAAGAACAACAAGAAAGTCTGGTGACAAAATCCAAAATTACGACGATGTTGAGCACTTTTTTGGCAGCAAAGGCTTGCTCGATCAAGAATTTCTACCCGACGGAGGCTGGGAAGACGATGAACACCGCGCTATTGACTGTCGCTTGGCCTCCGGATCGTAGTGCTAGCGCCACGTCTCATCTACTGTGATGATACCGATATCCAACAACGTTCGACCACGATGCTTCGAGCGATTCCACTAGAAGCATTTGCTGACAGTTGTAGTAGCTTTACAAGCGATGTCAGAAGCGTTTTGCAGCTAATGGTGATTACCTTGAAGGCCAGTAAAGGTAGTTTGTTTGTAATTCTTGTCTCCTTTATTTTCTGAGACCATTTACCGAACTTTTCAGACACATCTTGTACGTTCGCACTGTTATCCATATTATTTCCTTTCCAGTTTGTTGACGTTGCCTTTTTTTGTGATTTTGTTTGGCATTATGTTTATCCTTATGCATCTTTTGGATGATTACTCTGGTACATATGTGTTTAGTGATGATGTTAGGCAGTTTTACGTGTCTACATGTAGCACTCTGCAAAATATACCCGAGCTGTGGCGTCCGCCATTATGTTTGTGTTCCCGAGCAATCTAAACAATCAAGAAACAAGGAAACAGTTTTTGATGGTGCTGGGCAACATCGTACAATATTTTTTAAAGGAACGCGCATCCATTTGGGTGTTTTATTTTTTATTTAAGTACAACCTAGGTTTCGGCTCTTTTATGCTATTTTCAAGTGTTTGATTCCATAAATTAAGAGCCATTTTTTTAAATTTATGGCCACCTTTGAGCTTGACAACATTTTAAGTATCCTGCAATATATGTTACAGATATAAAATAAAAAAGCCTTGATAAGCCATAGCTCGGATTATTTATATTACGGGCAGTATCCATTTCTATCCTTTACTAATAGAGGGTCACATGTTTCAGGAATAAATTTTACTTATATTCATGATGTTAAACTGGTTTCGAATCTTTTCCATATACACTAACACGAGTTTCCCATTGTACGTTTTTCCAACTGAGCGGTTACTTTAAACCATTTCCTACTAAGTATTTTGGATTGATTTAGGTTTTTCCCGATTTGTATTTCCACATTAATTATGTGCACTCTAACATTCTGCGTGGTGTCTGTTTGTTCTATATCGTGTCTCCCTACCACTTTCGCGCAACAACGCTCTGAGCGTGTTTTTTAGGGAATTGACTAGTTTGAACCTGGGAACTGTTGCTGGTAAGGAGACGTCAGACCACACATGACATGTAGAATTCAGAAGAGTTCAGTGAGATTAGCGATGATATAACCAAATACTTAATGATTTCAGCGTCAACCTCACTGCACTCCCTGTAAGAGAATCTTAATACTAACTAAATTTAGTGGAAGGGGTTCAAGGCTTTCCTATTTTTAGTTATCTGGTAAAATAACGTCGAAAAAGCAGTTAAGTTTACCATTGGAAATTTTATTCAACTCACAAAACATTGTTTATAAACTGCACTGTTGATAAAAGGAAATGTTTTAATACAGGATGGTAAAAACCAACTGCGTTCAACAAAAGTGTGAACGAATATTCCCTGAATTGGTTTCCAAGTTCTACAATGGATCGAAGGATGAGCTATGCCATATAACATCTATAATCTCGGTTTAAATTAAGTTTCACGAACGAGAAAACTATCAAACTGGTCTACAGTGACCCTCAATTATCTTTAATTACTTATCTAACTTGTCATAAATTACAGTGGCTGATGTGGCTTCTCAATAACTATATAATAGAAAAATCATTGCGTTTCAGATTTTTACTTCAAGTGGCAAATGTGAACACCATGAGCTTTAATTGACGTTCGACACTAGTATTACGCAAAAAGGGGGCGTAACAGATGAGACTTCTGCAGTTCTGAGTGAAGCTTTATGCGCTGTTATGCGGCATCGCGCATCGCGTGCGTTCATTACCTTGTCGGTGTTCGTCAGGGGGCGGCTGGCAGCACAGCTCCGCTCACCTCGCCATCTCGGAAGCAACTCTCTCCTAACTTCTCCCTACTACAATTTACCGAAGTTGGTTTAAAAAAACTATCTGGCTGTGTTTTCATCTGGCCAGTCAGGGTCTCAATGTTAACCTTAAGCTCCGCCTAAAAAAATTTTGTCTATCCAATGAGAAACGTTATACTTTTCGTGGTGGGGCAATGTTTTTAAAGTTTGCAACGTAACAGAGACGCGAAAAAGTCTCACTAAAACTTGCAGCTGGTGTGGTCCTTTTAGTGTTATCGTAAGATCTATACTGTTCTTCTGGAGGGCTCTATCTTTTAACATGGGCTGGGAGGTAGTCCTGACGTAACAGAGACGCGAAAAAGTCTCACGCTAAAACTTGCGGCTGGGGTGTGGTCCTAGCGGTTAGCTGGCGACGTGGGTGTCCGTCCCTTATCGTAGGGCCTTCCAGCTTAACACGGTTCTGATCTCGGCTTCTGTTCCCGTTTCTCCCCTCGGAACTGCGTCTGTCTCACGGTGGGAAGGTATGACATGCATTTAGGCATTCTTGTGTTAGTCTGTGGTATTCCATTTGCTCACTCGTTACTCGTATTACTTTGGTTAATTTAATGTCACGATTTATTCGGAGCTATGTGACGTACTACTGGATTTGCTTATCATGTCAGGGTTTTCATGGAAGGTGTTGGATTTGCGTGACACCTTACAGCGCCTGTTGAACTTTTAATGACACTTCGTCATCCACGTGTTAATGAAATGTTTTTATGCCTGGTAATTTTTTAGTGCATACCTTCATTCTACTTACTTATGGTTATAATTCTACTGGTATTTTAAATAATTTTATATACCCAGAGTACATTTTTTCACTTAAATCCTATTAGATGCTCTACATGATTTTTTTTTATTTCTTAGTTCGGTTTCTCATTACGTACCATCACGTTCGCTATCAAGCTGATATAGCATCGCTCTTACATTTGCTTATATCAACCTTTCGTTCGTTCTTCCTCTTTCACGACGGAGCGGCTACTCTGGTCCAGCTCCCACTTCATTCTTAGTCATTTCTCACTTAAGGTGTTGTTCTGCCTTGGATAGTGCATATTGTCAATAATAAGGCACACAAATCCACTTCCTTATGATATTCTATCATTATAAAGGTTAATGAGTTATTGTCCTGTTGCTTTCCATCTCATACTTTTCTTATATAACGTGACAAGTATTCCGTATCTTTGTTACCGATGGGATATTCTTGTAACTTAGCGGCTTTTGTTTCTTGCTGCCTGTTCCCATGTTTTCACCGAACTTCGCATGTGTACCAAGTTGTGTGCTTTTCACGACATTGCTTGATATATTTTTACGCATGATATCTTTTCGTATTTTCTTTTCAACCTAAGAAATAATTTGTTTTGATGCTACAAACACATTGCACAGAATCCTACCTCGAACTCTTATGTAATTCAGTGAATCATTATCATTTTTCCACTACTAATCTGTATATATTTTTCATAAATTATAACTTTATCTTTTTACATCATCTCTATGACATCTTCCCTGAGAGATTTCTTATTTTTGACTGCTTAATAAATGTGTTTAACGTCTTGGACGCTGAATATGTAGGTTTGCTACATCTCGTAGCAGTGACGCCATTATGTTCTGTAGTTGTCTTAACAGACCTGATGTACCCATGCCTTATGTCCATGAACTAGTGTTGTTAATATTATTTTTAGTTCCTAGTTATTTACTTGTGTGTATTTTATATAACAGTTTTATTGTAATCTTGAACTTACCGTACACTTTATTGATTTTTTGTAACCAAACAGGGTTTTGAAGAAGGCGCTACTGAGGCCCTGAAACCGGTAACCTAAACGGGCCTAAAGTTTCCAAAAATAATGGCTAATGATGTACATTTCGACAACAGTACAAAAAGTAGTACTGATTTGATCTGATTTGTTGCTCATTTAGAGACCTGTTGCCTTACATTTTATAACAGGTCATTCATTTTAAAGCTTTTCATGTTGATTGCAAAACATATTCCAAATTGCAAACAGCAATTATTGTTTTCAGCAATTACAGTGGAAGTAATAATAAGTTAAAAATACATTACAAATTTAAAGGAAAAACCACAAAAACATTCAAATTTTAAGAAGATATGATGACAGAAGGCGATAGGAAAGGCTTGGACAGTAAGAGAAAGAGAGAGAGAAATAGAATCTGAGCCAGCCTGGTCTGAAAGCTTCGGAACTACTTCGAGCCTTCCAGTCCCGGTTCACTACAGTCCAGTTTACTGATTAATATTTCTAAACACTATTCACAAAAACACTATAACTATTACGTACGTTGTGGAAAATGCAGTGGTGTATGAGTGTAAAGAACATTATTTCTTGGGGTTATTAATTAACCTTCAGTTCGTATATTATATTTCTTGAATTTCACGTGTTATGTTACACATACACTAAGTGTTCAGTTACAAACGTTACATCCCAACAGCGGTGTAATGACCGCGGGATGGATATGCCTGATGTTTATACTTAAGCTAGAACAGATTTACAGGGTTGAGTGCATTACATCGTTTATTCTTATACAGTTTAATTATTTTAGATGTTGTGTAAGGTTGTCTGTGGTACGTGTCGGTGAAAGTGTTTTCTGTTTGAGTGAGTGTGTGTTTCGGTACTTGGTACTGCTGTCTGTGTTGGTGCACGAATTGGAAGTTCTGTCTTACGTGCTTCGTGTGTGTTGCAGTGTTCTGTTATACGGCCGTGTCTGTCTGTATTCGCCATGTAATATCCTGGAGACATTATCAGCTATTTTATTTACCATTTCCCACTCGTCTTTGCCTCTTATTACCCTTATCACGTCATTGTTGTGCTGCGTTCTGTCTGGTGTTTCGCTCTGTATTGGTGACAGCGAAAAAGTATGTGTTCTGGAGATCCATGCCATGTTTCCCACATGTATAAGCAGTGGGTTGCGGCCTACGCGGTGTAAGTGCGCAGAATAAGGACCGTGACCTGTCAGAAAGTGAACCATACCCAGGCGGGCACTGATATGGCTCAGTCTCAGACGTTCCCTGATGTCTGGGGAGAAATGATACACCCTACGGCCTTTATCACTAATTCCCATTCCCTTTGCCAGGTATCCACCTGCCATTTAACGTGTTGGCACTTCTCGGTAATGTCATGTCCGGTAATCTCCATTGCTCCCCGTCCTCAACCAGTACATCGCAGCCCGAAACCGAATGGTTGTATCGATAGACATAGATACACAAATATATATGCCTACACAGGACAGATATCAGCGATTGTTATTTCATAAGGCGGACTGGGCAAAACTAAGACAGATGATTGAGATCTTCCCCCTGCATGCAGTTGAGGGGTCAGTGGATTATAAAGCACATGTTTTGACTGACTTTCTACAAGAAGCACAATGGGCTGCAATTCCGACCGCTGACACAGGACGAAAGCTAAACATACCATGGGCTAGAAGACTATCAAGGCTGCGCAAAGAAGCAAGAAACAAACGGAAATGGTATCAAAGAGCTACAACAGTAAGGGACAGAGATCTCAGACTCGTACAGTTCAGGGAAGCAAAGCAATGTTACAAACAAGAGTTACAAAGAACCTGAGAAGAACATTGGAACACAGACGTGAAGAAATAGCTCTAAACCAATATTTGGGGAGAGTCCTTCAAAATGAAAAAGGAGCGTCTGAAGACGCCACTAGTCTTAGCAACGCTGAGATGAGATGATGGCACCTTGACAGAGCGATGGAGAAGTTCTGCGGAATTCCTGCTAAAGAAACTCCTCCCCGGATCTGCTCAACGGAGCGTTACGGCTAGGACGGGTACCTGCGGTTGGAAAACGGCAAATGCCGTCATAATTAAAAAATCAGAAATCAATGATCCTTCACATCCAAAAATGTACAGACCTATATCCTTAATTAACGTCTTGACCAAGGTCCAGGAACGACTTCTGTACGATCGCTTGGAAACGCACAGGGTGCTCTTTGTCCTTAGTCCGCACCAATTCGGCTTCAGGGCGGGGAAATCTATATATGAGGCACTTAACAAGGTACCAACCACTGTTAATAACATAGGAAAAAAAATCATAGTTGCTATTCTTATAGACATTTCTGACGCCTTCAGTAATCACTGGTGGCCCGCAACGTCTGCAAGACTAACACCCTCTACGACAGCCTCTCGGATTACGGTAGAAAGAGGGTGGTTGAATGGCGAGCGGGGAAATCAGGAAATGATTAAAAGAGTCACCAAAGGTTGCCCTCAAGGATCAATGTGTGGTCCCATCTTTTGGGATATCGCCTTTGAACCCCTCCTACATCAACTGGATGAGGACAACGGTGCTGACGACCACCTGGTGGTGGTCTCAGCAGATTCAAGAGTGCAGCTCTAACACCAGTCAACACAGCTATTCGCAAGCATCAGCCAATGGTGCAAACACAATAAACTGCATTCATACACAATAAACTTCAGATGGCTCTATGCAAAACGGGAACCCCAAAATGTAATCATAACATAAAACAAAGTATGACGCTGAGATTGACGAGTTGACGGTCTGCAGATTGTTGCCATAGAGGTTGATGATAATGATGATGATGATGTTTAGTTTGTGGGGTGCTCAATTACGCGATCATCAGCGCCCGTACAAAATCTCAATGTTTACATAGTCCAATTTTTACACAGTCCATTCTAGGCACTGTCACGAAAGATGATGATGATACTCATATGATAAGGACAACACAAATTCCCAGTCCCCGAGCAGAGAAATTCTCCAAGCCAGCCGGGAATAGAACCCGGGACCCCATGATACAGAAGCAATAACGCTATCTACTAGACCACGAGCTGCGGACTCATAGAAGTTGAATTACCGTCCTCACCTGTGGACTCACGGCGCCTCCCAGCACGGAGACGAGAGCGCTGAGGATGCTGGCGCGGCCGCTGCTGCTGGAGCTGGAGGAGGCGGAGGAGCGCCTGGAAGCGACGCCCCCTTCGCCGGCGGCCGCCCCCGCCGGTCCCCCGGGCGTCACCGCCCCCGCCTGTTTCTTCCGGCGCCGGAAGCAGTTGGCGATCACGTAGCAGAACGCCACCTGCGGGCGTCCAGAGATCAAAGTCTTGCGCAGCGCTCTGACGTTAATGTGACAACTCACTCACTGCTACTCAGTTTCGGAGTCGCCATGCGGCCGTTACCTGCGGAGGCGAATCCCTCGCAGGTAGGAAGCCACATATGCCGACCCCGTTAACAAACGGACTACCAACAGCAAATGGCGGTTGAGCTCTTGTGTCTTTTCCTATCCAGCTTGTCCACGTCATGCATTCCCATTCCTCCACTCCACCCTCCTCCCTATCCCCCCTAATACACTGAGGATATCGACCGCCGCGCTACCGACCACACCCTCCAGCTCTCCCATAAATCCTTTCACTGCGATCGGTATCTCCTAGTCCAGTGGTGTAATAAGTCGAAACTTTAAGGAATTTAGTCATTCTATTAGATTTTATGCCCCTCGTCATGTTTTTCCTTCCTGGCCCACTCTTCACAGCAGAGTAGCGCTTACAACTAAAGTTTTCAATTATTTGTTATATATGTATTCTGTACTGTCTGCCATCGGGTTCCCTAAATGGCAGGCAGCACCGCATAACAGCCATGCTATGCGGGAAACAAACCAACAGCCAAACAGGCGAAGACATCAGGTAAACACGCCGAAGATTCCAGTCGATTAATAGGAACCTTTCCTTGCAGAGGTCGCCGCGACATATCCGGCCACGGATTCCTACGCCGGGTTTCTATTGGCTCCAGCTCACTATATAGGCCCGGCCGGTCAAAGGCAGACCAGTCTTCGTCCGCTGCTAATGGCAAACGCTATAGCAGAGTCTCCGAGGAGGTATCACCGAAGCCGCTGTACTGCAGCGCCGATCGAGTACCAGCCGACCGAGAGGACCCATATCTCCGGCTAGATCGACGGACGTCTACATCTATCGTACAGCCAGCTATTGTATTGTAGAAGTTACCAAATCCAAAAACGTCAACTAACGTTGAGAGCTTCTTAAGAGTGTAGTTATCCTGCTCAGTAGCAAATAAAAAAAATAAAAAAAAAATACGGAGTTAATAATACTGTGCGTCCTTAAAGTTATGGCGCAGTTATGAAAACTCTGTTGTGGCTAACGGAAACAAAAGAAAAGGTTCAAACTTAGGCCGCGTTGGACAGTATTCAACGTGAATATCGCCGCGTTCCCAACGAAAATTCACCACTTATAAATAGCATTCTTCGGTGGGATAAGCAGGTAAAGGATACCGGCAGTTTGTTGGACAAATCCCTTTCTGGTAGGACTTCAGTGAACGATGAATCTGTAGAAGCTATACGGGATAGTACCCAAGGAGCCCCAAAGCTCGGTGCATGCCTGTGCTCGAAAATTAGGCCTTAAAAAAAGACTACACATCATAAATTTTATAAAAACATATCCGTTTTTCGGTTTAAAAATTGCAATTGTTGCTTTCCACCAATCTGACCGATAGACCCATTAGATTAGAATTTGTTACCGGTATACTTAATGAGATCGATTGTGATGTACGATTTATGAAGAAGATTCTGTTTAACGGTGAGGCCACATCCCACGTTTACGGTCGCGTTTGTCGCTATAATGGCAGAATATGAGCTAGGGAAAATCCTCGTGCCTACATTGAGTACGAACGTTAACAGTCCGAAGGCTGACGTATGGTGTGCCCTGATGCATCATGAAGTTATGGCTCATTCTTGTTTGCGGATCAGACCGTTACGTCAAGCAACTATCTTGACCAGTTGCAGTTGTATGCAGTGCTACAGTTGCCCGAAGGTGTCATCTTCCAAAAAGGCTGCGCTCCTCCACACTACGCCAACAAGGCTCGCGAGTTTCTGGATACAAAATTTCCCCAGCGGTGTGTGGGAAGGTGGGCTGCAAGGCGCGGTTCTAAGTCAACGACGCAACCTAACGCCATTAGACTTTTACTTTTGGGGTTATGTGAAGAGACGTGGGTACAGTGAATATATCAACGACATTAATCATTTAAAACAGACAATTTCAGACGCCATTCACTCTGTCACACAATATGGTTCAAATAGTTCAAATGGCTCTAAGCACTGTGGGACTTAACATCAAGAGGTCATCAGTCCCCTAGAACTTAAAACTACTTAAACCTAACTAACCTAAGGACATCACACACATCCATGCCCGAGGCAGGATTCGAACCTGCGACCGTAGCGGTCGCGTGGTTCCAGACGGAAGCGCCTAGAACCGCTCGGCCACACCGGACGACCACACCATATGTCCTTAAAGTTTGTGGGAAGAACTAGGCCATCGTTCAGATATGTGTACGGCAACAAGTGGAAACTGCACTGAGCAGGTCTGCACATTTCAAAAGTTTCTCTTTCACTTTCATCTTGTTTAAAACTTCAATTTAATTCATTTCTTACCTGTGACCGAGTAAAACTGCACCGTGACTTTATGGACACACTGTATTTTAAGATATACTTAACTTCAACTGACGTTGGTGAATTGAGACATGTGCTAAGTAAACTTCGTCACTTACCTCAGGGCTAGAGAAATAAGTACTTAGACCACTCGCTACGGTCGCAGGTTCGAATCCTTCTTCGGGCATGGATGTGTGTCCTTAGGTCAGTTAGGTTTAGGTAGTTCTAAGTTCTATGGGACTGATGACCTCAAAAGTTAAGTCCCATAGTGCTCAGAGCCATTTGAACTTGGACCACTATGGGGTTATAGCATTTGAGAAAGGAATGTTCCATTGTTGTTCTTCTAGTCCTGACAAATCGCAGACGTACGCCGTGCGCGACTCATACCGACCAGCAGCCATGATACAAATTTTGACACGGAAGTAACATGGGTTCCTGAATGTGCTTTACACAGATGGTCATCTTCATATGTGCCACTTATTTCTAGAAAAGAACATTAAATTAATTAAGACTGTTTTGTTACAACACAGTGAGTAGAAGAAAGCAGGAATCTAAAACATTTATCAAACTTTCGTGGTGGCGTGTCATATTCAGTGTTGCATTTAAATATAAGTAGAAATATTGTTATTAATCAAACTTATTCGCCTACTTAGAAAAGGCAACAACACTTCTCTACACCGCTGTGTTGTCAAAACGGTTAGATCGCTGAGGTTGGCAGCAATTGGGCATAGATCATAGTCAGTACAAGGTGTTCCGAACGGTGCCAACATGTATTGATCTGTACTTTGAGGCAGGCAGCCAGCTTTTCAAGTGGCTACTATGGGATGACACTATCAACAACGGAAGTAAACAGAAGCAGAATGCGAGAGCACTCTCCAATTTATAGCGCCTGTGAGGTAAAGGTTTTGTTTCAAGTTTTCTCCGTGTACTTACCGTCGCGTAAACCACCTAGTGTGGACAGAGTAGTTTACCCAACGTGTTGTAGATGTTTATTGCAACTTTAGTACTTGGGGACCGGCGGCCAATTTATCGTACTCTTACTATAGTTACACTTATTAATTTATGCAGGTTACCAATTAATAATAAGATCGGTACCTATGAGTACAGATGTGCCGCTCCACAACGTCAGTTTTTGCCTGCTCTATTACCATGGACGTTATTTCCAGAGGCTTAATAATAGATGTTACTGTCCCGTATTCCAGACAGCGAATTCCACATTCTCGTTTCCTGAGCGATTCCGTGGATTTCTTTATGCATTCCTAACACGGTCAGTCTGGGGGCGATCTACAGTGTATGGTAACCAAGATCGCTAAGGAAAAACCGTTTATTGGATGACATGTTTCGACAGGGCTACGCTGTCGTCAACGGATCTTTAAATTTTTTTTACGAGAAGTTGCTCATCAGTGTTGCAAGTTGCTCCACAATGGATATAAACTACCTACTACCATTAAATTTTCAGCATCCTCATGTAACAATACGTCGTAGACACTCCGATATTCTCCACTTCCGGTTTAACGTAGTCTAGGACTCACTCATATGCACCATACTGCGCTCCAGGCGTACATAATCGGAAACTGCTTTCTCAAGTCGAGGACTTTTTTCTTACGAGCAGACTGCTTACTGCGACGAACACGGTCTTCGCTTGTCCTAGTTTGCTTCTTACGTCCCCATTGCTTCGTCTGCAATGCATTTTTTTCCGTCAAAAGATATAAAATCTCTTAATTTCACGTACAACCTTCGTTACACAATACTGAGACTAGATTTGTCGCTATTCTTATGTACGCTTCACCTCCATCCGTTGCTCTTCCGTTTTGGTTTACTCTCTGTTTGTATTCTGCTCTTAACAGATTGTTCATTCTATTCAAGAGTTCCTGTAGTTAACTGAAACTGCAAGTGTACTGTTACTACAGTCCGATCACTGTTACTACAGCCCGATCAAAATTACTTGATTGTTGACACTTTACGCCCTGGAATTGGTTTCCTCCAATCAGAGCGCTCAATGTCACTCCCCAACCGTTTGCCGTTGTCAAACTGCTACAACAATTGGTCAGTTCGCCTTGTCCGCGTTTTTTTTATTCTGGTGCTTGGAACCCGAATCGTGGATCTGGCCATTTAGTTTTGGATTTCATCACACGTAAAACACACACACACACACACTCACACAACGATCGTAACGATATAGAAGCGTTTCGTATGCAGCATTAACCAAACATTACTGAATGCTTGCGCACTAGACACGATTCAGCGTGACATGTGCAGTTATTACAATCACAGAGATCGGCATACATTACATAAACGTCTCACAACATTACGTGAAGCCGAGTTCTTGAAGGCTGCAATTCTAACATTGCTACTGCGGAACCAGAGTCATAAAAGTGGCAACTCTAGACAGCATCGCCGCGTACATCATTGGTTAGCGCAGTAACCTATCGTGTAGTAGGTCGTGGGTCCGGATCTCCTCAGATATAGAAAAGATTCTTTTTAATTTCTAAATCTAGTGAAAAGACTCATTATTATTTTCATTCATTCAACTGGAATAAAGGTAATTTTTTAATTTCTAGTACTTTTCCGCGTCATTTTCATTATCTAATTGATTTTTTTATGTGCTCTTATTTTTCTTCCTATCATTCTTTTCTCGTTTGGAATCTGCCTGTATCGTCTATGATCTCCAACCAAGTGCCAATCGGGACTGCTCATCGATTCTAAGGCAGCAGTTCGTGCAGCCAGTGTAAGGATACTTATCAGGGAACCAACGAATGATGGCGAGAAATTACAGCTTTGTTTTTAGCGCTCAAACCGAAATTTTTCTGTCTTGAGTTTGCTCCCAGAAGTTAGCTCTAATGGCTGTGAACAAAGCGTCTTGTCACGGTCCGCGCAGCTCCCCCCCCCCCCCCTCCCCCACCCCACCCCATAGGTTCGAGTCCTCCCTCGGGCATGGGTGTGTGTGTGTTGTCCATAGCCTAAGTTAGTTTGAGTTATATTAAGTAGTGTAAAAGCCTAGGGACCGATGTGTCTCCTGCTGCAGTTAAGTCACTGATCATTTAAATCAACTGTCCACAGAGTGTCTCACACTTCCGTTATACCTCGCAGCGGCCGCTTCCAACCAACATATCTCAGCGTTACACTTTAATAGCTTTAATAGGATTTATGAACTGAGCCGCTGCGTTTGTGCGTCACCTATAACCAAGCGGTAGCTGGCAGCCGATGTGTCAACACTGTAGCGGCAAGTGACAGAGATGAACTTTCTAGTAATTTCAATCGGACTAGACTTACAATTTATTTTCTTTCCGCTACGGATCCAGGTAACAACAGACTCTACAAGCAAACAGATGGCCTGGTACTTAAAATCAAATCTATCTGAATTGATAGCTGAAACATTTACAGGGTGACAATTATCAACTACATGAAAAAAACGTAAATCGGTTACAAGTTACAGCGTGCACAGACTTTATTCACCAAGTAAACGTCACTACAGATATTCGGACTTAGGTTATGATTTTTTCGATATGCCTGTCAACATTGGCGATAATGCTGCCCAGAAGAATTGCGAAATTCTGCATGATCCACTGAAGTGTCGTAACATAGATGCTGCCCATGACCTCCTGAATAACTGTTTCCATCTCAGCAATGATTTGGGGTTATTGTTGTACACTTTGTCTTTAATATAGCCACACAAAATGAAGTCGCATGTGTTCAGATAATATGGCGGCCAATCGAGACCCATGCCTGTGGCCTCTGGGTAACCCAGAACCAGAATGCTCCTCTACGGCATCAAACACTCTCCTGCTTCGATGGGGTCTAGCTCCGTCTTGCATGAACCATGTCTTGTCGAAATAAGGGTCACTTTCGACAATGGGGATGAAATCATCTTCCAAAACCTTCAAGTACCTTTCGGTAGTCACTGTGCCATCAAGGAACATCGCACCGATCATTCCGCGACTGGACATTACACACCACACAGTCACCCGTTAAGGGTGAAGAGATTTCTCTATTGCGAAATGCGGATTCTCAGTCCCCCAGATGCGCCAATTTATCTTATTGACGAACCCATCCAAATTAAAGCGGGCTTCGTCACTAAACCAACATACTAATTCCCATCATGCCCCGTGTCAAACCATGCTGTTTGGACGTCCTAACGCAAGCCGTTCAGAAGTTATGATGATTTTATTTCATATAGTTCAATAATTGTCACCCCGTACAAACAACTAAGAAGACAAGATCCTGAATTCCGACCGCTGTACCTACAGATATAAATACGCAGATGGTACTATCATTTCAGTCAGTCGCACAGAACAAGATGTCAGTGAGTTAAACCAATTATTCAACAGGTTCCGTGTACAGTACCAACTAGACGACGCCGTATACTCTCTGGAGCTGACCATTGGAATAGTAAATAATAAACATCTACTTAAAATTTATGGGAAACCCCCACAACAGTAAACTCTGTAACACTTCAGGTCACAAAATGGCAACATTCTGGCTTATAGTTAACATACGAATCCAGCTACCACACTATGAACGTAAATTAATGGTAAAAATGGAAATAATAATACAAACAGCCATAACAATATAAACAAGTATTTGCAGTTTCACCGTAGACACACTGAAACACTCAATAACGACGTTGTTGTTGTTGTTGTTGTTGTTGTTGTGGTCTTCAGTCCTGAGACTGGTTTGATGCAGCTCTCCATGCTGCTCTATCTTGTGCTAGCTGCTTCATCTCCCGGCACCCACTGCAACCTACATCCTTCTGAATCTGCTTAGTGTATTCATCTCTTGGTCTCCCTCTACGATTTTTACCCTCCACGCTGCCCTCCAATGCTAAATTTGTGATCGCTTGATGACTCAGAACATGTCCTACCTACCTGTCCCGTCTTCTCGTCAAGCTGTGCCACAAACTCCACCCCAATTCTATTCAATACCTCTTCATTAGTTATGTGATCTACCCATCTAATCTTCAGCATTCTTCTGTAGCACCACATTTCGAAAGTTTCTATTCTCTTCTTGTCCGAACTATTTATCGTCCATGCTTCACATCCATACATAGCTACACTCCATAAAAATACTTTCAGAAACGACTTCCTGATACTTAAATCTACATCTACATCTACATGACTACTCTGCAATTCACATTTAAGTGCTTCGCAGAGGGTTCATCGAACCGCAATCATACTATCTCTCTGCCATTCCACTCCCGAACAGCGCGTGGGAAAAACGAACACCTAAACCTTTCTGTTTGAGCTCTGATTTCTCTTATTTTATTTTGATGATCATTCCTACCTATGTAGGTTGGGCTCAACAAAATATTTTTGCATTCGGAAGAGAAAGTTGGTGACTGAAATTTCGTAAATAGATCTCGCCGCGACGAAAAACGTCTTTGCTTTAATGACTTCCATCCCAATTCGCGTATCATATCTGCCATACTCTCTCCCCTATTACGTGATAATACAAAACGAGCTGCCCTTTTTTGCACCCTTTCGATGTCCTCCGTCAATCCCACCTGGTAAGGATCCCACACCGCACAGCAATATTCTAACAGAGGACGAACGAGTGTAGTGTAAGCTGTCTTTTTAGTGGACTTGTTGCATCTTCTAAGTGTCCTGCCAATGAAACGCAACCTTTGGCTCGCCTTCCCCACAATATTATCTATGTGGTCTTTCGAACTGAAGTTGTTCGTAATTTTTACACCCAGGTACTTAGTTGAATTGACAGCCTTGAGAATTGTTCTATTTATCGAGTAATCGAATTCCAACGGATTTCTTTTGGAACTCATGTGGATCACCTCAAACTTTTCGTTATTTAGCGTCAACTGCCACCTGCCACACCATACAGCAATCTTTTCTAAATTGCTTTGCAACTGATACTGGTCTTCGGATGACCTTACTGGACGGTAAATTACAGCATCATCTGCGAACAATCTAAGAGAACTGCTCAGATTGTCACCCAGGTCATTTATATAGATCAGGAACAGCAGAGGTCCCAGGACTCTTCCCTGGGGAACACCTGATATCACTTCAGTTTTACTCGATGATTTGCCGTCTATTACTACGAACTGCGACCTTCCTGACAGGAAATCACGAATCCAGTCGCACAACTGAGACGATACCCCATAGGCCCGCAGCTTCATTAGAAGTCGCTTGTGAGGAACGGTGTCAAAAGCTTTCCGGAAATCTAGAAGTACGGAATCAACTTGAGATCCCCTGTCGATAGCGGCCATTACTTCGTGCGAATAAAGAGCTAGCTGCGTTGCACAAGAACGATGTTTTCAGAAACCATGCTGATTACGTATTAATAGATCGTTCCCTTAGAGGTGATTCATAATGTTTGAATACAATATATGCTCCAAAACCCTACTGCAAACCGACGTCAATGATATAGGTATCTAGGTCGATGGATTACTCCTACTACCCTTCTTAAACACTGGTGCGACCTGCGCAATTTCCAATCTGTAGGTACAGATCTATCGGTGAGCGAGCGGTTGTATATGATACTTGATATGTATCAGCGTAATCTGAAAGAAACCTAATCGGTATACAATCTGGACCTGAAGACTTGCCCGTATCAAGCGATTTGAGTTGCTTCGCAACCCCTAAGGTATCTACTTCTAAGAAACTCATGCTAGCAGCTGTTCGTGCTTCAAATTCTGGAATATTCCATTCGTCTTCCCTGGTGAAGGAATTTCGGAAAACTGCGTTCAATAACTCCGGTTTAGCGGCACAGTCGTCGGTAACAGTACCATCGGCACTGCGCAGCGAAGGTATTGACTGCATCTTGCCGCTTGTGTACTTTACATACGACCAGAATTTCTTCGGATTTTCTACCAAATATCGAGACAATGTTTCGTTGTGGAACCTATTAAAGGCATCTCGCATTGAAGTCCGTGCCAAATTTCGCGCGTCTGTAAATTTTAGCCAATCTTTGGGATTTCGCGTTCTTCTGAACTGCGCATGCTTTCTCCGTTGCCTCTGCAACAGCGTTCGGACCTGTTTTGTGTACCACGGGGGATCAGTTCCATCTCTTACCAATTTATGAGGTATCAATCTCTCAAATGCTGTTGCTACTATATCACTGAATTTGAGCCACATCTCGTCTACATTTGCTTAGTCAGTTCGGAAGGAATGGAGATTGTCTCTTAGGAAGACTTCTAGTGACACTTTATCCGCTTTTTTAAATAAAATTATTTTGCGTTTGTTTCTGGTGGATTTGGAAGAAACGGTATTGAGCCTAGCTACAACGACCTTGTGATCACTAATCCCTGTATCAGTCATGATGCTCTCTATCAGCTCTGGATTGTTTGTGGCTAAGATGTCAAGTGTGTTTTCGCAACCATTTACAATTCGCGTGGGTTAGTGGACCAACTGCTCGAAATAATTTTCGGAGAAAGCATTTAGGACAATCTCGGAAGATGTTTTCTGCCTACCACCGGTTTTGAACAAGTATTTTTGCCAACATATCGAGGGAAGGTTGAAGTCCCCACCAACTATAACGGATGAGTGGGGTACTCGATGTTAACAAATTCTTTTCTTCATAAACGCTTTCCTTCCCATTGCCAGTCTATATTTTATATCCTCTCTACTTCGACCATCATCAGTTATTTTGTTCCCCAAATAGCAAAACTCCTTTACTACTTTAAGTGTCTCATTTCCTAATCTAATTCCCTCAGCATCACCCGACTTAATTCGACTACATTCCATTATCCTCGTTTTGTTTTTGTTGACGTTCATCTTATATCCTCCTTTCAAGACAATGTCCATTCCGTTCAACTGCTCTTCCAAGTACTTTGCTGTCACTGACAGAATTACAATGCCATCGGCGAACCTCAAAGTTTTTATTTCTTCTCCAAAGATTTTGTTTCCTGCTCCGGATTTTTCTTTTAATTCCTTTACTGCTTGCTCAATATACAGATTGAATAACATCGGGGAGAGGCTACAACCCTGTCTCACTCCCTTCCCAACCACTGCTTCCCTTTCACGTCCCTCGACTCTTATAACTGCCATCTGGTTTCTGTACAAATTGTAAATAGCCTTCCGCTCCCTGAATTTTACCCCTGCCACCTTTAGAATTTGAAAGAGAGTATTCTAGTCAACATTGTCAAAAGCTTTCTCTAAGTCTACAAATGCAAGAAACGTAGGTTTGCCTTTCCTTAACCTTACTTCTAAGATATGTCGTAAGGTCAGTATTGCCTAACGTGTTCCAACATTTCTACGGAATCGAAACTTATCTTCCCCGAGGTCGGCTTCTACCAGTTTTTCCATTCGTCTGTAAAGAATTCGCGTTATTATTTTGCGTCTGTGACTTATTAAACTGATAGTTCGGTAATTTTCACATCTGTCAACACCTTATTTCTTTGGGATTGGAATTATTATATTCTTCTTGAAGTCTGAGGGTATTTCGCCTGTCTCATACATTTTGTTCACCAGATGGTAGAGTTGTGTCAGGACTGGCTCTCCCAAGGCTGTCAGTAGTTATAATGGAATGTTGTCTACTCCCGGGGCCTTGGCCGGCCGAAGTGACCGTGCGGTTAAAGGCGCTACAGTCTGGAACCGCAAGACCGCTACGGTCGCAGGTTCGAATCCTGCCTCGGGCATGGATGTTTGTGATGTCCTTAGGTTAGTTAGGTTTAACTAGTTCTAAGTTCTAGGGGACTAATGACCTCAGCAGTTGAGTCCCATAGTGCTCAGAGCCATTTGAACCATTTTGAACCGGGGCCTTGTTTCGACTCAGGTCTTTCATTGTTCTGCAATCTCTTCACGCAGTATCGTATCTCCCATTTCATCTTCATCTGCATCCTCTTCCCTTTCCATAACATTGTCTTCAAGTACATCGCCCTTGTATAGACCCTCTATATACTCCTTCCACCTTTCTGCTTTACCTTCTTTGCTTAGAACTGTGTTTCCATCTGAGCTCTTGATATTCATACAAGTGGCTCTCTTTTCTCCAAAGGTCTCTTTAATTTTCCTGTAGTGTGATATTCCTCTACATCCTTACATTTGTCCTATAGCCCCCCCCCCCCCCCCTGTTTAGCCATTTTGCACTTCCTGTCGATCTCATTTTTGAGACGTTTGTATTCCTTTTTGCCTGCGTCATTTACTGCATTTTTATATTTTCTCCTTTCATCAATTAAATTCAATATTTCCTCTGTTACTCAAAGGATTTCTACTTGTCCTCGTTTTTTTACCTACTTGATCCTCAGCTGCCTTCCCTACTTCATCCCTCAGAGCTACCCATTCTTCTTCTACTGTATTTCTTTCCCCCATTCCTGTCAATTGTTCCCTTATGTTCTCCCTGAAACTCTGTACAACCTCTGGTTTAGTCAGTTTATCCAGGTCCCTTCTCCTTAAATTTCCACCTTTTTGGAGTTTCTTCAGTTCTAATCTATAACCGATAGATTATGGTCAGAGTCCACATCTGCCCCTGGAAATGTATTACAATTTAATATCTGGTTCCTTAATCTCTGTCTTACCGTTATATAATCTATCTGATACCTTCTAGTATCTCCTGGATTCTTCCATGTATACAACCTTCTTTCATGATTCTTGAAATAAGTGTTAGCTATGATTAAGTTATGCTCTGTGCAGAATTCTACCAGACAGCTTCCTCTTTCATTTCTTAGCCCCAATCCATATTCACCTACTATGTTTCCTTCCCTCCCGTTTCCTACTCTAGAATTCCAGTCACCCGTGACTATTAAATTTTCGTCTCCCTTCACTACCTGAATTATTTCTTTTATCTCATCATACATTTCATCAATTTCTTCATCATCTGCAGAGCTAGTTGGCATATAAACTTGTACTACTGTAGTAGGTGTGGGCTTCGTATCTATCTTGGCCACAATAACGCGTTCACTATGCTGTTTGTAGTAAGTTACCGGCATTCCTATGATCCTATTTATTATTAAACCTACTCCTGCATTACCCCCAATTTGATTTTGTGTTTATAACTCTGTAGTCACCTGACCAGAAGTCTTGTTCCTCCTGCCACTGAACTTCACTAATTCCCACTATATCTAACTTAAACCTATCAATTTCCCTTTTTAAATTTTCTAACCTTCCTGCCTGATTAAGGGATCTGACATTCCACACTCCGATCCGTAGAACGCCAGTTTTCATTCTCCTGATAACGACGTCCTCCTGAGTAGTCCCCGCCTTTAGATCTGAATGGGGGACTATTTTACCTCTGGAATATTTTACCCAAGAGAATTCCATCATCATTTGACCATACAGTAAAGCTGCATGCCCTCGGGAAAAATTACGGCTGTAGTTTTCCCTTGCTTTCAGTCGTTCGCAGTACCAGCACAGCAAGGCCGTTTTTGTTAGTGTTAAAAGGCCAGATCAGTCAATCATCCAGACTGTTGCCCCTGCAACTACTGAAAAAGCTGCTGCCCCTCTTCAGGAACCACACGTTTGTCTGGCCTTCTTATTTATGCCAGTGTTTTTAAACGCAAAAGCATAAACGTTTCTTTTACTATTTACAGCTAGGGTGGATAGAAATTACTTCGTAGCAGCAATATGGGAACCCGCTTCACCATATGGGCGCTATGTAAGGCATATGTGACCACCAGATTTCACAAAGGGCGGAAATGTCAATGTACAAGGAGCAATGGTAACAGCACAATGGGTCGAAATCCTCCAGAAATCGCACTTTACTGGTGCTCACTAACATACCCTTCGAAAGTTTAGTGCTTTATGTCAGAATTAGGTCAACCATTTGAGGGCTTCGGGTGCAGTCTGCTTGTTGGTCCATACCAGCGGTTTTAGTGCATGGATCCCCCTTCAGACCAGATTGGAAGACGTTGTCATCCAGGTCCACTTGGGCTCCATGGTCATGGTTTGCAACCTCTACCAGATTGGAAGACGTTGTCATCTGGGTCCACTTGGGCTCCATGGTCATGGTTTGCAACCTCTATCTCCCTCTTGACAGGTCACCTACGTCCACTGCCCTAATTTCCCTCCTTCAGCAAGTACTCCCTCCCTTACTCTGCTTTGGGGATTTTAATGCCCATCACTCCTTGCGGGGCAGTGCTTTTTTGTCCAGTTGGGGTCTGCTCATCAGTTTCTTGTGGGCAACGATCTGTGCCTCCTTAATAATGGTTCCCCTACCCATTTCAGTGCCGCTTATGGCGCTTTCTTTGCAATAGATCTTTCGCTCATTTCCCCTCCCCTTCTCCCTTCGCTACACCAGTCACCGCAAAATGACCTCTGCTGTACCACTTCCCATTGATTCCCCAGTGCCCTTCACACCTCCTGATGGCCAGGTTACCGAACTACGATTTCCATCGAGCTGATAGGCCTCTAGATACCTTCGAGCTAGTGTTTACCCCATCCTCGTAATATTGTGTTGATGAAGTTGCTCGCCGACCATACTGCCGCCCCTCGTTCAACGAGTGCTTTTCGCTGCCAACCACTCCCCCAGTAAAGAACGGCCATTGCCAACATCGTCCATGATTGATTGCCTTCTGACGTTGCAGTGCCTTAAGTGGCACCCATCCTCTGTCAGTCTTACTACCTTTAAACATCTTCAAACCAAAGCCTGTAACTTCATCAGACAGACCAAGTGGGTGTGTTCGGAATGCTTTGTCTCCTACCTAGTTTCTTCTGTCCTTCTGCCATTGCTGCATGCCATGCTCTGCACCCTTCAAGGTAGCCAGTGGTAGTTTTCCATCCTGGGTCTCGCTCTTCCAGGCGGCCTTTGTACAGATCCATCAGTTTTAGCAGAACACCTTGTGACCCTTCTATCCATCCATCGACCTCCCATGGAAGAAGTGGGCTGAAGCTTCCCACTTATGTTTTACCCCTTGTCAGACAGCATCGTACATTGAATATTTTAAGGAATGAAAACTTCTTCTGGCCCTCTCCTACTCCAACAAATCAGCTCCATGCTCCATGCTCCAACCAATTGCTTCAACACCTCAATCCTCCACAACGACAATATTTCTTTCTGCTGTTTGAACGTATTTGGCGCCAAGGCGTTTTCCACTTTCAATGAAGATGGTATTGTGGTTTCTGGTCTTAAGCCCAACATGGATCTTTCATCCCTCGATAGTAACCTGCCTATCAGTGTGACCTATGTCTGTGGCAAGTTATTGGAGTGGATCATGGCCCATTAGCTCAGCTGAGTCCTTGGATATTGGGACCTTTTGTATTCTTATCAGTGTGGCTTTTGAGAGAGATGGTCTCTGATCGATCATCTGCTTTGATTGGAAACCACAGTTCATGGGGTGTTTTCTCGGTGCCGCCATCTTGTCACAGTTTTATTTGATCTTCATAGAGCCTATAACATAGCTTGGCGCTATCACATCTTACTTGCACTCTATTGGAGTTTTCAGGGCCTCCTTCCGATTTTTATTCTTAAGTGTCCTTCTTGTTCTTGTGGCTTCTGTCAGATCATTGGTCATTCCTGCGTATGTGGATGATTTCTGTACCTTGGCTAGTTCCTGCTTGGTGGCCTTCAGGCAGCGACAGCTCCAGGATACCATTTGGCGCACTTCTTCATGGACACTATTATACACTTTTCAACTCTCCTCGTCAAATCGAGGTTGGTGCATTTCTGTCGCCACACTACAGTCTATCCTGATCTGTAGCTCTACTTCGACATCCAACGCCTGATTGTGGTCCCCCAGTCTTCTTTACCTGCATTCTGAGGATTGTCTGTCTGCATAAACTCAATGTCCTTTGCGTCCCTAGCAACACCTCTTGGGCCACAGAGCATTCAATTCTTTTCCATCTATATGGGGCCTTAGTGTTGTGTCCTTTGGTTCAAAAAATGGTTCAAATGGCTCTGAGCATAATGGGACTCAACTGCTGTGGTCATAAGTCCCCTAGAACTTAGAACTACTTAAACCTAACTAACCTAAGGACATCACACACATCCATGCCCGAGGCAGGATTCGAACCTGCGACAGTAGCAGTCGCACGGTTCCGGACTGCGCGCCTAGAACCGCGAGACCACCGCGGCCGGCTGTGTCCTTTGGACAATGATTATCAAGTTTATGGCTCAGCTGCCCCTTCCACACTGCTCCTCTTGGAGCTGGTCCACCATCATGCTATCTGTTTGGCCACTGATGCCTTTCGCACTAGCACTATGGATAGTGTTCTGGTCGACAATGAGATACTACCCTTTCAGTTCGATGGTTCCAGCTCCTGGTTTCCTACACCAAGGTTACCCACTCTTTCCCTTTTTAGCCCTCCTATTCTATTATTTTTGGGGCTTCAGGACACTGACCATCAGCTGTCCATCCTTGGATGAGCTTCCGCTTCCTTTGCTGTGATCTCCATCTTCCTACTTTTTCCTAGTCCTCACGTTCTCTCCTGAACACTCCCCCTTCGTTGGTTCCTTGGGGGCCGGCCGCGGTGGTCTAGCGGTTCTAGGCGCTCAGTCAGGAACCGCGCGACTGCTACGGTCGCAGGTTCGAATCCTGCCTCGGGCATGGATGTGTGTGATGTCCTTAGGTTAGTTAGGTTTAAGTAGTTCTAAATTCTAGGGGACTTACGACCACAGATGTTGAGTCCCATAGTGCTCAGACCCATTTGAACCCATTTGGTTCCTTGGGCCCAAATTCGGATGTATCTCTTCTGGGGTCTGAAAGCGTCCACCATTCAAGTGGAGTTCTGTTGTTTGTTCTGCCTTTCTTAAACGAGTTTTGGAATGCTACTGTTTTTTGCACTGATGGATCTAAATCTGCAGATCACATGGGATATGCCTTCTGTCTACAGTTGGCACAGAACATCATCTCTTACCCACAATGTGTGGGGTGTTTTACCACAGAACTTATATTTATTAGGCGCTCAGCTTTATTAAACGGTTATGGATGGTCAACAATATGGGAATTGTGAGTCTGCCTTGATTCAAAACATTTTGTTGTTTGTTTACTTATTTATTCCCCAAACTAGTTTCGGCGATAAAATATCGCTATAATTAGTGGATTATTTAAATCAAAAACATGTAGAAGATAGCATAGTTATACAAACACTGTAACACATTATTACATTTTTACTGTTCGTTTTTTGAAATATACTTTTCCCAGGATATTTTCATACTATCTTATTTATTGTATGTTGTGGCCTGTTTATAAGAACTGTTGTCGCTGTTTGCGGCATATTTTCTGTGCTTTTTCTGTTGCCGTTTTTCCGCAGCGTACATCATGTCATCTGCAACTGTGTTAGCGGCTGTCAGTAAACAAATACTTAAAGGCGAACTTACGTATGTCAGCGTTATACGCTTGGGGTTACAGTGGTGTCATGGATACAGTTTCGGTGTGCATTGGGCTGACCCAGGACACAGAACAGAAAGCACACACAGGGAAAAGAACCACTTCCCCATCACACACAGAGACATAAATAAGGAACTGAAGTCGTCAGAACTACCGCTACAGTTTTCATAGCCTTCTCGCAACATGCGATATACTCGTATGTCTAGCGACACTCGCAAACATAAATATGGAGTAATGTTCCGGATCATAAACAAAGTGCTACTTTCGTCCAACGAATGTGAGTACACGAATAACTAAGTAACAGCCCAGTACACACCGAATCTGCGACCGTAACACCACCACAACCCCAAGTATATAACGCTGACATACGTAAGTTCACCTTTTAGTATTTGTTTACTAACAGCCGCTCACACAGTTGCAGGTGACATGATGTACGCTGAGTAAAAACGGCAACAGAAAAAGCACAAAAATATGCCGCAAACAGCGACATCAGTTCTCAAAAACAGGCCACAACATATAATAAATAAGATAGTATGAAAATATCCAGAGGAAAGTATATTTCAAAAAACGAACAGTAAAAATGTAATAATGTGTTACAGTATTTGTATAACTATGATATTTTCTGCATGTTTTAAATTAAATGAATCCACTGATGATGGCGATATTTTACTACCGAAAAACTAGTTTGGGGAATAAATAAGTAAACAGACAACAAAGTGTTTTGCATCAAGGCGGACTCACAATTCCCATATTGTTGTTATTCTATGTAAACACGGAGCACATGGAAGAGTTTAAAGATAAAGTTGTTGCTTATGGATGGACTCAATGAGCGGCCTTCAGGCTATCACCCAATGTTTTTCCGTCACCCATCGGTACCTGCCACCCATGACCTTCTCGTCTTTCGGTTGACTGCCTTTGAGTTCCCAGCCATGTGGGTATCCTGGCTAATGAGCTTGCCGATTATCTGACAGGGGGGCAGCCAGCTACCCCCCATTCTCCATGACCATTCTGGTGGCAGGTCTGCAGCTTGATGTCAAATTTCTTTTCGATAAGTCATGGCCCGACTCTTGGGGGTCCATCCTGCTATCTAATAAACTTTGTGCAATCAAGGAGCCTCTCACCACGTGGTGTTCTTCTTCCCTCTGCCTCTCCTGGCAGGAACCTACCATCTTTGTCGTTTTTGTATTGGTCACATTAGATTGACCCTTGGTTTTTTACTCTGTAATGAGCTCCGCCCCCCCCCCCCCCCCGCCGCTTTGTAGCTGCATTACCCCACTCACTCAAGGGGCTTCACATTTTGTTGGACTGCCATTGCCTTTTGGCTCTTTACACTAAATATGCTTCACACATTTCTTGTCCTGAGTGTTAGTGAACAACCCTCGCACAGTTTCGTCCATCCCTGGGTTTCTTAACGAAAGTGATTTGCCCTCCCAGATTTAAGTACCCGAATTACCTTTCAGAACTGGAGTCCCTCAGCTAGTGTTGGCCTTACTTCCACGCCAGCCAGGTTTTCCCTCCCTTTTCCACACGTTTTGTCTGGTCTTTTATGCCGTTTTGTCCCCCCTTTCTTGTGTCTTCTTCCCCTGGTGTTCTCCCCATCGTGTCGTGATCATAGTATGACGTGGGGATCGGGTAGGTCAGCGACAGTGCTGGCGACCCATTGTGTGTAAAGCCTTTGGGTGCCCCCCTGATTTCGCCATCTCCCCCCCCCCCACACCCTTCCCCGCCCAACTGTTCTTTACTCTTCCTGTCGCCCTGACGTTCATTTTGCTTCAAATCAAATGGCTCTGAGCACTATGGGACTTAACACCTATGGTCATCAGTCCCCTAGAACTTAGAACTACTTAAACCTAACTAACCTAAGGACATCACACAACACCCAGTCATCACGAGGCAGAGAAAATCCCTGACCCCGCCGGGAATCGAACCCGGGAACCCGGGCGTGGGAAGCGAGAACGCTACCGCACGACCACGAGCTGCGGACTCCTTTTGCTTCTTCATGTACCTGTTTTCCTTTCTCATTGACTAGACTGTGCTGTTTGAGTTGTTCCTCCTTCAGTTTCTGTCACCTTATATTGTGGATCTGATGACGTTGCTATTTGGTCCTTTCCTCTTCCCCAGTCAACCAACGAACCAACTAGTAGCACAGAGAGACTTAGACCACTCGGTAGAAATCTTGTATCCTCACATCAAGAACTACTAATCTATGACATGTGTGCTTCTTCTGCACAGCGACAAGGACATCTTAAAAGACACTAGATGGATGTTCAGTTTCAGATCCTGTGTTCTGTATTCACGTTACAGGCATGTGCAGTCGTGGCAAAGCTGAGGATGGAATACACAGGATGCTCATTTTTCCTCTGGATACAGACTGGCATCACATTACGCAATGGAAGTTATTTTTCCAACATTATTTACTGTCGTATCGTACCGCCGTTATACACTCGTAATGCATGGTCCCCATCTTTCTCTACAGCTTACTCCTATTTTTTCTTAGAATTTCGATCATCTTACACTATTTTATGTTGTCGAAAGCTTTTTGATAGTCGAAAACTCCCATGAATAAGTCTTGATTTTTCTTAAGTTTTACGTCCATTACCAAGTGCAACTGCCTTTCAAGTGCCTTTACCTTTCATAAAACCAGCATATTGTCATCTAACAGAGCCTCAATTTTCTTTTCTACTCTTCTGTATATTATTCTTTTCAGCAGATTGGATGCGTGAGCTGTTAAGCCGATTGTGAGATAGTTTTCGCACCTATTTGCCCCTGCGCTGCAAGTGTCATGCATTCTACACACCAATATGAATAATCGTATTGTCACCACTACCCCCAATGATTTTATAAATTCGAATGGGAAGTTATCTATCCCTTTTGCCTTATTCGATCTTAAGTGTTGCAAAGATCTTTTAATTTCTGACTCTGGATCCCCTACCTCTTCTGTTTCTTCTTCTGTCATCAGAGAAGTGTACCCCCTCACAGAGGCCTTCAATGTACTCTTTCCACTTATCCGTTCTCTCCTCTGCATTTAACGTGGAATTCCCATCGCACTCTTAATGATATCATCCCAGTCTTTTCTTTTTTTAATTTCAGAGAAGGTTGTTTTGACGTTTCTACAAGCCAAGTCAGTCCTTCCGAGAATTAATTCTTTTTCGATTTCTTCACATTTTTTCAGGCAGCTATTTCGCTTTAGTTTCCTTGCACTTCCTATTTATTTCATTTGTTACCGTATTCCTTCTTTCGTTAATCAACTTCAGTATTTCTTCTCTTATCTGTAGTTTCTTCACAGTTACCTTCCTTATACCTACGGTTTTCTTTGCAACTTGGGTGACTGTCCTTTTAAGAGATGTCCAGTTCTCTTCAACTGAACTGCCTACTAAGCTATTCGTTATCATAGTATCTACATCGTCAGAGAACTTGAGCTCTTTCCTTAATACTTCCGTATCCGATCACTTTGTGCACGGATTCTTCCTGACTCCTCTGTTAACCTTAAGACTATTCTTCATCATTACTAAATAGTAATCTGCGTCTATACTCCTCCTGGGTTGCCTTCTACACCAACGTCTAATTTCGGAATCTCTGCCTGACTATGATATAATCTAATTGAGATCTTCCCGTGTGTCCCTGCCTTTTCCAAGTATACCTCCTCCTCTTGTGGTTCTCTAACAGAGTATTCACCGTTATCATCCGAAATTTATTGCAGAACTCAATTACTCTTTCTCGTCTCCCAGTCCCATTAACAAGTCCACATTACCCTGTAAACCTCTCTTCTACTGCTTCCCTTGCAACCGCATTCCAATCCCCCATTTTCATCTTCCCTTACGTACTGAATTACTCGTACAATATCCTCATATACATTCTCTACCTTTTCATCTTCTGCTTCCGACGTTGACATCTATATCTAAACCATCGCTGTCGGTTTGATATCGATTCTGATATGAGCATCCCTATCACTGAACTGTTCACAGTAATACACCCTCTGCCCTACCTTCCTATTCATAACGAATCCTACACCTGTTACACCATTTTCTGCTGCTGTTGATATTACCCGATACTCATCTGACCAGAAATCCTTGTCCTCCTTCCACTTCACTTCACTGACCCCTACTATATCTAGATTGAGCCTTTGCATTTCCCTTTTCAGATTTTCTAGTTACCCTACCACGTTCAAGCTTCTGACATTCCACGCCCCGACTCGTAGAACGTTATCCTTTCGTTGGCCATTCAATCTTTTTCTTATGGTCACCTCCACCTTGGCAGTCATCTCCTGGAGATCCGAATGGGGGGCTATTCTGGAGTCTTGTGCCAATGGAGGGATCATCATGACCCTTTTTCAATTACGGGCGACATATCCTGTGGATACATAATATGTATCTTTAATGCAGTGGTTTCCATTGCCTTCTGCATCCTCAAACCGTTGATCACTGCTGATTCTTCCGCCGTCTAGGGGCACCCCAAGTGCAAGAGAGTGCCCTGAACCTCTATCCGCTGGTCCACCTTCCCTGACAAGGCCGTTGGCAGAACGAGGGTGACTACTTATGCCAGAAATATTCGGCCGCCATTGCTGAGGACATTTTTATTCAAACTTTGTGGAGTGGCTGTGTTCGAACCCGGATCCCAGGAGGATCCTCGGACACTGCGTTGCGGGCCTCCACCCCCTCCCCGTGGCTCACCTTGAGCCAGACGAGCAGCGCGGAGGCGACGAGCAGCGCGGCCAGCTCCCAGGAGGAGAGGGAGTGGAAGAACCTGGCCAGGCCGCCCCCAGCGTCGCCGGTGACGGGCAGCTGTGCCGGGGGCGGGCCCGCGACCGCCGCCGCCGGCTCTGCGTGGCGCCACGTGTCCAGCCGCTTGCGCGCCGCCGCCGCCGCCTCCGGGCCGCCGCCCCCCGCGCCGCCCACGCCCCGCGAGCCGTCCATGAGCGCCGCGGCGCCGCCCAGCGCCGGGTACCAGTGCTCGCCCATCAGCAGGGGCGACACCTCCTGCCGCAGCCAGCTCTGCATCTGCACAGGACGCCGCCGCAGCCCGTTCTCAGCCTCTGTCACTGCCTGTCAGGGCGAGGGTGGGCTGGCAGCGGTACACTGCATCTGAGACTATCTGCAGAATATACACGCAAGATTCACACAGGTAACAAAGCAAGCAGTATATTTGTGATCCAGCAACCCTGCAGACTTCTCTAGGTTTCGGTTGGGAGATATGGCTTTCGTCGAGTGTTAAGAAAACTATTGCAAAAGAAACTGCCTGATTTTAAAAAAAAGACATGGATAGATGTCAATGTAACGAAAAATATGTATATACTGGCGGTGAATATGTAAACAACTGCAAATCTCTGCGAGATGTAGAATGGCCACCAGAGTACATACCCTGGTAGGGTATGTAAGGTACATGGAAAGTATCAGGTGTTCAGTGATCACTGTGATGGCACACACTCGCCTGAGACAGCATCATTAGCATTTGACAGAGTTTCCACGAGTGTCATTGTGGTTCTGCATTCGTCCAGCTGGTATAACGGAGCCGTATCCAGATTTGTTGGGCATTCACAAGTGGCAGTACCAATATCGGACTGCGTGGGGACGTACAGACATCATACACGTCATTAAGTTACCAGGTGATCATGTCTGACCACTGAAACGTCACAGGTTTACGCTTCATTTAACTAACTGATTAATTTCTACATGTTTAATAATTCATTTTACGCCGAGAGCGTCCTTTCAATGTTTCGTCTAGCTAATTAACCTCTGGATTCAAGAATGCTTCCGTGTGTATTTTTTCTTCTGTTGGTGTCATACCTCCTCTCTCATCCTTTGATCCCGTAATGTATGTGGATGGATGAACGTAATTATGCATGGAATATATAATAATCTGGGTTAGTCAAAGATGGTAGCAGTAGGGTAGTTTAGCACCAACATAACAACGTGAGCAGATTCGGCAGAGAGTTCGTGATTCCAACGATAGTGGGGAGGAGCAGGGCAGAGTTTGTGAGGTTGGTTCTCACTGAGGTCCTACCCCCACCACCAGTTTTTTTGAACGCTTGGCGGTTGGTCCTGGAACGCGCCATGTTAGGACACTCTGGGGCCGCCGATTGAACGAGACGGACGCAGGGGTGCGGCGCTCGTCATGGACGGTGAGAAAAGTTATTCATAATGTAGGTTTTTTGGGGTAACCTTAATTATGAAACATGTTCGGGTGTGAATTAATACCGGGAAACGTTCAGCGGTATCGTATTTGTAGAAATTTTTCAGATTAATGTGTTTCAACTAGCGGACTTTGGCGCGAGGTGATTGAGGGCATGAACCAATGGTTATTGTTCTTAGGTCAATAGCAGATAGGCTCATTAATGTTTCATTTGTTGCATAGTTTAGTTCCGGATACAAGCAATATAAATTTTCCATGATTCAACGATTTGTTTTACTCGTTTCTTTGTTGTCGAACTTGGCCACGTGTTGCCAGCATTCATAACGGTGGTCACTGGATTTGCCTTTCGTTAATCATAGCATGAATAATGTGGAGTCATGCAGCCTGGGTTGGTTTGCTCACGTTGCATTGCGGTTGCATAATACGCGGTTTCAACATGAACTTACCCGCATGGTACTGCATGTGTAGTAACCCAAGTAATGTTTGAGAGAGTGAAAGGTAATATCCTTCCGTACTCCGCGCGTTAAATAGGTGTGACAATAACTAAATGGTGTTAAGAACCACCATTCAGTAACATTGATTTTTACCCATTTTAATCATTAGTAGATGTAACTGGCGACGAAATGTTGTATATGTTTCCGGTATGACGAGATGCAAGAGACAGGGAGTGCTTCATGAAGGTTTTGTCACCGAGAGTGGTCGTTTTCTTAAATATAATAGATTTCATGTATGTTTTGTCACAGAGGGTAATATTTTTCTTAAATATTATCGAAATAAATCAGAATGATAATTGAAGTTCTCTCTTAGCGTTATTCAGTATCCTTCATCCATACCACTGAGATAATGATTATATTCTATGAATTTTCAATCCAGGCATATCCACTGTATGCAGTATGCACTTTATGCGACTAACTGAATTCATAGTATCAACAAAAAAAAAGAAAGTCTTACAGTCCCTAATGTGCACGTATTGTTCCATGGCCATTCACCGACGTTGCGTTCTCCGTCGCTTCATTTTTAAATTAGAATACTATCTTTTCTAGCGGGTTTGATTACCCATATCTCAATTTATCGGGCCTAATTGAAAGAATTAGACACATAGCGGTAGAAATGGGAACCATGGAGCACTGTGTCCGCTTATATTAAAGGGAGATACTTATTACATGAAAAGTAATCAGCTTGACAAACAAGGGGTAGACTTTCACCACCACAAGGGAAGATCGCCATATTATGCATCGACCACATCGTAACCCCCATATATCTTCACCTAGTATCTGAGAAGCAGTAACTAACTCATGCCCACTTCTTTTCTCAACCCGCACAATTGGTTGGAGACTGCCAGCAGATGGAATAGGGAATTATCATCCCATGCACAGGATGTCATTAACAGTGCAACAGAAACAGCTGCGTTTGGAATGGTAGCATGGCTGGGGAGCCTGTACTGCTGATGAATGGAATCCGTTCACCAACCAATCGCTGTTCTGCGCTACCAGGAATGACCATCGTCAGCAAGTATGGCGACAATCTGGGCAGAGGTACCGTTTTTCCAGTATTCTGGAGAGCCACAGTGGTGTCATCTGGAGGAAACTCACTGGGTATGATTCTAGTTCATGGCTGGTAGTGATCGAGGGGACTCTGACAGTACAACGATACATCATAGACATCCTGCATCCTCATAAGTTACCTTTCATGTGACAGAATCGTGGCGCCATTTTTCAATGGGACAGTGTTCAAACATATAATGCACGTGTCTCTAAGAACTGTCTCCATGATAATGAAGTACTATCACGGCCAGCAAGATTCCCATATCTGACCCTGATAGAACATGTACGGTACCAGCGCGGACGTAAACTCGATTCCACTAGCAGTATCCTGGATATCAAGGAATACTTCCAACTGTTGTGGACAGCTTGGCCTCAGGAGACGATGCAACACCTTTCCCTATCGAATCATTGCATGCATCCAGGACAGGAAGGGTGCAACATCTATTGTTAAGCGGGCTCATACTACGAAGTTCGTTAGAAATGTGATTCGACTTTCTATTTACTGGAATAACATCACTCACCATCTCAATCTTTGAGGTTTTATTTCGTTTCCTCGTCCTATTCTGAGTACTTCACTTTTTTTGTCGGGCAGTGAAGATGCTGAAATCCAAAAGCGTTTCGAGATTTATGATGGACAAATTGATCAAGGGAGAAGGAGTGCACAAATAAAAGGAGTCAAGAAATTCACAAAACGTGTGAATATATGTGTTGTGTGCATGGCTACACGAGTTGGTTACGGCTTCCTCTTTTTCATATTTCGAACTCCTATCCCCAAATTCTCTTACTATTCTGCCATCCTTACAGTTAAAATAGGCTGCAGTATATATCCGTTGACAAAAGAAAGATCAGAGAAGCAGTACACACTGACAGAGTCGAGAAAAGAGTAGGTAGTGTAATTGTTAAATGAGAATGATAAAAATTCATAGGAAATCTAGAGTTCAAAAAAAGGAAGGTGCGATGAAGGTACTGAATTAAACGAGAGAAGCTGTGACGTTACTGTCACACATCGCTATCATACATCAATTCGTATTCTACCGCTATTTGGTGGTTATTGTAGCGAGATTACTGGGGCAGCCTGTTAAGAAAGGTACCCTTCTGTTCTCCACACTCGGGTGGTGTGGTGCTAGAAACGTCCGCCTGCTTAGCTGGGTGGAGCCAGCACGGTAGCTCAGCGTGCTCGGTCAGAGGGTTAGCTGCGCTCTGTAATAAAAAAACTGCGTGAACAGATCAACAAAGAAACTGAACGGGTCTCATTGGACGTCCGCCATGAAACGAACAAATTCAACAAAGGATATAGAGCAAAATGAGATAAAACAAAATGTGGTAACGTGCTTGCCTACCATGCACTGCGCCCGGGTTCGATTCGCGGCGGTGTTGGAACTTTTTTCCGATCGGGGGCTGGGTGTTGTGTTGACTTCATCAATCTGTAAGGTGTCAGGCAAATCCAACACCTTACATGAAAACCCTGACATGATAAGCAAATCCAGTAGTATGTCACATAGCTCCGAATAAACCGTGACATTAAATTAACCAAAGTAATACGAGTTACGAGTGAGAAAATGGAATACCACAGACTAACAAGAATGCCTAAATGCATGTCATACCTTCCCACCGTGAGACAGACGCAGTTCCGAGGGGACAAACGAGAACAGAAGCCGAGAGCAGAACCGTGTTAAGCTGGAAGGCCCTATGATAAGGGACGGACACCCACGTCGCCAGCTAACCGCTAGGACCACCCCCCAGCCCATGTTAAAAGATAGAGCCCTCCAGAAGAACAGTATAGATCTTACGATAACACAAAAGGGCTACCCCAGCCGTAAGTTTTAGCGTGAGACTTTTTCGCGTCTCTGTTACGTTGCAAACTTTAAAAACATTTCCCCACCACGAAAAGTATAACGTTTCTCATTGGATAGACAGAATTTTTGTAGGCAGAGCTTAAGGTTAACATTGAGACCCTGATTGGCCAGATGAAAACACAGCCAGATAGTTTTTTTAAACCAACTTCGGTAAATTGTAGTAAGGAGAAGTTAGGAGAGAGTTGCTTCCGAGATGGCGAGGTGAGCGGAGCTGTGCTGCCAGCCGCCCCCTGACGAACACCGTCAAGGTAATGAACGCACGCGATGCCACATAACAGCGCATAAAGCTTCACTCAGAACTGCAGAAGTCTCATCTGTTACGCCCCCTTTTTGCGTAATACTAGTGTCGATCGTCAATTAAAGCTCAAGGTGTTCACATTTGCCACTTGAAGTAAAAATCTGAAACGCGATGATTTTTCTGTTATATAGTTATTGAGAAGCCACATCAGCCACTGTGATTTACGACAAGTTAGATAAGTAATTAAAGATAATTGAGGGTCACTGTAGACCATTTTGATAGTTTTCTCTCTTGTGAAACTTACTTTAAAGCTATATTATATATGTTATATGGCATAGGTCATCCTTCGATCCATTGTAGAACTTGGAAACCCATTCAGGGAATATTCATTCACATTTTTGTTGAACGCAGTTGGTTTTTACCATCCTGTATTAAAACATTTCCTTTTATCAATAGTGCAATTTATAAACAATGTTTTGTGAGTAGAATAAAATTTCCAATGGTAAACTTAACTGCTTTTTCCACGTTATTTAACCAGCTAATTAAAAATAGGAAAGCCTTGAACCACTTCCACTAAATTTAGTTAGTATTAAGATTCTTTTATAGGGAGTGCAGTGGAGCTGACGCTGAAATCATTAAGTATTTGGTTATATCATCGCTAGTCTCACTGAACTCTTCTGAATTCTACATGTCATGTGTGGTCTGACGTGTCCTTACCAGCAACAGGCCCCAGGTTCAAACTAGTCAATTCCCTAAAAAACACGCTCAGAGAGTCGTTGCGCGAAAGTGGTAGGGAGACACGATATAGAACAAACAGACACCACGCAGAATGTTAGAATCCTTTCATCCTCATCACCGGCCGAAAGTCGCCCAATGTGGCGCCGACTGAAATAAGACTTGCACTCGGCAGCTGAACCCGACTGGGACGTCCTGCTCAACAATGCCATATTATCATTTCATTTCATTATTGCTGGAAACGTCTCATGGCTTCTTTTGTCAGCAGAACCCAGTACGTTGTCCTCGACGGTGAGTGTTCATCGGAGGTGAGGGTATCATCTGGAGTGCCCCAGGGGAGTGTGGTAGGTCCGCTGTTGTTTTCTATCTACATAAATGATCTTTTGGATAGGGTGGATAGCAAAGTGCGGCTGTTTGCTGATGATGCTGTGGTGTACGGGAAGGTGTCGTCGTTGAGTGACTGTAGGAGGACACAAGATGACTTGGACAGGATTTGTGATCGGTGTAAAGAATGGCAGCTAACTCTAAATATAGATAAATGTAAATTAATGCAGATGAATAGGAATGGTTCAAATGGCTCTGAGCACTATGGGACTTAACTTCTGAGGACATCAGTCCCCTAGAGCTTAGAACTACTTAAACCTAACTAACCTAAGGACATCACACACATCCATGCCCGAGGCAGGACCGTAGCGGTCGCGCGGTTCCAGACTGTAGCGCCTAGAACCGCTCGGCCACCCTGGCCGGCATGAATAGGAAAAAGAGTCCCGTAATGTTTGAATACTCCATTGGTAGTGTAGCGCTTGACACAGTCACGTCGATTAAATATTTGGGCTGAACATTGCAGAGCGATATCAAGTGGGGCAAGCATGTAATGGCAGTTGTGGGGGAGGCGGATAGTCGTCTTCGGTTCATTGCTAGAATTTTGGGAAGATGTGGTTCATCTGTAAAGGAGACCGCTTATAAAACACTAATACGACCTATTCTTGAGTACTGCTAGAGCGTTTGGGATCCCTATCAGGTCGGATTGAGGGAGGACATAGAAGCAATTCAGAGGCGGGCTGCTAGATTTGTTACTGGTAGGTTTGATCATCACGCGAGTGTTACGGAAATGCTTCAGAAACTCGGGTGGGAGTCTCTAGAGGAAAGGAGGCGTTCTTTTCGTGAATCGCTACCGAGGAAATTTGGAGAACCAGCATTTGAGGCTGACTGCAGTACAATTTTACTGCCGCAACTTACATTTCTCGGAAAGACCACAAAAATAAGATAAGAGAGATTAGGGCTCATACAGAGGCATATAGGCAGTCATTTTTCCGTCGTTCTGTTTGGGAGTGGAACAGGGAGAGAAGATGCTAGTTGTGGTACGAGGTACCCACCGCCACGCACCGTTTGGTAGATTGTGGAGTATGTATGTAGATGTAGACGTAGATGTAGGGGAATAGCCCCTCCTTTGGGGATACGGGTAGTTTTTGCGGAAGCCGAGTTGCAACTCCCTCTGCAGCTGTAGAAAGCCGTGCTGGCGCCTGCACGCCCAGTGGTCAGTGGACGCTGGTGTCATCCCGCAGACCTCAGAGAATAATTGAGCACAACATTTTAGCCTTTCTGCACGAACAACAAAGAGCAATACATCGCGACACCATCCGACCAGCGTAGGAGATTCAGTTGCGTTCCCTCTAAAAATTTGGTTTAACCGGCAGAATTAAGTAACTCTACGCAGTATTCTTGACGTGTAAGGCTCACCAATTGTGAACACATTTCTTTATACCAGCATTAACATCGAGTTTAAAAAAGTGAAGGAAAGTTACATATGTGCTTTCCCCTGCTATTTCATGAATTCAGCAACAATTCTCGTCCATCACAGTGGCAACAGTACAGAGTTATCCACCCCATGTATAATTTATTGAAATAGACAGAAGCGAAGGAGCAAGGGAGTTAGAGGCAATCGGCAACCGGGGAACGTCTGGAGAGATAATCTGGAGGGATCGAATTCCAACAGCCATCTGGTGATGTTCGGCACACTTCACTGTTCCTGAGGGATTGTGAGTACACAATCAGTGGTAGCGCAATCCGTATTTCGAGTAACTCGTTTCCTTCTATGTTTGCAATATGCAACTTATGTGACCAATTTGATTATTGTGGTGTAATTTTGGATTCTATAACTCTGAATCTGCGATGTTCTGAGGTAAGGATCTTGGTGCATTATTCTCCAGTCTTCCAAGTAAATTTTGGTACCTCCCACAGTGTTAGAGATAGTCTTGGCCAATTCAACTGAATATTCAGATAACTTTTCTCCTTGTCAATTTATTGCTAATTTCATGAATTGTGCAGAAAAATTAAATTCCTCTGTTGGGACTCTTGACTTAAATTTCAAAGTCTTTTAAGAGGTTAGGAGATGCTTTAAAAATAACTATCACCTGTTGAATACCCAAATATTTAACTTCAGTATCGGCATTGTCCTTGTACACAGTGACCAGATATACGAATAATTTATTTACTATTTTGTGAAAATGCCGAGAATCGCATACGCTCGCCTTGTATTACCATGGTTTGGTTTTATTAAGTAGGAAGAATCGAGTCCATTTTTCCTAAACGTATCATTTGGTCGTGGAGTAGAATTAAAGCACGATATAACCACTCGACTAGGAACTTTCAAAGCAAAAGTAGCAACTATGATATCAACAAAGGTAAAGATATGGCCAGGATGATGTTTAACGAAGAATCGTAAGAAGGAACCTCTTATAAGAAGTAACAGTAGTGTGATAGGATTTTATAAACTACTGCATGGTAGGTTAAGAATCCTAAAAGAAGAAGCATGCTGAGGAAAAGTGCAGAATGACACAAAAGGGTTTAAAGAGAAAAAAGAGAATAGGGAAAAACGAAAGTAGAAAGATAGAAAGAGAAATGAAGGGTGATAAATAAAAGTCTCCTGAAGGATTAAAGAGAATATAGGGAATATAATGACTAACAATAAAACCACCAGAGGCATGTTGAAAAAGAACTTGAGATTAAAAAGTAACCTGCACGAAATAAATAGAGAGGGAAAATGGAGGTTTCGTATGAGATACAGATAATAAATTCGGATACCTATTAGAACATTGGTAAAGTAAATAGTAGGGAGGAGGAAACCTGGGGACTAGTAAAACGGAAAATCAGTCAGTAAAACCTTGTCTAAATAATGAAATTACAATGAAATCCAGATCTTTAGCTGCTTACAGGCGTTGATAAATATCAATGGGGACAGAGTAAAATGTGTGCCCAGATTTTTTTTAACAATACCATAAACCTTTATTTCTTTAAACGATGTACAAAGATAACACTGAGGTACAAAATTTATGAATTTCGTCTGTTGTCTCAATTTTTCCAAGTATTACATTTTCATTTTACATTTGCCTTTTGTTGTTTGGCATCACGTCAAGAGTTCATCGCGTAGTTCTTCAGAGTTGTTTACTTGTATTCTAGTTTAGATGCACAGTTCGCTACAATCAATGCCAATTTTGTTAATTTTCGGGCGTGGCAGTAATTACCGTAACAATAGTGGCAAATATACGATACAAATTATTACAAAGAAAAGGTATTAGCTTTAGCAAAGGTTACATGACGATTGAAATGAAGAGACACAACATATATTAATGTCACAAAAAAAGCAGAAAAAGGAAGGAATTTAAATACGAGAGCACTAATATACACAAGAAGGAATGAAATTAAATCTGAAGGACTACTGGGGTCTACAGGGGTAGATTGGTTCGGCACGATTTTGAGGTTGGTAGAATTAAGTCTTATGGGAGAGAGAGGCACAGCCGGCCGCTGTGGACGAGCGTTTCTAGGCGCTTCATTCTGGAACCGCGCTGCCGCTACGGTCGCAGGTTCGAATCCTGCCTCGGGCATGGATGTGTGTGACGTCCTTAGGTTAGTTACATTTAAGTAGATCTAAGTCTAGGGGACTGATGACCTCAGATGTTAAGTCTCATAGTGCTTAGAGCCATTTGAACCATTTGGAGAGAGGCACAGACTTGAGATTAGCACTGCTGTGGTGAGAAAACACTGTGTCTCAATTGTGTATGCTTAATCACTGGGGCACATTGATTATTTCTGCGCACTTCACTAGGGCACTGTTGCTGGGATGCGAGCGGAGAGCGGTTGAAGGGGTGTGGCTGGGGGCGCAGGCTGGGCGGCGGCGGTCTGCGGTTGGCCGCTGGCCTCCCTTAGCTGAGTCTCCGTCTGCAGCGGGCGGGGCGACGACCTCACGGGGGCGGGATGGCTTTCCTGAAGGCCACCTCCAGGGCTGTTCGTAGAAAATTAATGAATTGTGTTCGGTAGCTTTTCGACACCATGGCTTTTCTGTTTTCTTCCCATAGACATGTGAGATATTCAATTTTGTCTTTGTGTTTGAGGTCTATGATTGAGTGGGCTGTTTGGCCTAGGATCCATGAAGTTGTTGTTTTCCTTTGTCTCGGAAAGGGTTTTATGTCTGGTGCGGTCAGCAGCTCGAGTTTATGTTTGCTGGTACTGTTCTGTTTATTAGCGCTACCATTTCTTTACAGGTATCCCATATCGTTGCTGCGTTGCCGTATGCGAAACGGTGCTCTAGGGTGTCCCTTTGATCGCTGGTGTGGCATTTCTCCGACGGCCTTAACTTTATTGCAGCCAGTCTGGCGTTGGTCGGTATTGTCTCGTTTATAACTTTGTACCAGGTGGATTTTATCTTCGTGTGAAGTGCGCTTTCGTTCAAGTTTTTCCACACTTGTTTCCAATTTATGTCTGTTTCTTTGGCCTCTATCCTGTTTCTCTGTGCTTCCCCTCATAGTCCTATGTTTAACTTCTTTGTTGTTCTCGTGCGACGGTCGACGGCCGTTTCTAGTACATAGCCACTCTGTAAGTAAAAATCCTTTACATATTTTAGCTTGTACGGGATATCTGCGACGTTAAGTGGCGCTTTCTGAGATCCTGGCTTGTACGCATTTACCATGCGAGTTGTGATGCCGTCTGGGTAGTTCTCTGCAATAACACTCGTGCCATGTATCAGCAGCGCCGCACTTTTACGTTGGAGGTCGACGAGACCTAGTCCACCTTCGTCCACACCTAAAGTGCAAGTTGTCCGTCGCACTTTGAAAATTTCGTGTCGCCAGAGACGGTCCTGGATTGCCCTTCTATGGCGCGCGCTATTTCCTTTGGTAGACTGTAAATTTGGGTGAGAAACCATACATTCGATAGGAGCTGTTCGTTTATCATCTTGACTTTCTGGTATAGATCCGGTTCTCTGCTGGCATTTGTCCTCGCTAGCCCTCTTATGGTGTGCAGTACCGATCTCCAGTTTTGCGTGCCCATTTTTAGCGGACATGCATACAATTTAGCCCGAGACACTTATGTGTATCTACCACTCTATACCAATCGTTTCTTTCTATCAGTCTTTTGCTTCCGATAGGTAGCAGAATCGTCTTCTGTAGATTTATTTTCGCTCCTTCAACTTGCCCGAATCTTCGTAGGGTATCTTTTATTTTGCCGAGGTCTGCTTTATCGCTGACGAACAAACTCTGTGGAGTGTGAGTCCTTTGATGTCGTTTTGGACTTGCCTCAACATCAGGTCCACCGTAATTGCGAACAGAGACGTATACAGTGGGCATCCTTGTCTTACGGATTTTTGTATGGGTATCCGTTTTGTGGCGTGGCCTCTTATCAGTGCTGTTAATGCAACACTTTTTAAGATGTTCTTTACGACTCGCAGAAAGCGATCCCCAAATCCGAACTTTTCCATGGCTTTGAAGAGGAAGTCGTGGCTCACTCTGTCGAAGGCCTTTTGGAAGTCTATTGACACGATCGCCGCTTCTGTCCTGTTTACAGCTGACAGGCTGATGGCCTCTCTGTATTCTGTAATTGCTTCGAATATAGTACTTCTTGGTACCGCGCGTGTTTGATGTGGACTTACGATCTTCGCCATTACTGGTTTCATTTTACCCGCAATGCACGGGCGACTATCTTGTGGTCGGCGTTTAATAGCGTGATTGGTCTGTATTGCTCGATCTTTCGTGGTATTCCTTTTTTCGCGATAAGGATTATGTTTCCTTTAGTGAACTCTTGTGGGGGCTCTGTCCCGCCGATCACGTCGTTGACGACATCGGTGATGGTGTCTCCGATAACATCCCAGAAGGCGCCGTAAAACGGGACTCCAACCCGGGATCTGCTTCTTACAGACGCTCTATCCGACTGAGCAATCGAGGACACATAGGATAGTGCTACTGCAGGGACTTATCTCTGGCACGCTCCCCATGAAACCTACACTTCCACAAACTTCATTTGTAGTGCCCCTGCCCACTATACTCATTACTCGCGGCAGTCAATGTAGCGATTCCCGTAAGAGTTGGGGCAATGTGAGTGCATCCGCACTGAAGATGATCATTGCCCGGTAAGCCTTATCGATATGAAGATGGTACCTGTTTTTTCGGACATGTCGGAAACAACACATACCATCTTCATATTCTGTTAATAACCCGCGTACTGGGAGCACAGTTTAGGTGCGGTAAGGTCGGGTCGAGGGATCCTTGAAGCACTGTACGCTATTGAAAAATCTGCTGAATCTAATCCATTCTATTCTGTTTAAGTTTTAGTTAAATAACTTCAAATTAGGCGTGGCGTATATTTCTCTTATTACATCACTACAAATTAAGAGGATTAAATTCTATTTTTTGTCAATTTTCACCGAATTAAAGGAAGTGGCATTAAGAAATTTTACTAATCCTCAAAATGAAGTGGAAAAATTTTGTTGTTTTACCTTCTTAGAAAATCAACTTAAATGTAATACATTATTTTAGAAAATTATTTTCATACACAGACAGATCAATGAGACTAGCAAATATTTTATTTACGACAGTACTGTGTTGTTGACTGTTTTTTGTTGTCAGTTTCTTAAAAAGCCAGTATTCATACTGTTTGATACCTCAATCTCAGGTTCAAGAAGCTACACAAAAAGAAAAAAAAGAGAAATAAAGGGGAGATTTAAGGGTTGCGCTGTTGTAATGAAAAAGATATTTTGTTGACAAAACTGGTTGCTGTACTTTATTGCATTCCTGCTCATTATTATTTTCGTAATAATTGCAAATTCATATCACTAAACTATGTATGTTCTACAGAATTAATTCCTTTTTAACCAGTTTTCAGCTTACAAGGCCATCATCTTACTTTAACTAACTATCGTCATCATAGAGGTTACAATACTGATGTACAATGTTGAAGGGACGTGAAGTGCAAACACAGAGTAAATCCGATCTTTGGCATTGCAATAGTAACATGACTGATAATATTAAAGTTAAATAGTAAATCAATGTAAACTGAATAAACCTGAAAAACGTGAAGATTAAACATAGAAAAAAGCGCGCGCGCGTGTGTGTGTGTGTGTGTGTGTGTGTGTGTGTGTGTGTGTGTGTGTGTGTGTGTGTGTGTGTGTGTGCTTGAAGGTGGAAAAGGAGGAGGGCTACATTACCTAAGAATTCCACGATGTAAGAAAAATGGAGGAATAGTAAGAGATAGACAGGGTAGTAAGAACTGGAGAAATGTGGGGCATAAATGAAGTTTAGAAATGGGGAACTATTGAGCTGTGTTCTGTCATGTATATTCATCTACATCCGCGCGATTACTCTGCGATTCACAATAAAGTGCCTGGCGGAGGGTTCAATGAACCACCTTCAAGCTGTCTCTCTACCGTTCCACTCTCGAATGGCGCGCGTGAAAAACGAGCACTTAAATTTTTCTGTACGAGCCCTGATTTCTCTTATTTTATCGCGATGATCATTTCTCCCTTTGTAGGTGGGTCTCAACAGAATGTTTTCGCAATCGGAGGAGAAAACTGGTTATTGAAATTTCATAAGAAGATCTCGTCGCAACGAAAAACGCCTTTGTTTTAATGATAGCCACTCCAATTGATGTATCATGTCTGTGGCACTATCTCCCCTACTTCGCGATAGAACAAAACGAGCTGCCCTTCTTTGTACTTTCTCGGTGTGATCTGTCAGTACCAACTGATGCGGATCCCACGCCGCACAGCAATACTCCAGAATAGGGCGGACAAGCGTAGTGTAAGCAGTCTCTTTAGTAGACCTGTTGCACCTTCTAAGTGTTCTGCCAGTGAATCGCAGTCTTTGGTTTGTTCTACCCACAATATTATGTATGTGATCGTTCAAATTTAGGTTATTTGTAATTGTAATCCCTAAGTATTTAGCTGAATTTACAGCCTTCAGATTTGTGTGACTTATCGCGTAATCGAAATTTAGCTGATTTCTTTTAGTACTCATGTGGATAACTTCACACTTTTCTTTATTCAGGGTCAATTGTCACTTTTCGCACCATACAGATAACTTATCAAAATCATTTTGCAAGTCGTTTTGATCATCTGATAACTTTACAAGACGGTAAATGACAGCATCATCTGCAAATAATCTAAGACGGCTACTGAGATTGTTTCCTATGTCGTTAATATAGATCAGGAACAATAGAGGGCCTATAACACTTCCTTTGGGAACGCCGGATACTACTTGTGTTTTACTCGATGACTTTCCGCCTATTACTGCGAACTGTGACTTTTTTGACAGGAAATCACGAACCAAGTCGCACAACTGAGGCGATAATCCGTAGGCACGCAGTTTATTATATTAAATGTGTACTTCGTGTTGTATGTTTACTGATTTCCATGGCTTCCAAAAGAGTAAGTTTTTGGCCTTTATTTGCTAAGTGGATGTCATGGGTCTGCTGCTGGTAGTTCTGGCCTTCACTCAGCACACGTTCAGCAAATCTGGAGTCAGAAATCTGCAACCTCCAACTGCGTTCATCTTCAGCCAGTCTAGCTGCCATGTCTCTCCCTGACTGACCAACAGAAAATTTACCAGAGACTAGGCAACTGATTTTATAAACACCGCTGTTGGTTAGTATATGGGTCTTGTCTTTGCTACTGAAAATATACTGAGTTATGGCATTCCTCACCTAGAAGTAAATCTAATAGTTGCTTATTGCTCTTCATAATAACATGAAGGAATGTAGGGTGTTATGTAACAGCTCAGCTGCAATGAGATCTGTCTTTTTTTTTTTTTTTTTTCAAAATATTTCTTGCCTAACATTGCGTAATATACCTTAATGACACCAAGATGGACTTTTTCGTGTCTTTTGCTCAGCATATGCTGGAATAGTCGGTCGAGCTTCAGTTCAGACTAACAAGAAACCTGCCATCAGTGGAAGTCCCAGAATAAAAAATGCGAGAATTTCTTTATTTTTTAAGACCTGTAAATTATCGATAGCAGTAAATACGAAAATGCCCTAGTATTTGTCATGCAGATTGTTGAGGCCAGCGAATGAAAAACAGGAGTAGCTGGAGAAAGACTAGCATTCAGAAAACTGGGTTTTGTGTGATGTCCTTAGGTTAGTTAGGTTTAAGTAGTTCTAAGTTCTAGGGGACTGATGACCATAGATGTTAAGTCCCATAGTGCTCAGAACCAACCTCTAGCATTCACACCATGGATATTAGAAACTGGAGACATTTACGTTAGTAGTCGCATTTCAGTAGCTGCTTTGTCTCCAATAGTTCTTGACGTATGCAAGGATATCAGTAAAGTACGTATAAGGAAGATAATGTCTGTAAAATATAATCATCGAAATGTCAAATACACATATGACTTGTCACTTAGGTTAAGAGATAAAATCTCCTCTATAGTTCGGGAGCAGACAGCGAAGTGTTGGGTACACCATTTTTACTTATCATAAAAAATTTGTAAGATAACAGTGATACACCATCCATGTAATTACAGCTAACATGAATGTTAGCAATGAGAATGATCAGGTCTTTTGTATATATTTAAATTTAATGAGCATAACATATAATTTCTGTTGGATATTATTACAAACGTGAGCCACAAATTTGTCAACAAAGATTTTTTGGATTAATTTGTTGACAAAGCTAGCCTAAAACTCAATTCTTGATATTCTCCTGCCCTAAATGACGTAGGGCGCTAAGGAAAATAGTCGAGCAAGTTGAACCGTCAACAAAGCTGGCTTAAAACTCATTTTTTGGTATCCCCCTGCACCAAACAATGTAAACTGCCAAGCAAAACAGTCGAGCAACTTGAATTCGTTTCAGTTAAGGTTAATGAAGGTATTCTTGATCAAACACGGATAGCTGGTGCCTTGCCCGCTTAGTGTGGTATCAGCTGCGTGTACGCTAACTCCTAGCTCAACGGACTGGTTTAACATGTTCATTTAACATGTTCACACCAGTGCCTCCACTGATGGCTCACGCTAGTCCTTTGTACTGTGTGGCGTGTACGGCCGATGGCTCACGCTCTACGCCACCAATTATGCTACCTGCAATACAATAACGCGTGATGTACGTATTACCTGTCAGCCAGGCACAACCGACAGCTCTGAATACAATTTTGTGTGACGTTTCTGAACATATGAGATATCACATAATTTGTGATTAACTTTGTGCAAAATCGTTTTATGTGACTTTCACTGTTTTAAAAACAAAAGGTTAATGTATTAAAGCAGTAGCCTAGGGCATTTGACGACGACCGCCGCTCCATGGCGAGAAACAGGAAAATCAGCACCACAGCGAGGAACATAGTTCGCAGCGCTTGCTTGAACGTGTTCAAACACTCGTAGTTGACATCTGATGTTTGCAGTTGGGCCGTTGCCACGACAAATACCGCGTGCAGACAGTCACCAGAGCATTCTGCTCTTTGCACCCATAGAAAATCTCTTTAAAGTCTGTATCTCCAGCTGAAGCCACGTAATGTAAAATGAACGTGTGGTGTTTCACTATAGCGACTCTAAGCATCCCAAAAATCTGTCCTTAGTTTTAATTACTGTCGAAGATCAGTTAATTCTTTTGAAACAGTTCAAATTTTTGCGTCTGGCAAACAGCTTCCAACTTATCACATCATACCTGTAAAACTAATGAGCTTCCTGAATGTTTTTTCTTGTTTATTACCAACATACCTAGCCCGATAACGAATACTTCCAGTGTTAGGAGTGACATCGTCTTTGCCATGTACAAGCTTCACACAACGCCGTTTCGTCTCCAATTTTGTCAATATTAACTCATAACAAGCTTGCGGTTCCCTTTCTCCAAAGAACATCGGGTACCAAATTTGATACCAACCGTTGGTATAGATTTTTTTCATGTCAGTTGGCATCTAAAAAACCTGTTCCTAATTTTAATTAGGGCCGGAGTTACGTTTTTCCATGAAATCTGCCAGATTTTTGCGTCCAGAAAAATCTCTTAGAATTGGTTTTGCACAGCGGACATGCCGTCACAGAGGGAAACGACTGCGGCGGTTTTAGTGAACTGCTGGCAGCCCAGGTTTCAAGTTATCACATGGCGACTACATTTAAGGTCGATTCACACGTGACGGAACGTTAAAACATTCGACAGTGCATTTCAAGTAGCTGTATCGACACTGACCGCCAGCAGAACGGAACGAAACGTCAACATCGAGGTTTACTGGAAGACTAACGTTGGTGGGGACGGGGGGACTGGGGCGCTGTCAGCTACCATCTAAAGATAAGATATCCTCTCCGCGCTCACTCACGTTGAAGAAACAGATTTCGTGCCTTTGTGTCTTCTTTATTTTTAGTTAAGTTTCGCAGTATCTCGTCATAGAAAAAGCCTACACTGTTTATAATTAATAACAACGTAAACTGATAAAATTGCGAAAATGTGCGCTGCTGAAAGAGAAAATGCTACTTATTTTTTATGGTGCTTGCTACAAAAAAAGAAAAGAGTAAAAGTATGCTATATATTTTAATATTGCTGTATATTGCCTTCTAATTATTTTGATGTATTTGTATGTATACAGGGTGGTCCATTGATCGTGACCGGGCCAAATATCTCACGAAATAAGCGTCAAACGAAAAAACTACAAAGAACGAAACTTGTTTAGCTTGAAGGAGGAAACCAGATGGCGCTTTGGTTGGCCCGCTAGATGGCGCTGCCGTAGGTCAAACGGATATCAACTGCGTTTTTTTTATATAGGAACCCCTATTTTTAATTGCATATTCGTGTAGTACGTAAAGAAATATGAATGTTTTAGTTGGACCACTTTGTTCGCTTTGTGATAGATGGCGCTGTAATAGTCACAAACATATGGCTCACAATTTTAGACGAACAGTTGGTAACAGGTATGTTTTTTAATTTAAAATACAGAACGTAGGTACGTTTGAACATTTTATTTCGGTTGTTCCATTGTGATACATGTACCTTTGTGAACTTATCATTCCTGAGAACGCATGCTGTTACAGCGTGATTACCTGTAAATACCACATTAATGCAATAAATGCTCAAAATGATGTCCCTCAATCTCAATGCATTTGGCAATACGTGTAACGACATTCCTCTCAACAGCGAGTAGTTCGCCTTCCATAATGTTCGCACATGGATTGACAATGCGCTGACGCATGTTGTCAGGGGTTGACGGTGGATACCGATAGCAAATATCCTTCAACTTTCCCCACAGAAAGAAATCCGGGGACGTCAGGTCCGGTGAACGTGCGGGCCACGGTACGGTGCTTCGACGACCAATCCACCTGTCATGAAGTACGCTATTCAATACCACTTCAACCGCACGCGAGCTATGTGCCGGACATCCATCATGTTGGAAGTACATCGCCATTCTGTCATGCAGTGAAACATCCTGTAGTAATATCGGTAGAACATTACGTAGGAAATCAGCATACATTGCACCATTTAGATTGCAATCGATAAAATGGGGGCCAATTATCCTTCCTCCCATAATTCCGCAGCATACATTAAACCGCCAAGGTCGCTGATGTTCCACTTGTTGTGGCCATCGTGGATTTTCCGTTGCCCAATAGTGCATATAATGCCGGTTTACGTTACCGCTGTTGGTGAATGACGCTTCGTCGCTAAATAGAACGCGTGCAAAAAATCTGTCATCGTCCAGTAATTTCTCTTGTGCCCAGTGGCAGAACTGTACATGACGTTCAAAGTTGTTGTCATGCAATTCCTGGTGCATAGAAATATGGTACGGGTGCAATCGATGTTCGTGTAGCATTCTCAACACCGACATTTTCGAGATTCCCGATTCTCGCGCAGTTTGTCTGCTACTGATGTGCGGATTAGCCGTGACAGCAGCTAAAACACCTGCTTTGGTATCGTCATTTGTTGCAGGTCGTGGTTGACGTTTCACATGTGGCTGAACACATCCTGTTTCCTTAAATAACGTAACTATCCGACGAACGGCCCGGACACTTGGATGATGTCGTCCAGGATACCGAGCAACATACATAGTACACGCCCGTTGGGCATTTTGATCACAATAGCCATACATCAACACTATTTCGACCTTTTCCGCAATTGGTAAACGGTCCATTTTAACACGGGTGATGTATCACGAAGCAAATACCGTCCGCACTGGCGGAATGTTACGTGATACCACGTACTTATACGTTTGTGACTATTACAGCGCCATCCATCACAAATCGAAAAAAGTGGTCCAACAAAAACATTCCTATTTCTTTACGTACTAGACGAATATGTAATAATAAATGGGGGTTCCTATGTAAAAAAACGCTGTTGATATCCGTTTGACCTATGGCAGCGCCTTCTAGCGGGCCAACCATAGCGCCATCTGGTTTCTCCCTTCAAGCTAGACGAGTTTCGTTCTTTGTAGTTTTTTCGTTTGATGCTTATTTCGTGGGATATTCGGCCCGGTCACTATCAATGGACCACCCTGTATACAAGGTCTGACAAAAAATAAAGCACCCAGAAGACGTGGTCTGATGACGAAGTCATATGGCACTGCGGCTTTGTACACGTGCATAAAATTGGGGGGCAGGGGGTGGGGGGGGGGGGGAGGTTATCTAAATGATTGATCTGCTCTTCTCTGTCACAGATATAACGATCACAGGAGAGCATTAGTGTTGATCGTGTTAAGTGTCGTTACCATGCCTGACAGAGTACGAGAGAGGCATGAATAGGTTGGGATGTTGAGTGATACTGTGAAGGACACGGATGGAGATGCCGCATACACTTGGGAGACAGTAATATTGGCATGTGACAAAGTTTGAAAGGAGCCTCTTTCTGATCCCCCATAGGGGCATAGGGACGAACCGTGCAACATCCAGATTTATGGGATTTTGGGATGTTATGGTGGTCCAGTGTCGGACGGCATCAGAACCTGATGGCAGGTATACTCGTTGTCAAGGTTCCGATCGACCACATCTGACGACCAGGAGGGAGGATCGCTGTAAGCACATCGTAACCTCTTCACATCTGCACCTGCCATGCTAGAACAAGTACTGGACTCCCTTCAATATTACGTGACATCCCGCACCATTACTCATAGACTAGTAGCAGCAGGAGTAGCGAATTATCGTCCCATGCGTTGGCTGTCGTTAATGCCACAACGCAAACGACCATGTTTTCAGGTAGGGTCGGACAGAGTGAATTGAAGTTTAATGGTATCCCAACGTGTTCAGCGATGATTCGCGGTTTTGCACTATCCCTAATGTTCATCAATGGCGAGTATGGTGCAGAAGTGGAGAGAGATCCAATCCTTGCCACATTTTTTAGGCACAGCGGTCTTATTCCTGGCATCGTGGTGTAGAGAACAACCGGGTATGACTCCAACTCACAGCTGCTAGTGGTCGAGGGAACTTTAATGGCACAACATTACGTCACGGAAATCCTGCGTCCTCGTGTGTTACCTTTCATAAAACAGTATATTGGCGCTATTTTTCAACAGGACAATGCTCGTCACACATGGCACGTGTCCCAATGAAATGTCTACGAGATGTTGCGGTACTCCCATGCCCAGTAAGATCCACGGATCTGTCCCCTACAAAGCATCTCTTGGCCCAGCTCGGACGTCAACTATGTCCCAGTGCAGTTATCCAGGATATCAACAGTTGTGGTCCAGGTTTCCTCAGGAGAGAATACAACATCTTTATGACGCCCTTCCCAACCGAATCAGTGCATCCATCGAGACTAGAAGGCGTGCAACGGCATTCTTATAAGTGTGACCATGCTATCAGGTTCATTGAAAATTTGACACGTTCCTGTAATCAGTGAAACAATATCAGATACCACTCAACCTGTGTAGTTTCATTTCTTTTCCTCCTCCCCTTCTGGGTGCTTCACTTTTTTGTCAGGCAGTCTATATTGGTGTATAGTGAACAAACACCGATGTTTTGAAACGTTTGAACGACACTACCTACTGTTCGTCTTCTCAGCAGTTTACCATGAAGTCCTCGGCTAGAACGTCCGTTATGGATTTTGCTTTGGACACTAATAAACTTTGTCGTTGCTAGTTCCTTAATTCTGGTATTATATTCCAATACACTACTGGCCATTAAAATTGCTACACCACGAAGATGACGTGCTACAGACGTGAAATTTAACCGACGGGAAGAAGATGCTGTGATATGCAAATGATTAGCTTTTCAGAGCATTCACACAAGGGTGGCGCCGGTGGCAACACCTACAACGTGCTGACATGACGAAAGTTTCCAACCGATTTCTCATACACAAACAGCAGTTGACCGGCGTTGCCTGGTGACACGTTGTTGTGATGCCTCGTGTAAGGAGGGGAAATGCGTACCATCACGTTTCCGACTTTGATAAAAGTCGGATTGTAGCCTATCGCGAGTGCGGTTTAACCTATCGCGACATCGCTGCTCGCGTTGGTCGAGATCCAATGACTGCTAGCAGAATAAGGAACCGGTGGGTTCAGGAGGATAATACGGGACGCCGTGCTGGATCCCAAAGGCCTCTTATCACAAGCAGTCGAAATGACAGGCAACTTATCCGCATGGCTGTAACGGATCGTGCAGCCACGTCTCGATCCCTGTTGCAAGACAACAACCATCTTCACGAACAGTTCGACGACGTTTGCAGCAGCATGGACTATCAACTCCGAGACCATGGCTGTGGTTACCCTTGACGCTGCATCACAGACAGGAGCGCCTGCGATGGTGTACTCAACGACGAACCTGGATGCACGAATGGCAAAACGTCATTTTTTCGGATGAATCCAGGTTCTGTTTACAGCATCATGATGGTCGCATCCGTGTTTGGCGACATCACAGTGAACGCACATTGGAAGCGTGTATTCGTCATCGCCGTACTGGCGTATCACCCGGCGTGATGGTATGGGGTGTCATTGGTTACACGTCTCGGTCACCTCTTGTTCACATTGACGGCACTTTGAACAGTGGACGTTACATTTCAGATGTGTTACGACTGGTGGCTCTACCCTTCATTCGATCTCTGCCAATCCCTACATTTGATGAGGATAATGCACGACCGCATGTTGCAGGTCCTTTACGGGCCTTTCTGGATACAGAAAATGTTCGACTGCTACCGTGGGCAGCACATTCTCCAGATCTCTCACCAATTGAAAACGTCTGGTTAATGATGGCCGAGCAGCTGGCTCGTCACAATACGCCAGTCACTACTCTTGACGAACTGTGGTATCGTGTTGAAGCTGCATGGGCAGCTGTACCTGTACACGCCATCCAAGCTCTGTTTGACTCAATGCCCAGGCGTATCAAGGCCGTTATTTCTGCCAGAGGTGGTTGTTCTGGGTACTGATTTCTGTTGTTGTTGTTGTTGTTGTGGTCTTCAGTCCTGAGACTGGTTTGATGCAGCTCTCCATGCAACTCTATCCTGTGCAAGTTTCTTCATCTCCCAGTGCTTACTGCAACCTACATCCTTCTGAATCTGCTTAGTGTATTCATTTCTTGATCTCCCTCTACGATTTTTACCCTCCACGCTGCCCTCCAATGCTAAATTTGTGATCCCTTGATGCCTCAGAACATGTCCTACCAACCGGTCTCTTCTTCTTGTCAAGTTGTGCCACAAACTCCTCTTCTCCCCAGTTCTATTCAATACCTCCCCATTAGTTATGTGATGTACCCATCTAATCTTCAGCATTCTTCTATAGCACCACATTTCGAAAGCTTCTATTCTCTTCTTGTCCAAACTATTTATCGTCCATGTTTCACTTCCATACATGGCTGCACTCCATACAAATACTTTCAGAAACGACTTCCTGACACTTAAATCTATACTCGATGTTAACAAATTTCTCTTCTTCAGAAACGCTTTCCTTGCCATTGCCAGTCGACATTTTATATCCTCTCTACTTCGACCATCATCAGTTATTTTGTTCCCCAAATAGCAAAACTCCTTTACTACTTTAAGTGTGTCATTTCCTAATCTAATTCCCTCAGCATCACCCGACTTAGTTCGACTATATTCCATTATCCTCGTTTTGCTTATGTTGATGTTCATCTTATGATGAACATCTGAGGATCTATGCATCCAAATTGCGTGATAATGTAATCACATGTCAGTTCTAGTATAATATATTTGTCCAATGAATACCCGTTTATCATCTGCATTTCTTCTTGGTGTAGCAATTTTAATGGCCAGTAGTGTATTTTATATCATTCATGATATCTCACAAACCCACTTTCGCTATTCCACACTGGCCTAAGAGAAGTGATGTCGCAACCGGTGTGAACCCGTCACGTCGCGCATTCTAGTCCGTTCCACTGACGTACAGTGTATATTGGCCCGCGATTGGATCGCAGCGGCAGTGTACGCACGTCCTCGTGGAACTGCTGGGCCTGCGGCGTGCCGGCGAGGCACGCCTCGGCCGCGTCGTGGAAGTGCACCAGCAGCGACTCGGCGCCCGGGTCGTCCAGGCGGACCAGCACCCGGCCCTTCACGGGCAGAGCCAGCACCGCCGGGCTCGTCGGGTTGTCCAGGAAGGGCAGCGGCACCCGCACGTCGTTGCCGCTGCCGCGCACCAGCAGGCTCGAGCAGCCCTCCGGTATGTCGTCAGACCTGGCGGCGGTGAGGACTCACTGCACCGACTGGCTCTTCTGAGAACTATATGTGGGATCTACAGACCAGACCTACAAGGGCTACGAACACAACAGGTAGCACTGGGAGCCGAAATTATGAAGGCAGGACATGCTCCGATAGGCAAAAAAAGAAGGTCCAGTAGATATTATTGGATAATGCTAGAGATTTTGAATCTAACTGACGAAAGGAGAAGAAATACGCGGGGTAAACTGTCCATCCTTGATATAAAGCACGTAGACAAGCCCTACGACCGAGCGAGATGATGCAGTGGTTAGCATTCAGAGGACGACAGTTCAGACCATCGTCTAACCATTCTGTGATTCCCCTAAATCGCTTCAGACAAATCCCGAGATGGTTCCTATGAAAGGGCACGCCCGATTTCCTTCCCCATCTTTCCCTAACCTGATGGGACCCATGACCTCACTGTTTGATCCGCTGCCACAAATCAGCCAACCAACCAAACCCTATGTAGTCGTGAGCAGAGGACTGAATGAAGACCACGAGCACAAGCCAACAAGTCGAAGTCAAAAGCAGGGTCGTTTTCCTTACAGTAGGTAGGCGAGAATTTAAAGATGTCATATGGTGTACTGAAGAAGACTCGCCCACGGTCCCTTACATAGTTCTGTACTGCTATAGGTCAGCCCACGTGAGCCTGTGATCGTAGTGCTGTACCTCAGATCGACACCATCCCCACCAGCGTCTCACACTTGGCAACGACTACACACGTTTCTGACAGACGTCGATAGCAGTTGCGCAGGTGCCCGGTGGATCGAGTAATGCACAGCCACTGTGTCATCACGCCGTCAGCAGCTCTGAGTGTAAGCGCCCTCTGCCGCCACAATGTAGGATGGCTGGCGGCAGCTAAATGCTCAGTCTTAGTCAGCCTTTGCTAGTTCCCTCTTGCATTAATAGCAGGAGCTTCACGCTGCATGATGCCCTTTAGTTTACTTATTGTAAAAGCTGGACTTTATTTCTGTCTGTTCTTTTGAAAAGTTTCTTTGTGGCGCTTGGAGAAAGCTACAAGCGAAGTAAAACTTCCCTTTACTGTATTTACAAGTTCAATTACCATTTCTACTCCTGTCCAGCTTCCCTACGACGAGAGCTGCTGCACCACTCTGCAGTTCACCCCTCCTTACCGTTGTGTGTGCAGCAGTACACAACATGTGTCTCTCGTGGTCGACAGATGCTGATTGTACCACCTCAGATCTTCTATTGCTATCCTCCACTTATGGAAATATTAAGTCTTTACCTCCCAAAACAGGCACGTTCGGACGAAAATGTCATAGGTGATGTCCATGTTGGTAGTGGGGAAAGGGGAAAGGGGGGTTGGAGAGCTAGATCTCTCCACCAGCGCCTTAAGGACCATCACGTCGATGCTGATACCGTCAGAAGACCTGGCCAAAGACTGTGAAAGTGGTCTAGGAGACAGTGTGCCCAAGTATGGGGGCTGCTCTGGGGCCACTGGGGGATGTACTGGGTGATAAAAAAGTCAATATAAATTTGAAAACTGAATAAATCACGGAATAATGTAGATAGAAAGGTACAAATTGACACACATGCTTGGAATGACACGGAGTTTTATTAGAACCAAAAAAATACAAAAGTTCAAAAAATGTCCGACAGATGGCACTTCATCTGATCAGAATAGCAATAATTAGCATAACAAAGTAAGACAAAGCAAAGATGATGTTCTTTACAGGAAATGTTCAATATGTCCACCATCATTCCTCAACAATAGCTGTCTGTAGTCGAAGAATAATGTTGTGAACAGCACTGTAAAGCATGTCCGGAGTTATGGTGAGGCATTGGCATCGGATGTTGTCTTTCAGCATCCCTAGAGATGTCGGTCGATAACGATACACTAGCGACTTCATGTAACCCCAAAGCCAATAATCGCACGGACTGAGGTCTGGGGACCTGGGAGGCCAAGCATGACGAAAGTGGCGGCTGAGCACACGATCATCACCAAATGATGCGCGCAAGAGATCTTTCACGCGTCTAGCAATATGGGGTGGAGCGCCATCCTGCATAAACATCGAACGTTCCAGCAGGTGTTTATCAGCCAGGCTGGGGATAATGCGATTCTGTAACATATCGGCGTACCTCTCACCCGTCACGGTAGCAGTTACAAAACCAGAATCACGCATTTCCTCTAAGAAAAAAGGGTGGATAACGATAGATGTGGTAAATCCAACCCATACCGTGATTTTGTCGTCGTGCAATGGGGTTTCCAGGACAGTTCTAGTATTTTCGGTAGCCCAAATTCTGCAGTTGTGGGCGTTGACAGACCCTCGGAGCGTGAAATGAGCTTCGTCGGTCCACAACACGTTACTCAACCAATCGTCATCTTCCGCCATCTTTTGAAACGCCCACACCGGAAATGCCTTCCGCCTCACTAAATCGCCAGGTAACAGTTCATGATGCCGATGGATTTTGTACGGGTAGCATCGGAGGGTACGCCTAAGTGCCAACCAAACAGTAGTGTATGGAATGCCGGTGCGACGTGTGACTGTACGAGCGCTGACTTCCCCGTGCATAGACGAACCCGCTACAGTCTCCATTTCTTCCTGAACTGTCTCAGCAGCATTACACCTTGTTCTCGGTCGGCCACTACGGGGTCTATCGTCTAAACAACCGTGACTTCGAGCTTCGAAATCATTCTCGCCACAGCTGCATTTGTCAACGGACCTTCACCCGTTCGAATCCTATGGCGATAGGATCCTAACACTGAACTAGCACATTCCCCATTCTGATAATACAGCTTCACTAAAAGCGCCTTTTCAGGTAACGTCAACATGGTGCGCATCTGATTCTCTCTCTCATTACAGCTCCTTTTATACACCACTGTCATGCGCAGTCACTGATGTTTTGCTGTCCAGCGCCATCTGTCGGAGATTTTGTAAACTTTGTCTTTTTTTGGTTCTAATGTCATTCCAAGCATGTGTGTCAATTTTTACCTCTCTATCTACATTATTCCATTGTTTATTAAGTTTTCAAATTTATACTGACTTTTTGATCACCCAGTATAAGACAGAGGGAGTGCTTCAGTCTCCATAGATTAGCAAACCGTCATCTCCTCACTCAATTGCACTGTAGTAGTAGTGTAGTCGGGGAGGTCATTAGTGGCACAGCAGTGAAGTGAGAGGGCGAAACTCCTAGCTGAAGACGACCCAGGCATCCAGTCTGTGGGTTGGAGGCGAAGACAAGGCCAAGGGCACTGAGTGCGACTACAGGCACAGCCAGAGCTGGCCGCAGTGCCGCTTCAGCTGAACGTGCCTGGCTTTAATTTCGTACAGCTGTCGGCCCTTGTGGCCCACAATGACCTGTTACTTGAGTATTGCCCTTCAGTCTGGAAAGCTTATCAAACGGAATGGATAGTATAAATTATGAAGGTCGAAAGAGGAGCAGCGTGTTTCGTCATAGGTTTGTTTAGTAACCGCAAAAGCTTCATGGAGATGCTGATAAAACTCCAGCAGCAGACACTCCTAAAATACCGAGAGCGCACGTTCCTAGAAGAGATAGCCGGTATTTTCTTCCTCCTACGTACATCTCTTAAAAAGACCACGAAGATAAAGTCAGAAAAATTTGAGCTCACACAAAGACCTACCTACAACCTTTCTTCCTGCGTATAAATCCCATTTGGAGCATGAAAAATGGGCGGAGGGGGGCGAGAGTGGCACTGGTATAAAATGTATCCTCGGCCACACGTCATAAGGTGGTTTGCAGAGTAAATATGTAGCCTTAGAGATGGTCCACCCCAGATGCCACCAAATGTGAAGCCCTAACACAGGAGTTCCATGAGTAGGCAGATGTGTACACTGGATTGGAATGCTGCACAGAACATAGGAGATCTAACAGTGTGTGATACTTGCGCCTATGTGGGATAATGGCTGGACTGACCCCGTTTGTACAGCTAGGCTGATACATCTCAAGGAAGCTGTGCAGTGAACCATCGGTTGATGACGTCTGCAAGGCCTTCTGATTCTGTGGACCATCCACTCAGACTACACATTGGAGGAAGTGTGAAAGGGGGTGGTGTTCAGATTGTCAGTGCCAGTGTAGCGACAGAAGGCCTTGATCTGGATCGATGTAAACGGGGGCCATTGTCTGACACCAGGTACAAGGTGCCCACTCAATGGCAAAATTCCTCTCGAGGGCACAGGTAGTAGCCGACATGTTTGCAACAAATCAGTTTGAGAGGCCGCCCATACCCATCAGCACACAGGGTCCTAAAATGGCTCCATAAGACTGACATGAACCCACCCCTAAGGGTGGTCAGAGCAGGACCACAGCGGAAAACGTAGTGGTAGGAATGCCAAATTGACAGATCAGGAATGGCAGGAGTGACACACATGTTCAATGCTAGCACGACTGTTGGGCTCCTAAACGAGTTGCTTGAGCAGCACCTTCATGCTCATCATCCCCCAATGTGATGCACTAAGGACCCTGAGGATGCGAGGCTGGAGTGGGGATAAAGTGACAAGTCAGCAGTCAGAGTTCCCCATTGTCAGTGTTAAGACACCTTGTATGGCGTTGAGCCGATGCTGTAGCGCGAAATAATTTCGAAAATCTAGATCAGCCTGGTGATAAACACACCAGGGCAATCTATTGTGGAATTCGTGACAAAGATTTGCAATGGACTTGGTGGCAGCGTGGCGCCAAGGCGATCTCTGATGCCAATAGTGACTTTTCGTCCATGGCTGTCTCTGGCTGTTGGTACCGGGCAAAAACAAACAGTTCCCTGGAGACAAATTTTAGCGGCAGGACCAAGAGAGATGGGGAGACAGGGCGATTGCATTGGCATGTTGGGTGCCGGGACGAAAATGGATTTCGTAATGGTACCCGGTTACAAACAGTGACTAGCACTGCAGACATTACGCTGACTCATGCAGGAGGCCTAGAGCAATGCCCAAAAAATAAATCAAAGGTTTTTGGTTAGTTTACAGGTGAAATTTGCTGCCGATCAAATGTACAAATATATGAAACTTCTTGACTCCATAAACGATCGCTGAAGCCTCTTTTTCAATCTGAGTATGCTTGAGCTGCACAATATTTAACATTTTGGAGGCAAAGGCCACTGGGCGTTTCAAACCATCTGCCAACTTGTGTGACAAATAGCCAATGCCATAAGGGGACGTATCCATCACAGGTGTCGACGACAGACAAGCTGCACAAGGCATCAGACATATAGCTGCCTCGAGAACGTCCTCAAGGCACTGAGAAGCCCTTTTGACTGGCGGCCAGCGACACTAATTTCATCCTCGTGTTGTTCATCTAATTGAGAGGCAAGCGATCTGCACTACTTGCGTAATGAACTCGGTGTAGTAAGTTATTTTCCCTAAAAATGACAAACTGTTTAAGCGTGGTTGTCGCCGGCATCTTTACGATGGCATCGACGTGTTCATGTATGAGTGTGATACCATTATGACTAACAACGTGCACCAGCTATCTGATGCTGAGACAGCGAAGAATCTTCACTTTTCTAGCTGGCAAAGTAAACCATTTTTCTGGAGCTTCTTAGAAAGGTATTCGAGAATCTTATGATATTCCACAAGCATCGCCCCCGCAGTGATAATATCTTCCAAATCGTTGAAAAAGTACGAAATATTTTGAATCAACTGTTTAAATACTGGAAAATGGCAGGTGCTCTCGCAACCCCAAACAGCAAGGGATTATACCTGTACAAGCTGAATGACATATTTAATACTAGCAACTGGCAAGTGGCAGTTGGAAGTTGGAAGTTTGGCAGTTGGAAGTACACATCCTTTACATCAGTTTTCGAAAAATAGTGGCCTTCAGTTAGTTTAGACAACTCCTTTGGGTGGGACAAGGTGTGAGTTAATTATGTTACGACCTCTTCAGTTTTTTAATGACCACGGTAGTCATCACCTACTGATTGGCGGAAACTGTAGAGATAATACTTTGGTCCTGAAGCTGTGTAGGTTCTGCTGAGACAGCCTCATGAACTGAAAATGGAGATGGGCGTGCTGAACAAAATTTAGGCATTGTCAGAGGCTTCTATCAAGTGTAAAGTTATGAGCATACTCTGGCATTGGTTCAAAAATCTCCTTATACGACTTCCACAGGACATCAGGATGAGAGAAAGACATTATGGTTGACATTAAATTAATTTGGCACTCTATTGTGAACCCAAAACTGGAAAGGCGTCTAAGCCGAAAACGTCAGTTGTTGTAGGGGAATGCGTGGCTATGAAGATTAACATATGTTCAATGTTTTTGACTTATCTGGCAGAAACGGTTCTCTGAGTACAGTAATGGACCTGTGGCACTAACACAGAAAATGACGCTTGGCCCATCGCAATAGAGCGATGTGTGTCCTTGCCGATGTCCAACTGGAGCTCCACGGACTGGCCAAACAGCGTAAAAGCCAATTTGGGCTTCCATGATGGCAAGCAGACTGCTGGCTCAGCAGCCATGCCGTACGTATCGAGTGTTGTCCTCTTGCTGCTGCTGAGTATGTGGCCAATGGGCCACTTATTGACTGATGACGACCACGTGACCGTGCTCCCTGCAGGCCCAACTGTTATGCTCACTGCTGCATTCCGGGCAGGGCAGAAGGTTAATCGAAGTATGTGACGTACATCAGAATGCTGGGGATAGAGGTTGATTCTGATCCTCCTGAGCATTACAGAAAAAGTTCAGTCGACGCTGAGGAGGGAGCAGAATCATTGATGTACTTAAGTCTCTCATGAGGCGCCAATGGTCTGGATGACCGAGAACTAGGTTGAGGGTTAGGGGAAGAAGCAGAAGATGATGAGTCGAAATCATCAACTGACAGTTGCTTGTGTCAGTGACTAACAAGTTTGGAAACCTGAGGTTCGTTTTTAGAAACCTGCTGAGCTCCCAAAGCAACCACGAATGATATAGTAATAACAATCACGTCACCAACACGAGCATCAAACTTTGCTGAAGCTTTCACGACGACCTTCGTGTCAGCGGAAAAGCCCACAGCCACATCTCGAATCAATTATTCTGCGTAGAAGACTTTATTGTTCCTACACGTGAAATTGCACTTGTGTGTGAGACCCTGAAAGTCAGCAGCTCCAGCTTAATACGACTGTCCATCTTGGCCGGCCGAAGTGGCCGAGCGGTTCTAGGCGCTACAGTCTGGAGCCGCGCGACCGCTACGGTCGCAGGTTCGAATCCTGCCTTGGGGATGGATGTGTGTGATGTCCTTAGGTTAGTTAGGTTTAAGTAGTTCTAAGTTCTAGGTGACTGATGACCTCAGAAGTTAAGTCCCATAGTCCTCAGAGCCATTTGATCCATTTGCCCATCTTGTTTATGACACTGATTAAGCTGGAGTCTAGCCACAACAAGGTTTCGTCTGCTGACTGTAGTATTCGGTTAACGCGGCACAGATGTCACTGAAAGACAATTCATTGGGTCCAATGGTGGCTTCAGTTTTCGCACCACATGGTATAAACGACAAACAGAAGACAGAAACAAAGCACTTTGCTGCCTACCAGATGTCTAATTAGCAGAACACCGGAGTTCGAAACGACGGAGGTAGAATTTGCAGTTTTCCAACGACCCATCGAATGCAGCAAATGGCAGCGGGGCCGTAGCAACGGCCGCCTCGGACATGCGTTTGTCGCAGTTGAGACACGAACTGGAGAACAGCGTCCTGTTGCTCTCTGTACCATTTCCCTTGAACCGCAAACTGCTCTCTTGTAGCTTCTGCTGCTGCTGCAGTGACAGCTGTTGCTGCCAGGGTGCCATGAACTTAGAATCCGGAACACAGGTACTCGTGGTGACCACGTCGCCGTAAACACGCTGGGTAAGAATGCGCACCGCCAAAATGTCCACACCTGATACGAAGTGTAGTCCATAGACAAAGCCAAGGCGTAGTGAGCAGAACACTGAATAAACACCACGAACACAAACCAGCATGCCATTGTCCAAAGCAGGGTCGTTTTCCTTGTAGCAGCTTGGCGAGAATCGAAAGATCTTGTACGGCGCATAAATGACCTAGTAGATAGTGTCGGAAGTTCCATGCGGCTTTTCGCGGATGATGCTGTAGTATACAGAGAAGTTGCAGCATTAGAAAATTGCAGCGAAATGCAGGAAGATCTGCAGCGGATAGGCACTTGGTGCAGGGAGTGGCAACTGACCCTTAACATAGACAAATGTAATATATTGCGAATACATAGAAAGAAGGATCCTTTATTGTATGATTATATGATAGCGGAACAAACACTGGTAGCAGTTACTTCTGTAAAATATCTGGGCGTATGCGTACGGAATGATCTGAAGTGGAATGATCATATAAATTTAATTGTTGGTAAGGCGGGTGCCAGTTTGAGATTCATTGGGAGAGTCCTTAGAAAATGTAGTCCATCAACAAAGGAGGTGGCTTACAAAATGGGTCAAATGGCTCTGAGCACTATGGGACTTAACTTCTGAGGTCATCAATCCCCTAGAAAGTAGAACTACTTAAACCCAACTAACCTAAGGACATCACACACATCCATGCCCGAGGCAGGATTCGAACCTGCGACCGCAGCGGTCGCGCGGTTCCAGACTGTAGCGCCTAGGACCGCTCGGCCACCCCAGCCGGCCGGTGGCTTACAAAACACTCGTTCGACCTATACTTGAGAATTGCTCATCAGTGTGTGATCCGTACCAGGACGGGTTGACAGAGGAGATAGAGAAGATCCAAAGAAGAGCGGCGCGTTTCGTCACAGGGTCATTTGGTAAGCGTGATAGCGTTACGGAGATGTTTAGCAAACTCAAGTGGTAGACTCAGCAAGAGAGGCGCTCAGCATCGCAGTGTAGCTTGCTGTCCAGGTTTCGAGTGGGTGCGTTTCTGGATGAGGTCTCGAATATATTGCTTCCCCCTACTTATACCTCCCGAAGAGATCACGAATGTAAAATTAGAGAGATTCGAGCGCGCACGGAGGCTTTCCGCCAGTCGTTCTTCCCGCGAACCATACGTGACCGTAACAGGAAAGGGAGGTTATGACACTGGCACGTGAAGTGCCCTCCGCCACACACCTTTGGGTGGCTTGCAGAGTAAAAATGTAGATGTAGATCTAGATTACAGATGCCTGCCCAGCAGTCGGACAGATGCTAACTGTAGCGCCTCATTTCCGCTGTCAATATTTATCGCTGGCGGGAAATTGAAAGAGGGAATACAAACGTCTACAAAATGAGACTGACAGAAAGTGTTAAATGGCACAGCAGAAACTACTAGACTACGAGAACGATAGATGCAGCGTTTACACAGATTAAAAAGACATCTGAAAAAAAGGGAAGGAAATGCATGGCTATTAGGAGCTCAGATGACAAATCTATACCAAGCAAGGAAGGGAAGGCTGAAAGCTGGATGGAATACCTGGAGGATCTGGGTAACGATAGCATATTTGAAGACAATATTCTACGAAGGGCGTTCAATAAGTAATGCAACACATTTTTTTCTGAAAGCAGGGACGTTTCATTCAGTATTCTAGCACATCATACACTACTGGCCATTAAATTTGCTACACCAAGAAAAAATGAAGATGATAAACGGGTATTCATTGGACAAATATATTACACTAGAACTGACATGTGATTACATTTTCACGCAATTTGGGTGCATAGATCCTGAAAAATCAGTACCCAGAACAACCACCTCTGGCCGTAATAACGGCCTTGATACGCCTGAGCATCGAGTCACAGAGCTTGGATGGTGTGTACAGGTACAGCTGCCCATGCAGTTTCAACAAGATAGCACAGTTCATCAAGAGTAGTGACTGGCGTATTGTGACGAGCGTTTTCAATTGGTGAGAGATCTGGAGAATGTGCTGGCCAGGACAGCAGTCGAACATTTTCTGTGACCAGAAAGGCCCGTACAGGACCTGCAACATGCGGTCGTGCATTATCCTGGTGAAATGTAAGGTTTCTCAGGGATCGAACGAAGGGTAGAGCCACGGGTCGTAACACATCTGAAATGTAACCCAATGGCACACCATACCATCACACCGGGTGATACGCCAGTATGGCGATGACGAACACACGCTTCCAAAGTGCGTTCACCGCGATGTCGCCAAACACGGATGTGACAATCATGATGCTGTAAACAGAACCTGGATTCATCCGAAAAAATGACGTTTTGCCATTCGTGCACCCAGGTTCATCGTTGAGTACACCATCGCAGTCACTCCTCTCTGTGATGCAGCCTCAAGGGTAACCGCAGCCATGGTCTCCGAGCTGATAGTCCATGCTGCTGCAAACGTCGTCGAACTGTTCGTGCAGATGGTTGTTGTATTGCAAACGTCCCCATCTGTTAACTCAGGGATCGAGACGTGGCTGCATGATCCGTTACAGCCATGCGGATAAGATGCCTCTCATCTCGACTGCTAGTGATACGAGGCCGTTGGGATCCAGCACGGCGTTCCGTATTATCCTCCTGAACCCACCCATTCCATATTCTGCTAACAGTTATTGGATCTCGATCAACGCGAGCAGAATTGTCGCGATACCATAAACCGCAATCGCGATAGGCTACAATCCGACCTTTATCAAAGTCGGAAAAGTGATGGTACGCATTTCTCCTCCTCACACGAGGCATAACATCAGCGTTTCACCAGGCAACGCCGGTCAACTGCTGTTTGTGTATGAAAAATAGGTTGGAAACTTTCCTTATGTCAGCATGTTGTAGGTATCGCCACCGGCGGCAGCGTTGGGTGAATGCTATAAAAAGCTAATCATTTGCATATCACAGCATCTTCTTCCTGTCGGTTAAATTTCGCGTCTGTAGCAAGTCATCTTCGTGGTGTAGCAATTTTAATGGCCAGTAGTGTAGCTCCTTTGGCGTCAATGTTGAAAAAAGTATCATAAATCCGTTGTATCCTCCCCACAGACTACCATCCGTGCATAAATTAAAGAATCAGTAAAAACTGTTGATGCTGCACATGGTGATCCATACTCGAATAGTGCCTTGATGTACGAGTGACGAGAGGGGCAGACACTCCAGTTCTGGTACAAAATAAAAAAAAGAAACTTTGAGAACTGCTACACGTTTTACAACAAACCACGATGGATGATGTGAAATAGTTTTTCGAAATGTTTGCGGAAATTAATCGACATTATGTACACTGGGGTAACAGAAGTCATGGTGTAGCGTTATGGATGTTTACTGATGGCGATGGTATGGTATACACAAAGTATAAAAGGTCAGTGCGTTGGCGAAACCGTTCTTTGTAGTCAGGCGACTGATGTGAAATTGTTTCCAATGTTATTATGCCCACAAAACAGGAATTCACAGACTTTTTGTGTGGGATGGTAGTAGATGATAGACGCATGGGACACTCGATCTCGAAAATCGTTAGGTAATTCAATATTCCGAGATCGACAGTGTCCAGAGAGTCGAAAATACCAAATTTCCGATATTACCTCTCACCTCGGACAACGTGATGGCCGGCGGCCTTCACTTAACGACAGAGAGCAGCGTTGAGTTATCAGTGCTAACAAACAAGCAACATTGTTAAAAATAAGTGCAGAAATCAAATGTGGGTCGTACGACGAACGTATCGGTTAGGGCAGTGCAGCGAAATTTGACGTTAGTGGGTTATAGCAGCAGACGGCCGACGCGAGTGCCTTTTCTAACGGCACGACATCGCCTGTACCACCTCCCCTGGGCTCGTGATCAGTAGAGGAGTGGAAAACCATGACCTGGTCAGGTGAGACCCGATTTCAAGCTGATGTTCGAGTGTGGCGCAGACCCCACGAAGCCCTGAACTCAAGTTGTGAAACAAGGCACTGTGCAAGCTGGTGGATGATTGTGGTGTGCATACTGTAAGACCTTCGGCACACACACCATCAGATTAGTTGACTTGTCGCTCTAACGAAGTAGGCGAGTGTCAGCAATATGTCTCGTGGTCTTATTGTGGCGTGTTTATCTTCTGCCATTAGGTCAGACGATAGAAATGCCGCCGGCCTAAGTGGCCGTGCGGTTAAAGGCGCTGCAGTCTGGAACCGCAAGACCGCTACGGTCGCAGGTTCGAATCCTGCCTCGGGCATGGATGTTTGTGATGTCCTTAGGTTAGTTAGGTTTAACTAGTTCTAAGTTCTTGGGGACTAATGACCTCAGCAGTTGAGTCCCATAGTGCTCAGAGCCATTTGAACCATTTGAACCATAGAAATGCCACTTGCACGCTGAGAGTAGCAGATTGACGTTAACCAACTTTAAACAGAATTTGATTAATTTTCACACTCATTTATTAAAATAATAAAAATCATAGATATTACGTAACTTGATTCTGGATGCTATTTACAATTGATAATCTGAAGTTCCTTTGGTCTTGGTACGTTAATCTTATTCTCACATATCTCTGATACTTGACAAAGTGTCTATACATTTCTCTTCATGGCTATGTACAGGAATATGGTAATCTTATTACGTGCAGACTGAAACTTGACTATAGACTGGTACAGACTGGTGCAGACTAATGCAGACTGACTAATCGGAGGTCTGTACATTCGTTATAATACCTCGCGCATCCAGGTATCAGTGCGTGACTGTGATCCGCGAGGAGAAAAGGTTCTACGTTAGCAGCAATCTCATTGGCTGCGTTACATATTAATACGCGGATCGGCGGAAGCAGAATTTGGTCCATCTCTAAGACAGCGCCATCTCGTAGTGTGGAGACAGACGAGCGCTGCGCCTGCGCTGTTGTGCTTAGCGGGGTGCGCTCTAGTGGGAAAGTTGTGTACGCGCTGACTACGCGGAACTATGTACAACTATGTACAACATTGATGATGATGATGTTTGGTTTGTGGGGCGCTCAACTGTGTGGTTATCAGCGCCCGTACAAATTGCCAACCTTTACTCAGTCCAATCTCGCCACTTTCATGAATGGTGATGAAATGAGCAAGCTGGTGGAGGCTCCATAATGGTGTGGGCCGTGTTTACAAGGAAAGGTTGGTTGGTTTGGGGAAGGAGACCAGACAGCGTGGTCATCGGTCTCATCAGATTAGGGAAGGATTGGGAAGGAAGTCGGCCGTGCCCTTTCAGAGGAACCATCCCGGCATTTACCTGGAGCGATTTAGGGAAATCACGGAAAACCTAAATCAGGATGGCCGGACGCGGGATTGAATTACAAGGAAAGGAGTGGGTCTTTTGGTCCATGTGCACCGATCATTGACTAGAAATGGTTATGTTCGGCTTCTTGGAGACCATTTGCAGCCATTCATAGACTTCATGTTTGCAAAAAACGATGTCTTGTAACCATGACACAGTTGTTCACGATTGGTTTGAAGAACATTCTGCACAGTTCGAGCAAATGATTTGGGCACTCAGATCGTCCGACACGAACCCAGCCCAACATTTATGGGGCGTAATCTAGGGGTCAGTTCGTGCACAAAATCCTCCAATCAACACTTTTGCAATTACGGACGGTTATTGACGCAGCATTGCTCGGTATTGGTTCAACTGGCTCTGAGCACTGTGGGACTTAACATCTGAGGTCATCAGTCCCCTAGAACTTAGAACTACTTAAACCTAACTAAGGACGTAACACACATCCATGCCCGGGGCAGGATTCGAACCTGGGACCGTAGCAGTCGCACGGTTCCGGACTGAAGTCCCTAGAACCGCTCGGTGCGCAGTATTCCTGTATGGGATTTCCAGCGACTTGTTGAGTCTGTGTCACGCCGAGTTGCTGCACTACGCCGGGCGCAGGCAGGTCCGACACGATATTAGGAAGTACCCCCGACTTTTGTGGCCTCAGCGTGTTAGTATGAAGGTGATCGTGCCCGCCGGTTACCTGCGCCGGCGCTTGGCCCTGGCGCCGGTGACGGGACGCACGTGCTCGGCGGGGCGCCAGAACTGCCCGTCAGAGCGCAGCAGGCAGCGCATCTCCTCCAGCAGCGAGTGCAGGCGGCGCGTCGGCTCGTAGGAGATGTGTCCCGCGTAGAAGGCGGCTCGCGCGCGCGGCAGCGCCCGCACGTGCAGCCAGCCGGCCAGCGCGTCGGCCGCCGCCCGCAGCAGCACCAGCCGCGCCGGGCCGCTCGCCTGCTTCCGCACCACGCGCGCCACGATCCGGATGTACTCCTCCACCGCCAGCGCCTGCCTGCCGCGTGACGCCGTTCCCGTTAACCCACTCGATACATTTCCTATCGATATCAACAGAGCCCTTTTTCAAAGACACGGACTACCATCACAGTCTAAAAAGGGTATTACACGACGATCTGCCGCGAACGGTACTGGTCTAACGCGACAGCCATGTTGCGGTGGAACGGGTCAAACTAAGAAAATAAGCAGGCACGTTATCCGTGCGCTATAATAGGGAGCAGTTTTGAATTGCCGACAATATGCGCGTGCGCACGAGGCAGCGATAATTCGCGTATGCGTAGAACGGGGTACTGCAGAGTTTTCTGCTTCTTATTTGGTTAATGCTAGGTGGCTAAGTCCCCCCATAAACGATGGACCTTGCCGTTGGTGGGGAGGCTTGCGTGCCTCAGCGATACAGATAACCGTACCGTAGGTGCAACCGCGATGGATAGGAATCTGTTGAGAGGCCAGACAAACATGTGGTTCCTGAAGAGGGGCAGCAGCCTTTTCAGTAGTTGCAAAGGCAACAGTCTGGATGATTGACTGATCAGGCCTTGTAACACTAACCAAAACGGCCTTACTGTGCTGGTACTGCGAACGGCTGAAAGCAAGGGGAAACTACAGCCGTAATTTTTCCTGAGTGCATGCAGCTTTACTGTATGGTCAAATGATGATGGCGTCCTCATAGGTAAAATATCCCGGAGGTAAAATAGTCCACATTCAGATCTCTGGGTGGAGGCTACTCAGGAAGATCTTGTTATCAGGAGAAAGAAAACCGGTGTTCTACGGATCGGAGCGTGGAATGTCAGATCCCTTAATTGGGTAGTTAGGTTAGAAAATTTAAAAAAACGAAACGGATAGGTTAAAGTTAGATGTAGTGGGAATTAGTGAAGTTCGGTGGCGCGAGGAACAAGACTTTTGGTCAGCTGGCTGGGTTCAAATGGCTCTGAGCACTATGGGACTTAACATCTGTGGTCATCAGTCCCCTAGAACTTAGAACTACTTAAACCTAACTAACCTAAGGACATCACACACATCCATGCCCGAGGCAGGATTCGAACCTGCGACCGTACCGGTCACGCGGTTCCAGACTGAAGCGCCTAGAACCGCACGGCCACACCGCCCGGTTTTGGTCAGGTGAATACAGGATTATAAATACAAAATAAAATAGGGGTAATGTAAGTGTAGGTTTAATAATGAATAAAAAAGCAGGAGTGTTGGTAAGCTACTAAAAACAGCATAGTGTACGCATTAATTATAGCCAAGATAAACACAAAGCCCACGCCTACCACAGTCGTAAAAGTTCATATGATAACTAGCTCCGCATATGATGAAGAAATTGAGAAAATGTATGACGAGATATAAAAATCATTCAGATAGTGAGGGGAGACGAAAATTTAAGTCATGGGGGACTGAAATTTGATAGTAGGAAAAGGAAGAGAAGGAAAAGTAATAGGTGAATATGGATTGGGGATAAGAAATGAAAGAGGGAGCCGCCTGGTAGAATTTTGCACTGAGCATAACTTAATCATAGCTAACACTTCGTTCAAGAATCATGAAAGAAGGTTGTATACATGGAAGAGGCCTAGAGATACTGGAAGGTTTCAGATAGATTATATAATGGTAAGACAGAGATTTAGGAACCAGCTTTTAAATTGTAAGACATTGCTGGAGGCATTTGTGGACTCTGACCACAATCTATTGTTTATGAACTGTAGATTAAAAAAATGGTTCAAATGGCTCTGAGCACTATGGGACTTAACTGCTGAGGTCATTAGTCCCCTAGAACTTAGAACTAGTTAAACCTAACTAACCTAAGGACATCACAAACATCCATGCCCGAGGCAGGATTCGAACCTGCGACCGTAGCGGTCTCGCGGTTCCAGACTGCAGCGCCTTTAACCGCACGGCCACTTCGGCCGGCTGTAGATTAAAACTGAAGAAAATGCAAAAAGGCAGGAATTTAACGAGATGGGACCTGGATAAACTAAAAGAAACAGAGGTTGTAGAGAGTTTAAGAAAGGGCATTACTGAACTATTGAGAAGAACGGGGGAAAGAAATACAGTAGAAGAAGAATGGGTAACTTCGAGAGGTCAAATAGTGAAGGCAGCAGAGGATCAAGTAGGTAAAAAGACGAGGGCTAGTGGAAATCCTTAGGTAACAGAAGAGGTATTGAATTTAATTGATGAAAGGAGAAAATATAGAAATTTAGTAAGTGAAGCAGGCAAAAAGGGATACAACTGTCTCAAAAATGAGATCAACACGAAGTGCAAAATGGCTAACAGGACAGGACAAATGTAAGGATGTGGAGCATAGATCACTAGGGGTAAGATAGATACTGCCTACAGGAAAATTAGAGACCTTTGGAGAAAAGAGAACCACTTATATGAATATCAAGAGCTCAGTTGGAAAACCAGTTGGAAAACAAGAAGGGAAAGCAGAAAGGTGGAAGGAGTATATAGAGTGTCTATACAATGGCGATGTACTGAAGGGCAATATTATGGAAATGGAAGAGGACGTAGATGAAGGTGAAATGGGAGTTATGATACTGTGTGACGAGTTTGACAGAGCACTGAAAGACCTGAAAAAAAAAACAACGCCGTGGAAGTAGACAACAGTCCATTAGAGCTACTCACAGCCTTGGGGGAGCCAGCCCTGACAAAATTCTACCATGTGATTAGCAAGACAGGCGAACTGCTCTCAGACTTCACGAAGAAATTCCAATCCCAAAGAAACCAGGCGTTGACAGGTGTGAAAATTACCGAACTATCAGTTTAATAAGTCACAGCTACAATGTACTGAGACGATTTCTTTACAGACGAATGGAAAGACTGGTAGAAGCAGACCTCGGGGAAGATCAGTTTGTATTCTATAAAAATACTGGAACACGTGGGCAATACTGACCCGACGACTTATCTTAGAAAATAGATTAAGGAAAGGCAAACCTACGTTTCTAGTATTTGTAGACTCAGAGAAAGCTATTGACAATGTTGACTGGAATAATCTCTTTCAAATTCTGAAGGTGGAAGGGGTAAAATACAGCGAACACAAGGCTATTTACAATTTTTACAGAAGCCAGATGGCAGTTATTAGAGTCAGGGCGTGAAAGGGAAGCAGTGGTTGGGAGGGGAGTGAGACAGGCTTGTAGCCTGTCCCCGATTTTATTCCATCTGTATATTGAGCAAGCAGTGAAGGAAACAAAAGAAAAATTTTCTCTAGGAATTAAAATCCACGGAGAAGAGATAAAAAAATTTATGCTTCCCAATGACATTGTAATTCTGTCAGTGGCAGCAAAGGACATGGAAAAGGAGTTGAACGGAATGGACAGTGTCTTGAAAGGAGGATATAAGATGAACATCAACAAAAGCAAAACGAGGATAATGAAGTGTAGTCGAATAAAATCAGGTGATGCTGGGGGAATAAGATTAAGAAATGAGACACTTAAAGTATTAGATGATTTTTGTTTTTTGGGGAGCAAAATAAATTATGATGGTCGAAGTAGAGAGGATATAAAATGTAGACGCAATGACAAGGAGAGCGTTTCTGAAGAAGAGAAATTTGTTAACATCGAGTATAGATTTAAGTGTCAAGAAATCTTTTCTGAAAGTATTTGTATGGAGTGTAGCCATGTATGGAAGTGAAACATGGACGATAAATAGTTTAGACAAGAAGAGGAAAGAAGCTTTCGAAATGTGGTGCTACAGAAGAATTCTGAAGATTAGATGGGTAGATCACATAACTAATGAGGAGGTATTGAATAGAATTGGGGAGAAGAGGAGTTTCTGGCCCAACTTGACTAGAAGAAGGGATCGGTTGGTAGGACATGTTCTGAGGCATCAAGGTGTGAGTTAACGAGCATTGCGCTCTCATTTAGATATATGGCCGAAAGAGACAGCCTCCAGGAATTGTGAAACGAATCCTGGCGTCCAGGACCGTGTGCCATAAAAGGCGAAGATTCACCACGAGATAGGGAAACTGACAGGCGTGTATTTTCTATTGAGGCATAAGAACTGTAGTGTGTGGGTGAGACTGACGAGAACCTACATTATAGGGAAGCCCAGTAGAAGGCGTTTCTGGCCAGGGAGACGTAGCAGTATTAAATATGGCGGACCTAAGATCGACCATAAAGCGAAACATTTATGGAAATTATTTAATTCTGTAGTGATGCAGGGAATGAAGCCACAGTAATTTTAATCTAACATCCTTCATAAATTTTCCTGGTGATCCCAATAAAACTTGAATATTGATCGTATCTATAATAGCTTAGGATTTACTGTTAATGTAAAATTCACAAGTTTTGTAACAAAGGACTGAATCCTAAAATCTGAACGCTTTAATCGATCTTAACGATAGACATTTCATATAGAAGTGCATCGTTAAAATGACAAATATAGTAAATATAAACTCTGTAACTTCATTTGCTTAAAAGGTATAGTACATTTAAATGATCAGTATTTTCAGTTAAGCATCAGCTCACCATTTCCTCCACACAAAACACATTGAACGATGACAGCTTGACACCTTACTGAATCATTAGGTAATAAAATATTTGTTGTAAAGTTTAGTGCATAATACTTACTTTTGTCTTTATTTATTTATCAGAAAGTACAGTGGTGCAAGGCTACTGACGGTGGCTTTCAAAGCTAAGAAGGAAATTGTATTGGTTTTACGTAAAAGAATTTAACGTTTATTATGTAATGGATATTATTGTTACTTTATTTAGAACGTGAAAGTGGTCAAGCTTTGATTATTTAATTACGTTACAATGTAAAATAATGCAGAATAAGCAGTAGCCAATCAGATGGACGGCTTCAGGAAAGGGAACTGCCCTAGTCAGTTGAGCGAGAATATTCGGCGGGAAATGCGGCCGGGGACGGGCAGAGGCAGTGCTGGTGGAGACGCGAAAGCGGACGGTCGGTCTTTAGGCAGCTAGGAAGTGAAACGACTTAGAAAATTTCGCGTTGTGTGGTATCGCAGGACTTAGTCTCTGAGCGGTTAGCAGCCGCGCTCCCTTGTGTGAACTCAAACTTTTCGCGTAGATAACTTGTGTTTCGCAATGAGATTGTGAATGATCGAACTGTGTCAAATGGATATGCGCTCGAGTGTAACAGTAACTCTAAATACGACCATTTTCGCTATTAGTTTTCTTTCTGAGTAAACATTATTCTAATCAAATTGCAACTGTATGACCTGTATCATTTATGGGTCGTTAATTTATTTCCCGATATTATTATTACTGTTATTATATGTTACATTAACTTTGTTTCGTACAATTTTGCAAACTTGCCATCAGCCAGACAATTTAAGCATGGGGTCACAAGTGTCTAATTTAGGGCATGTAATGCGACACGTGCGGTTCAACCCCTAGACGAGTTTGAGCCAAGACATTTCCACGAAGAAGAACCGCATGTTAGCCCGAACATCTTTGGGATGTTAGCTCGCAAAGGGATCACCAATTTAGTATTGGAGGACATTGTGGAAGGTAAAAATCGTAGAGGGAGACCAAGAGATGAATATACTTAGTAGATTCAGATGGATGTCGGTTGCAGTAGGTACTTCGAGACGAAGAATCCTGCACAGGATAGGGTAGCATGGAGAGCTGCATCAAACCAGTCTCTGGACTGAAGACCACAACAACAGATGGCTAGTGGATAATGTCAGATTTTTGTGTTAGGGACTTTCTGCATTTTTTTCAGTAAGTAGATCTTTTCGTGGCCTGTTGACTTTCTTTTATACTAGTTGTTTGTGAAAGCATTTCTTCTATTGATTGCTCCGTAAGGGAAATAGAGCAATGAGGTTCTCAGCGTCTTAATTCAGGCGAGGAGAGGTGACCTACACGACCTGCTGTATCATAATAAGGTATGTCGACACTCGTTTCTTTCTGAGTGATATACACACAAAGTTACTCGATGCTTTTCGATTTGTATCGTAACACATTAGCTTACGAAGTTCATGTTTGATTCGATTGCATCTCTTGCTTTATTTCAGTAAGCCAGGAAAGAGAAACCGGCAGTGAAGTCGACTGAGTCCGTGTAGTTTCGCCCAGTGCGACAGAAAAGGACTGCTACGCTGACTGGCACATACATATTCCAAACATGGAAAAATAACCCAAGTGCAACTTTAGGTACTGGCCCTTTAAAGTGTTGCATATTGCTGTGCATACATCGAAACCAACTTTTGAAATGGTGGACTCTGCCATTCTGTGGCGAAAACCCAGACTCTTAAAAAGATTCCCCAGTCGCCAGGAAACGTAAAGTCACAAAAAAATGGTTCAAATGGCTCTGAGCACTATGGGACTAAACTTCTGAGGTCATCAGTCCCCTAGAACTTAGAACTACTTAAACCTAACTAACCTAAGGACATCACACACATCCATGCCCGAGGCAGGATTCGAACCTGCGACCGTAGCAGTCGCGCGGCTCCGGGCTGAGCGCCTAGAACCGCTAGACCACCGCGGCCGGCGTAAAGTTACAACCAGCCTGCAACATAACAGGGCATCTGCCGGTATTTTATCAGTGATCTAGGCTGACATGATCACAAAACTTATAAACATATGATTTAATGAGATAACCTCCCTCATGACTGTGTCACACTCGCTAATCGATCTTCTTCCATAGACAACAGCTTCTCGAAACAGGCCATGTCCATCCCCACGAAAGACCGAGCGAGGTGGCGCAGTGGTTAGACACTGGACTCGCATTCGGGAGGACGACGGTTCAATCCCGCGTCCGGCCATCCTGATTTAGGTTTTCCGTGAGTTCCCTAAATCACTCCAGGCAAATGCCGGGATGGTTCCTCTGAAAGGGCACGGCCGACATCCTTCCCTAATCCGATGAAACCGATGACCACGCTGTCTGGTCTCCTTCCCCAAACAACCAACCAACCAACCATCCCCACGAAGTTCCGAAAATCTCGCGGATTTTCGGGCCTCAGTTTGTAATGGTACTTGAATTACGTAACCATTACGGCACCTCACCTCAACCTCTCGATACCAGCAATATTCTACTGTGTTTCTGTAAAATAGTTAACATATTTCTGTGACAACATTCAGATTTGATTTCATTAATGTAGAGGTACTTCGCTACATCGATATGTATATATTGCAATGATATTATTCTTATGTGTATTCTTTCTTTTGTCACTATGATTATTGACGTACTTGTAACTCTGGTTTTTGGGCGCGTAAGCGGTTATTAGAGAGTCAAGCTTTGGTCGTCATGTTAAAAAGACGAAAATTGTAGTCAGTTTATGAAATGTAAACTTTAACAGTGAGAAAGATATTTTCAAGTATGTTTTATATTGTGAAGTGATGTTTTGGAACGAGTTACTTGATATTGCTACAAAAGTAATAAGAAAGAAGTGTAACTTAAATTCGGAGTGCTGATTACTTTTTTACATCACCGTTGTCCTAACTTGCAAAAGTTTAATCTTCAAGAATGGTTTATGAAACACATCTATAAAACTTTTGAATATCGCAGAATAACACCTAGGCCTCTTTGCATCCGAGCTTGGAATCATCACTACCTAGATTTTTGACGATTGAGCCATCAGTTCACAACGAGACCAGCGTTGGAAACACGAAAAGATGAGTGCCTAGTTTATCTATAATTTCAAGAAATGACTTTATTAACTGTGCTCTAATGACACCTGACACATAATATAACTTTGTTGTTGCCCAAAAATGCAATATTTAGCAGCGTGAGCAACACTACAATCATAATTAATTTTTGACCTTTGTTGTGGTAGGGTTGTTAGTTCTTTCATAAGCAGTGAATAGATTCCCCTGCCTTCGTCCCTTCTTTTCAGCCAGGGTCGAACCCAACAAGGTCTGGCTTTTGGTTTCGTCGTCGTTCTGCCCTAATCTGAAGATTTACTATCAGTGCCAGGGCAATATGTCGAAACACAAGTGGGTCCTCCATGTGCAAAATGATGTATAAATGTAAATTTAGATATACATATCCTTGTGCAACCAAGTGTCATAATATAAAACTAACTGTTGGGCCTGTAATTCACAACAGTAGTAACCTACATATGACAATAACAATTACTTAATAAATAATGAAAAAAAAACAATTTCCTGAATGACGTTCTAATACAGGGTGAGTCACCTAACGTTACCGCTGGATATATTTCGTAAACCACATCAAATATTGAAGAATCTATTCCACAGACCGAACGTGAGGAGAAGGGCTAGTGTAATTGGTTAATACAAACCATACAAAAATGCACGGAAGTATGTTTTTTAACACAAACCTACGTTTTTTTAAATGGAACCCCGTTAGTTTTGTTAGCACATCTGAACATATAAACAAATACGTAATCAGTGCCGTTTGTTCCATTGTAAAATGTTAATTACATCCGGAGATATTGTAACCTAAAGTTGACGCTTGAGTACCACTCCTCCGCTGTTCGATCGTGTGTATCGGAGAGCACCGAATTACGTAGGGATCCAAAGGGAACGGTGATAGACCTTAGGTACAGAAGAGACTGGAACAGCACATTACGTCCACATGCTAACACCTTTTTATTGGTCTTTTTCACTGACGCACATGTACATTCCCATGAGGAGTGAGGTACACGTACACACGTAGTTTCCGTTTTCAATTACGGAGTGGAATAGAGTGTGTCCCGACATGTCAGGCCAATAGGTGTTCAATGTGGTGGCCATTTGCTGCACACAATTGCAATCTCTGGCGTAATGAATGTCGTACACGCCGCGGTACATCTGGTGTAATGTTGCCGCAGCCTGCCACAATACGTTGTTTCATATCCTCTGGTGTTGTAGGCACATCACGGTACACATTCTGCTTTAACGTACCCCACGGAAAGAAGTCCAGAGGTGTAAAATCAGGAGAACGGGCTGGCCAATTTATGCGGCCTCCACGTCCTATGAAACGCCCGTCGAACTTATACCTCACCCGATCTTCTGCGCATGTGAACCAGGTGTATCCTGCGTGGATGGTGTAATAGGTCGACATGAACCAGCCTGTAGTTGCAGATATGCACGCTTGGGGCGCTGGTGCATCGTGTAAGAAGGGGCTTAAGGCTGTGGTCGCAGTGGCTCCGACATCGGTAGATTCCGCCGACTATCGAGATCGTCTTTTCAAATCAGTACGCCACCGTGTGAGCGGTCACAAGACAGGCGATCTTACCTCCCGACCGTAGAGACTTCCGACGACAACCTGTGAAATTCAAATCAGTTTATTTCATTCGGTCAACTCGACCGACATTCTCGCACACGGCATAAGGAGTGTGATAAACTGATAAGTCAAGTCCAAGAAGAGTGAGTTTGTGGCGTTCTGAGGATGAAAATATCATAATCGGGATGTAGTTTGGAATCTATGGACTGAAATCGCAGGTTTATTCGAAACCTCAAATAAGCAAAATCTTTATTGGAAATTTTAGGCATAGATTACAACCTCAAAAAATAATTTGTTCAGGTAAAAAGGGTTGCGTATCTTATATGCTTATAGCTACTGTAGCACATCTTTTTGTGGTAGGTTATCATTAGTTGTTTACAAATTATTATGGCTGCTTGCTGGCATTTCATGCCAGGGGGGTAGTGATTCTGTTAAAATGAAATGGTTTACAAATGTGGTGTACAGTATGTATCTCCACTCTGCAGTACTGTATGACTCGTGTGCTAATTGACAGTGAAGATTAATTGGTGTAGGTCTGCACATCTTTAAACAAATACAGCGAAACAGAGTGCTTGTAACTAGCTTTTCAAGGCCACCACGAATTATAACGAGTATGTAAAAGAACGTTTCTCCGGTCATCTCATATATTCATAAAAATTGTCCGATAACTGAGGACAGAATGTGTAGTACTCACCACGTTCTTTACTACACAGGAAAGCTCATCAACATGCATTCGGCGCGTCTTTAATAGCAGAATCCGTTATGCCGCAATAGTATCCAAGCACAGATGTGTTGTGTTATCAACCCCAATCTAAGAGGTCAAAATCTAATCTACTTCGTAACCAAACCTCCTTTGACCCCGCCAAAAAACTGATGAAGGAGATAGGACGCACTATGACACGCTATCGGCCGACGTTACGGGGCGACAGCTGGCGACGGTGTCCGACGACCGTTGTCGGTGCCACTGAAAACGTAGCATAAAGGAACAGTTGCGACCCTCCGTCACGTTTTTGTTCCCCACTGCGATAGCAGCGCGCCAAGCGGCCAGCAAGTTATACTGATGAGCTCGCCAGAATCTTGTGCAAGCGAACCGTAATTGTTTATATTGATTTGTAGACATGAGCGTCTGTAGCGCAATAAATTGCCGCAACAACAAGAAGACGTCACCACATTTGTCTATTTTTTTTTTTTTTTTTTTTTTAGATTTCCTGAGGATCCTGAGAGGTATGAAACGGAACACTACAGGACAGTATGTTTACCATTCTGTTTTAACCTACCGATACTTCAGAGGGGACGTAAGAGAAAGCGATCAAAATTACAGAGAATTCTTTATTGGATCTTCATTTACTACATGGTATTGAAATTTAAACTCCTGAATACTGTGTACCAATTTTACTTCTGAGTGTGACAAAAATAATAATTAGCAAAAGCTTTCATGGGGCCACGCCCCTTCTGATCTTCTGCATTTACTGGTATTATTTATTCCTGCGGTGTTTTCTTCCAGTTTTATGCACCCACAAAGAATATTTTGGTGTTTAGGAGATCCAGAACTTCCACAAACGTGTGTGCATGGAAAAACTCAAAATCCTAATTAAAGTTACAACTCTCTGACAGGAAAATGACGTCCCAAGACAACATTTGTTTTCACAACTGCTGATATAAAGTTGCAGCATATGACGCTTGTTCAATTTTTAACTATGCTAATCCTGGCCTACTACGCACTCTACAGACGCTGGAATTTGATATGGCAGCTTTCACACTGTCGATATTGAAGGTAATCGATAACAGGAGAACTGATGCAGCTGACATTATTGGTATTTAGTTTGAAAATCACGTTAACCTAAGATGACAAGCAAACAAAAAACTGCTTGAGGATGAATGAGCGGATGCATATTGTTTGCGCTAGTTCACCGAGCTAGGTAAGGCCTAATACAAACACCTAAGGAAGAGTGCAGAAAGTTGAAATAAACAGTTCACACAGTATGTAAAAAAAAAACTGGTGATTTCTCAAACTGGGGAACAATCAAGAATGGGGTGCTGCAAGGTTCGGTCTTGGGTCCTCTGCTGTTCATATTAAGAATTCTATATTCACGAAGATGCAAAGCTGGTACATTTGGCCAATGATAGAAGTACAGCTATCACACTTGACAGACAAGAATTAACTGGTGAAATTGTAAATGATGTTTTTCAGAAAATCATTAAGTGGTTCTCTGCAAATGGGCTCTCATTATTTGACAAAACACAGTATATGCAGTTCCACACAGTAAATGGAATGACCCCATTAATAAATACAGACTTCGATCAGAAATCGGTAGCTAAGGTAGAATATTCAAAATTTCTAGGTGTATGTATTGATGAGGGGTTGAACTGGAAAAAACACACTGAGGATCTGCTGAAACGTTTGAGTTCAGCTACTTACGCTATTAGGGTCATTGCAAATTTTGGCGATATACATCTGAGTAAATTAGCTTACCACGCCTATTTTCATTCTCTGCTTTCATATGGCATCATATTCTGGGGTAACTCATCATTGAGTAAATGTGTGTTCATTGCACTAAAGCGTGTAATCAGAATAATTGCTGGAGCTCATCCAAGATCATCCTGCAGACACTTATTTAAATAGCTAGAGATCTTCACTGTAACCTCATGATACAGATATTCACTTATGAAATTTGTTATTAACAACCAGAACGAATTCAAAAGTAATAGCAGTGTGCATGGCTACAACACTAGGAGAAAGGATGATCTTCACTACTCAAGGTTAAATCTAACTTTGGGTCTGAAGGGGGTAAATTATGCTGCCACAAAAGTCATTGGTCACTTACCTAATAGCATCAAAAGTCTGACAGATAGCCATATAGCATTTAAAAGGAAATTAAAAGAATTTCTTAACGGCAACTCCTTCTACTCATTAGATGAATTTTTGGATATAGTAAGTGGGTAATTTCCCAACCTCAAAAAAAAAAAAAAAAAAGAAAATAAATAAATAAATAAATAAAAAAATAAAAAATAATAATATTGAGTGTCATGTAATATTTTTGTCTAATTTAATATCTTGTAGACACCTTTTATTAACCTGACACGTTCCACATCATTACCAAGAGTCGTATTCGTGATCTATTGAACAAGTACTAATCTAATCTAATCTGTCAAATCTTTGATTCAGGTTTCCTGTAGCTTAGATTTTGGCGAGTTAATGTACCTTTTCTTTACAAACCACTGACATTATAGTGATTAAATGCGGCATGCTATTAGTCAGGACTATAGTGAAACATTCTGTGGAAATTTTCATTTACAACAACAGTAAGGTATTTATATAAGTGAAAAGCCCTAAGATTTGGCATTTTTTCACAGGAATTTGGACAGCTGTAAAAATCTAGTAAAAGATATCAGTTTTCTGTTCCAGAGATATTTTTAATTATGGTATGTCAAACTTCGTACAAAAATACATTAATTTCGTTCTCACAGATATTTTTTTTTTTAAAGGAGCATATGCACTCGCCTTCTTGAAAAAATTTCAATTCTTTATAATTAAAACATATAACTTCAGCAAACTTGAAACTATATGTTGTATTCCTCAACAACTGTACCAAATTTAGTTACACTGCCTTGAAAACTTCGGATTTTATAAGATTTTTTTGTCAAAGCATTGCAACTTCCCCAATTCATGAAGAATGTCGTTTTCTCTTAAGAACGAAAAAAGGCTAGTAACCAGCAGAAGACCTGACATTTTGAAGAAAGACATCCTATATCTACTCATAAAGCGAAGGTTTCTTCGGTACACTTCCAGTCAAATCAAATAACGTGTGACGTAGCAGACTTGTAAGGAGTGCAATACCCACATTATTTAACATACAAAATAAGTGTCCACAACTGTACTGAAGGGCAAACCCCACAGGCGTGATAATACATCAGAAACAATGAAACTATTTCCTGGGACAGAAGAAACTATTCCACAATTGTTCTACATCTGAGCCATAAATGGTAAGATTTTTCAACATACTCACTCTAGAAGCAAAAGTTATTAGTTTTACAGAAATATTCGTTTATTATAAGTCGAATGAAGTATAAGAATGTGAGAATCATTAGGCACCAAACAATATTGTTACACGTGAATGAGAGTGTCTATGATAATAGGAATAGGCAACAACAGAAATATGTGCTTCTCATGCATGAAATAAGTATTTATATTCTCTTGCTGCCAGCGTATTAGGCTGCAATAATACACATACTCGAAAGTATTTCTTCATGAATAATCTGAGCTTGTCATTGAATCAGTGAGATTCGGCTGTTTTAACATTTATTTCACGATAGTACATGTCTTCTCATATTACACAAACTGTCGGAGGCAAAAAGTAAAATAAATATTTCGTAAATTACGTGGAAAAGGAACGAAAAATAAACATTAACCTTATGACGCACATATGTCTTCTTCCTCCCGCTTGGAGCGCTAGTGTCGCTCCAGTTGTCAAACGCTATCAACTTTCGCAGCAGTGAGCGTCGCGACTGTTTGATCAGACTGTAATACCACAGACAGGCACCGCTACGATAGCAGTGAAGCAGACTGAACAAACCCACGATGTTTTATGTTGTCAAACCAAACGGCCGCGGTATAGCACATGGCTAGGTAAGGTGTGCAGTAATTATAAAATACATCCAATTGTTAATGTTCGCTAACTACAGCGAGAAACGAATTATCCTTGATTATAGCAAATTAACATTTCATACACGAGGATTACAATTTTTCTCAAGATCTATCGTTCACGAAAGTAAAATCACAGTGATAATCTCATGAAACTTTTCGCAGATGTACTGCGCATTGTCTGAGTATACCCATCTGTCACGTCGCACTTCCGAGTTCTAAGAGCGAAGTCAGCACGTAAACTTGCCTAGAACGATTGACATGAAATGTATTCACAGTTGCGAATACGAACAACGCATGGTCCGTACAAGGGAATGACGACAGTGAAACTTTGTCCCTGACCGTGACTCGAAAACGGATTTCTCGCTTTTTCCATACGTCGTTGTTCCTGCATATTTTTGAACATGGCCATGATGATGGCTCTGGGCCTACATTTTGCGACTGTATGGTTCTAATGGCCAGTGAAATACTGTAACAAAATTGGATGTTTTATTTTAAAGGCCACCACCGTTCCAAGAAAAGAAGGGTGACTTCTTGGATTGTGACGTCATGGAAAGAAGGCGTCGCTTGTGCCATCATGGGTAGGTTACCAACTTGTGCACGTGACAACACAAATACAAAGTATGCGTCACTCACATGTTCTAAAATTTTTGGACGAATCGTTTTCTGATGCTATAGACCTATTATTATTTATGTCGAAGGCATCACTGACACTTTAATGGTGCATGTTGCCTTAAGTAAGTGATATCTGACAGAGCGGGGGGGGGGGGGGGGGGAGGGAGGGAGGGGGCAAGGGGGAAAGATGGAGGGCAGAGGGCAGAAACTAACTCCTGATCCACACCTTGTGCTTCATGCTGTTGTAATTCATACTAATAACTTTATTAATATCGCTCATTAATGGCGCAGATTTGGAATATCTATGCAGTGACGATTCAGATGTATAGAGCAAAATTTTTCTTGCTGATATAGCTTGCCTCCGAAAGACATGCGTCCTTGGTGAGCACACAGTTCGTCCTGTGTGTGTGTGTGTGTGTGTGTGTGTGCGTGTGTGTGTGTGTGTGTGTGTGAGAGAGAGAGAGAGAGAGAGAGAGAGAGAGAGAGAGAGAGGGGGGGGGGGTATTTTTTAGGGAAAACAAGGATAGCCTTCGCTATTTTTGATTCTGTTCTGCATAATCTCTATTTCAATTAGTTGTACTCTGCCAAGTTTTCGAGTGGCCTCGTGGTAAGTTATTGTGGTCATACAAGTTCGTTACGTCCAGTCTTCAACACATCTCGCTGCACTAGTTCCACACAGGGGAATAGCACATACACACCGCATTGGTTCAAATGGCTCTGAGCACTATGGGACTTAACATCTTAGGTCATCAGTCCCCTAGAACTTAGAACTACTTAAACCTAACTAACCTAAGGACAGCACACAACACCCAGCCATCACGAGGCAGAGAAAATCCCTGACCCCGCCGGGAATCGAACCCGGGAACCCGGGCGTGGGAAGCGAGAACGCTACCGCACGACCACGAGATGCGGGCACACACCGCATTACTGGCCCGACCTGCGTCAGCAGAGGAGAGTCACATGACTCCATACACCGTCTTCTTTTGGGGGGTCATAAGTCTTCTGACTGGTTTCATCCGGCCCGCTACAAATTCCTCTCCTGTGCCAATCTCTTCATCTCATAGTAGCATTTGCAACCTACGTCCTTATTTATTTGCTGGATGTATTCCAATCTCTGTCTTCCTGTACAGTTTTTGCCCTCTACAGTTCCCTCTAGTACCATGGAAGTCATTCCCTCATGTCTTAACAGATGTCCTATCGTCCTGATCCTTCTCCTTATAAGTGTTTTCCACATATTCGTTTCCTCTCCGATTCTGCGTAGAGCCTCCACATTCCCTACCCTATCAAAATGGTTCAAATGGCTCTGAGCACTATGGGACTCAACATCTGAGGTCGTAAGTCTCCTAGAACTTAGAACTACTTAAACCTAACTAACCTAAGGACAGCACACACACCCATGCCCGAGGCAGGATTCGAACCTGCGACCGTAGCAGTCCCGCGGTTCCGGACTGCAGCGCCAGAACCGCTAGACCACCGCGGCCGGCCTACCCTATCAGTCCACCTAATCTTCAACATTCATCTTTAGCACCACATCTCAAATACTTCGATTCTCTTCCTTTCCGGTTATCCCACAGTCCATGTTTCACTACCACACATTGCTGTAATCCAGACGTATGTTCTCAAAAATTTCTTCCTCAAATTAAGGCCTATGTTTGACACTAGTAGACTTCTCTTGGCCAGGAATGCCCTTTTTGCCATCGTTTATCTGCGTTTGCTGCTTGCTCCGTCCGTCATTGGTTATTTTACTGCCTAGGTACCTGACTTCCGTAACTTCATCTACTTCCTGACCATAAATCCTGATGTTAAGTTTCTCGTTGTTTTCATTCCTGCTACTTCTCATTACGTCCGTCTTTCTTCGATTTACTCTCAATCCATATTCTGTACTCAGTAGATTGTTCATTTCGTTCAGCAGATCATGTAATTCTTCTTTATTTTCACTCAGGATAGCAATGTCATCAGCGAATCGTGTCATTGATATCCTTTCACATTGAATTTTAATTCCAGTCCTGAACCTTTCTTTTATTTCCATCGTTGCTTCGTCGATGTACAGACTGAACAGTAGGGGCCAAAGGCAACGTCCTTGTCTTACACCCTTTTTAATACGAGCACTTCGTTCTTGGTCGTCCACTCTTATTATTCCCCTTCGGTGTTGTACATATTGTATATGACTCGTCTCTCCCTATAGCTTACCCGTACTTTTCTCAGAATTTCGAACATCTTGCACCATTTTACATTGTCGAACCTTTTTCCAGGTCGACAAATCCTGTGAACGTGTCTTGATTTTTCTTTAGTCTTGCTTCCATTATTAACCGCAACGTCAGAATTGCCTCTATCGTGCCTTTACCTTTCCTAAAGCCGAACTGATCGTCATCTAGCACATCCTCAGTTTTCTTTTCCATTGTTCTGTATATTGTCCTTCTAAGGAACATCGACACATGAGCTGTCAAGCTGATTGTGCGGTAATTCTCGCACTTGTCAGCTCTTGCCATCTTCGAAATTGTTTCTCTGAAGGACAAATGGTATGTCGCCAGACTCATACATTCTATACACCAACGTGAATAGTCGTTTTGTTGCCACTTCCCCCAATGAGTTTAGAAATTCTGATACAATGTTATCTGTCCCTTCTGCCTTATTTGATATTAAGTCCTCCAAAGCTCTTTTAAAATTCTGATACTAATACTGGATCCCCTATCTCTTCTAAATCAACTCCTGTTTCCTCTTCTATCACATCATACAAGTTTCCCCCTCATCGAGGCTTTCAGTGTATTCTTTCCACCTATCAGCTCTCTCCTCTGCATTTAGCAGTGAAATTCCCGTTGCACTCTTAATGTTACCACCCTTGCTTTTAATGTTACCGAAGGTTGTTTTGACTTTCCTGTATGCTGAGCCTGTCCTTCCGGTAATCGTTTCTTTTTCGATTTCTTCGCGTTTTCATGCAGCCATTTCGTCTTAGCTTCCCTGCAGTTCCTATCTATTTCATTCCTCAGCGACTTGTATTTCTGTATTCCTGAGTTTCCCTGGACATTTTTGTACTTCCACTTTTCATCGACAAATGAAGTACAGTATTTCTTCTGTTACCTATGGTATCTTCGCAGTTACCTTCTGTGTACCTATGTTTTTTTCCAACTTTTGTGATGGCCCTTCTTAGAGATGTCCATTCCTCTGCAACTGTCCTCTCTACTGAGCTATTCCTTACTGCTGTATATATAGCCTTAGAGAACATCAAGCGTATCCCACTTCTTTGCGTATTGATTCTTCCTGACTAATGTCCTGGACTTCGGCCCACTCTTCATCACTACTATATTGTGATCTGAGTCTATATCTGCTCCTGGGTACGCCTTACAATCCAGTACCTGATTTCGGTATCTCTGTTTGACTGCGATGTAATCTAAGTGAAATCTTCCCGTATCACCCGGCCTTTTCCAAGTATACCTCCTCCTCTTGTGATTCTTGAACAAAGTATCTGTATTAGTAGCTGGAACCTGTTACAGAACTCAATAAGTCTTTTCCTCTCTCATTCCTTGTCCCAAGCCCATATTCTCCTGTAATATTTTCTTCTACCCCTTCCCCTACAACTGCCTTCCAGTCTCCCATGACTATTAGATTCTCGTCTCCATTTACGTATTGTATTACCCTTTCTATATCCTCATATACTTTCTCTATCTCTTCATCTTACGACGTCGACGTATATATCTGAACTATCGTTGTCGGTGTTGGTTTGCTACCGATTCTGATAATAACAACCCTATCACTGGACTGTTCACAGTAACACACTCTCTGCCCTACCTTCCCATTCATAACGAATGCTACTTCCGTTATACCATTTACTGCTGTTGTTGATATTACCCTATACTCATCTGACGAGAAATCCTTGTGTTCATTCCATTTCATTTCACTGACCCCTTCTGTATCTAGACTGAGCCTTTGCATTTCCCTTTTCAGATTTTCTAGTTTCCTACCGTGTTCAAGCTTCTGACATTCCACGCCCCGATTCGTAGAACGTTATAGTTTCGTTGATTATTCAATCTTTTTCTCATGGTCACCTCCCCCTTGGTAGTCCCCTCCCAGAGATCCGAATGTGGGACTATTCCGGAATCTTTTGCCAATGGAGAGATCATCATGACACTTTTCAATTACAGGCCACATGTCCTGTGGATACACGTTACGTGTCTTTAATGCAGTGGTTTCCATTGCCTTCTGCGTCCTCACGCCGTTGATCACTGCTGATTCTTCCGCCTTTAGGGGCAGTTTACCAACCCTAGGAAAAGAGAGTGCCCTGAACCTCTGTCCGCTCCTTCGCCCTCTTTGACAAGGCCGTTGGCAGAACGAGGATGACTTCTTATGCCGGAAGTCTTCGGCCGCCAATTCTGAATATTAATCAAAATTTAAGCAGTGGCTCGATTCGAACCCGGGACCGAGGACGTTTAGATTATTAATCCAAGACGCCACCCGTCTACTGCGGTTCAAAGTTGTTCCGATGCACAGTTCACAATCAGATGACGAAACTCATGGGATACCCCCTAATTCCTTGTTGGGCTCCTTTTGCCTGGCGTAGTGCAGCAGCTCGACGTGGCATGGACTCAAAAAGTCGTTGGAAGTTCCCTGCAGAAATACTGAGCAATGCTGGCTCTATAGTCTTCCACAATTGTGAAAGTGTTGCCGGTGCAGGAGTTTGTGCGCGAACTGACCTCTCGATTATGTCACATAAATGTTCCAACGGGATTCACGTCGGGCGATCTGGGTGGCCAAATCGTCCTGTCGAATTGTTCAGGATGTCCTTGAAACCAGTCACGAACAACTGCGCGCCCGCATCACGTGGTCGTGCGGTAGCATTCTCGCTTCCCACGCCCGGGTTCCCGGGTTCGATTCCAGGGGGGTCAGGGATTTTCTCTGCCTCGTGATGGCTGGGTGTTGTGTGCTGTCCTTAGGTTAGTTAGGTTTAAGCAGTTCTAAGGTCTAGGGGACTGATGACCATAGATGTTAAGTCCCATAGTGCTCAGAGCCATTTGAACCATTTTGAACAACTGCGGGCCCATCAACGCGGTGCACTGTCATCCGTAAAAACTCCATCGTTCTTAGGATACAGGAAGTCCATGAATGGCTGCAAGCGGTCTCCAAGTAGCCAAACATAACCATTTCCAGTCAATGATCAGTTCAGTTGTACCATAGGACACAGTCCATTCCATGTAAACACATCCCGCACCATGAAGCAGATTGCACAGTGCCTTGTCCACAAGTTTACTCCAAGGCTTCGTGGGGTCTTCGTCAGTCTCCAACCCCACCATCAGCTCTTCCCAACTGAAATCGGAACTCGTCTGATAAGACTACGGTTTTCTAGTCTTCTAGGTCCAACCGATATGGTCACGAGCCTAGGAGAGGACTGCAGGCGAAGTCGTGCTGTTAACAAAGGCACTCGTCGGTCGTCTGCAGCCATAGCCCATTAACGGCAAATTTCGCCACCCTGTACTAATTTATACATTCGTCGTACTCTTCACATTAATTTCCGCGGGTATTTGAACAGTGCCGCTAGTCTGTTAGCACTGGAAACTCTCGTCCTTAAGTGAAGGCCGTTGACCAGTGCGTTATCCGTGGTGAAATAATGCCTAAAATTTGGTATTCTCGGCATATTCTTGACACTGTGGATCTCAGAATATTGAATTTCCTAACGATTTCGATAATGGGACGTCCCATGTGGCCGCGCGGTCTAGGGCGCCTCGTCACGGCTCACCCCGTCGGAGGTTCGAATCCTGCCTCGGGCATAGCTGTCTGCGTTGTCCTTAGCGTAAGTTAAAGTTATATTAAGTAGCGCGTAAGCTTAGAGACCGATGACCTCAACTGTTTGATCCCATAAGACCTTACCACAAATTTCCAAATTTTCCCGTGTGCTTCTAGCTCCAACTATCATTCCGCTTTCAAAGTGTGTTAATTCCCTATCACTTCAGAAATCTTTTTGCATGAATCATCTGAGTATAAATGATCGCGCCGTCAATGAACTGCCATTTTATTCTACGTGTACGCGATACTACCGCCATCTATACATGTGTATATGTCCCATGACTTGTTACCTCAGCGTGTGACATCCATGGACTGTGATGACGTCTAAGTAAAATATAAGGCGGCCACAAGAAAGTGTACAGTCATACAGTTGCATCTCATGAATTTTTCCAACGTTTTTGTATGTTCAGCGCCTAGCCTCCAACCAGAACTTTCTTTTCCTTATCGCTTTTCATTATTGATAAGGATTTGGATGAAGAACATCAAACACGAAATAGAGGATTAGCTACACGCTCTTGTGTTTGAAGGTGATGTAATGAACAATGGTGTAATTATTAGGGACAGTGATTGTTACCAGACAAATTCAAGACAGTTGGTATATTAAAAAATATCAAATGATAAGTCAGGTTCTGCGTGTGAAACGATAAAGTAATGCAGCAGATAATTAACTGGTAGGTATTTAATAGTAAAACTTATCAGGATAAACACTTTGGTTGAAGTATACCTCAAAGTAGCAGATATAAACAAGAAGCGTAACACAATGTTAATCTTCTAACCCAGTTGAGTGAGAAGCCAACATAATCTTAGTTTTAGATTTCGCATCACGTAACTTTGATCTGATACAAGACATATCACATCCAAATCTTGGCTTCCAAATAAAATAAACACATCGAAAAAAGTTTTGCACCACCTCGGCTCGGAGAGTTCCGGAACCTGTACAGAAAATTAAAATAGAGATCAACATAAACATCATTTCCGCCCTTTTTATTTCTCATGGAAACCACACATTGCATGTTGTACCACCATGCAGCGAGACCTTCAGAGGTGGTGGTCCAGATTGCTGTACACACCGGTACATCTCATATCCAGTATTAGGTCATCTTGCACTGATGCATGCCTGTATTCGTCGTGGAATGCTATTCAAAAGTTCATCAAGGCACTGTTGGTCCAGATTGTCCCACACCTGAACTGCGATTCGGCGTAGATCTCTCAAAGTGGATGGTGGGTCACGTCGTTCATAAACAGCCTATGCCAGGCATGCTCGATAGGGTTCATGTCTGGAGAACATGCTGGCCACTCAAGCCGAGCGATGTCGTTATCCAGAAGGAAGTCATCCACAAGATGTGCACTATGTGGGTATGAATTTGTCGTCCATGAAGACGAATGCCTCGCCATTATGCTGCCGATACTGTTGCACTATCGGTCGGAGGGTGGCATTCACGTATTATACAGCCGTTACGGCGCCTTCCATGAACACCAGCGGCGTACGTCGGCAGCCCCACATAATGCCACCCCAAAACAGGAGGGAACCTCCACCTTGCTGCACTCGCTGGATGTCCGAACAACATCGCTTTGGTTCACTCAGAGACGCCTGGACGCTTCCCTTGTTGACAGCCCTCCATGGCCCAGAGTAAGAATGCGGACGCGATCGAACCTCGGCATTGACCGTCTAGGCATGGTTGAACTACAAACACGAGCCGTGTACCTCCTTCCTGGTGGAATGTCTATAACTCATCGGCTAAGGACCCCCTCCGTGTAATAGGCGCTGCTCATGCATGGTGTTTACATCTCTGAGCGTGTTTAGTGACGTCTCTGAACAGTCAAAGGGACTGTATCTGTGATACAATATCCACAGTCAACGTCCACCTTCAGGAGTTCTGTGAACTGGGGTGATGCAAAATCTTTTTTGATGTGTATATATTAACACCTAACGGAGTAATAGACATTACCATACATTATCATAGATTAACCATTGTGTTTGGACGATGAGGTAGTAAAAATGCATCAAACGATGTAAACAACGCAGCGACTAAACGGTATGATATCATATCGTGGGCCGTATTTTCAAATGTAGACAAAAATGGGCAGATTTCATTATGAGAACTACTACTGCATCAGGAAAGGAAATATTCCGACTTACAATTACCATACTCAATCACAGATTAATAAAAGAAATATTTGTCCAAAAGACAGGAAAGAAAATATTTCAATTTACAATTCTAATACTCAATCATAGATAATAAAAGAAATATTTGTCCAAAAGAAAATGAACTATAGTAAAAAAAACTCCTTACAGCTTAAGTGGGCGCCACGATACTCAGCACGAACTTAAAATAAGGAAACATTTATCGTAAAAAAAGAAAAAAAATCGAGCTAGCAGCCTATCGCAAAATGCATTTTAGCTACATAGCTCAAGTGGGGTCTGCAATACGCATTTACAAATATACGTGTGTATCAGGAATAAACTGAAACATTTATCAGGGGAAGAAATTTAATCACTCATCAGAAACGAAAGGAATCTAATACTGGTATCGTAAAAACACTGAACCACTGCAGTGGAGAGCATGATACACAATACTAATTTAAAAACAAAATAAGTGGGCTGTATTAATCGTAAAGAAAAAAAGACAGGAATCGATGAAGTTGTAACACGCCCGTAAGCACAAATGGGTGGGGTACCTTAAACTGACTTCTCGTTTCGTGACCGTTGCTTTTCTTGACCGTGCGCCCTGTCCACATCACGTACCTGGTAATTCCGCGGCGGTCGTACTGTTCTGCTCCACGCTTCTGTTGGCTTGCCTGAAATTATCTATCGAAATATGCAAGCGGGTTTAGGGGAGCCACTCAATGTTAAAACACAACACTGTCCTATGTCTGGTATGAACATCTATATTTGAGACGATATCCAAACCACAGGTTGCACTGTTTACACTCTAAATCGTAAATGTTTATCCCAATTAAGAATCTTGATGATTAATAGTCCAAAAAGATCATTCGGACGAGCGTACGCGTAACCGACACGACGCGGGTGATTGTTGATGATGCGGAATCCGAATGATCGAACGAAAGTTCTTACGCTCGTCACACATATAGATATCTGATAATACTCCTCCTTGTCAATAGTAATGATATAACACTGTCCGTAAAGCTAATTTTTCAGTTCTCAGTTCTCACTTGTACGAGCGTGCGCGTAACCGTCGCGGCGCGGCTGATTATTGATAATGCGGACCGCGATGATCGAACGCACGTCCTCACGCTCGCTACAAGACACTGGCACTTGTTTGTACTCTTTCGTGGTAACTAATTTTTGCTGATGCACATTAGTTCATTCTGGGAGACCGAACACGGCGCGGATGATCGATGCTGTGCGACACGCAACGAGAGTATACACAATATGTTATCGGCACTGCTCATTTTTAATTACTTCTTGACGCACTTTCCTCTGAATCACTTCCATATTTCATCGCTTTACTTTAACAGCACTTATAGCAACACTTCAACCCGAATACTAAAAAAAAGCAGAGCTACACACTACACAGCATAACAGTATCGCGTTCTGCGCTCGACTCTCTACAGACGCGGCTGCCCGCAAAGATACTCCACAACTAAGCCAGCGATATGAAAATGCGCTTACAAAGTGTTAGAATATGCGCCGAAACAAGAAGGAGTATTTTGTTCATCATACGCAGCGAAGAGTAAAAAACGTTTCGAAAGATGATAACGAATAACAGTATCCGAAAATTAAATGCAAAACACGCATCATGAAGAGGCTTCATAACAACCATTACCATTAAGTCACTGCCAAAACTGACGAATAGTATCCTCTTGACCCAAAAAAGAGAGGAACCCTAATACAGTTATAACTTGGAATTGAATGAACAGATTTGCTGGAACTCCAGGAATCAATGGTTGGATATCATACATGAAAGCATTACTGAATCTGGATGTAAACGGATGAGAATGTAATATGATATCGTCGTGGGGTCTAGTTTAGCATGGGATACAACCCGTCGGCTTTGACCAATGACGTCAGAATTAGCCAGAGAGCATGTATCACAAAGATGAAAGAGCTGAGAAGAATGTTCAGAAACAAAGGAATGCAAGAGAGAAAAACTATACTTCACATCTATAAGGGCCAGTAGTATTTTCATGTTAATGATACCGCGTGTTTGTACCTTAGTATTTCTCCGCAAAATACAATGGAAAGAAATGAATGAAATATATTAATAATATAATGGCTCTGAGCACTATGGGACTCAACTGCTGTGGTCATAAGTCCCCTAGAACTTAGAACTACTTAAACCTAACTAACCTAAGGACAGCACACAACACCCAGCCATCACGAGGCAGAGAAAATCTCTGACCCCGCCGGGAATCGAACCCGGGAACCCGGGCGTGGGAAGCGAGAACGCTACCGCAATGAAATATATTACTAGCAAAGAATACATCACGTTACATGTATGTCAGTTGTATCTCGAAACTCTTTCGAACTGTATTGCTTAAGTGCAGTATGGGATACAAGTTCAGCGTACGTTGATTTCTTAGTTTCAACTAGCATTGCTGTCCTGTTGTTCACTTGAACTATGTATCCCCTGCTTCACTAAACCGTAAATGAAACACCGGATACAAATTAAAGCTCATTCGAAGTGTGTTGCTTAAGTACAGTACAGAAAAGGAGTTTGTGGTAAGTCGATTTCTTCGTTTTCACTAGCATTACTGTCCTTGAACGATGTATCCTCCGCTTCAGTAAACCCTAAGTGGAACACGGGATACAAATTGTAGATGCGGTGTTTATTTCGTCTCCGCTAATACTAACAGTCCTTTCTTACGTACATATCAGTATTACTGATGACAGAAGGACCTACGTATGTAATATATGTATAACAGACTTCCGTTGACCTCTATGTATGTACACTGGTAATGAAAAGGTGGAAACAGACGTAAGTTACATTTGCAACCTCTACCTCAATTGAACTACACGGAGACAAGAAGACGACACATGTACAATTTGTATCCCATACTTCACTATGGGGTACAGTTTTCTTGTTGCCTTGCACGCTAATAGTATCCCATTCGTTACTTGAGCTATATAGCTGTATGCAACATTTGTATCTATATTGTGTCAGTGTAAAGGCGAAGTGAAGGACGGGATACAAGCTGTAGTTGTGTCAGGGGTTTCGCCTGTGATATAGCAAGTACACATTCGAAAATGTCGTACTGATACTAGTGCTGGGAAACGAAAGAAGATCGACAGACGAGAAATTTCTATTACGTACTACACAGCACGAAAATACACATATTGGTGGAATGAAACAGTGAAATATGTCAAAATACAGTGAAAGAAGCTAATGGGAAAGTAAACTTATCACACGGAAATATCGAGGAATCACCGAAGCTCGCCTAGACAGACAGTAACGAAAATTACATACCCACAAACAGACAAATCCAGTACTATAAACGAAAACAAGACATTAAAAATTGTTCTACAATAACAAACTAATACTCCAAATTACCTCAATATCATTACGAATAATTATTTCAATGCGCAATGGTAGCGCTTATCCAGAACACAGAACTGCTTTATTATCTATGCCTCGAAGTGAAGACATTAATATCTATGACTAATGTATGACGTCATTGATCAAAGCCGACGGGTTGTATCCCCTGCTTCACTAGACCCTCGTCGTGGATAAGGAATGCTTTCAGTAATTCCTCTAACCTAGGTAAAATCCTGTATGTATATTGCAGTCCCCAGCACCAAAACGTAGGCCTCCTCAATAACTGCAGCTATAGTCAACGCAAAAATATTCTTTATGAATTGGTTTTATTGAAGGTTATTTGTTTAGACACTCTTCAATTGCACGAATCTGCCTGCATAGCAAGATATCTACATCGTGTGAAAATTTTTCGCTTTCTATTTTTAAGGCGTGATACTCACTCATCGGAGTCGATGCACATATCGCTGGGTATGAGCGACTGAGTTAGGCGTCTCGCCTTCAACAGCGCCACCTCATCGGCTGTCCAGCAGCTGCGTGACACGTCGGAAGGTCGAAACAGCGTCGTGCCCACATTTAGTCGGAACTGCGGAGTTCCGTTATGCGTCGTAGCAGCCGTTAAAGTTGCGATCCACGACCCAATTAAGATTAACAGTTTAATCTTCTGATATAGCTGACCCATCAGGAACTGCATACAGATGACACTTCGCTATATTATTAAATAAATATTAGTCTTCATTTGTTTATTTATTTATATGTTCTGTGGAAAACAACTGCGACCTCTGGTTACGATGTGTGTAGCATTCATCCCACGCTATTTTAGATGAGGAGAACCCTACGTCATAGTGACTTAACGCTACATCATCGTGACGTAAATAACTTAATCGACTAGATGAGTACGTGTATCGATCTTTGCAGTTGTACTACAGAGGTTGCACCGATAACGTGAAAGCTAAATATAGTCTGACTTGTACAAATTGACAGCAGTTGTGTGGTATACCCATCCCAGTTGAATTACTTATTAAGCTGTAATCTCAACCATTTTGGATGTTACTGTGTGTTTCTATGTCTGAACGAAGGGACCATAACAATAACGAAAGTCAAAAATAGCACCTAGTCATTTAAAAAAAATCCGATTAATTGTGAAAAATTATGTGAACAGAAACGTGAAATAGAGAGAAAGTAACGTGTTTCGTATTTTGATAAAAGCATATGGATTGTACATAATTCTTCTGGGCAGAAACGTTAAACTGAGTAATTAATGTTGTTCCAAAGATAATTCGAATGTTGCTGGAATTTTAATTTTGCCTTCATGCTGTAGATCAGCTCAGAACCTTTTGCTCTTCAGAAATAAATTATTACTGATGAATATAACGTACTTACCTGTGATAACAGATGTCATTATCCTTCATACGTTGTTTTTTTCACAAAATACAGCGTATAAAGAAAAATAATGACGTGTGTTATAAACAGGTCTGCGAGCGTTTCTTTTTTTTCTTTCGTAATGGTTCCTTCGTTCAGATATTCATTATGTTCAAGACACACATTCAAATGGGCTGAACATACCACACAACTGCTGTAACTTCGTTTCTACACATGTCTTTACATTTAGCTTTCACGTTAGCGTGCAACCTCTGTGGTACAACAGCAAAGATCGATATAAGTAGTCATGTAGGCGATTTAGGTTTCTTTACGTCACGATGACGTAGCGTTACGTCATACGACGTAGGTCTCTCCCCACCTAGAGTGAGATGAATGCTAACCTTACGACGATGTGGAATGAGTTAGTTACAGCTGTAATACATTTTCTCAGTGAAAAATATAGCTATATGTTGACCATTTACATCATCATCGGCCAAACTTTAGCAAACATCCGAAATCGATTAAAACACATGGGCATGTATGACATACATACGTTACTGAAATACGGACAAGAAGCACCGTATATCTAACACTACGAATGACAAAACATGCTAAACAGTACACTGAAATCATATTTTCAGGCAAATACGCCAATAGCACTTGCCAACGAGAGATTCTGACTGATTATATTAGATGGCGGAAGGCGGAACCAACGACAGTATTGCGTTTGATAAACATTGTCGGGTAAAAGTCTATCACAAGGCCGGTGGCATACTTGCACGATTCATGCAGGAATGCTGTCAGCGCTTGCCGTGGGGTATGATGGGAACAAAAGGTGTGTCCGCTGTTTGTGTTACGCAGCCAATGAGAGACGGCATGCTGTAAGCGAAGATTATAAATGTACTGCTGCTTGTCCGAGTCGCGGCTGTTTAAAGTGTTATTACGAACATCAGCCAACTTCACTGCTCTTTAAATGGTTTTTATTTACTAAATCGGTCACGATGAACCCATTTCGGTTTGTTACCATCATCAGGTGCTCTGTAAATACATGACTAAGCGACAGTCTTAATAAAATGATCAAGAAAGCTATAATACCATTTAAAGAGCAGTGTAGTTGTCTGATATTCGTAATAATCATGTCACTAGAGGACATATTTCGCACTGCGGGCCACAAAAAACGAAAGTTGTGGACTTCAATGTCGTACACCGATAAGGGGAACTCTCTGAAATAAATAAGGATAGCAATAAAAATGGCAAAACTCAACGAAAGTGTGAAATTCAGTAAGGTTTGTCTGAAGAAGGACCTCTCCCGGCCTACATCAACATCAAGATTTCAGCAGAACCAACGCTGGTACCTCACATCAGACAATATGGAGCAAAATTATGGACCCAACGAGAAATTAACAGTAACCTATCTTATAAGGAACACCTAAATCAAGATACGTGGGTAGCTCGGCTAAAATTAACTAACAATACCACTCCATTAATTTTTGACACCGTGTCACATCTCATTAATATGCATGTGCATAACATCAGCACCTAGATCAGATGTACGCACAAAAATAAAATCAAGTGCCTCACGGAAAATACCTCATTGCCAAAACTAACAATATATTAAACCCTTCATTTTTCATTAAAAAAGCCATCAACATGACTGAAAATGCTTTCAATGACCAAGAGGAAAAACTGTTGAGTAAAGGATTAAGATATGCTATCGAACCAAGATTCCACGATACAGTACAAAAACAACTAACAGCATCTGCAAAGGCAGCACTAGACCTGGCAAACTTACCTATAAAACAACATAGTGAAATCACTGTCAAATAGCGAACGCAACAGAAAAAGAGCTCAAAACCAAGAAAAGCTACAATACCTATTGAGATAACAAAACACTACGCCAAATTAATGAAAAATTAACGAATAACAACACCCTGGCATTTAAATCAGATAAAGGCAATAGTCTAGTTACCATTAACAAGAATGACTACGTAGAAGAAGTTAGCGACTTCTTTGGTGACAATGGTATCACACAAACCAATAGATACCCCACAAACAAATTTTTAGACTAAACCATAAAAGCATGTCATACAATACTTACAGAATATGAAAAAAGGACATGTATACCCATGAACCCTGGAATACCAAAGCTCCATGGACACCTTAAGATATACAAACAATTTGGTGCTATACATATTGTAGTAGACAATGTTAACAGGCCACATACTCATAAGCAAGAAATTAAACAACTTCCTTAATAAATTTTACACATACAACAAACGGGCTCCTCCGGGGCCGCAGTTGCAGCATCGGGAGCCGATTGGGTTCTCTCCGCTGGTTGGCGAGGACGTAAATCAGGCATGGTTACAAAATCGGACTGAGACCGAACAGATTTACACAAAAAAAAGTCTCGTTGCATTCTAGGCGATAATAAGATCCCTTGGCATGAGTTGTCAACTAGCAAAACGCATTGCAGAGCCACTTAAATCACACGGAGGTGGCGGCGGTGGCGGGGACGTCGGGGGCGGCGAAGGCGGCGTCGGCGTCGGAGCTGTTGCGAGAGGCGGCTGTCTCGTTACAGCCCCCAGCGGCTGCGCGGGGTTCGTCTCGGCCCGCGACGACTCGTCTATTGTCGGCGGTTCGCCCCAGTGTGGGACACGATGTAGCGGCGCGCGGCCGCATATTGCGCTCGCATGCTCGGTTAGACCGTCACGGCCCCACATGTTGTCATGCGCTCCCGAAGGCGCGCCGGCGCGAACAACTAAGGGCCCGCGGCACCAAACCGCTGCCGGCACGGTAACTCAGCGTCTTCGGTCAGAGGGTTAGCTGCCCTCTGTAATAAAAAAAAAACTGAGTTAAGGGGGGGTAGGACGTCAAACGGGCCGACTTGGAGCAGGAGAGGCACCACAGAACATTTTAATTTCCACTGTCTATTCTTTTACAAGTAAATTCATAAAACTTTGTCAGCATGACCAGGAAGGATTCAGGAGTCACACTCGTAGCAGCGAAAGTTCAAAAACATAGCAAAATAATTTTTTTTTTCACTTACTATTGGCTGCATTTGTTGTTATAGGTACACCTTTCTTCATAAGTAAGAGAGACTCAAAAATGGTTCAAATGGCTCTGAGCACTATGGGACTTAACATCTCTGGTCATCAGACCCCTAGAACTTAGAACTACTTAAACTAACTAACCTAAGGACATCACACACACCCATGCCCGAGGCAGGATTCGAACCTGCGACCGTAGCAGTCGCGCGGTTCCGGATTGAGCGCCTGAACCGCTACACCACCGCGGCGGGCCTAAGAGAGACTGTTCGATGAATTTTTCACAGCATACAAACCATACTTACAGGCGTCTGAAACTCTAGAATCTATTTAATTTATAAAAAAATGAATGAGCTGTTACGTTTTAAACTTTATGTTTAGAAAAAAAAATCAAATTTTGTAGTTAATTATCTCAATTTTTACCACAGTTTTTAATAGATTTGGAAAATTCTAGAGTTTCATACCCCTGTAAGTATGGTTTGTACGCTGTGCAAAATTCATCAAAGAATCTCTCTTACTTGTGAAGAAAAATGTACCTATGGGAACAAATGCGGCCAACAGTAAGTGAAAAAAATGATGAAATTTCATATCTAAAAAAATTTAGTTTATGTTTTTGCACTTCCAGTGCTACGAGTGTGAATCCTGAATCCTTCCTGGTCATGCTGACAAAGTTTTATGAATTTACGTGTAAAAGTATAGACAGTAGAAATTAAAATGTCCTGTGGTGCCTCTCCTGCTCCAAGTCGGCCCGTTTGACGTCCTACCCCCCTTAATGGGTCAACGACGAACTGAAACGGGTGTCTTGCGACGTCCGCTCCGAGCAGATACAACGAACGAAAACTAACAAAATTAGATTTAAAAAAAAACGCTAGGTGTCGCTATGGTTGGCAGGACGTAGGATCGGCTAGAAAATACCGATTCGGATCGAACGGTGGGAAAGATCTCACTTTCTGGCACCAGTTTGTACGTGACAGGATGGTATCAGGATCTCAGGTGGGCATCCGGGACGTTTTTCCTGTACGTAAAATGAAAAATGCCAGGATTCAGGGCAAAATGGGTTTTATTCCCAAGAACTACCACTAATGGGCACAATATTCGCGAAAACTGGCTACGGCTGTCGAGGGAATGGGTACAATGTCAATGAAAATCGGCTACGACGGCACATGGTACGGAAAAAATTATTTGACCCTCAATAGGAAGGACTGGTGGACACGTCCAGAGGGTAAGGAAGCTGGCAGGCCGCTGTTGCGGCAGATACCTCGCCGACCCTCTTGCGTACGTCACGTGGAGGTACCCAGCCCTCCCGTTGTCACATTTGTGGCAGAAAGTTTGCGTCTCGCTCTCAGCAATTCCGTGGTGGCGTCCCTAGCTCAGGGCAATAGCGAGGGCGACGACCACAAATACTTCTGATAAGTTTACCTAACTGCTTACTCCACCGCCTGAGGCTAAGTTAAAATGGTGGAAGTAGAATACAACAATTTTTTTACCATTATTACACGTTACCATGTACAAGACAATTTTATTAAGACCATCGCTTACTTATGTATATACAGAGCACTTGATAATGGCCATATCCTGAAATGGTCTCAGCGTGAATGATTTATTAAATAATAACCATTTAAAGCGCAGTGTAGTTGACTGATATTCGTAATAATCATGTCACTAGAGGACATATTTTGCACTGCGGGCCCCAAAGAACAAAAGTCGTATAAAGTGTGTTAGTATCTATAAACCAAGGACATCGTCGCAACGCATAATATATTTGAAAAAGCAGCGAAATATTTCTCTGATTTAATTAAATCAGAGGAGAAGGTAGGTGGATCAATGTTTTTAATTTAATCATTTGAGTGGGTAGGTGGATCAATGTATTTTTCACTTAAATAATGGGAGGAAGCAGCTGGATCAATATTGTTTAATTAAATCATAGGAAAAGGTTGCTGGATCAATGTTTATTAGCATATCGATCATGCGACTCTATTATGAATAAAATCGATCCTCCTGCCTTCTCACATGATTTAATTCAAAAACGTTGATCTCCTTACTCAGTGTCCTCGCGCATATCGATTGCGTATTAATTTCACCACTACATTTCATACATTTTTGTGTCTCTGCAATTAATCCATGAGATGTACACCGTCAGTCCACTTTATAGCACTCGCTGCCATAATCACAAAATATTTTTCCTCAAAATTCATTAATACAACGAAAAGACAGCAAACAAGACAATGGTTTCAATTTCGGCGCTAGAAATACATTTCCACAAAATCAAATGGCTCTGAGCACTATGGGACTTAACATCTGAGGTTATCAGTCCCCTAGAACTTAGAACTACTTAAACCTAACTAACCTAAGGACATCACACACATCCATGCCCGAGGCAGGATTCGAACCTGCGACCATAGCAGTCGCGCGGTTCCGGACTGAAGCGCCTAGAACCGCTCGTCCACCACGGCCGGCTACATTTCCTCTCTTATCGCCTCTAATTGGTTATGTCAAAGAATCATCCCATTGGCTCCGCGAAACTGACGCGTTGCCAAGTTGGGGGCAATAGATAAGCACCGCCATAACTGCTGCTATCTGGAATTTAGCCATATTTTCCTTACGTTACCTGCAAGAATGTAGATGGTGCCTGAACCACAATGAAATGTAAGTACTGTATGTGTGATATAGTGCGGAACCTGCGAATATATTTAATCTATGTTCTTAGGTTCCAAACCAGCCACAATGTAGGAAACATCGACATACTTCGCAAGAATCACCAAACGTGTGGGACAACGATGATGATAAAATAGTTTCAGATCGTTTTACTAGCAGCAATATAAGCTGCGCTCTTAGGTTACAACCTAACCACCAACTCGGAAATCACTAAAGATTATGAAAGAAATCCTTACGACTTGCACCACTGCAAAGTAAAGTCATTGCGTTGTTTAGAAAACAAAATCTCATTTAGTTCATACTATACTTTTCGCAAGAGACGCTACATCGCCGACCATTTGAAATTAGTTCATAGGTTATCCGGAAGAGGCGCATCACAGTATTTATTTATCGTTGCCAACTTTCCTTCCGTCCGGACCGTGGAGGTAAGAATAGAGGGAGACGCCGTGACGTCACAGCTGCGAAGCCATGTGAAGCCGAGGGTAACCATCTCAATCCGACCAAAACATTGCTGCTGTAAGCTTGTGTGCATAGGCTTGTCGCTCGCTTTTGGAAGGATTTTGCGCTATTATGGTGACTTGTGTGGTGTTCGGATGTGCGAATCGTTCTGATTGTGATGCGAAATCGAAGGGAATAACACTTCATGTGTAAGTTGTCTCGTTAAGTGTGATTTTACAACTTCATTGTGAATGAACTTGTGCTACATCGGTACTTGTACTATAGCGTGTTTTTCTCCTGTATGATTTTTGATTTCCTAAAAATGAAAGTCGGAAAGCTCTGTGGGAGAATGCCGTGAGGAGGAAGAATTGGCGTGCTTCTTAATGGAGCACTATATGTTCTCAGCATTTCCGAGAAGAGGACATAGACCGAACTTTCCTTTCAACAGTAAGGCTCCGAGAAAATGCTGTACCATCAGTTTTCCCTACACACCCAAAACATTTGCAAAAGGTATGTTAATTTAAAGAATTAAATTCTTAGTTTTCAAGTTCACGTTTCAGTATAATACGTACGTATCGTCGATAATCGAAGTGTTGAGTAACTCACTTTGTCTTCGTCATGTACCAAATTAAAAGCTAACACTACATTAACTGGCGTTAAGTATAGGCCTAAACAGGACACTGTGTAGATTTGCCATTCTATGTACCGTATTTCAGTAAATATTGGTGGTAATGAACAGTGTTTCCCAATAGTGTAATGTAACTGAAATGTCCCAGTACGTATTACAAACAAGATGTATTTATGGGGCTTTGGAGGGAGGGTATAGCTAACTTAGTTTTCAGTTTCTGTTATTTAGTTTGTGATAGACGCTTATTACTGAATTAACAAAATTGTACCGTTTACATTGAAGACTAGCTATTTGTAATATTACATTAAAAACTATTTTTAATCAGAAGAAACGCGGAATTTCGCCTTTACGAGATATTATTTTAAACAAAAACTTTGAAACAACCAATCTGATGACGTTACATGCGTATATGGTGCAATTAGCGACTGTAATACACGCAGCGCTATAGCACACTGGCAATATTTTGGTCAGAGTGTCATGGCAGCGAGCCACGCCCCCATGGCTTCAAAACGTAGTACGGCTGGGATACGTAGCGCCACCTCCCCTTATTCTTACCTCCATGGTCCGGACTAATACTACAGTCTGTGCTAATACTGAAGCTCAGCCTGATCATCTTTTACATTACACTTATGATGTGAATAACGTCTCGTACTTTCCAATACGTACAGAGGGCATTCAAAAAGTTTTGGACGGTCGTCTCTAATTTTTTTATTTTTTGTAGGAGGAGAATGAAATTTTTTGTGAACATACCTGGAACATTTAGCTATAAGTTGGTGTATAAAAGTATTTTCTTTTATTTGCAGGTGAGCCATAATGGACCGTGAAGTAGATGCCAGGTTACAACGATCGGTGATGGAGTTCCTCTTCGAGACCGAAGATGACTCTGCCACATCGATTCACAGGAAGTTTATCCCTGTTTATGGGGAGGCCACAGTGGAGCGTAGCAGTATCCATCGGTGGTTGCGGAGGTTTAAAGAAGGTGATTTCTTTCTGCTGGACAATCCAGTACTGAGAGACGAAGAAGCTTGCATAGGATAGAGTAGCATGTAGAGCTGCTTCAAACCAGTCTCTGGACTGAAGACCAAAACAACAGCAACGACAATCTACGATGTGGTAGACCATCGACGGCAGTGAGTGATGTGAATAAGAAGACCATTGATCATCCAAAATGACAGATGTGTGACGACACGACAGCTTGCTGAAATGACTCGTTTGTTACTGGGTAGTGTGGTATTACTGGTACAGTCACTAGGGTACAGAAAAATCTGTGCATATTGGGTGCCCAGATTATTGACAAGAGAAATGAAAACGATGAGGAAGAATGTCTGCAAGGGTCTCATGAAGACCTTTACTGAAGAGTGTAAACAGTGTTTTGAAGGCCGGCCGCGGTGGTCTCGCGGTTAAGGCGCTCAGTCCGGAACCGCGCGACTGCTACGGTTGTAGGTTCGAATCCTGCCTCAGGCATGGATGTGTGTGATGTCCTTAGGTTAGTTAGGTTTAAGTAGTTCTAAGTTCTAGGGGACTGATGACCACAGATGTTAAGTCCCATAGTGCTCAAAGCCATTTGAACTATTTGTTTTGACGGCGTCATTACCCAGGATGGAACATGCTTGTTTTTGTCTGAACCTGAGAGCAAAATCAAATCCATGGAGTGGCGTCATCTGGGTTCCCCTAACCAAGAATTTCACGAACAGCACGCCGAAAGATCTTCTGGGATCAGCGTGGTGTCATTTTCATAGATTTTTTGGAACCTGACTCCACAATTAACCGGTACCGTTACTGTTTGTCACTGGACAAGCTGCGACGTGCCATCAAGACCCACAGACCACAGCTTCAGTGTCAGCTCATCAGACTACACCATGACAATTCCAAACCCCATACTGTTCTTAGGACGCAGGAGAAAATCAGGAAAATGGGTTGGAAAATTGTTCCTCGTCCTCCCTACAGTCCGGACTTGGCTCCGTCTGATTTTTACCTCTTTGGTTGTCTGATGGCCCACCTTCACGGTAAAACATTTGATAGTGAGAAAGACCTTATTTCCTGTGTCAAGCGATGGTGTAAAAGTAAATCCCCAGAATTTTACCAAAGTGCATTTACATCATGGAGAGAACGTTGGGCCAGATGCGTCACGGCTGATGGAGGCTACATCGAGTAGGCTCAATGTATAGCTAAATGTTCCAAATATGTTCACAAAAAATTTCATTCTCCTCCTGTAAAAAATAAAAAAAATTAAGAAACGAGTGTGCAAAACTTTTTGAACACCCTTTGTATAATCCCTCTTTCATGAAGCTACTTCAAAAATTCCAAAGGAAGTCACCATACATGAACTCCACTGCAAAAGCTCTAATATGGTGTTTAAGCGCAACACACAGTCCTGGGAACACTAGCAGTATAGCAGATAACCACAAAGAGCCGGGGTACATTCGGGAAGATTTTAAATTGTGCTGCCTTTTTCCACCATTCCGATACTTACTGGATGATAGCTGGTAGTGTATTGGTGTTTAAAGCCACGTAGGTTTGCCAGCTTGTGGAACAATCTGGACTCAAATTGACCTTCTTGATCGGTGGTGACTTTGGTGTGACATCCGAATTGAGAGATCCAAGTGTTCAGAAAAAATCTTCATAACAGGCACCGCTCCCACCAAGCAGATATCTACATCTGCGTGATTACTCTGCTATTCACAATAAAGTGCCTAGCACAGGGTTCAGTGAACCACCTTCAAGCTGTCTACCGTTCCACTCTCGAACAGCGGGCGGGAAAAACGAGCAGTTAAATTTTTCGCTGCGAACCCTGATTTCTCTTACTTTACTGTGATGATCATTTCTCGCTATGTAGATGGGTGCCACCAGAATGTTTTCGCAATCGGAGGAGAAAATTGGTGATTTAAATTTCATGAGAAAGTCCAGTCTCAACGAAAAACGCCTTTGTTTGTATGATTGTCACTTCAATTCACGTATTATTTCTGTGGCACTATCTCTCCTATTTCGCGATAATACAAAACGAGCTGCCCTTCTTTGAAATTTTTCGACGTCATCCGTCAGTCCCATCTGATTCGGTTCCCGCACAGCACAGCGATACTCCAGAATAGGGCGGACAAGCGCTGTGTAAGCAGTCTCTTTAGTAGACCTGCTGCACCTTCTAAGTATTCTGCCAATGAATCGCAGTCTTTGGTTTGCTCTACCCACAACATGATCTATGTGATCGTTCCAATTTAAGTTTTTCGTAATTGTAATCTTAAGTCTTTAGTTGAATTTACAGCCTTCAGATTTGTGTGACTTATCGCGTAATCGAAATTTGGCGGATTTCCTTTAGTACTCATGCGAATAACTCCACATTTTTCTTTATTCAGCGCCAATTGCCACTTTTCGCACCATACACCCCTGTCGATAGCACTCATTACTTCATGAGTGTAAAGAGCTTGTTGTGTTTCACAAGAACAATATTTTCTGAATGCGTGCTGACTATGTGTTAAAAAATCGTTTTCTTCGAGGTAATTCATAATGTTCGAACACGGTATATGTTACAAAACTCTGCCGGCCGGGATAGCCCAGCGGTTCTAGGCGCTTCGGTCCGGAACCGCGCGACCGCTACGGTCGCAGGTTCAAATCCTGCCTCGGTCATGGATGTGTGTGATGTCCTTAGATTAGTTAGGTTTAAATAGTTCTAAGTTCTAGGGGACTGATGACCTCAGATGGTAAATCCCATAGTGCTCAGAGCCATTTGAACCATTTTACAAAACTCTGCTGCAAATCGACGTTGGTGATATGGGCCTGTAATTCAGCGGATTGCTCCTATTTCCCTTTCTGAGTATTGGTGTGACTTGAGCAATTGTCCAGTCTTTAGGTAACGATATTTCTGTGAGCGAGCGTTTGTATATAATTGCTAAATATGGAGCTATTGTATCAGCTATTGTATCATATACCTGAGTGGTATACAACCTGGACAGGAGGCCTTGACGTTGTTAAGTGATTTAAGCTGCTTTGGTACACCGAGGATACATACTTCTATGTTTCACATCTTGGCAGTTGTTCTTGATTGGAATTCAGGAATATTTACTTCACTTCTTTGGTGTAGGAGTTTCGGAAAACCGTGTTTAATAACCCTGCTTTAGTCGCACAGTCATCAGTGACTTCTCCGATGTTATCGCGCTGTGAAGGTATTTATTGCGTCTTGCCACTGGTGTGCTGTATGTATGCCCAGAATCTCTTTGGGTTTTCTGCCAGATTCCAAGACAGAGTTTCGTTGTGAAAATTATTAAAAGCATCTCGCATTGAAGAACGCGCAAAATTTCTAACTTCTGCAAAACTTTGCCATCTTTGGGGATTTTGCTTTATTTTAAATCTGGCATGCTTTTTTCGTTGCTTCTGCAACAGTGATCTGACCCGTTTTGTGTACCATGGGAGATGACTACCATAACTTATTAATTTATTTGGTCTATATCTCTCAATTGCCGTCGATAGTATCTCTTTTAAATCATCCCACATCTTTTCTACGCTTACATGACTAGATCGGAAGGAGTGCAAACTGTCTCTTAAAAAGGAGTTAAGGGCATTTTTATCAGTTTTTTTTAAATAGATGTACTTCGCATTTCTTTTTTATGGTTGAGGGTGTTACGGTACTCAGTCTAGCAGCAACTGCCTTGTAGTCGCCAATCCCTGTATTCGTCATAATACTCGCTATTTGTCCAGCATTATTTGTTGCTAAGAGGTCACGTATGCTTTCGCAACCACTTATGCTTCGAGTGGGCTCATGAACTAATTGTTCAAAATAATTTTCTGAGAAAGCATTCAGTACAATTACGGTTGACGTTTTATGCCTGCCGCCGGCTTTAAACACACAATTTTTCCAGCATATCGAGGGTAGATTGAAGTTACCACCGACTATAATTGTATGAGTGGGATACCTATTTGAAATGAGACTCAAGTTTTCTTTGAACTGTTCAGCAACTATATCTTCTGAGTCGGGGGTGTCGGTAAAACTACCCAATTAATAGTTAGTCCGATTATCAAGTATAACCTCTACCCAAACTATTTTGCAGGAGCTACCTACTTCAGTTTCATTACAAGTGCTGCGCTAGTGTCAGTCCTAGTCGAGGGAAAAGGAAATTTTATCAAAATTCAATGACTGCGTGGTTGGGCGATGAAATCTGGGGCCACTGGCAGAGTGTGGTAACAGTCGACAGCCAGCGGGCCAGGCAAGGTAAACATGGCACTCGCGGCCACAGAGCTGCGCGACGGCAATATTGCACACACGATTTGTTTTGAATGGAGCAACAATGAGGCAAGAAACTGCAGCGTTGCTTTAAGTTATTGCGATGTATGATACGGGGCACAAGGCCAGAGGCAAGAGTGGCGATTTGTAAGTGTCTGACGTGTGGGAATTTATCCCTTCCATAGTTTCTGTCTCTCTCTGACACTACGACAGAAGCGAGGGAGAAACCGATGTAAATAGACAGGCAATTTTAGCTTGGGACAGAGTGTGCCGGGTTAGTCGAGCATCAGGACGGAGTTGTGCTGGTCTTCGCTTACAGGGGCCAGTCTGGCAGCATTGTTATAAGTATTCTGCATGAACTTGTATTCTGTTTTCTGTGTATTTGTTCGGGCTATTAAATGATCTGCTGAACGGAGTGAGCAGTCTAATGAGTACACAGTATGGTTTGAGAGTAAATCGGAGAAAGACGAAGGTAATGAGAAGTAGTAGAAATGAGAACAGCGAGAAACTTAACATCAGGATTGATGGTCACGAAGTCAATGAAGTTAAGGAATTCTGCTTCCTAGGCAGTAAAATAACCAATGACGGACGGAGCAAGGAGGACATCAAAAGCAGACCCGCTATGGCAAAAAAGGCATTTCTGGCCAAGAGAAGTCTACTAATATCAAATACCGGCCTTAATTTGAGGAAGAAATTTCTGAGGATGTACGTCTGGAGTACAGCATTGTATGGTAGTGAAACATGGACTGTGGGAAAACCGGAACGGAAGAGAATCGAAGCATTTGAGATGTGGTGCTACAGACGAATGTTGAAAATTAGGTGGACTGATAAGGTAAGGGATGAGGAGGTTCTATGCAGAACCGGAGAGGAAAGGAAGATGTGGAAAACACTGATAAGGAGAAGGGACAGGATGATAGGACATCTGCTAAGACATGAGGGAATGACTTCCATGGTACTAGAGGGAGCTGTAGAGGGCAAAAACTGTAGAGGAAGACAGAGATTGGAATACGTCAAGCAAATAATTGAGGACGTAGGTTGCAAGTGCTACTCTGAGATGAAGAGGTTAGCACAGGAAAGGAATTCGTGGCGGGCCGCATCAAACCAGTCAGTAGACTGATGACCAAAAAAAAAAAAAAAAAAAAAAAAATTCCACCTCCGGGGACACAACACCGGGGTGGCACGGAACGGCAGCCTGGAACTTGGAGATCGCACGGTCTGCCTGAAAGAGGGCAGTGACAGCAGTCTGCAACAGGTCCAGGAGAGGCTCGGTTCCACTCGAGTCTAGGGGCCATGTTCGCTTCCCACCTGGAGTACCGGGGTCCGGGTGAGGCGCAGCAGTGCTGCAACAGTGCCAGAGACGGCGGCGTCTGTTGCCATCTGGCAAGCACCACTAGCTGCAAATTGTGGCACAGCGTCCAGGAGGGTGCAGGTTCGAGTCCAGTCCTGAGCAGCGATGGCTCGAGGGCCGCGGGTGACAAGTACACCCACCTTTGTCCCATGGTCGAACAGAGCAGGCCAAACAGGGCAGAGGGCGGTTAGGACCAGGGACTGTAGCAGTCTCCGGAATCGTAGGCAGTGGAGCGGCGCCAGTCGCAACGCCCCGGCGGGTGGTGACCAGGAGAGTGCAGCCGACTTCCATTGGTGGGCGACCTTGATGACGGCAGCAGTGGCGTCAGCATATCAGGAGTTTGCTGAGCCGGCTGGACTCACGGGACATCGGCAGGCAGCAAGCTGACACTAAGCTTCACCCACTGAGTACTGTAAATTACCTGAATATACAAATGTTACCGAATACCACTGTATCACTCTGCACTGCCCCTTGCTGCTCTTGAACTTGGTCAGCGCAGTGGGTCCCGATTTCAGCTCTGCCATCTAGAGTCCCAGATTCGACCCACTGAACCCGCCACACAACGTAAACTACTTCTGACAGCAATGCTAGATCTGTCCATAGCCGAAAAAGAATTTTAAACTTTGTACAGTTAGAGAGGCTCCACCTAGTCGATATGGGTCTCTGCGAAAAATGCTGTGTAGGCACATTGAAAGAACCAATAGGTTTTTGGACACAGTGCCCCACGTTAGCCGTATGGCAAACCAACCAAATCTTTATCCATGATCGTGTTTGACGCCTGGCCATGCATATCGATCACTCACCATCTATATTCTGTAATTGACTTCACAATGTGTGAGTCCTTGGATAGAATTACAAACTTGTCTCCAAAAAACCGGCGAAACAAAAGGGCGAGGTCAGTTTTGGAAATTATCACATCACACTACAGAATTGTCCTCTGGAAATTTCTTTAGCTGCAGCCCAGTTGTCTGGTACTTGATTAGTTCCTGTAATTCCACATCAGTAACTTGCACCACTATCAGCTACCTGTAGTCAATGTTCATGGAAATCTCTTTTGTTCTGAAAAAATAGTGCCAGCCGCGGTGGTCTAGCGGTTCTAGGCACTCAGTCCGGAACCGCGCGACTGCTACGGTTGCAGGTTCGAATCCTGCCTCGGGCATGAATGTGTGTGATGTCCTTAGGTTAGTTAGGTTTAAGTAGTTCTAAGTTCTAGGGGACTGATGACCACAGATGTTAAGTCCCATAGTGCTCAGAGCCATTTTGGAAAAATAGTCAGCAACAACGACATCCCCCTGCTCCCACACCCCTTTACACGGCCAATATATGTAGTCATGTTGAGAAGGATTCAGATGGTACCTTGAAAGAAAAAGAAATAGGTTTACGATTGGTGAAACTGTGAAGGTGTGTGACTCCCTAAGCGTCCTGAAATGCTAAATGGATACATTAAACAGCTAGTAGTTCTCTGTTGTAGGCACTTCATTTAGTTTCCAACTCAGTTTGCATGATAAGAAGCCAAGTGGCTGCCATGAACCTCCCATTTGCTGGTGAAGTACCGCTCCTACTGCTGCCTGGCAAGCATCTACCACAATGGTGAGAAGTGCATAATGGACAGGGAGCACTAGAAGGACGGCGTCCTTTAAACTCATTTGATCTTGTCAAACGCCTGTAACATTTCTAGAGTCCATATGGAGGGGCATTGTACTCTTGAATTTGGTCCTGACATCGCAGCTGTGAGAGGTGCATGTGAGGCAACCGTGTGAGGAAGATGGTGTCTATAGAAGTTTTCCATATCCAGAAAACTGCGTAGCTTTTTCAAAGTATCTGGAATAGTTGCGTACTAAACCTTTCCAACTTCATGCTCTAAAGGTGCGATGCCAGAAGTTGTAACCAAATGGCCTAAAAATTCCACTTCTCTCTGCCTGAGAATACAATTGTGCTCATTGATCTGCAACCTGTTCTTTGGAAGTCTATCAAAAGTTCTTTGTATATGTCTGTCAAGTCCTGATGGAGGTTTCGAGGGAACTAACACGTTATCCAAATATGCAAAACAGCAGGGCAGACCGTGGAGCACTTCATTAACAAAACGTTTCCATGACTGGGCAGCATTCTTGAGACCAAACGGCATCCTCACATACTTGAATCTTCCGAATGGTGTGGTCACTGAGTTGTTCAGTATATCTGCACGCGCCACGGAAATCTAGCGATAGGCCTTCTTGAAACAGATCACACTGAATATCTGTACATCTATTAATGCTCCTGTAAAGTCGTGTATGTGGGGTACAGGGTAACAATCAAGAGTTGCATGTCCATTCAAAGTACGATACTCGCCCCAAAGTCACTGGGTTCCATCCTTTTTCTTTACCAAGTCTGAGGGTGACTCCCATGGGCTGTCAGAGTGGTGAATAAACCATTGCAGTTAATAATTCCTCGAATTTTGTCTTTGCTGCAGCACAATTTTCTGGTACTAGCCTGCGAGCTTTGAAGACAACCAATGGTCCCAAAATAGTTCAAAAAATGTTTAAATGTGTGTGAAATCTTATGGGACTTAACTGCTAAGGTCATCAGTCCCTAAGCTTACACACTACTTAACCTAAATTATCCCAAGGATAAACACACACACCAATGCCCGAGGGAGGACTCGAACCTCAGCCGGGACCAGCCGCACAGTCCATGACTGCAGCGCCAAAATAGTCAAACGTAATCACTAGAACTGTGTGTGACATTACAGAGGAATGCAGGCTGCTGTTCAATGTCTGCTAAGGTAGCTGAAGAGATATATTGGGAGGAAAATTTTTCACTTAAACTGCAAATTTCAGCATGAGCCTTCTCCAAGTCTTTGATTCTTTCACAGATACAAGAACTTAACTCTGTATTTTCTTTATCAATGTCTGGTTTCGCCTTTCTGAGGGTTCATAACTAGTCGAATAATTTTCTGTAAGTACTCTCTCAGCGACTATTTGGCATTGAGAGCCAAGCCCATAGAATCCAAGTCAGGTGTCGGTGCATGTGAAGCAGAGATGCAGTTCGTAAACAGTCATGCCATTCATACAGATTTGAGCCTTCTAGAAGGAAACGTCAAGGTTAAGATGCTGCAGGAAATAAGCGCTGAGAATGGTCTCGATGATATCACCAAACACAGAAGCCCATTACAATTGTTTCTTGAAACCCAAGTTCGCCATTTCGATGAGTTTGCCAAAAGTGGAATTATCAAGTTATTAGCTGGTGGTGAACCAGGATGTAATCGACGATTACTTTTCTTGTCGTGCTGCTAGAACACTGACACCTGGTCTATAAACAATTAAATATGTTCGCAAAACTCGAGTGTCCTGGGCATACAGGAAACTGTGGTCCAGCAAGACTGTAGTAACAGAAAATGAATTTGGTGTTTGTGAGAAATTCACATTGCTGATGTTGGAAAGAAATCCATCTTCTTAAGTTGAATTGGTTGACGTTGACTCCAGATAATATGAAGCACTAGACCCTTTGTGTACCCAGACTTTGGTGGTTGGACACTTCAAATCAGACACTCCCATTCCCAGCTGCTGTTGTTGTTTGGGCAGCTGCAAGGAGCTGTGCATTTTCTTGCCCACTGTCGAATCAGAAATGGTATCATCAGCAGTTACTCAATAGTTTTTTGACCTCACAGTGATAGCTGCACTGGCTGTTGTGCTGTGGGCTTTTTGCTTCACAATGCAGAAGATCAGTAAATTGTGCAATGGCTACATATCACATGAATTATTCCCGTTGGGCGCATTGGAGGAACAGGAGTTGCAGCCACTTCCTCTGAATTGCGCAATAACTGCTCTGATCAGACAGTCTGTTGTAGTTGGCTTAGTATCCTCACAGTTAATGTGTTTCTCTTTATCCATGTCTCTCTGTGGGGCCATCACTTATGGGAACTCTTGAGCCACAGTAAGTCCAATAAGCACTGATTGATATTGAAGTCACATGCATTTTTAACACGTGATGCAAGATACATGGAAAAAAAAGGACGTTGTGAGGATTAACCTCGAGTACACTTAGCAGATTTTAACCTGGACAGGTTTCATTGCACAGCTCAAAATGCTGCAAACCATTACTTCAGGCATATAACCATGAAATGTACCCTCTTTGGAAGTTAGCTTATTGTTGAACATGATTAGATTAAAGATTCGTTTCGGGAATGTATTGGCCTAATCATTCTGATTTGACAGTTCCAGTATCATCAGCATGCTCTGAGAGAAAATTCAAGGCCTTGTGATGATTTAAAACTTGCTTCAGATCAACAATGAGAGTAGAGACACAACCACCCACTCCTTCATATTCATGAATGTAGGGTTAGTAAAATTAACCTTTTGGGTGTCCTGGAAGAATTTCCTACAGACATCAGGTTTTCTTTTATCTGTCTACCGCTTTTCACTTTTTTCGTTCATCTTACATCTTTTAACTGGTTTGATGATCATCATCATTTCTTGCTATATTGTGCTAAGCTTTTCTCTCTGTGAACATGCCCTTCAACAAGTGAGTGCTGATTAAAAGTGTACTGTGTAACAGTGTCACATTTTTGTTAAACTTGTGGGTTTTACGTGGTGTTGAACCGTAATAACACACTTTTAGGATCGAAACAACATTTATTTCGTTACTTAATAGAGCGAATACAGAAAGATGGCTGACAAACATAGCGCTAGACATAAAGACAACAAGACAAAACCAAAGAGTATAGTCAGTGAACTGTCACTCCGCATCAGAGACGTCAAAGAGCTCCCCCTCCCCCCCCCCCCCCCCCCCCCCCCGGCAGTGGGCAGTGCGGATCATGGTGGGGCGGAGCTGGCACACGTCCACAAAAAATCTTTGTGCCAGCGCGGCGGGTGGAGGCGGCGTCCCGCATCGTCATCAGGGTCCCGCTCGTCGGGGGGAGGCATCTGCAGAGGCAGGGGAGCAGCGAGAAATGGCTCCGGGAGGGACCAATTGCTGTCTGATGGTCGGAGTACACCCAAAGCCAGTAAATTCTGAACTATCTCTTTCGCTTGCAACAATTTCGAAGCATTAAAACTTCGACCTTTGTGAGATACGGGCAGGCCGTCCTTGGTGAGGATTCGGTGGCAGGTGCCGTTGCTGATTCCCGATACTCGTGAAGGGAGGCACGCATAGTGGGGCGAGAGGGGGGTACAAGCAGCGGAGGTTGACTGACCTTGGTGTGCTGGGATGGCGTGTACGAAGCGTCGGCAGTAGGTGACTGCTGAGCACATGATGCGGTAGCCATGGAAAGCGAGTGATCCCGCAAAGTGGGAACGTGAGCGTCCAAGCCAGGCTGGAGTGACGTGGGTGTGTCCTCGGTGGGAGACGGTGATGGTGGACGTGGCGCAATGGCCACACAAAGTGAAGGACCCCGCGAAGTGGGGGCAGGTTCAACTGTGTCCTTGAAGGAACCGGCAGCAGGAAAGGTTCAGTTCGACACAGGAGCGAAGCAGAGCAAAGGAGAGGAGGCTGCACTGACAGGAGTGGCTCTGCAGAGTGGCAGTGTAAGGTAATTCGTGCATGAGCCAATTCAGTGGAGGCGGTAGCAATTCAGTAGTGTAACTCCATGTTATGAGGGTGTACTTCATCGATCTGCTTGCGGACGTCCGATAAATCAGAAAGGTGAGCCATAGTATCTTCGAGCAGAGAAGCACATGTGGTAAGCGTGGCCAAGGATGTGGAGAGTGGAGACGTGCTGCACTCATTTGAGCACAGAATGGTAGAACCAGATGCATATCAGAGCTTAGCGCCTGTAGGTCTGGCAAAAGCTCTTAATGGTGTAGAAAGTCCAACCTGATCACAGGTTCGCCCACGTTGGTGACATGGAAGGTCCAAGGAAATGTCACGCCCAGGGACAGATGAAGCGACATCTTGATGGAACGTAGGACTGTGATATGAGAGTGATTCATGGCGGTCATTGCAAGGTTAGCAGGACAAAGTGTGTTGCCCACATGCTTGGCTGGGATAACACTGACTCGGTGCTGCTGTCGAAGAGAAAGTGCGTGCCTCATGACAAGTCCATGATGTAGAGGTGTCGCGCGATTGGTGCAAGTGGTGCGACATTGGAAGGTAGACGCTGTTGATGATCATGGCGGGATGTGGCGCCTAAACATGCCCACCGAAGTCGTTTGGGTACAGCTCACAGCAGTTGCAAGTGGTGTCCCCGTAGGTTGCATGTAACTAGCAAAGTGGGTAAGCTTAGAGGCGAGGCATTGCGGGGCGGGCAGGGGATGCAGCTGGCTGTGTCGTGGCTCGAGAATGCTCTAGCTGCTGCTCAGTCAAGGTCGGCTGCTGTTGGGAGGGCATAGGTAGTACACCCTGTAGGCCACCGGGGGCAGCTCCTGGCAGGTCGCTGAGCTGCTGAGGTATGTGCACTGGCCTCAAAGTGGCACCTGGAACCGGCAAAGTAGGGGTGCCAACTGAAGGTAAAGGCAATGTTGTCCATGGACAGACGATGTCAGTGACAAATGATTATGTAGGCCCGATCGGACATGCATAGGTGAACATCGAGAGGGTTGGCGCATATAACAGCAGGTGAAGCTGTAGTTCTGACGGAAGTTGGACAACCCACAGAGTCCACACCATGGCATCGGGTAGTGCTCAGTCATCAATCAATGTCCTAAGTCACTGCCAGGGCTGCGAAGGTGTGTGGAAGTCGAGGTGCTTGTCATGGATGATGTGGTGGATGTCCTCGGCTGGAGGGTGAGTAAGGCATTCGATAAGCAAAGTTTCTGCCTCCACATACTTGGGCGATGCGGGCGGCAAGAGTAGCAGATCACTGATTATGTCAGGATGGTCGTGGAGGTGGCTCACCAGGCAGACGTAAAGTGCATTGTTGTTCAAGATCCCGTGGATATCCAGTAGATAGTCCACCAGGGTGAACCAAGTCTTAGGGTTGTCCTTTTTCAATGCAGGCAGCTTAGGAAATCTGCCGGGTAACACATGTTGATGCAGCACAGGTAGGTGAAGGTGTGTGTCAGCGGTCGAGGGAGCCCCTGATGCTGGGAGTGCAGTAGTGGTGAGAGACACATCACCCAAGGTCTGCGTGGGGGGACGGGCCCCAAGCAGCACACGAAGAGGAGTGGACCAGTGCAACCCATGGCACAATGTGTCCCAACTGCAGGCCTGGAGGAAGACGCAGCACATGTGTAACAGCTGATGACATTACAACAGTGGGCACAAGGTGGTCACGATAGAGCCAAGGGGGGGCTGATCCCAAAACTGGTGTGGAAGAAATGGCTGGTGCCATTGCGAGAGTGGACAGAAAGTGATCTTGATGTGACCACAGCGCAATGGTCACAGCAACCAGTGCAGCTGAGGTGACTGGTGTTACATAGACGTTGTGTGGGGTGGGGGGTGGGAGTGGGGGGGGGGGAGGGGCGAGGGTGCAATGATGTCAGGCAAGTAAATGTGCGACCCCACACGTATGAGCATCCAGAGTACAGTTCTTGAACTGTACCTGCACATCAAACCCAGCAGAAGGTGACTGCTTAACTGGAGGGTGAAACACAACGTCCTTCACATGATTATTGTTCACAGTGTTGGTGAGTAGAGTGCACTGTCCGGGCGGCAGGCCTTGCTGCATAGTAGCAGTTGATGGTGACCATGTTGGGCTGGTAGTGGTTAAGTGGCTGCTGGCATGGAAGGCACCAGTAAACTGCTCACTTTTAACCAACTGTACATTAGGGACACTATTAAAAATGTAACCTTAATTGCTAGGGTGAAATGCACTTGTACAAAATGACACTGGTAGATCCATTGTTCTCAAGATAATGTGGGCCAGCACACAGAGACTGTTACTGATGAAAATAAGCACAAAATAATTTTCAAATGCACAATTTTGAAGTCAGGGTCACCACTGTAGGTTTTACATGGCACTGAACTGTAATAACACACTTTTAGGATCGAAATGACATTTATTTTATCGCTTAATAGAGCAAATACCGAAAGATGGCTGTCAAACACAGCAGTAGGACACAAAGACAAGAATACAAAACCAAAGAGGATAATCAGAGAACTGTCGCACTGTGTCAGAGATGCCACAAACTGCAGAAATATCTGTTGTATTCTTCAAAAGCTTAGGTGCCCGGCTTAGAGATAGCAGGAAGTGAAGTAGCAGGAACTGAACCCCCACTACATAGTGCTATGGATGTAGAAAAGTGGCCTACTAGCATGCTTACCACAGTCACATCACAGAGCAATAGTTCTAGAACAGAATAAATACAGCAATGCCTGAGAAACAAGAACAAATATTCATTAAAATAATTTACTTCAAAGTGTACTCAGTTTTTCAAACACCAGGAATTCTAGGCAGAGTAACAACAATATTATGAAAGAGATAGACTGCTACTCACGACTCAGAGGAGGTACTAAGTTGCAGACAGGTGCAACAAAAAGACTGCTAAATATTTAAGCTTTCAGCCAAAGCGCCTTCTTTGGAAATAGAAAGCACACAACATTCACACAACTCGAATAAAACACACACACACACACACACACACACACACACACACACACACACATGACCACTGCCTCCACAGTTGCTATCACCTGATTGCAGACTAAAAAAATTGTAACTCTGTGTTTTTGTCCATTACTTAACATAAGAAACTAGCCAGTTCAAAATGGATAACCACATAGTCATTGTAGTCTGTGCAAATGACATTTACAAATTATCAGGGAAAGGGTGCATTTCTATCCTTCAAAAAAACAAATACCAGAGCTGTATTACATGACTCTAATTATGACATATGTTTCAGTTGTTCATGTTCTCACATTGTGGTTATATGTAAATAAAGATTGATCACTATAAAACAAAACCACAGACACTTTGTAGAAATTTCACTTGTGCATATAATTGAAGATGTAATTAAAATGAATTGTGATGACAGACTATAGACAGTGCTTTCATACGAACAAAAAGGCGAGTTGAGGCTAAGTAATGAAAATGGTTTTTGGTTATAATTTAGGAATTTTCTTTTCAGAGTATTATATACTGGCCTAACATCAAGCCAAACAGCTTATAAACTTGTAGGCCTATGTTTGAAGCAGCCTTTTGTAATGTGAAACCTCACAAAGTTGGAGGGAAGTTAACTGACTGTTGAAATAAAATCCACCAATCAACTGATTGAGTACCTCCAAAGACTTAAAATCCTCAGAAGTTAATAATTTTTCATGTAACATTAGACTTCTGGTCTGCGAGCCAGAAGAATTTACAACCAATATATGTGGATCACAAAGTGTAAATTATGCAACTCTGTGTGCTTAACCAATTTCTGTGTTACAAATAGTACTGATTTTATCACTAATTCTGATTATATCTTAGCTGCCAGGTATTGCAGGAAATGTATGGAAAGAGAAGGAGTCTTAATCTATGTAAAACACAATGTCTTATTTAGTGAAACAGATATTTAAAAATTCTGTTTGGAGGTATATGAAGAAGTAGGTGTTGACAACATATAAAAAATTGAGCCTAAACTGACAGCTGTAGCTGTATGGATGGTACCATCTGTTAGTTTTAATTTATTTGTGACTTCATTGCATTCTCTCCTGTCACAACTACCAAGGAGAAGTAAAGACTTTTTAACAATTGGAGATTTTAATGTAGATTTTGTGACAAATACTTCCTGTGTGTCAGAGGTTTAAAAAGAATATATTTTTGTAGACCAAAGTAAATCCAAATTTATAACTGTTGAAATTGTAGTGAATGGTCTTTCTGACTTTGGTGGACAATGAATCAGTTTCAATAACTTCTGTATCCCAAAGAGCAAAACTGATACACGGTGGGAAACAGTGAGAATAATAACAGAGGAAAGTCAAATTCCAATATTTCACTGGCATAAAGGACCAGCAACTCAATTTATTTAGGTTCTAACTAAATTGATTATAATTTTTAATTGCGATTAGTTTCAAATGATTGCACTGATTTTCAAACCATTGCCTAGATCGGAAGGTGCAGTGTTGATAAACGCACAAATACAAAATATTAAAATACATGAATAGTTATCTAACATTCTGTTTGCATGGATTACGTAGTGTAGCACACCGGTTATGACATACCTGTATCTCTGATGTATGACTATAATTTAATTCCAATGAAACATTTGAAAGACTTGTTCATACACCAGCTCAACATAACAGATTTATTCATACACCAGGTCATCATAACAAATCTAATTAGAAGACCTTGACAGGTGCCCTTAGTTGTTTGCTATATGCCGGTATTCATATGCATTGTCTCCATTTACAGCTAACAGTACTACACAACTTTCACATTTACTATGTATTAATGCATGCCACCTCCATTTACAGCAAATAGTACTTCACTGTTTCATATTTACATTCCAGAATAAACTTTATAAATTTCTTTTTTAACATATATACATTTCAATTTAAACAAATTTTCATCAAACATGGTTAAACATCACATATTTAGTGAAAAATTATAAGTAATTATTGTATCCACAATGTTACATTACCACTACCCACAGGCACTACCACATTTGCGTTTTACAATTATTATATTGACAATTCTATACTCACTCTAAATTTTGTGAACAGTGATGTAATGTATATTTGATTAAAATAATAAAACTGTAGTCATAACTTCAGAATATCTTGGCAACAGCAGCAGGCATTGTTACTACTACTATATGCCTGATGATCGCAGTGTCATTATTCTGTGGCCATCAGCTAACCTTTGAGCTTTTAAAACATTCTAATAGTAATAAAGTTAAAGTAAAATGAATTTATATTGCATTGAAAAAAGTCTCTGAGTTTGTTAAAATAATAAAATATCTTAAAAGTTGCAGGTGCTGTCCCAACATATCAGGCCAAACAACAAGACTGCTTTTGGCCAACAGTTATGAAGTACAAAACATGTAGTGGGTGGTATTGAAAATACTATGAAAATTTTACATATATTACATAAGGGAATGAAACTGGATATATTTGAGGAATAGGAGATATATAAATGGAACATAAAGGAGCAAGGTATTAGGGTTTTTTCCTATTCCACTGTGGTTGGGAACATTGGAAGGAAGAGTGTTTAAATGCCTCCATATTTGCTGTAATCTTGCCTTCATGATCCCTGTGAAAGCAATACAGGAGATTGTAGTACATTCCAAGAGTCATCATTTAAAGCCAGTTCTTGACACGGTATAACTAGACTTTTTTGGGACTGTTTCTGTCTGTATTCAAAGAGTCTGTCAGTTCAGTTTTTGCATCATGTCTGTAACACTCTCCCACAGATCAAACAAACCAGTGACCATTCATGCTGCCTGCTCTGTATAAGTTCAATATCCCCAGATAGTTCTATTTGGTACAGGTCCCACACACTTGAGCAATATCTTAGGATGGGTTGCATGAGGGATTTGTAAGCGATCGCTGCCCGCTGTGGTCAAGAGGTTCTAGGTGCTTCAGTCTGGAACCACGCTGTTGCTACGGTTGTAGGTTTGAATCCTGCCTTGGGCATGGATGTGTGTGATGTACTTAGGTTAGTTAGGTTTAAGTAGTTCTAAGTCTAGGGGACTGATGACCTCAGATGTTAAGTCCCATAGTGCTTAGAGCCATTTGAACCATTTTTTAGTAAGCAATCTGCTTTGTAAGATGATTCCATTTCTCCCATATTCCACTAATGAAGCAAATTCTGCCACCTGCTTTTTTCACTACTGAGCCTATGTGCTCATTCCATTTCATATCCCTATGAGGTATTACACCCAGATATTTGTCTGAGTTGACAGACTCCAACCACAACTCACTGATACTGTAGTCATAGGATGCTACAGGTTATCTTTTTTTGTTTTGTTTTGTTTGTAAAGCGAACAATTTTACATTTCAGAACATTTAAAGAAATTTGCCAACTTTTTCAGCATTTTGAAATCAAGCAATATTAATGCTGCTTGTTTCAGATGATATTTCATTATAGATAACTGCAGCATCTGAAAAAATTCTGAAGTTTCTGTTAATACTGTCAGCAAGGCTATTAATATACAACATGAACAGCAAAGGCCTCAACACACTTCCCTAGGACACATCCACAGTTATTTACACATTTGTTGATAACTTTACATCCAAAACAACTTGCTGAGTCCCCCCTACCAAAAAATCCTCAATCCAATCACAAATTTCACTTGATACCCCCACATGATCATACGTTGATAACAAGTGTGGCTGTGGTACTGAAACAAATACTTTTTTCAAAGTCGAGAAGTATAGCATCTAACTCACTGTCTTGATCCAATGCTTTCAGTATGTCTTGTGTGCAAAGGGCAAGTTGGGTTACACATGATCTATGCCTATATGAAATTGTGAGGTACTATTGGCTGTAAACAGAGACAACACACATGAACACATAGTGAATAACTAAGGGTGCCTCTAGAGATGTGCTAACAATGTTGCTTATGTGACCTGGTGTATGGACATGTCTTTTGAGCATTCCATTGTAATTATTCTTCAGTCAGACATTAGAGATGCATAATCATCATAATGCACTGTGTAATCTGCACATAAAGAATGCTGGATAATGATTTATGCATTTTAATATTTTGTGTTTTATGTTTTTACTAATATTTTACCTTCTGATGTAGGCTATGGAGTGAAAATGAACACAAGCACTTGAAATTAGTCCCAATTAAAAATTATATGCAACTGTGAGGGAAACCTAAATAAATAATAAAGAATGAAGAACTAAGGGTTTTGAAGCAACCTAAATAAATAATAAAGAGGGAATTATTAAGGCTTTTAAAACATGCATACAGGAAACTTCTGGAGGCATTGGCTGTCATACAGATGATGCTAATTTAAAGTATAATTTATTCACCAATGAAATAGCACAACTGCTACAGAATCCACTATTATCCATTTCATATAAAATATCATAATGGGACTAAACAGAAACAACAATACAATATTTGGACAAATTTGGACTGATACTGTTCAGCATGATATCTTGTTAGAAAAATTAGGAGCTATTGGCACATGAGGAGGTGCAAAAAAAAAAATAAAATAAAATAAAAAAAAAAAAAAATAAAAAAATAAATAAAAATAAAAAATGGTTTCAGTCTTATCTCCATAATAGAGGAAAGGTAATGGAAATTACCTCAGACATCTTTAAAGACCAAAGTATTGCTTACAGGTCTGATTTTCAGACTGTACCAATTGGGGTATCTCAGTAAAGTGTTCTAGCACCTCCCTTATGTCTAACTTATGTAAATGAAATTAAAATTCCAATCATATAACCCTGTTTGCTGATGGTACAAATATTGTTTTAAGTGATATACACCAAGTATTGCCAAAATCTGCAGCTAGAGTTTTGGAATATTTGCAAAATTGGTTATAAACTAGCAAGTTAATCTTAAATTTTTCAAAAATTAATTATGTCCATTACAGGAAAACAAAGACACAAGATGATCTGGACCTTAGAATCCAAAGTACAGAATTTAATAGAGTCACTGTAACAAAATTTTAAGGAGACCATATGGATGAAAATTTAGATTGGAAACCTCACATTCCGTATCTCACTAACAAGCTGAGTTCTGCTTGCTTTGCAGTACATATAATTAGTAATTTATCTAGTAAACAGTATAGCAGAACTGTCTACTTTGCTTAAATTCACACTGTTATTACCTATGGCCTCACTTTCTGGCGCAATTTGTTGTTGTTGTGGTCTTCAGTCCTGAGACTGGTTTGATGCAGCTCTCCATGCTACTCTATCATGTGCAAGCGTCTTCATCTCCCAGTACCTACTGCAACCTACATCCTTCTGAATCTGCTTAGTGTATTCATCTATTGGTCTCCCTCTACGATTTTTACCCTCCACGCTGCCCTCCAATACTAAATTGGTGATCCCTTGATGCCTCAGAACATGTCCTACCAACCGATCCCTTCTTCTGGTCAAGTTGTGCCACAAACTTCTCTTCTCCCCAATCCTATTCAATACTTCCTCATTAGTTATGTGATCTACCCATCTAATCTTCAGCATTCTTCTGTAGCACCACATTTCAAAAGCTTCTGTTCTCTTCTTGTCCAAACTATTTATCGTCCACGTTTCACTTCCATACATGGCTACACTCCATACAAATACTTTCAGAAATGACTTCCTGACATTTAATCTATACTCGATGTTAACAAATTTCTCTTCTTCAGAAATGCTTTCCTTGCCATTGCCAGTCTACATTTTATATCCTCTCTACTTAGACCATCATCAGTTATTTTGCTCCACAAATAGCAAAACTCTTTTACTACTTTAAGTGTCTCATTTCCTAATCTAATTCCCTCAGCATCACTCGACTTAATTCGACTACATTCCATTATCCTCGTTTTGCTTTTGTTGATGTTCATCTTATATCCTCCTTTCAAGACACTATCCATTCCGTTCAACTGCTCTTCCAAGTCCTTTCCTGTCTCTGACAGAATTACGATGTCATCGGCGAACCTCAAAGTTTTAATTTCTTCTCCATGGATTTTAATACCTACTCCAAATTTTTCCTTTGTTTCCTTCACTGCTTGCTCAATATACAGATTGAATAACATCGGGGAGAGACTACAGCCCTGTCTCACTCCCTTCCCAACCACTGCTTCCCTTTCATGTCCCTCGACTCTTATAACTGCCATCTGGTTTCTGTACAAATTGTAAAAAGCCTTTTGCTCCCTGTATTTTACCCCTGCCACCTTCAGAATTTGAAAGAGAGTATTCCAGTCAACATTGTCAAAAGCTTTCTCTAAGTCTACAAATGCTAGAAACGTAGATATGCCCTTCCTTAATCTAGCTTCTAAGATAAGTCGTAGGGTCAGTATTGCCTCGCATGTTCCAACATTTCTACGGAATCCAAACTGATCTTCCCCGAGGTTGGCTTCTACTAGTTTTTTCATTCGTCTGTAAAGAATTCGCGTTAGTATTTTGCAACTGTGACTTATTAAACTGATAGTTCGCTAATTTTCACATCTGCCAACACCTGTTTTCTTTGGGATTGGAATTATTATATTCTTCGTGAAGTCTGAGGGTATTTCACATGTTTCATACATCTTGCTCACCAGATGGTAGAGTTTTGTCAGGACTGGCTCTCCCAAGGCCGTCAGTAGTTCCAATGGAATGTTGTCTACTCCCGGGGCCTAGTTTCGACTCATGTCTTTCAGAGCTCTGTCAAACTCTTCACGCAGTATTGTATCTCCCATTTCATCTTCATCTACATCCTCTTCCATTTCCATAATATTGTCCTCAAGTACATCACCCTTGTATAGGCCCTCTATATACTCCTTCCACCTTTCTGCTTTCCCTTCTTTGCTTAGAACTGGGTTTCCATCTGAGCTCTTGATGTTCATACAAGTGGTTCTCTTATCTCCAAAGGTCTCTTTAATTTTCCTGTAGGCAGTATCTATCTTACCCCTAGTGAGATAAGCCTCTACATCCTTACATTTGTCCTCTAGCCATCCCTGTTTAGCCATTTTGCACTTCCTGTCAATCTCATTTTTGAGACGTTTGTATTCCTTTTTGCCTGCTTCATTTACTGCATTTTTATATTTTCTCCTTTCATCAATTAAATTCAATATTTCTTCTGTGACCCAAGGATTTCTACTAGCCCTCATCTTTTCACCTACTTGATCCTCTGCTGCCTTCACTACTTCATCCCTCAAAGCTACCCATTCTTCTTCTACTGTATTTATTTCCCCTATTCCTGTCAATTGCTCCCTTATGCTCTCCCTGAATCTCTGTACAACCTCTGGTTCTTTCAGTTTATCCAGGTCCCATCTCCTTAAATTCCCACCTTTTTGCAGTTTCTTCAGTTTTAATCTACAGGTCATAACCAATAGATTGTGGTCAGAGTCCACATCTGCCCCTGGAAATGTCTTACAATTTAAAACCTGGTTCCTAAATCTCTGTCTTACCATTATATAATCTATCTGAAACCTGTCAGTATCTCTAGGCTTCTTCCATGTATACAACCTTCTTTTATGATTCTTGAACCAAGTGTTAACTATGATTAAGTTGTGCTCTGTGCAAAATTCTACCAGTCGGCTTCCTCTTTCATTTCTTAGCCCCAATCCATATTCACCTACTACGCTTCTTTCTCTCCCTTTTCCTACTACCGAATTCCAGTCACCCGTGACTATTACATTTTCGTCATCCTCCACTATCTGAATAATTTCTTTTATTTCATCATACATTTCTTCAATTTCTTAGTCATCTGCAGAGCTAGTTGGCATATAAACTTGTACTACTGTAGTAGGTGTGGGCTTCGTATCTATCTTGGCCACAATAATGTGTTCACTATGCTGTTTGTAGTAACTTACCCGCATTCCTATTTTCCTATTTATTATTAAACCTACTCCTGCATTACCCCTATTTGATTTTGTGTTTATAACCCTGTAGTCACCTGACCAGAAGTCTTGTTCCTCCTGCCACTGAACTTCACTAATTCCCACTATATCTAACTTTAACCTATCCATTTCCCTTTTTAAATTTTCTAGCCTACCTGCCAGATTAAGGGATCTGACATTCCACGCTCCAATCCGTAGAACGCCAGTTTTCTTTCTCCTGATAATGACATCCTCTTGAGTAGTCCCTGCCCGGAGATCCAAATGGGGGACTATTTTACCTCCGGAATATTTTACCCAAGAGGACGCCATCATCATTTACTCATACAGTAAAGCTGCATGCCCTCGGGAAAAATTACGGCTGTAGTTTCCCCTTGCTTTCAGCTGTTCACAGTACCAGCACAGCAAGGCCGTTTTGGTTATTGTTACAAGGCCAGATCAGTCAATCATCCAGACTGTTGCCCTTGCAACTACTGAAAAGGCTGCTGCCCCTCTTCAGGAACCACACGTTTGTCTGGCCTCTCAACAGATACCCCTCCATTGTGGTTGCACCTATGGTACGGCTATCTGTATCGCTGAGGCACGCAAGCCTCCCCACCAAAGGCAAGGCAAGGTCCATGGTTCATGGGGGGGGGGGGGGGTCATAATAAAAACAAATCGAAAAAGTATCTTCACACTTCAAAAATGAGCTGTTAGAATAATTACCAACAGCTTCAACCACCTATTTCAACAGCTAAATATTCCACCTTTACCATGTCTCTACTTGCACAAAAGTGTAATTAATATAAAAAAGTTCACTGATAATTTAAAAACTATCTGCATTCATATAATACAAGAATGTGCATTGATATCCATGTAAAAATAATAAACAAGGCTACTGCATGGAAACAAACAAACGTTCAAGGTACTAAATTGTATAACAAACTTCAAGCACATATAAAAGAAATAAAAAAAATTGTCTACATTTAAGGAAACAAGATTGAAATTTTTAATGACCACCTGCTATTACAGTGTAAACGAATACCTTCAATAGCATAGTAGCAAATAATTATATTCACGTACTATATGCCATAGTCAGTGTCAATAGTATTTTCAGTCAAATGTTTGCTGTGATCCAAATTATTATTTAGACACACACATTATATATATTATTAATCTGAGTGTCTTTTTTGTGAAAATATTTTCAAAAATAGTAGTAGCAGTAGTAATAGTAGTTTATACATATCCCCCCTCCCCCGTTGATAACAGACCTTGCCGTTGGTTGGGAGGCTTGCTTGACTCAGCAATACAGATAGCCGTACCATAGGTGCAACCACAATGGGGGGGGTATCTGTTGAGAAGCCAGACAAATGTGTGGTTCCTGAAGAGGGGCAGCAACTTTTTCAATAGTTTCAAGGGCAACAGTCTGAATAATTGACTGATCTGGCCTTGTAACATCAACAAAAATGGCCTTGCTGTGCTGGTATTCTAAATGGCTGAAAGCAAGGGGAAACTACATCTGTAATTTTTCCCAAGGACATTAAGCTTTACTGTATGGTTAAATGATGATGGCATCCTCTTGGGTAAAGCATTCTGGAGGTAAAATAGTCTGCCATTTGGATCTCCAGGTGGGGAGAAGGCAGGAGGATGTCATTATCAGGAGAAACAAAGCGCATCCTACAGACTGGAGCATGGAATGTCAGATTTCTTAATCTGGCAGATAGGCAAGAAAATTAAAAAAGAGAAATGTTTAGTTAAAGTTAGATATAGTGGGAATTGGTGAAGTTTGGTGAGGGGAGGAAAAAGACTTCTGTTCAGATGAATAAAGGCTTATAAATACAAGATCAAACACAAGTAATGCAGGATTAGGTTTAATAATGAATAAAAAAGTAGGAACATGGATAAGCTGCTACAAACAGCATAATTAATTCATTATTGTAACCAAAATAGATACAAAGCCCATGCCTACTACAGTAGTACAAGTTTATATGCTAACTCGCTCTGAATATGATGAAGAGATTGAAGAAATATATGATTTGATAAAAGAAATTATTCAGACAGTTAAGGAAAATGAAAGTTTAATAGTTATGTGGGACTGGAATTCGATTGTAGGAAAAGGAGAAAAAGGAAAAGTAGTAGGTGAATATTGACTGTGGGAAGTGCAGAGTGTAACTTAATCATAGCTAACACTTGGTTTAAGACTCATGAAAGAAGGTTGTATGCATGGAAGAGGCCTGGAGACATTGGAAGGTTTCAGATAGATTATATAATGGTAAGACAGAGATTTAGGAACCAGGTTTTAAATTGTAAGACATTTTCCAGAGGCGATGTGGACTCTGACCACAATTTATTGGTTATGAACTGTAGACTATAACTGAAGAAACTGCAAAAAGGTAGGAATTTAAGGAGATGGGAACTGGATAAACTGAAAGAACCAGAGGCTACAGAGAGTTTCAGAGAGAGCATTAGGGAACAATTTACAAGAACAGGGAAAAGAGATACAGTAGAAGAAGAACTGGTAGCTTTGAGAGATGAAATAGTGAAGGCAGCAGAGGATCAAGTAGGTAAAAAGACAAGGACTAGATGAAATCATGGGCAACAAAAGAGGTATTGAATTAAATTGGAAAAGGAGGAAATACAAAAAGCAGTAAAAGAAACAGGCGAAAAGGAATACAAATGTCTCAAAAATAAGAGGACAGGAAGTGCAAAATGGCTAAGCAGGGATGGCTAGAGGAAAAATGTAAGGATGTAGCAGCATGTATCACTAGGGGTAAGATAGATTCTGCCTTGTGGAAAATTAAAGAAACTTTTGGAGGAAAGAGGACCATCTGTATGAATATCAAGGGCTCAGATGGGAAACCAACCCTAAGCAAAGAAGGGAAGCAGAAAGGTGGAAGGAGTATATGGAGGATTCTGGCAGTTTCCGGTGACTAGAGGGAGCAGTGTGGTGCTGGTGTGCCAGACTCCCACTCTCACCTTATTGTTGAGGTTACGTGGAGTTGTTTCACCTATCTTCTTTTCAGGATAGCTGTGACTGTCTGCCCAGCTTCTTCTCCGAAGATAAGATGCTGTTTTGAAGGAATTTTTTATACTCTTAAAATAACTCCGTACACTCAGGATACTTTTAAACCAATCTCACTATATTTTCACTTTCACAAACAAGATGCCATATAAATGATTCATTTTTTTGTAAGCCCAACAATTACCATTCTGACAGATATTCTTACATACTTTATAAGAAATACAGTCTAGAAAGCTCTAGCAAGTCCACCATCCGGACCTCACAGAAGTAAGTGAATAAGATAGTGTGTTTAATTTTCTTTGTCAACATTCAGCTGTTCTCAATAATGACTGACATAACACCATCACGGAGTATGGTATATTTGCTGCTTGTGCTGGGCATGTAACTTCTGAGGCGAACACTGCAACTACCTGCCCACACTGATTAACCATCCAATACACACCAGTCCTGCACTCACATAATCATGGCACAGTAGGCACAGTTCCACTGTCACATACTCATCTTTAAAATAATGCATGTTTGAGATGGTGGAAATGTGAGTGTCCCTAGAATTTACCCCGAAATTCTCGAGGCACTACATATCCCTCCCCTTAGCTTGAACATGCAATATTTTATACATGTTCAATATGTACATCAATATTATATTCATATAATATTAATTTATAGTTCGATCAGCTTGCTTGACATTCCTTTTAACAATTGTGTACTTAATCTAGAGCTCTCCTTTTCTTCTGTTTCACTACCATTATAAAACTTGAGCCTTTTGATCAATATTGGAGTCAGCTCTTTCAAAATCTAAAATTTGTGAGGACAAGAATTTGTCTGTTTTCTGTTCTCTTTTTCAATCATAAATTCCAAGTGTGCATGACCCATGTGTATTCTGTTGTTTGCTCTTACTTTGCTTACTACGTTTTCTAAATATGTGTTTATTCCTTACTTATTACAATCTGGAGGAAATCTGGGTAAATAAAGGTGCTCTTTTCAAACATTGTAACTCCACAAAACACATAACAATGTGAGTGGAAATGAGAATTCAAACTTGCCAGATTAATCTCTCCAAAATGTGTGCCTTTTGTCTTGATACTGTTCTTTTCATTTTAGGCACAGTACCTATACCTTACATATTGGTTGATACTATGAATGCACTCCCTCCTTCGTATTGGTAGGTACGCCATTTTAAACAAATTCCTAATATACTATGGTACAGGTCAATCCCCTTCTTGGTGCCCTTGCCCACACAGTATAGGTCAGCCCTTCTACCTACTCCATTCCTGTAACCCAGAAGGTGTACACAATCAAAGGCAGAGCCACGTGTGAAAGCACCCACGTGATTTACCAACTGACCTGCCTACACTGTGAAGCTTTCTATGTGGGAATGACAAGCAACAAACTGTCCATTCGCATGAATGGACACAGGCAGACAGTGTTTGTTAGTAATGAGGACCACCCTGTGGCTAAACATGCCTTGGTGCACGGCCATCACATCTTGGCACAGTGTCACACCGTCCGGGTTATCTGGATACTTCCCACTAACACCAACCTGTCAGAACTCCGGAGATGGGAACTTGCCCTTTAGTATACCCTCTCTTCTCGTTATCTGCCAGGCCTCAACCTCTGCTAATTTCAAGTTGCTGCCACTCATACCTCACCTGTATTTCAACAACATCTTTGCCTCTGTACTTCTGCCTCGACTGACATCTCTGCAGAAACTCTTTGCCTTTACAAATGTCTGCTTGTGTCTGTGTATGTGCAGTTGGATGTGGGTGTGTGTGAGAGTGTATACCTGTCCTTTTTTCCCCCTAAGGTAAGTCTTTCTGCTCCTGGGATTGGCATGACTCCTTATCCTCTCCCTTAAAACCCACATCCTTTCGTCTTTGTGTGTATGTTTGTGTGTCTATCGACCTGCCAGTGCTTTCGTTTGGTAAGTCACATCATCTTTGTTTTTTATATCTAAAAACAAAGATGATGTGACTTACCAAACGAAAGCACTGGCACATCGATAGACACACAAACAAACAAACAAACACAAACATACACACAAAATTCAAGCTTTCGCAACAAACTGTTGCCTCATCAGGAAAGAGGGAAGGAGAGGGAAAGACGAAAGGATGTGGGTTTTAAGGGAGAGGGTAAGGAGTCATTCCAATCCCAGGAGCGGAAAGACTTACCTTAGGGGGAAAAAAGGACGGGTATACACTCGCACACACACACATATCCATCCACACATATACAGACACAAGCAGACATATTTAAAGACAAAGAGTTTGGGCAGAGATGTCAGTTGAGGTAGAAGTGTAGAGGCAAAGATGTTGTTGAATGACAGGTGAGGTACGAGTGGCGGAAACTTGAAATTAGTGGAGATTGAGGCCTCGTGGATAACGGGAAGAGAGGATATATTGAAGAGCAAGTTCCCATCTCCGGAGTTCGGATAGGTTGGTGTTACTGGGAAGTATCCAGATAACCCGGATGGTGTAACACTGTGCCAAGATGTGCTGGCTGTGCACCAAGTCATGTTTAGCCACAGGGTGATCCTCATTACCAACAAACACTATCTGCCTGTGTCCATTCATGCAAATGGACAGTTTGTTGCTTGTCATTGCCACATAGAATGCGTCACAGTGTAGGCAGGTCAGTTGGTAAATCACATGGGTGCTTTCACACGTGGCTCTGCCTTTGAACGTGTACACCTTCCGGGTTACAGGACTGGAGTAGGTGGTGGTGGGAGGGTGCATGGGACAGGTTTTACACGGGGGGCGGTTACAAGGGTAGGAGCCAGAGGGTAGGGAAGGTGGATTGGGGATTTCATAGGGATGAACTAAGAGGTTACAAAGGTTAGGTGGATGGCAGAAAGACACTCTTGGTGGAGTGGGGAGGATTTCATGAAGGATGGATCTCATTTCAGGGCAGGATTTGAGGAAGTCGTATCCCTGCTGGAGAGCCACATTCAGAGTCTGATCCAGTCCCAGAAAGTATCCTGTCACAAGTGGGGCACTTTTGTGTTTCTTCTGTGGGGGGTTACGGGTTTGAGAGGATGAGGAAGTGGCTCTGGTTATTTGCATCTGTACCAGGTCGGGAGGGTAGTTGCGGGATGCGAAAGCTGTTGTCAGGTTGTTGGTGTAATGGTTCAGGGATTCCGGACTGGAGCAGATTCGTTTGCCACGAAGACCTAGGCTGTAGGGAAGGGACCGATTGATGTGGAATGGGTGGCAGCTGTCATATTGGAGGTACTGTTGCTTGTTGGTGGGTTTGATGTGGACGGACGTGTGAAGCTGGCCATTGGACAGGTCGAGGTCAACATCAAGGAAAGTTGCTTGGGATTTGGAGTAGGACCAGGTGAATCTGATGGAACCAAAGGAGTTGAGGTTGGAGAGGAAATTCTGGATTTCTTCTTCACTGTGAGTCCAGATCATGAAGATGTCATCAATAAATCTGTACCAAACTTTGGGTTGGCAGGCTTGGGTAACCAAGAAGGCTTCCTCTAAGCGACCCATTCTTCCGGCGGACAAGGGTTCCATGACCATGGTACTTGATCGTCGGGAGTATGTGGCTGAGGGACTGCGTCAGCTTTCAGACAACACCACATACCAAGTTTGCCAAGGTAATCCCATTCCTGATGTCCAGGTGGAGCTTCAAGGAATCCTCAGAACCTTAGGCCCCCGACAAAACGTTTCACCTGACTCCATCAACCTCCTGACCCCACCGACACCCCGCACCCCTACCTTCTACCTTCTTCCTAAAATTCACAAACCCAATCATCCCGGCCGCCCCATTGTAGCTGGTTACCAAGCCCCCACAGAACATATCTCTGCCTACGTAGATCAACACCTTCAACCCATTACATGCAGTCTCCCATCCTTCATCAAAGACACCAACCACTTTCTCGAACGCCTGGAATCCTTACCCAATCTGTTACCCCCGGAAGCCATCCTTGTAACCATTGATGCCACTTCCTTATACACAAATATCCCGCACGTCCAGGGCCTCGCTGCAATGGAGCACTTCCTTTCACGCCAATCACCTGCCACCCTACCTAAAACCTCTTTCCTCATTACCTTAGCCAGCTTCATCCTGACCCACAACTTCTTCACTTTTGAAGGCCAGACATACCAACAATTAAAGGGAACAGCCGTGGGTACCAGGATGGCCCCCTCATATGCCAACCTATTCATGGGTCGCTTAGAGGAAGCCTTCTTGGTTACCCAGGCCTGCCAGCCCAAAGTTTGGTACAGATTTATTGATGACATCTTCATGATCTGGACTCACAGTGAAGAAGAACTCCAGAATTTCCTCTCCAACCTCAACTTCCTTGGTTCCATCAGATTCACCTGGTCTTATTCCAAATCCCATGCAACTTTCCTTGACGTTGACCTCCACCTGTCCAATGGCCAGCTTCACACGTCCGTCCCCATCAAACCCACCAACAAGCAACAGTACCTCCAATATGACAGCTGCCACCCATTCCACATCAAACGGTCCCTTCCCTACAGCCTAGGTCTTCATGGCAAACGAACCTGCTCCAGTCCGGAATCCCTGAACCATTACACCAAAAACCTGACAATAGCTTTCGCATCCTGCAACTACCCTCCCGACCTGGTACAGAAGCAAATAACCAGAGCCACTTCCTCATACTCTCAAACCCAGAAACTCCCACAGAAGAACCACAAAAGTGCCCCACTTGTGACAGGATACTTTCCGGGACTGGATCAGACTCTGAATGTGGCTCTCCAGCAGGGATACGATTTCCTCAAATCCAGCCCTGAAATGAGATCCATCCTTCATGAAATCCTCCCCACTCCACCAAGAGTGTCTTTCCGCCGTCCACCTAACCTTCGTAACCTCTTAGTTCATCCCTATGAAATCACCAAACCTTCTTCCCTACCCTCTGGCTCCTACCCTTGAAACTGCCCCCGGTGTAAAACCTGTCCCATGCACCCTCCCACCACCAACTACTCCAGTCCTGTAACCCGGAAGGTGTACACCATCAAAGGCAGAGCCACGTGTGAAAGCACCCACGTGCTTTACCAACTGACCTGCCTACACTGTGACGCATTCTATGTGGGAATGACCAGCAACAAACTGTACATTTGCATGAATGGACACAGGCAGACAGTGCTTGTTGGTAATGAGGATCACCCTGTGGCTAAACATGCCTTGGTGCACGGCCAGCACATCTTGGCACAGTGTTACACCATCCGGGTTATGTGGATATTTCCCACTAACACCAACCTATCTGAACTCCGGAGATGGGAACTTGCTCTTCAATATATCCTCTCTTCCCGTTACCTTCCAGGCCTCAATCTCCGCTAATTTCAAGTTGCCGCCACTCATACCTCACCTGTCATTCAACAACATCTTTGCCTCTGCACTTTCGCCTCGACTGACATCTCTGCCCAAATTCTTTCTTAATATGTCTGCTTGTGTCTGTATATGTGTGGATGGATATGTGTGTGTGTGCGAGTGTATACCCGTCCTTTTTTCCCCCTAAGGTAAGTCTTTCCGCTACCGGGATTGGAATGACTCCTTACCATCTCCTTTAAAACCCACACCCTTTCGTCTTTTCCTCTCCTTCCCTCTTTCCTGACGAAGCAACCGTTTGTTGCGAAAACTAGAATTTTGTGTGTATATTTGTGTTTGTTTGTGTGTCTATTGATGTGCCAGCGCATTCGTTTGGTAAGTTACATCATCTTTGTTTTTAGATATATTTTTCCCATGTGGAATGTTTCCCTCTATTATATATATATATATATAATAGAGGGAAACATTCCACACGGGAAAAATATATCTAAAAATAAAGATGATGTGACTTACCATACGAAAGCGCTGGCTGGTCGATAGAAACACAAACAGACACATACATACACACAAAATTCAGGCTTTCGCAACAAACTGTTGCCTCATCAGGAAAGAGGGAAGGAGAGGGAAAGACGAAAGGAAGTGGGTTTTAAGGGAGAGGGTAAGGAGTCATTCCAATCCCGGGAGCGGAAGGACTTACATTAGGGGGAAAAAGGATGGGTATACACTCGCACACACACACATATCTATCCACACATATACATACACAAGCAGACATATTTGAAGACAAAGAGTTTGGGCAGAGATGTCAGTCGAGGCAGAAGTGTAGAGGCAAAGATGTTGTTGAATGACAGGTGAGGTATGAGTGGCGGCAACTTGAAATTAGCGGAGATTGAGGCCTGGTGGATAACGGGAAGAGAGGATATATTGAAGAGCAAGTTCCCATCTCCGGAGTTCAGATAGGTTGGTGTTAGTGGGAAGTATCCAGATAACCCGTACGGTGTAACACTGTGCCAAGATGTGTTGGTTGTGCACCAAGGCATGTTTAGCCACAGGGTGATCCTCATTACCAACAAACACTGTCTGCCTGTGTCCATTCATGCAAATGGACAGTTTGTTACTGGTCATTCCCACACAGAATGCATCACAGTGTAGGCAGGTCAGCTGGTAGATCACGTGGGTGCTCTCACACGTGGCTCTGCCTTTGATGGTGTACACCTTCCGGGTTACAGGACTGGAGTAGGTGGTGGTGGGAGGGTGCATGGGACAGGTTTTACACCGGGGGCAGTTACAAGGATAGGAGCCAGAGGGTAGGGAAGGTGGTTTGGGGATTTCATAGGGATGAACTAACAGGTTACGAAGGTTAGGTGGACGGCGGAAAGACACTCTTGGTGGAGTGGGGAGGATTTCATGAAGGATGGATCTCATTTCAGGGCAGGATTTGAGGAAGTTGTATCCCTGCTGGAGAGCCACATTCAGAGTCTGGTCCAGTCCCGGAAAGTATCCTGTCACAAGTGGGGCACTTTTGTGGTTCTTCTGTGGGGGATTCTGGGTTCGAGGGGATGAGGAAGTGGCTCTGGTTATTTGCTTCTGTACTATGTCGGGAGGGTAGTTGCGAGATGCGAAAGCTGTTGTCAGGTTGTTGGTTTAATGGTTCAGGGATTCCGGACTGGAGCAGATTCGTTTGCCACAAAGACCCTACAGCCTAGGTCCTTTTTTCCCCCTAAGGTAAGTCATTCCGCTCCCGGGATTGGAATGACTCCTTACCCTCTCCCTTAAAAGCCACATCCTTTCGTCTTTCCCTCTCCTTCCCTCTTTCCTGATGAGGCAACAGTTTGTTGCGAAAGCTTGAATTTTGTGTGTATGTTTGTGTTTGTTTGTGTGTCGGTTGACCTGCCAGCACTTTTGTTTGATAAGACACATCATCTTATTACCTTGGGTCTTTCTGCTCCAGGGATTGGAATGGCTCCTTACCTTCTCCCTTAATACCCACATCCTTTCATCTTTCCCTCGCCTTCCCTCTTTCCTAATGAAGCAACCTTGGGTTGTGAAAGCTTGAAATTTGTGTGTGTGTTTGTGTGGTTTTTACTGTGTTTATCTACCAGCACTTTCCCATTTGGTAAGTCTCAGCATCTTTATATACCATGGGTGCATGTTAGTGGGAGCAGTGTTATGCTATGAGAGACATTTTTCTGTGTTTGCATGGGACCTGTGGTACTAATTGAAGACACACTGACAGCTGCAAACCATCTGCATCCCTTATCACTTGATGTCTTACCTGACAGGAATGTAATCTTGCAGCAGTTGTCCATGTCTTGGAGTTCGAACCATGCTACAGTGGTCTGAAGAAGATTATAGTGAACTCACTATGATGTCTTGGTGACTAAATTTGCCTGATTTAACTCCTGTGGAACCCATCTGGGTCGCTATTGGGTGCTATCACCCCATAGGGAAATCAGTGGCCCATTGTTTCCACAAATTGCATGATCTGTGCATAGACGTCTAATGCCAAATACCTCCACAAATCTGCCAACAAACTGTTGAATCCCTCATATGCAGAATCAGTGATGTATTTTGTCCCAAAGGTGGACAAACAAGCTATTAGGCAGGTGGTCATAATGTTTTGGCTCACCAGTGTAGATAACTGAGGTTACTACTCATATTGTCTACCAGGTCATTAATATACAACATGAACTGTACTGTAAGCATCCCAATACACTTCACTGGGGCACACCCAAAGTTATTTCTATATCCTCCGGTGACTCTCCATCCAAGATAACATGCTGCATCCTCCCTATCAAAAAGTCCTCAATCCAGTCACAAATTTCACTTGATATCCCATATGATCATACTTTTAATGATAAGTGAAGGTGTGGCACTAAGTCAAATGCTTTTTGGAAACCAAGAAATACTGCATTACCTGCCTGTTTTGATCCAAAGTTTTCAGTATGTCATGTGAGAAAAGTGGAAGTTGAGTTTCACGTGATCAATGTTTCCAGAATCCATGCTGATTGGTAGGGAGAAGGTCATTTTGATTGAAATACACCATTATGTTTGAGCTCAACATATGTTCTAAAATTCTACAACAAACTGATGCCAAATATGTTGGGTGGTAGTTTTGTGGATCACTTCTACTACTACCCTTGTAGCTACGTGTAACATGAGATTTTTTCCAAGAACTGGGCACAGTCTTTTGCCTGAGGAACCTACAATAGATTATAGTCATAAAAAGTGGATAACTCAGCAGTAAAGTAAGTATAGAATCTAGTAGGGATTCCATCAAGCCCTGTAGCTTTGTTGAATTTTAATGATTTCAGTTGTTTCTCAACACCACTGACACTAGTACTTATTTCACTCATCTTTTCAGTGGTACAACGATTAAACTGGGGCAATTTCCTGGGTTTTTCTTTTGTAAAGGAACATTTGAAGATGGAGTTAATCATTTCAATTTTTGATTTGGTACCCTCTATTTCAGTTACTGTCTCATTCACTAGGGACTGGACACTGACTTTGGTGCTGCTACAGCCTTTACATACAACCAGAATTCCTTTGGGTTTTGCGAAAGATCATTTGAAATTTTGCTATAATAATCAGTGAAGACTTCATGCATTGCTGTCTTGACAGCCAAGCATGTTTCATTCAGCATCTCTTTATCTACAGCCCTACACTTTGTTTTACACCTATTATGCAGTAAATGACATTGTAATTCTGTCAGAGACAGCAAGGGACTTGGAAGAGCAGTTGAACGGAATGAGCAGTGTCTTGAAAGGAGGATATAAGATGAACATCAACAAAAGCATGTAGTCGAATTAATTCGGGTGATGCTCAGGGAATTAGATTAGGAAATGAGACACTTAAAGTAGTAAAGGAGCAAAATAACTGATGATGGTCGAAGTAGAGAGGATATAAAATGTAGACTGGCAATGGCAAGGAAAGCGTTTCTGAAGAAGAGAAATTTGTTAACATTGAGTATAGATTTAAGTGTCAGGAAGTCGTTTCTGAAAGTATTTGTATGGAGTGTAGCCATGTATGGAAGTGAACCATGGACCTAGCTGTTGATGGGGAGGCTTGCCTGCTTCAGCAATACATATGGCCGTACCATAGGTGCAACCACAATGGAAGGTTATCTGTTGAGAGGCCAGACAAAAGCGTGGTTCCTGAAGAGGGGCAGCAGCCTTTTCAATAGTTGCAGGGGCAACAGTCTGGATGATTGACTGATCTGGCCCTGCAACACTAACCAAAATGGCCTTGCTGTGCTGGTACTGCGAACGGCTGAAAGCAAGGGGAAACTACTGCCATAATTTTTCCTGAGGGCATGCAGCTTTACTGTATGGTTAAATGATGATGGCGTCCTCTTGGGTAAAATATTCCGGAGGTAAAATAGTTCCCCATTTGGATCTCCGGGTGAGGGCTAATCAGGGGGACATCGTTATCAGGAAAGAGAAGAAATAAAAACTTTGAGGTTCGCCGATGACATTGTAATTCTGTCAGAGACAGCAAGGGACTCGGAAGAGCAGTTGAACGGAATGGATAGTGTCTTGAAAGGAGGATATAAGATGAACATCAACAAAAGCAAAACGAGGATAATGGAATGTAGTCGAATTAAGTCGGTTGATGCTGAGGGAATTAGATTAGGAAATGAGACACTTAAAGTGGTAAAGAAGTTTTGCTATTTGGGGAGCAAAATAACTGATGATGGTTGAAGTAGAGAGGATATAAAATGTAGACTGGCAATGGCAAGGAAAGCGTTTCTGAAGAAGAAAAATTTGTTAACATCGAGTATAGATTTAAGTGTCACGAAGTTGTTTCTGAAAGTATTTGTATGGAGTTTAGCCATGTATGGCAGCGAAACATGCACGATAAATAGTTTGGACAAGAAGAGAATAGAAGCTTTTGAAATGTGGTGCTGCAGAAGAATGCTGAAGATTAGGAGGGTAGATCACATAGCTAATGAGGAGGTAATGAATAGAATTGGGGAGAAGAGGAGTTTGTGGCACAACTTGACAAGAAGAAACGGATCAGTTGGTAGGACATGTTCTGAGGCATCAAGGGATCACCAATTTAGTATTGGAGGGCAGTGTGGAGGGTAAAAATCATAGAGGGAGACCAGGAGGTGAATACACTAAGCACATTCAGAGGGATGCAGGTTGCAGTAGGTACTGGGAGATGAAGACGCCTGCACAGGATAGAGTAGCATGGAGAGCTGCATCAAACCAGTCTTAGGACTGAAGACAACAACAACAATGCAGTAATCTCTGTTTCTTTAGAAGTTTCTTTGCAGTGACTACATACCATGAGCTGTCCCTCCCATAATGATCTGTTCCACTGGGTACATATCTGTCTAATGTATGGTCAATTATTATTTTAAACTTTAACCATACTTCCTCTACATGCTCCTATCCTCATTGAGATATGACACTACTGACTTTTTATCTAGTTTACTGAACATGTGTATCTTTCTGCTTGTTTTACACTACTGGCCATTAAAATTGCTACACCAAGAAGAAATGCAGATGATAAACAGGTATTCATTGGACAAATATATTATGCTAGAACTGACATGTGATTACATTTTACGCAATTTGGGTGCACAGATTCTGAGAAATCAGTACCCAGAACAACCACCTCTGGCCATAATAACGGCCTTGATATGCCTGGGCATTGAGTCAAACAGAGCTTGGATGGTGTGCACAGGTACAGCTGCCCGTGCAGCTTTTACACGATACCACAGTTCATTAAGAGTAGTGACTGGCATATTGTGATGAGCCAGTTGCTCGGCCACCATTGACCAGACGTTTTCAGTTAGTGAGAGATTTGGAGAATGTGCTGGCCAGGGCAGCAGTCGAACATTTTCTGTATCCAGAAAGGCCCATACAGGGCCTGCAACATGTGGTCATGCATTATCCTGCTGAAATGTAGGGTTTCGCAGGGATCGAATGAAGGGTAGAGCCACGGGTCGCAACACATCTGAAATGTAATGTCCACTGTTCAAATTGCAGTCAATGCAAACAAGAGATGACAGAGACGTGTAAACTATGGCACCTCACAACATCACTCCGGGTGATATGCCAGTATGGTAATGACAAATACATGCTTCCAATGTGTGTTCACCATGATGTCACCAAACACGGATGTGACCATCATGATGCTGTAAACAGAACCTGGATTCATCTGAAAAAATGACGTTTTGCCATTCGTGCATCCAGGTTCGTCATTGAGTAACACCATCGCAGGTGCTCCTGTCTGTGATGCAGCATCAAGGGTAACCACAGCCATGGTCTCCGAGCTGATAGTCCACTCTGCTGCAAACATCATCGAACTGTTCGTGCAGATGGTTGTTGTCTTGCAAACGTCCCCATCTGTTGATTCAGGGATCGAGACATGGCTGCACGATCCATTACAGCCATGCGGATAAGATGCCTGTCATCTTGACTGTTAGGGATACGAGGCCATTGGGATCCAGCACGGCATTCCGTATTACCCTCCTGCACCTACCAATTCCATATTCTGCTGACAGTCATTGGATCTCGACCAACGTTAGCAGCAATGGCACGATACAATAAACCGCAATCGCGATAGGCTACAATCCAACCTTTATCAATGTCGGAAATGTGATGGTACGCATTTCTCCTCCTTACACGAGGCATCACAACAAAATTTTACCAGGCAACGCCGGTCAACTGCTGTTTGTGTATGAGAAATTGGTTGGAAACTTTCATCATGTCAGCACGCTGTAGGTGTCGCCACCGATGCCAACCTTGTGTGAATGCTCTGAAAAGCTAATCATTTGCATATCACAGCATCTTCTTCCTGTCAGACAAATTTCGTGTATGTAGCATGTCATCTTCATGGTGTAGCAATTGTAATGGCCAGTAGTGTAGTTGTCATTTGTACTTTGGTAATCATTGTTGCCGTTAGTTTTGATGTGGACATCCTCAAAGAGGTCAGGGCTATTTGTTACCCTTAAATCCAATATATTTCCATTATGAGTGGGGTTCGGAACAATCCGTTCTAGGTAGTTTTCAGAGAAGGCATTCAGTAATGTTTCACAGGATATTTTATAATGACCATCACTAACAAAACTGCAATTTTCCCAATTGATAGTTGGATGATTAAAGTCTTCACTGATGATCATGGTATCACTGGGGACTTATCTACAAGTAAACTGAAGTTTTCTCTGAAGTTTCTGGTCACATCAGGAGATGAGTCTGGTGGGTGAAAGAAGTATACAATTATCATTTTATGCCCATGCCATATACAGAGTCTTGTCCAAACAATCTCACATGCAGCTTCAATTTCTGTCTCATTGGACTTGAGTTTCTTGCAACAGATATACAGCTACACCACCTCAATTTCCCATTTGCCTATCCTTTCGATATACACTTACATTTTCCCCAAAAATCTCAATGTTATCAATTTCAGGTTTCAACCACCTTTCTGTGCCTAGTATTATACGAGCTTCACTGCTTTTCAGGAATGCTCGGGAAAGGAGGGGATGCAGCTGCAAGGGGAGGAGGGTCAGGAGCAGGGGGTGGGGGCACCATAGTGGTAGAGCAAATATTGAGGGGCTTTCATAATGTAATGATTAGTAAATCTGTGCTACTGCACGTCTTGAGTTTTTGCTACAGGTAACATACATATTTTGAACATTAAGATGATATGAGTCCACAAATGGTGTGAATTTCAAACCAGGACATGGCATTTCAGTGATTTTGCAAATGGAAAGGAAACCCAAATCTTTAAAGTTTAACCAATTTGAGACAGAGTTATGACCTAGAGTAACATTTTGTAGTGTAATGTGCACTTGATTTAAAATGTGTAATAGTCCCGAACTTTCTTACTGTAGTCAGTTTTAGTACTGATTATTGTTATGTTATGAGAACTGTGCAATTTATTTATGAAGTAATGACTATTATTTGCCATTAGTGTGAAACATTGTTTCCTGATAGTTAGTTAGAAGTAAAACTGAGTGTACTAGAGGGGGGTATTTTGTCTAATTTTTTCATGTACTGTGGCAGAGGAGAACTACCTGCAAGGGAACTGATAGCAGTGCATTCCCTCACTAACTGCCACTTGGACCTGTTGAAGCCATGGATGACTTGGGGAGAAAATGTGTTAAAGATCATTAAAAGAGTGAAAGTGCTTGTACAAAATATTAAACACTGAAAAAGTGAAATTTTCTCTCTGGAAGTGAATTACAAGGTGCAGTGCAGTTTAACATTTTGCAACCCATGATCATTTATTCTTTGAAGCAAGACAAGACTTGTATAAAGTGATATGTATCTTAGAATGTAATCTTTGTTTATCCAAAAAGACATCAGTATTTATGCAGATGCCTGTTTTTATTAAAAATATAATTTGTGGATATTTTGTGCCATTGTACAATACACTATATGTAAATATTTTGTATGGGGATTTTCATATGACCAGTTCGTGTATGCAGGAATTTAAAAACATATGTACAGTAGTTTTTGTAATCTAGATTTCATATGTAATATTCTTTTGCACATAGAATGTTAAAGCCACTTTCTGGGGTCTCTTGTGGTCATTGAACTGCCCAGTTAGCTATTTACAATATCTATCTGGACAATCCAGTGAGGGAGTAATGTGACAAAGCAAGCTGGGATCTCTTTACTTTCTCTCTTGTTTTTGATCTGCCTCCTTAAATTCATTTTATTTTCATTTTTGCCTAATTACTATTAACATGCATGAGTATAATCTGCATTTCCATAAAAGAGAAAGGTTGGCCCTCAGTCTTAAGGAATGTAGCATCAAGTCTAATTTTGTGCTTAGCTTTGTATATGTAATACATTTCCTAATTTATTTTGACCATTCCTATTTGATATCTTCTGCTACAGCTCATTATATGGTGAACTCAACAATTGTTATGTGACTTACGTTCCATTGTTCAATTATAAACAAATATAAATTCTGAACTTATTATAAACAACTGGAAGAAGGACTACTAGGATTCTTAAAGTATTTACTTGGTTTTATTCAAAAACATATTAGCAAAGCCAGCCATTTCTTAATTCCAAAATAATTACCAGGTTTGTAAAAACTACTGTTTGTGTAAATATATCTGTCAATTTCATTATTTAAAGAAATAATTTGGCCTAACCTTTGCGGTAGAAAGAAAAGTTAAACAGAAGGAATTTTTTGATGTATTCAGTTAATTGAATGAGTTATGTTTTAATTGTAATTTCTGTAACTTAAACATAAAACAATGCATAGTTTCAGTGCCTTTTTGTGAGGATATGTGAAGGACAGATTTTTGGTCCCAAGACAGTCAGTCAGTCCACGGACAATTTTCAGATATAAACATGTATTGGTTACATTAACAACAATGCATCAACTTAACAGTGGAATAAGTCTAACACAAACAGGCCATGTGTTAGAACAATTAATGACAATATCTGTTTAATTTATTTGAAAAGTAGTGTCACACGTACTGCATTATTCTGCAAGAACTGTGAGTTGTGTGGTTAGGTTTTTACTGCTCATAGATGTTCAACAGCAAGCTATTGTAGCAGTATGCTGATGTTGCCTGCAACCTATTAATGAGGCTTATCAACATTTACCAATTATAAGCTGGCCATATAACTGTGTAATATTGGAGGGTTGTGAACAGTGAAAGTAAAGAAGTGTGAAACACAATTGTGCAACTGCCAGCCACATCATTTACAGTAGTCAGTGTTGAACTTCCCCCCCCCCCTCCCCCCCCCCCCCCACCCCCTCCCCCCCCCCCCCCCACCCCCATTTTTCAGCCAGTGTAACAATGCAGTACATTGACACCAAGGTCTATCAATGAAGAAATAAAGCAGGCAAATGTCACACTGTGACAGGGGCTGTAGATGGCAGGGCCTGCACCGTGGTCAGCATTTGTTGTGAGAGAGGATCGTGAGGATTGTTTGAAACCAGCAAATCGTTTGCCATAACTTCATCATGGACCTGTTGCAGTCATTCAGGAGGTAACAGATGATGTGGAAATGGCTTCTTGTGTGTAACAAGTTGACCACTAGATGTCAGTGGAGCTGTGGTATGCTGCCGAAATATTTTGTTCAGTACAGTAAAGTAACATTGTTCTCCAGGCAGTCCAAATGCTGCAGTATGAAGTTGATGAAGTTGATGAGGGTGGGGTGTTGTCGTATCTGATAGGTGGTTGCCTTTGGTAGCATCTGTGATTTAGTATGCATAATTTGGGTCTCTCCCCATGGTGGCAAAGTGTACATGGCCATCAGCATTTGCGAGCAGAAGAGCCAAGATACCGGTGGAACCAGTACATGGTGGAAGATTGCCATCCACCACGCAAGGAACTGTTTTGTTGTCCACCAGCCATTATAGAAAAGTGTTGTCCCCTTGTGAGGCACTGATTAGGCTGAGTTGTATTATCTCAGTACCATTTGGATGGAGGCATGACATAATGGTTGACTCTAATGGTGGGGAGGGAACACTGGCTTCTTCGGCGACAATCAGGCAAAGTCATTATACCTTGGCCAGCTGGGATGGCATGGTGACAAGGGTGTTGTACCTGGTGATAGTTTGTTGAATCTGTGCAAGTTCAGGTTCCTGCTGATGAGAGGTGACTGGAGGTTGTGGCGAGGCAAGATGGCTGCCATTGTTGTTGGCATCAGTTACACATTGTCAACTGTACAATATAGTAAGGTGGAAAATAACCTCTGAGGACTGTTCAAATGGTTGAAAGGCACAAGCTTGAAAATGTTTACTCTCCAAAAATGGCTCAGTCAAAACAGTAGCATCAATACGAGCACACACTGACTAACCAATCAGGGGCAGAAGTACTGTTACAAACTAGCACAAACACTGCATATAATGTTTTTTCTTCCCTGTTTATGTTGAATTTTGAAATGTGTTTTCCTAAGAAACTTGTCAAAACAAACACATTTGGGCATACACATGCTAACTCCTGGATCACATCAGGTATTAGAAATTCCTCCGGGACCATGAAAATGCTTAACTATAGACTGAAAAGTTGGACTGACCCCAAGTTTAAAGAACATGTAACAAATTACAAAAAAATGTATAGAAAAGTAATTACAAAAGCAAAATTACTAAGTAATGATAAATTAATAAGAAAATCGGGCAATAAATCAAAAACTACTTGGGAAATTGTGAAAAGGGAAACAGGTAAGGGCCTCAAGGATCAGGAAATAGTACTCAAAAATAGTGAAAATATTGAATTAAAAGACGAAACTCTGGCAAATTACATTAATAATTACTTTTTAAGTGTTGTTGTTGTTGTGGTCTTCAGTCCTGAGACTGGTTTGATGCAGCTCTCCATGCTACTCTATCCTGTGCAAGCTTTTTCATCTCCCAGTACCTACTGCAACCTACATCCTTCTGAATCTGCTTAGTGTACCAGTGTCATTAAGTAAAAACTTTACTAAATATGAGAAATTAACAGCCCCAAAAGTAGGCAGTAGTATGTTGTTAACTCCCACAAATGATAATGAAATATTAAAGGTGATAAAGAGTCTAAAATCAAAAATGTCTGCAGGTGTGGATGAAGTGCCTCTGTCAATAATAAAAAAAGTTGCCCAACAAATTATAAAGCGCCTGGTACATATTGCCAATTTGTCTTTCCGCGAAGGTGTGTTTCCTGAGAGGTTGAAAATCTCTAAGGTTAGACCTCTGTTTAAAAAAGGAGATCCATACAAGGTAGAAAATTATAGACCAATATTTCTTCTCCAATCATTTTCAAAAATTCTAGAGAAATTAATGAAAACCAGACTCATAAATTACTTAGATGCTCACAAACTTCTAAACTGCAATCAACATGGCTTTCGCTCGGGCCACAGCACAGAATCAGCTATCCATGCCTATACCAAAGAGATTGTCAGGAGTCTCGACACTAAAAAATGTGTAGTGGGAATTAACTTAGATTTATCCAAAGCTTTTGATACAGTAAATCACAAAATTCTATTAAACAAGATGGAGGCAATAGGTGTAAGGGGAGTTGTGAAGCAGTGGTTTGAATCTTACCTTCAAGATAGAACTCAGGTGGTAGAAATCATCACAGAACATAAAAATCATAAAATCAAGTGGGTTTCAGATGCAAATAAATTGGAAATAGGTGTCCCACAGGGCAGTGTTCTTGGTCCCTTATTATTCTTGCTTTATATAAATGACATAAAAAATCCTAATATTTCTGCCAAAATAATGTTGTTCGCAGATGACACTAGCATAATTATAAGTGATGATAAAAAATCATTAACCACCACAACTGATATAGTCCTGAAATATATTCAACATTGGTTTAATGCTAATGAGTTAACACTTAATCTAAGTAAAACAAATTATATACAGTATGGCAAAGCAACTCAAGATATGGACCTCCAGTTAAAACTAATGGATAAGAAGATAGAGAGTGTACAATCCACAAAGTTTTTGGGCATGCACACTGATCAGAACTTAAGCTGGAAAGACCATCTCAAGTACTTATCCCACAGGCTCAATTCGGCATGTTTTGCATTGAGGATATTATCTAGAGTATGCAGCACAGACTGTACTAGACTAGTGTATTTTGCTTACTTTCAGTCTATCGTGTCTTACGGTATAGTGTTCTGGGGTAAAACTAAATCAAGCTTAACAGATATCTTCAAATTTCAGAAAAGAGCTGTACGAATCATAACACATAACTCTCCAAGAACTCATTGTAGGCCCCTTTTCAAAGAACTGCAAATACTCACAATACCATCACTGTATATTTTTAAAAGCATTCTGTGTACAAGAGCACATATGAAAAATCTACGTACAAATGAGGACTGCCATAATTATAATACTAGAACTCGTAAGAATTTGTACGTAGAAAGGGTAAGGACAGCACAAACCCAAAAGCATGTAAGTTATTTTGGAATAAAACTTTACAAAGCTCTGCCAGTGTACATGAAGGAAGTAATAGATGAAGTAAAATTTAAGACTGAACTTAAAAATTACCTTTTAAGCAAAACTTTCTATGATGTAGACGATTACTTTGATTGTGTGTAAATTTATTGCCAAAAATTTTAATTTATATGTCTAAATTTGTACTTTTAAAAAATGCCTTGAAAGTGATATTCCATTATTATGTCTGTAGTACTTGTACTAGTATGATAACTTTGTTGTGACAGTTCCTACATCATGTAAATGATTTACAGGAAGATAATAAAATGAAATGAAAACTGTCTAACAAGTTGGATAATATGTCTCCATCTGGCCCTGTAACGGCACTTTATATTTGAATTTAAGTCCTTTGGACACTGTAGGATGTGAAGCTGTGGAGCACCAAATCTCTTGCACATTGATGGAGGACAGAATACCATAGATGCACTGGGCAGTTGGTGCACTACACAGCCAGTCTGATGTTTCAGGTTTGAACACAATGTAATCCACTGTACATGAATGTTCTATGTTGTAGAATGGCACATAAAATGAGGATGCAGGAAAATTCCTGTAAATTTGCATGAAATATGTAGCAGTGGAGTGCAGTAATGGTTGAATTGTTGTTTTGCGGTAACTGACTCAGTAGTAAAGCGAGAAAATACAATGTGACATGGTGGCTGGGGGTCACCAGTGCAGGACTCTGGTACATAGTGATAGTGAATGATAGTCAACACAGTGGTACAGAGCACGCAACATATTATTTTATAGAAATTCGAAACATACAAGGATACACAACATAATACAGTAGAGCCGCAATGCAAACTGAACTGCACGTGTCAGTTGTCGGAGATAAGACTTTGAGTTGTTTTCTCTGGCCAGTGATGCTAACATTCCCACACTGTTACGGGGTGGGCTCCTGTTATTAATTTTGTTATGCAAATCTGGCAACACATACACCTGCAGGTTCACTGCACACCAGTTGCTTGCTGTTTTCACCTGCTGTCAGCTCTGCTGCTGCTGCTCACAATGAGTTGCTGTGGAACAGCTGCAATTTTCAGATGTCACATCTGCAGTCGCTGTTGGTGGTGTGGATGGGGTGTGACTTACAATGCTCAATTACCTTAATTTCAGCTCTCCTGTAGCGCCCCCGTGTAGACTGTGGTTGAACTGCTATGATTTTCAGATGTCAGGTTACAACAAATCTGTATTACAGGGACCTTTGATCAACAGCAGGTTATCGTATCTGTCCTGATTGCAAAAATTTGTTTTCAGCTACGTTTTATCTAAAATTGCAAATCTGGTCTTTAAAAAGGGAGCCTGTGGGATCACTGTATTTTATGGGAATATTTATGGGAATGCCACATCCATCTTTGATTTTAATGAAGTTAATCATCCTATAAATTCCATTTGATTCATTTGACATAATTGGCATATTCCTCACATTCTGCTATATTTGTGTTGTGACTCGCCAATCATTCAAAGTGCCGCCACGCAATTACGCGTGTTCTCTACATGTGGCGCTGTCTGCCAGCTGTGCAGCAGCAGCGCCACCTAAGCGGCCAGCCAGCCAGCTGCCGCTAGACTTGGACTCATTGTTCATTTGAATGTTACCTTGTTCACATGTCTTGCTTTGTCAACTTGCTCAGTGACTTATGTGTGTTGTGTCATTCTGAAATATATGTGTTCAACTTGACGTTATAACAATGGGCAACGAGGATGGGATTTTTCCTTTTCATCGTTGACCCACAGGTTTCCATGACTACTGTTAGGCAACTATTGCAAGTTCTCATTGAACAGCAAACGCTTCTAACATCTGTGATTCGCAATTTCGTCGCGGCATCAAATGCGGGGTGTTTCTCGTCATTGTCTATACCTACTTTTCCTCCTTACGATGAGACGGCGGAAGACTGGTCTGATTACGTGAAACGTCTTCGACAGCACTTCTTGGCATATCATGTTGCGGACATGTAAGTCTCTGTTCCTTTCGTGGATTTCACCTCAAATGTATCGGTTGTTGTCTCAATTGGCTCCTTTGAAAGATCCTGCATCTTTGTCCTTTGCTGAAATGTGCTCACTTCTGTCTGTCTATTTTCAAAACAAACACATGTGGTAGCCTCTCGTATTGCCTTTTATCGTTGTCAAAAACAACCGCATCAATCCTATCGCGCTTGGGCTGCTGAACTTCACGGCCTCAGTCGAAAGTGTCAATTTGTTACTGACGTTCACAAAGAATCCTATGCCGATTCCATGGTACAGGATGCTATTATACGGTCGGCGCCCAACAAAGAAGTTCGGCAACTTGCCCTTCAGTTGGCAAATCCGACTCTAGATGAAGTCCTGTCCATCGCACAGTCTTTTGAAATTTCTCATGCTGCTGGGGCGCAAATAGAGGCCTGCGGTGACGTCGGGGAAATACAACCACTGTGCACTGTTGACGACGCGTGCGATGCATCCCCGCCAGCTGACGTGGCCACAGCAGGCTCCCACGCCCAGACTCAGCCTAACCGTAAACAACCCTCTAAGAAACTGCAGCAAAACCCACGGCAACTTCCTTCATGCCCACGGTGTTTTACCAAACATTCACGGGAGGACTGTCCCCAACGTTGGGCCATGTGTCACAATTGCAAAAAGAAGGGTCATGTGTCTGCCGTTTGCAAATCCGACCGCATACACGATGTTCATGACCGTGACACTGATTCTGCTTCTGTGTTGTCTGTCAATTGCACTTCTTCCCTTTCAGGGAAGTTATTCCTCACTGTCCAAATCCTTGGTCAGGATGTTCGAATGCTGGTGGATACCGGTTCTACTGCCACTATAATTAATTCTCAGATGTATCTTTAGTTGGGTTCTCCACTCCTATCACCTGTCACTCAGCAATTATGGACGTACAATAAACAGAAGGTTTCTCTCTTGGGACAATTTAATGCTGAAGTATCTTACAAATCTGTCGTTCGCACTGTTCCCATATTTGTGGTTGACCAGAGCAATGCAGAAAATCTTTTTGGTTTCGATGCCTTTTGTGTTTTTGGGTTCTCCATAGATAACTCTGTCAATATCATCTCTGATGCTATTCCTTATGCTCAATTGGATTCCTTGTCGATGACATTTTCGTCCCTTTTTTCTCCTGGGTTTGGCCGTGCAAACAACTTTGAAGCTCATATCACACTCAAACCCACTGCTCGGCCTAAGTTTTTTCAGGCTCAGCCCATTCCTGTGGCCCTGCATGATCGGGTAAAACAGGAGCTGGATCGTCTCACTGCTTCAGGGGTCTTGCTTCCTGTCACTTCCAGTGAGTGGTCCTCTCCTGTTGTTGTCGTTGCTAAGCCAAATGGTGATATTCATCTCTGCGGCAATTTTAAAGCCACTGTAAATGCACAATGCCTCATTGACACTTACCCTATGCCCCGACCTGAAGAATTGTTCACTAAACTTGTGGGTGGCCAGTATTTTTCTAAAATTGACCTGTCGGAAGCTTATCATCAACTTCCTCTCAACGCCACTTCCCGACAGTTTCTGGTCCTTAACACGCCTTTCGGCCACTATCAATACCAATGATTGCCATTTGGGGTTGCCAGCACACCTGCTCTCTTTCAGCGATTCTTGGAACAATTATTGCTCCCTGTCCCTGGGTGTACAAATTACATGGACAACATTGTTGTCACTGGCTCCACCACTGAAGAACATCTTCAGAACCTCCGCACACTTTTTCATGTCTTACAGACTTAAGTGTAATCTTCAGAAATCTCACTTTTTCAGGCATCTATCACGTACTTGGGGTTTCAACTCTCTCGGGATGGTATTGGTCCGCTTCAGCAAACTGTTGCTGCGATCAATGCCCTTCCTTGCCCTACATCTGTTAAGGAACTGCAGGCCTTCTTGAGGAAAATCGCATACTATCACAAGTTTTTACCATCTGTTGCGTCAATGGCTCAGCCGTTGCATCGCCTGTTGCATAGAAACGTGGCTTTTCACTGGCCCGCGTCATGCGATGCGGCTTTCCAGAAATTGAAGACTATGTTGAAACAGGCCCCATGCCTGGCTACTTGTCGACCTGGCCAACATCTTGTTCTTGCCAAGGATGCCTCTCAATACGGGGTCGGTGCAGTCCTTGCGCACCGTTTTTCTGACGGCTCTGAACAACCCATTGCTTATGCCGCCAAAAAACTCACGGATGCCCAACAAAAGTATTCTCAAATTGAGAAAAGAAGCTTTGGCCATTATTTACGCTCTTCATAAGTTTGGTGTTTTTCCCTATGGAGCCAAGTTTCATCTTGTTATGGATCACAAACCACTTGTTTCCTTGTTTCATCCATCATCATCACTTCCGAGACAAGGCTGCACACCGCTTCCAGCGTTGGCTCTTTACTTGTCTCGTTTCAATTGTGAGATTCATGCTCAACATGCAAATGCTGATGCACTGTCTCGCCTACCCATGGGTGCTGATCTGCCATTCGATAGGGATGAACTTTTGTGTTTCCACCTGGATGTTGCGAGCAGCGGGTTGTGGATGGATTCCCCATCACTGGGGACCAGCTGGCGGCTGCTACGGGTTCTGATCCTACCCTCTCCTGGGTTTTACACTGTATTCAGAAGGGTTAGCCAGATCGTCCGTCCACTAAGACTTCTGACCCGTTGCGGGACTACTACGCTTTGCGCTACCACCTCACGGCTAGGGATGGTGTTATCCTCCTTTCCACCGACAATACTTCGCCGCGTGTTGTGGTACCTGCATCTTTGCGTGCTTCGGTCTTGCTCCTCCTTCACCAAGGGCACTCGGGTGTCTCTCGCACAAAATCTCTGGCGCGCCGTCATGTGTACTGGCCTAGCACTGACTCTGAAATAGCACACATGGTCGCTGCCTGTGGCCCTTGTGCATCACAGTCCACTGCCTCGAAGTCATCTTTGTCACCATGGCCTTCGCCTGAGACACCCTGGGAGCACATTCATGCTGACTTCGCGGGACCTTTTTTAGGTACTTATTGGCACCTCGTAATTGACGCCTACTCTAACTTTCCTTTCATTGTCTGTTGCATGTCGCCTACCACCGCGGCGACCACAAATGCTCTCGCCTGCTTTTTTTCTTTGGAAGGCCTTCCCTCTACTCTTGTTACTGATAATGGTCTGCAATTTGCCTCTTCCGACTTTGCGGATTTTTGTGCTCATCACGGTGTTATGCATGTCACGGCCTCTCCGTTCCATTCACAATCAAACTGTGAGGCTAAACGACTGGTCCGCACATTTAAGGCTCAGATGTGGAAACTCCTGACTTCTTCTGCTGCTGATGATTCGCTTCTCCAGTTTCCGGCTTCTTACTGTTTCACCCCCATGGGCGACCACAGCCCGGCTGATCTCTTACATGGCCGACAGCCCCGCACGCTCCTTCATCTTCTGCAGCCTTCCACTTCAGGGCTGCGGGTGCCTTCGCTTGGCAGTTCACTGCCGACGACCTTGTCTGGGTATGGGGATATGGCAGGCGGCCAAAATGGAGTCTGGGCCGTATCTTACGACACCGCGGCTGATGCCTGTATGAAATCCAGATGGACACAGGTGTTGCAGTGTGCCATTCAGACCAGCTTCAGCCTCCTTCTCCTATGGATGCCGACACATCGCCCATGTCTCCTGTTATATCAACTGGACTTGCCGCAATCGGCAGATTGGTGCGCGGGGCACCAGCTGATTCGACCCCTACATCTCCTGTCATCTCAACCCAGTATCATCGGGGACACTTCCGTCCATACGGGAAGCCTCCTCCTCGAGACTTTACGGCCAGTGAAACAACACCTATGGACGTTAGCAATCTACAGGCCACCTTCATCAAGACCAGTGCAAAAATTTCAAAGGGGGGAAAAGTGTTGTGACTCACCGATCGTTCAAAGTGCCGCCGCGCAATTACATGCGTCGTCTACATGCGGCGCTGTCTGCCAGTCATGCAGCAGCCGCGCCACCTAAGCGGTCTGCCAGCCAGGGGCCACTAGACTTGGACTCAGTGTTCATTCGAATGTTACCTTGTTCACATGTCTTGCTTTGTCAACTTGCTCAGTGACTTATATGTGTTGTGTCGTTCTGAAATATATGTGTTCAACTTGACGTTATAACAATTTGATTACAAAATTTTCTATTATATTAAGAACTGTTACAGTTTTCAACAAAAATCAGTAACATGGAAGAAAGAAGAAGATATTTGTTATTTTAGCAATGTGAAGTGCTTTATAACCTTCACAAAATCTTCATTTTAAAATTAGGTTTAATAGTATACAATTATTTTGTTTTATAAATTTTACTTAACTGAGTAGTCATGTTTTCTTGGTAACTGTTCATTCATGTAAGCAGAAAAATATATACCAAATAATTTTTCTGTAAAATAACATAGGGCGACACATTAAAATTTAGTCAGTCTCTGTTTAGCTTTTGTGCACAACAGTCTTTGTATTGCTCTCAGGGAGGGCTGTCTTTGTTTTAGAGCTATGTTTTTATGTGTGATCTGGGTTGCATATTGTGAATGAAATGTGGATCATGTATGTCACATTTATTCAAACTTGTGACCTTTAATTGCAAATGTGCCTGAAACTTAATACAATATTGTCTGTCAGTGGACAGTGTTTATTGTATCTGAAATGAATGTACAAAATGAGAGGGTTGGTAGAGTGTGTCATAACAAGCATATTTCACATAGCAATCCATGTCCACATCCCTTAGTGTTTGGTACTAAGTGTCATTGAACGGTGTGATATGATACTAAGAGGGTAGGCCCACAAATATTGAAACTTGTCAGGATAAAAAATCTATTAAATCTGAATACAGGAGGCTAAAAAATCAGTCAAAAATTGAGAATTTTAGAAGATCACTCAAAGACCTGAACTGGATAGATGTTTACAATACTTATGACTCAAATGGAAAATTCAAAGTATCCGTTAATGAAGTGACTTCCTCTTTTGGAAATTGTTTTCCCCTAAAGGTAACCCAAATCAAACAGGTCTACAAATAAACCATGGATTACACAAGGAATAAAGATATCATGTGGGACAAAAAGGAGACTGTATCTACTATCTAGGAGCAGCTGTGCTGTCAGGATTGTAATGCATTACAAAGAATACTGCAATATATTGAAGCAAGTAATCCCGAAATCAAAGCATCTTTATTATGAGCAAAAGATAATTACATCAGACAACAAAATAAAACTGTAAGGGATATAGTGAAGAGAGAGACAGGTGGGACCAAACAGGAAGAGGGACAGATAGATCTAAAAATAAATGAAATTTGTAAGAAGTGCATGTAGTGTTGCAAATCTCTTAAACAAGTACTTTGTTTCTGTTACTTACATTTTGGGGTTATCAGATTCAGTGAACAGTGCAATGAAGCATGTATGACCAATCTTTAAAAATAACTTCAGTAAAATGGATGACACTCACATCTCCCAAATGTGTAGCAGCCATCGTGAAATCCTTAACATGTAAGTATTCTAGTGGGTATGATAACATATCAATGAAGTTAATCAAAGAACGCTCATGAAAGTTGAGTTCTATCTTAAGTTATTTGTGCAATCAGTATCTTATCAGTGGAACATTTCCAGACTGGCTAAAATATGCTGAAGTTAAGCCTCTTTACAAGAAGAGGGACAAAGAGGTTCCTCCAAACTATCAACCAATTTCACTTTTGCCAGCTTTTTCAAAAATATTTGAAAAGGATGTGTTAAAATGTCTCCTTAAGCATCTGATTGCAAACAATATGTGTCCAAGTCATAATTTGGGTTCCTTAAGGGTTCTGATATAGAGAAAGCTATTTACACATACAGTGAGAATGTAATTAATTCATTAGATAACAACTTAGAGGATGCTGGCATTTCCTGTGATCTGTCAGAAATCTTTGGCTTTGAATCACAACAGTTTCTTAAGTAAATTAGAATATTATTACGGTGTCACTGGCAGCACTGTGAAATGTTTTGAATCTTATCTAACTAATAGGAAACAAAGGGTGTCACTGCAAAATGCCTGTGCAGTAAGCAGTCAGTCTTCGTCCTACTGGGTTTAACTACATGTGATGTTCCTCAAGGTTCCATCTTGCATCCATTGCTTTTTGTTGTGTACGTTAATGACCTCTCATCTGTTACATTGACAGATGCTAAGTCTGTTTTGTTTGCAGATGATTCAAACATTACAATAAGTAGCAAGTCAAGTACAGATTTAGAAATGGCTGCTAATCAAATTTTCACTGACATCAATAAATGCAAATTCAATGTCATTAAACTTTGAAAAGATCCACTATATGCATTTCAGAACCTGTAAGAATTTCCTTTCAGCATATGTATAACATACAAAAACATGCAGATCGGAGAGTTTGACTGTGTTAATTTTCTGGGATTATAACTCGATAATAAATTCAGATGGGAAGGGTATAACACAAAATTGAAGAAGTGCCTAAACAATTCTGTTTTTGCAGAGAGATTGATATCAGCTGTAAGAGGTATAAATATAAAAAAATTACGTACTTTGCTTGAAGAAGGAATCCAGAGAGGCCCTGAAGCAAAACATACAGAGCCTTGTTGTCCTTCAGGCAGCAGTCCAGCAGTCACTTCCCTCTGTGACTTCTTCAGTAGCAGCAAAACCCCATCATGGATAGATGACCAAATATTCAATGGCATTGTTAATCAAGTGGTCAAGTTCAGAGAATTGATGCAGGAGCTCTCGATCGACATTTGCATGGAGGGGGAAACCCACTCCGAGCTGGGAATCAAAGTGACATTTCCCATCTACAATAGTTACTGCATAGGTAGGCCAACCCAAGGTGATGGAATGGCCATCTACATAAAAAGAGGGATCCCCCACCATCAGGTATACATACCAGCTACTAATAAAATTGAAGTAGTGGCATTAGAAGTAACTACTGCTACCAGATCCCTAACAGTTGTTGCAATCTAAAACCTCCAAATGATGAGATTGATGAGGAAGATGTACCAGCAATAGAACAAATCGAAAGCAAACTCCTAAGTGTAGGTGAATTCAGTGCCAAGCACCCAGACTGGAACTCTAGAGTAACCTCTAGAGCAGGTGCCAAATTGCTACAACTAGCATGCAACCACCACTTTTTAACATGCGGTCTGGTTGAGCCCACACACTTTCCTAAAAATGGAGGTAGCCCCAACATAATAGTCATAGCTCTCAGTAGGAGGATCATGGGGTTCTTGGCTGTGAGAACAGTCCACAGAATGTCCTCTGACCTTAATCTTGTCATCTTTGAGGTTTATGTGGGTGAATGAGTAGCACTCCCATGGATCCAGACATCCTACAAAAGCACAGGCTGTGAGTGATACAGAGAAACTGTCATCTCAGACATGGCTTGTACTCTGCCACCTACTTTCCCGAAACAGTGGAGCAAGCGCTACAGGTCCTAACAAGTTCCATCTTGTAGGCAGCAGAGGAGGCCACCTGCCAGCCTCTTCCCCTCCCCCCCCCCCCCCCCCCCCCTCCGCCCTACAAATACAACTCCTGGATCATTTGTTAGCTCAGCTTCAGCACAAAATCAGAGTAGTAAATGAGTGAAAGATCACTAGAGATCAGGCCACCAGGAGGCTCCTCAATCATATACAGAGAGAGCTGAAAGAAGCACTCAATGAGCACAGAAACCAACAAGGGCAAAAGCACCTCTTATCCCTCAAAATAGATGACCATACACTCTGGAAAGCTACCAAACAATTCACCAAAAGATGCACTTGAATGCCACCCCTGCATGACAAGCAGGAGGTAGTCTACAGCCATGCTGAAAAGGCCAACACCCTCAATGATACTTTTGAGAAGCAGTTCCAGGTGGCAGATGCCCAGGATGAGGAGCATGAGGATGTAGTTCATTATCAACTGGCTGTGGCTGTCTTCCTCAATGCTGAGGAAGACCCAGAGGATGAAATCCCACTTTCTGCACCCGAAGGCATGGCAAAAGTTATCAGGCTGCTTCCAACAAAAAAGGCACCAGGACATGACAGTGTCACGAATCAGTTAGTTAAAAACCTCCTGCTTTCAGTGATCGCACACCTTGCGGACATCTTCAATGAAATTACTCATTCTCACGAGTTCCCAGCTTGCTGGAAACATGCAGAAGTGGTTGTAATACACAAACCAGGGAAACAACCTTTATTCCCACAGCATTACAGGCTGATCAGCCTCCAGCCAACTCTCAGAAAGATCTATGAGCGCCTCCTGCTAATACACATACAAGAGCATATTACTATTGCACAGCTTCTGCTGGATTTCCAATTCCGATTCCGGCAGAAACATTCCCCTCCACAACAGATCATGAGAGTGGTTGAAGCAGCCACAGAGGTCTTCAAACACAGAGGCTACTGTAGGATAGTGCTACTTGGTGTAGCCCCAACCTCTCACTCAGTATGGCATAAAGGGTTATTATAGACGTTATACACGCAAGGGTTCCCTGGGGGCATAGTTAATTTAATCCAAAGCTGTCTCACAAATAGAACAAAAGGAGAAGAAACAGCCACTTGTTCAAGGAACTTTGTATTCTAACCATTGCTTCTTAGTATATTTATTCCTTAATGAAATTTATAGTGAGTAATATATCTCTATTTCCTATTAATAGTTCAGTATATTGTATCAATACTAGAAATAAGAACAATCTACATAAAGACCTAAAATCACTTACCTTGATCTAAAAAGGGTCCAGTATTCAGGAACACAGATTTTCAATAAATTTCCTGCAACCATTAAAAAAAAAAAAGAGTCCAGTATTCAGGAGCACACATTTTCAATAAATTTCCAGCAACCATTAAAAACTTGGTTTCAGATGAACCACAGTTTAAACAGAGCTTCAAAGACTTTTTGATAAGCAACTCTTTCTACTCTAGATGAATATTGTAACAGGGACTGTTAGGTCAGCTTAAATAAAAATGTTTGTTAGATTTCAGTTTTGACAGCAGCTGGTCACAACAGTCAAGTATAGATATTTTGTGTATGACAAATTTATTAAAAGTGCATAACTGTGTTTCATTCTGACAGTGTATTAATTCTGTAAATATTAGCAGTTCCACTTTACTGTAAAGTATTCATTTATTTTGACAATATCCTGACAAATGATCTGGGGAATGAGCATTATATTCAGATATTTTATGTCTTTTATGTTACAGGTTCTGACATGTTCCACACCCATGAGAATCATCTCATTTCTGGGTCTATGGAATGAAGACTGAATCTAATCTAATCTAAACAAATCTCTATATGTCATCCGAGCTATCATGGTAGCAGGTCTGTAGGGCAACATTTTCCATGTGTTTGTGACCTCAAGGTAAATGAGAAGTTGGGGTGAAGTTTTATGACCTTTATTTGAAAACAATTTAAAAAATGCTCAAAATTATGCCCTCCTGCCTGAATGCACACCATGCAGCAATGCTGGAATGACTGTCACACTCTTTCAAACACTCCTGGCAAAGTGGAAATTGCACTGGAGGCTGCCACAATGAGTGCCATCAATTCTTCATCAATCTCAATGGGTGCTCCATTGACAACAGATTTCAGGTGGCCCCAGAAGAAAAGATACCACGGCCTGCCATGCCCTATCCAGTTCTTGGGTTTCATTCAAATGCATTCAGACTGCATGTGTGAAATGCACAGGTACATCATTGTGTTGGTACTACATTTGCTGTCACACATTGAGTGGAACATGTTCCAAGAACTCTGGCACAGATTCTCATAAAAAGCTTAAGCATCTGTTTGCACTCAATCATTGGAGAACATTTATCGACCAACCAGATTATCAACTACCAATCCAACACAAATGTTGACAGCAAAGCAATCTTGGTGACCACGAATGAAGGCGGCGCGTGAATATTCCCGTGCCCACATATGTTGATTGTGGCTTTGAACATACCCTCTCTTGTAAAGGATGCCTCACCTGTAACAAATGCATGGTTTGGAAAGTCTGATTGAATGGCACACCTTTGTAAAAACCACTGACAGAATTCAGTTCAATGTGGAAAATCATCTGGGTTAAGGGGTGAACCTTATGAAGGCAGTAATGGTGCAAATCATCTTCATGGCAGACATGCCAAACTGTGGAATAGCTCACACCCATTTCCCATGCAACACACTGTGAGCTTGTTGAGGATGCTTTTCCAGCAGTGCTAACGCCTCCTCTTCAAGCCCTGTGTATTGATGACCACATCCACAAGGCATTTGCACCTGTAACACAAATTGAATGCACTGGGTTTTGAAGTAGGCCTTAAATGCATGTGTGCCATTATGAGAATGTACCAGGGGAAAATGCACCTCAAGTGAATCTGTCTCTTGTAGGGACCTAAGGATGGCAGTAAATGTGTGTGGATCTGGCACTCGACAATTTACATCGATGCCACAAATGCATTGAATTTGTTGCCCTGCAGACCTGTTACCATGATGGTGCAGGTGTACCTACACTCTTGGTAATGAGCAATGCTGTTCAATGATGCCAAGTGCTGTGCACTAATGGATGGGGCCATGGGTTGCTACATGAAATAAGCTTGTTGTGACCCACACTACCAGCCATCTCATTTTCTACATTCATTTCAGATACACCGTGTATGTATAAAATTGGAAGATTTTTTTAGCAAAACGCATAACGCCGAGGCATGGAGCTCATTGTTTGTCATGTGTGAAATGGAAATAAGCGAATACATCAGTAACAGTTTATCTAAGAAAGACTTGTAACTGGATGTGAGGAACAACAGTATTACTGTATGCTTTTGCCAGGTTTCTTTTATTATTGTGAAGATATTAATTTCACATTATCTTTCATATAAAGGAAACAAATTTAATTTGAAATGGGAAAGAAAAAGAGATCTTCAGCAAACTGATGCAGATATATGGACTTTAACTTTGTGGGTCATGCTCATTATGAGAACAATTGGGAACAGTGAATGAAACTCAAAAGGTCAACAGATGACTTCCCAACTATGTGTTGCAACAAAAGACAAGATGAGTAACAGAAACTTAAAACTTTGTTCTTTGGTTTAATTGGTTTGTGAACATGATAGCAAAAATTAGGATTGTGATAATCAGACAGTTGGAGGAGATGCAGACCATTCAGAAGAGGAAAAGAAACCTGACCAAGTTGGCTTGTTGAGAGTGATTTTAACTAAACAGGGGGAAATTGAGTCTGAACTGGAATCCAGATTGGGGGTGGAGGTGGGAGAGGGTGGGGGGGATGGAGGTGAGGAAGGGGTTCGGAAACTATAGCGAAATCTAGCGGCAACCTCTTAAACTCTGAAATACAAAAGAATAGTAAGCAAATCAACAATCCAGTCTGGGAATTAAAAGATAAGGTGGAGGCTGGTTTAAGGGATGTGAATTCCAGAATAGATGTAATTGAATGTAGAGACACAGTTTTTTAGAAAATGAATTTGGCAAAGAAAATTCTAAGAAGGGAAAGGACACTGAAGGGTTAAGGAGTGTGCCATAAGTAATAAAGGACAAAGTTAGTAATCTATGTACTGAAACAGAGGGAAAGATAACTAAATTAAGTATAAAAATATATGAAATGGAACAAACTGTAACTAGATGTAAACATGTTAGATAAAAAAATTAAATAAAATTCAGGAAAATTCTGTATCTAAAAATATGTGTATTAACAGTGGTATTATGTGGCCAAGTTTAGCAGTGAAAAGCTTTCCTTGTGACAACTTTCACTCTACTGATTTATTGCAACACAGTAAAGATAACTTTGTGCCTGATACGTCACATAATGTAAAGACTGAATTTGTCAAAAAGTTTCTTGAAGATGTAGCATTGCCTTGGGTCAATAAAAATTTTGATCAGTGAATAACCTATAGTGATTTTGAGAAAAATGTTTTTGGACAAATTTTGGTCAGAGTCAGGTAAAGCTAGAATTAAGAGTGAATATGTGAATGGGCCTATTTTTAGTTGGAGAAGTTGAAACTATGAAGGATTTTTGTAGAAATCAATTAAAGAAGTTTGTACTTTTAGATAAATCATTTTATGAAATGTCTCTGGGAGATGCTCTTCAAAGAAAGATTCCTGGAAGATTACAGAAGGATTTAGTTAACTGGCCAGATGATTAAGAGGATCAGTTTCTTAAATATGTAGACATGTCAAATTGTGCTATGGAGAGAGAATTGTCATCATGGGGGTTGGAATTCTGGGTTCCGTGGGGAGAATTATAGAAGGAAGGATCATTGGAACTTTAGACATGGACATCAGAGTGGTTGGGCATGAGATTACTGTGGAAGTGGAAGGGACAGAGACTGGAGAAGAAATATTGATAATAGAAACAGAAGATGGGATGAAAGAAAAAGAATGCAGACAAATGGGAGACAAGGTAAATGGGGAAACTGCCCAAAAACATCAGGTTGCTTCAATGAGGATCTGGAGTTTTGGATGAATAGATCAAATTACAACAGGACCTCTGACTTTTGCTAGAATACAAATAGGAAGAGTAACCATAATAAACAGAGTCAAATCACACAGACAGAACATCAGATAAATGGTTTAAATTTTGATAAAAATATTGGGATACTATGTGGGACAATAATCCATTAACGAATAAGTCATTCAAAAATGAGTTGAGAACTCAGATTTGGGTATGGTCATCATAACTGATTATTACAATTAGGCTAGAGTGAAATTCATGACAATAATGACGAAAGTGAAGTATATATTGGTTCTTAATTGTGGGATTATTTGAAGAAAAGGAAGCTGAGATAGTGATGACAGTACCAGGCTGATGAAGCTGTAAGGATATGCAGTGGTGGTGGGACAAGATTAAGGCACTGATACTAAAAGCAATATTGGTGAAGACAGTGATTTTGTGGTTACTACTGTTGAGGAAAGAGACACTGAGGTTTCTGGTGGTGAGTATGCAGTTTATGTTGAAGTAAATGAAAATGAAATGTTGAAGCTAGGTGTTGATGAACCTTTGGTGGTGAAAATAGGGAAAATATGGTGGCTGATGAAATTGCACCTGAAAAAACAATTGCTGCCTGTTCATGCTGGTCAATCTATAGTCATAAAAGAAGGCAGAGGTGAGAAAGAACATTATCTGCATCATTTAAATTTGTGTACAAATTTGGAAGGTAAGGGGGAAGATTTTTAAGATTTTTTTGGGATCACTTTGAGAGCAATGGTGACAGAGGAACATTTTGGAATTATTTAGCAAAGATCAGCAGAGTCTTACATCCAAACTGCTACGTGGAAATGAAAAAGGGACTAAATGAGAAGTGTATGACTGATTCGGAGGGCAGACACGATGGGCACGAGAGTAGAAGTGTGTGACTCTAACTTGAGAAATAATTATAGTTATGCAGTTAAAAAAGGAGTTTGTAAGAATTGTAACACTGAAATAACAATGCTAAAAGAATGAATTGCAAGCTTATGATTCTCAGTCAGTGCTTTAAGAAGCAATATTGATTCACTCAAGAAAGTAAATCGTGATCTACAATTGAAGCCAACACCAAGTGAAGTTATGTAAGTCAAAAGTAATAGATCATCTGAGTGGATAAAAGTATCATATAAAGATAGTTTTCCAACTGCAAAAAGAACAACAAACTCCACTAAAACTTTCACATTTTGTGATAAAAACAAATGTCATGTTTTGCAAACAAGTGACTGTGAAAACAACTCTCCAAATGATCATGAACTTGTAACAATCAGTGAACTGAAAACGAAAAGTTTTTTTGCAGTAGATGTAAACAACAAACACATATCATCATGGAAGAAGTGTAATGTACTATTACTAACAGACAGTCATGGTAAAAATCTATCCAGCATGCTCCACGAGAAAAATTGCAACATAGCAGTGACCAGTGTAGTGAAACTAGGAGCAAGATGTAAAAATGTTGTAGACACTTCTTTGGCTCTGAGCACTATGGGACTCAACATCTATGGTCATCAGTCCCCTAGAACTTAGAACTACTTAAACCTAACTAACCTAAGGACATCACACAACACCCAGTCATCATGAGGCAGAGAAAATCCCTGACCCCGCTGGGAATTGAACCCGGGAACCCGGGCGTGGGAAGCAAGAACGATACCGCATGACCACAAGCTGCAGACAGACACTAACTTTCAGACAAAATTAATGCAGGAAAATGACTTTATTGTCTGCATAATGGGTTCAAATGATGTGGCAGAAAATGAAGCAGATGTTTGCATGAAAATGCTGCAGAATTTTCTATAAGCTAAAAAATGCAAAAACACATTGTCTAACTCATGAGATGTTAGATATCACAAGTATACAAGGTTATGTTACAACATTTTGATTCTGTAGAAAAATATCTACACATGGAGGAACATGTGTATTTAAGAAAGACAGCGTCAGCTATGCTGCCTAAAATCTCTCGAAAATTTAGGAAAAGAAGAACATTGAAATATGGCAACTGTGTTCTCAATACACTAAGTGCGATGTACTGGATATAAGCATGCTGCATCGAAATCTGCACACAAAGCATGGAATGCATTTGAACTATGGATGGAAAAGGTTTGTTTGTGATCATGTTAGTGAAACAATTAAAAAAAAAAAAGGCTTCTAAGGAACAGAACAATCTATAAGCTTCCTGTACTTCCTTCCAACAACAGCGAGGGGACCACTACCTGATAGAGCAGAACAGCCACCATCAAGAAGGGAGAATTTTTACTGGCCATAGATGAAGACAGTACCTCCATAGTTCATCCCAGAAGTGTTCTTCAGATTAAAATGAAAGGAAGGCAGAGACAAATAACAGTAAGTGATGAACCAGACATGCCAAGCAGAAACCCCAAGTTTATAACCGCCCATCAAAATGTGCACTCACTGTGAAACAAAATTAATGAGCTAGAAGTATTACTGTCAGATCAGTTAAAAGAAATATATGTAATGTGTACTAGTGAACATTGTCTAACTGATGAGATGGTAGCAATCACAAGTATACAAGGTTATGTTACGACATCTCATTTCTGTAGAAAAATATCTACACATGGAGGAACATGTATATTTGTGAAAGACAGTATCAGCTATTGCTGCCTAAAATCTTTTGAAAATTTAGGAAAAGAAGGCAATTTTGAAATCTTTTCTGTAGAACTAACCTCAATAAAAACAATCATCATTTGCCTGTACAGTAGTCCTAATGCAAACATAAAAATATTCTTTAACCAACTTGAAGGTAGTCTTGGCAGTATAAGGGACCTAAACAAAACAGTTATAACACGTGGAGACTTTAAATTGACTTTAACAAAGTCACAAAAGATAGAGATGATCTTATGGCTATTTGTGCAACATACAAGCTGCTCCCAATTATCAATTCCCGTACCAGAGTTACAAGTTCTAACATGAGAGACAGTGTGGTACTGGGACGCAAGAGTCACACATCTCTCGCAGTTGATTCACGTATTGTGTGCAGCCGATCTTCTTGTTGGGTCAGAAGGCTGCGTCAATCTTTACAAACTCTTCTTCTCCGAAGACTCTAGCTGGTTAACGGAATTTCAAAATAGACTTCTTTTCTACTCTTGAAAAGATTCTGTACTCTCAGGATACTTTTGTTGAAGTCTGTTATATTTTCATCTCCACAATAAAACAACTTCACAAGATTCACACAAGCATTCAACTCTTGTGAGTTAACCCCGTCTTGGACCTTTAGGAACTAACAGATACAATTATAATGTGTTTGGGTTACTAACCACTATAAAATCAGGTCTTGCTTCTCGCAAGACCAACACCCGAAAGTCAAATGTAAATGTCTTTAGTTCAATACATAATTCATTTGTTCAAAACAATACAGTCATTATACTGTCAAGGAACAGAGTGTGCTTGCTCTTTGTACTGGACATACAGCTTCTCAGGCATTCACTGCAAACACTTGTCTGTGCTGATCGACTGTCACTATTGCTGTATTCTCCAGATACACGTCCATCCTGCACACACAGAAACCGGTGGCAAGGTAGACACATATCCACTCTCTCACTCTCATACTTAAAATATCAGGTGTTTGAGATCGAGGAAAGCCGAGTGTCTCTAGAATTAACACCGAAATTCTCGAGGCACTACATATCCCTCCCCTTAGCTCAAACACATGATATTTTATACATATTCATTATGTACAATTACATAAGATAATTATTTACCTTTTAACAATGTCTCTCTTTCTACTAATAACCATGAATATTTTACCACAATTATAATACATGATCTTTCAATCCATATTGCAATTATCTCTGTTTTCTGTTCTTCTTAAAGTCTGGTGGAATCCTGGATAGAATAAAAGTGTTCCCTTCTTGGATATTTGTAAACCCGAAACTCAATGAAGCTATTTATACATAGAATTCAAACTTACCAGATTCATCCCTTTAAACGGGTGCCCTTTTTCCCTTTAGGAACAGTGCCTATATCTTACATGGGTTGGTCCTATGAGTACCCTTTCTCCTTCCGTTTTGGTAGGTATGCCCCTTTCTCATTCCTATCCTCCTATGGTACAGGTCAATCCCCCTCTTGGTGCCCCTGTCCATACAGTATAGTCAACCTTTCATAGGTCTGCCTATCTGCTCTTTTTCTCACCCACTAAATGTTGAGTGTGCCCTCCATATCCATCTCGAGTAGGCCTCCTGGTTCATTGCCCTAGCATACATCTTTATGTACACTATACTTAAATATTCTCTGGTAAAATTGCAAATCTACTTTACACTCATATTCCACTTTCAAATACTTCATCTTACACCCTAGAGTCCTCTTTCACTCCTCACCTACTATATAAACAGATATCATGACCGCACATAGTAGATGCCATGTCTACTCCGAGTAGATACTCTGCCATTTTTCAAAGGACTAGCACGGCCCATGTAAATATATATTTGAGATCGACAAAATTAACGAACAGTAATCATAATAGCTCTTACACATCAGTACTTACATATATGTGATGTGGAACCATCACCGCAAACAACAATGTGTGCATATTTTTCTACATGCACATATTTTCCCCCTACAACACTTGACGTTTCTCACAACATTTCAATCTGTACTCCCCCTCCAGAATGAGATTTTCACTCCGCAGTGGAGTGTGCACTGATATGAAACTTCCTGGCAGATTAACACTGTGTGCCAGACCGAGACTCGAACTCGGGACCTTTGCCCTACTTCTCCTGTTTGCATCTTTGTGTTATGTTGTGTGTATGCTTAAGTGTGTTTCTGTATCCTGATTCTTTGACCGACTTATGTGAAATAAGTTGAAGGTTATAATGAGAAGGACTTGAGCAATAGAAGTGTATGCATATGGAAAGAGGGAAAGATAAAGAGATTGAGGAAGATGGCCGCCGAGTGAGATCACACGTATTTCCTTCGTCCGCTAAAAGAACTTATTTAAGTGGAAATAGCGTCAAATTTAAATTTTCTTTGTTTTTTATACTTGCTGTAGTGTCCGTTCTTGTCACACAACTGAATATTAGCGTCCCAGTAGAGCTTTTTCTTGAAAAAACTTGTTCTTTAGCTGAAGTCCCATAATTGCGACATAACCCGAAATTTTGCGTAACATAAACACAAAAAATTCTACTCAGGTTTTCTTAGTAGTGCAAAATTCGTTTAAAAAAGACAGCTACTAGTTTCATCAGTGTCTATTGTCGCAATAAAAGTGTAATTAAACGTTTCTAAATCGTGTTTAACTAACATATTTCGTATTCCAGAATGAGATTTTCACTCTGCAGCGGAGTGTGTGCTGATATGAAACTTCCTGGCAGATTAAAACTGTGTGCCCAACCAAGACTCGAACTCGGGACCTTTGCCTTTCGCGGGCAAGTGCTCTACCATCTGAGCTACCGAAGCACGACTCACGCCTGGCACCCACAGCTTTACTTCTGACAGTACCTCGTCTCCTACCTTCCAAACTTTACAGAAGCTCTCCTGCGAACCTTGCAGAACTAGCACTCCTGAAAGGAAGGATATTGCGGAGACACGGCTTAGCCACAGCCTAGGGGATGTTTCCAGAATGAGATTTTCACTCTGCAGCGGAGTGTGCGCTGATATGAAACTTCCTGGCAGTCATATTTCGTATTGTTTACTAGTTAATAGACGCAATCTAGGACTAAATTTTCCGAGTTATAATGTAATGTTTAAAAACCTGACCAAAGACACCTGATAACGTAAATTCTTTAAAAGCAAAGTAATTACAAATTCAGTCTTCTGTCATTGTATCTCTAATTCAGTACAAAAACAACAACCACCGCACATAAGAACTTTGTGTCATTTTTTGTTTACACACTGCCAATCTCGCGTCCTTGACAAATTTAAAACATTCTTTAAACTTAATTAGTCTTTCAAAACTGATCATGAGTGAGAAATGTAGGAGCTGTTATAGTGTAGTGAGTAGAGGGATTTGTTGCCAATCTTGTAGGAAATATTTTCACAGGGGGGGAGGGGGGGGAGGGGGGGGATGCAGTGGAGAGAATATTAGGAGAACAGAAGAGGCTCTCTCCCGGAACTGCTGAGTGGCACAGTTGGAGGAAGCAAGGAAGGAACTCATAAGGATCAAAGGAAATAGGGGGGAGGAGGGTGGTTGGGAACTGGCAGCTGGTAGGAGGATAGGAAGAAAGAGAATGTGATATCTGACAGTTTTATCATCAACACCAAAAACATGTATCTGCCACTGCCAGAGTTAAGTGGAGAAGAGCCTCAGGTAGAACGAGGAGTAGGAAATGTGCAGCACACTTCAACCGAGGCCAAGAAGCCTAGGAATGCACAAAGTCTTAGGAAGAACAAAGTGCTGCTGCTAGGTAGTAGCCATGGGCGAGGTGTAGCCCCTCAGTTATAGGAAAGTTTAGGGGCAGCGTACCAGGCCACCAGTATCTTGAAGCCAAATGCAGGGCTAAGTCATGTGATAGAGGACCAAGGGTCTTTATGTAAGGACTTTACAATAGAGGACCATGTAGTGATAGTGGTTGGGGAGGGAAACAGTTTGGACAGGAATGGGGCATATGACATAAGTGGTGACCTGGACAAGGTAGCTTCCCTGACTCATGGCACCAACGTACACTTCGTTGAACTGTTCCAGCATCATGATCGACCACACCTTGAGGGAACTGTGAGGCAAATCAAGGTGAGGTTAGAGTAACATGGGGCATTTCACAGACTTAACAATCCTCCATCAAAACATGCAATCAATAAAAAATAAAATACAACTATTAGATGTTGAGCTCCAATTTTTGAACTGCACAGTAGTTTGTGTTACTGAGCACTAGTGTAGAGACACAGAAATCTAACATGTAGTATTATCATTATATTAAAAGGCAAACGCTTACTGTAGAACTACTTCAAGGGGTGGAGGATCATGCATTTATATCAGAAAAGGAACACATTTCAAATCAAGACATGACCTCAGTACAGTAAGTGATGACAAATACTTTGAAACATCAGCTATTGAATTAACAGGGCTTGATATCACCAAGAAATTAATCATTTTGTGTGTGTATAGATCTCCCAGTGGTAGTGTGGACACTTTCTTCAATAAATTAACAGAAGTTCTAGATAAAGTCTCAAGTACAAAAGGTCAACATAATTCTGTGTAGAGCCATTAACATCAACACTAATATCATAAATGAATCCAGCACCACCTTCATAAACATCCTTCAAAGTTTTGGCATATCCCTATTGGTCAATAGTGCAACAAGGGTTACTACAATGACTGCATCAGTAATTGACCATGTGGCCACAAATATGGACAAGGAAAAATGTGATGTAGCCATAAAAGATCTTGGACTATCAGACCATCTCTGTCAAATAACAACAGTAAAATCAGTTATCAAATCATTCCCTAAAGTACAAGCCTACAAATGACATCTATCAGAAATCAAAATAAAAGATTTTTCAAAAGAGCTAGAAAAACAAAGCTGGGATGAAGTGTACAAGGAAACCAATGTGAATATGAAATTCTCTAAATTCTCCACATTGTTTAAATTGAACTTTGAAAATGCATTTCCAGAAGTATTCATGTCTGTATGAACATCTCACAAAAACAGATGGATAACAGCAGGTATTAAGAAGTCCTCCCAAACACTTAAACACCTCAGTCCCATTAAAAAGATTCATAATGAACCAGAATTCTTAAATTTCTATCATAGATACGAAAAGATCTATAAGAAGGTGCTGATTGCTGCAAAAAAGTCATTTAATGACAAAATAATATATAATGCAGAGAATAAAAGCAAAGCAGTCTAGGATGTTATAAAAAAGGAAACAGGGAGAGGCAAACAAACACAGAATAATGTACTACTAAGGGAGGGGGATAAGGTAATAAATGATACACACACTTAGCAAACTATGTAAATGAGCATTTTTCAAGTATTGCAGTGAAGTTACTGAATAAATTCCCCAAAACAAATATAGCACCTGTAAATAATTTTGCATTAAATACTATGATGTTACTTCCAACCACAGAGAATGAAGTCAATAAAACTGTTCAAAAACTAAAAAATAAAAAGTCAGTAGGCTTAGATGAAGTACTAATGTGTGTACTGAAACAATGCATAGGGATTATACATCACCCCTTAACAAATCTAATAAGTGAATCCTTTACATCAGGGACATTTCCAGATCAATTAAAACAGGCAAGAGTTGTACCTCTGCTTAAGAAAGGGGATACATCTGATGTCAACAATTACCATCCAGTCTCCCTTCTAACAGCTTTATCCAAAATTTTGGAGAATGTAATGTATTCAAGAGTAGCTTCACATATCTGTAAAAATGAAGTACCAACAAAACGTCAGTTTGGTTTCCAGAAAGGTTTTTCAACAGAAAATGCCATATATGCTTTCACCAATCAAATGTTGAATGATCTGAATAACTGAACATCACCCATTGGGATTTTTTGTGATCTCTCAAAGGCTTTTGATTGTGTAAATCATGAAATTCTGCTAGACAAGCTCAAGTATTGTGGCATGACTGGGACAGTGCACAAATGGTTTAATTCGTACCTAACTGGAAGAGTGCAGAAAGTTGAAATAAGCAGTTTTCATAATATGCAAAGATCAGCACATTCCTCAAACTGGGGAACTATCAAGAATGGGGTTCCACAAGGGTCAGTCTTGGGTCCTTTGTTGTTCTTAATATATATTAATGACTTGCCATTCTATATTCATGAAGAGGCAAAGTTAGTTCTCTTTGCTGATGATACAAGTATAGTAATCACACATGACAAACAAGAATTAACTGATGAAATTGTCAATAATGTCTTTCAGAAAATTACTAAGTGGTTCCTTGTAAATGGACTCTGACTGAATTTTGATAAGACACAGTACATACAGTTCCGTACAGTAAATGGTATGACACCATTAATAAATATAGACCTTAATCAGAAGCATATAGCTAAGGTAGAATATTCCAAATTTTTAGGTGTGTCCATTGATGAGAGATTAAATTGGTAGAAACACATTGATGATCTGCTGAAACGTTTGAGTTCAGCTACTTATGCAATCAGGGTCATTGCAAATTTTGGTGATAAACATCTTAGTAAATTAGCTTACTACGCCTGTTGACACTCATTGCTTGCATTGTTGTTGTTGTGGTCTTCAGTCCTGAGACTGGTTTGATGCAGCTCTCCATGCTACTCTATCCTGTGCAAGCTTTTTCATCTCCCTGTACCTACTGCAACCTACATCCTTCTGAATCTGCTTAGTGTATTCATCTCTTGGTCTCCCTCTACGATTTTTACCCTCCACGCTGCCCTCCAATACTAAATTGGTGATCCCTTGATGCCTCAGAACATGTCCCACCAACCGATCCCTTCTTCTGGTCAAGTTGTGCCACAAACTTCTCTTCTCCCCAATCCTATTTAATACCTCCTCATTAGTTATGTGATCTACCCATCTAATCTTCAGCATTCTTCTGTAGCACCACATTTCGAAAGCTTCTATTCTCTTCTTGTCCAAACTATTTATCGTCCATGTTTCACTTCCATACATGGCTACACTCCATACGAATACTTTCAGAAATGACTTTCTGACACTTAAATCAATACTGGATGTTAACAAATTTCTCTTCTTCAGAAACGCTTTCCTTGCCATTGCCAGCCTACATTTTATATCCTCTCTACTTCGACCATCATCAGTTATTTTGCTCCCCAAATAGCAAAACTCCTTTACTACTTTAAGTGCCTCATTTCCTATTCTAATTCCCTCAGCATCACCCGACTTAATTAGACTACATTCCATTATCCTTGTTTTGCTTTTGTTGATGTTCATCTTATATCCTCCTTTCAAGACACTGTCCATTCCATTCAACTGCTCTTCCAAGTCCTTTGCTGTCTCTGACAGAATTACAATGTCATCGGCGAACCTCAAAGTTTTTATTTCTTCTCCATGAATTTTAATACCTACTCCGAATTTTTCTTTTGTTTCCTTTACTGCTTGCTCAATATACAGATTGAACAACATCGGGGAGAGGCTACAACCCTGTCTTACTCCCTTCCCAACCACTGCTTCCCTTTCATGTCCCTCGACTCCTATAACTGCCATCTGGTTTCTGTACAAATTGTAAATAACCTTTCGCTCCCTGTATTTTACCCCTGCCACCTTTAGAATTTGAAAGAGAGTATTCCAGTCAACATTGTCAAAAGCTTTCTCTAAGTCTACAAATGCTAGAAACGTAGGTTTGCCTTTCCTTAATCTTTCTTCTAAGATAAGTCGTAAGGTCAGTATTGCCTCACGTGTTCCAGTGTTTTTACGGAATCCAAACTGATCTTCCCCGAGGTTGGCTTCTACTAGTTTTTCCATTCGTCTGTAAAGAATTCGTGTTAGTATTTTGCAGCTGTGACTTATTAAGCTGATAGTTCGGTAATTTTCACATCTGTCAACACCCGCTTTCTTTGGGATTGGAATTATTATATTCTTCTTGAAGTCTGAGGGTATTTCGCCTGTTTCATACATCTTGCTCACCAGATGGTAGAGTTTTGTCAGGACTGGCTCTCCCACGGCCGTCAGTAGTTCCAATGGAATATTGTCTACTTCGGGGGCCTTGTTTCGACTCAGGTCTTTCAGTGCTCTGTCAAACTCTTCACGCAGTATCATATCTCCCATTTCATCTTCATCTACATCCTCTTCCATTTCCATAATATTGTCCTCAAGTACATCGCCCTTGTATAGACCCTCTATATACTCCTTCCACCTTTCTGCTTTCCCTTCTTTGCTTAGAACTGGGTTTCCATCTGAGCTCTTGATATTCATACAAGTCGTTCTCTTATCTCCAAAGGTCTCTTTAATTTTCCTGTAGGCGGTATCTATCTTACCCCTAGTGAGATAGGCCTCTACATCCTTACATTTGTCCTCTAGCCATCCCTGCTTAGCCATTTTGCACTTCCTGTCGATCTCATTTTTGAGACGTTTGTATTCCTTTTTGCCTGTTTCACTTACTGCATTTTTATATTTTCTCCTTTCATCAATTAAATTCAATATTTCTTCTGTTACCCAAGGATTTCTACTAGCCCTCGTCTTTTTACCTACTTGATCCTCTGCTGCCTTCACTATTTCATCCCTCAAAGCTACCCATTCTTCTTCTACTGTATTTATTTCCCCCATTCCTGTCAATTGCTCCCTTATGCTCTCCCTGAATCTCTGTACAACCTCTGGTTCTTTTAGTTTATCCAGGTCCCATCTCCTTAAATTCCCACCTTTTTGCAGTTTCTTCAGTTTTAATTGCTTGCATATGGCATCATATTTTGGGGTAATTCATCACTGAGGAATAAAGTATTTATTGCACAAAAGCGTGTAATCAGAATAATAGCTGGAGTTCACCCAAGATCATCCTGCAGACATTTATTTAAGGATCTAGAGATATTCACAGTAGCTTCTCAGTATACATACTTTCTTATGAAATTTGTTATTAACAACCACACCCAATTCAAAAGTAATAGCAGTGTACATAACTACAATACTAGGAGAAATGATGATCTCCACTATTCAAGATTAAATCTAACTTTGGCACAGAAAGAGGTGAGTTATACTGCCACTAAAGTCTTTGGTCACTTACCAAATAGTATCAAAAGTCTAAATGATTAATGGAAAATCTCATATAAAGATGTGAAACAAATACTAACAAAGAGATAGAGGGGCTGGCCAGTACTTACCTCAGCTCAGTACAGCCGATAGATACACATAAAACAGAACTGAAAATTTACATTCCTAGCTTTCGGAACAAATGTTCCTTCATCGGGGAGGAGAGAGGGGAAAGAAAGGGAAGAAGGGAAAGGAGATTCAGTTACTCACAACCCAGGTTATGAAGCAACAGGGAAAGGAAAATGGGAGGGTAGCAAGGAGGAGGCATGGTTGTCAGAGGGAAGCCAAAGATATTCTACTGTAAGTACTGTGCCAGCTTCAAACCAAAGAGGATGCATACAGAAGTAAAGAGGTATATAGTATAAAGATAAACACAACTATGTAGGATGAAAAGATGCGTGAATGGCTAAAGAGGAAAGGGAAAGAGGAGAAGACTGAAAATGAATGGGAGTGAGGTGGTTTAATGTAGGTTCAGTCCAGGGGGATTGCGGGATGAAAGGATGTGTTGGAGTGCAAGTTCCCATCTCCGCAGTTCAGAGGGACTGGTGTTGGGTGGGAGAAGCCAAATGGCACATACGGTGTAGCAGGTTCCTAGGTCCCTAGAATTATGCTGGAGGGCATGCTCCGCTACTGGGTATTGGGCATCTCCTAGGCGGACAGTTCGTCTGTGTCCGTTCATGCGTTCAGCCAGTTTAGTTGTTGTCATGCCGATGTAAAAGGCTGTGCAGTGCAGGCATGTCAGTTGATAGATGACATGTGTAGTTTCACACGTAGCCCTGCCTTGAATTGTGTATGTTTTACCAGTAGCGGGGCTGGAGTAGGTGGTTGTGGGGGGGATGCATGGGGCATGTTTTGCAGCGGGGTCAGTTACAGGGGTAGGAACCGCTGGGTAGAGAAGGTAGTCTGGGAATATTGTAGGGTTTAACAAGGATGTTACGGAGGTTAGGGGGGCGACGAAAGACAACTCTGGGTGGTGTGGGGAGAATTTTGTCAAGGGATGATCTCATTTCAGGGGTTGACTTGAAAAAGTCATATCCCTGGCGGAGTAATTTGTTGATGTTTTCGAGGCCAGGATATTATTGAGTGACAAGGGGGATGCTTCTGTGTGGTCTGGGGGTAGGAACATTGTTGTTGGACGGGGAGGAATGTATTGCTCGGGAAATCTGTTTGTGGACAAGGTCTGCAGGATAGTTGCGGAAGAGGAAAGCACTGGTCAGGTTATTGGTGTAATTGTTGAGGGATTCATCACTGGAGCAGATACGTCTGCCAGGAATACCTAGGCTGTAGGGAAGGGAGCGTTTGATGTGGAAAGGATGGCAGCTATCAAAGTGAAGGTACTGTTGTTTGTTTGTGGGTTTGATATGGACAGAGGTGTGGATGTGAGCTTCAACAAGATAAAGGTCAACATCCAGGAAGGTGGCTTGGGTTTTGGAGAAGGACTAGGTGAAATTCAGATTCGAAAAGGAGTTGAGGTTATGGAGGAAATTAAGGAGTGTTTCTTCACCAAGAGTCCAGACAACAAAGATGTCATCTATAAACCTATACCAGGCCAGGGGAAGCAGCTTTTGGGTCTTCAGGAAAGCCTCCTCCATGCGGCCCATGAAGAGGTTGGCATAGGATGGAGCCATCCTGGTTCCCATGGCCATTCCCCTGATTTGTTTGTAGGTCTGGCCTTCAAAAGTGAAGTAATAATGGGTGAGGATGAAGTTGGTAAATGTGATAAGGAACGAGGTTTTTGGAAGATCTTCGGGTGGGCGTTGGGAGAGGTAGTGCTCAAGGGCAGAGAGACCATGGGTATGTGGGATGTTTGTGTAAAGGGATGTAGCATCTATGGTGACAAGAAAGGTTTCAGGTGGGAGAGGAGTGGGAATGGATTTGAGGCGTTCTAGGAAGTGGTTTGTGTCTTTGATGTAGGATGGGAGTCTGCGGGTGATAGGTTGTAGGTGCTGGTCTACCAGAGCTGAGATACGTTCGGTTGGGGCTTTGAAGCCCGCTACAATGGGACGGCCAGGATGGTTCTCTTTGTGGATTTTGGGTAATAGGTAGAAGGTAGGGGTACGTGGCTCAGGTGGAGTGAGTAAGTCTATGGAAGCCGTTGTGAGGCCTTGTGAGGGACCTTGGATTTTTAGGATTTTTTGCAGCTCAGTCCGGATGGAGGGAATGGGTTCCTGGGTAACAGTTTTGTAGGTTGAGGTGTCAGAGACTTACTCACTCCACCTGAGCCACCTGAGCGCATGAACGGACACAGACGAACTGTCCGCCTAGGAGATGCCCAATACCCAGTAGCGGAGCATGCCCTCCAGCATAATTCTAGGGACCTAGGAACCTGCTACACCGTATGTGCCATTTGGCTTCTCCCACCCAACACCAGTCCCTCTGAACTGCGGAGATGGGAACTTGCACTCCAACACATCCTTTCATCCCGCAATCCCCCTGGACTGAACCTACGTTAAACCACCTCACTCCCATTCACTCTTCAGTCTTCTCCTCTTTCCCTTTCCTCTTTAGCCATTCACGCATCTTTTCATCCTACATAGTTGTGTTTATCTTTATACTATATACCTCTTTACTTCTGTATGCATCCTCTTTGGTTTGAAGCTGGCACAGTACTTACAGTAGAATATCTTTGGCTTCCCTCTGACAACCATGCCTCCATCCTTGCTACCCTCTCATTTTCCTTTCCCTGTTGCTTCATAACCTGGGTTTGAGTAACTGAATCTCCTTTCCCTTCTTCCCTTTCTTTCCCCTCTCTCCTCCCCGATGAAGGAACATTTGTTCCGAAAGCTAGGAATGTAAATTTTCAGTTCTGTTTTATGTGTATCTATCGGCTGTACTGAGCTGAGGTAAGTACTGGCCAGCCCCTCTATCTCTTTGTTAGTATTAGTATCAAAAGTCTGACAAATAACCAACAAGTATTTAAGAAGAAATTAAAAGAATTTCTGAATGACAACTCCTTCTACTCCATAGAGGAATTTTTAAATATAAATTAAAAAAAAAACCAAACAAACAAACAAAAAAATTATAAAAAAATTAAAAAAAAACAAAAAATAAAAAAGTTGTTATATTAACTTAATTATGTTGTTAAATTAACTTAATTATGTCATGTATTGGAAAATTTGACTCATTCCACATCATTACGAAATATCATATTCATGATCCATGGAACCAGTATTTAAAAAAAAAAATAAAAAAATAAAATGCAGAAGACGTAGAAAACTACCAGCCCATTTCCCTACTGTCAGCTTTCTCAAAAATAATAGAAGCAATTGTGAAAGACATATTAATGAATTACCTGAATAAATACAATCTTTTAAGCGATTTACAGTTTGTTTTCTGAAGTGGCAAGAATATGGAGTCAGCTATAGTAGAATTCACAAAAGTTGTACTTGATGCTCTTGATAAAGATGAGTGTCTCACAGGCATATTTTTGGATCTTTCTAAGGGGTTTGATACAGTCAACCACAAGATTCTATTAAATAAATTAGAAGCATTAGGAGTAAGAGGGGTATCTAATGACTGGTTTCAATCACACCTAACAGATAGGGTACAAAGAGTAGAGGTAACACATACTTCAAATAGATCTAAACATGTAGTAAAACACTTATCAGAATCAAAATACATTAATATAAGGATTCCGCAAGTTAGCATAGTAGGACCAATACTGTTCCTGATGTACATCAATGACTTTCCCAGTAGTGTTACTCATGGTGAAAAAATTCTCTTCACTGATGACAGCAATATTACAGTCACTGAGAAAACAAGAGAACTCCTTGCTGAGAAAGCAAATGAAACTCTCAAGTAGGTTTATGATTGGTCAATAAGCAATAAAGTAACATCGAACATAAAGAAAACTAATGCCATGAATTTCAGTTTGGAGAGGAAAAATGGCCATGTTAAATTAAATGTAGATGGCACCTCTATGGACTGTGTAACAAACGCAAAATTTCTAGGAATGAATACTGATTCTCTGTTGAAGTGGTGCGAATACACAAAGGTACTTGCAAACAGAATGTCATCAGCATGTTATGCTCTTAGAATCCTATCATCAGTGAGTTACATGCAGTGTCTTTTAGTTACATATTATTAATATATACACTTAATTCTTAGCTATCGCATTCATTTTTGTGGAACAAACGCACAAAATATGAACGCATTTTTCAAACTCCAGAAAAGGGCCATAAGAATAATAACCGAAAATACTAGTCAAGCTCATTGTACAGATCTGTTCAAAACACCAGGGATTTTAACTGCTCCATGTGAATGCATTTACCAGTCAGTTGTACACATCAAAAATAGCATTGGTAATTACTGTACAAACAGCTCTGCCCATGACCATGCAACAAGAGATAGACTGAACTTACATTTACCAAGAAAAATTAAACATAAAACTCAAAACAGCATTTTCTACCAAAGAATAAAACTGTGCAATAAATTACCATAAGAGATTAAAGAAATTGCAAAAATACACTTATTTAAAAAGGCAGCTGAAAAGTACCAGTTATGCAATACATTTTATACATTGAAGGATTATTCAGATAAAACAGAGTAGGGGTTTGATAAATAAATGCTATACAAATAAATAATAATAATGATTATAAAACATCAAACATTCCACATAATGCCTTCACTTTATGTTTTTTCCCTTCTTCTTTCTTTTCTAGAAATACTTACCCCTAACCTATGCGTAGTACAATACTAACACCTCGTCCTCTTTCTGAGCTCAACATCTCACTCCTTATGGAGGGATGCTGACTCAGTTTTTCAGGATAGCAAATGGGACGTTGCAGTACAGAAAATGGCCCAGAGATCACCAGTGTGTGTGTGTGTGTGTGTGTGTGTGTGTGTGTGTGTGTGTGTGTGTGTGTGTGAGTAAAGTGTATGAAACAATGTGTGTATAGTGTGTGCAATGACTGATATTGAGATATGAGTGAACAGTGTGTCATTACATTATTTAATAAGTTATTTGTAAGAAAAGTATTGTATACCAGGAGTAAACCTAATAATTTTCTCTAACTAGAATTCTGTAAATATATGTGTATATGAATTAGCTTATTTTAAATTGATCTAAACTTGTAAATACTTTGACATGTCCTATATCCTTGCAAAAAGAGATCTACAAGATCTACGGATGAATAAAGATACTACTACTACTACTACAACTACTACTGCTGCTGGTGTTGCTGCTAAATTTGAAGGGAATTCAATACAGGAAAAGTAATTTTGGAAGGAATACCAAAAACAACATGGGAGCTGGCAGTCATCACTCCGCCAGTTAACACAGAATGTTAATGTCCCTGGGGGACAGTTGTGACTCCTCCCAGACCCAATGGCTCTAACATTAACCTCACTCGATTGCTTACGGACCAATACTTCTTGTTAAATTTTATGTGACAGTCTCCCCACAGCAAAACAATTACCATTTCACTAGGAAGCATAGCATTAAGTAAAGTTATTCTATGTTCTAATCTGCCCTGCACAAGTTTGAATTCTTTCCGTAAACTATGTATGCCTTTTTTCATATCATTAAGTTCAAAAGCCAAATCTGAAGAAACATTGTTAGGCGTTACCCTCTCGGCCACTTATCTGTGTATTAACTCTTCTTCTTATTCCTCCAGATTGCTTATATTTAAGATATCTGATGTCGCTGGTTTCTCTTTAAAATCCCTTTCCACAGTATCAACTCAAGTGTTGACACCTGCAATTTGCGATTGGACGAAAGGAATTAGCTTATCATGTTTCTCAATACTATCCTTCAGGACATGCAACCTCTGATTTACAACATTGAAGGGAACATTGCACATACTTTGAAATGATTCTAATTTTTCAATAAGTTCTTCTTCTACATTATTTATTTATCTTCAATGTCAAATGCTAATTTTTTAGTTAAATCTTAAAGTTGCTCATCCTGCCTCTGGTTAAATTCAGTAAATAGTTGATTAATATGAGTATTCAAAGAACTAGTGAGTTCACTCTTCAGATCTAACTTGAGATTTTCTACCTTATTATTAAGGGTGTCAAATTCAGTCTTTAATAAAGCTATATTTGTTGCTTGACTACTCTAGGTTTCATTTTCATTACTTAAAATTACACTATGAGCATCTAATTTACTGTTTAATTGGGTATTCACTGAAACTAACTTAGGGGCTTAAATTTGTACTCAGTTCATCCCTCAACAAAGTATTTTGGGCATTTAATTGGCACTTAATAACTTTACTAACTCCGTCCAGTCTGGCACTCCCCTCTCATCTTTCCCAACCATGGCTGGCTCTGAAATTGTTCCACGTAGTTGTTCCTGATCCATAGTTTTATTGATCTTAGCCCTAGTGATCATCTAAAGAAAATTCACCACTGAATACAATAACTATAGTAACAGTTCATCACCGGCAGCGTCAGACGTTGGTTTCAGCGTTGTCATCAGTGAGTGGACGAAGAGTCAGCACCAGTGAACAGCAGCTGGTGCAGTCGCTGTTGGTGGCTGGTTACGGCGTCAGCGTGATGTACGTGTGTGACTACTGCTTACTCTCCACACCTGACCTCCTTAGATAAAAAGTTGAGGTCTTCTCTCCAGTTCTCTCAGCTATTACTTTGCCACATCTTTTACAGCGTTGCATTCGCAACTTTCTTCCATTTGTTCATTGGACTCAACACAATTACTGGAAACAGTTCTTGTATGTTGTTAGGCTTGGTTGCTATGGCAACACCTAATATCTTCTTTCCGTTCCTGTCTTTAAATTCCTGTTTTCTTTGGGTCCTGTCATGTAGGTCACCACATTGTAACGGTCTTTGAATGACAGGAGAGACAGTGCAAGACCCGAACATCTCTCACAATTGACTCATGTACTGTGTGTAGCCGATCTTCATCTCAGCTCAGATGGCTGTGTCAATCTTCACAAACTCTTCTTCTCCGAAGACTCTAGCCGGTTAACTGAATTTCAAAATAGACTTCTTTTCTACTCTTGAAATGATTCTGTACTCCCAGGATACTTTTGTTCAACTCTGTTATATTTTCATCTCCACAATAAAAAAAACTTCACAAGATTTACACAAGCATTCAACTCTCGTGAGTCAACCTCATCTTGGGCCTTTAGAAACTAACAGATACAATAATAATGTGTTTGGTTTAATAACCATTATAAAACCAGTTCTCGCTTCTCACAAGTCCAACACCTGAAAGTCAAATGTAAGTGTCTTTAGTTCAATACATAATTCATTTGTTCACAACAATACAGTCATTACACCATCAAGGAGTAGAGCATGCTTGCTTTTTGTACTGGACATACAGCTTCTCAGGCGCATGCTGCAAACCCTTGTCCACACTGATTGACTGTCACTATTGCTGTATTCTCCAGATACACATCCATTTTGCACACACAAAAACTGGTGGTGAGGTAGACAAAAAAAACGGCTCTGAGCACTATGGGACTTAACATCTATGGTCATCAGTCCCCTAGAACTTAGAACTACTTAAACCTAACTAACCTAAGGACATCACACAACACCCAGCCATCACGAGGCAGAGAAAACCCCTGACCCCGCCGGGAATCGAACCCGGGAACCCGGGCGTGGGAAGCGAGAACGCTACCGCACGGCCACGAGATGCGGGCTGAGGTAGACACATCTCCACTCTCTCACTCTTGTACTTAAAATATCAGGTGTTCAAGATGGTGGAAATCTAAGTGTGTCTAGAATTTACACCAAAATTCTGGAGGCACTAAAAAGTGTATCCAGCACCACTATTGATATGGTACTGATAAACCAGGAAAGCCATGAATATGCAGCTAGAAATTTCAACACAGGTTTCAGTGACCACGATGCACAGCTTCTTGAAATATCTTCAAACATAGGAAGAAGCTTCAGCCATCAAAATATTGAATACTTTAGGAATTTACTAAAAAAGAAAAATGGACTGAAATGTACAGATATGAAAACACAGATGAGAAGTTCAACATATTATGGCTATATTTACATATTATTTTAACATGTCATTTCCAGCTAAAAATCAGAAAATCAAGTTTAGTAGGCTTAACAGAAAAAATTGCTGGTTGACAACAGGTATAAAAAAGTCATGTGCTGAAAAATGAAAATCATATGAGATCTCCAAGTCTTCCATAGTATCCAATGAATTCTTTGCATATTTCAAGAATTATAAAACGATACTTAAAAAGGTGATCAAAGAAGCTAAATTAATGGCAAATGACTGTTATATAAAAAACGCCAGTAACAAAATGAAAGCTGTGTGGAATATAGTGAAACAGCAAACTGACAATGATTCTGCTGAAAATTTCAGTATTAAATAGAACTGTAATGGCAAAGAAATTAATGATCCTAAAGAAGTAGCAAATATGTTCAATACTTATTTTAGCAATACAAGTGAGCAGTTAATCACTTAAATCAAACCTTGGAGTACAAATTGCCAAGTATCATATGTGAATACCAACATAAATCCTACCTCACTGTTTCTCTTTCCAACAACCCAGAAAGAAGTCCTGTCAGTTATCAGAACTTTAAAAGTGAATCATTCCACTGGAATAGATGGCATCCCAGACAGTCTTATTTAAAAATGTGGAGATCTCATTAGTGAACCATTAGCTCACCTTTATAATAGTTTCTTTTAAACCAGAATTTTCCCATCGTGCCTAAAAAAAGCTAAGCTCCGACCACTATTCAAAGAGGGTAAAGAGGCTAACTACAGGCCCATTGCTGTACTATCTGTATTCTCAAAAATCATAGAAAAAATTTTTCAAAGAAGAGTAGTAGATCTTCTGGAAGAGCACAAAACACTATCCACAGCACAGGAAAGGCTAATCAACTGACACAACAATTTTTGAACTATTAAGTGGAGTACTTCAGAAACTAGATAATGGCAAAAATGTCATTGGAATATGTCTAGATCTCTCTAATGCTTTTGATATCGAAGATCACACAAAACTATTGCCTAAGCTTGACAACATGGGGATTAGAGGAACACCTAGCAACTGGATAAAGTCATACGTAAGTAGTCGAAAACAAGTGGTTCAAGTGCAACATCAAAATTTCATCAAACTCACTCAACACTATTCAAACTATGAAACCATTGAATATGGAGTGCCACAAGGTTCAGTTCTGTTATATGTGTATAGCCTAAACAAAAGCTGCAGGAACGTTATCCAGTTTGCTGATGATACAAGTGTGCTAGTGAGGGGGAAAGAAACGGAAATGCTTCAGAAGTCTACAACAGAGACACTGAACAATATTGAAAACTGGTTCAGTCACAACAAATTGGTAATAAATGCAAGTAAGAAAGGGGAACTAAATTTCTATAATGTGAAAAAAGGTGAGTAAACTGTTCAGATTCAGATATCTGACAAAGACTTTCAGAATGTAGACAACATTAAGTTCTAGGAGTATGGCTCCAAGATAATCTTAAATGGGGGATGAATACTGAAAAAGTCTGTAAGAAATTAAGCACTATGTGCTACTTAATGAGAATATTAGAGGGTTGCTGCAACAAAGATTCTCTGAAAACTGTATTATGCCTATATATACTCACAACTGAAATATGGAATTATTTTCTGGGGTAGCTCTTCTCTTAGCCAAAAGCTCTTTAGGCTAAAAAAATGAATTATAAGAATAATGGAAGGTGTAAAATGGAACAAAACCTGTAGAACACTCTTCAAAAAGCTAGAAATCCTCCCACTTCCATGTATATATGTGTATGAGATAACTGCGTTTGTGAAAAAAATATTCAATGGAAAATCCAACTCTCTTCCAGAAAAATGAAAATATTCACTCCTATAACACCAGGCAAAAAGGAGACTTTCATCTAGAGCCCACCAGCACCACCCTGAATAAAAAAGGAACCCTGTAGTATGGGAAAGTTATTTATAATAAACTTCCCCCATAAATTAAATCAATAAATGACCTGACAAATTTCAAGACAACTGCTAAGGCATATTTGACTCATGACTGCTTCTATAGTATCCATGAGTTCCTTCAGAAAGTTCACTAATGATTTGTGTCTTTGCCTTAATGATATATTATATAAATGTTACTAGAAATTTAATGATTTACCATGTAAATGTTACTGTAATACAAATATTAATCTGCCTGTACAGTAAATGCTCTTTTTGCTTTAAAATAGCTACTCTTTATTTTTGTACAATATTTTCTCTGTGTATTGTAGCTCAGTGATCATTTAATGTAGAAATAATGAAATTAATGCAAATTTAATATTATATTTTGTTATAAATTGACTTGTCCTACATCAGAATTTACTATTTGTGTACTATATGATTACCAGGACCAATAAAACTTTTTCTACTCTACTCTACTCTACTCATAACAAACTGTTTTGTGTTCCATCTGTGTTAAAACTAGTTCAGGTAAATAAGAGTCTGATGCCGCTGTCAATTTAGTGGAAAGTGAAAGGGAAGAAATCAGTGGAGAATTTGAAAGATATTGAAACTGATTTATTATAAGAAGTTCCTGAGGGAAAGGAAGTTGCTTATGAAATAGGTTGCCCATACATTAAAGTTAAAATTCATATAGTGGAAACAAAAATGTTATCGATGTACGAAAATGAATGTTCCTATTTTTAAGAAGGAAATAGTGGAAAGAAACTCACAGAAAATAAAATGTGGGAACGTGATAGATGTGCAGGAACTAAAAATTTGAGAAAGAATAAAGAACTTTCAGTTAAGGAAAAATATGAGTGATCTGAAAATGTTGTTTCAAGGTTATAACTTTCAAGAGACTGAGGAAATCTTTTCACAATATTTGAAAAATAAACTACTATTGATTAGGATTTGCCATATGATAATTTTTACTGTTTTTTTTTTTTTTATAAAAACTTTCTGATTCATTTGTCAGCAATCTGGAACCTGAAAGTTGGTGAAGGTGTTCATATAGTTTCTCATAAAGAAAGGAAAGGGATGTGTTTATGGCATCATTTTTCCTTATTTCTTTTATAAGTACTCCTTAAGTCAGTTGTTAGTGCTCAAGAAGTGAAGGAAATAATGATCTTGCAGCCCCAAAGCAGGTTAGTGGAAACTATGTTTAGAAATTAGTTTTCATGTAGTGCTTGCCTTTTAGCATTACTTGATCTCTTGTAAAACAATGAATATTCTAAACTACAAGTAAACGCATATGCAGATTTTGTAAAACTATACTGCTGGAATGCATTGGTCAACGTCAGGGGTCGGAGGGGGGGAGGGGAAGGTGAGTATAAATTGAACTTTGCAATTTGCTCAAATAACATGCCATGAATATAAAATAATCCATCTCTAATGACCTTGTTGTTGACAGGACATTAAATACAAATCTCCTCCTCCTCCTGTAAAATATAAAATATTAATTTTAACAAGTTCCATACACTGTTGTATCAATCTGAAAATTAAATTTGTTTCCAGGCTATATGTAAAAATTATGTTTGTCCTATGCAAAAAGTTTATATTTTTGCTATTTAATTTAATGTAGACATAAGGATTTCAGGACTCCACACCCATTTTCACACTTTTTTGCACACATGAATACTTATCTTTTCCACAAAAATATATCAGTCTTCCAGTTTAATGTAGTGATAGAATATTTTGCGAATTTGTATCTCAGATTACTAGAAGAATGAAACTAGTGGAAAAGGAGCTGATGAAGACAATTTGAACCATTGTATATGTATCAAAAATACAAGAATGAATCAAATACAAATCTGCAATCTTTCTTATAAGTTTATTTAAGCTTCAGAAAAACTCATACACATTAATTTGTTTTCCATATAGTCTCTTGAAAGGCAAACAAATTTTTCATAGTCCATAGGTAGCTTCTTGATGCTGTTTTTGTAAAATCAACATGGCTGTGATAACAGCCAGTTGTGTATGAACATTTAGACAGTACCTCCGCTGTCAAACCTGTGTCCTCTGACTGCTTCCTTCAGTGATCCAAACAAATGAAAATCCCAGGGAAATAAGTATGGACTGTAGGTAGGATGTTCTAGTGTGGTCTAGAACAGTTCTAGAATTTTTTGTTGAATTTGGGCAGGTATGTAGGGTCAAGAATTGTCATGCAGTACGATCACATTCCTGACAGGAAATGCACAGCTTTTCTGATGATGTGGTCATTTAATTTGGTGCAAGAGTTCACAATAGTATGCAGCATTTACAATATGATGATCATGGAGGAAATCAATAAGAAAAACTCTTTTAAAATCAAAAAACACTGTTGCAAGAATGTCTCCAACAGAGAGAAAGTTTTTGGCTTTGACAGATACAGATTTGCCCTTTTTGAGCCATTCCACCCCAGTGTTGCTCCTGTTTGATTCCAGGGTGTAATGCTGCACCCATATTTCATCACAGGGCACAATCCAGTTCAATGGATGCAGTTTGGTATCATGTGAGCAGCTGTTTGCACGCCACAGAAATTATGAGATTTATGGTCTGCACTGAGAAGACAAGGCACCCACCTTGCAGACACTTTCCAAACTGGAAGGTTATCAGTTATGATCACCTGAGTACTACCATACTACCATAACTTACAACAACCTCAGTAGCAATTTTAGCAACTGCTATTGAGCAATCATCTTCAATAAGCTGGCTAACAATGAGAGTACCTGATTTGTGGTGGTTCTTGGGCAATGCGTGAGCTCCATTCTCAACTGATTATTTGTCAGGGTGTTGTTCCTGAACTCTGCAGCAAGTCTTTCCAAAATGTCACATGGTTTTATGCCTTTTGTTGTGAGAAACTTAATTCTAATATGTTGCATTACAGAAATGGTACCCCTTGCCTTAACATTGTGATTCTGACTAAAGAAACATTATGACCTTTCCAAAATGTCACATGGTTTTATGTCTTTTGTTGTGAGAAACTTAATTCTAATATGCTGCATTACAGAAATGGTACCCCTTGCCTTAACATTGTGATTCTGACTAAAGAAACATTATGACAGTGTTCTAGCTGTGGAGAGCAATCACTGGAAATGAAAGCAACAATGAGCAGAGATTGCACCACACTCTGTCTATGCAAAGGTGTGTAAAACAAAAATTCCAGTTTATATTTAATTCATCCTCACAAAAAAGACCAGAGGACAAGGAAACACAAGTGATTACAGGTAATGGATATGGGCCAACATGGATGAGCAGAAAAGAAACATAGGAAAAGATAGATCACTACTTCCCATAAAGAAGACACGTCAAGTTGCAGACAGGCACAGTTAAAAGAGACTCACAGGTAGCTTTTGCCACATCAGTCATCAGTAAACACACACACACACACACACACACACACACACACACACACACACACACAAAAGCCATCTCATGCACACACAGCTGCCAACTTCAACATCTTGAGCTGAAATGCAACATCATGTGGAATGCAAGCAGCAATTGGAGGGGTGGGGGAGGAGAAGGGGATGGGGAAGGGATAGTAGTATATGGATGGGGAGAGAGATGAATCCTATCTGGTAGAGTGTGCAGGGCCTAGACTCCAACAGGCATAGTGTCAAGAGGTTGTGGGGCAGGAAGGTGGGGAAAAAGGAAGAAAAGGAACAAAAAATGAGAGGAACAAGGAAAGATGAGTGGATACATTGGCAGAGGGCTTCAAATAAACAGGGTGGGAGATGAGAATGGGGAGGAGATGATAGGACATAGGGGGTGGAAACTGTTGGGAGGAGGGTGTGGGGACTGTATGTTACCATAGGTTGAGGCAAGGATAATTGCGGGAGTGGAGAATGTGTTGTAAGGATAGGTAATCAAATCATTGTGCCCTGAAATGAGGGACATCCTACCCAAGATACTTCCCATCCCTCCTAGAACCTCCACAGCACCATAGTCCATACCTATTCCACTCCCAATCCCAACCCTTTGCCAAAATGGCCATATCCCTGTGGAAGGCCCAAGTGCAAAAACTGCACAATCCACCCTCCTAGCATTTCCTATTCCAGTCCTGTCACAGGTTTATCCTATCTCATCAGGGGCCAGACCACCTGTGAAAGCAAATGTCATACCAGCCTTGCTGCAATCACTGCACAGCTTTTTATATTGGTATGACTAGCAATGAGCTGTCCACCATGATGAACGACCACTGCCAAACTGCAGCCAAGAGCAAAGTAGACCATCCTTTGGCACAACATGTAGCTGAACATAACACCCTTGATTTCACTACCTGAGCCATCTGGGTCGTTCCTTCCACCACCAGCTCTTCTGAACTGTGAACGTGAGAGTTATCCTTACAACACATTCTCTGCTCCTGTAATTATCCTGGCCTCATCCTAAGGTAACATACTGTCCCCTCACCCTCTACCCAACAGTTTCCACTCCTTATGTCTTATCATCTCCTTCCCATTCTGATCTCCCACCCTGTTTATTTGCAGCCTTCAGCCAATGCACCCACCCATCGTTCCCCACTCGTCTCATTTTTTGTTCCTTTTTTCCCCAACTCCCTGCTTCACAATCTCCTGACACAATGCCTGTTGGAGCCTAGTCACTGCACACTGCACCAGACAGTGTGCATCTCTCTCCCCACCCACATACCACTTTGTGCGTACGTGTGTGTGTGTGTGTGTGTGTGTGTGTGTGTGTGTGTGTGTGTGTGTGTGTGTGTGTCTTTTTACTGACAAATGCTGTGGTTGAAAGCTACATGTGAGTGTCTTGTGCCTGTCTGCAGCCTGAAGTGTCTTCTTTACTACAAGTAGCAAACTGTCTTTCCCTAAACTGTTGATGTTCTTACCTGGAGTCTCCATTGTTTAAGAAAAGAAACTTAAAAATTTTTAAAATGTTTGTCAATTATTCAAAATCTGAACTTGCCTGCATGTAGATGGACAATGAAAAAAAAAGTGGAATGGAGGAAACTTCTTTTGAGTTTGTAATCACATATGTATTCAACTTGTATTTTTCATGCATAAAAGTAAATGTATACTAACCATGTGGACAACTGATAAAAATATTAAACATAATAATTTCCAGAATATTTGTAAATATTTGATAAATGTTTGCAATCTTTTATATGAGGTAAAGTGAGTTTCGTTAAGTTTCATATAGATGTTTTCTGTCAAACCACAAAATACATTTGTAAAGGTAATAAAGTTTTTATTCATTCCAAAAGTAGTCCACATAAATTACAGCCACAATTGCCAAAATTTTAGTTTGATATTTACCCCATTATATTACTTACAGAATTGTTTGAATATTATGCAATACATTTTGAACATATCTACCTATATTACCCTATATCAAAGCTTGTTTTTGTTATACCGGTATTTACAAAGTTTTACAAGAATTGATCAATGTAAAGCAACAGCATAACTAAAATTCAGAACGACTGCAGTAACAGATTATTTAAGTGTGTGAGAGGATAAACTTATCATATAAAGATCTCAAGTTCCATAGGTACACAAAGCACCGCTCATCTTAAATGCATGCTACTGTGGGTGGGTGGGGTACACACCAAGCGAGGGTTCAGAAAAGTAGCATCAACTGGCATTGACTGTGCAATGGTGACAGGTGCAATGTTCTAATGAGAGTCTGGTACTTGTGTTGGCACTCAAAGGTAATGTAGAGAAGGGGCCTGTATGGCCAAATGACAGACACAGTATGGCCATATGGCTATTATAGACACTCTGGCAGTTACTAATTGTGAAAGATGGAATTTCTTGTCACCTCCTTACAGTATACTTTTTCCTTGATGACCTTTGTCTGTAACAGTGTTTCTCTACACAAAGATGACAGTGAATATCGTGAATACATCACAAGAACCAAAACAAGTCTGTACAATGAATTGAAAAGTCTAAATTTCAGAATGAGATTTTCACTCTGCAGCGGCGTGTGCACTGATATGAAACTTCCTGGCAGATTAAAACTGTGTACCCGACCGAGACTCGAACTCGGGACCTTTGCCTTTCGTGGGCAAGTGCTCTACCAGGAGAGCTTCTGTAAAGTTTGGAAGGTAGGAGACGAGATACTGGCAGAAGTAAAGCTGTGAGTACCGGGCATGAGTCGTGCTTCGGTAGCTCAGATGGTAGAGCACTTGCCCGTGAAAGGCAAAGGTCCCGAGTTCGAGTCTCGGTTGGGCACACAGTTTTAATCTGCCAGGAAGTTTCAAGTCTAAATTTGTTTCAAAAAGGACTTCATTAGGTAAGCATTAAGCTGTTTAATGTACTTTCACTACATATCAATTGCCATCACAAAACAACTGCCAAAATTCATACAAATTCAGGAAGTGAGTCTAATAGAGAAATCTTTTTATGTGGTTGATGAATTCATAATAAAAAATGAATACCTCCGCTATACATACAATTGTTTCAGAAATACTTTTAATTACATTTTGGGCATACCATAGACATAGAAAAATTTTGATTTTGGTAGTCTTATATTTATTTATTGTAATATTTAGCTCAGTGTTGATTTCTGTACATATTTTTTATCCTTATTCAGTGCAACACACATTTTTTGTTGACTGGATGCATGCATTTGTTTGATACAAGCAATGATCCAAGCCACTTGGGTGAACACACACACAGAATGATGTGAAGTTTGTAAATATTCCTTATGTGCACGAATCACTGTAGCCATGTAGGATGTTCTTAAAACAGCAGCCACTACACCTTTTGAACTGTTTGAGTTGACGAGAATGCCATTCCGTCTCTGGAAAGCAGTGCAAGTGCTCTAGAATTTCATGGACAGTGTCAAATGAGAGTTTTATTTCTACTATGTATATGTAGATGACATTCTTCTAATGTCAGAGGAGGAATATTTACATCTACATCTACGTGATTACTCTGCTATTCACAATAAAGTGCATGGCAGAGGGTTCAATGAACATGGCATGCAGGAACAATGAGCCCTTAAATTTTTCTGTGCGAGCCCTGATTTCTCTTATTTTATCATGATGATCATTTATCCCTATGTAGGTGGGTGCCAACAGAATGATTTCACAATTGGAGAGTAAACTGGTGATTGAAATTTCATGAGAAGATCCCGTCACAACAAAATGCGCCTTTGTTTTAATGACTGCCACTCCAATTCACATATCATATCTGTGGCACTATCTCGCCTATTTCATGATAATACAAAATGAGCTGCCCTTCTTTGTACTTTTTCGATGTCATATCCAGATCCCATCCCGCACAGCAGTACTCCAGAATAGGGTGGGCAAGTGCGGTGTAAGCAGTCTCTTTAGTAGACCTATTGCATCTTCTAAGCATTCTGCCAGTGAATCAATATCTTTGGTTTGCTCTACTCACAGCATTAGCTATGTGATCATTCCAATTTAGGTTAGTTGTAATTGTATCCCTAGGTATAACTAAATTTACAACCTTCAGATTTGTGTGACTTATCATGTAATAGAAATTTAGTGGATTTCTTTTAGTACTCATGTGAATAACTTCACACTTTTCTTTATTCAGGGTCAATTGCCACTTTTCACACCATTCACATATTTTTTCTAAGTCTTTTGCAATTCATTTCAGTCATCTGATGACTTTACATGATGGTAACTGACAGCATCATCTGCAAATAATCCAAGACAGGTACTCAGATTGTCTCCTATGTCATTAATATAGATCAGGAACAATAGAGGGCCTATAACACTTTCTTGGGAAACGCTGAATATTACTTCTGTTTTACTCAATGACTTTCTGTCTATTAGTATGAATTGTGACCTTTCTGACAGGAAACCATGAATCCAGTTGCACAACCGAGGCAATATTCCATAGGCACGCAGTTTGGTTAGAAGACACTTCTGAGGAATGGTGTCGAAAGCCTTCTGTAAATCTAAAAATATAGAATCAGTTTGATATCCCCTGTTGATAGCACTCATTACTTCATGTGTATAAAGAGTTAGTTGTGTTTTAGAAGAACAATATTTTCTGAATCTGTGCAGACTATGTGTCAATAAATCATATTCTTTGAGTTAATTCATAATGTTCAAATACAGTATATGTTCCAAAACCCTACTGAAAATCGTTGTTAGTGATATGGGCCTGTAATTCAGTGTATCACCATACTTCCCTTTTTGGTTATTGGTGTGACTTGAGCAATTTTCCAGTCTTTAGGTACAGATCCTTCTGTGAGTGAGCAGTTGTATATAGTTGCTAAATTTGGAGCTGTTGTATCAGCATACTGTGAGAGGAACCTGATGGGTATACAATCTGGACTGGAGGCCTTGCCTTTATTAAGTGATTTAAGCTGATTTGTTACACTGAGTTTATCTACTTCTATGTTTCTCATCTTGGTAGTTGTTCTTGATTGGAATGCAGGAATGTTTACTTCATCTTCTTTGGTGAAGGAGTTTCGGAAAATTGTGTTTAATAACTCTGCTTTACTGGAACTGTCATTAGTGACTTCACCATTGTTATCATGCTGTGAAGGTATTCATTGCATCTTGCCACTGGTGTGCTTTATGTATGACCAGAATCTCTTTGGGTTTTCTGCTAGATTTTGAGACAGAATTTTGTTGTGGAAATTATTAAAAGGATCTCGCATTGAAGTATGTACTACATTTCAAATGTCTGCAAAACTTTGCCAGTCTTGGGGATTTTACATTCTTTTAAATTTGGCAAGCTTTTTTCACTGCTACTGCAACAGCAATCCAATCCATTTTGTGTACCATGGGGGGTCAGCACCATAACTTATTAATTTATGTGGTACATATCTCTCAATTGCTGTTGATACTAACTCTTTAAAATCATTCCACAACTTTTCTATGCTTACATGATCAAATCGGAAGGAGTGAAGACTGTCTCTTAAAAAGGTGTTAAGAGCATTTTTATCAGCTTGTAAAATAGATATACTTTGCATTTCATTTTGATGGTTGTAGGTGTTACAGTATTCAGCCTAGCAGCAACTGCCTTGTGGTCACTAATCCCTGTATTTGTCACAATACTCACAATTTGTCCAGGATTATTTGTTGCTAAGAGGTCAAGGATGCTTCTGCAACCAATTATGCTTCATGTGGGCTCATGAACTAATTGTTCAAAATAATTTTCTGAGAAAGCTTTCATTACCGATAAAGTTTCTGATGATGTTTTATGCCTGTTGGCAGCTTTAAACATATAATTTTTCCAGTATATTGAGGGTAGATTGAAATTACCACCAACCATAATTGTATGAGTGGGGCACCTATACGAAATGAGACTCAAGTTTTCTTTGAACTGTTCAGCAACAACATCTTCTGAGTTGGGGGGTTGGTGAAATGATCCAATTAATAGTTAAGTCTGATTGTCAGGTATAACCTCTATCCATACTATTACACACGAACTATCTACTTCAATTTCACAACAAGGCAAACTACTTCTGACAGCAATAAATACTCCACCACTAACTGTATTTAATCTATCCTTCCTGAACACTGTTAGATCGTTTGAAAAATTTCAGCTGAACTTATTTCTGGCTTTAGCCAGCTTTCTGTATCTATAACTATTTGAGCTTCAGTGCTTTCTATTAGGGCTTGGAGCTCTGGTTTTTTCCTGACACAGCTACGACAATTTACAGCTGCAATATTGATCATTTCTACAACTACCTTGCTTTATTTTACCTGCCCCCTTTTAGACGGACACTCTTTCTGTGGTTCCCTGAGCCCCTCTAACCTAAAACACCACCCAGTCCCGTCCACACAGCCTCCACTACCCCTGTAGACACCTTCTGTGTGTAGTGGACTCCTGACCTATTAAGCAGAACCCGGAAACTCACCATCCCCAGTCACAGAACTGCCTGAGCCTCTGATTCAGACCCTCTACTTGGCTCTGCACCAAAGGACCACAGTCAGTTCTATCAATGATGCTGCAGATGGTGAGCTCCACCTTAATCTCAGAAGCAGGACTGGCAGTCTTTACCATTTCACTAGCTGCCCAAAACCAGAGAGAATCTCCTTTGATCCAAAGCTACACTTGTCATTGGTACCGGCATGCGTCACCACCTGCAGTTGGCTGCATCCTGTACTCTTCATGACATCTGGAAGTGCCCTTTCCACATCCATAAGGACAGATTACAGTGGATGAATGAAACAGACTGTGCTTTCCAGGCCATAAAGATGGAAATATCAGATGTTACACCATTGTTACATCCTCTACCACAAGCTCCACTTGCATTAATGATTGATACCTCTGTTACTGCTATTGAAGCAGTACTGTAACAGTCACTAGACCATTATTGGCAACCTCTCACAGTCATGAACTTTCACCCTCCCAACAACGGTGGGCAACGTTTGACCATGAAACATATGTTGCATATGCTGCTATGAAAAAATTCAAACATTACTTGGAAAGTCAACAAGTTAGTATTTATACAGACCACAAGCCTTTGACTTACACTTTTAAGGTGAAACCAAGGAAGGCATCTCCAAGATAGTTGAGGCAATTAGACTACACGGTCAGTTTCCATCTTATTTTGTTTATGTACAAGGCAACCTCAATGTGGCGGCAGATGCTCTGTCCCCTGTTGAAAACTTGAATGTACTGGAGCATAAAACAGCATAGATCGAAACTATAGCTACAGTCATTGATTTTGATGTTCTTGCACAGGAACAACAGCATGATGAGGAATCACACATGTTGCTCATACAACAATCAGGATTTAAACTATGCCAGCTAATCACACCTGAAACAAATGCCAGACTGTATTGTCAGAACAAGACCATGACCATTTGTACCACAACAGTTTTGTACTCAGATGATTGCAGTTGCTGACAGTCTAGCACTTCCTAGAGTTCAAAGCAGCATTAAGTTAGCCAAGCTAAAGTTTTGTTTGGCCTGGACTGTGTATGGATTGCAAAGCATTTGCCAAGAGCTGCATCACATGACAAAGGAAAAAAAACTCATGACATGCCAAGGCACCATTGAGTGCATTTGTACTCTCTTACCAATGATTTGAACATGTCCATGTTGACGTTCTAGGACTGCTCGCCATTTCTGAAGGCCACAGCTAGTACCTCACAGATAATTTTAAAATTGGGGCAGCTACAGCTGAAATAGTTGTACATAATTGATTTACAGCTCATAGAGTAAAACATGTTTAAATGCAGGTGTTAAAACTACTCAAATATAATACTAAATGAAAAGTTCACTAGTCCACCATAGCTATTTTTATTCAAGTCAATTAGAGACCTCCAATCAACTTAAATAAATACAGTTGCAGCTGACTGCTGGACTTTTCAATCAGTTTTGTATTTTAGTAGTTTTAACACCTGTATGTAAACTCCTGTTATACTGTATGAATGTCAGTCAGTTACATACTGCCTCACAATAGGGGACCAATCCACCAGGTGGCCAGAAGTGTTTCCAGTGACAGATATCTTGGAGCATTGCCAATGACAGGTATCACAGTGGAGACAGTAGTGTAGACATTCTTTCATAGTTGGATTGCTTGATTTGGTGTGCCTTTATGCATCACTACTGACTAAGGTTATCAATTTGAAGCATATCTTTTCAAGACACTGGCAACATTACAAGTTATCAGATGACCTATCAGATGGCTGCAAGCAGTATGGCCAAGTGCCTACATCAGCATCTCAAGTCGGCTGTATGGTGTCATGCCACCCAGAATTTGACTGAGACACTGCTTATTTTGCTCCTGTGGCTGTGTGAACTTCTTTCAAGTGATCTCTTGACCACAGCAGCTGAACTTGTCTGCAGTCAAACAGTACAACTGCTGGCAGTTGTACTGTTTCAACCTGTCATCCCCAGAGAGCAAACCAGATCACTTCCGCTCATTTTCACAGACTCAGACAGCTGCACCCACTTATATTTGCACAATGACTCTGTTATCAAACCACTTCAATCACACTATGAGAGACTAAATATGGTATTAAGTTCAGTGTTCATGTTCAGTGTTGACAATCACATTGTCTCATCTTCCTGACATGCCACGACAGACATTGGGTGTTACCACGCAGAAGACAATGTAAGATGAATACACTAAGTAGATTCAAAAGGATGTAGGTTGCAGCAGTTACTTGGGGATGAAGAGGCTTTCACGGGCTGGAGTGGTATGGAGAGCTGCATCAAACCAGTCTCTGGATGAAGACCACAACAACAACAGATGCACATGACCATACTGTGAAATGACTGCTTATTAATGTAAATGAAGGTGTATGAACTGTTATTAAAAGTTTGGCATATTCACTGGGCTAAGAAAAGCTAAGGCAGTCATTGCTCAGACATGATCTTGTGAATATGTTTGCATCAGTTCGAGCTTAGTAATGTGTAATGCAATGAACAGTGCTAGGTGTGTAGATTTATACTGAGTTATTTCAGTTACAAGTCAGTGGCAGATCTGAGAGAATGTTTGAATTTACTGTAACTACCAAAACATTATCGTTTCTGTACACATAATGTTACAGTCAGTGTTTGAAATGTGCACAGACACTCACACAGGATGTCGAGCCAAATAAATATAATCTGCTAAAACATTCTATGTGACTTATCAATTGAAGACATGAAGTCTGTAAATGAGTCCACAACCAAATTATGGCTCTTCATTTGTAAAGGTCCATCTAGATCACATATGTTGTACAATTCATAAATACTGGTTTCCCCCATTGCCATCTTCATATCAGTAATTGAAATGTAATTAAGAAGACAATGACTAATAATTAAAATCTTGATGGTTAATGACAGATTCTGAGTGAAATCCAAGTGGCACCACCTCATGACTTGTCTGTAAGAATCTTTTGTTTTCCTGTGACAGAGCTTGTGTAAGAAGAACAGGTCTCCTTGTCTGGAAACACTTAGCTTCCACTCTGAATGTGTCATTGACTATTGAGATTTTATTTAATAGTCATTGTCTTGTATTTTACCTTACACTTACTGATCTGAAGGCAACAATGGCTGAAACTGGTAATTATAAACTGTACAGCTTATGCAATCAAGGTGGATCACAAATAAAGTCTATGTGATTCTTTCATTATTTAACATACATTTATACCAAGACAGCAGAGTCAATGATCATAACATCAAAGATGAATGACAGTGTTCCTGTGGTTGATGGTCATCACACAGTATTTACATTAGCTTTTGAGTTCTTGCTCTTTCTCTAGCAAAAGTATACACATTCACACACACATACACAACTGCACAGACACTCAACACATACACTGGCACCTGCAGTGAGATCTGGCCACTGGTGTGGGCATTTGAGTATTTGTGTGGTTGTGTGTGTAAACATGAATATGTGTACTTTTGCTAGAGAAAGAGCAAGAGCTTGAAAGCTAGTGAAATACTGTATTCTGTTGTGTGTTTTGATGTGCCACATGTCAGTCAGCTATAGGAGAGTGGTTGTCTTTCTTTTCTTTCAGATATTATTCCATCCATGAATTTCTAGTGAGTATTTTACAGTTTTTCCTGACGTTCTTTGAGTCCATGTTAACATAATTACCTCAGAATGGGCTCTTTTCTGATCCTCAGACCAAATGGTTTTTGTCTTTGTGGGTTTGTGTGCACGGGTAAGTGCCCAGTCATGAATTGAATTTTCTGTTTAAATCTGCTTCTATTTTGTATTTTCTGTTTTTTATACCTCTTTCTTTCAACTCTTTTTTATCACCATGATCCATTTTGGTAGCATAATTATAACTACACTACAAGTTTCATAGAAGTTTGTAACTTGTATGGTTGAAACATTTTTATTGTGCGCATTTCTAAACATGGCAAGCTTCTCAGTTCACTTCTCTGTGAATGGTGAATCTAAAATCTCAAAAGTAGAAATGCATAGGAATATGACAAGGTCTGTGTGCTAATTATGTACTGTGACACCTGACATTATTATTTATTGACAGTTAATTTCCACAAAATATACTGTATAATATTAAAGATTCTAGATGTCATACACTGACGAGATGTTGAAATACATGTCTCATGATAATTGTTCACTGTTCAGTTACGTACACATACACAGTTAAAGATTCAGTACTTAATTTTACTTGCCCACCATTGCCATTACATTAACATAGATTGTGACAGTTCTGATCATATCCCTGCATGTTACACTTCACGTAGGCTTTCACCATTATTACTAACATGGTCCAAGTGCTCATAAACAGACAGCCTGATTCCCAGTTTGGAGCCCACATCCAGCTATTTATAATCTTTCGCTTTGTTGGTAATGGATCACTTCATTGTTTTTAATCATTTACAAAAAGAATGTTACATTAATTAATAATATAAAAGACAGAAATTATGAAAGTAATCAGTCTGGATTTCTAGGACCATTTACTTCATGTACCCAATGTTTTGTATCCTTGTGTTTTAGAGAATCACAAGGGACTATTATTTGATATATTAATGATACTGTAACTTCATGTTCAACAAAAAGTCACCAGCTTCTAAGAGAGCTGCCATTTATCATTTATTTAACAAAAGGTTAAACTTTGAATGTTACATTTAAAAATAAAAATATGGGTAAAGAACATTACTATGTTTGGAAAATATCACACTTCAATATTCTCAGAACAGAATTTTGAAATATTGCAAGGTATAAAAGAAAAAAAGTGGTGTCTTGAAATTGTATCTTATTGAATTGCTAATTTTTGAATTAAGTAAATTTAAACTGAGCAAATAATGAACAATTGGTCTACAAAGGTAACTAGGTTGTTGGTTCTTGGATTTGAATTTGGACACATATTTTTGGAGGGTAATGAAATTATGATGTCTTGAAATCCCAGTATCTCTTGAAGTGATTACCCTACCATGTTCTTAATGGGAGGTGGTATATTTTTAATATTAAGAATATGAAATCTTATACCAGCTTGTTTTCTTGTTTTCATATGTTCATAGAATTTAGACAGCAATTTTTAGATCTGAATAAATGTTGGTATACGTCTAAGATTTCCCAATTGTTCTTAGCTTATACGTACTTCATTCGGAAAATGTAAAATCTAGAATGGAATTACAATACCAATATGAATTGGATAAACTACTACTCACCACAAAGAGAAGGTGTTGGGAAGCGGCAAGGGATATTTAAAAATAGACTGTTGGGTATTATTCAGGTCTCAGCTAAAGTTAGCCATCACATGAAAAGACACGTGCATAAACATTCGTGCATGCACAACTCATACCCACTTGGCCACTGTCGTGTCCATCTCTGTGGCCCTTACTGCAGTGTATGGTGATCTTGGCTAGGGCAGGTGCTGGGGATACAGATGAGGCATCTGGTGGGAAGGGAGAAGGATGGCAAGGTGGGGATGGGTGAAGATCGAATAGTGCTACCTGTGTAGAGAGGTGGCAAGGAAGGATAGTGGGCTAGTAGGTGCAGTATTTGGAGGGGATGGGGATACGGTGAGAGGGGGGTTGGGAAGAGGGAAAGGACTGTGAAGATGAGCTGGGGCAACAAAAGGTGTGTGTCTGGCTGGAGCTGGAGGATGGAGGGTGTAGTGGCAGTTGGGGGGTGGGGACTATACTGTGTACATCATAAGAATGAACCTGATGTAAACATTACCCATGTATTCTTCCACATTTACTTGAATATCATTGGATTTCATTTCATGTGGAGTGGAAGCCAAGCTGCGTCCAGTACAATCATAAGCACATGTTTTATGCAGTGTTACTTGCATGTAGACTGAACAACAATGTGCATCAACAGCTTTACCAGTGCATTAATTTGGACAGCACTGGCCAGCCAGCTGGTCCAACTAACCTGCAATGATGTGAGCAGTTGCACTTCACACTTAATAAGAGATGAGCAGAGAAATAATATAGCTTTAAATGTCAATTAATTTTTAAAGAGAATGAACTAACATTCAGCAAACCTCCAGCACTGCTTCACACTTCTTAGACAATGAGGCGGAAAGCAGAAAATGCTCTCATTCCCACCTACCACAGTATTCTAATTATAAACAAGAGTGTTGAAGAAACACACAGGGTAATTTTTCTGAATGAGCTATATGTGATGCAAAAGCATACTGCAGGAATTTCACTGTGTTATTGAAAACTGAAGCAACCGATTGTATTAATTATAGCCAGTCTTCTGGTAATCTATTAGCTCCCTCCTTATCTGAATCTGAGAAATGAATTTCAGTTCTGGAACTGTCATTTGCTATGTTGATAATGAGTTGATCAACAATAGAATCCACAAAGCCACTCAGATGCTGCATTTTCTCCTCTTCTTTTATGACATACTGTTCTATATCCCCCCAGCATGTGGCAGTGACATGTGAAAAAGCTGTGTGCATTAGTTCCAGTTCTTACTGCAGCTTAATAGTCTGCCTTAACTTTGCTACAGATCAGTTCTGTTGGATTCATATTGTATTGGCACAGTGGCAAATACAAAAAAAATATAGCATTTGTTTGGTGTGAAAGTGCGGTGGAAATGATTGTTTTTCATGTTTCTTCAACACTTACCATTCTGGTTCATGTGAGACTACATCTGTTGTATAAAACAATGAATGTAGTCCAAATAAAGAGTATTTGGTTTCCCATTTTTGTCCTAAAAATTAAATTGTTATGTTTTCTTAATTTAAGCAACCTCTATTAACAACCTCTCATACAGTATCAATAATTAAGAATTTCTTTTTGAACTGAAAACAGGGATTTTGCATGCAATATGTAATTAGAAACAAGTAGGCATGCATTGTTCATAAAAAGTGATGATGAATTTTATGATTATGAATGCAGATATTTAAAATAGGACGAAAGAAAAAGAAAAAATAAAATGACCAAAGCAAGACTTGAGCCAGTAATCCATGAATTGCAACCGCATTATCAATCTGCTATGCTACCAATTCTGCTCTACATCCCATATGAAATTTTGTCTCGACTGTATTAAATACTTGGAAAATTTCAAAGACGTTTTATTTTCTGTAAATTTATCGAGAACATTAAGAACAACCATTTTCTCAGCACTTTTTAACTGTTTTCCTCATGCATGTTTCACTACAAAGCATGAAGCAGCGTCAGCCATTTTCATACTGCGTATTAACAGGATGAGCTCGATAGGTCAGAAACTGTGACTGTAGATGATTTTTGAAATAAAAACTACATAACTAAAGCATGATTAAGAAAGATGTTGATCGCCATTAATACATTAGCATATCTTAAAGTTTCGTTTAATGTATCTTAGTAACAAAATATCTAATACATCAGTAGGACCTACTTCCTAGAGTGTAACAACACTAGTGTTGTATGCTATGACTTCTGACCAGTCATCATGTTTGTGCTTGTTTACATCAGGTTTATTCTTATGGTGAACATGGTATAGTAAAGGTTGAGGTCAAGGGAGTTATGAGAATGAAGGATATGAGCAGGGAGAGTTCCTACCTACACAATTCAGAAAGGTGGTAGTGGTTGGAAGGATCCAGATGGCTCCAGTTGTGAAGCAGTCATTCAAGTCAAAAAGTACCATGTGGCACATGGCAACTGGGTGGTCAAGTTGCATTTTCACCACAGCTGGCCAGTGTGGTTGCCATCAGTGTAGACAGACAGCTTGTTAGTGATCATGTCCACATAGGATGCCGCACAGTAGTTGCAGTTAAGTTGATAGAACACATGACTGATTTTACAGGTAATCCTCTGACGGGGTAGGAAATTCTTATGACAGGCCTGGTATAGGTGGTCATGGGAGGATGCAGGAGAGAGGTCTTGCATGTAGATTTTTCACAGGGATAGGAGATGCGGGCAAGGGGTTGGGAGCATGGGTGCAATAGGTTAGGACAAATATATTTCATACAGTGAGTGAGCAGCATAAAACTACTATAGAGGCTGGGGGTCGGAAGGATATTTCTCATTTCAGGGCACAATGAGAGGTAGTTGAGACCCTGGTGGAGAACATGATTCAGTTGCTCCAATCCTGGGTGGTACTGAGTCACAGGGAGGGCACTCCTTTGAGGCTGATCAGTAAGTATGGTCGGTTTGATGTTGACAGATGAACTAAATGAACCATCTATGAGATGGAAAATGTGTAGTCCTTTGAAACAGCTCACTTAAATGAGCATTTCACCAGCAGAACATTTTTCAGAACACAGCCAGTTATATACAGCATATTGCATCCATTGCTAAAACTTTGAACATTTCTAGCTCCCTAAGTAAAACAGAAAGAAATTTTATTTTAAATTGATTTGTGCACAGCTAAGTGTACATCAGCTGCATGACAGGAAAAGAAAATATGTGAAAGTACAGTTAGTAACTGTCTGGAAATTAAATAAGTGAACCATGTTCATAACTTGACAGAAAGTGTAGCTTTCCTTATGTTTATCTATCTAAATAAATGCATTCCAGCCAGAGATGCTGGAGTTGGTATTTGTATTTGTATTTCTTTATTGGTCCTGTAAATTGTGTTTAGGTACATATTTTGCACAAGCGATGTAGGACAAGTCAGGTTGATACAGTATATACAAAATCATACACATCGTTATTTTGAAAGGATATAATTAAAAATTATGCAATACATGTTGATGACAAATTTAATATAATGAAATAAAATAATAGACTTATTAAGAATATTTGAGCAGTTACACTACACTTTTCTGGTACTCTAAAAACTCAGAAACAGAATAGAAGTGGTGGTCAAGAAAGTACTCTTTCAGGTTCACTTTAAACATTTGTAAATTTTGCATCTGTTTCAAATAGGATGGCCTGTGATTGTACAGCATTATACCAGTATGATACACTCCTCTCTTACAAATGTTTGTACTTACTGTATTGATATGCAAGCAATGCTTCTGCCTAGTGTCATGAGGGTGGTAATCACAGTTATACTTGAAGATATCTCCATCTTTCAAAATACTTACTTTGTGAAATTTAATATTTCATACATATGTAAGAAAGGAAGAGGCAGTATACTGAGATTTTTAAATATTGGTCTACAGGAGACACTGTACTTAGCATGGTTTATTATTCTAACAATCTTTTTCTGTAGCCTAAATGTTTTGTTTGTACCTATCGAGTTCCCCCAAAAGATAATGCCGTACATCAGCAGTGACTGAATACTGCCATGGTACATTGTGATCACAGACGCATGGCTTGTATTTTGTACATAAGTGTGTTTAGCTTTTTATTTACATGGCTAAGATGTGTATCCCATTTTAGGTTTTGCTGAATATGTATACCTAAAAATTTTGTGTCGTTCACAGATGAGACAGTTTTTCCATCAATTTTAAAAATTGGTCTTGTAGGATGTAGTTTCTGTGAATTGTGGAAATTGATTGTCACTGTTTTTTCATTATTTATTATTAGCTTGTTACTTCTGAACCATTGTGTCAAATTTTGTATTATATCTGTAGCTGTTTTTTGTAGGCTTTCCTCATCACATGATTTGATCAGTATGTTTGTGTCATCTGCAAAAAGTACTGTTGTCCCTTTAGTTATTTTTTCTGACAAATCGTTAACATAAAGAATGAAAAGAATTGGCCCAAGGACTGACCCTTGAGGAACTCCATATGTAATGTTTTGTGCATTACTATAAAAATTACAATTTTTTTTGTTTTTAGGTCTTTGTATTTTATCTGAGTGATCTGTTGACGGCCATGTTAGTAGGAATGTATCCACTTGTTTGGCAGGCCTCATATTCCATAATTACCTAGCTTCTGCAACAGAGTATTATGATCAGTTACATCGAAGGCTTTACTAAGGTCAAGAAATATGACAGACACATGTTGCTTATTATCTACTGCAGTTAGAATACTTATTGGGTAATCTTTTTATAATGACAGATAATTCCTCAGGTGTTGTTGGAGACATGAAGAGGGTTCTCGTAAGAATTTTTGCATCTGACTGGAGCGTACTGCTGTCTGGTTATGAGTTGTAATGTTTGGTAATCAGGTGGTGTGCTACATTAGAAAAGTAGTTGTTACATTTATTAGCCAGTACTGTGGGGTTGATTATTTTATTGTTGTTTTCATGAAGTTCTATATTTTTGTGGGCTAATGATGTAGTACCTGTTTCTCTTTTTATGATACTCCAGGTTGCTTTAGTCTTGTTCCTGGAATTTCTTATTTGTTTGTCATTTTCCATTTTCTTTGCTTTTGTTATAACTTGTCTAATTATTTGTTTATATTGTTTAAAGTAGTTGATAAATATAGGATTTCTGGTTTGCTTTGAGTATTCATATAAGTTCTTTTTATTCTGGCATGATATTTTTATTCCTGTTGTGATCCATTTATTTGGTTTGTGCACAGAATTTATAACCGACATTTGTTTAGGAAAGGCTATTTCAAAAAAATGCTTGTATGTGGCCATCAATTTATCAAACTTGTCATCCATGTTGTTTGAACTGTAAAGATCAGTCCAGATTTCTCTTCTCAAGAGAGAACAAAAGTAATCTATGTTTTCATTATTAAACATCCTCACAATAGCTCTAGTTTTCTGGACGTTCGTGTTTTCTGGAATAGCGATTGTTAGTATTTGGGCATTGTGATCTCTAAAACCAGTGTTTGGAGGTAATGTGTGCACGAGGTGTGCTTTCTTGTGTGTATGAATGGTGTTTGTGTCTCTTTTGCTGATGAAGGCTATGTGTAAGTGTCTTTTTCACTATGCCTGTCTGCAGTTTAATGTGTCTACTTTATGGTCACTTTAGTTTAGTTTAGTTTAGTTATGTCATGTTCTGTAGATCATTTTCATGTTTATTTTATCGATATGATGTGGAACAAGTCAGATTACAAGATATATGTACACACATGAATAGTGCTAATATTAATATTACTGGAATTTTTAGTTCTATACATGCAACTACATTTTGAGGTACAATTTTTTTTACCAGTTCTGAAACAGAAACTCATCTGTGGAATAGGAGGAGCTGTCCAAAAGAAATGATTTTAAGCTAAATTTAAAACTTGATCTGCTACCTGCCATACGCTTTATGTTGTTGGGAAAATTATCAAAGAGTTTTGTTGCTGAATAATGTACTCCTTTTTGAGCAACTGGCAGCTTCAGTAACAGATAGGAAAGGTCATTTTTCCCTCTAGTGTTGTGCGTATGAAGATCACTGTTGTTCACGAATTGCAATGGATTATTTATAACAAATTTCATTAGTGAATGTATGTACTCTGATGGTGAAGTTAAAATACCTAGCTCCTTCAGTAGGCGCCTACATGACATCCTTGGTTGAACACAACTAATTATTCTCACTGCTCTCTTTTGTTCAATCAATACTTTATGTCTAAGTGGTGAGTTACACCAGAAAACTATTCCATAAGGCATTACTGAGTGGATATGCAAAGTATGTTAGGAGGCTGATCTGTTTATTACCAAGACTAGCGATTATACGAAGAGTGAAAGAAGCTGAACTTAATTGTTTGAGAAGCTCAGTAATATGCTTCTTCCAGTTCAAGCTGTCATCAATGTGAACAGCCAAAAATTTGGAGGAATCTACCCTGTTAAATAGCCCTGTTCATATGCTTCATCAATTGTCAGTATGACTCTATTTGGTGTACAGAACTGGATATAGTGAGGTTTTTTTTCAAAATGGAGGGAGAGTCCATTTTCTGAGAACCACTCAATAATTCTTTGAAAGACATCGTTAACAATATCTTCAGCTGCTTTTTCTGGAATGGGATTTATTATAACACTCGTGTCATCTGCAAAAAGTACTAGTTCTGCTTGCTGAATGTTAAATGAGAGGTCATTCACAAGAATAAGGATCAGCAGAGGACCCAAAATTGAACCCTGTGGAACTCCCTTTGTGATAACTCCACATTCACTAGAATTTACCACCCTCCCAACATTATTTGTGTTATTCGGCACAATTTTTTGCTTTCTGTTCATTGAGTATGATTCAGACCAGCTGTGTGTATAGCCTTCAATTCCATAAAACCTGAGTTTTTCTATGAGTGTGACGTGATCCACACAGTCAAATGCTTGTGAAGATCACAAAAAATACCAACTGGCGATAAATTGTTATTTAGGGCTTTTACTATTCGATGGGTAAATGTGTAGATAGCAATCTCAGTCGAGTAACCCTTCCAGAATCCGAACTGTGACATGCTGAGTAAATTATTTTCACTTAAATGTGAGACTACTCTTGAATACATAACTTTTTTTGAATATTTTAGAAAATGAACTCAGCAGTGAGATTGGTCTATAATTATTTAAGTCACTCTTGTCCCCTTTCTTATGAAGAGGTTTGACAGTTGCATTTTTCAAGCTGTCTGGAAAAATTCCCTGTGCCAGCAAAGCATTACATATATCACTAAGGACTCCACTTATTAAGTTAGAACAACACTTTAAAAGTCTGTTAGAGACTCCATCAACACCACATGAGCTCTTGTTTTTCAGTATATTTATAATTCCCTTAATTTCAGTGGGGGATGTCGGTGCTATTTCTAAAGGCCTAAAGTCCTGGGGAATGACATTTTTAACATAGTGTTTGTTTCTTCAAGTGAACCCTTTAACCCTATTTTTGCTGCTACATTCAGAAAGTGATTGTTGTGAATTACCACTCACAACATCATCATTTAGCTTTATTCCTATGGTATGCTGTGCACTGTCAGGTTGCCCTGTTTCCCATTTGAAAATAATCCATATAGTTTTAATCGTACTATCCAAATTATTAATTTCTGTCAGAACACATAAGCTTCTCAACTTCTTACTGACTTTCGTTAAAATATTACAGTATCTATTGTAGTAAGCAAGTAACGTTGGATCCTGACTTATTCTGGCCTGTCCATATATTTAATAATAATAATAATAATAATAGCTTTATTCAACATCTAATGGTACACTGCACAAGTACAAAGAAAACGTAATGATTAAAGTTATTTGTACAATACACAAGACACATTCTTCTGAATACATCATTAATTTACAACCAAATTTCAATAAGATATTTACTGATTTCTATTCACATAATTCCACAAAGCATTTGTTGTTCTTCATATAAATATGGTACTCTTCTAATGTGTAGAAAGGGTGTTTTACTAAAAATTTCTTAAGCTGATGTTTCAGTTTGATTGTAGGAAGAGCCATGACTGCACTAGGCAGTGCGTTAGCTAATTTTATACCTGCATACTGAGGCCCCTTTTCGTAAAGTGCTGTTCTGTGGTTGCCAATGTGAAATCTTTCGTTATTTCTAGTATTGTACTGGTGGAAATCTGAATAAGTGTTTGGGTGCAGTCTTTTCACAAGCAATATGGCTTTTAGAATGTATATGTTTATAACAGTTAACACCTCTGTTTTTGGAAACAAGTTGTGACAAGATTGCCTATATTTTGCTCCACAGATTATTCTCACACCCCGTTTTTTGAAGAATGAGTAGCTTATCTAGATTAGCTTTGGTTGTTGCCCCCCAAATTTCAATATCGTAGTTCAAGTGAGAGGAGAAAAGAGCATGGTATGCAGTCTTTAGGACTACAGTGTTTCTACAGAACTTGCTAATAGCACTGATTGCAAATATATTTTTTGACAACTTAGTTGCTAGGGAGTCGATATGTGTGTCCCATTTCAGGTTGCTTTGGATTGATATGCCAAGGAATTTTACACTAGACTCTTTCGTTACCAATTCGTTGCCAATGTATAATTTAATTTCATTATTCAAACTACTTTTGTTAAACTCCATCAAACATGTTTTACTGGTGCTTACATTTAAGTGGCTTTCATTAAAAAACTGAACAATTTCTTTTGTCACATTATTACACTCAGCCTCTAGTTCATTACATGATTCCTTTTTACACACAATGGACATGTCATTAGCATACAGAACAATTTTGGAATTTATAGTACAATATTTAATATCATTTACATAGATCAAGAACAGAAGGGGGCCCAACATCGAGCCCTGGGGCACGCCATTTTTTATGCAAGTGATCTCTGATTTGTAGACACCCCTTTCTGTTTTCTATTGCTCATATAACACTTTATTAGGTCTTAAGCAGCGCCTCTAATGCCCATGTTCCATAGCTTGTCTAACAGGATGTCAACATTCACACAACCAAAGGCTTTTTCCAGGTCTAGGTATACACCTGCCACATGTTCCTTGCTTTCGATACCACCTAACACCTCTTCAATTAGTTGAGCAGCTGCAGTGCTAGTTGATTTACCTTTTAGGAATCCATTTTGATTTTCAAACATCAGGTTGTGTTTATTAAGAAAGTTTATAATCCTGTTGTATATAATTTTCTCAACTATTTGGGAAAAGACAGGAAGGATTGAGACTGGTCTGTAGTTTTCTATTTTCTCGTTGTGACCTTTCTTGAAAAAGGGTGTTACCGGTGCTATTTTTAGTCTGTCTGGAAAGGTGCCTGATTCTATTATATTGTTGACTGCTACAGACAGAGGTACAGAGACATTGTGGCTACAGGCTTTTAAAACATTAATATTTAGGCCGTCATGGCCAGCTGAATTAGAGGGTTTTAGAGAGCTAATGATGCCCATTATTTCTGCAGTTTGTGGGGCTAGATATATACTACGGTCACATGTATCACCTTTAAAACTGTAGTGCATGTTTTTATGTTTGTCATTTATGGCTTCCCCTATGGAAGAAAAATATTCATTAAAAATATTTACAATTTCCAGTTGGTCTTTTATGAGCATGCCATTGTGGTTAATAGTAAAGCCCATACAGGATTTGTCATTGCAGATTCTAAAACTGTTTATGACTGCCCAGATGCCAGCAGTTATGTTGTGCGAGTTTCGAAGCTTATTTGCAACATAGTTGCTCCTGGTCTGTGTGTGCTTGATATATTTTGAAGGCTTCTTTTAGCTCAGGAATCTCTCTATTATTCAATGTTGCACTGTGGAGTAGTTTCAATTTTTCCCTCGCTTCAGTGACATTACTATTTACCCAAATATTTTTGTTTATATTTTTTTTGTTTCTTTTTTGTGATTACAACTGCACATGTGGTTTCAAAGCAGTAATAGAAATCAGCAGCAAAGCTATTATATGAAAAGCTATTATTTTCAAACCATTTTATTTGTGCTAGCATGCAGTTTAGTCTATTTATATTGTCATTATACGTTATTCTTTTAGTTACAAACTGTTGTTTGTGATGACAATGGGGGCCTCATGGAGCTCCAATTCAAGCTGTAATGCATGGTGATCTGAGATGGCTAGTTTTAAAACTGATGCACTGTGGGATAGGTGGGTCATGTTTGTTATTATGTTGTCAAGACATGTTTTATTATTGTCAGTTTCTCTAGTGGGTTCCCGAATGAGTGGGGTCGGGTTAAATTCATCACACAGGTGATGTACCTTTTTGGTGCTGACATCATTTGTTAATAAATCTATATTTATATCCCCTGTAACTATAGTATTTACATGACCATTTGGCCCAGAAAATGATGTGTCTATATAGACAAGCAAGTCAGAGAGATTTACAAAAAAGGTATCTGTATTTGCTGCAGGTGGTATGTAAACACGGATAATTCTTATGTTATCTCTACCCCATTTTAGGTTTATTGCAGCAAATTCTGAGACTCCTTCCAAGCAGAAGTACTTTCATTTACAGTGAAAATTACTACACCTCCCCCAGTCTTGTCTTTTCTACTGAACGCTGTGCAGAATTTCATACACAATGGTTGACTAATGCTAATCAGAGCTTCATTGTACCAATGTTCAGTTACAACTAATATATCGGGTTTGTCAATCCGTGAAATTACATCATTCATACAGAAAGAGAGGCTCCAGGCTAGATATGGCCTACCGCTGCAAAATTGTCTTGCATATTTGCGATGTTTTGTGCTATTTCATGTCCATGGTTGTCTCCATATCATAGAATCTGGCCCTCCTTGTGGTTCTGACTGTTGTCGTTTCTTCTGTTTTTCTCTAGGAATGATTTCTTGCATGTACTTTCACAGATTCCATTTGCTTGGACGGTTTGCTTACATTCAATTTCATGTTTTGCACACGAGTTTGGGACTTGGTGTTTTCTGAATTTATCACTGACAGTTTTTTTGCTTCCAGAATGAGATTTTCACTCTGCAGCGGAGTGTGCGCTGATATGAAACTTCCTGGCAGATTAAAACTGTGTGCCCGACCGAGACTCGAACTCGGGACCTTTGCCTTTCGCGGGCAAGTGCTCTACCAACTGAGCTACCGAAGCACGACTCACGCCCGGTACTCACAGCTTTACTTCTGCCAGTACCTCGTCTCCTACCTTCCTTGGAAGGTAGGAGACGAGGTACTGGCAGAAGTAAAGCTGTGAGTACCGGGCGTGAGTCGTGCTTCGGTAGCTCAGTTGGTAGAGCACTTGCCCGCGAAAGGCAAAGGTCCCGAGTTCGAGTCTCGGTCGGGCACACAGTTTTAATCTGCCAGGAAGTTTCAGTTTTTTTGCTGCTTGTAGGATTACTTCTAGTTTGCACAGACTGAACTTTTTGTCGAGAATTTGAAACCTGTTTTGAGTAATGACGGCAGGAAAGCTTTCCTTGGTTTTTAGTTTAGGCCGACAGTCGTTCATCAGGTGCTGTTGTTCAAATTCACAAACCTTCTTATTTAAGACATGATATCTTAATTCCCTTAGTAATCCATGGCTTACTTGACTTTGTAATGGCTTTTTTGGATAACGTTTCAGGAAAGCAACTCTCAAATATTGAGACAAATTTATGGTAGAATAAATTGAATTAGGCATCAGCATCATTTTCTGTGTGTACTTCATCCCATTCTACCTTTTCTTGGCTGCTCTTAAAACTCTGTACCCAGTTCACATCAATAAGCCTCCCTGCCTTGTATGAACCTGCCTGAAGCCTGTAAGGTACTATATGTGTTATTTCCATTAACTGTGTGTCATGATCATATAGCCCATTAACAACTGCGTACACATTAATTGTTTCTGCCTGAGCACTGTCTATGAAAATGTTATTGATAATATTAAGTGACCTACTATCCTGCTGCACACGAGTTGGAAAATTTACAACAGATACTAGATTGAAACAACCAAACAAAGATTCTAGTTTATTTTTCCTGTCCGTATCATTTAAGAATTCTACATTAAAATCATCACTAACTGCTTCCTTTTGTCTGACAGGTAGCTCTATAATGCCTCTAGATTTTTCATAAATAGTTGAAATTTACCTTGAGGGGATCTGTAGATTGTTACAGTTACTATAGAAGTATACTGCAGTAGCAACTCACAAGCACATGCTTCAAGAATCTGATCTACACAAAGACTATTTGTTTCAATATTTTTTACTTTGTATCCAGTTTTTATATAAGTAGCAACTCCTAATCTGTAATCCCTTAAATTTAACTTCTCCAGCAATGCAGTTACATGGTGTTCAGAGAGATACAAAACATCTATACCTTCAGAATTTACCCCATTTTCTAGGCATTTGGCTGCAGGCTTCAGATTTTTGCTGGTTTCTGCCAACTGACAACTGAAGTGAGACTGTTTGAGCGTGAGTGCTTCAAAGCATTTGATAGAATAATAGGTGAAATTGAAAACTGGTGTCATGAGATTAATTTGAAATGCTTTAAATGAGAGCACTGTATCTTCTGTTGAAAAATATGAAGCTAATTTTGATGCCAAATGTAGGAGAGATACTGACACAGCAGAGGTAGGTGATGGAATAGCTGCTTTCAAGTTCCTGGTGAAAGAGCTGATGAAGAATACTGACACAACTTTCAATTTGGATATTTTGTAATTTTCAAAGTACAGTGATATGTGAGTCCATTAGTGGACTGGTGTGTCTCATATGTTAATCACAATTTGATTGATAATCAGTACTATTTAAATTTAACTCCCATCTTGTAATACAAATAACTAACAATTGCACTGATTAATGTCAGTGACTTCCAGACAAAACTATATAACTTTATATTAATTCCTTTTTCTTGGTGGAGGTCTTCTATGAATTTTTCTGCAGTTCAGTTGAGTGCACGAAAAACCGAGCCAGACAGGTGAGGCCAGTGACTCAGTGCTAGAAAGACCCCGTAGGGGCTGAGGACTGCCTTTTCACAGTATTGTGTAAGCCACAGCGATCATGAGGAAGCAAGTGCTGAGCACCAGGCCTCTCTGTGGTCAGGGGCTGGATATGACCTGCAGCCTTCGTGCTTTGTGTGATGTGGATCCAAGCCTGCAGTCATACAAATTCATGGCATGAAGAACATTTGTGCTCAGTAGAAAGGCATGATGTTTATGAGCAAGGGCACCTGGGCCATATAAACTTCAAAGAAACTTTATTTTGAACCAAGGACCCATTTTCCAGAAACACTATGCTAGGAGGCAGTCAGAGATAAGTAAACATTTTGCCATGGCATGAGTCTTCTTTGGCTGCCTGTGTCACCACCTTACCTGTGGCTTAAATAGCTGTAAGAGGCCTTCTTGTTGGCTAACCTATACAAATTGTAGAATGGGGGGAATCCATGATGACAGTTTTTGAGAATTACATACAAGGAGGAAACTACATTATCTATAACACTGAATAGGTTAGAAAGTGAGACAGAAACTCAGAATTGCATGAGAGCTCCAAGCCCAAGTGTGTGTTATGATTGGATGATATTATAGAACTTTAGGATGGATGGGAGCTTGTTGACATGCTAATAAATATACAAATGGCCAGTACTTTGCTGAGCTCTAGAATTATGCAAACTTGCAGTATAGGAAATGAACTCAATTACTGAGAGCGGAGAGGACACTTAATACCATCTCTTGGTAGATGACTGACTTCTATGCAGTCCTTGGGATAGAGCACATGACACTTCATGATGGTTCTTGATACAGGGAAGACAGGGACATACACAATTTTTTCTTCAGGGAGGAGTGGGGGGTTTAGTTCTGTTCAAGTACAAGAAGTTCATTCAGATCAGTAACATCAAATATCAGAAGCTTAACTGTCAAACTCATTCAGTGTTTCAGTGTTTGTAATTGGAACACAGGTTGCATCTTCTTAAAAATGTGATACTATTGTGGTAGTTAGGTGTGGTGGTACCAGACTGAGAAGTGTACAACAACATTCAGGAAACATGTTTATTAATCACATAAAAACTTAACAGACAAATAAAAATATACAGGCACCAGTGCCATTCTCCCTCCTATCCCTTCATCCCCCCCCCCCCCCCCCCGTACCAATTTACAGCCATAGTTACCCATACAAAACAAAACACAGCTATTAGTGACCTCAGACACAGCCATTAAAAGAAAATATAATTGAGAATGACTTAAACAACGATCTGTCAAACTTAATTCTCATGTAAATCACATCTACTGATTTCAGTCCAGTTCAGATAATTACTTTGTGATGCATCATTTTTTTCTTTTTTGTTTTACAGTGTAGTAATAAATGACAATCTAATAATTGTTATACGACTTATTGTGAGACAATGAACTTCGAAACTTTCTTATCCTGCTGAATTTTGCAAGTGTGTCTTGATTCTCTGTAAAGTTGACAATGATCTTTCTGTTGTGTCAGTAGTTATGAAAGTAGAATAGAATAGACTAGAAGTTTATTGTCTCATGACATACAATTTCAAGCCATTGACTTAATGTCCTGGAGACTCATCAAAACACAAAAATTGGTTTACAATTTTCCTTATAATAACAGTAATATAATACATGGTACTGAATAATTACTTAATTAACCAGTTAATAATTTTTCTTCAGAATTAACAAACTTTTAAAAATTAACTGTTTTAAGTACTTGCTCTCTCTGGCTCAAATTTTCATGTTGTCATTTATGAACTCTTCTACAGAATGGTAACATTTCTGCACTACTTTCTCATATAAGGATTTTTTCAGTGTTTCTAAATTGATGTGAGCAATTCTCTTCCTTTCACTCTGTTATAAATTTTCATACCCATATAATGTGGAGTTTGAGCATAAAGTTTTAAATGGTGGGTGGGTAGCATAAAATTATTTTGATTTCTGGTGTTGTAATCATGTTGAAAATGATTTGCTACAAATAAATCAGGGTTCCTGTGTACAAAGATAATCAGCTCATATATGTATAGTGAGGGAACACTTAATGTACTTAGATTTTTTAGGAGTGGGCAACATGATTTTCTTTGCCATATATTGTGCATATATCTAATGATGGTTTCTGATGTTTTAGTATTCGACACATATGGTTTGAGTTACCCCAAAAGACAATTTCGTACCTTATTACTGACTCAAAGTAGGTGTGATATACAACTTTTCTTATGCCCATACTGGTCGCATTGTACAATATCATCATTGTAAATGCTAGGCTATTTAATTTATTTGCAAGGTACCATATATATGAGCCCCGTGAAAGATTTTTATCTAGTTGCATTTGTGGGAATTTCACACAGCTAGCTTCCTGCAAATCCTGGTTTCTGTGACTGACCTGAATCTCATTCAATTTTGCTTGTTTTGTTTTAAACTGCATTAACTAAGGCTTTTCCATGTATAATTTTAACCTGTTTAACTCAAACCATTTATCTAATTTTTCTAAAGTATTTAACACAGTTCGTGGAATTTGATCAGTACTGTTACTTTCAATGGTTAAAAATGTGTCATCTGCAAATAAAACTGAGTGACACTTACTATTAAGTGGCAGATCATTTATGTAAAACAGAAACAGAATGGGACCTAAGACAGAACCTTGGGGTACTCCACATGAAATAATTTTCCATTTTGAAGTATAAGTTCCTCTCCCTCATGATATAACCACTATTTGTCTTTGGTTGGTTAGATAGGACTCTAAACCATTATAATACTGTGCCCTTAATTCCATACTTTTCCAGTTATCAGAGCAGCAAGGAGTGATTTACACTATCAAAGTCCTTTGATAGGTCAGAAAAAATTCCTGTGGCATGCAATGAGTTGTCTAGAGATGAGCTAATTTTATCAACAAAATTATTTGTAGCAGATACTGTGGTTTTGCCTTTTTGAAAGCAACACTGATTTTTTGAGATTATTTGAAATTTTTCTATGAAATTTTGAATTTGTATGGTGACTACCTTTTCAGATATTTTTTATAGTGATGGAAGAAGAGAGACTGGGTGATGGTTTCCCATATGTTCTTTTGTGCCTTTTTTGAGTAGTGGCTTAACCACTGTGTACTTCAGTGTGTCTGGAAAATAAACTTCTTGATGAGACTGATTAACTACTGTAGTTAGTGGCTCCTCAGTTATTTGAGAGACTGTTTTTAATAATTTTGTTGCTATCCCATCCCACCCTGTTGATGTTTTACTTTTTAGCGATAGCATCTCATTTTCTAAATCTTTTACAGTAGTTCCGGCACATGTACTGAAAAATTCACCTTCAAATTGATCAGTGTTGAAGAAATTTACCTTGTCTGGGTGATCTTCTACATTTATGTTAGATTTGTTTACATTTATAAAGAATTCATTCAATAATTCAGAAATATGAGCAGGATTTACAATAGTTTTATCCTCTACCTTGATTTCAGAAATATCACGGACTTTACCTGTGGCACCTGTTTCAGTTTTGATCACTGACCATAATACCTTTGATTTGTTTTCATTCTCCAATATAAATCTATTATTTGCCATTTCTTTAGCTGCCTTTATAACTTTTTTAAAAATATTTTGGTAGTTTTTTTTTTACATAAGTAACAAAATCAGGACTTTTATTATGTTTTAGTTTCCTATGTAGTCATCTTTTTCTTGCACTAGATTTTTGTTCCTTCAGTAATCCACATTCCTTTATTTCCTACTTTTTTTGATGTACAATAGGGGGGAAAGTTTCACTAAAAATGTTTAGGAAGTTTTCCAAGAAATTAACAAAATTTCTAGACCATGAAATACTATGATCTGTAGCCCACACAACCTTATTTAATCTATGAAGATATGACTAACTTCTTCAAAACTTTGTTGTATAATTGCAGCATTTCCATGGCAGATGGAAGTCTTCTTTCAGAGTCCCTTCTCCATAAATGTAATTCAGCAACAACATCCTCAACTATATATTCCTCATCTTCAATGTAGGATTGAATTAAGACCTTAACCTCTCTTGCTATCCACTGTTTAAAAGTATGTCACTGGTAGAAATCAGGAACAAGAAGCACTGTACAAAGTTTTAATGACATCCATACCAAGTATATTTTTCTACAGATGAACCTATAAATAAATTATGGCTTAAAATAATTAAAAGTGAAACAAGACAACAGGAAATGGTGAGCATCCTCCCCATAATATCATATCCAATTTCTTCTTTCTCTTGGCATGGTTGTCTTTGACCTCAAATGGCGTAACAGGTATTTAAGCTTGAATGGACAATATATATAAAACCTCACCATGAACTATCACTGGAACTGGACAAACAAGACAGTCTTAGTCACGCTAGTAAAACAGCTCCCTTCTTGCTATTGGTGTTAAAACTTCCAAACACAGTCTATTTGTTGTTTAACCCTCATTTGAACAAACATACCTTTCGTGATTGGTCAGTGACCGGAAGGGGCAGGCACCAGGTGTTGCAATACCAGTGGATATTGTTCCAACTTAAGTATTAGGTATACCTAATCACTACAAATGATACTCTGAGGCACTCTAATGTCTAAAGCATTACAAGCCTTCTAGTTTTTCCTAATTACTATGCTGTTTAAGCCATGTTGCATTTATTTCAAGTTTTAATGATCTCAGATGTGATAGTTCCACTCTGTAGATGCAATAGAAATCAATATAAGCCATCAGTGGAGCATGATGTGCAGAAAGGGCTGGAAGTACAGCTTTGTTGCCACATTGATGAGGGATGTAAGAGGGGGAATGTTGTCTATTTGCAATAAAGTGATGCCACTTTAGGCATGTGTGCTTGTAGATAGTCAGCAGATGTGGTATAAATTTCACATGGAAATAACAAGGTTATGTGAAAGCATATTGTACAATTGTTTATGTACAGACACACTCATTATGCAATTTATTTTTCATTTGACACCCACAACATGAGTTTTCCGCCCTGCTATAGTGCAGCACTGAGGTTGGCAGCAGTCATAAACATAAGACTGTCATCATAAAGTCGACTGACAATGAGTAGAGAGCCAAAGCTCAGTTTCTTATTGGCAAGTTATAGACACCGTGCCAATTCTCGCTGCTGCCCAACTTTGCATCTAGCAGTCATTGTAAGTGTTCAACAGGTGAAATTTAATCTGATATTCATTACTACTAATAACTGCCCATACTTTAACATGAGAAACCTTGAACCTTGGAACATTGAAAAAAAAAAAAGGAAAAAAAAAGAAAAAAAAAGATAAAAAAGGCTTGGGGGGAGGGGGGGGGGGGGGGGGGAGGGACCCCTCATCTGTTCTTGAAGGAGAACACTTGGCTTAGAGACTTCAGCTGGTACGTCATAGTCTCAGGCTGATAATGGCAATCACTTTATGTCACACATCAGAAAGTTGAATATGGTGAGAAATCACAGTATTGGAGAGTACATTGAGGTGACAAAAGTTGTGGGATAGCAACATGCACATATACAGATGATGGTAGTGTCAGGTACACAATGTATCAAAAGGCAGTGCTTTTGCAGAGCTACCATTTGTACTCAGGTGATTCATATAAGAAAGTGTCCAGTGTGATTGTGGGCTTACAGTGGGAATTAATAAACTTCGAATGTGGAATTGTAGTTGGAACCAGATGCATGGGACATTCCATTTTGGAAACTGTTAGGGAATTCAATACTCCAAGATTCACTGTGTCGAGAGTTTGCTGAGAACACCAGATTTCAGGTGTCGCCTCTCACCATGGATAACACAGTGACCAATGGCCTTCTCTTAACAACAGAGAGTAGGGGTCTTTATGTATAGCTGTCATGTTAACAGACAAGCAAAACCTTATGAAATAACTGCAGAAATCAATGTGGGATATACAGTGAGTGTACCCGTTAGGACAGTTGTGGCGATATGTGGCGTTAATGGGCTGTGACAGCAGCTGACCAACATGAGGGCCTTTGCTAACACTATGACATCACTTGCAGTGGCTCTCCTGTGCTCCAAATCAGTTGGAACCTAGATGACAGGAGAACCATGGCCTGGTCAGATTAGTTCCAGTTTGAGTTGGTAAGAGCTGATGGTAGGATTCAAGTGTGGTCCAGATCCTACAAAGCCATGGAGCCAATTTGTCAACAAGGCACTGTGCGAGATAGTGGTGGATCCATAATGATTTGGCTCTATTTACCTTACATGGAATGGAATGGTTCCTTTGGTCTGACTGAACCATTAATTCACTGGAAATGGTAATGTTCAGCTACTTGGAGACAATTTGCAGCCATTAATGGACTTCATGTTCCCAAAAATATAATGAAATATTTTATGGATGACAGTGCAGTTATGTCACCGGGCCAAAAATGTCTGTGATTGGTTTGAAGATTCTGGACAATTTGAGCAAATGATTGGCCACCAAGATTGCCCAACGTGGGACATAATAGAGAGATCAATTCATGCATAGAATCCTGCACTGGTGACACTTTTGCCATTATGGATGACTGTATGGCATGGTTCAGTATTTCTGAAGGGACTTCAACAACTTGTGGTCTTCATGACATGTCAAGTTGCTGCACTATACGAGGTTTGACATGATATTAGGAGGTATCCCATACACCTCAGTGTATGGTGTGAGAATAGATGAGCATTTAGCAGTATGCTGTTAGAGCTGGGCACTTTTCAGAAGACAATAATTTCTTGAGTACCTGCAGGCTCACCATGAATCAATGCTAAATGTTAGTTGCATGTGTAATTCTTTCTTTCTTTTGGTGGACACAAGCAGTAGCTGCATAATCACTGCAGATTTGTCTATTGATAAATCATGTGTATATTCCAGCTTTGTTCCATCCATCTGAACTGCCCCATCTTTCATGAGGTACTCATGTGTTAGATTTATAGTGATCCATTTTAACAATTAAAATTTTTCTCATTTTTTGTATTGCTTCTGATCAAACTCATCCAATGTTAATTTGTTAGTCATGTATGGCAATAGATAATGTTGTAATAATATATAGACCATTTTGTTTTTAAGTTCTTAGTTAGATGAACACCCTGTTAGTTATCTTGTGTGAGTTACAGCACCCAGGTCTCATGTTTGCTAGGGCGATTCCAGGCTCATTAATTATGTGTTGTGTGACACATTTTTCAGTAACTGTGTGTGAGTCCATGTTGAGTGATTTGGCTGTCAGTGAGTTCAACCTATGCGGATCATTCTGATATCTACAGGGGTATGTCAAAGGCCTAGCTGTAGCCCCGTACTGGGTTAAGAGATGCTTATCTCTTCTTTGAAATAGCTGTGAGGATAGTTGTGACTACAGCAACGTGTGAAAGCAGTTCCAGCAAATTAAAAATTATAAAAAACTACTCAGGACAAAGTATGGATGTAAGCAGACAGTCAGATTTACCTGTCTTACCAATGGAAAGCAATACAGCTGTTATAACTGACTTCTGTGCCATAATCATTGAGTTTGCATCGCTCAAAGCAAGGAAATGTAAAGTAAAATTATAATAATAACACAATTCCTGGAAAGGGAAATTTGCTTAGATATTAATTATAGATCTGTTTCTTTTATTTTTAATTAATAATGTATGCACTGTTAATAAACCTGAGGAAAAATTAAATTCTGTTGCTTATTATACATCATTCTACAAGTAATGTACTGTACCAGTAACTGACACAAACAATAAAATATAGATTTTGTTTTACCATAATTTTTTTAGAAAATTTATATAACTTGTTATTCAGATACTACAACGATACATTTCATTTTTTGTGTGTAATATTTCATATCAGCATCAGTAAACTAAAGATATCTCAAAGTAACAATCACTTAGCAATTATCAGATTGAAAGAAATTGTGTACACAAGCAAGACAATTTGGACTGCATTGACACAGCAGCCAACAAATGCCTACAAAATTAGATATGGGCCATAGCTCACAATGTACTGACATACGAATTCTGTGTTTAACATATACATGTATGTGGTTTGCACATATGAAATTTCAAGATACTATTCCTAATATTTACAGTACACATGAATAAAATGAGTCTTCACTCAGTTTACCACAAATTCCATGACTTTACCCAAAATATTTCATGACAATTAAATTAAATCACTTTCTGCAGAGTACACAATAATAATCATAATATTTAACACTAGAATAATGCTAAAATAAGAAGTCTATCACTAGATATTTCATGGCATTGTCACACTTCAAAATTATAAAAGTATCTACCCATTTAATCACATGGCTTACATGTATCAAAATTTAAAGCACTAATCTATTACATAACAGAATTATATAGTTGCATGAGCCTGCAAATATAGTGTGGCATAGACTTAAACTCAGTCAATAGACAAGACAGAACTTTAGAAATCACATCATCTTACATACTACTACATTCCTGACAAAGGAGAAAGGAAAACAAAACTAGATACCTGTGGATCATGTCTATAAGCTTTCAGTTCAGTGATATTGCCTAATCCAGACAACTTCTTAGATTTAGGATACATGAGTCTGTATGCATTAGGAAGCAGATTTTCTTCAAGAATTTCAAATGATCCAAGATAAGTACAAGATCTCCTACCTCAGAACTGAAAAATCTGCCTTTACCATGTTTCTACTTTCTCCTATTCCCCTGATTTTTTATAATCTCCCTGACACATTATTCTCTCTCTTGGAGTGACAGAATTTTATGTGGTGGAAACTCAACATTTGCAGAAATAAAGTTAGTTGGTCTGGGATTAAACATGGTTTCAGATGGTGGAAAACCTGTTGAAGAATATTGTCAGCTGTTCATAATATCCTTGAAATCATTGACATAATCTATCCAGCTGGTATGATTCTTACTACAATATGTTCTAAACAGTCTTTCAATTTCTCTCATATAACTTCCTGCAGGATTACTCGTCAGATGGTACACTGAGGTTACAATAAGTCTTATTTTAGCAGGATCAACAAAGTCTTCTCAAGCTTAAGAAGCTAAATGAGAATGATTGTCAGATAAAATTGTTTTAGGAATACCAACCTGATGAAAATATTTGTTTTCAAACTTAGAAATGGTTTCTTAACTGGTAGCTTTCTTAAGAGGAAACATTCCTATGAACTTTGAAAATACAGCAGCGAACTCAAAAACATAGCAAAATTCATTCCTATACTTTGGCAAAGGTCCATAGATGTCCACAGACATGAGGTCTAGGTTAGTATTAGGCACCATGTTTTGCATTTGACCTCTACTTATTTTACTATGTATGTTCATTCTTTGGGATGTGTCACAGCTGGCATTCTTCTTCTTGACTCTCCTTGCTATGTTTTCCTGAATCTTTTGTGTAAATTTAGTTGATCATCAATGACCAAACCTCTCATGTGTATAAGTAATTAATATATCAATACATTGTTCTGGACAACAGAGTTTCCAATCTTCTGAGTTGGTCTTATGTCTCCTGAATAAAATACCCTTGTGTACCTTGTAATATTGTTCCATCTTTTCTCCTTTCTTACGAACATGCTCTTAACCAATTACCAATTTTGATCATGATTTTGATACCTACGGATGTCTTTTAAAATCTTCAAGACCTCTTTTTCCTTTTTCACACCTCTCTAGTACATAATTTGAAACTCTTTCTCTCCTTCTCCGAAGTTGTTAGATGAGTCCCTAAAGGTAGGCTAGACAAAGCATCAGCAACTACGTTGCCTTTACCCTTAATGTATCTGATTTCATAATTGAACTGCTGTAAAAATAAGACACAATAGGTAATTCTGTTAAGGTACAGCTTACACTCCTGGAGATAACATAATGCTTTGTGATCAGTATAGATCATGACTTTGTGACCAAGTAAATAATTTTTAAACTTTTAGAATGTCCAATGTACAGCCAAAAATTCTTTCTCAGTTACAGTGTATGTCTTTTCATGCTTCTGAAATACTCTACTAGCAAATAGAGGAGATCTATGTTCAGTACCACCATCAACTTCTACCTCCTGAAAGAAATGAGCTCCCAAACCAACATCACTACTGTCTGTCATAATACAAAAAGGAAGAGACAAATCTCATCTGAACAATATCTGACTTTGACACAACTGTCCTTTGTTCTCATTGAAAGCATCCTGAAATTCCTGATTCCAAAACCAAACAGTATTCTTATTCGAAACTTCACACAGGCTTGAAGGATCAAGCTTAGATGCTTCAAAATTTTCTATAGAATACAGTTAACCCAAAAAATAATTTATGCTGTTTTATGTTGTGAGAAGCAGGAAAATTAGCAATAGCATCAAGTTTCTCTTTATCGGATGCAATTCCATTCTCAGGTATAACATGTTCTAAAAATTTTACTTCTTCCACACCAAATTTACATTTAACTACTTTTAAAGTCATACCTCCTGATTCCAATTTTGAAAACACATCTCTTAACAGATCCAAATGTTGTTCCCAAGTCTTTTCAGTGACCAAAATGCCATCAACATACACAATTAATTTTGAACTCACTTCACTGCCCAATACAGAATCCAGAGCTCTTATGAACTCAGCTACAGATACATTTAGCCAAGATGGCACCACATAGAAATGAAAACAATTACCCCCACACAAAAATGCAGTATACTTTTTAGAATTAATTTCAAGTGGAATCTGGTGAAACTGTGAGGTCAAGCCCAAACTATGCATGAATTTTAAGTACTCAAATTTGTCCATGTTCTCAGTATGGTCATTCTCTCTGATAAGAAACTTATTAAGATGTCTAGAGTCCAAAACAAATCTCACTCCACCATTTCTCTTTCTTACCATAACCAGAGGATTATTGTACGCACTCTGGCTTCATTCAATTACCCCCACATTTCCATTTTCTGAATTTCTTTTCCTACATCTTTCCTTTTGAAAATGGTATACTATATGGCTTGAGGAAGAAAGGTTGATGATCCCTAAGGCAAAGTATGCTCTGATAGTCTATCACTTTCCCTGGACTTTCACTGAACACATTTATAGATTCCAGTAGCAAATTCCTAAGTTGTTCCTTTATTGGTCATTACCAGTTTTAGCTTCCCTTACTTTAGAAGCTACTACACTTTCATAATCCTGATTCTCAGTCTCATCAACATGTATTTCATCATAAAACATCTGGTACTCGCCTTGGTTCACAATGTTTTGCAAATAGTTACAACTTTTCCCACAGTCTAAAATACAGAAATTAGTTTCCACATAAGTATTACTTTTAGGTGTCAAAATGAACATTTCCTTAGACTCCATCCAAAACAAGCCTCAACTTTCACTATCCAGTCCATACTGAGAATTATATTTTCTTCCAGACTAGGGATCACTAAGCATCCATGTTCAGAGGTCTTGTCTTCTATACTAAAAATTAAAAGTACTTGGGATTTTACCAATTTGCTTTGCTAACCTCTAGCTCCTCTTATCTATATATATAAAAAAAATGGTTCAAATGGCTCTGAGCACTATGGGACATAACTGCTGTGGTCATCAGTCCCCTAGAACTTAGAACTACTTAAACCTAAGTAACCTAAGGACAGCACACATATTCACGCCTGAGGCAGGATTCAAACCTGGGACCATAGCAGTCGTGCGGTTCCAGACTGTAGTGCCTAGAACTGCTTGCCCCCTCTGGCCAGCTTATATTTACATTTATGATGGGTATTTTTACAAAATTCCTACTATACTTGATCTTGTGTATAAAATGTTCAGATATACAACGAATTGGGTAATCTGTATCAAGCAAACAGTTGCCTTCCCACTGATAAATATAATTTTAATGTAAGGACACCCAAAATCTGAATAATCCTAGATTAGATAAGATTATATTAGTTTTTTGTTCCATAGATCTATGCTCAGGAGACCCTCGTGGCTGTGGAACATGTCTTTTTTTTTTTTTTAGGCTGAAATAGCAATACTCATAGTTTGAATATATACAATACATCATTTGTTTCTATTAAAAAATTCGTCACTGGAGTAGAAGGAGTTGGCCACTAGTAAGTCTTTCAGGCTCCTTTTAAACTGATCTTTATTTGTAACTAAATTTTTTATGTTTGCTGGCAAATTATTGAAGATGAATGTTCCTGAGTACTGGATCCCTTTTTGAACTAAAGTAAATGCATTCTTGTGCAGATCATTTTTGTTCCTGGTATTGTATGTATGAACTGAGCTGTTTGTTGGAAAAAGAGATATATTATTTACGACAAATTTCATTAAGGAGTAAATATACTGAGAAGCAGTAGTTAGTATACCCAGTTCTTTGAAGAGGTTTCTACAAGATGTCCATGAATTTATGCCACAAATAATATGTATTGCACACTTTTCGACTATTGATAACTTTTGTTTGACTTGAAGAGTTACCCCAAAATATTATACCATATGAAATTATGGATAGAAAGTAGCCAAAGTATGCAAGCTTTTTCATTTTTATGTCGCCTATGTCAGCGAACACTCGAATTTCAAATATTGATTTGTTAAGGCGTTTCTGCAGATCTGTGGTGTGCGCCTCCGAACCGAATTTATTATCAAGTTGTAATCCCAGGAATTTAAGACTTTCAACCTCTTCTATCTGCTCTTCTTCATTCTTTATGCATATGCTGGGTGGGAACCTTTTACAGGTTCTGAATTGCATATAGTGAGTCTTTTCGAAGTTTAATGTCAGTGAGTTGGCTTTAAACCATTTATTAATATCCTTGAAAACATCAATAGCAGATCTTTCTAGAACTACACTCAACATACTATTTATTGCAATACTTGTGTCATCTGCAAACAAAACGAACCCTGCTTCTGGCAGTGTAACTGATGAGAGATCATTAATGTACACAAGAAAAAGCAATGGCCCTAAGGTGGATCCTTGTGGGACACCACATGTGATTTCTTCCCATTCTGATGATAACTGATGACTTAATTCATTAGTCCCTTGCACTTACACCCTTTGTTTCCTGTTAGCTAGGTATGACTTGAACCATTTTGCAGCACTGCCCATGACACCATTGAATTCTAATTTATGTGTCAAATACTTCAAGCAAAAGATCACTTTCAATTTCATCAAATGCTCCTTCTACACTGTCTTCACTAGGTTTTATCAAATTTACAGGTATCATAACATTACTTTGATTTCTCATGTTGTCAAGTAAAGATTGAACACATTGAACAGATTCCATTGCACAACTAACATCACTTGTTACAGAAGGAACAGTAAACACTTTACTGTCAATATTACACATCCTGCTTAGATCCTCTTTCACTTCATTCCATCAGTTGGGATACACATTCTGACTAACCACAGCAAACTTATTCCGTAATACACCTTCATCTAAATAATCAGATCCCAAAAAGAAAGAAAAAGCTTCAAAAAGTCTCGATATTTATTCTCCAGGCTCATTGATACCTCAACTTCACTGTTTGCATCATTACTCTGCATGAGATTAACGAAAAACTGTTTTGACTGGACTGGTATTCCATGTCCCTCACTTGCAATATCACATACATCACTTACCTTACCTGTGTTGTCAACATCATTTACAAATAACTCTGAAACTTCATTATTCTCAAACTCCACAAATACTCATCATCATTATATTCCTCCAAAATTACTGCAACATCATCACTGAGAATACTAGTCTCATCCCCACAATGTCACTTACCTCAGCTACATTCACTTGCAATAAGCTGCCAGTATGAGACTTACCAACCTCAGTTACTTCACAGCTCTCATTCATATCTACATCAAAAATACCACCTAGTTCAGATCCAATACCGTCATCATCTGATTTACATACATCAACAACACTTTTTGCACACAAGAGAAGAAATGATTAGTACATACTACTCCAAAATTCTCACTACTCTCACTTTCCGGTTTGTGACTAGCACTCACATTACCATAATTAAATATACTATCCCAAGGCTTTTGATCAAAACATAAATGATAAATCAGATATTCCTTCTGTCCAGTTTCAGATACATGTGCCATATCAGTAACACTGTTATTACTGTCTAATTGCAAGTGTAATTTGTGGGTCCTGTGCTTGTTATGTTCCCTCACTCCAAAACTGTGGACCTCCATTGAGGCAAACTGCCATTTCCTGAGTGGTTATGTACTTCTGTGATTGTTTCTTCTATCAATATGACCATGATTATTTCCATTGTACCTATCTTGTTGCTGTTCAAATTTTCTCTCCCTATTGTCACTTTGATCTCAGTAGAAGTTACATTATTGCTGTTTGTGCAATTACTCCCAATGTGGTTTCCATCATTCCTATTATTATGGTACATACTTCTTTCTACTGCCTTATCCAACCTGTCAACATATCATAAAAACTGTTCAAGACAGTTGTCAGGTCCATGTACTAAATGCAACTGCAATCTTTCTGGTAATCTCCTTTTAAGTGTATCAGTCAAGGTCATTTTGTCCAATGGTTTGTCAAGACATGTAATTTTTTTTAAATTGGTTCTTACAAAACTGTTTCAAAGTGCTGTCCCTATTCCTATAATTAGGACCATTCAAAAATTCACTTTTGGTTCTCCGCTGTTCTGCTTCTGACCAAAATTTATTTTAAAAACTTTTCTGGAAACTCTGATATATTCCCAATGACTTAAATTTAAATTTAAGAGCTTCGCCTTCAAGAAATCTTTTACCTAATTTAATTTTTTCATTCTCATTCATGCCTAACACAAAGCTATCTCTGCAGTGGTGCAGAAAATCCACAGGATGTAAATTATCTGATAAAAACTTTGGATAGAAGCGTTGGACCACGCAGTGCCATTGTTTGTACACAGTTTTTTTATTAATACAACGTTCCTGAAAAGCTGAAATTTTTTGGTATAAAACCAAAACATTGTTTTCTACATTTAAAATTTTTTTTGGTTTAAATCAGCGACATTTTGTTGGTTGGTAGCTACCAGCTCACACAGTTTTTCCGCTAGGCCTTCTGTTCAACTCTGATGTCATCAACATTTTTTAACTGTTTTGCTGACTCAGCTTCAAACTCGTTTCCTAAAACAATAAATTTCTTTTCTAAAAACATCACCTTTTTGATTCACACTTTTTAATCATTCTGACAACCCACTTGTAATTCTGAAACTTTATTACTAAGTTGAACTATCTGATCTTTTACCATGTCCATTTTACTACTGATATCTGCTCTTATTTCAGTTAACTGATCATTAACTGTACTAAATTTGTTATTGTCACCTGTCTTCATTTCCTCTAGTTTTGCCAAAATTAAATGCAAAACATCAGTCTATTGTTTCTCTACTGTTTACAATTTCACTTGGCTCAAATATGTCGTGACTGGATACTGCAGCTTCCATTTCTGCCTCACTTTTGCTTTCGTCCTTATTCATTTTGTTAACAAGCATACCAATCCATGAACAAATTAACTTCACAAATACTTTGTAATCTTTCCTTTTTGATGTCCCCAGTTGTAGTTGTAAAGTCCTCCTCACTTTCATTAGATCCGGTCCATCATTTTTGATTGTGTGTCGTCACTGTTGGTGTAAGGATCCTTTGTTGGGCAGCCTTCAGTTTTGCTTCATGTGATCGAAAATTCCTTCATATATAAATTTCAAAAAGCAATAAAATAAAACAATTTCTGCTACAGACAAAACTTCACTATTAGTCAATTAATCCCTGCTGAGCCCCCACTTGTAATCTCCCCCCTCCATCCTTCTTCCAGCAATTGTCCGAATTAAACAATACCCAGTCTTTTAGTTTTTCACATTAACAAAGCCAAAATTACAGTGTTCGTACCTAATATACAAATATACGTCCAATCATACCAGAAGCAAGCTTAAAACTCACACACTCCACGGAAAAAAACAATGTTCCAAAGGGTTTACAATTTTTCTTAACAAATGAATTCCTACTAGCTTTCGTTACATTGTTAATTTCGATTATTATTTCATAAATGAATCCAGAAATAAACATAGTAAATAGTACAGGATTGTGTAATTAATAATAGGAGTTTTAAGTGTGCAAGTATTTTGTAATTTCAAATGTTTCTAAAAAAAATATTTTAATTGTACATTCAGTACTTATCGATTATAACATGGAAACTAAAATGTTTTATAAAGTAATTCCTCTTCATAAATTTAATCTTGAAATGTTACATACTCTGCATAAAATTATATTTAATATTTTGTAAGGGGAATGGTGATTTTAAGTAACTACAAAAAAGTTCCAGTTTCAACCCAGTTAAAAACTTGTATATTAGAGACTTTTAAATGATTTTCTTTAATAAAGGTAGACATGACGGCATCATATTTTTTTCCTTCCTCTGATAGCTAACAGGGGATTGCAGCCATCCATTGCTCCCAGGTATGGATGTCCTTCTTTCAAACGTCTGATTAGGATACTTGAGAAATGAGGTAATACGTTAAATATTTTATGTTATGTGAGTAAACAACAAAAAGTTTAGTAAACTTTTGAAAATGTGTTTCGGTCTAAAGTTCGTTGGAAGTCGCTAAGGGCTCGTTATGAAACACTGGATGAATATAGTATGGATAATCTGCTCTCCATTTCAAACAAAAGCAAGTTTATACACATCTTAATGTCTGTGACACATATCCAGAACTACGTGTCATACAATAATTTTGCAGGTACCTGCAGTAGTATATACGCATACTGTCTGCAAAACTGTGTTGCAAATAGAGTCAGTAGTAAAGAAGTAATAAATTAAAAAGTCATGTATGATGCAGTAGTTTTACTGCATGTACAACAAAAAAGTAGTAAGTGATAAAATTTTTATCTTTCATCATTCTGTGGAGCTTGTTAGTGAGAAAAAGTTTCATAAAGGTTTGGAATTAAGCAGAAACTTTTTTGGAAATCGCTAGGTGCTCTCATGCTCAAATATTTGGTGAAGGAAGTCTGGGATTTCACACACCATCGGTTATGCTGCTCAAGACAGAGACGCTGTTTCTAACCGTAATAATTGTATAATTGTGTTAAACTTAGAACATAAGATGATCTCTCTTAATTAGTATGTTATGACAGCACTTTAGATTATTAAGTTTGGCCAATAATTACATGAAATGCAGAAAATCAAATATTTGTTCCCTGAGGAAGCTGTTAGATAGGCAACTTTCAACGTAACAAGTTTTTTTTCTGATTTCATTCTTGGATCATTCTGTAGAGTGATATTGGATATATTAGTACAGATTTACAATTTCAACTACAGTGCAAATTACAATTTGAGCATATATTATGTCAATAGACATCTGCAATTCCACCTACAGTGCAAACTACAATTTGAGCACATATGTACTTAATTTACAATAGACTTACAGGCATATGTGTTGCTACATATAAGTAACCAGTTTTAGTTTCTGCTGCAATGGATGAGACATAAGAAAAATTATCATGTTTATTTTTAATTTAGACTGTGCATGTAGCACAGTTCTCAAGTTATTACTTTAATACTGCAAAATATCTCTGATTCTTTTGAACTGGCCTGAAAATATTTTTAAACACTGTACAGACATGCTGGTTTTAAGTACACTCTTAGTTTTGTTTCGAAAAGTGGTAGCGCTTTATTTTCTTTCAACAGGTTGGTAATCTGTCGTATAATAAGCACCCTGCTTTAGTAGGGTGTTTATCGGCCAGCAGTAGTCAGATACTCTGTTTAGAATTAGTGTGCAATTTAATTTGAGATACATGATAGTTTGAAATACGTACATAGTGAGTACAATTATAGTTTTATATTCTTTGATTTTAGTTTCACAAGATTCTCTTGGTGATAGCCTTTCAGTATATATGATTGCAATTTTTTTTATTGCAGTCTGTTCACGTGCACATTTGCTGTCCTACCCCATATTTTTATACAGTATGATAAATACTGTAGGGGCGCAGGATTACTCGCGTCTGTGCATATAATCATTTGTCCAGGGGATGAACTGGTGACGAAATATAAGGTTACGTGAGTCATAGTAGACTGAAAAGTATCCGGAAACTAACCATATGAAGGATACCCAGGATAAATTCAGTACCTGCTAGCACATACAACTCGTAAATTAAGCCGATCATATGTAGCGTGCTTTCACTACCCATTCGGTGGGACTGCATCCGGGTAACTGCCGGTTTATAGGACAATGCGGTGATACGAATGTTCAGTCCGCGCTCCGCTTCGAACATGGACGGCGCCTACGCTTTTCTGTTGTTTCTGCTTGAAGTACTGTGCGCCGTTTGCGATTCAAATGATGCTGCAGAGGCTCTACTTTATGGTGGGTATTTCCCCAAATCAACGATGAATGCAAATCAGAATGTGAAAAATTTCGTTATATTTTTCGCAGTTAGCAGTTTGCCCTTACGTGAACAGTTGCGGCCAGTTAAAACCGTTTTCTAGATCGCGTCTCGTACACAGATTGTTGTCTTTCACGGGTATTATTTTCTATACACGTTTGTCTAGCTGACCTGTAGTTTCAGATTGTTCAGCGTTTCTAGCATACTTACCAAACTGCCAGACCCAGTACACAATTTTTGCTTTTCAGAAATGTTCGTAGCAGCATATACTTCACTAAAGAGATGAAAAAAGTTACGTCAGTATGAGTTATAGGATTTGGTCTGCTTGAAATAATAACAACAATTACACGACGACACAATTACAACTAAATTGTGCAAAGATCAATATTTTGAGTTATAAACGACACTGTAACCGTACAAATACATTTACCTTTCTTGTTTGAATTTTTTTTTACAAGGTAGTACTCGATAACAATAATATGTTCCATCTACAACTACATTTACTTGACTACCCTGCAGTTGAAAATTAAGTGCCTGGCAGAGGGTTCATCGGGTTACATTCAAGCTTTTTATCTTCTGCTCCACACTCTAACAGCACGCTGGAATAATGAAATCTTAAATCTTCCCGTGCGAGCTCTGATTTCTCTTATTTTATTGTGACAATCGTTTCTCCCTATGTACGTGGGCGCGAGTAAACTATTTTCACACTCTGAGGTGAAAGTTGGTAGTTGAAATTTCATGAGAAAATCCTGCCGCGGCGAAAAACGCATTTTTTTTTTCAGTGACTGCCATCCCAGTGCGCGTATGATATCCCCTATCTCCCGGCAATACGAAACGAGCTGGCCTTCTTCGACCTTCTTCGTTGTCATCCGTTAATCCTACCTGACGCCGAGCCACACAGCACAGCAGTTCTCCAGAAGAGGACGGAAAAGTGTAGTGTAAGCATTCACTTTAGTAGATCTTTGGCATTTTCTTAGTGTTCTGCCAATAAATCGCGGTCTATGGTTTGCTTTCCCCAGAACAACATCGATGTGATAGTTCCAGTTTAAGTTATTCGCAACTGCAATAATCAAGTATTTAGTTGAGTTTACACCCTTTAGATTTGTGTGAACTATCATGTAACAGCAATTTAGTGGATTCCTTTTAGTACTCACGTGGATGACTTCCCAGTTTTTTTTTATTTATAGTCAACTGGAATTTTTTCCATCACCCAGATATCTTGTCTAAATCATTTTGCGATTGGTTTTGACCACCTTAAGGCTTTACAAGATGGCAAATGACAGTATAATCTGCAAACAGTCTAAGAGGGCTGCTGAGATTGTCTCACAAATCGTTTATGGAGGTCCGGAACAGCAGACGGTGTATAACACTTCCCAGGATAAGGCCAGACATTACTTCTGTTTCACTCGATGACTTCCCGTCAGTTGTTACGAACCACGATCTTTCTGACGGGAAATTACAAATCCAGTCGCGCAACTGACGCAGTACTGCATAGGCTTGCAATTTGATTAGAAGTCTCTTGTGAGTAACAGTGTCAAAAGCCTTCTCGAAATCTAATGCTTGTTTCATGAAAGACATGACGATCATTTCTACATATGTAAATGGGAGTCAGTAAAGTATTTTCACGCTCTGAGGGGAAAGTTGGTGGTTGAAATTTCATAACATATAATTACTTTTTACTAACGTTTACACAAGATTTGATAGTGCAAGTATATAAGTATGTCTCTCGTGTTTGAAATACATTAAGTTGCTCACTGTCATGTATAGTCAACTGCTGATGTTTGACGACGAACTAAAGATATATTCTGCTTAAACTAAAATGTCATTCCTCTTAATTTCCGTAAATGTGTAACTCTTGTTCAGTAAAAGAGTATCAGTTCACAGTGTAGCTGGAGTTGAAAGCTCTGTGTAAATTGCTGACCCTGTAAGCCATCAAATCATCTACAAATTTAGTAATGTAGGCTCCTAGTGTACTGTATACTCACAACAAGGAAAACTTTGGTGTTTGCCATTGTTCCCGGCGTTGCAGTTTTAATGGTCGGGACAACATGGGCAGCTTGTGGTCTCGTGCTATTTTGTTGAAAGATAATGTCCGGGAAACCTCGAAGATAGAGCACTGTAGCCGGCCTCAACACGTCACAAATGTAACAGATGATGTCAAGATTACCGGCAGTGTATACCCGAGGTGAAAATGTTGTGTATTCAGTGGGACCCTGTACCATCACACAAGTTGCTGGGCCACTGCAGAACTCGTCTTCGCTCTCTTCATGTGGATACTTGTCTTGCTGGAAGTAAGCCCTCTTACTGATGCTAGGAACGTGACGTGACTGTACTGTGGTGCGCGCCTTTCATCTCGGATGCTTCGAGAGGCGGTCTTGATATACCGCACAGCGTTTAGTATGTATAGCCTCGATGAACCCATGCAATCTAATCTGCATGACTGTCCCAAAATCCCAACGAACGCGAGCAGCGACATCACGGAATCAAATGACCTCCACCACGCCAACCAATATGGATTTCGAAAACATCGATCGTGTGAAACCCATCTCGCACTTTTCTCATGGATCAAGGTAGTCAGGTGGCTGTAATGTTTCTCGATTGCCGTAAAGCATTTGACTCAATACTACTCCCGCTCTATGATGAGAAGTACGCCTGTATGGGATATTAACAACAAGAACAAAAAAAAACTGTGACTGAAGTGAGAATTTTTTGGTAGGGACGACATAGGAAGTTATCTTGGATGGACAGTCATGGTCAGACGTAGACGCAAGCTCGGGTGTACGCCAGGGAAGTATGATGGGTCCTTTGCTGATCGTATCGTATATTAATGACCTTGCAGACAATGTTAATAGTAGCCTCAGAGTTTCCGCAGATGATGAATTATCTACAACGAAATACAGCCTGGAAGAAGCCGCACAAATATTCGATCAGACCTTGATAATATTTGAAAGTGGTGCAAAGATGGGCGCTTGCATTGAATGCCAAAATGTAAAATACTGCCCTTTACAAAACGAAAATACATAGTATCCTATTTCTACAGTATCAAGAAGTAAATGGTGTCTGGCAATTCCAAGAAAATCGCAAGAGACGTTTTTATGGGTCTGTTAAGTAACTGATGTATCTGTGCTGACGTGCTACACGTTAGGGCCCATGGTGATCAAGTGGATGCCGGCACGGTAGCTCAGCTTTGTAGTTTTTCTAGGGAGACATATTCCGAACAAGATCGGTAAACATTACTTAATAGTAACCTTACAACACAGCAGAATGTTATGTAAGAGAGCCCCTGAAGTTATTAGTTATTAATACTCATGTTTAGCTGCATTGTTTTAAAATATACTCAAGTAGCTTCCGACTTTGATAAAGATCGTATTGTAGCCTATCGCGATTGCGGTTTATCGTATCGCGACATTGCTGTTCCTCGAATTCTGACAAATGTTGGATATCTTTTCTCCTTCTTACACGAAAGGAAGAAGGGAAATTAGATTAGAGTTTAAGGTCCCGTCGAAAACAGGATCATTGCAGACGGAGCACAAGCTCGGCTTACGGAATGATGGGGAGTAAATCGGCTGTAGACTTTTTAAATGAACCATCACGCCCTTTGATCGGAGATATAGGGAAATCACGGAAAACATAAATCTGGATGTCCGGGCGGGGATTCGAACCGCTGTCCTCCAGAATGCGATCCTAGTATGCTAACCACAGCGCCACCTCGTTTGGTTTCTGACACGAGGCATAGCACAATGTTCGCAAGTGGAACCCACTTCCAAATGCGATTTCTGGAAGAGGAACACGCTACTTAATACTTCCTTATATAGAGTGTCCCAGGATGAATGGCTGATACTGAGGGCTATGAGAGGAACGATCACATTAAACAAAAAACTCTAGTAAACATGGGTTTCAAAATACGTGCTTTAAGGCCGGGCGTTCATGAACAACACACGCACCAAATCCACAATTTTGAATATGCCTTACATGTAACTAACACATTTACTCTCACGTTCCTTTGATTATACATATTTAACATTTTTGTGGAATTAAAAAAATATTCTCAAAAAATGATGTATGTACTTTTTTCTCAGAAACTGTTCAAGAGAGTCCTACAAAATGTTATCTGTTTAATCTTTTTTCCATATACTAAGCTTCTCTTATGAGATTTTTTGAGTATATCGAATAGGAGAATTTTAATAATGTTTTAATTACAATGTCGTAAACATAATATAAAATTTATGCAAAATTACAAGCACTTTTGCCCCAAATCTCAACTTACACTCATAATTTCAAAATTTACTCTTGATACAGCATTTATTGGCATAATAGAAATAAGTGCACCACAAAATTTCATAATTCCAGCCTTCATACATTTTGAGAAGAAGGTACATAAACTTAAAAAAAAACATAATTTTCAGGAACTGCTATTCAAAGTTCAGCCTAACGTTTTTTTCTAATGTCTCCTCCTTAGAAGGCCCCAGTTTTGTAATCAGGGTCCTCTTTTCCTTAGAGGCTTTTCTTCTGGTTTCTTGTTTTCTGCCTTCTTCAGCTGGCTTTTCAGCTGGAGAGAGGCGCTGTAAATAAACACTACTGGCCATTAAAATTGCTACACCACGAAGATGACGTATTACAGACGCGAAATTTAACCGACAGGAAGAAGATGCTGTGATATGCAAACGATGAACTTTTCTCACACACAAACAGCAGTTGACGGGCGTTGCCTGGTGAAACGTTATTGTGATGCCATGTATAAGGAGGAGAAATGCGTACCATCACGTTTCCGACTTTGATAAAGGTCGGATTGTAGCCTATCGCGATTGCGGTTCATCGTATCGCGATATTGCTGCTCGCGTTGGTCGAGAACCCACTACTGTTAGCAGAATATGGTATCGGTGGGTTCACGTGGGTAATACGGAACGCCGTGCTGGATCCCAATGGCCTCGTATCACTAGCAGTCGAGATGACAGGCATCTTATCCGCATGGCTGTAACGGATCGTACAGCCACGTCTCGTCCCTGAGTCAACAGATGGGGACGTTTGCAAGACAACAACCATCTGCACGAACAGTTCGACGACGTTTGCAGCAACATGGACTATCAGCTCGGAGACCATGGCTGTGGTTTCCCTTGACGCTGCATCACAGACAGGGCCGCCTGCGATGGTGTACTCAACGACGAACCTGGGTGCACGAATGGCAAAACGTAATTTTTTCGGATGAATCCAGGTTCTGTTTACAGCATCATGATGGTCGCATCCGTGTTTGGCGACATCGCGGTGAAAGCACATTGGAAGCGTGTAATTGTCATCGCCATACTGGCGTATCATCCGGCGTGATGGTACGGGGTGTCATTGGTTGCACGTCTCAGTCACCTCTTGTTTGCATTGACGGCACTTTGAACAGTGGACGTCACATTTCAGATGTGTTACGACCCGTGGCTCTACCCTTCATTCGATCCCTGTGAAATCCTACATTTCAGCAGGATAATGCACGACCGCATGTTGCAGGTCCTGTACGGGCCTTTCTGCATACAGAAAATGTTCGACTGCTGCCCTGGCCAACACATTCTCCAGATCTCTCACCAACTGAAAACGTCTGGTCAATGGTGGCCGAGCAACTGGCTCGTCACAATACGCCAGTCACTACTCTTGATAAAGTGTGGTATCGTGTTGAAGTTGCATGAGCAGCTGTACCTGTAGACGCCATCCAAGATATGTTTGACTCAATACCCAGGCGTATCAAGGCCGTTATTGCGGCCAGAGGTGGTTGTTCTGGGTACTGATTTCTCAGGATCTATGCACACAAATTGCGTGAAAATGTAATCACATGTCAGTAGTAGTCTAATATATTTGTCCAATGAATACCCGTTTATCATATGCATTTCTTATTGGTGTAGCAATTTTAATGGCCAGTAGTGTATGTTTCTCAAGATGTCTTGAGTGGATTTGCATTATACGTTGCAGTGCTGACAACTGTAGCAGATGAAAATTTGGTTTTAGGGCGTCGTTTCCATAGTGGGTAAATTTAGAGACTCATTTGGATTCTCGGTTCTGCATGAACACATGTTTTTAGAAGTTGAAGATCGGTCAGAAACATGTAACTGGACTTGACAACACCAGGATACAATTTGGAAGCCTCTCCTCGTGAGTGTAGGCATTGTTATCACTCACTGCCCGTAGATTTTTACACCAGCTGATATGGCACAGATAAGGAATAGGATGTTCATCTGTATTTTTCAGGCACTTCGAATGCGGTTAAAGCACTGAAACTTTGGGACCTTATTGTCCATGAGATTCACTAACGAATAAAAAATCAATTGGAAAGTGACATTTTCGGACAATTTCATAAACATAAGTCCTGAAGAGCTATGAGCACTTGTTCAGTAGAAGTAACATGTTTCACAGCAGCGAAGATGAAGTGCACATGTCTCTTAAGGTATGCATTTTATAGCCCTTATTTGCTAGACTCTTTTGTATCGAATGATCGTTCTTGCCATATCCTTAAATCTTGACTACACCTCCTGGGGCATCCTGTACACAGAATGTGGACGATTTTACCCCTATCTACTATGTGTGGTCTTTCTAAAATGCTTATCATTTGTTTATCCAAGAATGTAATCCACTTCATGCCAATTTTACTTTTCTTGTACGTCGCCTTAATGGTGCAATTGAATGGCTACTTGAGTATATTTTAAAACAATGGAGCTAAGCATGAGTATTAATAACTAATAACTTCAGGGGCTCTCTTAAATAACATTCTGCTGTGTTGTAAGGTTACTATTAAGTAATGTTTACCGATCTTGTTCGGAATATGTCTCCCTAGAAAAACTACAAAACGCTGTGAATTTGGTGCTGTCATTTTTAAATAAGAGCTATTGCAGAGGAGAGAGAGAGAGAGAGAGAGAGAGAGAGAGAGAGAGAGACAGGGGATCTGGGTGCAGTTCTCGGTACAGCAAAGAAATTTTTTCCTGTAGGTACGTGTATATAGCATCCCTTTCAATAAACGCAAATTAATAAGTGCTACCCCTTTTTCAACGATTAAGTGTACGTGATCATGTCTAAAGGATTAAAGCATCGGACTATTAACTTCGTTTCCAAACACACCATTCTATTGAAAAGAGAGACAAAAGCGATAACGGGATTAGGGCCTAGGTTCACTAAGCAGTAGTAGTAGGATGTAACCAGATAGACAGAAACGACCAGCAGTCTAAACTGGACAAATAATTTAAGAGCAGTTGTCAATGGAGTTAGCAGAGCAACCACTTAAACAAAATACCACTTTAATGAAAATTAATCAATAACTGATCAAAATAATTTCTAGAATACGGGGACCCTAGGACTGTGACATCATTTAACAACACTTTTAGTAGCATTTCTCACACACAGCAATGTTCAACACACATGTTAAATTTAAGTTAAAGTATTTTCAGTGCAGTATGAAAATTTAAACTTATTATTTTTGGTTTTATATACCACGTTGAGTAATTTATGAACTACAGTACCTTTTAAACTGATTTAATAATCTGAGGCTTATCTTTGAACACTTTGATTATCAGTGTTGAGAGAAGTTCAAATAATTAACTGCTAATTAATGCCTTTATACAAGTCTTAATGTATACGTTGCCTAGATGTGTCGAAGTGATGATGGTTGGTTGGTTGGTTTGGGGAAGGAGACCAGACAGCGTGGTCATCGGTCTCATCGGATTAGGGAAGGATGGGGAAGGAAGTCGGCCGTGCCCTTTCAGAGGAACCATCCCGGCATTTGCCTGGAGTGATTTAGGGAAATCACGGAAAACCTAAATCAGGATGGCCGGACGCGGGATTGAACCGTCGTCCTCCCGAATGCGAGTCCAGTGTCTAACCACTGCGCCACCTCGCTCGGTCGAAGTGATGATCTGCTGCTGCTATGGTGCTGTAAATATTACGCAACTGTGGCTCTTCCTACAAATTACTGCATTAAATTTCTTCTTTCCCTTGTCGGACAACTTAGAGCATTTCAGGTTATGCTACGTTGCAATGTACTGACAGCACTTTCATCTAATTTTGCCTCAGTTTCCATTCCACGATTTTCACACATCGTCAGCTAGCTACTAAATCCTTGAAATTCTCATGGCATGCTAACTTCATGCCCTTATGCATTTTATTGTTGGGTTAATACGCTCATATACAAGGAGACTTCTCTCCAACTTTTCTTTTCTAACCATTACAATTCTAACTATCGATTTCCCATGCAGGGTCAGCGAAATGAACATTTGTTATTTACATCCGCATTTTAAAAGAAATATAACTCTTACTTACATTCAGTGAAAGGAATTGGAGCCAACAACCTTTCCACGGCAGTGAGACCGGTTCCCGTCAGGTAACCGAAGCTGAGCGCTGCCGGGTTCGGCTAGCGCTTGTATGGGTCACCGTCCGGGTCTCCCAAGTGCTGTTTGCTACGCGGGTTCCACTCAGCGCTTGTGAGGCCAATTGCAGAGCTACTTGACTGAGAAGTAGCGTCTCTGGTCACAACAACTGACAACGGCTGGGAGAGCGATCTGCTGACCATGCGCTCCCATCACTGCATCCAGTGACACCATTGTTCTGAGGACAGCACAGTGGTCAGTTGGTACTGGACCTGAAGGCCTGTTCGGATGGAGAAAGGAATCCATACAACTGAGAGCGGACAATAATAGTAATACACGAATATTTAATTATGTGGCACAAAAGTGTTATTATTACAACCTTACTGACATTAACTATACATGTTGCAGGAAGACTGGAATGGGGTGCACCTACCTTCAAGAGGTCAACTGAGTAGTAACAGCTCCAAGGTCTGGAAAGTTGACAACGACAGGAAGGTCGGAGGGCCGACACTAATGGAAAAAGTTGCAACACCAAAAAATAATTAATGCAGGCAAATGAAATTTTGAGGATACATTTGTATAGGTAATGTATTTGAGTGATTAATATTGCAGGATCACGGGCTAATGTAAGTGTGAGACAAGCTGTTGCAAATGTGAAATGCTGGTACATAAAGTGAAACCACCTGAATGTTGAATGCAACATGCAAACGGGCAAGCACTATGTTGTCCAGATGCCGGATGTCAGTTTGTGGAAAGGAGACCAATTTCCTTGCACCTGTCTGGTCAGTACAGGGACGGTTAATGCTGTTTGTGGATGACGCTGGAGTTGTTGTCCGCTGATGCTCCACATGTGTTCGATTGGAGACATATCTGGTGACGGAACGCGCAAAGGGATCATGTCTACACTCTGCAGAGCATGTTGAATTACAAGAGCGGTACGAGGGCGAGAGTTATCCAGTTGGAAAACACCCCTTGGAATGTGGTTCAGGCAGTAGAACGTGTCGATTCAGCAGACTGGCAGCAAATTTGCAGTCAGGGTACGTGGGGTAACTACGACAGCGTTCCTGCTTTCGTACCAAATTGCACTCCAGACCATAACTCCAGGTGTAGGTCCAGTGTGTCTAACACGCAGACAGGTTGGTTGTAGATTCTCAGCTTTTCTACTTCTGATCAACACACAGCCATCACTGGCACTGCGGCAGACAACACAACAGACCTCCACCCTGCTCCCCAAAGAGCTCTTGCTTGACGCCACTGAAGTCGCGAATGACGATGGTTTGGGGTCAGTGGAAGGTATGCTACAGGGCGTCTGGCTCGGAGCTGTCATTGAAGTGACGGATTTGTAACAGATCGCTGTGTCACTGTGGTGCCAACTGCTGTTCAGATTGCTTCTGCAGATGCAGTATGATGCGCCAGAGCCATGCGCTGAATATGAGGCTCTTGCTTCTCGATAGCGCCAGATGTCTGGCCAGAAACAGATCTTTTTGTGACAGTCCATTCTCGTGGCCACCAGTGCCAGCAATCATGTACATGGCTACACTTCTGCCAAGTGTTTCTGCAATATCATGGTACGAACATCTAGCTTGTCATAGCCCCATAACATGACCTCGTTCAAACTCAGGGATGTGCCGATAATGGCGTCTTTGACGCCTTAAAGGCATTCTTAACTGACATGAACTTACCACGTCCAATCTGAAACACTCCCTATTAAACCTAACGTTATTGACTAGCCTAGTGGATTATAGCCTAACAGTTTAAAATAATTTGACCATGTGTAACTGATAAAAGCTGATTGGTCAATATTTGCACGGGAGTTGTTTCGTATCCAACAAAGCTAATTTGGATGTCACACACACACACACACACACAAACACACACACACACACACACACACACACACACACACACTGGTCATACCGGACTCGAGAGTCCATTACCGCAGCAACGTATTTCGCCATCTGTCCCTGTCTTGGGCTATTTCCTTCCATTCACCTTCAATACCTAAGCTCCTCAAATCAGCCTTCACATTGTCCTCCCATCTACGCCTCGGTCTCCTCTGAGCGCTGCCCTGCCCTCATCCATTCGAGCTACATGACCCGTCCATCGCAGCCTACGTGATTTAATAATATTGATTATGTCAGGGCTTGAATAGAGTTCGTGAACCTCTTCGTTATGTAGTTTTCGCCACTCTCCGCTAATGTCATCCCTTTTTGCTCCGAAAATTTTCCTCAAAATTTTGTTTTCAAATACTTGAAACGGCTTTTCATTTTGTACAGTGAGAGACCAAGTCTCACTCCCATACAGCATAACTGGTAGAATAATAGTTTTGTATATTCTAATCTTTAAATTCCTAGACAATATCCCTGATGAAAGTAATCTATTCAGTGAGAAGTAGCACGCATTTCCCGTCCGTAATCTCTTCTTCACTTCGGATTCAATCTCATATCTCGAAGTGATGTCCATGCCTAGATACTTAAATGTGTTCACTATATCAAACTGCATGTCTCCAACTCTTAACATTTCCTGATCTACTGCTGTTGGCATTCTAGTAGTAACCACGTTTTTAGTTTTGTCTTCACTTATCCTTAGACCTACATCTTCACTAGCCTTGATTAACGCATTCGCATTTGCTGTTACAGATTCTTTCCTATCGCTAATGATGTTTAGATCATCTGCATACCCTAATATCTTAATATTTCCATTTAACTCCACACCCTCAGAATTATCTGCTGCCATTCGTACAATATATTCTAGAACTAAATTAAAAAGTAGCGGAGACAGGGCATCTCCCTGCTTAAGTCTGTTCTTTACTACAAATTCTTCTGACTCCAATTTCCCCACGCGTACTCTACTTTTTGTGTTTTTCAAACTCGCTTCTGTAAGTCTAACATACTTCTTTGGTATTCCAAGTTCCAAAATAATTCTGTACAATTTTGATTGAAATACTGAATCATATACTTTTGTAAAATCTATGAAAAGATTGTGAACTGGTTTATTGTATTCCCATTTCTTTTCCAAAATTTGACTCAGGGTGAATATTTGGTCTATAGTTGATCTGTTCCTCCGAAAGCCAGCTTGGTAATCCCCCACAATTTCGTCTGCATATGGTGTAAGCCTGCTTAGCAGAATATTCGAGAAAATTCTGGAACATACTGGTAATAGCGATATCCCTCTGTAATTACTATAATCCATTTTGTCGCCCTTCTTAAAAATTGGGGTCAGAATCGACTCCTGCCACTCTTCAGGTATCATCTCTGAGTTCCATACTTTAGTTATCACTTTGTGAACTACTTACACCAATTTCTGTCCCACATTTTTAACTAATTCTGCAGTTATGCAATCTGATCCTGGTGCTTTATGGTTTTTCAATTTGTTGATTGCATCTCTTACTTCCTGTAACGTTGGCTCAGGTATCTGGGGTTCTGCTGTATGTATTTCGCACACCTGCTCATTTCCTGCTTCCTGGTGTACATTTAATAGATGCTCAAAATTCGCCCTCCATTTACTTAATATAGCACTGGGGTCTGTCAGCATTCCCCCGGAATCCCCTCAAAGTGCATTTGTCCAAGCCTTGAACCCCTTCCTACACCCATTTACGTCTAGGTAACGTTCCCTAATGTTTTTTGTTTTGCTGTTTGTTCCCATGTTTTTAATTTGATTGTTCAAATAATCCCTTCTTCTTTTCCTGTAGCCCACGACCAACTTCCCTTCTCATGTTCAAGAACTCCTCTCGTTTTCTGTCTCCCATTCTATCCCAATCTAATCGCGCTTTTCTCCTTTCCTCTGCCAATTTCTTGCATTCCTCATCAAACCACGGTTTCCTCCTGTTCTTCTTAATTGTACCTATTGTGACCTTCGCTACCTCTTTGATATTATTCCTCACAGTGATCCACTGTTTATTTACATCCTCATCTTGATCTTCGTGTGTCCTGAGAGCATCAAACCTATTTGAAATTTCTGTCACAACCTTCTTCTAAAGTTTTCATCATTTAGCTTGTCAGTGTCGAACCTAATAAAGTTCTGCATTGTGACACTTTAATGCTGCTGTAGATAGCCGTTGGTGAACTTTGGCAACTACAAGAAAATGATCAGAATCGCAGTCTGAGCCCCTGAAAGTCCTAACATTTTCTATACTAGTGTGCTATCTCTGATCTACAAGAACATGACCAATTTGGTTTCGGCTGTGTCAATCCGGAGAGATCCAAGTTGCTTTATGAATGTCCTTCCTTTTGAAACATGTGCTCTCAACAATCATGTCTTCTGAAACAGTAAAATTAACCACCCTTGTGCCATTATCATTCGAAATGTTATGCAAACTTTCTTTCCCAATTGTAGGCTGGAATGCTTCCTCCTTCCCTATCTTCGCATTAAAATCACCTACGATTAATTTTGTATCGTACAAGGAGAACTCATCCCACAGTTGATCTAGTTCTCCATAAAAGCTGTCTTTAACAACCTCCTCAGCGTCCTCAGTTGGTGCGTATACATTAATTACTACTAGTCTATTCCACCAGCCAGACAACACTATAACTGATAGTCGGTCACTAATGAACCTTATATCTCTAATTGCGTGAAGCCCTTTTCTCTGTACTGCGAAACCCCTTCCGAAACTGTGAGCTTCCGCACCTCCATAGAAAGACGTATAGGTACCCCTCTTTATGCTACCCTCCCCCTGCTACCGAGTTTCTTGAATAGCTGTAATGTCTACATCGTATCTATCTAATTCGTCTAATAATGTCTGGAACGTTCCTTGCCTGTTCAAACTTTTAACGTTCCATGTTCCCAACCTGAAATTTCTTTTCAGCCTAAATCTCTTCGAAGTAGGTTCCGCCCGGAGATCCGAATGGGAACCTAGTTTACCTCCGGAATATTTTACTTCAAAGGGACCCCTGCTCATTAATGTTGCTGATTCTTGATGAATAGATTTGGTAGTAAGAAAAGAAGAAACAGGGATGGTTCATCATGCCATCGCCAGCTCCCCACCGGCTGTCCGCGACTGCTTATTTTTTGTATTCGCAGCTACCCTTCATTTCTGACTGCCGTATCCCCTATCCGCAACCTGGGGACGCGCTGTGCCGTGGTGGTAAAGGCCCACGAGACAGAATTAGGATGTCAAGTAGCAATAATCGTTACATACTTTGTTGTTAATGTTCTATATCTTTTGTGTAAATAGCATGAATGAGGCAGTTACTTGCTTCGTCTGACAAAATAATTATCCTTAACCCATTACAGGTCGCTTATTAATGTCGCCACACGCCGATATTCTTCATGTGGTACAGAATACACAATCTTTACTCAATCATAATCGTGGGTGTCCTGCGCGGTTGTCGCTTAATCACAGTGCACAAATGGACACTGAAAAACATCAAACAAATCACTCAGTTAAAGCTACTTGCGTATTTGTTGGGGGTCAGGCCCTCGGCTTTGGGTCACACACACCAGTTAAACAATTGTAAACACGGTCGGCCGCCCTGCTGAAATCCGCCCTTCCCACTGCTCTTGGCAGCCAACAACTTCCTTGCTCAGAGTCTCAACACTGACGACCTCTGGCGCACTGAGCTTTCGACTATCGATAGTACCTACTGAGTATCTGAGAGAGGCAAAGATATATTGTTCTCAATACGTAAGAGGTGGTTGACCCCTTAGAAATCTCAAAGGTAACTAACGTTCACGACCGTTACAAATTATATTTAAAGCAAACCTGATTTGCATTCTCTTAGTGGGGCTACTAACGCTACTCTTCTGCAACTGGCTCGAAATCGGAACGGACAACATTTTTTTTTTAGATGTAGAAACAAGCCTACCAACTTTCGCTTATGTCGCACAACTACTTGATGTTGCAATTTTTTCCGTCAGTGTAGTACATTCCTCCTTTATATGGGACGGCTGGCTGGTGCCAGAGAGTGGTGGCTGTTTCCAGAACGAGGCGTTCACACCGCGGCAGAATCTGCACTAACGTGAGACCGCCTGAATGAAGAAAGCTGTGTGCCGAACCAACAGGATATGCCACAAAGCTTCTGTGAAGTTTGCTAAGCAGCAGAGCTTGCGCTGTGTTGGTGAAGTAGTAGAGTTTATGTGAAGTTCGTCAAGTAGAAGAATTTCTGTGAAGTTTGTACAGGACGGCACAGCCTACGAAAAGGAATAATTCGGGTTCTATACAGTATTAACCTGTCAGGAATTTTCCAAACAGGATACAGTCCGTTACTAGAGTGATAGGTCCATTCATTAAAAGAATGTTACGTACAAATAGAAACAGTTTACAGTTTTCCTTAGAGGTAACAACATGTATCGGATAGCTGATTCTGTAAATGATTAAGAGTGTGCGCTAATGGACACTGGTTCACACAAAGGGTTGTGTTATTGTTCCGTCTCAGTTGCACATTTTTAATTAGATAACATTTTTCGATCACTTCAGATCGTCTTCTTATCTAAAGCAAAGTAAAACTAAATATGTACGATCGAATATTTTGCAATCAGTGGGGAAGAAAAGAACTGTACATAAATGTAGAATTTACCTAGGTCGTTGCATTAGCAACCCGTCTTGTCTACTGAGAACCACATCTCAGGGCACTATCAGTGAACGGTTAAATAGGTATATGTTGGAGACAGGGGGGAGGGAGGAAGGGGAATGAGCCTGATTGGGGGAGATGAAAGGAAGCAGGGAAAAGTGATGGGATGTCATGAGTTTGACAACAGAGGACGTGCTAAAATTAGGAGAACGCAAAATTATGTAAAAATTCTCATTGAAACATTAACAGTGTACAAAATCGGTATGTAAAATGTAAACGGCATAAAATAGTGGCTCCCCCTGTCGGAGGTTCGAGTCCTCCCTCGGGCATGGGTTGGTGTGTTGTCCATAGCTTAAGTTAGTTTAAGTTAGATTAAGTAGTGTGTAGGCTTAGGGACCGATGATCTCAGCAGTTTGGTTCCATAAGACCTTACCACAAATTTTTAAAATAGTGAAATCATAAAATGGAGTGAGGGAGCATTGAGAGCAAGCAAGGAAGATAAGGGAGGGAGGAGAGGGAGGGATAGCGGCAGGGATGCTACAGGTTTACGAGAGAGCGTGTTATACTAAAACTGAAAAAAAATCAATTAAATAAAAATGTTCTGTTAAGATGCTAGAATGGATGCGTATACCTGTAAAAGGGGGATAGAATGGTAGATTATAAACGTTGAAATAAGTGAACGAAACCTGAATTAGTACCTTAAGATATTCAGGGTCTTAAACTTTGAAAGTATAAAGCCATAAGGTCTTACCGTGAAAGTGTAAAAATTGTATAGAAAGACATAAGGATTGTAAAATTACGGAAGTGGAAGTATGTAGGGGACCTAGAACTGCATGAAGTATCATTAAATATTATGAGCGCTAAAAAAAATTGAAAGTATAAAACTGTGAAAAATGTAAAACAATAAATTATAAACGTGAAATTATGCGCAGAAACTAAAGTTGCGGAAAAGGATGTGTCAGTTATGGTTAACTGCGTTTGCTTCTGCTAAGTGGTGTTGTACGGTGCGCAGTTCTGCCGCCCTGCTGCTAGGACGGTGTGTGAGCGGGTGCGTCGCCGCTGCCTCTTCTGGGTGAGCGGGGCTGTTGATCATACGCGCTTAGGTGAGGTGGACGATTGTAACAGGTTTTCAAAGTTTCTAAAAAATGCACTGTTAATAAAATCTTTCTGCTGATTTAATGTGTTCCCAGGCTCTTGCAGACTGTGTGTGAAAACATCAATTTCTTCCAACAAGGTCAGGAGGTGTCCCTTAGGTTTATAGTGTAGCACTTCCAAATGTGTATCAGTAGTTGCAACGCCATGCTTCGATACTAGAAGATTCTCACCAAAAGCTGTTTTATTACTATGAACTGAAGCGTGCTCTTTCAAGCATTGCCCTTTGCTCTACGTAAATTTTTGTGCAGTTTCCACAGTGTAGTTTGTATGCACTTGCTGCCGTGACTTTCGAGGGTTTTCTATTCACATGGTGCCTCAGTCTGAAGCGAATAATGTCAATAGTCTTAAACCCTATTGAAAACTGGCATTGCGAAATCGTCTAGAAATAATTTCTTAAACCCGCTCTTTATAATTCATGGGCATGTGCACCACACCTGAGTTACCGAAACATGTAATCTAATTAAAGATGTGTAACTAAGATGGAACAATAAATGAGATTTATCTTAAATATCAATACAGTTGTTGAATCTCTCAAGACGATAAAGTCGACTATAGTTATTGTATTACACATTGAGCCGGCCGGAGTTGCCGTGCGTTTCTAGGCGCTACGGTCTGGAGCCGCGAGACCGCTACGGTCGCAGGTTAGAATCCTGCCTCGGGCATGGATGTGTGTGATGTCTCTAGGTTTGTTAGGTTTAAGTAGTTCTAAGTTCTAGGGGACTGATGACCTCAGAAGTTGAGTCCCATAGTGCTCAGAGCCATTTGAACCATTATTACACATTTAATCGCGAAAAAGAAGAGAGCAGAGATGGGCAGCAATATCGAAACAACTCAATGTTTTGCCCTTCTCACCGTTTCGCCCAAGTAACTGGAAGATATTAATACCAACTTCCGTTGTCTCAGAAACAAAATGTAATCATTGCTATAATACACTAACATTTGGTACAAGCTCAAAAATGGCTCTGAGCACTATGGGACTTAACGTCTGAGGTCATCAGTCCCCTAGAACTTAGAACTACTTAAACCTATATACTAATATTTGGTACAAGTTCAAAAATGGCTCTGAGCACTATGGGACTTAACTTCTGAGATCATCAGTCCCCTAGAACTTAGAACTACTTAAACCTAACTGACCAAAGGACATCACACACATCAATGCCCGAGGCAGGATTCGAACCTGCAACCGTAGCGGTCGCGCGGTTTGATACAAGTATTCTTCGTGATTACTGTTATTTTTCCCGTCGAGTCAAACGTAGTTCGGTCGTCTTCCACATTCCAAGTCATCATCGTAGGTTCCTGAGATCAAGTAGGGATGTACAGATCCTCTGGCATACAATTTGAATGGGAGAAGACCTGTTTAGCACTACGTGTTTAGTAAAAATTGAATCACACTTTCGAGATATTTGGTCACATAGCTTTCCCTTGGGAAACTTCTGTTGTTTTCTTGTGATAGCATACTTTCTTTTGTTAAGAAATCAGTCAGATCTGTAACATCCGTATAGGGTTGAAACTCGACCCCAAGCGTTGTTTCGTAGTGGATCTGTCCACTATTCCTGTAGCACAGTGTTAACGGAATAACGACGTGGTCAGGCCGAGACGTTGGGGCTTGGACACCCACTAGGATACTATCAGTGTCTATTCTCCCTCATGTCTAGGGGACACATCTTCCTGTAATGACAGTCGTAATTTATCTACGGATTTTATGCATTCCGTTAAGGTCGGCAGATATAATACTATAAAAGCGGAATGATCATTCTTATCAAACCATTCAAAGCTTTGCGTAAAACAGATGTACCCATTAAGGAGTCGAACGTACACATCAGTGTAATCCGTGTGAGACGACTTTATGCATCATTAATTCTCCACAGAAGTGATCGTCAATTATATAGAGATATCGTCCAAGAAATAATTCTTTTTTATTCGCTTTAATATCTTTAGAATTAAAATAAATGATACTGCTCTGTCAGAACAAGTTACCAACAGAAAATAATCGCTATTAGCTAGTAAAATTACACCACCAGATAAGACAGGAAATGACAATATTTTACTTACTGTGTGTATACAGTACACTTTGCAACTGATTGGAAAATACTAGTACGATTTCTTTACAGATGAATGGAAAAACTGGTAAAAGCCGACCTCGGCTAAGATCTATTTGGATTCCGCAAAAATGCAGAAACACGCAAGCCAATACTGATGCTACGACTTCTTTTGGTAGATAGGTTACGGAAAGGCGAACCTACATTTATAGCACTTGTAGACTTAGACAAGGTTGACCGGAGTACGACCAGGCAAGACAGGAAATGATGATATTTTACTTACTGTTTGTTTACAGAATACTTGGCAACGAATACGAATTCTTTACTGAAGAATGGAAAAACTGGTAGAAGCCGTCATCGGCGGAGATCAGTTTGGATTACGAAGAAATGCACCAACACGCAAGCCAATACCGACCTTACGATTTCTCTTAGAAGATAGGTTATGGGAAGGCAAACAGATGTTTATAGCGAAACTTCCTGGCAGATTAAAACTATGTGCCCGACCGAGACTCGAACTTGGGACCTTTGCCTTTTGCGGGCAAGTGCTCTGCCATCTGAGCTACCGAAGCACGAGTCGTGCTTTTGCCTTGTCCGCAAAAGGCAAAGTTCCCGAGTTCGAGTCTCGGTCGCGCACACAGTTTTAATCTGCCAGGAAGTTTCATATCAGCGCACACTCCGCTGCAGAGTGAAAATCTCATTCTGGAAACATCCCCCAGGCTGTAGCTAAGCCATGTCTCCGCAGTATCCTTTCTTTCAGGTGTGCTAGTTGTGCAAGGTTCGCAGGAGAGCTTCCGTAAAGTTTGGAAGGTAGGAGACGAGATACTGGAAGAAGTAAAGCTGTGAGTACCGGGCGTGAGTCGTGCTTCGGTAGCTCAGATGGTAGAGCACTTGCCCGCGAAAGGCAAAGATCCCGAGTTCGAGTCTCGGTCGGGCACACAGTTTTAATCCGTCAGGAAGTTTCATATCAGCGCACACTCCGCTGCAGAGTGAAAATCTCATTCTAGATGTTTATAGCATTTGCAGACTTAGAGAAAGGTTTTGACAATGTTGATCGGAATGCAAAATTCTGAAGGTAATAGGGGTAAAATACACGGAACGAAAGGCTATTTACAACTTGTGCAGAAATCAGATGGCAGTTATAAAGAGTCGAGAGGCGTGAGAAGTGAGACATGGTTATAGCCTAGCCCCGATGTTATTCAATAGGTACTAAGCAGTAAAGGGTACCAAAGAAACAATTGAACAGGAATTAAAGTCCAGGGAGAAGAAAAAAGAACTTTCAAGTTTGCCGATGACATTGCAGTTCTGTAAGAGACACCGAAAGACTCCAAAGAGCAGTTGAACAGAATAGGCAGTGTCTTGAAAGGAGGATATAAGATGAACGATGATAGTGGAATGTTTACCCACGGCGCTGACACTTGGCACTTGACGTATGCGTTTCAAGTTGGCAGCGCAACAGGTTACCAAGTGAAGAACGATAAGCGAGAGGCACTAGGCGTGGAGCGTGAACCAATCCCGGCGTGGCAATCGTTGCCAGTCGTGACGTCAAAGCTCCCACGTTGCCGGCTTTGTTTGGTGTGAACGTAAGTAATCTGCATAGTGTATCTTTTCTACGGTGTGCTTGCGTTGGACTGTGCTTTGCTTTGTTGTGGCTTAGAAAATTCTGATAGTGGAAAATACTACGTTCGCCTAGTGACAAACCTCTGTGTCAAGATGTATAATTTCAAGCTCACCAGGCAATCGCTTATCGGTTCCTCTAAGCCGAACTTGTCCCCTACTTGGCCATTTTTGCAGGTAGAGATATAAAAGAACATTGAGCCAGTCGATGTCTGACATGGCTGCGATTGCTCTAGTGCGTCTTGTTGTTTTCTTAATTCGACTGGCAATAAATCCGTCAGTTCGAAACCTACAGCGGCACCGTCTTGATGAGTAGATGCAGTCGTGTATGAGGTGGATGTGGTCCCCATCATGTTTCCACATGATAATCTGGCCAGGGTAGGTTTGTGCAATGATATTAATTCGTCTACAGAATTCATCAACTTCGTCCTCTCCTCTGAGGACAATAACGTCAGTGTAATACCATCTTTCAGAGATCTCAGATATTCGGAGAAGCTCTGGAAACCAAAGGACGAGACTAATGAAGAACTTTCGAATTGAGTCAAATAGTTCAAAATGGTAAAGATATATTGGCCTAAGAGTCCATCTCCCTGTGCCAGCTTGCAATTCAATCTCGTCATTAAGTATATCATTGTCTTCAAGGACGGTGTTGGTATTTCTGCTTCCAGGAGAGTGAAGATCGTCTGGACGGCTTCCAACAGATTCTCCATTACAAATCTGCAAACAACAAATCAGCTATATCAGCGTCGTCTTCCTCTGAATCCGATACACTGCTTAACGAGCCACCACAACGTACACATCTGAACAATGGAGTATTTGCACAAAACATGCACCAAAGACTATATTGTTTAACATGTGGTGGACAAGTTACCCCATATGAAAATGATGGAGTCTTAGTTACCATATCAATTTTCATTTCAATAAGAAGTGGTTGCAGTAGCACGTTTTGCCATGAATCGGATAATTTACATAAACAGTTTTCACAAATAGTATATACAAAATGCCTGTAAGTTACTTCGTAAAAAAATACTTTGATTTTGAATCTACTTTGCCAAAATGTACACATGTCAAAAGAAGACATTGTGATTAAACCAAGTGTTTCCCATGGAACTGGAATTCCTGCTCTTATTTTTCCACATGCTTCTAATGCATCATTTACGATCTCACAAATCATTGGAACATTCTCACTTTTATGAAATATATAACATTCTGGCAACCTATAGGAATTTAACATGAAATTAAATTTCGAAACACGAAATTCCAACTTAATATCTTCCTGTATAGTTTGTATTAAATCTAATTGAAAAACATCCAACGCATTTTGCAGTCTTCCACAAACAGCAATTCGTGCAAGTTTGTACAAAGTTTCCATTGTAATAGAAGTGTACTTACTATTTCTGGCAGCTCGTTAGCGACAATAGAAGTTCTCGGAGTCGATTCAGAGGACATAATGTACAGACGACAATAGCATGCCCGTTATACACTGGAGTGGTTGCTAACCAACTGCAGTTATCAATACTCATATGTCTGTCACTCCAAAACGAAAACTTTTACACGTGCCAAACTTTTGCTGGCGTGGGTGCTTGCTCAGATAATTGTCCTAAAAGGACAAATTATCTCAGCGGGACGGGGACTGCAAGAGAACTCGTGAGGAGAAGGAATATGAAAGTATCCATGGACAGCCGTCAGTTCCTGCCGATGAAGTCGTGTAACACACATCAAAAACTCTTGGAAGAACAGTAGTAAGCAAGGGAGTGTTATTGCAAAAGTTGAGAGATGTAGACGCCAGCCGTAACGATTCTGAGCCGTCTGGATCAGATAATGTGATTTTAGCGGCTCCTGGAAAGAAGAAAAAGCAGCCTCACCCTGTAACAGACTTAGATGCTTTCAATTCTGGTGCTACTCGCAGGTATATTTATACTTATTGCAGCAGGGAAGAGCTTCCTACGATATCAAAGTTACCAGTGTTATTAAGAGAAAGTGAAATTTTCAGGGGTGGGAAAACGTCACAATAAAGTGTGCTGAAAAGCGCGGATTTCCTTTACAAAGCGCTAGACGTACGCAAAGTCCTGTTAGAAAAGGTGCAGTTTATTACGGCTCGAAGCATATTCTTGCACAAAATTGTGGGCAAGGACATTCATTCGATTTGCGTTTGTGGTGACGACCATGAAGAAGGCATTGGCGCTGATTCCGATTACAGTGACGAGGTGGAGCTTGGTGGAATGGCGCCATTGTTGCCATAAAATGGTGAGTGATGAGCAATGAATATCGGTTATTTATTGCACCATTGTCTTTATAAGACGTAGAGCGAGAAGTTACAGTCTCGATTATTACTTACTTTGTATGTGTCATATAGTTTTCAAGGTGCCGGTCATCATCAAATGATTACTTTTCATATTTCTTTGCTCCGTTATACTATAGGAAGAGTGTACTTCATTATGATTATATAGATGGTAAAACTTTACAAAGGGTCATATACATTATTATGCGGTTATTTATTTGCTGTCATTGTCGTAGCGAATCGAAAACGAATTCTTATATGTACTGTTATTGCTCAATAGCTTATATTTACGAGAAGGAACAAATAACTGTATCGTCTGCCATGTATATAGAGGCTACTGTTGCAACACCGCTATTGCAGTGTAGCCAACCTAACTTGGCGTCATGCGAACTGTTAAGTAGAATAAAAGCTGTTGAAATGTGGTGCTACAGAAAAGTGCTGAAGACTAGATGGGCAGAAATGTAACTAATAAGGAGGTGTTGATTAGAATTGGAGAGAAAAGAAATCTGTGGCACAACCTGACTAGAAGAAGGGATCGGTTGATAGGACACATTCTGAGACATCAAGGGATCACTAATTTAGTACTGGAAGGAAGTTTGAGGGAGATCAAGAAGTGAATACAGAAAGCAGGTTCATATTGATGTAAGCTGAAGTAGTTATTTAGAGATGAAGAGGCCTCCATTGGATCTAGTTGTATGGAGAGCTGCATCAATATAGTCTTTGGAATGAAGACTACAACAACAACAACAAGATTAATCTAGGAAAACTACTTACTTTAATTTGCTAGGGGGCATACAGGAGTCGAAATGTAGCACACTGGGTTGCCACCCAGGGTAGCAACTATGGTTGGGCATAGAATCCAAATGAGTTTGCAGTGTACGCTATTCCACGTGGCTTTAACTCTTTGTCAGAGAGCGTAGTGGCTGATGAGTAGTTGTGTGCCAGCCTCAGTGACACATGACGCATGAAAAGATGTTTTTAATGGCAGAGAGATCTGGAGAACACGCTGGCCCAGCCAGCAGTCGAACACCTTTTGTACTGAGATAAGTCAGGACGGCACGGGCTGACTTGCATTACCTTGCTGAAAGATAACGATACGAAGACCCCAAAGACAGGGGACACTGACCAGCCTTAATATGTCAGAAACGCAGTGGCTGCTGCCCAAACTGCTAGTTATGCGAAACAAAAGGGACAGTGCAATGTACCCAAGCTAGGCGCTGGACCACACAACATTCGCTCTTCACAGAGCCACGACACGTGGATAGGTACATCATGGTGCTGTATGTAGAACCAGGATTCGCCTTGAAACATGACGTGGTACCACTCCTGCATGCAGTGTTGTTGTTGGATGCACCTTCTTGCAGCCATGTCAAGGCAAACCAGAACAATGGCTGCGGTACTGGCGTTCCTTGATGTTCAGACGTGTTGCACTGTTCGTGTGGATACTCGTCTTGCTGCAAAAGTGCCCACTTCCTTTGGTCAGCCAAGTGAACAATATTTCTGTCCTCTCAGGCGCTATTCACGCGGGGACGTTGAGATCCTGCAAGGTGTTCAGTCTTCAGACAACTACTGGAAGATGTTTCCCTACTTATACTGTGCAGAACTATAGTCTCGCAAACAACAAACATTGAAATGCGATTTCTGAATGGGAAACATTCTGACTATTCAAAATTTCGATGGCGTTACTCCTACCTATTTTGTGTGATGGTGCTGAAATGTTTATCACTTGCATTACCAAGAATGTACAGTACTCCATGCCAAGGTGACGTTATTTGCATGTCACCTTCATGGTGTAATTTTAATAGCCAGCAATTTCTATATATCTATATTTTGCTCTTCTTTGTTGTCGGTCCACACTCCAATGACGCTTTACAGAGTAATTCCAATTCGTTTGATTTCTCGCCCTCATTTTATACCTGTATTGCACTAAAATACACTCAAAAAAAAAAAAAAGACACTACACACCACGAAGGAATTAACTGGATGGGATGGAAATCGGTCAGATGTGATGTACGTATACAGAGAAACAAGTGATTATATTTTCCGAAAAATTAGATGATTTATTCAAGAGAAAGAGCTTCACAAATTGAGAAAGTAACGGGTTGGTCGTGCCAAACTGGTACATTGTATCATCAAAATCGCAAGCTGGTTGAAGAGCCCTGTCGATAATGCTCCAAATGTCCTCATTTTGGGCGAGATTTGACGACGTTTCTGGCCAGGTAGTCTTTGGAAAGCATAAAGACGAGCAAGAAACTCTCGCCGTATGCAATTGAGTATTATCTTGCTGAAACGTAAACTCTGAATGCCATGCCATGAGAGGCAACAGAAGTATACGTAGAATATCGTCGATGTACCGCTATGCTGTAAGGTTGTCGCTTAACAACGAACAGGTCTGGCTATGAAAAAAAAAAAAAAAAGGAATCTCAGATCTTCACCTCTGATTATCGGTTAATATGGCGGGCGACAGTCAGGTGGTAATCCCTCCTCATTCCGGGACGTCTGGAGATGCGTCTTCGCTCCCGAATTTCATTTCGTGAGGCAGAAATGCCATCAGTGATGAATTTCGCTTCGAATCGAGCACCGATGACCAGTGAAGACGTGTCTGGAGATGCCCTGGATGGTAATTACTTACCTGACTGTCGCCCACCACACGTCTCGACTACCAGGAGTGATGGTATGGAGCACCATTTGTTTTCATAGCGGGATCCCTTTGGTTGTCATCTGCACTGCATTTACAACACAGTGTTACAACAGCGATAATCTACACCCCGTTTTGTTGCCCTTCATGGCAAGCCACTGCAGGCTTACATTACAGCAAGATAATGCTTGCACACATTCTCTTGAAGTTGTAAGAGTTACTTTTTCATGGGAGGTATCCTAAGCCACGTGTGTCTGACAAATCACTGCTACAACGGGAGGGTTGTGCTGAAGTAAGCATGTGTGCTTGTGTAGAAAAAGTAAACTTATTTATCGAAAATCACTAGTATCTGAGACGTTGAGGGCTCAGTACTAATCTCACTTTACTATTGTATTAGCGATTGTTTCTGGAAGTTTTATAGTGTTTCTGGAATATTGTGGCTCCAACATTATGTGCACAAATTTATGGCAATAAGGACATAGTCACACTAACCTCCAACCAAAGCGTTCCAGTGCATGCCTCAAGCAATAATGGGAAGCTTTCCCTCACTAAGGACCACCAGGCACTCGACACTCCATGGACTGCTATGCCAACACGTCGTAAGACCACAAGTTTCGAAATGTTTTCTTGTCGCAGCCGAAAAAGTTATATAACTCTGAGAGCGCTATGATACATCGAGCTAGGGGCTTTCACAGCATCAGCTAGACCAAAATATACCCATTTGTATCCATTTATACATGATGAATCCGAACTCAACCGTCGGAATTCCTGGGATTGTTCGGTATTTTCGTATAAAGGACCTTTAGTCGTTAGTGGTACGTTACAGACCAATAATTTTATTATGATTTAGCTTTTTAGCTTAGTTACCTTTCTTTTGCGAGCATACCTTAACAATAGTGGTAAAGTTCTAATATCCAATCTAATATCCAAATAAACTAGACTCTTCACAATGCTTCAGAAGACATCGATTGATGTAGCTTCAGGTGACTGAGCTGTAGTGTGTGTACATTCTACATACAGGCAAACAAATGATTACAATTTCAGGAAGATTGGATGATTTATTGAAGAGAAAGAGCTTCATTAATTGAGCAAGTCACTTACACAATGGTGCATCTGTGGCATCTAAGCAAGCATTTATTCGGCTTGGCACTGATTGAGAGAGTTGTTGGCTATCCTCCTGAGGGAGATCGTGAAAAATTCTATCTAAATGGCATGTAGGATTATATAAACCCCAGCCGGTTGGATGGCCCTTCCCACAATGCTCTGACTTTCTCAATTGGGGAGACATCCAGTGGCCTTGCTGGTTAAGGTAGGGTTTGACAAGGACAGAGACAAGTAACTCAAACTCTCACCATTTGTGGGCAATGATTTGCTGAAATATTAGCCCACAATAGTATTGGGGCAATGTACATTCTGAGTCACTCTGCATTGTTGCCAGTTTTAACCAAGATGGCGGCGATGACGTAATCTAAGATGGCGGTGTATGGTCGTGACAACAGCGCATAAAGTTCATCCAAGATGGCGGCCGTAACGTCATCCAAGATGGCAGCGTTTGGTGGGAAGTTTGAATTTTGGTGAGAAGTTTCAATTTTTGATGAGGAGATAGGTGAATGGGGCTACCTCCACTAACCTAACCCCCCTACCCTCCTTTTCCCCAGAAAAAGGGGGACAGTTCAAATTCCAACGAGATAATGGATCACAATACGGTTATCTCTACTAACCTAAAAAAATCGGGGGAAGATAGGTCCTTTGGGCTACTTCCACTAACCTAAATCATTTGACCGCCACCTCCACCTAGGAACTGGCACCAGTTTGAATTTTGGCAGTGAAGAAAGGTCACTTGGGCTATATCTACTAACCTAAGAAAATCGCAGTAAGATAGGTCACTTGGGCTACCCCCACTAACCTAAGTCACCCGACCGCCACCTCTTCCTAGGGATTGGTGGGAAAAGGACTCAGCCTGCACTGCGCTGCTGGAGAAAGGAAGGAGTCTACTTTATTTATTTTGGAACAATTTATTTAGAGGTGGATTTTTAAAGATAGTATATTTATCAATGTGATACAGAACACACACTATGACATGCCACACAGCATACAGACCTGCAAACTACTCCTAAATAACTCACAAATAATGCTCTACACATGTGCTTGCTAATTATAAACTGTCTAAATAACGCATTGCACAGCCTAGAGAAATGCAAACCACTCGTAAATAATGCAATACATTTATGCCCAGAGAGCCAAAAACTCGTAAATTATCAAAATAATAATCCATCTAAAAGTCTCTGCAAACATCATCTCGTCATCTGCCGAAATCATGCACCAGTCTTTATTTAAACAATGTGAGACAGTACCACCATCCAATGTGTTCACCACAAGGTCCGCACTCCAACTGACCTGGTACACAGTGCCACCACCAGATGGTACTGTCATCTATTCCATGATGTAATCCAAGATGGCAGTCATGATGTCAGCTGATGACATAAGTACCATTATAGAAGATGACGGCAAACAGTGTGTTCACCACGAGGTCTGGACCTAGTACACAGTACCACCAGAGAGCCCTGTCGTCCATTTTGTGACGTAATCCAAGATGGTGGGGAGAAATGGCAGGAAAATGACTGTGCCTGTGCTGGACATATGTTTTTATTTTGCAGGCAGTGTCTCCACCATAAGATCTCGACTCCAACTGACCTACTACACAATACTGCCACCAGAGGGTGCTGTCATCCTTCCTGTGATGTAATCCAAGCTGGTGGTCTGGAGGGGGAAAATGGTGCAAAAATGATTCAGCCTGTGCTGGGCTGCTGGAGAGAGTAAGGAAGGCGTGTTCTTTATTTATTTTGGAACAATTTATTTAGGGATGGATTATATTTATCACAGTGACACAAAACATATGCTTGAGGTCACGCCACACAGCCCACAGACCTGTAAAATACTCATAAATAACGCTCTGCAGACATGCAAACGACTCCTAATTTACCGAAATAATTTCAGTACAGAGATGCAGACTCCTTCTAAATAATTGAGTACACTGATGTGTAGACATGCTCAGTACTCGCAACATGTCCAAACAATGCATAGTGCAGCCTACAGACCTGCTCACATAATAATGCAACAGATACGAAAACAACGTACGCAGACACTTTTTCCCACTGCCTGTCCAGTAGACTGCACAGGAGGCTACCTGCAGCCCCTCGAAGTGACACAGCCGTCTGCTGTCACACCTTGCACAGATGCCCTCAAGCATGAGGCGGGGACATCCCTTTCATACTTGGTGTGGTGTCACCGCCAGACACCACACTTGCTAGGTGGTAGCTTAAATCGGCCGCGGTCCATTAGTACATGTCGGACCCGCGTGTCGCCACTGTGTGATCGCAGACCGAGCGCCACCACAAGGCAGGTCTCGCGATACGGGATAGCACTCGCCCCAGTTGTACGACGACTTTGCTAGCGACTACACTGACGAAGCCTTTCTCTCATTTGCCGAGAGACTGTTAGAATAGCCTTCAGCTAAGTCCATGGCTACGACCTAGCAAGGCGCCATTAACCGTACCTGAAGAGAGTCTTATTTGTATTATCAACAGCGATGTACCACAACATGGAATAAAGTTAAGTATTTGAGGAGCTGCATACTTTTCTTATTAGAGTTCACTACTTATCCTGTTCCAGAATTCACGCCCGTCTGCGTTAGATAGCGTGCATTTAGGCCGCCTCTATCTACAAGGTGTTGGCACATTTACCAACACATCACTTGGTACCTGAGAAATTCATCTCGAAATATGTGTTCACCTACGCACTGTTGCTGACGTGACCAGACAGGAGCTAGATACTCTAGGGGCGCTCGCTTCAACACCGCCGTGAGCCGCCACCAAACACAAGCAAGTGCGCTCCTTCGTTCTCATGCCGCAGTTGGTGAAAGTTTTATCTATTTTCGAGTATACAGTCAATGTTATACTGATGTCACAGAACTCCAAGGAACATTTATGCATCTCATATGAGAGACGCCTCTGGACAGCACGTGTCTTTACCATTGATGACAGAGTAGCACAGGGCGCATTGTTCCTAGCGCGACATGAGAAACACGTCTAACTGTGCTTAACCACCCTGTGTGACTGATGCAACACCGTGAAATGCACACACGTAGCTACAAACAATGGCAAGCGCATCTAAAAAGGTTCTAAAACCTTATACTGATATCACATGACTATGTAAAAAATAAGAACTGAGTCGACAATGCGGGACTTGTATAGTGTCCCAGAAATAGCTAACGCTCGCCTCCTTGATGTCTCACTTTGTATGCACGGAAATTCTTACCCTAACAGAACCTGTTTACGAAAATAGCGCAGAATAACATCGAATGCAGTCTTCCTCAAGGACCTAACGAGGTACTCTGACCATCATGTGTTACCCTTCCTGCTTTCAACACACACAAACCTCCTTTACACTATGTAGAGGCTCCTATATCCCAGCACAAAGGATGTGAATGAATTATGCATTATGATTGGCTCTTAACAAATTTACCCGCCGAATTACTGATGCAGCTGGTATCGAAGCACCGTCCGCCTTTTTACCTTCTGCAGATGAGACTTTCAGCGGTTAATTTACGCAGATCGCCATATTGCACTGGCGATTAAATCTTACAGACTGTCATACATATTGCCAAATACACAAAGATCTTACTCATTTACACTGCTCTCCCAATGAGGACAGGAGCTAGAATATTAGAATGTGAAATCGACCTGCGAACTATCAATATATCACCGCGTGCCCTACATAACGTCAAATATGGAAAACTCCTACTCAATTACACTGCTCCCCCACCCAGGACAGGAGGTTGTATATTAGTGTGCGAAACCAATCTCCATTATATCACCATGTATCATGTCAAAGTAGTAAACATACAATTCGTATCCTGCACCAAATGAAATCATCCCTTTTACATCATTCGTGAAGATGGACAGTACCTTATATACTCCTCACAGTACTAGATATTTTCCCACAACCGATTATCACAAGTCATCCACCCTCAACGCGTGACCAGAGCAACCTTAGTGGATCGAAGTCGCTCTCAGAACTGTTTTACAAATTCGAGCTCGTTTCCCCTCGGCACATACACATTACTGTTTCTGGTCAGAATGTGCTTCCTTGCTTGCTCGCTTTTCTACACACATCTCCAGACTCGGGGATTACAAGAACACATGGATTTTCGCATGGTTCGTCATAGTATTATACCATATCCGCAGTAATTCTCGATATCAAGCACTAGGCAGCATACTACCGATCACTAGCGCAAGATAATACACATGATATATACGGGAAATTATTTCTCTACAAACCCGAAACTTTAGCTAGATGGGGCATGCTGTAAACCACTGACTAACTAGACACTTGTCATGTCTGTGAAGACATTTACTCGAGAACTGGAAACAAATAGAGGAAACTGATATTTCCACTCTCGAATACCGATGTCAGTGATGTAGTAGATTCCAAATCATCCCTATAATTTACAAGGTCAACTAAAGTGTTTCTCGTGTCTAGAGAACCGGCAGACGTGTCTTCCAAATGCTAGATGCACACACCACAATCGATCTACTCTCAACTAAATAAAGGTGAGAAATGTGCAGAAGCAGTCTACCGAACAATTTACATGGGAGGGGATAATGATGCAGCTGAAACACACCTCCATATTCAATCTTCTCAAATTACCACCCAATAACGGAAGTTGTCCAACACATGCTAAGTATTAGTTCACTATTCGGTCGCCTAGAGGACAACATGGTTAATTCATCTACATTCCTACACCCCAATAGGCATCTACAGTCTGACACCTCCTACCATTAATTGGAAACGTGATCAACCCCGCACAGATCACCAGCACTGCAGACCAATCACACACAGGTAGAATGTTTATCCTAAGGAATCGGTCACATATATATTTTATCCCTGTACTTACAACTAAATGTTACGATCATGGTCTCAGTTGAACAACATTCAACAAGGAGCGAAGTATCGGAAATGTCGACGGCTGTGTCTCTGGAAATAGAAATATCAGTACCATTCTCATGACTTTACATACTCTTCCAATGCTATCACAGTACTCCACATCAAATCCATACCTTCCTTACAACTGGACATAGTCAGTTCCTTTGCACATGTCAGAACACAAACACACACTTAATAAGTCTGATGCTGAAATGCGAACATGTCACGCACCCCCTACTACTAAGTATAATAATTCGTTAATAACTGATCGCTGACAATATGAAATAATACTGAAAGAAAATCAACCATGGATGGACATGTCTCATAAGTTTTTCTTGTGAGTGCTACCACTGTGTCCTAGAAAGAGAGATGTAATCGGCCAGATGTTCAAAAAAATCGATCCCAACAACTACTATATGTTACTGTCACAAGCGCTCATGGTTCTGCGGGTACCCATGTTAAAAGCTATACTGGCTTTTTAAATCGAGGTTCGATATTATCTCTGAATGAGGTAGTTTTTCTGTCTGGATAAACACCGAGTTGGTGATCGCTGGAGAGTATATGATTAGACCAGCACTCCAGTTACACGTAGCCCACGATGCAACCTCGTTGTAAAATCGCTGAATTTTTAAAGTGATTCGGCTAAGGGATGTGCTATGTAAGCGGTATTTGCGACTCCCTCACACGTCCCCAGCTAGATATTTCTTTAGTACTTGTAACATATTCTGACTCGATACCATATCAGAGGTTCTGCGATATATCCACTGAGTTATAGGCGATGACTGACTAAGAAGGAACACAAACAGTAGTAGTAGATGATGTGCTGATTGAGGTCATAAGAAAATGTACACTAGCTTTTCAGATCCCTAGCGTTACAGTATCTGCTATAAATGATGTCCATTAGTTGGAATCAAGTCTTTCCATTCAACCACATACCTGCGTTGGATCACACCCACAAGTGAATCATATTTCTGGCACTCTCATATCTTGAAATGAGACACCTTTCTCGACATGTCTGCTACACTAAAATTCCAACGTGGTTTTAGTCATTCCATATGCATCTTGCAATTAATCTCATTTCTACAGCTTAGCGCATGTGACCATTCTAATTTAAGTCAGAACTGAACAGAAGTCGGAGAAATACGTATCCACGACCTCCTGCAACCCAACTAGAAACAGTAGCAACAGGACCTTGATTCGACCCCTGTGTTGAATCATATTGACAAGTTATTTAATGTATGTGACTGTAGGCTTTCCTGGCGTAAACTATTGATGAAGATTTCTCGTGTCGCCAAACGGGTGGTAGCGTTGATATCTCGCGACGTTTCGGGAAGTGTCATACTACCCATCTTCTGGCGAAGTGTCGAGATTCGCGGAGAGAGGGCTATTTAAATGAGCGGTCAGCCCCCTCCACTAGATCTCGGGTGGCTGCGGTTGACCAGCGATGTGCGCGCGGTGGTGGGGATGGCGGTCGCCCTCAGCGGCCGCGATCGATTCTCGGTGTAAGCATTATTGTGCGGCCACGGCCGAGGACATCGACGGGCGCGCTCTCGACGGATTGCCGCTATCGCAGGGTTCCATGTTGCACTGAGTTGGTATCCCTCATCTCTGTTTACCAGATTGTCGTGAATCCTTATTTCTATGGATTCTTTGATAACACGTTCCCAGAAGCCAGATGTTCGGCACAGTACCTTGGTGTTATCGAAATTGAAGGTATGATCTTCATTTGTGCTAGGTGTTGGCAGCTGTGCTACATTTACAAGCAATTTTAGAACACAGAACGAGAGGTTATGTCATGATCGCGTGGATAGATCTGACGTAAAATCGATAGAATTGTGAAAAATGACGAGGGAATAGGTATAAATTGACCGAATATATATCGAAATGCGAGGAAATTGAGGACGTACTTGCATATTTTCTGGTTCGCGCCCAACAATTTGTACATGGGAACAAGTATGCGGCAACAAGAAGAATCCGAGAAAATGTCGACATCCAAATAAATAGAATCAGGGAGGCAGTCAATTTTTTTCCGTCAAGGCAGCATTATACTGCATATCTATTGAGGTACCTGTGATATACGCACGTTGCCTACTGTATTTGATGCTTTACAGGAAGACAGAGAACCATCTGCCTCTAAACTTACTTGCATCTGGGTTAAAGGATAACAGAGAGTTGAAGGGGTGATAGATAGAGATGGAGCTGTAACGAGGTACGATTTAATGGTTGACCGATGATGCACTCTAGACGAACTTTGATTTATGAGATGTACTCCATCCCAGCTGTCGCATCTTGGGTGTAAAAGCGAGACTTCAACGTCATAACTAAGTTAGCGATAGGTGCTTGTGGGGCACTGCAATCCCCGTGTACACATTTGCCTGGCAGGTGTACTGTTTAGAGAGTTAGTGACAGAATGACTTGTAATTTTCACATGTCACACACTACTGCTATGTGTTTATCTGTTTCCTTGTAAGAAGTAACGATCATTTTATTTGCGGTTGATGAAGGCACAGTATAATTTCCGAACCGTGATCGGATGTGAACAGTGGGCTTTATACATCTCCGTCTCCGGAAACCTATGTCATACTCGTATCACACTGAGCCAGTGCCTTAAGGAAGCAGTTTCTTTCGTTTTAGAGTTCGATAACATAGTTTATCGTAGAGAAACCGGGAAGAAGGATGTATGTCCTGTGCTTGAAATGTTTTCTTACACTGGACTATTAACAGCGATACATTCCATATGACTGATAGGTTGGAAACGCTAGCGATCTAACATTATAGCCCGTTTTAAGTGCAGAACGTTGTAGCCTTAGGAGTGCGTGTGTTTATGTTTCCTCTTACCAGAACCCACCAGGTACCGATCCTATACGATAGAGCAATACTTTAGAGTTGATAGCTTGGTTGATTTATGTAAAAATGCATCGAACTCCATCCGTCTTTAGCTCCATCTTGCATAAAAATCATTCGTTTCTTGTTCTTTTTAACCGTCTGCTAATACATTACGACACTTTGAAACCTGTTACTATACATCGATAAGGTGTGCTAAGCTCCTCGACATGAGCGCATCTCGAGAAATCTCGTTCACTTGGATGGGTGAGGACACGGAAAACTCCATTCATTCACTAGACATGAAGAGTGGCGGTCTTCTTCTGATCGGTTGCAGATTAATTCGGTAACGATGCTGCACAGCGGGTTGGTCAATGACAATGTGATGAGGGTCTTTCATTTTCTACTTTTACCCTAAGACAGCGAGAATGCTCTGTAACTCAAACACACAGAAAGATAGATCGTAAATTAAGCACTGTGCTCGAGGTGTAGAAACATTTAGTATGCTGCTGGTATACTTTGATGATTTATGTGTTCGAGAATTAACACAGAATGGATGTACTGAGCAGTCATATATCTACATTCACAATGATACTCGCAAAGTAGGGAAGGGGTGGTTTAGCTATGATGCTGAAATTGGAGAAACATGCTGTCACATCATTGGCCGGTGTTGAAGTTACTTTAAAATTGCTAAAATTGTTCATGCTATCAACTATCGTGCTTATTATTACAGTACATCAGCGATGTCTTTTCGATCCATCTGTGCATTGGTACGCTGCTGGCTACCACATAATGATTGACTGACAGCGCTTGTTTGAGTTGGGAAATGAGTTTTGTGGATGGGTGACACCTTCTGGAGGTTGCTAGCAGCGGAACAGTGATCGTGTAGATGAGTGCAATTTGAGGAATCAGTCGAAAGAGAACGCAGAGCCATAATCAATTCCGTCACTGTGACAGATGAGTTTAAATGTAGAGGTCGTCAATCACTTTCGGACATCAGTTTGGAAACTCTCCACAACGCAGCCAAACTCTTCTAGTTTCCTTATGTTGTAACTGTCTTTTATTTAAAATCATCCACTGCGTGTCGCGTGTTATGGTAGCCGCAGTAACAAAATGATTTACACCATGCGATGTCTAGTTTTCTGCGAGATGCCGTGGATCAGAGCACCTTAATGCCAGTTTAGCACCTGAGACAGACCTTGAAGTCGTGGCAGAAAAACAAAATGTATGGCAGTGTACAAAGCGTGTTGGAAAACAATGTTTCAAACAATGATAGGGTCATAGGGAGCATCTCTTGTGACTTACAGTATAGTTTGTGGGATACGGTCATCGTCCTACAGTACGAGTGATGAAACCTTAAACTGAGCTCTGCAATGGATCAAAAGCTGTATATTTAATAGGATCGTCCCACACAGGCAGTAGCAGCAGTTTGACAGGTAAATTCGATGACGAATGGGGTGTCCCATTAAGAATGCTATTCTGGGGAGCATCGTGAAATCTCTCTGCACTGGACCGCTGCACAGCTATGCGCCATCGTGTGAGCAACGGTGCCTACGTGAGTTCTATATCAGATGAAGTTAGTGGAGCTTCTATGGTTCTTAATTTTTCTCTGTTGGGGGTTAGAGAATAACTATGATAGCATTTTGGGCTGATAGATTTGAATGAACGCAGATCTGCTTCAGACTGTAGTATCTGTATCTAGTTTGGAGACATAACTCACTGCGCTCATTTTCACCAAATGGCCAAAACATGGTCCTGTTGCACTGACTCAGATTATTCTGTATCTATACGGGCTGCAGAAGGTGGTGGATATGTCTTTCTCCGACTTCTGCTCGAGAAAGGTGCCTCGGTTCTTGATATGAGAGTGCCAGAAATATGATTGCGCAGTGGTTGTAATAATTAAATGACTTGTCAATAGGGGCCAAAACATGGTCCTGTTGCACTAACTCATGTCGTTCTGTTTCTACATGGGTTGCAGAAGGTCGTGGATATGTCTTTCTCTGACTTCTGCTCAGTTCCGTCTTAAATTGGAACGATCACATGCGATAAGGTGTAGAAATGGGATCAATTGCAAAATGCGTAGGAGCTGACTAAAACCACTTTGTAATTTTACGGCAGCAGACATGTTCGAGAAGGGTGTCTCATTTCAAGATATGAGAGTGCCAGAAATATGATTCACTTGTGGGTGTGATCCATCGCAGGTATGTGGTTGCTAGCAAATAGTGTAACACTAGAGATCTGAAAAGCTAGTGTACAATTTCTTATGGCCTCAATCAGCACATCATCTACTACTACTGTTGGTGTTCCTTCTTAGTCAGTCATCGCCTATAACTCAGTGGATATATTGCAGAACCTCTGATATGGTATCGAGTCAGAATATGTTACAAGTACTAAAGAAATATCTAGCTGGGGACGTGTGAGGGAGTCGCAAATACCGCTTACATAGCACATCCCTTAGCCGAATCACTTTAAAAATTCAGCGATTTTACAACGAGGTTGCATCGTGGGCTACGTGTAACTGGAGTGCTGGTCTAATCATATACTCTCCAGCGATCACCAACTCGGTGTTTATCCAGACAGAAAAACTACCTCATTCAGAGATAATATCGTACCTCGATTTAAAAAGCCAGTATAGCTTTTAACATGGGTACCCGCAGAACCATGAGCGCTTGTGACAGTAACATATAGTAGTTGTTGGGATCGATTTTTTTGAACATCTGGCCGATTACATCTCTCTTTCTAGGACACAGTGGTAGCACTCACAAGAAAAACTTATGAGACATGTCCACCCATGGTTGATTTTCTTTCAGTATTATTTCATATTGCCAGCGATCAGTTATTAACGAATTATTATACTTAGTAGTAGGGGGTGCGTGACATGTTCGCATTTCAGCATCAGACTTATAAAGTGTGTGTTTGTGTTCTGACATGTGCAAAGGAAATGACTATGTCCAGTTGTAAGGAAGGTATGGATTTGACGTGGAGTACTATGATAGCATGGGAAGAGTATGTCATGTCATAAGAATGGTACTGATATTTCTATTCCCAGAGCCACAGCCGCCAACGGAGTGTATTTCCGATACATCTTGCATTGTCGAATGTCGTTCAACTGAGACCACGATCGTAACATTTAGTTGTAAGTACAGGGCTAAAATATATATGTGGCTGATTTCTTAGCATAAACATTCTACCTGTGCATGATTGGTGTGCAGCGCTGTTGTCATGTGAGGGGGTGATTCACGTTTCCTGTTAATGGAAGGTGTCAGACTGGAGATGCCTGTTGGAGTGTAGGAATGTAGATGAATTAACCATGTTGTCCTCTAGACGACGGAGTAGTGAACTAATATTTAGCATGTGTTGGACAATGTCCATCATTGGGTGGAAATTTGAGAAGATTGAATATGGAGGTGTATTTGAGCTGCATCATTATCCCCTCCCATGTAAATTGCTCAGCAGACTGCTTCTGCACATTTCGCTCCTTTATGTAGTAGAGAGTAGATCGATTGTGGTGTGTGCATCCAGCAGTTGGAAGATACATTTGCCAGTTCTCTAGACATGAGAAACACTTTAGTTGACCTTGTAAATTATAGGGATGATTTGGAATCTACTACATCACCGACATCGGTATTCGAGAGTGGAAATTTCAGTTTCCTCTATTTGTTTCTAGTTGCTGAGTAACTCTCTTCGCAGCCGTGACAAGTTTCTAGTTAGTCAGTGGTATACAACACGCCCCACCTAGCCCCCTTAACAATTACACATCTCTCTTTAACTAATGAAAAGAACATTCACTGATATACATATACGAAAACCAAAATGCCTCTTTCGCGACCAATTAGCATGTCCCGGCTTAGTCGAATATTAATTAACGACAAGTAATGAGCAGCACCGGTATCATAATCTGAATCTGAACTGAGAAAGATTTTATACGACGAACGAGCCTGCGCAATTCTTTAATTTTTGTGATAACCACAGTTGTCATTGGAATGATGCTCACTAGAAAGATTATCGGTAAGACTGAAACTCCAGCAGATGGAAACGGAACCCCATAACTAATGTCTGAGGGCCGGAGAGTAGATAAACGTCCGGGGTTAACACCAAAGAGCTGGAGAAGAGGTATGTGTCTTAGCTTCGTCTTACGAGGCCAATGGTGGCTAGAACTCGTAAACCGCTGTTTAAAGGACGAGATTAGTTGCGATTTCCACGTGCAACGACTTTCCGGCTGAAAACCGTAAATTTACAATCTTTTGTTACACTTCAAGCGATAATAACTCAGATTATTCAATGGCAATGACAGGTAAAATGAATTGAACTTTGAGGCTTATTTCCATGCACACCAGGAAGTAACTCGTCGATCACAGAGTTGCCAAACATACCCTGCCTTGTTGCCAAATCTCAGTTACAGTACCAGCAGGAAGAAGACGAACCGATGTGATCCTACACCATAGCTGGCGCCTCCAAGTCGCGGCTGCTACGGCCTGGAATACGTAATGCGTCTGATTCGCATTTCTATAATTAGGTTTACGGACTGGGGCGTAGATACTAATAGTACTTAGAACTGACTACAAACTAAGCATCATAAATCAATAACTCTCAAAGTTGTTTTTATATTTCTTTGTAAGTGTACTCAAAACTAAGAAACACATTCACAGAAGTTTCCGTGCCTCGCCGATAGTCGAGCACAACAAACAAATAAACTTAAAAAAAAGAATGTGTGTGTGTGTGTGTGTGTGTGTGTGTGTGTGTGTGTGTGTGTGTGACAGAGAGAGAGAGAGAGATAAAAACCAGAAAGAATGAGAGAGAGAGTAAACAATTGCTGCAAAGAAATTGAATCATGGTATGTAATGAAATCTTTCATTAAAATAACACGTTCCACATCATTACGAAATGTCGTATTGATGATCTATGGAACAAGAATTAATCTAATGTAATCTAATCTAATTATATCATATCTATGACTAGCAATGAAGAGTCATGAATTACCGAAACGTTTGCCAATTCCAGTAACCAAATCAAAACTTGACAATAAAAGATGACAATTTTTGTAATAAAACGGGACTCCTATCAACCCTCCCTGTTAACTAACCACGAAAGATGTCTGATATACCTCCATTATGAAGTAACAAAGTGTGCATGCGTTTAAAGTTGAAGTGCATGATGTGGAGTTCTGTGACGGAGATACGAACCCAACACACAATCGGATTGTTAACTAAGTAAAATCAAATGTTACGTATCGGTTTTTCTTACCAGCTGCTAGGTGTTTGAATCTAAAATAAGGATACAAACTTTCGTGCCTAAGCGTCAATCGAACTGCACACCTACTGTGCATCCACGAATATAGCTTAAATATCAGTTGCTTACTCACCAACAGTAAGATGTGTGCGTGTTTGACCAGAAATAATGGCACCTAATGCGATTGTTGGCAACACATGAACAGACATTAAAAATGCACGTTAATTTTCACTAGCAGGCCGGTGTGCACGTGATAGGGCTTGAAATGGTATTATGAATATTTTTGTACTGGATCAGGATTCGGACCCACATACTTACCTTTGGAGGAGACCTAGAAAAGATTGCAGTCTTGGGAAAAGGAACGAAATGATTGAACTATACTGTTACGAGAGAATCAGATCCTCGAAAGAGGAGATACGAATTCGAATCACAGTCCAGCACCAAATTTTTCAACGTCTCTAGTTCAATCAAGTACCAGTAAAATAAGAGCCCTGTTCCTTTAAATGGCTGTCGGTTCATCAAATAAAATAAAATTTTCCAATGTAAGTAAGTTTACTGGCGACTGTATTTCTGTTTACCATGACTTCCGCTATGTCATTTCCCAACGTAAACCGGCTCTGCCCAGTTGGTAATGAAGGAACGTGATGTTTAATGCGGATTCTGGATTATAACGTCTTTCTTTTGAGATTACCAGAGGTAAAGCAAATCTGTTTGTGCCTCTTAAAAGTAAATGCCTGAACCCAGCACTGCACCTGTGATAGTTCGTTCCACCAGACCACTGTGGCCACATTTCCCAGCCCCAAGGAGTGTGCTGTAACGTATGATGTGCTTAGCTTACAAAATTAGTCACGGTGGAAAAAATGCGAGTCTATTCAATGGTTAAGTAGAAGCAAGCTTCTGATACGGAGATTATGCTACTCTCATGTCAGCAGGATGTAAAGACTCTTCTAGGCATCATAGGCTAGCCATTTTGAAATTTTCACAAATTCAGCAAATTTCTTAGTTCGAGGAAATCCACTATGAAGCGTGAAGTTACCGGATAATTCGATTACTACCGTCATTATTACTATCATTTTCTTCATACCGCTGCTGGAACACATGTGCTTGAAGATCATTTAATGCCTTTTGGTCACTATAGAAGTAGTTTCCCAAGAACAGGTTCTTTCTCTGTCTGCGGAATCCTTTTCATGTTAATATCAAACATCAGCAATTACTCGAAGATTAGATTAAAACTAAAGTAATTGATGAAGAACTTACTTGATAACAAAAACGCGCTGCCTTTCTTCATTTACTTGCGCCTAGAAATGGCTATCGAGTACTGCCAAACCAAAAGGCAAGAGATCTTACTGGCTTCCGATAAACGTCGCTGTCAGTTCTTCCATATGATTTGGTCGACATGACCTGTTTCATGTTGTGTATGACAGACAATGTTTTAGAAAATCAATTGTTTTCCTTTGCAATAAACCGAAAGATTTTCATTCTAAGCTATCCAAGTACAAAATTTTCGCAATATTAGTTCAAATTTAATATTCGCTTCTATAATGTAGGAAAGTATTTCACAGTTGCAAAACTCGCATCCAACTCATTGACCTTACACTTAGTCGCTGACCATAAATTCTAGCTTAGAGTGACACCAGTTTAAGTAACCTAATGTAGCGAAGACTGTTTGCCAGTGCTCTCTCACTGGAAAATACGCACTTCACTCATTTGGCTCCATAAGTACACTGTAACAGTAATTTCTGTGTGCATGCAATGCATACAGGTTGTAGAATTTAGTGGTGCTCTCTCTTCCACTTCTGTGTACAATATGCCTGATCTAAACGGGCCCTTTATCATTACAGGCCCTGGGCAGTGCAACATCATACTGACAACAGTAATGTGCTTTTACTGACAACCTCACTGTTCGTTTTACCTGATTTTGTAATCATCTAAATAAAACAACATGACCTTCCAGTGGGCGACATTTCGTCCCCCTCTTCCTTTTGTGAAATTTGTCTGTCATACACAACATGAAACAGGTCATGTCGAGCAAATCATATGGAAGAACTGACAGCGACGTATATCGGAAGGGAGTAAGATCTCTTGTCTTTTGGTTTGGCAGTACTCGATAGCCATTTCTAGGCGCAAGTAAATGAAGAAAGGCAGCGCGTTTTTGTTATCAAGTAACGTCTTCATCAATTACTTTAGTTTTAATGTAATCTTCGAGAATCTTCGGCAAATGTATTACATTTAGCAGTACCTTTCTCGCAGCCGGTTTATTGAATCTCTACTACTTATTGCTGCTGGTGTACAAATGTTTTGTGTTATTATTTCATTTAAATGAACAAATGTGCTACCGTCAACACGGACAAATGCAATGAATATGGATGATACGATTTTCTATGGTGTTCTGCGGCTTGAATTCGCTCAGTTTTATTAGCAGTTGCATTGCTTTGATTTTGTAGATGATACTGACAATATTATACACATGTATAATGCATTATTCATACTACGACTTCTCCCGGATAATTAGTTTGTTCAAATTGCACATGAATTCCACCTGACGTAGCGTAATAATGTTGACTGTAAGCTGTGTTCATATCACTAAAATTACAGATCGTACATCAGAGCTTTTATAATTTTTTTGTCTTCGATGGATTTAATTATTCTTAGCAAATTGATCATGAAAAGGAACCACAGAATACCACCCGCACACAACACTGACGTATGCTACCAGAAATATTTTTCTCCGTGATTCGTGCGTAGTTTAATTTTGGCCTCATACATCAGCAATGAAATCTTGTTCAACAATAAATACCATGAGCACTGTTCTTAGGAAATGCAGTCTGATTCGATTAATTTTTTCTTTTATAAATAGAGTTCAATACCACCAGTGCACATTTATTTTTTACACATCGGAATATTATTTGCAGTTTCAAGTAATTTATATTTGCCTCTGTGATAAAAGTTAAGATGCCAGCCAACAAAAGATAGAGGATTTATTTTCTAATTGAGATTTTCCTTTGCTCAATAAATAATTAATCATTTAAATTGATGCCACCAATAAAAAAATTATTAAATTGTTTTGCAAATTAATTTAACACAAACCCATGCTATTTTCAACTAGAAGTACAGACGAAGTTGCAATATAATAGCAACTAACAATGGCTGCGCTTCTTGCAGCTATGATAAAACAATTAATACAAAATTATAATTAAAAGAGGAAGTGAATTTTCAGTAATTAATCATAAATAGTTTTAACGCATTTGGCTCTATTTGTTTTTACCAGCAAATGAACATAAAAGTACAATAATTTTACATTAAATGTTTTTCATTCAACAGACCTCAAATCGATTCGCGTCTTGCGTCGGCGACGTACATCAGAAGAAGACGACAAAAGGGTACAAAACAAAAGAAAAGAATGACATAGATTAACAAAGAATGTGAAACAAATATTGTCTCTGTTTTACATAATTATCATCTTTTTAAGAAATAATTACATAATTGAATGAATATTATTGAGTTACGTAATTTTCCACACGTTCATACACCACTCGTAATATATATATATATATATATATATATATATATATATATATATATATATATATATATATATCGTGGATGTTATAACTGAACTCCTCATCATATTATTTCTAGTTCAAACATGCTCACATGTCGCTGTTATTGCAACAAATCCATATTTAACGTTCGTTTTCTCTAGAATATAACAGCGATAGGTGCCGGGTTGGAGTCCTGGAAAGGACTACTGCCGAGAAAATCCGGTATGTCACAGTTGATTGTGCTTCAATATCAATCCGATTAGGTTCTGGGTTCGAATCCCTGTCCAAAACAATGCTTTACCTCACGGCATTTCAAGTAAGTTACTTGTGAAGAAGCAATATTTAACATGTCTAGTAGTTCTTTAACAGGGACGTTAGATGCTGGGTAGGAATTCGCGTTCTTATAAATGTCTGCGTTATGTAATTTAAAGTTGATATTTGTTAAGTGATGCTGTCTAAAATCGAGGTATATCACTCTGTATGCCTAATCGGGAATGACTGTTAGTTTCCGTCAGTCACGAAATCTTTGCTTAGTTTGCATGACCTGGGTTTCAATCCATATGCAGAACGAGAAGGTTCGTCGTGTCATTTGAAGTTCATACATATTCTCAACTAGCTGCTCGTGAATAACTTAAATTTTTAATGTCATTTTATGTTAAATAATAAGTACGGTATGTTACTTTCAAGAGGAAATCATGAATACGACGAACTTACTACGTGCATTACCTATCTGCCGTAATAATGAGAGTGGTAACATTTCAGATATGTCATTTATTGTAATAAATGTGAGCTTACAAGCCTTAAGGACAGTCGTATCTGTGATAAGGTGTTCCCTGATATTTGTAGTATCGTGGTATTACTTTTCATCTTGAGTTATTGCGAAACAGTGCAGTGTTTTCTAGTGGTGACTTGTTGGAACCATTTTCAATAGTCAAACGACTGTGCCTGTGCCATGTCTCCGCAATTCCTTTCTTTCAGGAGTGCTAGTTCTGCAAGGTTGGCAGGAGAGCTTCTGTACAGTTTGGAAGGTAGGAGACGAGGTATTGGCAGAAGTAAAGCTGTGAGGACGGGGCGTGACACTTGCCCGCTAAAGGCAAAGGTCTCGAGTTCGAGTCTCGGCCCGGCACACAGTTTTCATCTGCCAAGAAGTTTCATATCAGCGCACACTCCGTTGCAGAGTGAAACCCTCATTCTGGAGACATTTGGATCTATCGAATTATCAGCCAAATGCTTCGCCGGCTCAATTCACACATGTGCTGGTTCCATATTTTTAGATTTCCAGAAGGCTTTCGACACGGTTCCTCACAAGCGTCTTCTAACCAAACTGCGTGCCTATGGAATATCGTCTCATTTGGATTCGTGATTTCCTATCATAAAGGCCATAGTTCGTAGTAATAGACGGAAAGACATCGAGTAAAACAGAAATAATATCCGGCGTTCCGCAAGGAAGTGTTAGAGGTCCTCCATTGTTCGTGATCTATATTAACGACATAGGACACAATCCCAGTAGCCGTCTTAGATTGTTTGCAGATGATGCTGTCATTTACCGTCTTGTAAAGTCATCAGATGACCAAAACGAATTGCAAAATGATTTAGATAAGATATGTGTATGGTGCGAAAAGTGGCAATTGACCCTGAATAAAGAAAAGTGTGAAGTTATTTACATGAGTACTAAAAGAAATCCGCTAAACTTCAATTAGGCCATAAGTCACACAAATCTGAAGGCTGTAAATTCAACTAAGTACTTAGGGATTACAATTACAAATACCCTAAATTGGAACAATCACATTGATAATGTTGTGGGTAGAGCCAACCAGAGATTGTGATTCACTGGCAGAGCACTTGGGTGCTACAGGTCTACTAACGAGACTGACGGATGACATCGAAAAAGTACAAATAAGGGCAGCTCGTTTTGTATTATCGCGAAGTAGGGGAGATAGTGCTACAGACATGATACGTGAATTGGAGGGGCAATCATTAAAACAAAGGCGTTTTTCGTTGCGACGGGATCTACTCATGAAATTTCAGTCACCAGTTTTCTCCTCCGATTGCGAAAACATTCTGTTGACACCCACCTACATAGGGAGAAATGATCATCACGATAAAATAAGAGAAATCAGTGCTCGCACAGAAAAATTTAAGTGCTCGTTTTTCCCGCGCGCCGTTCGAGAGTGGAACGGTAGAGTGACAACTTGAAGGTGGTTCATTGAACCCTCTGCCAGGGACTTTAGATGTAGATGTAGATCTGAAGCACAGCGTATCAAGAGAGGTAGCCAGCATAACTACAGACACGCTTCGTTCTGCTGTGCAGATAGCAATCCCCCGCTTCCAGACTCTTCTGGGGACTGAGGGCGCCATATTGATCCCCTTTTGTAGCAGCAGCGGTGTCGGTATGTAATGGTATGGTGTACCGCAGCCGGCCAGTGTGGCCGAGCGGTTCTAGGCGCTACAGTCTGGAACCGCGCGACATCTACGGTCGCAGGTTCGAATCCTGCCTCGGGCATGGATGTGTGTGATATCCTTAGGTCAGTTAGGTTTAAGTAGTTCTAAGTTCTAGGGGACCACAGAAGTTAAGTCCCATAGTGCTCAGAGCCATTTGAACCATGTACCGTAGCGGCACATTAAAAGGGTTTCAACTGAATTGATTATGCATAATTTTCTTCCCCATGTGCTTGACATTAATGCTACCAAGTTCTTTCAGATGGTTATTCACTTTCTGTTTACCTCGTTTGGTTTCCCATAAGACGTGGAATAGGAAAGTACGTTCCTACGCCTTGTCATCCATATTTCGTGACATTGTTCGCTTTGTGTCCAAGAATCTCCGAGCCAAAGCAGTTATTTCCGATTTTATTCGTTTTATATCTAATATACGTATTATCATTCAAGTCGGAAAGGTTGCCATACTGGTGAGACAAGCAGCAGAAGTAGTATTCGGTCGAGTGTCACTATGCTATGTTTCTGGAATACTGAATGACGCGTTTCCTAAATTGTGCTTTAACGTACTCAACCCACCAACTAATCCGTTACTTGTATCTTGGTTAAAATCGGAGACATTTGATAGAAGTTTCTTTGATCTGCTGTTTTAGTCTTTGTTGTGCAGCAGTGAGGTGCTTAAATTGGCAGGTGCCGCGTGTAATGTAATAAAATAAAAATTTTATTTATTTGTGACTATTAGTGTAATGTAAAGAAATAAAATATGAGCCGTGTCTTATATAAAAAAGAAACACCTATTAATGCAATGGCTCAGCATAAAAGAGAAATAACTAATGTAGGAATATTATTAACAGTGTAATATGTTCTTTAATTTAGCCCGACGTGTATAAGCACTCAGTAACTGGCTCAGTTCTCAGGGTGGTTACGTAATCATCGATAATTAATTGTCCTTTTCCTATTTCCCAACACTATGGATATTATTCCAGGTTGGTGAGAAGTCGTGTGCTTATTGCACCAGAGAATATTGGCCAAGTCTGTTCGATGAACACTACTATAATACGTAACTTATCGTGGTTTCGTCTCGATTCCCCAATATAAGGTAACAAGAATAGCATCGACAAACGAAATCCCTAAAGGAACTGGAATCCTGTGACCAGAACTTTTCTGCCTGGGATGTTATCTCGTTATATAAAGAAAATCTGTAAATAAAATTGCTAAATTATTAGTAGCTGCTTCCGGTCTCGTGGGATCTGAAATAAAGTTAATTGTCCTAACCGACGGCACGTCTCGTAGATGAGCTAAAAGAAAAATGTTAAAGATTTTTCTAAGATGGCGCCTAACAATGAAAAGTCTTTGTTAAGGTCCACATCTACTTAAGGCAGTCTAGGCATCAGACTCACAACAGATTGACCACATACAGAAATTCTTTTGACAAAATAACCATAATATTTTTCGGGTTTTAAGTGCAACTTACATTATAAGCTAGTACAGCAAGATGAGCTTTACACAAGAACGTCCTCTTAGGTCCGAATCCAAGCGGATAAGATAAGTGAAAGACAAAGGAAAGATAGTTCATGCATAGAAGCGCAAGAGTCCAGGGAATAACATGTCCATTGTAGTTCTACCTCTTCTTCTTTGGCGTACTTGTCGATTATTTATAAAATTTATCGTATTGTTTAGTTTACATTTTTTAAAACCCAAGTCCACCCAGGAGAAACAGGACACGCATCTGAGACAAGTTGCTTTCTACATATGTCTGAAGGTTATATGGTAGGCGATATGATGCGAAATGTTCACTGGCCAGTACTCACAATCTATTACGTTAGGCATAAACCCTGTATTGACGTAGGTTCGATCTGCTCTGATTTGCGAGAGGAAGGAAGCCGAAGTGTCTAAAAACTGAGTTCTTTGATTACCCTTCCAGCTATCTCGCGGCAAGTTATAAAATTTGGTGTCTGATAATTTTTTCGCAGCGTGCAATTAAAATCCCGTCCCATTATTATGTTAGTTGGTAACTTTGGTAAAACGTCTAACACTGCGTCTTTTAAAAAGTCACTTCTACTCCGTATCCCGGTTGAGCCCCTTGGAGCATATATACTCAGTAGATTTAAAACATGTATTTGGACTGAAATGCCTCTGCTCGTTTCCAAACGAGTGATACCTTTGCTGGGGATGGCCTCTTTATATGAAAAACGGCTCTGATTTTAAATATGGTTTAAATGGCTGTGAGCACTATGGGAGATAACTTCTGAGGTCATCAGTCCCCTAGAACTTAGAACTACTTGAACCTTACTAACTTAAGGACATCACACACATCCATGCCCGAGGCAGGATTCGAACCTGCGACCGTAGCGGTCACGCGGTTCCAGACTGAAGCGCCTAAAACCGCACGGCCACACCGGCCGGCCTCTTTATATGACACTACTGTGTCGCTCTCAGTCCAGATATTATTAATTGTTTCATAACCGGTGACATTTGCCTCTTTCAACATGATTACTAGTAGCAGTGCGATGGGAACACCTGTCACGTATAGATAATTCTTTAGGCACTGTATCTTTATGTCGGATTGTTATCTCACTTGAGGATCTCGTAAACCGTGGCTTCTAGAGAAACTGTTTCTCCGTATACAATTAAACTTAATTATGTTTCCTTCAAAAAAGGTCTTATTTATTTTTTCTCTAGGACTAATATTTTCCACGTTGCAGGGGATGGAAAAATCGCAGTTTACTAAAAATATTGTTTTAAATCTTATAAAATTGAAATTTACTGCTAAATGAAGTGGATTAAGAATAAATATTAAATGTGTGTACCACATCTAGGTGCAGTAGAACCATATTAAGTGATAAGTTCTGTTCTAGGGGATGTAACAGGGTGGAAATGTGTGGTAGGAATTTAGAAGTGTGAGGGAAGCAAGGTCGCGGGATTGTAATCATACACTTCCCTCCTTCATAGGTCTACGAAATTAAGAATGAGCAGCCAGTTCCCCATTCTCTCTGTCGCACTTCGTAACAAAAAGCCTCTATAGGGGGTTTCAGAAAGTTATACCGATGATTCTGCAGCTCACCTTATGAATCTCCGGCTGTGCGCACACTTCCGGGGGGAAGGAGAGGGCAGGGGGTAGGGTGTAGGTGTTTTAAGTTCCACGAAGTGTGTTAACACTACATTGAATACAGATATGAGTTGCTAATAACGCAAACGCAAGACAGCCATATGGGCAAATTCTCCACAAATCTTTACATACTGTTCTACATTGCAACCAAGTGAAACAGATTCTTAGTCACCTTGTACGGCAGTTGCAGCTTTCTTCCAGGAAAGGAGACTTCCTCCGCCATGAGGGCAATAGTGAGATATCCGTAAAGGCAGCTAAGCAAATCTCATCAAGTCAGCTGATTCTAATAAACTCAGCAACACATCCAAAGGATAGGCTGTTAAAAATACCTATGAGAAGTGCAAGGCATAATAGCTGTTTGATGGTAATTACTATTATGAAGTCATTATATATATTTACATGCGTCTGTATAGACAGAGACTAGGAGGGGAACGACGTGACAAGAGATGGTAGCAAGACAAAAGAAAAAGTGTTTGACTAACATATTTCCAGAGTTTTTAATATTTTAAGCTTACACAGTATGCAAGTCTCTTTTAATTATAAAGTAAAATATGATGTTCAAGTAGACAAAATCCATGAAAATAATTCACGAAACAAACATGTATCTCTTCAAGGTGATCTAATGACAACGGAAGCCCTAATAACAGACGAAAACATGATAGATAAACTAGACATTCGCTCATTAGCTGCAGAATCATCTACGATGGGATCGTCGACGACAGGGACATCGACGATGGGAACGTCGACGACGGAAACGTTGACGATGGGAACATCGACGAAAAGAACATCGACGACAGAAATCTGGTTGAAGGGGAAAAATGAAACATTGACGACGGAAACATCGACTACAGGAACATCAACGACGGAAACGTCGACCACAGGAACATCGACGACGGGAACATCGACGACGGTAACATCGACGACGGGTACATCGACGACGGGTACATCGACGACGGGAACATCGACGACGGGAACATCGACGATGGGAACATCGACGACGGGAACATCGACGACGGGCACATCGACGACGGGCACATCGACGACGGGCACATCGACGACGGGAACATCGACGACGGGAACATCGACGACGGGAACATCGACGACGGGAACATCGACAATGGGAACATCGACGACGGTGACATCGACGACGGGAACGTCGACCACGGGAACATCGACAACGGGAACATCGACGACGGAAACGTCGACGACGGGAACATCGACGACGGAAACGTCGACGACGGGAACATCGACGACGGGAACGTCGACGACGGGAACATCGACGACGGGAACATCGACGACGGCGACATCGACGACGGCAACATCGACGACGGCAACATCGACGACGGGAACGTCGACGACGGGAACGTCGACGATGGAAACGACAAAATCATCAACAACAGAATCATCAACCACGCAGTCTACACAGGCACCAATAAAGAAAGGTAAATATCAGCGATCAGTAATTAAGTTCGAAGGCGAAAGCACAGTGTACGATTTCCACATATCCGGTTTTGCTCCCTGCAGTACATCTATAAGGATGATTTTGCGAAATCCTACTCTTCAACATAACCCAGCTTTCCCATTTATTTCCAACCTGCATCTCTTCTACTGTTGCCCTTTAATGCTTGATCTGAGCATCCTTTTTGTGTAGATTCATGAGTATAGCTTTTATATCCAATTGATCAAAAGGTAGGATAAATATCATCGTAAATGAGCAAAGAACAGAATTTGAAGATTTTTAACCTTATTTCATCAATACGGTGGAACTGGCCCACGGTCAAGTGAGCAGTTACTGATTTGGGGAGAGTGAGATCCTTCTACTGTCAGCCTTTGCTCGCATCCTGCACAATATGCACACTGTCCACATGACTTCCTGACATTTTTTCGAGGACTTTCCTATGACTTCTCCGTATGAACAAACACACGTGAGACTGGTTCTGATCTGTCTTCCTATCACAGTTGTGCGAGGACGCTTTGCGAGTGTTTTAGGAATTTGGTGTTGAACCTACGGCTTTTAAGATAGTATGATACCATCTCACACATGCAGAGTTCAGAAGAGTGCAGCAGTATGGACAGTGATGTAACCAGACAATGATCTCAATACTGGATCTACTACACTCCCTGTAGGGGGAACGTTATTGCTAACAGAAATTAGGGTACAGGTTCAAGCGTAACTATATGTTAGCAAAAAATGAAAAATCTTAGATTTTAGTTATTAAGGTTTATTTTTAATGTAAGTATGACTTCATGACATAGCACTGTTATCAAATTTACATAGAGGATGGTAAAATATTGATACTGGATTTTCACAACCTAACTACTATAAGGTGCTTTAATGATAAGATGGTTGATGACCATATCTGTATAAAAATACAAACAAATTAAATACACTTGGGGCCAGAGATATCAATTACGCTGAAATGCACAATGAAAATGCCCAAAATTAAATAGTGGTTGGTAAAGAGCAATCAAAAAAGCATAGAATTAAAACAATTTGTAACTCTACAGTTGCTGATCAGTCCTTTTTGTTAGATCGGACATCTCGCGTTTCTGCTTCAATTAGGCCTGAAAATCGTGATATGTTTCACTACAGGTCATGTTTGAATGCACAAAAAAGAAACGGAGACAACCACAGTTCTGAGAGTCAACTGAATGTCACTTGCTGGGATGGCACAAGCGTGCGTGTGTTTACCTTGCGTTGCGGCGGCAGTGGCAGCTGTCGGCGCGACCTGGGAACCTGAGAATCTGTTCTAAATCTTGACTGTTAAACACCAGTCAGATACATTTCCTACATCTTCAGTGAAGCGGAGACTCCTAGTTATAACCTAGCTAAGTTAATTGGCATGGTACACTCTATTTGGCTGGAATGGCATGTATGTCACTGCCCTCAAATCGCTCGCAGGTGTTAAGTGTCAGTACTCGGTGCGATTCTCCGTACTAGGAGACTGTGCAGTTTAGCTCCTTAAGAGTTACGTTAAGGCTAATGACTCTCGCTATCATCTCAGTGCAGCGAAAGTTGCCTTGCTCAAACACTCGACGATTTTCTGCAAGAGAGGAAGCCAATTTCTCTATCTGCAATTTACCTATGTCAAAGTGGGTGGCCACGAGTTTTCTTTCTAGGCAATCAGGGCATTTGTACTTGTTATAGCTACACCAATCAGCGTTTTTGTAGCCTATCACATGTTGCTGTTGTTGTGGTCTTCAGTCCTGAGACTGGTTTGATACAGCTCTCCATTATACTCTATCCTGTGCAAGCTTCTTCATCTCCCAGTACTTACTGCAACCTACATCAATCTGAATCTGCTTAGTGTATTCATCTCTTGGTCTCCCTCTCCGATTTTTACTCTCCACACTGGCCTCCAATGCTGAATTTGTGATCCCCTGATGCCTCAACACATGTCCTACCAACCGGTCCCTTCTTCTTGTCAAGTTGTGCCACAAACTCCTCTTCTCCCCAATTCTATTCAATACCTCCTCATTAGTTATGTGATCTACCCATCTAATCTTCAGCATTCTTCTGCAGCACCACATTTCGAAAGCTTCTATTCTCTTCTTGTCCAAACTATTTATCGTCCACGTTTCACTTCCATACATGGCTACACTCCATACAAATACTTTCAGAAACGACTTCCTTACACTTAAATCTACACTCGATGTTAACAAATTTCTCTTCTTCAGAAACGCTCTCCTTGCCATTGCCAGTCTACATTTTATATCCTCTCTACTTCGACCATCATCAGTTATTTTGCTCCCCAAATAGCAAAACTCCTTTACTACTTTAAGGGTCTTATTTCCTAATCTAATTCCCTCAGCATCACCAAATTTAATTCGATTACATTCCATTATCCACGTTTTGTTTTTGTTGGTGTTCATCTTATATCCTTCTTTCAAGACACTGTCCATTCTGTTCAACTGCTATTCCAAGTCCTTTGCTGTCTCTGACAGAATTACAATGTCATCGGCAAACCTCAAAGTTTTTATTTCTTCTCCATGGATTTTAATACTTACACCAAATTTTTCTTTTGTTTCCTTTACTGCTTGCTCAATATACCGATTGATAAGATCGGGGAGAGGCTACAACCCTGTCTCACTCCCTTCCCAACCACTGCTTCCCTTTCACGTCCCTCGACTCTTATAACTGCCATCTGGTTTCTGCACAAATTATAAATAGCCTTTCGCTCCCTGTATTTTACCTCTGCCACCTTTAGAATTTGAAAGAGAGTATTCCACTCAACATTGTCAAAAGCTTTCTCTAAGTCTATAAATGCTAGAAACGTAGGTTTGCCTATCTTAATCGTTCTTCTCAGATAAGTCTTAGGGTCAGTATTGCCTCACGTGTTCCAACATTTCTACGGAATCCAAACTAATCTTCCCCGAGGTAGGTTTCTACCAGTTTTTCCATTCGTCTGTAAAGAATTCGCGTTAGTATTTTGCAACTGTGACTTATTAAACTGATAGTTCGGTAATTTTCACATCTGTCAACACCTTCTTTCTTTGGCATTGGAATTATTATATTCTTCTTGAAGTCTGAGGGTATTTCGCCTGTCTCATACATCTTGCTCACCAGATGGTAGAGTTTAGTCAGGACTGGCTCTCCCAAGGCTGCAAGTAATGTTGTCTACTTCCGGGGCCTTGTTTCGACTTAGGTCTTTCAGTGCTCTGTCAAACTCTTCACGCGGTATGATATCTCCCATTTCATCTTCATCTACCCCCTCTTCCATTTCCAAGCGAGCATAAAACATGTTCCTAAATTCTGCAACTGATCGATTCAGCGACATAAGCCTTTAGCTTTGTGCGTCTGTTCAACGAATCTCTTTGGAAATGAGAATGCTTCACTCCTCTAACAAGCTACGTCTACACTGCTGATAGAAAAGTAGCCCATTCTTTCACATATTGTGTGTAGAATCCTGTTGGTATTCTAGAAGGTCCATAGCCTCTCCTCTGTTAGGCGATTGACGATGTGGTGAACAGAGGCACAGTCAAACAAGCTGTCAAACAAATAACATACCTTACATTGAATTCCTGAAACAATTCCGGTTAACACAATATGTCATACTACATAGTTACGTTGAACTGAACGAATTTTATTAATATGCAGATGTAATAAATAAGCCAGCATTTCGTGAATATAAACCACTAACACTTACACTAGTAATTGCACCCAAGTAGTTTCTCCGATTCGAGCTACGCGATGCAGTTCTGAAGGAAAGGAGAATTTTACAACGGCACGCCATCCCATGCAACTAAAAAACTCTCGCCATGGGATACCTAGCGGACACAATAAAGACGCCGCGAGCGGTTCTACGCGCTTGAGTCCGGAACCGCGCGACTGCTACGGTCGCAAGTTCGAATCCTGCCTCGGGCATGGATGTGTGTGATATCCTCAGGTTAGTTAGGTTTAAGTAGTCTAGGGGACTGATGACCTCAGATGTTAAGTGCCATAGCGCTCAGAGCCATTTGAACCATTTGAAAGACGCCGCAGCCATTGCGTAGGCCGCTGGCTACAGCAGCCCTTGTCCCTGCTTTGAACAACAACCCTTCTGAAAGCCTTTCTACAGGAACACGGTGGGAGATTCCAGACAAAACACCTGGAGAAACCCAACTCAAAACACTGGTGACTCACTGTAGCTACCTGCGTTAAAACTTTCATGAAAGAAAAAGCTGTTTATCTTAGAATTACATAGCAGAAGTTAAACTCTGCCCTACGAAATCAACGACACATGTGATAGGAATAATCCTGGAGATACTAGTAGGTATCAGATAGATTATATAATGGTAAGACAGAGATTTAGGAACCAGGTTTTAAATTTTAAGACATTTCCAGGGGCAGATGTGGACTCTGACCACAATCTATTGGTAATGAACTGTAGATTAAAACTGAAGAAATTGCAAAAAGGTGGGAATTTTAGGAGATGGGATCTGGATAAACCGACAGAACCAGAGGTTGTAGAGAGTTTCAGGGAGAGCATAAGGGAACGACTGACAGGAATGGGGGAAAGAAATACAGTAGAAGAAGAATGGGTAGCTTTGAGGGATGAAATAGTCAAGGCAGCAGAGGATCAAGTAGGTAAAAAGACGAGGGCTAGTGGAAATCCTTGGGTAACAGAAGATATATTGAACTTAATTGATGAAAGGAGAAATACAAAAATGCAGTAAATGAAGCAGGCAAAAAGGAATACAAATGCCTAAAAAATGAGATCGACAGGAAGTGCAAAATGGCTAAGCAGGTGTGGCTAGAGGACAAACGTAAGGATGTAGAGGCATATCTCACTAGGGGCAAGATAGATACTGCCTACACGAAAATCAAAGAGACCTTTGGAGAAGAGAGAACTACTTGTATGAATCTCAAGAGCTCTGATGGAAACCCAGTTCTAAGCAAAGAAGGGAAAGCAGAACGGTGGAAGGAGTGTATAGAGGGTCTATACAAGGGCGATGTACTTGAGGACAGTATTATGGAAATGGAAGAGGATTTAGATGAAGATGAAACGAGAGATATGATACTGCGTGAAGACTTTGGCAGAGCACTGAAAGACCTAATTCGAAACAAGGCCCCGGGAGTAGACAACATTCCACTAGAACTACTGATAGCCTTGGGAGAGCCAGCCCTGACAAAACTCTACCATCTGGTGAGCAAGTTGTATGAGACAGGCGAAATACCCTCAGACTTCAATCCCAAAGAAAGCAGGCGTTGACAGATGTGAAAATTACCGAACTATTAGTTTAATAAGTCACGGCTGCAAAATACTAACACGAATTCTTTGCAGACGAATGGAAAAACTGGTAGAAGCTCATCGCGGGAAAGATTAGTTTGGATTCCGTAGAAATACTGGAACACCTGAGGCAATAATGACTCTACGACTTATCTTAGAAGATAGATTAAGAAAAGGAAATCTACGTTTCTAGCATTTGTAGACTTAGAGAAAGCTTATGACAATATTGCTTGAAATACTCTCTTGCGAATTCTGAAGGTGGCAGGGGTAAACTACAGGGAGCGAAAGGCTGTTTACAATTTGTACAGAAACCAGATGGCAGTTATAAGAGTCGAGGGGCATGAAAGGGAAGCAGTGGTTGGGAAGAGAGTGAGGCAGGGTTGTAGCCTATCCCCGATGTTATTAAATCTGTATATTGAGCAAGAAGTAAAGGAAACAAAAGAAAAATTCGTAGTAGGTATTAAAATCCATGGAGAAGAAATAAAAACTTTGAGGTTCGCCGATGACATTGTAATTCTGTCAGAGACAGCAAAGGACTTGGAAGAGCAGTTGAACGGAATGGACAGTGTCTTGAAGGGAGGGTATAAGATGAACATCAACAAAAGCAAAACGAGGATAATCAAATGTAGTCGAATTAAATCAGGTGATGCTGGGGGAATTAGATTAGGAAATAAGACCCTTAAAGTAGTAAAGGAGTTTTGCTATTTGGGGAGCAAAATAACTGATGATAGTCTAAGTAGAGAGGATATAAAATGTAGACTGGCAATGGCAAGGAAAGCGTTTCTGAAGAAGAGAAATTTGTTAACGTCGAGTATTGATTTAAGTGTCAGGAAGTCGTTTCTGAAAGTACTTGTATGGATTATAGCCACGTATGGAAGTGAAACATGGACGATAAAAAGTTTGGACAAGAAGAGAATAGAAGCTTTCGAAATGTGGTGGTACAGAAGAATGCTGAAGATTAGATGGGTAGATCACATAACTAATGAGGAGGTACTGAATAGAATTGGGGAGAAGAGAAATTTGTGGTACAACATGACTAGAAGAAGGGATCGGTTGGTAGGACATGTTCTGAGGCATTAAGGGATCACCAATTTAGTATTGGAGGGCAGTGTGGAGGGTAAAAATCGTAGAGGGAGACCAAGAGATGAATATAATGAAGAGATTCAGAAGGATGTGGGTTGCAGTAAGTACTGGGAGATGAAGAAGCTAGCACAGGATAGAGCAGCATGGAGAGCTGCATCAAACCAGTCTCTGGACTGAAGACCACAACAACAACAACATTAATATTGCATCTTAGATGAAATGGGGGCGACATAAAAGGTGATATTTTAAGAGAAACAATGCTTTTTCCAGCTTCTTATAGGCGAGTGTCAACTTTAATGAGCATGAGAATCAGATCGTAATTTGGAGAAAAATTTCCTTTTCACAGTTTAAAGATAGAACTTTACACTATTTTCCGGATGATTTTCGTTATTTTCTGATTACTCGTTTCATCGCTATAATGTCAAACGCAAGAGACTGCTATCGAGCTAACTTTTGTAGCTATTGTGTCTGAGAAAGCATTGGTGTTCAGCTCGAACTTTTGTTGGTTATATAACATGTATTTGCTAATGAATTCTGCTCTTGTTTGTTATATATGATTTTTAAAGCAACAGTGTTAGTAGCTACAACACATGCGAGGCTGTGGTGGAGCGTAGTTGTCACACCAGCGTGCCGCCACTGTTGTAAAGTGCCGTTAGCGTCTGTTCATCAACGAATAAAGGCAACATCGTAGTCGCAGTCGCACTCCAGCACAGCACTGCCGCGTTCAGTTTTTGTTCCAAGCATAGGGAAATAATAAACTAAATTTCAAATAAATGCTCGATATGCAAGCAGCTTACAGTAAATGAATATTTGCATAGCATATTTCTACACAACAATATTATGAGAAGGAAAGTTGCTACTCACCGTATAGCGGAGATACTGAGTCCTCTATATGGTGAATAGCAACTTTCCTTCTCATAATATTGTTACATTCCATCCTGGACTTTCCATTGTTTGATATTTCAACAGTAGATGGAGTAGTCGAATAACTCGAATAAATTTTGCAGTAAAGAATGATGACTGAAACAAAGACTGCCTTAATCGCCTTCGCTGCTGGCTGTAGTCTCATTACTGCTATTGCAGTCGTCTACTTGAACCAACAACGGTTCTACTCCCATGTCAAGATAGTGGGCTCTTTGTGCATAACTGTTTTAAAATTTGTATACGTAACTCACTGAATTCCTCTACAAACTTTTGGGAACACTTTCCAGAGCAGAGCGACACAACTTTAAAGTATCATTTATTTTAAAATTCTTGTTCTCCTTCGCTACCTTATTCTTGACAGATACCCAGATAAATTCAATGGTGTTCAATTCGCAGTGAGCTACAGGCAGTCCCAGAAGTCTAATTTCTTTGTCCACTGACCGCAATTTACTGTACTTTCTAAAAGATATTCCTGCGTCCTGAAGCGCAGTAGGGCGTGATCCGGTAGGCCAGCTTCAGAACATTCCTCATATCATCTGGCATTAGATGGAAGCTCTACATTACTGCTTTCATCCACTCAGTAACAGAATCCTTTCTCCATTTCGCAAATGGATTTCGTGATACTAGGTTTATCATTTTGTGATATGGAGCCCGATCTAAAACAATTTCAGATCTGTTTGGTGATTTTTCGAGAGCGCTCCCAAACCAATCTTCGCAGTGTCTGGTATTCATTTCAGAATGATAATCTGCACCTCGTTTTTTCCCCGTAAAACATAAGCCTCCATCTTGCACGAACCCATGTTCGTTCTTAATGTGGTACATTATAGTTCTTTTTCCAGAACCAGACAGTGTTTGATTCCTCCTTTCGAGCAATTTCAGTCTTGAACACTTTCTCTGTGATAATCATATACATTTTCTGATGTGTAAGGCATTTTTTGTTCTTGCCAAACTAACTTTGTGAAATGATTTGCATCTCATCCACTCTCATCAGTATTAATAAACAGTCCATCCAGTGTTGCACAGGTGTCTTATTTCCGGCAAGAACGCGTCTCCTTTCCCTGCTACTTAGCTATTTTCCAACCGCACAGGTTTTCTGTTAAATTTTTCGTTATGAAGGCCAATTTTCGAAGAGGACACCACTGATATCACGAAAATCTTGAGTCTTTAGCTTTTCCAACATGGCTGCCACTGATGGAAACTGCTGCTCCACATAGAAGTCGTGGATTTTTCTTCTTGTGACTCCCTGTGTGAAGTCGTCCAATACAAACTTCTGTCGCCTGCCAGAACTCTTTTTTGATGATATAAGAAATGAAATTTTTCCGTATCCTCTCGAAATTCGTTTCACTGTACTTTCACTAATACCGAGACATTCAGAAGTTCCCTTCACTGTCTGTGACACGGAATCGTTCGCGCCCTGTTCTTTTTCGGCCTCAAAGTAAGCAAGCGCACTGATCACCAGAGACTTTTCACAAACTCCATAAGTTTTATGAAACTTCGGGTCCTCGGACGAGTTATAATTAGTATATCAGTTGTTGAAGGTTTATGGTATACATCAAATACTAGTTTACTGTCCTTCAGGGTAATACAGAGATTGAGGATCGGTAATGTGACATGAATTGCTGGCTCCACTGTGAATTTCAATATTAGGAGCCTTATATTAAGAGCTGTATGCATTAGGTTGTGAGGTAACGGGCGAGTTGTGGCGCTCCGGAAATATTATAAGTTCGGAACAGGCGGCAGTTCTGGACAGGGCGGTACGGGACACGGAGAGGGTGCTGGATATGAAGGCGCGAAGCACGGTCTCGAGAAGGACTTGGAGTGTGGAGCGGTTTGCGCGTGGTCGCGAGAGATAGAAATACTTCGGAGTGCGGACTTGTGAACTTGTGAGATTTCCGACGTTTCTACAGTGAAGACGTAGTGTGCGTTTAGAAGTGTATATTTCGCGAGCTATGTTGTTGTTCATAACTAATTACGTGCAGTAGGAATCTGTTGTTTCCCTGTTATTCAGCTTTTATTTAATTGCTGGACCATCGACACCAATAAGTGTTTTACAGAAATATACCGCATTCTCAGAAGTACTTCTACTATCGTACTCATCATTTAAAGTCGTTAAGATAGTACCTGCAGATTTTATTCAGTTGCAGTCTTTCATTCGTAAACGTCTATGTTACGTTCAAAATTTGCAATTGCCGAGTGATAGAAACTTCGACCATTCGATTCATGTATATATTAATATTGTATACTGTAGACTCAGTAGTATTTGGCCTGTAATGCGGCAACTACGTATCCCAGCCCCTAGACATCGAAACCAGCCAAAACTTTTAATATTGCAACTCCGAGTCGGAGGGTGCGTAGTTACTTGAAAGCCCGCAAGGTTAACCTGATCAACACTGCCATCAAAAACTACAATGACATAATCCATGTACCGTTTGTACAGCAGTACTTTGTCTTTTAACTGAGGGTGATTATTGAAAAATTTGCTTTCCAGGTGGGAAATATAACTGTCTGCAGTTGTGGTATCTACCGAAGAATCCATTGCTAACACTGTATGTTGCTGATATATATTATCTCCAAATCTAAAATAATTATAGTAACAAGTTCATAAATTCGCTAACATAATCACCCTCCAGATTGCTGAAGGTGTTTAGCTTGCCTCCCATTATAACAGCACATCAGGTATTTGGATGTTATAGTACATGTTTTTTTACATCAAAGTATCTAATGTTAGCATCCACATGTGTCTTCACTGCTTGTAGGTATTTAATGATCTCCCCTTCATTTTCAACCATGTATGATTCTGAGAAAATTATTGTTTATTAAATATCTTATTGAGAAATATTGCCAGTGGATGTCGTGGCGTATCAATGGCATTAATAATAGACCTAACTAGGGCATCAATGTTTTTGAAGTTTGATAGTGCCACGGAGTGTAAGGGTTCTAGGATCCACAGGAAGAATACCCCTTTTTTGAGGCTCTATGTCAACGTTAATGATGCCCTTGAAAGTGGTTTTAAGTTCTTCCACAAACTTATTAGTCGGGATGAATTTTGCCTGCTCTCCATTATTGTTAACTATAAAGTTCTCCCCTTTCTCTTTGTGTTCAGTCTGTCGTTAAATGACTGCTGTCCTACCTATGTCCATGCTAATAATCAAGGTAGAATTATCAACTAATTTCTTGTTAATACTCTCAGTTATCATAAATTCATTATGAACCCGCCGACCCTCTTTGCTAGGCCGATAGCTTAGTTTAATTTAATTACAGTCTTATTCTTCTCCACTGTTAATGCTTTCAACTGGTCTAATGCAACTGCGACATGGGCGATTAGGTATTTGGCCTGTTTTTGCAGAAATCGCCGCTTGCTATTATGCGTGGGCTCCTTGTTTAACTGTTTTAACTCAGGCTCAGAGCATTCAACACTGGTACGATTTTGTACCCTACGGAAAAATTGAAAAGGAGATTTAAGTTCCATTTCCTGTCTCGCAGTAGTTTCTGCCTCGTCACCAGATTTCTGAAGTTATGCACATATGTAGTCTCAATTTTCTGTTGAAATATTTCCATGTCATCAATGATATGCTTAAACACCGTGTCAGATGACTTTGCATCCATGTTAGCCACTAACTTAAGATGTGACAAATCCAACTTCATGTCAATCGGTTATTTGCGTTTGTACTAGTGATGGACTTCCTTTTGACAAAACTGTTTTTTTGATATTGTTCATGTAATTGCGATTTTTTTTCACTAGTCTTCCTGAATAAAACATTGATCAACTTAGAAACTTATCTCATCTCTACACATTTTTGTTGAACTTTATTGCTCTACCAATATTAATGCCCCAGTTGCCTGTTTAGGCATCCTATGTCATCTGAGACGTTAGTGAAAAATATTGTAGTTGCATAGACAATATTAAAAATAGTGTTTTCAACAGGAAAACCGTGACCTGTACGAACGTAAAACCATATTAACATAAAATTATATTTGCCAAGTCGCGAGTTAACGGCTGACATGGATGCAGAGTCGTTTGACATAGTGTTTAAGCATTTCATTAATTGTATAGAAATATTTCTACAGGAAACTGAGACTAGACAAGTATGGAAGCTGCAAAATCTGGTGACGAGGCAGAAACCACTCGCAAGGGAGGAAGTAGAACTGAAATCAGCTTTTCAATTTTTTCATAATGTGCAAAACCGTAACAGTATTTAAGTCTTTGAGCCTGTGTTGAAACATATAACCAAGGGTGTCGTGCATAAACACAAGCAGCGGTTTATCCACACCATAGTTGCATCAGACCAGGCGAAAGCATTATCGTCAGACAGGTAGAGAGGCCTAACGAAGAGGGTAGGTGGTTTCTACATCTACATGATTACTCTGCAGTCCACATTTAAGTGCTTGGCAGAGGGTTGATCGAACCACAATCATACTATTTCCCTACCATTCCACTCCCGAACAGCGCGCGGGGAAAAGCGAACACCTAAACCTTTCTGTTCGAGCTCTGATTTCTCTTATATTATTTTGATGATCATTCCTATCTTTGTAGGTTGGGCTCAACAAAATATTTTCGCATTCGGAAGAGCAAGTTAGTGACTGAAATTTCGTAAATAGATCTCGCCGCGACGAAAAACGTCTTTGCTTTAATGACTTCCATCCCAACTCGTGTATCATATCTGCCACACTCTCTCCCCTATTACGTGATAATACAAAACGAGCTGCCCTTTTTTGCGCCCTTTCGATGTCCTCCGTCAATCCCACCTGGTAAGGATCCCACACCGCGCAGCAATATTCTAACAGAAGACGAACGAGTGTAGTGTAAGCTGTCTCTTTAGTGGACTTGTTGCATCTGCTAAGTGTCCTGCCAATGAAACGCAACCTTTGGCTCGCCTTCCCCACAATATTATCTATGTGGTCTTTCCAACTGAAGTTGTTCGTAATTTTAACGCCCAGGTACTTAGTTGAATTGACAGCCTTGAGAATTGTACTATTTATCGAGTAATCGAATTCCAACGGATTTCTTTTGGAACTCATGTGGATCACCTCACACTTTTTCGTTATTTAGCGTCAACTGCCACCTGCCACACCATACAGCAATCTTTTCTAAATCGCTTTGCAATTGGTACTGGTCTTCGGATGACCTTACTAGACGGTAAATTACGGCATCATCTGCGAACAACCTAAGAGAACAGCTCATATTGTCACCCAGGTCATTTATACAGATCAGGAACAGTAGAGGTCCCAGGACGCTTCCCTGGGGAACACCTGATATCACATCAGTTTTACTCGATGATTTGCCGTCTGTTACTACGAACTGCGACCTTCGTGACCGGAAATCACGAATCCAGTCGCACAACTGAGACGATACCCCATAGGCCCGCAGCTTGATTAAAAGTCGCTTGTGAGGAACGGTCTCAAAAGCTTTCCGGAATCAACTTGAGATCCCCTGTCGATAGCGGCCATTACTTCGTTCGAATAAAGAGCTAGCTGCGTTGCACAAGAACGATGTTTTCTGAAACCATGCTGATTACGTATCAATAGATCGTTCCCTTCGAGGTGATTCATAATGTTTGAATACAGTTTATGCTCCAAAACCCTACTGCAAACCGACGTCAATGATATAGGTCTGTAGTTCGATGGATTACTTTTACTACCCTTCTTAAACACTGTTGCGACCTGCACAATTTTCCAATCTGTAGGTACAGATCTATCGGTGAGCGAGCGGCTGTATATGATTGCTAAGTAGGGAGCTATTGTATCAGCGTAATCTGAAAGGAACCTCTTCGGTATACAATCTGGACCTGAAGACTTGCCCGTATCAAGCGATTTGAGTTGCTTCGCAACCAATAAGGTATCTACTTCTAAGAAACTCGTGCTAGCAGCTGTTCGTGTTTCAAATTCTGGAATAGTCCATTCGTCTTTCCGTTTCATGATGAGTTTACGGCAACTAAGAGTGTTAGCAAGAAATTAGTTGATACTGATACTTTGATTATTAACATGAAGAAAGATAAGACAGCAGTTATTTTATCACAGGTAGAATACAAAGAGAAAGTGGGGAAATTTATAGTTAACAATAATGGAGAGTAGGCAAAATTCAACTTGATTAATAAATGTGTAACAGAACTTAAAACCACTTTTGGGCGGCTTCAATAAGTTTCACACAGAGTCTCAAAAGAAGCAAATTCTTCCTGTGAATCCTAGCACACCTACCTTATGTGGCACTATCAAGCATCACAAGCAGAATCCCCCACTTAGGTCTATTATTAATGCCATTGATACTCCAGGACTTCCATTCGCCTGATTTGTCAGTTAGGTACTTAATCAGTGTTATATTTTCTTGGAACCACGCATGGTTAAAAATAGAAGGGAGGTTATTAAAAGCCTGCAAGCGGTGAAGATATCTGCGGATGCTAATACAGTATTCTTCGATGTAAAAAGCACGTACTCTAACATACCATTACCTGACATCTTAGGTGCTTTAAGTAATCTGGTGGGTTATTATGTTAGCGAAATTATGAAACTGTTAATGATTATCCTTAAGTATAATTACTTTAGATTCGGAGATAATACATATGGTTTATTAATTTTTTTTTTGAAAATTGCATTATACATTTTCATTGTTTGCTCTGTACCAGGCCTATCTTAGCTAACGCCATGCATAAGTAAGGTGCTTTTAGCGGTAGTAGTAGTGAGTGGCAAATGGGAGGAAATGTGGGGGTATGGCTGTGTTGTTAGCTACTTATGATTTCTTCGATTGCCCTTCCCGCCCTCTGTATTAGTTCCGATGGCGCCCACCCTTAGAAGTGTATGTATCCTCAGGCATCTCCCCCGCAGTTCACGGTGGCGTCTGTTGACCAGTCTTGCTGGGTGTCCACGACATGTGGCCCCTGCATGGTAAGCCACTTTTCAGGCTCACAAACTGGTATTTTACCGCTTTTATGTCTTCATTTTAATTTCTTAAGCCCATGTCCCACATGATTAGTCGTTCACAGTTGGTTCATAGGTTACACCACGCTGGCAATGTGTGTTTGTTTACTGTCACATTCCTGGGTTTCTCAGGTAGGCCCCGTTTACGCGTTGTGGTACTGGTTGACCCAGAGAACCTTTCAGTAGCTCATCCCCGCGGCACTTAATAAATGTGCTAAACTTCGTACATAAGTGTACGACTTTCTCGTACGGAATCAAGGTATGACGTGATGTTCAGATTTGTTTGAGCGCTTTTAATGTTACTTAATTTTATGAAAAATGCCTCTTAATTTTCCTTATTTTTTGTAGCACCTGACGATAGGTTTAATCCTTTCGTGGGCAAAATTATTGAGCAGTTTTTTTTTGATGAATGGAGAGCAGATAGTAGTTAACAGATAGGTATATTTATCATAACAGAATATCAAATTTGCTCCGACTGTGAAAGTGAGGTCACACAACAAGGTGGGAAGTATTCTTCCCACTGTCCTTCCTTGGAGTTAAATGACAAAAACAACTTTTTCAATATATATTATATTTATTTGATAAATTTGCTTCTCTTCTTACAATGATTGTTCACAATTACTTGCCATGATATTTTCTGAAACATGGGTCTATGCAAAGTGGTATTTGACAATATGTACAAACACAGCGAGTGCTCTTTTCCGCAGCTTTGGTACTACAATGACGGCAAGTCCAGTAGGTTTCTCCTAAAATGGGTAGATGCTTCCATACAGCCACATGACGAAAATCTTCAGGTACTTTACCCCTTTTTGCCAGAAAGACAGGTTTTTGTCCACGCCTTTTTTGGGATGAGAAGCCAGCGATCAGTTGTCTGGCTAGATGGATCCTGTATGTGAGCTGATCATGCTGTCCACTTTCTCTTTTACTTATTTTCCACAGGATAAAACTGTTCACTGCAGCAACGTCCACGAGGAAGTAAAATATTCTGTGCCAACATCTTACAGAACGTCTGCCAATAGTATACCTTTCTCGTAATTGATCAAACTTATCGACACCACCCATTATTTTGTTGTATTCTGCCACAATTTCAGGACAAGAAATCTCTGTACTAGTACCATCCTTGTTTTTCCTTTTCACTGTGGCTGTTTCTCATAGGTTATGAATAGAGGACAGGAAAGTGACTGGACGGTTATCCATCCATTTTACTGTAGAAATGGCTCCTTTTGTTTCAAACTGGAATTCTCCACGTCCCAATTGTAAGTTTTCCTTCATAAATTTGAGTAAATCAAAAGTATTTACCTTATACTATAGCTTTGAGGAAAAAATCACAAAATGTCAGGCAAACAGCACTGAAAGGCTCCTCTACAGAGCAACACTCAGCTATACAATGCCTCTGCGCGAAGGTACAGCAAAAACTGCGCGAACTTCGATTGGAAATAGTACCCTATACTGTTCGCTAGGTGGTAGCACCGCACAGAGGTGGGAACTGTGAATCTTACGGGACTAGGAGCGAGTTCATTGTAGTGGGAAGCATGTTTCTCACGGCTCACCAAGGGGTTAACATCATGAAACCCGGGTCTTATGTATGATTTTATCCAAATAAGTGATTTGCCAAGTATAACTGAAGCGGATTTATTCATTATGCAAAACTTCCGGAATATGATGATGTTACAGAGGAATGTTGAAAATTGGGTAGGTCGAATGACTACTGAGGAGGTACTGAATCGAATTGGAGAAAAAAATTACGGCACAACGTGGCGACAAAATGGGGTCGATTTATGGATCAGATGGTGACGCATCACTGTCTTCAAATTTATAATGGGGGAAAGTGTGTGTGTTTTGTGTGTGTGTGTGTGTGTGTGTGTGTGTGTGTGTGTGTGTGTGTGTGTTTGTGTGTGTGTGTATGACAGGGCTGGGGGAGGGGGCCGGTGATAAAAAGGTTTGACTACAGCAGAAAGGTTCAAATGTGTGCAGGATGCAGTAGTTATGAAGAGGCTTCCACATGATATGCTGACCTGGATAAATGCACCATAACAGTCTTCAGACGAAGATCACATCAGCAACAACAGCAACAACAACAGCGAGCCTAGTAACGAGACTGAAGTAGAAGACTGAGTCACATTGATGCCTTTGCCTGACATTTTTTGAAACCATACGTCTAAATACACACATCACAAGTCACTCTACGGTGCTCGACGGAGGGTACCTTCCACTACAATCAGTCACTTCCTATCTGTTCCACTCGCAAATAGAGAGAGGGGAAAAACGACTGTGGATGATCCATACGGTCCCTGATTTCTCCTACCTTCGTGGTCGTTACGCGAAATGTACGTTGGCGGCAGCAGACTCGTTCTGCAGTCAGCTTCAAATGATGTTTCTCTAAATTTTCTCAACAGTCTACCTCGTGTTATCCGAAGCTACCGGTAACAAATCTAGCAGCCCGCCTCTTAACTGATTCGATATCTTCCTTTGACCTAATCTGGTGCGGATCCCAAACTTCGAGCAGCACTCAAGAATGGGTCGCACTAGTGTGCTATATGCGGTCTCTTTTACAGGTGAACCACAGTTTCCTAAAATTCTCCCAGTAAACCATTCGACTATTCGGCTTTCCTTCTACAGTCCCCACGTGCTCGTTCCATTTCATATCGCTCTGCAACGTTGGTCTAGGTATTTAATCGGGGTGACTGTGTCAAGCAATTGTGTTCGAACATTACCGGTTTGTTTTTCCCACTCATATGCATTACCTTACTGGGTGACAATTATTGAAGTATATGAAATAAAATCGTCATAATGTCTGAACGGTTTGCGTTAGGATGTTCAAACTGCACCATTGGCAACGGGGTATTATAGGAATTAGTAGGTATGGTATGGTTTGGTTTAGCGACGAAGCCCGCTTTCATTTGGATGGGTTCGTCAATAAGCGAAATTGCCGTATTTGGGGGACTGAGAATCCACATTTCGTGATCGAGAAGTCCCTTTACCCTCGACGGGTGACTGTGTGGTTTGCGATATCCAGTCACGGAATAATCGGTGCGATGTTCTGTAGTGTTGGCGGTTAGCCAACACTACGCACACTAATTGAGAGAGGAGGCCGAAATGCACGCGTTAAACTCACGCAGGCTGGCGTGAGGTCTGAAACAGGATACGTAATGAATGCTATAAAGAAAAGTACGTAGCGGCTGGAATACTTAACTTTAATCCATCATTTGTATACATCGTTCTTGACGGCATGCTATAAATAATAGCAACTGTTAATGGCGCCTTGCTAGGTCGTAGCCATTGACTTAGCTGAAGGCTATTCCAACTATCTTCTCCGCAAATAAGCGAGGTTTCGTCAGTGTTGCATCGCTAGCTAAGTCGCCCGTACAACTGGGGCGAGTGCTAGTAAGTCTCTCGAGACCTGCCGTGTGGTGGCGCTCAGTCTGCTATCACTGACAGTGGCGACACGCGGGTCCGACATGTACTACTGGACCGCGGCCGATTTAAAGCTACCACCTAGCAAGTGTGGTGTCTGGCGGTGACACCACATGTTCCTTGATGACAAGCTGACTACCGAACAGTACATGAAGGTTTTGGAAGATGATTTCATCCCCATTATCCAAAGCGACCCTGATTTCGACAAGATGTGGTTCATGCAAGACAGAGCTTGACCCCATTGAAGCAGGAGGGCGTTTGATGTGCCGGAGGAGCAGTCTGGGGACCGTATTCTAGCTCAGGGGTACGCAGAGACCACCGACGTCGACCTCGATTGGCCGCTATATTCTCCAGATGTGAACACATGTGACTCCTTTTTGTGGGGCTATGTTAAAGACAAGGTATACAGCAATAAACGGCCATTCAGGGGGTCATCGACTGTATCGCTATTCCGACACTTCAAGGTGTCATGCAGAATTTCGCCATTCATATGCACCACATCATCGCCAAGGATGACAGGCATATCGAACATGTCACCAGTTAAATCCAAATATCAGTTGTGACGTTTATATGTTGAACAAAGAACGTGAACGCCGTATTTTGTAACCAGTTTAGGTTTTTTTCACATAGATCAATAGTTGTCACCCACTACATTCACACCTAAACGGCCTTGCTGTGCTGGTACTGCGAACGGTCGAAAGCAACGGGAAACTACAGCCGTAATTTTTCCCGAGGGCATGCAGCTTTATTGAATGGTTAAATGATGATGGCGTCCACTTGGGTAAAATATTCCGGAGGTAAAATAGTCCCCCATTCAGATCTCCGGGCGGGAACTATTTAAGAAGACGTCGTTATCAGGACAAAGAAAACTGGCGTTCTGCGGATCAGAGCGTGGAATGTCAGATCCCTTAATCGGGCAGGAAGGTTAGAAAATTTAAAAAGGGAAATTGGTAGGATAAAGTTAGATATAGTTAGAATTAGTGAAGCTCGGTGGCAGGAGGAACAAGGCTTTTGGTCGGGTGAATACAGGGCTATAAATACAAAATCAAAAAGGGGTAGTGCAGGAGTAGGTTTAATAATGAATAAAAAAATAGGAGTGCGGGTAAGCTACTACAAACAGCGTAGTGAACGCATTATTGTGACCAAGATAGACACGAAGCCCATTCCTACTACAGTAGTACAAGTTTATATGCCAACTAGCTCTGCAGATGATGAAGAAATTGATGAAATGTATGACGAGATAAAAGAAATTATTCAGGTAGTGAAGGGAGACGAAAATTTAATAGTCATGGGTGACTGGAATTCGAGAGTAGGAAAAGGAAGAGAAGGAAACGTAGTAGGTGAATATGGAATGGGGGTAAGAAATGAAAGAGGAAGCCGCCTGGTAGAATTTTGCACAGAGCATAACTTAGTCATAGCTAACACTTGGTTCAAGAATCAAAAAAGAACATTGTATACAAGGAATAATCCTGGAGATACTTGAAGGTATCAGATAGATTATATAACGGTAAGAGAGAGATTTAGGAACCAAGTATTAAATTGTAAGACATTTCCAGGGGCAGATGTGGACTCTGACCACAATCTATTGGATATAGATTAAAACTGAAGAAACTGCAAAAAGGTGGGAATTTAAGGAGAAGGGACCTGGATAAACTGACTAAACCAGAGGTTGTACAGAGTTTCAGGGAGAGCATAAGGGAACAGCTGACAAGAATGGGGGAAATAAATACATTAGAAGAAGAATGGGTAGCTCTGAGGGATGAAGCAGTGAAGGCAGCAGAGGATCAAGTAGGTAAAAAGACGAGAGCTAGTAGAAATCCTTGGGTAACAAAAGAAATATTGAATTTAATTGATGAAAAGAGAAAATATAAAAACGCAGTAAATGAAGCACGCAAAGAAGAGGTCGACAGGAAGTGCAAAAAGGCTAAGCAGGGAAGGCTAGAGGACAAATGAAAGGATATAGAGGCTTATCTCACTAGGGGTAAGATAGATATTGCCTACAGGAAAATTACAGAGACCTTTGGAGAAAAGAGAACTACTTGTATGAATATCAAGAACTCAGATGGAAAACCAGTTCTAAGCAAAGGAGGGAAAGCACAAAGGTGGAAGGAGTATATAGAGGGTCTATACAAGGGCGATGTACTTGAGGACAAAATTATTGAAACGGAAGAGGATATAGATGAGTATGAAATGGGAGATACGATACTACGTGAAGAGTTTGACAGAGCACTGAAAGACCTGAGTTGAAACATGGCCCCGGAAGTAGACAACATTCCAATGGAACTACTGACGGCCTTGGAAGAGGCAAGATGTATGAGTCAGGCGAAATACCCTAAAACTTCAAGAAGAATATAATACACTCCTGGAAATTGAAAAAAGAACACCGTGAATTCATTGTCCCAGGAAGGGGAAACTTTATCGACACATTCCTGGGGTCAGATACATCACATGATCACACTGACAGAACCACAGGCACATAGACACAGGCAACAGAGCATGCACAATGTCGACACTAGTGCAGTGTATATCCACCTTTCGCAGCAATGCAGGCTGCTATTCTCCCATGGAGACGATCGTAGAGATGCTGGATGTAGTCCTGTGGAACGGCTTGCCATGCCATTTCCACCTGGCGCCTCAGTTGGACCAGCGTTCGTGCTGGACGTGCAGACCGCGTGAGACGACGCTTCATCCAGTCCCAAACATGCTCAATGGGGGACAGATCCGGAGATCTTGCTGGCCAGGGTAGTTGACTTACACCTTCTAGAGCACGTTGGGTGGCACGGGATACATGCGGACGTGCATTGTCCTGTTGGAACAGCAAGTTCCCTTGCCGGTCTAGGAATGGTAGAACGATGGGTTCGATGACGGTTTGGATGTACCGTGCACTATTCAGTGTCCCCTCGACGATCACCAGTGGTGTACGGCCAGTGTAGGAGATCGCTCCCCACACCATGATGCCGGGTGTTGGCCCTGTGTGCCTCGGTCGTATGCAGTCCTGATTGTGGCGCTCACCTGCACGGCACCAAACACGCATACGACCATCATTGGCACCAAGGCAGAAGCGACTCTCATCGCTGAAGACGACACGTCTCCATTCGTCCCTCCATTCACGCCTGTCGCGACACCACTGGAGGCGGGCTGCACGATGTTGGGGCGTGAGCGGAAGACGGCCTAACGGTGTGCGGGACCGTAGCCCAGCTTCATGGAGACGGTTGCGAATGGTCCTCGCCGATACCCCAGGAGCAACAGTGTCCCTAATTTGCTGGGAAGTGGCGGTGCGGTCCCCTACGGCACTGTGTAGGATCCTACGGTCTTGGCGTGCATCCGTGCGTCGCTGCGGTCCGGTCCCAGGTCGACGGGCACGTGCACCTTCCGCCGACCACTGGCGACAACATCGATGTACTGTGGAGACCTCACGCCCCACGTGTTGAGCAATTCGGCGGTACGTCCACCCGGCCTACCGCATGCCCACTATACGCCCTCGCTCAAAGTCCGTCAACTGCACATACGGTTCACGTCCACGCTGTCGCGGCATGCTACCAGTGTTAAAGACTGCGATGGAGCTCCGTATGCCACGGCAAACTGGCTGACACTGACGGCGGCGGTGCACAAATGCTGCGCAGCTAGCGCCATTCGACGGCCTACACCGCGGTTCCTGGTGTGTCCGCTGTGCCGTGCGTGTGATCATTGCTTGTACAGCCCTCTCGCAGTGTCCGGAGCAAGTATGGTGGGTCTGACACACCGGTGTCAATGTGTTCTTTTTTCCATTTCCAGGAGTGTAGTTACAATCACAAAGAAAGCAGGTGTTGACTGATGTAAAGATTACCGAAATATCAGTTTAATAAGTCACAGCTGCAGAATACTAATGCGAATTTTTTACAGACGAATGGAAAAACTTGTAGAAACCGACCTCGGGGAAGATCAGTTTGGATTCCATACAAATATTGGAACGCGTGAGGCAATACTGACCCTACGACTTATCTCAGAAGAAGGATTAAGGAAAAAAAAAGAAAACCTACGTTTCTAGCGTTTGTAGACTTAGAGAAAGCTTTTGACAATGTTGAGTGGAATACTCTCTTTCAAATTCTAAAGGTGGCAGGGGTAAAATACAGGGAGCGAAAGGCTATTTACCATTTGTACAGAAACCAGATGGCAGTTATAAGAGTCGAGGAGCATGCAAGGGAAGCAGGGGTTGGGAAGGGAGTGAGACAGGGTTGTAGCCTATCCCCGATGTTATTAAATCTGTATATTGAGCATGAAGTGAAAGAAACAAAAGAAAAATTCGTAGTAGGTATTAAAATCCATGGAGAAGAAATAAAAACTTTGAGGTTCGCCGATGACATTGTAGTTCTGTCAGAGACAGCAAAGGACTTGGAAGAGCAGTTGAACGGAATGGACAGTGTCTTGAAGGGAGGGTATAAGATGAACATCAACAAAAGCAAAACGAGGATAATCAAATGTAGTGGAATTAAATCAGGTGATGCTGAGGGAATTAGTTTAGGAAATAAGACACTTAAAGTAGTACAGGAGTTTTGCTATTTGGGGAGCAAAGTAACTGATGATAGTCTAAGTAGAGAGGATATAAAATGTAGACTGGCAATGGCAAGGAAAGCGTTTCTGAAGAAGAGAAATTTGTTAACGTCGAGTATGATTTACGTGCCACGAAGGCGTTTCTGAAAGTACTTGTATGGATTATAGCCACGTATGGAAGTGAAACATGGACGATAAAATGTTTGGACAAGAAGAGAATAGAAGCTTTCGAAATGTGGTGCTACAGAAGAATGCTGAAGATTAGATGGGTAGATCACATAACTAATGAGGAGGTATTGAATAGTAATGGGGAGAAGAGATGTTTGTGGCACAACTTGACAAGAAGAAGTGACCGGTTGGTAGGACGTGTTCTGTGGTATCAAGGGTTCACAAATTGAGCATTGGAGGGCAGCGTGGAGGATAAAAATCGTAGAGGGAGACCAGGAGATGAGTATACTAAGCAGATTCAGAAGGATGTAGGTTGCAGTAGTCACTGGAAGATGAAGAAGCTAGCACAGGATAGAGTAGCATGGAGAACTGCATCAAACCAGTCTCAGGACTGAAGACCACCACCACCACCACAACAACAACAACAACATTCTGATAGATTTAGAGGCAACTAGGTTGTTTACCCGTGGGCTAGGGGTAGCGACTTTGATTCATAATTGAAACGTCTTCGGTACCGGGTTCGATCCGCGCCACTGCCTGAATTTTGATAAATAATCAGCATTGGCGGCCGAAGACTTCCGGCATAAGAAGTCAGCCTCATTCTGCCAACGGCCTTGTCAAAGAGGGCGGAGGGGTGGGTAGAGGTTCAGGGCACTCTCTTGTACTAGGGGTGGGAAATTGCCCCTAAAGGCGGAAGAATCAGCAATGATCAACGACATGAGGATGCTGAAGGCAATGGAAACCACTGCATTAAAGACACGTAACGTGTATCCAGAGGACATGTGGCCTGTAATTGAAGAGGTGTCATGATGATCTCTCCATTGGCAAAAGATTCCGGAATAGTCCCCCGTTCGGATCTCTGGGAGGGGACTGCCAAGGGGGAGGTTACCATGAGAAAAAAATTGAATAATCTACGAAAGGATAACGTTCTACGAGTCGGGGCGTGGAATGTCAGAAGCTTGAACGTGGTAGGGAAACTATAAAATCTGAAAATGGAAATGCAAAGGCTCAATCTAGATATAGTAGGGGTAGTGAAGTGATGTGGAGGAAGACAAGGATTTCTGGTCAGATGAGTATCGGGTAATATCAACAGCAGCAGAAAATGGTATAACAGGTGTAGGATTCGTTATGAATAGGAAGGTAGGGCAGAGGGTGTGTTACTGTGAACAGTTCAGTGACCGGGTTGTTCTAATCAGAATCGACAGCAGACCAACACTGACGACGATAGTTCAGGTATACATGCCGACGTCGCAAGCTGAAGATGAACAGATAGAGAAAGTGTTTGAGGATATTGAAAGGGTAATGCAGTATGTAAAGGTGGACGATAATCTAATAGTCATGGGCGACTGGAATGCAGTTGTAGGGGAAGGAGTAGAAGAAAAGGTTACAGGAGAATATGGGCTTGGGACAAGGAATGAAAAAGGAGAAAGACTAATTGAGTTCTGTAACAAGTTTCAGCTAGTAATAGCGAATACCCTGTTCAAGAATCACAAGAGGAGGAGGTATGCTTGGAAAAGGCCGGGAGATACGGGAAGATTTCAATTAGATTACATCATGGTCAGACAGAGATTCCGAAATCGGATACTGGATTGTAAGCCGTACCCAGGAGCAGATATAGACTCATATCACAATATAGTAGTGATGAAGAGTAGGCTGAAGTTCAAGACATTAGTTAGGAAGAATCAATACGCAAAGAAGTGGGATACGGAAGTGCTAAGGAATGACGAGATACGTTTGAAGTTCTCTAACGCTATAGATAAAGCAATAAGGAATACCGCAGTAGGCAGTACAGTTGAAGAGGAATGGAAATCTCTAAATAGGGCCATCACAAAAGTTGGGAAGGAAAACATAGGTACAAAGAAGGTAGCTGCGAAGAAACCATGGGTAACAGAAGAAATACTTCAGTTGATTGATGAAAGGAGGAAGTACAAACATGTTCCGGGAAAATCAGGAATACAGAAATACAAGTCGCTGAGGAATGAAATAAATAGGAAGTGCAGGGAAGCTAAGACGAAACGGCTGCAGGAAAAATGGGAAGAAATCGAAAAAGATATGATTGTCGGAAGGACAGACTCAGCATACAGGAAAGTCAAAACAACCTTTGGAGACATTAAAAGCAACGGTGGTAACATTAAAAGTGCAACGGGAATTCCACTGTTAAATGCAGAGGAGAGAGCAGATAGGTGGAAAGAATACATTGAAAGCCTCTATGAGGGTGAAGATTTGTCTGATGTGATAGAAGAAGAAAGAGGAGTCGATTTAGAAGAGATAGGGGATCCAGTATTAGAATAGGAATTTAAAAGAGCTTTGGAGGACGTATGGTCAAATAAGGCAAAAGGGATAGATAACATACCATCAGAATTTCTAAAATCATTGGGGGAAGTGGCAACAAAACGACTATTCACGTTGGTGTGTAGAATATATGAGTCTGGTGATATACCATCTGACTTTCGGAAAAGCATCATCCACACAATTCCGAAGACGGCAAGAACTGACAAGTGCGAGAATTATCGCACAATCAGCTTAACAGCTCATGCATCGAAGCTGCTTACAAGAATAATATACAGAAGAATGGAAAAGAAAATTGAGAATGCGCTAGGTGACGATCAGTTTGGCTTTAGGAAAAGTAAAGGGACAAGAGAGGCATTTCTGACGTTACGACTAATAATGGAAGCAAGGCTAAAGAAAGATCAAGACACTTTCATAGGATTTGTCGACCTGGAAAAAGCGTTCGACAGTATAAAATGGTGCAAGCTGTTCGAGATTCTGAAAAATTAGGGGTAAGCTATAGGGAGAGACGGGTCATATACAATATGTACAACAACCAAGAGGGAATAATAAGAGTGGACGATCAAGAACGAAGTGGTCGTATTAAGAAGGGTGTAAGACAAGGCTGTATCCTTTCGCCCCTACTCTTCAATCTGTACATCGAGGAAGCAATGATGGAAATAAAAGAAAGGTTCAGGAGTGGAATTAAAATACAAGGTGAAAGGATATCAATGATACGATTCGCTGATGACATTGCTATCCTGAGTGAAAGTGAAGAAGAATTAAATGATCTGCTGAACGGAATGAAGTCTAATGAGTACACAGTATGGTTTGAGAGTAAATCGGAGAAAGACGAAGGTAATGAGAAGTAGTAGAAATGAGAACAGTGAGAAACTTAACATCAGGATTGATGGTCACGAAGTCAATGAAGTTAAGGAATTCTGCTACCTAGGCAGTAAAATAACCAATGACGGACGGAGCTAGGAGGACATCAAAAGCAGACTCGCTATGGCAAAAAAGGCATTTCTGGCCAAGAGAAGTCTACTAATACCAAATACCAGCCTTAATTTGAGGAAGAAATTTCTGAGGATGTACGTCTGGAGTACGGCATTGTATGGTAGTGAAACATGGACTGTGGGAAAACCGGAACAGAAGAGAATCGAAGCATTTGAGATGTGGTGCTATAGACGAATGTTGAAAATTAGGTGGACTGATAAGGTAAGGAATGAGGAGGTTCTTCGCAGAATCGTAGAGGAAAGGAATATGTGGAAAACGCTGATAAGGAGAAGGGACAGGATGATAGGACATCTGCTAAGACATGAGGGAATGACTTCCATGGTACTAGAGGGAGCTGTAGAGTGCAAAAACTGTAGAGGAAGACAGAGATTGGAATACGTCAAGCAAATAATTGAGGACGAAGGTTGCAAGTGCTACTCTGAGATGAAGAGGTTAACAGAGGAAAGGAATTCGTGGCGGGCCGCATCAAACCAGTCAGTAGAATGATGACAAAAAAAAGTTGATTTCTCTTGGCCAGGAATGCCCTTTTTGCCAGTGCTAGTCTGCTTTTTAGCTTGTGTAAGTAGTAACACTGGTTCCCGTCAGATCACTGAATTTAAGCGCTGTCAGACTTGGCTAGCACTTGGATGGGTCACCGTCCGGGTTTGCGGAATTCTGTTGTCAAGCGGGGTGCATTCAACCCTTGTGAGGCCACCTGAGAAGCTACATGTCTGACAACTCCGTATTCGCATCCGGTGGCACTTAAGAGCAGGCTATGACACAGCAGCTGTTCGGTACCGTTGGACCTTCGGAGCCTATTCGGAAGGAGTTTGCTTGTAGTCTGCTTTTTGTATCCTCCTTTCTCCGTCTGTCATGTGTTCATTTGCTTTCAAGGTACCAGAATTTCTTGCCGTCATCTACTACGTGATAACAGATTTGATGTTAAGTATCTCACTGCTGTCATTTCTGATGCTTCTCATCACTATGGCCTGTAGCCGTTGATACTAAACCCATATTCTGTACTCATTAGAGTATTAGACTATTCAGCAGATTCTGCAATTTCTTTTTCCAGTATCACTGAGGGCAGCAATGTCATCAGCGAATCTTACCAGTTATGTCCCTTTGCCCTGAATTTTATTCCCATTCTTGAACATTTCCGTAACTGCTGCTTCGAGGTATAGATTGAATTTGCATTCCTATCCTACACCCTCTTCAATCCGAGCACTTCATTCTTGGTCATTCTTTGTTATGTTTCCTTCTTTTTTATTGTACATACTGCACATAACTCGCGATTCCCTATAAATTACTCCCATTTTTCTCAGAATTTCAAAAAGCTTGCACTATTTTACACCGTCGATCACTTATTCTAGGACGACGAATCCTCTGAACGTGTCTTGATGTTTATTCAGTGTTGTTTCCATTATCAAACGCAATAGAGAACTCTCGCGCCTTTACGTTTCCTAAAGCCAAACAAATCGTCGTCTAACATATCCTCAGTTTTCTTTTAAATTCTTCAATGTCCTCTTCTTGTCAGCATCTTGGACGCATGAGTTGTTAAGCTGATTGTGCGATAGTTCTCGCAGCCATCTGTCCTTGTTGTCTTTGGAATTGTGTGGATGATATTTTCCCAAAAGTCTGAGGGTAAGTCACCAGTCTCATATGTTCCTCTCACCAACTTGAATAGTTTAGTTGCCATTTCCCCCAATGATTTTAGGAATTTCGATGGAGAGTTCGAATGGTTCAAATGGCTCTGAGCACTATGGGACTTAACTTCTGAGGTCATCAGTCCCCTAGAACTTAGAACTACTTGAACATAACTAACCTAAGGACATCACACACATCCATGCCCGAGGCAGGATTCGGGAACCTGCGACCGTAGCGGCCTCGCGGTTCCAGATATAGCCCCTAGAACCGCTCGGTCGCAGCGGCCGGCAATAGAGAGTTATCTGCCTCATTGACTTTTGACTCTAATACTGGATCCACTATCTCTTCCCTATCGATTCCGTTTCTTCTTCTGTCACGTCGACAGATATCTCCTCCCCCCTCAAGAGGCCTTCAGTGTACCCTGTCCTCCTATCCGCTCTCTCCTTTCTGTTTAACACCGGAATTCCCGTTGTACTGTTACTGTTACCTTCCTTGGTGTTTATATCACCGTGTGATGGTTTGATCTATCTATATACTGAGCCAGTCCTTTCGACGATCATTTGGCTTGTCTGCAATTCCTAATTATTTCATTCCTGAGTGGCATAGTACGTCCCAAAATCCTTTATTTTAAATGTGCACATGATAAAAATCCCCAAGGTACAATTGAGGATAGACATCCGAATCAGTTTCAGATCAATGTGTTAGTTATTATTATGGACGATTTTCTGGTAAACAATTTTTTCTCTCGACGTGCTATACACGTGCGATATACAAGTATCACAGTTTAGGGTGTAATCGTACAACAGATAGAGACATCATCCCCACTGCTGTGAAAATAGCCCTGCGTTGCCTCGCCGGCCGCGGTGGTCTAGCGGTTCCAGGCGCTCAGTCCGGAACCGCGCGACTGCTGCGCTCGCAGGTTCGAATCCTGCCTCGGGCATGGATGTGTGTGGTGTCCTTAGGTTAGTTAGGTTTAAGTAATTCTACGTTCTAGGGGACTGATGACCACAGATGTTAAGTCCCATAGTGCTCAGAGCCATTTGAACCATTTGAGCCTGCGTTGGCTCGGGGGGAGTCATTCGGGGCCGTACGCCGTACCTGACTGAGTGAATCCTGAGACTGAGTTGTAAAACACAGATCTGTGGTGTACCCTCCATCATAAATTAATTTCGGAGTTTTCAAATTCCGTCAAGTGCTGCACCATTAAGGTCAGTGTTGCTGTAGCTCCAGAGATGATTATGATGGCTGTTGAGGTCACCGAGGAATAAAGCTGGTTGTAGCTGGTATGGTTTTAGCAGGATTTGAATACCCAAAAAACTCGTGGTACCTCTCTTGAATCGAAGCCATCATCAAGGCGACAGGCAATGTTTTACAATAGTAGAGTGGTATCTCTGGGAGGTGGCTATTTTTATTTCCTCGGAGTGCTTATTTTACAGCGGTCTGAGTGGTCGTGACCAATATCCAGTTTAAACAGGCTTGGTGTCCCGTATTTTACTTGTTATGGCTCACGATCACTGCCGCCGCCGCGGTCCGAGAGTTAACCGCAGTCGTGTAAATTAGAATCTATGATTGCCGATGAGTTCATACGCTCGTCACTTGCTGCCAGCCAACGGGGACACAACACAGATTTGCGACAGGATATAATCCGGCAGATAAAAGCAGGTATGAAGTTTTAAGAATGATGAGGCTCTGGAATATTCCAGTCAAGTTTCATGAGAGATAAAGAAGGACAGCTGGGTGAGGTCCTGTTCCATGGCCAGCACGGATTATTATCTCTGTGTTCACCTGAAGTTATTGATTTATACAACAGACATTCCTCTGTGGGGAGGCTATATCAACGTGTCGTGGAAGCCTGCGACATCATGGTCCATTATCCAGTTAATGTACGTGTGCGTAGACGTAAGAGAACAGTTTGAACCTTTTTTATAGGTTATTGGAGGTGTCAGGTGTAAAATGCAGACCAATATCCCTAACTTCGGTTTGTTGCAAAATCATTGAAGATATTCTCAGTTCGAATATATTCAACTTTCTTTAGACTGAGAAACTTATATCCACGAATCAGCATGGTTTTAGAAAGCATAGCTCCTGCGAAACTCAGCTTGCCCTTTTTTCCTATGATACACTATGTGATCAAAAGTATCCGGTCACCTGGCTGAAAAATTACAAGTTCGTGGCGCCCTCCATCGGTAATGCTGGAATTCAATATGGTGTTGACCCATCCTTAGCCTTGATGACAGCTTCCACTCTCGCAGGCTTATGTTCAGTCAGGTGGCGGAAGGTTTCTTGGGGAATGGCAGCTCATTCTTAACGGAGTGCTGCACGTAGGAGAGGTATCAATGTCAGTCGGTGAGGCCTGGCACGAAGTCGGCGTTCCAAAACATCCCAAAGACGTTCTATAGGGTTCAGGTCAGGACACTGTGCAGGCCAGTCCACTACAGTGATGTTATTGTCGTGTTACCACTCCGCCACAGGCCGTGCATTGTGAGCAGGTGCTCGATCGTATTGAAAGATGCAATCACCATCCCCGAATTGCTCTTCAACAGTGGGAAGCGAGAAGGTGGTTAAAACATCAATGTAGGCCTGTGCTGTGATAGTGCCACGCAAAACAACAAGGGGTGAAAGCCCCCTCCATGAAAAACACGACTACACCAAAACACCACCGCGTCCAAATTTTACTGTTGGCACTGCACACGCTGACAGATGGCGTTCACCGGGCATTCGCCATACCCACACCTTGCATCGGATCGCCACATTGTGTACCGTGATTCATCACTGCACAGAACGTTTCTCCACTGTTCAATCGTCCATTGTTTACGCTCCTTACACCAAGCGAGGTGCCATTTGGCATTTACCGGCGTGATGCGCGGCTTCTGAGCAGCCACTCGACCATGAAACCAAGTTTTCTCAAGTCCCGCCTAAATGTCATAGTACGCAGTTTGGAATTCCTGTGTGATGGTCTGGGTAGATGTCTACCTATTACACATTACGACCCTCTTCAACTGTCGGCAGTCTCTGTCAGTCAACAGACGTGGTCGGCTTGTAAACTTTTAAGCTGTACGTGTCCCTTCACGTTTACACTTCACTATCGTATCGGAAACAGTGGACATAGGGATGTTTAGGAGTGTGGAAAAAATGGTGCAAATGGCTCTGAGCACTATGGGACTTAACTTCTTTGGTCATCAGTCCCCTAGAACTTAGAACTACTTAAACCTAGCTAACCTAAGAACATCACACACATCCATGCCCGAGGCAGGATTCGAACCTGCGACCGTAGCGGTCGCGCGGTTCCAGACTGTAGCGCCTAGAACCGCTCGGCCACCACGGCCGGCTGGAGTGTGGAAATCTCGCGTAGAGACATATGACAAAAGTGACACCCAAGTACCTGACCATGTTCGATGTCCGTGAGTTCCGCGGAGTGTCCCATTCAGCTCTCTCACGATGTCTAATGATTACTGAGGTCGCTGATATGGAGTTCCTGGCAGTAGGTGGCAGCAAAATGCACCTAATATGAAGAACATATGTTTTTGGGGGTGTCCGGATACTTTTGATCACATAGTGTATACTGCGAACTATGAATGTAGGGCAACTATTCCACATTTCTAAATTTCCGGAAAACGGTTGACACGATGCCCCATTGCAGACTGTTAATCAAGGTACGAGCATATGGAATAAGTTCACAGATATGTGGATGACTCGAAGACTTCTTAAGTAATAGAACCCAGCACGTTGACCCTGACGGTAAGTGTTCATCAGAGACAAGGGTATCGCCAGGAGTGCCCCAGGGAAGTGTGACAGGACCGTTGTTGTTAGCTGTACACATAAATGATCTGGCGGACAGGGTGGAAAGCAATCTGCGGTTGTTTGCTGATACTGCTGTGGTGTACGGTAAGGAGTCGAAGTTGACTGACTGTAGGAAGGTACAAGACGACTTAGCCAAAATTTCTAATTAGTGTGAGCCGGCCGAAGTGGCCGTGCGGTTAAAGGCGCTGCAGTCTGGACCCGCAAGACCGCTACGGTCGCAGGTTCGAATCCTGCCTAGGGCATGGATGTTTGTGATGTCCTTAGGTTAGTTAGGTTTAACTAGTTCTAAGTTCTAGGGGACTAATGACATCAGCAGTTGAGTCCCATAGTGCTCAGAGCCATTTGAACCATCTAATTGGTGTGATGAATGGCAGCTGGCTCTAAATATGGAAAAATGTAAGCAAATGCTGATGATTAGGAAGAACAAACCTATAATGTTCGCATACAGTATTACTAGTACCCAGCTATGCACAGACAAGTCGTTTAAATATCTGGGCGTAACGTTGTAAAGCGAAGTGAAATTGAACGGACAAAAAATGGTTCAAATGGCTCTGAGCACTATGGGACTTAACTTCTGAGGTTTTTAGGAAAGAGTGGTTCATCCATAGAGGAGACCGCATATAGGACGTTGGTGCGACCTGTTCTTGAGTACTACTCGAGTGTTTGGGGTCCGTACCAGATCGGACTGAAGGAAAACATGGAAGCAATTCAGAGACGGGCTGCTAGATTTGATACCGTTAGGTTCGAACAACACGTAAGTGTTTCGAAGATGGCGGAGGTTCGCGTCTTCCCTCGGGCATGGGTGTGTGTGTTTGTCCTAAGGATAATTTAGGTTAAGTAGTGTGTAAGCTTAGGGACTGATGACCTTAACAGTTAAGTCCCATAAGATTTCACACACATTTGAACATTTTTGTTTTGTTTCAAAGATGCTTCGGGAACTCAAATGGGAATCCCTGGAGGTAATATGACGTTCTCTTCGAGAAACACTACTGAGAAAATTTAGAGAACCGGCATCTGAAGGTGGCTTCCACACGATTCTTTTGCCGCCAACAAACGTTGCGCATAAGGATCACAAAGACCAGATATCGAGAAGTTAGGACTCATGCGAAGGCATATATACGGTCATTCTTTACTCGTTCTATTTGCGAGTGGAAAAAGAGATGACTCTAGTGGTGGTACAGAGTACCCTCGACCACACACCGCTCGGTGGCTTGCGCAGTATCAGTGTACGTTGTAGATGTAGAACCAGACGGCAGTTATTAGAGTCGACGGGCATGAAGGGAAGCAGCGGTTGAGAAAAGAGAAAGACAATGTTGTAGACTATCGCCAATGTTATTCAATCTGTACATTGAGCAAGCTGTAAAGGAAAGAAGGGAAAAATTTGTAGAGTTCAAGGAGAAGAAATAAAAACTTAGAGGTTAGCCGATGACGTTGTAATTCTGTCAGAGACAGAAAAGGACTTAGAGGAGCAGTTGAACAGAATAGACAGTCCCTTGAAAGGAGGATATAAGATGAACATAAAAGAAAAGCAAAACAAGGATAATGGAATGTTGTCGAATTAAATGAGGAGATGCTAAGGGAATTAGATTAGGAAAAGAGACAGTTAAAGTAGTAGATAAGTTTTGTTATTTCTGCAGGAGAATAACTAATGAAGAAAAGAAGTTTATTAACATCGAATATTTATTTAAGCGTTAGGAAATCTTTTCTGGAGGTATTTGAATGGAGTGTAGCCTTGTGTGGAAGAGAAACATGGATGATTAACAGTTTAGACAAGAACAGCAAAAAGCTTTTGAAATGTGGTGCTACACAAGAATGCTGAAGACTGGGTCGGTAGATCACGTAACTAACGAGGAGGCACTGGGAGGTACTGAATAGTTTTGGGGAGAAATCAAATTTACTGCACAACTTGACGAAAAGAAGGGATCGATTGGTGGCTCGCATTCTGAGACTTTAAGGGATCACCAATTTAGTACTGGAGGGAAGTATTGCGGGTAAAAGTTTTAGAGGGAGGCCAACAGGTGAATACAGTAGGCAATTTTAGAAGTTGTAAGTTGCGGTAGTTATTCGGAGATGAAGGCGCTTGCACAGGGTAGAGTAGCATGGAGAGCTGCATCAAACTAGTCTCAGGACTGAGGATTACATCAACAACAAGTGACGTGAGACCTTTGAAAATGTTCTTTCAACACTAAGAGCAAAGGATTCTTGGACACATGTTGACATGGAAATCAAAGATCTTTCCAAATGTCTTACTTGTTTTACTTCTTTATTTCCGCTAAATCTCCTCTTTTCCTCCTCCTTTGTCCCCTCTGCCGGCCGCAGTGGCCGAGCGGTTCTAGGCGCTACAGTCTGGAACCGCGCGACCACTACGGTCGCAGGTTCGAATCCTGCCTCGGGCATAGATGTGTGTGATGTCCTTAGGTTAGTTAGGTTTAAGTAGTTCTAAGTTCTAGGGGACTGATGACCTTAGAAGTTAAGTCCCATAGTGCTCAGAGCCATTTGAACCATTTTTGAACCTTGTCCCCTCTACTAACAGATAAATTGCAAGAAAGGGCAAACATGCCTGGTGAAGGACGAAGAAATGAAGCTCCGTTTACTGGAAGTCATTAACAGTAACCTGTAATAACTATTTCATCTATGCAATTAAAATCTAAAGTTTGTAAATGATGCTAATGAGATTACAGATAGTGATTGCTTGGACCTGAACGGAAATTTTCTTTGCCCTTTGCTAAATCCTAAAAAAAGAAAAAAAATATTAGAGCCTGTATCTACTTGCCATTCTGACATTTAAACCTCTGTACCAGCGCTATGGTATTACATTCTGTTCTCATTTATCATATCGTTAAAGACTGAATGTAATTTAGTTTCTTTCCCGTCTTTAGTCGTCTGAATAAGTGACATTACTATTCTTTCCTGTTTAAGAGTGTGAACCCGGAAAGAGGAAGACGGATCCGTGCACCTGCTTCTGTATGCGATCTGGTATCTGGGTATGCGTGGGCGACTCGTGCCTCGAAGAGAGAACTTGTAAGTATAATTTTCACTTTATATTTAAACGTACAGATGTTAGTACTTTCAGTGAAGAACGTAGACCCAAGAATCATCGGTGTAACAGTTGTAAACTGTCGAAGCTCTGTTGGAGAAGGAGTTCAGCAAGGACAGGCTAAATACATTTGGGGGTGGCGTGTTTGTTACTGTTAGAAATAGTTTATCTTGTAGTGGAATTGAAGTATATAGTTCCTGTGAGTTAGTGCGGGTGGAGGTCATTCTTGGCAGCCAGAATAAAATAATAATTGATTCCTTTTACCGATCTCCCAACTAAGCTGGTACAATTCTGAAAGGTTCAATGAAGACTTGGAGTCTCATTTCAGAAGCGTGCCCGACTCATACTATTATAGTTAGTGGTGACTTCAATATACCCACGGTATGTTGGCGAAAATACACTTCAATCCAGAGGTACGCATAAAAGGTCATCAAGATTATGCTAAACGCATTCTCTTAAAATTATTTCGAGCAGTTAGTTCATGAGTCCCTCCGAACAGCAAACGGTTGCAAAAACACACTTGACATATAAGCAATAAATAATCTTGAGCTAATAACGAGCGTCAAAATGGATGCAGGGAGTAGTGAACACAAGGTTATCGTAGCGGGAGTGAATACCGTAACTCACAAATCCACCAGAAATAAACTAAAAATATATGTGTTCGAAAAAGCAGATAAAAATTCCCTTGAGGCCTTTCTGGGAGGCAATCTGTAATCCTTCTAAATTAACAAATAAGTGTAGACCAGACATAGCCTCATTTCAAAGAAATAATATCGGCAGCAGTTGGGGGATTTATACCAAATAAATTAACAAACGACGGAGCTGTCTCACGGTAAACAGAACAGGTCAGAACATTGTTGCAGAAAAGCAAGGAGAATACGTCAAATTTAAACGTATGGAAAATCTCCTAGGTTGGCGATCTTTTGCAGAAGCTCGAAATTTTGCGCAGAATTGAATGCGAGACGCTTGTAGCAGTTTCCACAACAAAACTTTGTCTCGAAACCTGGCAGGAAATGCAAAGAGATTCAGATCTTCTTGCGGCAAGACACAATCAATGCCTTATCTGAGCGATAGCAATGGAAGTACTACTGATAGTGCTGCTAAAGCAGAGTTACTTAAGACAGTCTTCCGAAGATCCTTCAACGAAGAAGACGAAGTAAATATTCCAGAATGCAAATCAGGAACAGCGACCAACATGAGCAACTTAGAAGCTGATATCCTCGGAACAGTGAAGCAACTTAAATCACTTAATGAAAGCAAGTCTTCCAGTCCGGACTGTATACTAATTAGTTTCCTTTGAGAGTATGCTGATGCAGTAGCTCCATACTTAACAATCGTACAGTCGCTTGCTGAATGAAAGATCCGTACCCAAGGACTGGAAGGTTGCACAGGTCACCCCAATGTTCAACAAAGGCGGCAGGAGTAATCTACTACACTACAGGCACATATCATTAACTTCAACTGGATTCGTGATTTCTTGTCAGAGAGGTCAGAGTTCGTAGTAACTGACGAGTAAAACAGAAATGATTTCTCGAATTCTCCAAGATAGTGTTCTAGACTCCCTGCTGGTCATTATCTATATAAACGATTTAGGAGATAATATGAGCATGCTCATATTGTCTTAGGTTGTATGCAGATAACGCTGTCGTTTATCGTCTAGTAAAGTAATTAGAAAATCAAAACAATCAGCAAAATGTTATCTGTACGGTGCCAAATTGGCAATCGGCCCTAAATAACGAAGAGCGTGATGTCATCTACATGACTGCTAAAAGGGATCTGTTAACTTCAGTTACATGATAAATCAATCAAATCTAAAGGCCGTAAATTCAACTAAATACTTAGGAATTACAATCACGAAGAACTTCAGTTAGAAAGAACCTGTAGAAAACATTGTGGGGTGGGCGAACCGAAGACCGCGATTTGTTGACAGAACACTTAGAAGATACAACAGATTTACGAAAGCGAATATCTACACTACGCTTGTCCGTCCTCTTTTGGGATACTGCTGCGCAGTGTGATATCCTTACCAAATAGGATTAACGGAGTCCATCGAGAAAGTTCAAAGAAGTGCAGCACGTTTTGTATTATTTATAAACAGGGGAGAGAGAATCACGGACATTATACAGAATTTGGCGTGCACATCAATAAAACAAAGGCGTTTGTCGTTGCAGCATGATCTTCTCACGAAATTTCAATCACCAACTTTCTCCTCCGAATGTGAAAATATCTTGTTGACGTCGACCTACGTAGGGAGAAAAGATATTCAAAATAAAATAAGGGGAATCAGAGCTCGCACGGAAAGATATAAGTGTTCGCTTTTTCCGCGCGCTGTTCGGGAATGGAATAATAAAGAACTATTGTGTAGGTGGTTTGATGATGACTCAGCCACGCACTTCAGTGTGACCTGCAAATATCATTGTAGTGCAGATGCTGTAGCTGAAAAATTCATCCGTGGGTCGATCGTTTGGCATTTGAGGGAGACTGTGAGATAATGTATCTCTCGTATAACCGACGTAGCTAACAGAACGTAGTAGAACTGGTCCTGGTGTGCTGAAGCATATAGATAGCCATATTTCCTTCACTAAGTACGCGACTGTGAAAGGTCAGAAAATCGCTTATAATGTACGAAGTATCCTCCTTTCTGCACTATAAAGCAGCTTACGAAGAACAGGGTATATAAAAATTAGCTGTAGCTAAATTAGTTGATATATTGTCACAAAACTCAACACTCATAGAAAAACTCAAAAAGTTTTGTGTTGTTGCTGACGCACTTTAAATTGCTGCCACGAGAGCGCAGCACTGAGCAGCTAAGCAAGATGGCGACAGGCGCCGACAAAGCGTATGTTGTGCTTGTGACAGATTCACACCAGTCTGCTATAATGGTGCAATGACACTTCAGAACGAAGTTCAGCAAAGATCCTCCAACTGCCAACTCCATTCAGCGATAGCAAGCACAGTTTAAAGATCGCAATTCTGGTAGGATTGTTGGTAGAGGAGTGGGTCAATGTTGAATCATTCACATAACCCCAAACAAAAAGAATCGCAGTGGGTTAAGTCGGCAGAGCGTGGAGGCCATGACATGAATTGCTGATCATCAACCGCACTGTGACTGTTCATCGATTTCTCAATTTTCTGTTTTAGAATTCACATACATCATGATGGAAGTGGAGTGAAGCACAATCCCGTTGATACATAAAGTTCACACTGTCGGTCTCCAGTTGTAGCATGAGCCAGTTTTCTTCCCTGCAAGGGGAGATCGACGGGTCAGTCCCTTTTCTTCTGGGAAAGATGGTTACACAACATGTGTATTGGGGCATGCTGGAAAACTGGCACATTGCCGCAACTGCAGACTGACATTGTGGGCTTCCTCTACCAACAAGTTGGTGCTCTACCCCTCTTCCATCATGATGTATGTAATTCCTAAGCAGAAAGTTGAGAAAACGATGCATCAGTTGTGGTGAGATTGATGATCAGGAATTCATGTCATGGCATCCACACTTTCCCGGCTTAACTCATGCAATTGTTTTGTTTGGTGTCATGTGAAAGATTTAGTGTTTACCTCCTGCTGTACCATCAATCCTAGCAGAACTGCGATTACACATCTACAGCGGTTTTGAACAGGTTGACAGGAACATACTGCGCCCAGCGTGGAAGAACTTGGTTATCGACTTAGTACCTGCAGAATCAGTAGGAGGGCGAGGGAGTGGTACACCTATAATACACCTATAGTATGTCAGAAAACCTTTCTGTGTTTTTCAGTGTGTGTGCAAAGGCATGTGACAATATGTCAAATAATATAGCTACAACAAATCTATGAAATCGCATGTCATTTATAATAACCCTCTATAGACTTGGTAGTAGATATAGTCTTGTAGTAATTCTAAAACCAACCAGGTGAGAAGGTGTACCAATACAAGTCCCTTCATGTTTGATGCACACTTAAATATAGCACTTTCTACAGGCACATAAAACGGTATTAAAATATTCTTAAGAAACAATCACAACAGAAGCTTACGTCCAATACACGGAATGCATATTACCGCAACTTCCGTAGGAAAGCCAAGGGACCAAAGAGCAGATCCGTCAAAATCGGTAGAAGCAGACAATGTAGGAACGTAACCTCTCTGACAGTCAGTCACAACACACTATTAAGGGGCTCCGGAAAGGCTCAAAATCATGAAAAGTTCAATTTTTACTTTTTTGCGTTTTCTGAATCTGCAGACTATTACCTTTTAATAGATATACGAGGGCAGTTCAATAAGTAATGCAACACATTTTTTTTCTCGGCCAATTTTGGTTGAAAAAACCGGAAATTTCTTGTGGAATATTTTCAAACATTCCCGCTTCGTCTCGTTTAGTTTCATTGACTTCCGACAGGTGGCAGCGCTGTACGGAGCTGTTAAAATGGCGTCTGTAACGGATGTGCGTTGCAAACAACGGGCAGTGATCGAGTTTCTTTTGGCGGAAAACCAGGGCATCTCAGATATTCATAGGCGCTTGCAGAATGTCTACGGTGATCTGGCAGTGGACAAAAGCACGGTGAGTCGTTGGGCAAAGCGTGTGTCATCATCGCCGCAAGGTCAAGCAAGACTGTCTGATCTCCCGTGTGCGGGCCAGCCATGCACAGCTGTGACTCCTGCAATGGCGGAGCGTGCGAACACACTCGTTCGAGATGATCGACGGATCACCATCAAACAACTCAGTGCTCAACTTGACATCTCTGTTGGTAGTGCTGTCACAATTGTTCACCAGTTGGGATATTCAAAGATTTGTTCCCTCAGGGTCCCTCATTGTCTAACCGAACACCATAAAGAGCAAAGGAGAACCATCTGTGCGGAATTGCTTGCTCGTCATGTGGCTGAGCGTGACAATTTCTTGTCAAAGATTGTTACAGGCGATGAAACATGGGTTCATCACTTCGAACCTGAAACAAAACGCCAATCAATGGAGTGGCGCCACACCCATTCCCCTACCAAGAAAAAGTTTAAAGCCATACCCTCAGCCGGTAAAGTCATGGTTACAGTCTTCTGGGACGCTGAAGGGGTTATTCTGTTCGATGTCCTTCCCCATGGTCAAACGATCAACTCTGAAGTGTATTGTACTACTCTTCAGAAATTGAAGAAACGACTTCAGAGTGTTCGTAGGCACAAAAATCTGAACGAACTTCTCCTTCTTCATGACAACGCAAGACCTCACACAAGTCTTCGCACCCGAGAGGAGCTCACAAAACTTCAGTGGACTGTTCTTCCTCATGCACCCTACAGCCCCGATCTCGCACCGTCGGATTTCCATATGTTTGGCCCAATGAAGGACGCAATCCGTGGGAGGCACTACGCAGATGATGAAGAAGTTATTGATGCAGTACGACGTTGGCTCCGACATCGACCAGTGGAATGGTACCGTGCAGGCATAAAGGCCCTCATTTCAAGGTGGCGTAAGGCCGTAGCATTGAATGGAGATTACGTTGAAAAATAGTGTTGTGTAGCTAAAAGATTGGGGAATAACTGGGTGTATTTCAATGCTGAATAAAACAACCCCTGTTTCAGAAAAAAAATATGTTGCATTACTTATTGAACTGCCCTCGTATAATTTATTCAATTCCGAAGACTACAACTATTTTTAAATTTTTTTTGAAAAGTGTTCTACATGGGCGTGACCCACTGTGGCGCTGTTAAACTGCTGTCAAATGGTGTTATTATTAACGTCTGTGTTCATCAGGTACATTTTAGTGATGTGAGATAAAGTATGTGTTGTGGCTAACCTGTGATGGTTTAATATATATCGCTAGTGTGATTGTCGATTGTTTCATGTTTATTTACTCTGTCGCTATCTCGAAAATGTTGTTGTTGTTGTGGTCTTCAGTCCTGAGACTGGTTTGATGCAGCTCTCCATGCTACTCTATCCTGTGGAAGCTTTTTCATCTCCCAGTACCTACTGCAACCTACATCCTTCTGAATCTGCTTAGTGTATTCCTCTCTTGGTCTCCCTCTACGATTTTTACTCTCCACGCTGCCCTCCAATACTAAATTGGTGATCCCTTGATGCCTCAGAACATGTCCTACCAACCGATCCCTTCTTCTGGTCAAGTTGTGCCACAAACTTCTCTTCTCCCCAATCCTATTCAATACTTCCTCATTAGTTATGTGATCTACCCATCTAATCTTCAGCATTCTTCTGTAGCACCACATTTCGAAAGCTTCTATTCTCTTCTTGTCCAAACTATTTATCGTCCATGTTTCACTTCCATACATGGCTACACTCCATACGAATTCTTTCAGAAATGACTTCCTGACACTTAAATCAATACTGGATGTTAACAAATTTCTCTTCTTCAGAAACGCTTTCCTTGCCATTGCCAGCCTACAGTTTATATCCTCTCTACTTCGACCATCATCAGTTATTTTGCTCCCCAAATAGCAAAACTCCTTTACTACTTTAAGTGTCTCATTTCCTAATCTAATTCCCTCAGCATCACCCGACTTAATTAGACTACATTCCATTATCCTTGTTTTGCTTTTGTTGATGTTCATCTTATATCCTCCTTTCAAGACACTGTCCATTCCATTCAACTGCTCTTCCAAGTCCTTTGCTGTCTCTGACACAATTACAATGTCATCGGCGAACCTCAAAGTTTTTATTTCTTCTCCATGAATTTTAATACCTACTCCGAATTTTTCTTTTGTTTCCTTTACTGCTTGCTCAATATACAGATTGAACAACATCGGGGAGAGGCTAAAACCCTGTCTTACTCCCTTCCCAACCACTGCTTCCCTTTCATGTCCCTCGACTCTTATAACTGCCATCTGGTTTCTGTACAAATTGTAAATAGCCTTTCGCTCCCTGTATTTTACCCCTGCCACCTTTAGAATTTGAAAGAGAGTATTCCAGTCAACATTGTCAAAAGCTTTCTCTAAGTCTATAAATGCTAGAAACGTAGGTTTGCCTTTCCTTAATCTTTCTCCTAAGATAAGTCGTAAGGTCAGTATTGCCTCACGTGTTCCAATATTTCTACGGAATCCAAACTGATCTTCCCCGAGGTTGGCTTCTACTAGTTTTTCCATTCGTCTGTAAAGAATTCGTGTTAGTATTTTGCAGCAGTGGCTTATTAAGCTGATAGTTCGGTAATTTTCACATCTGTCAACACCTGCTTTCTTTGGGATTGAAATTATTATATTCTTCTTGAAGTCTGAGGGTATTTCGCCTGTTTCATACATCTTGCTCACCAGATGGTAGAGTTTTGTCAGGACTGGCTCTCCCACGGCCGTCAGTAGTTCCAATGGAATATTGTCTACTCCGGGGGCCTTGTTTTGACTCAGGTCTTTCAGTGCTCTGTCAAACTCTTCACGCAGTATCGTATCTCCCATTTTATCTTCATCTACATCCTCTTCCATTTCCATAATATTGTCCTCAAGTACATCGCCCTTGTATAGACCCTCTATATACTCCTTCCACCTTTCTGCTTTGCCTTCTTTGCTTAGAACTGGGTTTCCATCTGAGCTCTTGATATTCATACAAGTCGTTCTCTTATCTCCAAAGGACTCTTTAATTTTCCTGTAGGCGGTATCTATCTTACCCCTAGTGAGATAGGCCTCTACATCCTTACATTTGTCCTCTAGCCATCCCTGCTTAGCCATTTTGCACTTCCTGTCGATCTCATTTTTGAGACGTTTGTATTCCTTTTTGCCTGTTTCACTTACTGCATTTTTATATTTTCCCCTTTCATCAATTAAATTCAATATTTCTTCTGTTACCCAAGGATTTCTACTAGCCCTCGTCTTTTTACCTACTTGATCCTCTGCTGCCTTCACTACTTCATCCCTCAAAGCTACCCATTCTTCTTCTACTGTATTTATTTCCCCCATTCCTGTCAATTGCTCCCTTATGCTCTCCCTGAATCTCTGTACAACCTCTGGTTCTTTTAGTTTATCCAGGTCCCATCTCCTTAAATTCCCACCTTTTTGCAGTTTCTTCAGTTTTAATCTACAGGTCATAACCAATAGATTGTGGTCAGAGTCCACATCTGCCCCTGGAAATGTCTTACAATTTAAAACCTGGTTCCTAAATCTCTGTCTTACCATTATATAATCTATCTGATACCTTTTAGTATCTCCAGGGTTCTTCCATGTATACAACCTTCTTTCATGATTCTTAAACCAAGTGTTAGTTATGATTATGTTGTGCTCTGTGCAAAATATTCGAAAATATTCGTAATTAATTCTGTTTCTTGAGTCTCTGTTTTGTTGAAGTATAATAATGAGTAAAAGTAAAGTTATTAGAAATCCTCTGAAGGCTTTTAAGAAAAGGAGAAATGTTGGAAAGCCAAAGGTATGTATTATTACTGTAAACAATAAAGACGATAACCAAGTGAGTGAACCTAACCTCTCAAGTACACCTGCTTAAGCAGTCAAAGTGGGAAAGAAAATACTTCACAGAAGAAGCTTGGTTCAATGAGTGAAAACTATGAATGTTTTATGGGCGAATCGAATGTGAATGAAATATTTGATATGTCGGTTCTCAAAGGAATTTTTTCAAACTGTGTAAGATGTATTCATTGTAGTGAAGTTGGTCTGGAACTCTCCATAATAAAGCACGTAGGACTTGCTAGTGAAATACAACTGAAATGTGATAAGTGTTCATACATGACCACCTTTTGGAACAGTGTTGCAGTAACTGCAACTGAAGAAAATGGTAGCAAAATCTACGAACACAACAATGAGCGATGCTTGCTTTAGACAAGGAACGCCTACGGGCTGCAGACAGGCCTGTAAAGAGTCTAGAAATACAAGCAAGAGTAAACAGGAGGAGGAACAAGAGGAAGTTGGTGGAGGAGTTTGCAGAGGATCAAGATAATCCATCCTATGGACCTGGAATGCACTAAAAAGTTAATCCAATCTTTGTCGCTCGATTCCCAAAACTTTTATTTTCTCATACTAATTACATGTTTTCTAAGGATCTTCCAAACATATTTGTTTCAAACTTTCAGTAAATGTTACACAGTACCTTCTGCATAATTTAACACAGCCTTTTTCCAAAAAACTGTGTATTTTTGAATATATAAATAAAAAATTGCAAAAAAATGTTGTGAATTTTCATTACAATTGAAAAAAAATCATCTTTAATAACTGAACTAAAATTTTGTAAAATCCCTGTGTTAAGTTGTAGCCCATATTCCAATAAATAATCCGTAAAAAGTTAAACTTCCTACCTCAAATACTTTGTCAGGAAAGATGTAATTTATAAGCGTTATTTTAACATTGCAAGTACAGGGCGTTCCGGAGCCCCTTAAAGCGAGGTAAACTGCATGTGTCTGCGAACGTTCCATTGCTATGTTGTTCGAGAGTGTAACTGTCAATTTATTTGACAGAAGAGAACAAAATTTGGCAGTAAAGAGAAGATAATTTTTTTCACAAACAGTAAATACTAGCTATAGCGTCTACATGAATTAAAAACTAAACCAGAGAGAGCTTTTCCACCTGTAATGACACGTTTGGGAATCAACCAAAATGGAAAACGTTTAAATAAATGTGCCTACTTTCGGTTATACAGCAGGCGAAAGTGGGAGAGGCGTTCAGTAAGTACCGCAACACATTTTTTTGCTGAAAGCAGATTGGTTTCATTCGGGATTCCAACACACCATATTATTCCCCACTCTTTCTGCTAAGAAATCCTATTTTTCATCATAATTTCCATTCAATACTACGGCCTTACGCCACATTACTGGGAGGGTCTGAACACCCGCATGGTACAACCCTACTGGTCGACGTCGCAGACAACGTCTCGCTGCATCAATAACCTTCCCACATCCACGTACTGCTTCCCGCAGAATGCTACCTTCATTGCATCAACCAGTTGAGAGCCGGAAATGAGAGATGCAGGCAATAGGGCGAATGAGGAAGAACAGTGCAATTAAGGTTTGTGAGCTCCTCTCAGGTGTGCATCTCGTGTGAGGCATTGCACTGTCATGGGGAAGGAGAAGTTCGTTCACATTTTTGTGGTGACGAACACGCTGAAGTCGTTTTTTCAGTTTCTGAGGGTAGCACATTATAAACTACTCGCCATTAAAATTGCTACACCACGAAGATGACAGGAGCGCCTACGATAGTGTACTCAACGACGAACCTGGGTGCACAAATGGCAAAACGTCATTGTTTCGGATAAATCCAGGTTCGGTTTACAGCATCATGATGGTCGCATCCGTGTTTGGCGACATCGCGGTGAACGCACATAGGAAGCGTGCATTCGTCATCGCCATACTGGCGTATCTCCCGGCGTGATGGTATGGGGTGCCATTGGTTACACGTCTCGGTCGCCTCTTGTTCCCATTGACGGCACTTTGAACAGTGGACGTTACGTTTCAGATGTGTTACGACCCGTGGCTCTACCCTTCATTCGATCCCTGCGATAATGCACGGCTGCATGTTGGATACAGAAAATGTTCGACTGCTGCCCTGACTAGCACATTCTCCAAATCTATCGCCTATTGAAAACGTCTGGTCAATGGTGGCCGAGCAACTGGCTCGTCACAATACGCCAGTCACTACTCTTGTTGAACTGTGGTATCGTGTCGAAGCTGCATGGGCAGCTGTACCTGTACACGCCATCCAAGCTCTGTTTGACTGAATGCCCAGGCGTATCAAGGCCGTTATTACGGCAGAAGTGGTTGTTCTGGGTACTGATTTCTCAGGATCTATGCACCCAAACTGCGCGAAAATGAAATCACATGTCAGTTCTAGTATAATATATTTGTCCAATGAATATCTGTTTATCATCTGCATTTCTTCTTGGTGTAGCAATTTTAATGGCCAGTAGTGTACTCCAGAGTCGATCTTTGTACCATGACAGAGGACACCAAACAGAGTAAACCCTGCACAGTCCCGAAGGACCGTCGCCATGATCTTACCGGCTGACGGCGCTTCTCTGAACTTTGTCTTCAGAGGAGAGGTGGTTTAGTGTCACTCCATGGGTTGTTGTTCTGTTTCCGGTTCGAACTGTTGATCCCTGTTTCATCGCCTGTGACGATGTTGTACAAAAAACTATCACGATCAGATTCGTAATGCATAAACAATTCTGCACGGATGGTCCTTCGTTGCTTCTTGTAGTCTTCTGTTAGGCAGCGAAGAAGCCAGTGGGCACACAACTTCGAGACGTCCAGTTGGCAGGGAGATGTTTGATTGTGATCTGTCGAATACCTCGAATGAGAGTGTCCACACGTTACAACACTACAAGAGTCCAACCAGCAGGCGGGAAATTGGACAGATTTGTGCGACCTTGTTGCAGTCATGAGAGACGTCTTATTCGACGATTGATCGTGCTTACGTCCACTGCCAGGTCTCTGTAGACATTCTGCAAGCGCCTATGAACATCTGCGGTGTTCTGAGTTTCTGGCAAAGGAAACTCAGTGTGATCTCTCTGCTCGGAACACACTTCCGCTACAGACGCCATGTTGAGGGCTAGATATAGCGTCACATGTCGAAACTTCATGAAACTATAGGGCTGAAGCTGGAATATTTCACCATGTCCCATAGCAAATTCCGCATTTCAACCGAAATTGGGCGATAAAAAAAGTGTTGCATTATTTATTGAAAGCCCCTCCTAAGTGTAGTCAGTAAATGGAATACTATCCGTGATAATGACTGTACTGAGTGCAGCACATGGATGTGTGTGATGTCCTTAGGTTAGTTAGGTTTAAGTAGTTCTAAGTTCTAGGTGACTGGTGACCTCAGATGTTAAGTCCCATAGTGCTCAGAGCCATTTGAACCAAGTGCAGCACATTTCTTCTAAATTATGCTGTTGTTCTGCAGACAACGTCCCGTGCGTGAAATTCCATTGGGTGGATGCCGGAGACGGCTGTAACAAGTGCCTATGCGGATTGTTTGGCGAACCGGTGTTCTGCACCCTGAGACAATGCGGCGACTAGGAGACGATGGGAGCAGCAGCGGCAGCAGCAGCAGCGGTACCCGACTGAGGTATCTGCAGTGTTACAGCACTCTAGTATGCATTCAGAGTACGTTGGTGCACATTGTCGTCTTTCACCGTATACATCAATTGAATGAAATAATCTCCCTCTCTACACGTGCACTGGAAGCTGTAGTACAGTACGTGACAGACATTCTCTCTTTCGTATTCCATTCGCGAATGGGCCTAGCAAAATAACTCTACGTTCCTTGTTTCTCGTGCTAATGTCCTCGAAAATATCCTCATGGTCCCTAAGCGCGATACTATGGATGCCACACAGCTTCAAACGCGGCCGTCGGGGTTTTCCATTTTAATTATCCTACATAATGAAGTGATGTGAACGTGAGTGTACCGGACTAGCGAAACTCGTGTTGCAACGAAAATGCTACAAGCACACACACGGCTGTAGAATCTTTCTTTTGCGCGTCTGTATAATTTTGAAACCGGGATAAAAAAAGAGAAAAATTGATTCGTACTAACATGATTACTGGAACGTTGACGAAAGAAATTCCCTTATACATTTTTCCAACACAGGTCGGAGTAACATGGCAAAATATAATCACATGACGTGCATTCAGTTTATATTATTGATCATGCATAATGCAACACCGCTACAGTAGTCAGAGATATGTGCAGTGTCCGAAAGGATTTTTACATCGCTGATGAAACTTTTAGTGAATTTGCCTGAAATATTACCTACAGTAAAACGTACAGAGCGTCCTTGTTAAATAGAATTTCAAAATAGTGTTTACATTTCCTCACGACAGGTTCTGAAACAAAATGTTCGGAGAAAAAACCAGTTTCATTGAAATTATTTTTAATTATGTTATCAAAAAGTCATGGAGGAACTGCACTTTGCAACAAATTTGTTGATAAACTTCGCAGCGTCAGTGCATTATTGACGTAGACGTTGCGAATTTTGTGTCTTCTATGTGGCATTTTACACCTCGTGATAGAGCCCAATACACTTCTTTTTGCCTGCTTATATATCGCTATCGCAATTGTGATAGTAGATTTCAGTACCAATGCATTCCAAGCACACACCGCCACATTCCAGCCAGCCACAGACAGTCTACTCAAGGCTATTATAATAAATAAAGTTTTTGCCTAACCAGTGCAGTTGTCTTATAGGAGCAATAAACATATTAAAATGAATTTCAATAAAAATATTTACAAACATTTATTTTTCTCGCTACATATTCTACCGTTTCTCTATTGTTGAGTATAAAATGTACCACAAAATTAATGAAATTTGCAGTTACAACTTATCAGAAAAATGAAAACATTTCCATCAACAGTTCCCTGCGCCACTATAAGGTGGCACTGTTTGTTAGCTTTACAATACATGGGTGTATATATTGAATTACTTCAGACAACGTATTTTAAATTTCGTAAACTAAAGGGAGAAAAATTACTGTAGGAAATGTGTACGTATTTTAAATGTTTATTGTCGTCTACGATTTACTCTGTCACTACGAGCTGTTGTAGTCGACCCTAAATGCTGGTTCTCTGAATTTACTCAACAGCTTTTCATGGGGAAAAGTCTTCTTCCAGGCTAATAACAGAATTCAAGCTTTGTATCTGCATCTACACTACTGGCCATTAAAATTGTTACACCAAGAAGAAATGCAGATGATAAATGGGTATTCATTGGACAAATGTTTTATACTAGAACTGACATGTGATTACATTTTCACGCAATTTGGGTGCACAGATCCTGAGAAATCAATACCCAGAACAACCACCTCTGGCCTTAATAACGGCCTTGATACGCCTGGGCATTGAGTCAAACGGAGCTTGGATGGCATGTACAGGTACAGCTGCCCATGCAGCTTCAACACGATACCACAGTTCAATGTACTGGCGTATTGTGACGAGCCAGTTGCTCGGCCACCTTTGACCAGACGTTTTCCATTGGTGAAAAATGGTTCTGAGCACTATGCGACTTAACATCTATGGTCATCAGTCCCCTAGAACTTAGAACTACTTAAACGTAACTAACCTACGGACATCACACAACACTCAGTCATCACGAGACAGAGAAAATCCCTGACCCCGCCCGCAACCGAACCCGGGAACCCGGGCGCGGGAAGCGAGAACGCTACCGCACGACCACGAGCTGCGGACTTTTCCATTGGTGAGAGATCTGGAGAATGTGCTGGGCAGGGCAGCAGTCGAACATTTTATGTATCCAGAAAGGTCCGTATAGGACCTGCAACATGCGGTCGTGCATTATCCTGCTGAAACGTAGGGTTTCACAGGGATCGAATGAAGAGTAGAGTCAAGGGTCGTAACACATCTGAAATGTAACGTCCACTGTTCAAAGTGCCGTCAACGGGAACAAAAGGTGACCGAGACGTATAACCAATGGCACCCCATACCATCAAGCCGGGTGATACGCCAGTATGGCGATGACGAATACGCGCTTCCGATGTGCGTTGACCGCGATGTCGCCTAACACGGATGCGACCATCATGATGCTGTAAACAGAACCTGGATTCATCCGAAAAAATGACGTTTTGCCATTCGTGCACACAGGTTCGTCGTTGAGTACACCATCGCAGGCGCTCCTGTCTGTGATGCAGCGTCAAGGGTGACCGCAGCCATTGTCTCCGAGCTGATAGTCCATGCTGCTGCAAACGTCGTAGAACTGTTCGTGCAGATGGTTGTTGTCTTGCAAACGTACCCATTTGTTGACCCAGGGATCGAGACGTGGCTGTACGATCCGTTACAGCCATGCGGACAAGATGCCTGTCATCTCGACTGCTAGTGATACGAGGCCGTTGAGATCCAGCACGACGTTCCGTATTACCCTTCTGAACCCACCGATTCCATATTCTGCTAACAGTCATTGGATCTCGACCAACGCGAGCAGCAATGTCGCGATACGATAAACCACAATCGCGACAGGCTACAATCCGACCTTTATCAAAGTCGGAAGCGTGATGGTACGAATTTCTCCTCCTTACACGAGGCATCACAACAACGTTTCACCAGGCAACGCCGGTCAACTGCTGTTTGTGTATGAGAAATCGGTTGGAAACTTTCCTCATGTCAGCATGTTGTAGGTATCGCCACCGGCGCCAACCTTCTGTGAATGCTCTGAAAAGCTAATCATTTGCATATCACAGCATATTCTTCCTGTCGGTTAAATTCTCGTCTGTAGCACGTCATCTTCGTGGTGTAGCAATTGTAATGGCCGGTTGTGTACATCTATACTCTGGAAACCACAGTGAAGTGCATGGCAAAGAGTACGTCCCATTGCACCAGTAATCGGGACTTCTTCCCATTCCGTCCACGTATGGAGCGTGGGAGAAATGATTGCTTTCACGCCTCTACGCATGCTGTAATTAGTCTTGCCATTTCAGTTCTTTCAAACATTTCTACTGTCCTGCGGCTAAAAAAATAAATAAATAAATAAAATAAAACAAAAAAATGCTGTGACCATACATGCTGTCCATGTCTGTTTATGGATGTCCGGCGTTTTTCATGGACGAGCAACTTCAGCTGATGATGATGTTGACAATAAGTACCACCACTGCATTATTTTGAGAAGACTTTACTCCATCACACGACTAATTTCGGCGGCACATTACCGCCATCGTCAGGTACCACCAGTGCCAAAAGTGCTCTTGGAGACTACACGGTGTCGAGTATAGACTCCTGATGAAAGCCCACGTCTGTTAGTAACAAGGCTCTCACAATAAATGCGCCAAGGAAGTCAAGTAATCTTTTGTCAGTGGTGGGACCTGAGGATGGTGGTAACGTGTCGCCGCAACTAGTGGTGTTGTGGAATGAAGAGATTCTCAAGATACAGCTGTGGGTGTACTTATTCTCATGTACTGTCTATAGCTGTGTACATTCAATATCTCCTATTGGTCCTATTTTGCACGGGTCCCACATACCTCAAGGATGGATTAACTTTTTGTAACACGGATCCACAGTCACTACAAATTTTTTAAATCACGTCTCATTCGCATGCAGCTGTAAGTGTTTTATTTCGCAACTGCAATATCAGCTTTAATGCAGTTTTCAAGAATAAGATTTGCTGTTAGACTGTCGCATGGAAATAAAGTGAAAAATAACGTCTTTATGGGGCTGTGTCTCTTTCGGTGGTAATATAGCCCATTGTTGTTATCAGTGACACGAGTATAGTTAAATAAAAATAAAAATATGGCATTTCAGTCTTTGATCGCTATTTTTTTAAATTTCAGTGACAGGTTTCAGGCTAGCTGCCCGTCTTCAGATCATGTATTGCAGTTACAGAGTAACCTGTCAGTACAGAACTATTGGTCCGCTGTCAGTACAGAACTATTGGTCATGACGGCGAAGAAATAGTTCTGTACTGCAACGTTACTCTGTAACTGTAATACATGATCTGAAGATGGGCAGCTAGCTTGAAACCGGTCATTGAAAATAAAAAATAGCGATCAAAGACTGAAATGCCATATTTTTATCTAAAGAACGATCGCGGCAATCCCAATAAGATAATCATGTCTAGTTTTGATGAACGAGTATAGTTGTGTTATTAACATTTACTTGTGTCACTGATAACAATCATTGGTTCTATAATCTTCAACATAGACACAGCCCTACAAGGACGTTACTTTCACTCTATTTCTACAGCAAAATGCTACAACTTAATACTTTATGGTTGTAAATGCCACAAAAGCCGAAATTGCGGAATTTCACCGGCACTCTTAAGTTTTTAATCTCACCTAAGATTGTTTTCACTTTTCTATATGACGAATCTGCCCTTCTGGGAACCACATCTTATAGATTACCTCGTTTTTTCCTGCACACATTTCATCCTAGCTTCCATGTTGTTCATATTTATTTTATTCCTGAGACAGTGATATCGCCGTATTTCTGTTTTTTTTTTCATGAGCACTTTTGCACTTCCTTCTTTCGTCGATCAATTGAAGTATCTCTTCTGTTGGCCAAGATTTCTTCGTAGTTACCTTCCTCGAACCTATATTTATCTGTCCCAACTTCTATTATTCTCCGTATTAGACATGTCCATTTCTCTTCTACAGAAATCCCTACTTTGGTACCCATTATCGCAGTTTATATATCCTCAGAGTACTTCAAACGCATCTCACAATTACTCAGAACTTCAGTATCCCACTTTATCCCACGCTGATTGGAGTCTCTATTTCCTCCTGGGTGCTTTCCGTGTCTTCAGGCCATTTCCAAGTACACCTCCTCCTCTTGTGAGTTTTGAACTGTGTGTTGATTGTTACCTGCTGAAGTTTACTGCAGAACTCTAAGTCTTTCTCTGCGTAATTCCTATCACCAAGCCCATATTCTCCCGTAACGTCGTAGTTCCCCTCCATCGCTTTCCAGTTATTACGTTATCAATCTTCCTTTACGTACTTAGTTTCTTCCCTGACCATAGCTTTCCAGTTATTAGATTATCAAGCTTCCTTTACGTACTGAGTTATTCATTCGGTGCCTTTATTTAATTTCTCTCTTCGTCTTCTTCTTGGGATGTCGGCATGTAGACCTACATTATTGTTTTGGTGTTTATTTGCTGTCAGTTCTGATCAGAATAGCCTGTCAATAAATTGTTCAAAGTAACTCACTCTCTGACTTACCCTCCTATTCATAACGAACACTGCTCCCTTTACAACATTTTCTACTGTTGTTGGTATTACTCTATACTCACGTGACCAGAAATCTTTTCTTTCTTTCCATTTCAATTCCGTAACCCACCTAAAACTGGATTGAGATTTTGCAATTATGTTCTAAGATTTTCTAACTTCCCAATCACTTTCAAACTTTTCACATTCGATGCCACTATTCGTAGAATGTTATTCTTTCCTTGGTTATTCATATCTGTCATGCTGACCTTCCCCTTTATTCACCTCACAAAGATCTGAGAACTTGTGTCATATTTTCTGTAGATACGCATTAAGTGTCTTTAATGAAGCGGTTTCCATTGTGCTCTGCACCCTCATGCCATTGATCGTTGCTGGTTCTTCCGCCATTTTGGTGTAGTTTCCTATCCAAAGGACAACTGAGTGTCCTGAAGCAATGTCGATCTTCCGTCATCTTGGACAAGGCCGTAAGCAGAACGAAGATTCCTCGTGCCGGAATTCTTCGGCCACCATTGCTTATGATTACAAAATTATTGTAGTGGCTCGGATCGAACATGGGACGCAGGACGTTTTGGTTAGTAATTAAAGATGCCTTACGAAACTAGAAATCTGCTGGTGGCTAACCGTGTTGTTACATCTGGTATGCTGTCACATGCTCGTATGCTCCTTGACATGCTGCGCACATTGTAATAGGGGTGTTGCTACTTCTTCTTACCTTCACATATACTATTATGCCCAAAAGTAGCCGAACGACCTGAATTGCATTTCGGCTGATATGTATGCAGCACCCTGAACGCAGGTCCTCTACACTCCCTACGGTACAGTCGTTTGGCTATAGAGGATGGTTACTACAAGGGGCCAAAGGAGATAACTGCTCGGTATGGCTATCAGTTCAGATGCAAAGTAATATCACGCTAATTTAAACAACACAAAACACGTTACTTTAGAGCTGAGACAACTATTATGCTTGTAACCTCAAATTACTTCTGTAACTGACATTTCAAGAGACAGGTTTCGTCTTGAAATTGTATTTCGAACATTTATGCACTGGAAAGGGACCGGGTACTACCATCCTGCAACTATTCTTCCTGTTAACTATCCACGAAAGATATTAAATATTGCTTCGATCACAGGTTTCAGCTTGAAATGACATGGCGTAAAGTTTTGTGCTGAACGGGGATTCGAACCCAGTACCTTATCGGATTGTTAACTAAGGAATGTGAAATGTTAGAAAGCGTAACATTTTACCAATAGATAGCTGTTTGAATCTGAAATGACGAGATGAAAAAGTTTTGACCTACTGGGAATCGAACCCAGCACCTGTCCTCATTGACTTCTAGTCACGAATAGACGTTAAAAATAGGTTTATTTCACCAGTAGCGAGTTGTGCCCATATGTGAACTGGAAATAAAATGACGTAAAGTTATTTGTTGACTGAGAGTCGAACCCTGACAACATCATCATCGTTGACGACGCACCAAGAGAGATGACAATCGAATTCTTTTCACGAGTAACTATGAGTGGTTTGTTTGAACCTGGAATGATATGAAGAAAAGTTCTGTGTGTGACTGGAAGTCGAAACCGGTAGCAATGGCTATTGTTGAAAACGCACGGAGAGGTGTTAAAAATCATAACCATTTGTATCCTGTAGTGGTGCGTTTATTTTCCTTTATTATTAATAATGGGTGAATCATCGTGTGAGGTCAACGGGCACTTATTCCTTATTATATATGAACTTGTTACTCGTGAAAAGCATTCGATAGTCAACGTCTCTTCGTGCGTCGTCAACGATGATGATGTTGTCAGGGTTCGACTCTCAGTGAACAAATAACTTAAAGTCATCTTATTTCCAGTTCACACATGTGCACAACTCGCTACTGGTGAATAAACCGATTTTTAACGTCTATTCATGACTAGGAGCCAATGACGATAGGTGCTGGGTTCGAATCCCAGAAGTTCAGAACTTTATCGTCTCTTCATTTCTGTTACAGTCAGCTCGCTATTGGTGAAAAATTACGATTTCTAACATTTTATTGTGCTTAGTTAAGAATCCGATTAGGTGCTGGTTCGATTCCAAGGCCAGCGCAAAACCTTACGCCAAGTCATTTCAAGTTTACACCTACAATACGTACATTCACTTGTGATCGAAACCATATTTCAGATCTCTCGTGGTTAATTAACAGGAAGAGTACTTACTGGTTTTTGTTCCAGGTCCCAGTCCTGTGCAAAAATGTTCGAAAAGTAATTTCATGATGCAACTTGCATTTTGAAATATGATTTATAGTAATAATTTGAGTTTACAAGCGTGATAGTTGTGTCATTTCTAAAATGTTTTTCGTGATGTTTCCATTATTGTGACATTATTTTCCATCTGAATTGATTACCATATAGTGCAGTTATCTCTTGGCCTCTTGTAGTAACCATTTTATATAGTCGAACGACTGTGCCGTAACAAGTGCAGAGCACCTGCATGACAGTTACGTTATGTGAGTTGCATACTTTCCGATACTTTTGAGCATGATAGTACATCTGTATCGGTATCTACGTACGTACTCAGCAATCTACCGCATAGTGCATGGCGGAGGGCATATTGTAATACTGTCAGTGGTTTGCTTTCACTCGCTATTAGAGTGAAGGAAAAAGAATTACTTGTACGCCTCCTTAAAAGCCCTACTTTCTCTTATCTTTGTGCTCGTTACGCAAAATATATTTTGGAGACGGTAGAACTGTTCTGCAGTCACCTTCAAATGAAGGGTCTCTAATTTTTTTGGAATTGTGCCTCGCGGATAGAAAGTCATGTCCCCTACAGTGATTCCCATTTGAGTTCACGAAGCCTCTCCATACTACTCGCCTGTTGATCGGACTTAACGGTAAGGTATATAGCGTAATTCCTCTGACTTGCTTCGCTGTCTTCATTTAGTCAGACCTGATTGGTATCCTTCACACTAGAGCAGTACTGTAGAATGTGTCGCAGCGCTGTTCTCTGTGCTGTCCGCTATAAAGATGAGCTACACTTTCCTAAAATTCTGCCTTCTTTACTACAATCCTTACTTACTCTTTCCATTTCTCATCGCTTTGCAACGTTACGTCTGGATATTTAACCGCCTTGACTGTGTCAAAAAGCAGACTACTAATGCTGTATTCGAACGTTACAGGATTGTTTTTCCTATTCGTCTGTATTACCTTACATTTTTCTACATTTAGCGCAAACTTTCATCCATCACACCAATTAGAAATTCCCTGCAAACCACCTTGTATCCTCCTTCAAACGCTTAACAACGACGCGTTACCATACATCACGGCGTCATCAGCAAACAGCCGCAGTTGGTGCTCATCCTGCCCATCACATCAGTTATGTGTGTAGAGAATACGAGCGGTCCTATCACACTTCCCTGGAATATTCCTGCCGAATGAAATGGGAGATACGATACCGCGTGGAGAGTTTGATAGAGCACTGAAAGACCTGAGTCGAAACAAGGCCCCGGGAGTAGACAACATTCCATCAGAACTACTTACGGCCTTGAGAGAGCCAGTCCTGACAATACTCTACCATCTGGTGAGCAAGATGTATGAGACAGGCGAAATAGCCTCAGTCTTCAAGAAGAATATAATAATTCCAATCCCAAAGAAAGGAGGTGCTGACAGATGTGAAAATTACAGAAAAATCAGTTTCATAGGTCAGTTTAATAATACTAACGCGAATTCTTTACAGACGAATGGAAAAACTGGTAAAGGCCGACCTCGGGGAAGATCGGTATGGATTCCGTAGAAATATTGGAACAAGTGAGGCAATATCGACCCTACGACTTAACTTAGTAGCTAGAATAATGAAAGGCAAACCTACGTTTCTAGCATTTGTAGACGTAGAGAAAGCTTTTGACAATGTTGACTGGAATACCCTGTTTCAAATTCTGAAGGTGGCAGGGGTAAAATACAGGGAGCGAAAGGCTATTTACAATCTATATAGAAACCAAATGGCAGTTACAAGAGTTGAGGGGCATCAAAGGGAAGCAGCGGTTGGGAAGGGAGTGAGACAGGGTTGTAACCTCTCCCAATCTGTATATTGAGCAAGCAGTGAAGGAAACAAAAGAAAAATTCGGAATAGGTATTAAAATACATGGCGAAGAAATAAAAACTTTGAGGTTCGCCGATGACATTGTAATTCTGTCAGAGACAGCAAAGGACTTTGGAACACAGAATATCTTGAACGGTGACCCTTCTGAGGTCATTCAGTGTGTGAGGAGAGTTCCTGCGATGACGGTATGAAAGTGTCACGTGCTTCCAATCACACTTAGTCGGCTTCATGTCATTAAATACCTCAGGCCTCTCTATTCATTTGGTTCCTGTCCCCCACAGAAAATCGTTCGTGAGAATACAGCGTGGAGCTCGTGCTTTATTGACGTCAGAGATGAATCCACCGCCAAAACGTTGGCTATTGGGCTGGGCAGTTGGTTCAGGACGCCTGTCCCGATACTGCACAGCCGTCACATTATTATCAACACCAATGAACACTTTCTGATATCCCAGAGCAAAACATGAATGACCCACCTCTCTGCTGAACAAGTTGGATACGTGGCTGAGACGTTCATTGGTAAGTAGCTGACTCCGCACTCATCGACAACGATCATCGAGCGTCATACAAATCCTGAATTTGTCGATGAAAAGAACCGATGCTGTAGAGCGACATTCTTTTTAAGATGTTCTCCAGGCCGTCATCTTCGCGCAGTATGGTGCTGGGGTATTTGTACTGTTAACTGTAATAAACGCGTAGAGGATAAATTGATTGTGTGAAGATGGCTTAGTATTATCTATATACACGAAGCCCTCCGAATTTCCTCCAAAAAGGCAGCTTGCAACTCTTTTGTACTCTTAGGGCTTCCTACGACGCATATTTTGTAGGTAGCGGTTATTAAATGGCATTGTTCACTGTGAATGATGACTACGAGGCAGTTATTCAATATTTTGTTTCTCGTGATAACGCCTGGATGTTAAAATTACGTCGTTGTGGTGCACGCCAATTTGGCGCGCAACTTCACATGTTGATATCCCTTCCCGCGCACCGTCTAGGCTATTAAATTTCGAACAGTTTGACAAATTTAACAGAGAGCCACTGCCCGCTCAGTGTCCTGTACCGAGAATATAGGCTTTTTTTTCCCTCCAATACACTGGCGGTCTAACCAAACTTTATGTGACTAGAGATTACTGTGTAGTTTTTATGAAAATTTTCTTTATTATTTTATTTTTGAACGACTTAAGCAATACTTTAATAATAAGATAGAGCAATTACCAAAAATGATGAAGTTCACACCAACCGAATCTTGAACATAAAGCTCTTTGGAGGTTCATATAAACCTATGTTATCGGTTTGTTAATTTTTACCATTATTACTGTTACTATTATTGTTACTGGTACGATTACTAATACTGCTCCTTGTCAAATGTACGTGCTCATGTGAGCCATTTATCTCTTGTGGAGTGAACTTTGTGAAAATATATTGGAGAAAAGTATTCCATGGTGTGTTCGTGTTCTGAGAAATTGTAAAACTTAATCTTTGAAGATAGCCACGCTGACCAAGCAAAAGTTTAACTACGAAAAGGAATTAATTCAATAAAATCCCAAGATAGAGAACTAAAGCAAAAGATAAAGACAGTTTCAGATCATGTATTTTTTGTGAACAGTAATTCGCAGCGAAAAATCAAAGTCGTACCGAGCATTCTTGAGAGATGACTCGTAGCGACTGCAAGGGAATAACATCTGTGACCACTGACATAAAAATTTCTAAATAACTACAAAACAAGCCCATCCGAGTTATTTAGTGTGAAATGCAAGAACGTCTGCATACTAGATTTTAAATAGTAAGTGACTTATCGAAAAACTATGATTTTAACTAACTAGCTAGCGAAATAACGCATGCTCTACTGATACCAACTTTGTTAACGTACCTAAATGTGTGCAGTGAGCAAGAAGGAGACCGACATATTTTTCTCATTCAGCTTGTAAACTGACACCTCATAGAGAAGAAAGCATTAGTTAAGAAACTGAGCCACTTCCTGCTGTAATAAGTGACGTAAATTGCCTCCCAGAGATCCCAGTGAAGTCGGGTGAAAGAAACAAATATTTCGTTCTTTTAGCCAAGCAGAGAGCGGTTTCAGCGGGTCAAAACATAATGGAGAATGAGGATGATCAAAAAATACTATTCAAGTCATGGAGACGGCGCACAGAGTTTTTGAGCAGTTAATCTTCAAGATCTTACAGCTAATAATCTAACAGAATTTTGATGCTGAATAATTTTCTTCCATAAAATAGGAATCCGATAGCAATCACGTTAAACACACATAAGCTATGAATTTAAAAATATTTGGACTTCTGTTTTGGAAATCTGTGGTAAGGTCTTCTGGGACCAAACAGTTGAAGTCATCGGTCCCTAAGAGCTTACGCACTACTTAATCTAACCTAAATTAACGCTAAGGACAACACACACACCGACGCCCGAGAGAGGACTCGAACCTCCGACGGGGCGAGCCAGCTCGGACTGTGACAAGGTGCGCCGTAGACCGAACGGCTACGTCGCGCAGCCCGGACTTCTGTTACTGGACATGAATTTGTGATGTATCCACTCTCGGCCTTTGTGACGGCTTGAACGCTGCTGGGGACACACTGAGATGCCTCAGTGTCTGTGGAAGAATGGCTGCCTTTAGGTCCTCAAGAGATGGTAGTGACGATTTACGTTGGCGGTCTCTAGTGAAGCCGACGTTCTGAGTCGTTCCAAGGGTGTTC